>NC_133512.1:34803750-37787500 GCF_049354715.1 Callithrix jacchus
TAATATGCTTTGGAAAGTTGTTCCCAGATGTTTTCCCACCTGTTCCTGAGATTCCCTAGCCTTGAATTAAAATGCCCCCTTTTTCCTCTTATCCTTGGATTATCTCTGTTAGACCTTGCCCATAGACTCTCTACAAATTGCTGTAATCTTTGGGACCTTAGAGGTAGGAATGGCAAGAGCTCTTGTAGCATTTGTCCTGGTATGAACCATTGCACATGTTTATTGGGATTTGAGGTCTTTGGGGCTGCTGTGCCTTTCATTGTCTACTGAGAGGTGATAGAGCAGAGACTTGGCAGTCAGGCTGCTAGTTCAAATCCTAGCTTTGCCATTCGTGCTGTATGACATTGGGCAAGTTACTTAACCTTTTTCTGGCTGGTTTCTCATCTGTAAAACAGGGATAAGAGCACCTACATCCTCATATAGTTAAAGGTTTATACAATATACGAAATGTTTAGAATATAATAGAAAGTTTAGAATAGTAACACATAGGCAGCACAAAATTAGTGTGCTGGGGGTATTCAGCAGACTCTGGAGGAATCAGACTAAGACCATGCCAGATTCATAAAACATTCCTTTTAGTATATGATTTCTACCATAAAATGTGGTGTGGGTGTCTTGTCTTAGCTGCATTCTTACACAACCACTAAATGTTCTATTTAACCTTAAGCCTTAATATTTTGGGTTTGTTTTTGTTTTTTTTTGAGACAGTCATAGTCTGTCACCCAAGCTAGACTGCAGTGGTGTGATCTCGGCTCACTGCAAACTCCGCTTGCTGGGTTCAAGAGATTCTCCTCCCTCAGCCTCCCGAGTAGCTGGGTTTACAGGCATGCACCACCATGCCCAGGCAATTTATTTTTAGTAGAGATTAGGTTTCACCATGTTGGCCCACCTGGTCTCAAACTCTTGACCTCAAATGATCCTCCCCTGTTGGCCTCCCAAAGTGCTGGGATTATGGTGTGAGCCACTGTACTCCTCACCAAGCCTTAAGTTTTCTTAGCCTTACAGTGTGACTAGTAACAGCGCCTACAGCTCTCTCCCCACCCCACCACTCCACCTTAAAAACAAACAAAAAAATCACTTTGACTTTTTCTCTGGGCTATTTTTTCACTAAAAATTCAAAGCTGCTTTCAGTTCATTTACGGGAAGACTCGGAAACAAAGGAGGTGCTTTGAGATGTGGGTACAGTTGGTTAGATGAAGAAAGAAAATCATGCGAAGAAATTTATTACTTCACAACAGGCTTATGAGCCAGGCAGTTCAAATCTTAATGCAGAATTGTTGAAAACTGCTTCTTATCCCAAACCTTCAGTCAGTCACTTTTAGTTTGAAATCTTAAAAAATAAATACAAACATGAATTACTACATGTCCCTCCTTGGTGCTGAGCTTTTACTCTTATAAATGGAGTAAGTCTCCTGCAATTCCTGTGATACCTGTATGATAGGAAGTTCAAAGTTGTTTCCCTGTATTCTCTAAAACTCATGTTTTATAATTACATGTAACACTTATGCCATAGTGGTTAAATTTCATTTATGTGATTGGTGACAATACTAAATGAATGTTTTGTTTTAGAGATCTAAAGAATGGTAAACCTCCCCCGCCCATATTTTTTCTTAGAAATTCAAGAGTTTCTGTTTTGGAGGACAGTGTATATCCCTAGTGTCCTTCTGACTGTGTTAAGTAACAGTAATATCTACATCACTGGCCTGAGATGTTAAGGATGAATGGAATATAGGGTATCGAGATGAATTTTGTTCTATCTGTAATGCCCTAAAATGAGCTTAGCTTTCTGATCAGTGAACATATGTTGGGTACAATTGTTTTTGGGGTTTACCCTGGCAGCTTGACAGACCAACTCTCGGGCTTCTTTTTCCTTTGCTAATGGTGGTTGTGTGTAATAGGTTGTTTATATATAACTTCTAGTTGCATGCAGTAGGTGATAGAATGTATTGACTCTGAATATCAGAAGTGTCTTGGCCAGGTACGGGGGCCCACGCCTGTAATTCGAGCACTTTGGGAGGCTGGGGCAGGCAGATCACTTGAGGTCAGAAGTTCCAAGACCAGCATGACCAACACAGTGAAACTTCATTCCTACTAAAAATACAGAAAAAATTAGCCAGGCATGGGGGCAGGTGCCTGCAATCCCAGCTACTCGGGAGGCTGAGGCAGGAGAATCACTTGAACCTGGGAAGCAGAGGTTATAGTGAGCCAAGATTGGGCCACTGCACTCCAGCATGGGCAACAAAGTTAGACTCAGTCTCAAAAAATATACATATTTAGCCAGGTGTGGTAGTGCAACCCTGTAGTCCCAGCTGCTACTCAGGAGGCTGAGGTGGGAGGATCCCTTGAGCCCAGGAGGTTCAAGCTACAGTGAGCCATGATTACACCACTGCATTCCAGCCTGGGCAACAGAAGAAGACCCTATCTTTCAGGAAAAAAAAAGAAAAGAAAAAATGCAATTAATTTTTCTTTCTTTCTTTTTTTAGACCATGGGGTTTCACCATGTTGGTCAGGCTGGTCTTGAACTCCCGACCTCAGGTGATCCTCCTGCCTTGGCCTGCAAAGTGCTTGGATTACAGGCATGAGCCACCATGCCCAGCCTGCAATTAATTTCTCATGGCCAGCATGTCACAACTGTAGTACAAATGGCCATTTGCCCACAAAAATTTATTTTTACTTAGGCTATTAAGTTCCTTTTACTATTTTTGTCAGAAGAATATGGCTTATCCTTTTTTAATCAACCATTCAGTTGGCTCTACTGTGTCAGGTAGTAGTTACTGTCAACCTTTTAGGGCTTCCTAACTGCCCTCTTCTATGCTATTTTCAACTGTCTATGAAATGTAGATGTATCACTGCAGGGGCTATCCCACTTGGATTTGGGCCATCTTTCAAGTTAACTGACCTTTTCCATTCCATACATGAATGACACTAATAGGATGTGTTCTCATATGTAGGCTCAGGGAAGAATTTATGGAAAAATTAAAGAAGAAAACTTTGTTAGTCCTAAAGAAGAGGTGAAACTTGAAGCCCACATCAGAGTGCCATCCTTTGCTGCTGGCAGAGTTATTGGAAAAGGAGGCAAAACGGCAAGTACTTCAGCAAAACCTGTGCAGTGGTATGAAAGGGAAAGCGTTGAAAGGTACTTAGGAGTTCCAAGTGCCCGAATTTTGGCTAATTTATAAAAAGCAGGACCATCTTGACCAAGGTTTGGAGAAGATTGCGTTTTATTTTCTGAGTGTTGGTGTCAGCTACTAGTGAAAGTAATGCATCTCTTTCAGATCACTTCATGTGAAAGGATTGTCCCATATTTGTAAAGGGCATTTAACATTCTCTTGATAAAACTTTAGCTTTTTATTGAACAGACACTTAACAGGAATTTTAAAAATTTCATCTACAGCTTGTTACATCTGTAATGGAAAAAAAGCAAACTGTTTCTAGTCTTTAATACATATAACTTGTAAGTGGTTTTCAAAGCTATTTATAATTTTGAAGTGATTAAATACATACACTTTGGAATCAGACTCAGGATTTGAATCTGGTTTTGCCATTCACTTGTGTAACTTGACAAATCAATTTCTTTGGATGAGCTTTAATCATCTTGACATGGGGATAATTCTGATAACCTCATGGAATTAGTACTGGATTAAATGAAATTTGTAAAGCCATGATAGCTCAGTGTAAGTGCTCAGCAAGTAAGTTTTTTAAAATGCGACTTAATGTGATTTATATTTATCTCTTTCAGGTGAATGAACTTCAGAATTTGTCAAGTGCAGAAGTTGTTGTCCCTCGTGACCAGACACCTGATGAGAATGACCAAGTGGTTGTCAAAATAACTGGTCACTTCTACGCTTGCCAGGCAAGTGGGCTCTGAAATAAGCTTTTGTATCTTTCTCAAATGGAAGCAATTCCCACACAGGTGCTCCTACCTGATACAATTAGTTAAGGTTGTTTGATGCTTAAGACTTTTATTCACCCTTTTAGCAGGTGATTTTCGAGACTACCAGCAAACTGACTAGTATGCGTCTCTAATCATTAAATGGACTTCTATTTGAAACTGTCGAAATGAAGGAGTACAATAGTAGCTTTTAATAAAGCAGAATTTCAAACCTCTGTCATTTTCCAGGTTGCCCAGAGAAAAATTCAGGAAATTCTGACTCAGGTAAAGCAGCACCAACAACAGAAGGCTCTGCCAAGCGGACCACCTCAGTCAAGACGGAAGTAAAGGCTCAGGAAACAGCCCACCACAGAGGCAGATGCCAAACCAAAGACAGATTGCTTAACCAACAGATGGGCGCTGACCCCCTATCCAGAATCACATGCACAAGTTTTTACCTAGCCAGTTGTTTCTGAGGACCAGGCAACTTTTGAACTCCTGTCTCTGTGAGAATGTATACTTTATGCTCTCTGAAATACATGACACCCAGCTTTAAAACAAACAAAAAAGGGGTGGGGGAGGGAGGGAAAGAGAAGAGCTCTGCACTTCCCTTTGTAGTCTCACGGTATAACAAATATTCTAATTCTTCTTAATATTCCCCCATAATGCCAGAAATTGCTCCTAAATCCAATTGTTAAAATTGGATCAGAATAATTATCACAGGAACTTAAATGTTAAGCCATTAGCGTAGAAAACTGTTCTGAGTCTTATTTTTACCTAACACTAACATGAGTAGCCTAAGGGAAGTGCCAAATGGTGTTGGCAGGGGTATTAAACGTGCATTTTTACTCAACTACCTCAGGTATTCAGTAATACAATGAAAAGCAAAATTCTTCTTTTTTTTGAAAATTTTATATACTTTGTAACGATAGAGGTCCAACCATATTTTAAAAAATAAATTTAACAGCAATCAGCTAACAAGCAAATTAAGAATTTTACTTCTGGCTGGTGACAGTAAAGCTAGAAAATTAATTTCAGGGTTTTTTGAGGCTTTTGACACAGTTATTGTTAAAAAATCAAATGTTCAAAGATATGGAGCAGTGCCTAATATCTGATCTGGAGAGCAGCACTACCATTTATTCTTTCATTTATAGTTGAGAAAGTTTTTGATGGTACTAACAGAACAAAGTGGTGGCAGGAGGTTTTGGAACAGCTGGTTTAAATGGCTTCAGGAGACTTCAGTTTTTTGTTTAGCTACATGATTGAATGCGTAATAAATGCTTTGTGCTTTTGACTATCAATACCTACAGAAAGTGCATCAATGAAGAGATGCAGGACTTTAAACTGATTGGCAAAAAGCAAGCTTTAAGCTTGTCTTACAGGATGCTTAGTTTGCCAATACAAACAGACCAATGGGACAGTGATAGATGGTGTGACAGTGTTTAAAGGCAACAAAAGGCTACATCTCCATGTGGCCAGCACTGTCATGTGCACTCAATAAGCTATTTTGAAGATTTTTAAGCAATGATAAATTCAAAAAAAAATTAGGCTCCACCTTAAGTAGTACATAAAGTATAGCTGGATTTCTGTATACTCTGCAATCAGTTCTTTGAAAGAAAAAAAAGTCAAAGGGTAGAGAATACAAGAAAACTTTTGGGGATGTAATTTGAATGACTGTGAAAACATGACCTTTGACAGCGAACTCATTTGCTCACTCCTTAACTTGACAGCAAAGCTCAGTATGTACAATTGTGTTGGGTGTGGGTGGTCTCCAAGGCCAGGCTGCTCTGAACTGATTTTGTGTTTTGTTTGTAAGATAATCACAGTCATGTTACACTGACCTGAAGGGCATGCATATATATCCCTTTAAAAAAATCACTCTGCCTCATTCTTATTTCAAGTTGAATTTCTATACAGACTAGGTAACTTTTTCTGAAGATCAGCATATCAATTAGACATTTTGAAAATGATTTAAAATGTTTTCCTTAATGTTTCCAGAAAACAAGTTTCTTTTGTAGTTTTAACCCAAAAAGTGCCCTTTTGTCACTGGATTTACCTAGCATTCATAATTTTTTTTTCATACAATGAATTAAAATTGCTAAAATCATGGACTGGCTTTCTGGTTGGATTTCAGGTAAGATGTGTTTAAGGCCAGAGCTTTTCTCAGTATTTGATTTTTCCCCCAATATTTGATTTTTAAAAAATATACACATAGGTGCTGCATTTATATCTGCTGGTTTAAATTCTGTCATATTTCACTTCTAGCCTTTTAGTATGGCAAATCATATTTTACTTTTAAGCATTTGTAATTTGGAGTATCTGGTACTAGCTAAGAAATAATTATATAATTGAGTTTTGTACTCACCATATATGGATCATTCCTCATGTATAATGTGCCCCAAATGCAGCTTCACCTTCCAGATACCTTGATGCAGAATAAAGTTTTTCATCATTTAGATGCAGCTTGTTGTGTAGTGTGTTTTGTTTTTGGTTTTCAATTGAATGTAAATGTTCTGAATTTAAGTTTTTCAGACTCTAGACAGATTGTGGTATACCATGTCTAGCCATGGTACCTAATGTGAACCTTGATAATACTCTTGAATATGAACTAGAGCCTTCAGAGTTTTTCCTAACACTTTGTTTGCTTTCTTTATTTGCTTCTATTGGTGACAGAGTCTCACTCTCTTGCCCAGGCTGGAGTGCAATGGTGCCATCTTGGCTTACTGCAACATCCACCTCCCAGGTTCAAGCAATTCCCTGTCTCAGCCTGCAGAGTAGCTGGGATTACAGGTGCTCACCACCATGCTCATTTAATTTTTGTATTTTTATTAGAGATGAGGTTTCATCTTCTTGGTCAGGATGCTTTTGAACTCCTGACCTCAGATTTTTATTAATTGAGCTTAAATGTAAATCTTTTTTTTTTTTTTTTTTTTTTTTTTTTGAGATGGAGTCTTGCTCTGTTACCCAGGCTGGAGTGCAGTGGTGCAATCTCGGCTCAGTGCGGCCTCCGTCTCCCAGGTTCAAATGATTCTCCTGCCTCAGCCTCCCAAAGTGCTGAGACCTCCTCACCTGGCTGCTTGCTTCTGTTACTGGTGTATTCTGGAAGGGTTCAGAAGTCCTCCTAAAGGAGTATTATCACCTTGAAGAAAAGTATAATAGGACCAGTGGGCTGGTGGTATGTTTTATGTTATTTTTTTAAATTTTTGCCATTCCATAAAACAGGGTTAAGATTTACATTTAAGTGGCAGGCACGGTGGCTCATGCCTATAATCCTAACACTTTGGGAGGCCAAGGCAGGCAGATCACAAGGTCAGGCATTGAGACCAGCCTGACCAACATGGTGAAACCCCATCTCTACTGAAAATACAAAAAAATTAGCTGGGCATGGTGACGCATGCCTGTAGTCCCAGCTACTCAGGATGATGAGGCTGGAGAATCGCCTGAATCCAGGTGGCGGAGGTTGCAGTGAGCCAGGATGGCACCACTGTACTCCAGCCTGGGTGACAGAGCAAGACTCCATCTCAAAAAAAAAAATTACATTTAAGTTATGTTAAATAAATATCTCAGCAGAGAATTCAAGCACAAGAGCCGGTGCTAACTCTAAATTCTGGTGACCTTTCCAGGATAACGGTAGCATGTTAGACGTTTGGGTAGAGTGTACTGAGTCTTGGTTGCAGTTATTAGTTTACTTACCTACAGTCTCTGCATGTCAGTTATCATGAGTTCCCAAGAGGTAGACAAGACTTGTTCTAAGAGCAGCCTAACCAAGGAGATGGGCTTTAGGAGCTATATTTTCCAAGAAGTGACTCAATCCAAATCTGAAATGACTAAAACAGTGCATAAAATATTTTATTCACATTTGAACTCCACTGGAGTCACAGATGAAGTATCATCTTCTAGTCCAAGAATGAAATCTTCAGGTATTGTCTCAGGTGCTATCTGAGCTAACTGGTCATCATAAGAACGTAGAGTCCATAATTTCTCTAATTCATAGATTTCTCTGGTTTCCGGAAGCATCAAATGAATCACCATGCTGCCTATCAGGGAGAGATAAGAGTTAAAATGAAGGAAGAGTTCATTTGCTTTTATTTTTACCTCACACACACTGACCAGTATAACTCTAGGAACAAAGCAATGGTTCTCAAAGTGTGCGTCCCAGATTAGCATCACCTCGGAACTGAAAAGGCAAACCGTGGACCACATCCTGGCAAAAACAAAACCACAGAAGTGATGCTATGCCTTTCTCAGTGTACCTGGAGAACGTACACGTCAATATGTAACATTACTGGTGATACTAACTTTATCGAAGAGACTAAAGGTGGTTTGTCAGGTTTCTCTTCCTGTAACAATTCTCCATGGGTAACACACTTCTGCACATCTTTCATGCAAAACACTGCCTTTTGTTCTGACTATCCAAGGATGTTTGCAAAATGAATTTTTTTTTTTAAGAGATGGGGTTTCACCATATTGGTCAGGCTGGTCTCAAACTCCTAACCTCAGGTGATCTGCCCGCCTCGGCCTCCCAGAGTGCTGGGATTACAGGCGTGAGCCACCGTGCCTGGCCCCGTAAAGTGAATATTCTTAAAAGAAATACACTGTCTCACTCCAGGGCAAAGGGCAGCTTTGCTTAGAGCAGCATTTCTCAACTAGGTAATATTGGTAATGTCTAGGGTCATTTTTGATTGGCACAATTGTAAAGGAGGAAAAGGATACTGCTAAACATCCTACAATGCACAAGAGACACCCCTCCCTCACATGCAAAATTACCTGGTCCAAAACATTAATATCAACAAAAGTTGAGAAACCATCAGAGCAAAAGTAGGCCTGCTTCTTGCCTGTTAAAAAAAGGTGTAGGCATCCTCATCTGGGTTCCTCTTTTACAACTGTGTGTGCTGGTGTCATCTGGCCCCTGTGTTGCCCTATGGAATCCAGAGCTCAGGAAACTAGTGCAAAATGGATGCTGGCTACTGCTGTGAGTAATAAACTGTCCTTTGTCTCTAACACTGTAATACTATCTTTTGCTAGTATCCATGAAACTGGCAGGACAACTTATTAACTTACAAGTAGAATAAAATCTCAGATTCCTCAGTTGTTGACATACAGTTATATACTCCTTTGTACTAATGGTATCTTGTTGGAAGGTACTTTGAAACTATGTACACATTAATACCCAAAGTTGTTACATCTTTTCAAAACTCTATTCCTCTGCTCTTGTCCTTTCTTGTGCCTCAAAGAACCTTACCCTCATCTATTTGTGCAGTCCAGCCCCCAAACCTTCCTCTACCACCACTAAGGAATATCTCCCACCTCTGCTATGTTATCCTGTTGTCTACCACCTTCCTGATCTGTATGGCTAGTCAGATATACACCATATAGTATATATCTTCCTTCCTCCAAGAGTGCATTATCTAGAGTACTTTGGTGTCAATAGGTGAAAATTCTACATGTGAATAAGACCACCTGGATTATAACTAAAAAATCTTAATCACACTTCAAAAATCTTACCTGGAAATACACTCATCAATTTGATCTCAATCCTTTTGCAACTGAAAACAACTCAAGATTAGTGTAGTACCAAGTTACCTATAAAACATGCCAGAACAACTTACCAAAATCCACGCAAAGCCAGTCATCAGTGTCTTTCCCTTCGATCTTAACATGAGGCTCACTTTCACATTTCAGGTGTTTGTACTGCAAAAACATTGTTTATTAAAGAGAGAAGATGGGGGGAAAGCCTGTTCTTGTTGAAGGTCTGCTGGTAGCTTGGTTTGTTTTTGTTTTGTTTTTTTAATCTTACTCATTTCTCATTGCTATACTTTGCCCTGTGATCAGTAACTTAGGGAAACCATTTCTCCCTCTAAATCTTATCCACCTCCTACACCTCTCTGAGTACTCCTGAATCCTCCTGCCCCAACCCTTCTGAGGGGATCACCCCATTCATTCACCAAGGTTCCTGTGAGGCTGGAAAGGCTAAGCTCAGTCAGCATTTGGTACTCACCTACATCATCACTTATGTTCATCCCAGCTTCCCTTCACCTTCAGGGACTGAAGATACTACCTTCTGTTTATTTGAAGCCAGGTTGCCTCAGTGCCACTGATTTCACCTTATCTACCTTTATAGCAGGTTAATGGGACCCCATCATCCTATAAATGGTCTCAGTTCTTTTGTTAAAACAGATATACTAATATCAAACAAGATGGCCACTGTTAACAAGAGACAAAGAACACTGCATATACATCAATCACTCCAAAATCAAAGTAAGCAATAATTAGGGCAGGAAAAAGACAAAATCAATGAAACGAGGATTTGGTTCTTAGATGGACTAAGAAAAAAGACAGCTAAAATCTGAACTAGGTGACAATACTGATTTTAACAGAAACAGGATTAAAAGAGTACTACGAACAACTGTACACCAACAAACTGGGTAACCTACATGAAACAGCAAAATTTCTAGAAACATAACCTACTGATTGAACCATGAAGAAATACAGTTTGAAATGACCATAACTAGTATGGGGATTGAATCACAGTCAAAAATCTCCCAACAAAAGTCCTAGATCAGATGTCTTCTCTGGTGAGTTTCACCAAATATTTAAACAAGAATGCAATCCTCAAATTCCTCCCCCAAAGGAGCCCTTCCTAACTCATTCCGTAAGACCAATACCTCTGATGAACTTTTGATGTAAAAATCCTCAACCAAATAATAGCAAACTAAATTCAGCACCATTATAAAAGGATTACAGACCATAACCAAGTGGGCTTTATCCCTGGAGTGCAAGGTAGTTCAAGATAAGAAAACTGATCAATGCATTAACACATTAACAGAATGAAGAAAAAATCTGTATGATAATCTGAACTGATGCAGAAAAGGCATTTAACAAAATTCCACACACTTTGACAATAAAAACACTCAACAAAGTAGGCATAAAAGGAAATTACCTCAACATAACAAAGGCCATGTAAGAAAAGCACACAGCTAATATATTCAATGGTGAAAGACTGAAAGCTTTCCTTTAAGATTAGGAACAAGACTAGGGGCTGGGTGTGATGGCTCACGCCAGTAATCCCAGCACTTTGGGAGGCCGAGGTGGGTGGATCACGAGGTCAAGAGATCGAGACCATCCTGGTCAACATGGTGAAACCTCGTCTCTACTAAAAAATACAAAAAAAAAAAAAAATTAGCTGGGCATGGTATCACGTCCCTGTAATCCCAGCTACTCAGGAGGCTGAGGCAGGAGAATTGCCCGAACCCAGGAGGCGGAGGTTGTGGTGAGCCAAGATTGCACCATTGCACTCCAGCCTGGGTAACAAGAGTGAAACTCCGTCTCAAAAAAAAAAAACAGATTAGGAACAAGACTATGCCTACTTTTGCTACTTCTATTCAACAAAGTATTGGAAGTTCTAGTCAGAGCAATTAGACAAGAAAAAGAAAAGGTAACCAACTTGGAGAGGAAGAAGGAAAATTATAAATTATTTCTGAAAACAATACAATTTTACATGTAGAACACCCCAAAGATTCCACAAAAAAGCCCAAGTAGGACTACTAAACAAATTCACACAAAAATCCATTGTATTTCTATATACTAACAATAAGCAACCTGAAAAAGTTTTTAAAATTCCATTTACAATAAGAGAATAATCGTAACCACAGGAGCAAGAGTTTTACACTGAAGACTACAAAACACTGCTGAAAGAACTTAAAGATTCCAGTAAATGGAAAGATATTTCACATTCATGAATGGGAAGACAATATTGTAAAGATTCCAATACTACCCAATGCAGTCTACAAATTCAATTCAATCTCTATCAAGTGGGCATGGTGACAGGCACCTGTAACCCCAGCTACTTGAGAGACTGAGGCAGGAGAATCACTTGAATCTGGGAGGCAGAGGTTGCAGTGAGCCAAGATTGTGCTACTGTACTCCAGCCTGGGCGACAGAATGAGACTCCATCTCAAAAAAAAAATACGGACTCTTAAGGAACCCCAAATAGCCAAAACAATCTTGTAAAAGAACAAAGTTGGAGTCTCCTATTTCCTGATTTCAAAACTTGGAACAAAGTCACAGTAAACAAAACAGTAAAACTGGCAAAAAGACAGATATGCAGACTGATGAAATAGAATACAGAGCCCAGAAATAAACTCTTGTGCATATGGCCAAATGATTTTCAACAAGGGAGCCAAGACCATTTAATGCACAAAGGACAGTCCTTCCAACAAATGGTGCTGAGGAAACATGTCCACATGAAAAATCTTACTGTCTACAAAAACGAACTCAAAATGGGTTAAATACCTAAACAGGAGACCTAAAACTATGAAACTCTTAGAAGAAAATGAGGAAAACACGATACTGGTCTGGGAATTATTTATTGGATGTAATGCCAAAGACACAGGCAAAAGAAAAATTAAATTGGGCTTCACCAAAATTAAATACTTTTGTGCATCCAAGGATACTCTCAAAAGAGTAAAAAGGCAACCCACAGAATGGTAGAAAACACCTGCAAATCATAGATTTGATAAGGGATTAATATCCAGAATATATAGAGGGCTCCTACAACTCAACAACAAAACAACAAACAACCTGATAAAATGGGCAAAGAGCCTGGCCAATATGGTGAGATCCTATCTCTACAAAGAAAAAAATTAGCTGGGTGTGGCTGAGTAACTCCTATTATTCTACCTTCTGTCTCTATGAATTTGACTACACCTGCTCCTGTAGTCCTAGCAATTTGAGAGGCTAAAGTGAGAGTATCACTTGAGCCCAGAAGCTCCAGGCTGCATGCAGTGAGCTATGACCACACCACTGAACTGAAGCCTGAGCAACAAAGTGAGCACTGTCTCTTTAAAACAAACAAAAGCAAAGGACTTTTCTCCAAAAAATATATACAAATGGCCAATAAACAAAAGAAAATATGCTCAACATCACTAATCCTAGGGAAATACAAATAAAACCCACAATGAGATATCACTTCACGCCCATTAGAATGGCTAGAAAGTAACAAGGCTGGTGAGGATGCCGAGAGACTGGAAACTCTGTGCACTGCTAGAGGAAATGCAAAGCCACTGTGAAAGAGTACAGGAGCGCCTCCAAACATTAAAAACATACAGCTTTGGCCGGGCGCAGTGGCTCAAGCCTGTAATCCCAGCACTTTGGGAGGCCGAGGGGGGTGGATCACGAGGTCAAGAGATCAAGACCATCCTGGTCAACATGGTGAAACCCCGTCTCTACTAAAAATACAAAAAATTAGCTGGGCATGGTGGCGCGTGTCTGTAATCCCAGTTACTCAGGTATTCAGGGGGCTGAGGCAGCAGAATTGCCTGAACTCAGGAGGCGGAGGTTGCGGTGAGCCGAGATCACGCCATTGCACTCCAGCCTGGGTAACAAGAGCGAAACTCCATCTCAAAAAAAAAAAAAAATTCAGCTTTGTGCTAGGCTGATTAGAAAAAAAAAAATGAAAAACAGAATCACTATATGATCCAGCAATCCCCACTTCTCTGCACATACCCCAAAGCATTAAAAGCAAAGACATAAACAGCATTTTTTTTGTTTTGTTTTTTGGGACTGAGTTTCACTAGTTTCCCAGGCTGGAGTGCAGTGGTGACATTTTGGCTCACTGCAACTTTTGCCTCCCAGGTTCAAGCAATTCTTCCTCTACCTCCCAAGTAGCCAGAATTACAAGCCCCCTCCACCACACCCAGCTAATTACTGTATTTTTAGTAGGGAAAGGGTTTCACCATATTGGCCAGGCTGGTCTTGAACTTCTGACCTCAGGTGATCCACCTGCCTTGGCCTTGCAAAGGATTATAGGCATGAAGCCAGCCTTTTTTTTTTTTTTTTTTTTTTTGAGACTGTCTTGCTCTGTCACCCAGGGTGGAGCACAGTGGTACAATCTCAGCGGGACTACAGGCACATACCACTACGCCCAGCTAATTTTTTATTTTACTTTTTTTTTTTTTTGAGATGGAGTTTCGCTGTTGTTACCCAGACTGGAGTGCAATGGCACGATCTCGGCTCACCGCAACCTCTGCCTCCTGGGTTCAAGGAATTCTCCTGCCTTAGCCTCCCGAGTAGCTGGGACTACAGGCATGCACCACCATGCCCAGCTAATTTTTTTATTTTTAGTAGAGATGGGGTTTCACCTTGTTGACCAAGATGGTCCCGATCTCTTGACCTCGTGATCTACCCGCCTCGGCCTCCCAAAGTGCTGGGATTATAGGCGTGAGCCACCATGCCTGGCCTACTTTTTGTCTTTTTTGTAGAGACAGGGTTTCACCATGTTGCCCAGGCTGGTTTCAACCTCCAGAGCTCAAGCAATTCGCCCACCTTCGCCTCTCAAAATGCTGGGATTATAGGCATGAGCCACCGCATGCAGCCTCAGGAACAGTATTTCTACACCCATATTTATACCAACATTGTTCACAACAGCCAAAAGGTGGATGCGATCAAAGTGTCCATCGATGGATAAATGGATAAACAAAATGTGGCACATAACGTAAGATGGAGTATTACTCAGCCTTAAAAAAGAAGGAAATTCTGGCATATGCTACTACAGGGATGAACCTTGAAGACATGCTAAGACAGATAAGCCAGTCACAAAAGGACAAATACTGTATGATTCTACTCTTATGAGATACTGAAAAGTAGTCAAATTCATAGAGACAGGAAGTAAAGTGGTAGCTGCCTGGGGAAGGGGAGATGGATAGTTATTGTTTAATGAGAACAAAGTTTGGGTTTTGCAAGATGAAAAAAGTTCTGGAGATGGATGGTGGTAATGACTGCATATCCATGTGATGGTACTAAGCTACTGAACAGCAAATTTTAAAATGAGGAAATGGGCGGGGTGTGGTGACTCACGCCTATAAGCACTTTGGGAGGCCAAGGCGGGCAGATCATGAGGTCAGGAGTTTGAGACCAGCCTGCCAACATGATGAAACCCCCATCTCTACTAAAAATACAAAAATTAGCCTGGCATGGTAGTGCACACCTGTAATCCCAGCTACTCAGGAGGCTGAGGCAAGAGAATCGCTTGAACCCGGGAGGCGGAGGTTGCAGTGAGTGGAGATCATGCCACTACACTCTAGCCTGGGTGACAGAGCAAGACTCTGTCAAAACAAAACAAAACAAAAAAAAAAACTTTCTGGCCTTTGCATATCTCTCCTCATCTAAAATCTCTGTAAAGGTAATTTCTATTTCTTTATCTCTTTGACAGAAATGTCTCTATAAAACCTCCAATTCTTTTTACATCCCCAAGTCCAATGGTCACTAAGTCTTCTTACTCCATCTCACTATAACATCTGATAGAGACCCGGGTAGGCTGTCTTTGCATCTCTTCTGTACACTTTCCTACTTTTCTTCCTATCTCTCCAATTACCCCTTTTTTGGCATCTTCTTCTACTCTGTCATGTTGCACCAGAGTTTTGTCTACAACCCCCACCTGGTTATTTTACAACCATTCTCTATACAATCTCAGCTATTCTTCTGGTCTTAACTGCCTCTTCTATGATCAGCTCTCAACAGAGAAAGAGACATATGTTGCCCCTGCGGAATCGTACCAGAGTCAGCTGGAGGTTTCCAAGTACAGTTTCTTCCTCATTCTGATTCACATTCAGTACAACTGGAAAACAATCCCCCTTTCTTTCCTCAACTAGATTTGTAAGGGCAAGGACTACATCTTTTCTGTTCTTGCCTTCTCAATACCCCATACAGTGCTTGGGAACACTGGGCATGCTCAACAATTTGAAACTCCAGGCCAGCACTGTCCAATAGAACGTTTTATAATCATGAAAATGTTTTATGGCTGACCCATATGGTAGCAATTGGCCACCTGTGGCTATTGAGCATCTGAAATATAGCAATATAACTGCAGAACTGAATTTATATTTTAATTTATAATTAAATAGGCACATGTGGCTAGTGGCTATTACAATGGATAGTGCCTCTAGAACTCCCCCTGGTTATACTGTCTTCTAGCTTGCCTCAGGTTATAAAATACTATCACTATCTTCCTGTTAGGCACTGTGTCTCATGCCTATAATGTCAGCACTTTGGGAGGCCAAGGTGGATGGATCACCTAAGGTTGGGAGTTCAAGACCAGCATGACCAACATGGAGAAACCCTGTCTCTACTAAACATACAAAATTAGCTGGGCATGGTGGCACATGCCTGTAATCCCAGCTACTCAGAAAGCTGAGCCAGGAGAATCACTTTAACTCGCAAAGTGGCTGTTGCAGTGAGCCTAGATCGCACCACTCCAGTCCACCCTGATGAAAGTGAGACTCTTTCTCAAAAAAAAAAAAGAAAAAGAAAAAAGATATCCTAACTCAATAAGGCTGGATACTTGCTCTCATATCTTTCATTATCAAAGAACAAAATGCATTCATGCAAACTTGAAAATCTGGGCTTCTTCTGTAACTTCATATGATGGGTTTATTCTCTAAGTGTTGTTCTTTGGCCTGATGCACTGGCACTAATCCACTCAGTTAATGGTCCAAAAGAGAAAAGAAAGCATCCTACCATTTTCACAACGTAGTAGGCCATGGCATGTAAGTGTCGGGTGGAAGTTCCACTACCAATCACAAAGTAATCTGTATATTTCATTTCTGGAGGAACCTGGATCACACAAATGTCTCTTGCATTTTCTTGCCTCAGAAGTGAAACCATCAGATCGATGTCAAACTTGGAACCAGTATGATCTGAAATGCACAAATAGTTGTTTATGTCAGGACGGCCAAGAAGACAGACCTGTATGCACCCAGAGATGCCGGCAGCTGACAGTGAAACTGTTCCTCCATGAGGGTGTTTAGATTCAAAGTGTTTTTACAGACAGCAGGGCCCAGGCCTCCTGGAAACTGAACATGGACAGCAGTATCATAGCACTGTTCAACTTTTATGGTCAGAGTGCTCAGATTACGCAGAGCCACTACATATCCTTCGCGATTAACCATATGTAAGTAGAACCAGACATCAGTGACAAATGACATTCTATTCATGAACACTTAAAAGGAACAATATACCACAAACACAGAAATGCTGTACACAGAAAAACAGCGCCACAAATTGGATAGGAGGTGATATCCTGGAACATATTAAATTAAATCTCAGTCATAATGGGTCACAGTACTAGAACTGTGAGCTGGAAGGGCTCTTAGGTAGTATCTGGTCCACAACCTTCAATTGAGAGATGAAGAAACTGAGGACTAGCAGAATTACTGTGGCCTAAGATCAGTCACTGAAAGTGCTAAATTTTTAAGTTATTATCATTTTGAACCCTCAAGTTTTCATACAAACCCATTGGGTTATTAACAACTGTTACCTGTGAAAATCTGTTTTTTTTCCCATAAAGATACAGATATTTTGATATTCAGTTTGGAGTATTACAGACTGTAAATTTAAAGCACACTTAAGTTCTAAAGCTGACTCCAAAGGACCTAGTAGCTAAGTCCACTAAGGCCTCTCCCTCTCATACTCTACATTCTTAGATGTGATCTGTTTACCATTCTTAAGTTTCTAAAAACGTAAGCAATAACTAGAAGATATTAACTTGGACACATCTTCTACTAGTGGTACGCAACCCTTCACACCCAGACCCTGGTTCCTCAGAATCCTCATGCCCCAACAATCCCCACAAATCCACTTCCCAGGATCCTAGGAAGAGCGTGAAAGAAGGTGAGGACGGTGAGACTGATGTCAAGGGAAGGAGGTGGCCGGCCGGGAGGCTGGGATTTTGCAGTTCATCTCTTGCTCTCAGTTTCTTCACTGTGCAACGTAAAGGTTGACGCCAACAACCTTTGAAGTCCCTTCCAGCTCTGGATGTGCAGGAGCTTTGTGACCCAAATAGAAATGCAGAAAGAGAGGAACCCACAGCCTGCTTGACCGGGACCTGACTCCTGGCTGCCCGAAGAGGGCCGCCTTCGTTCTCCTCCACGCCAGTACCTGAAGCGTCCGATTCTCGGCGTCCCGCGTCGGCCTTACCCTCTGCCCGCTCCTCCAGTCCAGGATCGCTGTGCAGGCCGCGGACAAGGTTTGGGGTCTGGCAAGCCCGGCCGAACGCTGATCCTACGGGAAGCCGCTGCACGGCCAGTAGCCGAAGCCTGGGCCCGGCTCCAGCCGCGGACCCAGCCACCGAGGAAACCACCCTGCGCCACACTATCGGCGCGAGCCGCCGCGCCACACACCCGCCCGGCCCCATAGCAGTGGACTCGCATCGGCGTCGCGGGTGGGAGGTGCTTCACGGAACCCGGCCTGCAAATTCTACGTCAAGCGCGTGGGCGGAGTCAAGACCTGAAGGCCGGGCCATGGGAGGAGTCTGCTGCCCGTGAGGACTGCAGTGACCCGGAAGAGCTAACTGGAGATTAGGGCGTGCAAGAATGAACTAGTGTCGCTTGCCCACCTTGTTTTGCCTTGTGTCACAGTGGCGCACTAGGTCGTCACTTTCTTTTTTATTTGGTACTGGCTCTGTCCACTCATGTAAGCCTCATAAAGGCAATACTTTTTAACTCTTCCACAGCACCTAAAACAGTTCCTGGTACTGAACGTCCAGAAGTTGCTGCTGTTGATTAGACTGGAGTTAGGACATATAATCTACCCTCTCTTATTACCAAAAAACATTCAAGATTTCCTTGCAAATTTGAAATCCCACAAGGAAAATCTGTTATCCTGGGCTAGAGTGGGGTGGGAGGCAAAGGTGTAAAGGACCATTTGGAAACCGTTTTTAGGTGAGCCCATCATCTACACTCCCTGTATGGAGGAGTTTCCGCCCAGGGGTGGCACTGTGGGGGCTTGCTCTGTGTGAATAAGGAACGCTGAAGTACCATCAAGATTTTCACTCATGGGACTTAAGAATTGAAATAGATCCGGGGCAGGGGAAGCAACTTGCCCAGGTCATACACTCAGGGACCACGTTAGAATCAGAAGCCAATTTCTGGAGTTTCTGAACTCCAGGCTTGCTAGCTGCTGAAAGGAAGGCTTCATAGAGAGCAAATATTTCAAATGTCTGAAACACTGCCAGACACATAGCAGCCACTCCAAAAATGTTTGCTACATTATTTTAAATAATTCCAAGCACACATTTTGGGAAATCTTTTAAAAATACAGAAATTAAGCATTTGTGTATATCACGCCAGATATGTACAATTGCTTCAAGATATTTTTGAAATATCTCCTCTGTCCAATTTTAGCCCCATCTTCTTCATTTTTCCATAGGCATGAATTTGGTGTTTCTCCTAGCTTTTGCCATTCATTCCATGTTCCTACCCTTGTCTCTGAATATCCCAAACCTGCTTTACCACCTGAATTTACAAGCTCATTCACTGGGTCATCATCCCTCCATATCTCCCAAACCCTGGACTTCATACAGTCCAGGATCTTCATACAACAAATGAATCTGTTGTCAAAATCCTGCTTATGCTACCTCCAAAATGTTTTTGTGAATCCAACTTCTTGTCTTCATTTCCACTGTTCCTTCCTTAGTCCAAACCTTCATTAGTTCTTGCCTAATTACAGAGACCGCCTCCTACCTGGCTGTCCTGTTTCAAGTCTGTTTCTAATCTTTTCATCCTCCATGCTGCCCTTCTACCAACTAGAATTATTTTAGCTTCATCTGCTTTTTGCTATTTTTCAAATTCACCATACCCCTCCCCTTCTTTTTAAGAGATGAGGGCTTACTCTTGTCACCAGGCTGCCATGCAGTTGCACAATCATAGCTCGCTACATCCTCAAACTCCTGGGTTCAAACAGTCCTCCTGCCTTAGCCTCCCAAGTAGCTAGGCCTACAGGCATGTGCCACCATGGCCAGCTCATTTTTGTTTTAAAATTTTTTTAAAAGACAGGATCTCACTATGTTGCCCAGGCTGGTTTCAAATTCCTGGCCTTACGCAATTGGCTTCCTTATAGCTGTGAGTACAGGCAACCTCACCATATCCTTTCAATGCCAAGTTTTGCATATACTATGTTTTGGTTTTTTGAGACGGAGTCTCGCTCTTTCACCCAGACTGGAATGCAGTGGTGTGATCTCGGCTCACTGTAACCTCCACTTCCCAAGTTGAAGCAATTCTCCTGTCTCAACCTCCCAAGTAGCTGGTATTACAGGTGTGTGCCACCACACCTGGCTAATTTTTGAATTTTTAGTAGAAACGGGTTTTCACCATGTTGGCCAGGCTGGTCTCGAACTCCTGACCTCAAGTGATCCACCCTCCTGGGCCTTCCAAAGGGCTCGAATTACAGGTGTGAACCACTGCGCCTAGCCACTGTTCTTTTTAGAGCACCCTTTTCCCATGTTTTCACATGACAAAATCAGACTTTGTAAGACATATCTTAAGCATTAAGATATCTCTCCTACTCTCTCAGATGGTCCCTCAGAAAGCCCTCATCCCTTTGTTCATAAATATCTTTAAAATTTACTATGTTTGATTGGATGATACCCAACTAGAAAACTTAGATTTAATTCCACCTCTTCCGTTTATTAGCATTGTGCTACTGATGTTACTTAATTTGAGCCTGAATTTCCTCATCTGTAAAATAGGAATGATGATACCTTCTTCAGAGTCTCAAAAAATTAAATAAAATATGCAGCACGAATTACATACCATTTTGCTTGGCATGTAGTACTCATATGGAAATTAGTATCTGTCCACAAATTGACCTCATGGAGAGGAAATGGGTTGAACTCAGTCATTCTGATAAAGCCCATCAGAAAAAGACAACCAGGAACACACGTGTGGTCCCAGTTCGTTTTATTTACTTGCTGTAGCAAGGAAGATGACACGCTATGGAGGACAGAGGAGGAGCTCAGGAAGAGGACTAGAAGGGGCTTCGTTTAGGGCTTGTGCTAACGCTGAGTCTAAGGAGAGACCAGAGGAAGTGGCATCAGCTGTGGATTGGGTGCTGTCCAGAAGCAGGGGCAGTTTAGCAATTTCGTTTATCAATAATCTTTGTTCAGGAGACAGGAGAATGTTCATAGGGGCTGAAGATGTCATTGGTCACTCAGAAGAGTCATGTGGTCTGGGGAGAATCATGTCCTGTTAGAAACATTATTTTATGCTTCACTAGGAACATCACATTCTGATTACCAGCAGGGCTGAGAAACAGACTTAGGGTCCTTGCTCCTTAGACCTATAAAAGTTAAGATAGGCCAGGCGTGGTGGTTCACACCTGTAATCCCAGCACTTTGGGAGGCCAAGGCAGGTGGATCTCCTGAGGGCAAGAGTTCAAGACCGGCCTGACCAACATGGAGAAACTCTGTCTAGTAAAAAAAAAAAAAAAAATACAAAATTAGTTGGTTGTCCTGGCATATACCTGTGATCCCAGCTACTCAGGAGGCTGAGGCAAGAGAATTGCTTAAACCAGGGAAGCAGAGGTTGCAGTGACCGAGATCGTGCCATCGTACTCCAGCTTGGGCAACAAAAGCAAAACTCCATTTCAAAAAAAAAAAAAAGCTAAATGTGGAGTGCTGGCCCTTGAGGAGGACAGATGCCAAAGCTGTGTCTCTGTGTGGAATGATGTGAAATGACCCCCACGCCTCAGAGTTTTCAGGCAAGACCAGGATGTTCCATTCTCACTGAAATGATTCAGAACGACAGTTTCTCATCATCTGCGATCTCAGAGACAAGTTTCAGCACTGTGTATGTCCATATTAATGACCAAAATCCATTTTCACAGGTCATATTTCCTACCTGAGGGAGATGAGAGAGGTTCTCAGAAATGCAAGATGCCCCTCTTTCCCCCAAAACTGCCATCTACTTATGGTCTTGGGCATTGTTTTCAGACCTTGGTTGCTTAGTAAAGGCAGAATCAGAAGGTGGGTGGTGGTTTAATAATGATTACCTTTGGGGTGCTGAGCCAGAGGATTGAAGCCAAAAGCAACTTCCTGAGAGAGTCAGGAATTATAAATTAACTAGAGTGATGATACGAGGACTTCCTGATTACAGATCCTAATTACATTCCCGGTGTGTTAATTTCAGAGCCAGAAGGTTCCCAAATTTGTGTCCTGGGGCTTCATGGGAAGCTGCAGTCACAGATACTTTCTCTGCAGCTAGCCCCAGGGGCTGGGGAGAAGCTGGGGGCCTACTTTGGGAAATGACACCAGACAGACCTCAGGACCCTGCTTCAGTGAAACAGAGAGGTAGGAGGTACAGAGCAGCTGGGCCAAAAGCCCAAGGGCTAAACTAGAGAGAGAGAGATCGCTCACCCTTTCTGTTGTGCCCGAGATAGACCACCGGGCCCTGAACATCACACGTTACAGGACTGGCATATAATTAATGTATAAATGACTACATTTTTATAGTTTTGATACTGGGAAGCTTATCACTCTGACCTCTGCTTACTCCATGCATAATTTTATTATCCATCTGTGTTTCCTAAGCTGTGGCCCCTCAAATACACATGTACATGAAACACTGTCTTTGGACCAAATAAACAGGTCTCTCACAGCAAACAGGTGTAGATGGTATTGCAATTCAATAATATTTATTTAAAAGTGTGGTTTAGTTTCAAGTAGCTCTTTGTCATGCATGTACTGAATGACAGATTTTTTTTTTTTTTTTTTTTTGAGACAGGGTCTCTCTTTACAACCCAGGCTGGAGGGCAGTGGCATCATCATAGCTCACTATAACTTCTAACTTCTGGGCTCAAGTGATTCTCCTACCTCAGCCTTCTGAGCAGCTGGGACTACAGGCATACACTACCATGCCTGGTTAATTTTTAAACCTTTTTGTAGAGACAGAGTCTTGCTATGTTGCCCAGGCTGGTCTTAAACTCCTGGCCTCAAGGAATCCTCCTGCCCTGGCCTCCCAAAGCACTGGGATTACAGGCACCATGCCCAGCTCAATAATAGACATTTAAAGAGCCACACATTTTGAAACAAAAGTTCATTATAACTAAAATGTTGGAATCACTTCTCACCCTACAGCCTCAGTTTACCCTTCCCATCATCGTAAGGCAGGTCATTCCACTGCTGGGCAGCTGCAGCTGTTAGTGAATTTCCCTGCCGCATGTAAACTTAATCCTTTTTCCTGGATTTCCACAGTTTTGTACTGGTTCTGCCCTCCGGAGACCTTGCGGAGGGAAGCGCCAGGATTAAAATGACCTCTCTTATAATCTGTTATAAATACCATGGATTTGTTTATTTATACTTTAAAAATTATTTTGTCCCCCACTTTGTAAATCTCCTCATTGGAAGGGGGACAAAATCCTTTTAAAGAAAAGACAAACAGGGACTTTTTATTTTATAAACCTAGGAGCAAGGTACTCGGTCTCTACTCCCCAAACTCCCCTGGGACTGTGGGTTCAATGTTGTCTGTCTGCTCAGATGCTCTGTGTGGGTTTGTAAGGGCAGGGAGTGCAGCCTGGAGTGGGCACAGTGGCCTGCGATGAGCTCAACTATTGGCTTCTCAGACAGCACCGAGCCTGTGGTTTGTGAGCATCCCAGAGCACTCACTGCTTGCAGCCTCTCCCATAGGAGGCTCCCGTGTGAGAAGGCGCCTCTTCCACCATTTCTCCAGGCTATCTGTGGAACCAGAATGCAGGCTGTGACTCCCATCCCTTGCAGCATTGTTTCCTCAGCTTTCACAGCTGCTGTCTGTTCTGAAACTGGGCCTCTAAACACTCACATTGGCCCCCTGGATTACTCGGCCCTGTCACAGAGCCAGACCATTGTTCTTCCCGCAGCCTCAGAAATTGGTGGGGACCCACAGGCTTATCAGCCTCACTTGCACTCCCCTCTCTTCACCCTGATGTCAGTAGGTGGGCTTTGCAGGTTGCCGGTCACTCGGTATAGACAAATGATTCACTCTCCCCAGGAGCCTCACCAAGGTTCAAGCGAACAAACATTCTGTGCTAGGCACTGGGGTAAGGCCAGAGAGAGAAAGGTGAATAAAACATAGTCTCAGCTGGGCGCAGTGGCTCACACCTGTAATCTCAGTACTTTGGGAGGCCGAGGTGGGTGGTTTGAGGTCAGGAATTCAAGACCATCCTGGCCCACATGATGAAACCCCATCTCTACTAAAAATTCAAAAAAATTAGCTGGGCGTGGTGATGAGTGCCTGTAACCTCAGCTACTAAGGACGTTGAGGTGGGAGAATTGCTTGAACCCAGGAGGCGGAGGTGGCAGTGAGCCAAGATCACACCACTGCACTCCAGCCTGGGCAACAAGAGTAAAACTCCATCTCAAAAAACAAAAACAAAAACAAAACCCATAGTCTCTGCCCCCAGGGAGCACCCAGAGAGTAGGAGAGAAAATGATTTGAGTAAACGTCATCAATAATGGGTAGCCGTGTCAGAAACAGGAGCGCCCACACGCTGTGGTGCGCTGCAGCAATTCTCCCCCAGAGCTGGAGAAATCTCCGCAGGATGGTGCTTTTGAACAGATCTAGTCTTGAGGCAGAGGTAAGAAGAGTGGACTGCAGGGCCCCACATTAGCCAACTTCAGGGGGCCCTTTCACAAAGGACTTGGGGGAAATGGAAACCCTTCAAGGGATGCAACTTAGAGGTGCTGTAGGGTAATGTTCCAGGCCCAGGGAATATCACAGTGACAGTATCAATCCCAGGGGAACTCCATGAGTTTTAACTTCCACATCTTCCTCAGCCTGTGAAGTATTTTGTCCCCAGAGCTGAATTGTAGTATTAAATATATATTTTATTACTTTGGGAGGCCAAGATGGGCGGATCACCTGAGGTCAGGAGTTCGAGACCAGCATGACCAACATGGAGAAACCCCATCTCTACTAAAATTACAAAAATTAGCCTGGTGTGGTGATGCATGCCTATAATCCCAGCTACTCAGGACGTTGAGGCAGGAGAATTGCTTGAACCCGAGAGGCAGAGGTTGTGGTGAGCCGAGATCATGCCATTGTACTTTAGCCTGGGCAACAAGAGCAAAACTCTGTCTCAATAAATAAATAAATAAATATTGATTCAAGGTGTGACACAGCCTCACTCCCCACTATGTCATAAGACAAGACCTTGGGTGGTTTTCTTTCTGCCAAAACCTGATTTCTAAAGGGCCTCCAATTTATTTTGAGCAGCTCTGCTGACAATCCAGCACAACTTCTGCTTTTCTTTTTCTTAACTGAGTTGTATGAGGTTCCTCCATTTTGGAATTATTGCTAAGATTTGAGTCTGTGAATAGCAGGTGAGGAGAACCTCTGGATGCTGAACTCTGGAGGGCTGGGTGAAAGAAACAAAGCCTGCCTCCCTGTGTTAGACCCCTCCTTTCCGGAGCTTGTGGTTTGGAGGCGAGTCCCTTGAAAGAACCCTTCCACCACAGCAGGGAGCCCCAAGGGCTGGGAGGGCAGGTGAGAGTGACCAATTCCACCTAGGGAGGTGAGGGGACACCTCACAGAGCAGGTCAAGCCAGAACTTTGGCCTTGGCCATTACTACTCCAAACCTTTCAGTCACACTTAAGGAAAGCATCTAACAACAGACATTCATTCCCATGGTTGCAGCTAATCAGTTCTCCTCTCTGCCTGGTGGCTTCACAGATCCAAGCTGCAAAGAAATTCTGAGAAGCGTAGCTGATGAGTTTAGGAACACTACAGGCTGATCCATTCAGCCTTATTAATATATCAAGTGGGCCGTGTGCGGTGGCTCATGCCTATAATTCCAACACTTTGGGAGGCCAAGATGGGCAGATTACCTGAGGTCGGGAGTTCGAGACCAGCCTGACCAACATGGAGAAATCCCATCTTTAACTTAAAAAAAAATACAAAATTAGCCGGGCATGATGGCACATGCCTGTAACCCCAGCTACTCAGGAGGCTGAGGCAAGAGAATCGCCTGAACCCTGGAGGCGGAGATTGTGGTGAGCCAAGATTATGTCACTGCACTTCAGCCTGGGCAACAAGAGCGAAACTCTGTCTCAGTAAATACACACACACACACACACACACACACACACACACACACACATATATAAATAAAATATCAAGAGGCTACCTTAGCTCCCTGAGGAAAGATGTACGCCTGAGTCCTAATGAGGTGTGAGTGGCTTCCAAAGACACTCCATTTCTGTTGGGCTCTGATATTTGGTGCTTACAGCTGCTACTGTCAGGAACAAGGTGACAATATCAGAAGTACAGCTCCCTTATACCATGGGAAAAAATCATCTTAAAATAGATTAAAGACTTAAAAGTAACACCTGAAACTGTAAAATTGATAGAAGAAAACCTAGTAGAGAAGCTCTACAACAAGGTATCCAATCTTTTGGCTTCTTTGGGCCACACTGGAAGAATTCTCTTGGGCCACACATACAGTACACTAACCCCAATGATAGCTGATTCACAAAAAAAAAGGAAAAAAAGAAAAGAAAAAAAAAAAGAAATTGCCAAAAAAAAAAAATCACTTTTTTTTTTAAAGACAGAGTCTTGGTCTTTTGCCCAGGCTGGAGTGCAGTGGTGTGATCTCGCCCCTACTGACTAGCTGGGACAGGTGCACACTACCACACCTGGCTAATTTTTGTGTTTTTAGTAGGTGTTTTCACCATGTTAGCCAGGCTGGTCTCAAACTCCTGACCTCAGGTGATTTGCTTACCTCTGCCTCCCAAAGTGCCTGAGGCACCCGTGCCTGGTCTAAAAATTTTCAGAATGTTTTTGAATTTCTGTTGAGCCTCATTCAGGCCATTCTGGGCCACATGTGGCCTGTAGGTCACAGGTTGGACAAGCTTGCTCTACATCATTGATCTAGTCAAGGATTTTTTTTTTTTTTTTTTTGCTATGACAGTGAATGCTCAAACAACAAAAGCAAAGATAGGCAAACAGGATTTCATAAAACTAAAATGCTTTTGTATGATAAAATAAACAATTAATGAAATAAAAAGATACTCCACCAACTAAGAAAAATAATTGCAAACCATACATCTGGTAAATATTTTAGATATTAACCCCTAAGGGACTCAAGCTAACTCAATAGGAAGAAAACCTGATTTTTAAAATGGGCAAAGGACCTGAACAGACGTTTCACAAAAGGACATACAAATGGCCAGCAAGCTCATGGAAAATCGCTCAACATCACTAATCATTAGGGAAATGCAAATTAAGACTACAACAATTGGGAGGAAAATGACAGGAACACTATGTCAATCAGGAAATTAAAAAAAACACAACCACACCATGAGACAACTCCCAGACTGTTAGAATGGCTAAAATCAGGGCCGGGTGCAGTGGCTCACGCCTCTAATCCCAGCACTTTGGGAGGCCGAGGCGGGTGGATCATGAGGTCAAGAGATTGAGACCATCCTGGTCAACATGGTGAAACCCTGTCTCTACTAAAAATACAAAAAATTAGCTGGGCACGGTGGCACGTGCCTGTAATCCCAGCTACTCAGGAGGCTGAGGCAGGAGAATTGCCTGAACCCAGGAGGCGGAGGGTGCGGTGAGCCGAGATCACGCCATTGAACTCCAGCCTGGGTAACAAGAGCGAAACTCCGTCTCAAAAAAAATAATAATAATAATAATTTTTTTAAAAAAAGAATGGCTAATATCAGAAAGATGAAAGTTGGCAAGGATGTGGAATAAAACTATATGTTCTCTTTAGAGTTTGGAAATAATATGTTATGATCTAGTTAAGATGCAAATAGTCTCGGGAGGGAGGCACATTGCAAAAATGTTATAGCAGCAACCACTTTTTTAACATTTTTGCATTGTGCCCACTAAGAAACTGCTGTGAATGAGACCTCCAGAAATTTGGTGAACCAGAGTGGCCTGCATCGATGATAAGACGTTCGATTCAAGGTCATCCTATTTTTAAAAATTTCCGATTGAGAAGAATTCTAAGCCAGCGTTTTCTTTCGAGGACAACTTCCTTCCTCAAGTTTTCTGTCTAGAGTCTGTGTTCCCTAAAATGTTCAGACTCTAGGCCATACAGGTAATGATGGTAGGAAAACAATCCAGAAAATACATGTTCAGCTGACTAAAACATCAATGCAGAGGCTTTTGCCTTCCTAGAACACGAGCAAGACTTGCACCCTGCATTGTTTTGCCTTGGTTTTCACACTGGTTCTGCTCTTCTCTGCGAGGTTACCACATCAAAAGCGGATGCTCCAGAAGCAACTGAGTTTAAACCTGGGGCTCTTGAGCCATGCTTGTCTAAGTTTCCCTACCCACTGATTACAAGATCTGCTTCTGCAGAAGCTGCGATGGGTTTGGGTGTTTTAGCCAGAACAGCTATTCTATGTGCAGTAGTAAATCAGATAAGAAAATCCTAGCTGAAGATCTAAAGTTTGGCTGGGCATGGTGGCCCAGGCCTGTAATCCCAGCACTTTGGGCCCCAAAGGGCTTCAGGATCACCTGAGTTCAGGAGTTCGAGACCAACCTGGTCAATATGGTGAAACCCCATCTCTAATAAAAATATAAAAATTAGCTGGGCATGGTGGCGGGCACCGGTAGTCCCAGCTACTTGGGAGGCAGAGGCAGGAGAATCACTTGAACCTGGGAGGCACAGGCTGCAGTGAGCCGAGATTGCACCACTGCACTCCAGGCTGGGTGCCAGAGTGAGACTCCATCTCCAAAAAAAAAAAAAAAAAGATTTCAATTTTGTATTTGTGGCCTAAATAGCAGTCAATCAGCAAATTGCCTTGGAGCCACCATTTAATGAATATGGAACTGAATTCAATGGCTTCAAAGGGTTTTCTGTGCTGGAGACTGACCAGGTGGGTACTCTGGGAGTACTCAGGCTTTGAATTCACTGAGCTTACCATGTGGAGGAAGAAAAAGACACAAACGTGAAATAGTAGAAAAATAAGAAGGGATTAAATAACAGTGTACACAGTACACAGTTAAAAACATAACTCCGCTTAAAAACATAACTCCTAATTCTTTGACACTTTTGCCCATTGAGGGGTGGGGTCTGTCTCCTCTCTTTACACCTGAATGGACTTGTAAGTGTTCCCACCAATAAAACATGGCTTGAGTGACACTACATGGCATCCAAGGCTAGATTTGGAAAGGCTGTGCGGCTGCAGCCTCAACCTCCCAGGCTCAGGCCATCCTCCTACCTCAGCCTCCTGGTAGCTGGCACTGCAGGGTGTGCACCACCATGCCTGACTATAGTTTTTTAAAATTTTTTGTAGAGCTGGGGTTTCACCATGTTGCCCAGGCTGGTCTCAAACTCCTGGGCTCAAGTGATCCGCCCCACTCAGCCTCCCATAGTGTTGAGATTACAGGCATGAGCCACCACATCCAACCCCAATTCTTTCTCTCTAGTCATCCCTCTGGGCACACTCCCTCTCAGAACACAACTATCAAGTGAGAAGAACGAGAGGCCACATGGATGCTGTGGTCAATAGTCCCAGGTGAGCCCAGCCTTTGATTCATCCCAGCCCAGGTCCCAGACACGAGTGAAGAAGCTTCTGGATAATTCTAGCCCCCAGCTTCTTGAGTTTTTTCAGCTGAGGCCTCAGACATTTTAGAGGAGAAATAGGACATCCTTCTTTTACAGTGTCCAAATCCCCCACCCACAGAAGCTGTGAGCATAATAAAGCAGTGTTCACACCACTAAGTTGGGGATGTTATACAGCCATAGTCACTAGGATCCACCAAAAAAAAAAAACAAACAAAACCTGTTCCAATTGTGTACAAAAAATTAGAGATTCCAGCACAAAGCAGGTATTCAATAGGCATTTTGTTGAAAGCAGGAAAAAGCACTATGTGCCAAGTGGGAGGGGAGGAGCATGGCGAGAACAAGGGGAGCCTCAAGACTGGAGGCAGGAAAGGGACATGTTTGGTGCAAGGCTGAGTGAATCAGCCAAATGACCAGATGGGAGGGTTCCAGCAGGATGTGGTGGGGTCTGAAGGTGGCACAGATGCAGAAGGACTGTAGGCCCTTTTCAGCCTGGCCACACACAGCGAGGGGCATCGTATGCAGGGCATGATCCCTAGCACAGGGCCCCAGGCCTTGTTGGAACACCAGTCTCCTCCTGCTCCAGGTGAATTACAACATAAGTTAAGATCTAGGGCAAAACTTACATCTTCATATGAATGAAGGCAGTTAGTATTTACAGCAAACATGCTTCCCAACCACCATTGCAAACAGCCGCGCCGGCCACACCGAAGAGTTTGGATTTTCCCCATAGGTGATGGGGGACCAATGAAGCCTTTTTTTGTTGCTGTTTTTGAGACAGAGTCTCTCTCTGCCACCCAGGCTGGAATGCAGTGGCGTGATCATCGGCCCACTGAAACCTCTGCCTCCAGGGCTCAAGCAATTCTCCTGCCTCAGGCTCCCGAGTAGCTGGGATTACAGGCATCCACCACCATGCCCGGTTAATTTTTGTATTATTAGTAGAGATGGAGTTTCACCATGTTGGCCAGGCTGGTCTTGAACTCCTGACCTCAGGTGATCCACCTGCCCTCGGCTTCCCAAAGTGCTGGGATTACAGGCATGAGTCACTGTGCCCAGCCGGAAGGCTTTTTAATAGTGGCTTGACAATTCCAAAGTTACCTTTTAAAAGACAGCCTTGCAGGGACGCGGTGACTCACGCCTGTAATCCCAGCACTGGGAGGCAGAGGTGGCTGGATCACCTTAGGTTAGGAGTTTGAGAGCAGCCTGGCTAACATGGTGAAACCCCATCTGTACTAAAAAACACAAAAAAGTAGCCAGGCATGGTAGTGCACACCTGTAGTCCCAGCTACCTGGGAAGGTTGAGACAGGAGAATAGCTTGAACCCAGGAAATGGAGGTTGCAGTGAGCTGAAACTGTGAGCTGAAATTGTGCCACTTTACTCCAGCCTGGGCGATAGAGTGAGACTCTGTCGCAAAAAAAAAAAAAAAAAAGAAAAGAAAAGATGGCCTTGAAGCCTAGTGTGGTGGCTGACACCTATAATTCTAGCACTTTGGGATGCCGAGGCAGGTGGATTACCTGAGCTCAGGAGTTAGAGACCAGCCTGGGCAACATGGCAAAACCCCATCTCTACTAAAAAAAATTAATAAAATAAAAATTAGCCGGGTGTGGTGATGCGTGCCTGTGGTCCCAGCTACTGGGGAGGCTGAAGCAGATCACTTGAACTTGGGAGGCGAAGGTTGCAGTAAACCGAGATCATGCCACTGCACTCCAGTCTGAGCGACGGGTGGGGAGGGGTGGGGGAAGAGAAAGGGAGAGAGAAAGAGAGAGTTGGGAAAACCATTTAGAGGACATTATTTTTACTGGATGGAAGGTCTTGACTGTGAACTGTCCAGGTTCTTGGTGTCTTGAAGAAAGAATTGAACAAAACGCACAAATAAAGCTACGAAAGACAAAACGAAGTAATGAAAGCACAGACTTACTGAAGCAAAAGTATAATTCGCAGAGCAGAAGCGGGCTAGAACAAGCGACTCAAGAGTCCCCAAAACACTGTTCTTCAAGGGTTTTTATTAAGCTAAGCTAAAAGTATTTGGTAACACCCTCAGTTGCCCATTAGAGGCCTCTGATTGGTTACACGCTTTGAAGGATTGGCCCGTGACCAGTCAGAGGCTAAAGTGGAGATTCGTCCCGCGGTTAATCAGAGGCTGAAGTGGAAACTTCCGTCTCATCACAGGAGTGAGGATATAGCCTGTCTTCTGCCTAATCTTGCCTAGAAATGGCTGCACCTGCTGTTCTTTTGCTTCTGCCCTAACTCTTGGTTACCCTAATTCCCTGTTCTCCTGCCTCATTGCTGTATAATCCACATCTGTACTGATAGCCTTACGGAAGAATGCTGGAGAGAAAAGAAGAGATTTTGTTAAGAAAACCACAACATACAAGGACTTATTACTTAAAGGTCTTGTAAAAGAGTTCATCATTTAAGACAGAGGCGTCCAATCTTTTGACTGTCCTGGGCCACATTGGAAAAACCCAGCCTGGGTGACAGAGATTTCTCCAAAAGAGAAAAGAAAGAAAGAAAATGTTACAGATTCAGCTGAAGCCCCTCCCACCCCTCCTGCACTCTATGCCTCTCTCTATCATCAGAGATAACCCCTACTCTGATTTTTTTTCTTTTTTAAGATGAGGTCTCATTCTGTCCCCTAGACTGGGGTGCAGTGGTATAAACACTGCTCACTGCAGCTTTGACCTCCTGGGCTCAAATGATCGTCCCACCTCAACCTTCCAATGCTACAGGCACATGCCACCACACCCGGCTAATTTTTGTATTTTTTGTAGAGATGGGGTTTCGCCATGTTGCCCAAACTGGGCTCAAACTCCTGGGCTCCAGTGTTGCGCCCACATGGCCTCTCAAAGTGTTCGGATTACAGGCGTGAGCCACCACACTTGGTCACTGCTCTGAATCTGATGTGTGCCATCCCTGCATTTTTCTATTCTTTAACTTCACATGTACGCATAAACAATTTGTGATATTGTTTTAAGTATTTCAAAGTTTTACCTAAATATGATCTTAATGTACCAATGGCTGATTGTTAACATGTCTTTGTTTTCTTCATTTGCATTTCCCTAATTCCTAGTGTTGAGCATCTTTTCATATGTTCACAGGCATTGGATTTCCTCTTTTGTAAACTGTTCACTAACCTTTGTCAGTTTTCTCTTTGGTTGTTGTCTTTATTTTAAAAGTTTTTAGAGGTTCTTTTATTCTGCATAAAAAGTAAGATAGGAAAACTACTAAAGAATACATATAGCATGTAGGTAAAGTATAGAGAAGAATAATATGAGCCTGCCAGTCAATCTAATGAAACACCACAATGCTGTTGAAGCTCCCCACCCCGCCCAGTGCTGCCCCCACACCACCCCATTCCTCCTCTCCATGGACGGCCACCATGTTGAATTTTTTTTTTTTTAAGATGGGTTTTCATCATGATGGCCAGGCTGATCTTGAACTCCTGACGTCAGGTGATCCACCCACCTGGCTTCCCAAAGTGCTAGGATTACAGGCGTGAGCCACCACGCCCAGCATTGAATCTTACATAGTAATTCTTTTGCCTTCTTATCCATAAGCTTATTACGTATGTTTGTATATATCCCCATACTGTTTAGTTTTCCATGCTTTTGAAAACTTTATATAAATGGTATCATATTGTATGCATTCTTTTGCATCTTGCATTTTTCTGTCTACATTATGTTGGTATCTTCTCTCTTGGTGCTTCTAGCTGTAATCGCATTCATTTTCACTGGAGTATGGCTTCGTATTCCATTGCATATTAGCCGGGCACCTGTAATCCCAGCACTTTGGAAGGCTGAGGCAGGCAGATCACTTGAGGTCAGGAGTTCGAGACCAGCCTGGCCAACATGGTGAAACCCCATCTCTACTAAAAATACAAAAATTAGCCAGGTGTGGTGGCACACACCTGTAGTTTCAGCTACTTGGGAGGCTGAGGCAGGGGAATCACTTGAACCTGGGAGGTGGAGGTTGCAGTGAGCTGAGATGGCACCACTGCACTCCAGCCTGGATGACAGAGTGAGACTCCACCTCAAACAAACAAAAAAAACCATATTCCATTGCATATCACAACTGATTTATCAATTCGTCTGTTGACGGACATTTGGGTTGTTAGTCATACTGCTCTGAGCATTCTTATGTGTGTCCCCTGGAACACATGTGCAGGTTTCTCTGAGGCATTTCCTACCTAGGAGTCAAATTGCTGGGTCCTAGGCATGTGCATCTTTAGTTTCACCAGATAATGCCAGATTGTTTTCCAGAGCCATTGTTTCCATTTAAAATCCCAACAGCAAAGTTTACTTTCTTTCAACACTTGATTTTGTCAGCTATTTTTTTTCATCTTTGCCAATCTGGCGGGTGTGAAATGATGTCTCATTGTGGTAGTTTGCATTTCCCTAACAGTTTATTATTATTATTATTTTTAGACAGAGTTTCACTCTTGTCACCCCGGCTGGAGTGCAGTGGCATAATCTTGGCTCACTGCAACCTCCACTTCCCAGGTTCAAGCTATTCTCCTGACTCAGCCTCCCAAGTAGCTGGGACTACAGACATGCACCACCACACTCAACTAATCTTTGTATTTTTAGTAGAGATGCACTTTTGCTGTGTTGGCCAGGCTGGTCTCAAACAGAGTGACAGAGACTCCCTCTCAGACAAAAACAAAAACAAAACACAATGCCAAGTGACCCTAATAAACTTTTTATTAAAAACTAAGACATGAACACGCTCATTAGTCTAGACCTACACAGGATCAGGATCATCAGTGTCACTGTATTCCACCTCCACATCTTGTCCCAGTGGGTGGTCTTCAGGGGCAATAACATCCATAGAACTGTCATTGCTTTAATAATAATGCTTCCTTCTGAAATAACTCCTGAAGGACCTACCCGAGGCTGGTGTACAGTTAACTTTTTTTTTTTTATTTTAAGTAAGTAGAGGGCTGGGCGCAGTGGCTCACGCCTGTAATCCCAGCACTTAGGGAGGCCGAGGCAGGTGGATCACGAGGTCAAGAGATCAAGACCATCCTGGTCAACATGGTGAAACCCCATTTCTACTAAAAATACAAAAAATTAGCTGGGCATAGTGGTGCATGCCTGTAATCCCAGCTACCCAGGAGGCTGAGGCAGGAGAATTGCCTGAACCCAGGAGGCTGAGGTTGTGGTGAGCCGAGATCGGGCCATTGCACTCCAGCCTGGGTAACAAGAGCGAAGTCCCGTCGCAAAAATAAATAAATAAAAATAAAATAAAATAAAATAAATAGAAAGACTCTACTTACAAAATAGATGATACACTCTACATTCTAAAATAAATGTTGTAAAGTATAATATTGTAAATACTAGGCAATAGGAATTTTTCATTTCCATTATAATCTTATGGGACCACTCTTGTATATATGAAATGTCCTTACGCAGTGCATGACTGTATTTCAGTATATGGATATACCACAATTTATTTATCTATTCTCCAGTTGGTGGAAACTTAGACTGTTTCTAGTTTGTGGCTATGAGAAATAACACTATTGTGAACATTTGAGTACAAGTCATTGTATGAACATACATCTTATTTCTCTTAGGTAAATTCCTGGGAGTTATGGTATGTGTATACTTAACTTTATAAAAAACTGCTGAACTGTTCCAAAGTGGTTGACCCATGTCGCATTTATACCAGCAGTGTATGAGAATTCTGTGGTTCTTTTTTCAAACAATAAGTTTGTGATGTCTTTTTCATATACTTTAATTTAATTAATTTATTTATTTTGAGATGGCATCTCATTCTGTAGACCAACCTGGAGTGCAGAAGCGTGATCTCAGCTCACCATAACCTCCGCCTCCCAGGCTCAAGCGATTCTCCTGCCTCACCCTCCCTCCCAAGTAGCTGGGACTACAGGCATGCACCACCATGCCTGGCTAAGTTTTTGTATTTTAGTAGAGACAGGTTTTCACCATGTTGGCCAGGCTGGTCTCAAACTCCTGAGCTCAGGCAAGCTGCCCACCTCGGCCTCCCAGAGTGCTAGGATTACAGGCGTGAGCTTCATGTACTTTTAAATGATGACATAATCAGATACATCAATCTTTTTCTTTATGGTTGGTGCTTTTGGGGATGTATGAAATTCTCCGTCACTTGCTTCCTTGTGTTATGATTCTTCTATTTGTATTAGCTTGAGAGGATTCTTAGAATTTTTTTTCTTCAGAAGGTCTTTCATGACATCCCTAAGTGTCAATTCATTAGCAATGTACACTTAGCTTACTATGGCACGTAATACAACCTTTGTCATCACTTCAGAATAGTGAATGTGACATCAGATTGAGGATAAGAGATCAAAGTGATCTATGGTGAAAATCGGCCTTGTGCAGTGGCTCACCCCTGTAATCCCAGCACTTTGGTGGATCACTTGAGCCCAGGAGTTCAAGACCAGCCTGCAATGTGGCGAAAGCCCATCTCTTAAAAAAATTAATTAAAAGAAAATTACATCTTGCATAATTGAAGTTCTCTGAATAATTCTTGTTTTCCCAATTCAGTTCAAAGTGGAGTCCAGCATGCTTGAGAACACAGATGAGCAAACTCATTCTGTAAAGAGCCAGACAGTAAATATTTTTAGGCCTTGCAGGCCATGCAGTCTCTGTCACACTACTCAGCTCTGCTGTTGCAATGCAAAAGCTGTGGCTGACAATATGTAATGAATAAGCATGGCTGTGGCTGTGTTCCAATAAAACTTCATTTATGCACACTGAAATTTGAATTTTATGTCATTTTTATATGTCACAAAACAGTATCCTTTTGATTTTTTCCAAGCCATTAAAAAATATAAAAAATATATTTAGCTTGTATACCATACAAAAATAGGCAGAGGGCTGGCTTTGGCTGGTAAACTGCAGTTTGCCAACCCCTGATTTAGAATATAATCCTCCTGACATCTCTTTAAGGAAATTGGGTAATATTATTCTCCCCATTTTGCACAGTAGAACATTAGAACCTGGAGAGACTTTAGAGTTCATCCAGTTTAATTTGCCTCTCCATCTTCTCCTTGCCTCCAATTTGCAGATGAGGAGGCTGCGGTGGAGAAAAGGGAGAATGATTGGCTTCAGGTCACCCACCTAAGATGTCTTTTTTTTTTTTTTTTTTAAGAAGGGGTTTCAACATCTTGGCCAGGATGGTCTTGAACTCCTGACCTTGTGATCCATCCGCCTCAGCCTCCCAATGTGCTGGGATTACAGGCGTGAACCACCGCACCCGGCGCTAAACTATCTTGGTGTGGTTGAGGTCTCTCAATTTAAGCCCTACTTATCTTCCTCTACTCAATTCCAAAAATCAAATTTCAAAACCACATCCACAGCCACAAAATCCTTCTGCCACATTCTCATCAGTGGCTAATTTTTTTTTCTCTAAAGGAATTTATTTTAATAAACATTTTAGCTGGGCACGGTGGCTCACATCTGTAATCCCAACACTTTGAGAGGCCAATGCAGGTGGATCACTTGAAGTTAGGAATTCTAGACCAGCTTGGCCAACATGGTGAAACCCTGTCTCTGCTAAAAGTACAACATATTGGGCGTGGTGGCTGGCGCCTGTAATCCCAGCTACTCAGGAGGTGAAGGCAGGAGAATTGATTGAACCCAGGAGGTGGAAGTTGCAGTGAGCCGAGATCATGCCACTGCACTCCAGCCTGGGTGACAGAGTGAGACCCTGTCTTAAAAACAAAATAAAACAAAACAACAAATTTGTACAGTGCAATTAATAATGGAAATTACATTGTAAACTGCAGAAACATTTTGATGAGTGAGATGACATGATATTTGGGAGAAAATTAAACATAGAATGAAAACTGCCTAAGTACTAAAATACCATTAAGGCACCCAAATTCCAAAATGCCTGTAAGAGAGCTTCAAAGAAAATGTATTCCAGATTTCAAGGACAATAGGAGTGGCCGTTAAGTTCTAAGCAGTAGAGGAACTGTCCCTGCAGATTAAGCTGAGGCCAGTGGGGTTGACTAAGATGGGGGCCTCCAGGTCAGAGCTTAGCTCTCTCCCTGCAGTGGCACTTGTGCGGTGACATGTTGCATTTAGTCTGGAGTCCAAGTTCCATGAGAGCAGAGTCCTTGTCTATCTTGTCACTATTGAGTCCTCTCCTTGACCAGAGCCTGGGACATACTGGTGTCCAGTAAATGATAGTTGAATGATTGAAATCAGTCTGCAAGGGGTGAATCCTGGGAGCTGAACTCTGATTTTTATATTTTATTTTTTTCTGAGAGAGGGTCTCACTCTGTCACCCAGGCTGGAGTGCAATGGTGCACTCTCAGCTCACTGCAACCTCTACCTCCTGTGTTCAAGCAATTCTCCGGCCTCAGCCTCCTGAGTAGCTGGGATCACAGGCGCCTGCCACCACACCTGGCTAGTTTTTGTATTTTTAGTAGAGATGGGGTTTCAGCATGTTGGCCAGGCTGGTCTCAAACTCCTGGCCTCAGGTGATCTGCCCACCTTGGCCTCCCAAAGTGCTGGGATTACAGCTGTGAAGCATCGTGCCCAGCCTGAACTCTGATTTTTAAAGGTAACTATGTCGGCAGCTTTGGAACCATCCTTTGAAAAACCCTTAAAGGATTTTCCCCCACAAAAGCTTCATCAGAATGTGGTCACCATCACCCCGGATAACCATCTTCTCCTCTGTCCTTACACTGTCACTTGGATTTGAAGTTGCTATACATTCTGGATGTAATGAATGCATTGAACATATTGCACTCTAAACTATTAAACAGTTGAAAATTCAATGAGGGCCACCAATGTTGGTTTATAAATGAGTCAGAAGTGTTTAAAATGCAGACATTTAGAAAAAGTCCCAAGAATAAGAAATTCCCAGAATAATTTATTACCTACACATTTCAATTTTTTTTAAAGTTCTAACTCTCAACAAACATTAATCAAGTCATCCCACTATCTTTTAGGTTCTCTCGTTTCACAAATTGTGATTCAGCACAAGTTAAATGACTTGTTGCTGTGGTCATGGGGAGAATATAAATCTAAATAATTCACTATTTCAGCCCTCTCTCCCGCCAGTTGTTAGATTGAAACTGAGGGAGGTTTGATAAAGATTTTGACCTGCTTCCCAGCCAAGTGAGTCTATTTGCTGCTCTCTGCTACCCCCTGTTGATAAGGAAAGGGAAGAGCGGATTTCACGACCAAATTGCTCAATGTTAGTTTATTCCACCTAGCTGTAGCAGGATTATCTGGAAACTTGTTAGAGAGCCTTACAGGTCCCCATCCCAGAAAAGTGAATTAGAAACTCTGGGGGTGGGCCCAGCAATATGTGTTTTAACCAGACTTCAGGAGATTCTGCCGCAATTTGAGATTACTTTTCTGCTTTAGGTCTTGGCCTCCTAGTCATTATAAAGATGATACAGCCTCTCCACACTGATTCCATCCTCAGGCCTCACATGGAGCACATACCACGATGCTGTAAACAGACTGCTTACACATCCACTCATTCGGGAGGATGGATGTGCTGCAGCCCTGTGAAGTAGCCAAGGAGGGCCTACATACCCACTTTATAGATGAGGAGACTGAGAAAGGACAGGCTTAGGAAGGGGCAAACAACTTACCCAGAGTTACTCAGACTTCAGTGGCAGGGCTGGATTCACGTCAAGTCTTCTGTCTTTATCTCCATACCCAGAGCTTCCGTGGTCACTCCACAGCAGGGTGGTTCTACGTTCAGGGCTAGATGATAATTTTTTTTTTTTTTTTTTGAGATGGAGTCTCCTTCTGTCTCCCAGGCTGGAGTACAGTGGTGCGATCTTGGCTCACTGCAATCTCTGCCTCTCGGATTCAAACAATTCTCATGCCTCAGCCTCCTGAGTAGCTGAGATTACAGGTGTGTGCCACCACACCTGGCTAATTTTTGTATTTTTAGTAGAGATGGGGTTTTGCTGTGTTGATCAGGCTGGTCTTAAACTCCTAAGCTCAGGTGATTCGCTCGCCTTGGCCTCCCAAAGTGCTGGGATTAAAGGCAGCAGCCACTGCACCCACCATGGGCCAGATAATTCTTTGTGTGGTAGTTGTCTTGTAGGTTGTAGGATGCTGGGCAACATTACTGGCATCTAATCACAGGGATGCCAGTTGTACCCCACCCTAGTTGTGACAACCACAAACATCTCCAAACATTGCCAAATGTCCCTTAGGGGGCAAAGTCACCCCTGTTGAGAACCATGGCCATACAGTCATCATATAAATGGGGAGAAATCTCACAATTCTTGTTCTGCAAATTTTACACTCTTTGGAAGCAATTGTAGAACAAATAGCTTTATTTTTTTTGGCCTCTATGTCATCCAGGAAATGAAGGACCTAGACTGAATGTTAACAATACCTTTACCATCCCTTAAGAAAATTAACAGTCATTCTATAATATCATCTGGTATCCAGTGTGTACTCAAGTTTCCCCAGTTGTTCCATAAATATCTTTCATTGCTGTTTTTTCCCAAGCTAAGATCCACTGTAGATTCTTTTTGGTTGCTATGTCTATTTTGTCTTTATTAGTGTAAAACAGACAAACTATGCCCCATGGGCCAAATCTGTCCCACCACCTGTTTTTGTAAATACACTTTTGCTGAAACACAGCTAGGCTCTTTTATTTATGCAATGTCTATGGCTGTTTTCACGCTACAATGAGAGAGTGGAGTAGTTGCGACAAAGACTGTATGGCCCATAAAGCCTAAGAGATTAAAGACCCAGCTCTTTATGGAAACGTTTACTAAACTGTGACCTAGAATTCCACCCCCGTCTTTAGTTTTAAGATGACACTAGTTGCTCAGAGTCCAGGACAATTGCTTCTAGAAAATGTCTTACTTTAGATTGATCTGATTATCTATATTTCCACATTAAATTTTAATTTGAAATTTCACATATGATGTGATTGTGTATATATATAGATATGTGAAACGTGTGTGTATGTATATGTGTGTGTGTGTGTGTGTGTATATATATATAAAATTTCTTTTTGAGACAGAGTCTGGCTCTGTTGCCTAGGCTAGAGTGCAGTGGCACCATCTTGGCTCACTGCAGCCTTGACCTCCTGGGCTCAAGTGATCCTCCCACCTCAGCCTCCTGAGTAGCTAGGACTATAGGCATGTACCATCAGGCCTGGCTAATTTTTGTATTTTTTTGCAGAGATGAGTTTCATCATGTTGCTCAGGCTGGTCTCAGACTGCTGAGCTTAAGCCATCTGCCTGCCTCAGCCTTCCAAATTGCTGGGATTACAGGTGTGAGCCACTGTGCTCAGCCCTGTATATATAGATTTTTAGGTAAAAAATATTTATGAGCTTAGCAATGATCTATGAGATACTGTTAAACAACTTTTTACTTGTCAAAAACTATAAATGAAATTGAGGCTGGGTGCAGTGGCTCACTCCTTTAATCCCAGCACTCTGGGATGCTAAGGCAGAAGGATCCTTTGAGGCCAGGAGTCTGAGACCAGTTTCAACAATATAGGGAGGCAGGGAGACCCTCATCTAAAAAAAAGAAACAACTGTAAGTGAAATTGAAAAGCAAATGATGAGTCAGAAAGATAATTACAATACCAAGGTTTTGTCTCTTCCCACACTTTATTTTTCAGAAAGGAGAGGAAAAGAATGTCATGTCTAATGTATAGTAGATGGTTTTAGTTACAAACAGAGGCAAAATCCTTACTGATCAAGTTGTCATGAAAAACCAGGGACCTCATCCTTTGGAAAATCATAATATATGATTTCAAATATGTGCACCGACTATACAAAAATTCGGAAATATACACAAGAGTGTCACTCCTCTAGGCGCAGGAACCATGTACCTAGCATCATACCTGGTATATAAAAAGACTAAATGTCCATGGAATAAATGAATTAATGAATATCATTCCTTCACTCAGCCCAGCAAAGCAGGTTGTCACCAAAATACTCCCACCCATTTGTGAGAGTAGTATTTTTTCTGAGCCTAACAAGCATGTACATGATACCAAAGGCTTGGCCCTGTTACTGTTCTGTCAGGAGCTCATGCATGTTTACTGAAGTGGGTTCAGTTAGCTTGGAACGCGATCTTTTAAACTGGACTACATTGGTTTTATACATATGGTTACATGGAAAGCTGCAAGTATCTTGCCTCTCCTTGCCGTTAACCTGGGCCAGGCTCTAATCCATAGTAGCTTCTCTCCTTACTCTTGGGACACTGTGTCTATCCTACTGGTTACCTAAGGCTTTATAAGTGAAACATAAAAAATAATGAAAGGAAGCTTGCTAAGTTGCTTTTATCAGTTTCATAGCATGGCTGAAGCTGCCTGCAATATAATCCCTCTCCCCATCTCTAAAATGTCATTTAACCTATAAAAAAATTCAACTTCCCCAAACCATAATACCTATTTTACAATAATCTTTAGGAAAGAAAAGGTTAATAGCCACTCTGGCATATCTCACATCAAAGACACTGAAAAGTGAAGTTCAGAAACAAGGTCAAAATTTAAGAAACTCCTTTAAATTCTTGGTTTTTGAGTAGCGGATCCTTTTCCTGGTTTCCCCTGAAGAACACGGCCTTTGCACGGTTGAGAAAGACGCTCAGGCCTTTGCTTCTGACCACATTCCCGGGACTATTTTCTATTGGTTTGTATTCCTTGTGTTTCCTGGAAACAATCCATTGGTTAGTTATTTTTAAAAGACCTTCAGTTAAATATATTACTTTATACAATCTTTTTCATGCCAGGTTTAAAAGGATTCATTCCATTTAACATGACTGAGAGTTTGCAAGACACTGGTGTCTTATGAAAGTACATTGATTTACTCTCATTCCTGCAGGAAATGTGCCTGCTTACTATAATTTGAGATTATCATATTAAAATTAAGTTGACATACTTTTGTAAAGTTACTAACATCTGGTAGCATTTGTAGGATTAAAAACAAACCACAGCAAGATTAACAGGTCAGTTTGGAATTCTTCATTCAACGGAAGATTTTCCTCCCCCACACATAATGTTTAAAAGCAAAGAAGGGAAAAATGGCCTATTACACAGAAATATTTTCACTTTTGACAATACACTATAGTGATAGAAAGTGTAGGAACCAAAAACTTACTTGTACACCAAGAGGGAGATCACAGTGACAAATATGGCCAAGCAGCCAACAGAGATGAGGGCACTATTTGCCATCCTTAAAGGGGAAGCTGGGTCTTAAAACAGAAGCAAGAGCATATTAGTTATGTCTTCCACCTAGAGGACATGCCGCTTATAATGTCATTAAACAAATGAGGAAGGGAGCCATCACAGATGTATGGCTCCCTCTGGGCTTTCAGTAATCTTTTCTATTAAATAATACATAGTCTTTGGGTCAGCTTATCTTCTATTTAGAGAATGAGTCAGCATGTCTGGAACACTGTGGTAAGGGCTTGGGGTAGCGATGTCATGTCCTGGAGACACCTGCTCAGGTCTTGGGTGACCCAGCAACGCCACTGTGGGGAAGGGCTCCCGTGATCAGGCGGCTGTGCCTCCAGCTTCCTCTCTCACCACCTGCCTTCCAGCGGTGCTAAAAATCCTGGGAGTGGATACTCTCCATGCTCTTTCAGACCTCCAGGTCCTCTGACAGGAGTGCCCTCCCCCTGGCTCATGCCTGTAATCCCAGCACTATGGGAGGCTGAAGCAGGAGGAATGTTTGAGTCCAGGAGTTCCAGACCAGCCTAGGCAACAGAGTGAGACCCCATCTCTGCAAAAAATTAGCCTGGCATGGTGGCATATGCCTGTGGTGCCAGCTACTTGGGAGGCTGAAATGGGAAGATTGCCTGAGCCTAGGAATTTGAGGCTGCCATGAGCCATGAATGCTCTATTGCACTCCATCCTGGGCAACAGAGTGAGACCCTGCTTAAAAAAAATCACCAACTTTAAACTTTTCCTTGTAATATCTGTCACTGTTCACAGAATCCGGGACTGGTTCCTACTCTATCTAGAACTGTATCTTGTGCCTAGACGTGATCTGCCCCTGCTTCAGCCTCCTGAATAGATGGTCAGGGATATTTGTTGAAAGAATTGCAGGTGCTTCATGAATACCCATGGAATTGATACATAAAAGTCACTTCAGCTAAAAGTCTATAGGTTTGCCTTTGAAGAATGATCTATTTCTGAAATTCTGCCTTTGAAACCCAAGCTATTAAGCTACAATCCCCATTGAATTAAAAACCTTCCTTCTCTCTCTCTCTCTCTCAGCCTCCCCTTGCTAAGTTTTGTATTTTTAGTAGAGACAGGATTTCACCATGTTGGCCAGGCTGGTCTGGAACTCCTGACCTCAAGTGATCTGCCCCTGCTTCAGCCTCCTATAGGATTACAGGCATGAGCCACCACACCTGGCTGGAAATACATGTTTTTGTTTGTTTGTTTTTGTGGTCAGAAATACATGTTTTAGAACATTTTACCTTATGAAATAGGCTTCAAGTCCAAAGGAGTTATAAGCAAATTAGCTATTAGATTGTACCTGACAATACTCAAATTAAGGAGTGAAGTGAGTGCTTTAATGCAGGGGTCCCCAACCCCTGACTGTGGGCCAGTACCAGTACGGGGTCCTGCACCTGTTAGGAACTGGGCCCCACAGCAGGAGGGGGGCAGCCAATGACTGAGCATTCCTGCCTGAGCTCCGCCTCCTCTCAGCTCAGCGGCAGCATTAGTTTCTCACCAGAGCGCAAACCCTACTGTGAACTGCACATTTGAGGGATAGGCTGTACGCTCCTTATGAGAATCTAATGCCTGATGATCTGAGGTGGAGCAGTTTCATCCCAAAACCATATCCCTGCCATCCCCATTCCATGGAAAAACTAACTTCCACGAAACAGGTCCCTGGTGTCAGAAAGGTTGGGGACTGCCACTGTTATGTGTACACAACTTAACCTTTCCCTTTCATCCTACCATGTAGCACTTCTTCTAAGCCACAAGTAATACCTTACAACAAAGTTGATTATTGTGACATTGAGCTAGGGCCATTAGGGTAGAGCCCTAATTTAGGGGTTGGGGGAAGTTGGATGCCACCAGCAAATGCAAATTTCTAAATGAAATTCCTTTGTCTTCTTTGTTAACATTGTACCTTTCTGAGCATTCAGAGGTCAAAGAATAGCTCTTCTGGTGAAGATGTGAGGAATAATAAGTTGCTTTGTTACTGTGTCGTGTAAGACTTGGTGGAATTTGGGAAAGGAAAGAGAGGATACACGGTAAGTTTATATTGTGGCTCATTTCTCTTCCAGGCTTCGTATTTTTGCACAGGTGGATTTTCATGAAAATGTGGTATCAGCCCCTCCTTTGCTGTTGTTTCATTGGAGAACATTGTTACTTTTTTATATTGGCCTTTACACTTTCTCCTTGAAATAAAAATCTACTCAAGCATGCAGTGATCATATCTGTTGTCACTGGTCCATGGTCACAGCTCAGTTTTTTTTTTCATCAAAAAGCTTTTCTTTGGCCATTAGTTCACTGGATGTCTCATCACTTCCCTAAGTAGATTTGCTGTTGGATTATAATGCCAGCTCTCAAATCCTGATTAGTAAGAGTTCAGTGAATTTTGCACTGAAATAAAATTAAACATTGACAACAAAGGCCTAAGTAGCTTTAGCATTGGATACACACTTTACCCGCAATATGAAATGCTCAGATGGCCATAAAACAAACCTCACCTCCGCCAGGAACAGAAATCAGAGTGCTCGTGAGAGCCAGGCTTGTGTCATCCGCCAGGGTGAGGTTCACACAGTATGTCCCAGACCCACTGAAGGCTCGTCTCACAGTCAGCAGACACGTCTCATCCACATCCACAGCGTCGCAGACTGTGTTCTGGGCGACCTCACAGGTGGGGTCCGAAATGACAGTACAGACCTCAGTGGGAAGGCTGCCATGGGGGAGGTGGGCGAGGGCGTGCAGGGCACAGAGACGGGGAGAGAGGAAGGTCAGATCCATTTTACAAGGGGAAAGTCATTACAATTCTATGAAATTGAATTCTGCCTCATTGTTACTCAAACTATAAGATGCCAAATTGTTAGTCTTACTATTGACTCTTAAGCAAGCCTGTGTGCTGACCTATACCATCCTCTGCATCTTCAGGAAAGCGAGGCCCTGGGGTGGAGGAGAAAAATAAGATCTCCCCCAGGGGAAGGGGCTCATGGAAACCACAAGAAGCCCAGGTCACTCTCTCTACATTCCTTCTACATCCCTTGAATATTTGAAGATGCAGATGGCTTGGGTGTTCAGCACACATATTATTAAATGCCACAGCGGGCCCTGCCTAGGTTCCTGGAGAAGTGTAACAGCAACAGCAGCAGCTGTTTTTGCAGGACTTACTGTGTGCCGGACACTGAGTTTTATTATCAATTTATCTTTCCTCAGAGATCCTTGTTCTGAGTGAGTTTTAGTGCAATGGCACAATCTCTGCTCACTGCAACTTCCACCTCCCGGGTTCAAGGGATTCTCCTGTCTCACCCTCCTGAGTAGCTGTGGTTACAGGCACCCGCCACCACTCCTGGCTAATTTTTGTATTTTTAGTAGTGATGAGGTTTCACCATGTTGGCCAGGCTAGTCTTGAACTCCTGACCTCAGGTGATCTACCTGCCTCAACCTCCTAACATGCTGGGATTATAGACTCCCAAAGTACTGGGATTACAGGCGTGAGCCACTGCACCCGGCCCCTCTCAATAGCTTTTTGAAGAAAGTAACATTATCCCAGTTTAACAGATGACAAACCAGCTCAGGGAGACAGATTAATGAGTTCAAGTCACACAAGCTGCCAGGAGTAGAGCTGGGAATTGAACAGAAGAGGCTTGATTCATCTACCCTTGATGCTAGGCTACCTGCCATTGCTGTCCTGACCACTATCTCACTCCTGGGCAGCCTTCTTGGATGGAGAGACCAGGCTCTGATGTTGAGCGGGTGGGGTGGGGCCTGGGATGGGGGACAGTCCATCTTCTCACCAGCCGGGCCTCCCACAGAAGCTTCACTCCCTAGGTCAGCTTTCACTCTATTTTCTACCACCCTCACCCTCATTCTGGTCCTCTCCCCAAGGTGGAGAGCTTCTTAGCTCTTCTTTCCTACCAAATAAGGCCACATCTTCATACCAACTCATTCTCTTATTACTTTACGTATTCACACACACATATATTTTAATTAGGTAATATAATATATCCATTAACTAAATATACATTAGCAAATTAAATCATTCATTAATGTACATTTAATCGATATAGTATTTATATATTCATTCATTTATATTTAGTTTATTACATACAGTCATGACCAAATCAGAGAAAACCAAATTACGTAACGCATTGGAAAGAGCTTTGTAAATTCTAAGAGAGAGGATTATCAGGCGTTGGTAATAATGTTAGCACAGGCAACTTCCCGGGAGCTTAACAGCGCTCCTATGAGCCACACTCTTCTGGCTACCAGCCTTCCATTGGTAGGCAAGTTTTGCGATCATTGGGGGCCTCATTTGCCTCATCTGTAAAATGGGGAGGCTCATAGGATTATCATGAGGATTCAATATGATAACAGGTGTAAGGTGTTAAGAATATAGTAAGTTCCCTGTGTACCAAAATAAAAAAAAAAAAAGAAAGAAAAAAAGAATGTAGTAAGTGTTCAGTTATCATAACTATTGCTCAACTTGATTGTTAAAGGTTTCTTAATTTCTCAACTGTAGCAAAACACATGTGTGCTTGATAGCACCTCCTAGGGCCCTTCCTGTCTAGGGTTACCAGTAAATAGGAATTCAAATCAACTTAAAAGGGGTAACTGGTGGTCAGTGCCTTTGTTCAGTCTTGGGATCCTCACTTGACCCATGCCTCCGTCGGAGATAATGTACTCACCTCCCTTGGCAGGTCACGACAAAGTCTATTAGAGAGTTGTCAGGCCGCGGCACCCACATCAGGATGTCTGTCATCTTGATGATGCTAACCTCTAAGATTCCCTCTAACAAAATAACCCCCAGAGAAAAACACATCAAAATACAACAGAAATCAAACCAAGCTAAACAATCACTCTCCTACAGACTGAATGTTTGGGTACCCCCAAAATTCGTATGTTGAACCCAAGGAGATAGTATCAGGAGCCAGGGCCTGTGGGACGTGGTTGGATTATGAGGGTGAAGCCTTCATGACCCGGATTAATGCCCTTATGAAGGATACTCCAGAGAGCCCTTCGCCTCTTCCACTATGTGAGGACACAGAAGACTGCCATCTGCCATCTGTGAACTAGGAAGTAGCTGTCACCAGACAGCAAATGTGCTAGTGTCTTGACCTGGGACTTCTCAGCCTCTAGAACTATGAGAAATTCCTGCTATGAGAAAGCCACCCAGTCTATGGAATTCTGTTATAAAAGCCTGAATGGACTAAGGTAAAGCTCTTAATACATCAGAAAGTAAAAACATTAAAAAAGGAAGACAGCCTTCTTGTCATACAGAAACACATCACATCTGCGAGTCTACCCCCATAGCTTAGGATACTATCCATGCAGCATTTTCAAAGTCAAACTGAACCATTTTTAATCCAACCTAGATTTTTGTTTCTAGAGCCTGTGTGTGCATCAGAAAGTAGCACTCCATCTTGGAAGGTGTTTCGGGAAAGGGTAATCCTGGGTGGATGCAGCCCCAGGCTCAGGCTTTGGCCAGCTTCTCAGGTGGCTCAGACTCAGGGGACATTGTTTGGGCTTCCACCTCCATCCTCACTCCCAGAACCAGTGAGCACAGGTTGGGCTTCAGTTCCCATCTGTTTTCTCTGTTGGATGCCTTAGGGCTGTGCCCAAATGTACAGCCATGTGCGGTGGCTTGCTCTTTCCCCTCTTCACATCCAAGTGTGACTTGGTGAAAATTAAGTAGGGGAAGATAGTGGAAGTTGTGAGAATGTGATGCTAGCCTTCCTTTACCCTACATACCCCATTCAGATGGCTGCACCGCAGAGATGGGATACACGCCCAGGCCTGGCTCATTAGTATGTGGCCTTCACAGAAGTCTCACTTCCACCAGGATGTGGAAGGAAGGCTGGGGAGGCAGGTGGGAATCTAGAAATGAGTGGTGTCTTTGCTCTTGCATGTGTGGTGTCACCTTAGACAAGGAGAGGGCTGTCCCTACCACCTACCTCCACCCCTTCAGAGTTAGCAAAGAGAACAGGTAACTCTAGGTAGAGTCTAGCAAACTTTCTCACCAGTCCTCATCTTCAGCCTTACCTACAATTGTGATGGTGGCGTGAAAGTGACCATATCTGTTAACCTGGCAGTTTTCATCAGGAATCTTACTCAGCTCTAGGGGGTTGTCACCAGCAGGTCCTGGGGTGTTTGAGTCATAAGATTTCAGAGTAGTTGCTAAGAATGTAAAAGATATACATGATAGAATAAAAAAATCTAAACATTTCTCATTTTCTCTTTAGAAAAATACTATGAAATTGCTATAGAAATTTGAACTAAATGTGTCATAATTCACACAGATGTGAGAGCTATAAGGTATTATAATTGCTAAAGTATGTAAATAAGCATAATCCCACATTTTGTGTTAACACAATAAGTAAATAAAAGGTTGAAGCTGTATTAAAATGTGTGATACAATGGTCATGAAGAAATAGACCTGGCCATAATAGATGAAGTTACATTTTAATTTTGGAAGGAGGTATTCTGGGCTCAAATTCCAACTCCCCTTGTTTTTAGCTATTTGAGCTCATAGGCACATCATTTAATCTATTTTTGCCTCTATTTGCTCATCTATAAAATAAGAACAACACTTACTGTCCTCTGGGGGCTGAACTATGAAACTTAAAGGAGATAAAGTATATAAAACCTGCTGCTTATCACTGCTGCAGAGGGGGAACTTAATACATCTCGGTTTCCTTCTTCTAGTAACATAGGAAAAGGTCATTCTTTCCCTGTTTGAATGTCTCACAGCTCCAAAGCTTATATTCTAAAAGTCTTACTGTGATTAACAGAGATGTGAGGAAGGAAAGGAGGAAATACAAAGCATTTTTGAAAAATAAGTCTAGAATATAATTAAAGCAAAGACTCGGCCGGGCACGGTGGCTCATGCCTATAATCCCAGCACTTTGGGAGGCCAAGGCGGGTGGATCATGAGATCAAGAGATTGAGACCATCCTGGTCAACAAGGTGAAACCCCGTCTCTACTAAAAATACAAAAATTAGCTGGGCATGGTGGTGGGCACCTGTAGTCCCAGCTACTCAGGAGGCTGAGGCAGGAGAATTGCTTGAACCCAGAAGGCGGAGGTTGTGGTGAGCTGAGATCGTGGCATTGCACTCCAGCCTGGGTAACAACAGCGAAACTCCATCTCAAAAAAAAAAAAAAAAAAAAAAAAAAGCAAAAACGGTAAAGTTCTATTAGTTACAATTTAACAGGTTCTAATTAAGATGGCTGCTCCTTTAGCAAGATAAAAAGTCTAGAAAGAAAATAATGATACTGAAAATACAATCTTATCTTCTTTTTCATTTCAAAAGACATGTGAAGTGGACTCAGTCTTGGGGAAGGGCATCAAAGCCTCATAAGAGCTGTATCTCTAACTCAGTGACAAGTGAGTGAAGCTGGCTAGGAGATTTCTCCAGGGCTTCTCAGACCCGTCAGCGGGTGAACTTCCCTGTGATCTTCCTGGGCCCAAAACAGGCTTCTCAGTGCAGTTCTCAGAACAGGTTCAGAAACAAGTGCTCCACCGCACACACTTTGGGAAATGCTGCTCAGGTAAAGCCCAGAAAGGCCCTGACCCTGTTAGATCGAAGGCAGTGGTTTAGCAGCAGGAAGGCCTGTGGCAGCCTCTTGGGAATGTCCCTTGACTTTCATATTGGTCCTCTGGAAATGACAAGACAGTCATTCTGTCTGATCAAATGCTCTATTCTATAGCGACAGGATTGTTTGTGCAGGGCATTCAAGTTCAGTAGCTCTTCTCCAGAAAACTGCGAAACTTCTTTTGAAGTTCTCGACAGGCAGAATTTAGCTGTCAAGTTAGAGCACGAAATCACGACCCTGCCATATTTTAAAATAAAGCTTCTCTTGCTCTGCATATGCTTCAGTGCTAAAAACGAAATAAAACTTATTTTCTTAAAAATGATGAAATAATAGTAAGTTCATGACTCTACCTTAGATAGAATGCTTATAAAATGCATATGGAGGCTGGGTAAGGTGGCTCACACCTGTAATCCCAGCACTTTGGGAGGCCGAGGTGGATGCATCACTTGAGGTCAAGAGTTCAAGACCAGCCTGGCCAACATGGTGAAACTGAGTCTCCATTAAAAATACAAAAGAATTAGCCAGACATGGTGGTTTGTACACCTGTAGTCCTGGCTACTAGGAAGACTGAAGCAGGAGAATTACTTGAACCTGGAAGGCAGAGGTTGCAGTGAGCCGAGATTGCACCATTGCACTCCAGCCTGGGCAACAGAGTGAGACTCAGTCTCAAAAAAACAAAAAAGCATATGGAGCTACGGAGCTTTGCAAACATCGTGTCTATAAAGTAATAAAGTCAAGGTACGATTCAAGGGCTAATGGAGAGAAATGCACACCTTAAAAGACAAATGAGAAAGAAGATCAGCTCATCCTTAATTCAGTATTTATGTCCCTGTTGTGCAAATAATGATGTGAGAGCTCTTACTTCTCTGGAAAAGTAGAAAAGTTCTACATGATATGATGTTATTTTATATATAGAGAGAGTATTACAGTAATCAGCATTGGTCTTACAAAAGGTTTTTTTTTTCCTTTCCAGATTTGTTCACAAGTCTGAAAAATGAACTATCGCACCGTTAGCTAAGGAAAGAGAATTCTGTGGCTTAAAAATAGCACACACACATCTGCCTTTGGATTTAACTCCATCTCCTGTGTCACCTCTTCAACTTGCTTCTGCCTCGCTCCGGCATTTGCATTTGTTTTCTATTTTTGGCTGTGCATTATTATGAAGCCGCTTACCAAAGCAGAGAGAATATAATTTTTTTGACAAACAATAATATAATGCTTATTCAAGTCCTTTAATATGGGCTGTATAGCTAGAAATGCTCCCTAGAAGGACTCCCTTTTAGAAACATCCCTCCTTGTTTTCCTCCCTAACAGCTGGTTTAAGGCATTTTGGGGTTGATAATGGTTGATTTAACATTTCTTTTTTTATTTTTCAGATGAAGTTTTGCTCTTGTTGCCCAGGCTAGAGTGCAATGGTGTGATGCTGGCTCACTGCAACCTCCACCTCCCAGATTCAAGCGATTCTCCTGCCTCAGCCTCCTGAGTAGCTGGGACTACAGGTGCCCACCACCATGCCCAGCTAATTTTTGTATTTTTAGTAGAGACAGGGTTTCACAAGGTTGACCAGGCTGGTCTCAAACTTCTGACCTCAGGTGATCCACCTGCCTCGGCCTCCCAAAGAGCTGGGATTACAGGCGTGAGCCACTGCACCTGGCCCACTAGTTTATATCTTATGGTCTCACCTTGACAAAAATTGTAACAGAAATTTTAAATAGCTTTTCATTGGCTTCAAATACACACACACACACACACACACACACACACACACACACACATTTTTTTTTGAGATGAAGTTTCACTCTTGTTGCCCAGGCTAGAGTGCAGTGGTGCGATCTTGGCTCACCTCAACCTCTGCCTCTCAGAATCAAGCGATTCTCCTGCCTCAGCCTCCCGAGTAGCTGGGATTACAGGCATGCACCACCATGCCCGGCTAATTTTTTGTAGATTCAAATATGTTTTTAACACATGCTATGATATAAATAGTTTCTAAGAAAAACAAGTTAGTTTAATAAAAATGCAATTCAAAATAGACTAACATTAAATAACCTAACATTAAGTCTTTACCATTCTGGAACTTCTTTTTTTTTGAGAAACAGTTTCACTCTTGTTGCCCGGGCTGGAGTGCAATGGTGTGATCTCAGCTCACCGCAACCTCTGCCTCCTGGGTTCAAGTGATTCTCCTGTCTCAGCCTCCCGAGTAGCTGGGATTACAGGCATGCATCACCATGCCTGGCTAATTTTGTATTTTTTAGTAGAGACAGGGTTTCTCCATGTTGGTCAGGCTGGTCTTGAACTCCCGACCTCAGGTGATCTGCCTGCCTTGGCCTCCCAAAGTGCTGGGATTACAGGTGTAAGCCACCACACCCAGCCACCATTCTGGAATTTCTAAACGTTAAAGGCATCTGTAATTTATTTTGAATTTTACACATGGTCCTCTTATTTGTAAAGAAGATTATTAATATTTATAGATAAATTATTTCTAAAGGATTGCTAGAATGAAGCTGTATGTGTAAAGTTGTTCAATACAGTTACTGTTGTAGTTGGAATTAGGATTAATCTAATCATCCATCAATAAGAGAATGGTGGGCCAGGCACAATGGCTCATGCCTATAATCTGTGTCTCAGACTATTAATACAGGGTGGCATTGAGTCAATCATGCTTTATATGCACTTTGGAAGGCTGAGGTTGGTGGATCACCTGTGCTCAGGAGTTGGAGACCAGCCTGAGCACCATGGGAAAACACTATCTCTACTAAAAAATACAAAAATTAGCTGAGCATGGTTGTGCATGCCTGTAGTTCCAGCCACTCGAGACGCTGAGGCAGGAGGATCACTTGAGCCCAGTAGGTGGAGGTTGCAGTGAGCTCAGATTGTGCCATTGTACTCCAGCCTGGGTGTCAGAGCAAGACCCTGTCTCTGAAAAATAAAGAAAAAAGAAAAGAAAGAGAGAGAATAGTGAAATAAATTATAGTAGACACACTCTATGGAACAGCATGCAGCCACTGGATAAAGTGAGATAGATTTACATGTATTAACAATGGAAAGATGTCAATAATGCTTGTTAAATTAGAAAAAATTTGTTAAATTTGAAAAAATTTATAAAACAATATGTATAGCATAAACCCATTTATATAACCAAAACAACAAATCTTGTGCGTATATATAGTATGTTTATAAATGCATAGAAAAAGATCTGGAAAGAAATCCTCCCAATTATTAACAGGGTTTAGCTCTTGGGAGGAGAGTATGAGTGGGGGCTTTTGCTTTTTACTCTAGACGTCTATATTGTTTTAATCTTTACTAAGGAACATATATAAGTTTTGTAATTTTAAACATTTTTGAGACAATCAAAATTAGTGATAACAACTGTGTTATTTTAACTTAGATATGCTTGACTTAGTAAGCTCTCATTTTATTGCTAACATTTTATTGTAAAAGTTTATTATTTATAACTAACAGGTTTTTGCAAAAACAAGAAGCCCCAGATGTCATGATGGACCATTATGGGCTTGGTCCATGGCGCCCTCTTGTGACCAGTGAGAGGATTTTTTTTTTGAGTCATGAGATTTAATTCATCAGGATTTGGTCTGGGGTCAAGAAGCAAAATTGGGCACACCTGGGGCATACAAGCAGACGTGGAAGCACAGAGAGTCCCAGACAGGGCCCCCTTCAGAAGGCACACAGCACCGACAGGGAAGGCGGAGGGGCTGGCAGCCTTACAGACAATGTGAACACCCCCAGGTTCCTGGGGTGCTGAGTGCAACTGACCCAGTGGGGAAGTGGTGGTGATGGCATGGGGGTGGGGAATGAGATGGAAGCCAGTGCTTCCCAAGTAGACTCTTAAGGACTTCATGAATGTCCCCAGACTATTACTACAGGGTGGTGTTGAATTAACCATGACTTATATGCATTTATTTCTCCACCAGAAATAAGCTGCATTCTTTCTCAGGCCATTTGGAAATTGCCTTCAAGTACAGCTGTGTTTTCATGGACACTGGGTGGGTGTGGGCAGGGTAGGGAAAGAAATTAGTGAGGGAGAGGAGAGTAGAAAGGGCCTGATTGTTTATAAGGGACTGGTGTGCCTTCTTATAGCCAGTGTGCCTTCTCATTTTTGTTTATCTGCATAAAAAATGGTAGATAAACAAAAATCTGACTGGTTAGAAGAGGGGAGAGTGTGTACACACAGCAGGGGCCAGTGCAAATGAGGAGGGTCAAAGAGCTTTCTACAAGTCACTGAACTCTATTTGCAAAGTGACTTGAAGTACATTCTCTCTTCTTCTGTGTTCTACAGGTGTAACATGGTGATAAATTGGCTTTAAAAAATCAACAGGTACAAAATGGAATCACTGCAGAGTCGATACAATATCCCCTTAAGAAGGGATTTCATAATATGACCTACATGAATATTTTGTTAGACATTAAGGAACCCCCCTCAAAGATCACTGGGAAACCTTACCTAAAGAAGGGGTGGGTTTTGGAGGTCTGGGAGGCGGTGGCGGACAAGGTCCTGGTGCTGCAGCTTTTACAGTGAGGTTAAGGCTGAAGGTTCCATTGAGCACATACGTGTGATTCACGGTATTATTCATGGAAACAAACAGGCCAGTATTATCCCCGAAGCTCCATTTGTAGTTAATGGTAGAATAATTGAGGAAGTGGCTAGGATCATGAATCAGAACGTCAAACGAAATGGGGAGATCTTTGAGGAAGGTTTCATCGGATGAATTTCGATCGTTCTTCTGGGACATAGTCACAAATACAGGAATCTGATCTAAAAGATAAAACCCCCCAAAGAAAGAAACAATGCATGACTGCTTGATTGTAAATGAAGGGCTTCGATTATGCTTTTTGGTTAAAATAGTAAAATGAGGGATACTCTAGCATTATTTTCCTTTTCATATGCAAGTTTTCTGGGGTTTCCTCAAGCTATTCTGGAAAACAGATGAACTACAACTAATTAGATATACAAGCTTAGGTAGGGGCCCAGATGAATTGTAGCCTAACCCCAAACACGTGGCCTTAACTCTTTTTAAATCCATTGATGTCAACAGAATAAAGTGCCTCATCCTGAGTGCACACCACTCACCTGTTACCACGTACACATCTTTCACTTGTGCGATGGGAACATAGTCCAGTCGGTGTCTTCTATAGACAAACACTTCCATGAGTTGAGGCCCCAGTGTCACATTGGCTGTGTTCATGAAAACTCTCACTGAACATCCTCCCAGTTTCTGGAAATACTGACCTTTGGGAGGATGGAAATTTTTAGTTATTGGCTGCATGACATCATCATTTTTTTTTTTTTTTTTGAGATGGAGTTTCGCTCTTGTTACCCAGGCTGGAGTTCAATGGCGTGATCTCAGCTCACCCAACCTCCGCCTCCTGGGTTCAGGCAATTCTCTTGCCTCAGCCTCCTGAGTAGCTGGGATTACAGGCATGCACCACCATGCCCAGCTAATTTTTTTGTAGTTTTAGTAGAGACGGGGTTTCACCATGTTGACCAGGATGGTCTCGATCTCTTGACCTCGTGATCCACCCACCTCGGCCTCCCAAAGTGCTGGGATTACAGGCTTGAGCCACCGCGCCCGGCGACAACATCATTATATGAAGTTGTTCCTTAAAGACTAGCTGCCACCATTTATAGATTGCTCGGAGGAGGGAAAATAGGGGGCCTATAGTGCTGCTTCAGTTAGGGAGATGGTGCTCATTTTAATGTAAAATCTTATAAAACAAACCGACAGATACACACATGTAATTGTATATAGTTGGTTAAAATGAAAAAAACTGTTTATGAGATAATACAATTAGCCTTTAGTTTACAAATAAATACTTTCATGTTAAGTCATTTGACACCTGAAATACATGTTTTCCCCAAAGAAAATACATTTAATATAATGATGAGGTGTCCAGAAGAGTTAAAAAAAATTATTTATCCAAAAATCTACCTCATTTTTGTTACTATTTCCACTATATTATTAAATGGCTTTTTAAAAGGGTCTGGTATCCTCCATCTCCTAATAGTATTTGTGTTATAAAAATACAGTAACTCTTTGGGAGGCCGAGGCAGGCAGATTACCTGAGGTCGTCAGTTTGAGACCAACCTGACCAACATGGAGAAACTTCAACTCTAATAAAGAAAAAACAAATTAGCCTGGCGTGGTGGTGCGTGCCTGTAATCCCAGCTATTCAGGAGGCTGAGGCAGGAGAATAGCTTGAACCCAGGAGGTGGAGTTTGCAATGAACCAAGATTGCACCATCGCATTCCATCCAGCCTGGGCAACAAGAGCGAAACTCCATCTCAAAAAAACAAAAAAGAACAAACAAACAAAAAACCACCAGTAAGTGATGAAATAGAGGATAAGACATAAAAAAGAATGGAGTGGTTCCACAGGCACTTTCCTAGCACACCCCTGCGTCATTCCTTTTCTTTCTCCGACCCTCCCTGCTACTAGCTAACAGGTGGAAGTAATTCCTCTGCTTCAGGGCTCAAGACATTTAAACAAATTTTAAAAACCTGTAACTCCTCTTGCTAGCATTCCCAAATCAAGAACTTTCTAATCCTGTCAGGGGGCCTGGTTTAGACCTGTCACTGCCTAGGTATCTTAGGTGGAATGCTTTTGAGACCAGGTTGTTTCAAGACCCCGTTTATCACACAGTTAAACGCGTGAGAAAAACACACTGGTCTCTTGAGCAGTGTGTGATTTGGAATCCTCCTTCACCTTGAGATGCAGGGTAGTTCCATCAGAAGTTATAAGGGGAAGAGGTGTCTCTCAGGGGTTATTCGTGAGGAAAATGTTAGTTCCATCTCTGAGAGGTGAGACCATACTTTGCTGAGGGAGAGTATCAGTGAACTCTGAGACCTCAGTGGAAGACAGAAATTCAAGACAGTCTTGTTAGACAAATAGAGCAATTTCTAGGCTGAAGGTTGATTTTAAATACATGTTTTTGATGTAGTTAAGTTACTGGGTGTTTACTAGGCTAAGGAGTCCAGGAGTGTTAGTGAACATAAGCAATTCCATGCAAACTGTCAGAATTCTGTCAGGAGAGTGACAAGTCAAAGAAATAACGTTTGGTGAATTGGCTGCCGGGGTCATATTGTAGTGGAAAGTAAGTCAGCTTTAAGGCAATTGATTTAGATGGATGAGCATTATATCTGACATAGCTTATACTCTGTTCAATGGGTATGTTTTGTTAATAGTTTGTCCTGATTTGTAAATAATTGAAGGAAGAGGAACTCTCTCTAATTTGTGATGAAAGAGGAAACATTTAGAAATCTGGAGGCTGCTCAATTGGTAGCAGTTTTCAAATACTCAGTGCCAGGTGACACCTGGTGACATTTTAAACTAAGAATTTAGCAGCCTAATTAATAATAACCTAAATATGCTCCTCCTAAAAGTAATCATTTCCCCAATAGTAAAGCAAAATAAATACCATTTGTAATTTAAAAAAAGACAGAGTCGGCCAGGTCAAAGCAGAACAGTAGTTATTTTATTTCTGCATGATGGAATATTATGCAGTCATTAAAATAATGTATGAAAATTTTAAAAATCATATTATCAAATGCTCATAATAGTAAGCAAAATGTGTATGTGATCTTAATAATGAGCTTAATAAATACTAGCAAAGAAAACACCATAATATTAAAAATGATAATCTCTGATGTTAATTGTGGATAATTTTTTGCAATTAATTCAAGAAAAATGTTAAGAAAAATTATGGATAATTTTTATTTTTTATTTGTACCTTTTCTGAGGATTCCTACAAATAAATAGCACATGCCTCTTTAAATCTTAAAAATTTTTGAGAACATAAAAATCCAAAGAATAAATCAACAAATGCTCATCCATGTGCCATTCTTTTTTTTTTTTTTTTTTTTTAAAGACAGAGACTTGTTCTGTGGCCCAGGCTGGAGTGTAGTGGCACAATCTCAGCTCACTGCAACATCTGCCACTGGGATTCAAGCAATTCTCCTGCCTCAGCCTCCCAAGTAGCTGGGAATTATAGGCGCCCACCACCACACCAGGCTAATTTTTGTATTTTTAGTAGAGATGGGGTTTTGCCATGTTGTCCAGGCTGGTCTTGAACTCCTGACCTCAGGTAATCTGCCTGCCTTGGCCTCCCAAAGTGCTGGGATTACAGGTGTGAGCTACGTCACCCGTCTTGTTATGGTTTTAGGTAGAAAAAAATTAAGTAGTTTTGGTTTTTTGAAAAACAGCTTAATCTTTTTGTTTTCCTCTCTTTTTAACTCTTTGGTGTCCTGGAGATCTGGCAAGGTTTAACCAAGATTTCATTTTTATCTCACACTGTCAACGCATTCCAAGTAGAGTTAGCAGGGTAACTGTTATTAACTCTCAGTGTTACCATTCTCAATTACAGAATAAGAAAAGAGAAGGTTGAAATTTTAAGGAAAGGTAAAGAAGAAGCTTAGCAGTTTGAAAAAGCCAACCAAGTGTGTGGAAGACGTAGACAAAATTCCATCTTCTCCATCCGGGGTGGTGAGGAAAAGGTTTCCCATCGGGGAAGATGTTATGACGGCTTTGGCCAGTGCCATTTTCCCAGTCACTGTCCTCTGACCACGCTGTCCAGTTGTAAACATACGGATCAGCAGATAAACCAGTCTCTAAACAGAGAAAGAAACCATGACTGTTATCTGGGCTCAGAAAACTCAATGTGCATGCATCACTGAATTAAACACTTTTTTGTATTTTTTCATAACTAGTTTAAAAGCAGTTAGAGAACTAAACACTTAATATGTAGAACTCACCCAATGGTATGCCTACGATTTGTGCACTTTTCTGAATGTTATATTTCAATGAAAGTTTTACACAAAGCAATTACTCAGGCAAGTCCAATGTAGAGGTATCATTGAATGTATTTTTCTTCCTATCAGGTTTGAAATTCAAAATCCTATTCAAATCAAATTGAGAGATACTTTATCTTTTTATTTGGACACATTCTATCTGTCGGTTTTTTTCCTAACACATTTGACATCATGACTTTTTATTCATAAAGACTTCAACACACATGTCTTAGAATAAGAGCATTTTCCTACATAGCCATGACACCATGATCACCCCAATCAAGGTATGCATATTTTTGGGGGGCTATTTTTGGTGATTTAAATGATTTTAAAGATCCCTCTTTCCCTCTCTGGATAAAGACAGATAGATATAGCTATCCTTATATCTACATATGGTTATAGATATATGGAGAGAAGCAGATATGACAGATGAAAATAGTTAATAACAATTTATTGTCTATTTCAAAACAGCTAGAAGAAAGATTTGAGCTGGGCCTGGTGGTTCACACCTGTAATCCCAGCGCTTTGAGAGATGGAGGTAGGTGGATCGCTTGAGGTCAGGAGTTCAAGACCAGCCTGGCCAACATAGTGAAACCCTGTCTCTACTAAAAATACAAAAATTAGCCAGGTGTGGTGCATGTGCCTATAATCCCAGCTACTCAGGAGGCTGAGGCAGGCGAATCACTTGAACCTGGGAGGCAGAGGTTGCAGTGAGCCAAGATCGTGCCACTGCACTGCAGCCTGGGTCACAGAGTGAAACTCTGTCTCTAAAAAAAAAAAAAAAAAAAAAAAAGAGAAAGATCTGGAATGTTCTCAACACAAAGAAATAAATGTGTGAGATGATGGATATCCCAATCACCCTGATTTGAGCATCATAAATTGTATGCATGTATCAAAGTATCACATGTACCCCAGAAATATGTATGATTATCATGTATCAATAAAAAATAGGCAAAAGATTCGAATAGACATTTCTTTAAAAAGTCATACAAATGGCGAACAGTATATCACTGTTGGTAGGAATGTAAATCAGTACAACTACTATGGAAAACAATATGGAGGTTCCTCAAAAAACTAAAAATAGAGCTACTGGCCAGGTGCGATAGCTTACGCCTGTAATCCCAGCGCCTTGGGAGGCCAAGGTGGGTAGATCACCTGAGATCAGGAGTTTGAGACCAGCCTGGTCAATATAGTGAAACCCCGTTTCTACTAAAAATACAAAAATTAGCCGGGCATGCTGATGCATGCCTGTAATCCTAGCTACTTGGAAGGCTGAGGCAGGAGAACTGCTTGAACCCAAGAGGTGAATGTTGCAGTGAGCCAAGATTGTGCCACTGCACTCCAGCCTGGCTGACAGAGCAAGACTCCATCTCAAAATAAAGCAAAACAAAACCAAAAACAAAAAACAGTTGTTTCAAAAACAGTGAGAAAAGTTACAAAATATTAAATGCTTAATTCTTGTTAAATATAAAATACTTTCCATAAAGAATTGAATGTTTTTCTCACAGGAAGATAAAAAATTAATAAAGAATAAATATATTGATAGCTTAATAAAAGTTCTAAATAATAAAATCAGATCATAAGTGCATTATTAAATAGCCTTGTTACTGACTGAAGAGTCTCAATAATTAGCTCCATTTTTTGAGCATGTACCATTCTAACAAGATAATTTCCCTTGATATATATGCGCCATTGGTTGTCTTTAACATGGACAGAGAGCTTATTTGTTTCACTAAGAGCAAAGCAAAACCAAAATATACACATTTTAGCATTTGTGCCAGCTACACAGCATTTGCTTAAGAAATCCTTGACAGCAGAAATTAGACTGATCAGCAAACAGCTGTCAAATTGGCTACTCTTTTTTTTTGAGACAGAGTATCACCCTATTGCCCAGGCTGAGTGACAGAGCAAAACCGTCACTCAGTGGCATGATCTCAGCTCACTGCAACCTCCGCCTCCTGGGTTTTCAAGTGGTTCTCTTGCCTCAACTTCCTGAGTAGCTGGGATTACCGGCACGTGCCACCACACCTGGCTAATTTTTATATTTTTAGTAGAGACGGGGTTTCACCATGTTAGGCAGGCTGGTCTGGAACTCCTGACCTGGTGATCAGCTTGCGTCGGCCTCCCAAGGTGCTGTGATTACAGGCGTGAGCCACCACGCCTGGCCAAATTGGCTATTCTTTGAGTAGCAAAGAGTTCCAAGTAATAAAAGCAAAATATGAAAATCAACAAGGTATTCTCTGTCAAATCAACTGGACACTAAGGAAAAGCAGGGGCTGACAGTGTGGCTTTGGAAGAGGGCTTCAAGCAGGGCAGAGCCACCAGTTTGCTGCAGTATGTCTAGCTGAGGTTGACATTGATGGAGGGGCTGTGTAGGACCACACACTCACCCTCTCTGTCATCCCGCTTGTGGAGTGCAATGGCAAGGGATGAGAGCAGCATCTGGTACTTACAGGAGCACCTGTGACCATTACGTTTAGAAACTGGGTCTCTAGTAGCTTAGGAGAATACTGTGTGCTTACCATTTCTGCAGTTCTTCTCATAGACAATGTTGCCATCGGCGTCTTCCTTTTGGCATCTAGGGAATACCAGGTTCACCACAAATGTTATATTTGAGCCCACAAGGGCTGGTGAGTCACTGGTCAGGACCGCCTGCACATGGCCTCCTAGGGCATAAAAAAGTGGGGCTCGATGATCCAGCATCTTTCTCCTTTCATTCATAAACAAAACATTTAGAGGTAAATTTATTATTAAGGACCAGAGGACCCATATGCCTCTTTATAATGTATTAAATTTGTATTTTGTATTCCTCACTTTAGCTTTCAGAGTACAATACTCTAGAAGATAAATTACAAAATAAATCAAACAAGTTAAAGAATTCTCTAATCACAGCAAGAATATTTACCTATGATAATAAAACAAATCAGCTCAGTTGGGTTAAGGAGACAAGTTTTAAAAGTTTGCATTTTTAAATCTCAAAACCAATGGTTGAAGGACGCATTCTTTTATCTAAAAAGAAAGATTTTCGATTTCTGATAAGCCACACCTTTGAGACCATAAAAATGGCTTTGGAGTGACTGGGTTTCTGAAGATGCCCATTCCCAGGTTGGTTACATAGGTTTAAGGCTAAATCTGCTCACTCTTCAAACTATTCCAAGAGCTACCAATTTGGAAATTTCTAAGATTACTTGTGGCTTAAAAAGTGATAGTGCTGGGTTTAAGAAAACACTGCCAAATCCAAGTGTCCCCCACTTGGTAATGAGAGCACTGTCATTTGTGAAAATGAGGTGAGCCATGTGATCTAAAAAGCTTTACCATCTACAAGACTTACTGAAATAGGAAATTTCAGGTGTTTGGGTTGAATCTTTTGACTTACCCTTCCAGGCGTTTTTCCACCTCATGTCTCCCCTCTTCCACACTGGGTAGAGTTTTTCATTCCAGTCATTTTCATCAGAAGACCAGCCATTTAATTGGTTGTGCTCCCTTGTGTAAGGAGGTGGTCTTTCATTGCCCAACACATCGTGAAATCCTGTATCAATATTCAAAAAACAAATTCCATTCTTCATTTAGTAATCACCTAACAGTGGGTAAAGAAACTTTTATTTCTTACTGTTGAAAGCATATACATAATATATTCAGCATATCAAGGAAACAAAGGGTGCTTTTTTTTTTTTTTTTTGAGACAGAGTCTCGCTCTGTCATCCAGGCTGGAGTGCAGTGGCACCATCTCAGCTTATTGCAACCTCCACCTCCCAGGTTCAAGCGATTCTCCTACTTCAGCCTCTTGAGTAGCTGGGATTACAGGTGTGCACCACCACACCCATCTAATTTTAGTATTTTAGTAGAGACGGGGTTTCACCATGTTGGTCAGGCTGGTCTTGAACTCCTGACTTCGTTATCCACTGGCCTCAGACTCCCAAAGTGCTGGGATTACAGGCATGAGCCACTACGCCCAGCGAGTACTTTGTTTCTTAAAGGAAGTCTACTGGAAATACCTTGATTACAAACATTCAGACTCTATGCATTTATGGACTTTAAATGAATCAAAGAAAAATTTTGAAAGTCAAATATTTTTTAGCAATCACTTGGCTTCTCAATATACATCCTCTGAATAGTTGGATTTGATACAATATTATTAGGAAAACACAGATGCCAATGATCTTCAGACCAGTTTTTGCATTTTTTCCCCATTCTTAACTACTCACTTGGCTAAAGGAATGCCAGGCTCAGGAGTGCCTTCAAGATTCCAAGTGATGGACCAGGGAGTTTACTGATAAACAGCTTTTTAATGGTCTGTCTTGGTGAATGTCCCATATACTTTGTGTAGTCTACGTTTGTTAGGCAGAATGTTTTCTTTTTAAATGTTGTTTATGTCAAGCTAGTTGATAGTGTTTTTTATGTTCCTGCTGATTTTCCGTCTACTTGTTATTTCAGTTACTGAGAGAGAAATCTTGAAATCTTCAACTATAATTGTGGTTTTTCCAATTGCCCGTTTCTTCTTCTGGTTTTTGCTGTATGTATTCTGAAGCTTTGTGGTCAGGCACATACTATATGTTTAGAATTGTTACAGCTTCTTGGTGAACTAACTCTTTTCTCAATAGGAATTGAGGCTCTTAATCCCTGTTCTAAAGAGTACTTTGATATGAATACTTAGTGTTTAACTGGTGTATCTTTTTCCATCCTTTAACTTTAAAAAAATGTTTAGACTGATGTATGTTTCTCCTCATCTTTACATTTTAAACCTCTGTGCATTTTTACATCTGAAATGAGGTTCTCAAAGAGAGCATATAATTGGATTTTTAAAAATCCAGTCTGACAATCTCTGCCTTTTAGTTGGAGTGTTTAGATAATTCACATTTAATATAATGATCAATATAATGAAATTTAAGTGTACTGCCTTGTTATTTGTTTTCTATTTGTCCCAACTCTTTGGGGTTATATTTAGATTCCATTTTATCTCTACAACTAGCTTGTTAGTGATAGCTCTTTCACTTATTTTGTTCTGAGTAATTGCTCTAGGCTTATAATATTACAGTTCTTTTACGATTCTTTCTAATCTTGAGTTAGCATCTGCCTTTTTGCCTTGCCTGACCAGTCTGGTGGTCACATGAATTGTAGCAGACTGGTTGGTTGCCTACCAAGATGCTGTTCCCTGCCTGTACACTTCCTTCTTTTTCCCCCTTGCTGTCAGAGTTTCTACTCTAACAGTCCAAAATTCCAGAGTATCACTTCCTAGCTTTCCTTACAATTTGGGCAGGAGCAGATGATTTGATCCTAGCCAATGAGAGCTGAGAAGCAGTCTTCTGGGTGCTTCTGGGAAAGGTTTTCCTCCTTTATAATAAGAAATATGTGAGAACAAACTCAATTTTTTCCTCTCAGAATTGATTTTGGAGATTGCAGTGTAATGATGTGATGCCCAGAGCTATGACAGCCATATTTAATTATGAGGACACCAATCTGAGGAAACAGCCAAAACATTAATGGTGTCAGAGTGGAAAGATGAAAAGAAATGGAGCCCTCTAGGAAACTGTTGTGCTGTTGCTCTAGACCTGCTTACCTCTGGACTGACTAAATAATAAATGTCTTAGCCTATTTTCTTGCAGCCCAAAGCTCAATTGTCTGTATTCCTCAGCCAATGGTCTTAAATTGTTCTCCCATTAATTTCTATGGTTCCATGTCTTGGCCTGGCTGTAGACTCTTAGGACAGAAACTCTGTCTTGTTCTCTTAAATCCTGGAAGAGATGCACTGTGAGATGTGGTATTGAGTGCGTGCTTAGAGAAGCCATAATGGATGCATGACTCTGATCTCCTTCTTCTATTCCTCTTTTCTGGTAGGAGAATGGAGCAGCACGTCCCCTGCTTCTCAGGGAGGCAGAGAGAATGGGAAAGAACAGCGAACGAGCCATCATGGAACCTGTTTTCTAACCTTAGTTCTGATACCAAACAGGCCACGTGACCTCAGGACATGTCTTCTCTGGGCCTTCAAATGTGACAAAAGCCAAATGTCCTATGATTTTATGAGATTGTTCCTTTTTGGAAATAGATACCGAGGGGAGGACATTTGTGTTTATCAATAAATATTTGTAACTGGAATTTCACTTGAGTCTTATGAAAAGAACTAATATTATTTAGTTCAAATCCCTTCATTTTATATATGAAGAAATTTATGCCTAGAGAAATGATATGATTCACCTATACTCATGTTTAGTAGAAATCAAGATTCACATCTTTTGATTCCCAGGACTAGTTCTTTACACTGTTCCAGAGAGTCTTCCTCTTCCTCAGATCTTGAAAGAAAGTTATTGTTTCCGGAAACATCATCAAAACACAGATTTGTCTCCTGATTTTAAATGTCAGAAATCAAGGAAAAGTACATACTTAACAGGAGAGTTATAATGGATAGACACATAGGTCAATGGAATACAAGAGAGAATCCAGAAATAGACTCACACAAGCATGCCCTACTGGGTGTGTGTGTGTGTGTGTGTGTTTTAAGAGATGGGGATCTCAATATGTTGCCTGGCTGGACTCAAACTCCTGGGTTCAGGTGATCTACCTGCCCCAGCCTTCTGAGTAGCTAGGACCACAGGCAAGCACTACAGTGCCCAGCTTCAGTTTGGACAAAAATGCAGAAACAATCCAATGGAAGGAAGCTAGCCTTGTCAACAGATGGTGCTGTAAAAAAGTAAAAAGCATAGATGAAGTCTTCAGCACATAGGACTAGGCAAGAATTCTTAGACTTGACACAAAGAACACAACTCATAAAAGGAAACTGGAACTCATTAAAACAAAACCTTTGCTCTCTGAAATATGACATAAAGAGGATGAAAAGGCAAGCTACTACCTGGGAGAAATGATTTGTAAAACACACTTCCAATAAAGGACTAGTATTTAGAATATATAAAGAATTTTTAAAACTCACCATAAGAAATCCACAGAATTCAATTAGAAATATTGGTAAAATTAATGAAATAATATTTCACCAAAGAGGATGTACAGATGGCAAATAAATACATGAGAAGATATTCAGTATCATTAGCCAGCAGGGAAACTGTACATTAAAACCACAGTGAAATATCACTATATCCCTAGCAGTAAGACTTAAATAAAAAGTAGTAACAACATCAAATGCTTACAAGGATATAGAGAAACTGGATTACTCACACATTGCTAGTGGAAATGTAAAATGGTACAGCCACCTGTTAGTTTCTTGCAAAACTAAACATGCAACTATCATACAACCAAGAAATTGTACCCTTTGGCATGCATCCCAGAGAAACAAAACTGATATTCACACAGAGATCTGCACATGAATGTTTATAGCAGCTTTATTCAGCATAGCCCAAACTGAAATAACCCAAATGTCCTTCAGTGGGTGAATGGTTATTAAACAACCTGTGGTACATCCATACCATGCAATACTACTCCGTGATAAAGAGGAACAAATTATTGACGCAATTACTTCAGTAAATCAATTTCCAGGAAATTATGTTGGGTTAAAAAAAAAAAGTACTGACTTATTAGTGGCATTAAGGGGGGAATAAAAAAGAAGAAAAAAAGCAAATCTCAAAAGGTTACACACTGGATAATTCCATTTGTATAGAATTTTGGGAATGACAAAATGCTAAAAATGAAGACCAGATTAGTGGTTGCCAGGGAAGGACTGAGTGAGGGTTGGAAGGAGGGAAGTGGATTTGGCTATACAAGGGCATGAGAATACTCTGGTGATGGAGCTCTGCAGTGTTGACGGTATCAATGTCAATATCTGGGCTGTGATGTTGTATTTTGCCTGATGGTACCACTGGGGCAAACTGGGTGAAAGGTACACGGGGATCTCTCTGTATTATTTCTTACAACAGTAATGTGAATCCACAAATACCTCACAATAAAAAGTTGAATTTAAAAATAAAGGCTGGATGCAATGGCTCATACCTATAATCCTAGCACTTTGGAAGCCTGGGGTGGGCAGATTGCCTGAGCCCAGAAGTTCCAGATCAGCCTGGGCAACATGGCAAAACCCTGTCTCTACAAAAATAAAAAGATAAAATAAACCGGTTCAAATGAGGTGGCTTATACCTGTAGTCCTAGCATTCTGGGAGGCCAAGGCAGGATTGAGCCCAGGAGTTCGAGACCAACCTGGGCAATATAGTAAGACCCCATTTCTACAAAAAAAATACAAAAATTAGCAGAGTATTGTGGCACGTGCTTGTGGTCCCAGCTACTCAGGAGGCTGAGGTGGAAGATCATCTTTAGCCCAGGAGTTAAGAGGCTGCAGTGGGCTGTGATCACACCACTGCACTCCAGCCTAGGTGACAGAGCAAGACCCAGTCTGTAAAAAAATTGATAAACAGGCTGGACACGGTGACTCACGCCTGTAATTCCAGCACTTTGGGAGGCCGAGGCAGGTGGATCACGAGGTCAAGAGTTCAAGACCAGCCCTAGCAAGATGGTGAAACTCCATCTCTACTAAAAATAGAAAAAAATTAGCCAGGTATGGTGGCTGGTGCCTGTAATCACAGCTACTCGAGAGGCTGAGGCAGAGATCGCTTGAACCTGGGAGGTGTACGTTGCGGTGAGACAAGATCATGCCTTTGCCCTCCAGCCTGGGTGACAGAACAAGACTGCCACCAAAAAAAAAAAAAAAAAAAGATAAACCCAATAGAAGCAGATTTTAAAAGAAAAATAAAAGCCTCTGGGAGTGGGTTTTGGGGAATAAATATGAAAGTAAATTTGGGGTCACAGCCAGTGCTGCAGCTGACTCTCCCTCCACACTCTGGCCTCCCTGCTGTGTCCACCAGCAGAGAGGTGGTGGCTGGGCTGCTGCCAAATACCTTGTCCACACCTCCTTCCTTCAGGGCTAAGACTGGGAAATGGCAGTCTTAAGTGCCTGATACACTGCTAAATTTTGCCTGCCCTTATTTTTTCTGGCCAGATATTTAGTCCACAGCAAGGCGAACCCAGTGAATGGCTGGGTTTTGTAACACTGCCTGAGAGGCTGAGGACTCCTCTCGAGCTGTTAGCGCGGATTCAGCCTCCCGCTAATGTGTTTCATTGAGCAGAGCGAAGTGGAACCAGGGAGAGGCTGGAATCAGGACAGGTGTTCCCCATTGGCTCTATTCTCCGTTCCTTCCTCCCTCAAGGATCCTGTCCTGGGAGGTACCCTGAGGGCGGGTGCAGGTCTGCCTCCGTAGGAACAATACCCACCACGCCTGACTCCCATGTCGAGTAGCTGATCTCACAAGAACCCAATTACCCAGTTTTGCAAATGAGGAAAGTAAAACTCTTCGTTTTGAACGAAAAGAGGAAACGGAGCAAAACCATTGCAAGCCCACCCCCCAGGGGGGCGGGGACCCCGAGCCTGCCCAACCCCAAACCCGGGCAGGAAGGACAGAAGTCGGGATAGAAGGCTGACTCCTCAGCTTACCCGCTCTGTGGCTTGGAGCGAGTTCCTTACCCTCTCCTTGGCCCGCGTCCTCGTGCGGGAAGCGGGACCATCACAGAGCCAGGCTCCCTGGCTGCTTGGACGACGCGCGGCGCACTGCGGGCCAGGCATGCACTACGCGCAGACACCGAGTGGGATCCCGGTGAAGGGAATTCCTTTCCAAAAACGCAGGCGTTTTCCTGGGCCGCAGACGCGGTTGGGAGACCGAGGGGCACTCCTGGGCCGGGGCGCGGCCCAAGCCTTAGGCCTGTGAGGCTCCGAGTAGAAGCCTCCGCGCCTCTAGCCGCTTCCCACCCTCCCTGCGTCCCCTCCCCGCAATCCCACGCCCCGGGGTCACAGCCGCTCCGCTCTCTTCCTCTCGCGAAGCTGCACACTGGCTCAGTGGTCTGGACCCTGGCTCAAGAGGAACTTTTAAAACAAGGATCCTCTGACCCCACTCCCTAAGATTCCGGTTTCATTGCCTGGGTATCAGTATTGTTAAAAATGCCCTGGCCGCCCGGGCTTTAGCCCCGCTCCCAGCAAGCTCCTGCAGATGTGAGAGGAAGATCCGCAGGAGGAGCAATATCTTCTGTACTGGAGAGATTCGTGAGCTTGTCTCCAGATTGAAGACCCCACTTCACGTGAGGTCTCCACCCTTTTGGATGGAAGCTGGACAGAGTTTAGTTAGTAGAGTTGCTTTGATCTGTGGCCAGAGGCTGTCCAACCCTCCCCCAACCATTGTCTGGCAAGAATGGTTTGCAATTGCAATGGAAAAAAAACTCCACAAGAGAAGGGCTGCATGGTGTTTACTTTCCACGAGCAGCAAGCAAAGAATGGAGCTGGAGGCATTTTGCTGTAGTTTCAGCCTTCTCAACAGTTTGCAGAAGAGAAGAGTGAGCCGGAGATGAATGCTTCCTGAAGAACTTCAGTGCAACCTCTAGCTCAGAGGATATTATTAGCGATCATTTCAGCCAATGGCCAGAGAAAGGGTTAAACATAGGAATAAAAGGTTACTCACGTTTGGCGGCGTCAAGCTGCGTTCTTGCAGCCAGAAGCAGAAATCCGAGGAAATAGTGGAGACTTTCCATGCTGAATTCACACGCATGCAGGCACTTAAGGTTTAACTTTGAATTCCTCTGGCCCCATCCACGAAGAGCAACAGTGTTCTTCTGGCATCGGTGGTGCCTCCCTCTCTATTTTAATTAAATACAGGGCCTCGGGCGGATCATGTGATGGTATTAAGCGGCATTGCCTGATCTGGTCTCTCAAGTTCAACCTCTTACAACTCATGTGCTTATGACTCACTCCTTCTTGGCGTCTATTTATTCACTTTTCAGATGCACATTATTTCAATTTTGTGATTCCACATTTTCTAGTTTCAAGGAGACTTCTTTTCCTATGGATTCTATTTCAATATTCTTTACCAAATAAAATTTCAATCCTCCAGCCTCATTATCAACTTACTGTGGTTCCTATACTGCATCAGGCACCCAGCTCATGTTTAGAGTTCATAGTTATGCCTCCTTTCCTGTGATGTAGTTGTCCACCTTCTCCTGTGCTTGTGATTGCTTGCACATTTTTTTCCTTCAAGAAGAAGCAAAGATGGGGAAGGTTTCTCATCAATCATTTGAAATTGTGGAATACAAAAGTGGATGATAACATGAATGTTGTGCCAGGATGTGCTGGAAACAACTGTCCAGGCCTCTGGTAGTTGAGAAATGTATTCAAAAGCACAGTTAGGGCCGGGCGCGGTGGCTCAAGCCTGTAATCCCAGCACTTTGGGAGGCCGAGGTGGGTGGATCACGAGGTCAAGAGATCAAGACCATCTTGGTCAACATGGTGAAACCCCGTCTCTACTAAAAATACAAAAAATTAGCTGGGTGTGGTGGCGCATGCCTGTAATCCCAGCTACTCAGGAGGCTGAGGCAGGAGAATTTCCTGAACCCAGGGGGCGGAGGTTGTGGTGAGCTGAAATCGCGCCATTGCAGTCCAGCCTGGGTAACAAGAGCTAAACTCCATCTCAAAAAAAAAAAAAAAAAAAAAAGCACATTTAGAATATCTGTGGAATTCCATATAACTTTTGTAATAACCTGCATAATTTTTGGTAACTGCTCTCAAAGCATTTATGTGTTGCATCTCTCAGGGCCAACTGCATAGAATGTACTTTGTATTTTTCCATGTTACAGAAAGTGGGCATTAAATATACAAACAAGTTTGCCTGTAACATAAATTTATATAGTCAAATCATTCCTGGTTACAGAATATGCAGAAAATGTGGCAACTAGAAAACTTTTCCATATGGAAACTTTCTCGAACTCACATCCACATGGCCATTTTCAGGGTAGTATAAATCTTGGTTTCAGGTGAGGGTAAAACTTGACATATTGATGTATGGTTCAGTGTGTCAAGGAGGAATGGAAATAGCCTGGGAAACTAAAATCCATACAGCAGGAGTGGTTGACTTTTGTCCCTAAGGCAGCACACAACTCTGGAGAATCCCTTTTACAGCCTTTGAAGCAAATAGGAAGGGAAAAACAACAAAGGGAACACATTATTCATGATTGAAACAAAACAATTTCAAATATAGATGAATAGAGAAATAAAACAAATACTTATTAGTTTCATGTAATGTAAAGTGAATAATCTATATAGTTATTTGCTTTTTATATTGCTTTTTTTTTTGAGACAGGCTCTCACTCTGTTGCCCAGGCTGGAGTGCAGTGGCATGATCATGGCTCACTGCAACCTCAAACTCCTAGGCTCAAGTGAGCCTCCCACCTCAGCCTTCCAAGTAGGTAGGACTATAGGCACACACCACCACACCCAGCTAATTTTTTATTTGCTTTTTATTTTTGTAGAGAAGAAATCTCACTATGCCACCCAGGGTGGTTTTGAACTCCTGGCCTGAAGTGATCCTCCCACCTCAGTTGCCTACAGCACTATTTGCTTTTTACAACACATAACTTTTATAATTAAAAAAATCAACTTTCAATTTAAGGAAAAGCTACCATTAACATTTTTAAAGGCATTGTTGCCCTTTGTTGCAGACACAATTCTGGCTCCTATTTTTGGCCAAAGCTACCTGTCTCTAAATATGTTGGAAGTTTTAAACTCGTCTGCAACAAAACCTTAGTTTTGTTTAGGGAGACGCAGTGATCAAATCAACTTTTATGTCTTTTTTCCTGCCCTGCACCATCAAGGGGAAGGGGTAATGACCGGACAAGAGTCTAAATGTAGGCAGCTGGACAGAGGTGAATAAGAGAACAAGAGAAAGATCTTGATTCCAAAGAACTGCAAGTGGAATAATCTGTCTCTTGATAATTAGTGGTCGACAATATATAAAGTAGTTACCTCTGGGTAGGGCTCAGAGACAGGGCTATTTTGGGTAAAGAATATTCTCAAGCTTGTTTGTTTTGGAAAGATTAAATTATATTGTAAAGAAGGTTTGAAATATTTCATTGAAATAAGTTTTTGAGCTGGTGTAGTGATGTGTACCTAAAGTCCCAGTGACTTGAGTGGGAGGATTGCTTAAGCCCAGGAGTTTGAGTCCAGCTTGGGCAACATAGTGAGATCTCATCTCAAAAAAAAAAAAAAAATTGTTCCATTCATATCCTAATCCCCAAGTCCAATAAATATATTATATGGCAAGCGGGAGATAAAGGTTGCTCATCAACTGGCCTTAAGGCAATTGAGAAGTGAAAAGGGAAACATCTCAGTTATCTGGAACTACAGATAGAATTATTCTGTTTGGAAATAATGTTGAGGAAAGCGAAGAATAGTCATGCCCCAAATTTAAGAAATGCCCCAAATTGCCTTCTGTTGGCTTCTGACACTCCTCCTGGTGGCCACAGTCGAACTTGAGGAGCGATACTTGGGCTGTGAGGACTGACTGAGGTAGCCTCCCCAAAGAAGGCGTTCGAAATGGCAGGTAGCAGCCACACCCAGGAATCCCGGCAGGCCGCCAAGGAGTTCATATCTTTATTTTTAGGAACTGCTCAGTTTAAACTGGTGTTTGAACTGTCTCCAGGTTTACTAAGCTTTGAAATTACTCTCCTACCAAAATGTTTTCCCTTAGTTTTTCAGGGAAAGAAAAGAAAGGAATTACCACCTTTAATTTTAGGAATTGCTCAATTCAAACTGGTTTTTCTAAGCTAGATCATAAAAATTAGTTAAGATCCTTTTCTCCCAAAAAATTGTCAGAAACTTGAAAGTCTAAAAACAACACAAATTTATGATCTTACATTTCTGGAAGCCAGAAGTGTGAAATGGCCTCACTGGATTAAAATCAGTGTTGGCAAGGCGGCGCTAGGGGAGAACCCATTTCCTTGCCTTTCCAGCTTCTAGGAGCTGCCCACATTTCCTGGCTCACAGGCCCCTCTGTCTCCAGCATTGCAACCCTCTGGCGTTGATTCCCACATCTCCCTCTCCCACTCACAAGGACCCTCATGATTATACTGGGCCCACCTAGAAAATCTGAAATCATCTCTCTGCCTTAAGATAGCTGATGAGCTTATCTGCTCCTTGCCATATAACCTATTTCCAGGTCCAGTTAGGATGTGGAAGTCTTCGGGAGCTATTATTCTGTCTAGCACAGTTAGACAGCAAATGACACAGTAAAAACAAAACTTTTTTTTGAAGAGATGAGGGCTCACTGTGTGGCCCAGATTGGACTCGAACTCCTGGGCTCAAGCAATTCCCCCTCTTCAGCCTCTCAAGTTGCTGGGATTTCAGGTGCACATCATTGCATCAGCTCAACAAATTCTATTTGTGAAGAAAGCATGTGATGGGAACAGTGATGGAAAGTACCTCTCATAGGCTACAGACTTGTTGAAACAAAGCTTTGATATTTGGCAGAACAGAAAGGCAAGAACAAACTACAGGTAGAGGAATCAGTTCAAAGAGAGAGATAGCTCATGTGACTGCCCTGTCCCAATGTGGGCGTTTTAACATGTCATAATCAGACTCATGATTTTCAGATTTAAGCATTAGCCAATGACTCAGAGACTTCTGTTTTGTATATAATTCTTTGGTGTCTCCTGTCTCGGTATTCTCTGCATGAATGGGTAATTAAAATCCCTTGTTTCCAGGTTTACTAAGTTTGAAATTACTCTCCCAGCAAAATGTGTTTCCCTAGCTTTTTGGAAAAAGAAAAGAAAGTGAGGCCAGGCGCGGTGGCTCAAGCCTGTAATCCCAGCACTTTGGGAGGCCAAGGCGAGTGGATCAGGAAGTCAAGAGATTGAGACCATCCTGGTCAACATGGTGAAACCCCGTCCCTACTAAAAATACAAAAAATTAGCTGGGCATAGTGGTGTGTGCCTGTAATCCCAGCTACTCAGGAGGCTGAGCAGGAGAATTGCCTGAACCCAGGAGGCAGAGATTGCGGTGAGCCGAGATCGTGCCATTGCACTCCAGCCTGGGTAACAAGAGCGAAACTCCATCTCAAAAAAAGAAAAGAAAGTGCAGTGGCTCATCCCTGTAATTCCAGCACTGAGGTGGAGGCGGGAGGATCGCTTAAGTTCAGGCGTTCGAGACTAGCCTGGGTAACATAGTGAGACTCACATCTCTAAAAAAAATTAAAAAATTAGCCAGGCATAGTGGTGCATGCCTATAGTCCCAGCTACTTGGGAGGCTGAGGCAGGAGAATCAATTGAGCCCAGAAGTCAGGACTGCAGTGAACTATGATAGAGCCACTGTACTCCAGCCTGGGTGACAAACTGATACCCAGTGACAAAAATAAAAAAAGAATCACAAAGGTTAGTGCATCCTTTTCAGTCACCTTTGCAATGACAATGGCTACTGTGCTTGGAGCCTGTTTTTTCACCTGAAGGAATTTGACACTGGATGCAGGAAAAGGGGTTTTCTTCTTGGAGTGCTGCCTGCAAACATTTCTTTTTTTAAAGGACTCTTCTCATGGAATTACTGGCCCCATTTGAAATTACAAAGCACAGCAGGTATAGAAAAATGTGGATGTCCAGGCTTGGTGGCTCACACCTGTAATCCCAGCACTCTGGGAGGCTGAGGCGGGTAGATCATCTGAGGTCAGGAGTTTGAGACCAGCCTGACTGACATGGTGAAACCTCATCTCTATTGAAATACAAAAATTAGCTGGGCGTGGTGGTGGGCACCTGTAATCCCAGCTACTCCAAAGGCTGAGACAGGAGAATCGCTTGAAGCCAGGAGGTGGAGGTTACAGTCAGCCTAGATGGCTCCCCTGCACTCAAGCCTGGGAAACAAAGTGAGATGGGTTCTTAGTTTTATGAAAACTATGGGCTATCCAGAAATGTCTCACAACACTGGAGCAGGGGCACTGCATGCATTCACTGGAGAGTAATTTATTCACACAGAAAAAAAAGAAAAAAGTGATCACAATATTTCGTCCTAGTATTTTTAGACCACTTTCTCTAAATTATAGTATAGAAGGAGAGTAAGACATGACCACTTATTGTGCAGATGTGAAAGCAATGGTGTATGTGCTCTTTTCTCTTCTACCTTTAGTACCCATAGAACAGGGAGACAGAGTGGGAGAAGCAGAATGGGATATATGGAGTGAGAAAAAAGGGAGGGACCAACATAGAAATCTGAATGCAAACTTGGCTTCCAGTTAATGAATTAATTAACTTAGAGATGGGATATCGCTATGTTGCCCAGTCTGGCCTTGAACTCCTGGGAGTCCTGGGCTCAAGCGATCCTCTGCCTCAGTCTCCTGCATAGCTGGCATTGGATGCATGCGCCATCACACCTAGCTGGTTCTTAGTTTTATGATAACTATGGGCTGTCCAGAACTATCTCAGAACACTGGAGCAGGGGCAGTGCATGCATTCACTGGAGATTAATCATAAGCCCATGAGAGAAGAAGCTAGAGCAGAATTCAAAAAGGACGTTGACTATAGAATAAGAGCCAGGAAACAGAAGCTAGAACAGCACTTTGTATCTTTATTCCCACAAGTAAATTCAGCTTTCTCAATGGAATTTTTTGGCACCTAAGATAGAGTTTAATTCAGCAAGTACCGGCCAGGCGCGGTGGCTCAAGCCTGTAATCCCAGCACTTTGGGAGGCCGAGGTGGGTGGATCACGAGGTCAAGAGATTGAGACCATCTTGGTCAACATGGTGAAACCCCGTCTCTACTAAAAATACAAAAAATTAGCTGGGCATGGTGGCGCACGCCTGTAGTCCCAGCTACTCAGGAGGCTGAGGCAGGAGAATTGCCTGAACCCAGGAGGCGGAGGTTGCGGTGAGCCGAGATCGCACCATTGCACTCCAGCCTGGGTAACAAGAGCGAAACTCCATCTCAAAAAAACAATCAGCAAGTACCGATGTAGGTCCTCTTTTCTACAGTAGCCATTATCTTGTACAAAACATGAACAACATTCTTAGAAGCATAGCTCTCATTGTGAAGATGAGACATTAGTCCACGAAACAGGCATAGTATGAGACATTATTTGATTTTTTTTATTATGGGAACTTCCAAACATAAATAGGCTAACACAAAAATAGACTAACATAATGAACTTCCATGTACTTCTCACCTACTTCAGTGATCATCAATATAGATCCAATCATGTTTTGTCCACCTCCAATAACATTATCTGCTGGAGTATTTAAAAATGAATCCTAAACATCATGTGGCAGTCACACTAAGTCATATAGACAGAACTACGGAAGTGCAGCGAGATGGAGGATACAGAGAGGTGTTTATGGAAGAAGTATAGCTGGACTTAGTTTTTGTTTATTTTGTTTTTGCTTTAGAGACAAAGTCTCGCTCTATTGCCCAGGTTGGAGTACAGTGGCATGATCATGGCCCACTTCAGCCTCCAGCTTCTGGGCTCAGGCTTCCCGAGTAGCTGTGACTACAGGTGTGGGCCACCATGGCTTGCTATTTTTTTCTTTTGTGTAGGATGAGGCCTCACTATGTTGCCCAAGCTGGCTGGTCTCAAACTCCTAGCCTCAAGCAATCTTCCTGCCTCAGCCTCCCAAAGCCCTGGGATTACAGGTGTAAGCCACCGTGCCCAGCCTAGTTCTTAAATGAGGAGTTAAATTGGCTAAGCACAAAAGAGGCAAGGCAGAGAGCATTCCAGGTGGGCAAGAACAACATGGTTAAAAGAAAGAACATTTTTGAAAAGGAATGAAGTACTGATACATGCTATAACATGGGTGAACCTCAAGAACATCATGCTAAGTGAAAGAAATCAGACACAAAAGGCCACATATTCTGTGATTCCATTTATATGACATGTCTAGAACAGGCAAATCCATAGAGACAGAAAGCAGATTGGTGATTGCCAGGGGCTGTGGAAAGGAAGGAATGGAGAATAATTGCTTAATGCATATGGAATTTCATTCTGGAATAATAAAAAGGTTTAGGAACTAGATAGAGGTGGTGGCTGCACAACATTGTGAATGTACAAGATGACACTGAATTGCCTACTTTAAAATGGTTAATAATGGCTGGGCATGGTGGTACATACCTGCAGTTCCAGCTACTTGTATAGGCTGAAGCCAGGAGTTGGAGGCTGCAGTGAGCCATGACTGTGCCTGTAACTAGCCACCACACTCTAGCCTGGGCAACACAGTGAAACCTTGTCTCTAGAAAAAAAACTAAAGAAAATATATGTACTATATATTTATAAATGTATATATACATATACATTTATGTAACAATTTTACTTCAATAATAATAAAGGAATGAACATTGATGAACTCAGCAACACCCTTGATCAGCTATGGCAGGCACAATGCTGGAAACTGAGGGCCCAAGGAGAACAAGGACCCTGGCTTTGTGGAGCCTGTAGTGCTGTAGGAGGCAGCAGCCAGCTGGAGAAGCAGTGGGAAGACGCTCTCAGAGCATGTCAGGGTGCGAAGCCGGAGCATGAAGGAAGGGGCTGCAAAGATTCATCTGCATCTGGGTAGGGCTGCTTAATATAAACATAATGTGAACCACACATATATATATATATAACTATTTCATAATGGAAGTGAAACATGAATGATATTAAATTTCATGGTAGCCACATTAAATAAAAAGTAAAAGCAGCAGTTGAAATTATTTAAATATAATGTACTTTATTCAACATATTTAAAACATTGTAATTCCAATATGTAACCACTATATAAAATTACTGAGATATTTTAGATTTTTTTTGTGTGTGCGAAGTCTCTGAGAAACCCAGTATGAGTTTTGTACTGACAGCACATGTCAGTTTAGACCAGCTCATCACAGCAGCTCGCAGCCACACGTGCCAAAGGCTACTGCATTGGACAGTGCAGTTCTGGAGGGACACAGAAGACTTCTGGAGGGGACACAGCTTGGGCCTCTCTAAGTAGGGAAAGGCATGGGAGACCTGGCTCAGAGGAGTGCTGAAGCCTGCCAGCCGTGAGGGTGACATGCTCAAGTTGGCCAGGGTAGAGGGTTGGGCCTGATTTTCATGGAAAGTGAGTATTACAGAGAAGATGCTTGCATGTGCATCTGGTATTTTTTTTTTCTCAGACCGATTTCCCAGGAGTGGCAATAAGGAAGTGGAAATGTAGAGGCCGAGTTCCCATTACACATAATTGATTTAATGACCACCCCCCACACCCGACTGTCTGTCTCCAGCTTTCTTTTCAAACTAGAAATAAATCTTGCAAAACTTGGTTGTAAAACTGTTTGATCTTAACCTAGTCATCAGTGCCTTGCTCAAGATAATGTTTAAGTGTTAGCCAAGAGGAAAATCTCACAAGGCAACTAATTTCAGGACAAGCGAAGGGTATGTACCAACTTTATAAAATTTAATTTAATTTTGAAATAATTTCAAACATACAGAAGAGTTACAAAAATAGCCTAAGAGGGCTGGGTGCAGTGGCTCATGCCTGTAATCCCAGTACTTTGGGAGGACAAGGCAGGAAACTCATGAGGTCAGGAGTTTGCGAGCAGCCTGATCAACATGGTGAAACCCTGACTGTACTAAAAATAGAAACGTTAGCTGGGCGCGGTGGTGCGTGCCTGTATTCCCAGCTACTCAAGAGGCTGAGGCGGGAGAATTGCTTGAACCCAGGAGGCGAAGTTGCAGTGAGCCGAGTTTGTGCCACTGCACTCCAGCCTGGTGACAGAGCAAGACTCCGTCTCGAAAAAAAGAAAAAAAGAATAGTACAAGAACTCTCAGATACCCTTTATCCAGATTTACCACGGTTAACATTTTGCCACATTTGCACGATATCTAATTTACATATATGTGTGAATGTAAGTATATGTTACTATTGTTTCTACAAACCATAAGTTACAGACATCATACTCCTCTACCCTTACTTTCTTCAGCTGCTATTTCCAGAGATCACAGACATTCTCTTAATGTTAAGTACAATGCAGTTATCAAAATCAGGAAATTTAACATCAATACAATACTGCTATTGAATCCCCAATTTTTTCCCAATTATCCCAGTAACGTCCTTTACAGCAATTCCCCCTCTAATTCAGGCTCCAATCCAGGATCGTGCTTTATATATCGTCGTCATGTCGCTTTTGTCTCCTTTAATCTGGAACATTCCCAACTTTGTCTTTTATGACACTAATACTTTTGAAGAACATAGGCTAGTTTTTAACAGCGTGCCCCTCATTTTGGAGTTGTGTGATGCTTAGATTCAGGTTATGTGTTTTGGACAAGAATACCACATATCTGATATGACTTCCTTTTCAGTGCATCACAGCTTCAATAACTTTCCATTCATTAAATTAAATATGACATGATTTAAACAGAAATAGCGCCGGGCACAGTGGCTCACGCCTATGATCCCAGCACTTTGGGAGGCTGAGGCGGGTGGATCACGAGGTCAAAAGATCGAGACCATCCTGGTCAACATGGTGAAACCCTGTCTCTACTAAAAATACAAAAATTAACTGGGCATGGTGGTGCATACCTGTAGTCTCAGCTACTCGGGAGGCTGAAGCAGGAGAATTGCTTGAACCTAGAAGGCGGAGGTTGCGGTGAGCCGAGATCGTGCCATTGCACTCCAGTCTGGGTAACAACAGCGAAACTCTGTCTCAAAAAAAAAAAAAAAAATCTACAGACTCTGAAACATTCAGAGTAGGCTCTGAAACATTCTTATGAACTGACTGACGCTTGGAGTCAGTCAGAGAGGCTATTCCTATTCTCTTATGAGAAATTTATAAAACAAATTAAAGTTTTATGCACATAAAATGCAGCAAGCTTTTCTGATTTAGTCTATAAGGGGACATTCTGAAAAATGTTTAGAAATGCTCTCATAGAGAATATTTACATAATTATAATGAGATATATACCTCAGCTCACATATGTAAAAGCATTCTCTCTCTCTCTCTCTCTCTCTCTATATATATATATATATATATATATATGCACATATATACATACACATATATACATATAAACACACTCTTTCTTGTTATAGGAGATCCTTTTTTATAAGAGGCTACATTCCAGAAGTGTTCCATGTTGCCCTCTACCTTCAGCGTTTTTTTACTTCCCTGGGCCTGGACTATGACTTTCTTGCACATTTATTTACCTTCCTTTTATTAATCATGTGAATTTGAAAGCTCAAATATTTATAGCTAAATGGTATATTTTCACTAATTCTTTACAATGGAATGACTGCAAATGAAGTGAAAGTTTTGCTCAGAACCTCTAACTAAAGGCTAAATATGGAAATAGAGGCAAAAGAAATACAAGGCAGTAAAGAGTGTGCACAGCTGTATAAAATGAAACAGGATGATGTGCCAGAGCCAAACTTCTGAGCAGAGTTAGATTTAGGGCCCAGCATCGGGACTCCCCACCGTCCTTCTTCTCAGGAACCTGCAGATAGGGTGGAAAGGGCCATGGCTGGAAGCTGACCAGCTCTCTTGACTCCCGTACTTTCCACCCATTCTCCACAAAATGAAAATTCTATTAACATTTTTGAGTGAGTGTGTGTGTTGGGCAGCAGGCAACAACAGGTCACAAAAGGTGCCGTATTTGACTGATGCAGAGAGCACCCTCTTGGCTATATTTGAATTTCTGGACATTTGGATAGACTCTGGTTCATAGTGGTTGATGTTTTAAGTTTAAATGTTTTTTGTTGCACTTTTGAGCAATTTTTCACTGTCTTCTGACATTAGGAAACATTTATAAAGTCAGGACTGTGCACTTAATTGGTCAAAGCAATTGTCTTTGTGGGCAAACAGTATTTTATTTGTCCCACAAACATCTGTACTGGCCCCTACTTCCTCCAAGTTCCTCTGGGGGAGGACTGTGTGTACTGACTCTGTGTTCATATGTGGATCTTAAAGGAAGGTGGGATGGTCAGAGCAGAACAGGGAAGGAGTGGGGGGAGACAGATCCCACCAAAGTCACAGACTGAAAAGAAGTTGAGAAACACTGATAAGGAACAAGCAGAGAAGGCAAATTTTAAAAAGGTTTAAAAGACCATCATCTCAGAACTCTTTGTAAAGTTGGCACTTCAGATTACCTTCCTTCCCTCCTTCTTTCCTTCCTTCCTTCCCTCCCTCCCTCCCTCCCTCCCTCTTTCTTTTTTTTTTTTTTTTTTGAGACAGAGTTTCGCTCTTGTTACCCAGGCTGGAGTGCAATGGTGCGATCTCGGCTCACCGCAACCTCCGCCTCCTGGGTTCAGGCAATTCTCCTGCCTCAGCCTCCTGAGTAGCTGGGATTATAGGCACACGCCACCATGCCCAGATAATTTTTTGTATTTTTAGTAGAGACGGGGTTTCACCATGTTGACCAAGATGGTCTCGATCTCTTGACCTTGTGATCCACCCACCTCGGCCTCCCAAAGTGCTGGGATTACAGGCTTGAGCCACTGCGCCCGGCTCTTTCTTTTTCTTTACAATTTTGGCTCACAGCAACCTCTACCTCCTAGGTTCAACAGATTCTCCTACCTCAGTTTCCTGGGATTACAGGTGCCTGCCATTACAACCAGCTAATTTTTGTTTCTTTAGTAGAGATGGAGTTTCACCATGGTGGCCAAGCTGATTTCAAACTCCTGGCCTCTAGTGATCCACCTACCTTGGCCTCCCAAAGTGCTGGGATTACAGATATGAGCCACTGTGCCCCACCAAGAAATTAATCTTTTTTAAAAATGAGTTACCCATCTTAGGAAGGGTTGGAATTAAATTTGGTTTTGCACATAAAAAACAGTTCTAATTTCTGGGTTATCTTTCCAAGGTGAGAAATCAGCTCCCCTATTGATCAGCCTTGGGGTAGATACTTTTCTTTGCTGACCCCAAAGACATTTCTTGATTCCTCATTCCTTGATGCTGCTGGAGTTTTGGGTAGAAATCTCTAGTTATCAAGGGAAGGGGACCAGAACCTAGCATAAGGGAGCGTGTGATCCATTCCTGGCTAAAGCCATGAGGGGAGGTCTGCTTTGGAGCTCCAGGGATTATTTTCCTTCTTGACTTGTTTCCTTCTTTGCCCATGTTGCTGTGCACTTTCTGTCTTTCAATAAAGGTTGTATGAGGAAACAATGGGTGTGTGGCCATCTTGAAACCATGAGGGCAGGGGAAAGAGGCATTGACCTAAGGCCCTGATCCAACATCACTGAGCTCGAATCAGTGTCAGTTTTTTTTTTTTCTGTAGATTTCTTGTTATGTGAGAACTAAAACTCTTTCAGTAGGGTATTCTGTTACTTGAAACCAAAAGCAGTCCAAAGTGGTGGAAATAGCACCAATTACCTGCCAGGCCCTTTGCTGAGCAGTCAGGGAAATAAAACAACTACTGGATATGATTCCCATCCTCACAGGGCACAGAAGAGTTCAGGGGTTGCCTTTTTTTTTTTTTTTTTTTTTTCTGCAAAGGGCCAGGTAGTAAAAACTTTTGGCTTTGTGGTCCACATGGTCTCTATCATAACTACTTAACTCTGCAGGTGTAAGAAAGCAGCCACCCACAGTCTGTGTTCCAACGAAACTTATTATGAATACAGTTGTATTTCACATATGTTAATGTGTCACAAAATATTATTTTTATTTTGTTTTCTTTGTCTTAACCAATTAAGCTGTAAAAAGCTTTCTTAGGCTGGGTGAGGTGGCATGTGCCTGTAGTCCTAGCTACTCAGGAGGCTGAGGCTAGAGGATCGCTTGAATCCAGGAGTTCTTGGCCGTAGTGCGCTATGCCGATTGGGTGTCTGCACTAAGTTCAGCATCAATATAGTGACCTCCCGGGAGCGGGGGACCACCAAGTTGCATTAGGAGGGGTGAACTGGCCCAGGTCAGAAACGGATCAGTAGTGGGATCGTGCCTATGAATGGCCAATGCCCTCCAGCCTGGGCAACACAGCAAGACCCTGTCATCTAAACAAACAAACAAACAAAAAACCTTTCTTAGTAAGCTGTACGAAAATATGTGGTGAGCTAGATTTGCCTCACAGCCATAGTTTGCTGCCTCTGTTCTGGGCATAGGAGAAACCTAGAGAGAGAAAAAAAACAAGAAACAAAACTGAAGGTAGAGAAAATGCAGGCTTCAAGGTTTTGGTTTTCTTCCAGTTTTATCCTTAAACAAAAGATAATCTCTCAGCCATTGAGAATGGTTGACCAAGAGGTTAGAGAGAGAACTGGAAAACCAATCTGAATGGAAAATATGTTCAAGGAATTGTTTGTATCTGACGTTTTGCCTAAGAAGTTCTTTCCCTATGTCACTGAGATACTCATTCACCTACATTTTCTTCTATTAATCCATTTTTTAATATTTTGGTCTTTTTTTTTTTTTTTTGAGACGGAGTTTCGCTCTTGTTACCCAGGCTGGAGTGCAATGAATGGCGCGATCTCGGCTCACCGCAACCTCCGCCTCCTGGGATCAGGCAATTCTCCTGCCTCAGCCTCCCGAGTAGATGGGATTACAGGCATGCACCACCATGCCCAGCTAATTTTTTGTATTTTTACTAGAGACGGGGTTTCACCACGTTGACCAGGATGGTCTCGATCTCTTGATCCACCCACCTCGGCCTCCCAAAGTGTTGGGATTACAGGCGTGAGCCACCGTGCTCGACCCTTGGTCTTTTTTTTTTTGACGGAGTCTTGCTGTCACCTAGGTGGGAGTGCAGTGGTGTGACCTAGGTTCATTGCAAACTCCGCCTCCCAGGTTCAAGTGATCCTTGTGCCTCAGTCCCGAGTAGCTGGACTACAGGTATATGCCACCTCCCCCAGCTAATTTTTGTATTCTTAGTAGAGACAGGGTTTCACTATGTTGGCCAGGCTGGTCTCAAACTCCGGAGCTCAGGTGATCCACCCACCTCTCAGCCTCCCAAAGTCCTGGGATTACAGGTGTGAGCCACCACATCTGGCCCTATATTTTGGTCTTTAATTGACCTGACCAAGAGTTCACTTCATATGGCGTGAGGATCCAGCTTTATTTTTATCCACATAGTAGCAGGATTTCCTGGTACCATCTTCCGAGAAATCCCTCTTTGCCCTGGTTTGTTGCAGAGGGTGGTTGGAGGCAACCTGGGTATCTGTCATCTGGGGAAGGGAAGAGTGAAATGTAAGGATGTACACCAGAGTGTCACAGGCAGGTATCAGAAGAGAAGATGAGAGGTTCTCAGCACAGATCTTATGACTGTGTAAGGAACACTCCATTCATCAGCTGTGTAACTGGAAGTCATACATTCACCACTACAACACTTTCTTAACACAAATACTTGGAAACATAATGGTGGGGTGGGGGGATATGGGAGTAAGAGAAGTGAATAAAAGAGAATAAATAAAATATAAAGCAAGGGAAGGGACTTATGTCGATTAATGACAAGCATGTGCCTTGAACTGAGGAATGAAATGAACTCAACTCTCCTCACCTAGGTTAATAACGAAAAAAAAAAAAAATTGAAGAACGTCTTGAAAAAGCAGTTCAGTTTCATGTTGTGACCTGGGAGTTTCCTGCTCATTCTTGTCTTCTGAGTGAAAGTATTTATCACCTGTGACTTCCTGCCCAGGGGAGAGGCAGATCCCGTGTTAGGGAGCAGGAATGTGAGACAGGAGGAGCAACCTTAGAGGAAGACCATTCTGGTGGTATTGTGAAGGCTGGACCAGAAAAAGTCACTGTCATCCATTCAGGACATAATGATGACTGTGACAATTGCTTTTCCTGTGCTGGACTGTAATCAAAGCATGCTACACACTTGCAATAACCTCCTGGGGTAGGTACTCTAATTGTTCTGATTTAATAGAGGAGGAGACTAGGGGACAGAAAGAAGTAATTTTCCCAAGGTCACACAGCTAGTAAATACTGGAACTGGCAATTGAATTCCTGCTGTCTGGTTCCAGAATCTGCCATTGAACCTTCTCACTGTGTGGAGGGTCTCACTAGATGTTAGCAGTATCTGGTGAAGCCACCTACCTGCACCACTTAATTCATGTCTTGATATTTCACAGAGGAACAAAAGTTAAGGTTTCTTTTTTGTTTGTTCTACTTTTTGTTTTTTAATATGAGGCAACTGGCTGGGTGGCTTACACCTGTATTCCCAGCACTTTGGGAGGTCGAGGTGGGTAGATCACTGAGCTCTGGAGTTTGATACCAGCCTGGTCAACATGGTGAAATGCCATCTCTACTAAAAATACAAAAATTAGCCAGGCATGGTGGCTCACCCCTGCAGTCCCAGCTACTCAGGAGGCTGAGGCAGGAGAACAGCTTGAACCTGGGAGGTAGAGGTTGCAGTGAGCCAAGATCACCCACTGCACCCCAACCTAGGCAACAGAGTGAGACTCCATCTCAAAAATAAATAAATAAATATGAGGCACTCTACTACAGGGGATAACATACAGCTTTTCTTTTGTTTTGAATACTTTTTTCAAGATTTTTTTTCCTCTGGTTTTATTTCTCAAGTAATTAGTATAGACTGGGCACAGTGGCTCCTGCCTGTAATCCCAGCACTTTGGGAGGCCGAGGTGAGAGGATTGCCTGCACCCAGGAGTTCAAGACCACCCTGGGTAATACAGTGAAACCTCATCTTCACAGAAAAGTTAAAAATTAGTCAGACATGGTGGTGTGCGCCTATTGTCCCAGCTACTTGGGAGGCCAATGTGGGAGGATTGCATAAGCCCAGGAGGTAGAGGCAACAGTGAGTCATGATTGCACCTCTGCACTCCAGCCTGGGCAACAGAGCAAGACCATCTCTTAAAAAAAAAAACCATACACACACACACACACACACACACACACACACACACACACACACAGACACGCATTTTTTAAAAAAAGAACATAACATTTCTCACTAAAAATGGTCAGTGGTATATTAATCACTGCTCACTTTTGGTAGAGACAGGGACTCACTACTTTAAATTATTTGTCCAGGCTGGTCTCAAACTCCTGGGCTTAAGAGAACCTCCCACTTCAGAATCCCAAACTGCTGGGATCACAGTTGTGAGCCACCACACCCGACCAAGCTATGTTCTTTGCTAGTGCCACTACACATGCTGTAAACTGTCCTTTCTGGGCCTGGATATTGAGAATGACCAAAAAAGGTGAGAAGGGGCCATTTTGATGGAGGTACAACTACAAGTCAACAGGTTAACTGTACCTTTTAATCTCTAATTACATGATTTGTAGCTTAATCAGTGGGCAAGATTTTGGCATATCTTCCTAAGTCTCAAAAATAAATGACTGCATTTTACACTACCAGAGCGATCAAAATACTGCCAGTAAGTACAATAAAATGCAGAGGAAAGAAAACGATTAGAATAATGTCAATGAACTGCTTAAGAGGGAAAGTTAAAGATTTTGCATTCAGGGCTCTCCAATGTTAAACTGATCTTTCAGGCCAATGTTTTGGAGTGTGTTCAAACCCAGAAAAAAGAGCGACATTCTTCATTAGCTGGCAGTAACAAGAGGCATTTTCAGTGGGATTTAATGCCGGGCATAGACTGCAGCAAGCATGAAAATAACCAAGGGGCTAAACTCATTGACTTGATTTGTGCTGTTTACTGATGTTCAAAAATAAAAAGACCCCATTGATTCAAGTTCTCTGCCCGTGAATCCTTTCATCAAGTGTGCAAGGAACTGGCATGATGCACAAGGCCAAAAAAAGTGACACCATGAAAAAAAGAATCATAAAGGAAGTGGACTTTTCTGGCAGGAACACACCAGGGCCTGTGAAAGGGAACACTGGACGTCTGTGGGGCTGGGCCAGGGGCCACAGCTGTCAGATGGGGCCTGAGCGGAACACGTGGCTCCAGCCGAAGGAATTGGGTTTCTGAGAAAGAATTAAGGCTTGGGCCAAGGTGGCAGAGCAGAGCTCAGAATGGTGAGAAAGACAGCTGGGGTTGGCACCAGGAGAGCACACCAGGCCCCTGAAAGGCAGCCCTGCTGTGAATAAGGGCCATTGTACAATGACACTTCAGCCCCCACAGCTCATCCAGACTTACTGAGAAGAGACGGCCATCCTTCTGGGTCAGCTCACAGCAGATCCCATGACACACAGGGCTGGAGTTTAAAGGCTCAATACAACTTCTACCAGGAGAGGTTTATTAAAATGTGCTCTCAAAGGTACAACCTTTAGAAAGACAGCAGGCCATAAGGGGACTGCCCCCTAAGGGAGACAGATTAAAAGGGCAATCAGGAAACAACATAAAGAAGGAGAAAGAGGAGAAGGAGGCCTTAAGGCTAGGCCCTCACTCTCTAACACACACACACACACACACACACACATCATTATGTATATATTTACATTTTATTATGATAAGTTTCAGACATAAAACAGCACAATGATTCCTGTATATTCTCACCTGGATTAATAATTATTAACTCTTTCCTTCCCTTTTTTTTTTAAGAGTCCCACTCTGTTGCCCAGGCTAGAATATAGTGGCATGATCTTACATCACTGCAACCTCCACCTCCTGGGTTCAAGTGATTCTCCTGCCTCAGCCTCCCAAGTAGCTGAACTTTTTTTTTTTTTTGGAAAAAAGAAAAAGAAAGAGAGAAAGAAGGAAAAAAAAGAATGAAGGAGAGGAAGAAAGAAGAAGAGGAAGAGGGAGAGAGAACGGGAGTGTTGCTTTATTGCCCAGGCTAGAATGCAGTCTAAAAATGGGTACTGAAAACCTCTTTTATGCTTGATAATGGAGACAGGAAAAAATGAGGGAAGAAAATAACAAACAAGTAGCCAACCAATATTTCATTTAAACCTGTGAGTAGGTGTGATGTGGTACTGATAAGAGTGTATATTTTGTGTGTTTAAAGTGGAGAGTTCTATAAATGTTTATTAAGTTTACTTGTTCCGGATCTGAGTTTAAGTCCTGGATATCCTTGTTAATTTTCTGTCTCATTGATCTATCTAATACTGATGTTGAAGTCTCCCACTATTATTATGTGGGAGTCTAATTCTCTTTTTAAGTCTTATGTATCTGGGTGTTCCTGTATTGGGTGCATATATATTTAGGATCGTTAGCTCTTCCTGTTGCATTGATCCTCTCCCAAGTAGCATATGCCACCACACCTGGCTAATTTTTGTAATTTTAGTAGAGACGGGGTTTCACCATGTTGGCCAGGCTGGTCTTGAACTCCTGACCTCCGGTGATCCACCCACCTTGGCCTCCCAAAGTGCTGAGATTACAGGCATGAGCCACCACACTTGACCCTATTTATTTCTTTACCGTTATTTATTTATTCTGAGATGGAGTCTTGCTCTGTCACCAAGGCTAGAGTGCAGTAGTGTGATCTTGGCTCACTGCAGCCTCCGTCTCCCAGATTCAAGTGATTCTCGTGCCTCAGCCTCCTGAGTAGCTAGAACTACAGGCCTGCACCACCATACCTGGCTAATTTTTTTTGTATTTTTAATAGAGATGGCTTCACCATGTTGGCTAGGCTGGCCTCAAACTCCTGACTTGAAGTGCTCTGCTTGCCTCCCAAAGTGCTGGTATTACAGGTGTGAGCATTCTTTACCCGGCATTTTTTACCATTATTTTTAAAACAAATCACAGATACTTCCTTAATACTTTCATGTGCATCACTAAAAAAAGAATGTTTTTTGTAACTCCAAATTACAACAGTTACATGTTAACAATAATTCCTGGCCGGGCGCGGTGGCTCAAGCCTGTAATCCCAGCACTTTGGGAGGCCAAGGCGGGTGGATCACGAGGTCAAGAGATCCAGACCATCTTGGTCAACATGGTGAAACCCTGTCTCTACTAAAAATACAAAAAATTAGCTGGGCATGGTGGCGCGTGCCTGTAATCCCAGCTACTCAGGAGGCTGAGGCAGGAGAATTGCCTGAACCCAGGAGGCAGAGGTTGCGGTGAGCTGAGATCGTGCCATTGCACTCCAGCCTGGGTAACCAGAGCAAAACTCCGTCTCAAAAAATAATAATAATAATAATAATAATTCCTTAATATTGCATTACAGATAGTCATTGTATTAGTTATCTGGGGCTGCATAACAGATTACCATAAATTTAATGGCTTGGAACAGCACAAATTCATTATCTCAGAATGTCCATGGGTTAGAAGTCTGAGCACAGCTGCAATGGGTCCACTGTTCAGGGTCACACAGGCTGTGATTAAGGTGTCAGCTGGGCTGTGTTCCCTTCTAGATCACAGAGTCTTGTTCAAATGCATATGGTTGTTAGCAGAATTCAGTTTCTGGTGGTTGTAGGACTGAGATTTCCATTTTCTTGCTGGTCAGCTCCTCTCCCAGCTCTCTGCTCCTCTTTGCAGTGCACCTCCTCAAAAGAATGGCCACACTTGGTGCCTCCATGCTCTCTCCCTGATTCCCCCCACCTTTTTTTTTTTTTGAGACAGAGTCTTACTTTGTCACCCAAGCTGAAGTACAGTGGTGTAATCTCAGCTCACTGCAATCTCCGCCTCCCAGGTTCAAGCAATTCTCTGCCCCAGCCTCCTGAGTAGCTGGGACTATAGGCTCCTGCCACCATGCCCAGCTAATTTTTTTTTGTATTTTTAGTGGAGATGGGGTTTCACCATCTTGGTCAAACTGGTCTTGAACTCCTGTCTTCTTGATCCACCCACCTCAACCTCCCAGAGTTCTGGGATTACAGTCATGAGCCACTGTACCTGGCCCATAATTCCCTTTTAAAAGCATTGCAATCAGGGTTTCTTTCCCACCTTCCCATTGGACAGCTCTTGTCACCGTGACCTCCTTACTGTGTCAAACCTGATGGTCCAATCTTGGTTTTCATCTTGTTTCAACTAAGATCACCACCAGACACAGCTGGTTATCCTCCTCCTTGCAATCCTGTCTTTTCCTGGATTCTGGAACCCACTTCTCCTTGCCCCGCCTGTGCAGTCTCTTTGCCAGTTCCGTCTCATCTCCTCGACCTCTGGATATCACAGTGCTCCAATATCTTCTCTGCTCTAGCTACATGTACTCCTTAGGTGAGCTCATCCAGTATCATGGCTTTAAAAGCCTGCTGTGTTCTGGTGACTCCCCCAAATGTGTATCTCCAGCCGGGTCTTTCTTCCTAAATGTCAGATATATAGAAAATAGTAACAGTAAAATAAGCAGTGAATTTGTGTACTGTGTATATGTATTTGCTAGGCTACTAATTAAAATAATAATAAATTAAACTAATCATTATTAATTAAAATTATTACTATTATCACAGCAAACACACATACATTGGTTATTTTGTGCCACTCACTGTTTACAATGTTTATAAAGTGTTTACTTCACAAACATTAACTCATTTAATTTCTCATGAGAACACTACTTGGGAAGATACTGAAATAAACGGTTATTAACATTATTATTGTCATTTTACAACTGGTAAAACTGAGGCACAGAAAGGTTAAGATACTTGCTCAGTGTCACACAGCTAATACAGGATGTAGCTATGACATGAACACAAGCAGACTGGTTCCAGAATCTGTGCTCTTACTACTAAATTACGCTGCGTTTGGTTTCAGATCTAGTCATATATCAAAAAGATACCTTAAATCTACCGTGTTCAAAACTGAACTCTTGATTTTTCTCCCAAATTGGTTCCATCCACAGCATGACAGATATTGTGGATTGATTGGCTCAACATCAATCTCAACCACCCTCTAAGAGTGCCTTCCAAGGCCAAGCGTGGTGGCTCATGCCTGTAATCCCAGAACTTTGGGAGGCTGAGGTGGCAGATCACCTGAGGTAAGGAGTTCAAGACCAGCCCAGCCAACACAGTGAAACTCCGTCTCTACTAAAAATGTAAAAATTAGCCAGGCATGGTGGTGCATGCCTGTAATCTCAACTACTCAGGAGGCTGAAGCAGGAGAATCGCTTGAACCTGGGAGATGGAGGTTGCAGCCGAGATCGTGCCTCTCCAGCCTGGGTAACACAGTCAGTCTCTGTCTCAAAAAATAAAAAATAAAAACAAAGAACGAGAAAAAAGAGTGCCTTCCAAAATATTACAGAGGCCACAAAGCTAAAAAACACATTTTCCAGACTTGCTTGATGCCAGGGTTCCAGATGTCAATTAGCTTTTGACAATCAGAAGTGAGACTTGAATTTGGAACTGATTTAATGAGGAGTAGAGGCAAGATATATGCGTATGTTTTGTTAGTGAAGACCCCACCAGAAGTGGTACAGCTCTGAGGCTGGCGGAGGGAGTGGTGGCTTCCCAATTTAGCAGAGGCAGCTTGCTGATTGTGGCAGGAACAGCAGTTCCCTTGGCAACAAGCTCTGTGATGTGTCTCCGAGAGTTGTTCCTGGATACTGAGTCTAGCAGCTATATTGTTGGCCCTCTTAATGACCTTGTAATTCTCTTATACTAAAAAATGTCTCTTTCTGCTTAATGTAGCTCAATTGAATTCTGTTCTCTCCAACTGAAATTTGACTGGTGCTTGCAGCCTTCCTTATCTGAGTAACAATGCCACTCTTCATGGGTGTGGATATAACCTGTACACTTTAAATATGGGTGGCTTATTGTCTGTTATACCACAATAGAGCTGTTTAAAATATAATTGATTTTGAGTTAATTTTTTTTTTTTTGTTTGAGACGGAGTTTCACTCTTGTTACCCAGGCTGGAGTGCAATGGCATGATCTCAGCTCACCGCAACCTCCGCCTCCTGGGTTCAGGCAATTCTCCTGCCTCAGCCTCCTGAGTAGCTGGGATTATAGGCACGTGCCACCATGCCCAGCTAATTTTTTATATTTTTTGTATTTTTAGTAGAGATGGGGTTTCACCATGTTGACCAGGATGGTCTCGATCTCTTAACCTTGTGATCCACCCGCTTCGGCCTCCCAGAGTGCTGGGATTACAGGCGTGAGCCACCGTGCCTGGCCCTTGAGTTAATTTTATATATAAAGTGAGGTATAGCTACAAGTTCAGTTTTTGCATATAAATACCCAGTTGTTCTAGCACAATTTGTTGGAAAGACCATCCTTTCTTCACTAAACTATCTTCACACCTTAGTAATAAAATCAGTTGTCAGGCCAGGTGTGGTGTCTCATGCCTGCAATCCCAGCACTTTGGGAGGCTGAGGTGGGCGGATCACTTGAGCTCAGGAGTCTGAGACCAACCTGGGCAACAGGGAGAAACTCTGTCTCTACCAAAATTACAAAAATTAACTGGGCATGGTGACACACGTCTGTAGTCCCAGCTAATTGAGAGGCTGTGGCAGGAGGTAGGCTTGAACCCAGGAGGTGTAGGCTGCAATGAACCAAGATTGCACCACTGCACTCTAGCCTGGGAAACAGCCAGATCCTGTCTCAAAAAAAACCAGTTGTCCATACATGTGTAGATCTATTTCTGGAGTCTATTCTGTTCCACTGATCTATGTGTCTTTTTGCCAACACCACACTGTCTTGATTACTGTAGGTTTATAATGTATCTTTATTTAAAAATTTATATTATTATATTTTTTGTAGAGATGGGGTCTTGCTATGCTGCCCTGGCTCCTGGCCACAATCAATCCTCCTGCCTCAGCCTCCCAAAATGCTGAGATTACAGACATGAGCCACTGGGCCCTGCCTATAATACAACTTGAAATCAGACAGTCTTAGTCCTCCAACTTTGTTGCTCTTTTTTTTTTTTTTAAAGACAGGGTTTCACCATGTTGGTCAGGCTGGTCTTGAACTCCTGACCTCTGGTGATCTGCCTGCCTTGGCCTCCAAAGTGCTTGGATTACAGGCATGAGCCACCACGCCCAGCCACTTTGTTGCTCTTCAGACTGATAGACTCTCATTTGATGAGTTAATATTTATTACTGTAATTATTTAGTTTAATTGTTCTATATTTAGCCAGTGAGGTCTCTTTGAGCTAGTTCCTGGATTCTTTTGAAATGGCTCCAAGATACATTAAGCCCTTACCTTTTGTTGTAAGATGATCCAGGCTTATCTTTTATAGTCCCTGACTCAGCCTAGCCCAGGAGTCAGATATTTCTCCAAAGAGTCCTAATTCTCAGTGAAGTGTGATATTTAGAAATTGTGACCTTGGTGTTAGGTGTGCTCATTGCTACTGGGTGTCATTGCTTGTAGCTTCTTTCTTTGTGTGTGTACACCTAATGTAATATATCTACACCTAATGTAATTATATTTCTCTGTCTATATTAAAAATCTTAGATTCATACCAATACCTTCAATTCCAATCTAATATCACAGGGCTTATTCAAATCTTATCCTTTTTCATCCTTGTAAATCCATTGTTCAAAAGTGAGAAACTGGCCAGGCACAGTGGCTCACACCTGTAATCCCAGCACTTTGGGAGGCCGAGGCAGGCAGATCACCTGAGGTCGGGAGTTCGAGATCAGCCTGGCCAACATGGTGAATCCCCATTTCTACTAAAAGTAAAAAATTAGCTGGGTGTGGTGGCACGCACCTGTAGTCCCAGTTACTGAGGCAGAAGAATCGCTTGAATTTGGGAGGCAGAGGTTACAGTGAGCCGAGAGTGTGCAACTGCACTTCAGCCTGGGTGACAGAGTGAGACTCTGTCTCAAAACAAAACAACAAAAAAAGTGAGAAACCTGGCTCTCGTTATCCTCAATGTAACACTTGTTCATGGCTGGGTGCAGTGGCTCATGCCTGTAATGCCAGCACTTTGGAAGGCCAACGTGGGAAGATCGCTTAAGGCCAAGAGTTTAAAACCAGCCTGGCCAACATGGCAAAACTCTCTAATAAAAATACAAAAATTAGCCAGGCATGGTGGTGCATGCCTGTAATCTCAGCTACTTGCGAGGCTGAGGTAGAAGAATTGCTTGAATGCAGGAGGCAGAGGTTTTAGTGAGCCTGGATTGTGCCACTGCACTCGACTGGGTGACCGAACAAGATTCCATCTCAAATAAAAAAAGTGAAACATAAAATTACCATGACCCAGCAGTTCTACCCCCATAAATTGAAAACAGGAGTTTAAACAAAATCTTGTACATGAATGTTCACAGCAGCACTATACACAATACCCAAAAGGTAGAAACAACCCACATGTCTATCAACAGATGACTAAACAATGTGGCATATTCATAACATGGACTATTTTCCAGTCATAGAAAGGAATGAAGGGTTTACAGACTACAGCATGGGTGGACCTTGAAAATATTATGCTGGGTGAGGCAAGGTGTGGTGGCTCACACCTGTAATCCCAACACTGTGGGAGGCCAAGATCCATGGATCACTTGAGGGTAGGAGTTTAAGACTAGCCTGGCCAACATAGGTTTTTAATAGAAACTGTCTCTACTAAAAATACAAAAATTAGCCCAGTGTTGTGGCGGGCACCTGTAGTCTCAGTTACTTGGGAGGCTGAGGGTGCAGTGAGCTGAGATCGCACCATTGCACTCCAACCTGAGCAACAGAGTGTGACTCTGTTTAAAAGAGAACCCCAAAACAAAAAACAAAAAACCGCATTATGCTCGGTGAAAGAAGCTGGGCACATATCGTGACCCACACTGTATGACTCCTCTTATATGAATTGTCTAGAAGGGGCAAATCGATAGAGACAGAGTCTACGTTCACCAGGTGCTCATAACCTCTTCCCCTCGGTCCTCCTCCAACCCCCATCTTCTGTCTCATCCAATGCTGGCTTCACGCTGCGCCCTTGTGTCCAAGGCTGGTGACCACACAGATACTCCCATTCTTCAGACAGGAGCAGCTTCAACAAAAATAAACCTCTTTCTTTCTAATACTGGTTACCTCCTATAGATTACTATCCTGAAAGACATGCTCATCCCACCAGCAGACAGGGGAGGAGGTGGAGGGACAAAAGGGGCAAAGGGACAGACAGTTCCTTTTAGCCACAAGCTCCCCACTCTTAGAGGGTGAGGCTGCTTATTCCCCCACCTTCAGTGAGTAGAGAGGAGCTGGTGGTCCTGCTGCACCATATGAGAGGTGGTCTTCTGAAGGGCACTGAGCCAGTCGTAGGTCAGTTGCAATGAGATGATTTCCTGATATGCATTGTGAGGAGCTGTCCCTGGCCCCTACACTTTGCACAGTGGGGTCCTCTCTGCTCAGAAAGCTTCTTTCTCCTTATATGACAAGACTGACCTCATCCCTGACCCAGCCCTGCTGCCTTCTTCCTGAAGTCAGCCCTCTGAGGATTCTGTGAGAGGAGGTTGGTTGCCCCTGATACTTTATAGGAAGGGGATCCACCTCTAGGCAAAATTGGGGGTTGCTGGACTCTGTACCCATTAATTGTCCCAAACTTTCTCCTTGAAGAGGTTAGGAGTAGGGTGGGGGTCAACTTGGAACACGGTCAGCTCTCTGATTGAGGCTGCTCCTGTCTGGAGGCCGGGTGGATATCAACAATTCTCCAGTTCCATCGCTGGCAAGAGGCTATGGGGGTATGTTCTCAGAGTAACTCAGGCTCTGGCTCCCACTCCCCTAACCAAGTAACAGCACTCTGACTTGGTTCCTCCCCGGCTATAACATCTAAGTGCAGCAGCCTGTTGGCTGGGGCTGACCTGGGACTCAAATTTCACAGCCAGACACAATTGCCCGGCTGTTGCTCTGGGCACACTACTTGGGTCATGGTCTCCATTTTTGGCATGTAGGGTTTGGCTGAGGGGCCTTTGCCATGGGCCAATAAGCATCTTGGAATGTGTCCTTAGTTTAGCTGCACACTGAGCGAGGTTTCCCAGATGCATCCATTTTCTCTGGAGCAAAAACAGAGGTGAAAGGGCAGCCTGGGCTTCCTCTCAAATATCAATAAATAGGAACTGTGACAGGTGGCACTGTCCCTGAGCTCTGTGAGTGTGGAATAAGATGTCCCCTGGCCATCCCTTGCCTCATCTCTCCTGCGTTCTCTTCTGTTTAATCCCTCAGGGAGAGGGTCCTTGGGAGCCCTAAGGAGTGATCCTAGATGTCTTCATGTCTGCTAATAGACCAGAGCAGGGAAGCTAAAAGTGAAAAGTATTTACTCCCAAGCCCTAAGCCTCTGTGCAACTTCTGATCCTGCCTGGGGCATGTCTGATGCTCCCAGCAAAGTAATCTCTTGCCACCAGGATGCTACCTGTACTAGTTTGCTAGGGCTGCCATAACAAAGTAGCACAGGCTGGGAGCCCTGAATCACGGAAATGTACTTCTCACAGTTCTGGAGGCTGATGTCTGAGATTAAGGTGTTGCCAAGTTTGTTTGTTCTGAGATTTCTTCCATTAGCTTTTACATGGCTGCCTTCTTGCTATATATACACACACACACCTGTGTCCTAGTCTCTTCTTACAAGGACACCAATCATCTTGGGTTATGGCCTGCCCATATACCCTCATTTCACCTTAATCGCCTCTTTAAAGGCCCTACCTTCAAAGCCAGTCACATTTTGCAGTACTGCAGGACAGGACTTCAATATGTAAATTCTGCGGAGACACAATTCGGCTGTAACACTACCCTAGGGTGGATGGCTCATTCCAGAAGACAAAATAATTAATGGACCCTAAATCAGAGGGAATACCTGTCTGGATAATTTCTGAATAGGTAGTTTTAGTGAGCAATGTTTTTGGCTAAACAAATCAGCAGAAATGTCTCTTTCACTTAAAGATTGGGGCCATCGTGGACCAGAAAAAACTGAGCTATGCTTAGTGCTGCTGTTTCTTCCCTCTCCGGTGAGCACACGGTGCCCACAGCCCCACAGGAGATGGTTTCTGAGCGGTATCACCTCCTATCACTGCCCAGTGAGGGTCCCTGTAGAACCCTGTGCACAGGTCCATCGTCCATCAGTTAGATCAACTGGCCACGGTTCCTGGGAAGGACTTGGGCCTCTGGAGATGTCCATCCCCCACCCCCAGGCAGAGCTCCTTTCATCCCACCTATCACTCACCTCAAATGGAAGGAAAAGTTTGTAAATACTAAATGTAACAGTGATGAAGTTGGAATATATTCACCAAACATTTATCAACTGCCTCTAGTCAGTTGTCTCTTTGTATCTGGAGCCTCTCTGTGTTTTTCCAGTGCCCTAATATGAATATTTTTGAAGACCCTTGACAAAGCCATGGGCCCTAAGCTCGGAGCCTGTAATGCACCACAGTTAGGGGCTCTCCCAGTCCTCCCTGTCCATGGCTGCTCCAAGCTGCCCTCTGCAGGATGGGTGGGGGGTGGGGGGATGGGTTTCCAGTGCTAGCTGATGCTTTTGACAAGTTACTGAGAGGTTTATAGTATTACTGAGCTCTGAAAACAGCTTGTGTTCTCAGACGTGGGCAGGATTGGGCCAGTGGGCAAGTGTGGGAATCTTTTCTAGCTTTGCACTCACTGTTCATAGGAAGAAAATAAATAATCCCCACACATTTGCCTGGTGTGAGCAGAATTTATGCTCCCCTCTTCAAGGGGAAGTGCTGGGCCTGACCACTTCTATTGTTCAAATTACTCTTAAATAATCCTCACCCCAGTCCATCATCTTCTCTGTCCACTCCTGAAACAGCCTCTTGGCCTGACAAAGCTCTCAGGGGTAGGAGTGGGGGTGGAGTGGGGGTGGGGTGGGATGGGCGAGTGGCGTGGACTGTTTTCTCCCTCTCCCTCTCTGCTAAGCCACTGGGTGGTATGCACTCACTCTGAGGCTTTGGGCCTAAACATTCCTGGCCCTACTGGGTGTCCACATTCTCTGGCCAGGGTGCAGTGCTCGATCTTAGTCATTTGCTCAGGGTCCTGTAATCCACACATCTCAACATTCCCTGATTTCTTACAGAGTGCATCCTTTGAGCTGCAGGTTTTTGGTAAGGTATTTAGGTGTTCCTGAGTCAAGGAGTCCCCTTAAGTCTTTGACTTCAGACAGGGATCCTCCTGGCATCCAGGGTTCCATCTCTCCACTGTCTCTCCTTTGCTCTCCTCTCTAGCCCAGGTCCGGAACCCTTAGGAAGGGAGAACATTTCTACCTAGCTCTGTTTCGCCTTAGACTTCTTTCCTCAGGTAACAAGAATCCCCAACGTAAAGACGATCCATCCTTCATTTTTTATACCTCCTCCTAGGGTCTGCAGGCTGAAGTCTGTGGTATGTCCTCTGCTTCTGTCCAATGATGGAAGCCAGCACACTGGGGCTGTATGCTAATGGGAGTGAGAGGTTGTTTTTCTAGAACTGCTATAACAAAGTACCACAAATTGGTGACTTAAAACAACAGGAATTTATTCTCTCCTAGTTCTGGAGGCTTCAAGTCTGAAATCAAGGCACTGGCAGAACCGTACTCCTTCTGTAGGCCCTAGGGAAGAATTCTTCCTTGCCTCTTCTAGCTTCTGATGGCTCCTGGAAATCTGTAGTGTTCCTTGGCTTGTAGATGTAGCTCTCTAGTCTCTGCCTCTGGCTTCACATGGCCCTCTTCCTAGGTGTCTGTGTCTCTCTGTCCAAAATTCTCTCCACATCCTGGGTTCAAGTGATTCTCCTGCCTCAGCTTCTCAAGTAGCTGGGATTACAGGTGCCACCACCACGCCAGGATAATTTTTCTATTTTTAGTTGAGATAGGGTTTCACCATGTTGCCCAGGCTGGTCTGGAACTTCTGACCTCAGGTGATCCACCTGCCTCGGCCTCCCAAAGTGCTGGGATTACAAGCATGAGACACCGAGCCCGGCCAAAATTTCTCTCTTCTTATAACACCACCAGTTATTTAGGGGCCACCTGAATCTGGTTTGACCTCATCTTGACTTGATTACTTCTGCAAAGACTATATTTCCAAATAAGGTCCCATTGACAGGTTTCTGGGTGAACATGAATTTTGTGGGGGCTACTATTCAACCCAGCAGAATTGGTAACACTCAGAGAAGGGTCAAGTTGTTTCAAATCGGTGCACCAACTCTCGTCAGTCTCGCTGGGTCTAGGAACACTTATCACAGCAACGTCCCCCATCTCTCTGGTTTCATCACCCTTTTTGGAAACACCAGATGTACCCAGATATAGGGAGCTTTCTGTGCATAGACTGCAGGCACCCAACTCCGCCAGACCAACTTGGCACCCTCCCAGACCTGCCGACCCTAGTGATCTTCCCCTGCAGACTGAGGGGTCCTGGTGAAGGCTCCCATTGTAGCAGGAGCCACGGCAGGAAAGGATCTCTCAGACACCGAATACAGGAGGAAGGAATTCATTTCAGCTGGGAGCAAGGTGGCATAGGTGCCTAACAGCCAAGCTCATCTAACAAAGGAAGGTTCAACCTTTATATAGGCTTATACTTTAGATGTTACACGTGGAAGAATCTTAGGTTCATAGTTTTAGGACTCAGATGTGAAAAGGTTTTAGTTTACAGTTTCAGGAATCACATATGAAAGGGTCCGGTTTACAGTTTTAGGACTCACATGTGAAAAGGTCTCTGTTTACAGTTTCAGGAATCACATATGAAAGGGCTGGTTTACAGTTTTAGGATTCACATGTGAAAAGCTTTCTGGGTTGATCTTGTTTTAGTAAAAATACTGCCTTCGGGAGAGTTTCCCCAAGGCCTAGCCTGTTGTTTTCAGGAAGGAGATTCAGGAGGCACCAGCTGGCCTGCTCTCTCTTTTATTGAGATGCACACTAGGTGACAGATGGGGAGGGAATCCCAAATGCCTGGGTCTCCCTCCTCACCATTCCTCCCACCATGGCAAAGCCCTGGTCAGAGACTCGATCGCACAGACCAAGGAGTGCCTATATGCACAGCCAAGTGACAGAGAGAGGCCTGCACCTGCTCATGGGACCTGCTGAGGCTCCAGCTCCCCCAGCGTGGAGGAGTATTGGGAAGCTGATGCCCCATGGGGATTTTTATTTATTTATTTATTTTTTTTTGGAGAAAGAGTTTGGTTCTTGTTACCCAGGCTGGAGTGCAATGGTATAATCTCTGCTCACCACAATCTCTGCCTCCCGTGTTCAAATGATTCTCCTGCCTCAGCCTCCCAAGTAGCTGGGATTGCAGGCATGCACCCTCCCCCACCCCAGCAAATCTTATATTTTTAGTAGAGATGGGGATTCTCCATGTTGGTCAGGCTGGTCTCGAACTCCTGACCTCAGGTGATCTACCTGCCTCCACCTCCCAAAGTGCTGGCATTACAGGTGTGAGCACCACACCTGGCATCCCATGCGGATTTTGAGAGGAGATGGGAAGGAAGAAACCAGCAGATAAATGACTCGCCTTTCCTCCCAGACAACAGACTGTTTCAAATGCAGTAGGTTTCTCTGCCCTCTCTCTTTTTTTTTTTTTTTTTTTTAACCCACATCCAACTGTCTTGACTGAGTTATAGCTCTGCCCTCTCTTTTTTTTTTTTTTTGAGACGGAGTTTCGCTCTTGTTACCCAGGCTGGAGTGAAATGGCGTGATGTCGGCTCACCGCAACCTCCGCCTCCTGGGTTCAGGCAATTCTCCTGCCTCAGCCTCCCAAGTAGCTGGGACTATGGGCGTGCGCCACCATGCGCAGCTAATTTTTATATTTTTAGTAGAGATGGGGTTTCACCATGTTGACCAGGATGGTCTCAATCTCTTGAACTTATGATTCACTGGCCTCAGCCTCCCAAAGCTCTGCCCTCTCTTAAGATGTCCTGTGAGAATAAGCAACCTGCTGTGTTTGTTGCAAGCTGTGACAAGCTCAGCAATCTTTCCCCTGCTCTTTGTTCTCCCTCCTTCCCTGACCCATCTCTCCTTTTCTATCATTTCTGCTTCTCTTGGATTGTATATTTCAGTAAGACATTAGTGTGCAAGCTTTTGCCTCAGGTTGTGTTCTAGGCTAGGACACAAGTTTCTCAGAACTTGTAGTAGAATGTTTCTAGATAAAACAAAACAAAAAACTCCAGCGACTTGAGAGCCACTGTCCAGCCTGTTATACTCCTTTTTGGATCCAAAGGGACACCTTTGTCTAAGGTCCTATTAACCCATTAGCAAAAGGCCTGGAGTGACAAGGGTAAAAGCTTATCTGGGAGAGGTCAAGAAGAGGCCTATAGAACCGGCTATTTTTCTCATCAACTCCACTGAGAATTATTTTACATATAGTAAATACACATTCAATGCATTTTGATAATTGTGCACACCTATAAAACCATAAACACAATCAAAATAGAAAACATCTCTATTACCTCTAAAGGATTCTTTGTGTTGGGGGGCGGGGGAAAGAAAGATTCTTTGTGTCACTTTGCACAGGGTCCTCCAGCCCCAGGGACCAATGATCGTTTTGTCACTGTAGATTGGTTTGGTTTTCATTTACACAAATGAAGCCATGCCATATGTATGCCTGTGTGCCTGGCTTCTTCCACTCAGCACGATTTTGAGATTGATCCATGTTGTCATGTATATCAGAAGTTTGCTCTTTCATATTGCTGAATAGTATTCCATTGTGTGGGTATAAATATTAATCTATTCACCTGTGGATGGGTCCACCCCCTCGACCTGATTTTGGCTATTACAAATAAATCTGCTATAAACATTTGTGTACAAGTCTTTGTGTTGACATATATTTTCATTTCTCTTGGATAAATACCTAGCAGTGGAATGTCTGGATCTCATAGCAGGTAGGTATGGCTAACTTTTTACAAAACCACCAAACTTTTACAAAGCAGCTGTAGCGTTTCCACAAGCAATGGCTAGACATCTAGTTATTCTACAGCCTCATCAACACTTGGTATTGTTAAATTTTAAAAATTTAGCAACTTTAATCCATGGTTAATGGTATCACACTGTGGTTTTAAGTTACAGATCCCTGATGACAAATAACATTGGCATCTTTTATGTGCTTACTGGCCATTTTTATATATTCTTGTGGGAGTGTCTGTTTAAATAGATGGCCCATTTTTTAAAATGGGTTATTTGATTTATTATGAAGATGTAACAGTTTGTTATGTTGTAAATATTTTCTCCCATTTTTTCGTTTGTCTCTTTGTTTTTCTTTTTCTTTTTTTGAGACAGAGTCTCGCTCTGTCACCCAGGCTGGAGTGCAGTGACACAATCTTGGGTCACTTCAACCTCTGCCTCCTGGGTTCAAGTGATTCTTCTGCCTCAGTCTCCTGAGTAGCTGGGATTACAGGTGTGCACCACCATGCCTGGCTAATTTTTGTATTTTTAGTAGAGACGGGGTTTGTCTATGGTGGCCAGGCTAGTCTTCAACTCCTGACCTCAGGCAACTCACCTGCCTTGGCGTCCCAACGTGCTGGGATTACAAGTGTGAGCCACTGTGCCTGGCCCTTCACTTTGTTTTCTTAATAGTATCCTTCAATGAGCAAGAGTTTTAAATGTTAATAAATTCCAATTTATCAAGTTAGTACAAAAATTTCATTTTATTCGTTTTATATGGAAGATCCTTACCTTCTACCAAGTCACAAAAACTTTCATCTATGTTTTCTTCCAAGAATTTTAACCATAATTTTAGAATTTGTATTCAGTTCCATGCAGGTCTGTGATTCCATTAGAGTTAACTTCTGATTGATGTCCATTTTTTCCATATGGATAAACTAACCCTATCTCATGTGGATATATGATAAACATCTCAAATATCAAATGTCCAAAATTAAACTCGGATTTTTATTCCTCTCTATCTCTAATAAGTCACTTAATCCTTCCGCAAGTCCTGCTGCAGCCACTGCCCCTCCCTGACCTCGTCCCCTATCACCAACCCCACTCTACTCAAGGTCCCCACAGTCTCCGGCTGTGCTTCACGCCCACCAGGTTCTCTGACCTCAGGGCCTGTGCACTAGCCATTCCCCCAGGAATTTGCCTGGCTCACTCCCTGACTTCTTTGTATTTTGCCCAAATGCCCCTTTTCAGTGAGATTGTCCTTGACACCCAACAATATCCACATCTAGTATAACCTAGTTCTTTTCATGCTTATTTTTTAACATAGCACTTATTATTTTCCTAGATACAATATAGTTGACTCGTTTAAAAACAGATTGTTTTCCCTAAGTAGTATACAAGCTCCATAAGAGCAGGAATTTGGGTCTATTTTATTCATGACTGTCTTCCTAGCCCCAAGAGCAGTGCCTGACCTAGTCTGTATTCAACAAATACACATTGAATGAACAAACAGTTCTGATTCTTTTTTTTTTTTTTTTCTTATTTTTTTATTGCATTTTAGGTTTTGGGGTACATGTGCAGAGCATGCAATAAATACAGTTGCATAGGTACACACATGGCAGTGTGTTCTGTTTGCTTTCACCCACATTTGGTGTTTCTCCCCAGGCTATCCCTCCCCACCTCCCCCTCCTGGTTCTTGCTCTAGACCTCCAGAAAATGTCCTGAGCTTTGGGGCCTGACTACATCTAGCCTAGGAGGCGGAGCTGGGCCCACCCACGTCTGGGGTGAGAGAGAAGCATCTAATGGGGCAGGATTCTCCCACCAGAGGCTTCCTGTCACCCAGAGACTGACTTTCCTCCTCCAGCTCTCGTTAAAACTCTGTTAGACCAGGTGGGGCTACACCTCACTGTCCCTGTTCCCCTCAATATTCCTTGCAGGAAATCCCTATGGGGAAACACCCCAAATAACTCAAATAATAAAGATTTCTATGCAAAACCTGCAGGGGGGACTGGGCTTTAGGATGTGATTGGTGGTGGGGGTTGGTTTATTCATTTTCTTTTCTGTCAGCCTTTTAATGTGAGGTGTGGGGCCAAAAGAATTAACTTGTTATAAGAAATAAAGTAATATTTCTTCCACACTCAAGTTTGGGATTTGAGAGTCATGTCTTTAAGAACTTGGGGAATTAACCCTGTTTGCATTCTGGGGCTCAGCAGAGTGCAGGTTGGCTTCACCTTCTCTTCAGGCTGTGTCCTTACCAGCTTCTTTGATTTTTCATGAGGACAACTCTCCTTCCTAGGGCCAGCTTCATAGAGGTATGACTTGTGCAGTCCCACAGGACCCTACTCTTAGAAAAGAGCTTCAGTTGGTTTAATGTTCTGTTGTCACCATCTTGAAATTCCTAACTTTTGAACAAGAAACACTGTATTTTCATTTTATCCTGGATCTCACAACTCATGCAGCCAGTCCTGACCCTGCCTTTTGCTCAGCACCTTAAAGCACATAGCACTGAATCCCAGAAGAGTTATTAATATGCTTCCCTGAACTCACTGATGCTGAAGAGTTTGCAGAGCTTGCTCAGAAATAATAGGTCTGACCACCCATCAGGTCCAGGGATTAAGCTAACAAGCTGAGATGTGTCCCCAAAGTACATCATCTTGGCTTCCTGTGGAACTGATTTCCCATGCTCACTTTGGCCTGAAGTGCCCTCCTCTGCTAGAGGGACAGCCCTGGAAAGTCACTGTGGTCCATCCAAAGGAAATCACTGAGGATCCTTTTGACGGCATTACGTGTATGTGAGAAATTTCTCTCTGATTTCAGTACATGGAATGCTTAGCCTGAGCAGTTGTATTCTCTTTTTAGAAAAAAAAAAAAAAAATTAGCTGCTGTGCATGGGGCTCACGCCTGTAATCCCAGCACTTTGGGGGCTGAGGTGGGTAGATCACTTGAAGCCACAAGTTCAAGACCAGTCTGGGCAATATGGCGAAACCCCCGTCTCTACTAAAAACACAAAAATTAGCCAGGCATGGTGGCGCATGCCTGTAGTCCCAGATACTGGATGGCTGAGGCACATGAATAGCTTGAATCCAGGAGGTGTAGGCTGCAGTCAGCCGAGACTACACTCCAGCCTCAGTGACAGAGCAGGACTCTGTCTAAAAAAAAAAATTCGGGACACTGTGAGCCACACAGCTCACTGTTGCCTTCATTATCTTACTATTAGGAAGCTAAGAGCCAACTGTGCCAGCACTGCCAGTAAGCACAGAGCGCATACAGCACACATTTTGGTTAGTCTCCATTTGTGGCTGCATTTTCTCTTGCCTGCCCTCATTTCCCTTTTGCTCCCTGTTTTCTCACCCGCTCATAAAGTTTTATCTTATTGTATATATTTTCTTTTCTTTTCTTCTTTTTTTTTTTGAGACGGAGTTTCACTCTTGTTACCCAGACTGGAGTGCAGTGGCACGATCTCGGCTCATTGCAACCTCCGCCTCCTGGGTTCAAGCAATTCTCCTGCCTCAGCCTCCCGAGTAGCTGGGATTACAGGCACGCGCCACCATGCCCAGCTAATTTTTGTATTTTTAGTAGAGATGGGGTTTCACCATGTTGACCAGGATGGTCTCGATCTCTTGACCTCGTGATCCACCCACCTCGGCCTCCCTATGTGCTGGGATTATAGGCGTGAGCCACCGCACTCAGCCTCCTTCTTTTTTTTAGATAGAGTCTTGCTCTGTCACCCAGGCTGGAGGGCAGTGATGTGATACTGGCTCACTGCAACTTCTACCTTCTGGGCTCAAGTGATCCTCCCACCTCAGCTTCCTGAGTAGCTGGGATTACAGGCGTGAGCTATCACACCCAGCCTGTATATATTTTCATAAGTCATCTCATACCCTTTCTAGAAAAAACGATCAATCAAAAATTATTAATACTAAAATTAATCAAATCCTGCAGAATTAAGCCTCTCTTCCCATAAAATCCTTACAACTTAAAAAGACGTTTCGAGACTTGCTCAGTTAAACAGAATTGTCCACAACAGAATTCTGGCACAACAATGACTGGAGTCATGGGATTTGCTCTGCAGGGGCCTGAGCCTGATGTTGAAAGGCTTTCAGACCAGCAAGACCCCGTGACACCATGAAGTCAGCTGCTTGGGCTCTGGGAGAGGAGATCACTACCACCCTCTTCCTCTTTCTTAAAAGAAAAACAAATCCAAATCAACTCACTGGCCACTGGACAGATAAATCCTCTAAGGCCTTTTCTGAAACCCAAACATAGCACAATTAATCTAGTAGGTAGATTCTGCCTCACTGCTCCAGCTCTGCAGGAAAGAGCAGGGCACTGTGAGCCAGCCACGAAAGTTAACTTGCTATACCTGTGGCTGATCATTTGACATAAAGCAGGAAGGATGGGCCAGGCACAATAGCTCACACCTGTAATCTCAGTGCTTTGGGAGGCCAAGGTGGATGGATCATCTGAGGTCAGGAGTTCAAGATCAGCCTGGCCAACATAGTGTGTGACATGGTAAAAGACCCATAAAACTGCATACCTCAACCATACCTTGGCTTTCTGTTGAAACTGATCTCTGTGACCCTAATGTGACAGGCAAGCAGTCCAAACCCAAGCCATCTTGGCTCCTGCGACTTGTGATAAGTAACTAAGGCCTGTAATTCCCACCACTACCCAGGCAGTGTGTAAACTAACGCTTATCTTGACTTCTGTGAACCACTTAAGTAACAATTGGAGTGACAAAAGTCCTCTGGCCCTTGGAATGTCCAGAGTCCCTCACCCTCATCTCCACCCAGGAGGTGATTTGCAGAATCCACTAGCCCTTGGAATGTCTGAAGCCCTTCATCCCCATCCCAGCTCCTCACCCTCACTCCTGAGGTGGTTTTAAGGGAATAAAAGGTTTTGACACCCTCCTTTCGGGGCCACGGTTTGGAGAGTCCTCTGTGGCTGCCGGTAATAAAGACGCTGCAATTTGGCATACTTTTGTCTTGGTGTTGACTTTCTATGCTCGGTTCATTACAACAGTGAAATCCCATCTCTACTAAAAATACAAAAATTAGGCAGGCGTGGTGGCCTGTAATCCCAGCTACTTGGGAGGCTGAGGCAGGAAAATCACTTGAACTGGGAGGTGGAGGTTACAGTGAGCTGCGATCATGCCACTGCACTATAACCTGGGCAACAGAGAAAGACTCCGTCTCTAAAAAAAAAAAAACCCCCGCAGGAAGGATGGTTGAAGATCAGGCATCATACTATTTAATCATGATGTGTTAAGCAGCATGAGAGGAAGAGCAGGGCCTTCTCAATTTCAGTCATTCTTCTACCATCTTCGCATGGTTTTTGTCCTATCTGTTTACCACTTACATTTTCCACTTAGTATTTATTTTTGAATCTATTAGCTATACTTTAATCTCACCCTAGGCAACAGTACCCATAAAATCAGGAATTCTGTATGCTAGCTATGTTTTTTCCTAATCCATCATAAATATTTACCTATTAAAATTTTAAAAATGTGTTCACGTACCTCCTATTGTCATCTCACATACTACTAGATGGGCCACACTCCGAGATACATCAAAGGAGAAACTTGAGGCCATATTGGGATTTGGAGAATTACAGAACCTATTCTTTAAAAGGGTCTGCATATATATACATACATTATTGTAGACAGATATCACTGAATATCATAAATGTAATTGACCCAAAAAGTAATAAAATTAGCAAACACCTGTATATTGATTTGATCTTCTTAAGTAATGGAAGTAGGCCAGCTGGTTTTTCATCTGCTTCAAAGATCATTTACTTGGATATTTTAAGTTGAATAACTTTTCCTCCTGAGCTCCTCTCTTCGAAATTTCATGAGTAAATAGAGATTAGGTAGTTATGCTAAGCTAAAGTGCTATTTTCAAAGAATAAAGTATAGCTAATGTATATAGATCTAGGAAAAAAAAGTAGATTTGGGAAAACTAAGTAATCATAGGGTAGAGCCCTTTACACCATCCCAGTTTCTGTTTTTACGTTTCTTCTGATAAAATTGAGCCTTTAAAACAAATATGTTTACTAATGCCAACAGTGCAGTGTTTGTAATGCCCTTTAGAAACAATGCTGGCAGTTGGCAGGGCGTGGTGGCTCTTGCCTGTAATCCCAGCACTTTGGGAGGTGGATCACCTGAGGTCAGGAGTTTGAGACCAGCCTGACCAATAGGGAGAAACCCTGTCTCTACTAAAAATACAAAAAATCAGCCGGGTGTGGTGGCACATACCTGTAATCCTACCTACTCCAGAGGCTGAGGTAGGAGAATCACTTGGACCCAGGAGGTGGAGGTTGCAGTAAGCCGAGATGTCCATCGCATCCCAGTCTGGGCAACAAGAGGGAAACTCCATCTCAAACAAACAAACAAAACAATGCTGGCAATTGTATTATGTTCTGTATTTATTTTATAAATAGTACTTGTTCTATTTACTGTTCTGTTATTTATCAAGCGACAGTAAAATAAAGTTTATTTATAAAATAACAGCATATGTTGTGGCCTGAGGGAAATTGTATTTCAAAGTAGGGTGGAAGGAATCTCTGTGGAGTTAAGAATGCTAATAGAGAAGGGTTGGGAACCTGATAGGAAGAAGCTGGAGAAAATAATTTCAGGCTGTGTTTTCACACCCCGCTGAGCACACTGGGAGAAAAAGTGGGAAGCGGACCTCTGTAAGGGTTAGAAAATGGGGTTGGTGGTGTTTTGTCATGGCACAACTCAAGATATAAAGGCAAAAAATAATTTTTCTGCAAGGTCAATAAAAAGCTTATTTATCAGCAACAAAACAAGGATGGAAGGTATAGTCAGGCTTTACCTGGAGACCTGGGTAGTGTTACAGCTGACCTCCAGGGCTAGCCCAGAGAAGTTTGTAAAGTGATGCTAATTATTATTTAATTGGGCATGAGAAGAAGAAAGGACACTGACAAATTTCTGAGAGAGAATGCGTTTAGTCAGCTAGAAGTTCTAATTCGTGGCTTCAGGGTAAAGGTTTGGTGAGATAAGGGCACTGTGCGGGAAGGCAGGACCACTCCGCACAAACCCAGGAGCCCAGGCGAGGGCTGAGAAGCCAAGCAGGAGCGTGGGGGCTCACCCCGGTGGTGGCAATGGAGGTGGGGTCTGAGGCAGAAGTTTTCTCTGGCTTGAATCATAGCAGCCCACAGAAAATGGCCAAAGAAAGTAAACTGGAAATTTCAAGGGTTTTGCCAGTTCTTGTTATGGTGGAAGCAGGAGCTAAGAGGTACAGCTGAGAGAGGTGCCCCTGCCCCAGGCGACCAAGGGTGTAAAAATTCTATTACAGTAGGTAGTCAGGCAGATAGGAGCAGGGCAGGAGAGGCCCCCTTCCCCCACCAGGAATGTCAGGTGACCATCAGGTGACGGTCACGCGGTTAAGCTGTCCAAAGTAATAATTGGTCGCAGCCGGCGCCAGGGAAAGGCAGTCTCCCAATAAATAGACCAACCTGAAATTGGTGATTAGCAGCTTCCCAAAAAGATCTCAGGAATTGGGTGACTGGGTTCAAGAATGCTCCTAAGAGGCAAAATGGCAGAATTTAACTGGTATATGACCTTCCTCTAGGAGCCCTGGACTGGTAAGGGAAGGACGCCTCAAGTGAGCATGCGTACAACTTCATAAACGTACTGCGCATGCGGCTCGGAGATTGGGGTGGACTACCATACAGGCAGACAGCCCAACCAAAGGGAAGGATCAGGCAAGAAAAGATACAATCCCCACAGAAGCATATAAAACCCCAAGTGGGCCGGGTGTGGTGGCTCACGCCTGTAATCCAAGCACTTTGGAGGCCAAAGCGGGCGCATCACATGAGGTTGGGAATTCAAAACCAGCCTGACCAACGTGGTGAAACCCCGTCTTTACAAAAATAAAAAAACCCCAAGTCAAAGCTCAAACAGCGCACCTGACTCTCTCAAGTTGTCCACTTAGCCTTCTTCCAACTTTACTTTCTTTCATTCCCACCCTAAAACTTTAATAAAATCCTGCTGTAAAAGTTGCCTTGGTCTCTCAACCCTATCTTATGCCCCTTTGTGGTATTCTTTCTTCTGAGTAGGCGAGAACTGAGGTTGCTGCAGACCCTTATGGATTCACTGCTGGTAACAATTTGACAATTAAAAAATAAATGTAGGGGCTGGACATGGTGGCTCACGCCAGAAACCTCAGCACTTTGGGAGGCCAAGGCAGGCGGATCACTTGAGGTAAGGAGTTCAAGACCATTCTGGCCAACATAGTGAAATCCCCATCTCTACAAAAAAAAAAATACAAAAATTAGCCAGGTGTGGTGGTGTGTGCAAATAATTCCAGCTAATCAGGAGGTTGAGGCAGGAGAATCGGTTGAACCTGGGAGGCAGAGGTTGCAGTGACCTGAGATAGTGCCACTTTACTCCAGCCTGGGTGACAGAGTGAGACTCTGTTTCAAAAAAATAATAAACAAATAAATATAGACCTGGTGTGGTATGAGATGGGAGGATTGCTTGATGCTAAGCGTTCAAGACCAGCCTGGGCAACAAAGCAAGATCCTATTTCTAAAAACAAAATTTTCAAAATTTAGAGGATGCTTCAAAGAGCCCCTTTGTTGACAGTTGAACTACATTTGGTGAATTGAAGACAGGGAAGAAAGAGTCTAGACATTACAGCCTCCATGGTTCCCTCCCCCTCCTGTTCCTCACAGTGATCACAGGAACCTAACAACGTGACATGTTCCTGGTGTGATGGGAAGTTCCTTAAAGCACAATCCAGCAGTCATGTGCTTGAGGGTGATGAAAAAAGAACTTGTGTGTGTGTATGTGCGTGCAAGAAAGAAGGTTTATCCTGACATTGTTTTAGTAAATTGTTAGTAAAACCCAAGTGTCCATCAATAAGGGAGAGGTTAAACTCATTATAAGATACTCATGCACCAGGATACTATTCAGCTGTTGAAACAACCACGGTAGACCAGGTTTAGTCAGGATATCAGAAAGGTCTCCGTGTATTCCATTTAGGAGGGTTTTACTGTAGGGAATTATTGGAAAGCCTGAAAGAGTGGAAGTCAGGGAAGCTGCTGCTGCTAACCTCAGCCTGAAGGACCAATGTGAGAGGTTCACACACATTATAGAAGTGAACTGGGTCCTGCTTGCCCAGTGCAGTAAAACCAGATACTCAAACTGAGGTTTTCGCAGTGATAGAAAAGAAGGCATTTATTGCAAGGTGCCAAGCAAGGAGCATCAGCAGCTTATATCTAAGTCCCTAACTCCTTGATGGCTTGCAGGTAAGAGTTTTTAAGGGCAGGGGCAAAGTTCAGGAAGACAGAAGCTACAGGCAAATCATAAATCAATACATGGAGGGTCCACATTGGTTTTGGCCAAAAAGCGTAGGATGTCTTGAAGCAAAAGGCTTATATGTTATAGGTAGATTTAAACATCTTCTGATTTGCAATTGGCTAAGGAAGAGAAGCTTTGTTTAAAAATGTGAGATCAGTAGAAAAATGTTAACTGGTTACTGGGAAGAAACTGTCTCCAAGCCCTTCAGGAAAAAAAACTTAGAACAAAGGACAATAAAGTTTAGTCTTCACTTCCCCCTTATCTGGGGTCTACTTGCCATGCCCCTGATCCATTTGTGGGAGTCTTCAGTGGGGGGTCCAAGCCTCTGAAAGACAACTCAGGGATATACGTGAAGATAATATCTTTAATTTCTATAAGGAAAGCAAACATCTCTGGGACTCCAACTTCTTTAGCTATTGTTTTAGGCTATTATTACCTTCTTGTTTAAGAAGTTACTTACTTACTTCTCAGAGCTAACTGGTACCTGGAATTTCTCTTGAAAGAATTTAAGATTTATGTCTATGCTTAGGGCCCACAGGCCTCTAAAAAAGGGAGACTCCTTGCTCCATCTCACACAAGATTGTGGTGGGCTGCTGCAACCTCATGTCTCCCACCTGCTTGGGAGGAGCGGCCTCCAGAGGAGAATGGCCTCTTTCCTTCCTTCTTGCAGATAATGAGCAGGAACCTTTTGCAGGCCAACATGAACCCGCCACCATGAGGCGAAAGGGACTCTGGGAAATGTAGTTCCAGCATCTCACCTGGGAGCCCGCAGAGTGTGCAGCGGTGATGGAGAGTTGAGTGCAGACCTCCTGTGCAGCCTGAGCGTGCTGCGAGGAAAAGGGATGAATGCTGAACAGACTTCACAGTGATAACCTCTTGGAAGGGGGGATTTCAAATGGGAAGAGAGAAGAGGCTATGAAGAGAGAGCTATCACTTCTTTATTTTTAAGCAGCTTTGTTGGGATATATTTGAATACTATACAATTCACCCACGTGAAGTGTCCAGTACAGAATGTTTTCAGTACGTTCACAGGCTTTTGCAACTATCATCAGAGCGTTCACTTTTAATTACACTACTTTTCTGTGTTGTTTAAAACTATGATTACAAGCCTTAATTGCACAATAAATGTGATAGAGCCAGGCTGTAACCAAACTTGGTTATTTTGCTGGAGTAATTAAAATAGGGTTGCCAGATAAAATACAGAACGTTAACTGTCAATGTCAGATAAATAGTGAATAATTTTCTAGTGTAAGTGTGTCTCAAATATTACATAGGACTTATACTAAAATTATACATTGTTTATCTGAAATTCAAATTTAACTGTGTTCTGTGTTTTTGCTGAATCTGGCAACTTAAATGTTAAGCATACACGGATCATATGATCCAGCCATTCCACTTCTAAGAGTTTCCTACAGAGAACGGAAAACATGTCCACACCAAATCTGTATGCAAATGTTTAAAGCAGCTTTATTAATAATAGCCCAAAAGTAGGAATGGCTCCCTGTCAACGAGTAGGTAGATGAACAAACGATGGCACCCCAACATAGTACTTGGCAACAAAAATTAATGAACTATTGATACATGGTAATAACATGCAGGAATCTCAAAAACATTCTACTGAGTGAAAGAAGTCAAACTGAAACTATGAACTTCTAGAACAGGCAACATTAATCTATAGCGAGAGAGAACTTTCTTGAGTGATGGAATTGTTCTATATCTCGAGGGTGGCCAGTGTTTACACAGGTGTATACAGTTGTCAAAACTCACTGAACCCCATTGGAAAGAGGTGTAGTTAACTGCTTGTAAATTATACCTCAACAATAAGGGATTCAACGAACCACAGACAAGGGCTGGGCGTGGTGGCTCACGCTTGTAATCCCAGCACTTTGGGAGGCCGAGGCAGGTGGATCATGAGGTCAAGAGATCGAGACCATCATGGTCAACATGGTGAAACCCCGTCTCTACTCAAAATACAAAAAATTAGCTGGGCATGGTGGTGCGTGCCTGTAATCCCAGATACTCAGGAGGCTGAGCCAGGAGAATTACCTGAACCCAGGAGGCAGAGGTTGTGGTGAGCCGAGATCGTGCCATTGCACTCCAGCCTGGATAACAAGAGCGAAACTCCGTCTCAAAAAAAAAAAAAGAACCACAGACATAAATTTTGCACCAAATAGCAGTGAATTAGTAGCATACCTTTAGAGCTCCAATCAGCATATGCTCAGTGTGGATCTGACAATCAGCAGTGCTGTTTAGTTTAATAAAGTGGAATAAAATAATGATATGCTTTTTCTTTCATCTTTCAGATTTAGTCACATTTGTCCAGAGCTGACACTTTTATAGCCTAGATCTCACTAAATTTATTTGAATGAGAATTGTCCATACCAACAAAGGAAGGCTCACTTTGTTCAATGACAAATCTCTATTCAGTCCACAAATTATGTATTAATTGTCTTCTTTGGGCTGGGCTTCATGCCAGGCTGTGGTCAGATTTACTGGTGATTCATGCCGCTGATGGCTGAGCAGTGTGGGGAGGGGGAGACAGACATTAAACAAATAAACATGTAAATTTCATGGGCATAAATGACAGCACTGCAGACTTCGGAGTGCCTCATCTTCCTTCTGCTCCAATGGAAATTCACTTTGTTCATACGGCCCCTGCTGTGCTAATTTCTACCTTCATCTGTTGGGATGGAAGCTGAGAGTCACCATTTTTCATGCTTCTCTTCCTAACTTTGGGGCAGCCATACCCACAGCTCAGTGGCTGCCTTTTCATGCACTCCCCAGCCTCTCTTGCAGCTTGAGGTAGCCCCTGTCAGTTCTCCCATGTGACAGGGCAGGAGAAGTGACTTTCGGCAAGGTAGTTTCGAGGTGTGTGTGAGTGTGCCCTTTTAACCCTTGTGCTCTTTGTCTCTCCTCCTGGAAGGTGGATGGTAAAAAGGGCCTGGAGCATCAGCTGCCATCTTGGATCAGGTGACATCCTTAAGGACGGATGTCATGTGCAAAGATGGCAGAGCAGAAGACAGAGGGAGTCTAGGTTTCTGGTGTTAAAGAAGCTGCCATCATTCTGGTTCTGGATCACTTACCCATGGACCCTATGATGGGAGAGAGAAAAAAACTATGTTGCTTGGAGCTTCTGTTATTTTGGGTCTCATATTATTATATGAGACCCAGGCCTAACTGATGCATAGGGGTTCTGGTCTGCCTGTTTGGCTGTGAGTCTTCTACTGTAAATGGAGTTCTCGATGATTGGGGAGAGGTGAAATGGAGAAGCCCTGGAAATGAGAATGACTAGTTAGAAAGGAAAGGAAATGATTCGAATCTGGGCGGGGTATGAAGGAGTCAAGGGCTGAGTGAGAAAGGGATTTTTGGTGGGGAGTTGGAGGGAAGGACAGCCTCAAGATGTAAGAAATTCTGAAAAATGAGGGAAATGGGGCAAGATGTCTTTAAAAGTGCTGCTCTCACCTAGGTGCCTCTGTTGGGTGTGCCCACAGCAAAGGGGACTGCACTCAGTCACGGCTGAAGCCATGCCTTAGGTCTGGCTTGGTATAAGCCAGCATACTGGTGCCATTTTTCTAAATTGCTGAAAGCCGGTGATGCCATACCCTTGATCTCCAGCCCCAGCAGCAGGTTTCCCAAAGGAAACTTTGGGAGCCGAATATCCTGGATCTTGAGGTTGGTGGGGCTTTCACAATCCACAAAAGTCCCCAAAGTGTACACATTACAATTTACCATATGTAAATTATATCTCAGTCAAGTTTATTTAAAGAACAGAGTCTGTGCTGGGCACGGTGGCTCACATCTGTAATCCCAGCACTTTGGGAGGCTGAGGCAGGTGGATCACCTGAGGTCAGGAGTTTGAGACCAGCCTGACCAATATTTGGAAACTTTGTGTTTAATTAAGAAAAAAAAATTTAAAAAAAGAATGTTGTCTCTGAGGGGAAGTTAATTTAAAAATAAGCACTGTTGCCGGGTGTGGTGTCTCATGCCTGTAATCCCAGCACTTTGGGAGGCTGAGGCAAGCGGATCACCTGAGGTCGGGAGTTCAAGACTAGCCTGCTCAACAGGGTGAAACCCTGTCTCTACTAAAAATACAAAAATTAGCTGGGCGTGGTGGCAGCCACCTGTAATCCCAGCTACTTGGGAGGCTGAGGCAGGAGAACTAAAATTGGCTGTAATCCCAGCTACTCAGGAGGCAGAGGCAGGAGAACTGAACCCAGGAGAAAGAGGTTTCACTGAGCCGAGATTGTACCACTGCACTCCAGCCTCAGTGACAAGAGCAAAACTGTCTCAAAAAACAAAACAAACAAACAAACAAACAAAAAAAGCACTGTTAGTGGAGAGTGTTGGTAGGGATAGGAAGAGATTATTATTTCTAAAGGACCCAGTCCTGCTCGAGAACCTGCCCCAGAAGCAATAGATGGAACTGTACTCTTGTCTCTTCTGTAGCTCAGGATGGAATGACTTCGCTGACGTTGATTCTTACAACTTAACCAAAAAAAAAAAAAAAAAAAAAAAAAAAAATACCATCCTTGTGTTTGTAAGAGATATGGATCATAATTGTGGCAATGGTGGCCAAATCAAGTCTAATGGGACTTACGGTGAGGATGACCTCACCCTGCCTTTTTTTTTTTTTTTTTAGATGGAGTTTTGCTCTTGTTGCCCAGGCTGGAGTGCTAAGGTATGATCTCGGCTCACTGCAACCTCCACCTCCTGGGTTCAAGCAATTCTCCTGCCTCAGCCTCCCAAGTAGCTGGGATTACAGGTGCCTGCCACCAAGCCCAGCTAATTTTTGTTTTTTGTTTTTTTTGAGATGGACTTTCGCCCTTGTTACCCAGGCTGGAGTGCAATGGCGCGATCTCGGCTCACCACAACCTCTGCCTCCTGGGTTCAGGCAATTCTCCTGCCTCAGCCTCCCGAGTAGCTGGGATTACAGGCACGCACCACCATGCCCAGCTAATTTTTTGTATTTTTAGTACAGATGGGGTTTCACCATGTTGACCAGGATGGTCTCATTCTCTTGACCTTGTGATCCACCCGCCTCGGCCTCCCAAAGTGCTGTGATTACAGGCTTGAGCCACCGCGCCCGGCCAATTTTTGTATTTTTAATAGAGATGGGTTATACCATGTTGACCAAGCTGGTCTTGAACTCCTGACTTCGGGTGATCCACCCGCCTTGGCCTCCCAAAGTGCTGGGATTAAAGGCATGAGCCACTGCACCCAGACTGCCCTGCCTTCTGGCCTCTGACTTCACCAGTCTATTGGCTCTTGTGGAACAAGCCCACAGCAGCCATCTGGCCAAGATGGCAATCTGTGCCCTGGCCTGCTTCCATTCAGCATGAAAAGGAAGAGACCCTCGTTTGTAAGTAAGCACGTGTCCTACTCAGTAGCAATGCAAAAACATGCTCTCCCTTCCCCTTATCTTGTGGCTGGGGTCACTTGGCAGCACTGTGACACATTACTCTTCAACAAGGTGCCTTTCCTAACCAACCAAGTGTTTGGCCCTGAAGTCGAGAAAAGTGTGTTAAAAGTTAGTGAAGAGAAAGAAGGAAGAGAAGGAAGGAGAGAAGGGACAAGGAAAAGCAAGAATTATTTGAGAGATCAGAGTGGCTTTGAACTCAAGTGTGTTTCCTAAAACACAACGCTCTGTCCAGGCTGCTCACGTGGGGCCAACTATCATCAGTCACTTCAGTAAAAATGCTGTAAGGGAGGCCGGGTGCGGTGGCTCAAGCCTGTAATCCCAGCACTTTGGGAGGCCGAGGCGGTTGGATCATGAGGTCAAGAGATCGAGACGATCCTGGTCAACATGGTGAAACCCCGTCTCTACTAAAAATACAAAAATTAGCTGGGCATGGTAGCTTGTGCCTGTAATCCCAGCTACTCAGGAGGCTGAGGCAGGAGAATTGCCTGAACCCGGGAGGCGGAGGTTGCAGTGAGCCGAGATCGCGCCATTGCACTTCAGCCTGGGTAACAAGAGCGAAACTCTGTCTCAAAAAAAAAAAACAAAACAAAAACAAAAACAAATGCTGTAAGGGAAAATAGTGAGTCGAGAGACTGGAACAGGGGACCGCACTCAGGTTGAAGTTGAAGGGATAACCCCTCTGAAGTGATATTTGAACTAAGACTTGAAGGAGAAGGAGAAGTTTACTCAGTTGAGTGGGTGAAAGTGGGTCCTTGTGGAAGTGTTATAAAGAGAAAACCTCCCAGGCAGAGCCATGAGGAATTCCAGTCTTAAAGTGGCCAAGCAGGGGAGCAGGGTTTAGCAAAGGAGTGTCCAGAGAGGGGATAGAGAACCAGGAGGGGCAGAGTCAGAGAAGTCAACAGAGAGTGCCTCAAGAAGAAGGTCTATTTACCTGAGAAAGATGACATGATCAAAGGAGATAATTCAAAACGAGGGTCTAGCAGATGCGGTTCTCAGGCGCTGACAAGAGAATCCACCTCTGGCTAGATAAGCCAAAGGAATGAGTTAGAGCATGTTGATTTCTCAGATAGACTCTCCAGGAGAAACAGAAACTAGGCCTTGTGAATGCTACCTCAACAATGAGCAATGCCCACATCCTCACAGAGCTGGTCTGGTGGAAGTGCCACTGCTGTTGCTGGCCTGGGCATAAGCTGACCCCATCACCTTTGGACACAGCAGGTACCGCTGCCCCTTCCAGCTTGGAGATGGCTGAAGCTGCCCACTGCAAGGGGCATGGCCATTCCTATGGTACTAAAGCCATAAGTAGGTCAAGAATGTGATCAGAAAAAGAACACAGACATCTGCAACTGGGGAAACAAGAGTTTCCTTGCATAAGGGTAGGGTAGAACAGAGCTGCCACTTAGCACAACTTCCAGGGGCGCCACAGACCAGTGATTGTGTCCCTGGGATTGCACAACATGGTGGCTCTGCAGGAGACACTTAAGTGCTGATGTGGCCCTCTCCTCCCCTCCCCTCTCCTTCCCTCTCCTCCCTTCCTCTCCTCCCCTACCTTCCCCTCTCATTCCACCAAAATAGCATAAAAGGCAGTGAGTCCTGGTTCTGAACATCTCTGTCCTAGAAAATTCCTCATTTCTCATAGGTGCCTGTACTTAAAGACTTTGGGTACAATTTCATAATAAACTAATGCAGCCATGGGGAGCCATGTCCACCAACTCATGTCCTTTTTATGGCTTGTTTTCCAGTTTGGAAGTGAAATGAAAGTATCTTAAGCCAAGTCCAAGTTTTCTTTCTTGCCATTCTTCATACATGGTCAGCCCAGGCCTAGCCCATCTCCCTCACCGTTGCCAGGATGGATTCTGCAGCTCGATTCCTTCCCGGGTACAAGTGATTCTCATGGCTCAACCTCCAGAATAGTTGGAATTAGAGGTAGCTGGAATTATGGGCACCTGCCACGATGCCCAGCTAGTTTTTGTTTTTGTTTTTTTTTAAGATGGAGTCTCACTCTATCTCCCAGTCTGGAGTGCAGTGGTGTGATCTCAGCTCACTGCAACTTCCACCTCCTGGGTTCAAGCAATTCTCACGCCTCAGCCTCCCGAGTAGCTGGGATTACAGGTGCATGCCACCATGTTCAGCTAATTTTTTGTGTGTTTTTAGTAGAGATGGGGTTTCACCGTGTTAACCAGGATGGTCTCGATCTCCTGACCTCATGATCCACCCACTTTAGCCTCCCAAAGTGTTGGGATTACAGGTGTGAGCCACCACACCCAGCCTTTTTTTTTTTTTTGAGATGGACTCTCGCTCTGTCACCTAAGCTGGAGTGCAGTGGCGTGATCTTGGCTCACTGCAACCTCCGCCTCCCGGGTTCAGGCAATACTCCTGCCTCAGCCTCCTGAGTAGCTGGGATTACAGGCACGAGCTACCATGCCCAGCTAATTTTTTGTATTTTTAGTAGAGATGGGGTTTCACGATGTTGACCAGGATGGTCTCGATCTCTTGACCTCGTGATCCACCCACCTCGGCCTCCCAAAATGCTGGGATTACAGGCGTGAGCCACCGCACCCGGTCTTAATTTTTGTATTTTTATAAGAGACAAGGTTTCACTATGTTGCCCAGGATGGTCTTGAACTCCTGACCTCAAGTGACCTGCCTGCCTTGGCTTCCCAAAGTGCCGGATTACAGGCATGAGCTCACCCCTAGCCGCTTTTCTTTTTTGAGATAGGCTCTCACTCTGTCACCAAGGCTGGAGTGCAATGACGTGGTTACTGCTTACTACAGTCTAAACCTCCTGAGCTCAAGCAATTCTTTCACCTCAGCCTTTCAAGTAGCTGAGACTACAAGTGTATGCCACCACATACAGCTACTTTTTGTATTTTTTTTTTAGAGATGGAGTCTTACTATGTTGCCTAGGCTGGTCTCAAACTCCTAGGCTCAAGCAATCCTCTTGGCTCAGCCTCCCAAGTAGCTGGGACCAATGAAGTCTGGGAACAAGAAAGGAAGTCCCAGAGAGGATGCTCTCGGGCCCAGCTTGGGTCATGTGTCCTTCCATGACTCAGTGAAGAGAGAGAGCAGGAGACGCAGGAGGAGAGGGGGGTTGACTGTGGGTGTCATCCAGTGTGTGTGGAGGGCTGGCCTTGGAGTGCAGGCAACAGTGACCAGTGTCCTCTGTGATGCCTTCTGTTTTCTCTATGAAGCAGGAGGTGGGCCATTCCTCAGAGAGAGGACAGATGTGGTGAACGTGTGGGCTCACTGATATGGGGACAGGTGCTGAGCCCGCTGGAGGTGCCTCGTGGACTGCAGCCCAGGGTCACTGAGGTGGCAGACAGCAACTTCACAGGGCACTCCACCCCACAGGTGGGCTGGGCAGAGGAGACAGCCTCCCAAGGGCACAGGTTGGTCAGCCAAGTGCTTGGAGGAAGAGAAGGCAGAAGAGTTGAAGTGAACACATTTTCACAAGAGTGATAATAGCCATGGGCCATGGAATCTAAGCTAAAGAAATATGCAAGGCCAGGAGGTGGCAATATCATTTGGGGATGGCCCTCTCTTCCCCTATTTGAGTTTTCTCCCTGTTGCACCTTGTGCCCATTTTGGTCTCAGGTTTGGCTTGTTAGTAGCTGATTGGCTAGTTAGAAAGCTGGAGTTGTCTTAGGGTCACCTCTGTCCACTTCTGTGGGGAATAGTGAGCTGTGTAAGGTGTTCCTTTCTACAAGTAAAGCTTTTTTTTTCCTCTTTGTGTTTTGTTGAGATTCATCTCTGGGGTGAATGACAGGCTTGCATATTCAGTACCATCCAATATCATAAGAACTGGTCTGCATAGCAGATTAATGCTCAATATTATCTTCAGAGCAGCTGAAAGTCCTTTCCCTCCAAATCTTATTTTGCTGTTGTTGTTTGTGTTTTTTAGATGAAGTCTTGCTCTGTTGAACAGGTTGGAGTACAGTGGTGTAATCTCGGCTCTCTGCAACATCCACCTCCCAGGTTCAAGCAATTCTCCTGCCTCAGCCTCCTGAGTAGCTGGGATTACAGGTGCCTGCCACCACAACTGGCTAATTTTTGTATTTTTAGTAGAGACAGGGTTTTGCCACATTGGTCAGGCTGGTCTGGTCTCAAACTCCTGACCTCAGGTCATCCACCTGCCTCGGCCTCCCAAAGTGCTGGGATTACAGGTGTGAACCACATGCCCGGGCATTTTCTTTGTTTTTCATGGGGGTGTTGGGGGGAAGTCCATGAGTAATGTCCATGCAGTGCTGGTCCAGGGGCTCCCTGCAAGGAACTTATGGAAGCATTGCTGATCAAGCCCCCAGTCCCCATGGCTCTTGTTGCTATATGTATTCAATTACAACAAACTCATTACTTGCTCCCGTTGAAATGTGTGAGATGTTTCTTCTGTTTTCAGGATGTACATTGTGGAGAGGATGGGGACCGGGAGCAATTTAACAAAATGTATCAAAATAAAAATTGTTCATACTTTCCAACTCAACATTTTCACTTCACTTACAAAACATTCCTGCATTGGGCAAAGATATATATTCTAGAAAGTTCTATTGAAACATTACTGGCTCAGAACTAGGGGCATGGTTAAGTGAATTAAGCAATGGACATATAATGGAATATTACATGGCCGTTAAAAATAGGCATGTTAATCTATTTGTGCTGACAAGGAAAGTTCTTTAAGATACTCTGTTGAGAAGATGCAAATAATATAACATTGATAATAATTATGAGATTATATAAATACTGGAGAAATGTGTGCAAAACATTAAAGACTGTTATTGGAAAGGTAGAATATCATTTTTATTTTCTGTATTCTTTTTTTTGAGATGGGGGTCTCACTCTGCCACCCACGCTGGAGTGCAGTAGTGTGATCTTGGTTTACCACAACCTCTGCCTCTGGGTTTGGGTGATCCTCCCACCTTAGCCTCTCAAGTAGCTGGGACTACAGGTGCGAACCACTGTTCTTGGCTAATTTTTGTATTTCTTATAGAGATGGAGTTTCACCATGTCGCCCAGGCTGGTCTCGAACTCCTGAACTCAGATGATCCTCCCATGTTGGTCTTCCAAAAGGCTGGGCTTACAGGCATGAGCCACCACACATGACCCATTTTATTGTATTTCTACGTGACTGGAATCCTCTATAGTGAACAAGCATTATTTTTCTCAATGATTGAATTGAGCATCATTTCTCTGTTAAGCATTTAGCATTCATTTTTTCATTGAATATTCACAAAATTACTAGATGGTGGGTATTACCTGCCTAATTTCAGTGAGATAGTAAAGATTTTTTATCTAAAGAGTATTTTCAAACTCTATCTCAGGTTAATGTACTCTCCACAGGCTCATTTTGTCTGTCTGAGAAGTTCACTTCTATTTTGGCTATTTCTCCTTCCCATCATGATTTCACTTCCCTCTCAAAACTACTCAAATTCATTTCCTCTGGGAAGTTACCACAGGCTGTAGCCTCTAGTGACTGCATTCACTCTCCTCCCTGGTGTTTTTAATGCACTCCTTTCTCGGTCTTCGCACTTGTCACCATTTGGATTTGTATGCAATGTTTCTATTCTTTTCCTCTCTGGAGCTCTGTTCCTGAAGCACTGACCTCTTGCCTGGAACTTCCTGTGATCCTTCAGGGTCTGATTCCAAACCTACAGGGTAGGTGTTAGGACTGAATTCTTAAGTGTAGCATTTGATAGGTCCTTAATATTGTGGAGTAACAATCTAAACCAATAGCAACTTTTTTTTTTCTAAAAAAAAAAAACTAAGTTAGAAAGCAACCTTTTTTTTAAATTGGATTATATGCTGAATCCACCGAATTATGTAAATGTCTCTGAGATGAGAAGCTTCTGTAATAATAGATAATAGATACTTCAAGTAAATGTCTTCTTGTTTTTGTGGAGGTGTGAGGTATAGAGAGTCAAACTTTTTTAAAAAATATGCTAATTTTACTAAATACTTTGTCATACACTGGCAACCTCTAACATCTAGAGACTGGATGTTGCAAAATTAGAACTCATTTGTCCAGTTTATATACTGAGCAAAACATGCACAAAACATACCAAAAATGGTGTCTGAAAATGTCCAGGTATGAACACACTAGCACAGGACCTTTTGCAATGTCTTCCCTCTCACCTCCTCTAAACCATTAAACAAGTATAGACAATACTATACTGCTCACAAGGGTGGCTTCACAATTCAATTTCCAAAAGACAGTATTTCCTGTGAATTTTAGCAAAAAGATATTTACAAAGTAGTATTTTACTACCTTTATATTTAACATACATCGGGCACTTCTAAACATCTAGATAGACTAGATGTTTCAAGTTAGGAGTTAATTTGTCCACTATGTACATAGCAGTTTGGAACAAACTGCAAACATGTAACAACAGTTACAATTTGAAAGAACCTTCCAAATATGAACATTCTGGCCTAGAACCCTTCCCATCTTCATCAACCCAGTGGGCAAGAATGCTCAGATTTTCAGGAGACAATCTTTCCTAGGACTTCTAAAACAAAATGTACAAAACATAATAGTTTACTAACTCTACTTTTGTCATACCACTGGCAACCTCTTTAACATCTAGAAAGACTAGGTGTTGTGAATGAGGGCTTGTTTGTCCTTTGTGTACACTATATACACAGATAAGTAAAACAAAATGCACAGATAGAGATAATGATTAATCTTGCCTTGCTGTAAGCATAGTGGCACAGAGCTCTCTGCACTTCCCCCTCCTCCCTCCTCCCCTGAACCAGTGCACAAACACAAGGAGTATTACTCAACAGGTGATTTGGCCATTCCCTCCCCAATCAACATTTCATATGAATTGTAACAAGAAAATATTTACAAAAGGCAATTTTCTACCTCTAATTTTAACATATATCAGGAACTTCAGAATATCTAAAAAGAACAGACATTTCAAAAAAGCTTAGCATTGTTAACTCTATATACAGTAGTGAGGAATAACATGCACACAAAGCAATGGATAGAACATGAAAATGTCTTCTAAATATGACCAGTCTGGCATAGAACCTTCTTCTCTTCCTTCTCAGGTCTCCCAGCTCCATGTCCTCTAACCCACTGAACAAACGTGGATGTGTCGCTTCCAGAGGCTAACAACTCCAAGAGTCATCGCCAGAAGACAGTTACTTTCTATGATTTCTTTTAAACAAATGATAATTTACAAGATGTGTGATTTTCTACCTCTATCATACATTAGCAAGGTCTTTCCAGCCAGAAGGGCTACATGTGGCAAATGTTTTCTATGAAAAGGCCGGGGTGGAGTTGAGAGCAGCTTTTTCATAGTATATACACAGGCCTTCCATAAACGTCCAGTAAATCATCCCAAAGGATGGTGGGCATTTCCAAGGGGCCAGACGTGGCCTGTCATTCTACCATTTTTCTCTTCCGACAGCAAGGTCTGGTCGAATGAGACCAACCGCCGTTTGGCCACTAACCGTTCCACCCGTCGTAGTTCGGGACTTGGCTCATCTCCCAGGCCCATTAAGGCGTTTGTCCATTGTCTTCAGGACTCGGCAGGTCTCGCCCACGGGGAACAGAGCGGTCACCCGGGGCCCGGACCTGCGCGGCTCCGTGGCCTAAAGAGGCGGCGGATCCTGCCCGCGTCGCGAGACCGCCTTCCCCGGCCCTGCACACCCTAGCGGTCTCCGCCGAGCGGTGTTCGGGCGGCCGCCATGTTTCCCGGCCCGCCTCTCCGGGCGCCACCCAGAGGCGCTGCGTCCCGGCGGCTCGGCGGGGTTTCGTCGAGGCCCGGCAGGCTTGGTCCGGGAGACTCGGCGGCAGCGGGGTCCAGGCTGGGAAAGGCCGCGGCCATCACTCACCGAGGGGCCGGTGGGGAAGAGGTTAGCCGCGGCTTCAAGGCCTGGACCTGGTCAGTGGGCAAAGGGCGCGGCCGGCCCGGGGCCCCCAACTCACACCCTCCATAGCTCAGCCGCCGGCCAGGGACCCCCTCCCCACACCCCGGTCAGTCCCCCACAGCTCAGCCGCTGACCTGGAGGGCCCTTAGGTAGCTGGCGGCGCTCTGCGTCGCTCTGCGCTCCCTGCGGGGTCCGAACTCAGGAGTCACAGATTGATTCAAATAGGTTTATAAATTTTTTAAAAAAGCTTGACAACCACTGTGTTAAAAGATACCACAGTAGTGGAGAGAATTCCTATTCCTCTGCTTCTATGCTGCCAGGGCTAAATGCTGCTTGCATTGGAGGTAACCAAGGAAAAAAGAAAGACCGGATTTTCCCGGTGGTTGATGATGTGTGGTTGAGGAAAGAGCCTCAAGTAACTACTTAATATATCATACTTAATATATTGATTCTAGATTATCTTCCTCGTCCAGTGTAATTAGCGAAACACAGACACAAGTAGTGAATCATATATTTTTATTTTGCTCCACAAATGTGTACTTTTTATATTTTGTTAGTCTGATAGCAAAAATTACATTTTCCACCTCTACTACAGTCAGTTGTTCTTGAGTAGTTTTACTCCTGTGCTTCAGTGTTTGAAGGACAAGCCCCATCAGCATGGCACATTTAATCCAACAAGCTTGGACACAGTTTGGCAAGCCAGCATAGTCACAGTGATCACTGCAGGAATCTTAAAGTGACTTGATCAAACACAATTTAGTGTGGGAAAAAAGGCATATTTCCCCTAAATCAAATATTTAAAAGTTTGCAAACTTATTTCAAGCATGTGGGAAAGTATAGAAAATAACAGAGTATTACTATGTATTAATCATCCAGTGTCAATTAAAAAATTTTTTTTTCTTTTTTGAGACAGCATCTCACTGTCGTGCAGGCTGGAGTGCAGTGGTGTGATCATGGCTCACTGCAGCCTTGACCTCCCAGGCTGAAGTGATCATCCCACCTCAGCCTCCCAAGTAGCTGGGACTACAGGTTTGTGCCATCATGCCCAGCTCCCACTGTCAAATTTTATGCTTATCATATTAAGCTTTTTTTTTTTGTCACATAATAAAGCTCCCTGTCCGTGCCCTTGAGATCCCATTCCCTTTTTTCCTTCCCTAGGTAAACATTATTCTGAATTTGGTGCTTATATTAGTCCATTATCACACTGCTAATAAAGACATATCCAAGACTAGGTAATTTATAAAGAAAAGAGGTTTAATTGGCTCACAGTTTTGCATGGCTGGGGAGGCTTCAGAAAACTAACAATTATGGCAGAAGGAGACACAAACACATCCTTCTTCACATGGAGGGTGTCAGGAGACAGAATGAGAGCCCAGCATGAGAGCCCAGCAAAGCGGGAAGCCCCTTATAAAACCATCGGATCTTATGAGAACTCACTATCATGGTAACAGTATGGGGGAAACCACCCCCATGATTCACTTATCTCCACCTGGACCCACCCTTGACACATGGGGATTATTATAATTCAAGAGATTTTGGGTGGGGACACAGCCAAATCATATCAGTGCTTATTATCCACATGCTATTATTCCTATGTTTGTGTATCCATAAATACTACTACAATATTATTTTGCTCTTTTGTACTTTAAATGGTATATCATACATACTATTGTGTACCTTACCCTTTTTGGTGATTGTTTATACATATAACTTGAGTCATCATACAATTATATTCCATTATGCCAAAGTTTATCCATTATCCTGTGGATGGACTTCTGGTGGTTTCTGTGTTTTATTATATAAACAATACTGTGGGACATTGCCAGCGTCTTTGCGATTCGACCCTATGCGCTCCGTTTTCTCGACAGCATGGTGGCCTACTGGCGACAGGTTGGACGAAGCTACATTAGATATTCCCAAATCTGTGCAAAAGCAGTGAGAGATGCACTGAAGACAGAATTCAAAGCAAATGCCGAGAAGACTGCTGGCAGCAATGTAAAAATCGTGAAAGTAAAGAAGGAATAATCTACCCTGACTAAAGCTTGATATGCTGTATTTCCAAGGTGAAGATGTGTAGCCACATGTTACAGCAGATTGAAAAGGATCTTATTTTATGGGGAAAAAAATCCTGTCTTGTTCATAAATTGACAATGTCAATAAATTGAAGTATGCTTCACTGTTAAAAAAAAATAAAAAAATAAACAATACTGTGTACATTTTGTACATCTCCTTTACACATGCAGGAGTTTCTCACATGTTCATGTGCATACACATCATTTGGTGGGTCCTGTTAAAATGCAGACTGATTCAGTAAATTTGGGGTGGGACCTGCAAATTATAATCATAGTAGAAAAAATGGGGGAAACATGTATCTTAAAGGTAATGCTATTGTAGAAAATACCAAAAAAAAAAAAAAAAGACAAAGTGTCCTCACAATCTAGAATCTAGTATCTAGTATAGTGGGATGGTTTAAAGCATGGCCCCCTTAAGTTCAGAGTTTGAATTAAAACTCAACTATTTGCAAGTTGGGTGACTTTGGATAGGTCCTTTAACATTTCCAAATCTTGGTTGGTTTTCTCTTTTAGAATATGAGGATTGTTAAAATAGCACCCAGATTATATGGTTGTGATGAGACAATTTGCTAATATAATAGAGACAGAGTGCTTAGAATATTGTCTGGCACATAGCAAAAACTCACTAAAATTTGAGCTACTTTTGTTAACTTTCACGCTCCCCCCCATGAATGTATTCTTTCCCTCCAAATCGGATCACACCATACATGTTATTTTTATGGCAAACTCTTGTCCACTAATTGCAGAATGAAAACATTTCCAAGTTATTCTCTATTAAGTCATTTAGAAAGGCTGTTTAGTATTCCAATGTATGTATCTACCACAATTAAATCATTGTTTGATGCTTCAAGTTGAATTATATTTACTATGTAGCTAAATAATTTTATAACTTTTAGTATCAGCTCATTTTCTTTCCCCTTCTAGTCATCTTTCAGCTGTTACCCTTCTAATCTGTGATCAGATAATCAAGTGAGTTAAATCAGTTTATTTGCTATAACTTATCTGCAATTCTGTCACTTGCTCTAGGCCCTAGGCAAAAGGGACAGCTATTGTAGTAGCTGTGAGGGAGGCTGTTTTTGTCTATTTTAGGGTATGCCTCTTAGTCCAGCTCTCCTAGTTTCACTGGGTATAAGACCAGGAGATACCACCCAGAAGATGGCGGCACATCCTCCTGCTGTAGGTGCCTTTTCCCGTCTACTCCCTCCCTCAGGATCCGAACACTTAACCTGCCTTTATGCCCAACCGCTGCCACCTCACTATTTACTGTTTCTGATTTTCTGAAGGCTCATTGCCCCGTAGCCTAGGTCTGGGAGTTACTGGTCTTCTTGACTTTTGACACCAGTATGCATGCTGCTGGATTCTACTTTGCGGGCTTCTCTGCTTTAGTTTCTCACATTGTTTAAGTAGCCTCTGCATAGCGCTTATTTGTGCTTTTTCTATTTTCTTTTTTTTTTTTTTTGAGATGGAGTTTCGCTGTTGTTACCCAGACTGGAGTGCAATGGCACGATCTCGGCTCACCGCAACCTCTGCCTCCTGGGTTCAAGCAATTCTCCTGCCTCAGCCTCCCGAGTAGCTGGGACTACAGGCGTGCACCATCGTGCCCAGCTAATTTTTGTATTTTTAGTAGAGACGGGGTTTCACCTTGTTGACCACGATGGTCTCAATCTCTTGACCTCGTAATCCACCCGCTTTGGCCTCCCAAAGTGCTGGGATTATAGGTGTGAGCCACCGTGCCAGGCTTTTTTTTTTTTTTCAATAGAGATGGGGTTTTGCCCTGTTGGCCAGGCTGGTCTCGAACTCCTGACCTCAAGTAATCCACCCACCTCAGCTTCCCAAAGTGTTGAGATTACAGGCGTGAGCTACTGCACCTGGCCTATTTGTGCTTTTAAAAGACTTTCAGCTGGGCACGGTGGTGCACGCCTGTAGTCCCAGCTACTCGGGAGGCTGAGGCAGGAGAATTGCTTGAACCCAGGAGGTGGAGGTTGCGGTGAGCCGAGATTGTGCCATTGTACTCCAGCCTGGGCAACAAGAGCGAAACTCCGTCTTAAAAAAAAAAAAAAAAAAAAAAAAAATTAAATAAATAAACTTTGGATCCTGTTAAATTCCCACATTTTTGTGTATATGGAAGCACAGAAAACCGACTTCAACAATTAAAACTCCCCAATCAGGTGTTACTAAGTGGCCTAAATGCAGTTGGATAGGCCCGTTTCCCAAACTTGCCTGAAGGATCACAAGGAATACCTGTTGACATATTCCCAAGCCCATCCCGATGGGCAGCCCCTATACTTCGGATATATTATCTGGCTATATTATTTAACAGATACCCCAGGTGATTCTTGGAAACAGTGGGATTTTAACTTGCATTCTCTGAGAGCTTCCAGGACACTGGGAAGTTCAACCAGGACCTCAGGGAGCTTGTAACCAGTCTAAAGGTAGTGTACGGCTCATCCCCTTGGAGCAGGAAAATTCTAGGATTCAAGTATTAGTTCAGATACTGGAAAGTCTTTAGAGCTCGAGACCAAAGAAGAAATTTATGTTCTTTTTGTTTTAATCTTGCTCTTTCTAAAGGAACTTATGCTCTATTTACCATCTCTACAACCACCATGGTTTTAAACATATATGCCCCTGGTATAGATTCTGTCCCAAACACTGGGGTTCCAGAACTGTCAGATGAGTCATGCAGCTCTTCAGAAAGTGTAATGGAGAATGTGGGTCCTTTGAGGACTGAATCTTTTGCATATGTTAAAATCATTTGGAGTGCACATCTTTTATTATGTAAGGTTTTATTTTCACTTAGAAAAATCAGCTAAATGCCAGACCCATGTTAGTAAATGCTGTGGTAGTGCTACCTATGTAATTTTTGGGGGCTGAGAAAGCACAGAACTCTGTCATACTTGCTTCAACTTGTGACAGGCCTTTAGTTTCTTGGATCATTCATACATAAGATATAAATCTTACTCCCTCAATCTGAGGACACAGGGAGATCCAAAACCATGCCCAGCTTATTTTTTGTATTTTTAGTAGAGATGGAGTTTAACCATATTGACCAGGCTAGTTTCAAACTCATGACCTCTAGGTGATCCACCTGCCTTGGACTTCTAAAGTGCTGGGATTAAAGGTGTGAGTTACCGTACCTGGCCATGCCCGAGAAGATCTAGAAACAAACTGGTGAATCCTAACCCCACTACACACATTATTAATTCACATGAGATCACAATTTCTCTTTCTCTTACAACTCAACCATGACAGACTAATGTGATGAATAAACAGAATTATATAAAAGTGAGGCCAAAATAAAAAGCAGCCTAAGATTGTTGAAGAAAACTCAAATGGCAGTCTATGAGACCGCCAAAGTTGAGAAGGAAACAAACTTATGGAGGGAAATGCCCCCAAGGTTCTAAACATAAAAGCTTGTCACTCTTTACAAACTGTGATTTATCTTTGAGACAATCTTTAACATTAAGTCATGCTATTAATGTGTCTTCTAAAAGTAGGCTAAATATTTGAGCATGTTCCCCTTAATAGTTCCAGAAATTAGGCCAGGCGTAATGGCTCACACCTGTCATCCAAGCACTTTCGAGGCCAAGGCAGGCGGATCACCTGAGGTTGGGAGTTCAAGACCAGTCTGACCAACATGGTGAAACCCCGTCTTAAAAAATAATAATAATAAGTAAATAAAAAAATAGTTCCAGAAATTATCTCCTTCCAAAAAAATTTTTAAGACGGAATTTTGTTCTTGTTACCCAGGCTGGAGTGCAATGGCACAATCTTGGCTCACTGCAACCTCCGCCTCCTGGGTTCAGGCAATTCTCCTGCCTCAGCCTCCTGAGTACCTGGGATTACAGGCACGTGCCACCATGCCCAGATAATTTTTTTTTATTTTTAGTAGAGACATGGTCTCGATATCTTGACCTCATGATCCACTTGCCTCGGCCTCCCAAAGCGCTGGGATTACAGGCGTGAGCCACCGCGCCCGGACCCCCAAAAAATTTTTTTTAAAACTTTAAATGGTGAGATAGTAAAGTGGTATAGCATGAGAAAGCTATTTCATTCGTGCACAATATTTCAGTTCCATTCATAATTATAGTACAAAACAATTCCCTTGCTGAGTTTTTCTTTTTACTTAAATACTTAGACTTAAGAAAAAAATAAAATTAAAAATCACTAGTAATTATTGGAAACTTATATTCCTTATGAATATATGTATGCATATATGTACCTTTATATGAATCACTAAAAAACAATTTCAAACATCATTCTTTTTGTATTTAAAATTGTCCTTTTAAATATTTAGAAGCTCCAGAGGTGGGGGTTTTAATGGGATTTTTCCCAGAGTAAATTTCTTGGATTGAAATTGTTCCAGTTCTTGTACTGTCAGTTTATCTCTGGGTGTGAATAACACATTATCTGTGGCAACGATGCTGCCTGGGGCTGAGAAAGAAGTAGATATGCTGCTATTTCCAAAAGTGTCATTGGATGGCTTGGAAAAAGCAGTGTGAGAATGTGAGCCCGGACTACCAAAACCAGCCACAGAACTGCCACCTCCAAAGGCCGGGGGCACTGAAGCACTGACAGGACCTGTTGCCAAGGAAGTTGGAAGTCCTGAAAATCCAGGTGATCCAAAGCTGGAATCTGCAGGGCTTTTGAATGAAAATGATGCAGCAGATGTGATTTCAGGTTTCCCAAATCCAAAAGCTGGAGCAGAAGTAGAGATAGCTGAACTGGCAGAGGCTACAGCTCCAAATGCTGGGGAACTCCCCAAAACAGCAGGACTTCCAGATGAGGCAGCGGCAAATCCAGAGTTTGTTTTAAAACTAAAGTTCTGAGCATTATCACTGCTGCTATTATTGACTGGAAAGCCTACAAAACACAGAAAAAGAAAAAAATAATCTCTTACAGTCAGAAAAATGTCACAATTATTTCCTCCCCCCATCTTTTTTTCTTATTTCTGTCACGTTTCAGTGCTGAGAAGCTTACTGGAAGGAAGAGATGAGAAAAGTAAAAATGAGAGGCTAGAACAACCCCCTAAACTCTGCTTCCTGTCTTTCCTGCTAACAATCCCATTTTCACCTTGATTGACCTATCATCACCCAAGGAGAAACTTCAGGGACTGGGGAATGGACTTTTACTTTGGTTTCTATTTACCTCACCAGAGCAGCCAGTTGAGGACAATGCTATGCTCTTATACGCAGTGACAAGAAAGTTCTCAAAGGTGCTGCTTTCACAGCTATGTACTTCTATGAAACTCCTGAAAAACCATTCATAAAATGTACTTCTAAAGCCTAAATGTCTTTTTGAGGCTCTATGATGGAAGGTTCTAGAATTTACAAAAGAAATTTAAAATGGTGATTCAGGCTTGTAATTTGAAACCTATAAAATCTAATTTTTCTAAATCAGTGAAGTCCTGCATTACTTTATCACTTACCTGGTGACACAAATGTTGCTGCTTGACTACTGCCAAATCCAAATGCAGATGCTGCTTGATTTACTCCATCCTTTACATCAGAGAGCTGGAAAAAAAAAGTGTGCAAATAATAAAGTGCTTGATGAATAACGCTCCAGTACCTTTTCTATAAACTTTATGGCCAAATTCAATTTTTTAAAATGTGCATTAAAGGCTGGGTGTGGTGGCTCATACCTGTAATCCTAGCACTTTGGAAGGCTGAGGCAGGAGGAGTGCTTGAGCCTATGAGTTTGGAACCAGCCTCAGCAACACAGTGAGCCCCCCCATCTCTACAAAAAATTAGCCAGTGGTCCCAGCTACTTGGGAGCTTCAGGTAGGAGGATCACTGGGGCTTGGGTGACAAAGTGACACTCTGACTCAGAAAAAAGAAAAAAAAAAGTGCATTAAAAAATGCAAAGTTAAATGTTTAACATGGAAAATGCCCATAATATGATGTTGAAAGGATATGATATAATACTGAATAAACAGTATAATCACAACTAATAATAATATGAATATGCACAAAAATACATTGGTAAGTTAACAGTGACTATCTCTGGCTGATGAATTATGAGTAATTTAAATTTTATCTATGCTTTTTTATACTTTCTAAATTTCTACAATGAGCAGATATTATAATCAGAAAAAGATTTTTTAGTAACATTTTTTCAGGTCTATAAGGTTAATCTGCATTTGTCGAGAAATCTAGTTATTAGGTATAAGGGACCTTTATAGAATACCCAGTCTACTCTAATACTCGAAATTAAGTAAATCCAGAAGTATACCATTAAAAGCTTACAACTAAAATCCATTAAACATTTCCCATTCCCGAAAGTACTTTATGTTCTTGCTATTCCATGCTCTAGAAATGTCTTTCATCTCTGCTTACAGAAATCTTAATTCTCTTTTCAAGGAACTTTGTACTTGCTCCTTCCTTCCAAGAAGTGTTTCTTAATCATCCCAAGCAAATATAAGTGATTTCTTTCTTTCCTTTTTTTTTTTTTTTGAGACGGAGTTTCACTCTGGTTACCCAGGCTGGAGTGCAATGGCACGATCTCGGCTCACGGCAACCTCCACCTCCTGGGTTCAGGCAATTCTCTTGCCTCAGCCTCCTGAATAGCTGGGATTACAGGCATGCGCCACCATGCCCAGCTAATTTTTTTTTTTGTATTTTTAGTAGAGACGGGGTTTCACCGTGTTGACCAGGATGGTCTCGATCTCTTGACCTCGTGATCCACCCGCCTCCCTAAGTCCTGGGATTACAGGCTTGAGCCACCATGCCTGGCCCATAAGTGATTTATTTCATTTGGAACCCCTAAAAAAAAAAAAATCAACTTTTTTGAGGTATAGTCTAATACAACAAAATGCATCCATTTTATTTCTATACTTTAGTGAGTTCTGACAAACTCACAATCACCACAATCGAGGCAGAAAACATTCCCGTTCCCTAAAAGTTCTTTTGTATCGCCTTCTAGTCCTGGTCCCTGACACCACTCTATCTGCTTTCTATCACTACCAATGAGACTTGTCTTTTCCAGAGTTTCACACAAATGAAATCACATGGTCTACATTATTATTATTATTTTTTGGTTTGGCTTCTCTCCCTCAGTTTAATATTCATTTAAAGGCAGTTGATAAACAAATCATAATATATCCATACAATGGATTACCATTCAGTATAAAGAAGGCATGAACTACTGATACATGTTAAGTCAGCTATGGGGGGGGTTGTCCCAGAGCCTGACTTATGGAGGGGCCCTGGGCAGTTAGCAAAGACTGGGGGCCTTCCAGCCCTAAGGGAAGTTCCGCAGTTCTATGGACTTGGTTATCCTTTCTCTATAAGCTCTCATCCCTGGTGATGGTGGGCCACCTCTCACACAAGGACAGATTACTTCCAAGAAGTCCCACTAAATTCAAATAGCATTACAACAACTGAAAGGTGAAAAATTAGCTTGCACAAGAGTCTAGTTATTCAGGAAACACATATTTAAGAAAGGGGTAAGGTGTTGGGACTGTCAAATGTCCACTAACTTTAGGCAGATAATACTCGCATATCCTTTATACAGAGTAGAAACAAACCACCTGAGAAACTGGAAATATTAAAATTATAAATGTGAACATCTTGTTTTAAAATAAAGTTTTTAAGAACTTTTTAATGGGTGTAGAAACCTCATAACTTTATTTTCAAAGATAAATAAACTTGCTACAGTCAGGACCATAGATCTTTGGAGACAGGTGGTAGACATCTTCCAAAGGCATTTTTGGTCATTGTTGTTGTTTTTGGGACAGAGTTTCACTCTTGTTGCCCAGGCTAGAGTGCAATGGCACCATCTCGGATCACTGCAACCTCTGCCTCCCGGGTTCAAGGGATTCTCCTGCCTCAGCCTCCTGATTTAGCTGAGATTACAGGCATGTGCCACCACACCCAGCTAATTTTGTATTTTTAGTAGAGATGGGGTTTCTCCATGTTGGTCAGGTTGGTCTCGAACTCCTGACCTCAGGTGATCTGCCTACCTTGGCCTCCCAAAGTACTGGAATTACAGGCATGAGCCACCACGCCTGGCTGGCATTTCTGTTTAAGACAAGGAATATACTGTGTTCTTCAGTCACAAAATTATACATTATATTTTGAATGTGCATTCATATAATTGTTTAATTTCTTTTTACATACAGATAACATTAAATACTTAAATTCATGTAATATTTTGCCATTTTCAAAACCAGCACTACCAAAGTTAAAAACTTGACCCTAAAAAGCTTTTAAAAAGCATAATTGCCCTTTTGGCTCTCTGAGCAGCACCATGGCGGTTGGCAAGAACAAGCGCCTTACGAAAGGCGGCAAAAAGGGAGCCAAGAAGTGGTTGATCCATTTTCTAAGAAAGATTGGTATGATGTGAAAGCACCCGCTATGTTCAATATAAGAAATATTGGAAAGATGCTAGTCACCAGGACCCAAGGAACCAAAATTGCATCTGATGGCCTCAAGGGTCGAGTGTTTGAAGTTAGTCTTGCTGATTTGCAGAATGATGAAGTTGCATTTAGGAAATTCAAGCTGGTTACTGAAGATGTTCAGGGCAAAAACTGCCTGACTAACTTCCATGGCATGGATCTTACCAGTGACAAAATGTGTTCCATGGTCAAAAATGGCAGACAATGATTGAAGCTCATGTTGATGTCAAGACTACCGATGGTTACTTGCTTCGTCTGTTCTGTGTTGGTTTTACTAACAAACCCAACAATCAGATACGGAAGACCTCTTATGCTCAGCACCAACAGGTCCGCCAAATCCGGAAGAAGATGATAGAAATCATGACCCGAGAGGTGCAGACAAATGACTTGAAAGAAGTGGTCAATAAATTGATTCCAGACAGCATTGGGAAAGACATAGAAAAGCCTTGCCAATCTATTTATCCTCTCCATGATGTCTTTGTTAGAAAAGTAAAAATGCTGAAGAAGCCCAAGTTTGAATTTGGAAAACTCATGGAGCTTCATGGTGAAGGCAGTAGTTCTGGAAAAGCCACTGGGGATGAGACAGGTGCTAAAGTTGAATGAGCTGATGGATATGAACCACCAGTCCAAGAATCTGTTTAAAGTTCAGACTTATAATATTGGCAAATAAAATGTGTGGCAAATAAAATGTCTTATTTGTGGCCGGGCGTGGTGGCTCACGCCTGTAATCCTAGCACTTTGGGAGGCTGAGGTGGGTGGATCACCTGAGGTCAGGAGTTCAGAACCAGCCTGGTTATCATGGTGAAAGCCCATCTTTATTTTTAAAAATAAAATAAAATAAAATAAAAAAAAGTCCTATTTGTGGGGGGGAAAAAAAAAGCATAATTATTTCTGCTTTTCTGACCAAGGAACACAGAGAAAACTATTTCAAGACCCTGACTCTTGTGATGCTATTATGAGAATGTGTATATCATAATTCTTGATGAAAAATTTTTGTTTTACTTTCCAAATCTAAGGTAAAATATACTCTGCAAAAAAGCAATAGGTAAGACACTTCCCTCCAAAAAACTCTCCCATACTCACCAAAGCTACTTTAGTTGATATATTTAGACTTTTCAGTTCATTTACCCTGTTCCTCCATTGATTTATTAAATGTTGAACAGAATTTAGCTGAAAAGGGAAGACAAAAAAATAACAGTTCAATATTGTATGTTTAAGGTTAGTTTCTTCAATAAAAACTTCATGGATTTATTTGCCAAAATCACAAAAGGTTTATGTAACAATTTTATGGCTCATAACTTGCAAAATATGCATTGACTTGGCCTATTTGTCAAAGATATTCCAGCTCCAGTTCCCTCTCCCTGTTCAACTCCTTGTATCACCTGGTTAATATCACAAGTACCTGGCAACACGCAGTTAGTTGTATTTGGATGGGAGGTGAACACATGTACTAGTTGAAATGTATAATCATGACTGTAGAAACAGAAAAACATACTATTTAAACTATTTAAACTTCAGGTACCCAACTTATTCTAGTCAATAATTTTTTTTTTTGATATTTGATATATGAGGATGTTAACTGTATTACAGACTGTATCTTATTTAACTTTGTTTTTCTAGCATTTATCATTGGATCTGCACCTAACATATGTTCAATAGATGTCTGTCAGATGATAAAAGGGTTTGATTTCTGGGACTGACTGTTGGGTAATTTATAATAAAAATAGTAATATTCCTAATTATTACAGTAAAAATATATTACCATTTTAATAACCAACCAACTTTAATGAAAATAATATAGAAAAGAAAAATAGCCTTCTCCTGAAAAAAGATCATAGACTTCATCAGTTTTGCCGAAACACAAGCCACGATAAAGAAAGCAGTAATGAACAGCCCATCTGTTATTTCGGTAGGTGAAGAGGAAACAAACTTACATAACTCTGTAAGTTATTGCTGGTTAAGAAGTTATGGTATTCAAGCCTCAATTCCTCTGGTGAAATGTCTGTAAAACCTGAAGTGAGGAATCAATTGGAATCTTTAAAATAAATGCCAATAATCCTGATAGTACAGCTAGAGGTGCTAAACAAGAAAATACCTAATGTTGACTATTAGAAAATTTTCATAATCACAAGAAAGAAACCTAAAGCCTGCACTCTTGAATGTTTAATAAAGTATAAAATTATAGTAAAATATAGTTGGTTATTTTGATCTTTAAATGGGGAATAATTTTCTAAAGATAAGTGGAGTGGAATGAACAACAAAGAGATAGATTTGACTACATTTATATTCAAACTTTTATTTAAAAAATTCTGCCAAAAACTAAGCAAAATTACAAGGCAAATGGTACACTAGGAAAATTATAATTTTAACATATATGATAAGAGAAGAACTAATGCCCTAATGTATAAATAGCTCTTACAAATAAAGGAGAAAAGTAAATGAATTTGGGCAAAGATAATGAACAGGCAATTCACAAAAAAATCAAATAGTAAATAAATTTAATAAAGTTAGATGCAACTTAAAATAGAGATAAAATGCTTTACTTATCAGACTGGCAGAAATTTTAAAAGCTGATATTTACTGTTGTTCCAAATATGGTGAAATGTATCATTTCCTAAATTACTGTTAAGGGAATTAAAATGGTACAAGTTTTCTGGGAGGGATAATTGTTAATAAGCATCACAAGCCTGAAGAACATTTACATCCTGTGACTTATAATACAATTTCTAGGATTTAACCTTGGGAAATAGTTACATATGTAAACAAAGGTTGCTATGTATAAGGATGCTCATTCTAGTATTTTTAGTACTATGACAAACTGAAAGCAAAAATTAGAATATAAAACTAGATTATGGGCTGGGTGCCCATACCTGTAATCCCAGTACTTTGGGAGGCTGAGGTGGGTGGATCTCCTGAGGCCAGGAGTTCAAGACCAGCCTGGCCAACATGGCAAAACCCTGTCTCTACTAAAAATACAAAAATTAGCCGGGCGTGGTGGCAGATGCCTATAATATCAGTCACTTTGGAGGCTAAGGCAGGAGAATCACTTGAACCCGGGAGGTGGAGGTTGCAGTGAGCCAAGATTGCACCACTGCACTCCCGCCAGGCAACAAGAGTGAAACTCTGTCTCAAAAATGAAAACAACTAGATTATGATCCTAATTATATATATGTATATGTATATGTGTATAGGTATACATATATATAGATATACACATATGAACAACTTTTACATCCCTGTACAAGTGGACCCTTGCAGTTCCATTCAAGGGTCAACTGTACACACAGCTGTACAGGGCCACTTGTCACTTATACATGGATTTTCTTCTGCCTCTGCCACTGCTGAGTCAGCAAGACCAAACCCACCTCTCCGTCTACTCAATATAAAGACAATGAGAATGAAGACTTTCATGATGATCCACTTCCACTATATGAATGGTAAACATATTTTCTTTCCCTTATGATTTTCTTTGTTACACTTTCTTTTCTCTTACAGTGGGTTATTAGTAGTCCAGTTGTTGGGGAGTCAAAGCTTATATGCAGATTTTTGACTGCACAGAGGATCAGTGCCCCTAAACTCTATGTTGTTCAAGGGTCAATTGTATACATAAATAAGAAATATGCTTGTGTGTGTATATTTTGAAACAAATAGACTAAAATGTAGTAGTTATCTCTGTGATATCAAGTTATTTTAATTTTATTTACATATTTTTGTACTTTCCAAGCTTTCTATAGCAAAAGCTGTAACTTTTTTTTTTTTAAACAGGGTCTCATTCCTGTCACTCAGGCTGGAGTGCAGTGGCTCACTGCCACCTTGACTTCCTAGGCTCAGGTGATCCTCCCATCTCAGCCTCCTAAGTAGCTGGGACTATAGGAATGTGCCACCACACCCTGGTAGAGATGGGGTTTTGCCATGTTGCCCAGGCTGGTCTCAAACTCTTGGGCTCAAGTGATCCACTTGCCTTGGCCTCCCAAAGTGATAGGATTACAGGCATGAGCTATCACATCGGGCCTAAAAGCTGTAACTTTTGTAATTGGGCAAACTTACTAAGAAAGGAAAAAAATGTTCAAGATGTTTTCTAAAAGAATTCCTTGTAACCCAGTTACAAGGAATAAACCACAGAACACAGACAATTAACTCCAAGGATGCCTGCTTTGGAATAAAGGAAAGACTAAGTCTTCAAAGCAGAACCCTGGTTTCCTTCTAGTGACTTGTCTTTCCCATCTTTACTGACTACTCAAGGCCAAAATACCCTAGGAATCATCTTGGATTTCTCTTTCCCTATATCTAATTAATCAGCATCCTGCCAGTTCAAGCACCAACAGAGAACCCAAATATGACCAATTCTGTATTCACTGCTATGAACTCTAACCTAGTCATGAGGAGCAATGTCTTCTAACTTGTCTCCCTGCCTCAACTTCGCCTCTGCTCCCAACAACCTTTTCTCCCCCCTCACACAGCATGCTGAATTAGCTTTTTCTAATCAGATCACGTCCCTCTCCTGCTTAAAGTTCTTCATGGCTGCCTGCCCAGTGCAATTAGGCCCAACATGATCTGGCCCCTGGCTATCTCTCCGGCCTTATTATCATATTACTTTCCCTTGTTTACTCTCCTCCGGTGATTCAGGCCCCACTAGTCTGTAAACACTGACAACCTTGTTCTTACCTCAGGGCCTTTGCAATAGCTAGTCCTATTGCCAGGAATGTTTCCCCCAAATCTTCCCATAACTGACACCCTCTCTGTATTCAGGACTCAGCTCCAATACTGCCTCCCAGGAATAGATAGCCACTCTATCTAAAGAAACATTGTCCCCCTAATTGCCTCCTATTCCTTACAGCCAGGCTCAACCAAAGTTCTTCGTCTGAACCACAGAACACAGACAATAATTTGGGTGTCAATTTTCTCAAGTCTTGCAAAATGAGGCAAAAGTAGTATCATTCTATGGCTGCATAAAAAAGTTAATTTATTACGTACAATGGATGCCTAAGGACAGAAGTACTCAAACTTTTTGGTCTCAGGACTCCTTTACATTCTTCAAAATCATTAAGGACCCTGAAGAATGTTTACATGGGTTACTTACATTGATAATTACCACATTTGAAATGAAAACTGAGAAACTTAGTATTAATTCATTTAAAAATAAGAAACCAATTATCTATCTACATAAATAAAAAAGCTATTTCCCAAAACAAAAAATAAAAGTTTAGTAAGATGAATAGCCATGCTTTATGTTTATACATATCTTAACGTTTAGCTTAATAGAAGACTACTGGATTCTTATATATGCCTCTGCATTCATTCTGTTGAAATACGTTGTTCTGACTGAAGTATATAAAGAAAATGGGTACTCACATACACATGTATTGGAAAAGGAAGACTTAAATGGCTTTTTCAAATAACTGCAGATGTTTTTCTTTGATACTACACCAAAATTTGACAAGTGGTAGTTTCTTAAAGGTTAACTATAACATAGACTCAAGCCATACTAATGAACTTTTTGTGCTATATTAAAATCTGCTGGTTTATCATGCATGTAGAATAGACTTTCAGCCATGCATAATTTTGAAATATCACAAGTCATTTGAGAGATTCAGTTCACTGAGTTATGCAGAACTTCCAAACATTAGCATGTTAATATACAACACCAAAAAATGTATAGAGACAGAGTCTCGCTCTGTCATCCAGGTTGGAGTGTGGTGGTGCCATCATAGCTCACCATAACTTTGAACTCTTAAACTCAAGTGATCCTCCCTTCTCAGCATCCCAAGTAGCTAAGACTCTAGGCATATGCCATCATGCGCAGGCTAATTTTTGTCTTTTTTGTAGAGACAGGGTCTTGCTATGTTGTCCAGGCTGGTCTTGAATTCCTGGCTTGAAGTCATCCCTCCACCTCAGTCTCCCAAAGCACTGGGATGACAGGTATGAGCTGTTGCATGTGGCCCTCACATTTGTGAATGTTGCCATTCGTTTCATCAGAAGAGAGTTTAAGTACTGAGAAGCCATCATGCTTAGGATGACAAAAAGTTTTCAAAAATTCCAACTTTTGCTTGAAAGTTTTAATTTTGTCTTTGGCAATAAACACTAGCAACTGTTTGCTTCCAAATAACCATAGCTCTAATTCCTTTCAAATCAATACTGTTTTTTAAAAAAGTGGCTAACTCAGTCACAACTCGAACAATCATGTAAGATAACCATCACACTTGGGCATGGGGCAGACACACTTGGTGTGTGCTTCCCATTTTGTCACATAGAATATTAAAAAGGTGTGTACTCAGGGTCAAGTGTTAACAAAATTAATAAATTTTATCTCTTCATAAAGGAACTTCTTAAATGTTCAAATGGCATTAAAAATGTTTTTTATTGTGACTATAGTCTACTAGTAATTTATTGTCTCTGCCTTGATTCATACTAAAATACAAGAAGTTCTACTCATCAATGCTTTTGTACCAACAATGCAAAGGTCAACACAGTGAAAATGGCAATTAATCACTTAGTATTATTATGAAATATTTTTGAACTTATGCAACTTCTAAAAGGTTATCAGGGATAAAGTTGCCAGATTTAACAAATAAAAATACAGAAGGCCCCGTTAAATTTGAATTTCAGATATACAACAAATACTTTTTTAGTATAAATGTGTCCCAAATATTACATGGGATGTGCATATATTAAAAATACTGTTTATCTGAAATTTAAAATTTAACTGGATGTCCCATATTTCATCTGGCAACTGTATTCAGGAATCTACATTTTGAGAACCACTGCTTTCGGGCAAGAGGCATTAAATTCAAATTGGAATAGATTATTTCTCAAGTACTAATATTTAAGCTGATTGAGGGATCAATACTTTGTTGTTTCTTTATAGAAAATACCATCTGAAATTATCTTAATTTATTTGCATCTATTGTCTTCCTCCCTCAAGAACGTAAGATCCATAAGGAAGGGATCTTGTCTGTCTTGCTCATCACTATATTCCTAGCATGCAGCACAAAAGAAATTCAGTAAATATTTGTTAAATGGACAAGTGATAAATAACTAAGAAATGCTGTAATGCAAATGCTCACAGAAAATGAGCAACTAGAACTGAGATAGAGGAAAGATCCCAAGGTTCTGTGATATTGATTCCAAGTGCTCCCAGCTACAAGGTACTCACTGTTTCCTCAAAAGGGTGGAGGCCCAGGAATACCACAGTGGGCTTGGCAGTCTAGATTTCAGCCCAAAAAGGACTTAGGGACTATGGACCAAAAAAAAAAAAAACGCCTGCCTGGTGTGGTGGCTCATGCCTGTAATCCTAGCACTTTGAGAAGCCAAGGTGGGCAGATCACAAGGTCAAGAGATCGAGACCATCCTGGCCAACATGGTGAAACCCTGTCTCCACTGAAAATACAACGAAATCTGCTGGGCATGGTGGCGTGTGCCTGTAATCCCAGCTACTCAGGAGGCTGAGGCAGGAGAATTGCTTGAACCTGGGAGGTGGAGGCTGCACTGAGCCGAAATCATGCCACTGCACTCCATTCTGGGCAACAAAGTGAGACTCTGTCTCAAAAATAAAATAAAATTAAAAAAATAAATATATACAAATAGTGGTATTCTAAAGCAAATGCTATGCCAGGCCAGGTGTGGTGGCGCACGCCTGTAATCATAGCTCTTTGGGAGGCCTAGGTGGGCGATCACCTGCGGTCAGAAGTTCAAGACCAGCCTGGCCAACATAGCAAAACTCCATCTTTACTAAAAATACAAAAATTAGCCAGGCATGGTGGTGGACTCCTGTAATCCCAGCTACTCGGGAGGCTGAGGCAGGGGAATCGCTTGAACCTGGGAGGTGGAAGTTGCAGTGAGCCGAGATCACATCATTGCACTCCAGCCTGGGCGACAGAGTAAAACTCTGTCTCAAAAAAAAAAAAAAGGAAAAGAAAAAGAAATGCTATCCCTGTAGCCCAGCAAAGCCTCCTCACATTAAACATTATCTCCAGAACGGGTCTCAACACACTTCATGAAAAATAACTATTCTTAGAAAGATAGGGAAGAAAGAACGGAATCAGGCAGCCAAGGCCTTGATGACAGGCAGTGTGTGACTCTTCTATTCACTACAGGAAGCTAAGAGGTTCCAAAGTTGGACACACAAGGAAACAAGAATGCAGAACCCCTTCCTCGGCTTTATTTAAATGTTTTCTCACAAGAACTACATGTCTTAAAAGACTGTGTTCTCCAACCTTAATCTCTAAATTATGAAGTTTGGCTAGAATACTCAAATACTTTAAACAATGTCCAAAGTCTCCTAGTTGGTAGTTAATTTATTTGTCATTCTTTTGGTTTTAGAAAATAATAGTTTTAGAACATATTTTAAAAATGCACAATTTTTCAGTTACCTGAAATATTAGGTTTCTTTTTCACTGGTGAATAAACAGAAAATATCCACTGTCCTGATGATTCCCAAACCTCCATATCTTTTACAATTCCTTCCCTGCAAAAAAGACAAAAAAACAATAAAAAGTAAAGGATCTTCTTAGCTGCTTGGTAAAATTTATTGTCAATGATTTTCAACAACTGAAATTTTAAATTCTGGTACATACATAGTTCAAAATCTTTTCCATTATGTTTTCTGAAGAGTGCTCTTTAAAACACAAGTTTGTAGAAGTGTGAAATATATTTTACGGTTATACATAGTATTATAATGTCAGAGAAGTTAATGAGTTTGGTTTTCCAATACGCTGAACCATTAACCACTATACTTACCTTAAAAACAATCATAAATACCATACTTCTTTTAGGAATTAAAATCTAAAATACTAACTTTAATCTTTCTGTGTTAATTATCACAAACATCAATAATCATTTAACTGAGAACAAAGTAGCACTTACATGATACAGAATCATAATATTTTAAAAGTGGGTTATAGGACTTCAAAGATCATTTTATCTAATTCTCACATTTTGCAACAGGAGAAACAGACCCACATCCATACAATGAATCTGTGGTAAAGCCATAGGTAGATTCGGCTCTAAATTCAAGTTTCCCCCTAGTCAGACTGTGTCAATAAAAGGAGAATTATCACAGAGAAAACGGTATTAAATTTAGGATTGCAACAAATACAGAAAGGAGTGTTTTGTTTGTTCATTTACTTAAAAAAATTGGTTGTATATAGTACTTGGCTCTAAATGTCTACCACTAGTTCTGATTTAATTAGGAAAAGTAAAAGACTAACCAATTACATTTAAATTCCATCCTGGGCACCATGAGTTGAGGAAACATTACAGATAACCAGGCAGTTTTGATACAAGTCATGAATTTTACCATAAATATTCTCAAGAAATGTCATGTATCTACTCCACAGTAAATGTAGGAAATCAAATGAGATTGATTTGAATAGGATAATCTAAGTAAAAGTTTTAGAAAGAAACAAGATACACAGCTGGGTATGGTGGCTCGTGCCTATAATCCTAGCACTTTGGAAGGCTGAGGTTGGCAGATCACAAGACCAGCCTGGCCAACATGGTGAAACCCCATCTCTAATAAAAACACAAAAAATTAGCTGACTTAGTGGTAGGCATCTGTAATCCCAGCTACTCAGGAGGCTAAGGCAGGAGAATGGCTTGAGCCTGGAAGGCAGAGGTTGCAGTGAGCTGAGATTGCACCAATGCTCTCTAGCCTGGGCAACAGAGCAAGACTCCATTTAAAAAAAAAAAAGAAAGAGATGGTATATAAGTGACTTCCAAGTTCACAAATTGTTCTAAATTACATCATACTTTGTAAAGGACTTGTAAGTTAGAATGAACTTAAGCAGGACTAATCTTAGGAAGATATTACAATATAGTGCTACCAACAGAAAGTGGAAAAGGTGTAATTACCCCTAAGAATGCACTCTACTATTATAGAAAGATGATATATATTTAAGTGAAATAAAGTCTAGGATAATACAAAGCAAAACAGTGGCTATCTATGAGTGATAGGATGGTAGGTGGTTTTTCTTCTTTTTGCTTACTTTGATTTTTTTTTTTTTTGAGATGGAGTTTCGCTCTTGTTACCCAGACTGGAATGCAATGGGGCGATCTTGGCTCACTGCAGCCTCTGCCTCCTGGATTCAAGCAATTCTCCTGCCTCAGCCTCCCGAGTAGCTGGGACTAGACAGGCATGCACCACCATACCCAGCTAATTTCTGTATTTTTAGTAGAGATGGAGTTTCACCTTGTTGACCAGGATGGTCTCGATCTCTTGACCTCGTGATCCACCCGCCTCGGCCTCCCAAAGTGCTGGGATTACAGGCTTGAGCCACCGCACCTGGCCCACTCTGATTTTAAAATAATGCATTTTTTTAAAAAAGAAAATTCTGTATTGTGAAAAGATGTTACAAAAAAAAAAAAAAAGAGAAAACAAAAACCAAAGATTGTAGGTGCTTTTGAAAAAAGCATAAGCAAATGGACATTAATTTTCCTGAAAGCTTTCACTTACAGAAGTTTCTTTTCGTCTTTCTGCTCCTCAGGACTAAGTGAAGCAAACGGGTTCTCAGACAATCCAAAGCCCTTGTTCCTGTTAGTTGAAGCTCCTAAATCAAAAGAACCAAAAGATGGCTTTTCTTGATCTCTGCTGCCCCCCCATGGTGTGGATTTGGAAAAACTGGATGGCTGGATGACATTAGCGTATCTTTGGCTAGTGGTATTCCATCCACGTCTGTTATTACCTGAAATAAACAATAAAACAAAATAATTTTACTAGCAACTTTTCTTTTTAAGTGAGATAGGATCTCACTCTGTTACCCAGGGTGGAGTACAGTGGCATGATCTTGGCTCACTGTAACCTCAATCTCCCAGGCTCAATCAATCCTTCCACCTCAGCCTCCTGAGCAGCTGGGGCCACAGGTGCAAACCACCACACCTGGCTAATTTTTGTACTTTTTGTAGAGATGGGATCTTGCCATATTGCCCAGGCTGGTCTCTAACTCCTGGGTTCAAGCAATTCACCCGCCTCAGCCTCCCAAAGTGCTGGGATTACAAGTGTGAGCTACTGTGCCCAGCAATTGTTCTTTTAAATCTCAAAAATCCTAATTGTGGGCTGGGTGCGGTGGATCACGAGGTCAAGAGATCGAGACCATCTGGGTCAACAAGGTGAAAACCTGTCTCTACTAAAAATACAAAAATTAGCTGGGCATGGTGGTGTGTACCTGTAGTCCCAGATACTCGGGAGGCTGAGGCAGGAGAATTGCTTGAACCCAGAAGGAGGAGGCTGCGGTGAGCCGAGATCGTGCCATTGCACTCCAGTCTGGGTAACAACAGTGAAACTTGGTCTCAAAAAAAAAAAAAAAAAAAATCCTAATTGTGTCTTAGTATGACTAGACATTATAGAAAGATTTAACAAGCATTACATTTCCACTCATTTTAAATGACAATCTCTTCATTTTTGATTTACATAGTTAGGTTGTAATATCAACAAATCACATAGTGGTCAACTGCATTTTTGTTTGAGATTGAGAAGAAAATAATATAGCGAAATATAGAAAAATAATGATATTACTATATTCAGCTAACATAAACTTATTAAACAACTGCAGATAGTGAAGTTGATAGAGGGCATGCATCATAAATCATAAACTCCTTCAGGATAAGAACTTGTGTTTTCATCATTCTTTGCTCCCCTACCAGGCCTTGTATTGTAGTAAAGGCTGAAAAATAGACACTGAATGAAAGTTTTTTGAACATGAAAGATTAGCTTCTACCCCGTTTTTGGATAGATGCCTAAGTTTATTTGATTCAGTCTTTTCTTTGGGCAACCACCTACACAGCTATTTTCATAGGGAGATTATACCAGGTATTCACATGTGAACAAAATGGATGTAGTTCCTCTATGAGTAGCTTTCCAATATTTCATAAATATAAAAATGAGCTAAAAAGATTTTCTCCTTTACACACACACACACACACACACACACTTAACCACTTTAGTAATCTCATTTACTTATCACTTCCTAGTTAGTGTCAAGAGTAAGGTAACTCATCTTGTTTCTAACTGAATTAGGTGATACAGCATGAAATATATTAAAAGTTGGAATGACATATATGCCCACATGTGAAAGTTCATCCTGCAACTCTAACTACCTTAATAAATCGACAAAGAAAAGAGATTGCTACACTAGATCCCTCAAGTAGGAGTTAATAGTATCTTATTCTAAAGGGCATGTTGGTGGGCACCTGTAATCTCAGCTACTTGGGAGACTGAGGCAGGAAAATCGCTTGAGCTAGGGAGGCAAAGTTTGCAGTGAGTTGAAATCCCACCACTGCACTCCAGCCTAGGAGCCAGAGCGAAACTCCGTCTCAAAATAAAAAAAATAAAGGTCAGATGAATAGCCCTAAAGGAGGGGAAGGAAGGGAGACAGCACCAAATTATTAACTCGGTCTTTAAAATCTTGTGTTGTTCTAAGGTTTCATGTCTGAACTCTCCTTTAAGACAAAAAGTTCTGACAATGATCTAGGCCCAGGGAGTAGATTCGACGTGGCCCCCATCTCCCCTTTCTACGTAACCCGGAGAGTTCTTTTTTTTTTTTTTTTTTGAGACCGAGTTTCGCTCTTGTTACCCAGGCTGGAGTGCAATGGCACAATCTTGGCTCACCGCAACCTCCGCCTCCTGGGTTCAGGCAATTCTCCTGCCTCAGCCTCCTGAGTAGCTGGGATTACAGGCACGCGCCACCATGCCCAGCTAATTTTTTGTATTTTTAGTAGAGACGGGGTTTCACCATGTTGACCAAGATGGTCTCGATCTCTTTACCTCGTGATCCACCCGCCTAGGCCTCCCAAAGTGCAGGGATTACAGGCTTGAGCCACCGCGCCCGGCAACCAGGAGAATTCTTAACTGGGCGTCCCACCTTCCCAATTTCACCCCAAATTTATGAGCAGGTGAATTTTTCTGCGGTATGCCTCTATAGGTTTTATCAAATCTTCAAAGAAGGCCACAACTTCTCTAAAATGAGAAGTCCTGATTCTGACCCAAGCTGCTAGCCTCACCATCGAAAAAACAACTTAGTAAAAATTATATTCAATGACGGTCATTCACCTACAAAGTAATTTCGATAGGTGCTTCCGATTTAAAAACTCACTGTTTCGTACACAAGCATCCAGGCCCAAACCCCAGTTCTCAGAAGCTCAATAAAAACCGATCACATAGCCGGGCGCGGTGGCTCACGCCTATAATCCCAGCACTTTGGGAGGCTGAGGCGGGTGGATCACGAGGTCAAGAGATCGAGACCATCCTGGTCAACAAGGTGAAACCCCGTCTCTACTAAAAATACAAAAATTAGCTGGGCAAGGTGGTGCGCGCCTGTAGTCCCAGCTACTCGGGAGGCTGAGGCAGGAGAATTGCTTGAACCCAGGAGTCGGAGGTTGCGGTGAGCCGAGATCGTGCCATTGCACTCCAGTCTGGGTAACAACAGCGAAACTGCGTTTCAAATAATAATAATAATAAGCAGATAAAACCCTCGGTTTACAAACATCGTGCAGGGCCCGCTGAATGGGGCCGGCAAGGCTGCGACGCGGGCACGTTGGGGTCACCAGCACCGGGACACACGCGGGTCGCCTGGTCCCCGCCAGCGGGCCCATCCTGGCTTGGCTACCGCGGAGGAGTCGGAGGAGAGTCACCTGAAAGCTGCTGCTGCGGTGGTTGCCGTCCTCCTCCTGCACCCCTGGCACCTGGATGTTCGTTCCAGCACCGATCTCCAAAGCGGCACCGGCCTTGAAGGAAGAATTGACAAATGGCCATTTCGATGGCGTCGCTGACGGAGGAGTCTTCGGTCGGCACCGGTCAACGCCAGTCAGTAGGCAGAAAACCCCAGGCGTCCGCGGCGCCCGGCCGAGCTACTGTGACGTCATCTTCTCGCGCCTGGGGAAGGCTTTTTTTCTTCCTGTCTCGCCCGGTGCCATGAGAGGTGTGAACTTGAGCCAATAGGATCTGAGCCAATTGAACTTGAGAAGAGCGACCGCTCTGTCGCTTTGAGGGTGTCCTGGGAAGGCGGGATACTTGAATGGTTAGGGCGAAGAACGGGAGGCGCGTTTGACCCCAGTGCAGGGCCTCGGACTACAGGAAGGTTTGAGGTTCAAAATGAGAGGAAGGCGGAGCAGGCAAATGCGGAATTCAGCAAGTCCCTGAGAGAATTAGTTGTGATTTGATAGACCGAGTCGTTCTAGTAAGTCTGCCCGGCCTTTCATCTGGATGGATAACAGAGTCAAATAAAGCTAGACGTGACGTTAACAGGAAACAATGTTTCTTTTAGAATATACTGCAAGGGAAAACTATTACTTCTTCGAGTGAGTACTATATTCTTACTACTCACTGAGAAACCGTGTTCTTGAAAGTCCACATAAACATTGCTATTTGAAATTATATCAGAACAAGTGAAACGTCCCATACTTACCTGGAGGCTCTAAGTCTCTTTGACGCAGAGAAGCAGCCTCAGTTTCTAGGCAGGTGTAGAGCTTCAGATAAACGGTTTCTGAAAACATTCTATATTTTCTTTTTTTTGAGACGGAGTTTCGCTGTTGTTACCCAGACTGGAGTGCAATAGCACGATCTCGGCTCACCACAACGCCCGCCTTCTGGGTTCAAGCAATTCTCCTGCCTCAGCCTCCCAGTAGCTGGGAATACAGGCGCGCACCACCATGCCCAGCTAATTTTTGTATTTTTAATAGAGACGGGGTTTCACCTTGTTGACCAAGATGGTCTCCATCTCTTGACCTCGTGATCCACCTGCCTTGCCCTCCCAAAGTGCTGGGATTACAGGCGTGAGCCACCGCGCCCGGCCACATTCTATATTTTCTTAATCTTGCAGTTTCCAAGAAAACATGCCCTACATTCAATTCTCGGTCCGGACCTGATGTTAATGCCTTTACACACAGCTATGCTTTGAGATTTTGTTTAAATTTCACCTAAACTTCTCTCTCCCCACTCCCCCCCGCAAAAAAAACCCTACAATAACTACCTTTTATTTTGTACAGTGAGACACCCCACAGCTCCTCTGGTGTGCAGTCTCAGTGCCTGCAATAAGTCAGTAAATCTGACTTTGTTGGATTACAGATTTGTGCTGGTGGTTTTAGGAGTATTGGAGTGGAAGTGAGCCATCATTCTTGCTCATGTAATTTGTTTGGATTTTGAAGACACTAGAATCTACAGGACTGGGAACTACTTGTCCAAACTAGTTTTTTATTTTCTTTAATCAATGTAATTCATTTATTTTGAAACAAATATATGGAAAAGTTACAAATAACAGTACAAAGAACTTTTAAAAATCTTTTTTGTCCTCTGTCCTGTGGTCAGAGAAGATTTCCTTTGTAGTACAAGTAACTTTTTTTTTCTGAACCATTTGAGACTATGTTGCAGACCTAATACCTCATCACCCAAATATTTATTGTATATTTTCTACAAACCAGGGCATTCTACATAACCACAACACAATTAGGACATTGATACTGATGCACTACTACTATCTAATCCTTAGACTCCATTCATATTTTGCTAAATGTCCCAATATTATCATTTTTAGGAAAAGGGTCCAGTTCAGAATCATTGTTGCTTAGCCATATTTTTTGTTTCTCCTTCAGTTTGGAAGACTGTCTTTCCTTTTCATGACCTTGACACTATTAAAGACTACAGGCTGGTTATATTGCAGAAGTTCCTTAGTGCATGTCTGTTTGATGTTTTCTCTTGATTAGATTCAGGTTATGCATCTTTGGCAGGATTATCACAGAAATGATGCTGTGGTTTTCACATTCATTGCAGGTTGTGCACACTTTCAATTTGTTCTGTTACCTGTAATGCTCAATCGATCACTTGCTTACGGTGGTGTCTGCCAAGCTGTTCTACCATAAAGTTATTCTTTTCCTTTTTATTAATCAGAATTTTGTGGGGAGGTATGCTGTAAGTATATAAAAATCCAACTATTAGCTCATTCACTTATTCATATCAGTATGGACTCATGACTTCCAGAGGTATTCAGTGAGTTATAATCCATTAGTATCATTTATTTTGATGCTCCAGTCATCTCCAGTTTGGCCAGTGGGAGCCCCTTTAAGCTCCTTTGCACATTTGAAAAAGGACCAAAAAAAAAAAAAAAATCCTCATGATTACTTGAGTGCTTTTTAGTTTCTGGCCTAGAGCTGTCCCAGGCTTATTTTTACATTCTCTACTCCAGTTCTGGAGTCAGTTCTTTTCCGGGGGTCTTTCTGGTACTACTTAGAAACCAAGATCTGAACTTTAAGTGTGCTTATTGCTACTGGGATGTCTTTGCTCTCATAAGCATTGCTAGGAAATACATATATATAATAAAAAGAAACCATTTACACCAAACATATTTCTATATTCTATACATTGAAAATTATGCCTTCTATGTCAAAGGCTATGAAAAAAAAAAACCTGAGTTTACACTAATGATCTCCAATTTCAATCCAAAATCATGATTCATTTTTATTTTCCTCCTATATTTTTAACTCCCTTGATAACTAGAAACTTGGCTTTCATTAACCTTAATGTATTTATTTTATTATCTTCTTTTTTTTTTTGAGATGGAGTTTTCACTCTTCTTACCCAGGCTGGAGTGCAATGGGGCGATCTCAGCTCACCACAACCTCCGCCTCCTGGGTTCAGGCAATTCTCCTGCCTCAGCCTCCGGAGTAGCTGGGACTACAGGCACGCACCACCATGCCCAGATAATTTTTTGTATTTTTAGTACAGACGGGGTTTCACCATGTTGACCAGGATGGTCTTGATCTCTTGACCTCGTGATACACCTACCTCGGCCTCCCAAACTGCTGGGATTACAGGCATGAGCTACCGCGCCCGGCCCTTATTATCTTCTTGTCTGAACCAGTATTGCTTTGTAGCCACTGACTTCTCTTCTTGCAAATGTCAGCATGTGTAAGGACTTTGCGGGGATCAAAGACCTAAAATAATACCAATGGTGGCTGAAACTTAAGTGAGGGTAAGCCCAGTACTTGGTGAATGTAGAGAGGGGCAAGGCCAGAATGCTGGTTGAGACTGTCTAGGTAGAATGTGTGTGACAATAAAACCCTAGGGCTTGGAGAACTTAGTAGTGATTGGTTGGTGATGGTGTAGGTGGAAATTAAGAGAGTGGGGTTACAGGAAGGAAACTTCTGGTTTCTTCAAATGGCAGAGTAAAAATACTGCTGCCTCCTCTTCCAATTGGAAGAAACAAGTGTCTCAACATGATAGGAGTTAGGATTCCTCCCCAATAAAAGGGAACAAGAGAGACTTCAGATTCCAGGACATCAGGTACAGAGAGAGCTTATGTTTATTGAATGGTGAGTCAAACATCCCAGAAAAATACCTATGGATCTCTTATGGACCACCAACAAATAGTTGGCCATCTCCTCATCATATAATGAAGTTCACTGATTAAGCTCACCCTTGTAACCCTGAATTATCAATTTTCAAATGTCTCTTTTTTTTTAGATGGAGTTTGGCTGTTGTTACCCAGACTGGAGTGCAATGGCACAATCTCGGCTCACCGTAATGTCTGCCTTCTGGGTTCAAGCAATTCTCCTGCCTCAGCCTCCCGAGTAGCTGGGACTACAGGCGCACACCACCATGCCCAGCTAATTTTTGTATTTTTAGTAGAGTCGGGATTCCACCTTATTGACCAGGATGGTCTCGATCTCTTGACCTCGTGATCCACCCGCCTCAGCCTCCCAAAGTGCTGGGATTATAGGCATGAGCCACCGCGCCCGGCCTAATTTTTATTTTTTCTAAAGTAGTGTGAATCTTGGGAAGGAGGAAGGTTAGGAAGATAAAAGTGGATTCAAGCTTTTTAAAGTCTTCTGAGGCAACTGTAAAGAGGGAGGAGGATATTTAAAGAAAGGATTTATCAAATGCTGAATGATGCCACCTGTAAAATGTCTTTTCATTAAAATGACAAATTATTTGGACTTAGAGTCCAAATAATGACTCAGTGAGAGATGGTTTGGTGCCATGTGGAAGTAAACTGGATTTTCTCAAGTCTTTGGTATATTTAATAGTGTTAATCGTAGAAAGCAAAATTTCCTCTAAATACCTCCTTTACCCTGGCATATGTAGCAAATCTAAAATTTTTGCTGTTAACAGTATACATGGCAAAAGGAATATAGACTGCTTGGTGGAATAACTCTTAAATGACTGATTTTGTTAGTAATATTGTCATGTCAAAATAATTAATGAATTGAAATTTTCTTTTTTTTTTTTTTTTGAGATGGAGTTTCGCTCTTGTTACCCAGGCTGGAGTGCAATGGCGTAATCTCGGCTCACTGCAACCTCCGCCTCCTGGGTTCAGGCAATTCTCCTGCCTCAGCCTCCTGAGTAGCTGGGATTACAGGCATGCGCCACCATGCCCAGCTAATTTTTTGTATTTTTAGTAGAGATGGGGTTTCACCATGTTGACCAGGATGGTCTCGATCTCTTGACCTCGTGATCCACCCACCTCGGCCTCCCAAAGTACTGGGATTACAGGCTTGAGCCACCGTGCCCAGCCGAATCAAAATTTTCATGGAATAATATGTCAAGTTTTTGCCAACTAGGCCACAAAGTCACAAATGTAATTTTTTTTTTTTTTTGAGACAGAGTTTCACTCTTGTTACCCAGGCTGGAGTGCAATGGCGCGATCTCGGCTCACTGCAACCTCCGCCTCCTGGGTTCAGGCAATTCTCCTGCCTCAGCCTCCCGAGTAGCTGGGATTACAGGCGTGTGCCACCATGCCCAGCTAATTTTTTGTATTTTTAGTGGAGACGGGGTTTCACCATGTTGACCAGGATGGTCTCAATCTCTTGACCTGGTGATCCACCTGCCTCGGCCTCCCAAACAAATGTAATTTTTTAAAATAGCAACAATGTTTTTTAAGATGCTAAACTTTTATGTCCAAATTGTGATTTTTGAAGGCATAAACTGAATTACTTTGTCATTAAAATAGTATCACTGCAACGGATATAATTAACTTATCAAACGTCTACTAAAAAGAAAGTAGAGCACTTTGCAGGACAGGAAGTTTTGGGGAACAAAATAGAAAATGTCCTTGTCAGTATGGTGGGTGCACTTTTACCCACTATCCTGATACTGACAATTCTGTAGAAATTTCCAAGGCAGAAAAAAACACTAATTAGGAATTATAATACAAATTACTAAGGAAAAAAACACACTTCATTATAATCCACATCAAAGCTGTGTATATATTTACTATAGTGTGTTCTAGTCAGATGACACAGCCTAAAAAGAAATGCTAGTGTACTTAAAATATCTCAAACAGGTGCTGTATATTCTATATAGGAGACTGTCATATATAGCTATGTTGTAATATAATAAATGGATATTTCACTCTCAAACTAGCCACGTTTTTCAAGAGTGCAAAACTGAAAACCCTACTAAAAATGTTCAGAATAATCAAATCTAGACAGAAAGTAGATTAGTGGTTGCCTAGGGCTATGGTGTTTGGGAGGTTTTGTGTGTTGAACAGTGTCTCCCCAAATTCATGTCTACTCAGAAGCTCAGAATGTGATCTCATTTGAAAATAGGGTCTTTACGGATGTAACTAGGTAAAGTCATACTGGATTAGGGGCCCTATGTTGTCCTTTCTTTTCTTTTTGAGGAGTCTTGCTCTGTTACCCAGGATGGAGTGCAGAGGTACAATCTGAGCTCACTGCAACCTCTGCGTCCCGGGTTCAAACGATTCTCCTGCCTCAGCCTGCCAAATAGCTGGGACTACAGGTGTGTGCCACCACACCCGTCTAATTTTTGTATTTTAGTAGAGATGGGGTTTTGCCATGTTGCCCAGGCTGGTCTCAAACTCCTGACCTCAGGTGATCCACCCACCTCCCAAAGTGCTGGGAATACAGGTGTGAGCCATAGCACCCAGCCTTTTTTGCTTCCACCTTCCAAAGTGTTGAAATTACTGGCCTGAGCCACTATGTCCAGCTCTTATGTTGTCCTTATAAGAATACCATGTGAAGATACAGAGACACAGGAAAAAAGCCCATGGGAAGACAGAGACAGAGACAGAGATTGAAGTGCTGTAGCTACAGGTCAGGGAATGCTGGCAACCACCAGAAGCAAGGGGAAAGGCACGGGCAGTTTCTGCTGAAGAGCCTCCAGAAGGAACTAACCCTGCCGATACCTTGATTTAGGACTGCTGGCCTTCTGAATTGTGAGAGAATAAATTTCTTATTTAAAGCCACCCCAAGTTTGCAGCAATTTGTTATGGTAGCCCTAGGAAACTAATACAGGGTTGTGTGGGGGAACAGGGGGCCACTGCTAATCAGTGCAAGGTTTCTTTTTGGGGTGATGACAATGTCCTAAAATTGTGATAGTTGCACAACTCTGTGGATATACTAAAAACCACTGAATAGTACACATTTTTTTTTTTTTTTTTGAGACAAGAGTCTTGCTCTGTTGCCCAGGCTGGGGTGTAGTAGCTTGATCTTGGCTCACCACAACCTTTGCCTGTCGGGTTCAAGTGATTCTTCTGCCTCAGCCTCCTGAGTAGCTGGGATTACAAGCATGCATCACCAGGCCTGGCTAAGTTTTGTATTTTTATTAGAGATGGGGTCTCATCATGTTGGCCAGGCTGGTCTTGAACTCCGAACCTCAGATGATCTATGTGCCTCAGCCTCCCAAAGTGCTGGGATTACAGGCGTGAGACACCATGCCTGGCCTGAATAGTATACTTTAAATGGTGAATTGTATGTATGTGAATTATATCTCAGTAAAGCTGTTATGTTCATTAAAAAAAAAACCTACACAAATAGAAAGATACTTATCATTATGTTTTTCCTAATTTGTTTTTGATTTAAACATTTTTAGGGTTTAAGACTATTATAACCTCTATAGAAAGAAAACTGAAAATTAAGAGACACTGCTTCACAAATTCTAAAAACAACCATTACCTAACATACTTGAAGAACGAATAAAATTATTTTAAGTTAAAAAATATTTAATATTATCAGATAAAAACATTTATGGTGACAGCTTTACATGGCTCATTCCATACACAGTGAAAAAGGCAAAGTATTACTATGAAAGAAATAAGTAGTTGGGTTTGCAAAAGATTTATTGATCACATAAAAGCAATGACTAGGAGATAACATTTAACTCATGATTACAAAATTTTTAGAGACAACTAGGTTAAGTATCTCACATTCTGGCTAAGGGAAAAGAATTCATGATCTCTTTAAAGAAGTTAAAAGTCAATACTGATATTGTGGTTCAACTACCAGTGCTTCTCTAATGATCTAGAAATTTGCTATAAATAGCTTTACCTTTTGCTAGTTAATCACTTATTATGATTGGATTTTATTTAACAGTGAGGACTAAAGAGGCAGAATCCTTTTTTTAACCACTGGATAAAGCAGTGACATAAATTAATGATGGGTGCTAAGCTTTACGTTTTATGTTAAAAAGATGGAATGTATAAAGTGGATTGAATACATTTCATGAGAAGTTGAACACATTCCAAATCTGTTTAGGAAGTTGTGAGTAAGTGTGTATATGCCTTGATTCACTGTGGCTTACTTTTAAAATGGAATACATTTGGCACTAAATAAAATAAAGACAAGCCAACTATGTGAGACTAAATTGCTCCATCTGAGTTGCCCATCTTGACTTACAATTCATACTATTTCTTAGTTCTTGACTGAGTACAAACAGATCTAACCACGTAGTGCTTCTGTGATGCATGAAAATAGAATCTAGAGCTAAGATGCTGCTGCTTCACTGATGAGCCAATCTCTCATTCTGCCAAAATCATAGTTACAAATGTGAAATTCATTCAAGAAATTCATATTTTCAACAAATGCCTATAATTTTTCAACTTTTCTTGCTAAATATGTTCTTGGTTTTATGGCCAGCTAAAATATGATCTTTGAATTAAGTAAGGAAATCCATATAAAAGAAACATCTATTTTATAGGGACCTCATTTCACTTGATACTTTCTTTACCAAAACACCAAACCAAAACTTTGTCACCAAACCCTTGGAACAAAGCAGTGGTGGCTGTATTTCTGAGTCTCTGATGAGTCTGACGTTCACTCATTTTTCATGTTTCAAGAGTCTCTTCATTTGCTCCACAAGTATCAACAACACAAATTAAACAACTTGTGACTGGAAAAGCACGAACTTTGGAGTTGGCAACCCATTTGTCTGTTTCAGTATTATATTCGAGAATGTGTCCTAATCGACCAACACCCTGAAAACCAGCCAAGACATAAACTATAGAGCCAACTGCTGCACACTTCACTGTTACACCCTTCCATGGCATTGGTGAGACCATCTTCCATTCGTTCAACTTAATATCGTAATATTCCACATTGTCCAAACCACCTTCAAAAGAATAAAACAAAATGAACAACATGAAAAACGATATGAACAATTCGAAGATTTCTTAAAGTAGTAACTTTTTGTATTTTCCCAATATTTTATTATAAAAATTTTCAAACACACAGAAAATTGTAATTTTACAAGGAATGTCCACATAGCCACCAACTAAATTCTTACTCTTATTTTAACACAATAGAAATTTAATATTTTAAAATACTGATTCTTTTCCATAAAATTAAAAATGTTCTATCTATCCTGGAAAAGTGCAAAATAAACTGATCAGTGATTTCCTTTCTGATTAACTTTGATTATAATTATTCAGATGTCCTTCTTTTTCCTCCTATCTTTTAGCAGCTTATGGAAAATAGCAATGGACAGGGACAGAAAAAGGAAAATAAATTATTTGCTACATTTAAGTAATGCTTAAATGTACTGACTAAAATAAAGCTTGTTTCTAGATTCAGTTCAGACTCCCTTTCATTTAAGACAATCATTTAAGATTCTTTAGTACTTCATTATTTATGAAAACAAAATGCCAAATTTAGTCATTTAAAAATTATAATATTGATAATTTCATGCAATGTTTAAAAATATTTAGAAAACTTTACTGTTTAGGACCTGGATACAAGCCTTACAACTTGTATTTAAAAAGTTTTTTAAAGGTTTTTAAAAGTTTGAATATTTCCATTGCTCAAAAGTTCTTAAGCTGCTTCTACATCATTCCCCAGGAAGTATGTGGAAATGTATAGGAGCCATCTAAAATTGTCATAATGACTGGTGACCACGGCAACGTTTCATAAACAAGAACGTTTAACATTCTGCGATGGTTTACCAACGATGTTAGTTACCAGAAAACTATAAAAATAGATATAATAATATACATGGTAAATGCTTGTATCTAGATTTTTAAAAAATGCTTCAATAATTTAAGGAACTATCAGCAAGCTGATCAGGGAAGTGAAACAGTGAATTAACATCACATACCTAAACCATTCTGACCACCCACAGCAAATATCTTGTCTTTTACAAATACCAGCCCATGATTCTTCCTGGCTTCAATCATTGGACACAGCTCAGTCCATCTGAAAAAAATTACAGTTTTTACTGTGCTGGTTTATAGGAAGTAAAATAACTCATACTAATAAGAAAGGTCTATTCTAATTAAGTGCTCGTTTACTACTCATGTGTATATATACACATAAAATGTCTAGCAGGGTGAAAACAAGTTTAACAATGATTACAAGTAATTTATCAATGTATGGGTAAACAGGGATTTTACTCCTTTCAATTCTGATAGGATATAAGAAAATGAGGATATCTGACTATTAAAAAACATATTTTTAAAGGAAATCCTTTTCCTGAGAGGTTTATAAAATCTTGTAATATGGGAACAAAAAACAAGAGGAAGATACTAGAAGATAAAGAAGTAATTCTTTTCTCTTTGTTCACAACTCTGCTGGCAGGAAAAATGAACTAGTTCTATCACATATAGCTTTAATTATTAATGTATGTATAAGTAAAACATAAACTTATAATGTACCTCAGGTAATCAGGAAATTAATAGTATCTGTTTCTATTCACATGTCCATCTTTAAATCTACACTAAGAACTTTATGCTGCTCTGGTAACAAAAAAGTACTATAATTCTGTCAAGTTTAATAACTCACATTGCTGTGTTCACAGCCACTATTACAAATAATGAAACTGAGAATATAAATGTGGACACAAGTGTTAAAGGATATTAATTCACAGATAGCAGCATTATACATATATACACAGACAACAGGGTTTAGTTATTTTTTTCTGAGATTCAATACCTTCTTCTGCATCTACTCCCAAGTCTGACATTTGTGATTGCGAAACTGGTATTGGCACACAGTCTTGTGCTTTTAGCAGCTAATTTAAACCAAAAGACTCCAAACAACAGTAACAACAACAAAATGGAAACTTGGCATAAGTGTAACTCTCTGTAATTATTATTTATATTTCTTCTTTAAAACAACTTGGCAAATTTAACTTTATAAAACCTAATTAAGGGGTCGGGCGCGGTGGCTCACGCCTGTAATCCCAGCACTTTGGGAGGCCGAGGCCGGTGGATCACGAGGTTGAGATCGAGACCATCCTGGTCAACATAGTGAAACTCCATCGCTACTAAAAATACAAAAAATTAGCTGGGCATGATGGCGCGTGCCTGTAATCCCAGCTACTCAGGTGGCTGAGGCAGGAGAATTGCCTGAACCCAGGAGGCGGAGGTTGCAGTGAGCTGAGATCGTGCCATTGCCCTCCAGTCTGGGTAACAAGAGCGAAACCCCGTCTCAAAAAAACAAAAAACAAAAAACCTAATTAGGGCACAATGATTAACTGAAATATTAACAATTCTTTTGTCTTATATTTATGTATTGTTTTAAAAATGGTTTGACAGTCATCACATTTTCAAAGCACTCTGTTAAGCTGTGGTGGACAGCATGGCTGCTGTTTTTAGGAAAAAAACACATGCTCATCCAGGTGAAATGACCGACATACAGCTTGGAAGTGGGAGAGCAGTAAAAACTAGGTCTTCACTGCCCTGCACATAGTGAGAGTTATAGACCGAGCTATCATCATGCATTAAATATAGTATTTCACTTGGAAAAATGCCATTTACATACCACTTTCTTCTCCAAATACTATGTTAATGACATAAAAAGAGAGCATGTTTTTATGTGTATCTAAATCTCCTGAAGGTTTAGAAAACAAGTTTCACAAATCCGCCTTCCTTCTATAATTCACATGCAGAATACATACTAAGTCCCTGCTATCTGCAATCTGAAGTTTAATGTTTAGAAGTGTTTCTTAAAATTCTGATTGCTCAAACTGTGTCACACTGTTTTCATAGGCATAATTTCTTTCTTTCTTCAGATTGTTACTTTTTTATTATGAGCTTCTGCTCCTCTCCATCTTTGAAAAATTGATTTTTAAAATGTGATACACAATACTTGTACATATTTTTATGGTACCTGTGATATTTTGACACATGTATAACAATGTGTAATGATCAAATCAGAGTCACTGGGAAATCCACCACCTCAAACATTTATCTTTCCTTGTATTTTTTTGGGCTAGGGAAGGAACTCAAGTTTCCCATGTGGCTACTGGGGAATATATTTTCTTTGTGTTGGGAACATTCCAGTTCTTCTCTAGCTATTTTGAAATATACAATGAATTATTGTTAACTGTAGTCTCCCTACTCTACTACTGAATATTAGAACTTATGCTATCTAGCTGTATTTCTGTACTTGTTAACCAACCTCTGGTAATCATCATTCTACTGTTTACCTCCATGAGATCAATGTTTTCAGCTCCCACATGAGTAAGAACATGTGTTATTTGTGTTTCTGCAGTCCATACGCTTAATTTTTCCGTTTCCAATTAAACACATTCTAATTATAAAACACTTAAAATGTCCAGGCACAGTGGCTCACACCTGTAATCTCAGCATTTTGGGAGGCCAAGGCTGGCAGATCACCTGAGGTCGGGAGTTCGAGACCAGCCTGACCAACATGGAGAAACCCCATCTCTACTAAAAATACAAAATTAGCCAGGTATGGTGATGCATGCCTGTAATCCCAGCTACTCGGGAGGCTGAGGCAGGAGAATCACTTAACCCGGGAGGCAGAGGTTGCAGCGAGCCGAGATCACGCCATTGCAAAAAAACCCAAAAAAACAAACAAACAAAAAACATGTAAAACATCAAAACTGGGGAGAAATTCTTATAAAAAATAACTGGGTTGGCTAGATAACTTTTTTTTTTTAGACAGATTTTGTTCACCATTTTTGCCTAGGCTGGAGTGCAATGGCGTGATCTCAGCTCACTGCAACCTCTACCTCCCAAGTTCAAACGATTCTCCTGCCTCAGACTCCCAAGTAGCTGAGATTATAGGCATGTGCCACCAGCCCCAGCTAATTTTTTTTTTTTTTTTTGAGATGGAGTTTCCCTCTTGTTACCCAGGCTGGAGTGCAATGGTGTGATCTCGGCTCACCGCAACCTCTGCCTTTTGGGTTCAGGCAATTCTACCTCAGCCTCCTGAGTAGCTGGGATTACGAGTGTGCGCCACTATGCCCAGCTAATTTTTTTGTATTTTTAGTAGAGACAGGGTTTCACCATGTTGACCAGGATGGTCTCGATCTCTTGACCTCGTGATCCACCCGCCTCGGTCTCCCAAAGTGCTGGGATTACAGGCTTGAGCCACTGCGCCCGGCCAGCCCAGCTAATTTTGTATTTTTAGTACAGATGAGGTTTCACCATGTTGGTCAGGCTGGTCTTGAACTCCTGACCTCAGATGATCCACCAGCCTCAGACTCCCAAAGTGCTGGGATTACAGGCGAGAGCCACCACACCTGCACTTGATAACATTTTTAAAAGGAAATAATATAACATTTTTTTGAGAGTTGGATAATTATATTCACACTAACTTTTCATTTGTGAAAATTTAAAGGAATTGAAGGGAGCCTAGAGAATTCAAATTTAACATTTAAGATCAATATGTACAAAATGAAAGAAATACTAGGTCTCGTAAGTTTCTTTTTTCTTTCTTTTTTTTTTTTTTTTTTGAGACAGAGTCTTGCTCTGTTGCCCAGGCTGTAATGCAGTGGCATGAGCTTGGCTCACGGTATCCTCAACCTCCCAGGTTCAAGTGATTCCCATGTCTCAGACTCCTGAGTAGCTGGGACCACAGGTGCGCACCATCACGCCCAGGTAATTTTTTTGTATTTTAGTAGAGATGGGGTTTCACCATGTTGGCTAGGATGGTCTCAATCTCCTGACCTTGTGATCTGCCCGCCTCAGCCTCCCAAAGTGCTGAGACTGCAGGCGTTAGCCACCGCAGCCAGCCGGTCTTGTAAGTTTTTAAATATTCCTGAAACTGAATATTCACCTAGTTTTAAAAAATACAGAAGATGCAGAATTCCTTTATGTTGTTACTTTAAACAAAAGTAAGTAAAAATACATTATTAATTTACATTGATAGTGCCTGAATAAAGATATAAAAATTTAGAAACCTGGAGTTTATATGGTTATGGCTTCTACTTTTTAAGAGATTTTTTAGAAATAAAAAATAATAGGCCGGGCGCAGTGGCTCAAGCCTGTAATCCCAGCACTTTGGGAGGCTGAGGTGGGTGGATCAGGAGGTCAAGAGATCGAGACCATCTTGGTCAACATGGTGAAACCCTGTCTCTACTAAAAATATAAAAAATTAGCTGGGCACAGTGGCGCATGCCTGTAATCCCAGCTACTCGGGAGGCTGAGGCAGGAGAATTGCCTGAACCCAGGAGGCGGAGGTTGCAGTGAGTGGAGATTGTGCCATTGCACTCCAGCCTGGGTAACAAGGGCAAAACTCCATCTCAAGAAAAAAAAAAAAAAAAAAAAAAATGAAATAAAAAATAATTAGCAGAATGAATCAGTTTTCCAACTAATATGCTATAACACTTTTTGAGCATAGGGTTTATGGGAAGTAAGGTAGAGGTTCACATAAAAGGGAGCAAAGTTGGTAAACATCTTTAGCAAAAGATAAATTTCAAGACAACTTGCTCTTCTATTATTTGCATTGGAAATAAGTTATTGATTATGCTTTCTTAAATATTTTAAAAATAGGTGGGAATTATAAATAGATAAATGCACATTAGTCATATTTTATAATTAAGCTCTTATTTCTTATTTTATTTTTGTGACAGACTCTCACTCTGTCACCCAGGCTAGAGTGCAGTGGCATGGTCTTGGCTCACTGCAACCTCTGCCTTCTGGGTTAAGGCAATTTTCCTGCTTCAGCCTCCCCAGTAGCAGATTACAGGCAAGCACTACAATACTCGGCTAGTTTTTGTATCTTTAGTAGAGATGGGATTTTGCCATGTTGGCCAGGCTGATCTCGAACTCCTGTCCTCAAGTGATCTGCCCGCCTCAGCCTCCCAAAGTGCTGGGATTACAAGCATGAGCCATCATGCCTGGCCTCTTATTTCTTAATTTTTTTTTTTTTTTTTTTTGAGACAGAGTTTCGCTCTTGTTGCCTAGGCTGGAGTGCAATGGCGCAATCTTGGCTCACTGCAACCTCCGCCTCCTGGGTTCAGGCAATTCTCCTGCCTCAGCCTCCTGAGTAGCTGGGATTACAGGCACGCGCCACCATGCCCAGCTAATTTTTTGTATTTTTAGTAGAGACGGGGTTTCACCATGTTGACCAGAATGGTCTCGATCTCTTGACCTCATGATCCACCCGTCTCGGCCTCCCAATATTTCTTAATTTTTAAAAAAGCAGTAGCTAAAGACTTTCATGTTTTATAGTTTGGCAGTATTTCCTAAACATAAAACTCAAAGCACAAGAGTTTTGATGCAACTCTGGCATAACATTTTAGTTGAACATATTTATCCAATAACTTGTTCTAGGTAAGGGAAGAACAATGGGCAATCCAGCCATATGACCAAGTGACGTTTCTTATCAAAGCTCTCTGGATGTTTCCACAAAAGGTACAACTAGGGTACCATTTGTTTTATGTCCTCATCAGCTTTAATCACTATACTCAGAGCCCCTGCCCTTGTCTCCTCTCCATTATTCAATGATTGGCACATTTCCTTTGGCTATATTGAATGTATTCCATCATTAACAACAAGGTCAGAAAAACTGACTAACCAGTTATTTCTTTAGCATTTTGCCTTTTTGACACACTTTGCTTTTTTAAAAGGAGTTGATTTAAGAAGAATTTTATTTAATAAGCATGAATCCAAACATACTTAGGAAGTTTACACCTAAAAAGAACTAGGGAGGCATGATTTATTAATGCCATGGGCCAATATCTAACATTTCTACTTCAGGACAAATGTTTTACTGATCATAAATTTTTCCCCCTCCTCCCCTACATTTCCTGACTGCTCAAACAAAAACATTTTATGAGTTGATGAGTCATTCAGATGTGTCTCATTTGTAGGCATTTATTGCACAAGCAGAACCAGAAAGAAAAAGGTTTTCAAGCCATTTCTGGTGTAAGGGAGGGGTCCAGATCATAAACATGCAACTGTCCCTAGCACACTCAAACTTTATATATATTCTTTGCTCAAGGACAACATTCTTCTATTGGGTTCCTCTGGCCTTTTGACAGACATTTCCTACAGAGCTTATAGAATATAATTAACTGTAAAATAAGTTTTAAATTGATACCTACGTTTCTGTGGCAGGATCATAAACTTCACAGGAATTAAGAACTCTCCCAGAAACATTGTTTCCTAAACTTCCACCACAAACATAGATCAGGCCATTGGCTTCCACCATCCCATGGCTGCAGCGCTGGGTCAGCATGCTGGGCTTTGTGTGCCAGCTTTCAGTTCTTGTATCATAGCACTCAAATAAGTACAGAGCTGAGTTTCCTGTAAAAGAAAAAAGTCCCATCATGCTTAACTTCACTGTGTGTGGGGGTTTGGAAAGAACTGACCACAGAGTTTATTAGTTAAGCAAGGAAGAATTTAGGGTCATAGGGTCATTTTCATATTTAATCAACAACAACAAAGTGTAGGAATAGTTTAAGAAAATGCTAATAATCCTGTTTGTATAGACCCTGGAAAACATCCTTAAAAGAATCAGTTGGAAAGACTTATTTGTTGGTAATTAAACTTTAGAAAAAGAAATGTGATTTAAAAAAAAAATTAAATAAGAAGCCTTATATATGTCTTCAAGCCCTGTAATGCATGATGAGAATTATCTAAACTTCAAATGTTTACATAAAGTGGAAAAGTCTATTTAAGTAAAAAACATACTTAGCAGAGGCTGAAGGAATGGAGTTATCTGCAGTACCACAGAACAGTTACCATCTATCACCTTTAGGATTTATTGTATTTGAAATAAGCTACATCACAACGGTCTGTGAAGAATGCTTTTAAAGAGAGGAAATGGTCCCATTTAGGAAATAACACTATTTTGTATTCTTTGATATATAGTGGGGGGTAAAAACATAAGTACACAGACCAAGAGTAAAACAGTTTACATGGTCTTCCTAGTTTTATTAGCCCATTATTTAAACTAAAAAAATTTCTTGAAAATGAAAGCACACAAAAGCTATTATGTGTCTAGTCTGCACTAGAATAGTCATTTAGAAAAAGTATTCATTTAGAAAAAGATCACTACTGGACTTGAACACACTATTCAATCAGAAAGGTTTTTATATCCACACCCACTACCCATTCGCTCAATAAGCATAAATACCACTAACAGTCATTAGATTAAAAACTTAAAACAAAAAAGATCATTCTTTTTTCTAATAAAAAGAAAGCGAAGATAATACAAATTTTAAAAGCCTGAATATGGTAATGAGTTCTTAAAGAGTCTATAAGTTGAACTATAAAATCTTTAAAACAATTATGTATCCAAAATAACTAATTTAGAACTATAATTCAGATAGTGTCAACTAACGCTTCATTACGATAAAAAAAAAGGGAGATTAATCTAGGAAGCTAAAGTTCTGTAATTTAATGATTTATAAAGGAATGAGATAGATACACCTTTAGGGAGATGGGCTCTAAAATGTGACAAACATGTATTTAAATTACCAAGAGAGTATCTGGACAGATAATACTAGCTGTTTATTTAAATGTGAAAGCCAAGATAGTTGGCTTTAAAGCATTTGCCCCGAACCAAAATACTTACGAAGTCCTTACCTACTTCTGAACCTCCAGATGTATAAATTTTGCCTTCTGCAGCACAGGCGGCAAGGCTGTCTCTAGGTGTTGGAGGGCCCAGTTTGGAATACCAGCTATCCTTCACTACATTGTAACAGTCCATTCGCTTTATCGGGAAAAGCTGAGAGCCTCCCAAAATGTATACTACATTGTCCCAAAACACGCATGCTGCATCTCTTCGTTTTTCAAAGGGGCAGCGGATGTCTGTCCAGCTGTAATCCTGTAACAGAAAAGGACAGGAAGCTTTCAGTAAGGAAAAAATATAATTGAAAAGGACAATACAAAGATATAGTCAAAAATATATATAATACGTTAATTTTATTAGGCTACACATACAAATGTTTGGCTTGAGAGTATTAACAATTTAATCTTGTGTGATTTCTGCAGAATGTTGATTACATGGGGCAGAGGGCAGAAGGCAGGCACATGTGTGCTTTGGGTCCTTTCTAGCTCTAAAATAAACTTAAATATATTTGGATATACCACCACCACCCTGTCTTCTATTCCTTCTTTTATTGGAGATAATACAAGAAGATTCTAAAATAAGTTGTTTCATTATTTTTAAAAAGCCTCTTTTTCAAATGTAAAGGTCTCCATCCCTTCCCTGCCAGATTATACAGTGTGATATAAATAACCAATAGATAACATAAAGCTCAAATTGCCATTATCCTACTGCTAACCTAAAGCCAGAAAGTATTTTGTGGACTTTATTAATTTTCTATATTCAGTTGAGCCAATGTAGTCAGCTGGACTCTTAACACTTAATGTTTATGAGGAAATACTTGAATAACCTGTTCTGAGTACTCTGGATACTCACTTTTCTCCCCAACAATTAGAAATATACACCTATCACTTTGGGAGGCCAAGGCGGGCAGATCATGAAGTCACTAGTCCGAGATCAGCCTGACCAACATGATGAAACCCCCGTCTCTACTAAAAGTACAAAAATTAGCCAGGCATTATGGCTGGTGCCTATAATCCCGGCTACTCGGGAGGCTGAGGCGGGAGAATCGCTTGAACCCGGGAGGCGGAGGTTGCAGTGAGCCAAGATCGCACCACTGCACTCCAGCCTGGCGTCTGGCGACAGAGCGAGACTCTGTCTCAAAAATAAAATAAAATAAGGCCGGGCGCGGTGGCTCACACCTGTAATCCCAGCACTTTGGGAGGCCGAGGCGGGTGGATCACGAGGTCAAGAGATCCAGACCATGCTGGTCAACATGGTGAAACCCCGTCTCTACTAAAAATACAAAAAATTAGCTGGGCATGGTGGCGCGTGCCTGTAATCCCAGCTACTCAGGAGGCTGAGGCAGGAGAATTGCTTGAACCCAGGAGGCGGAGGTTGCGGTGAGCCAAGATTGCGCCATTGCACTCCAGCCTGGGTAAGGAGAGCAAAACTCCATCTCAAAACAAAAATAATAAAAAATTAAATAAATAAAATAAAATAAAAAGAAATATACACCTATCAGTATTTGATGGTAAGTGCTGTTCACAGCACCTGTTTCTTCACTATATTTGATAGCATCCAAGAGACCATCCCATTTTTTGAGAAAGGAAGCTACAGTGTTCTTGCTATTTTCTGAAAATAATCAGGATCAGAAAGGAATTCATACCATTCCCAATCTCACCAAGCAAAGCACTATGTGTGAATATTAATGTCGGGCTTCCTTTGAGAAAATCTGACTGGTAACCTATGATTGTATCCAGTGTTTCAGGCATTCATTGAATTAGATCACAGTATCACAGAACATCAGGAATAGTCTCTTAGGAAAGGAAGAGCCCCTAATGTAGAACACTCTGACGCCTGACAAAGATAAACATTCTGCTTTTTAGGTGACCCGGTAAATAGAGCCTTAATAGCTTAGGATTTTATTCTCAAGTTAGTATCAACAGGTGGACACACCAAACAATGGGATAAACATAACATGCTCCTGAGACTTCAATTCCACTCAACGAACACTTGAGAAACTGGGGGAAAATATTTTTACTTGTTCTCTTGGAGAAACTGTACACTACAGAATGAAATCAAGAGATAAAATAATAATCATATTGTACAGAAAATAATCCCTCAAAGATAAACTAAATCATTCTCTTAAATGTTCATCTACTCATAATTCCTATTTGATCAGGTTTATGTAGCAAAGAAATGTGATTTCATTAATTGCATCAACTCAGTGAATCTCAAACCTTGTCACTCTTACCCCTAATTTATTTGACATTTATTACTGGAGAGCTATATGGGAAACTTCCTTTTTTTTTTTCCTGATTACAGTAACTGGATAATGTATGTAGTTGAGGGAGGGGAAAAGAATAGATGGAAAGTCATCTGCTCAGTGGGTATGACAGTTGGGCATTACTATAGTGATGAAACCAGATCTAACCTAGGCTTGCAGGTGAAGGCAGTGCTATTTATTGCTCCCTGTACTACTAGGCTACAGGTTAATTGAGAGGAACACAGTTTTTGTGTTAGAAAGAAGATGGACAAAAAACATTAGAGTCATAGACGGGAAGGTGTATGTGTATGGGCAGGGTTAAGGAACTGTTACCCTAAAAATATGATTTAATTCAGTTAAGTTTTACTGAGTATCTATTCCATGAAAGTTCTTAGGCTTAGGTGCTATGCTATGAACATGGGAAAATTTGAAAGCCTGGAAAAGATATAGGTAGAAGGATTTCTTAAATTTTGACGTATCTCTCATTATACAAATGTACACATATAGACACATCCATGTATAAAATCTTGTATTCCTTGGTCCTAGTCAGCCTTTCTTGCCTCTGCTGTCATATGCCATGCTATATTTTTTTCCAAGCTCAAGACTGCTTTCCTTTTTGTAGACTTTCCTGATTTCTTTCTTCTGAATCCTTACCACTCGAAGTCCAGACTTGATGACTGAGCACTCCATTATAACTTGTCCTGTATGATTTTCCAGCTGTAATAGTACTCATTGCTCCTTCAAGAGTAAAAGCTCTGGGCTGGGAGCAGTGGCTCACGCCTATAATCCCAGCACTTTGGGAGGCTGAGGTGGGCGGATCACCTGAGGTCAGGAGTTGAAGACCAGCCTGGCCAACAATCCCTGTCCCTACTAAAAATACAAAAAAAAAATTAGCTGGGTGTGATGTCACGTGCCTGTAATCTCAGCTACTCGGGAGGGTGAGGCAGGAGAATCAGGAGGCAGAGGTTGCAGTAAGCTGAGATTGTGTCACTGCCCTCCAGCCTGAGCAACAAGAGTGAAACTGTCTCAAAAAAAAAAAAAAAAAAAAAGAGTAAAAGCTTCCTGGGGTGAGAAATTGTAAATATTTTCTCTAAGTGCCTCAAGGCAAAAGATCAGTGCGTTATTTTCCTTCAAAGTAAGGACTAATTTTACATAATATATTCTGAAAACATATAGATTCTCAAATAATAGAAATGCTGTAGTAAAAATCAAGGCAACCACAATCCAAAAGGAAATACTTTTCATTTTTAAAACTTGAGAACTTTATTTTTGATCATTTTGAGAGAAAATGAAGGAAGGCAGAGTCTTAGGGAAAAAAGAAAGCAAAATTATTAAAACTTTAAGATTTCTTACAGAAACCAGAGGGAATCAATCCAACCTAAGTTTAAGATGACCAAATTACAAGTATTTTCTCTTTAGCCATTATCTGGTTTATCTTAGTTTCTAAGGGCTTTAAAAAAGGTCATACACCTATGGTGACAATCTACATAAAAAGCAGGTTTATGCCAGATGCCAGAACATTCCTAGAAGTAGTTTCATTAGAAACACTTTTGGCTTCATTCATTTCACAAGGACACAAAGAATGTAGTTCAAAGGAACTGGGAAACTTGGGTACGAAGCCAGGCTCTGTATGGAGGAGCTATGGATCTGAGTTAGAGTCACTTAATTTCTATGGGACTTCAGTTTCTTTACCTGTACAACAAAATGACTGAACTAGATGACCAAAGGTCTCTTGCCTTTCAGTCCTATCATCCAGTTATCTTAGAATCCAAATGATTTAGAATGTATCCCTAGCCAAATAGCTACTATTAATTTATTAGTTAATTAAGTACTTACCTTTCCAGGAACTATGCTGAAATATTTTAAAACATAATCTTATTTAATTTCTTTAATAACTCTATAAGGTAATATACTCATTTACAGATAAGAAAACTAAAAGATATTAAGTAACTTATCAAAGGTTACATAGTTAGAAAATGGTGAACCCATGATCTAAATCTAAATCCATCCGACTCCAAAGCTGTGTCTTTAGCCCTATGCTGCCCTGCTTCTCTAAAAGTATTCCATGGCCTACTAGAAAGAACACAGGACTGGTAGTAGAGTGATTTGGTTTCCTCTTGTCACTGTTGTGTTTCTAACGAAGTGATTCTGGGCACTTGAACTGCCACTGTTGGATCTCAACAGCCTCATCTATAAAATCAGGAGGATAGCAGGATGGCTGTTGAGGTCCTGCACAATCTCCCTATCTTATCACTTATAAACACAATGCTCAGCCACCAAAAGCACAGCTAATATAAAAATAGAGGTTTTCTCCATGTGTTTGTATAGTATTTGGCCCAGGGCTCAGCATACTGAGGGAATGTTCTCAGTTCACATGTATCATCCAGTTGGGCCACCTTCATTTTTGACTTTGCAAAGGTCAGAGACTGAAGATGCTGCACTCTGCTCCTGGTTTGTACCAGTTCTTCACTGCAGCACTATCTTTATATTACACTGGCTCCAGCTGGCATCTTGTCTCTATGGCTCCTGGTTCTATGGTGGCTGCACCACTGAAGACCAGGGGGACCTGTAACTAACCAGCAAGTACCTGGGGTTGGGGGCCAGGTTTTCATCTCCTGTTTTTGTAAATCTAAATAGTTTCCACTTTTATCCTTTGTTAGAGCAATCTTCTCCTAGGAATTTATCCTAAAGGAAAAACTGGACAGTATGCAAAGCTGCCAGATATAAAGATGTTTCACTGCAGGAGTATTTTAAACAGAAACCTGTAAATCGACCAAATGTGTTTGATGAAGATGAGTATTAAATTATGGTATATCTTTGTGAAGGAATACTCTACAGCCCTTCAAAACGATATTCTCACTGATGTAAAAATATTTCCCTAATAAAATGGTGAGAGTAAAATATACTTTGTGAAATAGCATGTAGGCATGATCCTGTATTTGTAAAATGTGAGGACTGAAATGTTCACTAACTACTGATGACTGTCTTTGGACACTGGGAGCACTTTGGCTTTCTCCTTTATATCTTTCTATATTTGAATTTTCTACAACGAATATGTATTTTTTTTAAAAAAAAAAACAAAAATGCAATGAATGGTACCCAAAATATGGTACCAGGAAAGTAACTGATTTTCTCAGCAGAAGCCTATACTAGTGCTAAATGTTTTAACAGGAACATTTAATTAAAACTAATTTAAAGGCTTTAAGAATTGAGAAACACAAATAGCTATTATGAGACTAAATTCCAACTACAGGACAGATTAGAGGCAGTCCTTGCTTTCCTTCCAAATAGCACATTCTTAAGGGCACTCTGGTTTTCTATAAGCAAACATCATGTCAAGTAATTCTACAGGATGCATCCATATTTTGAAATATGCTCATTTTCAGTAAAGTCACACAAATATTACTGGAAACATATTAACCTCCTGAAGTCCAGAAAGAAACTTAGTAATCAGCCATTAGGAAAAATACTCTTGTAACTCAAATTCTTCAACAGCAATAACATTGTAGCTCCGTAGCTTCTACAGTTGGTGGGGAGGAGGGAGATTGTGCTACTGCAGGCTGCTAGATAAAATCAGGCTTAATTAGCAACAAACAATAAACAAATGGGCATTTCTTAGCTGTTAATGATTAGCTAAAATTAGCAGAGTCCAAAGTGAGGACAGAGGCAAACTGAAAGGGAATTAAGAATCTATGCTGCTCTATAAAGTCACAAAATGTTCTTCCCATTTCCACTCTCAAATTAAAACCACACCATGAAAAAAAAAAAATTCAAACCTAAGATACTCTAAAACTCAGTCATTAAATAAAACTCAGTCTAAAGATGAATGAAGCATCACATGGATATTATGCTTAATAATAGTACTTGTCCTTTAAGTAGAAATAACATATTAGGAAGTATATAGTATCCCTGGTGCTAGTACCTTGCCAGTTATCTCAACAGAAGATTGTCTTTAAATGAACTTTGCCATGCATTTTTAAATCTTAGCACAGCAAGGTATATTATGCTTTAAATTATCTCAAATCCCAGAAAGCAATCGTATACTCATTTATAAAATGTTCTCACCAATAAAACAAACATCTACTCTTTGTGCAGAGTACAGGAGATGACCCAGGTGTCTGGAAGAGTTCAGAAGATTAAGGGAAAAACAAAGTGTGGTAAGCATTTTTATATTTAAATATGGAAAGATTAGAGAACCTAAGGTGGCAAGGAAATCTGACAGAGGAGTGAAGGAAGAGCCAAGAAATGAAGAGTCAGATGAACATAACCAACACTCACACAAATCCTGAGAAGATTTAAACTTTTTGGTTTTAGACCAGAAAACTGATTTAGAAAGGCTGATGGCAGGGCATTGTGGTACAAGCCTATAATCCTAGCACTTTGGGAGGTCGAGGTAGATGGATTGCTTGAGCTCCGAAGTTTGAGACCAGACTGGGCAACATGGCAAAACCCCATCTCTACAAAAAAATCTAAAAATTAGCAGGTGTAGTGATACATGCCTATAATTCCAATTACACAGGAGACTGAGGTGAGAGGATGCTTGAGCCTGGGAGGTTGAGGCTTCAGGGAACTGAGATCACATCGCAGTACTCCAGCCTGGGGGTAATAGAGTGAGAGCTTGTCTTGAAGATGACAAAAAAAAAAAAAAAAAAAAAAAAAAGGAAAAAAGGTCTCCGCCAGGCTTGGTGGTTCATGTACTATAATCCCAGTGCTTTGGGAGGCCAAGGCAGGAGGACTGCTTTAGGCTGGAAGTTCAAGACCAGCCTGGGCAACATAGTGAGATCCTTGTCTCCACAGAAATTAAAAAAAAAAAAAAGCCAAGGGTGGTGACACGTGCCTGTAGTCCCAGCGACTTGGGAGGCTGAGGTGGGAGAATCATTTGAGCCCAGGAGCTTGAGGCTGAAGCGATCACCACTGTACTCTACACTCTGTGACAGAGCAAGACACTGAGACCACACACACACACACACACACACACACACACACACACAAGACCAATGACCTAATCCTTCAGCTCTTCCATCTATGTCTAATTTTTTTTTTATAGTGCAAAATCAAGTTAGATTCCATTCAGTTGTATAATACTTATGGGGGCTTTTATGAAAAATTTTAATAATCATACTTACCAAGTCAGGATGCATTCATACCCAGGATTCAATATACTTTAAGTCTTTTCTCTTTCTTCCTACCCAAACACTACCAATAAGTCTCCCTCAATAAAACATCCATGAAACTTCCACAGAGGCTTCCTGGTTGACAAATCCAACCCAGGGAGCTCTCTTCTTTGTGTACCACCAACACAGTCATTGTCTACCACTTATCAGGACAAGTAACCCTTAAATTGAGCTGAGGTGCTGACCCCCACCTCTGTGCTAACTGCTGTGCGATGTGTATACCTCATGCACTGTGTGTGTGAGGACAGGGTCCTGTTGTATGTGTCTTTCATATCCCCTGCTGGTGTCCAACCCTCAAATTTCAAATCCTAGATGAAACATGATACTGGTAATATATGCTAAAATATTTGCTTAAACTATACTTTTATAACCAGCTAACCATACAACACACCCTGTTAGTAACAGCTAATGATAATTCTCTCTTATACATGGAACACCACATTTTCAAAGAAAACAATCCATTCCAAATCTAACTGAATATGATGACAGATCTTAATGCAGCTCTGGGTCATCATATGAACAATTACTAAAGGTAACCAATAGTAATTATTGGTTACACGGTCTAGTAAAGAGTGCAAATTCATCTCCTTCCCTGTTAGTTATCCTCAACTTGACTTATCCCTTTATCCCTGTGCTCATGGGCCCACTGCTCTCCAGCTACCTCCCAAAGGCTGCAGTCCCTTAAAACCACACCCCAGGCCAGGTATGGTGGCTCACGCCTATAATCCCAGAACTTTGGGAGGCTGAGGCTGGAGGACTGTTTGAGTCCAAAAGTTCAAGACCAGCCCTGGCAACATAGCAAGAACCCTGTAGTTACAAAAAATAAAAAAAAAATTAGTGGGGTGTGGTGGCAAGTGCCAAAGTCCCAATTACTGGAGAGGCTGAGGTGGGGGATTGGTTGAGCCTGGCAGGTCCATGGCCGTGCCACTGCACTTCAGCCTGGATAACAGAACAAGATCCTGTCTCAAAAACACAACAAAACACAACCTCAGGGAGATGTCATTCCCATTTCCCTCACTTCTTCCCATTTACAGCCTTCAATCAAATATGTGCAACTCTGTTTCCACTCTCCCTGAGCCTTTTTAGAGTGATCTGTTAATTTATGATAATTAAGGCTAGCTGTGGCTATGAAGAATGAGTCTGATGTCATAACTCCCAGTGTCAGTCATATTTTTCACTGGGGGTTTCTTGCAGATACAGTGACATAACACAAAGACAAACAAATCTTTGAAGGTGGAAACTTCAGGCACTGTACCAAGATGGGGTGAAAGGGGCTGTGAAGTTGAGTTTAGAACAAAACTACAAATCAGTGTGTTATGGAGGTACTTGAAAAGAAATTGAGACTCTCAATATTCCTACTTTGAAAGACATTCTAGGAAACAAGAGGATATAACTGAGAACTTACCTCAGGATGTGATCTATTCTCTTTTTAAAACATGAAGATCACCTGTCTAACCAAACTGCCTTCAAAGAATCAGGGAGAATACCCTTCATGCACTAGCTGCAGAGGACACTGATTTTTATCCCTGGGTTCCCATGATGCTGACAACTAAGGAAGCTTAAGGGTTACTCATAATGACCCACACTTACATCTCAACAATGTCAGTTGCTGAGGGTTGCAGCTAGAGGTCTGACTGCTGCCTATTTTAGGTATTTTCTTCTTGTAAGTGCTTCTTTTGGATCACTGTAGCATTTTTACTTCTGTGTAGTACTTCTAGAACTCTTTGCTGGTGACAAACACTACTGATATCCTGTTATAAAACTCTCGATTTTTAAAAATGTAACCCCATTTTCCTTTAAAGGTTTATACTTTGTTTATGGACATGATCTTTTAAAATCATACCAATTTATAACTGCTGATTTCCGCCATGATCGCAGGGTGAGACTGTTTCCTCCTTAGTGAGGACCTGTTTAAGAGGGAAAGTGGCTATGATACAGGCATTGCAATGCCTTTAATATAACATATTTCTGAGAGGAAAATGTGTCCCAAGATAAAAATAACTTCTTTTTCTTTTATTTATACCCCTCTATATTTAGATCTAGTCTTTTCTTTTTTTAAAGACGGGGTTTCACCATGTTGGTCAGGCTGGTCTTGAACTTCCAACCTCAGGTGATCTGCCCGCCTTGGCCTCCAAAGTGCTTGGATTACAGGTGTGAGCTACCACGCCTGGTCTTAGATCCAGTCTTATAAAACCAACTGAGAAAATTATATGCAGTTATATTGGTTCATTCATCCTTATAAACTTACATACTCATCCTGCACCAGGCACTAAGATCAGTGATGAGTTTAGCTTAGAGTTCTGAATATGCAGATGCACTCAGCATAAACCTTCTTATCCTGGTCATTCCATGAAAAGGGTGACATATGGTTTTCTGTGTTAGTAATTTATAGGCTCTGGCCCTTGCCCTGCTATTCCTACTAGTTTACTGTTGGCAGGGAATACGCAGAGTCCCCTTTTCTCCAGGGGATAGTCTCCCATTTCTCCACCATATGAAGCCAAGATCCTTACAAAGCCCCAGCTGATCATTTCACTGGCCGGAGGAATCCAAATAAAAACTGGTCACTTAAGTCAACTTTTATTTAGGTATCAATATCATAAGACATTACCATGCTACAAATTAAAGAACACCAATACTAATATAAATAGAACACTGAATACATATCTTTTAGAAATTACTAAGCACTTGAGAATTTAAAAACAGATACAGGAAGCTTGACAGGCTTTATAAAAGGATGATAACAAGAAAAATATCATTTCAATTCAATATAGCAACCGAAGCCTTCTTTTTCTGCTAATATTCAGAAAAAGTAAGATTTTTACTTGCTAAAACTTTTTAGTCATCAATAAAAACAAATATTTGCCTCCTGTCACCGATAAAATACAAGAACTATAATTGATGGAATGAAAATGTTTTTATTGGTAGTTCATTCCTCAATTATTTGAATTTTTCCATAAATTCTCAAAGTGCAATTAGGAATGAGTCATTTATAAGAGCAAGGCAAGATAACAAATGAGAATTCTGAAGTTACAGTTTCACTTCCAGGCTCGTGTAGAATATCCATCTCTTTTCAACTGTCCAATAAAAAAAAAATCAAGGAAAGAATTAGAACTACAGACTACAAATAAAGTGCTAAGAGTCATCTCACATTTGCCTTATTCTAGGAACAGTGCTCCCTGCCTCCTAAATGAAATCAGAATTCTTCTTGCCCATCTGTACATCAAAACAGCTATCTACTTTATTTTAAAATAAAATATTTTTCACCAACACTTGTCTTAATTGCTTTTTAACTGCCAAAATCAATGCCATAGTTAGGCTTTGAGAAACAAATTGGGTGTAATAATTATTAATACCTGAAAGCTGTGGTTTTTAGAATTACAATTTTTTTGTTTTGTTTTTTTGGTTGCTGTTCTCTTGTTGCTCAGGCTGCAGTGCAGTGGTGCGATCTTGGTTCACTGCAAACTCCGCCTCTCAGATTCAAGTGATTCTCCTGCCTCAGCCTTCCAAGTAGCTGAGATTACAGGCGCCTGCCACCATGCCCAGCTAACTTTTTGTAATTTTCATAGAGATGGGGTTTTACCATGTTGCCCAGGCTGGTCTCGAACTCCTGACCTCAGGTGATCCACCCACCTTGGCTTCCCAAAGTGCTGGGATTACAGGCGTGAGCCACTGCGTCTGGCCTAACATTACAATTTTAACTATCATATCCGTTTTTGCTTGGAAAAAAAAAAAGTTTATCATTTTCCTGTTCTTCACTCAAAAGAATCCTGAAAAATTAAAAAACAAATAGCCATTGCCAGTGTCCTTACAGTGAGGACACTGTGCTTACTGGATATTACAGAGGCCATGAATTCTCATGGCACCTGCTAGTCACCCAGTCTTCTATTGAAAAAGCCAGATTTCTTTAGGTCAAAAAAAAACAACCTATATTCTGGAGATGAAGGAATAGATCAGAAATCGATGTCTTGAGCCAAGAGTGACCCAATAGGAACAGTCCAAATATGATGGTGATTAACTAATCTAAATGATCCTCCATCCTTGTTGAGGTGATTTTGCTATCTGGCAGCATATTTGCTCTATGGGTTATGGTGTTAAATGTTACGTAAGAAAGAGAAGCTGATGGAAGTCTTCTCTGCCAAAATATAAGAGGAACAGTGGCCTTGGAGTAACTGCTGAGACTGGTAACTTTTTTGCAACAGGACCAGATGTGGTCTTCTTACTGGATCAGATTAATATAACCAGGAAAACCTGGCATATAGCTAACCCTTTGGCTAATGCATATCTCTGTTTCTCTCTACCCAGACCATTAGATCGAATATCTTTTCAGCTTGCAGGGAAAATTTTTAAATGTCATGGTTTGACTTCAGGGATCCCTTGACTCTAGCTCCATGCCATAATCTAAGCTGCAGGCATCCTGGACCATCTCACCTTCCCAAGGTCACATACTAGTCTCCTATGTTGATGCACATAATGCTAATCAGTTCTGGAGACCAGAAAATGGAAAGGATCCTATGTCTTGGTAAGAAATGTGCTTGACAGGACAGAAGATAAGTTAGCCTAGAATACAGTGCTGATTGCATCAAAGTCCGTAGATGTTCTCAGGTCTAGAGCAGAGGTTGGCCAACTATGGCCTGAAGGCCAAATCTGGCCCCCTAGCTGGTTTTGTAAACAAAGTCACCTCCTGGGTTTAAGCGATTCTCCTACCTCAGCCTCTTGAGTAGCTGAGATTACATACATGCACTGCCATGCCTAGCTAATTTTTTGTATTTTTAGTAGAGACAGAGTTTTACCATGTTGGCCAGGCTGGTCTAGAATTCCTGACCTCAGGTGATCTACCCACCTCGGACTCCCAAAGTACAGGGATTACAGGCACAAGCCACTGCACCTGGCCTGTAAATAAAGTCTTATTGAAACACAGCCATGACCATTTGCTTATGTATTATTTATGGCGGCTTTCCTGCTACTGGGTAAGAGAATGGATGGCCTGCAAAGCTGAAAATATTTGCTCTGCCCTTTATCTACAGCATGTTGGTACAATCCCTTGGAAATGAAGGACAGCTTGCTGTTCCCAAGCACTCCTACATATTAGAGATGGCATATGGTTATTACACTTCTGGGTAAATAGAAAAGCTATCAGTTACAAGTAAAATTTAGAGTAGGAGAAATCTGTCTCCGTTTTTTTGAGACAGAGTCTCACTGTGTTGCCCAGGCCAGAGTGCAGTAGTGTGATCTTGGCTCACTGAAACCTCTACCTCCTGGGTTCAAGCAATTCTCTGCCTCTGTCTCCCAAGTAGCTGGGATTACAGGTGCCCACCACCACGCCTGGCTAATTTTTTTGTATTTTTAGTAGAGACAGGGTTTCACCATCTTAGCCAGGCTGGTCTTGAACTCCAAGACCTTGTGATCCAACTGCGCCTGGCCGAGGAGAAATATTTCTTGGCAGACCAGGCTATTGTAGTATGGCTCAGCTACCTGTGACCCTGGGGCATTAGGATATTGCATGTAGCTTGAGGCATTTCTTGATATAATCGGAGCATGCCCCAAATTCTGGAGCAAGGCCAACCTCCTTTATACAGGTATCATTCTTTCAGTAGACAATTCCCAGCTGGCCACGAGGTTCTGATGGTAAATGTCTAACACTAAGGAAACCAGGTGACCATGTCATTAATCCATCTTTTACAATTTTACCTGACCTGCCAAGCCACAAATACAGCATGCCTTCAACCAAAAATGTAGCATGTAAATGCAAGACTGGGCTTAAAGAGGTTCCAAAGGCATAAAATACCCAAATAGGTTAATGACAACACTTATCCAGTAGCCCTTCACCTAATTCACTATTTTTCTCCCTCAACCAGGACTATGCTTTCATGGAAGTGTTCACTATACATCAGCTAACAAATTTGAGAGAACTGGGTTTGGTTCACTTTTGATAGTAATAGCCAATAATGAGTGGTAAAAGCATTGTAGCACCCCCTCGGGAATTGTTTTGAAGGACAATATGAAGGAAAGTGTTCTGACTTGATAGAATTCCAAGCAGTTCATTTTACTGTCCATCATACCTTTTAGGAGAGAAAGCCTAAGGTCAGTTTTTATCAAGTCTTGAGCAGTCACTAGTGGTTTATCTAGATGGATGTAGGTTTGAAATAATGCTCTGGGTCTCATCAGGTATCTAGCCAACCAAAAATGGGTTTGCAAAATGATGAAATAAATCATCATGTGTGGGACTCCATGTTTGGATCCCCCTCCACGAACACTCCTGTGCTCATGGAAGCCGTTTTTCTCTAACCTGGATTTTCTCTCTGGAGTCCCCTTCCATGAACACTCCCTTCGTGGAAGCCTGTCTTCTCCTCCCAAACTCCATCTCTCTCTATTCCCTTCCACTCAATGTGGAAGCTGCTTTCCTCTCCTGGATTCTACCTTTCTGTATTCTCTCACTTAATTAAAAAAAATCATTATGTGTTTGGATTCAGCACCACTTATGGATACCACCTTGCAAGTTTGGGGTGTTATCCTTTAGAATTGTGGTGTTTGCTTTTCCCCCGTAATACATGTAGTACCAGGAAAATATGGTATCCTTTCTCCCACAGCAAAAACACAGAGGTCTAAGAAACAAGGAGTAGAAATATCTCAAAAGGATGTAAGTAATGATGTATTGAAAAAAATTTGTATTCTTATTACCTATGACTCAAGCTCTCCTGACCCAATTGGCATGATATAATGAAAAGTTCACTAAACTTGGTGATCATTTCTAGATGGTTCAAATAAAGGTCATTTAATCTTTTTTCTTTGTGGTTTTCTAGGTTTTCCAAATATTCTAGAATATGTACTATTTCATATTAAAATTACAAAGGAGAAAAAACAAATATAGCCCCAGAAGCAAATTTTCATTGAAAATGGTAAATAAGGAAAGGAAGACGTTGTAATGAATGCAAGGAGCTGACATTGTAATGAATGCAAGGCGCTGCTGACAAAAAGAAGTCAGGAGAACTAGCTTCCCTTTTTGACAGTGGTTACCATGCAGCATTCCAGAACAATTAAGGAAAAACATCTGGACTGTGACTAAGCCTGATTTCCTTATCTGTAAAATGATCTATATATCTCATAAGGTAAGTGAAAGAACATCATAAACTAACATCTTTAAAGGTATGAGTTATTACTACTTATGGTTAGTGTCTTATGGTTCAGTGATTTCAAAAACAACAACAAAAAACAATAATAAAAATTAGTTACCTTTGGGTTAAAATATCTACAAGACTGTGGTTGAGAGCCTCCAAATAGTGCTATGCGGTAGTCATGTTTCTTTCTTCTAGGTCTTGTGCCATCTACAAGTTCTTCTCGGTCCTCTGGAGACAGTAGATGGTACCTCATTCCACCTGTAGTAAAATACATGGCAACTCTTCAAGAACTTCCGGCACTAACCAGTGCTTTGAAAAGGAAATACCCAGACATAACAGTGCCTTTCAGTAACCTTCTTTTATCATCTTTCTATTGCATTTGAGGAAAGTGAGGGGGAAGAGGAAGAAGAAATAAGAACTTGAGTACTAACCAATTCATTATTCTTAGCAATCACCATTATTCTAAGACTGCCCACCCAGTAAGCAACTTACTATGTAACAGTGAATTATCTGGCTCCTCAAGCAACAGGTGCCAAAATAATAATTATTGAAATCCAGATCTCCTAACCCAGTGGTTCTCAATCTTAACTGTACATTAGAATCACCTAGAAAATCTCTGAAACTATTTATACCTGGGACCTACCACAGACCAATTAAATAAAAACCTTTAGGTAGAGTCTAGAATTGGTATTTTAAAGGGCTTCTTAAATCTTGCCACTTAAAATGTGGTTCAAAGACCAGCAGCTTCAATATTTGGGAGTTTGTAAAAAATGCTGAATCCCAGGCCCTATCCCAGACCTACTGAATCAGCATCTGCATATTTAACACCCCACAGTGATCAGGATGTACATAAAACTTTGAGAAGCACTGTCTTACATGATTAAAAATACAGTAAGGTCAGAACTATTGTGATCTATCACGATCCTTTTCCTTCAGCAATTCCTTAATTTTGTCAGTGCCACTTAACAATCAAAAACTGTTAAAGTATCACTTCAAGTCAGTGTGGGAAAGGTGGATTATCTATGTTAGACAACAATATGAAGAAAGAAATTATACCCCTACCTCATATTTCGCTCTCAATTCCATATCAGTAAAAATCTGAATATATTTTAAAAATCTTATAAATGTACTGAAGCTTAAAAAAAAAGAAAAAAAAAAAGCCCTTCTTCTTAGAAGCCTAAGAATGACCAAAAACATGAGCCAGAAAAAAATGAAAAATGTTAAGACTTAACTGTATAAAATTTTAAGTGAAAATAGTGTACAGCAGAAATAAAAGGCAGAATTAAAAGATGACAAACTAGAAAATTATTTATAAATAATAAAAAATACTATTAAAAAACACTTTATTAATTTACAAGAATTACCAGCAACTTAACAAAAAATTAGGTGAAGTATCTCAATATAGTTTACAGAAAAAGAAGTATAAATAACTCCTAAACATATGAAAAAATGCTTGAGTGTTCCAGTTAAAAAAATACAAATTAAAACCATACTTTTTTCACTTATCAGATTGGCCAATATCAAACTGCCTGGATCACAGGGTATAACATGGTTGTATCATGGGGGGCAGCACTTTCTTCCATTGATGGTAGGGATGTGGATGGGTAGAACCATGGGAAAGGTGATATAGCCCAATCTACAAAAATTATAAATGTACATACCCTTAAACCCAGGAATTCCCTTTCTAGGAGTTTATCAACCTAAGTTCACTGTTAGGGAAGTGGTTAAAAATTATGCCATGTCTATATAACAGAACATTATATGTGGCTGTTAAGATGAGAAAGGTTAGTATGTATGCATGGAATGATTTCCAAGAAATAATTTGGAATAAAAAAATGCAAGAGGTAGAACAGTATGCAGAGTGCAACACTGTTTGTGTTAAAAATGTATATTTTAATGCAACAATACACATTTTATGCATGTAATGTATACACGGATATATAAGTAAATGACTATATGTACAATCTCAAGACTACCTCTGGAAGGGCATATACAAGATAATAATGTTAATCTCCAGGTTAAGAGAACAAGAGTAAGGAAAAGATGTATAGGGAGACTTATTTTTTACGATGTATCCTTTTAATACCTTTTGAATTGTAAGATATTATCAATCTAAAAATAAAATCAGGCCATTTTTTTTTTTCTAAAGCCAGGGTCTTGCTCTGTCACTTGGGCTAGAGTGCAGTAGCGCCATCACAGCTCAGAATAACCTTCAACTCTTAGGCTCAGCAATACTCTCACATCAGTCTCCCAAAGCACTGGGGCTGCAGGCCTCGGCCAGCATGGCTGGCCCAAAAATACCTGATACACGCAAAACATTTCTATAAATGAGGCTATGTTGGGTCTTTATAAAAAGGATAGAGGAAGGAAACTCATTCAGACAATAGTTGGTGAATTAATGAACATCTTCATCAATATTTATCATTTCTCCCATTGCAGTTTGAGTAGAAGCTCTTTTGCATTCAACAGCTGGATATTTCAGAGGCCAAGGCATGCTGATGCATGCTCTAGGTCAAAGGTCTGAAAATTTTTTCTGTAGAGGGACAGACTTCGCAGACCACATATGGTTTCTGTAGAATGTTCTTTGTTTATTTTACAGTCCTTTACAACTGAAAACCATATTAGCTCAAGTCTGCATGTAGCCTGTGGATAGTTCTTGAAGTGTGGTTTCATAACCAGAAGCATCAGTATCACCTAAAACTGTGTTGAAAATCCTAATTAATGAACACTAGCCCAGACCTTCTGAATCAGTAACTCTAGGGAGGGGTTTTAGAGCCACTGCTCTGGAGGGTTCCACACAGTTTGAAGGTGGACTGTGTAGTCTATGAACGCAATACTCCCAGTAAGAGAAAGGTAGGAGGGAGGGAAAGAGACAAGAGAAAACTATTCTCTCTCCTTCCCTCCAGCCAACAGGCCATGGGATAAAAGTGGCTGACTGTGGTCAACTGTGCTGACACAGTGGAGGAAGCACGCCTTCGTCTCCTACACTGACGGGCCTTTTTTCCTCCCCAGAATCGTATTGGGGGACACTTTGGTGCCTTTCTCTGAGGAGCTTGTTGTTGCTTAGGCTTATTCCTCTGGGAGTTATTCTTTCCAGATTTAGGTATAATGATTTGTAAATTTTTAGTAAGAAGTTGGCCTGGGCAGGGCATGGTGGCTCATGTCTGTAATCCTAGCACTTTGGGAGGCTGAGGCTGGTGGATCATGAGGTCAGGAGTTTGAAACCAGACTGGCCAACACAGTGAAACCCCATCTCTAGTAAAAATACAAAAAATTAGCTGGGTGTGGTGGCAGGCACCTGTAAGCCCAGCTACTCGAGAGGCTGAGGCAGGACAATCGCTTGAACCCAGGAGGCGGAGGTTGCAGAGAGCCAAGATAGTGCCACTGCACTCTAGTCTAGGTGACAGTGCAAAACTCCATCTCAAAAAAACAACAATAAAACACCAAGTTGGCCTGGCCCTTTCTGGAGGCTTTGTGCACTTCAAAGTTTTATTCTATTTTTCAATTGTCTTCTCTGTTTTTCTTCTACTCTGGAAAGGCAACAAAGTCAGGTGGTAGGAAGACAAATGATGGTCTGAAAAAGAGAGGCTGGAAGCCTTTCCCCAATTTAGCTGTGCCCAGGCCCCAAAGCTTGGAAGTATCTTATCTGCTTGTGCTTAGTCAAGAAGTAATAGAACAACCCACTATTCTTTACTTTAAGAAAGGAAAATAAAAAAAATGTAATAAGACTAGTACAACAAGGCATCCTGCTCCAGTGTCTAATCCTCACACTTGGCAGAATTTCTGAAACAATGCTGCTATCCTGTTTCTAAATCAGTTCAGAATCCATGTAAGAACTAAACACTAGATTCTGAGACTGGCTGGTTGTTTTCAACAGCCCAGACCATGTATGAAGAAATAGGAGCAGTTCCCTACCCAATGAAACTCTAAGGCCAGAAAAATAACACACAGTTTGAGAATTGGGCATAACAAAAAAACCTGATATTAGCATGTACAAAATCTGAGAAATGAAAGTCCTAACGTAAAGGTATCTTCTTGGTCCTGATTTTCTTTCCTCTCTGCATTTAAAGAGACAAGTGGCCACCTATGTTCTACCTTCTAAATACTCTCTTACATCATGGTTTTTCAAGACACCAGTCTTTGGTTCAAGTAGCTTTGTGGTCACCCCCTTTTTTTAAAAAAAATCTTCTTGCACTCCTTAAATATAGGTATTCGTAAGGATGTGTCCTTGACACACACCTCTTCTCCTTTTCCCTTGACAACCTCAACTAGGTTCAAACATAGTCTTTTGCAGTTTTGTTTTCATTTAATTAAAAAATACAATTTTATTCCTTTGCCACTTATGAACAATTTCCACATTACTAGATATTCATGTAAAATATTTTTAGTAACTATATAACACTACATTGCATGGATATATTTTTTTCCAATCTAGGGATAACATTGAGTTTACTTACCTAAAACTGCATAATACTAGTAAGCAGTAGCTATGTGATAAGTCTAGTGAAAATACTGGAAACCTAGAAATTGCTTTTTTTTTTGGCTGTATAAGGCAGAGAAGATAGTCTTGGATCTGCTCAAGATAAATTCAGTTGGAACTGGGATAAAGCTGGATCACTTGGTTATACTTTGAGTGAAAAGATAGGCTAAGAAAAATATCTGCCTGATGGCAGAAGCAGCAGCAATAATTAGTCTGTTTCAACTTCAGCTTCAGGTAGAGGTAGTCTCCCTCTTTTGATAATTTATATTTACAGCCCTACCCTTATGCAGGTTTGAAGTGTGAATTTACCCTATCTGCAAGTCTAGGAAACCATAAGCCTAAGAAAACTCAAAGTAGTCCTGGGTTGTTGTTCCCTATGGAATGTGGCAAAAGCAAACACCATTATCCTATTGAGGAGAACAAAGACGACCTACCAGAGAACAGAGAAGACACAACCTAAGCCTCCCAATATTCCTGGTGATTAAGGTCAATCAAATATAAGCACACCATTCAAAATTACAAAACATATAAGGAATTAAGCCACCATAAATAAGTCAATAGAACTAATAAATAGCATCATTGTTCTTCAGGAACTTCAGATACTGGCATTATCACACACAGAACATAAAATAACATTTGAACAGTTTAAAGTAAAGCAAGAGCTGAAAACACAAGCAAGGAAAAAAGATCATAAAAACTGACCAGCCTGGGCCAGGTACAGTGGCTCATACCTGTAATCCCAGCACTTTGGGAGGCTAAGGCAGGTGGATCTCTTGAGGCCAGGAGTTTGAGACCAGCCTGACCAACATGGTGAAACCGTGTCTCTGCTAAAAATACAAAAAGTATCTGGGTGTGGTGGCATGTGCCTGCAACCCCAGCTACTTGAGAGGCTGAGGCACAAGAATCATTTGTACCCAGAAGGCAGAGGTTGCAGTGAGCCGAGATGGTGCCACTGGACTAGTAAGAATTACAAATTCTCCAGAGACACATGGCATTTTAAATGAAGTACAATAATAATTAAAAGGTATTAGAATGAAGTAGAAAAGAAACTGACTATGGGTATGTATACCTACATTACACTTGATCCTAGCCAAGACTGAGAAGTGATATATATATATATACACACAGATATGTGAAAATTCAGTCTGCTGTGTTTCAAATCAGTGGGAAAAAAATGAATTAGTCAATAATGGTATTGTGCCATCTTATCAGATATATTATACAAAATATTATTTATTTTACACCACAGATTACATTAAGATACAGGCTTAAAATTAGAAGCAGCAGCAGCAGCAGCAGCAGAAGAAGAAAAAGAAGAAACAATCTATAAGTGATAAATGTACAACAGGAAAATTTAGATAATTTTTAAAAATCACCTTGGAACAAGGAAGATCTTTCCAACCACATCATAAAGGAAAAGACTGGTTTAGACTTAACAATATAAAAACAATATGAGATCAGACTTGCCATTTTAATATCTTTTTTCTCCTCTTCTCTTGAAAGCTATCTCAAACAACAAAGAAATAAGAAACACAAATTCTATCTTTGATAATATTAAGAGATTTGTAACCCCAAAACAAAATTAATGAAGACAGCTAGCAGATGGAGTGTCTGTTACACCTAAATGGTTGTGCCAGGAGACACCAACGAAAAGCAAGGCAAATTACCCTGTGGAATTCTGAAATGGCTCATAATTGGAGATAGTAAGTACCCAGAAGTGCAGGAAGGAAAGAAAATAAGAGAACTCTAAAATACCGAACAAACCACAATTGAACTTCCAGTTTTCCTTCCCCTGTTGCACAGTCAGGTATCCACTATACCTGTACCACCATAGGAGACAGGATTGGTCTTTGGAAATATTGAATCAGAAATGTTCCAGACTCAGGGAACAGCACAGAGAAGGACAGGAGTCTGGAAACATGGATTAAGGCCAGGCACTGTGGTTCACACCTATAATCCCAGCATCTTGGGGAGACCTAGGTAGCAGGATTGCTTGAGCCCAGGAGTTTCAGACCAGCTTGAGTAAGATAGTGAGACCTCATCTTGACAAAAAAATAAAAAATCAGCTGGGGATACTGGCATGAGTCTGTAGTCCTAGCTATTTGGGAGACTGAGATGAAAGGATCACTTGTGCTGGGGAGGTCAAGCCTGCAATGAGTTGTGATTGTACCACTGTACTTTAACCTAGATGACAGAGTGAGACTCCATCTAAAAAAAAAAAAAGTAAAATAAAAATATGAATTAAGTGAAAGTCTGCATAGCAAAATATTACCTTATCCACTTCCCAAATGCCTACACCCAGCTTATAGTTCCCTGAGACAGTATCTACAAATATTAACATCTGCGGGTCCCTAATTTAAAAAATAACCAGCTATTCTGATTATGCTACAGTTTAGCACAAGAACTGAGACGCCCACTCATATATACAGTCTGATCTAACAGTTTTGTAATAACTCACTCTCATATGATATAAAATCAAATACTTAAGCTTTCACTGAAAAAAGGAAAACACAAAATAATATAGAAAATACTGACAACATAAGAAAACTTTTTCAAAAGTACTACATAGACTACTTTAGAGTGATAAGATATAGCAGCCATGGAATAGAGAATAAAAATTCCAGAAATTAAAAATTATAGCTGAAATAAAAGGGTTGAAAAAAATCAAGCTCTCTCTCAGAAAAAGGCCGAGACAAAGATGGATAATAAAAAAAATGAAAAGAATCAGATTGGCACTAGACTTCTCAAAAGTAACATTGGAAGCCAGTGGATAAATTCTAACTGAAAATGATTTTCAGCATAACTCTATGTTCAGTTTAACTTTTTCTTTTTTCAAGAGACAGGGTCTCACTCTGTTGCCCAGGATGGAATAGTGTAGTGGCAGTATCAGAGCTCACTGTAACTCAAACTCCTGGGCTCAAGCAATCCTCCTACCTCAGCCTCTGGAATAGTTAGGACCACAGGTACATGCCACCATGCCCAGCTAGTTTTTTTTTTTTTTTTGTAGAGTTGGAATCTATGTTGCCTAGGTGAATCTCAAACACCTGACCTCAAGCAATCTTCCTGCCTTGACCTCCCAAAGTGTTGTGATGAGAGGTGTGGGCTAGTGTGTCCAGCCTCCTTCAATATTTTACAGTAAAATAAACATGAAATTTGTCAAGTCTCCAAATATTCACTGATTATATTCTCTATTAGGAACTTTTTAGAGGATATGTTGCGTCAAACAAAAAGAATTAAGATAGAGGAAAGCCAGGATCCAAGAAGACAACAGATCTAACAGAAGAGGAGTGAAAAGGCTTCCCAGGATTGTGGAGAAGGAAGCCCTAGGACAGGAACTGTGCCTCAGGCCTAGAGAGCAAACAGTTCATATTGGAATAGGCAAAAGGAAGGTTCTACAAGACAGGTTTCCAAGACAGACTGTTTAATTATATAGACAATTTTAAACAACAGATTGTTTTAATTGTATAGACAATTTTATTAAGTGGCATTTTACAAAGGTATGGAGGGGTTGAGACTTAGCCAGCAAGTCAAAAAAAAAAAAAAAAAAAAATCAAAGCAAATGAAACAATGTGGCAAGTTTTAGTTCTGGGTCAAAAAAGAAAGATAAAATACTGTTTAAGAAAGAAAATGTGGAGAGCTGAGTTCCTCCTGGGTTTCTCCCTGCAGCTTCTGGGTTGTTGATGTTTGGACTCTTGTAAGATGGCTTGTGCTGCCCCACGGTCCCTGGCCAACCAGGACAGGTTTATTTGTATCTATCCTGCTTATTTAAATAATAAGAAGACCATCACAGAGGGAAGGCAAATCCCCATAAGTAAGGCTATTGAAAATTCTACAGCTACAGAGATTCAAGATGTATGTTCAGCAGTCGGACTTAATGTATTTCTTGAGAAAAATAAAATGTACTCCAGAGAATGGAATTGTGATGTCCCAAACAGAGGCACAGTCTGGGTCCAGCTCTAACAACATGGCAGCCTTTGCCTTGTACAGTTCCCATCACATTATACACTAAGCCTAACTTCTGGTTCCTAGGTAAGTCAGTGCTGTTGTATGCAGCAGAAATGATACCTAAACTAAAAACAAGGACACAAAAAACAGGAGGTGGTGACCAAAGTCTTCAACAAGGAGCAGGAAGTAAAAAAGGGAAAGAAAAGAAAAAGAAGCAACCTAGGATCAGCATCAAGTATGTGGTACTACTTAGGAGACATGAATGGAGGCTTCTAATTTGTATCAGAGGAAAACAGAAGCTTTATGTTTGCATCATTGAACTGAACTGTCAACACTTGTGCCTCTCATCTTTATCATCGAAGTAGACAGTGAAACAAATTTACATCAGAAGTCTGCATCTCGCTTTTATGCAGTATAAAAGACTTTTTTTGTCTTTCAATGCAGTTTTTTTTTTGGAAGAAAGAATATTTTTAAATGGAGAATGGACTGTACAATAAGTTACTTGAAATAAGTTACTTGTTTCAGATAAATTTCAATTAGATTTGAAATAAACATTTGGTACATGTTTTAAGTTAATGAAATAAAATTTGAAACTGAGAAGAAAAATGAAAAAGTGATCAGAGTACACTACCTGGCTAAGCAAAATAAAAAGGAAACACTAGAAACAAAGTACATGAAAGTTATTGTATATGAGTAGAAAAAGCATAAGTAATTTGTACCTTCTATCAAATATACCCCTATAAAAAAAGGGCTGAGGTCAAGTGCCTTCCAGGCGTACAGTTCAGAAACCCAAGAGATTAACTTCTAGAAGAGCAAAATCTTGAATGCTTAAAACCAAACCCATGAGAAACTGGCTACATGATCAGGTTACAAATAGATATTAAGGCAACTTACTTATCACCATCTTAAGGCATTCAGGATTGTCTTGAATAAGTGGTTCAGCTTGTACCGTTTTACTTAAGAAATTCTTTGATATAAGAGGAAACCTGACTTTAGCAAGGATATCAACCATAAATGGCTGGCGATTAGGTTCATCATATTTCAACCACCTGACTGCAGCATCATAAACCTAAGGGGGAAAAACAGCACAGTAAAGTTCTTAGAAGACAGCAACATTTCCAATTACCCATGTTTACTCTCACACTGAAGGGAGAGGACCTCATAAGGAGACAACCACTTATTCCCAATATTTTTCACCCCTGGATGCTTGCCAGCACTTTAGAACAGTTTACACACTGCTCTAGTAAGTCTTGCAGGTAACATGTTTTTTAGAACTAACTATATTATGTAATGTAATGACAGGGAAGATGTTATATTTATGATTAAAAAAAGATAGCTTCCCTTTCAGACAAAGACATGATATACATTGCAGTGAAAAACAAACAACTATCAGTCATTAAAAGTTTCAACATACAACACTCATTTAGTTTAGGACCAGGAAAACAGGTTAATTTCTCAAGAGGCCATCCATTCCAGCAGATATGAAGGTCACCCATGATTTTATTTCAATATTATATTCCTGCATTATGAATTGATAGACTTATCTACCTTTAGAAACTTTAAAATATAAATAATTCAATACTTAAAAATTACAGGATATTTAAAAGAATTGTTTTCCAAAATAATACTGCAGTTTCATTTAACTGCACTGAACAAGTCCAAGTTCATCAACATAATTTAACTTACAAATCATCAAACACCCCCCAAAATCAATACTTCATATACACACACATCTCCCATACACAATTAATTTTGGGGTGATGTTTGAACTAAATTAATTTTGGGGTGATATTAATAAGACCCAACTTCTAATCTCTTTCTGAGTTAATTTTTTATGGGAATTAATCTTTTTTTTTTTTCGAGACAGAGTCTTGCACTGTCATCCAGGTTGTAGTGCAGTGGCGTGATCTCGGCTCTCTGCAAGCTCCGCCTCCTGGGTTCAAGCAATTCTACTGCCTCGGCCTCCAGAGTAGTGGGGACTACAGGCTTGTGCTACCAAGCCCAGCTGATTTTTTTGTATTTTTAGTAGAGACGGGGTTTCACCATGTTAGCCAGGATGGTCTCCATCTCCTGACCTCGTGATCTGCCCGCCTCGGCCTCCCAAAGTGCTGGGATTACAGGCGTGAGCCACTGTGCCTGGCCGGGAATTAATCTTTTTTTTTTTTAAACAATTTTTTTGTTTTAGAATAGTTTTAGATTCATAGAAAAGTTGCAGAGATAGATAGCACAAAGAGTTCCCATATACCCTGCAATAGTTCTTAAGATGTTGCATTAGTATGGTATATTTGTCACAACTAATGAACCAATAATTGATACATTTAACTAAATTTCATATTTTGGGGGGGATTTCTTTAGTTTTTATCTGGTGTTATTTTTCTGTTCCACAATAACATAAAGGACAAATTACATGTAGTCATTAAACCTTAGAATCTTCTAGATCGTGACAGTTTTTCCACCTTTCTTTGTTTCTGACAACCTTGACAGTTTTGAGTTCTGGTCAGGTATTTTGTTGAGAATGTCCTTCAAGCTGGGTTTGTCTGATGTGTTACTTACTGGACTGAGGTTGTGGTTTTTTAGGAGGACAATCAGAGAGGTGAATGCCATTTTCATTACATCAAATGTGCATATTATTAACATGATGCTAACATATTATTAACATCATCACAGATGATGCTAATGCTGACCACCTGTAGGTAGTGTTTATCATATCTCTCCAGTGTAAAGTCATCTGTTATTCCTTTTCCATATTATATATAAGTCAACTAATTTTGATCATAGAAGGAAATCTAGTTGAGGCCCTCCAGGTCCAATCTGTCAACTTGCAAATGGGCAAAAGAATATTACTAAGTGCAAATTTTTGTTTTTAGAACAAAAGTAACCTAAAACATATGATCTTATAGTACCTATATTAGTTTTCTGTTGCTGCTATTAACAAATTGCCACCAACTTAGTGGCTTAAAATACAGAGAAGGATGTGGGGCTGAAAATAGAGATTAAGTGAGTCTACATAGTAAAGTATTCCCACAGCCAGTCGAGGTGGCTCATGCCTGTAATCCCAGCACTTTGGGAGGCCAAGGTGGGCAGGTCACCTGAGGTCAGAAGTTCAAGAGGAGTCTGGCCAACATGGTGAAACCCCATCTCAATTAGCCGGGCATAGTGGCACATGCATGCAATCCCAGCTACTTGGGAGGCTGAGGCATGAGAATCGCTCGAACTCAGGAGGTGGAAGTTAAAGTGAGCCAAGATCACACCACTGCACTCTAGCCTGGGCAACAGAGCAAGACTCTGACTCTAAATAAACAAATAAATAAAGTGTCCCCCCCACCCAGCTCCCACCTGACTGTACCCAGCTTACACTTCTGACAGTTTATCTGACAATTCTATAGGTCAGAGTCCAAAATAAGTCTCAGTGGACTAAAACCAACATGTCTGCCTGGAGACTCTATAGGGAAATCATTTCCTTGCCTTTTCCAGCATCTAGCAGCTGCCTGCATTCCTTGGCTTATGGTCTCCTACCACCTTCAAAGACAGCAATGGCTAGTCAAGTCTTTCTCGCATTGCACCACTTAATGCTGCCCTTTTTTGCATCCCTGTTCCAAATGTAAAGCTCTTTATGATTACACTGGACCTATTTGGATAATCTCATCTCAAAATCCTTAACTCAGTCACATATGCAAAGTCCTATCTGCCACATAGGTTAATATATTCCAGACACTGGATATTGGGAAGTGGACATCTTTGGGGATGGTATTGTTGTGCCTACCATGGTACCCAATGGTTTCATCTCTATGAAGTGGCCACTTTCTCAAAGAGCCAGGCTGGCAAGCATCTAAGATTGCAATACTCATTGTTTAGTGAAACATATTCTTTCCTAATAGACTCTTTCCCTTTTCATGTGTCCAAACATGAGTTATAAAATCAATAAAGTCATTTTCATGAAGAAAAATGTAAGAAGGTATTTTAGTCACCTGATCCTCTGCTCTCACAGTCAGAGTGTCCTGGTTGAGAAGATGTGTTACTCGCTTGACATCAAGTTGAAGAAATTCATCAGTTTTGTAAACTTCAGTAAAATGCTGATGAATAAAGTCATCTGCAGTTGCTTTCAATTCAGGACAATCTAGACATTCCGCTAGCACACTTATACCTAAACACAGAAAAAAAGTTAAATAATACAAAATGATTTTTAGAAAAACCAAGTATACATTCAAGATGAGGCATGACTTCAGGAAAATTAGTTGAATGAATTTCATAAATCTGGATCCTTTTCTGTTTTATTGATTTGTCTATTCTTGTGCCAATACTATACTGTCTTATAAAAGAACTGGTTTTTATATTCTGTAGGAGAAGCCCCCCCTCAATGTTTTTTCAAACTTTTCTTGGCTACTGTTAAACATTTCCTTTTGCAGACAAATTTTAAAATAAGCTTATCACAGTCTACTTTACAAAAATCTTGATGTGATATTAATCAGAACTGCACTGAATTTTTGGATTACTCTGGGACAACTTCTGCAGCATGGAGGAGCTCTACATAAAAACATGACATGCATCAAATTTATTGATACACTTTTATATCAGAAGTCTGAAAAGTACTGTTCATGGGGAAAATCTAGCCCATAGCCTGTTTTGTAGGGTCAACAGCTAAGAATAGCTTTCACATTTTTTTTAAAGGCTGCTAAAAAAGAAAAAAGGAGGAGGGAAGGAGAAAGTGAAGACGGAAAGGAAAGGAGAGATAAGGACCACATGTGGCCCATAAAGCCTAAAATATTTACTTTTCTGTCCTTTACAGAAAAAGTCTGCTCCTTTTTCTATACAAAACTATGAATTATTTTTGTATGTGATCTTGCAGCAGGCATCCTTAATCATATTGACTTTTAAAAATTCATTATCTGTTTTTCCATGTTTCAGTTTCACAATTGTCTTCATTTAATGAATTTTGATGTTTTCACATTTGTACCATAAAGGTTCTCAAAGCTAATGCTTGCTACCAACTTAAATTAGCTGGCATTTTCCACCTCCTTTGTAAAATGTACTAATCAACGCCATGACATGCTTGATGATCATGGTGAAAAGTTGGCTTTATCTGTATACTTCTAATATTTTTAACCAGTAGTATTCCTATTTTAAGGATTACTATTTTCATTTATTTAAACAACAGAAATGGGTATTGAAATCACAAAGGTGCCTTCAGCATCTGTTGCTATAATTTTATGTACTAATTTTTCTCCTACAGCTTGTTAGCATAGTAAATTATGTTACTAGATTCCTTGACATTGAAATGATTGAACCAGTGTGTCATTTTAAAAGTAAATCCTAGCTGGTCACAAAGTATTAGTATTTTTTAAATTAATAAACTTCATTTTTTCAGAGCAGTTTTAGGTTTATAGCAAAACTGAAGAACATTACAGAGTTCCTATGTCCCTGTTGTTACCACACATGCATAACCTTTCCCAATATCACCATTCTACAAAAGAGGCATATTCTTGACTTTTTTTTTGGATTAATAAATCAATGTATTTAAATGAAACTAAAGTTTCATTTGTGTTTGTAAACATACATGTATACACATGCACACACTTTCTTCATCCAATGTTGGCATTATGGTAACCCTACCCCAGTAGAATGAGCTGGCAAGTTTTCTACCCTTTCTAGAGATTTAGAACAATTTAAATAACATAAGCATTAATCTATTCTTTGAAAGCTTGGTAGAATTAACCCATAAAGTCTTCAAAAATCTGGAGCACTAATTAGAAATACACCTTTATGGTGGCTCATGCCTGTAATCCCAGCACTTTGGGAGGCCAAGGCAGTCTTGAACTTGGATCAATTGTGGTCAGGAGTTCTTCAAGACCAGCCTGGCCAACATGGTAAAACCCCTTCTCTACTAAAAATACAAAAATCAGCTGAGTGTGGTGTCATACACCTATAATCCCAGCTACTCAGGAGGCTGAGTCAGGAGGATTGCTTGAACTTGGGAGACAGAGGTTGCAGTGAGCTGAGATGGGGCCACTGCACTCCAGCCTGAGTGACAAAGTGAGACTCTGTCTCAAAAAGAAAAAACAAATGCATCTTTACTTTTTTGATTTTTTCTGAGGTTACTGGCTTCAGGTTTTATACTTTTTTTTTTTTTGGAGATGGAGTCTCACTCTGTCACCCAGGATTAAGTGCAGTGGTATAAACTCAGCTCACTGCAACTTCTGCCTCCCAGGTTCAAGTGGTCCTCCTGCCTCAGCCTCCTGAGTAGTTGGGATTACAGGCATCCACCAGCATGCCTGGCTAATTTTTGTATTTTTGGTAGAGACGGGGTTTCATCATGTTGGCCAGGCTGGTCTCGAACTCCTAACCTCAAGTGATCCACCCACCTCGGTCTCCCAAACTGCTGGGATTACAGGCATGAGCCACTGCACCTGGCCAGATTTTATGCTTCTTAAGACAATTTTGGGCCAAGCACGATGGCTCATGGCTATAATCCCAGCATGTCAGGAGGCCGAGGCGGGCGGCTCACTTGAGTTGGGGAGTTCAAGACCAGCCTGGCCATCATGGTGAAACCCTGTCTCTACCAAAAATATAAAAATTAGCTGGGTGTTCTGGTAGATGCCTGTAATCCCAGCTGCTCAGGAGGCTGAGGCAGGAGGACCGCTTGAACCTGGGAGGTGGAGACTGTAGTGAGACAAGATCACACCACTGCACTCCAGCCTGGGTGACAGTGAGACTGTCAAAAAAAAAAAAAAGATAATTTTGGTCACTGTCTTTTGCCTTCTTATCTATAGTTCTAATTCTTGATGCTGTTCTTTGATCTTGTCTTCTTGATAAGACTTGTTAAGTCTGGGGCTATTTTATACCATTCTTTGAAATACATAGCTTTGGTTTTTCTAAATCTACAGTCTAATAGTTTTATTTATCTACTTTATTGACTTATATTTTAATTTATTTTTCTTTTCTTCTTTTTGAGATGAATTCTCACTTTGTCACTTAGGCTGGAGTGCAGTGGTGCAAACTCAACTCTCTGCAGCCTCCACCTCTGGAGTTCAAGTGATTCTCCTGCCTCAGCCTCCTGTGTAGCTGGGATTACAGGCACATGCCACCATTCCCAGTTAATTTTTTTATTTTTAGTAGAAATGAGGTTTCATCATGTTGGAGAGGCTGTTCTCCAACTCCTGACCTCTGGTGATCTGCCCACCTTGGCCTCCCAAAGTGCTGGGATTACAGGCGTGAGCCACTGCACCTGGCCTAATTTATATTTTAAATAATATTTTCTTCTACTTTTATTAGGTGTTTATAAATTATTTTTCTCTACCTCTCTGAGCAGAATATGTAAGTCAATAAAGAATAAAAATAAATACATTTATTTGGAAAAAAATTTAAGACTATAAATTTTCTTCTAAGAAATGCTTTGGTTATAATCCAAAGATTTCAGTTTATTGTGTGCTTACTGCCATGTTTCTATATAGCTTCTAAGTTTATTTTTAATACCACTTTAAAAAATAATTTTCTAAATAATTCTTGGTTAAATTTCCAAGTGTTCAGAATAGGTTGAGAGAGAACAACTATCCTTCCATAGTTAATTTCTAGTTTTACTGCACTGTAATCAGGGGATGTGGCCTGTGTCTCCTCTTTTTTAGATGCTCCAGCTATTCTGTGGCTGATCAGTACTTGTAAATACTCCAAGGGTATCTGAAAACAATCTGTGTTCTCTGATCACTAGGTAAAACATTCTGTGATATCTAGCTAAATACGTCTGTGTTGTTCAAATCCCTACTTTTTTAAAAATCTGATTTGAGATTTTGGGCAATGCTATGAGTTATTCACTGGCCATTCCATAAATTCCCTTTCTGTGTGAACCAGCAAAATGTGGTTTATATTGCTTGCAAATATAAAACCTAACCAGTACATCCTTATCTTGAGCTCTTTACCTCTCACTTAGCTAGCTTCAGTACTTCTTCCAATACTTTTCTCAGAAGGGACATGTGATTATTTCCTTGCAATATCCAAATGAATGATGCCTTGAAAATCAATTTTCTCTATCTCTCATTTGCAAACCTCATTATATTATCTTCTAATTATGTGTTGCTGAAAAAAATTAATGCCATTCTGATTCTCCTTCTCTAAGTAACTTGTTATAGATAACAGCTGGAATAGTTATCTCTGCCATATGGTCTCTAGCTCTCTCTTCATGGTAGCAGAAGAGTTCCCAGCAACAATAATAGAGAGCAAGTTTCAAAGCACAAACATTTTTCTATTCTCTGCTAACATCACATTTGCTAATGTCCCACAGGCTGTAGCAAGTCACATGGCCACACACAGATTATAAGGAAGGAAAACAGACTGTACCTCTTAATGGGAGGAGCTACCAAGTCACACTGCAAAAGGGTGTACATTTATGGATAGAAATAATTTATGGTTATTTTTGGTAATATACTATACTGCTTCTCTTTGAAAGTCTGTAAATTCTTTTATATTGATGTTCTTTCTTTTTTCTTTTTTACTGTTTTAAGACCAACTTATTATTACACAGTCACTCATTCAGAAGCCAGTGAGACAACAAGGCAGCAGAAAGGAAGGTGGAATAGAGTGGGTCCTGTGAAGGACCAAAGACAAATAGCCACAGTTATGAAATTTTGTTTTATTCTAATAAAGACTAATGTATGCCTGATAGCCTAGTGATAATACGTGTTTAGCAGGTTATAACATTTTTAGAAAGCATGTATCATTCAAAGAAGGGCATTATATAGCTGGAGACTTCAACATCCCAATTTCAGCACTGTAGAGATCTTTCAGACAGAAAATCAACAAAGAAACATCAGACTTAATCTGCACTATAGACCAAATGGATCTAACAGATATTTATAGAATATTTCATCCAAGAGCTATAGAATACACATCCTTTTCCTTAGCACATGGATCATTCTCAAGGATAAACCCTATCCTTGAGAATGAAATAAGTCATTAAATAAGTCTTAAAACATTTAAAAAACTTAAATAGTATCAAACATCTTCTCTGACCACAATGGAATGAAACTAGAAATTAATAACAAGATGAATTTTGGAAACTATACAAATACATGGAAATTAAATAATATGCTCCTGAATCACCAGTTGGTCAGTAAAGACATTAAAAAGAAAGCTTAAAAGTTTCTTGAAACAAATGATAATGATAATATCCACAAACATATGGGACATAGCAAAAGCAGTACTAAGAGTGAAGTTTATAGCTGTAAGTGCCTACAACAAAAAAGAGGAAAAGTCTTAAATGAATAATCTAATGATGTATCTTAAAGAACTAGAAAAGCAAGAGCAAACCAAATCCAAAATCAGTAGGAGAAACAAAAAAGATCAGAGAGGAAATAAAACTGAAATGAAAAAAAACACAAAAGATCAACGAAACAAAAAACTGGTTTTTTGAAAAGTTAAACCAAAACTGACAAACCTTTGGTTAGACTAAGAAAAAAAAAAGAGAAGATCCAAATAAATAAAATCAGAAATGAAAAATGAGACATCACACTGATACTGCAGTAATTCAAAGTATCATTAATGGTTACTATGAGCAACAATTAATATATGCCTATAAACTGGAAAATCTAGAAGAAATGAACAAATTTCTAGATACATACAACCTACCAAGATTGAACCAGGGAGTAATACAAAACCTGAACATATCAATAACAAGTAAATGAGATTGAAGCTATAATAAAAATTCTCCCAGTAAAGAAAAGCCTGGAACCTGATGGCTTCACTGGTAAATTCTACCAAATATTTCTTTCAAGAGGAACTAATACCAATCCTACCAAAACTATTCCAAAAAACACAGGAGGGTGGAATACTTCCAAACTCATTTGATGAGGCTAACATTACCCTAATACCAAAACCAGACAAAGACACATCAAAAAAAGAAAACTACAGGTACCGATATCTCTGATAAACATTCAAGCAAAAATTCTCAACAAAATATTAGCAAACCAAATTCAACAACACATTAAAAAGATAATATCATGACCAAGTGGTATTTATCCATGGAATGCAAGGATGGTTCAATATACACAAATCAATCAATGTGATACAGCATATCAACAAAATGAAGGATAAAAACTATATAAACATTTCAGTCAACACCAACAAAGCATTTGAAAAAATTCAACATCCTTTCATAATAAAAACCTTAAAAATAATTGGGGATAGAAAGAACATACCAGCCGGGCATGGTGGCTCACGTCTGTAATCCCAGCACTTTGGGAGGCCGAGGTGGGTGGATCACGAGGTCAAGAAATCGAGACCAGCATGAGGTCAACATGGTGAAACCCTGTCTCTACTAAAAATACAAAAAATTAACTGGGCATGGTGGTGCGTGCCTGTAATCCCAGCTACTCAGGAGGCTGAGGCAGGAGAATTGCCTGAACCCAGGAGGCGGAGGTTGCGGTGAGCCGAGATCGTGCCATTGCACTCCAGCCTGGGTAAGAAGAGCGAAACTCCGTCTCAAAAAAAAAAAAAGAAAGAACATACCTCAACATAATAAGAGCCATAAACAACAGACCCACAGCTAGTATCATATTGAATGGGGAAAAACTGAAAGCCTGTCCTCTAAAATCGGGAACACAACCAGGATGCTCATATTCACCACTGTTATTCAACATAGTACTGAAGTCCTAGCTAGAGCAATAAGACAAGAGAATGACAGGAAGGGCATCATGAATTGGAAAGGGAGAATTTAAATTATCCTTGTTTGCAGACAATATGATCTTATATTTGGAGAAACCTATTAGAATGGATAAATTCAGTTTAGCTGCAGGATGCAAAATCAACATACAAAAATCAGTAGCATTATTATACACCAACAGCACAACAATGTGAAACAGAAACAAAAGGGCCGGGTGTGGTGGCTCATGCCTGTAATCCCAGCACTTTGGGAGGCTGAGGCAGGCAGATCACCTGAGGTTAGAAGTTTGAGAACAGCCTGACCAACACGGCAAAACCACGTTTCTACTAAAAATAGGAAAAAAGTAGTTGGGTGTGGTGGTGTGCACCTGTAGTCCCCACTACTCAGGAGGCTGAGGTGGTAGAATTGTTGGAACTCGGGAAGTGGAGATTTCAGTGAGCCAAGATCATGCCACTGCACTCTAGCCTGGGTGACAGAGAGAGACTTCGTCTCAAAACAGAAAACAGAAATAAAGTAAGTAATCCCATGTATAGTAGCCACACATATAATTAAATAACTAGGAATCAACCAGAGAAGTAAAAGATGTCTATAATGAAAACTATAAAGCACTGATAAAAGAAATTGAAGACAATGCCAAAAAGGGGAAAAATATTTCATGTTTATGGATTGTAAGAGTTAGTATTGCTAAAATATCCATAATTCCCAGAGCAATCTACAGATTTCATGTAATCCCTATCAAAATACCAATGACATTCTTCACAGAAGTAGAAAAAACAATCCTGAAATGTATATGAAATCACACACACAAAAAAACAGAAGAGCCAAAACTACCCTAAGCAAAAAGAATGAAACTGGAGGAATCACGTTACCAACTTCAAATTATAATACAGAGCCATAGTAACCAAAACAGCATGTACTGGCATAAAAACAGACATATAGACCAATGGAACAGAATACAGAACCCAGAAGCAAATCAACACACCTACAGTGAACTCATTTTCAACAAAGGTGCCAAGAATACACACTGGGGAAAAGATAGTCTCTTCAGTAAGTGGTGCTGGGAAAGCTGGATATCCCTATGTGGAAGAATCAAACTAGACCTATCTCTCATCATATGCAAAAATCAAATCAAAATGAATTAAAGACTTAAATCTAAGACCTCAAACTAGGAATTGACTATAACAAAACACTGCGGGAATTTCCCCAGGATACCGGTCTGGGCAAAGATTTCTTTAGCAATATCCCATAAGCACAAGCAACTAAAATAAAGATGGACAAATAGGATCACATAAAGTTAAATAGAAATAATAGATCAGGCATGTCTGGGGAGTATTCCCTTGGCATAAATAACAAACATAATTAGCAAACAGGTATAGGCATAAAAAGAATTTACATAATACATTAACAGGGATCAGAACAGTGACTTTCCTGAAACAGTTCTTTATTCCTGATCACGTTAATACCTGGTAGCGTTCACTGCCACCCTACCTTAAGGGGAAAGAACTCTGCTGGTGTCATTTGAGAAACCATTTAAAAATCTGAATCATTTTAGATTTCTTAGTGGGGCAGCAAGGATGTATACTTATATACTGCGACTCGGCAGGAGAAGTGGGACAATATGAGAGGTGATGGTAAAACTCCACTGTCTTTTATGGCATATATTCCCATATACTCATTCATAACTATGGCAAATTGAAAATTCTGTAAACTGATAGTATGTTTAACAACAAAATAATACATCACATATGGCTAGCTTATAAATTTCTTAGTGTAAAGGCAGCAATGAATTTGCATCTTGCAACAGATCTGTAAATCCAGTTGCTTTTTTTCTGAAATTTTATAGATATGATGTCTCACAAAACCACGTTCTACAGGGTGAGAAATATCTCCATGCAAAAACTTATGAGATATTTTCCCAAATGACATGTAATTTTTAAAAATTTTTTCCAGAAAAATATGAAAATTTTATCAACCACTTATTCTTCTGAAGAAAAATACTAATTGCTCTTTTAATTTTGCTCTAACAGATGTTTTAAAAGTTTAGACACCGCTGATATTTCTGAATTGCACGTTTCTAGAAGGTAACTGGATGAAACACATTAGATGATTTCAAAAGATGGATCAGTACCTGACTCATTTGGCAAATCATTAGTATCCAGAATAAAATCTGTAAAAATAATATTTTTCAAAGAATCTATACGTGCATACATTCTTAGGAAAAGGAGCTTCTGAATCCAAGGACAAGGACGTTCTGCTCATCTTACTAGTTAAAATCATTTCTCCTCATGGAGTAACTGGGGCTTTCTGATTTATTTTGTGGAACTTTAGTTTGTAGGAAAGCATATACATAGGGTTAAATCTTGTTGGTTTCTGCTCTGGAGAATGTTTCCAACATCCCTTTTTTCCTGGTAATGTTCCAGGACTGGCTCCGATAGTCTTCAGTCTCTTGATAACTGTCTGATAACTGTCGCTGGTCTATCATCCTTAGGCTGAATGAGAGGCTTCCCAGTCAGATCAGCAATGTCAACAGTTTGGGGAGGGTTAAATTCAATGTAGTTCATTGGCTAGATGAACAACAAGCAGTGAAGTGTTTTTTAAATGACCTCCAAGGGCACATACAAGTTAATCATTGTACCTATCTGTTAAGCTCATCTAGGCCTTCTGCCTATAGCAGTGTCCTTGGAAAACCACCTATATTAGGTAAGATTTTTCGGTTCATGAAGGGCCAAGTCGTCACGCCATTTGGGATGAGTTTCCTTCGGTCAAGAAAAGCCTTGGCTAACATACCAATTTCTGTGCCCTGTAGCAAGTTGTCCTGGAGTAGTGCCTGCTAGAGAGGCACCCCAGCTTGAAGTGCTTGGTGATGTACAATAACACAGTGCCCTTGCCTAAGCCCAGGGCTGGGGCCATAATGATCACTGCATGCAGTAGCTGCGGGGATGCCCCCGCAACCATGGACAGAGGCCTAGGCCGTGCCAACTGTAGGGCTTTGGTCTGGCCTGTGCGCTCACCTGATCCACAGCCAGGGTACTAGGTGGCAGAAAGCACTTTTAATTTTATTTTTCCAAGTTAATCAGTGCTTTTCTTTCCGCTATAAAATGTGCTCTCTTGGAAACAACTCAAACATTCACCAATTAGTAAATGGATAAACACATTTTGGTATATTCATGCACTGGAATGTTACTGAGCCATAAACATAAATGAAGTACTGATAAATGCTACAATATGAATGAACCCTAAAAACATTGTGTTCAAAGAGGCCAGATACAAAGGGCCACCTTTCGTATGATTCCATTTATATGAAACACTCAGAATAGGCAAATTTATAGGGGCAGAAAGCAGATTCGTGGTTGCCAGGGCTAATGGAGGAAGAAAGGGGAATGACTGCTAATGGATGTGGGAATTTCTTTTGGGACTAGCTAACTGTAGGGTCACTTTTTTTATTGTGGTAAAATACACATAAAACTTACTGCTAGTGACATTTACTATATTCACAATGTTGTACCACAGTCACCACTATCTAGTTCCACAATATTTTTATCACCCCACATGTAAGCTCTCTTTTGGTCTTTGAAGGTGAAAAATATCACTAGAATATATCTGAGGGAGGAATATCTTAGTTCATCAGTCAGGTTTAGTACTCAGTATAACTTAGTCCGAAAGTTAAAAATTTTTTTTATGCCCAAAGAAGTTGTCTTATTTGATTACTGCTTTCTCCATCTGTTCCTTCTGGAACTCCTAGAATTCCTGTATCTTCTTTCACTGTCTTTTATCTTCTCACTAGTAGCTTCCTTTTCTTTGCATTTCTGTTTTGTATCATGAGGCAACTTTCTGTTTGATCTTTTTAAGTTTGATTTTTAAGAGTATCCATTCTATTTTTTAATTCAATTGAAAGTCAAAAACTGTAAAACCATGTTTTTCCCCCTTCAAACATAGGGTATTTTTAAGTTCCTCCCCACTTTTTTTTTTGAGACAGAGTCTCACTCTGTAGCCCAAGCTGGACTGCAGTGGTGCATTCTCAGCTCACTTACTGCAACCTCTGCCTCCCAGTTCAAGTGATTTTCCCGCCTCAGCCTCTGGAGTAGCTGGGCCACCGTGGCCAGTTAATTTGTTCCCTTCTATTTCTTACATTAAATTTGCCTTACAGGAGCCATTCATTTTGGCTGTTTAGCTTGGTTTTCTGCTCCTCAAACTACTGGGTTTTTTTCTTTCTTTTTTTCTGAGACAGGGTCTCACTCTGTCAGGCAGGCTGGAGGGCAGTGGTGCAATCTTGGCTCACTGCAACCTCTGCCTCCCAGTTCAAGCGATTTTCCCACCTCAGGAGTAGCTGGGACTATAGGTGTGTGCCACCACACCTGCGCTTGGCTAATTTTTGGGTTTTTTGGAAGAGATGGGGGTTCCATCATGTTGGCCAGGCTGGTACTGGGTTTCTTTTAATTTTTTATATGATCTTTGCCCACTTCTATCAGCTGCCACCGGTTCCTTTAGCAGTTGTGGAGTCAGATTGTTGGACTCTTCTGGGCAGCAGATGATTGACAGGTGGTGAAAGCTAAGATAGGAATTCTTCAGTCAGCTGACAATGAGAGCCATGCTCAGGGCTAAACAGAAAGCAAGCTCAAGCAGTTTCCCTAGTTACTGGGCTATGCGACTTGGCTCACCTGACTGGGCCACTGTCTTTGCCACAGGCTTAGCCATGAATCAGGCAACTTTCCAGGCTGCTGGGCTGCCCTTCTTCCCAGCTTTGTAAACAATGAGGACAGAAGGTATCCAGAGGCAAAACTGCTAAATTGTCTCCTCAGAAGCCCAAAGCCTAATATGTGCTTAGCATAGACTCACTCCAGGTTCCACACTATGGTTTGCACCACCACATCTACACCCTACCTATATTTCGGCCATTTTTCTTTGTAGTTGAACCACCCCAGGAGGAAATTTAGATTGCCAGGGAGTTATAGAAACATACATAAGCCATCATCTTACAAAAACTTCATTAAGGTAATTCCCTTTTTATAGTACATTGTCTGAAGATGCTTATTTATGTAATGGAAGCTTAAATCTTAGGAATATAAATCTTATTGATGAGCGCAGCCCCAACTATGGCCCAGAGAGATGGAAGGACTCATGCCAGGATTAGAGATTGGCCTTTTATTTCTTAACATAGGGATCTTTTCAATACATAGACCCATGGCTACCTTTAAAAATTCCATCAGCTCACACCTGTAATCCCAGCACTTTGGGAGGCCAAGGTGGGTGGATCATGAGGTCAGGAGATCGAGACCATCCTGGCCAACATGGTGAAACCCTGAATCTACCAAAAAATAAAAAAATTAGCTGGGCGTGGTGGCGCATGCCTGTAGTCTCGGATACTTGGGAGGCTGAGGTTGCAGTAAGCTGAGATTGTGCCACTGCACTCCAGTCTGGCGCCTGGTGCCTGGCAACAGAGCGAGACTCTGTCTCAAAAAAAAATTAAATTAAATTAAAAAAAATTCCATCAGTATATTCACCTGCATAGCTGTTTCTTCTCCTGCTCCATCTAGTCCAATTCCTTTTCTGGATATTAGGCTAAGTCTCTTTATTCCCTTCACCTCGCGTTTATTCCCTCCTGAAATTTAGTCTGCATATTTCCTACCTGCCTTTCAAGATCTCTCTTTCTGTGCTTACAGTGAGGGGGTATGCCAGAAGTAGTAGTAGTGTTCAGGAGGGAAGCCTAGGAAAAGTAAGGACAGAGGACATCTGCCAAAATTCGGAAGCATCTCCAGGAACCCTTTGCCCTAGGATTTGCCTTCTTGTCATTAGCACCGCTCATCTTTTCCCCTGGGTCAAGTATCTTAGCACTGACTGGATTCTCAGATCCCTCTTTATACTCTCCTTCATTCTACTTTTCTTTCCTCCCTGCTCTCTTAGCACTCCTATTCCAGTGCTCTTCCCTTTCTTTAAAGCTCCTGAATCACAGCAAGGGTAGGAAAATGGAATTAGAGCAGTCCCACTATCCATGGTTTTATTTCTCTGTGGTTCAAAAACATTAAATAGAAAATTCCAGAAATAACAACTCATAAGTTTGAAATTGTGTGCTGCTCTGAGTTGTGAGATAAAATCTTATATAATCCTGCTCCATCCTGCCTGGAACATAAATCATCCCTTTGCCCAGCATAGCCATGCTGTATAACCTACCTGCCTGTCTGTCACTTAAGTAACGGTCCTGGTTATGAAGTGGACTGCCCTAGTATTGCAGTGCTTTGTTCAAGTAACCCTTATTTTACTTAATAATGGCCCCAAAGTACAAGAGTAGTGATGCTGGCATATTGTTATAATTGTTCTATTTGATTACTAGTTATTGTTGCTAATCTTTTACTGTCTAATTTAAAAATTAAACTTCATCATAGGCATATCTATCTATCTATCTATATACATATAAACACAGTATATATATATATATGATTCAGTACTAACTGCAGCTTCAGGGATCCACTGGGGATCCTGAAACATACTCTGCAGATAAGGGTGGGCTAGTGGACAAAGATCTGGATGTTCATTCACGTGCCACTAAGAATCATCACACAGTGAAAAGCATACCACACTCTGGAAGGCTCTGATCAACTTTTTATGCTTCTCCTATTGCAAAACAGAAAATATTAATAGCTTCAAAATGAATGGCTATAGCATTCCCTCAGTATCTTAATTTATAGACTAGGGTTATGTTTTCTAGTATAAAACAGCATTCTGACAACATGGGGAGGCAGCAAGGTGTAGTAGCTAAGAATTAGATTGAGTTCCAATTCCAGCTCCTTCATATACTAGCTATGTGATCTCCTGCAAGTTATGTAACTATAAGTTGTCTCATCTATGATAGACTTTAGCATATCATAAGAGCTTAAGAAAAAGAAAACATTCATATTCATGTTACTGTCACATGCAATCCTTATTCCTTGTCTTAAATCCATGAAAAACCATCATAAATGCCATTTTGTGTTTTAGAAAATGTTGATATAATATTTAATAAGCTTGCTGCTGCCCAGGTTAATATGCATCTAACCTCCTCTTAAATTTTATTACCAAAGAATGTTTTAGTGGACAATGTCTCTAAGGTTAAATGAGGATACTTATAACCAGCCTTTTTAAAAATTAAATCACACATTGAGGATAAACACACACACACACACACACACACACACACGAATCTGATATTTCTTACCAAGACAGTTTGAAGCATCAACTTGTTCTTTCAAAAAATCAACACACATTTTCTTCACAGGTTCAATCTGATATTGGTTTGCTGCATCCAACAAAGACTGAACATTGTTGCTATTCACAGAAATTCTGCAAATAAGTTAGAGGAAATATTAATTACCCATGATTTTTATTTAAATGTTCCTGTGGAATGTACTCTAACAGCCCCTGAAATTAAACACAAAATTAAACTTTCAGTCCTTGAATTAGTATGGTATAGGATACCCAAACTCTTCCATCCTTGTGGTTTTTTGTTCTGAAGAGTTTGTAGCACACCAATTTGTTACAGCAATGCTTTGCCATGGTAGATACCAATATTACTTTTTTGAAATAAAAATCATCTTTGTTAACTCACCTAGCAGTATAAGCAAATTCCACAAGTTGTTCAATAATATCAGGTTCAGCATCTTTGAGTTCTACTTCAAAAGACTTTGATTCAAGCATGTTAGCTACAATGAAGAGAAAAAACATAAATGGAATGTGTCATCTTCCTAGCTTTTAAAGCGGTTAAGAACTTAAGGCCACAGAACAGTGAAGAGATTGAAAAAGTGGTCAGTTGATAATCAAAGGAAAAAATATGCTTTCATTAGACCTAAAGGCCTGATGCCTTTATTGTTATTGTTAAATGTGGAAAAAAAATAACAGGACCGTTCTGTCTGGAAGAAAATACCCCGGCAAGCCCAACATTCCTATAGTAAATGCAAATTAATTCTCCACACAAAATGTGCCTTAAATTAAGCTAAGAAAATAGTGAATTAATGTATTTTTTTAAAGCCCATATTAACAGAGACATAAAACTAAATTTTGTTTTTTTCCCAAGCTCATAAAATAGCATTAGGTAGAGGAAATAGGACTTGGACCCAGTTCTTAACACCAAATCCAGGGTTCTTTCTAGCACAATAAGCTGTATCTTTTTTTTTTTTTTTTTTTTTTAAGTTTAGCTTGCAGGCTCAAATGTCATGAGATTTATCTACCTCTTTGCCTTTCCACCTGATGTTAAAAAGAAAACCCTGGGCTTTTTTTTTTTTTTGCCCAGGTTGGAGTGCAGGGGCATGATCTCAGCTCACTACAACCTCTACCTCAACCCTGGGCTTTTAAGTAGAAGCTGTACCTCCATCAATAAAGGCATCAGGCCTTTAGGTCTAACGAAAGGACATTTTTTCCTTTGATTATCAGCTGACCACTTTTTCAATCTTTTCATTGTTCTGTGACCTTAAGTTCTTAACTTTAAAAGCTAGAAAAATGACATATTCTCTTAGATTTTAGTTCATTCTCATAGAAGAAATAATGCCATGTTTTCCCTTAAGATACTTACTTGTGAACATTAAGTTAAAAAAATGACTGGCTGCAGCAAGAACAACACGATGAGCAGGTATCTTTCTTTCCTGGACCATGAGGATCACATCACACAATGTTTTCTAATCAAAGGAAAAATACAGAAAATAAATAGAGGCTCACTAGCCTAGCTTGGCAATACATATTAAAAAGGTGCTTGCCAAATGCCTTATTTCTATTTTCTATTTAAAGCCAATCTTTTTCCAGCACAGACTTTCTTTTAAAGATATATTTAGGAAGGACTTAAAGATATATTTAGGAAGGACTTGCTGACATTTAGTATAAAAATTCGGCACTAAGTTTCCCAACAGTCAAGAGGAAAGAAAAAGTTCCTCATAATCAGAAACAAACAAGTCTACTAATCCTTCAGAGAAGTCTTTTTTTTTTTTTCTGACACAAATTCTAAGATAATTTCTCATGGTAAACTTTTCTGGGGAAATGAAATGACATCATCGCAGTGCCCCTGATAGTTTTTCAAACACAGCAATTAGTTTTTATAGGATTTATTTTAAATTATTTATCCTTTGTGAAATCCAAAACATACTCTACATTTCCTAAGAAAGTAGCATTCACAGATCTAACCTGAAACAGAAACAGCTCAGAATACAGAGAGTAGATGAACTAAGTGTCTCTTTAGCAATCTTTCCTTAAATAACACTTCTCTCAAATGCACTTCTGATAGAAGTTGGATAGCAGCCAGTTTTAAATTGTGATTTCTGACCAAGGCCAAAATAGTATCACCCTCAGCTGCTTAAAAAAAGCAGCTCTGAGTAAATACTTAATTAAAATGTGGGGAAAATGGAATAATAAAGAAAAACATTTAAGGCTTACTAGAACCGTTAAAAATGAATATCAAGGAAAAAAAGTCCTTTTTGCCAAATAAAATTTTAATTTCTTAACGAAGTTAAAGATAAAATATAAAGGTCAGGCTTATAGAAAACTTAGCACATGCAATATGTTAAGCACTGTCCTAGGCACTGGGAATATGAGGGAAATAATATATTCGGAGTAAAAAAAAATCACAAATCTAAGATTGGCTTCATGGCTCAGTGGATTTGCAAATTTTAAGTATTTTACTAAAACTGTTAATATAATTTGAAAGAGAAAACCCTGTTATTTCTTACTATATTATTTTGTGAAGAAAAATCAAAACAAAATAATAATGTTTAGAATGATAGAGAAAATAAGCCCCAAACAGCAGGCTAACAAATGAACAAAATTTCACTTTTACAGCTTATTTGAAGATTTTTAAATAAGGTCTACTGACTATTATTTAAAATTTATACACGGAGTTATAGCTAAAGCTATATTTATTCTCATAGTGTCTTGAAGTTTTAAATTTTATTTCCTTTCATTTGGGGAGGGACACAGAGGTGGAGCTCTCAGGTGATTTTGCTACATATTACACCAACAAATACCAAGTAGCAGAACCAAGTTAACTATTTGATTACCACCAAAAAGCAAGCGATTAAGTTGCCTTGGAGGTCGGGGGAGGGAGAGAAGGAGAGGGAGAAAGGGGTGGGAAGTGACGAATAAAGATGATAAAGCAGCAAGCAACTCAGATTATATCAGATCATAGGAAAGGAATCTATGGCTAGTGATGGGAACTTTTTTTTTTTTTTTTTTGAGACAAAGTCTCGTTCTGTCACTCAGCCTGGAGTGCAGTGGCATGTTCAGCTCACTGCAACCTCCACCTCCTGGGTTCAAGCAATTCTTCTGCCTTAGCTTTCTGAGTAGCTGGGACTACAGGCACCCGCCACCACACCTGGCTAATTTTTTTTTTTTTTGAGACAGAGTCTTGCTCTGTTGCCAGGCTGTAGTGCAGTGGGGCAATTTTGGCTCACTGCCACCTCTGCCTCCCGAGTTCAAGCGATTCTTTCGCCTCAGTCTCTTGAGTAGCTGGGATTACAGGCATGCACCACCAAGTCCAGCTAGTTTTCGAATTTTTAGTAGAGATGGGGTTTCACCATGTTGGCCAAGATGGTCTCAATCTCTTGACCTCATGATCCGCCCGTCTCGGTCTCCCAAATTGCTGGGATTACAGGCATGAGTTACCGCACCCGGCCGGTCATGCCCGGCCAGTGTGTGTGTGTGTGTGTGTGTGTGTGTGTGTGTGTGTGTGTATTTTTTTTAAGTAGAGTCGAGGTTTCATCATGTTGGCTAGGCTTGTCTTGAACTCCTAACCTTGTGATCCACCTGCCTCGGCCTCCCAAAGTGCTGGGATTACAGGCATGAGCCACCATGGCGATGAGAACATCTATGAAACATAGGGCTAAACCAAAATACAGCAAAAACATCTCCAAGGCATACTCAATGATAGAGAGTTTATAAGAATGACTTTATAGGCACTGAAGGAGGTTGAAGAAATGCAGATCTTTATATAACAAATGAGTTTTAGTCTAAGATCAATCTCCAGCTGGATATTAATGTTTTGAGGAGTGGGGAGATTAAGTGGGAGAAATCTTTTGTATCTAAATGGTACACTTATTTGCCTGTACTACAACAGACTGATAATTTCCAATAATAATGGGACTGACCTATAGCAAAAGGCCTCTCCTGTTATCAATATGCTCAAAAAAGGTACATCCAGACAAGAAATAGGGACTGGGTGTGGTTGCTCACATCTGCAATCCCAGCACTTTGGGAGGTCAAGGCAGGTGGATTACTTGAGCCCAGGAATTTGAGACCAGCCTGGGCAATATGATGAAACTCTGTCTCTACCAAAAAAAAAAAAAAATTAGCCAGGTGTGGTGGTGTGTGCCTGCAGTCCCAGTGACTGGGGGAGGTAGGTGGTGCTGAGGTAAGAGGATCACTTGAGCCTCGGAGGCAGAGGTTGTAGTAAGTAGGGATTGCATCACTGTATGCCAGCCTGGGTAATACAGTGAGACCCTGTCTCAAAAAAAGGAAAGAAATAAAAGAAAGATACAAAGAAATAAAAAGAAATGGAAAGAGACAGAGACCAAGCAAAATTGAAGAATTTGAAAGGTAACAAATCCTTGGTGAGTTGAAGAGTGAGAAACCTGAAAACAAAAACCTAACTTCTGAACAATACATGTTCACTGGTTAAACCTGACGGGAAAAAAATTCCTGCAATTCTTCTGTCCATGTCCCCTCCCATATGTACCCTTGTATTTATGATCGTTATCTGTATTTTCTTTAGTCTCTTATAAACAGTATAGATTTTGTTGTGACTTAGTCTGAAGTTCTCATCATCTAAAATTACTGGTAGCGTTTTATTTCAATCCTTTATACTCATCGTAACATGTTTCATCGTATATATGTCATCTTCTTGTATGCTATTATCAATTTTGCTGTCTTTTTTGCTTTAACTGACAGTCGATGTATCAGTTGCTATTTTGATCATTTTCTTTGCACATTTTTTATACATCTTTCAAATATTTCTAAACTGAATCCAGAAGGGCATTAATCAAATATCACCCTAGGAATGCAAAGAGGGCTCAAGAACAATGATTCTATTAATGTGATTCATTATATTAGTATGCTAAAAGAGAAAACCTTAATGTAGAAAAACTTTAATAGATGCCAAAAGGGTGTGTGATAAATTAAAGATTCATTTCCTAAGACTCTTTAATAAATAAAATGATTGGTCTGTATGCTGAAGATCAATAGCAGTAAAAAACAGGCAAATGATTGAGTCATTTACACTAGAGCCTGGGTGACAGAGGGAGACCCCATCTGAACAGACATTTCTCAAAACAAGACATGTAAATGGCTAACAAACATGAAAAATTGCTCAACATCACTAATCAGGGAAATGCAAAGTAAAACCACAATGAGGTATCGTCTCGCCCCAGTTAGGATGGCTATTATTAAAGACAAAAATTAACAAATGCTGGTGAGGATATGGAGAAAGGGAATCGATTCCTACTCCACCTTTTTCTGAAAAAGGGTCTCACTCTGTTACTCTGGCTGGAGTCCAGTGGCATGATTCTGGCTCACTGCAGTCTCAACCTCCTGGGCTTCAGAGATCCTCCTGCCTCAGTCCTCCAAGTAGCTGGAACTGCAAGTGAGTGCCACCATGCTTGGCTAATCTTTTGTAGAGATGGAGTTTCACTATGTTGACCAGGCTGGTCTTGAACTCCTGAACTCCAGTGATCCATCCACCTTGGCCTCCCAAACTGCTAGGATTTGAGTCACTACGCCCAGCCAGAAAAGGGAACTCTTATAGATGTTGGTGGGAATGTAAACTAGTACAGTCAATATAGAGAACAGTATGGAAATTACTCAAAAAACTACCTATGATCTAGCGATCTCACTGCTGGACATTTATCCATAGGAAAGGAAATCATTATAACAAAGAGATATCTGTACCCCCATTTTTACTACAGCACTATTCACAACAGTCAAGATATAGAGTCAACCTAGGTGTCCAATGACAGATGGATAAAGAAATGTGGTATATATACACCATGGAATACCATTCAGCCATAGCAAATAATGAAATCCTATCTTTCATGGCAATATGGATGGAACTAGAAGACATTATGTTCATTGAAATAAGCTAGGAACAGAAAGTTAAATACTACATGTTCTCCCTCATATGTGTAAGATAAAAAAGTTGACCTTATCTAAGCAAGAAGTAGAATAGAAGATACTAGAGACTGGAAAGGAGTGGAGAAAGGGGAGGGGAAAAGAAGGGACAAGGAGAGGTTTGTTAAAAGACACAAAATTACAGCTAGATGAAAGGAAAACGTTCTAGTAGTCTATATCACTGTAGGGTGACTATAATTAACAATAATATTAGATTCAGGCTGGGAACAGTGGCTTATACCTATAATCATCCCAGTACTTTGGTAGGCTGAGGCAGGATTGCTTGAAGCCAGGACTTCAAGACCAGCTTGGGCAACATAATGAGATCCTGGCTCTACTAAAAATAAAAAATTAGCCAGGTGTGGTGGCACACGTCTGTAGTCCCAGTTACTTGGGAGGTTGAAAAAGCAAGATCACTTGAGCCCAGGAATTTGAGGTTGCACTGAGCTATCAGCCTGGGTGACAGAGCAAGACCCTGTTTCTCATAAAATAATAAACATTAGATTCAAGAAAGAAGATATTGAATGTTCCCAACAAAAAGATAAAATAAATGTTAGAGAGAATGATTATACTAATTAGCCTGATTTGTTCACTATACATTATATGTAATGAAACATCATTGTATACCCTGTAAGTACAACTATTATTTGTCAATTAAAAAAATTTTTTTTAAAAAGAAATCAACAGCAGACATCACATGCAATGGTGAAACATCAGACGTGTTCTCGTTTCAAGCTTGAAACAAGGTATACAGTGCTGGGTGTGGTGACTCATGCCTGTAATCCCAGAACTTTGGGAGGCAGAGGGGGACAAGAGTTTGAGATCAGCCTGGGCAACATGGTAAAACCTATCTCTACCAAAAATACAAAAATGTAGCCAAGCAAGGTGGCACATATCTGTGGTCCCAGCTACTTGGGAGGCTGAGGTGAAAGGATCTCTTGACCCCAGGGGCAAAAGGTTGCAGTGAGCTGAAATTGCACCACTGCGCTCCAGCCTAGGTGAGGGAGTCACACTCCATCAAAAATAAATAATAAAATAAACCACATATACATATTCTTGTCATTACTATCATTCAAACTTGCTCTGGAAATCTCAGCCAAATCAGTAAGAAGATAAAGATAAATCAACTTAACACTTATAGAAATAAGAAGCAAAGTCAGTAAAATGGCCAGACACAAAAAAGATAAATTTTGAAACACAATTAGCTATGTAGTATGAGTAATAAGCCTAAACACAAACAAGAACAAAAACCTGTCACAGAAGCAACAAAATAGCATTGAGAAACATAAGAAATGCGAGGGATCTTAAGTGGCAATTTGACATATGATAAAGATACCATTTCAAAAATGTGGTGAGGTGGTGGAGAACAGGACATGTTTAGGGTAGTAAAATTATTCTTTAGGGTATTGTAATGGTGGATATGTCATTATACATTTGTCAAAACCTGTAACATGTAACACAGAGTGAACCCTAATGTAAACTCTGAAAATTAATAATATGTAACAATATTAGGGGTTAGGCACAGTGGCTTACCCCTGTAATCCTGGCACTTTGGGAGGTTGAGGCGGGTGCATCACTTGAGGCCAGAATTTCAAGACCAGGCTTGCCAACATAGCAAAACCCCGTCTCCACTAAAAACACAAACATTAGCTGGACATGGTAGCGCACGCCTGTAATCCCAGCTTCTTGGGAGGCTGAGTCATGAGAATTGCTTGAACCCAGGATACAGAGGTTGCAGTGAGCAGAGACTGTGCCACTTGCACTCCAGCCTGGGCAACAGAGTGAGATTCTGTCTCAAACAAGCAAAAAAGTAACAATATTGACTCATCAACTGTAACAAACATACCACACTAATGCAGTATGTTAATGACAGGGGTAACTGTGTGTAGAGAAGGAGGTGAGGGAATAAATATCAATGCTGTACTTTCTGCTCTCAATTTTTCTTTTTTGAGATAGGGTCTTGTTGTGTCTGCCAGGCTGGAGTATAATGGTGCAATCTCAGCTCATTGCAGCCTCAAACACCTGGGCTCAAGTGATCCTTCCACCCCCTCCTCCCAAGTAGCTGGGATCACAGGCATGTGCTACCATGCCTGGCTAATTTTTTATTTTTTGTAGACACGAGGTCTCACTGTGTTGCCCAGGCTGGTCTCCAACTCCTGTTCTAAAGCAATCTTACCTAGCACCTTGGCCTCCCAAAATATAGGGATTACAGGAGTGAGCTCTCACACCTGGCTCAAATTTCCTATGAAACTAACACTGCTCTTAAAAAAGAAAGTCTATTAAGTCGGAAGTGGTGGCTCACACCTGCTCACTTTGGGAGGCTGAGGCAGGTAGATCATGAGGTCAGGAGATCGAGACCATCCTGGCCAACATGGTGAATGAAACCCCATGTCTACTAAAATACAAACAATTAGCCAGGCATGGTGGTGTACACCTGTAGTCCCAGCTATTCGAGAGACCGAGGCAGGGAAATTGCTTGAACCCAGGAGGCGGAGGTTTCAGTGAGCCGAGATCATGCCACTGCGCTCCAGCCTGGTAACAGAGCAAGACTCTATCTCAAAAAAAAAAAAAAAAAAAAAAGTCTATTAAATAATGTGGTAAGAGATCAGATAATTGAAAATGATACTGAGATAACTTAATCATTTAGGGAAAACATTAGATTCCTCACTCATAATGTAATCCCTCTTCCCCTGGGAGGGTAAGTACTGAGAAGGAAGTTTCAGTCTCTATTCATCACATGTGGAAAAGTGAATACAGGATAAACAAGACTGCAGCAGAGATCACTGATAACACATAGCCAGGCCTTCTGGCTCATTCTTCTTTCCTAGGTCTGCTCCAAAAGTGGGACATTGCTCATTGGGGCAGGCTTGCCTGTTTGGCAGGAGAGAACTGTTCCTGCTCATCAGTTGTTCTGCCTCAGACTGGGTAGGTAAGTTTAGTTAAGGGGAGAAAGAACAGAGAGCCCAATTTAATGCTCCAGTCAATGTTCTCTAATTTGTCTTCATCATTAATTTATCTGTCTTCTGTGTCTACTGCTCAATTGTTTAGAACTACTAGTGAAGGGTCCTCAAATCTGTATGCATTGGTACTCAAGGCATCATAGAGAAAGACAGAAACTTTGGTGCTGCTTTAGTGCCTGCAAGATTTGGGGCCTTTTACAGGAAGAAACCTTTGGTTCCAGGAAAGCCTCATCTTGGAAGAGGCAGACATTTTGGGCATCTGTTGGTACCGTGACCTTTTGCTCTCTATCAAGTTTGCCAGACAGGATTACAAAAGGCAGCTAGGTCCACATAAGTGCTAAAGCACTGTATGAGGATTTAGCTTTTAATCATATGTGCTGTCATTAGCAGGAAGCATGCAATCAACTGCCCCACATTCTAATCTTTGTCATATCCCAAGGAGGAGACTGAGGAATGATTAACCTTTAGATTTATGTGGCTTGTCAACAAGGTTCTGAAATCACTCCCTCCCAGCATGATATCAAATTGGCATCGGGTATAAATCCCTGAGCAGATTGTAGATTCAACTATAGCTGGGTGGTAGATTTAAATTACTAAAAATATAAAGGGGAATGGGGCCCTTATTACATGGGGTAAATAATCTTCTTGGATTAGTTACTAGAAAGCCTCAATAAAGTCATAATAAACCCAAAGGCTCAGAAACATTAAAAAGACTTCTCTAGAAATCACATTTGTCAGAAAAGCAAAGAAAAACAGAATTGAACTTAAACACATACACAATTAGAATAAGACAAGTGGGATATGAAAGAAAAACAAAGGAAGATACCTAGACTAAGCAGAAGGAAAAGGGGGACTGCTTTCCTTAAAGGAACCATATGCCAGGTGAGGACAAACAACTGTGAAAAGAAAAAGAGACTTGGGCATAATTGCCCTTTAAGAGATGGTACTAGGAAAAAAAAAGCTATTTTTGTTGTTATTTATTCAAGGGAGGTGTTATGGACCAAACAGGAACATAGGAAGAGAAGTAAGAATTCAGGAGTAGATTAAAATGGTTCTCTCAGAAAGGCCTGGATCAGCACTTTGAAAGCCAAGGCATGCGATCACCTGAAGACAGGAGTTCAAGACCAGCCTGGCCAACATGGCAAAACCCTGACTCTACTAAAAATACAAAAATTAGCTGGGTGTGGTGGTGCATGCCTGTAATAGCAGCTACTTGGGAAGCTGAGGCAGGAAGACCACTTGAACCCCAGAGGCAGAGGTTGCAGTGAGCCAAGATTGTGCCACTGAACTCCAGCCTGGGTCACAGAGAGAGACTTGATCTAAAAAAACAAAAAACAAAAAACCCTGGATCTAGGAAAATTTTGTGATTCCTCTTAACGCTAAAGAAATTAAGAGAAAATTAGAGGACTTCTTTGAAAAATAAGACAAGTTAAGTTCAGATAGATTTGAAAAGGAGAAAGATGAGCAAGAGTATTTCTTGCATTATTAAGTAATTTTCAAGGTGGATATTGCTGGGAAGACAGGTTCACATTTGCTTACATAGCGAAACTGGGAAGTCTGTGGAACTAAGGGAGAGTACTAGATCACATTAAAGGAAGTCAAATAACCCAAAAGTAGTCCAGTTCTAAGTTAGATGCTGGACATCCCCAAAATTAGAATTACTGAAAGTAGTGAAGGCTGGCAGTAACTGAACTAATTCTGACTACATGGGCTCTCTTATTTTCCACTAGGGGAAGCTCCATAAGAAAGGCATTAGAGGAATAAGTATGCAAGCAAAACAAACACCAAAATCATAAGGAAAAGAAAAAGAAAGCTATTCTATTCTAAACATGTCAGCTACTTGATGGAGAAAGGAAAAGATCCAACTTAAGCAGGTTAGCAAGTCAGCTGAGGCTGTGTGAAAGGAACAGATGTACCACAGAGGAAGATGTAACACTGGAGACATAGCCCGTTTTGACACAAATAGGTGACAGAAAGAAGCATGTCTGCTGCTGCGTTTGCAAGGCATTGAAGATTCAAATACTGACAAAAAGCAAGGTTTAAATGTGCAGGATGGACATTTAAACCTTGCTTTTAATTAAGCTTTAAATGTGCGGGATGGACAATAAGGAAAGAAGGGGAACTCTTATGATACCTGGTAGCTGAATATTATCACCCTAGCAAATTTCTAACAACTGTCCAAGAAAAAGAATGAGTCCTATGCCAGAGAAGCATCAACATACATTGAGGAAATCTCTTCTGTAGATGGTAAACAGTGCCCCTATAAGCCTCTTGATAGAAGATTCCTCCCAACTATGTTAGTGCTACTCTGTAGATTATAGAAAGCTGATTCAGACTGGCAAGCCAAAAGCCTAGGGTTTTCTGTTCCCCAGAAACCAAAGTTTATATTCTGTTTTTGGCCGGGAAAAATAATGTGAGTTAGGATTGTATAAATAACATGTCAACATCTGGGATGTTTGGTATAGAGATGAGAGATCTTCTTGTATCAATCCTAGGGACATACTGACATACTGAAAAAGTGGCATCAACTACCTTGAAATTGGAGAAATTCAGCTTTGGAGGTGCTAAGCTAACTAAATCCATTCCAGTGGAAGACAGCCCACATTGCAGCTGCTGAAGAAGCTACCCTGACTGTACCCAAACACTCAAGCAAATGCTTTCTGGCTGACTAAACTGAACAGTGTAAGAAATCAGAGTGAGCACATATTTGGCATTCAATTGCCTTTCATTTTAATTCAGAGGAAGAGCATAGATGTTGGAATTTAATCATGAGAGGGCTCACAACAGTCAGATATGGAATAATTTATGTTGCGAGTACAGAATTGTAAGGAGTGCTTTAGGCCATCATTTGGTTCACCATAGAACATCCAGAGAGCTATGAATGACACCTTGGCTTAGAAAACTTTGAGATGGGAAACAGAAGTGAACTGCCAGCCTGTAATATCTCAAGGCCTAGTGTTAATAGTTATCTACCCATTTCAAAGCTTTCTTGGGTAAAAATTCAAATAACCTCTTAACCTGGTCTTGGAGGATACAAAAAAACAACAGTTTTTGGTAGAGGAGAGCAGCTGCATAAGCATTTAAGATAGATCAAAGCATTCCCTGAGCTAATAAGAAAATAGGCCAAAAGACAAGGCATCTTGGAGAAAAGAACTCAGCGCTACTTGGTCCAGCTACTTTGTGTTGGAGGTTTGGGGTGGGACTTTAGTGCCTGAATTCTATCACTCAGCCTACTGAGATTCTCAACTCAGGGAGTTTACATAAGGAAGGATCAACAACCAAATGAGACATAAAAAGATGTGCTTTTGACTGAAGGATAAGTACTTGTTAATCTCCCATATGCAGTCTTCTCTTATAAAACAAAGTTGGAAAATGAGGCTTTGCTTGATAAGCCAACCTTTAAATTGCCCTTACATACACCAATAATCTAAATCTTGGAATCTGCATATTCATATGTTCTACAGGAAAAAAATGAAAGAGATGGCTTGGCCCAAATCCACCTTATGGAGTCCATCAGAACACATACCTTACTTGTCCTACTCAGCAGATGGAGTCCTTAAATACAACAAGGTAGGCTGGGTATTGTGGCTTATGCCTGTAATCCCAGCACTTTGGGAGGCCGAGGTGGGTAGATCACTTGAGGTCGGGAGTTTGAGACCTCAGCCTGACCAACACAGAGAAATCTCATCTCTACTAAAAATAAAAAAATTAGCCGAGTGTGGTGGTGTAGGCCGTAATTCCAGCTACTCGGGAGGCTGAGGCAGGAGAATAGCTTGAACCCAGGAGGCTGAGGTTGCAGTGAGCTGAGATCGCGCCATTGTCCTCCAGCCTGGGCAACAAGAGTGAATACTGTCTCAAAAAAAACAAAAAACAAAAAACAAGGTAGCTCTCAACAGAGTAACTTTACCATTAATAAAACAGCAGTGTCAGCCGGGCGCAGTGGCTCATGTCTGTAATCCCAGCATTCCGGGAGGGCGACGGGGGTAGATCACATGGTCAGGAGATCGAGACCATCCTGGCCAACATGGTAAAACCCCGTCTCTACTAAATACAAAAAAATTAGCCAGGCATGGTGGTGGGCACCTGTAATCCCAACTATATGGGAGGCTGAGACAGGGGAATCACTTGAACCCGGGAGGCAGAGGTTGAAGTGAGCCAAGATCGCACCACTGCACTCCAGCTTGAGTGACACAGCAAGAATCCATCTCAAAAAAAAAAAAAAATAGACACAGAGCTCAGACCTCCTACCTAAGGTTCTAGTTGGAGAACAGATTATAAAATAAATTAAAAACAAACAAAAAACAGCACTGTCTTCAATTTTAACTTGATTAGATTATCAACACCCCTCTCTCATTGGATAAAGTGAGGGAGTGAGATAGATATGAGCTCAATATGCCTCATTTCCTTTCAGCTTTTTAAAGTAGTGTTTTTCAAGTTTTTTTTTTAGGTAGCAGAATCCATTCTCAAATAAGCTAATCTGATACAATTTATATAGACAGAATGGTCTCTCTGTAGCAAGAATTAACAGCCTGGCAACCAAGAAATATGAGGCTCCCTTCAATATTACACTTAATGATTCACTTAAAATAATTTTGCTTCTAATCTCACCAATTAGTCTTTCTACTAGTGAGTTCTGTTACAGAGATTTGGAGAACCAAGAGAAAAATGATTCAACCAAGTGATAGAAAAATGTTTCCCTAGGATTGAAAATTAAGACTGTGACCTGCTTGGAGAATCGCCTGAACGGGGTAGATGGGGGCTGCAGTGAGCTGAGATCGTGCCACTGCACTCCAGCCTGGGTGAAGGAGCAAGATTCCGTCTCAAAAAAAAAAAAAAGTGACCTGCCTATATTCGCCTCCTAATTTTTGCCTGTTCTTCGGATAAAAAGAACAAAAGATAGGGCTTTGAAGCCTTGCTTAATATTCAACGTAAGTTCATCACAACCTCAAAAGAATCTTTAAAATACTGACAGCCATAATACCATTTCTATTCTTTGCAAAGACTACTTTCTTCAACCTCCGGCTTCGCCTTCTTCCTCCATTTTAGCATAGGATCTCATTTTCCTATTTTTTTTTTCAGAGAAAAGAGAAATCTCTGGATTGAAACTCCTTCATTCTTCTGATTCCAAACACACCTACTATCAATCCCCTCCTTCTTCCCACTTCTTATGGAAGTATGGTGAACTGCCCCCCACCCCTGTCTGAGATTAATCACATTTGCTTTGAATCTCATCTCAGGAATTATTTATTAATTACCCACTCTGTCTCATATATATTCAACCTCTATATCTCTTTTTCCCACTAGTTTTAAGGACTCCTATATCTTTCCCATTTAAACAAATAAAACCCAGCAACCTTCATTTGACTCCCTCTCCCTTCAAGGCCCAATTTCTCAAAAAGCTGCCTGAATTTCCTCATATTCTACTCACTTCAGCTTGCATCAATCTGACTCCCATTTGCCTCCCCATCAAAATAAGTCTCATTACAGTCAAAATACCACTCTGTTGCTATGTCCTATAAGTATTTTTAGTTTTAATCTTATTCTGACCTTTTATCAGCTTCAACATTTGCAATAATACTCCTTCTGAACAGAGTGCTTTATACCATTTGGCCATCCTGACTTCCTGTGATCTTCCTCCTGAAACAATTTCTTCTCAATTTTTCAAAATTCTCATTTTTCTCCTACTCTTTTGGTGATTCCTCTGTTATCGCCTTCATAGGCCCATTCCCTATCCTTTATCCTGGACTTTTGACTCTTCGCAGCTCCAAATAAGAAGTTATCTTCTACATGCAGAAAATTCACAAATGTATACATTTAACTGACAACTTTCCAGACCTGTCAACTTGTCATGTATACTTCAGTGTCCCAATGGCATTACAAACTAAACACATCTAAAACATAAATTATAATCCTTTCCCCAAGGCCTTGCTCCTTTTCCAGTATCTCCTTTCTCAGTGAATGTGTCATCATGCATTTAGTAACGCATTCCCTAACCCTAGAGATCATAAGTGACACCTTATACTGGATCCCTCAACATCCAATCAAGTGCCAGCATCACCACACAAATAGCTAACACTTACTGAGATGTTACTTGTTATTAGGTCCTATTTTAAGTTATCTTAATTTGGTTATCTAAATTAGTTATCACAACTACATAAGGTAGTTATTACCAAGTCCTGTTGATGACTTATTATCTTTTAAATAAGATAATAAAAGAAGTTTGTCATCTTTTTAATCACCTTTTCTTCATTGATGTTGCTTGTGGCTGCCACTGTCATCACCTCAGTCCAAAGGTCCATCATGTCACATTCGACTACAACTTCCTATTTGGTCTGCCAGCAACCACTCTGAAAACTCTTTAATTCATTCACCACAGAGCAGTAAGTGTTTTTTTTTTGGACATGGAGTCTCACTCTGTCTCCAGGCTGGAGTGCAAATGGCGCAATCTCAGCTCACTGTAACCTCTGTCTCCCAGGTTCAAGTGATTCTCCTGCCTCAGTCTCCTGAGTAGCTGGGTCTACAGGCATGTACCACCACACCTGGCTAAGTTTTTATAAGTTTAGTAGAGATGGGGTTTTACCATGTTGGCCAGCCTGGTCTCAAACTCCTGACCTTAAGTGATCCACCTGCCTCGGCCTCCAAACGTGCTGGGATTACAGGTGTGAACCACTGAGCCAGTCCTAGTAACCTTTTTCAAAGAGAAAAACACCCCACCTCTACAAACATGGATGCACATGCACACAAACAAACACACACACACACACACACACACAGATTTTAGAATAAGGGCAAAATCTCCTAAGGACTTATGAAGCTATGCATGGGCAGCTCCCTAGCTACTTCGCCAGTTTCATCTTGCACCATCGTCCCCTTTATGTTCTGTGCTCCAGTTACACTGACCTTTAATCAGTCTCAAACTTGCCATTCTATAATAAAGTAGGTCTGCAACTCAGAGCTTCTGAATATGTTGTTCCCTCTACTAGAGATACTCTTCCATTTTCTCTCTACCTAGTTAACACCTGCTCTTATTTCAGCTTTCAATGACTACTTCCTTAGAGAAAACTTCCTGATGGTCAAATTACCCACACATATGCCCTTGTTGTACCATATTATACTCTGTGTAATACCTACCACTGTTGCAATGTTACCTTTATTTGTGTGATTACTTGACTAATGTCTTGCTTTTCTACTAGACTATAAATCACATGAGGATAGATTGTCAGGGTTTGCTTATCATTGCAACCCCAGTATCTAGCAAAATGTTTAGCATATGGTGGGTTCTCAGTAAGTATTCATTTCAATGAATGAGCTTGGAGGCCAAATTGAACTAAGGGAATAAATAGATAGTAAGAAAATATAGTGAATTTACCCAACTTTTGATTTTAATGGGGGGAGAAAAGTATTTAGAGGGATATGTTGAGATTAAGAATGGGTTTGCTAGTTGGTTGGTTCAAAAGCTGGAGAGGCTAAAACAAGCTTAAGTGCTAATAGCAAGAATCCAGCAAAGAAGAAAAGTTAAATGATTCTCAACAAAGATGGAATAACCAACAGTATAATACTTCTGAGAAGCCTGGGTAGAACTACTGGCCTTAGAAAAAGCAGCAGCATCTCCATTGTAGCAGGATAAGAAGAGAAAAGGGAAAGTGTCAAAATAGTTTATAGATCTGGTGGTAGAAAGTGAAAAGATAGATAGTTCTAATGACTTCTATTTATCTAAGATGTCAAAAGAGGAGTGATCTGCTGAAAGTGAGGATCTAAAGGACTCACACTGGAGGAAAGTAGTAAAACAAAAAGTAAGATTGCTCACTGGGACTGATAATCTAGTTGAAATTAGTGGCCAAGTACTTACTTGGCAGAAGTTGCCCAATAATGAGAGATTTTCCAGCTGTGCTTGGAACCTTCCACAAAGAAGGTAAACAGTCATTAATATTGAAGTTTGCCAAATGGACAGGAAAAAGGGACAGAGGATCAAGAAAGCTGGGGCACTGGAGAGAGAGTGGAGTGACAATAGCTTCTAAGCTCTACAGACAGAAAAGGAAAACAGAAAAGAGTAAAGTACAGGAAAAAGAATAGGAAGGTTTGGATGACTGGAGTTGTCAATGGAAGAGAATTAAATGAGACAAAGCACGTAAAACACTCTGCAGAGTGACTGAAACACAGTTATAAGTGCTCAAGAAGTCTTATTATTAACCAGGGTTTAACACTGAAGGTTTAGATTATTCACAAGAGAACCTAAATATAATGACGTAGTAATTTACAGTCAGACATGTCAGACAGATGAGAATACAGAAGCAAAGTCATTTTAGCTGGCAAGTGAGCCCAGTTAACTGCCCAGTATCTAATCATCAAATCAGCTTTGTGGTTCTCTCACATAACTCTCAGTAAGAACTTTAACATAAGCTTCCAAGTTCCAATTATGCTTTAATTCATTTAATGTGGGGAAACTACAAACTATGGTGTATTCAGGAAGGTTTTAAAACATCTGCCTCCAATGTGAAGGGACTCCTGCACTTCATTAACACAAAAGAAGAGTATGGCAATAGCAATGTGCATGTGCAATAGTAATTGTGGCCCAGACCTGCCTTGTAAATTCTCTATTTCACATATCATGTAATAAGGTTAATCTAAACAAAAAGTTAAAGAAAGAAATGAAAAGGCATTAAACTCAATTAAATAAAATGCTCCTATACACCCAGTTAGAATGGCTAAAGTGATAAGATGGACATCATCAAGTGATGGCAAGGATGCGAAGCAAAAGCCTCTGTCACACACAGCTGGCAGAAATGTAACGTGATACAATCACTCTGGAAAACTATATGACAATATCTTTTAAAGCTAAATGTAAAGCTTATGATTCAAAAATTCCCATTTGGTTATTTTCCAACACAAATATTAATACATATGAATACCAAAAGGTAGGTACAAAGTGTACAAAAATGTTCAAAGTAGTACTAGTCTTAATAGTCCCAAACTAGAAATAACCCAAATGTCCATAATGACAGAATGGATAAATTGTGATATATTCATACAATGGGATACTATATACCAGAAAGATGAAGTAGTGCCTCACAGAGCACAGATGAATCTCACAAACAATGTTGGCTTTAAGAAATCAAAACACAAGAGTTTATGCCATATGATTACATTTATGTAAGTTAAAAAAACAGGAAAAAAAATCTATGGTTACAGAAATTAAAATAGTTGTTACCACTGCGGGGTTGGTGACTGAGAAGGGGGTCCTCTGGTGTACTGATCATGTTCTAGTCTTGTTGGTGGGATGTGACTCTGAAATAATTAATTGAGCTGTACATTTATGATTTGTTCCCTCTTGCATGTATCCCATACTTCATTGAACAGTTTAAAAACAAAAGGCTAGAAATGACAAAAACAATGAAAAGGCTTTTTCAGGATCCCCTTTGCCTCTACATATAGAATTGGCCACTATGCTACAGACAGATGAAATGACCTATATCAAGTTATCTAAAATAACTAAATGAAATAATGAGAGAGCAGGGATTGGAACTGAGGTATGCTAATCTCACAGTGTTCTCAAATTCTTGAAGGAATGTTTCTGAATGTATACAGAGGGGTCCTTGTCTTCTAGGCACTCATTATTCTAATCCTTAAAGCAGTGAGATTGTGAAGGGATGCAAAAGTTGTCATAAAACAAAAACATTTACTAAAGAACAAGAGCAGTTAAAAAAATAGTTAAAAAAAAAAAAAAAAAAGAACAAGAACACTTATAAAGTTGGTCCTCACTTAGACATTCCTCCTCTGCCTCCGACCAGCCATTGTTTCTGCCAATTCCCATCAACTGCCCTTGTCAGTTGTTCCTGGTGAATTCTTTCCTGTGTTATGATGTTAAACAGGACAATACAATATAACCATAATGTAAGTCAATCACAAAGTGAATCTGCACATCTTGCAAAAGATGCATGATTCCATGAAGCTGATAAAGTGCTATTGGAGAACTGTTTGAATCACAAACAAAACCACTGACAAAAGGAGAACCTGGCAGATTAAGGTCAGTTAATCATTGTGGAGGAGATCCCTGGTTGTTCACCAAGTAACTTATTTTTTCCTTCCTACTCAGTAACAGAACCCTGATTTTTCAGTAACTGTGTTTCTATTTTAGCAGTAAATAAATTATGTTAATATATCCCAAAGCTAAGAAATGTGAGTCAGATTTTTAAATCCGAAGATCTAAATGGACAGTCTCAGACAATCCTCTCCTCAAGTAAATATTTGATGCTGCAATCTGGTTGCACCCTATCTATTTAGGGATTGAGGCAATGCTTTACAATGCTATGATCTGCAAATGAAAACATCTATTTGAGGGAGTGGGAGGGAACCTACTGAGTCTTCAACAAGTTTGAGCACTGCTAAACTATGTTCAACTACCATTACAGGCAGACAATAGCTAAATGAACCAGCAATTTGAAGTCTGTGGTATTGCAGACAAAAAAAGGTTTACATGAAAGGAACATGAATTTGAAAATAGATACATGAAAATAAGTTACATAAATTAACGAATTCAGACATTCACAGTACTTCACCACAAAGGCCAGGAAAGATTTAAAAGCATTCCTATAGACTGCACTGGTGCACTGCAGCAAGAGCTGGTGAACAAAGACAAGATCCCTGCAGTTAGCGTTTGATAATAGAAACCGAAAGTTAGTAACTTCATAAACATCTTAAATTCCTCTACCGTTGTCCATATTCCCAGCAGAACCACTAGACAAAGCAAACTAGGTTTTGCAGTTACACATAACTCACATCCTGCTTTGTCCTCTTCAAACAGGATCCCAGTCAACAAAATCCAGACATTCCCATAAATCTCCTTAGTTGTGTATTATCTATAAATAAAGCTTACAGAAAAGAAAAACAAGTGACTTTCTATGCTTATCGGTACAGTAGATTTATGGAATTAAAAAAAAAGCCTCTTTAGTTGACCTTCGCCAGCGTTAAAATCCGTTCTTTTCATAACCCACCTTTCGCCGATGTGCTGCAGACTTTCATGAATGCAACACACGCCAAAGACAGAACAAAGAGCCCCTCCTAATAAAAGAGGCGCACAGTGCCCTTAGAAGGTGGCATGGTATTTATGGATAGCTGCTTCTGCTCTAAATTAACACGTACAGAAGGACTAGTCTTCAACTAGCTCCACCAGGAACACAGGAGGGGGCTGGGATCCTTAATCAAGAGCGGCTGATTTCAGGCCAGCAACTCTCCTCCCTTCCGGGGCTTTGCCAATGGGCTTCTTTACACAAGATCTCACGACACCTTAAAACGACTCGCCAGTGGAAGGATCCTCGCCTCACAAAGGGATAACTAGGGCAGAGCTGTTACACAACCCATACCCGACGGCGAAAGGCAGCCCGAGGAGGCCCCCAGGAGTCTGACTTGGGAGCGACATCCTCGACAGACGAGGAGCCACTTTTGCTCGAGAATTGTCTTACGCGCCCCTCTACCAACTGCGGACTCCTTCGCCGCGAAAATGGAAGGAGGGGCGAGAACAGAGGAAGAGGGGCGCAATCCACAGGGCGCGGGGTTCGGTCTCAGGGGTCGGAACCCCGGACCACCTCCCACCGTCGTTCGTCACTCCCACAGAGGCGGTACCTGTTTCCGCATGTTATTCATGACGCCCATGAAACCCGCCAACAATTTAGCTTCTTCCCGAGCAGCAAGTTTCTTCTCGGTCTTCTTCTTGCTGCTCTTCTCCACCCCAGAGGCTGCCATCCTCCCTCAGCTCGATTCACGCCCGGAGCTCGCCGGGCTAGGCGAGCGGTCGCACTCTCTGGGCACTCCGGGGATCCTGTCGACCAAACAAGGCGATCGAGACTGCGGCTGCAGCGCTCAGTTCTGGAACCGGCGGCGGTGGCGGCTCGACCACTGCCGAAAAACAAGGCCCGGCGGCCCCCTCAGGCGCGCTCAGGGAGCGACGCTGCCAGCTGGGCTGCGTCCCCTCACAGAACCCGAAACCGGTCGAGGAGCCTGCGCACTTCGCGGAAGAAGGCGGGGGCGCTACGAAGGGCAGGGGCGCGGTCTGATGCGTCACAGTCGCGCGCCGCTCAGAGCAACACGACTGCGGGCACAGGTGCGGCCGGTTCCCTTGTTGGTGTCCGGCGCTGGGTGAATTTTGCCTGGGAGCTGTTCGGAGGTTGCGCCTGCCCTTCTGTGTGCCCGAGGCAGATTTCCAGGTTTCGGTTACGTGATTTTTTTTTTTTTTAATAATTGGGCGGTGGGACATGCAAAGGTGCCTCCCATCAGTGTAAGGCTTCCTGGGAATAGGGACCGTGTTCAGTGCGGTATCTGAGCCTGGTGTATGGTAGGCGCTCAGAAAATACTAAGTGATGAAAGGATATTACTGCAAGTTAAAGTCTTGTTACACGGAGCACAAGATTTATTTTCGCGGGATTCATAAAGCAAGAGCACACAGCCCCGTTGGTATCTCCTTGGCGTGCATGAATGTCTGCCTAACTAGGCTGGCTTACTATGTTTACAGCTGAAATCAGGTGTCAGTCAGTTCTAGAAATCTTCAGTTAGGCTTTCTAAGTGTTTTTACGGGAACACGGAACTCAATCACAGCCTTCATGGAAATGCTTTTTGTAACCATATTCTTTCTAGTGTATAGTAATGTACAGGATTATTTGAAATTGTGCATTCTTTAACATTCTGAAAACTTTATATCACATTGATTTTCTTCCTCAGTCTATATAGAACTATATAGAAACATCTTTTATGTAAAATAATTTACACCATTGAGGCATTGAGGCTTTTTTTTCTTTTTTTGAGGCAGGGTCTCAGCTCTGTCACCCAGGCTGGAGGTACAGTGCAATGGCTAATCATAGCTGACTGAAGCCTCAGGACTCCTGGGCTCAAGCAATCCTCCCATCTCAGCCTCCCAAGTAGTTAGGTCTACAGGCCTGCAACACCACTCTGGGTAATTTTTAATTTAAAAAAATTTTTGTTGCTGGTGATGGTGGTGAAGAGGTCAGACTATGTTGCCCAGTCTTGTCTTGAACTCCTGGCGTTACTCAATCCTCCTGCCTATGCCTCCCAAAGTGCTGGGACTACAGGCATGAGCTGCCAGGCCTGTCCCACACATTATACTTTTCTTGTTGAGGACAAACAATATAGCATAAAAGAGCAAGCTGTATATACTCCTCCATTTTTACAAAAGAGTAAGATATTTATGTATCTGTACACTTTATCATTCTTCTTTTAATCTAGAGGTTCTCAGATGTGCCTCTATTTTAACTAGTTGATTTAGGGATTTAAGGTGAACCCTGGCAATAGGAATAATTTATTGTTAATAAAATTAGAAGTGAAGTAGAAACTTGTCCTCTAACTCTAAGGCCTTGGGAGACAAAGGATCTGTGATTGAAAGGCAGAAATGTAAGTGATGAAAAAGAGTGCTATTCTGTAATAAGGCAAAAAAGAAACAAGGAACAGCATCCCTAGTACTTGATGTTAGAACAGCCTTTCTACATATTGCTGAATGTAAAAGATCTAAGTTCATGGGAGAGCCACAGGATTCAGAGCTCAAAGAGACCACAGAGGTTATATAGTACGGGGGTTAAGCATGAGACTTTGCCTGGATGCAAAGACAAGTATCTCAGCTTTCTAGTTGTGCAACTTTGGACAAATTGCTTAACTTCTCTTATGACTCAATCTCCTTATCTGTGAAAATAGAACCTACTACATGGAAGTGGCGTGAGGATTATAAAAATGCTTAGAGGGGGCTGGGCGCAGTGGCTTATGCCTGTAATCCCAGCACTTTGGGAGGCTGAGGCGGGTGGATCACGAGGTCAAGAGATGGAGATCATCCTGGCCAACATGGTGAAACCCCGTCTCTATTAAAAATAGAAAAATTAGGCTGGGCGCGGTGGCTCATGCCTGTAATCCTAGCACTTTGGGAGGCCAAGGTGGGTGGATCACCTGAGGTCAGGAGTTCAAGACCAGCCTGGCCATCATGGTGAAACCCTATCTTAAAATAAATAAATAAATAAATAATAAAAAATAGAAAAATCAGCCGGGCGTGGTGGCACGCACCTGTGGCCCCAGCTACTTGGGAGGCTGAGGCGGAAGAATCGCTTGAACCCGGGAGGCGGAGGTTGCAGTAAGCCGAGATTGCACCACTGCACTCCAGCTTGATGACAGAGCAAGACTCCGTCTCAAAAAAAAATGCTTAGAGGAGTACCAGCATAAGACACTTACAATTACTTTACCGAGTTATTAATACACACATACCTCAGAGATATTCCAGGTTCTGTTCCAGGCCACCACATAAAGTAAATATTGCAGTAAAGTGAGTCACACAAATTTTTTGGTTTCCCAAAACATGCAAGTTATGTTCACACTATAGTGTGGTCTATTAAGTATGCAATAGTGTTACGTCTGCAAAAGCAATGCACATACCTTAATTAAAATGTGCTTTGTTGCCAAAAATTGCTAATGATCATCTAAGCCTTTGCCAGTTGCAAGTTTTAAATTTATTTTTGTTTCTGTTTTTTTAAGCAATGGAGTCTTGCTATGTTCTCCAGGATTGAGTACAGTGGCTAATCCCAGATGTGATCATAGTACACTACAGCCTCAAAGTCCTGGGGTCAAGCAATCCTCCTGCTTCAGCCTCCTGAGTTACTGGGACTACAAGCCCACACCACCATGCCCACTAGATTCACAGTCACATTTCTTATGGAAGCTCTTGCCTCAATGTTGATAGGTGCTGACTGATCAGGGTCAGGTTGCTGACTGATGAGAATGGTAGTTTCTGAATGTTGAGAGTAGCTATGGCAATTTCTTAAAATAAGACAACAATGAAATTTGCGGCATTGATTTAAATCCCTTTCACAACAGATTTCTTCATATCATGCAATGCTGTTAAACAGCATTTTACCCAGAGTAGAACTTCTTTGAAAATTGGAGTCACTTCTCTCAAACCCTGTATCTGCTTTAATCAACTAAGTTTATGCACTATTTTAAATCCTTTGTTGTCATTTCAACAATATTTACAGAGTCTTCACCATGAGTAGATTCCTATTCAAACAACCACTTTCTTTGCCCAGCCATAAGAAGCAACTCTTCACTCATTCAAGTTTTATCATGAGATTGTGGCAATTCTGTCACATCAAACTCCGCTTCTAATTCTAGTTGTTTTTCTTTTTCTACAGCATCTGCAGATACTTTCTCCACAGAAATCTCAAAACGTTTCAGATTCGTCCATCAGGGTTGGAATCAGCTTCTTCCAAACTTCTGTGAATGTTGATATTTTGACCTCCTCTCAGTCACAAATGTTCTTAATGGCATCTAGAATGGTGAATCTCTTCCAGAAGGTTTTCTATGTACTTTGCCCTGTTTCATCAGAGGAATCACTATCTATGGCAGCTCTAGCCTTATGAAATGTATTTTTTAAATAGTAACAGCTAAAAATCAAAATGACTCCTTGATCCATGGGCTGTAGAATAGATGTTGTATTAGCAGTCATGACAACAACAATAATCTTCTTGTACTGCACCAATATAGCTCTTCGGTGACCAGATGCATTGTCAATGACCAATACTATTTTGATAGAAAACTTTTTTTTTTTTTTTTTTTTTTTAGTGGTAGGTCTCTACAGTGGACTTAAAATATTCAGTAAACCATGTTGTAAAAAGAGGTGCTGCCAGCCAGGCATTGTTGTTCTATTTATAGAGCACAGGCAGAGCAGATTTAGCATAATTTGTCAGGGTTCTAGGATTTTTGGAATGTTAAATGAGCACTGGCTTCAACTTCAAGTTACCAGCTACATTAACTCCTAACAAGAAGAGTCATCCTGTTCTTGAAGGTTTGAAAACAGGCATGGACTTCTCTCTAGCTATGAAAGTGTTAGATGGCATCTTCTTCCAATAGATGTTGTTTCATCTACATTGAAAATCTGTTGTTTGGTGTAGCCACCCTCATCAGTGATCTAAGCTGGCTCTTCTGGATTACTTGCTACAGTTTTTACATCAGCACTTGCTGCCTTACATTACACTTTTACGTTATGGAGATGGCTTCTTTCCTTAAATCTCATGAATGAACCACTGCTATCTTCTGGCTTTTCTTGAGAACAACTTTCTCACCTCTTTCAGCTTTCATAGACCTGAATAGTGTTAGGGCCTTGCTCTGGATTAGGTTTTGGCTTAAGAAATGTGGTAGCTGGTTTGATTTATTCAGACCACTAAAACTTTCTTCATATCTCAAGCCATTGAGGCTGGCTTGCCTTTTTGTCATTTGTATGTTCACTGGAGTAGCACTTTAAATTTCCTCCAAGCACTTTCACTTCTCATTCACAGCATGGCTGCTTGGTGCCAAGAGGCCTGGCTTCCCTGTCTTGGCTTTCAACATGCTTTCCTCATTAAGCATAGTCATTTCTAGCTATTTATTTAAAGTTAATGACGTGCAACTCTTCCATTCGCTTGAACACTTAGAGGCCATTGTAGGGTTATTAGTTGGCTTAATTTCAAAATTGTTGTGTCTCAAGGAATAGAGAGGCCTGGGGAACAAGGAGAAATGGGGAACAGCTGGTCATTGGAGCAGTGAGAACATACACAACATTTATTGATTAAATTTGCTGTTAAATGGGCTTGGTTCATGGTGCTCCAAAACAATTATAATAGTAACATCAAACATCACTGGTCACAAGTCACCATAACAGATAATAATAATATTTGAAATACTGCAAGAGTTAATGAAAATGTGACTCAAGGACACAAAGTGAGCATATGCTGTTCAAAAAATGCTGCTGATAGACTTGATCCATGCAGGGTTGCCACAACCATTCATTTGCAAAAAACAAAATAAAAAATGCAGTATCTGTGAAGCACAGTAAAGCAAACTGTAAATAAAATGAGGTGTGCCTATATTAACTTTGTTACTATTTAATCCAGACTTTCCCAAAATGTGTTTCTTGGAATACTATTAGTCTTATGATTCCCCTAACCCGAGTTGGTTCTCTGGGAATACATCCACAGGAGGATAGGTCCTTGGATGATCTTGGCCAATCCAGTTTTCCAAGCAACTTAGAGTCCTCAGAATAACAACAATAGAATGCAACATTCTGAGATAGAGAGGTAATGTCCAGAATAATCCATTTTGTGTCCTTGTTCCTCCCAGAACATAGTGTACTTCAGTGCTTGTTCTCAGTGATCCTAGTGCCACGTAGAATATAAAACCCAGTGCTTTTAGTGTCCCTCAGCTGCAGTGGGATGTGGGGCACGCACAAATAAGAGTCTTTCCACACTCAGCAGCTTTCTTGAGCCTTAGAGGACTGGCTTGCTGTGGATCCTAGGCTTCTCTTTATTCCTGCTGCTTATCTGTCTGTGCATAATAAACCTGTTTGCCTAGCTTGTGTGAGTGTCCTGTCTCTCTCACTAGACTCATGGGATTGGTAGAGAACCTTTGTAACAACTTTGGGAGCCATATAAAATATATCCTTCTTGGTGAAAAATCCCAAAATAGATTTGCATATTAAGTGTTTAGAGAAGATTTTCTGTACCTGTTTTTTTTTTTTTTGAGATGGAGTTTTGCTCTTGTTACCCAGGCTGGAGTGCAATGGCGCGATCTCGGCTCACTGCAGTCTCCGCCTCCTGGGTTCAGGCAATTCTCCTGCCTCAGCCTCCTGAGCAGCTGGGATTACAGGCACGCGCCACCATGCCCAGCTAATTTTTTTGTATTTTTAGTAGAGACGGGGTTTCACCATGTTGACCAGGATGGTCTTGATATCTTGACTTTGTGATCCACCCACCTCAGCCTCCCAACATGCTGGGATTACAGGTTTGACCCACCGTGCCCGGCCCTTCGGTACCTGTTACTTAAACCTATTCAACTTTTCTGTAGTCCAGTACTTTCTGAAGTGTCAACTTAGCCAATTCCCATTTTCTGTGAATTACTCACTCCTCTATTCACCCACAGGAGGAATTCCTAAAGCTGTACCTGTTCTGTGGGACTTAACCTCTACCTGGTCTCAGTTTATTGGATTAAGGTTGAACACCTAAACCAAAGCGAACCAGTTAATAAGTTGAAGTAAAGAGCATCAAGTTCTCTCTGGACACTGGACAGATGGATGTTGGTGAGCTGGTGTGCAGCGGTTCTACTGGAAGTACATGCAGGGGGCTTAGCCAGCCAATCTGGAGAGTGTATGTAGATAAGCAGAGAAAGCCGGCAGTCTGCAGAGACTGCAGAATGAAAAAAAGAAAAAGAAAAAAAAAAGCAGAAACCCAGGGAGAAATCAGACAAAAGACCAGGTAGTGGCGGCAGCAGGGAGTTGAGCTTATCTAAGCTTAAAATTCAGAGTCTCTAACTTGAAGAGGCTGATTTCAAAGCTCTGGGCCTAGCAAAGTGTTCACATAGCAATTTGGTTTTGTAAAATTTATAAAAGATATTTTAACCACAATTGCTTGAGTCTGTTGTCTCATTTCATCCTGATTTCCCTCTATCATACTTTTTTTTTTTAAAAAAAAAACCTATCTGGTGGTGTTGAAATGGCCATATATAACTTTGGGAATGAATCACAAATTAAGTTGGGGATGTATTTTTTGGTATCTAGCAGGATATATATTTGTAGATCACAGTTACTTCCAGATAGTTAAGCTATTTCTAGCCCTTCTAATGTAAGAATGGCATCCAGGAATAGTCCCTAGTCCCACTGTGCCAACCCTATCTTGTGAGGTAAAGATGCAGGCCCTGAGATCTTCTAATATGTTTTACAGTACCCAGCACTGAAAATATGTAAGTAGTGGAGGAGAAGCTAGTTTTAAACAGGTTTCATCAGCTAAGCCACAGTTGGTCTGTGGAGAATTCTTCAGTCATCAAGTATGTAAAATTGTAAGCAGAAGGTTTGGTACTCACTTCTAGTCAGAAGTGGAAGGAATATATATAATGCGTATATATACTTTTTTTTTTTAAACTTTTTATTGGATTTTAGGTTTTGGGGTACATGAGCAGAGCATGCAAGACAGTTGCATAGGTACACACATGGCAGTGTGCTTTGCTTTTCTTCTCCCCTTCACCCACATTTGGCACTTCTCCCCAGGCTATCCTTCCCCACCTCCCCCTCCCACTGGCCCTCCCCCTTTCCCCCCAATAGACCCCAGTGTTTAGTACTCCCCTTTCTGTGTCCATGTGTTCTCATTTTTCATCACCCGCCTGTGAGTGAGAATATGCGGTGTTTCATTTTCTGTTCTTGTGTCAGTTTGCTGAGGATGATGTTCTCCAGATTCATCCATGTCCCTACAAACGACACAAACTCATCATTTCTGATTGCTGCATAATATTCCATGGTGTATATGTGCCACATTTTTCCAATCCAGTCTATTATCAATGGGCATTTGGGTTGATTCCAGGTCTTTGCTATTGTAAACAGTGCTGCAATGAACATTCGTGTACATGTGTCCTTATAGTAGAACGATTTATAGACTTTTGGATATATACCCAGTAATGGGATTGCTGGGTCAAATGGAATTTCTATTTCTAAGGCCTTGAGGAATCGCCACACTGTCTTCCACAATGGTTGAACTAATATACACTCCCACCAACAGTGTAAAAGTGTTCCTTTTTCTCCACATCCTCTCCAGCATCTGTTGTCTCCAGATTTTTTAATGATCGCCATTCTAACTGGCGTGACATGGTATCTCAATGTGGTTTTGATTTGCATCTCTCTGATGACCAGTGACGATGAGCATTTTTTCATATGATTGCTGGCCTCATATATGTCTTCTTTCGTAAAGTATCTGTTCATATCCTTTGCCCAATTTTGAATGGGCTTGTTTGTTTTTTTCCTGTAAATCTGTTTGAGTTCTTTGTAAATTCTGGATATAAGCCCTTTGTCAGATGGGTAGACTGCGAAAATTTTTTCCCATTCTGTTGGTTGCCGATCCACTCTAGTGACTGTTTCTTTTGCCGTGCAGAAGCTGTGGAGTTTCATTAGGTCCCATTTGTCTATTTTGGCTTTTGTTGCCAATGCTTTTGGTGTCTTGTTCATGAAGTCCTTGCCTACTCCTATGTCCTGGATAGTTTTGCCTAGATTTTCTTCTAGGGTTTTTATGGTGCCAGGTCTTATGTTTAAGTCTTTAATCCATCTGGAGTTAATTTTAGTGTAAGGTGTCAGGAAGGGGTCCAGTTTCTGCTTTCTGCACATGGCTAGCCAGTTTTCCCAACACCATTTGTTAAACATGGAATCCTTTCCCCATTGCTTGTTTTTGTCAGGTTTATCAAAGATTGTATAGTTGTATGTATGTTGTGTTGCCTCCGGTGCCTCTGTTTTGTTCCATTGGTCTATATCTCTGTTTTGGTACCAGTACCATGCTGTTTTGATTACTGTAGCCTTGTAGTATAGTTTGAAATCCGGTAGTGTGATGCCCCCCGCTGTGTTCTTTTTGCTTAGAATTGACTTGGCTATGCGGGCTCTCTTTTGGTTCCATATGAAGTTCATGGTGGTTTTTTCCAGTTCTGTGAAGAAAGTCAATGGTAGCTTGATGGGGATAGCGTTGATTCTGTAAATTACTTTGGGCAGTATAGCCATTTTCACGATATTAATTCTTCCTAACCATGAACATGGAATGTTTCTCCATCTGTTTGTGTCCTCTCTGATTTCGTTGAGCAGTGGTTTGTAGTTCTCCTTGAAGAGGTCCCTTACGTTCCTTGTGAGTTGTATTCCAAGGTATTTTATTCTTTTTGTAGCAATTGCGAATGGCAGTTCGCTCTTGATTTGGCTTTCTTTAAGTCTGTTATTGGTGTAGACGAATGCTTGTGATTTTTGCACATTGATTTTATATCCTGAGACTTTGCTGAAGTTGTTTATCAGTTTCAGGAGTTTTTGGGCTGAGGCGATGGGGTCGTCTAGGTATACTATCATGTCGTCTGCAAATAGAGACAATTTGGCTTCCACCTTTCCTATTTGAATACCCTTTATATCTTTTTCTTGCCTGATTGCTCTGGCTAGAACTTCCAGTACTATATTGAATAGGAGTGGTGAAAGAGGGCATCCTTGTCTAGTGCCAGATTTCAAAGGGAATGCTTCCAGTTTTTGCCCATTCAGTATGATAGTGGCTGTTGGTTTGTCATAAATAGCTTTTATTACTTTGAGATACGTTCCATCGATACCGAGTTTATTGAGGGTTTTTAGCATGAAGGGCTGTTGAATTTTGTCAAATGCCTTCTCTGTGTCAATTGAGATCATCATGTGGTTTTTGTTTTTGGTCCTGTTTATGTGGTGAATTACGTTGATAGACTTGCGTATGTTGAACCAGCCTTGCATCCCCGGGATGAATCCTACTTGATCATGATGAATAAGTTTTTTGATTTGCTGTTGCAATCGGCTTGCCAATATTTTATTGAAGATTTTTGCATCTATGTTCATCATGGATATTGGCCTGAAGTTTTCTTTTCTTGTTGGGTCTCTGCCGGGTTTTGGTATCAGAATGATGTTGGTCTCATAAAATGATTTGGGAAGGATTCCCTCTTTTTGGATTGTTTGAAATAGTTTTAGAAGGAATGGTACCAGCTCTTCCTTGTGTGTCTGGTAGAATTCGGCTGTGAACCCGTCTGGACCTGGGCTTTTTTTTGTGTGGTAGGCTCTTAATTGCTGCCTCAACTTCAGACCTTGTTATTGGTCTATTCATAGTTTCAGCTTCCTCCTGGTTTAGGCTTGGGAGGACACAGGAATCCAGTAATTTATCCATTTCTTCCAGGTTTACTAGTTTATGCGTATAGAGTTGTTTGTAATATTCTCAATTTCTGTGGAATCTGTGGTGATTTCCCCTTTATCATTTTTTATTGCATCTATTTGGTTGTTCTCTCTTTTATTTTTAATCAATCTGGCTAGTGGTTTGTCTATTTTGTTGATCTTTTCAAAAAACCAGCTCTTGGATTTATTGATTTTTTGAAGGGTTTTTCGTGTCTCAATCTCCTTCAGCTCAGCTCTGATCTTAGTTATTTCTTGTCTTCTGCTGGGTTTTGAGTTTTTTTGATCTTGCTCCTCTAGCTCTTTCAATTTTGATGATAGGGTGTCAATTTTGGATCTCTCCATTCTCCTCATATGGGCACTTATTGCTATATACTTTCCTCTAGAGACTGCTTTAAATGTGTCCCAGAGGTTCTGGCACGTTGTGTCTTCGTTCTCATTGGTTTCGAAGAACTTCTTTATTTCTGCCTTCATTTCGTTGTTTACCCAGTCAACATTCAAGAGCCAGTTGTTCAGTTTCCATGAAGCTGTGCGGTTCTGGGTCTGTTTCTGAATTCTGAGTTCTAACTTGATTGCACTATGGTCTGAGAGGCTGTTTGTTATGATTTCAGTTGTTTTGCATTTGTTGAGCAGTGCTTTACTTCCAATTATGTGGTCAATTTTAGAGTAGGTGTGATGTGGTGCTGAGAAGAATGTGTATTCTGTGGATTTGGGGTGGAGAGTTCTGTAAATGTCTATCAGGTTTGCTTGCTCCAGGTCTGAGTTCAAGCCCTGGATATCCTTGTTGATTTTCTGTCTGGTTGATCTGTCTAGTATTGACAGTGGAGTGTTAAAGTCTCCCACTATTATTGTGTGGGAGTCTAAGTCCTTTTGTAACTCCTTAAGAACTTGCCTTATGTATCTGGGTTCTCCTGCATTGGGTCCATATATGTTTAGGATCGTTAGCTCTTCTTGTTGTATCATTCCTTTTACCATTATGTAATGGCCTTCTTTGTCTCTTTTGATCTTTGTTGCTTTAAAGTCTATTTTATCGGAGATGAGAATTGCAACTCCTACTTTTTTTTGCTTTTCATTTGCTTGGTAAATCTTCCTCCATCCCTTTATTTTGAGCCTTTATGTATCCTTGCATGTGAGATGGGTTTCCTGGATACAGCACACTGATGGGTTTTGGATTTTTATCCAATTTGCCAGTCTGTGTCTTTTGATTGGTACATTTAGTCCATTTACATTTAGGGTTAATATTGTTATGTGTGAATTTGATACTGCCATTTTGATGCTAAGTGGCTGTTTTGCCTGTTAGTTGTTGTAGATTCTTCATTATGTTGATGCTCTTTAGCATTCAGTGTGATTTTTGGAATGGCTGGTACTGGTTGATCCTTTCTATGTGTAGTGCCTCTTTTAGGAGCTCTTGTAAAGCAGGCCTGGTGGTGACAAAATCTCTGAGTACTTGCTTGTTCGCAAAGGATTTTATTTTTCCTTCACTTCTGAAGCTCAGTTTGGCTGGATATGAAATTCTGGGTTGAAAGTTCTTTTCTTTAAGAATGTTGAATATTGGCCCCCACTCTCTTCTGGCTTGTAGAGTTTCTGCCGAGAGATCTGCTGTGAGTCTGATGGGCTTCCCTTTGTGGGTGACCCGACCTTTCTCTCTGGCTGCCCTTAGTATTCTCTCCTTTATTTCAACCCTATTGAATCTGACGATTATGTGCCTTGGGGTTGCTCTTCTTGCGGAATATCTTTGTGGTGTTCTCTGAATTTCCTGCAATTGAGTGTTGGCCTGTCTTGCTAGGTGGGGGAAATTTTCCTGGATGATGTCCTGAAGAGTATTTTCCAGCTTGGATTCATTCTCTTCGTCCCCTTCTGGTACACCTATCAAACGTAGGTTAGGTCTTTTCACATAGTCCCACATTTCTTGGAGACTTTGTTCATTCCTTTTTGTGCTTTTTTCTCTAATCATGGTTTCTCGTTTTATTTCATTGAGTTGGTCTTCGACTTCAGATATTCTTTCTTCTGCTTGGTCAATTCGGCTATTGAAACTTGTGCATGCTTCGCGAAGTTCTCGTATTGTGTTTTTCAGCTCCTTTAATTCATTCATATTCCTCTCTAAGGTATCCATTCTTGTTATCATTTCCTCGAATCTTTTTTCAAATCTTTTTTCAAGGTTCTTAGTTTCTTTGCATTGATTTAATACATGATCTTTTAGCTCACAAAAGTTTCTCATTATTCATCTTCTGAAGTCTAATTCCGTCATTTCGTCGCAGTCATTCTCCGTCCAGCTTTGTTCCCTTGTTGGTGAGGAGTTTTGGTCCTTTCTAGGAGGCGAGGTGTTCTGGTTTTGGGTGTTTTCCTCCTTTTTGCGCTGGTTTCTTCCTATCTTTGTGGATTTGTACGCTGGTCGTCTGCGTAGTTGCTGACTTTTCGATTGGGTCTTTGAGTGGACACCCTGAATATTGATGATGAAGTATTTCTGTTGCTTGGTTTTCCTTCTACCAGTCTAGCCCCTTCGCTGTATGACTGCTGAGGTCCGCTCCAGACCCTGCTTGTCTGGGGTGCACCTCTAGCAGCTGTGGCACAGCGAGGGATGCTACCAGTTTCTTTTTCTGCTGTCTTTGTCCCAGGATGGTGCCTGCCTAATGTCAGTCTTTTGGATATAGAGGGGTCAGGGAGCTGCTTGAGGAGACAGTTTGTACTTTATAGGGGCTTACTTGCTGAGCTGTGAGCTCTGTTGTTCATTCTGCTGCAACAGAGCTCATAAAAAAACCCTTTTTTTTCTCAAATGCTCTGTGTTGAGGGGTTTGGGCTTTATTTTTGGATGTCCGTTGAGGTCCTGCCCAGCTAGGACGCAGACTAGCCACTGTTTGCCTGCCGAGGCTCCGCCCTGCTGTTGTGAGGCTCGCCCTGGCTCTGCTGTTCTGCTGTTCTCCGCCACGCCCTGCGGTGGAGTCTCTCTGTTGTAGCGGGTTGCCTCGGCAACGGCAGGCTGCGTCAGCAGTGGGCGTGTATCTCAGTAGGGACGGGTTGCCTCGGCAACGGCTGGCTGCGTCAGCAATGGGCGTGTATCTCAGTTGGGGCGGGTTGCCTCGGTAATGGTGGCCGCCCCTCCCCCTCAGAGCGTCTCGGGCCGTCTGCACGGGGCTTGTTTGAAATCGCGGTTTTGTTCGTCCCACTGGGCCACCCCTAACGCTCTGTCCCGGCAATCCCCTGGGCTGGCCAACTGTCCAAGTCTAGCTAAGTCTCAAGTCCAGCCCTCTCACGTCTCTGGTTGCCGGTTCAACGGGGTACCCGGACAAGCGCGCCCTGTGGGGAGCGCTGGGTGGGGCCGGCCGCCGCCACCCCGGCTGCCGGCTTCGCCAGGCGGAGGTTCTGCCTGGCGTCCCGCGTCTCCTCTTCACTTGGGAATTTCCCCGTTCCGTGGGCAACAAAGATCAGTCTGGAAATGCAGCTCAGACTCACCTCTCCGCGGACACAACAAGAACTCCAATCCTGGGTTGTTCTCACAGCGCCATCTTGAGTCCTCCCCTCTACAATGCCCGCGTATATATACTTTTTGAGATAGAGTTTCACTCTGTTGCCCAGGAGGAAGTATAGTTGTGTGATCTTGGCTCACTGCAACCCCTGCCTCCCAGGTTCAAGTGATTCTCCTGCCTCTGCCTCCTGAGTAGCTAGGATTACAGGTGCCTACCACCACACCCCACACTGGGCTATCTTTTATTTTGTATTATTAGTAGAGATGGGATTTCACTATGTTGGATAAGCTGGTCTCAAACTCTTGACCTCTGGTGATCTGCCCACCTTGGCCTCCCAAAGTGCTGAGATTATAGGCATGAGCCACCATGCTCAGCCAGTCATGCATATATTTTACAATATAACACATGAATTATAAGTGTGACCTCAACTTCCAGAATGGCGAAGTAAGGGCCTCTGAAAATCTACTCTTTCATAAAAGCAACAAGAACACTGGGAATTCGTCGAAATTAACTCTTCAGAATGCTAGAAACAAACTAAAAGCTTCTAACAATCCAAGAAGTATTTATTTAAGACAAATGGCTGAATCTCAGTAAGAACAATGAGACTTGTGGTATTTTAAGTCTTCCTAATCCCTTCTCCTTCTCCCAAGCTTTGCAGTAGCCTTAAAAACCAACAGCTTCACAACTATGGTAGCTGTGAAACCCACCAGCCCATAGTCACTGGAGAAGACAGAACACGTTAAGAGGTCCTCCAAAGCCTCATCCCTAGGGTATTTTTAGTATTTAACCTGTCTGACACCTTACTGAAAAGCTCCATTCTCATGGGTTGTATTTATTTGACATGACTCAGAGCTCACTTTGTGCAAAGAGATCTGCCAGCAGGGCATTTAACAAAGACAGTAAGTCGCAGTTGTTTAATATTGCAGCTGCCAAAGGCAGTATTGTCATTTGGGGCTAGCAAAAGACTGACCTAAACACTTAAAAGGAAAACCTGAGTATATTAATCAGGAGTTATCCAGAGAAACAGAAGCACTAAGATGGATGGATGGATGGATGGATGAATAGATAGATAGATGGACAGATAAACAGATAGATGATACATATATACACACATATATAATCACAGAACCTTAGAGTGTTGCTTCACCAGCCAGAAACCTCTGTGGCTGGTGGCACCTTCTGTCTGAGTATTGCTTGCACCTGCTGGGCTCTTTCTGCCTACTTGGCCTGGCAAGCTGTGCTCAGCTCAGGCTTATCCTGCATTCAGAAAGAATGAGGTATGTGGAGAACTGGAGGGCAAGCAAGGCAGAGAGGAGCTTCATTGAGTGACAGAACAGCTCTCAGGAGACCTGAAGTGGGTAGCTCCTTTCTGCAGTTAGGTCATCCTGATGAGTGTCCAGCTCTCAGCAGAGAGGAGACATACAGCGGGTAGCTCCTTTCCACAGGCAGGTCGTCCTGATCAGTCAAGAAGACCCAAAGTGGGTAGCTCCTTCCTGCAGCTGGTAGTCTTGACATCTGTGTGAGTCTGGCTGAGTTGGCGTTTTTATGGCCTCCAGAAAGGAGGAAGTATATGCGGATATGTCCACGGGCAGCCATGGGTGGGCTCAGAAAAAGTACCATAAGTTCTCACTCCTGGCCACAGATGCTACCCAGAACTGGCAGCCTGACCCCCAGGCTTCAGGTGATTCCTGGCTTGAAAGAGGGGTTTCACTGGGGACCCACCCCTTCCCATCCAGGAAACTGTCTGCCTCCTGCCCTCATTGTGTCATACACAGCACCCTGGCTGCCCACACTGAGGGGTGCCTGCAGGCCCATGCCAAGCTTCCCTCAGTCACTGCCCCCTCCCACCTCCCTCCCACACTCATTGGTGCCCAAAATCTGGAGGGGACCGAGGTGGCTGGGGGCTGGTGTGTCAGCATGACCCTGAGCACATGTACAGCTGGCCAGGTTGTGGCAATGCCTGGGCTCAACCATAACTTTACTCTGCCCCAGAGTACATGCTGGGAGCAGGGAGAGGCCAGGGAGCAGGAGCAGGTACTTCCAAACCTGTGGGAGCACGGGAGCTTCCTGGTCCCTGAGAGCACAGGGATGCCCAGGTCTGGAGCCATGGAACTTGGTAGAGCGAGGGGCTCCCAACTATTCCTGGTCCCCACTAGCTCTGGGGAGTGCACAGCCCCAACTGCACCTCCCCTCCTGCAGCTCGTGTCTTCACAGTGGTTACTCCAGATGGGCTGCTGCTGCTGTCACATGTACTTACATAAATGCATGCGTACATACATACCTACATAAATATATACATATTTGTTATGGGAATTGGCTCATACAGTTATGGGGGCTAAGACATCCCAAGATATGTTGTCTGCAAACTAAAAAACAGGGAAGCTGTTGGTGTAATTGTCTGAGTACAAAAGCCTAAGAACCAGGGGAGCAGAAGGTTTCACTCTCAGCCCAAGGCTGAAGGACTGAGAAACTGGAAGGACTGCTTATGTAAGTCTGAATACAATTGCCTGAGAATTTGGAGTTCTTTTTTTTGTTTTTTGAGATGGAGTCTCACTCTGTTGCCCCAGCTGGAGTGCAGTGGTGCAGTGTTGGCTCACTGCAACCTCCACCTCCCTGGTTCAAGTGATTCTCCTGCCTCAGCCTCCTGAGTAGCTGGAACTACAGGCATGTGCCACCATGCCTGGCTAATTTTTGTATTTTTAGAAGAGACAGGGTTTCACCATGTTGACTGGGCTGGTCTGGAACTCCTGACCTCAGGTAAGGTCCCTCCCAAAGTACTAAGATTATAGGTGTAAACTACTGCATCCAGCTGAGAATCTGGAGTTCTGATGTCTGAAGGCAGGAAAAGATGGATGTCTCAGCTTCAGAAGAGAGAATAATTCAAATATTTTCTTTTTGTTTTGTCATCAGTGGTTGCATGATACCTGCCCACATTGGTGATTGTGGGTCTTCTTTACTCAATCTACTGATGCAAATACATCCTCACGGTATTCCTAGAAATAATATTTTACCAGCTACCTAGTCCCTCAGCCTAGTCAAATTAACACCTTAAATTCATCACCAAATTAGGTAATGAGATGTCCATAGTTGGCTTTAAAAACTGTGGCATATACTTGGGAATCTAGAAGGCCAGGAGAAACCTGAGAAGGCCTGACTGAGAAGGCCTGACCTACCTCTGGCTGACTTTTTTTTGTGGCTCTGTGCAAGCAACAAGTGATAGGTAAGGCAGAATTATAATGCTGGACCATTAAAGGTGCAACCCAACACACATGTAGAACCCCTTGGCAGAGTAAAATAATTATTGTTTTAAGGGATTTTTTATATATAAAAAGGATTATACACCATGACCCAGAGGGATTTATCCCAGGAATGCAAGGTTGGTTTAACATATAAAAAAATCAGTGTAATATATATATCATATTAATAGCATAAAATAAAAAATGACATGATTATAGATATGGAAAAGGCAATTGAAAAAATATGGCACCCTTTTATGACAAAAACATTCAGTAAATTATGAATAGAAGGGAACCTCCTCAACCCATGAAAGAGCATCTACGAAGATCCCACAGCTAACATCATATTTAATGTTGAAAGACTGAAAATTTTCCCTCTAATGTTAAGAAAAAGACAAAGATGTCTCATCTCATCTCTCCACTTCTATTCAACATTGTGCTGTAGGTTCTAGCCAGGGCAATTATGTAAGAAAAAAAATTTAAAAGACACTAAGCTTGGAAAGCAGGAAGGAAAACCATTCACAGTTGACATGAACTTATACATAAAAAATATTAAGGAACACACACACCATTACAGCTAATACAAATTCAGTGATGTTTCAGGATACAAGATCAAGATACAAAAATCAGTTGTTTATACTAACTTAAAAAATATATGAAAATGGAATTAAAATATTCCATTTATCATAGCATAGAGAAAAAGAAAATAGGAATAAATTAACAAAGGAAGTGAAAGGCTGATACACTGGAAAATATAAAACATCATAGAAAGAAATTAAATGAGACCTAAGTAGATGAAAAATATCCCATGATCATGGAGTGGAAGACTTAACATTGTTAAAATAATAGTACTCTCCAAAACATTGTTAAAATAATAGTATTCTCCAAGTTGATCTACAGATTTAATGTAATTATTATCAAGATCCCAGCTTCTATTTTTTTTTTTAACAGAAATCAACAAGATAATTCTAAAATTCATATGGAAATGCCAAGAGGCCAGGCATGGAGTCTCATGCTTGTAATCACAGAACGTGGGAGGCCGAGGTGAGTGGATCACTTGAGGTCAGGAGTTTGAGACCAGCCTGGCCAACATGGTGAAACTCCGTCTCTACTAGAAATACAAAAATTTACCAGATGTGGTGGCGCGTGTCTGTAGTCCCAGCTACTGGGGAGGCTGGGGAAGAAGAATTACTTGAACCTGGGAGACAAAGGTTTCAGTGAGCTTAGATCACACCACTGCCCTCCAGCCTGGGTAACAGAGCAAGACTCAGTCTCAAAGAAATGCCAAAAACCCAGAATAGTCAAAACATTTTGAAAGAAAAAGGCAAAGTTGAAAATTTTAAACTTCCATATTTTAAAACTTTCTACAAAGTTAATATGTAGTACTAACATAAGAATGAAAATATAGATCAATGGAAATAGAACTGAAAGGCCAGAAATAAATTCTTGGACTTATGGTCAATTGATTTTCAAGAAGAGTGTCAAGACCATTTAATGAGAGAAGGAATAGTTTGTTTTTCAACAAATGATGTTAATATAACTGAATATCCACATACAAAAGAATGAATTGACACCCCTATCTCACATTATATACGAAAGTTAACTCGAATGGGAACTAAATTTAAGAGAAAAGAACTGTGAAACTCTTAGAAGAAAAAATATGCTTAAATCTTTGTGACTTTGGATTGGGCAGTGGCTTCCTACACACCAAAAGCACAAGCAACGAAAGAAAAAAAAATAGATAATTTGGACTTTATAAAAATAAAATCTTTTAGGCTGGGCGCGGTGGCTCACACCTGTAATCCCAGCACTTTGGGAGGCCAAGGCGGGTGGATCACGAGGTCAAGAGATCGAGACCATCCTGGCCAACATGGTGAAACCCTGTCTCTACTAAAAATACAAAAATTAGCCAAGTGTTTGGCACGTGCCTGTCATCCCAGCTACTCGGGAGGCTGAGGCGGAAGAATCTCTTGAACCCAGGAGGCGGAGGTTGCAGTGAGCCGAGACTGCGCCACTGTGGTCCAGCCTGGCGAGAGAGCAAGAGACTCCGCTTCAAAACAAAACAAAACAAAACACAAAAACAAAAAACAAAAAACCTTTTGTTCTTCAAGGGATACCATCAAAAAAGTGAAAAGATAGCCCATATATTAACATAGAAAATATTTGAAGATCATATATTGGAAAAGGAACTTGTATCGAGAATATGTAAAAACACCAATAACCCAATTTAAAAATGGGTAGAGGATCTTAAGAGACATTTCTTCCCAAAAGACAGACAAATGAAAGATGCTCAGCTCCATTAGTCATCTGAGACTAAATTTAAAAAAGTCAGAACTATAGCGTACCACTTCACACCCACTAGTGTGATTGTAATTTTCAACATGTATGATAACGAGTGTTCGCAGGATGTAGAGAAATTGGAATACCCATACGTTGCCTGTGGGATTGTAAATGATGCAGCCACTTTGGAAAACAGTTCAGTAGTTCCTCAAAATGTTAAAAAAAATAATAATAAAAAAGAGGAGTTATCATATGACCCAGCAATTTCACACCTAGATATATATCCAAGACAATTGAAAACATGTCCACACAAAAACTTGCACATCGATGTTTGTAACACTCTTACTCATAATAGCCAAAAAGTGAAAACAACTCCAATGTTTATCAATTCATGAATGGATAAACAAAATGTGGTATATTCCATATAATGGTAATGTTCCATAAAATGGAACATTAGTCATTACTGAATCATAAAAAGAAATTCCAATACATGTTATAATGTGAATGAACCTTTAAAACATAATGCTAAGTGTAAGAAGTCAGACACAAAAGACCACAACTTCCGTGTTTTCATTCATATGAAATCCCTGAAATAGACAAATCCAAAGAGACGGAAAGTAGAATATTGTTTGCCAGAATTGGTGGGTGGTGAGGAGGCAATGAGAATTGGCTACTTACATGTATGCCTTGTTTTTTGGAGTGATAAAAATGTTTTGGAATTAGATGGTGGTGATGAGTGCACAACTTTGTGATGTACTAAAAACCACTGAATTGTATATTGTAAAAGGGTAAACTTTACGGTATGCAAATTATATTTAATATAGCTGTTTTTATTTTATTTTTTTTCGAGATGGGATTTCACTGTCACTGAGGCTGAAGTGCAGGAGTGTGACCTCAGCTCACTGCAAGCTTTGCCACCAGGGCACAATTGATCCTCCCACATTAGCCTCCTAAGAAGCTGGGATTACAGGTGTGTGTGCCACCATGCCCAGCTAACTTTTTAATATTTTTTTGTAGATACGGAGTTTTGCCATGTTGCCCAGGGTGGTCTCAAACTCAGTTCGAGTGATCCACCCACCTTGGCCTCCCAAAGTGCTGGGATTACAGGTGTGAGCCACTGTGTCTGGCATATTTTTTAAAATTATAAATGTAAACTTTTTTCATTTTTGAGGGGAAATGCATGAAATAGACTTTATCAGAATTACTATGTTTTTATAACAGTCCTACCAACAGTGAGTTTGTCTGTGTGTGAAGTTTCATATTTTATGCATCTCAGCATATTGGACCACATCTTAACAATATAATGCATCATATCCTGATAAATTCTTGTGATCCCAGAAGCACATGTGACTGAGAATGAATTAGTATCTAGGATATATAAAAAATGCTTACAAATCCATAAAAAATCTTTAAAAATAGACAAAATAGTTAGAAACTGTACTCAAAAGGAAATTGGAATGACCAATAAACATATAAAAATGTGTTCAACATCACTAGTAATCTGAGAAGTACATGTTAAATCCAAAATGAGGTAGGCTGAAGTGGTGGATCACTTGAGGTCAGGAGTTTGAGACCAGCCTGATAAACATGGTAAGACTCCGTCTCTATGAGAAAAAAAAAAATTAGCCAAGTGTGGTGGCGGGTGACTGTAATCCCAGCTACTCAGGAGGCTGAGGCACAAGAATCACTTGAACCCAGGAGCAGAGGTTGCAGTGAGGCAAGATCATGCCACTGCACTCTAGCCTGGCAACACAGCAAGACTTCAATGCAAATTAAATAAATATAAAAAAAAATGAGATAGATTTTGGCATCCATCTGTCCCGCTGATTGACAAAAATTCTACAGGGATACAATATCAAATATTGCTAAGGATGTTTAGCATTTATCCATTGCTGACAATATTATAATTTGGTACAGTCACTTTGGAGAACAATTTGATAAAATCTAGTAAAGCTGACAATGCACACTCCCCATCTAAGCAATTCCTCACCCAGACAGGGCTCATACAAAGAGAGATATATGGGAATAGCACATTTGTGGTAGTATTTTTTGGTTATAAACAATCTAAATGTCCACTTATAGGAACATAATAAAAAATGAACACTAATACCATAATCAATTATATTGCAGTAAAAAAGTGAGTTAGAGCCACATGGATTAACATAGCTTGGATTCAATAACATAAAGGAAAGAAAGCAAGATGCACAAAGATGCACACATAATAAAATGGTGTTGAGGTGTAAGAAATAGTAAACCAATATATTGTTTAGAAATTGATGCATATGGGCTGGGCATGATGGCTCATGGCCTGTAATCCTAGCACTTTGGGAGGCCAAGACAGGGGGATCACCTGAGGTCAGGAGTTTGAGACCTGCCTGGCCAACATGGTGAAACCCCATCTCTACCAAAAATACAAAAATTAGCTGAGCATGTTGTGTGCCTGTAATCCCAGCTACTCTGGAGGCTGAGGCAGGAGAATCACTTGAACCTGGGAAGTGGAGGTTGCAGTGAGCTGAGATTGGCCACTGCACTCCAGCCTGGGTGATAAGAGCAAAACTCTGTCCCAAAAAAAAAGAAAAGAAAAATAAATTGATGCATAGGTAGTAAAAGTATTATTTTTTAAAAACCATGTGAATGATAAACACCAAATAATACAATGGTTAGACATGTGAGGGAGGGAGATGGGTGAATTTTAGGATGAGTTCACTTGAAGCTTTGACACTTTTGGTAATGTGTATTTTATTTTTGTTTTGTTTTTCTTAAGCAAGATGCTAGGTACCTGTCTATTTATTATGCATTTTGCATATCTAATCATCTAATTATATAATATTAGGTTTATTTAAGTTTAATTTATATACAAAAACCAAAACAAATAAATGATTAGCAAAAAACAAAAAAAGTGCAATAAACCTGGAAACCAGGAATATCATTCAAAGTCTTACCACTCTAAAAACAAACATCACTATCCTTACGTCACTTTAGGCGTATGATTCTGACAGTATTTATAGTCCAGAATCTAAAATTTTCCCAGTTATTTCCTTTTTTAAAATTTCCACTTGTGAATGTCACAGTTTTATCAGTCTCAAACAGCATGGCCCAGTAGTTGCTCTTGTCCCTTCTTTTTTTCTCAGATTACAAATTAACATTTTCCCCTATTATATGTCTGCTCCATCAGAAACAATATTCCTTATGTTTTTATATTATTTTATTGTTCATAGGATATTAACATATTTATTATTTCTTACGATACATGTATTTCTCTTTTTAAGGGTGGGAATATAATCATAGAAAGGCTAAGTCATTTTTTGAAAGTCACTTTGCATGTGGTTGAAGCAGGATTAAATCTCAGTTTCTAATTTTTAATCCACTGGGACACTAACTACTGTTTTCTCCCACCAAATGTCACAGCTTCAATATTCCTGCTCATGTTGAAAGGTGCTCCTTATGGGGGACGGGATGGGGAACATGAATGGGGGAAATGTCTGCCTACTGTTGCCTAACCAGCCAAAATATTTGGCCTCTTTCCCAGATATCCACTTCTTTTACCTTTCAAAATTGCTCTGCCCCAAGGAAGGAGTAGTTGCTAATCTAATTGGTCAGAACCTAATAGTCACTGGGTACTGTTTTACTGGTGGGCAGGGCCACTACGCATTTAAAAAACAGCACCCATACTCATCACTCATCATCTAATTCTATGAAGTTGTAAAAATGTCCAGGCAGGGGCTGTATTTTTTGGGCAGGTCTATTTATTTGAGCTTCTTCCAGCCTGCAATTGGATGTGTAAGTCAGTCTGAGCTCTGCCCCTCTGACAGGGCCATTTCTGATTTAGCAGGTGCTGGCCAGGAAGGCGGCTCTCTGCCAAGTTCTGTTCTCCAGCCTGGCTCTGCCAGAGCTCTGCCTTGAGGGGCTATGAGTGCTTCTCTAGCTATTCATAAAATGGTATTTTCTCCCTTCTGACTCTTGTTTCTTATGTCTGCAGATGGCTTTTATATGTGGGTACTCTGCCTGGTAGGGCAGTGGGTTAGTGGTAGGAATTTCAAAACTCAACTCAAAACTGTTAATACCATTTAGCACCCAAATTGGCACATATTGTTCATCAATTCCTCCTTTCTCAGTGAAAACAAATTGTTATTACTCCTTTTGCCCTGGCATGACAGGGAATAAACATGCTCTTTATTCTTCAGGACTCAAGGGTAACATATAGTGCTTCCTACTCTGTCCATTTTACTACCTTTTTTTGTTTTGTTTTATCTATTTCACCAGCTACTACAACTTTATCACATATAACTGTCAGAAAATGACAGTGATAAAAGATAAAAGCAGTTTGATGTGACATAAAAGAATAATGTGAATAGGAGTTAATGTTTCTTGATAAATATAATTGACACTAAGTGATTTCCCTTCTAGAAATAATTCATTTACATTCATCATAACACCCAGTAATGGAAAACACAAGTTTGGTCTGCTTTTTTATTTCAGTATTATTTAGATTAATGTTAAATAGTTGTCAGTATCTCTACTAGATCATATCTCTTAAAATAAAATGCTTTGAAATTATTTAGTATATGCTTTTGTCTACCAAACAGAATTTTATCATTGTCAATGAAAGAGAATTACCCATGGCTATGAATTTTCACGTATTAGAACCAAATAAACTGCCTTGATCCTCAATTCCTGCACACAAGGCTCACAATCATATATAGTAAGAAAATGAGGGATTTAAGCTGATATCTAGTCTTAAGTAGTTAAGCCGGGTTTTCCTTCAGTAAAATGGACCAAAACTAACATTTAGTGAGCACCCACTATGTGCCAATCATTGTTACATATTTTCTCTATAGAGTCCCCCTTTACCTTTACATGCCTCTCTGAGCTTGGCACTGTTAATTTGGGCTTTATGAAAATTAAGGACATCTGCTCTTCAAAAGGCACTGTTAAGAGGGCAAAAGGACAAACTATAGTGGGAGAAAATATATGCAAATCACATACTGATAAAAGACTTGTATCTAGAACATATAATGAACTCTGAATTCAGTAGGAAGAAAACAAACCATTTGGGGAAACTATGGGCAAAAGATTTAAGCAGATCGTTCTCCAAAGAATATACACAGATAGGAAAAAAAGCACATAAAAAGATGTTCATCATTATTATTTATTAGGGGATTACACATTAAAACCACAGTAAGATGCCACTTCACAACTAAAACAATGTCTAAACTTAAAACACGTGACCATATCAAGTGTTAATGAAAATATGGAAGCACTGGAGCTCTCATACATTGCCAAGTGGGAATGCAAAATGTACAACTGCTTTGGAAAGCAGTTTGGCAGTTATCAAGGTTACACAATATGCCTCCTGTATGCCACTGCTAGGTATTTACCCAAAAGAAATAAAATGTATGTCTTTACAAAGACCTGTATATAAATGTTCAAACAGATTTATTTATAATAGCCAAAAACTGAGAACACCCACTGTCCATTAGTAGGCAAAGGGATTTTTACAAAAGTACTTTATCCATATAGTGAAACACTCTGCCGCAATAAAAAGGAATGAACTATTGATACATGCAAAAAATACATAAATATCAAGATAATTATAATAATATAGAATAGCTGAGCGCGGTGGCTCAAGCCTGTAATCCCAGCACTTTGGGAGGCCGAGGCGGGTGGATCACGAGGTCAAGAGATCGAGACCATCCTGGTCAACATGGTGAAACCCCGTCTCTACTAAAAATACAAAAAATTAGCTGGGCATGGTGGTGCGTGCCTGTAATCCCAGCTACTCAGGAGGCTGAGGCAGGAGAATTGCCTGAACCCAAGAGGCGGAGGTTGCACTGAGCCAGGATCGTGCCATTGCACTCCAGCCTGGGTAACAAGAGCAAAACTCCATCTCAAAAAAAAAAAAAAAAAAAAAATATATATATATATATAATAATATAGACAAAAAGAGTACACATTGTTTCATTCTATTTATAGAAAGTTCTAGAAAATGCAAACTAATATTTAGTGACAGAAAGCAATCAGTGGTTGCCTGGGACATGGGTTTAAGAAAAGGAGGAATAAGAAGACAGAATTGAAAACAGGTGTGAAGCCAGGTGCAGTGGCTCACACCTGTAATCCCAGCACTTTAGGAGGCTGAGGCAGGTGGATCACTTGAGGCCATCTAGTTAGAGACCAGCCTAGCCAACATGGTGGAAAGTGGAAACCCATTGCTACTAAATGTACAAAAATTAGCCCAGCGTGGTGGTGCTTGCCTATAATTCCAGATACTTTGCAGGCTGAGGCATGAGAATTACTTGAGCTCAGGGGACAGAGGTTGCAGTGAGCCGAGATTGTGCTATTGTATTCTAGCCTGGGCAACAGAGTGAGACTCTGTCTAAAAAAAAAAAAAAAAAAAAATGAGGATAGGGATAAAGGGATAGAGGAAGCATTATGGGATATGGATATGTTCATGATCTTGATTGTGGTGATGATTTCATGGATGCAAAAATTATCTAATCGTACATTTTAAATATATGCAGTTTATTGTATGTCCATTATACCTCAATAAAATTGTTTTTTAAAAACCAACTGGGCTGGGGGTGATGGCTCCCACTTTTAATCCCAGCACTTTGGGAGGCCAAGGTGGGTGGATCACCTGAGGTGAGGCATTTGAGAACAGCCTGGCTGACATGGTGAAACCCCATCTCTACTAAAAATACAAAAATTAGCGGGGCATGATGGTGTGTGCCAGTAATCCCTGCTACTTGGGAGGCTGAGGCAGGAGAATTGCTGGAACCTGGGAGGGGGAGGTTGCAGTGAGCCAAGATCATACCATTGTACTCCAGCCTGGGTGACAAGAGCAAAACTCCATCTCAAAAAAAACTACAACAACAACAACAACAACTATGAGGCCATGGGGGATTTTGTACATTTGAGCAATAAATGTTATTTGAACTGCCTTAGTACTTTTAAAAGCATCTAAAGATTTAACAGATTTAAGCTGCTAACAAGCTTGGAGACATTGGGATCACTTTTTTAAAAGGAGTTATATATATATAGATATAGAGATATATATAGTCATAATATTCACATATTATGACAATGGAATCCTAGGTTTTGGAAATTTTTGTCAATATAACAAAAAATGACTTTTCAGTGTTATTATTACTATTATTGAGACAGGGTCTCCCTGTGTCACCTGGAGTACAATGCTACAATCATAGCTAAATATAGCCTTGACCTTCTGTGTTCAAGCAGTCCTTTTGCCTCAGACTCCTGAGTAGCTAGGACTATAGATGTTCACTGCCATGCCTAGATAACTTTTTTTTGTAGTGACAGGGTCTCACTATATTGCCCAGGCTAGTCTCGAATTGCTGGTCTCAAGCAATCCTCCAGCTTCCTTGTATTTTTAAAATTCTTAATGAGATTAAGCATGTTTTCATACATTTATTGACTATTTGCATTTTTTCTTTTGTGAGTTCCCTGTTTATGTTTTTGTTCATTTTTCTTTTGTATTTTTTTCTTTATTGATTTGTAAGCATTTTTTGATGAGGTGGATTTTTGACAAATTGAGTTGGAGATAATGTACGTATAAAAATGTCCAGTAAGTCATTGAAGATGCAGGATGAGGTCTCCAAGGAAAAGAAAACAAATGAGCAAAAGCAGATTACTGAATCAGAGTTCAAAGAAGAAACAGATCCAGTGAAGGCAAAGAAGTATTCAGAGTGACCTGGAAAAACATGTCCTTATATGACCCTTACCAGTCACACTGCCTTTTACTTTTTATTTAGCGTGCATGCTCGACTGCAGGAAGTCCAGTCTTTTTTTTTTTTGAGTTTGCCTCCCCAAGTATTTCCAAAAAGCCCCAGGGGTGCTGATTCATGTCCAAGTGTCTGTTCAGCTAGCTATTATTTTCCTCTTGGCAAACCCCAAACTCAGTGCACCCCCTTGAGGCTGAAGGCTTCCACAGAGCCATTACCAAGCTATAACTCCAGAAGGTGCTGCTGATGCAGTGTTAACTAAGGCACCCAGTGTGCTGCCTTCTGAATCCCTGGTGTCAGAGGCGTTTGAACCACAGCACTGTGAGAGTACACGTTCCCTTTTCGATGTCTGATTTGGCTCTATGTTAAGAGAAGTTTGGTCATTTCCCTGAAGATCCAGGAAAATTCATAGATGAGTTTGAGAAATTAACTCCAACCTATAGTTGAATTTGGCAGGATCTGCATGTTTTGTTGTCTCTGTGTTGTACAGTGGAAGAAAAACAATGCTTTTTTCTTTTTTTTAATTTTGAGACACAGTCTTGCTCTGTTGCCAGGCCGGAGTGCAGTGGCACGATCTCAGCTCACTGCAACCTCTGCTTCTTAGGTTCAAGCGATTCTCCTGCCCCAGCCTCCTGAGTAGCTGGGACTACAGGTGCGTGCCACCACACCCAGCCAATTTTTGTATTTCCAGTAGAGACAGAGTTTCACCATCTTGGCCAGGATGGTCTCTATCTCTTGACCTTGTGATCCACTCGTCTCAGCCTCCCAAAGTGCTGGGATTATAGGTGTGAGCCACTGCGCCCGGCCAAAACAACACATTTTGGGGACAGCTAGGACCTATGCAGATGAGGTATTGGTTTGTAACTCTAACCGTTATATATATCAGGCAGGAGGTATAGCAGTTCCAGATCAAGATCCAGAATGGAACTATCAAAGGGCCAGTGAGGACTTGGGGAGGAGAGATTATATGGTCATTTGTTTGTCGGAAGAGATGAAGAAATGTATGAAAAAGCCTATTAACTATGAAAAGGTTAAAGAAGTTTCCCAGGGCAAAGATAAGAATCCAGCTTTGTTTCAAGGGCATTTAGTTGAGGCAGTCAGGAAATATACTAACACTGATCCTGCCTCAAGGGAGAGACAAACCCTTTTGGGAGTACATTTTATATTCCAGTCTGCCCCTAATATCCACAGGATATTACTGCAGATGCAGCTGTGGGTCGCCAGACTCCTATGGAACAGCTTTTTTTTTTTTGAGACAGATTTTCGCTCTTGTTGCCTACGCTGGAGTGCAATGGCATGATCTCAGCTCATTGCAACCTCTGCCTCCTGGGTTCAAGCTACTCCCCTGCCTCAGGCTCTCAAGTAGTTGAGATGACAGGTATGCATCACCATGCACAGATAATTTTTTTGTACTTTTAGTAGAGACAGGATTTCCCCATGTTGGTTAGGCTGGTCTCGAACTCCTGACCTCAGGTGATCCATCCACCTCGGCCTCCCAAAGAGCTGGGATTACAGGCATGAGCCACCGTGCCCAACCTAGAACAGCTTTTGGATATGACATTTTAAATTTCTAATAATAGGGACAAAGCAGAGGAAGCAGAAAGAGCAAGAAGGACCTCCCACAAGGTGCAGTTTTTGGCTGCAGCCTTAAGCTCACCTTCCACATGGGGTTGTCCTCTTTACTCTTGGCCTGAACAAGGGAAGCTGAAAAGTGGGAAACCCACAGCTGAGTCACTGTGCCTTGGGCATGAATCAGTGTGCACACTGTAAGGAAACTGGCCAGTGGAAGAGGGATGGTTCTGAAGGGAGCCATCAGCACTTGAACCAATTATGGCTGAAATAGCCAGTCAAACCCAAGAGTGATGGGGCGGGCCTGAGACCTTCTGTCATAGCTTCTGTTGGACAACTAGCCATATCTCCGGAGGGTCCTTGGCAACCCTTCACATGGCAGGTAAGAATATTAACTTCCTTCTAAAGTGCTTACTCTATTTTGACCCATTATAAATTTGGGGGCCTCTGTCACCCCAAATCTGTATGGTCACGGGAATAAATGGATAAGCCCCCAGACGACATTTACCTATCCTTTGAGCTGCTCTTCGGGGACTGTGGTTTTCTCCTGAATGCCCCACCTTTTGTTGGGAAGGGATTTGTTAACTCAGCCGAAAATAGTAGTATCTTTTGGAAATCACAAAGCAGCTGAGGAATTACTCCTTTCCTGTGAGTAAGTATCCGGCTTTGTTGCTAAACATCCTGATAAAATTTTTAAAGTATGTCAGACTTTGAATCCAGCTACCTATTTGCCTGAACTCATAGGCACCCTAGATCATTCTTTTTTTTTTTCTTGAGACAGAGTCTTGCCCTGTCACCAGGCACCAGGCTGGAGTGCAGTGGCATGATCTTGGCTGACTGCAACCTCTGCCTCCCAGGTTCAAGCAATTCTCCTGCCTCAGCCTCCCAAGTGGCTGGGACTACAGGTGCACGCCACCACATCCAGCTAATTTTTGTATTTTTAGTAGAGACAGGGTTTCACCATGTTGGCCAGGATGGTCTCGATCTCTTTTTTTTTTTTTTTTTTTTTTTTTTTTTTTGGTTTTGGCCAAACTTTTTATTTAGTATTCTGTAGTTGTTTAACACACACTTAAATGGTCTTATTGGGGGAGGGGAAAGGGGAGGTTCTTGCAGATTCCCAAGGAAATGTCAGGAAGGCAAAATGGCCAGCATTATCCATTTGCATTTTTGGGTTTACTGGGTGATTATTTCCTTACATAGGCATCTGATTTCAGGTTTTTCATACTGAGATCATGGAGGTTTTAGTTGGAAGACACCCTGAAATCTTATGAGTAGCATACCCCAACCACCCTCTAACAGCTAGTTTGTTTGTATAGGCAGAATGATTCATCTCTCCATTTTAGATGGCTAGATGTTTTGTGGAAGATCTTAGAACTGCTTGCCTCACTTACTGGGAAAAATCATATAGGAAGTGGCCTTTAGGGACACTTTAACTTGGAAAGTTACAACACTAGTACAACAAGTCTTAACACATTTAACATTTGCTTGTTGAAAAGCAATGTCATAAAGTCAAATAATATTAAACATGTTTTACTTTTTTCCTCACAAGAACATAAAAATTATGGAGGGGAACTTAACAGGGAATTTAAAAAAGGTAACACAATTTTTCTTTTTAGTAGTCCTTGGGTAGTTATGACAGAATAGTTTCCACTTTTTGTTTGTTTCTTTGAACTGGGATTTTGGTCCAAAGTTTTGTTTGTTTCTAGTATCTGCTTCTGCCTCCCCCTCTATCAGATCGGCTTCCTCCACGGCTACCACCTCTTGGTGCTCCGCGGCTTGAACTGCTGTAGGAATCACGTGGAGGAGGGTACCCCCTTTCCATAGAAGGGGGAAGCCCTCTTTCTTGTCTGCCAACCCGATCACGACCACTTGAGTAGAGATCACTTCGGCTGCTTGAGTAACTGTCTCGACTTCCACCATATCCGTCACGTGAGCTGCTGTAATCATCATAGCGACTGCTTCCACCATAAGATGGCGGGGGCCCTCGTGTAGGTGGAGCACTACGTGAGTTACCATAACTCTCATATGAATCTCTGTAGGAACCTCCACTTGGATGATCTGAATAGTCACGATCACGACCATATCCATCTCTATCGCTATAGCCTCTTGATGGGTAGTCATCACGTGAACTGGAATGACCATAGTCACGGTAAGTATAATCTCGCGGTGGTGGTGCGTAATCTCTTGTATCACGAGAACTTGGGTAATCTCTGCTGGAATAGCTGTCTTTAGTAGAATACCCATCATCTCTTGGGGACAAATAAACATCTCTACGAGAAGGCAGTGGTTCTCTTCGAGGTGGACCTCCGTAACTATCTCTTCCACGTAATACAGGAGCTCTTCCTCCCATTCCACTGCTGCTGCGAACCGGTCCTGAAGGTGCAGATCTCTTAGGAGGAGGACCCCCACTTCTTGGTGGTGGTCCTCTTTTTACTGGGAGTGGTCCCCTGGAAGAACTCATGTTAAAATTCATGGAATATCCACCGTCATCCATGTGTCCTCCCCGTGAGGGAGGTCCCCTGTTTCCTCCACTTCCTCCTCTTCCACCTCTAAGACCTCTTGGAGGGCCTCTACTTCTTGGAGGTGGAGGTGGCCCACGTCTACCACTTTCGAATGATGGTTTGGTGGCTTGTTCCACTTTGATGGCTTTTCCGTCTAATGACTTTCCATTCATGTCTCTGGCTGCATCCTTAGCATCTGCTGGGCTTTCAAAGGTGACAAAAGCAAATCCTCTTGATTTGTTGGTTTCACGGTCTTTCATCAAGAGTACTTCCACTATTCGTCCATATTTGCCAAATACTGCTTCAAGAGCTTTCTCATTTGTTTCTGTATTAAGCCCACCAATGAAGAGCTTTCCTGGGCGATCTGCTTCAACCATTTTTTTTTTGCCGGTGAGTCGGAGGGGTGACAATGGGTTCAAGCTCCAACGAGCTGGCCGAGAGGGGCTTCCTAGCAGCTTAGCACCAAAAGCGGCTGCCGGGTCCGACAACCGAAACGCGAACTCGCTAGCACTACTGCGCAACGAGCGGTCTCGATCTCTTGACCTCATGATCCGCCCGCCTCGGCCTCCCAAAGTGCTGGGATTATAGGCTTGAGCCACCACACCTGGCCGATCATTCTTGCATACAAGTTACAGAGCCAGTTTACTCCAGCCAAGCAGATGTAAAGAATGAGCCTCCAGATAATTCTGAGGTAGAGTGGTTTACAGATGGAAGTAGCTTTGTGCACCAGGGAAACAGAACAACAAACTGCCAATACCAGGTGCTAATCAGTGGAAAATAGTTCAGCATTTGCAGGACTCTACTCATTTGGGAAGAGATTCCCTGTTTTAGTTAATGTCTTGGCATTTTATAGGAAAAGGCTTACTTAAAACAAGAATATACGTAACTAACTTGGACCTGAACCATGTGCCTGGAATAACCCAAATAAGTAATTTTTTTTTTTTTTGAGACAGAGTCTTGCTCTGTCACCAGGCTGAAGTACAGTGGCGCAATCTCAACTCTCACTCAACTTCTGACTCCCTGGTTCAGTAGATTCTCCTGCCTCAGCCTCCTGAGTAGCTGGGATTACAGGTGCACGCCACCATACCTGGCTAATTTTTGTATTTTTAGTAGAGATGGGGTTTCACCATGTTGGCAGGGATGGTCTTGATCTTCTGACCTTGTGATCTGCCTGCCTTCGTCTCCCAAAGTGCTGGGATTACAGGCATGAGACACGGCCCTTGGCCCAAATAACCAATCTTTACCTCTAGTAAGACCTGTTCAGCAAAGGGGATGATTGGCAAATAGACTATACTTAGACGCCCCCACGTAAAATGTTTAAATATTTATTAGTATTTGTTGACACCTTTACTGGTTGGATTGAGGCTTTTCCTACCCAGTCTGAAAAGGCAGTTGAGGTTTCTAAACTCTTACTAAAGGAAATAATTCCAAGATTTTGGCTGCCTAAGAGCTCACAGAGTGATAATGGCCCATCTTTCACAGTGACAGTTACCCAAAACACATTTTCAGTCGTAGGAATTCAATACTGTCTTCACTTGCTTGGAGGCCACAGTCTTCGGGAAAAGTAGAAAGAGCTTATCAAATTCTAAAAAGGACTTTTGCTAAACTATGCCAAGAGACGTCAGAAACTTGGCTGTCTTTATTACTTGTAGCCCTATTAAGGGTTCAAGTGGCCCCTAAAGGAAATCTGCAGTTCAGCTCTTTTGAAATAATGTATGAAAGGCCTTGCTTAATGACAGACCTCCTAATAGATATAGATACTTTCAAGCTACGGAATTATGTGATCAACTTAGGACAAATGCAAAACACCGTCCTTGAATATGGAAACCAGAGTCCCTTCCCCAACTAAGGAAGAGAATCTTGTTACAGCCCAGCCAGGAGACTGGGTCCTACTAAAAACTTGGAAGGAAGGATCCCGAGGAGATCAACTTTCTCCAAAATGGAAGGGACCCTCTCAAGTTCTCCTTAGTACTCCAACTGCAGTTAAACTTCTGGGAATAAATAGCCCCGTCCACTTATCTTGCATTAAACCTGTCTCTTAGGAAGTCTCACAGTCCGATGGAACACAACAGAAAGATCCCGTTTATTCCTTTGAGCCAATCAGTGACCTCCGACTTCTGTTCAGAAGAAATGAAAGGGATGGGTAACATAAAGATATGGATTGACATTCTACTTTTGGGTACAAGTTGGAATCATGCAGAGAGTAACTTATTTACTGAGTGGAAATAGGCTTTAGCCTCTCTACATTATCAGACAAACTGTTGGGTATGTGGATATTTTAACAGTGGCCCAAGAGGGAACTTGTGCTCTGATCAAAACCAAATGTTGTGTGTATGTTCCAGACTATTCACATAATATTACCCAGGCTATGGAAGCTTTAGACACTCTACCATTGTTGCACTATCAGTCCACCCTATATCGGTGTGGTTCCATCAACTGCCCAGTTCTCCAAGAGCCTTCTTGTTTGTTTAGTTTCCTTGGAATGATTTTACTTATTTTGCTTTGCTGTTGTGGAATATATTGTGGTTGTACTCTTTGTGTAGAAATGCAAGACAAGTTTCTCAACGCTTTCTTAAATTGGACAACTACTAATCTTCCAGATATCACCTTTTGACAGAATTTAGAGTTATGAATGACCTTCACCATACCAATGCTCTCTGACTGAGCTCCTGTCTACCCTGAACGCAAGAAACCCTAATAGTTAGGCAGGCATATAATCACCCCTATTCAGGGTGACGAAGTTACAGAAGATGGATCTTCATTCCTCTGCAACCCTTAGGATTAAGGGTCCTCTTGTAAAGGGAACAGGGAGATATGTAAGAGGAAGTCAGAGTTCGAAACAGAGCAACTCCATTTCGAGTGAGGGCTAGGAAAATAAGGCTGGGAGTTGGTGGGCTGCATTCTCAGAAAGTTAGGCATTCCTAACTTTATGGTTAAGGGAATAGATGAATATTGTTTACTAAACAGACCAAGACTTGGGAGGGTCCAGGTATCCTGATATCTGGAAAACAAAGGCATTCCTAATTTTGCTTTAAAGATAATAATATTGGCTGGGCTCAGTGGCTCATACCTGTAATCCTAGCACTTTGGGAAGCTGAGGTGGGTGGATCACGAGGTCAGGAAATTGAGACCATCCTGGCCAACATGGTGAAACTCAATCTCTACTAAAAATACAAAAATTAGCTGGGCGTGGTGGCAGATGCTTGTAGTCCCAACTACTCAGGTGGCTGAGGCAGGAGAATTGCTTGAGCCTGGGAGGCGGAAGTTGCCATGAGCCAAGATCCTGCCACTGCCCTCCAGCCTGGGTGACAGAGCAAAACTGTCTCAAAAAAAAAAGAGAGCGAGAGAGAGAATAATATGGATTCTTTCAAAATATAGTAATTAAGAAAATCAATCCTTTTTCACAAACACATCTCCCCATGTATACAAGCATTGTACCTCGGGTGAATGCATTTCTTCTCTTACTTTCAGGAACGTCCTGCTCTGTCTATGGAGTAGTTGTCCTTTTACCAGTTTACTTTCTTAGTAAACTTACTTTAGTTTTGCACTGCAGACTTGCCCTGAATTGTTTCTTGCACAAGATCCAAGAATCCTCTCTTGGGATCTGGATCAGGACCCCTTTCCTGTAATACTGGCAGTCTGGAGATGTGCCCTAACCAGGCCATACTCCCATTGCCCTGTGATCACCCATACTGTGGCTACTGTTGCTGAAGCTGAACCTCAAGGTTGCTGTTAAATAGGGTGAGCCAAGTAACTGTGGCTCAAGCTGGGCCACCTACTCTAATTATTACCACCAGGATTATTGTAGACCCCAGCACAGGCTATGGCCATTCCTTATGTTGTACTCTTTGGAGAGATGTACAATTTGTTGGCTAATGGGCCAACACCAAAAGTGGCCCAGCCTTACCACCTTCAAACTCTTTGTTTTTTTTTTAAGTTTTAAAATGTCCACTTTATTCCATATAACACTTAACCAGATGTCATTTACATCTGAAGAAGAGATGCCCATGAGACTGATCTATAGTAAAACACTCTAAGAAATGCAGTCCAATTTTATACATTTCCAGGCATCCCTAGACAAGTGTTTCACAATGCACAGTGCAGAAATACAGGTATCACTGCTACATTTTACATAAAAGGGAAGTATCAATAAACTTTAGAAAGTAGTAAATTCACCTGTCTTAAAATATGGGTATGCAATTGTTACAAAGCTGTAGTAAATGGTTTATAAAATGTAATTTTATTGTATGTTACTCTGCTGTTACATAGGGCATAACATTTTCACAAGACTTTTTTGGGACTACAGTCAATGATTAGCAACACGCAATAGTGGTCTAACTGTCTGAATAACAATCACTAGACAAACTGGACACCCTCTCACATGTGCACAAATCTGCACGAAAAGTACTAAAGTTTTAACTTGGACTTGTGTACTTTGTTTCCCCTTTCTAGTGTATTAAGAAATGACAAGTACTTTAATTTGCCAAAAGCAATGTTTGTACTCTGGCAGCAACATGCTACTTCTATTACATAGTAAAGTGAATGAATACCAGAACTACAAAGGCAGGAGGTGTAAGTGAATTTTTATTGGGAAGGGAGGTTGTCAACTTAAACAGCAGCAAATAAAGAGTGAATAAGGAAACTTCCTGTTGTCACAGATATACATGACCTCCTTATGTGACATAGGAGGCATTTCAATTTGTTACCTCTAGGCAGAGATGGCAAGCGCTTTTCCATTCAATCTAATACGTCTAGATTCCTACTAAAAAGGAATACATTAAGCACATGGAAAAGTGGCTTATCTAAAGGAAACCCCTGAGGAGCAAGGGAGGGAAAGTGGAAATTAAGAAGTTATGTGGAACACTCTTCAAATTTTAATTAACTACATTTTCCTATCTTCACAGTAATACAAAACACAGTCACTTGCAGAAATGTGTGATGTTGGGGTCCGACACATCTGCTGGGGGGCTACTGACCTGCGGGACTCCCTGAGACCACCAATGTAGATGTCTCATTCAACCTGAGGGAGAGAGTGCGCGGAAGTGAAAGAAGAAAGAAAAGTGGAGTCTGGAGGTCTGAATGACTTGTAGTCAAGCAGCAGCTTTATTTTTGTGGGTGACAGCTTTTATACCTTTTTTCTTGTTACATTTACTTTATCTCAGCAGAAAAAGGGGTAAACAGAAAAGAGAAGAGAAACCATGTAAAAATAGTTATCAGGGGCTTGTGATAACAGCTCACAAAGCAGTTTTAAGGGGGCTTGTGATAATAGCTTACAAAGCAGTTTAAGAGTTAATATATGTTTTTCAAAGATACACAGTGCAAACAAACAATGGTGCCCTTAAGATGGCTTGTTAATCATGTTTTCCATCAGGAGGTAGAACAGAGGCTCATCTCCTGAGAAAATATGGGCAGGGGTCTTTGCCCCTCTCAGGCACCTCAATTGCAGCAAGCCTATTGCTTACACAGAGACTAAAGGGGATATGAAAGCAGTCAGCACAATGTCCTCATAAACCGCAGGCCCTTACTCTGCATTCTGTTTTTGCCTCAGTGGCTTAGCCATTTTTACCTCGACTCGACAGCCCTTGAGAGCGGAGGGAAGAGCAGATAGGTCCAGCAGCCAAGATGGGGCGAGTCACGCTAACTGTCTCAAGCCCTTGGTGCAAACACTGCAGTGTTTACTTGCAGATTACTTAAATACCAAATACATTTTTAGTCCCCTACATAAGTATTTGGAAGTTACTTATGTTTATATGAAATGAAGCTATTAATACTCTTCTACAGCAGTAACTGCACACCAGGAAGGCCAAGACAAACAAATCAAGGAATGAAGTTTTCCCAAAGCTGCAGTGTGAAAAGACTATAAACAGTTGATTCCATACACATGAATGGTTTCTTTGCTATAGGAAATCCAAGTGGAATAAGGAATGGAGATGTGTAAAAAGGTTTCTTGAAGGAAAGAGGATGACACCCCGTATGGATTTAGTTTCCAGCTCCTTCTGCTGCATCACATTCTTCTCCTGCACTGTCTGATGTCCAAAATGTTAGGTTGTCTCTAAGCAACCACATGATTAGAGTGTTGTCTTTGTAGGAGTCTTCATTCAATGTATCAAGTTCAGCAATGGCCTCATCAAAAGCCGCTTTAGCCAGCGTGTAGGCAAGCTCTGGATTATTAAGAGTCTCATAGTAAAATACAGAGAAGTTAAGAGCAAGCCCCAGGTGGATTACGTGTGTGGGTTGCATCTCCTTCTTATATGAAATGCCTCTTGGTAAGCTCCTTGGGAATTATCTATCGTTTGTTTTCGATCATCACCACATGCAACTTCAGCAAGGTACTGGAAGTAATCACCCTTCATTTTCCGAAAGAAGACCTTACTCTCTGGATTAGTTGCCTTGGCTATTAAGTATTTATCCAACTCCAGGACTGTGGTTCAGATGGATCTCAGCTCAGACTCCACTTTCTCCCGATAGTCCTTAATCAGCTGCAATTTCTTGTCAGAGGTGTTGGTCTTCTGCTCGATGCTCAAGATGACCCTCCAGGTGGACCTGTGGCCCCTGACCACGTTCTTGTAGGCCACGGAGAGCAGGTGGCGCTCCTCGTTGGACAGCTCGGCACCCTGCTCGGTCACTGCCTTCATGCAGGTGGCCATGTCGTTGTAGCGCTCGGCCTTCTCGGCCAGCTTGGCCTTCTGGATCAGCTCCTGTTCTCCATGGTGGGCACGGGGCCGGGGCTGGGGTGAAGGGCGAGGAGAGCGAGCCAAACTCTTATGATTCCTTGGGCACCAAACCTGCCTTTGGGATGGCTGCATTGAGAGCAGATTGATCTGGATGCAAGGTTCACTTTTCCCAGCTGACTTCCTAGCTGACCTCCTAGCCTGCCTTTTTTCCTGTTTTCATGGTAAAGATTTCCCAGGATCTTGCTGCTCTTTCCTGTTGTCTAATTTGGGTTAGGCCATCAAAATGCACCAAACAAATTTGACTTATTTGGGCTTGGGATACAAAGAGACAAGTTCTCACTTCCATTCCTCTCAAGAGTACCCTCATGTGTTGAAGGCTCTGATTGACACACATCCCAATTCTCAGCAGTGTCTGTTTCCTCAGCAGTGGATATGTTTGGGGGTGGGAGATGTCTAAAGCTATCAAAATGTCCTGTTGCATCACAAAACCACCTTCTCTCACTCTCTTAACTAGGCAAAGGTAAACTTGAAGGGTTGAGTCCCCCACAGAGGTGGATTTTCTATGATGTTAATGAAGCTTAGGTGTCACTTGCCCTGGCTGCCTCCAAGTGACTGGGGAAGGATTCTACAATGTGTTTGCAAGCTTATATATTTTTGTGAAATTTGAGAAAGTAAGATATCTTGTATTCTTTTCCTAAAAGAAGTTCTCTCCACTCCCCCACAAACTATATAAACTTTATTCACCTCATAATCTGGCTCCATCCCTGATTTCTGGCAAAACTTTGTGAAAAGCTTTTTTTTGTTTTGTTTTAACTAAGAGGAAAAATGGCATAAAGAATTCAGCTGATCTAATAACATTTCTGCCACTACTTCTTACTAGGTGTGTGATGCAAGGAGTGTTACTTAACCTTTCTGTTTTTTTTTAATTTTTGTTTTTTATTTTAAAGACGGAGTTTCACCATGTTGGTCAGGCTGCTCTTTTTTTTTTGAGACGGAGTTTCGCTCTTATTACCCAGGCTGGAGTGCAATGGCGCAATCTCGGCTCACTGCAACCTCCGCCTCCTGGGTTCAGGCAATTCTCCTGCTTCAGCCTCCTGTCAGGCTGCTCTTGAACTCCCCATCTCAGGTGATCCACCCGCCTTGGCCCCCAAAGCGCTTGGATTACAGGGAGCCACCACGCCCGGCCTGCTTAACCTTTGTGAACCTGTGGTTCCCCAGCTAAAAAACTGAAATAATAGTGTATGTTGTGGAGTATTGCTATAGGAATCTATTATAACCACCAAGGATATTGCAGATCCCAGCACAGGGATTACATAGTACCTAATATGGTGTTTGCCACATGATAGATAATCAAAAATATTGTGTGTCATTGTGGTAATTATTACTTTATTAACTGTATAAACATCTACCTTGGAGGGCTGGAAACTTATTTCTCATGTTTCCCACATTTCTGTTTATTCTTATACTGTGCCTGGACCTGATTAAACAGAGCCTTGAACATGAAGGAAGAAGCCAGAAGAACTGGGCTCAGCTCTGAACTCTTAACTGAGTAAATTGCCAAGGACTATTATCTCCTTCCAGATCTCAAATTTGAGGTGTTCTGGATAATTAGATTGCTCTGGGTAATTATATATTATATATATATATATATATATATATATATATATATATATATATACACACACACACACACGCACACACACACATATATATATACACATATACATATATAAAGGCAAGGCAATCTAATATATATATGTATGTATATGTATATGTGTATATATATACACAGACACACACATATATATATATACACACACACACACACACACATATATATATAATCTCAGATCGATTTTTTTTTCAGACATGGTTTTGCTCTGTCACCCAAGCTGGAGTACAGTGGCATGACCACAGTTTACTGCAGCCTTAACCTTCCAGGCTCAAGGGGTCCCCCAATATCAGCCTCCTGAGTAGCTGGGACTATAGGCATGTGCCACCACACCTGACTAATTTTTTGTGTTTTTTTGTAGATATGGGGTTTTGCAGGCTGATCTCGAACTCCTGGGGTCAGATGATCCACCTACCTTGGCCTCTCAACCTGCTGGGATTACAGGTGTGAGTCATTCTGCCCAGCCCAATATTATATTTTTAAAATTTCATATGTAGGCAAGAAGGCTAGAAAATGTCCTTCATAACCATGTAGTTTTGAGTTAAATCTTAAAGGGAAAATCTGATATTGAAGGTATAAGGGTCAACATTCTTTCAAAGGTGGTTGTAAAGGGCAAGTTGGTGATCTTCAGCTTATGTGTCCATATGTCATTGCAAGTGCCCATGCCCAGAAATGGAGCAGTTCTCTTTTTTTTTCCAACTCAAGTGCCAAACATTTTAAGTCTTCCAACTTCATCCAATTCTTAAGCTGAAAAAAAAAGTATGATTTAGTCATATCCTCAATTTAAATAATGTAAATTATATGTTAATACATAGATGCTCTAATGAAAAAGGCTTAGGAATGAAAGGCAATACCGTATCTCACGGACCCTCAAGGAATTATTTAGGTTGGTACATTTCTTAAAATTACTTAGTTGGCTATTTGCCTGTGGGTCCTACAGCTTGAAAGTGAAATGCTGTTTAGTTAAAGATAACATGACTGTGAATCCTTCTATGAAAGGATTTCAGTCCAAGGCATTTAGTTCTGTTTCAGATTTGCTAGATGAATGTAAGTGTTGTATCTCCTGAGAACTCAAAATAGGTACAGAGTATCTCACAGCCATCTTGATTCAAGTGTGTAAATATGCAAAGCACTAAGCTAGGCTGAGGACTGTAATTGATTGCAAATGGAAACTTTTCTCATTCTGTAAATTAGGAAATTATTTGGCTTCCTTCTATTAACTTTGCTGTTTGAAGTCATTTTTTAGTAATTTATTTAATAAAAAGAATTAGTGTCTATTGCCATAAACTACTGAACACAGTAGACACATAAACGCTGATTATATCAAATCCTTAAGTGCTAAGGGGGATTTTGGGTGGAAAAGATATGGTCTCTGTCCCCGAGTACTTTCCAGAGTTGATGCTGAAATCCCAGTTGAGGGAATTGGGCAGTGATGGTCCCAGAAGGGCATAGCACCTAAAGCAGACTAAAAATTTTGGCTGGTGTAATGAATGATACAGGTGCCAGATATTGAGTGTGCATTATATGCTGGACGCTGCACTAAACAATTCACATTCATTATTTCATTTAATGGGAATAATAAAATATGATATAGAGAATGAATATTACCATCCCTGTTTTACAGATGAGGAAACTGAGGCTTTGAGAGGTTCAGCAATTTGCCTTAGGACACAGAGATGGAAAGTGGCCGGTAGTCTGACTCCTGAAGCCCACACTGTTTCCCATTATACTGATCCTGAATAGAGAGGTAAGCATTTCTCCAATAATATCAGACACCCATCCACTGAGTGGGCCTGGGTCCGTCAGGGCAATTGGACCTTATATGACCACCCTGTGCTGTAGTCCCCTTTTACAGCCATTGCTGCCTGCCCTGCCAGCACTGACTTGGCTCCATAGTTGTGACTTCCTGTCTCGCTTAACCCTTGGTGAGAAGTCAGGGTCCCAGCTTAACTCTCAGTTCTTGTCTACTTGGTTGCTCTCCTTGCCTGCATAAGCCAATGTTGATTCAGGCCATCTGGTCAACAAATATTATACATATCGGCTATGTACTGGATAATAAGCAAGATATTTCAAGTCAGTGGGGAAGTACTATAAATAAAAATGTGATAAGGGCTTTGGGATGGGTATGTCTAAAGTGATGCAGGGACTCAGAGGAGGAAGCCATTCACTTTGCCTGGGGCCAAAGAACAAGTCTATGCTAAAAGATCTGGGTTTTCAAGCAATGTTTCTGGCAGAGACTATAAAGTAACAGCAAAAATAGCAAGATATATCTTTAGCCATATCCCTGGGTCAATACCTCGCATTCTCCTGGCCAATCCAAGCAGTTAGAGATGTGAAACATGAAGATCCTGGAACCTGCAGTCTCTTTTACAATCCCCCCTGCCTATGATCTCTCACTTGGAGACTCAGGTTGTTGAAGGGCTTGTAAGGGTGACACATCCTCAGATTCTGCCCAAACAAAAGAGAGCTCTCAGAGTATTAATTCATAAGTTGAAGTAAGGGGACTTAGGTCACCAGCATGTTCCAGAGGAGTCCTACTAATAGGCCCCATTAACCTAACTATTAATTTCTGTGTCCCACACCCCCTTTCCTACCTCTATTTCCCTCTCTTCCCACTTTTTCTCTGTTTTGAGGAGATGCTGACTTTTAGAGATGTAAGACCAACACAATCCTTTGGTAAGCCATAGCCAACAGAAATCTGTCTCTAGCCTCTTGATATGGTTTGGACCTGTGACCCCACCAAATCTCATGTTGAATTGTTATCCCCTTGGTTGGATTTGGGGCTTAGTGGGAGATGATTGGATCATGGGGTGGGTTTCTCATAAATGGTTTATTCCCTTGGTACTGTTGTCATGATAGTGAGTGAGTTCTTGAAAGATCTAGCTGTTTAAAAGGGTGTTACCCCACCCCTCTTGCTCCTGCTCTAACCATGTGATGTGCCTGCTCCTGCTTCCCCTTCCACCATGATTGTACATTTCCTGAGGCCTCCTCAGAAGCTGAGCAAAGGCCAGCAACATGGTTTCCTGTACAGTCTGCAGAATGATGGGCCAGTTAAACCTTTTTTCTTTATAAATCACCCAGTCTCAGGTATATTTTTTTATAACAATGCAAGAATGGCCTGATACACCTCTGTAACAACTTCTGCCATTCTGTGCCCTAGGATCTTGAGGAACAGACAGTGAGGCTCCTTTCTGCCAGCTCTTTCTCCCACATGCTTATAGAGCAAGACTGTGAGCCTTTTGACTGGCTTAAGTCAAGAATGAGTGAGCTGTAAATACAGTTAACAATTAGCCGTAACCTTAGCCTTTCTATTATCCAGAGGCCAATCTACTTGAAATATAAATATGGAGAATCTGCTTTCTTTTCCTGCCTTACCTCTTACCAACTTCCTATGTCCCTGGCTCTTGCTCTTGATGCTCCAGCCAACTGAATTATCATCAGCAGTCTCCTAACCCACGATACTATTTTTGGCTTCTGGGTCTTAGTGTCGGCTGCTTGCTTAGTTGGTGCTTGCTCTACTTGTTTGCCAGGTCTAATCTCAAGATGTTTCTTCTATCAGGGAATCCTCTTAGATTCTACCCACATGCTAAAACAAACAAACAAATAAACAAATAAACAAACAAACCAACCCTGAGTTACCTTCCCCTCCTTTGTGCTTCCCTCTCTGAACACTTAGTGTTTTACTTCTTGTTCACACATCAGTCTTTTTCATTGGGATGATCTTATTAGCTGTGATATCTGTAATTCTTTTTTTTTTTTTTTTTTTTAAATTTTTTATTGGATTATAGGTTTTGGGGTACATGAGCAGAGCATGCAAGACAGTTGCGTAGGTACACACATGGCAGTGTGCTTTGCTTTTCTTCTCCCCTTCACCCACATTTGGCATTTCTCCCCAGGCTATCCCTCCCCACCTCCCCCTCCCACTGGCCCTCCCCTTTTCCCCCCAATAGACCCCAGTGTTTAGTACTCCCCTTTCTGTGTCCATGTGTTCTCATTTTTCATCACCCACCTATGAGTGAGAATATGCCGTGTTTCATTTTCTGTTCTTGTGTCAGTTTGCTGAGGATGATGTTTTCCAGATTCATCCATGTCCCTACAAACGACACGAACTCATCATTTCTGATTGCTGCATAATATTCCATGGTGTATATGTGCCACATTTTTCCAATCCAGTCTATTATCAATGGGCATTTGGGTTGATTCCAGGTCTTTGCTATTGTAAACAGTGCTGCAATGAACATTCGTGTACATGTGTCCTTATAGTAGAACGATTTACAGTCTTTTGGATATACACCCAGTAATGGGATTGCTGGGTCAAATGGAATTTCTATTTCTAAGGCCTTGAGGAATCGCCACACTGTCTTCCACAATGGTTGAACTAATTTACACTCCCACCAACAGTGTAAAAGTGTTCCTTTTTCTCCACATCCTCTCCAGCATCTGTTGTCTCCAGATTTTTTAATGATCGCCATTCTAACTGGCGTGAGATGGTATCTCAATGTGGTTTTGATTTGCATCTCTCTGATGACCAGTGACGATGAGCATTTTTTCATATGATTGTTGGCCTCATATATGTCTTCTTTCGTAAAGTATCTGTTCATATCCTTTGCCCACTTTTGAATGGGCTTGTTTGTTTTTTTCCTGTAAATCCGCTTGAGTTGTTTGTAAATTCTGGATATCAGCCCTTTGTCAGATGGGTAGACTGCGAAAATTTTTTCCCATTCTGTTGGTTGCCGATCCACTCTAGTGACTGTTTCTTTTGCCGTGCAGAAGCTGTGGAGTTTCATTAGGTCCCATTTGTCTATTTTGGCTTTTGTTGCCAATGCTCTTGGTGTTTTGTTCATGAAGTCCTTGCCTACTCCTATGTCCTGGATAGTTTTGCCTAGATTTCCTTCTAGGGTTTTTATGGTGCCAGGTCTTATGTTTAAGTCTTTAATCCATCTGGAGTTAATTTTAGTGTAAGGTGTCAGGAAGGGGTCCAGTTTCTGCTTTCTGCACATGGCTAGCCAGTTTTCCCAACACCATTTGTTAAACATGGAATCGTGATATCTGTAATTCTAACAACTAGTACAGTGCCTGGCATAAACCAGATGCCTGATAAATACCTGCTGAAGGAGTGAATTAGTTTGTCAATCTTATTTCACTTCATAGGTCGAGTTGGCTGGAGGAAGTATGCACTTTTTCTAAATTTATTACCATTGCGCATCAACATGCTTGTCCAATTGATCTTAAGTATCCACATGTTGCCTCTCTACCCCACTCCATTTTCTTTTTTTTTTTTAAGACTAGTCAAGTGCAGTATACCCTACTCTACTTTCTAAAGATAATTGTGTCTTCCTAAGCTTATAGGGTATTTCTTTTCATCCTTCTTCATTGTCCTTCCCCTACCTGCAAACACACACATGAGAGTGTGTTTATAAAGTCAGTGGAAACTCTTCCCCCTCATTCCCTTCTCGCTAGGGACTTGTGGACTAGGGATTCTAGGTAATTCCTTACAGCTTCTCTAGACTTATTTTCTACCTTTCCCCCTTTGTATTTCCACCTACCGTTCCCCACTCTCTGTATTCCATCTGCATTTTCAACAATAGACAAAACAAATAGACAAATCACAAAACAATACATTTCTGAATCCTCAAATAGGTTAAGCACAATTCCCAAGTATTCCATTGCTGGAATTCATTCCGAGCCATTCCCCAACATTTAAAATCTGTTGGGAAATTGTTTCATAATTGTGAGGAAATGGTTCAAAAAGACATCCTTTTGACCTGGAAAGATAGAAGAACATATTGAAAATACATAGAAAAATTGCCTGGAAACCAAATTATAAACCAAATCGCTAACATTGGTTATATAGGGGATGGGAAATACTTAAACAGAAATAAAATGTCAAAAATATTCTCATAACCCTTCAACATAAGCTTTTCTTATTTTAAGTTTTACTGCTTGTTTTAGGGAAACAAATAAGTGGTAACAGATATAGTAAAAATAAGGAAGTTATAAATATTGTAAAGTTTGTTTTTTTGTTTTTTTGTTTTTGAGACGGAGTTTTGCTCTTGTTACCCAGGCTGGAGTGCAATGGCACCATCTCGGCTCACCGCAACCTCCGCCTCCTGGGTTCAGGCAATTCTCCTGCCTCAGCCTCCTGAGTAGCTGGGATTACAGGCACGCGCCACCATGCCCAGCTAATTTTTTTTGTATTTTTAGTAGAGACGGGGTTTCACCATGTTGACCAGGATGGTCTCGATCTCTTGACCTCGTGATCCACTCGCCTCGGCCTCCCAAAGTGCTGGGATTACAGGCTTCAGCCACTATGCCTGGCCTTATTGTAAAGTTTTTTTCAGAAAAACCTCCCGGGTCCATTTCTCTTGGCACAGAGCTTTGGTATTTTACTATATTAAGACTTTGGTATTTTATTTTCCAAATGGCCTGGGCAGGTTGTTTGCTGTGGCTCTCCTTCCTGGTGACAATTAGCTGATGAGAGGCTGGAGAGGAGAGGCCTGGGGCACTGCCATCAACAGAAATCTCTCTTAGTCCCAACCATGAAGGCATCAAAATGATCAAGAAAGTGGTACTATGTGGGTACATGTTAAGATGGCTCCCTCCTTCTGCAGATAGCCTAGGAGCTAAAAAGAAAGTGACCCAGGGCCAGGTGCAGTGGCTCATGCCTGTAATCCCAGCACTTCGGGAGGCCAAGGTGGGTGGATCATGAGGAGTTCAAGACCCACCTGGCTAAGATGGTGAAACCCTATCTCTACCAAAAATACAAAAATTAGCTGGGTGTGGTGGCAGGTGCCTGTAATCCCAGCTACTTTGGAGGCTGAACCTGGGAGGCAGAGGTTGTAGTGAGCCAAAATTGTGCCACTGCACTCTAGCCTGGGTGACAGAGCAAGACTCTGTCAAAAAAAGAAAAAAGGAAAAGAAAGAAAGAAAGGAGGTGACCCAGGTCAACTGCCTGTGAACTTGTTAGTCTTTATGGACTGAAGGACAGGTAGTTATCTCAGATAATGTGTGGAAAAAACAATACAGAACTTTAAAAGTAAAATCTCTGAACAAAATTATTCATTGTAATGTATCAAAGTCTTATTTAAACCATTAATGAGGGAACTGGAAATTAGACAATTAGACAAAAGAATTGGTTTTTCCAAATGCTTACACACACACACAAACACACCGGTATACAGTAAGCAAAAGAAAGTATTTACTATTTTAAATATAAAATTGGACAACGTTCTACAGGGCAATAAAACTCTAACATCTTTGGGGTTAATTTACCTAAAGCCTGTAAAGCACACCACCTGATTAAACCCTTCAAGGTAACCTCTAACTTTACAGCACTGTCACACTGTTGGCGCTTGTATCAGTTGTGGTTGTTAGTCAAATATACTTAGTAAACAAAGTTACCATGCACGCTAGAAATCAGAAAGAATGAACCAGAACTACATGGTTTGACTCCACTTCTGGGTTAGAAGTCTCCTTTCAGTATTAACTTTGAAAGTTTTCCAAGTTTATCTTCGGAAGGGAGTCAATATTCTTTTATACCACAATTGCTAGAATTGTGTATAAAGTAGGAAAAAGGCTCCAGGAGTCAACGTCTAGGGATTCAACCCATAACTTTAGTATTTGGAATGTGCGGAAACCTTTTTTACTCACCAGCTAATTTCTCACTGAAATCTATTTAGGCAAAGTGGTCATTCCCTTTCTATAATAGCTGCCTTCACAACTAAAGCTGCTTCTCTTAAATGCAAGAGTCAGAGAACTGTTTGTAAAACAGGACCAAGAGAATTCTTGGTGGCAGAGATTATTTTTTTACCTCTTTACCTTTGTATCCACATTCCTAACATAGAACCTGGCACAGTAGGCATTCAGTAAATGAGGTAAGAATATACAAACTTAGCTGGACTATAAATGCTTCCTGACGTGTAGTTCTGGTTCATTCTTTCTGATTCTAGTGTGCATGGTAACTTTGTTTACAAAGTGTATTTAACTAAGAAGCCGCAACTGATGAAAGGGCTAATAGTGTGACAGTGCTGAAAAGTTAGAGGTTACCCTGAAGGATTTGATCAGGTGGTGTGTTTTACAGGCTTTAGATAAACCCAAAGATGTTATAGTTTTATTGTCCTATATGTTAGCTGGAATGTAATGAGATTGTATAAATGGAGTTTGTTAATTGCCTATTTGAATTTCAGTATCTTTTCAGAAAGTAGGACAACTGGATATTGTGTTAACTTCGCCTTTATGTCTTTGATTATGTAAAATATTTTGTAAATTTCTTCATTTCTCTCTCTCTGTCTCTTGATAGATAGAGAGATAGATAGACAGACATAGAAAATTTTAGACAGAGTCTCACTCTGTCACCCAGGCTGCAGTGCAGGGGTGCAATCTCAGTTCACTGCAACCTCCGCCTCTGGGTTTGAGCGATTCTTGTGCCTCAGCCTCCCAAGTTGCCAGGACTATAGGCACACACCACCAAGCCCAGCCAATTTTTTGTATTTTTAGTAGAAACAGGAGGCCAGCATTTTTGCCCATTGACCAAACTGGTCTAAAACTCTTGGTTTCAAGTGATCCACCCACCTTGGCCTCCCAAAGTGCTGGAATTACAGGCATGAGCCACCATCATGTCTGGCCTATTCCTCTATATTTGTGATGATAAGTTCCCCAAATTTGTCTCATAATGCTTCAAGAGAGACAGAACTTAAGTGTGTTCCCAAATTTGGCTGGTTTGTGATTTTTTAAAAAAATAATTAATCTCCTTTGGGGGCAATATTAACTTCTCAGTTAACAGAAACAAATGTAGCACTTTATTGCTTCATAATCAGTTGGCATTAACTGCTACTTGCTTCAGACTAGTAAGGAAGAAGCTGTTTTCAAGACTAGCATATAACAATCTCAGTTAAAAACACTTTAGTATTCTCCCAAAATGTATAGAAGCATTCAAGTATATTCTTTCCTTAGTGACACAGACTTGGGAAAACCCTTATCATCACACAACAGCATTGAACTGTTTTGTGTGCGCATTCGTGTGTGTGTGTGTGTGTGTGTGTGTGTGTGTGTATGTGTTAGAGAGAGAAAGAAGGAGAAAGAGGGAATGAGATCTTAAATGTTTCATTGCCTTTGAGAAACAATCTAGATTTGTAGAGAGAGGTGGATTCCAGGTCACATGAGCTCCGTGCTAAGGCACAACCCTTTTTGTCCCCTAGCTGCCTTACAAGAAGACTAGGAGGGCTCCTGAGCCTTCTCAGATTCAGCTGTATTTCACACTGACAGGCAGGTTTTAGATCCGACGTCATTCCAGGCCTCTAGGTGGGGCAGGATGCAATTTTGTTCTCACAAAACTTGCAACTTAAAGAGAGGAATAAAAGGAAACACTCTAAAATCAAGCAATACCTTCAATTCCATCAGGACTTGGAGAGGGGGGAAAAAAAGAATCAAGTGATACCTGATCCTCACAGGCAAAGAGAAAAAATCCACAGCTGAGGAAGTAGTTGTATTTCCTGCATTAGAGAAAGCTCCAGGAAATTGTGAGCCACAATTCCAATGTCCTTTGAGACCACTGAAATCTCTGTCCCTGCCAAGAGGGAGGTTAAAATGAATATTTTACTTCTCCCTGCGGACTGGGGCCCATTTGAACCCAGAGGAATGGAGATTGATTGAAATGGAATGGTTGATTTTTCTTGTTCATGGTTCATATCTTCTGTCTCTAAAGAGAAATCCCCGAATCCCTGTGGTTTCCTACCCTCTTCTTCTCTGGTTATATGTAAATAACTATACACACGAGATGAGAGCAAGGAAACAGGTTACAGGTTAAATACAACATTTCTTTTATATCCCTTCCCCAAACCCTTCCTTATTGCATCTGGAAACCTTTGTCTGTGTTTTTTTAAAATGAGTCTAGCATCTTTTCTTTAGCAGAAACATAGTAAAAGTCTTATAGGTCAGTGAAACCCTAGACTATAAGAAAAGTAGGGCATAGCAACTTAATATGCTTGGGAAATCAGTATGAACTCAGGACTTTAAAAAGACGTACTTTCCAGCTCTGTGACTTCTCAAATGAACCAGCAGCCACAGCATGGGCACTCACACACCACCAACTCTCACATAGACTTACAAGGCCCAAATTTGGGTCTTTGATACTTTTCTCCACTAGAAGGACTCCTTGGACTGTGGCAGTTTCCAAGAAGTGAGACAGGAAAAAAGACACAAACAAACACACAAAGAAAAATACCCTAAATGGGTCAGGAAATATTCTTCTATTGGCAGAAAACAAGAATTTTTTAAAAAATTAAAAAATTAGGCTGGGCATGGTGGCTCACGCCTGTAATCCCAGCACTTTGGGAGGCTGAGGCAGGTGGATCATAAGGTCAGGAGTTCAAGACCAGCCTGGCCAAGATGGCGAAACCCCGTCTCTACCAAAAATACAAAAATTAGCCGGGCATGGTGGCATGTGCCTGTAATCTTAGCTACTAAGGAGGCTGAGGCAGGGAATTGCTTAAACAGGGAGGCAGAAGTTGCAGTGAGCCAAGATCGTGCCACTGCACTCCAGTCTGGGCAACAGAGCGAAACGATGTCTCAAAAAAAAAAAAAAAAAAAAAAAATTAGAGGCTGGACATGATGGCTCATGCTTGTAATCCCAGCACTTTGGGGGGCCTGAGATGGGAGGATTGCTTGAGCCCAGGAGTTCAAGACCAGCCTGGGCAACATGGTGAGACCTTGTCTCCACAAAAAATACCAAAAATAAAAATTAGCTGGGTGCTGCGGTGCATGCCTATAGTTCCAGCAACTTGGGAGGCTGAGGTGGGAGGATCATTGAGCCTGGGAGGTCAAGCTGTTATTGGGCCACTGCATTCCAGCCTGGGTTACAGAGCAAGACCCTGTCTCAGTATGTATATGTACAGTTTGTCTCCTTTGCCTTTGCAGCTCCCTCTTCCTCTCTCTCTCTCTCTCTCTCTCTCTCTATATATATATATATATATATATACACATATATTCCACTTTAGTTTATATATATATATAGAGAGAGAGAGGAAGAGAGAGCCCTTTATATATACATATATGTATATTATATATATAATATATATATAAAGAGAGGAAGCGAGAGCTCTTTATATATACATATATGTATATTATATATATAATATATATATAAAGAGGAAGAGAGAGCTCTTTATATATACATACATGTATGTATATATATGAGTGAGTGATTTAGTATATATGTGTATGTATATGTAAATACATAAATAAATATATAATTATATATATAATATATATAAAGAAAGGAAGAGAGAGCTCTTTATATATATGTATATGTATGAGAGAGTGGTTTATTTATGTATGTGTGTGTGTGTGTGTGTGTGTTTGTGTATATATTTCTCTCTAACCAAGAGAGACATATAGATATAATACTATCATTTAAAAATAGTCCTTTAGCAAGTCAGATAATTAATTGCAAAAAAGCTACCCACTTATTTATTAATTACTTACTAATTTACACACACACACACACACATATATATATAAGAGTGAGTTCTGAAAGGGCAAAGGAGGCAAATTAAAAGTGTTTTCATTGGCTAAGTTTTGAAAATTCAAGAATCAAAAATGATTATTTGTATTATTTTAGGTTCAAAATGATACTCAAAAGAAAAAAAATTAAAATAAAGTGTAAGAAAAAAGGTGGATATAAAACAAGAGAATGATGAAGACAAATAGATTTGTTAAAGTCTTCCTGATGAAAGTAATTAGTAAATATGTAATTAATAAATAAGTGGTTAGCTTTTTAAAATTAATTATCTGTCTCGCTAAAGGACTATTTTAAAAAGGGAGCATTATATCTATATGACTTTCTTGGGTAGATATGAAATAAACCCATGTGAAAGATTAATTCAGTATTATCATTATTGAGACAGAGTCTTGCTCTGTCACCCAGGCTGGAGTGCAGTGGCGCAATGACTCACTGCAACCTCCACCTCCTAGGCTCAAGATTCTCGCCTCCCAAGTAGCTGGGACTACAGTTGTGTGCCACCATGCCAGGCTAATTTTTTGTATTTTTGGTAGTGATGGGGTTTCACCATGTTGGCCAGGCTGTTCTTGAACTCCTGGCTTCAAGATATCTGCTTGCCTTGGCCTCCCAAAGTGCTGGGATTACAGGAGTGAGCAGCTATACCTGGCCATATTTTAATTCATTTATTAATTAATCAGGGAACCAGTGCTAAATTACTACTTTGTCAAAGGAGAATTTAAAGAATCACTTATGTATAAGCAATAAGGAATGCCAAGGTGAATTTACAAATAAATGCAAATGACTCTATCCACAAGGCAATAATCAAGTGCATTCCACTTTAGTTTGCTTTTGTGTGGACAAGAATCCATCGTACTGCTATCAGTTCACTACAACTGCTAGAGAGTTAGAAAATAGTTCAAAGACAGTGAAACCTAGAAAAGTATGCTAGACAGGCAGCCAATGATTTTTTGTTGTCTTTCAAAATCTTTTACAATGTTTCCTGACAGCCTGTTTATGAAGTATAGAAAGGTCTTTATTTCTATGTCTGTGTACAGGAAAGAATAAACATAGGGAACATCAAGGAAGTAGGCATTGTTTCAAGAAAGAGAACAATTGATCAACACTAGTAGTTAAATGAAAGAGCCAGGAAAATGAAGGTTTGACAGTTAATCAGCAGACAGTAACAATAGATTCCAAGAATATAAATGAGCCAGATATCCCAGAGGAATTAGCTACATAGTGTCAATCCCTTACCACCTAGGAGAAGATATTCCTGCATCTTTGCTATGCAAAGTAATTGCATGGTTCAACAGCCAGTAGCATTGGCATCTCTTGATCTCAGACCCTACTCCAGCTCCACTAAACCAGAATATATACGTCAACAAGATTCTCAGGTGATTTGCATGCACCTTGAAGTTTGTATTACCCTGAACTAGATATACTACTTATCACTATGACATTTTCATAAGACAGAAGTCTCCCTTTATAACTTCAGGTCAGAGCATCATAGTAGAGTGGCAGGACTATTGCTTAGGTACTGGCAGACATAGAAAACATGAGATAAATTATCATTTTGTAGAGAGAAACCATGCATTGGAAAATTCAAATATATAGGAAAGGCAATTAATTAGAAGCAAAAGTAAGTTTAGTTTTAGTAGAGATTTAATTTAAGTGCTAGTAATTGGAGGTTGAATTATTTTGAGCTGTGTGATCAGATTCCAAATCCAATGGAGAAACAATCATTTAACCATCCGAATCATGCCATGGTGATAATCAGTATAATGTTGCATGTGTACTTTGTCTCTACTATAAGTTGTTTAAAACATTTGCAAAAGACTGATATACTAAAGGTGTGATTTTTAAAGTCATTATTTAGCATATAATTAAAGAAGTTTATAATCAATGTTTGAATTTAAGTTGTTAGATCTGTGATTTGCTTTATCAGTGGTATGAATAGTATATGATATTTATAACTTAAATGTTTAAAAGAAAGATTAATTGATTAATGTATTAGTCAGATTTTTGCTGCAATATTGACATATGAAAAACTCCCAGATTACTTATTTTATATTCCTGACCTGCAGGTGGACTGGGGAGGTTCTCCTTCAGTCTGTGAGTTGAGTTTAGTATGTTTTACGTGCTTCTATTCTGGGACCAGTGGTTACCTAGGGTTATTCTCATGGCAGATGGCAGAAGTGTAAGGGAGGAGAATGGAAACATGATGGCTAAAAATTGACATGTTCTCTTTTCCGCCCACATTTCATTGTCTAAAGCAGGAGATGTGGCCAAGCTCAACATCAGAGAAGTAGGCCGGGCGTGGTGGCTCAAGCCTGTAATCCCAGCACTTTGGGAGGCCGAGGCGGGTGGATCACGAGGTCAAGAGATCGAGACCATCCTGGTCAACATGGTGAAACCCCGTCTCTACTAAAAATACAAAAAAAATTAGCTGGGCATGGTGGCGCGTGCCTGTAATCCCAGCTACTCAGGAGGCTGAGGCAGGAGAATTGCCTGAACTCAGGAGGCGGAGGTTGCGGTGAGCCAAGATCGTGCCATTGCACTCCAGCCTGGGTAACAAGAGTGAAACTCCATCTCAAAAAAAAAAAAAACATCAGAGAAGTAGAATGACTGGGCATGGTGACTCCTGCCTGTTATCCCAGCACTTTGAAAGGCCAAGGTGGGAGGATCGCTTGAGCCCAGGAGTTCTAGATCAGCTTGGGCAATACAGGAAGACCTCATAACTAAAATAAGTAAAAAATTGTCAGGTACAATGACACATGTGTGTCGTTCCACCTACTTGGGAGGCTGAGGTGGGAGGATCACTTAGCTTGGGAGGCTGAGGCCGCAGTAAGTATGATTGAGCCAGGCACTCCAGCTTAGGTGACAGAACAAGACCTTGTTTGAAAACAAAACCAAAAACAAAATAATCCAAAGAGTTAGAATGGTCTGCCTACAGTGAACCATGCAAAGGTGGGGAGAGAAAGAACTGTGAGTAAATAATGTAATCTCTGACTCTTAATAAATCTACAAGATTAAAATATTGGCTATATAAGTACAAATAGTGATCACCCTTCATGTACTAAAGCCTCTCATAAATGACTTTATAGCAAAGTTCTGAGTCATGAAAGAATCTCTTTTTTGTGTGTGGTCAAATGTAATACGATGTGAAGTTATTATTTATTTGAATGTTTTTGTAGCAGGGTTGCAAAATTACTCATGACAGAATTTTGGAAGAGATTTAATTTCTTTATGTTGTTTGTAGTTTATCTGGTCTTGTGATGTGGTAGGTGGTGGGAAAGAAAAACAAAACCAAAAACCACAAATTAATCTGGTTGAAAATGTACTGTGATCCAATCATTTAAACCACCTCTTAGGTAATTCTCAGGTTCTCGGACTTCTCACATTTTCACTCCTTCATTGCCTTCTTACCTGGAAGTTGGCGGGGGCCGGGGGGGAGATGTATAGTTTATTGTATTCTTTTGATATAGTGCGGGAAGAGGAGTCTCTATGGCCTTAATCTTGGTTCTTGAGTGTGCACTGATTAGTGCTTATTGAAGTTCACCCAAGTTTTGGCATTAGACTGCAATGGCTCCTAAATTTGTCTATTTTTTCCTGGTTTAGTCAAGGCCTAGTTACCCCCTTCCTTGTTGGCTTGGCCTACCTTCAGCTCTCTCTGGCTATAGACCTTCCTGAATCTCTCCCTTATCCAGCTCCCAGTCAGGCTGTTCATCCTGAAGACTTTTGCTGTGGGATCATCTATCCCAGTGCCTCAGGAGGCCCCGTGGCAGGCTTGTGTTTCTCCACTCTGTGTTTAATTCACATGGGTACTAATGTAAGCTTTGGAGTACACATTCGCATCTCTCTCTCTTTTTCTCTCTCTCAAGGACCTTAGCACTGTGGTCTCCTAATCATGCCAGGAAATCTCATGTGGAGGTGAAGACACTTGGCAGAGCTGACCTGGAATCTCAAACGGACAAAATGACCACCTGGGAGCACAAGTTTCTCACCGTCCACCTTTCCCTTCCTGTTTCCTCTTTTCCTGCTCGCCATCCCCTGGACAAGAAGAGGAAGATTTTCTTTTGCTTCTCTTTTATCACATTCCTGTTTCTACCACAGAGTGGGAAGCTTCTTGGCAAATGTCATAGGCAAAAGAGGAAATCTCTATGACTTGGATTGCCAAGTCTGGCTCCTAACATGTTAAGTAGGAGTCAAAGAGATGTGGAAAATCTTCTCTTTCACCATAACAGTTGTCTCATTACAAAATCCTACTTTACATGCCAGAAGCTGACTGTTGCCTCTTTTATTCCTAATTACTACCCTCCCACAGAAACACAAAGACAGATGCTTTGAACTCTTTAAAGAGAAGATCGTGACTAGGAAAAACAAAAGAGAAAGGCATGTGAATTTTTAAAAACACTGCTGCTGACACTACATTTGTCAGGGTGCAAGTTGAATAGCATTTCAGAAAATCAGCTTTGTTTCCATCTTTAGATCAATAACCTTCTTAAGGCAACCTGGTTAAGAGCAATTTAAGACATACCTGGCAGCTATGGAGTTTATGTTTTTATGTATTTGTGGGGGTTGTTGGACAGCCAGGGGTGATGAGAATTATTGAAGGATAGGAAGGAGAAAAAAATTTGTCATCATCACATTACCTATCATTATGGGGCTAGGCGATAGGAATCCTTGTCTTGTTTATCATCCACCCTTCATTGCTGATCAAAAGATTTGCATTGCCATGATTCCTGTACCCTCTCTCTGTGGTGAGACCATAGGGTATACAGCTGTAGGAAAATAAGCTGCCACTCTGGCATTCAGCCTCTCAGAAGGAAATACATCTGTTCTACCAGTCCTCTGGGAAAATTAGGATCTTGACTAAGAATACTGTGTTAATCGGAGCCCTAATTCACAATGTTAATGCTACTTTTGATTTTCAGGGCTTTCCTGAAATGGAAACCATGTCATACCCATCATTCAGCTTATAAAATCCTACCAAGAATAGAGTTTTGTAGAATTTTTGGTAGGAGATTTCAAATCAATCTCTACCTCCATCAGGATTTGCTAAAATCTGGAAGATCAGCTGATTTGTCCAATGAGAGGGAAAGGTCATATCTACTGCTTCTATTCTCTTATTGTCCTGGCACCTGGGGTTAGCAGATACACCTTGATAACAAAACAGTCTGATAGCATCATGCCTTGTGGAGTGATATGCTGAGAGTTTCAGCCTTTTTGGTAGAAGAGATGATTTCTTTTATCTCCCTCCCTGGACCTTTAAAGTCTTTTTAAAACTCAGAATCATATTGATATAAACTTTATGGGACAATCTAGACTCTTAGATGGATTATCCAGTCAAGAGGAGAGCTGCAGATATTTTAGAACCATTCTAGGCAAAGACAGAAACAGCATGTTAGAGACTGCTTCTGTATTACTCACTGCTCTCAGAAATATTAGCTTACTTGGCATGAGCATTAGGTTGGTGAGACTAAGGTTGTGTGTTTGCACCTCCAGACTGCAGTCATCTTGATGCTGTTTTATGAACTTATATGAGTATCTCAACCCTAACAAGCTGCTTTTGGTCACAAGGAAAGCAAGCAAGTGACTGAAATGATGTCTCATGTTCATGCCTTACTGATCTCCTAGATTCTTACTCATTTTATGAACCAGGGAGACCCTAATTGTATCATGGCTTCAGTGTCTCAAGATTTTCAATTTTTGTTGCAAAACTTGTCAAATTCAGTCACTGCTTACAGGTCTCCAAGGTTGAATATTCTGATGTAACTGAACAGAGATCCCTACTACTTCTTGATTCCAGGCACCAAATTTAGATGGATTCAGAGATTCCTCAGACCCCAGGAAGAGCCTCAAGAAAATTTAATATTTTTAATATATGAAAGAGTGATCTTCCTCAACTGGATGGGGGGTGTGCACTGTTCTTGAAAGAGCCATTTAAGAATCTGTGAGAGAGAGCCAGGCACAGTGACTCACGCCTGTAATCCTAGCACTTTGGGGGGCTGAGGCAGGAGGATTGCATGGGCCCAGGAGTTGGAGGTTGCAGTTAGCCATAACTGTGCCACTCCAACAGGAGGTATTAATTTTACAACATTGCTTTACACTATAATGTATTTTGGGAACAGGATATTAAATCAACTTTTCCTTGTTGTCTCAGAGTTTTGGCAGAGGTTTCAAAGGGCAAAAATAATACAATAGGTATTATCTATTCTCACATCCTAAAGAAAAGGTTGGCTACCTTGGACTGGCCACATTTATTCTGCTGTCATCTGCTCATGACCCACTCCCAGGTTATCTCAGAGGATGGAAAACATTCACATTTCAAGAGATTTAGAAAGCGGGGCAGTGTATTAGTCCATGCTTGCATTGCTATAAAGAACTACCTTAGACGGGGTAACGTATAAAAATAAAAGAGGTTTAATTGACTCAGAGTTCCACAGGCTATACAGGAAGCATAGCTGGGGAGGCCTCAGAAAACTTATAATTATGGCAGAAGGCGAAGGGGAAGCAGGCATGTCTTACATGATCAAAAAATGAAAAAGAAGTCAAGCAGGAAGGTGCCACACACTTTTAAACAACCAGGTCTCGCGAGAACTCACTCAATAGCATGAGAACAGCGAGGGGGAAAGTCTGCCCTCATGATCCAGTTGCCTTTCACCAGGCCCCTCCTCCAACACTGGAAATTGCAAATGGATGTGAGATTTGGGTGAGGACACAAACCCAAACCATATCAGGCAGGTTGCTGTGCATTTCTTCTCCTTCTCTCCAAGGAAGTGGAATTCAAAGGGGAGATACTTCACTTACTTAATATTTATCTAAAGCCAGTGAAATAGGCTGCAATGGAGCCATTTGGAGAACTTGAGTTGGAGGGACACAAAGACTAACATTTGATACACACCCAGGAAGTCTGAAGTTCAGAGGATGTATCCAAGTCTGACAGAGTAGAAAGCACTTCAGCAGGTCAAGAACACAGGCATATTTTCCCTAGGCCAGAGTAAATCTGATTAAACCTGGGCATGGGTTCTATCACTGTCTTGAAATGGGCCATGGTCAAGTGGGCTTCCTGATAAAGATGAGGCAACCATAGCAGGGAGAAGTCGCAGGTGCACTTTCAGACTCAGAGTGGGGGCAGCGCAGTCTGAGGGTACAGAGGCAGAAAGACGGACAGGCAAGGGGTAGGGCTTCACCCAAGATCCCAAAAGCGGTGTCCCAGGGAGAAGGAATAGGTATTTGGAAACTAGCACACTCAGGCCACAACTGTAGTGGTCAAGTGGAATTGCTCTGTCCTTATGCTTCTTCTCTCTTGTCCCAAACCTGTAAGGGGTTCTGACTGCAGCCAGCAGGTGTGGGAAGGGATTGCTGGAGACAGAGAGAAGAAACTGATGCAGCACCCCTGCTACATCCACCTAAGCAGAAAGAAGGGGAGATGTTTTCAATTGGATCAGCGTTTAGACTTTTGATATTTTACTGAACTAAATTATTTGAGAACTGACAAAAGAAAATATTCCCTTATTACCAGAGAATGGTGTCTCCTTTTCCTTTTTTTCATATGCATCAGTAAGTTTTGGATATATGACAACATAATGTTAATATGAGCCCAGTTAAATTATGTATTTTTCATTTCTCCATAAATACCATTTTTTATAGAGAGCCTTAAAAACTCTCCTAACTCCAATAATCAATGATTTTTTATTATAAAACCTAATGGATGGTGCTGTGAATTAATTAGAAAGATTTTGATTGCAAATAACAGAATACCTAAATATAACTTAAATAGGGGTTTATTGTCTTACATTAAAAATAACTATAGATGTGGGAGGTTCCAGAAGGGTTAATGATGCCAATTATGCTGAAATTCTCTTGGCTTCTTCCCATGTCAACAAGATAGCTGCCACCATTCTAAACATTACACCTTCAATCTGACAACACCAGCAAAAGGAAAGGATTTTCTTCTCATATGACTCTCCATTTCATCAGGGGAAAAAAAAATCTGGCTGGGCACGGTGGCTCATGCCTGTAATCCTAGCATTTTGGGAGGCCAATGCAGGCAGATCACTTGAGGTCAGGAGTTCAAGAACAGACTGGCCAACATAGTGAAACCCCATCTCTATTAAAAATATAAAAAATTAGCCAGGTGTGGTGGTGTGCACCTGTAATCCCAGCTACTCGGGAGGTGGAGGCAGGAGAATTGCTTGAACCCAGGAGGCAGAGGTTGCAGTGAGCCAAGATTACACCATTTCACTCCAGCCCAGGTGACAGTGTGACTCTCCATTTCAAAAACAAACAAACGACAACGAAAAACTATTTTGCAGTCTTCAGCAGATTTTGCCTTGTAATTAATTCACCTTCATTGAGTCACATTCTCATCCTTAAAACAATGACTAGTAAAAGGAAAAGAGAATACTGTGATTGGCTTAGACCAATTATGATTCATTCCCAGAGGCAGAATCTACCTTTCTCAGCATATCAGTGCCTGGTACTTGAACAAATTTGACAGTCTAATAGCAATGGAAAAGGGAGGAATGGCAGTTGCACTCCCAATGTCTATGCCAAAGGCTTCTAACAGTGGAACTGTGTGGACTGAGTCACAGTGCTGACTCACTGCACTTATGTTTTGAAGATCCTCCTTAATAACAAATGCCTCTGTCATCTCTGCCCCAAGGCCTAATGTGAAAAGTTGGATTAGAGTTTTCAATTGAGAGAAATGACTTTTCGATTGAGAAAAATAACTAACATACTGTGGTACATGATGTTTTAATATAAAGCATATCATTGTTCCATATTATTTCTACTTTGCTTCAAGTATTTTTGAAGAAAGAATAATGTATTGTTTTTCATAGGAATAGAAATGTGATTAACTCCCTTTGAATATAGCGCACAATTATATAACGCAAAATGGTAAGCACTCTTATCGTGTTTTATGTTTTTGGTGTAACAGTAGCACAGTTATATATAATGATGATGATGATGATACGTGTTGAATGGTGCCAGCCACTGGGCTGAGAATATTTATGCACACACAGGCTCACATATATTTTTTCCAGTTCTCATAAGGCTTTTTATTTTTTTAACTTTTATTTTAGGTTTGTGGGTACATGTGAAAGTTTGTTACATAGATACATACATAATATTATGTCTGCAACAATGTCCCTTCCCCCTGTTATCATTTCCTCCTATTTTGGTAGGTGTCACTTTGGTACCAAGTGACTTATTAAAATCAAGTTGATGCTGCGTTGAGTATAGCAACTCAGACTCCCCTTCTTCCAGGACAACTAGACCTCAGGTTAGGATCAAATAATATGTGGTCAAAGAATTGTCAAAAGTAAAACATTTAGTACTAAAAAGAAGTGGGAAACATTGGGAAGGGTGATGGCAATTATTTACTAGGTATTTTATTTTCTGAATTTCTCAGCAAAGGAATCTAGCTATCTGAATAGGAGGCAAACATATGTGAATATTTCCTATTTCTACTGGTGCTTATGATAACCTGAAGCAAAGGCGCTGTCGCTGTAATGAATTCGGGCAATCTCCTGAGTGTCCTGCTTTTTCTTCTTCCAAAATTACTTCTCCTCCCTATCCCCAATAGGTATATCAGATTATATTTAATTTCTTTAGGGTCTTGTTCTTAGCCAAATGCCATAAAAGAGAGAAATCTGACAAATGAACTCACCCAAAGGTGTTGGTAACCTCCATAACTGCAATTTATAGTGACTGACTGAAAAAAACTGCAATTTATCAAATAAGATTAAAAAATGAATTTGTTTCTTTTTTCTTTTTTTTCTGAGACAGAGTCTTGCTCTGCTACCCAGGCTGGAGTGCAATGGTGCAATCTCAGCTCACTGCAACCTCCGCCTGTTGGGGTAAAGTGATTCTCCTGCCTTGGCCTCCCAAGTAGCTGGGGTTACAGGCTCCCACCATCATACCTGGCTAATTTTTTTATTTTTAGTAGAGATGGGGTTTCACCATATTGGCTAGACTGATCTCAAACTCCTGACCTCAGGTGATCCACTTTCCTTGACCTCCCAAAGTACTGGGATTACAGGCTTAAGCCACTGCACTCAGCCAAGAAATGCATTTCTAATAAGAGTTTAGGCTGGTAGAGATTTTAGGGTTAGGAGACACATCCAAGGCCCCTCATAGCCCACATTGTCTGCTGTCTTGGTTAGAAAGGTCCTGGAAGCCCTGGTGGATTAGGTTTTAGTATATGTACCAAGTTACAACCTGAACAAGGCAAGTACAACATAGGTCTCCAATGGTGAGGGGACAAAGATTCACTTCCTTTATTTTTTCTTTTTTTATTTATATTTTTCTTCATGTGGGGCAGAGTCTCTTCCTTAGACACAAACCAAGCACATTGAATTGCATCAGACAAAAACAATATATTTTAACCTGGATAATAGGAACAGTTATGGCTATAATCTTGTCCTACAATTATTGTTATTTTTTTTTCTGAGGGCTAATGTTAGGCCTACTCAATAGTGCTCAGTAGTGAAAACAGGAAGTTGTTTTGTGAAATTTTTATTATCACAGATTTAAACTCCAACTCAGATCAAAAGATAAACTGCTCTCCTGAAATCACTCAAGCAATTGCCCAAATGTCCACTTCCCCTTGAGCTTTATGGAGATGGCCTAAAAATACTTTAGCATTGGTAGGAATCAGGGGTTCAGATTAGTACTTTTAGGGATCATGATTTGCTAGGCTGCCATTCTGTTCTGGGATAAAATGGTATTCAATTTTAGAACCTAAGACTTTTTACAACTTAACTGACAGACCAAAAGCAATTTTCAGTTTTTCACCAGGATCTGGGGACTAGAATTCCCTACCACACTATTAAACATTTGTTGGCAGCGGCTCATGGGATGTAGCTGACAGCTCTTGGCAGAAGCTATCATAGAATCGTCCTTCTTCCTTCTATCACTCTAGCAATTCACAGTCGATTTATAGTACTTTCTGGGAAAGGCAATTCTCAGTCCTAAGGGACGTCAAAATGAAAAGCACATCAAATGAAGTATTTAATTTCATCAACCCGAGGATTAAGTAAAAAGTCTTTTTCTCCTGTGGGCTCATAATAGAAAAATAGCCTTCTGTTAGAGAGACTCGATTATGTGAGCACTTATAAAATAAATTCCTGTCATAGATTACATGTCATTTAAAACTGTAACAGAGAAAAGCATTTAAATGTAAACATGGTTGTTGATGAAAAGAATCAAACTATAAAATATTTTAAAAGATTTATTCTGAGCCAATGTGAGGGACCATGGGCCGTGACACAGTCCTAAGGAGGTCATGAGTACATGTGGCCAAGGTGATCGGGGTACATCTTGGTTTTATATGTTTTATGGAGGCATGAGACATCAATCAAATATATTTAAGAAATACATTGGCTTCATTCAGAAAGGTGGAACAACTCAAAGAGGGAGCTTCCAGCCTATCAGTAAATTTAAATATTTTCTAGTTGATAATTGGTTGAGTTTATTTGAAGACTTGGGATCAATAGAAAGGAAATGTTCAGGGTAAAGGATTGTGGAGACCAAGTTTTATTGTGCAGAGGAAGCCCTCAGATAGCAGACTTCAGAGAGAGCAGGTTGTAAAATCTTTCTTATTGGACTTAAGAGAGTGCCTGGCTCTTAGTCGATTACTCCTGGATATGGGAAGAGAAGAAGGAAAACAAAGGGGAAAGGGGCTTCTCTATAGAATGTGGATTCTTCCCACAAGAGGCTTCGCAGAGCAATTTCAAGATATGGCAAGGAAATATATTTTGGGATTAAATATTTTGATCTTCTTCCTTGTCTCATAGTGTTATGCCAGAGTCAGATTGGAAAGTAACCCACGATATGTAGGGTTAAAAAACACGCATCTGATAAGAATTTATGGTTTGTAGGGCATGACTCCCCAGAACCCTTAGGTAGGAATTTGGGCAAGATAAAAAACTGGAGCTTAGTTTTCATGGTCAACTCATTCTTTATGGGCTGACATGCATTTTTAAAAACAGTGACAAATAGATACGTTCGTCAGTTTGCTCCTTTCTGCCCATGGACGCCGACGAAGCAGCATCGTTAAAGTCTCTCTTCTCCCTGCAATCATGTCTAAGTCAGAGTCTCCTAAAGAGCCAGAACAGCTGAGGAAGTTCTTCATTGGAGAGTTGAGCTTTGAAACAACCTATGAGAGCCTGAGGAGCCATTTTGAGCAATGGGGAACGCTCACAGACTGTGGTAATGAGAGATCCAAACACCAAGTGCTCCAGGGGCTTTGGGGTCATCATGTATGCAGCTGTGGAGGAGGTGGATACAGCCATGAATGCAAGGCCACACAAAGTGGATGGAAGAGTTGTGGAACCAGAGAGCTGTTTCAAGAGAAGATTCTCAAAGACCAGGTGCCCACTTAACTGGTGAAAAAAAATTCGTTGGTGGCATTAAAGAAGACAATGAAGAACATCACCTGAGAGATTATTTTGGACAGTATGGAAAAATTGAAATGACTGAAATCATGACTGACAGAGGCAGTGGCAAGAAAAGGGGCTTTGCCTTTGTAACCTTTGACGACCATGACTCCGTGGATAAGACTGTCATTCAGAAATACCAGACTGTGAATGGCCACAACTGTGAAGTTAGGAAAGTCCTGTCAGAGCAAGAGATGGCTGGTGCTTCATCCAGCCAAAGAGGTCGAAGTGGTTCTGGAAACTTTGGTGGTGGTCGTGGAGGTAGTCTCAGTGGGAATGACAACTTTGGTCGTGGAGGAAACTTCAGTGGTCGTGGTGGCTTTGATGGTAACCATGGTGGTGGTGGATATGGTAGCAGTGGGGATGGCTGTAATGGGTTTGGTAATGATGGAGGCAATTTTGGAGGTGGTGGAAGCTACAGTGATTTTGGAAGTTACAACAATCAGTCTTCAAATTTTGGACCCATGAAGGGAGAAAACTTTGGAGGCAGAAGCTCTGGCCTCTATGGTGGTGGTGGCCAATACTTTGCCAAACCACGAAACCAAGGTGGCTATGGCGGTTCCAGTAGCAGCAGTAGCTATGGCAGTGGCAGATTTTAATTAGGAAGCAGCTTAGCAGGAGAGGAGAGCCAGAGAAGTGACAGGGAAGCTCCAGGTCACAACAGATTTGTGAACTCAGCCAAGCACAATGGTGGCCAGGCCTAGCTGCTACAAAGAAGACATGATTTAGACAAATACTCATGTGTATGGGCAAAAAACTCGAGAACTGTATTTGTGACTAATTGTATAACAGGTTATTTTAATTTCTGTTCTGTGGAAAGTGTAAAGCATTCCAACAAAGGGTTTTAATGTAGATTTTTTTTTGCACCCATGCTGTTGATTGCTAAATATGATAGTCTAATCGTGACACTGAATACATGTCTTAAAAAAAAAAGTAACAAATAGATCCTAAAATATATCTCAAAACAATAGAAGCTTATTTCTCTATTTCTTTTTTAAATGAATGGGCTATGTTTTAAAGCAGTTTTAGATTTGCAGAAAATTGAATGGAAGGTATAGAGAGTTCTTGTATATCCCACTTTGCAGCCTCCTAGGCCCACTTCCCACCTTCCCCTTCCTTATGATTTACCCTGCTATTCACATCTTTCATTTGTTACACAGTACATTTGTTACAATTGATGAGCTGATGTGGACACATTATTATTAACCAAAGTCCATAGTTTACATTAGGATTCACTCTTGTGTTATACATCTACCAGCAAATGTATGACATTCCTCCACCATTACTATCATACAGAATAGTTTTACTGCCCTAAACATCTCTTATGCTCTCTGTCATCGTCTGTCCCTCTCCTCAAATCCCTGGCAGCTACTGACCTTTTTCTGTCTTCACTGTTTTACCTTTTCCAGAATGTCATATACAGAATCATACAGTATATAGTCTTTTCAGCCTGGCTTCTTCCACTTAGCAATATGCATGTAAGTTTCTTTCATATCTTTTCATGACTTGATGGCTTTCTTTTCATTTTATTGCTGAATAATTTTTTTTTAATTGCATTTTAGGTTTTGGGGTACATGTGCAGAACATGCAAGATAGATGCATAGGTACACATGTGGCAGTGTGTTTTGCTGCCTTCCTCCCCTTCACCCACATTTGGCATTTCTCCCCATGCTATCTCTCCCCAGCTCCCCCTGCTGCTGTCCCTCCCCTATTCCCCCCAATAGATCCCAGTGTGTAGTGCTCCCTTCCCTGTGTCCATGTGTTCTCATTGTTTATCCCCTGCCTATGAGTGAGAACATGTGGTATTTCATTTTCTGTTCTTGTGTCAGTTTGCTGAGAATGTTGTTCTCCAGATTCATCCATGTCCCTACAAAGGACACAAACTCATCAATTTTGATTGCTGCATAATATTTCATGGTGAAAATGTGCCACATTTTCCCAGTCCAGTCTATCATCAATGGGCATTTGGGTTGATTCCAGGTCTTTGCTATTGTAAACAGTGCTGCAATGAACATTCGTGTGCATGTGTCCTTATAATAGAACGATTTATAGTCCTTTGGATATATACCCAGTAATGGGATTGCTGGGTCAAATGGAATTTCTATTTCTAGGTCCTTGAGGAATCGCCACACTGTCTTCAACAATGGTTGAACTAATTTACACTCCCATCAGCAGTGTAGAAGTGTTCCTATTTCTCCACATCCTCTCCAGCATCTGTTGTCTCCAGATATTTTAATGATCGCCATTCTAACTGGCGTGAGGTGGTATCTCAATGTGGTTTTGATTTGCATCTCTCTAATGACCAGTGATAATGAGCCTTTTTTCATATGTTTGTTGGCCTCATGTATGTCTTCTTTTGTAAAGTGTCTGTTCATATCCTTTGCCCATTTTTGAATGGGCTTGTTTGTTTTTTTCTTGTAAATCTGCTTGAGTTCTTTGTACATCTGGATATCAGCCCTTTGTCAGATGGGTAAACTGCAAAAATTTTTCCCTATTCTGTTGGTTGCTGATTCACTCTAGTGACTGTTTCTTTTGCCGTGCAGAAGCTGTGGAGTTTGATTAGGTCCCATTTGTCTATTTTGGCTTTTGTTGCCAATGCTTTTGGTGTTTTGTTCATGAAGTCCTTGCCTACTCCTATGTCCTGAATGGTTTTGCCTAGATTTTCTTCTAGGGTTTTTATGGTGCCAGGTCTTATGTTTAAGTCTTTAATCCATCTGGAGTTAATTTTAGTGTAAGGTGTCAGGAAGAGGTCCAGTTTCTGCTTTCTGCACATGGCTAGCCAGTTTTCCCAACACCATTTATTAAATAGGGAGTCCTTTCCCCATTGCTTGTTTTTGTCAGGTTTATCAAATATTGTATGGTTGTAGATATGTTGCCTCTGTTCTGTCCCATTGGTCTATATCTCTGTTTTGGTACCAGTACCATGCTGTTTTGATTACTTTAGTCTTGTAGTATAGGTTGAAGTCCAGTAGTGTGATGCCTCCCGCTGTGTTCTTTTTGCTTAGAATTGACTTGGCTATACGGGCTCTCTTTTGGTTCCATATGAAGTTCAAGGTGGTTTTTTCCAGTTCTGTGAAGAAAGTCAATGGTAACTTGATGGGGATAGCGTTGAGTCTGTAAATTACTTTGGGCAGTATGGCCATTTTCACGATATTGATTCTTCCTAACCATGAACATGGAATGTTTCTCCATCCGTTTGTGTCCTCTCTGATTTCGTTGAGCAGCAGTTTGTAGTTTTCCTTGAAGAGGTCCCTTACGTTTCTTGTGAGTTGTATTCCTAGGTATTTTATTCGCTTTGTAGCAATTGTGAATGGCAGTTCGTTCTCTCTTTAAGTCTGTTATTGGTGTATAGAAATGCTTATGATTTTTGCACATTGATTTTATATCCTGAGACTTTGCTGAAGTTGCTTATCAGTTTCAGGAGTTTTTGGGCTGAGACTATGGGGTCTTCTAGATATACTATCATGTCATCTGCAAATAGAGATAATTTGGCTTCCTCCTTTCCTGTTTGAATACCCTTTATTTCTTTTTCTTGCCTGATTGCTCTGACTACAACTTCCAGTACTATATTGAATAGGAGTGGTGAGAGAGGGCACCCTGAATAATGTTTCATCATATGGATGTACCACAGTTTGTGTATTCATTCACCTATTGAAGGACATCTTGGTTTCTTCTGAGGATTGGCAATTATGAATAAACCTGATATAAACAGTTGTCTGCAGATTTTTGTGTGGATATGTTTTCAACTCATTTGAATAAATACCAAAAAGCATGTCACCCCATCAGATAGTAAGATGAGTAAAATTTTATAAGAATTGCCAAAGTGTCTTCCAAAGTATCTGGACCATTTTGTATTCCTACCAGCAGTGAATGAAAGTTCCTTTGGCTCCACAAAATCCTCACGAGCATTTGGTAGTGTTAAGGTTTTGAATTCTAGCCATTCTAATAGGTATGTCGTAGTTTCTTACTCTTGTTTTATTGATTTTATGTACTTCAAAGTGTATTAAAACATATTTCTACCTCCTGTATCCAAGTTTCTTAACCTTGAGTTGAGAGATGGAGTTCATTCAGGAACTTTATGAAGTTGTGTTTAAAATTGTGTGTGATTTTCTAGACAATGAGTGGAGCTTATTTTTCTCATTAGAATTTAAAAGAGATTTATCACTCACGAAGACAAAGTACTTTAGTTTTAGACAATTTTATTATTATTATTATTTTAATATAAATCACTTTTAACAGTATTGTTCCAATTTAGATTCCATACTGTTTGAGAAGTTAGACCATAGGCAATTACACATATAATTCAACAGGTTACTGGGGAATCTTTAATGTAACAATCACAATATTAGACATTGGAGATACAGAGCTCAAGAAAATATGGCATCTGTTCTTGGGAAATTCACACTCCTGTGATTTCTGTTAAAAGCCAATAATCAAAGAGGAAGACCAAAGGCTGCCCTGTCACTTTGAAGATTACTTCTGGGTGCTCGGTCCTGGTTGTGCCAGTAGATGTCGTTGTAATGTAGGACAGCTAACCTGATCAGTTAACATGAAGGCATGGAAGTCAGAAATTGCTCTCTTTTTGATGCATGATGTACATTTGAAAAAACATCATGTAGATTTTTTCTTACTGACACAGACACAGAGCTGCCATGAGTATAAAATTATAGTTGTTTAAAAATTAGAGGATATTTTGAAGCATAACTAAAAATATTTCTGCAAAGGAATATGCATAGCCAACAATATTATAATTTAACATACAATGTTTTAAGCTGGCAATTTGAAACTTCTAAGCTTTCAGCATGATTTTAAAGGTAATTGAAGCATTCACATTAAGCAAAAGCCCAACGACAACCATTACTTATATTGGTTAGCACCTGGCATTTCTCTTATAAAACCCAAAGACAAATTGAATACTTCTAGTAAGAGTGAGAGATTTAAATTTTAGCCTCTATGACATGTATCTTGTTTCAGAGAGTTTTCTGTTATGAAACAAGAAGAATTCTGTGTAAGAAAAATCTGAACTAAAAATCAAAAGTCTTGGTTTAATTTTTAAAGTGCTTATTCATCAATTAAATTATGCTCATACCCAATATTTTTATGCCTTGTATTAATATTGGGAATACAAAGATGAATATGTCATACGTTCTATCCACAAAGAGATTATATTCTAGTGTGAGAGACTTTTTTTTTTTGAGAGGGAGTTTCGCTCTTGTTACCCAGGCTGGAGTGCAATGGCGCAATCTCTGCTCACCGCAACCTCCGCCTCCTGGGTTCAGGCAATTCTCCTGCCTCAGTCTCCTGAGTAGCTGGGATTACAGGCATGCGCCACCATGCCCAGCTAATTTTTTGTACCTTTAGTAGAGACGGGGTTTCACCATGTTGACCAGGATGGTCTCGATCTCTTGACCTCGTGATCCACCCTCCTCGGCCTCCCAAAGTGCTGGGATTACAGGTGTGAGCCACCGCCCGGCCTGAGGCTTTTTTTTTTTAAACAAGATAGGGCCGTGCTCTGTTGCCGAGGCTGGAGTGCAGTAGTGCATAGTGTTGCAGCCTCAATCTCCTGGGTTCATGCAATCTTTCTACCTCAGTCTCCTGAGTAGGTGGGACTATTGGCACATGCCACCACATCCAACTAGTTTTTAAAATTTCTGTAGATAAGAAGTTTCACTATGTTGCCAAGCCTAGTCTCAAACTCCTGAGCTCAAGCAATTCTCCCAATTTGGCCTCCCAAAATTCTGCGATTACAGGTGTGAACCACCACGCCCTGCTGAATTTTCTTTTGAAACTAAAATTTGAGTAGCAATTGGATAGACTCAAACTCAATTACATTTAATGTGGGTTTATTTTGACTAGTCCCAAACCATTAAAGACCAATGCGATAAACGAATACACATTATGCTGAGGCATAGAAATTTTTCTTTATGCCAAAGAGCAAATGTTCTGGATTCAATCACTCAATGAGAATGTTTAGCTTACTTTTTGGCATCTATATCCCAAAGGGAGTTTGTCAGTGCAAATTCCTTTTCATATAGAAAGTCACTGTGAAGATGTCTTTTGTTTTCAAATGTTCACGCCAATTAAGTGGGTGGAAATTGAAAAGCTGACTAATTTGTACTAGGAAGGTTGGCATGGGAAACTCATTTTATGAGGCCAGCATTACCTTAAGATTGAAATCAGGCAAAATAAATTACTGGTAAAAAAAATGCAGACTAATATCCTACTTAAACATAGATCCCAAAATTCTCAAGAAAATATCAGCAAATTAGATGCAGCAATGTAAAAGGATAATGCGTTATGACTAAAGGGGGTTAATTGCAGGAAGGCAAAGTGGCTCAATATTTAAATCTAAATCAGTGTAATTCATCATATTAATGAAAGAAGCAAAATTATAGGATCATCATCAATAGATGCAGAAAAAGCACTTAATAAAATTCAATATTCATTCATGATAAAAACTGTAAGCAAATATCCTCAACTTAACAAAGGACATTTATGAAAATCCTATGACTGACATCATTCTTAAGGGTTGTCTCAGTCTGGTTTGTGATATGGTTTGGCTCTGTTCCCACCCAAATCTCACCTTCAATTCCCATGTGTTGTGGGAGGGACCCAGTGGGAGGTAATTGAATCATGGGGGCAGCTCTTTCTCCTGTTGTTCTTGTGATAGCAAATAAGTCTAATGAGATCCCATGGTATTATAAGGGGGGAGTTTTTCTGCACAAGATCTCTTTTTGCCTGCTACCATCCATGTAAGACATGACTTGCTTCTTGCCTTCCACAGTGATTGCGAGGTCTCTCCAGCTATGTGGAACTGTAAGTGCATTAAGCCTCTTTTTCTTCCCAGTCTTGGGTGTGTCTTTACCAGCAGTGTGAAAACAGACTAATACAGTAAATTAGTACCAGAAGTGGGGTGCTGCTGAAAAGATACTCAAAAATGTAGAAACAACTTTGGAACTGGGTAACAGGCAGAGGTTGGAACATGGTTGGAGGGCTAAGAAGACAGGAAAATGTGGGAAAGTTTGGAACTTCCTAAAGACTTGTTGAATGGCTTTGACAAAAATGCTGATAGTGATATGAACAATAAGGTCCAGGCTGAGGTGGCCTCAGATGGAAATGAGGTACTCATTGGGGACTGAAGCAAAGGTGATTCTTGTTATGTTTTAGCGAAGAGACTGATGGCATTTTGCTCCTGTCCTGGAGATTGGTGGAACTTTGAACTTGAGACATGATTTGGGGTATCTGGCAGAAGAAATTTCTATGCAGCATTCAAGATATGACTTGGGTGCTGTTAAAGGCATTTAGTTTATAAGAGAAAGGGGCATAAAAGTTTGGAAAATTTGCAGCCTGATAATTTAATAGAAAAGAAAACACCTTTTCTATCTGCTTTTCTTTCCCTTTTCTATTTGCCAGATCTGATATCTGGCAAAGGCACTCTTTCTTGTTTGCAGATTTTCTGAGGAGAAAGTCAAGCTGGCTACAGAAATCTGCATAAGTTACAAGGAGCCAAATGCTAATCCTGAAGACCATGAGGAAAATATCTCCAGGGCACGTCAGAGGTCTTCATGGTAGCCCCTCCTATTACAGGCTTGGAAGTCTAGGAGGAAAAAGTGGTTTTGTGGCCAGACCATGGGCTAGACCCAGGGTCTCTGTGCTGTGTGTAGCCTAGGGACTTGTTGCCCTGCATCCCAGCTGCTCCAGGCATGAGTGAAAGGGGCAAAAGTACAGCTTGGGCCATGGCATCAGAGGGTGCAAGCCTTGGCAGCTTCCACCTGGTAGCGATTGAGTAGCAGTTGGATAGACTCAGACTCAATTACATTTAATGTGTTTTTTTTTTTTGACTAGTCCCAAACCATTAAAGACCAATGAGATAAACTAATATACGTTATGCTGAGGCACAGAGGGTACACAGAAGTAAAGGACTGAGGTTTGAGAACCTCTACCTAGATTTCAGAGGATGTATGGAAATGCCTGGATGTCCAGGCGGAAGTTTGCTGGAGGGATAGGGTGCTCACAGAGAACCTCTGCTAGAGCAGTGCAGAAGGGAAATGTGGGGCTGGAGCTTCCACACAGAGTGCCTACTGGGACACTGCATAGTGGAGCTACAAGAGGGCCACCATCTTCCAGATCCACCACTAGCTTGCAGTGTGTGCCTGGAAAAGCCACAGATACTGAACACCAGCTTGTGACAGCAGCCAGGAAGGAGGCTGTACCCTGCAAAGCCACAGAGGCAGAGCTGACCAAGACCATGGGAACCCACCTCTGGCATCAGCATGACCTGGATATGAGACATAGAGTCAAAGGAGATCATTTTGGAGTTTTAAGATTTGACTGCCCTGCTGGATTTTATACTTGCATGGGACCTGTAGCCCTTTTGTTTTGGCCAATTTCTCCCATTTGGAACAGGCTGTATTTACCCAATGCCTGTACCTCCATTGTATCAAGGAAGTAACTAACTTGTTTTTTATTTTACTGGCTCATAGGCAGAAGGGACTTTCCTTGTCTTGGATGAGACATTGGGCTATGAACTTTTGAGTTAATGCTGAAGTGAGCTAAGACTTTGTGAGACTGTTGGGAAGGCATGATTGGTTTTGAAATGTGAGGACATAAGACTTGGGAGGGGCCAGGGGCAGAATGATATGGTTTGGCTTTGTTCCCACCCAAATCTCATCTTGAATTCCCACATGTTGTGGGAGGGACACGGAGGGAGGTAATTGAGTCATGGGGCAGGTCTTTCTTGTGCTGTCTGTATGATAAAAAATAAGTTGTATGAGATCTGATGGTATTATAAAAGGTAGTTTTTGTGCACAAGCTCTCTTTTTGCCTGCTGCCATCTATGTATTACACGACTTGCTCCTTCTTGCCATTCACCATGATTGTGAGGCCTCCCCAGCCACATGGAATTGTAAGTTCATTAAACCTTTTTCTTTCCAGTCTTGGTTATGTCTTTATTAGCAGCATGAAAATGGACTAATACAGTCTGCTATAACAGGATACCATAGATTGAGTAGCTTAAACAATAGACATTTATTTCTCACAGTTCTGGAGTCTGGGTAGTCCAAGATCAAGGTCCCAGCAGAGCTGGTGTCTGGCAAAGGCATTCTTTATTGCTTGCAGATGGGTGTCTTCTCACTGAATTTTCACATGGCCAAGAGAATGGTGAAAGACTAAGCACTTTCCCCTAAGCTCAGGAATCAGTAAAAATTATCTACTCTCACCACTGTTATCACATTATCAGAGGTCACGGACTGTGAAGTAAGGAAAGAAAAAGAAAGGAAAAGAAAGAGATTTGAAAAGAAGAAATAAAACTGTCTCTATTTATAGATGAGAGAATTTGTAACATAGAAAATCCCAAAAGAATATGCAAAATGGCTACTGCAACTTTTAAGGGAGTTTAGCCAGGTTGTGAGATACAAGCTCAATATTCATAAATCAATTGTATTTATATAGATTCATAGTGAAAAATTGGAAATTGAAATGTAAAAATCACCTTGCAATAGAACTCAAATTATTACTTATGCATAAGTTTAACAAAATATGTGCAAATGTGCAAATTTTCTGTGCTGAAAACTAAAATAGTGATGATAAAATCCCAATCTTTAAAGAAAGAAGTATCTGCGTTCATGGATTGCAAAACTCAGTATTGTTACGGAGCCAGTTATTCCCAACTTGATTATAGATTCAGTGCAATCCTAATGAAAATTTCAGCAGACTTTTTTCTTTTATAGACACCAGCAAACATGCCCTACATTTATATGGGAAAGCAAAAGATAGTCAAAACAATTCTGCAAAAGAAAAAAGTTGGAAGACTCACACTGCTAACTAATTTCAAATCTTACAAGCCACAATAATCAAGCCAGTATGGTATTGGTGAAAGGACAGACACAGATTAATGGAGCAGATAAGAGCAGGAGCTGTCAAACTGTGGCCTCTAGGACTAATCTCACTTGCTGTCTGTTTAATAAATAATACTTTATTGAAATAAAACAATACTTTGTTAAAATACAGCCATGCACACTTATTTCCATGTTGTCTATGGCTGCTGTTGTACTATAATGGTAGAATTAAGTAATAGTGACAGAGACTGTATGGTCTGCAAAGTCTAAAATCTTTCTTATTTTTCCCTTTACTGGAAAAGTTGGTGAACACCTCAAACAGAATCCAGACATAGAACAACATATACATGCTTAATTGACGTTTTTTTTTTTTTTTCCTTCTCTTGAGACAGAGTTTCACTCTGGTTGTCCAGGCTAGATTACAGTGGCACAATCTTGGCTCACTGCAGCCTCTGCCTTCCAGGTTCAAGTGGTTCTCTTGCCTTAGCCCCCGGAGTAGCTGAGATTAGAGGCACACACCACGATGCCTGGCTAAGTTTTGTATTTTTAGTAGAGATGGGGTTTAACGATGTTGGTCAGGCTGGTCTAAATCTCCTGATCTCAGGTGATCCACCCAACTTGGCTTCCTAAAGTGCTGGGATTACAGGCTTGAGCCAATGTGCCCAACCTGTTAATTGACTTTTGGCAAACATGCAGACATAATTCAATATAGAAAGGATAGGCTTTTAAAAAATGCACTGGAACAATTAAACATGTGTGCAAAAATATGAACCTCAATGCATACCTCACACTATTCAAAACTTAAGTCAAAATGGATCTGAGCCCTAAGTGTAAAACCTAAAACTACAAAACTTCTAGAAGAAAACACACATGAAAATCTTTGTGAGTGGCCGGGAGCTGGCGGTGGCTCACGCCTGTAATCCTAGCACTTTGGGAGTCCAAGGCGGATTGATCACGAGGTCAAGAGATTGAGACCATCCTGGCCAACATGGTGAAACCCTGTCTCTACTAAAAATACAAAAATTAGCTGAGCGTGGTGGCATGCACCTATAGTCCTAGCTACTCGGGAGGCTGAGGCGGAAGGATCACTTGAACCCAGGAGGCGGAGGTTGCAGTGAGCTGAGATTGCACCACTGTGCTCCAGCCTGGAGACGTCTCAGAAGAAGAAAAAAAAAATCTTTGTGAGCTTGGGTTAGGCAGAAATTTCTTAGCATCCCAAAAGCACAAACTAGAAAAATAGTAGACAAATTGGAGTTAATCAAAATCAAAAACATCTACTCTTCAAAGGACACTGTTAAGAAAATGAAAGAGACGCCAGAGTCTGAAAGAAATATTTGTAAAACACTGTATAATAAAAGACTGATATCCTTAATATGTAAATAACTCAATAAAAAGAAAATGGGCAGGGCACAGTGCCTCACACCTGTAATCCCAGCACTTTGGGAAGCCAAGGTGAGCAGATTACTTAAGCTTGGGAGTTCCAGACCAGCTTGGGCAACATGGCAAAACCCTGTGCCTACAAAAAAACACAACAATCAGCTGGGTGTGGTGGCACATGCCTGTGGTACCAGCTCCTTGGGAGGCTGAGGCAGGAGGATTGCTTGAGACTGAAAGGTGGAGGTTGTAGTGAGCTGAGATGGCATCACTGGACTCCAGCCTGGGTGACAAAGTGAGACCTTGTCAAGAAAGAGAAAGAGAGAGAGAGAGAGAAGAAAGGGAGGGAGGGAGGGAGAGAAAGAGGGAGGGAGGAAAGAGAGGGAGGGAGGGAGGAAAGAGAGAGAGGGAGGGTGGAAGAAGAGAGAAAAGGAAAGAAAGGCAGAAACAAAGGAAGGAAGGAGGGAGGGAGAGAGGGAAGGAGGGAAGGAAAGCAGGAAGGAAGAAAGAAAGAAGAGAAGAGAAAGCAGCCTGGGTGACAGACTGAGATGAAAGAAAGAAAGGAAGGAAGAAAGAGAAAAGGAAGGAAGGAAAGAAAAAGAAAGAAGGCAGTCAAGCCCATTGAAAAAAATGGACAACATGTTTGAGCATTTTATGAAACACAAATGCCACAGAAACAATGAAAAGATGAATTAGTCATCAGAGAAATGGAAATCAAAACCACAAAGAGATATCACTACGCATCCTTTAGTGCTGATGAGTATGCTGTGCTAATGGAACTCTCATACATTTTGGAGTGGGATGTAATAATGGAGCAACTTTGAAAAACAATGTGACTATTTCTTATACAGTTAAACATATTGTATGACCCAAATCATCTTTTAGATTTTTACCCAAAAGAAATAAAAACATATTCAAAGAGCTATATGTAAGTATTTAAAACAGTTTTCACCAAAAAACTGCAAACAACCTAAATATTCATTAGCTTGTGATGGTACATCCATACTGTGTACAGGTAGATTCCACATGACAGAATTTCATACAGTACAGCACTACAAAGTGATAAAATTAGCCAGGAGTGGTAGTGTGCACCTGTATCCCAGCTACTTGGGAGGCTGAGGCACAAGAATCGCTCGAACCTGAGAGGTGGAGGTTGCAGTGAGCATGAGCCGAGATGGCACCACTGCACTTCAGCCTGGGTGACAGAGCAAGACTCAGAACACACACACACACACACACACACACACACACACACACACACACACACATCTAGATTCCATTCACTTTCCCAGCCAGGGACGTGTGATATATATATATATATATATATATATATATATATATATATATAATCACACAGTGTTCAATTTATACCTGACCTGTTTCACTGGTGAGACAATGGTTACCTTAGAAATGAGCTAAATAGAAAGTTGTTTCCTTTTGTGTTTGGAAAAATTGTCTTGTTGCCTAGGAAGATACTTTCTAACCTCAGGCTCTCAGTGAAAGGTTACCACCTCTTCCTCTTTGTTAGTTTATTTCAATTCTGCTTTGAGATTTTCACCGAAATCTAAAGACATGTTGTTCCAAGTTTGTTTGAAATGCCTCTATCTTTAATAGCTTCTACAATTATAACAATAGTTACTAAGTGTCTACTATGCACCAGACACTGTGCTATGTGATTTAGTGATGTGATTTCTTTTCTTTTAATTCCCCAAATCCATATGAGATACAAGTTAGTCTGGTCATTTTGAAGATAAGAAGTAGAAGTTTGGTTAGCTTAAGAATCTTGCGCCGGGCGCGGTGGCTTTCGCCTGTAATCCCAGCACTTTGGGAGGCCGAGGTGGGTGGATCACGAGGTCAAGAGATCGAGACCATCCTGGTCAACATGGTGAAACCGCATCTCTACTAAAAATACAAAAAATTAGCTGGGTATGGTGGTGTGTGCCTGTAATCCCAGCTACTCAGGAGGCTGAGGCAGGAGAATTGCCTGAACCCAGGAGTCGGAGGTTGCGGTGAGCCGAGATTGCGCCATTTCACTCCGGCCTGGGTAACAAGAGCGAAACCCCGTCTCAAAAAAAAAAAAAAAAGAATCTTGCTCCAGGTCTCCTAACCATTTAGCAGAAAAACCAGTATTTATATATTAGGTCTTCCTGACTCCAAAGACCTTGAAATGTCCATAGTCACACTGTCACAGAGTCACACATAAAATAATAAAATTTTTAATGAAAAAATTTAAATATAAACCGAAGGGAAGGGAATAGTATAATAAATCCCCACATAAGCTCACTCAGCTTCTGCAATTATTTAACTCATAGCCAATCTTGTTTCAGCTTTGCCTTCTACTATTTCCTCCCTTCTTCCCCTACTATTAACTTATTTTGTAGCAAATCCTAGACATTGTATCATTTTATTTGTAAATATTTCTGTATGTAGCTTTAAAAGATAACTATTCTTTTTAAAATCCCACTAACCTTAATACTATTATTGCACAAAAGAAGTCGGCAATAAATTCCTTAATATCAAATATACACTGTTCATATTTTCCTGGATGCCTTATACATTCTTTTTACAGTTGATTGTTTGAATTAGGATAGTTAGAGCTAATGTTTTACTTGAGACACATTGTTTAAATTAGTTAAAACCTCATTTGAGTTCAATCTATTTATTATTGTATCCACATGCATAAGAACTAGGAAGAACTCAATGAAAAATTGTGAATGAATTACTGAATCAGTGAGTGACCAGCTGGTCTCTATTTTTGATATAGACCAGGGCAGACAAGGCTGGTAGTCAATCCCATTGGTGATCTGAGTGAAATAAATCATCACATTGATTCCTTAACCAATGTGCAAAGTTTCACAATGTTTGACTGACTAAGACACACCAGATTATTGTGGCTTCCTTGGCTAACTGAGATCAGCAGGGCCTCCCTTTTAGGGACCTGTGGACCACCCCACAAGCATAAAATTTTTAAACAAAAACCTTGAGTTCCTTCAAAAAACCTTTAGGCATCTACCTAGCCCTAAAAAGTAAACAAACAATAAACAAAAATAATAACAACAGCTTAAAACAGTAGCCCCCAAAATAAAAATCACAGGATGTTTATTTCTCTATAAAAAAAAAATGTAACAACTTAACATTATGTCTCTGAGCCCTTTTCAGAAACCCAGACCCCACCAACAAATCCACCGGCACAGAAACCTCAAATTAAATAAAACAAACAAAAAGAAAAAAAAACAAACAAACAAGGACAAGGACTAAACTCTACCACCCTTTGTTCTAAATTTCTTCCTCAGGGCCCTATAAAAAGTCATACCCATGAGCCAGAGCTAACATTCTTTTGTGTTGACCCAAAATTGTAAACAGACCTTCTCTTCCTTTACTAATTGCAAATCAGAAAATCTTTAAATCTACCTAGGACCTGTAAGCTCCCATGTCAAGATGGTCTAGCCTTTTTAGGCCAAACCAATATGTAACTTTTAGATACTGATTTACAACTTTTGCCTATAACTTCTACTTTCCTAAAATTTACCCTGCCTTTAAAAACCCTTACTTGAGGCCGGCATGGTGGCTAACACTTGTAATCCCAGCACTTTGGGAGACAGAGGAAGGCGGATCAGGAAGCAGGTGGATCACAACTAGGTCAGGAGTTTGAGACCAGCCTGACCAACGTGGTGACCCTGTCTCTACTAAAAATACGAAAATTAGCCTGGCATGGTGGTATGCCTGTAATGCCAGCTACTCAGGAGGCTGGGACAGGAAAATCACTTGAACCTGGGAGACAGAGGTTGCACTGAGCCAAGACCATGCCATGCCATTCCACTCCAGCCTGGGTGACAAAGTGAGACTCCGTCTCAAAAATAAATAAATATAAATAAATAAGAGCTGCCTATATTTAGTTTCTACACAACACTAAATCATGCAAATCAAGTCAAAATTCATTTAATGGTGCTCAAGTTTTTGAAGTAGGTAATGCTTGTCTCTAATGCACGCTCTCTTTCTTTACTTCTACCCCAGCTCCCTTGTGGCTGGGGTCCGTGTTTCCCTGTCTTCCTAGATTTCTCTACTAGAACGCTTATTTAGGACTGGTCTGACTCCAAATTCACACCTTCTCCAAAATTGGTCATTCTCTACCTCACCCTCCAACCAAAACCCCTTTCTCTCAGGACAAGCTAATGTGGAGGAAAGCTTATAGGCTCTGGAGTCCAAAAAGTGTGGGGTAGAATCTCTTCTTGACCTCTGTGTGACCTTGATCAAGTTGGTTAACTTCTCTAACCATATCACAAACCAGACTGAGTTGTAAAATAATAAAATCACCCACAGGGTTGTTAAGAAGCATAGAAGCATTTATGCGTCCTGCAGCTTTTTTTTTTTTTTTTTAGACGAGTCTCACTGTTGCTCAGGCTGGAGTGCAGTGGCACTATCTCAGCTCACTGCAACCTCCGCCTCTTGGGTTCAAGCAATTCTCCTGCCTCAGCCTCAGGAGTAGCTGGGATTACAAGCACCCACCACCACACCTGGCTAATTTTTGTATTTTTAGTTGAGATGGGGTTTCACCATGTTGGCCAGATTAGTCTTGAACTCCTGACCAGAGGTGATCTGCCCACCTCGGCCTCCCAAAGTGCTGGGATTACAGGCCACCTCATTGGCCGCATCCTGCAACTTTTAGCCACCTGCCTCCAAGCTCTCTTTTGTAATGAATCACAAAGATGAGTCAGCGTTCCAGACCCTGAAGGGGGACCCAGCAGACTAGTGGTGGAGCCTCAGGGGTGGCCAGAGAGGCAACCAGCTATCAGATAGCATTTTCCTCTTTTGTTTCATTTTCAACAAATACCAAGTTTCATTTGTCAACTGCCTACAACCACTTCCCCAAATCACCAAAGCAAAGTTGTCAAAACTATGCTCCCTCACTCCACACACTCCTTTCAGGCCATAGGTTGCCCTTTTGTAATTGGGTATCCCTTTTTGATCCCTTGAAATATTTACTGAGACCTGATTTGGAGGCAAGAGGACAGGAGATAAGAGGGTGGGACCACACTGTAAAGCTTGCTTCATTTTTCAACCATTAGAAAAGTCTCTGCTTAGAACTAGCCATTCTGGGAGTTGGAGGAGAGCCATCTTCTAAATTTCTGCAGTTATTGGTGTTTCATAGCATGGCCATGGGCAAGCAGAGACCGATCAAGGAGTGTTGCATTAATTCAGCAGATTGTTTTGGGGGCCTTTCCATCACATTTGAAATGGGACTTCTCTTGGCAGCCACTCAGTGAAACAATGAAGTTCTCTACTGTCTGAGAGGCAGGTTAAAAATGGTACTTTGGGGCGGGGTGTGGTGGCTCATACCTGTAATCCCAGCACCTTGGGAGGCGAAGGTGGGTGGATCACTTGAGGTCATGAGTTTGAGACCAGCCTGGGCAACATGGCAAACCCTGTCCCTACTAAAAAACTACAAAAATAAGCTGCATGTGGTGGTGCATGCCTGTAATCCCAGCCACTTGGGAAGCTGAGGCAGGAGAATCACTTGAACTCAGGAGGTGTAGGCTGCAGTGAGCTGGGATTGCACCATTGCACTCCAGCCTGGGTGACAGAGACAGACTCTGTCATAAAATAAAATAAATAAAATAAAATAAAATGGTGCTTTGAGAATCCCTGGGGTTCTGATGATGAGGGAGAAGGAATTGGAGAATGGAGGGGCTCGAGGCCCTCCCCGCTCCACTTCGGGTCTGGTCAGTTGGCTTTGCTCACTGTCATTTGTTAATCTGAAGGAAATTTCATTTGGAAAAAGAACAAAAAGCTTTGCTACTACTACTACACACACACACACACACACACACACACACACACACACGTGCCAGCAAACCACTGTCTTGGATATTCTGCTCAAAGGAAAGTTAAAGAGGAATCATGGGGAGAGGGGGCAGGTGGGGAGCAAACAGCCAGACCTTGTGTGTACTATCATGCTATTATTACTAGTAATAGCTATTCCCAGTGAAGTTAAAAATATATGTGTTCAAGTGCAGTTGGTAGAACCTTTTGATGAATGATTCTCAACCCTGACTGCACACTGTAATCATCTAGGGAGTGTTAAAAAAATTCTAGTGTCTAGGTTTTATCCCATAGTCTCAAGATCCTTGGTTACTAACCCAGCTCTGATCGTTAGTAATTAAAAACATTTATCAGTACAGTAACATTAGAATAATTATATATTATATAAATATAGATTATAAACATAAAATAAACATATACAAAAATTATAGGGAAGTGGCATAATTATAGAGTTGAATTGTTAAGAATGACTACAAATAATGACATTTTGGGATATCTTCTCAATTTTATACTCTTCTTTGCTCATGAAAACACAAGATAAATAACCATCAGCTTTCCTGGTATTGTATCAGAGAACAAGAGATCATGAAATGAACTTTTATAATTATGTATATATTAACCAGAGAAATAATGACATTCATCTTCATAATCTATTACTGCCTCTTAGTTAAATAAAGAACATTTTAAAGGGTTATCCTTTGGGTAAATTATCTGGTGTTAAATACTTTCTCCAAAATGTGACTATAAGAGGTATTGGTCTTGGTATTGGAAAACACAAGGCTGTAAATGTCCACTCTGCTTGAAAAATGTTGCAAGAAAGAATACACATTAAATAGCTTTAGAAACCATTTATAGTAAATTTACTCTAGAGTGTGTGTTATTCTTCAAGATGACAAAATTAAATGGCCCACACCAACTATAATATTAAAATATATATATTTTAGTATTATATTATTAAAATATAATTTAGTAATATGACATAATGTAATATGAGTGATTTTATAAATTAAAATAAAAAACTAGGAGCTTCTGACTTTTCAAGCATTTAAAATGGATGTTTCCTAATTTTCCTGCTTTTCACCATTAGAAATGGTATGATGATAGAGCCATAAAATAAATTGTCCTAAAAATCCTTCAAAACCCATGGGTGTGAAACAAAATATTATAACACACACCCTTCTGAACTCACAGGGTAAAATTATTTCCTCCTTGATGCAACTGCTTTAAAGGGAGGATTCTTTCCTTGGGAACCATGGCCTTTGTTGTTATGCACCAAATAGCTTTCCTGAAACTCCATCTGTGGGTTCTGGTGCCCTTCCATCAGGAGAGCATTGTCTGTGAAAGTGAAGAGCAGACTCCTTATCCCATATATACTGCTTCATTTTGAAAGTAACACAGGTTAAGAGGGGCACTTCTGAAATTTGAAAATGGTCTTCCGGATTCAAATGTGGACAATGTGTGTCCCACTTGAATAAGCCTCTGGGAATTGATGGTTGGGAGAGGGTGGCTGTGAGGAGGCTGAGGGAAGGTAGTAGGGTATTTTTGTACTAGACAAAGTCATCTGTCTGTATTCTTAGGTCTAGAAAAGTTTGAGCCAAGAAGATTCACGCAGAATTTTTCCATTCCTAGTAATACTTAATAAGGTCACTTATAAATGGAAATATTTATTTTGAGAAATAAATAGATGTTCCAAAACATTTCACTCTTGTGCATCAAATAACATTTTCCATAGGGCAATAGGCTGGGGAGGAAATGAACATTTACTGAACACCTGTTGTGGTCCACACACTATGTAAAGCATTTTTATGTGTATTATCTCCTTTAATGCCAGGTAGAAAGGTTATTCTATGGATTACAAATTAAAGTTTCAGAGAAACTAACTTTCCCAAAGTCATCAATCAGAGTAGTTGATGCCAAGATTCAAATTATAGCCTGAATTCAAAGTTCACATTCTATAATTTCACCAAACTGTTTTTTTTTTCTAAAAAGCGTAATGAACTAAACGACATGAACAAATGAATACACAAATGATTGACAGAATCAGAGTCTGATGGGGCTTGAGGAGAGGGCTGCAGTATAGTGTGATGACTAAGTAAATGGACTTAGGAGTCAGATAAACCTGAATCCCGGATTCTTCACTCAGCAGCCCACTGAGTTTGGGCAAGTTATATCCTTCATAGGAACTATTCTAAGTATCAAATGACAAAGTAATAAATAAAATCTTTGGCAGATGCCATCACAAAGATAAGAAAAAACAACTTTGGCAGAGAATGGCACATGGTAAGTGCATGATAAATGCTGGCTATAATTGTTTTCATTTTTAGAAATTTAAAGACTCTGTTCCAACACTCTTATGATAAAATAAAGGTTGAAGTCCAGAGAGTCTAAGTGAATTTCTCAAGGGGACGAGATGAACCACTGACAGAACTAGAATGGGAATTCAGCTCTTTTGTGTCCTGGCATAGTCTCACCATCTTTCTAAATCATTGTGCCTCAAAGGAGGATTTCAAGAGTTTTTGAGCTAGTCATCTTAATGGCCATATTTTGCAAACCACATGGAACAGAATATTTGAAACCAATACTATTCTTGAAAAATCCAGGATGTGAACACTGTTATGATCCCAATAAACATAACTTCCCCTTCTTCCTTTCTAACAGAACCTCAATTTTCTCCATGTATCCATTCCTTCTCCATCTCTAGAAGTAAATTCTATTTAGTCTAAAATGGTAGTCCTCAGACTATCGAATACATGGAAGACTTGTTAAAACTCAGATTGCTGGACCCCACCCTTAGCATTTCTGATTCCATAGACGTTCATTTCTAACAGGTTTGCAGGTTCTCAGCAGCTTAAACTGCTGCTCTGAGGACCATGTTTTGAGAATCATGTGTTTAGGACCATCAACGTCAGTTCCCTGTTCTGGGACAGGCAAGTGTAGTAAGTTGGCCCAATCAGACTAAAGGCAAAGATTCGTGTCCCTTGGTAGGAGGATTTCCTCTCTCCTGTTGTACATGAATAGTGAACAATGTTGCTCCAGTCCTTGCAATTGGCCATCTTGGCTCACTGCAACCTCTGCCTCCTAGGTTCAAGCGATTCTCCTGCCTCAGCCTCTGGAGTAGCTGGAATTACAAGTGCATGCCACCACACCCAGCTAACTTTTGTATTTTTAATAGAGACGGGTTTCACCATGTTGGCCAGGATGGTCGATCTCTTGACCTCGTGATCTGCCTTCCTCAGCCTCCCAAAATGCTGGGATTACAGGTTTGAGCCACCATGCCTGGCCCTGACCATCTTATCACTATGAGAAGAGAACTAGCTTCGGTAAAAAGCCAGCACTGTAGATGGAAGAGCAGAGAGATGGGTAGAACCCAAGGGTTTGATGACATCGTTGAGTCAGTGAATCAGCCAAGCCTGAAGCTTGATCTTCCTCTGTACCTTCTGGTATGAGAGGATGTACAAATGTCCTAGTTTAAGCTAGATCAAATCAGAACTTCTGTTACTATGGTCACTCTTAATAACCTAAAGTCAAATACATTCCTAAGACAATAAAATGAACACGTATATTTAAAATAAGAAAGATTTTAACTTAATGCCAGCTTTTTTTCATCCAAATAGCTGGCAACTCTATCTTTCATTAATGAGATAATACACACTTAAATACAAATCTATTTCAAGCACAGCCCTATTCTTAATGTTTTCTTGATATACTGTGGGCAGGAAAAACAATTCTCTTTCAAAAGATTCAATGTGATTAGTTAGTAGTTGTCAGTGAGAAACATGCTTCAGTGTATTACTAAATTAGGAAACACTTGAAATTCTTAGACAAGATAAATTCCTTCTATGTCAGTTGAGTCACATAATCTTAACTATTGCCAGCTTGTTAGAACCTCTATTCTGTTTAATAAGTCTAAGTAGGAGTAAATAAGTTAATTTAATTCCTTTATGTTATTATATTGTTACTGTAAATAACTGTAACTATGGCAAGGATATTAAAAAGAAAAAATGTTCAAATAATTCAAATAACATACTAGGTCCTCCTTCTAATATCACAGAACTGGAATATATCCATATATATTTACCCAGTCCATTTCTTTCTCAGAGAAACATGAGATCGTTTATGACTGTAAGCAAACAACATATTTGTCTACGATTCTGATACATTTCCATTTTAGGCTTATTGTGTAAAAGGTCATTTTATTGTGGCATAATCATTTGATTCTCTTTCAGAAAAGGTATATTACCTGAGGACAGAGCTGATCTAAGTCTTTACGTCATTTGGAAAGGGATCAATAACAAATTTTGAGCTTTTCTGTTTCCCCTACACCAAAGAACAGGGTGAGTGGTAGTAACATTTGTTGCTGCTATACTCTGCTTCAAACATTGTGCTAAGTATTTCACAGTGATTTTTGTTTCATTCAATCATTAATTCATTCAACATACATTTTTGGAACACCTAATATTTGCCAGTGTGTTCTGTCAGAATAGAAGGTTTTCTGCTAGAATGTTCATCAGGGTGAAAAAGAAGAGCAGTCTAATTTTGGATTCCAGGGCAAAAGTCATATTGCCCAGGATATAGGCAATGAAGAAGATAGGAATCATGTTTCCCTCCTTTTTATTTCCTGAGTTTCTGCTCCCAGCATGATATACTGTGTTTCTCAAAGGGTATTCATTGTAATTTCCACAATATGATGATAATAAATGTTGTTTTAAAATTTTTCATGGCTAAAATTTTGGGGAAGAAACATGGGAGTTCAACTATTAAACAGGATTCTTGCTGCAGAAGTTCTCAGTGCCTTTAATAAGCTTTGGGGCACTCCAAGAAGGAGTCACATTTTGCACTATTTCCTAAACTACTTTTTTTTTTTTAGATGGAGTTTCGCTCTTGTTGCCCAGGCTGAAGTGCAATGGTGCGATCTTGGCTCACCACAACCTCTGCCTCCCGGGTTCAAGCAATTCTCCTACCTCAGCCTCGTGAATAGCTGGGATTACAGGCATATGCCACCATGCCTGGCCAATTTATTTTGTATTTTTAGTAGAGACAGGGTTTCTCCTTGTTGGTCAGGCTGGTCTCAAACTCCCGACCTCAGGTGATCCACCTGCCTCAGCCTCCCAAAATGCTGGGATTACAGGTGTGAGCCACTGTACCCAGCCTCCCAAACTTATCTGACCCCACCGATTCCCCCATGGGAGGGGCTTAGAGTGTTAGGGTTTCACGGTATACACTTAAGGAAAGGGCTGATCCAAGCTATTTTTTGCTCTTAAAAGTTTGTCATTTCTCCTTCCACTTCTAAGCTCTTCCATTCTCTAAAATCTCCAGGTTTTATTCTGCACTACTGCAAACTCATCACCTTCGCGCCAACCTTTAACATTTTCAACATATCTAGTTTTCAGACCACACAGACATTTCACATTTGGCATACTTATAATAGATATTTAGCTATGATACAGGATGCAGAGCAACAGAGCAGGGAGGAGAGACTCTCAAGGGCTAGAGCAAATGAGGCTTTCAGGAGGAAACAAAAAATACCCAGGCCTCCTTTGCCTCACTGGGTAACAACCTGGTAACAACTTTGAACAAGCCCCCTGTGTTCAATGAACAGAACCTTTTACTTTCAGATCTGAGTCTAATCCCTTCATTTTATGGATGACAAACTAGAACATACATCTTACAAGAGCTTTGTGAATTTTCAGCTCAATCCTGACTTCTGGTTCAAGGCTCTTTCTACTCTCCCATTCCTCACACTCTGCAACTTTTATAATCTATCTGGATCTTCTCATTATCTTATTTCAGCCTCGAAATTCTACTTGCTTAGATCTCTGGTATCTCCTAGGCAAGGAAAAAGAGGGATGAAGATTTCCTCTGCAGGCACACATATGCTGCGGACACTAGGCTATTCATCTGAATAAAAAAGATATTCTCAGTTTCTGCAAACACAAGGGGCAAATTGCACAAGAATAAAAATAAGCTTATATTAAAGCCTAGCTACATCTCTTTGGCTGAGCTGGATGGATCTGAAGAACTGGCTCACCAGGAGAGGTCAACTTGATCCATTCGACTATACCACAGGTATTCTGTGTGGCAATCTGAATGGGTAATGTAGGTGGCCAAAATTAGTTTCTACTAGGGTTAGTGATGGCTTGGGGCTGCCTGAGGAATGTAGGGCACTTAAGGTTTCCATGCTTCAGGGCCAGCCTTGGGGAAATTGGGAATTGGGAATTGGTTGACTTTCTTTTAGGTGACCTCATACCCAGACCTTCTTCCAAGCTTCCTTCCTCCCCTTCCATCTCTAGGCCCTGGTTCAGTCACTTTCTCTCTTTGAATCAGGCTTCATTGAATGTGGCCCCACATTTCAGACTGTCCTTGGCCTTCTGCTGAGTTGAGTCTTAACTATCCTTTAGGGTTTCCCTCTCAGTGTGATTTCTGTAGGGGATCTGGTGTCTAACTGTTCAGGGTGGCTACTTAGTGTATAATGTGTTACCCTTCCCAAGTACTTTCCCCATTTCCTCATTCTTGGCTACTCTCTCCACATTTACAGTATCTCAATGTGATAAATAGACCCTGTGATGGAATGTTCATATACTCCAATCAGCCTGTAACATAGGCAGCAAAGGCACACCCACCTAGCATTCCCTCTTGGTTAAGATGCACAGGAAGGCAATTCAGAGCCTCTTTTTCTAAAACAGAAAGAGCCTCCCATCTTTGGACAGATGCCACTGTTGCCATCTTTGGACAAAACTCTGCCAGATGGGATTTGAGGTTAAGTAAACCTATCTGTCCCTCAATAAACATCATGTTACCAGAGGTTCACCCACATTTTCAGAGAACCTGTTCTTTCTATGAAGTATTCAGAGAAAGATCTTTCTGGGAGATTTTTATTTCATAATGTCATCAAACAACCGTTATGGCTTGCTTTTCTTTTGTTTATAAGGACTGGTGTTATCTGTAGCAGTATTAATCATTATCCTATTTTATGGTTGCTAGGTTAAATTATGTAGTTGTAGAAACTGTCATCAAATATTCTTAAGCTGGAAATCTTGAACATCCAGCTGGCTTTCATTCTCTACACTCAATCCCATTCCCACCCTCCACCCTCAGCCCTGCTGGGATGTTCTTTTCCCAGAAGTGCCCTCTCCACAATGTCAGTGATAATATATCCTACAGCAAAACCAGCAGGACAGACCAGAAAACACTTAGTCCAGAAGATAACTTTCTCACCACCACTTTCAGGCCAAGTACATGGAAGCATTAAACGTATGTAGACTATGACTCACAGTAGGGAGCTAATAAATGGTTGTCAGTTTTAAATCTCAGTATGGCCGAGGAACAATTTACAATGAAACAGACATGCAGGGTTGCTTTAAAATTTCAGAGCATGAAAAATTCTGTGTGAGTCATCAGGGAAATGCAAATTAAAACCACAATGAGATAGCACTACACACCCACCAGAATAGCTAGAATTTAAAAGACTGATAATACAAATATTGGCAAGGATGTGGAGCAACTGGAACTCTCATACTCCACTGGTGGGTGTGTAAGTGATACAATTACTTTGGAAAGTCATTTGGCAGTACTATATAAAGGAGAGCATATGCCTACCTTCTTTTCAACAACACCCCTCCTGGATATATACCACAGAAGAGTATGTAGATGTGCACCAAGAGACATGTACAAGAATACTCCAAACAGCATTCTTTTTAATAGTCCCAACTTAAAGCAACCCAAATATCCATCAATTGTAGGACTATCAAATAAATCATGGCATATTCATACAGTAGAATACCTTACAGTAATGAAAATAAACAAACTACAATTGCAATAAGAAATATAGATGAACTCCACAAACACAATATTGATAGAAAAAAAGCCAGACACTACAATACCACTGATTTGATAAATTTGATAATTTTGAAAAAAGAAGAAGAAGAAAAAAGCCAGACACACAAGCATATATCCCATATGATTCCACTTACATGACATTTAGCAGGCATAGATAAACTAAAGCATCATGAGTCAAAACAGATGTTGTATTTGAGAATAAGAGACAGGGTGATGATTGGGAGTGGATCCAAGGGGGCTTCTGGATTGCATTGATATTCTTTTTCTTGACCTGGTCACTGCGTTTGCCTGTGAAGATTCACTCAGCTAATCATATTTTTCTTGTCTCTATTTTCCTATATGTATATTCTACTTCAATTTTTTTTTTTTTAACAAAAGTTGCAGTTGTAGAGCTTGTAGGACTGATCCAGGTCAACATAGCCTGCCCTCTTTGACCCTTTGGATTAATCTTATTTCCTTCAAGAGTTGCCTTGATTCTTCTCAGTCCTGGTTGTGCCTTCGTGTTCATGGTCTCCAGAGCTTGAGTCCTCCCTGGATACTGATCCAGGCTCAGGTATCTACATTTCCTCCCACTGCCCATCCCATTTTCTTTCTTAAAGCTCCACAGTTTCTCAGGGACGTAACCAATTAATCTTAGCTAAATTGTTGATGACTAATGTGGCTTCTCCTCCTGGTGTAATTCAACTTCAAAAAACGCCCTCAAGAGTGACTTTAAGGGTCTTATGGTCCAACCCACAAGAGTGGATGATGCCCTTTCAATGACACAGGGTAGCTGGCCCTGGACATGTCTATGCTGAGGACTTGCTTCAGGTAAGCAGAGAAGATGAGAGAATGTGTGTTTTGCCTCTGCCAGCAAAACAGCGGTTTTGATGATGGGCTGTGTCACCTCCACATGGTGGTAGAGGAAATGGAAGCCACACTTGGTGATGTACTCTCTTGCCGATTTTTTTTTTTTTTTTTGGCCTAAGTAACAGGGTGTGGTCCTGATGACTAAGTAGATGAGAACAAAATTGAAAAAATGGAAGTATTATTTATATATTGGACTCCCTTAGCACAGAGTTACAAACCAGTGAGAGCCAGCTGGCAAAACTCTTTGGGGTTATGCCTCATTCTGGCATATCATCCCTCTCCTTGCAGCTGGGCCCTGAGTTCCCAATCTCACCCTCCCTTCATCCAGTGCTTGTGCTTGTTGAATTGCTTTGTGGGAACCAGTTAGCAAAGAATCCAAGGAAATGTGTGCCTTGATTGCTGCCTCTGCTTTCTGGGTGAGGGGTTAACACATGGGAAATGATTTTGGAACGATAAAAGGTGATGCACAATGAGGTGTTAAACTACAAATGCAATTGAAATTCATTGCATCTGATGAAGGCAGCCAGTGGGTCAGAAAGGGGAGAAGTCACATTTTCCATAAGCTTGGGGACAGTTGTGCAAACCTGAGAAAGATTCAAACCCAAGCAATGTGAGATGGAGGAGGAAAATGGCCATCTTTACATGTGCTCTTTTAACCTGTTTTTGAAGCTCCTCCATGGGCCAAGCACTATATTATTGCAGGGGGTCCAAAGAGGACAAAACAAGTTCACCTTCTTCTTAGGAAGTCAGTTTATCACATTTACCCTCATATTTTCCCTGTCTTATTTTCTGTTCTCTGGGCCATCATTTGTCAGAGAAAATTTGTATACAAGTTCATGCTTCTATACTAAATACTCATTAGCAAGGTCTTTTGCTTGTCAGCAATAACCAGAGCTTCTCTGTGGAATTTATGAGAACATTTTAAAGAATTTTGAATAATGCATTAGCTAAAAGTGAAAGGAAGATGTTTAACTGAGGTTCACTTAGGCAGAATTAACAATAAGCAAGGTACACTCTGCTGTCTCTTCATCTTAAGAAATAATGTGCAATTCTGCTTTTTTTTTTTTTTTTTAAATAAAACCAACACTTGTTTATTGTGGAACATTTGGTAATTTTAAAACATGTAAAAAGAAGAAGATAAAATTCGTCCATGATTGCTTCATGCTTAAATACTGCTGATATATCCTCCTGCCATGAACATTTGCCAGATAGTGACCATGTCATATACTATGCGGTTTGTAACCATCTGTTTCATCTAACGTGATGAAAGAAATGTCTTTTTCCCATGCCATCAAATATTTTTCAAAGACATGATTTATAAAAGCTGCATAAGAATTCTATCCCAACAGTAATTCTTCTAGAAGACATTGGTTAATAAAATGCCTTAGGAGACACACGTGGATATTTGTCATTTCCAATTACGTGAGGGGAGCAGTTAGTCTTTATGTTTTCCACCCCTATCTATATGACTTGCTCATAAATATGAACCAGGTTGGTGCAGCCATTAAAAGACAAGAGAAAAAAAGACTTCATTTCCCTTTAAATATAACGTTATAAAGTTTTAATTTATGTCTTCTTTTTTAAGATGTGAAGGATGTTTTCTTCTTTTGAGAGCTGTTATTCCTAGAAAAATCTGTAACAAATCCTGAAGGATAAATTTCTCTTCACAAAATGCAGTTGATCCAGCTTCTTTCACTGAATGCATGATTCTGGAAATCTATGTACTGGTTTATACAGGGGCAAAAGATATAACAATTCACTTAGAATAGGTGATGGAGATGGGAATTTTGGGAACTCTGGGAACAGCTGCACTTGGACCTCACAGATGCTGAATGCAAACATTGGAAACTGGAGCGATTCAGTGCAGCTGCAGGAAATGGATTATCTCATTGTCCTTTCAACAACAGGACTTCATTGACCCCATTTTTGTTACCGTGACTCATTCCACTGTCTCTACTTCTGCTGCTCCTTTGTTACCAATTACTCCATCATCCACTTTATACGTCTTGTTGCTACCTAATGGCTTCAGTTTACTGAAAACGTGCCCTTTTTATGGCTTCTCAGGGCTTCTTTCTACTGACTGATTTTTTAGCTTTTGCCTCCACCACATGATTTTCTCTTCCCATGTCCAGTTCAAATTCTTGAAAGAGAAAGGGTGTTCATGTCGGATCATCTCTGAAGATTGGCTGCCCTTAGGTTATACAGTTCGTGAAGGGGGTTATATGGTATAGATCACGGCTCAGGCTGCTGCTTCAGTGGGGACGTTGTCTGGTGTAATTCCCTTAAAAAGCGAATCTGATATAGCAAGCCCTTGAACAGCCCTTCAGTCATAGTTTTTTTGTTTTGATTTCATTTCTTTGGTGTTTTTTTTCTTAAAGTATGTTTAATATACCACAAAAGCAACATTTTGATATAATTTTCCTTTTGTTTTTTTTTTTTGAGACAGAGTCTCGCTTCGTTGCCCAGGCTGGAGTGCAGTGGTGCGATCTTGGCCCACTGCAACCTCTGCTTCCCAGGTTCAAGCGATTCTCCTGCCTCAGCCTCCCAAGTAACTGAGAATACAGGTGCTTGCCACCATACCTGGCTAATTTTTTGTATGTTTAGTAGAGATGGGGTTTCACCATGTCAGCCAGGATGATCTCGATCTCCTGGCCTTGTGATCTGCCAACCTCAGCCTCCCAAGGTGCTGGCATTACAGACGTGAACCACTGTGCCAGCCAATGTTTATTTTTTAAAAGACAAAATTATTTTTAATTTAAAACAGTCATGTTATCTATTTCAACATGTTATCTATTTTTACTACAGTTGTCCAATTGACTTTAATAGAAATATAAAATACTTGAACTAGGCTGGGTGTGGTGGCTCATCCCAGCACTTTGGGAGGCCAAAATGGGCAGATCATTCGAGGCCAAGAGTTCGAGACAAGCTTGGCCAACATGGTGAAACCCTATTTCTACCAAAAAATACCAAAATTAGTTGGGGGTGGTGGCACACGCCAGTAGCCCCAGCAAGTCAGGAGGCTGAGGCATGAGAATAGCTTGAACCCAGGAGGTGGAGCCTGCAGTGAGCTGAGATGGTGCCACTGCACTCCAGCCTGGGTGACAGAATGAGACTCTGTCTCAAAAAAAAAAAAAAAAAAAGGAAGAAACGGGAAAAATATCTGAACTGAATTTTTCTTACAGTTTTATTTAATGTCATAGGGACAATGTTTATAATGTTCAGCTGGCACTTTTATACAGTTATTTGCAAGAAGGGAAATGTATTTTAATAGTTTAGGATTATGCATGTGGATATCAGAGACTAGCAAAGATGAGTAGGAAAGATCTGGAATATGTTGACTTTTACAAAGTAGGTTAAAAGCATTTTCCTGTTGAAACAGAATGTTCTCTTAGGCATTTTTTTGGTGCTTTGCTATTAAAATATAAATGGTTCTGTGTAAAACTTAACTGCAGACTGTTATTGTTAGAAATTATTTTTATATGCACAAATTGTGATGGAAAGGAGAGTAGACTGCAAACATAAATTTGTGCTTTGGTTTTACTTTGACTTAGAGGGAACACAGCTTAAATTGCCTTCTATACCATCTTACCACTGCAAAATGGGAAGTGAAGTCAGGCAGTAAACTGCTTCCTGTCTTCTTGGAGGAAGGAAACAAATTATATATAAATATCCCTAGTCAAATGTCAGTTTCTCTCCACTCAATCTATCCTATGCGCAGCCCTGATTTGGCATTAGTAAAATGTTATCATTCCCCTGTTCTCAACCTTGAGTGCATATTAGAACCGCATGGGAAGTTTTTTAAAAACCTGATATCCAGCCTCACCCCCCAATTTTTTTATTTACTTAGTGTGGGGTGTGGTTTGAGTATTAATAATTTTGAAAGGCATCCTAAGTGAGTCTAATGAGCAGACAGGAAGCCACAAGGCAAAAGGAGAAAATCTGAACAATTGAGCTTGTCTTCAAGGTTCTCTGTCGTCTGTCTGCAACCTAGCTTGCCAGGCTTGGCTGACCCAAATTGCCTCCTATGCCCTCTCAACATTGCTTGTGCTCCCCCTCTTGTGTTATTTCTCCAGGCATTCTACGAGTTACTTCCTTGTACATTTTATCTGATTCAATTTCCTCCCCATTTTTGTAGACCCAACCCACTTTACCTCCTTTTTGAAGCTTTCCCTGACTCCCCTTAACTGCAATGCCTGCATCCTCCTCTGAAAACACACAGTGGTTATTGCCTAGAAACTCATTTGAACAGTGAATCAATTATGTACTGCCTTACATAATCTCTCCTGCATTAAGTAATTACTTTAATCTTTGTTTAACTTTTCGTTTGTTTGTTATCCAGCTACCTATACTGTAAGCAAGCTTCTAGCACTCATCTATATCCTTGACAAGCCATGTGCCTTGTACAGTACAGGAAGTGAATAATATCTATCCCTCCCTTCCATTCTGACTTCCACAGGTTTGATTCAAAATTCTCTCCTGGAATCTTTTCCTGGTCTTGGTTGGCCTTCCTGCCATCAGACACTTTGGCTCTTCAAATCAGGCCAACACTTCACTGGCACACATGGCCAAAGGCCAGTAAAACTGACGGGGTGTGTGTGTGTGTGTGTGTGTGTGTGTGTGTGTGTGTGTATGTGCACGCATACGCAAACGTGTGCACTCTTTTGCCCACTCTTATTTCCATCTTATGATCTAGCTGACTGGCTTTCTTTCCTTCCTTGGTCCCTCACTCTCCTACTCAATGAAACTTGACAGCAGAATTTAACTTTTTGACTGCTTCTGTTCTCTAAGATGAATAACATGCTGCCTGGATCTTCCTGTTCCTATTCCTTTGAGTAAACACTTATCCCAAACAGGCTCTGGCCAAGGGGACTTAAATTATGTCAATCCTCCCCCAGCACCCTGGTTTGATCTGTCAAGAGTTTCCTCAAAGAGAATATATACTCCAGCCTGTTTCTTTCTTTCTTTTTTTTTTTGGATTCCACCATTTAAAAGAAACCTGATTGCATTGTCCACATGATTAAAAGCTGCTTGTTGCCTTTAGAAAAAAATCTAAACCTGAGCTATCCAATATGGGGGCTGCTAAAATTAAAATTAAAAATTAATGCTTGTAATCCCAGCACTTTGGGAGGCTGAGGTGGGCGGATCACCTGAGGTCAGGAGTTCAAGACCAGCCTGGCCAATATGGTGAAACCCTGTCTCTACTAAAAATACAAAAGGTAGCCAGGTGTGGTGGTGGGTGCCTGTAACCCCAGCTACTGGGGAGGCTGAGGCAGGAGAATTGCTTGAACCTGGGAGGTGGCGGTTGCAGTGAGCTGAGATCCCACCACTGCACTCCAGCCTGGGTGACAGAGGGAGCCTCTGCTTCAAAAAAAAAGAAAAAAAATTTTTTAATTAAAAATTGTGTTATAGTCAGGTATGGTAGTTTATGCCTGTAATCCCGGCACTTTGGGAGGCTATAGTGGGAGGATCACTTGAGTACTATACCCCAGTCTGGGTAACAGAGTGAGACCTTGTCTCAAAAATAAATAGAGTTCCTCACTCCAACATATTTCAAGTACTTGATAGCCACATGTGGCTAATGGCTACTATTTTGAACAACACAAATAAAGAACATTTTCATCACTACAGAAAGCTCTGCTGGACAGTGCTGGTCTGAATATCTTAGTGTAACTTGCGAGGTCTTTTACAACCTCACCTCAATCTTTTGCTCTAGCCTAATTTTTGGCTGTTCCTCATCTTTTAACCCCATCTTCTTTCTCAGTGTTCTGAAACGGCTCTGTGCCCTTTCACACACTATGCCTTTGAACATGGTGTTCTTCTGAAATGCCCTTTGACTTTCTTCTCTGGCAAACTCCTATTTACCTTTTAAGATCCAACTCAAACATCACCTTCCTTGTGAAGTTCCCTGATTTTCCTAAACGGTCATTTCTTGTCCTCTGTTTCCATTGCTCATTGAACCAATCTCTATTGTACTTATCACTGTAGTTTGTTATTATTTACTTATAAATCTGATCCTCTCTTTGGAGGGGGGATTCTGTCTGTTTTAGCAATCTGCCCTAGTAATTACCTGAAATTGTTTGCTTGATACCCTTTTGATATCAAGTAATGTATCTTCTTATTTGTGTGCTTGTTATTTATGAATTCAGCATGTTCGAAAAGTTCACTTAGTGTTTCTAGAGAAATTCTCCTATTTCTAGTGTAAAGCTAGAAGGACATCCTGTCTTCCAGGGTGGAGGTCGCTTTTTCTTCTAATTAATCCTGACCAGGCTTGAGAAGGAAGTAGTAGGAGGAGTTTGCAAGGTCAAAAACAGCAGGACTGCCTGCAGGAGCAGGTTCAGGTGTTCTCAGGTTCCAGTTCTTATACAAAATATTTACTATATGTTCAGAGAAAAAAACAGGAATGATGGAAAAAATAAAAACAACCCCTATGGAAAGAAAACTGGAGAATCGTATTTGACTATTTCCAGGCTAAGCCCAAAAGCAATGATGTAGTGGGGAGGAAGTTTTTATTTCCATTTTGCAAAAAAAGTAAATTTTTTTCCTCCTGGAATTTGATAAGAATTTGATAAATTCTTGTGAATTTAATTACTGGGAAGTAAATCCTACTGACTAGTAAATTATCAATTTGTTTCTCTTTTCTCACAAAAAACAAATTAATACACTTCACATCACCCGGTAAGGCTTATTTTTTCTGAGAAGGCCATAAGCCCCAACAGCTCAAAATCTAAGAGACCTTCACTGATTGCCATCGCCTAGCGGCCACTGCAAATCTTACAGTCAATCATCTTCCCTCAGGCGCTCCGATCACGCCCATTTCTCAGGCCACGCCCACCCAAGGCGCCTCATGGCTCCGCCCCAGGCGCAGCAGAAGACTCTCATTGGTGGAGAAGTTGTTCTGATCCCGCCCCGGAGGACGGCGATAGGCTGAACCGGCGTGGGGCGGTGGTGGTTGGCTGCCTGAGGACGGGTCCCTGGTGGTGCCTGTCAGAGAGGCTGGCGGTAGTGGCGGCACTCCCAGCAGGGTTGTCAGTCAGTGAGAGGAGGGGGAAGATGGCTCTCCCGGACCCGTTCTGCTAAGAAGAAGGGGAGCAGGTGGTGCTGCTACTCGGGAGGAAGCAGAGCAGCCGCCCTCGCTGGGACCCTCACTGGTCGAGGTCCTGAGGGTGGAGGTCCAGCAGCCGCTCTGGTGAGTCCATCCGAGAGACCCACGCCGGGCCCCCAGAGCGGCCGGGGACCGATAACTTTTTTGTCAGGGAGGAGCCGGGGCGAGGCGGCGGTGAGGAGAGGACCCGGACTTTGTCCCCGGGGCGGCGGCTCCACTGTGGGTAACGGCTCCAGCGCGAGGCGCCGCTGGTGGGCGCGAGGCGGAGCTGGGCGCGGGGGGCGTCGTGCGGGAGGGTGGGCTGCGGCCGGCGGCTGCTCGTCCCGAAGTTGGGCTCAGCCCGCCGGCTGCCAGGAGGACGGCAGCTTTGTGCGCGCGCCTCGGGTCTCTCTTTCCCGGCGAGGAGCGGTCCAGCCTCCTGGCGTGACCCGGGTGCCGCCGCCTCGGCCCCACTGGCCGTACTTCTGCGGGGTGGGCCTGGGGCGGGAGCCTCCCGTCCCCTCCCCGCCGCGGCTGATGCTCCGGCCTCTGCCTCCGCTCCCACCCGCGCTCTCTACTCCGGCGGGGCTGCCGTTGTCCGTCGGGTCTTGTGGCCACAATGGTCACTGTCGACCCCCCGCCCCCTGGAGAGCAGTGTTGGCCTGAGTCTTCCGTCTCCCGCAGGGCGGAGAGGTTCAGAAAGCAGCTGCGTTTCCTTACTTGGTTACTACGCTGAAGATCTCTTCTTGAGCCCTTACCCATTCTTTCTATGAGTATTCCTCTCCCGAGGCTCATTTTAACAAACTGGAATCCTCCGGGGTTTGGCTGAAAATTGTTGCATTAAAACACGCCAAGTTTGTACGCTTCAGCGAAATTGGGTGTCCACCTCTCAATTTGCACATGTGTGCTTTGTGCCTTCAGAGTTTAGACATTCCTGAAAGATTTTAATTTTGCCCAAGTGGTTTAGTACTACACAGAATCTGCTCTCTGAGAAATACGCTATTACAAGCCTGGCAGCCGCGGCGCTCTTCAAGTAGGGGGAGTTTGTTCCACTGTCACCTGCTCCTTACCTTAGAGACTGCACTACCGGCAGTAGAGCCAAGCTGCCCTTTTGCAAATTATTTACCCTTAGGTCACACAGTTTTTGGAGCAGGTGGGCCACCTTTTTGGTTCATATAACACTTTATAGCTTGCGGTTTTCAGCTTTTAAATCTTATTGGCATAAAGTCAGAAAGATTGGTGTAACCTTGAGCCAATGTAATAGTACTGGGAGGCTCGTTTTCCATGAGAACATTCTACTGCTAACATCCACAGGCACCCCACCTTCCCCGATAGTTCTCATTTTTTTTTTCTTTAGGTGAATACATTTTAAGGTTTACAGGATGAATAGTAGTCTAAATCACCATATTTTTGAAGTGCAGGCAAAGGCAAGGAAGGAAAAGCATTTAATATCTGCTTGACCAATAGTAGCTTCAAAGTCAGCTATTCAAATAATCAGTTCAATCAAAGTGGCAAGGGGAAAAGCATCACATATTTAGGAAACAAATTCTGGATTTGGCTCGTTTATCCTTATTCGATTTATTGAAATTACCATAGAGTGATTAGAAGGATTAGAAACCTTCTTAGTCATCAGCATTATTAGCACTACCTGGAAACAGATACCCGATGAGGCATTAGCTGGGTCAGCGTTTATCCTTGCTCTGCCTCCTTTCTGTGTTGTATTTCTGTTTTATGAAATTTGCTTTGAGTTGTACTTTTTAGACTGGTGTCTTTTGCACAATGAGTTTAAATATATCTACTGTTTTGTTCAGCATCCTGTTGCCTAATATTTATTTTATAATGGATCTTAAGAATATTTTTAAAAATCTTAGTATTTAAGATCTATTTTGGGATATCGACTTTATATTTTATAAATAATTGAAATTATGTCAAACATAAATTTATTTTTCCACTCCTCCAGGCTGAGTAGGTACTAGGGATACAGAAATAAATGTCATAGCTCTTGTCTTCAAAGAATTTACTATCTAATGTACAAAATGTTAGTAACATTACAGTAAAGTAACAATTATAATGTTACGTAGTCAGTGGGAATAGGGATATGCCTAGTGTAGTAGGAGAGTTTAGAGTAGGAGATGGTTAACTTGCTTTGAGTGTAGGTGGAGTTCGGAGCACATAGCCAAGTTGAGAAGGATGATATAATTTTGCCAACGGCAGGAGGTAGGTAACTTCTCCAGAGGAGGATGTAATAAATGAGGAGGCAAGGAGGCCTGAGAAACTGTGGCAATTTAAATAAGTCATTGACAATGACAAGTCAGTGTCAGTAGACATTGACAGTTGACAAAGTCAATAACATTGATATTGACATGGCTTGAATGCAGGGGTTAGTAGGGAAATGCTGCCAGTTGAAGACAGTGAGGGTGGTAGAGGGCCAGATCAGGAGATTATATCTTTAGCTAAAGGGATTGGATTGAAGGTGATAGATGAGAAGCCATTTATTGGATTTGTATTTTAGACATTTACTGTGGCAGAGTGAGGGAGAAACTGACAAGTATTAACCACCTATGAGAAGAAAGGAGAACCCAGGACTCTGAGGGTTTGACTTGGGGTTCTGTTGATTGGAAATGAGGAACACATAAATGGAAGGAAGATGATAAATTCTGTTTCAGCTATTTTGAATTTGAGGAAGCAGTGGAACTTCAGGTGAAGATGTAGATAGATGTATCTATAGATGTGAAAGTCAGGATTAGAGAGACGATTGGGGGTTGAACTGAACCATATTGATTTGGCTATGTTGAAATGACTCAGGGAAAGCCTTTAGCATGATGAGAGTGGCAGCCAGAGAACAGAATAAATAGCAGAAGTAGGGAGAATAATAGTCTGAAAGAGGTAGAGGAATAGTAGCTAGAAAAGTAGGTGGACCATTGGGAAAGATGCCAAGGAGAGATTTTCAAATGGAGGAGAACCAGGTTAACACCTTTGAATGCTTTAAGGAGGTAACAAGTTAGGAGAGGGCCCCAGTGACCACTTTGTCAGGAGTCCATAGGTAACTTCAAGAAGAACAGTTTAAACTGAGTGGTGGTTCAGGAACCAGTCTTCAGAAGATTGAGGAAGAATGAGTGTGATAAAGTAGACATGCTTGAGTGAGGCTTTTCAAGAAAACTGAAATAAAGAAGGGAGAAAATGATAGCTATAGCTATCATTGAGCAGTGGTTCTCAACCTTGGCTATACATTTACAGTAATAAAATAATAGTTTACAATAATCTCAGGAGCTTTAAATAATTTTCTTTTCCAGAGGGAACTCTATACCAATTTGGTGAGGGTGGGGGTTGAACCCAGATATCAATACTTATCTCAACAGCTTTTCTATGGAAATGTAATTGACATATAATACACTACATATAAAGTGTACAATTTGATATATGTTTATACCTATAAAATCATCACCATAATCAAAATAATATTCATCACCTCCAAAAGTTTCCTGTGTTCCTTTATAATCTTTTCCTCTTGTCCCCGGGAACTACTATCTACTTTCTGTAACTAGTGATTACTTGCATTGATACTTTTTTTATGGTTCCTGAAGTAATTCCAGTGTGCAGGCATGGTTGAAAACCACTGCAGAGGTATATAGTTTGAAGGAATGTTCTGTTTGTTTGTTTACATGCATAAGGAAAGTGAGAGTAGAGACAAGTAGGAAGAGATTCTTAAGGAATTCTGGAAAGATGAGATAATTTTTGGAACTAAGACCCTGAGGAGATAGAAGTGGATGGAATTCAGAGCTTTGACTAGTAAGAAAGGAAGACATTTCTGGAAGCAACCTCTCTAAGAATATAATGTTAAAGACTGTATTATTTCTTTGTTATCATCATCAAAGTTGGCATATAGTATCCAAATTGGTTCCCTGAAGTACTTGAAGTAGAGAGCATTTTAATATTGTGAAAATAAATGCCCCTCAGGAAAATTCCTTAAATGGAGCCTGAGATCCCTGGCATCATCATGTAACACTTTGTCGTTTTTTGGAGGGGAGCAGATGGAATTAGCAGTTTGACTATTGCTTATTGTTGAGAACCAAGTCCTGCCAGAGCCTTTTTTGGCCTTCTCAGAGTTAGGTCGCATATCTGCACTAAGGAAAAAGAACATTTAGCACTTGAAAGTCTGTTTAAAGTATCTTTGCTCAGAAGAAGTCTTGTTTGCTTGCCCTTTGGATATATTCCTTATAAATACATTAAAGATAAAATCATTCCTCTGTCTCCTAAATGAGAGAGAAGACAAGGAATTCTCAAAGGCTCACATTTTTTATCTTGAGAAAGGTAATATCACCACCTATTTTTTTTTTTTTTTTAATTTCTGGCTCAGGATTTAGATATAGGTAAAATCTGAGTCCTGCTTGTTCTAAAGTCCGGGCTTGTTTCTCAGCCTTGACTCTTAGCTTTCCTAGGAGGCTGAAAACAGAATAGTTTATCCAAATATTATTTGGCATTGTAACTTGATCATAAAGACGAAGTGAAGTTTTGTGTGACTGTCTTCTATAGTTTTGAAAATTTCTTTCATTGTGATTGAAGATTTGAAGTATGATTCTTTTTGAGAGAGGGAAAACATCCCTAATTTTGGTGCAGCCCAAGAGTGGAAATATCAATGTTAGCATGATTTTGGATATTATTGTTATTATAGTCACAGCCATATTGTAAACATTCTTTATTTTCTTAATTACTAATATAATACAGAATCATTGTAGGAAATTTGAAAAATTCAGGAAAGCATAAATGGTAAATAACACTTATAATGCCTTCACCCAGAGATACTTTTTTCTTTTGTAAATTATCTATTAGTGTCCTTTGTCTATTTTAATATTGGAAATTTTTAAAAACTAAGTTATAAGAGCCCTTTGTATATACAAACTATTAAGCCTTTGTCAAATTACATTGCAGATCATTTCTCTAGTTTGTCATTTTTATCTTAATTTTGTTTTTGATATGAATTTTCTTTTTAAACAGATTGCTAACATTTTAATGTGTTTAAACGTCTCAAATTTTTCTTTTATGATACCTCCCTACTTAGAAGAGCCTTGCATTCCCAAATTATATGAATATTCACTTGTATTTCCTTATATTAATTCCACAGTTAAAAAAAATTTACATCTTTTATCTGTTTGCGATGTATTTTAACATAGGGTGATGGTTCAATTATTTAATGCTATTTATTGAAGTTATCTTTTTCAGAGGTTTTAAATACCAAATCATGTGTGTATATCTATAGATATGGATATATGACTTTTTCTAGGTTTCTCTATTCAGTTTCATTGGGCTATTTTTTTTTTTTGCTCTAGTAATTCCAAACTGTCCTAATTATTGTGAGTTTTTAATGTACTTCGCTAAATAGTTGTATGAATCCCTGTCATTGTCTTTGTCAAACCATTTTCACCATTTCTCTTACATTTCTTAATTCATGTTACATTAAATGCAGTTAAGATCCTAAAAGAACCTCATTGGAATATCTGATTTAATTTTCTCAGGAGAGTTGTAATATCTCTATTACTACAATGTTATCTTCTTTTATTGAAGTTACCTTTTATGACTCAAAGATGTAGTGTTGAGTTTTCTTCACGTATTTTAAAGTTTGTAGTTTTCTTCATGTGAGTTCTGCCCATTATTAAGTATTATTTTTGATATTTTAAAACTTATTGATCCTATTGGGAACAGAACATTTCCATTATTTTATAAAGAAGGTAAGATGTACCTGATGGAACATAGAAAGAATGCTGATTCTCATATACCGTTTTCTAACTGGTCATCTTATGAAACTCTTAATTCTGATAGTTTTTATTGGGTTTTGTAGTAACTCAATTATATAGCATGTATAAATGATGATGATTTTGTCTTGCCAAAATTTAATCCTTGTTTCTTTTTCTTAGGACATTGATCAGAACTTCTAGAATAATGTCGAGTTATATTATAGCGGTGAACAGTGAGCATCCTTGGATTTTTTCTCATTTAAATGGAAATGACTTTAGGGTTTCATAGTTGTGTTTTCAAAATTTTTGTTTATGGTATGTTAAGGAAATATAGTTTTCTATGCCTTTTCAGTGGGAACTGAGATAGATATTCAGTTTGATCACATGCACTTTTAATATACCTTGAGATGATCATATAGTTTTCCTTCTTTTACCTACTGGTTGATGAATTGTGTTAGAAGATTTCCAAGTAGATTTCATCAAACAACTGCTGTCTTAGGGATAAAGGCAACTTGATAATAGTATATCTCTTTAAAGTAGTGTTACATTTGATTTGCTGTATGAGATTGATCTTTGGTGTTCCTTTTGTATTACCTTTTTAAGGTTTTGATTTCTGAATATGTTTGCTTTGTAAAAAGAGAGACTGAGAGACAAGCTTTCCATCTTTGTATATGCTCTGGCAATTACTCTCTTCCTTGGAAGATTTGAAATAGTTTGGCTCTAAAAATGTCTGGTCTTTTTGGGCTGAATACAATTTATAAATATCTTAATATATGCTTAAATACTAAGTATTTTGCATAATTAACTTCATTTAATCCCTGTATAACTTTATAAGGTAAGGATTATTATTTCTATTTTATAGATAAACTGAGACTGAGAGGTTTAGACAGCTGTTCACCGTCTATAGTGTATACAGAGTTTAAACTCAATTCCTATCTGATGTATTAGCCCATGTTTTCTAATCAGTACCCTAATGTTTTTCCTAAATAGGACTCTTTCTTCACCCCATATTACTGAGAAGTAAATTTAATCATTTTATTCGAGCATCTCATTAGGTATTCTTCCTCTTTGCACACTTAGTTTTAATTTTTGGTAACTCTATTATAATTATCACTGGTCTGTTCTGTGTTGATGTGTCATATCTTTTGCTATTTTAATAAATACTGTGATCTTGGAGTGAGGTGGAATAGGGTTGGGGGTAACTTAAAATTGTTGTTCTTATAAGGCACTTAATATAATTCACATTTTAATTTGTTGAGTGTTCAAGATCAATTTGCATTCCTGAATCCTGTTTGTACCTTGTAAATAATGTCATGTGAAGTGTACCACATATAAGAGATCAAAGAATTTTGGAAATACAGTACTTTTCCATTTTAGTTTCAATTACTTTTGTTGTGAGTCTTGTATCAGGGTAGCTTTTTAGCAGTAATGTTAAATAATATTTGTTTGGTGTGTGTTTTTTTGAACAAAGAGTGTTTTTTTCTTCTTCTTCTTCTTTTTACTTCCTCTAACATGGATCATAGGAAACAATTTTTTTTGTTTAATTTTTTTCTTACAGTCTTTTGATTAGTTGACAAATGTTAGTTCCTTTCTCATATAAATACATAGAATTTATTCAGTCATTTGTACTTCACTACAATGAAACCATTGTATATGCATTAAACTGTACTATAAAAATTAGGTTTTAGCTACTGGAATATTTATATTTACTCATGTTGAGTGATGTATAGGCTTAGAAATTTAGAAGAATAATGTAAACCTTAAAAGTGCTTTAAATTGGGAAAGCAATTGTAAACTCTATATTTATCTTTTTGAACTCTTCGGTTTCTCCCATTTAAATGTAAATTAATATTTAATTAATTCAGTTAGGGTTTTGGTTATAATCAACACACCCAGACTGCACTCCCCATGCCCTTCCTGTGGGTACAGTCTGAACCTCTTAAACCTGTCAGACACATACATGCTCTTTTGTTCTAAATTTCAAGGTTCCTGTTGATTTGATAATCAGTAGATGTCACAGTAGTGGACGAGGTGATGAATAGCCCCCACAGCAGTGCACACATTAGTAGTTAAGGAGAGGGAGAGACTATTTTGGAAAATAATGAAACTTCAAGTGAGTCCTCATAGTGAAATGGAGAGGAAGGTGAAAATATTATAGAAATGGGGCTTGGGGCTGTGGCTCAGGCCTGTAATCCCAGCACTTTGGGAGGCTGAGGCAGGTGGATCACCCAAGTCAGGAGTTTGAGACCGTCCTCACCAACATGGAGAAACCCCATCTCTACTAAAAATATATATTAAAAAAAATTAGCTGAGCATGGTGCCACATGCCTGTAATCCCAGCTACTCAGGAAGCTGAGGCAGGAGAATCACTTGAGCCTGGGAGGTGGAGGTTTCGGTGAGCTGAAATCACACCACTGTACTTTCCAGCCTGGGTGACAAGAGTGAAACTCCATTTAAAAAAAAAAAAAGAAATGGATGGGGGAAGAAGGGAAGTTAAAAATGTGTAATTCGAATAGATTGTTGGAGAAATGTAGAAAATAGGAAGAATGATTACATGGGTGATAGAACCAGAATATTCAAGTCAGTGAGGTCAAGAAGTAGAGTTTCAGATAGGAAGACACTTGCTTAAGGTTACAGAAAATGAATGGCCATAGAGAAAGAGCTGATAGAGTTGTCATTTATAAGGTCATGGAGAGTAGATGATGAGACCCAAATTTATACTCTAAAAGGGGTTAAGGAATAAATTAATGGTGAGCAATTGGAAGTGGTGGTAGTAGATTAGGCTACTAAATCACAAAGTTAATCAGTGAAGAGTAAATAAGGATGGAGTAACTAGGGCATTAGAATCTGATGAAGCCTCACTCCTGTGTCCCCTATTTTCAGAACTGTAAGATTGTGAAATACATTCTCAATTGTCCTAGTGATATTTTGTTAGTGATGATTAGAGGTATCATTTATTGAGTACGTTTTGTTTGCCAATGCTTTATTTGCATTATTTTTAATCCTTAAAACATCCTAAAAGATAGATGTTATTATCTATCTTTCATAGTTGAGGAAATGGAGACTTAGAAAGTTTAAGTTACTCGTTGAAAAGTGGCATGGGTTTTTTGGACTTCCATGTCAGCATTCTTTTCATTATGCCACGTTGTTTCCTTTATTTATTGAGCTGTATTAAAACACTGGGGGTTGTAAGAGGAATATAGGTGCTATTCCTCAGCTTGTAGAAAGTGGTAGAAGAGGCCAGGCACAGTGGCTCACATCTGTAATCATGGCACTTTGGGAAGCTGAGGCGGGCGGATCATGAGGTCAGGAGATCGAGACCATCCTGGCTAACATGGTGAAACCCCATCTCTGCTAAAAATACAAAAAATTAGCTGGGCATGATTGCATACACCTGCAGTCCCAGCTACTCTGGAGGTTGAGTCAGGAGAATCTCTTGAACCTGGGAGGCGGGGGTTCCAGCGAGCTGAGATGGTGCCACTGCACTCCATCCTGGGCAACAGAGCGAGACTCTGTCTCAAAAATCAACAAACAAAAGGCAGTAGAAGAGAAATCCTAATTCTGTTTGCTGTAATTTGTGTTGATTACATTTTTATTTAATATATTTTTATAAAGGAAATCCTTCTAGTAAGCTCCCCTACTATACTTGTAATATCTAATTTTTAACAATTGCTGTTATTTGGAGATGAGATGTTCTTTTTACCCATGATAATGATGGGTTGAGAGGAAAGAAAGAACAGGCCAAGAAAAAGCATGTAAAGAAAAATAAGGCTAAAACTTGTTATTTTCACTATGAGAACTTCAAATATGTCATACAATTTTAGGTAGCAACTCAGAAAGGCCAGCCTCTTCATGGAAATCATATTGAGCTAGTCACAAGATGGTAATTAGAGCAGATACTCTTCATGTCACCAGATTATAAAGCTCCAAAAAGTTTATCGTAATATAGTGTGATTTATTGAATTTAGATTTCATCAATCAGGAATTAGTTATTGGTGAAGGGGTCTAAGCAGATGTTTGGTTTTTTTATAATAAACCCTTTCTTCAGAAACAATGTATAATTGAAAAAGAAATGCTTAAAATACTTTAGGGATTAAACATTCTTATAAGACTTTCAAGTACTTTGGGAGGAACCAAGATAGAAATTTTTGCTGTGCTAATTTTAGCCTCATATTCAGCTACAAAACAACGTCTGGGTTACATTCTGCTATACTAGTATAAGACTGTATTATTGCAAACTTTATTTTAAAAGTAATTTTATAATTCAGCCTCTGCTAAAACAAGTTGACTCTTAGCCCAGTTAATATGAATCAGCGTGGTCATACTGAACTATTTATTTCTGCTTTGGTTACTATAATGTTTTTAAACCAAGAAAAACAACTATATTCATAACATCCACTGAGTTTCTGATTGGAGAGAATCAAATAGAATTTTGTACAGTCAAGATCTGTTGCTTTTATTATTATGGCCCTATTAGCACGCATTGTTACCACCATTAACTGAGTTTACTTACATTCTCTCATTGCCCTTCCCTCTTGGCCCTACTATTTTCTATTGATGTGAGCCTCTATTGGCAGACTTGATTAACAGTTGAAAGGCTCTTTCCAACTTAATTAAAGAGCAGTGACTCCCTCTTAAGACATTAACTCCCAAGCTAATTGGAATTTGGTTCTCTTAACATTTCTGTCTTCCTTTGTCCCCAACATTGCAAAAAGGAAAGCATTTAAAATGCAAAAAACTTCAAGGAATCAAGGTAAAACTGTGCTTTGGAAAGTATATTTCCATATGCTATTACGTTTGGGAGAGAGGAAAGAGGGGTTATTGATAGCCAAATGAATAAAAGATAATGTTTACATTGGGCTTTCTTTTAAATTCCTCCACATTTTTTTCTCCTAGCATTTATTTTTATTATTTTATTTTATTGCTTATATTCTGATTTACCTTGATTTGTTTCAAAAGGGCTTAAGGCACACTCATTTCTACTGTTTTAGGTTTATTTGTCTCTCCTAATAGACTGTGAATCCCCTAAGTCAGCTATGTCATATTCATTTTTATAAATCTACTATCTAGGACATAGTAGACATTTAATAGTTTAAGAATTAATGGTTGGTATTTAATCACCTTAATATGAGAAAAAAATAGTCAGATTGGTTGCTGGACCCTAGCTTACCGCAGCTTTAGTGGTGTCATGGGCTGCATTAGGTCCCATCCAAAATTCCTAAGTTGAAGACCTAATCCCCAGTACCTCAGAATATAGCATCACTTGGAAATAGGGTCTCTAGAGGGGTAATTAAGTTAAAATGATGTCATTAGAATGGGTCCTAATTCAGTACAGGAAATTTGGATAGGCCATACAGAGGAAGGACAATGTGAAGACATAGGGAAGGGACCACCATCTACAAGCCAGGAAAAAAGGCCTCAAACTGTTCTCTCACAGCTCTGAGAAGGAACCAATCCTCCGGAATCTTGATCGTAGACTCCTAGCCTAGAGAACTGTGAGAAAATAAATTTCTATTGTTTAAGCCACCCAGTCTGGTACTTTGTTACGTCCACCCTAGCAAACATATGTAAAAGGCTTTTATACTTGAATGTAGTAAAATCTCAAATACCCTTACTTTGCCTATTCCCAAGAAAAAACAGTTTGCCAAGGCCAATGTCAAAACCTCAAAAATTTATATACTTTCCCTAGGTAAAACATGGAAAAGAAAAATTTGGATAGCTTAATGAAGAAAGTAATAACTGTTTGCCTCCTCCTTCACATTTCCCAGTACAGTCAATGGCAAGCAACTGGCTAATCCCTTAATTTAATTGAATTTGTTTAGTTTGGCACTGAGAAAGTGTTTACGGGGTTCTTAGGTGTTCGAGAGCCTCTCCCAATAGATCTGGTTGCTTTTTCATGGTAGAAAATGGAAGAGGAAGACTAAATAAAATACTTTTTAATATGATGTTAATTTGAGTTAATTGCTTGTGTATAATCTTAGTCACATTATTTTACTTGTGTTATAGTTAACAGGGGCAAAACAGTATGTCTTTTACATGCCTCTTGCTGTAGTAGTTGCTGTACCCTTTGATCATCAACTAGTCATACTGAGTTGCCTAGCAGTTTTCAGCATTTTTTCATTACATGCTGTAGCCACAAACTATATATATATGTATATATATACAAATCTTATCCATATTTCTCCTTGTCATTTTAAATTGAGGTATATATCAAATAGTGCTGTGTTGAGTCAGTTTTTATAGTACTTTGAGATACTTTGCTGAAGAGAAAATTTCAAACATATACAAAAGCAAAACACTTGCTCTGTTGTCATTTGGAGGCCATTTTCCCTGAGTTCTAAAAGTAGGGTAAACTCAATTAGAGGACTGAACAAAGGTCTCAGCCCTGGAAGTTTAAAAAAAATGTTTGCCATAAAGCAAAGCAAACCAAAACCAAACAGAAAACCTCTGACTTAGGGGCAAATAAGAATTTTGGCATTTCAAATTCAGTCACACCCCTAGGCTTTTGGACCACTTGTGTTACCAGTATGTGGACACTGTAATAAATACCAGTTGATAGATTATTCTCATCTCTTTCCCTTCTTTCAAATTGAGAAAAATACTGGAACCAAGAATTTCCTCAAAATCGCATGCTAACAAGTGGCAGAGCTGAGTCTAACTAAATTGAAGACTTTCTCTTCGGTAACCTGCTGGTCTTTTATGACCCTATAGTTCTCAAACTGGCCACCAAACACAATCACCTTAATAATTTACTTTTCCCTATCAATTTATTTTAAAATGAAAATATCCTACTTTTCAATGTAGAATGAAAATATTAGAGGGAAGAGAAGAGTAAACAAGAGTAAATTATTTATGAGACAAGAGAAAGGCTTTGAACTGTTTTAGGTGCCATGGTAGGGATTGCTGCTAGCACAGTTATTAGAATGGGGTCTCTGGAGTTCGGCTGCCTGGGTTCTAACCCTAACCTAACCACATTGGTAGTGTGTGATCTTGGGCAAGTTATTCTTTAAGTTTTAGCTTTCTTTTTTGTGAAATAGATATTATGCTAATTTACCAGCTAGGATGGCTAAGAGAATTAAATTAAAATTCCCATAAATCACTTAGCATAGTGCCAGAAACGTAAGTGCTTGAGGAATGTTAGTCATTATCACAACATTATCCATGGATGTCTACCATTGCTATGTATGACACATTTGGTCACACTGAGTGTTTTCCAGACTGTATTCCCAATGATGCCAGTTGTGTTTGGACAGCAAAGAATCCTATGGTCAAATACATTTGGGAAAATATTTCATTCTAAATAACTTCCTTGGAGATTAATAATACAAATTTAGTGTATTAAAGGCTCTGAAAAGTCCTTTCAGAAAAGGACTTTTGAAAGTCATTTGATTTTTTAAAAAAAAAAAACTTCTTTGTCTAGTTAAATTTTCACGAGGAAAGCCTTTTTTTCTCCTGTCCTCTAGGGTCTGTCTTCACGGGGCTTCTCATGCAGATGTCTGTCCCTCAGCTCTTATAGCATGGTGGCCACCTTCTAAGTGGGAGTATTCAAGAGGACAGGTCCCATGTGGAAGCTTTTATTAAGCCTTTTCTTGCACCACGCTTGTTAAAGTCCACTGGCAAAAGCATGTCACTTTGCCAAGCCCAGCATTGATGCGGAAGAGGACTACACCAAGGTGTAAATAACAGGAGAGATTATTTGTTGAAGGTCATAAATATAATAGTAACAGTGTACCACATGTTTTTTAAAAAGGTCCATTATATATTAGGTGAAAAATAATCAAGTTTTGATAGAGTGTGATTATATTTTTATGTTAAAATCAAAATATAAATGGACTATGTATACATGTATGTGTATGTGTATATATACATACACACACGTATATGTATATGTTTTGATAGAGCAGATATATTTTGTTTTGGTTGAGCAGATATCTATATAGATATAGATAGGTAACCTATCTTTATAAATATATTGTTTGGTTGATATATTTTTCTTGGTTGAGAAGATATATTTTGTTTTGGTTTAAATAGACTGCTTAATACTTTTTAAGAGTAGAGAGTTTTCAGAACTGCTGATTTAGTTTGAAATAATGTAAAATTAACAGTGTTTTCTTTTGAAGAGTGGGATAGCAGCAGTGAGAAGGATGATTATTTCTTTTTTTTAAGTGCAGCAATTTAAAAAATTCTCCAGTAAAGAAAAATATTAGCAGGGATGGAAGATCAGTTTTCTACCTAGGTGTTCATAGTTTTTTTGTGTGTTATATTTTTTTTTTGGTGGAATATTTATAATCTTTTATAGTTGCATAGTGAGCAGAACCCTGTTTCAAACTCTTCATGTTGATTTTTTGTATTTCTAATAATTTTCTGATGATTGCCCTTGCAATTATTCCTCTAGAAAATGTAAGTTGCTACCTTGATTTATTTTCCTCTCATCTATTTCCTACCTTTCCTTTGCCATCCGGATTGCAATTGCCTGAAAGACACAAATCATATTTTACTATTTGTTTGCTAATACTGCAAACTAATAGAAACACTTCGCATTATACTCAGTAGGCACTCAAGGGCTTGCTGAATTATTAATGTTGCAATTTGAACATATAGTAATATTGACTTTTTGCATATATAAAAATATTGAATGAATTACTCCTTAATATGACCTCCCATTCTATGTTTGTTTTGGCTACTCCTATTTCTTTGTTCTTATTCTGACCCTGCCCAGCCTTCTGTCTGGATAAATTATATGAACAGTTTGTCAACTTGACATCCTGTTCTAGTGAATATGTAGAAAGCATTTCTAATCACTATGCTATTTAATATGCAGTTGTGCGATAATCAATGAATGCGATTGAGGTAATTATTATAGTTAAAGATTTTTACACTGATCTCTTAAAATCTTTTAACATAAACTATAATTTGCATCTTAGTTATCAGGGCTTACTGAAGTTCGAGTCACTGAAGTAATACTTGAATCACTTAGTATATATTAGAATTATATTTTGTAAAAGGTTATACAAACATTTTGGAAAACTTTATGTCAGCAGTAGCCACTCTTGTAGATTTTTACCTAATATTAAATGTAAAATAATTTGTGATATTTTATCTTTAAGGAAATATATAACATATTAATGGACTTTTAAGTTTTCTTATAAAATTCTAATAAGAGGTTTTCTAAGTCAAGAATAACAAGAGCCCCAAGTTTTTCCGAGGTAGGATGTAAAAGCTGAGATGCAAAAGGAAGATTGAGTAGAGAGGAGAAGCATAAGCAAAGATGTGGAGGCTGGAGTGTCATGGAGTATTTTGGAGAATAGTGTTAAGTAAGATTTAGATAGGTAAATTATGATCATATTATAGAGAAGGTTTGATGTGGAAGATTTGTTAGCTCTGATGTAATGGCATGTTCAGGAGGAAAGTAGTTTTGGCAATATTATATGGCAGCAACATGCATGGTGCATTGGAAAAAGGAAGAAACGAGGAGCCAGAAGTCTGTGTGATCAGCACATGCAGAGGAAATAAAGGCCCAGACTCAGGGTGTTGCTGTGGAGATGGAGAGCAGATGGTAAATTTGACAGGCATTACAAAGAGTGAAATTTATTCCTCTATTCAGTAAATATTTATTAGCTCTTGCTATATGTTACTTATGCTTAAAATATCTGAACTGAAATTTGTGTGTACTAATATAATTTAAAACTTTAAAATTATGTTACATAATTTTTATTTGAAAAAAATTTTTTAAAAATGTTGAACCACTGACTCGTGTTATATTAATGTCAGTAAGAAGTGCTCATCTTAGTTCCATGGTCCCCAGAGATCTCACCATTCTGTCTGCTCTTATCTATAAACTGTACATGATCTTAGGCTATTTGAATGCTAGCTCAAAAAAGAGGGAGAATATTTGCAAAGAATCCTTTAGAGATCCAAGACCAGTAACTGCTGGCCTCATGGTTCACAGCATTGTGTTTGCTATGTTCTTTTGGTCAAGATGGTTGTTGAAAAATAGTTCTTCCTAACTTCTCTTATTAGAGTCTAAATCAGATATCCTTTCTCTGGACAAATATTCTTCTGAAGTCCTGGAGGATCTGAGAAGAATAGGAAGATGGGAAATTAGGCGAAAGAACTTCTTACCTTCTAATTCTTCTAGCTTTTCCAACAGAAACACACTGGACTGTTTGCCATAGCACATTGATATCCCAACATGATCTTATTTGTCCTTGGGGTAGGCAAAAGATGCTTTAGCCAAAAACCATTTTATTGAGTAAAAACCTATGTTCTATTCTTGATAACCAGACACTTGTTTTGTGATTTTAGTCTTTGGAAAGACTTCCCAAACATCTCTTACTGGCCCTATGAATTATATACTTCTGGTGCCTTGAGAGGCAGCTTTTTTCACTTGATGACCCAGGTAGGCAGTGTGGCATCAGCAACACTTCTTTTTAAGTGGCAGCACAGATATCCTCCTCCTTCACAGTTGATTGGTCAGTATCTAAGCAGCAAAATCCTAAATCAAATTAATTTTATTCTGTAACATAATCTGAACATTTCTCTCTGCTCTATTTTCCTGAAATTCACCTAAGAATTCTTGATAATCTGCTGGCAGTCCTTAGTTTAACTACAGCAATGGCCTCACTGCATAGGAGAGAAGTTCAAAATTTCGTGATGTGTCACAATCCATTTATAGAAATTTGGTTGCTCTATAAATTTATAGAAACTAGATTTTCATAATGATAGATAAAGCAAATGGTTGTAAAAAGTTGTATAGTAGTTTATAGTTAGTACTTTATGATGAAGGGGATGATGTAAAATAATAGTAGGAATAAGGATGTTTTTAGAGTTTTACAGTGACAGTTACAAGTACTTTAAAAATATTCTTATAAGATAATTATAATGTTATGTGTCTCTGATGACAACACTAAAAGATAAACTTTGGTAATTGGTTATTAAGATTAATAACATAATGTGGGAATTGAAGAATAAGACATTTGACTTAGAAAGGTTTTATTGGCCAGGTGCAGTGACTGATGCCTGTAATCCCAGCACTTTGGGAGGCCAAGGCGGGCAGATCACCTGAGGTTGGGAGTTCGAGACCAGGCTGACCAACACTGAGAAACCCCAACTCTACTAAAAATACAAAAAAAGTATCTGGGTGTGGTGGCACATGCCTGTAATCCCAGCTACTGGGGAGGCTGAGGCAGGAGAATGGATTGAACCTGGAAGGCGTATGTCCTCAGTCTATTGAGTATAAACATGGGTAGAATTTCTGGGTTCATAGCGTATATGTGTGTATCCTCAAGTTTAGAGGACATTGCTAAAGGATTTTCCAAGATATTGTACCAGTTTGCATTCACATTAGCTGTGTCTGAGTATTGATTGCTCCATATCTTTTTCAACACTTGGTGTGATCTGTCTTTTATTTTAGCTACACATATATATGTGTATGTGTGTGTTTGTATGGTGTGGTTTTTTTTTTTTTTTTTTTTTTGGTCAAGACATTGTTGCTTTGGATTCACTGTGGGTTTTAACTGATGTGTCCCTGATAACTAACACAGTTGAGCACCTTTCATGTGCTGTTTCCATATGAGTAAGTGATGGTCTTGTTTTTCCTACAGGATTGTTTACCTTTTTCTTAATAATTTATAAGAGTTCTTTATATATTCTGGATATGAGACTTTTGTCATATATATGAATTGCAGATATCATCTGCCACTCTGTGGCTTTGCATTTTCATTCTCCTAGTGGTATCCTTTAGTGAGTAGAAATTCTTACTTTCAAGGAGTCCAGTTTATCCTTTTTCCCTCCTTGTAATTAGTGCACTTGTGCCTCTTGTTTAAGAAACCTTTGCCTAAGCTAAGATTATGAAAGTACTCTCTTGCATTTTCTTCTAAAAGCTTTATGGTTTACTGTTCACAATTAGATCTGCGATCCAACTGAAACTTTTTTGCATACGGTATGAGCTGGGGTGTCATGGTTCTTTTTGTCCTCTCCATGTAGCTATCCAGATAACCTAGCCCCATTTATTATACAGATCACTCTTTCCTCACTGGATTGCAGTGCCATTTTTGTCGTAAATCAGGTGACCATGTATGTGTGGGTATGTTTCTGGCCACTCTGTTCTATTTGTTGTTTTCTGTCCTTCTGACAGTGCCACCACTGGCTTAATTACTATAGTTTTTGGTAAGTTTTATAGAAACCTTTGCTATCGGAAGTCCAGGTCCCACAGCTCTGTTGTTCTTCAAATTGTCCTTAACTGTTCTTGGCCCTTTGTATATTCCTCTTGCTTTTTTTAATTAAAAAAAAATTAATCTTAACTGGAGAGTTACTTTGAATTTTTGTAGAAATTTTACCTTCTTAGTTCTATGTAACTTGATGTAGTGTGGTTCTAATTTATTACATAAACAGTGAAATTTATACAAAAGAAAATTTTAGTGCATTTATATTGGCTTTGCTTCACAAATGTGCATAGCAGGATAAAATGAAGTAGATACAGGCAGACAGAAAATAAGAGTAAGACAAAGAGAATCAGTTATGAAACTCACAGTATCCATAATATAAAAACAAACAAGTTACTACAAAGGAGAGGTTTTCCTGGTACTGAAAACTTAAGATGTGAATTTTCTACTCTGTTGGCTTTTAAGGAAGATAAATGTGATATAGCAGTGCTTTGGTAACATTTTGGACATAGTTTCAAAGCCCAGTTTATCCAAGCAGACAGTTCTGTCATTCCATATATGTGATTTTCTGTTAGTCTGACTTGATCCAAGGAGAAAATGGGCTATTTTATATTTTAAAAATAAAATGCATATTACTCAAGTAATCTTTTATGAGTGAATGAATGAAAAAAATTTTAACCATGTTTTTTATAAGAATTAGACAGCAGGAACTTTAGAATGTATCTTTGATAAGAACCTGTGTTGTTCATTAAGGTATATCTGTATACTTTGGTAGACAGCTGAGCAGAGTTTATAAAAATTAGTAATAATAATAATAATAATAATATTGCATAGTAATAAAACTTTGTTGCCAGGAACTGAAATAACTACTTTTATTTACATTTTAAAATGTATTCCTCACAATATCTCCTTGCATATAGGTACTATCATTACTCCTATTTCACAGATTAAAAAAAAACAAGGCAAATATCTTGCCCAAGGTTATACTGCAAGTAAGTAACAGAACCAGAATTCATTTCTGGCTACTCTACCTCAGTTTCTACTACATTATAATGCTGATGAAAATTAAGAAGCCTAATGAAGGATTTGTGACTGAATTTGGAAGTTACGAAATTCAGATAGAGCTCAAGTTTACTATCAGGAAATAGTTTCCAAGTCTACTCCCATACAAATGCATGGGTAAAGAAAAATACGTTGTATTTTGGCAAACATTTTGCTTGAGATAAAACAATTCTCCATTTCCTCTAGCTTATTTCTTTAAATTTGTACGCAAGTAAATCCCAATCTTCTGAATAACTATTGTCAAATATCGTCATTTTGAATATTGTTCCTTTTAATTTTTAAAAAATGAATATTACACTTTCAAGACACCAAATGGCTTGCCTATTTACTGCTGTAAAGAACTGAAATATAAGCAAATTAAATTACTTTAATGCTTTCTGTAAAGTGAATTTTGGATGCATGTCTTCTTATATTTTCACAGTTTTGAAATATTTTCTGACTTATTTTAAAGATAAATGTTCTTTTTTGAAATTGTTTTATTGAAACTAGGGAAAAATGTCCATTTTTTTTTTTTTGCAGCTGGCATTCCTAAAAACTAAATGAAAATTACAGAGCCACTTTAGTCATGTTATGATATTTATACTTTTGTCAAAATTCTTGCATTTTAAGGCTTGTTTGTGCACATTGGTTTTGAAATGAATTTAGTAATTTATGTTTGAAACTCATTTCATAAATATGAAGTAACAGCTCTATGGGATTATCTCTGTTCATAGTAATCTGACTAAGTAAAATGTATTCAAAACATTAACATTTTTCTATGTTAATTTTCAGGTTGAAGGTTTAGAACAGATGTGGAAAGATGTTTACTTCAGAGAAAGGAGTTGTGGAGGAATGGTTGTCAGAATTTAAGGTAACATTTACTGTTGTACTGTAGTAATTATATTCCAAAGAAGTTTTATCTGGGGTTTAAATTCCAGTGATTTTTGCATTTTATATGACTGAAAGGCTAAATATCTGTGGGAAGAAATATTTCTATCAAATCTCAATAGAGAGTTATTACACATAGTAATCTTTTCTAGAAAATTGATTCTTTTTTTCTCCCAAGTGGTTCAAAGAGTTTGTTTGTTTATTTTCTTTCTTTCATGGCAATACCCCAAAGTTAAAATCTCTGAATGTTGATGTCACTCTTCAACAATCATCAGTGATTCATTGTCAAAATGTTTCTTCCAATTTGAAGGGCAGTGGAACCAGGCATGACCAACAATGAGGAGAGGATGGCAAGATATTTGCTCCACTTTATACCAGCGGATCTTTCTCTAGTTGACTAACCCAGTAACTATATAAGGGGTGTATAACCTTTGATTAGTTAATGAAGAAAATAAAACTTATATTTGCTTGTCTCATGAACCTTTCTCTAGGATAGCTAAGACACTGTTTCTTAAATCAAGCTAATTACTTTTCTCTGTCCTTATGTGACACATAATTACATGCGCTTGCATGATCATGAACCACGGGAATAAAGAGTTTTTAGGCTGCAACTATCACTTTGATTTTGTCCAGCCCGATCAGCCCAAGACCTTTAGGGATAAAGTTACAGTCTGACAAAGTTGGGGTTATTGGCTTTTTGCAGTGAGAGAGTTTGCCCAACAGATACCATGGGACCATCTCACCAAACTAAAGAAAAAATAAAATTATAGTAATTTGGAGGAAAGGTAGAGTTTAGGTGAAATTTAAATGAACTGGTATTCTAGTAGGCTCAAAAAATAAATAAATAAATAAAGCAGAGCTATTTATAATGGGGTGAACATCTGGTCTGGCCTTCAAAGTAGAGATCTTGTTGTCTTGAAAACTACAAAGTTAAGATAGATTTGAAATGTTGTGTTCAGAAACTCCGTGTTTATATCTCTGCACCTGGGTCGAAAATCAAGGCTGCTTCTCTATGTCAAAGTGACTTAGATGCTCTAGGCAAGAGTGGAATGTTTTGTTCCTACTGATATGTATTCAACAACAAACTTTTTTATAATCTGTAATTTTAGACAACAAGGCTTCTTAGTGAGTAAGAATTTAGTAGTCACTCAAAGAAGGAGATTGTTATGACATTTTTCAGTTGCAGTGTATATTTAGGAAAAGCATTGTTTCCTGTTAATTTAACAGCTGACTTTATCTGTCTCTGTTATCTAATCCTGACTTTTACTTTCTCAGCTTTTATAGTCATGAATGGAGCATCCTTCTGTGGATTCCCTAAGTCATCATGAAGTGACGTAGAATGTTACAGAAGTGCTATCTGCTATCTACATGTTTTAGTAGTTTGTGGTCAGATTAGAGGCTCATGCCTCTAATCCCAGCACTTTGAGAGGTGGAGATGGGAGGATTGCTTAAGGCCAGGAGTTTAAGACCAGCCTCTCTAAACATAGCAAGACCCCCTCTCTAAAAAAAAAAAAAAAATTAGCTGGGCATGTTGGTGCATGGCTGTAGCTCCAGCTACCTGGGAGGCTGAGATGGGAGGATCACTTTAGCCCAGGAATTCAAAGATGCAGTGAGCTATGATGGCACCACTGCTGTCCAGTCTGGTGACAGAGCGAGACTTCAGTCTCTAAAAGAAAAATAAAACAAAAAAACCTTTGATTAAATCTTATATGTATGTGTATTTTAACATTTTTTTTCTTTTTTTCTTTTTCTTTTTTTAAAGAGACAGGGTTTCACCATATTGGTGAGGCTGGTCTCGAACTCTGAACCTCAGGTGATCCGCTAGCCTCAGCCTCCCAAAGTTCTGGGATTACAGGTGTGAGCCACCATGCCTGGCCTTGTGTGGTTTTTTTCTGCATATGTTTGAAATAGTCTGTTATGGCTTTTTTTGTCAGATTGATGGAAATTGTCAAGTTTAACAGTTGAGTGCTATTTCTTCTAGGGCATTCTTATGTTTAATGATGTAGTAAAATATGCAAAAGCAAATATAGCCAGTTATCCATTCTTTAAGATGGGAGTTGTGGAAAGAGGGAATGTTAAAACATGGGTTGTAGGGGTAAGATCAGCTATTAAGGTAAATAACAAAAAACTGTGACTGATTTCCTTCCCTTCCCATCTGTTCACTGACTCCCTTCCCCTCCTGGTTTGCATATATAGACACCTAGGAAGTGCAGTAATGAGGAGGGCCAGAGCAGTGGTTATTGGCAGTAGAGTCTGAGGAAGCAGGTGGTTGGGATAAAGGGTTGCAGAGATGGCATGTAGAAGAGTAGCCAGAATAGTTATATTGGTAGATTGGTTACATTGAGCAAATAAGTTGACTGAACAAATAAGTAAAATTTTGAGGATAATGGGAGTTAGATTTCTGTCTGTCTGAAAAAAGGAATTAGAATCACGGAATGGGGAAAGGCAAGAAAGAACTCTAAGGTGTTGTGTCGGAATCATTATGAACTCATGGGTTCTAAGTATGTATATGTATATGTATATATCTGTGTATGTGTGTGTGTCTGTACATATATGGATACATGTATCTCATAGCTTTGTTCACTGGGAGGACCTAGAAACAATGGCACCCCGGTAGCAATGAGAACCCTAAGCACCCAGATCTTCTTTTCCAAATACCATCTTCTGCTACAAGAAAGCAGAGAATGAATAAATAGAAAGTATTATTTAAGAAATATTTTATCAATATAACATATTATATGGGTAGCAGTATTTAATTAACATTTTAAATAAATTTAATGCAAGCATAGGATACTTTTCCTTTAGGAGGAGGGAGTGAAATCATGGCCTGCAGGAAATAAAATGTAGTTTAAGGAGTTTTTCCTACCCAACCCCAAGATTAAATTTACCCACTTTTAAATCAGTTTGATATTCAAATGTTTTAAATTGTCTTCAAATCTGTGTTGTAGCCAGATCAAGAAAGGGTATCTCCTATTCCTTGGTTAATTTGGTAGGCATTCCTGAGAATTATTTTGAATGTTATTCTAAATTGGGTTAATGTGTGTTGAATTCAGCTCTATGTTTGACAAAGAGAAGTTTATCAGGCAAAATCAGCAGCATACCAGAGGTAATGGAATATAGAAAAGTGCTTGGGAACATGTCTACTAAGTACTTTTAAAATTAGAGTAACATCTCTTTTGAAATCTCTGATCTTAAAGTACACATTTTTGTTCAAATATTTCAGAAAGGAGGTTTTAGTTACATACATATTTCTAGAAAAGCTGCTTGGTTTGATTTACTAACCATGATGCTAATAAGGCTAAGTCATCATGATTGATTAAGTGAGCTGAAAGTCAGAAACCCTTTGATTTAATTCTAATTCTCCTCCTAAGTAGTTTTATGATGTTGGGTCTCATATTTTCGTCAGAAAACTTGAAGTACTATAAGTGGTTTATGAAGATGGTTTTTGGCTCTACACTGTACCATGGTCACAATCTGAACTCCTAACCTCACTCAACATCTCTCAAATGTGTAGAGATGACACAATTTGCTTTGTGCAAATGCTTTATTTAAAATTTTTGAAATTCATGGCATAATCATTGAAATAAAAAAAAAGTGAAAAATTTTCAAAACTGAAAATTTGGTAAAATTGTTAAGTATCTGTTCCAGTTATGGACTCTCATTAGTATTTTCTTTTTTTAAAATTTGAGACAGGGTCTCACTCTGTCACCCAAGCTAGAATGCTGTGGCACAATCTTGGCTCACTGCAACCTCTACCTCCCAGGTTCAAGTGATTCTCATGCCTCAGCCTTCTGAGTGGCTGGGAATACAGGTGTGCACCACCACCACACCCAGCTAATTTTTGTATTTTTAGTAGAGATGGGGTCTCTTCATGTTAGCGAGGCTGGTCTCAAGCACCTGGCCTCAAGTGACCTGCCCATCTTGGCCTCCCAAAGTGCTGGCATTACAGGCATGAGAAATTGCATCTGGCCTAATTTTTTTCTACATGAACTAAATGATTAGTCCAGGATTTCATTATCTTAAGATTTCATGGAGAGTTTAGGATTGTTTTATTTACTAGTTCTTCACCCATCTGTCCATCTTCGTTAATTCTTTTCTGCTCAACCCATATCACCTCCTTACATTTTTGAAAAAGCATCTGTGAAATGATGCTTTAGTATGGCATCTGTCTTCAATTTTTCTTTTTTTTTGAGATAGAGTTTCGCTCTGTTGCCCAGGCTGGAGTACAGTGGTACAATCTCAGCTCACTGCAACCTCTGCCTCCCAGGTTCAAGCAATTCTCCTGCCTCAGCCTCCTGAGCAGCTGGGACTGCAGGTGTGTGCCACCATGCGCAGCTAGCTTTTTTCTTTTTGGTAGAGACAGGGTTTCACTGTGTTGGCCAAGCTGATCTCAAACTCTTGACCACGAGTCCACCTGCCTTGGCCTCCCAAAGTGCTGGGATTACAAACATGAGCCACTGAGCCTGGCCTCAAATTTTGCCAAGAATAATATACCAACATAATTTTCCATTATTACTTTTCAACTATAGTTTTACATCCTGAAATGTGAGAAAGCTATGCTGGCATTTGAGGTCAGTATCTTTGAACAAGTACAGTGCAAGAAAATTTACACGTTTTTGCTATAATAGTATTTAAATTCATTTGGCTCTTTTAAATCCTGTTTTTTAAAGCACCATTTATGAATACAATAGTTACATTTTCTCCCTCTCTACAGACAAAATTAACTGTTCCCACATTTATCAAATGAAATAATGACAGAATTGTGAATAAAATGTAATATTATTGCACTAATTTTTAGGAAACCCTTCCTTTCATTTAGCAGTGGTAGCCTAGGTCCATGGTATTTTCCAAAGCTTGTCTTTTCATAAAAGAGCTGTCTTTTTGCCTTTGGCTGTTTCACAGAAAATGTTTTACCTTGTGAGAATCAGCTAGTATTTAAGCTGAACATTGTAATTCATTTTTTTAATGAATGTTCTAGATTTTACCTAGATCATAAGTATATTGTAATCTTTCTTTCTTTTTTGTTTTTTTTTTTTTTTGAGACAGAGTTTCGCTCTTGTTACCCAGGCTGGAGTGCAATGGCACGATCTCGGCTCCTCTGCCTCCTTGGTTCAGGCAATTCTTCTGCCTCAGCCTCCTGAGTAGCTGGGATTACAGGCACGCGCCACCATGCCCAGCTAATTTTTGTATTTTTAGTAGAGACGGGGTTTCACCATGTTGAACAGGATGGTCTCGATCTCTTGACCTCATGATCCACCCGCCTCGGCCTCCCAAAGTGCTGGGATTACAGACTTGAGCTGCCACGCCTGGCCTGTAATTATAATCTTTCTGTTCACCAACAATTTTCAAAAGATTTATATTTTGATTTATTTATTCTTAAAATTTATAGACATGTATATTAGACATGTATACATAGATATATTAGACATTAATGTGTTTTAAATATATATAATGCACTTTATACATAATTTAGATTTATTTTTATTCAGAGGATTAGAAATCTGTGTTTATTTGACTATTATTTCCTTTTAAATAATTTCCCCAGTATTAGGTTACTCTTGATCAAATGACAGAAATGGAATGTTGCCTGGAGATTTTTGTGTCGTGCTTTTGAAATATTGAAGAATGCCTTAATCTCTTCTTTATGTAAACAGTTACAGTGAAACTTTTTTTTTCTTGCCCCTCTGGAGAATTGTGAAAGGTTTCCAAATAGTTCACATTTGCTTACCCTTCTGGTAAATAAAACTCTCTTATTAAAGTAAAAAAAAAAAAAAAAAAACAGATTCTATTCACTTATGTATCCTAAGGTGAAATATGACCCACTTTTAAAGAATCTATCGAAGTATAAACAATGGCAATTTTTATTTCTTATTTTGTTTTTCTATATTAAGTTCCTTCAGCAAAGATTTGAGTTTGAGGCCTTGTGCCCAGTGCCATGGATGGAGAGATGATAAGGCAGTTCTTGCCCTCAAGGAGATCATAGTAAAGTGAAAATGAATCAAATGTGTTCATTGTAAAAATTTATGTTTAATTTGTGCACACATACACATATATAATAATCATAACCCATATTAAATTTTGAAATACTAGGATATGAGACATAAAGGGAGTAATGTATATTTTAAAATGAGTTAGAAATATCCAGAAAAATGGTATATATGGCAGGATTGGCATTGATTGATTGGTTGAAGGAAGAATTTGGGTGAGTTAGAATAATGACTTAGGAGACGGATATTGCTGAGGAGAAGGTGTGCTCTAGAAGGAAAGGCTTTTATTTTTATAATAATGAAATTTTTTGTTTGTTTGTTTGTTTCAGATTTCCCTACTCTTTTATTCAAAATCATCTGACTTACTACTGGAGTTTTATCTTTTCCCATTCCTCTCTGGTCATGGTGTTCGTTCTGAATAGGTGGTGCTGGCAAGCTGTGACTCATTGTCCATGTTTTAAATGGCGTTAGGAAAATTAGTTTGTTGGCATGTGGATATCTTTTTCTCTAGCTCTTAAAAGGCTGAATTTCCCCCTTAATTGGTAAAGTAGAACAGCCTGCCCATGCTAAACAGTCATGGATGTAACTTAGGAGTTAATTTGATCAGATGATCTCTGGCTTTTAGGTTTGAAATGCTATCAGATCTTTATATGACATGAATATTAAGGAGCAGAGTCAATATGCTAATGAAATTTATAACTTATATAATGCTATAGAAATATATCTTCAGCTTTACACAGAGTTTGTATTCTTATTTCTTTTCTTTCTTCTTCTTCTTTCTTCTTCCTTCTTCCTTCTTTCTTCTTCCTTCTTCCTTCTTTCTTCTTCTTTTTTTTTCTGAGACAGCATCTCAATCTGTTGCCCAGGCTGGAGTGAGTGCAGTGGCACAATCATGGCTTGCTGCTGCAGCTTTGACCTCCCAGGCTCAAGCCATCCTCCACCTTAGCATTTAAGTAGCCAGAACTACAGGCATTTGCCACTATGCCCAGCTAATTTTGTTTATTTTTTGTAGAGACAAGGTCTCACTGTATTGCTCAAGCTGGTCTTGAACTCCTGGGGTCAAGCAATCCTCCTGCCTCAGCCTGCTAAAGTGCTGGGATTACAGGCATGAGCCACTGCACCTGGCCTATATTTACATTTCTAATCCCAAACTATGATCAAAGATGAAGTGTTGATGTTAATTTATGTTCTTGTTGATGATAAGAGGATAAAATACATTTTTTGTTTTATTTTGAATTTTTGTCAAGATATAATTAACACAAAATTTACTATTTTAAGGTAAACACGTGTTGTTTTTTGTTATATTCACAGTGTTGTACAGCTAACACCAATATCTAATTCCAGCATATTTCTATCATCACGAAAAGAAACTTTATACCTGTTAGTCACTCCTAATCTTCCTCTTCCCTCTGCAGTCTCTGGTAACAACTAATTTACTTTCTGCATCTGTGGATTTGCCTATTCTGGACATTTCATAAAAATAAAATGTATTTTTTTAAATTTGTTCAGACATTACCAGAAACATCTTTACCAAATTATGCCACAAATTTGAAAGACAAGAGTTCTTTAGTTTCATCTCTCTATAAAGTTATCCAGGAGCCACAAAGTGAGGTAAGTACTTTTGACTTGATTGATTTTTAATTTTTTATTGTGAAATATATATAAAGAAGTAAGAAAATGTATATGATGGTTAAAGAACAATAATGAAATGAACTCTAGTGTACCATTCCCCAGGCCAAGAAATATAATTTATTACCATATTCCAAAAGGCATCTCTGAACATTTTCTCTTTTTTTCTCTCTTGTTAGAGGTAGCTTTGAAAAGTCTGGGTTGCTACATTTCATTTTATTCATTCAGCAAGTATTTGAGTGCTCATTATGAGCCAACAGCTATGTTAGGCAATAGAGAATCAAATTGAGTAATACCTGGTCCTTATCCTGAAAGAGGAAAGTGAGAGAGAATAAGCAAACACATGGTTTCAAGGCAATCCTTAATTAAGTCTACAGATAAGCACAAGTTTTCTAGGTGGCAAGGTCAAAGAATATTTCATGCAGTGGGGATAGTATATGGAGGCCTCAGAAAATGCAAGGCATTCAAAGAATGGCAAATAGTTTAGTCTGGCTAGTGCCTTTCCCAGTCTTTTCTCTTGCCCACAGTATTTTCTTTCTTCAGATGGCTAAAAAATATATATTTTTAACTTATGTATCTATATGTATAATGTATGTATTAAATACATTTATTTAATACAATGTGCTGGGATTTACAATGTATTTAATACATACATTACACATAATACATATACGTGTGTGTGTATATATGTATATATGTGTGTGTATATATACACACACACACACACACACACGTATATGTATTTTATATACACACACACATATGTATATATTTATTTTTTTTAAGGCAGGGTCTCACTTTGTTGCCCAGGCTGGAGTGCAGTGTGTGATCATGGCTCACTGCAGTCTTGACCTCCTGAGTTCAAGCAATCCTCCCACTGCAGTCCCCCCTGTAGCTGCGACTTTAGTCATGTGCCATTGCACCTGGCTATTTTTTGTATTTTTGGTAAAGACTATGGGATTTTGCCATGTTGCCTAGACTGTTCTCGAACTCCTGGGCTCAAGCGATCCACCCATCTCAGCTTCCCAAAGTACTAGGATTACAGGCATGAGGCACTGTGCCCCACTGCTCATTTAGTTTGAAGATAGTAAAATAATCTATACTCCAGATTCTGGTGCTTATAAATCCTACCATTAATAGTATTTCTGGTGGCATTTACCAACACCAGAATCTGGAGTACAGATTATTTACTATAAAATAAATAATCTATAAATACTAAAAATACTATAAATACTATAATACTAAATACTAAAATACTATACTATAATACTAAATACTAAAATACTAAAAATACTATAAAACAACAATCTATAAATAATATTTCTACTATTAGTAGAAATACTATAAATGGTAGGATTTACAAGCATACTCCAGAATCTGGAGTATAAATTATTTATAGATTATTTAATATAAGAAATACTATTTTATTTTTCATCGTATTTCCAATTTTGTTTTGGAAATACTAAAACAAAATTGGAAATACGATGAAAAATAAAAAGTTACAGCATTCGGAAAAAAGTGAATAGGTTAATGCAGTAGTTAACAAGAGAGGGTAAGGCTGTGATAGGAGCTGAAGCTAGAAGGCTAGGTTTAGGATGTAACCATGGTGGGCCTCAAATCCCATCTTAAGTAGCTTAGACTGTTTTTGTACTGAGGGATTAGGAAGGTGGCTACGAGGAGGATAGATTGACAAATGAAAAAATGGAATACAAGACTAGGAAGCTATGACAATAGCCTAGGAGGGAGCTGTTGAGAACCTGAACACGTGCAGTGTCAGGGGGAATGGAAAGAGGTATGAAAGAAGAGAGGGATTTGAAGTACATAATTCCTTTTGTGCTTGAGTTTGCACATTTAGTGGTAAAGTAACATACCCTGAAGTCCAGTCCAACATGAATCTGTGTATCTCTGGGATGAAACTACTAAAATGAGGCAGAATCTTCTGCTATTTGAGTAGTTAACTTCTTTTGGCAAGGGTGTAGAAAAGCCCACTCCTACTGGTTATGCTATAGTGTATATTATGAATTTTAGGTGATGAAGGGATTAGGGAGTAGTATATTGACAAGCTAACAAACTTTAACTGGAATAACTGAATTGAACAATCATATTTGTCTTATCTCTTCCCTCTCCCCAAAGCTTCTTAATTTGTATAAAATGCACAGGTAGGCTGTTTTCTTGAATGGTTTTACTTTTTAAAAATTTGGGTAAAAGCTGTTTTCCATGTTTAGTTTAGAATCATTTCACCAAATAGGATAAATATAGCCATGTGCTTTATGTTTTTTAACAAATTAAATCTTGTTGATCATTTATTATTTATTATTTTGAGAGGATTAAAAATTATTCCTCTGATGAAGTATGTTTTAATTAGGCTACTTTGGAAAGTGTTTGTAGGATTGGCTAGATTAGTTTATAGCAATTCTTCTATTCACATAACTCTAGTGAATATAGCTCTAGTGGTTCAATACAATATTTCTCAAATTACTAGTGATGATGGACCAGTTTTTAACAAAAATTGTCATCTGTCACAGACAAATATGAGTATCTAAAGTGCGTGACTAACATGCAACTCACACCATGTGTGAGGCACCACACAAATTGGATATTTCCTAACTGATGTATACTTTGACAAATCTATCTGCTGATTACTTACTTGGATGTTGTAACAATATTAAGTGCTATAAATTTTTTTTTTTGTAAAGATCTGGTTTCACCATGTTGGTCAGGCTGGTCTTGAACTCCTGACCTTAGGTGATCCACCTGCCTTGGCCTCTAAAGTGCTTGAATTACAGGTGTGAGCCACCACACCCAGCCAAAATTTTTTTTTAAAATATATATTTTATTGCACTTTAAGTGCTATGAAATTTTCTAAATGTTTCCTCTCAATTTCTACATTTATATTGTTGGAGACTGGTAACAGTTTGTGAATGATCCTCAGACCACACTTTCAGAAGAGCACTGGTTTGGTCTTGCATGTTAGTTTGCATGCTTTTATTCTGATCCATGTGGAGAAGACAGTGTGTATTCTGCATTCTTAAAAAAACCATTCACTCTTTCAAATATATTTGGAAGGGCTTCTAAAATATAACAGTGTAATCTGTTTTAAAATTGTAACCTCCTTTTTGCTGTTTAGAATATTTTGTGTCTCAATTTGAAAATATTCCTAACAAGTTGATATTATTGTTTTCCAGAATTTTAGAAATTTGAGACATTGTTTTTGGTATTATTTGAAGTTCAGCAAATTTGGCATTTAAACTTTACTAGTAATACTTTTTCATTATTTAGTTTTATTCACTTAATAAATATTAAACACATATAATGTGTCAGGAACCACTTAGGAATTATGAGAACAAAAGACTAAATTCTTGATGTTGTAGATTAAAACTTATTTTCTAGTTAGTGAGATAGACATTAAACAACTATCTAAACATATAATACTATGTCAGTTAGTGATAAAGCTGTAAGGATAAATAAAACGAAGTAAGGGAAATATGTGTTGGGACTGAGGAAATTGGTGATTAAATCAAGATCCAAATGAATTAGGGGTTGAGGTGGAATCGGGGCAAGAGCCTTCCAGGAGAGGGAACTGTAGGTGGAAAGGCCCTGGGATAGGTATATGTGATATGTTCAAGAAACTTATAAAGAGGCAGTTTATATGGGGACAGTGCAGTTGGCTTAAATGGCACTTTTAGTTGACTGTAACTTTGAGACAAGCATATGAGTAGAGGTTAATACTGCTTAAGTGTGTTATGAAATCAGCTGTTTTTTGAAAGACCCACATAAAGTCTCCTTGGAGTTCTAGGAGTCGGGAGTCCAGAGAGGGGAGAGGTCAGGTACCGGGAGCTGCTGGTTCCTGAATAGTAGTGTTCTCCAGCTTTTGCGTATCCTTTTCTTACCCATGTTTCTCAGTAATTGTTCAATACAAAAAATCTTGTAAGGTTTTCCTTCTCAGTTTACCCAAACTTGACTCTTTTCCTGCTTAGTCATTAAAGAACGTTTTCCTTACTTAGTCACTAAAGAGAATTTTTGAGTCATATGCCTATTACCACTAGAAATCTCTCTTAGGTTACAGACTTCTTACTTATGAATGGATTGTTGTAAAAATCCATTTGCAGCTAAGTTGTTTAGAACTCAGAATATATTTTACAATGGAGAGATGACACATGGTGACTAGGTTCTCATTAAACCTATAAAAGCACATTTAACACATGTAAATATACTTGAGGTACAGTCTTTCTTAATAGTACTGTAAGACCTAACCACCATAAATGACACGGTTTCTATGAGAAAAAATACACTGAAAAAATGCAACCCAGACAGTAGGTACACAGCAGGTTCTAATGCTCCTTTGCTTGCTTCAAATATAGTCAAGTTAGGTATGTCAAGCACTGTCCATATTTCCCACACTTTATATCATTTTATTCTTTCCTGACACTTTGCAGGTATGTTAGTAAAGAAGTCAAAATACCTGGCTCCAGGTGTGACCCTTGTGAGCCATGTGATTTTGGTCATAGGGGATAGCCTTTTTGTCTCAGTTTCCTTCTGTGCAAAGTGTGGATAATGATATTTTACCTTACAGTGTTGTGGGAATTTAATGGATTTATCTATGTGAAAGTACTTTGCAGTCTGTGATGCACTACACAGATACTGATATTTATCTGTATTAATTTCAAATGCATAATTTTATCTAATCTTGTTGCAGTATATTTCTACTTCCCCTTTGAATCTGTCTTCATTAAGTTATACTTTCATATGGCAAAAACTCTAAATTTTGGATTTTAAATGGGTTACAAAGCCTTTTGAGTATGTTTTCATTAAAATTATATGTTCATACAAACTGTCTTGAATAAATTTCCAAATAAGATTTCATAATTTTGCAATAAACTATCTCATTTGATTTAGCTTTCTGAGGGATTTAGAGATGAGGGATGTTATGCCACAATTCCAGATTATTGATGCGGGTCCACAAAGAAAATTTTAACAACTCCACCCTGAAAGCTAAACATCCCTGACAAGTCTTTCTTTCTTCTGGCCACCTCTAACCCCATTCTTCCAAATTCCTATGCTAAAAACTTTGCTATCTATGAATGGGATGGCTTTGCCTCTTGCCCCTGTTTTTCTGTTATCCTTTGATGACCTCATTGGACATCTGTTGCCCTCTAAAGACCATTCAAGAATGGAAAAAGGATTCCTTTTAGAAGTTTAACTGTCAGAGTTAGGTAATTTTTCAAGAGGAAAGACTAGTTAGTTTGACTTAGTCAATGTTTATTGAAGTATAACTTTTTGTTATACCTTTTATAAACAGTATTGTCTTTAACTTATATTCAGTTTACATATTTCACTTACTTGAAATCAAAACATCCACTGTAAATTAGTTTCTGTTCAATACCATTATTGGTAGTAGAAAAGCTGTTTAGTAAATTTATTTAAATTTATTGCCTTTGAGGCCGGGCACGGTGGCTCAAGCCTGTAGTCCCAGCACTTTGGGAGGCCGAGGCGGGTGGATCACGAGGTCAAGAGATCGAGACCATCCTGGTCAACATGGTGAAACCCCGTCTCTACTAAAGGTACAAAAAATTAGCTGGGCATGGTGGCATGTGCCTGTAATCCCAGCTACTCAGGAGGCTGAGGCAGGAGAATTGCCTGAACCCAGGAGGCGGAGGTTGCGGTGAGCCGAGATCGCGTCATTGCACTCCAGCCTGGGTAACAAGAGCGAAACTCCGTCTCAAAAAAAAAAACCAAAAAAAAAAAAAAAAAATTTATTGCCTTTGTGAAGTATAGTTCATTGGATATATATAATATATAGCCTGATAATTTGCTTGTAAAATCAGTACCTTGTGAGCAGTACCTTGTGAATCTCTTAACATATTTGATTACGACTGTGTGTGATCATTGTGTATGCTTTAAAGATAATACTTACCTATAAGAGGGTCTTACCTTGCCTGTCTGATTTTTTAAAGCCCATTATAAAGATATAGTCAGCTCATTAACTGGATAATGTTGAGAGTGTGGTCGGAGAGAAAAAGGTTATAGGTGACTCCAAATTATGTTTAAAATAAAATTACAGCATTGTTTAGATTATCCGGGGCCAATTAGTCATAGTTACAATAGGGATCTAAATCTAGGGGCCTCTGTAGTTATGTAGCCCCCTTACACACCAGTCATTGCTGTCAGATGCTGCCTAATTATAAACTCAGGAGGGAGATAGGACAGTAACTACCCAGGATTCCCATTTCAATTTCTTCAATCCCATAGTCAATCCTATATATATTGACATGTATTTTACCAGGAAGAAAGGATGTTTTAAGAAGAAACTCCAACAACTTAGCTATTTTAAGAATTTCTACCAATCTGAAAAACTTTTTATACTTCGTGTAGTAGTTGCATTCAAATACAGTCCAGTTCTTGAATTAACATTTTGTCTTTCTTCCAGTTGCTAGAACCTGTCTGTCACCAGCTGTTTGAATTCTATCGCAGTGGTGAGGAGCAGTTGCTTCGATTTACGCTGCAATTTCTCCCAGAACTGATTTGGTGCTATCTTGCAGTTTCGGCCAGCAGAAATGTGCATAGCAGTGGATGCATTGAAGCTCTTCTTCTAGGGGTTTACAATTTGGTTTGTATTTAGTGGGGTTAACAAAATCTTTTTTTGACAAATCAAATATATAACCTGTGCAACTGCTTTTCATTTTAGTAAAGCTAATGTTTATTTTTTCATACATCAAGTGACTCATAGCTCATTCTTCCAAATATAACTTTCTGGGGGTTGGGAGACATACAAGTATACATGTAATTATGTAACCATACTTATGGATTGATTGAAGGTTGAAAATCGACCATTTCATTTCTTTTATAGAGATATCTGAAAATATCAGTGTTGCATTTTAAATTTTGTAAACTTAAAAGTCCATTGCCTATAAATGATCTGTTTCTGACCCTTACAAAAAGTTTGGGAGAAAAGATCTACTCTAATATTCACCAATCATAGTTGAATAAAATCTAGACTGTCTCCAGAGTGTACAACATTGTTTTAACATACAGCTTGCATTACTATAGAGTTTCTATATTAATTAGTATGGTATTCTAGATACTTAAGTTTTGTACCTTTCAAAATGCAAAAGAAATGTAAGGTCATTTTCTTTACATATTTTATATTTAAATGATCATAGCAAATATAACTTGTAACATGAAGAAATTCAAGGATTGTTAAGACACTGTATCTGTATCTCAGCCATCCTGAAAATTATGTTACATATATTTTTTAAGTGGAAGGAGAGAGTTTAACTACTGGTGTTTATGAATAATAATGGATTATCATGGTTTAAGATTTTAATTAAAATTCCTTTCTATTCAGGTCTTTAAAAATTTTTTTTAGACTACTTAAATTTAGTTTGTAAATTTATATGTAAAAATATGTATTTTAATCTATTTTCTTTCACTTCTATAGGAAATAGTTGACAAACAGGGACATAGCAAAGTATTGAGTTTTACAATTCCATCTTTATCCAAACCATCTGTGTATCACGAAGTAAGTGACATTTTGTCATAGTAAGTTTGTTCACCCTAAGTTTTGATATTGCCACAAGTTATAATCCAGTTATTTAGGGAAAAAAATGATCAATTTATTAGTACCTTCAAAAGTATAACACCCACAAAGCATTTACTGTTTCCAAATTGAGATTAGAAATAAAATAATTGAACATCAAACCAAAATCTGATAATAAGAGATCTACTGAAAGTATTCTTTTTGAAATATTTTTCACTCCTCCTGATGGATAGCTACGTGTGTGTGTTTGTGTGTGTGTGTGTGTGTGTGTGGCAACTGTATTTCATGGCAGAATTTTTGAAATTAAACTAATTTTTATTTCTCATTTTTGGTTTGTTTTTAAATTATTTATTAAATCTTTGAGAAGAAAATTTTACAGGTAGCCTAAATATGTTTAAGATACATGATGTTGTTCTTCATGGTAGCTATTTTAGCAGTATATATATTCTAAATATCACCTTTTCAACAGAATAGCTTTTTTTTTTTTCTTTATTCAAATGTCTTTTCTCTAGCCTTCCAGCATTGGGTCCATGGCTCTTACTGAGAGTGCTCTATCCCAGCACGGTTTGTCAAAAGTTGTGTACAGTGGACCTCATCCTCAAAGGGAGATGCTGACAGCACAGAATAGGTATGCTTTGGGGATAAACCTTCTTATTTACTACACTAATTTTTTAAGAAAATTATTTCAGTATACTTATAAATAGTGTTTAATGAGTTGTGTGTGATAATTTATTTGAGTATTGAGTCATTTTATACAAGAAAAAACATCTAGATTTGTTCCTGTACTTTGCTTCAGATATCAGCTGGAACATTGAATTTTAAAGACAAGTTTCATATGGCTGCTACTTGGAAAGTCTTTTTTCCTTGTAGTTTTTCATTATTGGTGTGCCTATACTGTGCGCATCTGTTCTGTAACGTTGTATCTCTCCCCGAGGAGTGCCATCTCCCCTTTTATAGTTGACTTCTTAGAATTCTAGGGATTTGTTAATATTCTTTTTGTTTGTCTTTAGGTTTGAAGTGTTGACATTCCTTTTGTTGTGTTACAATGCTGCCTTAACCTATATGCCCAGTGTTTCTCTTCAGTCACTGTGTCAAATTTGTTCAAGGTAAAGTAAAATTCAAGTGTTTCTAATATTGAAATTTATGAGCCCAGGTGCTAAAGACCATCCTGGGCAACATAGCAAGACCCCCATCTCTATAAAAAGTTTTAAAAAATCAGCCAGGCATGGTGGTGCACTCCTGTAGTCCAAGCTACTTGGGAGGCTGAGGTGGGAGGATTGCTTGAGCCCAGGAGGTTGAGGCTACAGTGAGCTGTGATTGCAGCACTGTACTCCAGTCTGGTCAATAGAGCAAGACTGTATCTCAAAAACAAAGAACAAAAACAAAAACATTATAAAGAATGTAAAACTGAATAACATTTAAATGGAATATTTAACCAGAAAAGGATTATACTGTATAGCTAAAGGATAGAGATGTTATGACCTTTCCAGTTTTAGCATATGGTTGGCTTTTTGTTTGCATTTATTTATTTATTTATACTCTGCTCTAATTTGGAGCTAAGAAATAAGTAAGAGATACTGGTTCTTAAACTTTTCTTGTTAAAAATAAATTGAGCCAAGGGGTTATAAAGTAAATTATATCATTGAGTGTAGTCTATTCACATCTTAAAAATCCTGATTTAAAAGAGTAGTTAATGATAGTATATATGGTATGATTTCCTGATTGGTTGAATATGACCAGAATATTAACAATGATTATCTCTAGTTGGTGGAATTATGGTTTATTTTGATTTTTCACCTTTGTGATTATTTTGTGATTTTCTAATTTTTTTCTAAATTTTTAGTAATGTGATTGTTGCTTTTTTTTTTTAAGTAAAACAAAAATGGAATGCTTCGTGTATTTGCATATCATCCTTGCAGAGGGGCCATGCTAATCTTCTGTGTATTGTTCCAATTTTAGTGTATGTGCTGCCGAAGTGAGCATAGATTGTTACTTAAAAAAAAAATCGGAGAGAAAACAAATAAATATGACAGAGATTATTGCCCTCAATAATTCAAGTAAATAAGAGATATTATACAATAAGGAACTTTTAGAATAATTTTTATTTGAGGAATTTATTTAGAAAATGCAACTTATCCTGAGTATATTAGTTCATTTTCATACTGCTATGAAGAAATACCCGAGACTGGGTAATTTATAAAGAAAAAGATGTTTAATGGACTCACAGTTCCACATGGCTAGGGAGCCTCACAGTTGTGATGGAAAGTAAAGGAGAAGCACGTCTTACATGGCAGGAGGCAAAAGAGTATATGCAAGGGAACTCCCCTTCATAAAACTATCAGCTCTCATGAACTTATTTACTATCAGGAGAATAACATGGGAAAACCTGACCCCATGATTCAATTACCTCTCACTGGGTCCCTCCCACGACATGTGGGGATTATGGGAGCTACGAATCAAGAATAGATCTGAGTGGGGACACAGCCAAACCATATCACAGGGGGAGGGATCATTGAGCAATACTTAGAAATCAAATGAAAACAAAATAAATAAAAAATCGGAACTTGATGCTGAGTAGGATAGAAAGCCATGCAGAACCAGCAGAGGAAGATCATTAACAAGACAAATGACTTGACAGAGAAGATAAAGAAGTGAAGTCTTTCAGATGATTTCCAAATTAGAGCAGAATTACATTTCCTAACCTTAAAAGATGATACCAATGGGCCATCTTTCCCACTTACTAAGTCTTTCTAAGACGTGTTTTGCTTTAAATTGTTTAAAGACAGAAATGTCCAGACTTTTGAATTTCACAGATCTGTAAAATCTCAAAAAAGGTGGAACACCTGGGTTATTTACATAAGTGTTGCCAGCTTTTTATTTTGCCAACTTGTTATATTATAAATATCTACCATCAACATTATTTAACAAAAGGGAGACCATTTTAATATCCAAAAGGTGGGAAGGTGGAAGGGAAGGAAAATAATTTATAAATTAAAAATGTGATGTTTAGCTTTCCTTGCTTGTCATTTCACTGTGGTCTAGTGAAAATTCTGTTACTGACTAAAATGGGTATAAGGACCAACATTCAGAAATAATGGTTTAAGGAGTAACAATGCAGCAATTTTCACCTCTAGAACTTAGAACACACTGAAGCAGTGTCTTAGATAATAGGATCCAGGAATGCCTATATATATATGTATATAGTTATATTTTTATGTATTATATATAAATGTATTTTTTGAAGCTCCTTAGATATTCTAATACAATTCCCAACCACTCTTGACATTTCCCTGAAACTACTGATGGAAAAGTTAGAAAAGAATATGTGCCACTGATTTTTGTCCTGTCTAACTGTAATGTAGAACATTCTAATATAATTACTTTTACATTATGAGTAGGAAATTGCTAATACATCAATTTTACCTCACCAGAGAGCTGAAAAATTCTTCAACAAAGAATACAAGTAAAAACTGGGTTTAAACATAAAGAGAAACATAAGATTATTTTAAAACTACACGATATTGGCCAAGGAAGATTTTGGTAGAAATAGATTATGCCACAAGAGAAATTAATTTCATATAAATGTCCACCAGCTATAAAAAAAAACAAGGGTGGGGGAAAAGATCTAAGTAATGTAAAAGACTTAAACTATTTAAATATGCTAACTTTTAAGCCACAATGTATTATATAAGAGGAACTCTATCAAATGTATCGTTCCTGTCATTTTTAGTTATTTATGTTTTTTAAATTTTTATTTCAGATTTCCTATTAACTGTATCCTCAACATTAAAATCCACTTATTTATTTCTCTTAACTACTGGCTTTCTTAATCATTTATCAGATATTCTAATTAGGAGATTTTCTAAATTTTTAAGATGAATAGAAAATAATTAGAAAACACTTCTGCTAATTAAACTAAGCCTAGTTCATATCTATGGAAAGAAAATTGATTACAGAACTCTGGTGATAAGTAAGTTAGAAACAGTTATACTGTTTAAAGTACAAGAGCTCCTTGATGATCTTAGCAATAACGCAGGTCTTCCTGAAGGTGAAAGTGATCATACTTTCACCTTCAGGTGAGACAGTTATTTTAGATTGCTGCTCAATTTGGTTGAGTATTATACCAAAATGATTGACTGGATCATTTAGGAGAAAGGATACACAAATACAACCAGAAAAGTTAATGGGATATATGAACTAGATTCAGTGATAAATGTGTTTCATTCTTTTTAAAATCTTCTGATTATAATGAGTTATGAAAATAATTAAAACAATCTTAAACACTTTTCGTCCTCCACCTATGCTGACACAAATCCATTCTACTGAGCAAAAATCTGTTCAGTTGCTATAAGATTTGCCTTCCTGATTCAGACTGATTGATGGCCAGCTTGATAGCCTGTTTTCTTCCTATATAGTGTGTGTAAACCACTTGAAGAAGAGATCTGACAGTAAGCAAGAGCTAAACTGAATAAGTTTTAGTCAAGAAGCTTTTATTCTCTGCTAGTACTGAACATATATGGTACTATGAAAAGAAATATAGTCACCAATGCTACAAATAAGTTTTGCGGGTATATACCAGAGTTCTCTAAGTTTGAGGAAATGATTTCTTTCTGTTGGACATCTCTCTTAATACACGGCTGTTTTCAGTTGCTTGTTATTTTATTTGGAAAATTCTTTTTGCCAATATCTAAATATTGTCCATCCTTCACAACCCAATTAAAATAATCTTTGCTCCAACTATGTGAGCACAAGTTTTGTGTGTGATCTTCACTTGAGAAACTCGACAGGAGATGCAGCCTTTATTAAGCTCTTAATTTCAAAGAACAGAACAAGCAGGACAATACTATTCAGGTAATTCTTCCACTTTCTCTTTTCTCCCTTCCCCTTTTTCTATTCTGGACTTTTTATCTCCACTTTTGTCTGCCTCCCCCACCCCCACTTTTTGTTTTTTTTTGAGATGGGGTCTCGCTCTGTTGCCCAGGATGGAGTGCAGAGTCCTCCAAAAAAGTCTGAGGAAAAGATTTCTTTCTGTTGGAATCTCTCTTAATACAAGACTGTTTAACAAGTGGCTTATCTTCTTTTTTGATGTGGAATGGAAATATTAAGAATGAAACTATGCTCAGCTATTAAGTTGAATTCTCTCCCATTGTCTAAGGGACGGCTCTGATTTTGTTTAGCTAGTGAGTCATCTAACTGACGAACTTGGATGTGGATAACTATGAGTTCCTGGTCAGTGTATTTGTTTATGTGTACCTATGATGAATCCCTGCCCCTCTCCTCACTTCTAGGTCAATTTTTCTGACCTCCTGAACAGCTTGTTTTCTGTCATTTAATGGCAGCTTTGTTATCAGTAAGCCATTTTGCTCCTGACTAATAAAATTTATATAAATATAAAGCACTTAATGCAGCTTCAGCCACTTTGTTGTCATTTAGCAAATGACAGCTGGCATATTATTGCACCCCATTAGTGAGTACACACATTCACTATGGATACACCTAAGGCATTGCTTTCTTTTTTTTCCTCACCTGTTTGCTATGACTATACCAACAATTCTAGAACATAATATCTGATATTATGTCATCTCTAATTGAAAGAACCTATGGCACATTTTTCAATTGCTTCTTATTTTATTTGGAAACTTCTTTTTCCCAATATCTAAATATTGTCCATCCTTCACAACCCAATTAAAATAATCTTTCCTCCAACTATGTGAGCACCATTTTTGTGTGTCATCTTCACTTGAGAAACATACAGGAGATGCAGCCTTTATTAAGCTCTTAATTTCAAACAGCAGAACAAGCAGGACAGAAAAGTGCTCACTACTATTCAGGTAATTCTTCCTCTTTCTCTTTTTTCCCTTCCCCTTTTTCTATTCTCCTGGACTTTTCGTCTCCACTTCTCTCTGTCGCCACCCTTTTTTTTGAGATGAGGTCTCGCTCTGTTGTCCAGGCTGGAGTACAGCAGCATGATCTCTGCTCACTGCAACCTCCGCTTCCCAGGCTCAAGCAGTTCTTGTGCCTCAGCCTCCTGAGTAGCTGGGACTACAGGCACATGCCACCATGCCCAGCTAATTGTTTGTATTTTTAGTAGAGACAGGGGTTCGCTGTGTTGCCCAGGTGGGTCTCAAACTCTTGAGCTCTGTCAGTCTGCCTGCCTCAGCCTCCCAAAGTGCTAGGATTACAGGGGTGAGCCACCATGACTGGCCTGTTTCCCCTTTTCAGCCAAGTTTCTACTCGCTAGCCTGATGATCTGAAGATCTGATAATAATAATTAACCTTTCTTTTCTAGTTTTGGTTCTGGTCTATCATGGATAAATAAACTCACTGGAGTGGGTCTTCTAATTATTGTATGGTTTGTAACTCAGGCTATATTAACAATCTCAAAAGTTTATTTTTATTCTAAGAATGACTATATAGGGAAAGACTAGTTCCTAAAGGGAAGATGGATGGCAGTGCTTTTAAGTGAAGACAGGGATGGTGTCATGGCAGACAAAATTGATAATATACCACATACTTAAAAATCAACATATTTGAAACAGCATATTCCAGTATTCTTATTTGTCCTAACTAGTTATGACACCACCATGTAGCAAGCTATTCAAACTAAATGTGGAATTAATTATCCACTCTTCTTATTTCTTTGGCCTAACCCTCTTTATACTTCCTAGATACAACTCCAAACCTACCCTTCCTCCTTTGACCCACCAATATAGCCAGAGCGATGTTATCAGAAGACCAATCTGATTTTGGTACTCCCTTGCTTAAAACAAAACAAAAAAATCCTTAGTTGCTTCCCAGTGTCTACATGGTAAAACCTAGCAGGTTATAAGATGCTCATGATTTGGCTCCATGATGTGATGAGCTTCTCTAGTATTTTCTAGTGTCCTAACCCTCTATCCTGCTAAAATGTCCCCAGTCTCCTCCATGTCATGCTGTTTCATCCCACCTCTGCCTTTGAACTTTCCTGTGTTTTCCACTTGGAAAAATATCATTATTCTTCAAGATTCAATTCAAATGAATCTCTTTTCTGAGAAGTCTTCTCTGACTCTCTACTTCTTCCATCTGAGTTTGCCACTCTCCTTTACCATCTCTTGAACTTGTTCATTGAAAATATTTCCTTATTACACAGTCTCCATGATTAGATTGTGAGTCCCTGTGGGAGCTACATTCATCATTTATATCTCTAGAGTCTGACACAATGTCAATCTTTAATAAGTATTTACAGAATGAATTAATTGAAAATTTCTTTTATCCATTGGTTCTTTACTATTTACAACCATACAGCCATCCTGTCATAAAATTTTAAGGTGTAAGAAAGTAAAATTTTTTATTTTAGTTAATAAGAGTGAGAGGAGTCTCTGTTCTAGTTTAGGCATACATTTTTGTAAATGCAAACAAAACTTGAGTTTGTTTTATTTCACTTATAGCTAATTTTTCTGTTTCCCTGCTTACTTATTACTCTTGGTTCTAAAAAGTTCTGGGATCCTCTAATATCAAATGCATTTATGTTTATTTTTAAAAGTTGCTCTGAATTAATGACATTCTTGGGGAGTATTTTTGAAATGGTCTGTGGCATCCTGGGACCTTTTAAAGTAAAGGCTTAGATTCATTGAGTAGAGGAAATACTAAGTTCTAGGTAGTAAGTATAGGGGAAGAGTGAGTAAACAATTACAGTCTGTTGGCTAGTACTATATTAAGTAAAGCTCATATTATATCAAACATAGAATATTATGTGAAAGCATCTTTTTTCTAGTAAATTTATTATTAAAAATAGAATCTTACAGTTTATTTTAAAAACAGTGCATGCTGACCAACATGGTGAAACCCCATCTCTACTAAATATGGTGAAACCCCATCTCTACTAAATACAAAAAAATCAACTGGGCATGGTGGTGTGGTCCTGTAGTCCCAGTTACCTGGGAAGCTGATGCAGGAGAATTGCTTGAACCTGGGAGGCTGAGGTTGCAGTCAACCAAGATTGTACCATTGCACTCCATCCTGGGCAACAAGAGGAAAACTTCGTCTCAAAAAACAAAAACAAAACAAACAAACAGTGCATATTCATCATAGGAAGTTAAAAAAATACATGTCAATATAAAGAAGAAAATTGATTTATAATCCTACAGATCAGAGATAACTATGACTTTTTAATCTTCTTTTTGCAGTGATCATACTATACGTCTATTTGTTTATTGCAAATTATGCTGCATCTGTTTTGTATAGTTTTTCTCCCTGTCATTTAAATAGATATTCAAATATGTTTAATTTTTAAAGTATTTTCTGAATGATTTATATAATTGGTCTCCTGTGTTGGACTCGTAAGTTGTTTCCTTTTTATTATAGTAAATACTCCCTAACTTTAGTATTTCTTAAATATTCCTCACTATTAAGTATTTCTGGAACTGAGGGTGATATGTCATGCCTGTAATCCCAGTGACTGGGAGGCTGAGATGGGAGGATCATTTGAGATTGGGAGTTCAAGACCAGCCTGGACAACAAAGCAAGACCCCCATCTCAAAAAAAATTTTTTTTAGAAAACAGCTAGGTGTGGTGATGTGCACTTGTACTCAGGAGGCTGAGATGGGAGGATTGCTGGCACCCAGGAATTCAAGGCTGCAGTAAGTCATGAACATGCCATTGTACTCCAGCCTAGGCAACAGAGCAAGACCTTGACTCTAAAAAAACTAATTATAAATAAATATTTTTCTTTTTATTTTCCTTTTTTCTTTTTTTTTAAGTTTCCATGACCTTTTAAAAAATTTTTATTTTATTTTAGGTTCTGGGATACATGTGCTGAACTTGCAGGTTATTACATAGGTATACATGTGCCATAGAGTAAATATTTCTTTACATGTCATTTTGTTTATAGTAGTTTATTGAAAAAAAAGTAAAATCTATTGATCTTTCTTTAGGGTTCTACCTTCGTTGTCATGTTTAGGCAGCATGCAAAGCGTATGTAACTATTTGCCTATGTTTAAATCCCTTTTTGGTTTTTAAACATTAACAATTATAATGTATCTGAAGTTTATTATGGTATATTGTATGAGATTTGAGTCTAATTTATAGAATTCTTTTGGATCCTGCAGTTTGTGTCAAGAACTTTGTCAGGAATTGAGGATCATACCACACACCTGTTTATGACAAATAATGCAAGTTTCTTTCTTTCTTTCTCTTTATTTTCTTTCTTTCTTTCCTTTGTTTCTTCTTTCTTTCCTTCGTTTCTTCTTTCTTTCTTTCCTTTTCTTTCTTTCTTTCCTCCCTCCCCTCCCCTCCCCTCCTCTCCCCACCCCACCCAACCCCACCCCACTCTTGTGCGATCTTGGCTCACTGCAACCTCTACCTCCTAGGCCCAGCCATTGCCAAGTTTCATGTAATAGGTTTAGCAGTTCCCAAAAATTATTGATAATTGACCAAAATTAGTGAACTAACTAGTAAGTGAATCTGGTTCACTTTCTGTAGATATCACCTTACCTCCAGCTTTATACATTTTTTTTTCCTGGCATAACTTACTCAGGAATATGTTACAGACAAATGTTATGTTTGGAAAGACTCTTTGTTTTACAGATATTAAGTTTGTTATGAAAGTGTACCTAGTACATTGTTGGCTTATAAATGTTAAAATAAGTTACCTACATTTTTACCAGTTTTACAAATACATTTGTTTTTTTTTAGAATCTGTGTTTGTGGATATCCTCGACAACATGTAAGAAAATACAAAGGTATAAGTAATAGGATACCAGTTTCTTCAGGATTCATGGTACAAATGTTAACAGGGATTTATTTTGCCTTGTAAGTATCTTACCATATACAAATTACATATTACCATATATAATTTCTTTGGAAAATTATAGTTTGTTAATCTATTGTCACTATATTATAATGTCAGTATACAAGTGATTTGCATACTTTTTGTGAAAGAATATGAAGATCTTGATAATAGCTTTAGTACTTTAAAACATATCTAAAAATTATTTTATCTAAAAAATATGTTTAGTTTGAAACATACCTTTAAAGTTCTGAAGAATTTTTAATCAATTAAAACCCTTTATCATCTTTCTTAAATTCAAAGATGGAATGAAAATTAGTAACACTTAAATATATTCATAGTCCCTTTCTTCATTACTTTTTTTTTTTTGCCATAATTCCCAAATAGTTTTTTTCCTCAATAAATCTTTTTCCATTGCCAGAAATTTTAGCTCTTAAAAAACATTCAGAGACTCTTTGATTAGAAATAGTTTATATTAGCTTTCTATTAATTTCTTTTTTTTTTTTTTAATTTTTTATTGGATTATAGGTTTTGGGGTACATGAGCAGAGCATGCAAGACAGTTGCGTAGGTACACACATGGCAGTGTGCTTTGCTTTTCTTCTCCCCTTCACCCACATTTGGCATTTCTCCCCAGGCTATCCCTCCCCACCTCCCCCTCCCACTGGCCCTCCCCTTTTCCCCCCAATAGACCCCAGTGTTTAGTACTCCCCTTTCTGTGTCCATGTGTTCTCATTTTTCATCACCCACCTATGAGTGAGAATATGCGGTGTTTCATTTTCTGTTCTTGTGTCAGTTTGCTGAGGATGATGTTCTCCAGATTCATCCATGTCCCTACAAACGACACGAACTCATCATTTCTGATTGCTGCATAATATTCCATGGTGTATATGTGCCACATTTTTCCAATCCAGTCTATTATCAATGGGCATTTGGGTTGATTCCATGTCTTTGCTATTATAAACAGTGCTGCAATGAACATTCGTGTACATGTGTCCTTATAGTAGAACGATTTATAGTCTTTTGGATATATACCCAGTAATGGGATTGCTGGGTCAAATGGAATTTCTATTTCTAAGGCCTTGAGGAATCGCCACACTGTCTTCCACAATGGTTGAACTAATTCACACTCCCACCAACAGTGTAAAAGTGTTCCTTTCTCTCCACATCCTCTCCAGCATCTGTTGTCTCCAGATTTTTTAATGATCGCCATTCTAACTGGCGTGAGATGGTATCTCAATGTGGTTTTGATTTGCATCTCTCTGATGACCAGTGATGATGAGCATTTTTTCATATGATTGTTGGCCTCATATATGTCTTCTTTCGTAAAGTATCTGTTCATATCCTTTGCCCACTTTTGAATGGGCTTGTTTGTTTTTTTCCTGTAAATCTGCTTGAGTTGTTTGTAAATTCTGGATATCAGCCCTTTGTCAGATGGGTAGACTGCGAAAATTTTTTCCCATTCTGTTGGTTGCCGATCCACTCTAGTGACTGTTTCTTTTGCCGTGCGGAAGCTGTGGAGTTTCATTAGGTCCCATTTGTCTATTTTGGCTTTTGTTGCCAATGCTTTTGGTGTCTTGTTCATGAAGTCCTTGCCTACTCCTATGTCCTGGATAGTTTTGCCTAGATTTCCTTCTAGGGTTTTTATGGTGCCAGGTCTTATGTTTAAGTCTTTAATCCATCTGGAGTTAATTTTAGTGTAAGGTGTCAGGAAGGGGTCCAGTTTCTGCTTTCTGCACATGGCTAGCCAGTTTTCCCAACACCATTTGTTAAACATGGAATCCTTGCCCCATTGCTTGTTTTTGTCAGGTTTATCAAAGATTGTATAGTTGTATGTATGTTGTGTTGCCTCCGGTGCCTCTGTTTTGTTCCATTGGTCTATATCTCTGTTTTGGTACCAGTACCATGCTGTTTTGATTACTGTAGCCTTGTAGTATAGTTTGAAATCCGGTAGTGTGATGGCCCCCGCTGTGTTCTTTTTGCTTAGAATTGACTTGGCTATGCGGGCTCTCTTTTGGTTCCATATGAAGTTCATGGTGGTTTTTTCCAGTTCTGTGAAGAAAGTCAATGGTAGCTTGATGGGGATAGCGTTGATTCTGTAAATTACTTTGGGCAGTATAGCCATTTTCACGATATTAATTCTTCCTAACCATGAACATGGAATGTTTCTCCATCTGTTTGTGTCCTCTCTGATTTCATTGAGCAGTGGTTTGTAGTTCTCCTTGAAGAGGTCCCTTACGTTCCTTGTGAGTTGTATTCCAAGGTATTTTATTCTTTTTGTAGCAATTGCGAATGGCAGTTCGCTCTTGATTTGGCTTTCTTTAAGTCTGTTATTGGTGTAGACGAATGCTTGTGATTTTTGCACATTGATTTTATATCCTGAGACTTTGCTGAAGTTGCTTATCAGTTTCAGGAGTTTTTGGGCTGAGGCGATGGGGTCTTCTAGGTATACTATCATGTTGTCTGCAAATAGAGACAATTTGGCTTCCACCTTTCCTATTTGGATACCCTTTATTTCTTTTTCTTGCCTGATTGCTATGGCTAGAACTTCCAGTACTATATTGAATAGGAGTGGTGAGAGAGGACATCCTTGTCTAGTGCCAGATTTCAAAGGGAATGCTTCCAGTTTTTGCCCATTCAGTATGATATTGGCTGTTGGTTTGTCATAAATAGCTTTTATTACTTTGAGATACGTTCCATCGATACCGAGTTTATTGAGGGTTTTTAGCATAAAGGGCTGTTGAATTTTGTCGAATGCCTTCTCTGCGTCAATTGAGATAATCATGTGGTTTTTGTTTTTGGTTCTGTTTATGTGGTGAATTACGTTGATAGACTTGCGTATGTTGAACCAGCCTTGCATCCCCGGGATGAATCCTACTTGATCATGGTGAATAAGTTTTTTGATTTGCTGTTGCAATCGGCTTGCCAATATTTTATTGAAGATTTTTGCATCTATGTTCATCATGGATATTGGCCTGAAGTTTTCTTTTCTCGTTGGGTCTTTGCCGGGTTTTGGTATCAGGATGATGTTGGTCTCATAAAATGATTTGGGAAGGATTCCCTCTTTTTGGATTGTTTGAAATAGTTTTAGAAGGAATGGTACCAGCTCCTCCTTGTGTGTCTGGTAGAATTTGGCTGTGAACCCGTCTGGACCTGGGCTTTTTTTGTGAGGTAGGCTCTTAATTGCTGCCTCGACTTCAGACCTTGTTATTGGTCTATTCATAGTTTCAGCTTCCTCCTGGTTTAGGCTTGGGAGGACACAGGAGTCCAGGAATTTATCCATTTCTTCCAGGTTTACTAGTTTATGCGCATATAGTTGTTTGTAATATTCTCTGATGATGGTTTGAATTTCTGTGGAATCTGTGGTGATTTCCCCTTTATCATTTTTTATTGCATCTATTTGGTTGTTCTCTCTTTTCTTTTTAATCAATCTGGCTAGTGGTCTGTCTATTTTGTTGATCTTTTCAAAAAACCAGCTCTTGGATTTATTGATTTTTTGAAGGGTTTTTCGTGTCTCAATCTCCTTCAGCTCAGCTCTGATCTTAGTAATTTCTTGTCTTCTGCTGGGTTTTGAGTTTTTTTGATCTTGCTCCTCTAGCTCTTTCAATTTTGACGATAGGGTGTCAATTTTGGATCTCTCCATTCTCCTCATATGGGCACTTATTGCTATATACTTTCCTCTAGAGACTGCTTTAAATGTGTCCCAGAGGTTCTGGCACGTTGTGTCTTCGTTCTCATTGGTTTCGAAGAACTTCTTTATTTCTGCCTTCATTTCGTTGTTTACCCAGTCAACATTCAAGAGCCAGTTGTTCAGTTTCCATGAAGCTGTGCGGTTCTGGGTCTGTTTCTGAATTCTGAGTTCTAACTTGATTGCACTATGGTCTGAGAGGCTGTTTGTTATGATTTCAGTTGTTTTGCATTTGTTGAGCAGTGCTTTACTTCCAATTATGTGGTCAATTTTAGAGTAGGTGTGATGTGGTGCTGAGAAGAATGTGTATTCTGTGGATTTGGGGTGGAGAGTTCTGTAAATGTCCACCAGGTTTGCTTGCTCCAGGTCTGAGTTCAAGCCCTGGATATCCTTGTTGATTTTCTGTCTGGTTGATCTGTCTAGTATTGACAGTGGAGTGTTAAAGTCTCCCACTATTATTGTGTGGGAGTCTAAGTCCTTTTGTAAGTCATTAAGAACTTGCCTTATGTATCTGGGTGCTCCTGTGTTGGGTCCATATATGTTTAGGATCGTTAGCTCTTCTTGTTGTATCGATCCTTTTACCATTATGTAATGGCCTTCTTTGTCTCTTTTGATCTTTGTTGCTTTAAAGTCTATTTTATCAGAGATGAGAATTGCAACTCCTACTTTTTTTTGCTTTCCATTAGCTTGGTAAATCTTCCTCCATCCCTTTATTTTGAGCCTTTGTGTATCCTTGCATGTGAGATGGGTTTCCTGGATACAGCACACTGATGGGTTTTGGATTTTTATCCAATTTGCCAGTCTGTCTTTTGATTGGTGCATTTAGTCCATTTACATTTAGGGTTAATATTGTTATGTGTGAATTTGATACTGCCATTTTGATGCTAAGTGGCTGTTTTGCCTGTTAGTTGTTGTAGATTCTTCATTGTGTTGAAGCTCTTTAGCATTCAGTGTGATTTTGGAATGGCTGGTACTGATTGATCCTTTCCATGTGCAGTGCCTCTTTTAGGAGCTCTTGTAAAGCAGGCCTGGTGGTGACAAAATCTCTGAGTACTTGCTTGTTCGCAAAGGATTTTATTTTTCCTTCACTTCTGAAGCTCAGTTTGGCTGGATATGAAATTCTGGGTTGAAAGTTCTTTTCTTTAAGAATGTTGAATATTGGCCCCCACTCTCTTCTGGCTTGTAGTGTTTCTGCCGAGAGATCTGCTGTGAGTCTGATGGGCTTCCCTTTGTGGGTGACCCGACCTTTCTCTCTGGCTGCCCTTAGTATTCTCTCCTTTATTTCAACCCTGTTGAATCTGACGATTATGTGCTTTGGGGTTGCTCTTCTTGCGGAATATCTTTGTGGTGTTCTCTGTATTTCCTGCAATTGAGTGTTGGCTTGTCTTGCTAGGTGGGGGAAATTTTCCTGGATGATGTCCTGAAGAGTATTTTCCAGCTTGGATTCATTCTCTTCGTCCCCTTCTGGTACACCTATCAAACGTAGGTTAGGTCTTTTCACATAGTCCCACATTTCTTGGAGACTTTGTTCATTCCTTTTTGTGCTTTTTTCTCTGATCTTGGTTTCTCGTTTTATTTCATTGAGTTGGTCTTCGACTTCAGATATTCTTTCTTCTGCTTGGTTAATTCGGCTATTGAAACTTGTGTTTGCTTCGCGAAGTTCTCGTATTGTGTTTTTCAGCTCCTTTAATTCATTCATATTCCTCTCTAAGGTATCCATTCTTGTTATCATTTCCTCGAATCTTTTTTCAAATCTTTTTTCAAGGTTCTTAGTTTCTTTGCATTGATTTAATACATGATCTTTTAGCTCACAAAAGTTTCTCATTATCCATCTTCTGAAGTCTAATTCCGTCATTTCGTCACAGTCATTCTCCGTCCAGCTTTGCTCCCTTGCTGGTGAGGAGTTTTGGTCCTTTCTAGGAGGCGAGGTGTTCTGGTTTCGGGTGTTTTCCTCCTTTTTATGCTGGTTTCTTCCCATCTTTGTGGATTTGTCCGCTGGTCGTCTGCGTAGTTGCTGACTTTTCGTTTGGGTCTCTGAGTGGACACCCAGAATGTTGATGATGAAGTATTTCTGTTGCTTTGTTTTCCTTCTACCAGTCTAGCCCCTTCGCTGTACGACTGCTGAGGTCCGCTCCAGACCCTGCTTGTCTGGGGTGCACCTCTAGTAGCTGTGGCACAGTGAGGGATGCTACCAGTTTCTTTTTCTGTTCTCTTTGTCCCAGGATGATGCCTGCCTAATGTCAGTCTTTTGGATATAGAGGGGTCAGGGAGCTGCTTGAGGAGACAGTTTGTACTTTATAGGGGTTTAATTGCTGAGCTGTGCACTCTGTTGTTCATTCAGGGCTGTTAGGCTGCTATGTTTTATTCTGCTGCAACAGAGCTCATTATAAAACCCTTTTTTTTTTTTTTTTTTTTCTCAAATGCTCTGTGTTGAGGGGTTTGGGCTTTATTTTTGGATGTCCGATCAGGTGTCCTGCCCAGCTAGAAGGCAGGCTAGCCACTGTTTGGCTGTCGAGGCTCCGCCCTGCTGTTGTGTGATTCGCGCTGTTCCTGCCGGCTCTGCTGTGGTCTCCGCCACGCCCTGCGGTGGAGTCTCTTCATTGTAGCGTGTTGCCTCAGCAACGGCAGGCTGCGTCAGCAGTGGGCGTGTATCTCAGTAGGGACGGGTTGCCTCGGCAACGACTGGCTGCGTAAGCAATGAGTGTGTATCTCAGTTGGGGCGGGTTGCCTCGGCAACGGCTGGCTGCGTCAGCAGTGGGCGTGTATCTCAGTTGGGGCGGGTTACCTCGGTAGTGGTGGACGCCCTTCCCCCACAGAGCGTCTCGAACCGTCTGCTCGGGATAGTTTGAAATCGCGGTTTTGTTCGTCCCACTGGGTATCCCAATCCCTGCAATCCCCTGGGCTGGCCTACTGTCCACGTCTCGTTCAGTCTCAAGTCCAGCCCTCTCAAGTCTCAGGTTGCTGGTTCAACAGGGCACCCGGACAAGCGCGCCCTGTGGGGATTGCTGGGTAGGGCCGGCCGCCGCCGCCCCGGCTGCCGGCTTCGCCAGGCAGACCTACTGCCTGGCGTCCCGTGTCTTTTTTATACTTGGGAGTTTCCCCGTTCTGTGGGCAACAAAGATCAGTCTGGAAATGCCACTCTGACTCACCGTTTGCGGATTCAACGAGAAGAGCTCCAATCCTGGGTTGTTCTCACAGCGCCATCTTGAGTCCTCCCCCCGCTTTCTATTAATTTCTAATATTAGTGCTAAGTTTCAGTCTTAGGTACTGGTATTTTTCTTTGAACCCTATCTTTTACTTTATAATTCTCTTATTATACCTATCTCATTGTACTTTGCATTATATCCATTTGATACTTACAATTTTCTCTAGTAGAGTATAAACTTCCTGAAGGCAGAATTTATGGTCTGAGGGCCAAATCTGGCCTCATGCCTGTTTTTGTCAAGTTTTTTGCAATACAGTCATGCCTGTTTGTTTATGTATAGTCTATGACTGTTTTTCTGTTGCAGTGGCAGAATTGAATAGTTGTGGTAGAGACTGTATGGCCCACAAGCCTAAAATACTTGTTGTCTAGCCCTTTAAGAAAAAATTTTCTGAACCCTGTGTTAGACCATTAACATTATCCCACAGATCTTGGATGCTCTGATCTACTTTATTCTTTTTCTTTTTGTTTCAGTTTGAGTAATTTCTGTTGGATGTATCTTCATGTTTACTGATTTTTTTTCCTTGACTAGGTTAAGTCTAGAAATGAGACCACTTAAGACATTCTTCATCTCTGTTACTGTGTTTTATTTCTAACCATTTCATTAGACTCTTTCTTGTAGTTCCTTTTTCTCTGCAGAAATCTCCATCTGTTCATGCATATTGTCCATCTTTTCCACTAGACCCTTTAGTATATTAGTCATAGTTATTTTAATTTCCCAATTAACTTCAACATTTAGGTCATCTATGAATTTAGTTCTGTTGCTTGCTTTATCTCTTGACAGGGTTGGTCTTGTTTGTTTTGCTTTTTATGTGCCTTGTAATTTTTAAATGTTCATGATTGTGTTCAGGGGTAGGACAGTAGAGACTGAGGTAAATCATATTTATGATGAAAATGGGCATGGCTCTTCTAGGCTGCTAGTGGAGTTATTGTAAGTAGAGGTGAGCTAGAATTGGGTTTGTTGTTATGGTTACCCTCAGGGCACCATCTACGTCAAATTCCTCTAGTGCTACCTCTACTTAGGTGGAGAGCTGGATTGCTGGAGGGGTTTCCTTAATATTCCTGCTTCATCTTTAGTTTTCTGCCTTCCTTATATGCCTTCACTGCAGGTAGGTTTCTTTCCATGTTCTTGCCCCTTCCTCCAGCAGCAGAGTGCTATTGATTGGTTCTGGGTGTGCACTAACTGGTGGTGGTCCGGGTTGAGGGGAAGGGCGGGAGATAGTGTTCTCTGTTGTCCTGGTCCAGCCTCAGTTTTAGACTGATTCCATGTCCCAGGATCTCAGGGATGGGAGTTTCTCAGTGGTCCTGCCCCTTCTTCAGTGATGACACCTCTACTGATCTCAGCATAGAATGAGAGGTTTTTTTGCTTTTGTTTTTTCTTTTTCTTACCTTCAGAGCCGAATTAGTCTTCACTTGTGCCCTGGGGGTGAGAGGGTTTGCTGCTCTTTCCCCAAAGGCTTTAAAAGTTTTGTTCCATATGATAAAGGCATAGGGCTGGGTCTTCCTACTATTCTTACAGGAGTGGTCACTCTTTTCCTTCAGGCCTATACCATCAAGGGCAGTTTTCTGTGACCTGCCCTGTTTCTAGTTGTTCTTGTGAGTGCCTAAAGAAGGTTTATGGAGAAGAGCCTATGGTGGATACAAGATCCCACTTGTTTGTGCTTTTAGAGATTCTGTACTCTCATGCTAGCCCATGAGGTACACATTTTGGCTTTTAGGAATTTGTTAAGAAAGTTAGCTAAATGTTTCTTACCTGCTTGTATTGTGGCCCATCTCTCCTTAGAGGCACCTGCCTCCTCTTAGGGTTCTGGCTACTTGGATTCCCTTGTCACCTTGGCTCTTTGATGGATTTATGAGAATTTATAATTTTGAAGATCGCTTGGCTTTATCTTGGTTTTATGGTGGGAGCAATGTTCTTGGCAGTTTTTAGGCTTCATTTGCACTCTTGATGTAATTTATACCTCTTTATTTTGTTGGCAGTTGACCAAGCCATTATATCTCTGTTCATTTTTGTAATTTAGCTGATTTTTGGGAAGGGTTTGGCACATCTTCGAAAATTATGCACATACACACACACTGACATGTGCATACACACACGCACACAGGCTTTTTCCCTCATATTGCTCTGCTATTTGTAACATGTAGCAAATATACTTCTAAGTGACTATCAAAATGCAAAGAAATAACTATTCAGTATACTGCAAGCCACATTACTTATAGATTCTCATTAAAAACTGTGGGAGTTACAGAGTAATTTGACCATAAAATGTTCTGAACATTATTCTAAGGTATATAATTTATTATTCTCTGATTTGCTTTGAAAGTATAAAATACTTTGAAATTACCTTAACTTTCTTTATTCCTGTTCTATAAATAGTCATGTTCTTTAGCGAAGAAATGTACATCTGTAAAATTTTCTTTGCTATTAATAGGCATTTTGATGCAACTGAAAGGAATTCAAAGATTTAAAAATACATTTTTAAAAGGAATAGAATGTAAAGCAATGTGCTAATAGGATTTTTTATTTTCTTCAGTAAAGATAGTTTCTCATTGTATTTCATTAGTTATAAATAATTATAATTTCTTCATTTAATTCATCTAATTTTATAGTTATAATGGAGAATGGGATCTAGCTCAAAAAGCACTGGATGATATTATATACAGAGCCCAGCTAGAATTATATCCAGAGCCTTTGCTGGTAGGTGCCTGACTTATTTATGTAAATTTTATAATTTGAGATTTCTCATTTTAGAACTATAAATTGAGAGATAGCCATTCATAGTTCATTATTATATCATTAATGCTCAGTGTATTTATGCTTTTGTTATACATGGAAGTTTTGTAACTTAGAAAAGTAAAAAACAAAAATTTTTATTAGACTTACTTCCTAGACACCTGACAGTCTTTTTCAGTTACAAGAGTTGTTCTCCTTAACATACTTTAGCTGCATTTATTAACATTTGGAAATCTAATTGAATGTTTTGAAATTTTTAACTTTATCATTTACATATTTTTTAACCATGAATTTCCTTTTGAGCTCCTATTCTTATCTTAGAGGATTTATGGATCATCTTATAAAATACTTGGGGAGAGCATCTTTGTACAAACCCATTAACAGTTAGCGTCATGTTTTATCTAAGGGTAAGATAATACATCTGCTAATGTTGATCTTAAACTATATTTTTTCTTCTTAGGTTGCTAATGCAATAAAGGCTTCATTGCCTCATGGTCCCATGAAATCTAACAAGGAAGGTACAAGGTGTATTCAAGTTGAAATCACACCAACTTCCTCTAGAATATCAAGAAATGCAGTAACCAGCATGTCAATAAGGGGTCATAGGTGGAAAAGACACGGTAAGAAATATGTAACTCTTTAAGTTAGAGCATTGTTGATTCTCTTACATTTTTCACTGTACTTATGGTGCTATAACATCTAACTTTAGTAAATAGTAGTCTAGAAGAAAGAGCTGTGGAGTTGCCCTTAACTCCTAATTTATTATCCAGGAGCAATAGGCAATAAGAAAAATGAAGCCCCTTATGTTACACATATGAATGAAAATTTATTTTAAAATTATATTCATTTTTAAGTTGTATTTCAGTAGGAGAATAAGGAAAATGCATTTTAAAACTATTCATACATTTTTGGTTTTTATTCAAAAGTATTTGGAAATGTTCCTTACTTAATGTTTCTGATTTCTCAATTACCTCTTAAGCAAGTAAATTTACATATTGAAGTAGAACAACTAACAGGGACTTTAAACATTTTCTCTGGACTTCTTGGTAAAGAATGCTGTAGTATTGATGCAACAATAGTTATTTTTATTTTTATTTTCTTGAAGTTAATTTTCTTTCAAGATTCTGTGTGTGTGTGTGTGTGTGTGTGTGTGTGTATGTGTGTGTGTGTATCCCTTTTTGTCTGCTTCATTTTATTATTTTAAAATTTTACTGGAGGTCAATTTCATTTACTATGGCTTTTTCAGTGCTTTCTCATTTCCCTCCCTTCTTTTTTAATTTATTATTCCTTATTTAATTTCTTTTTTTGTGGTCTTTATTTAATTTCATATTCGTTTTATAACTTCCCTCCTATCTAGAAGTTACTGTAGTGTCAGCAACCAGTCTAAGAAGGGAATTACTGTCACCTTCTTCAGAAGGTAACCATGGTGGGAAGCAAAAAGCCACTTCTTTACCCCAAGCAAACATGTATATTAGAGGTAAAACAAAATCCATTCTCTGTTTTCTTCTTTCTGTAAACTGAGATGAAAATGGTAGTTGCTTTTGGTATATTTAGTTCCGGTTGTGTTGTGGTTTCTATAGAGAAAATGGGAAAGGAGAAGAATGGAGCTATTCATGGTAAACTAGAAAGTTGATGATGAGAACAGTTGCCATAGTTTTCATTCAGAGAATCTAGGGGATTGTATGTCAAAAAAGAATAATGATTATCCATCTTACCTAGTGATCATTTTTGGTCTTTTTAAAGTGTGACAATTCTTGAAAGTTCCATAGGAAGGCAAAAGAGTGATGTTTGCCAATAGCAAGACAAATTATGCTACCATTTAAAACATATAGTCTAAACATACTTCAGCTTCTTCAGTGAAGATTATGCTACTGAATGGGGCTAGATTACAGGTAGAAAGTAATTTAAACAGATGTGGTTTACCCTGAGATTGTTTTTTCTGTTTTGGCATTAATGTGTGAAAACAGGCACAGAGGCAATGAAGTAGATCATAGTAATCACTGTGGCTGTAATTGCTCCCAAACTCTGCTACAGGAAGCACAAGAATGAATTTTAATTTCTTTTCCACTGTCCTTCTTGCTATTTAGGTAGACATACTGGGAATTAATGGGGGAAAATATAGGTCCTGCAGTTAAAAATGTGAAATATTGATGTTCCCTTGTATTTGTGCATGTGTGTGTGAGAGAGAGTATATATGCAGGTCCAGTCATGCATGTAAACAAGGAGACCTATGCCCTGCAATAAGATGGAAGCCATTTCCTAGAAATATTTTATAGGAAAAAATTACGAAACAAGAGAAAATACTGCTTGAATGTATTGTATCTAGCAGATTCTTATGTATCTTCTAGATTCCATTTTGGCTGCCACTTGAGGGGTTAGCACTCTGTCTCAAGATTATACCCTCATTAAAGCAGCATTCTTATCACCTGTCCCCCTTCACAATTCTAATACTTGGGAAACTCCTGCTTATTATAACCATAAAGTCACAGATAAGAATATAGAAGAGAATCAATTATAAAAAGCAAGTCCCATGCATGGAATAGATGCAGAATACAGCTTAGCTTTGTTCATCACTCTTCTTTAGTGTGAATTCCCTTTATCCAGTGGGCTCTAAAATACGCCTGTCTAAGGCCCTTCTTATTTGCCTCTACAGGTAGGTTGCATTCTCCCTTTTTAGGGTAGTCTTGGCTTTCGCTTCTAGAGCAGTATTTTAAGTTACTAAGTTTGGCTGAATTTCAAAGGTTTCTATTTTCCAGTTTCGTGGTCCTGCTTCCTACTTGAACACATTATCATTCTAGGCATTCTAACAGGCACTGGCTTCCTGTGGGGAAAGTAGATATCTTTGCTGTAGTTCTTAGACATAGAGACAATTCTCAAATTATAAATAGATTTTTAAATTTAATTTTGTTTATATATAAATTACATTTTTAATATTTATATATAAATCATAACAAAATATGTTTATACATTTCTTTAGAAACGTTAAAAGGCTTATAGGTCCCAGGGTGAGCCACAACAACCTTTTTATTTCATGTTTCTGAAACACAGAACTGTAGAATAAGTTCAGTTTATAGCTATGTGAAAATACATTTAGAGTTTCTATATTTAGTGGAACTCTAAATGTGTTTCTCATTCCACCCACTCATATCCCTACGTTTCCCTCACCACACCAACTCTTGCAGTAGGAAGAATTTCTTCCCAAACCCTCAACTGTATCTATCATACAGTGGAAACAAGGAATATTCCACCCTAAGCCAGTGGTGATATGGGTTGGGAAAGGAGAAGGAACAAGACCCATGAACTTTAAGAAATCTTCTTTGGGCTGGCTATGGTGGCTCACGCCTATAATCCTAGCACTTTGGGAGGCCAAGGTGGGCAGATCACCTGAGGTCAGGAGTTTGAGACCCAGCCTGGCCAACATGGCAAAACCCCATCTCTACTAAAAATACAAAAATTAGCTGGGCATGGTGGCGGGCGCCTGTAGTCCCAGCTACTCAGGAGGCTGAGGCAGGAGAATCGCTTGAACCCAGGAGAAAGAGGTTGTAGTGAGCCAAAATCGCACCATTGTACTCCAGCCTGGGCAACAAGAACAAAACTGTGTTGAAACATACATAAAAAACCCGGCAGAGACCCAACAAGAAAAGAAAACTTCAGGCCAATATCCATGATGAACATAGATGCAAAAATCTTCAATAAAATATTGGCAAGCCGATTGCAAGAGCAAATCAAAAAACTTATTCATCATGATCAAGTAGGATTCATCCCGGGGATGCAAGGCTGGTTCAACATACGCAAGTCTATCAACGTAATTCACCACATAAACAGGACCAAAAACAAAAACCACATGATTATCTCAATTGACACAGAGAAGGCATTTGACAAAATTCAACAGCCCTTTATGCTAAAAACCCTCAATAAACTCAGTATCGATGGAACGTATCTCAAAGTAATAAAAGCTATTTATGACAAACCAACAGCCAATATCATACTGAATGGGCAAAAACTGGAAGCATTCCCTTTGAAATCTAGCACTAGACAAGGATGCCCTCTTTCACCACTCCTATTCAATATAGTACTGGAAGTTCTAGCCATAGCAATCAGGCAAGAAAAAGAAATAAAGGGTATCCAAATAGGAAAGGTGGAAGCCAAATTGTCTCTATTTGCAGACAACATGATAGTATACCTAGAAGACCCCATCGCCTCAGCCCAAAAACTCCTGAAACTGATAAGCAACTTCAGCAAAGTCTCAGGATATAAAATCAATGTGCAAAAATCACAAGCATTCGTCTACACCAATAACAGACTTAAAGAAAGCCAAATCAAGAACGAACTGCCATTCACAATTGCTACAAAAAGAATAAAATACCTTGGAATACAACTCACAAGGAACGTAAGGGACCTCTTCAAGGAAAACTACAAACCACTGCTCAACGAAATCAGAGAGGACACAAACAGATGGAGAAACATTCCATGTTCATGGTTAGGAAGAATTAATATCGTGAAAATGGCTATACTGCCCAAAGTAATTTACAGACTCAACGCTATCCCCATCAAGCTACCATTGACTTTCTTCACAGAACTGGAAAAAACCACCATGAACTTCATATGGAACCAAAAGAGAGCCCGCAGAGGCAAGTCAATTCTAAGCAAAAAGAACACAGCGGGGGGCATCACACTACCGGATTTCAAACTATACTACAAGGCTACAGTAATCAAAACAGCATGGTACTGGTACCAAAACAGAGATATAGACCAATGGAACAGAACAGAGGCATTGGAGGCAACACAACATATATACAACCATACAATCTTTGATAAACCTGACAAAAACAAGCAATGGGGCAAGGATTCCATGTTTAACAAATGGTGTTGGGAAAACTGGCTAGCCATGTGCACAAAGCAGAAACTGGACTTCTTCCAGACCCCTTACACTAAAATTAACTCCAGATGGATTAAAGACTTAAACATAAGACCTGGCACCATAAAAACCCTAGAAGGAAATCTAGGCAAAACCATCCAGGACATAGGAGTAGGCAAGGACTTCATGACCAAAACACCAAAAGCATTGGCAACAAAGGCCAAAATAGACAAATGGGACCTAATGAAACTCCACAGCTTCTGCACGGCAAAAGAAACAGTCACTAGAGTGGATCGGCAACCAACAGAATGGGAAAAAATTTTTGCAGTTTACCCATCTGACAAAGGGTTGATATCCAGAATTTACAAAGAACTCAAACACATTTACAGGAAAAAAACCAAACAAGCCCATTCAAAAGTGGGCAAAGGATATGAACAGACACTTTACGAAAGAAGACATATATGAGGCTGACAATCATATGAAAAAATGCTCATCGTCACTGGTCGTCAGAGAGATGCAAATCAAAACCACATTGAGATACCATCTCACGCCAGTTAGAATGGCGATCATTAAAAAATCTGGAGACAACAGATGCTGGAGAGGATATGGAGAAAAAGGAACACTTTTACATTGTCGGTGGGAGTGTAAATTAGTTCAGCCATTGTGGAAGACAGTGTGGCGATTCCTCAAGGCCTTAGAAATAGAAATTCCATTTGACCCAGCAATCCCATTACTGGGTATATATCCAAAGGACTATAAATCGTTCTATTATAAGGACACATGCACATGAATGTTCATTGCAGCACTGTTTACAATAGCAAAGACCTGGAATCAACCCAAATGCCCACTGATGATAGACTGGATTGGGAAAATGTGGCACATATACACCATGGAATATTATGCAGCAATCAGAAATGATGAGTTCGTGTCGTTTGTAGGGACATGGATGAATCTGGAGAACATCATTCTCAGCAACCTGACACAGGAACAGAAAATGAAACACCGCATATTCTCACTCATAGGCGGGTGATGAAAAATGAGAACACATGGACACAGAGAGGGGAGTACTAAACACTGGGGTCTATTGGGGGGAAAAGGGGAGGGCCAGTGGGACGGGGAGGTGGAGAGGGATAGCCTGGGGAGAAATGCCAAATGTGGGTGAAGGGGAGAAAGCAAGCAAAACACACTGCCATGTGTGTACCTATGCAACTGTCTTGCATGTTCTGCACATGTACCCCAAAACCTAAAATGCAATAAAAAATAATAAAAAGAAAAAACATACATAAAAATATACATATTAAAATATATGTGTATATATGTATCTTTATATATAACATATATAATTATGTATATTTTAATAATATACATAAATATAAAAATATATTAAAAACATATATATTGAAAAGTGTGTGTGTGTGTGTATTTTTTTCTTTCTTTCCCTTTCCTCTTTGTTTTCATAGTTTTTGGAAAGAAGAAAGCAATTGGCCTTTTTTTCCTTATACTTATTTGTCTTTATTATTGTGTTTCTTTTAATTTCTCCTCTTTCTGTCTTTTCTGGGTAGGAGAGAGGAAGGGTTGAGTGAGGTTTTCTCATGGAAGTAGCCATGTAGAACTTTCCTTTTTGCTTTTTTTTTTTTTCATCTCCCTTTACCATGAAAGAATATACATAATTAGGCCATGTGAATGTACTGGTGTGTCTGCATATCTGATCACCAAAAATTATTACACAGCCAACAAATACATTAAATTAGAGCAATTAGTGGACATTTATTCTCTTTTGTTATTAGTAACCAAAGAATCTTTCAATTATCTTTACAGGCCAATCTCATAAAATTAATTTTGAAAAGTTTTAATTATTTACATTTTAAAATATTTTAAAGCTATTCTAGAATGTATTTTAGGATTTTCTAACAGTTCATAGATTCGCCATTTTTTCCTTAAGGTTAAGAATTATTTACAATTTATATTTTAATAGAAAGTATTATAATGGAAATTTTAAAATTACGTTATCTGAAATTCTACAAATTTCAGAATATGCATCACTGGCCATGGTTTTGTTGTTGTTGGTTATCAACCCAAGTTTCTAGTGTTGTATTTTGACCAGTTCTATTATTTGCTTGTCTGTTTTTTTTAGTAAACTTTTTTTTTTAAGAACAGGTTTAGGTTAACAGCAAAATTGAGTGGAAAGTAAGAGAGTTCTTAAATACATCATGATCCCATATGCATGGCCTCCCCCCGTACATCAACATCCCACACCAGATTGGTACATTTGTAAGGCCCTGTAATTTAAATTTTGACTAGACAATGCATCCTCATGTCAACAAAATAGGATGATTTTTTTTTTTTTTTTGAGACGGAGTTTTCGCTCTTGTTACCCAGGCCGGAGTACAACAGCGCGATCTTGGCTCACCGCAACCTCCGCCTCCTGGGTTCAGACAATTCTCCTGCCTCAGCCTCCTGAGTAGCTGGGATTACAGGCACGCACCACCATGCCCAGCTAGTTTTTTGTATTTTTAGTAGAGACAGGGTTTCACCATGTTGACCAGGATGGTCTCGATCTCTTGACCTCGGGATCCACCCGCCTTGGACTCCCAAAGTGCTGGGATTACAGGCAAATAGGATGATTTTTAAAGAAAGATTGTTTTCAACGGAGGTATTATTTTGGAGAGATCTGTTTGACAACTAATGGTGTGTTTGCGTCATTTGCCCCACTTTTTAGTTTAAGTTAAACCATTGTACAGACATGGCTTAACTTAATGTGTTTTTCAAATTTTTTTTAACTTTGTGTTTAAATCTTTGAGACAGTTCTAATGACTTTATAATTTTATGTCAATAAATATATTTGGGAAATAAATTTGGAATGTAGAATTTCTGCTTTTGATTTTTAAGGATCATAATTTCAGAATTAAAAGCTTTACATGTTGCTTATTCTTTTATACATAATTGTGTTTAATTTCGTCTATGGATGGTGAATATTTTAAGACAAAGTTGTATTTCTCAGACATAGATTTTCAAGCCACCTACAAGTTGAAGACTATCTAGAAGTCATAATTTGAAAGTAAAACACACCTGGAGAAAGATAATAATAAAATAAACTCTAAAAAGCATTTCAATAAGTTTACAGAAGACTGAATAGATTATGACCATAATAGAAGTCAAAATGAAAATTCCAATAAGAAAAATGAGATAAAATTTAGTAAAATAATTCATTAATTTTTCAAATTAGTAACTAAAATTTTACTTAAATATTTATTTCGTTTTGAAAATAAAAGAAGTTAAAAGGAAAGTAAAGTATTTCTTTATAATTATGCTTTAATTCTGTAGTCATTCTTAAACGTCATTTCCAAATATAACTTTATCATCTACCATTTCAGCTATTTTAAAAAGCCCTTTATCTTAAGTCCCTGAAAAGTTTTCTCTCCAGTATTCTAGTATACAATTTATACGTATTTATTTCCTTGTGTTTTTCCATTCCTTCTCCCTTTTCTAGAGCAAATCTAATTGCTGTTTTCTCTGTTCTCCACAACTACTACTAACCATTATTACTCATTCTTCTAACACTTTTTAAGAAATTATCTATACTTGAAACAATATAAGAGATTTCCTTCTTTCTTTTAAAATAGTTATTGTGATACCAGTCATTCATTTTATTAAAGTCCCCTAATTAATTTATAGTTGCAAATAATGAGTGCTTACAATTTTTGCCAACTAATCAAAAGGCTTTTCCAATGAAATCTCGATTTTTTTATTGCTGCCCATCATTCTTCCCACTTGTGCCGTTGTGAGATAATGAGACAAGTAAGTGAAAATATTTGGTATACTTTAGACTACTACATGAAGACTGATGATTAATTAAGAACTGTTTAGATTGTTTTACTAGCTACACAATAAGTATATTCTTAATAAGTTTTTACTAGCTCGTTTGTGATTCAAACTGTCCTGGGATTCTTTAGTTCTTTCACAAAACTAAGTTTTTGAAACTTGTAATTTGGATTTTCTCAATTTGAGTTAAACTTGTTTAGTTTGAGAACAGCATCTAACACAAAAGGACACATATGTTATATAATAGTTACAATTACTTTAAAAGATTTTTTTATGTTCTGTGGTCCTGAAGCATTCTGACTTTATTATCTAACATGTGTATCACTATTACAGTGAGGATTTTAAAAATGTTGTTTTACTACCTATTGTTTCAATATCAAGTTAACATAAAAATAGAAATTACATAGACTGAAATTCTGTTTCTTATTTACATACAGTTGTAACTGTAACCAATAGGCATTAATAATAAAAGAAATGTTTATAAACTAGATAGTTTGAATGTTTCCTTATTTTTGGTCTTGGCATATCTTAAATGGCTTATTTTAATAACGATGCATTTAATTATTTTCAGTTAGGGTATCCAAGATAACAAAATTTTAAGTATTGAAAAAGAATTATAAATAGGAACTATATATATATATTTTAAGGCATCTAACTTAATGATGCAAAATAAATACTGTGAGAATTTTAGAATATTTAATTCAATGTTTATGTGAAAAATCAGGCTAAAATTTACATAGTTGAAATGAAAAGAAAGTACAGTTTTATGTTGTTATAGAAGTTTTATTGCATTTTTCAGCATTTAAAATAACTGCTTCTATTTAATGGATACCATGATATTTAAATAAAGTTAATTGATTATAACAGAGTTCAAAGAGGCATTTTTTAAAAAAAAAAATAGCCAAAAGAGTGATTTGTTTCATAATTTTCTAATTCAGTGGTTTAGTACTAGTTTATTAGATGAAAAAAGAAAAGAAACAATAAAAGATTACAATTCATATTTGAAAACATTTAAAACTGGTTATTGATTTAGAAAATGTTAATAAACTTCTATTGTATAATAACATTGATAAAGCAAGAAAGTATTAATTGTTGAACAAATCTGAAAAATTATAATGGGTGTATTTTAGTAAGCATTATAAATAATAATTGTTTATAAATATTTTTAAGCATTTAAGGTTGTCTTTCTAGATACTGCAGAAGGTAAACTGTAATAAATCTTGAAATGGAACATTTATTTTGTAATTCTCATTTGACAACTATGAGAAAAGTCTTCAGCTGAGGAAAAATAAAGTTACTAACAGTTACAGGAGCATTTTGAAAAACAAAGAAATGGTAATAATTTAAAACCCCAAAGTAGCAAACTTTAAGAATTGTCTATTGGAATAATTTTTACATCTGTTACTAAAAATTTATAATGTGTATATTTTGATTTTAAAGATTGTGTATACTTATTAAGGAAACTTAGAAAATAATAAATTATCTGGCAATTTTATTTTTCAAAATATGAATGCTTTTAGTGTCATTTTGAGAAGCTCCAGTACTTTCAGATTCTAAAATGCTATGTGAGGAACAATTTTTTCCCCCAATATAGAAGATAAAACATTTGGATAAAAATAAGCTTTCTTTCTTACTAAAAATGTGAATTTTAACTGGCATTTCAATATGGAACTTCCACGGAGGACAAAATAAAATACTAGGAAATATTAGATAACTCAACAAAAAAAGACATATTAACCAAGGTGCTAAAATACATTGATATGTTTGACACATGTGGACTTTAAGTTTAAAAGTGGAAACACTGTGTACAGAATCCTGACTTAGACAATTTATGAGGAAAACAAAAAATCTCATTTTATTTCCAGGTACAGTGAAGTTTAAAAACTTTCCACCCAGAGACAGAATTAATGGTCTTATGAGGCAAAAAAAATTTGTTCATAAATTATTGTATTCTATGTTTTTACTAAGGGGGCCTTACATAATTCTTGCTGTAGTTAAGGAAGTTATTATTTATTTTATTGATTATTGAGCACTCCTCCTTTCTCCACCTTTTTATGAGCATTTGCTGCACATTGCACACCAAGGAAGAAATAAATTTTATAGGTAATTTTGTAATAGGTATTGCTGACCTGTTATTGTTCTGTGCTGTGTGGTTATGAGGATCTGTAATAATCATAAAGGATTCATCTGATCCCACAGCAGCCTTATGTTGGAATTCTCTACTGGATTTTTTTTTTTAAAGTTGAGACTTAATAAAGATGACAAAAGGAGTTCCTGAGAGTAATTAAATTCATCTCAATAAGGAGAATTCTGTTATTTACCATATATACAACTAAAACTAAAGATCTGACTGTTTTTCACTTATGGAAACTGCTAATAGCTCCTAACTGGTGTGTCTAAATAAGTCATCCGGTTCTAGACTTTTTCTGTATGCCCCAGGCTGCTCTCTTCTTAACTAGAAAGTCTACTTATGGCTTTAGGGCTCACATTTTGACATCTTAGTCTTTGTTTTTGTCTTTGATCAGAGTGCAGCCCTTTAACTGTAGGTAAAAGCCCTTTAACTGTAGGGTCCCATTCTGTGTTTCTATGACAGCTTGGCTTTCCTCTAATCTCCCTAGTAAATACTGGCCCAGGTTGAGCATTGCCACGGTGCTGTTCTTTCTGACTTGGGACACTTTATACTCAGTATTTTGTGTTATGCGAATGTGACTTCTAGTAATAAAAAAGGCTGGAAAAGTATGCAAACAACTTTTCTATGTGGCTGTCAATGGCTATTCAGTGTAATCACAATAAAATCCAGACTCCATACTATGGCATATGCGACCCTGGTGATATGACCTCTTTTACTGCTTTGACCTTACTTTAAGACCACTCTTACCCTGGTTTATTAGACTCCTTCATTCTAACACTTCAACATACTAAGCCATTCTGCCTTAGGGGCATTGTCCAGTTATTTGGAGTATTTGAGCTGAAATTTGAATAGTGAAAGATACCTTGAATTCCCTTACTCCAGATTGTTGTGTGGCTAGCAGTTTTTTTTTTGAGATGGAGTTTCGCTCTTGTTACCCAGGCTGGAGTGCAATGGCGCCATCTCGGCTCACTGCAACCTCTGCCTCCTGGGTTCAGGCAATTCTGCCTCAGCCTCCTGAGTAGCTGGGATTACAGGCATGCACCACCATGCCCAGCTAATTTTTTGTATTTTTAGTAGAGACAGGGTTTCACCATGTCGACCAGGATGGTCTCGATCTCTTGACCTCGTGATCCACCCGCCTCAGCCTCCCCATGTGCTGGGATTACAGGCTTGAGCCACTGCGCCCGGCCCATGGCTAGCAGTTTTTCATCATTCAAATCTCAACTCAGACATCTCTTCAAAGAGGTTTTCCCAGACCACTCATCTAAGTACTTTTATACCCTACTACCCTGTTTACTCTTTCCCATTATTCTTATTTTTAAAATTGCATTTGCTGCTATTGAAATTCTGTTGTTTACTTGGTTCTGATATTACAGTGTGAGCTCTATTCCCATATTATGTAATGAGGGCAGGCTCTATCTTTTTGGCTGTTGTATCCCCAGTACCTAAAACAATGTCTTACATGTTACAGGTGCTCAATAAATTTCAGTTGAATGCATGAATAAGTGAATGAATGATAAAGAAATGTATGACATAGGGTGAGCAAGTTGTTCTTTCTTGTGTTATTGAAGAACAGTATAACAACATGATAGTAAACTAGGTTAGGGGATATTTACTTATGATTCCAGTATTTTAAAAGTTTTCATTTTAGTTTTTTTTCTATATATATGTACGTACTTTTTCATGGTTGCACCCTATTTAAATGTTTTTAGTATTTTGTTTTTGTTTAGTTAATATTGTCAGACATTTTCCCTAGTTCTAGTAAATCCAGTTATTTTAATGGCTACATAATATCACATTGAGTTGATATTCCAACATTTGCTTAATCATTTTTCTAATATGTTAAGAAATTTTTTTCTGAGTTTTGCTATTATAAATAACATTGCAAGGAATAGCTTAATGACTAGAGATAATATTTTTCTCCATTGAACAGACTACATTATAAACATAAAATGACTATTAAGGGCTACTTTTTGAGGTATTTAATGGCATTTAAAATATCTACATTTCATAAATTGTAAAAGAATGTGTCCGACTTTGTTTTGGGGTTTAAGTTAAAATATTTTTAATAATTCATGTCAAAAATTGTATGATGCAGACAAATAATACATTATATTTTTAAAGCTTCAGCTTATTTTATTATTTTCACAAATAAGTCTGTAAGCACCCCACATCATACCAGATGCCTTTATACTCAAAGTAATCTGAGTACAGAGATGTATAAATTCTATGAATAAGTAAATTGTTCTTTTATTAAGATTATTACCTTTAGTAAATAGTAGGGCAGCCATAAAACAAATGAAAACAAAAGCTAAGGTGGTTTCGTAAGTGACAGAATAGATATTTGGGATTATAAAAAGACATTTGAGACCGGGTGCGGTGGCTCACGCCTGTAATCCCAGCACTTTGGGAGACTGAGGCAGGTAGATCACGAGGTCAAGAGATCGAGACCATCCTGGTCAACATGGTGAAACCCTGTCTCTACTAAAAATACAAAAAATTACCTGGGCATGGTGGCGTGTGCCTGTAATCCCAGCTACTCAGGAGGCTGAGGCAGGAGAATTGCCTGAACCCAGGAGGCGGAGGTTGCGGTGAGCCGAGATCGCGCCATTGCACCCCAGCCTGGGTAACAAGAGTGAAACTCTGTCTCAAAAAAAAAAAAAAAGACATTTGAAAAGAAATCACAACTTTTCATGATCAGTTTAATCAGTAATAATATTTGCAATTTGCTTCACTTTTTTCCCTGAAGCTGGAAGAAATTTTTTAGGGAGAAATAATACTTGAGTACCTTTGAGAATTGATTTGTAAATGTCTATTAAAAGTATTCTTTAACTCTCATTTTGACATGTGGAGAGTTTACTTATTTATGCATATAGGTGGTTATACAAATAAAATACATCCTGAGAAGTTTCTCTTTGGATCTTTTTTGAGCTTTTTGAATTATTTGAATCAAATATTGATTTTTTAAGATGTAGATTAATCATAACTCCATTTGCATAGATTGTTAAGTTCTGGGGAAACCAAAATCTATTTTATTATGCATTTATATTCCCTTACAGCATCTTCTATGTGATTTTCTTAAAGGATTAAGTTCTAGTCTTTAACTATATATGCTATCTTCTGGATAACGTAATTAAAAAACAGATTTTAAAAATGATCTTTTTTGACCTAAGCATCTTGCTAAACGTCCATTTAGAGATGGCTCCTTCACTTTTCCAAAACAAAGAGTCTTGTTTTTCTTTGCCATGTAAAAATTATTGTTAGCATAAGCTATATATATTTCGTTTATCCAGTCAAGTAACGCATTCACAGCTTACCCTTCTCATGTATTCCATATGTTTTTCTTTACTTTTACTTATTCTAATAATTTAATCTCATATCAGAATATTTATTCAATTCATCAAAAAAAAAAAAGATTTATTGAATGCCTACTGTACACAAGCTACTTTTCCAGGTACTAAGTATATGGTAGAGACTAGAAGAAAATTTCAAAAACTCCTTCCTTGTGGAACTTAGGTCTAGTAAACAAGATAAATAAATAATTGTAGGTTAGAGAGTGTTAAGCACGAAGAGGAAGAAGAAACAAGGAAGAGGGTATGTGAAACATGGGGGTTATTAAACCATTGGATGGGTTGACCAAGGGAGACTTCACTGTAAAATAAATTTTAGAAAAAAATTTGAAGTAAGGAAAGAGCCATTCCGCCATCAGGAGAAGAGAACAGCCAGGAGAGCAGAAGTGTTGGGTCACAGAGTTATACAGGGAAATGTTGGGTCACAGAGTTACACAGGGAAAGAAGTCGGAGAGATAACAGAGAGCAAGATAAGGTAACAAATGTTTATTTGGATTACTTAATTATCTTTATTCTGTAATTTTCCTGAGTATTACATTTCTGTTCTTTCTAGCTCTGTACAGAATTACTTGCTCTTATTATAAATTTAATAAACAGTTTAAAGATCTGCCATTGTTACCATTTTTGAGTGATAACATATCAATTAGTCAAAGATTTGTGCTCATGGGAAAACACATGATCTCATTTTTCTACTTGCCATTTAATTCCATGATTTTTAAAAAGTAATATCGTTGCTTCTTGGGCTGTAGACCTTTATCACTATTCTGATAAATGTGATTACATTTCAGTTGCCTAGTGCTGCTTTATGTAATATTCTCCTTGTCATTTTCTAATCTTTCTTACAAAATTCTAAATTTCCACCATTGAAGCACCATTTTAGATTAAGCTTTCATTGGCATCTTTTAAAAAATTAACCCAATTAAAAAAAAACATCTAAACTCAAAAGTTACTACTTTCCTAGGTTTTCCTCCAGACTTTTATTTTCTCTGGCTCTCCATTTAAGGTAAATTATTTGCTTTTTATAAAATGGCCAGGAATCTACACAAATAAATTAAACCTAATTGTGGGGGCCGGGCGTGGTGGCTCACGAGGTCAAGAGATCGAGACCATCCTGGCCAACATAGTGAAACCCCGTCTCTACTAAATACAAAAAAAATTAGCCGGGCATGGTGGCATATGCTTGTAATCCCAGCTACTTGGGAGGCTGAGACAGGAGAATCGTTTGAACCCAGGAGGCGGAGGTTGCGGTGAGCCGAGAATGCACCATTGCACTCCAGCCTGGGTAACAAGAGTGAAACTCCGTCTCAAAAAATGAAAACACCTAATTGTGGGATGTAGAAGATTCAACTCAAATGGACTCAAAGAATTGAAGAATTAGTATTTTTAGTATGTTAAAATAGACATTTGAAGTTAAAAGATTTTACTGGTTGGCTTCCCCCACTGAATAGTTGCATAGCTCTTTCTGAACTTCAGTTTCCTTGTCTGTAAATGGGAATCAAACTTGCCTACTTCAGAAGCTCACTAACAGATTGTTTTGAGAATATAATTGAATAACATATGTGAACACTCTCAAGAAAGTGACTTAGGGCAACTCAGTGTAAGTATTGTTCTGTATTCTATTAGGCCACCTATGCTTAGCTTTTAAAATTTTAATATTAATTGCCTTTTTTATGTCTGGATAATTTCCAAAGTTTGATTTTTTTTTTTTTTTTTTTAACTGAAGATACCTGCAGTAGATCTTTTGTGAAACAGCTTCTACAATGTAAATAAACAAGTCTTGGCTGTCACTCCATAGTGCCATGGTGATTTTATCTCAGTTGCAGTGACCTCTGGCATGTACCTCAGTAAGAATTTATTTGCCATCACTTGGAAGACAGTTGTTAGCAAATTGGAAACAGGCTTGGTTGGAACTTTTTAGTTTCATTAAACCTTTAATAGAGAGCACCCAGAAGCAGCAGTGCACTACTACCTCACCAACATTTTTTGGCCTATCTGGGAAATAAAAACTTCATTTAGAGAACCTTTAGTCAAAAGCCTAATTAAGGGGAAATAATTATACCAGCACATTGGCTCAGAAGCTCGGGGCACCATGAAGCTTTGAGGAGGGGCTTCCAGAAGTGCATATTGCTGCTGGGTATGGAGTATCCAAGGCACCCTTAACAACTTCTGTCTTAAGTTTTTAAAATGTGCAAGAATCAGAATAGAGCTTTGGTTCCCAAGCTTTCTTACACATTAGTCATTTGGGGCTTTAAAAAATCTGATGCCTTCTCCTTCCAAAGTGCAAAATAAAAAAAGATAAAAATCTTACGCCCAGGTCATACCTCACAGTAGCTATAAGTTAGAATGTTTGGGGGTTGGAGCCAGGCATCAGTAATTTTTAAAGATGCACAGGTAATACCAATGTGCAGCTAAGTTAGGGAAGCATAGGAATATGTGGCTCTGGCATTCATTCTTTTACTACCTGTTACGTTTCTCAGCTTTTAGCGTCATTAATGGGATTTTGACAGTCCTATCACTAAAATATTTGAAAATAATCCCATAAGCAGGTTTGTGGTCTACATTTTTAAAAAAGTATATGCTGTTTTACATAGTCTTATGTTGCTTTGAACTTTGTTTCACTACTGTTACCTTCTAGATATATTTATGTTACTTTTTCCCATTTACATGAATAACTCCATGATGACTTTAAATAACATTATGCCTTTGTGATTTAAGACCAGAATAAAATTGTGTCTACAGGTATTAACTAGTTAGGAGTTTTGTTCCTTTGTTTCATTTATAATGGTTGTTTTCAGATAAAGGACTGACAGCCAATTTGTTTTTCCAAATCCATTTTTATTTTTCTCCAGTCTAGTAATAAACTAAATTTATGAAATAGGTATGAGTCTGAAGAAATCAACTGCTTAACTATATCACAGCCACATTAATATTTACTATTAATAATATATAAGATGATGTATATGTGAAACAAAAACTATACCTGTGGCATTATAACCATGATATGATAAATGAATAAGCATTTTCCCAAATATCATGGTTTATTAAGTCAGTCTCAATGTAGCCTAATAAAAAAATTAGAATTTTTAGAGTACAAAGAGGAACTTCTATGTGGCTTCGTTCCTAATGTTAACCAAAGCTAAAGTTTCGGCTGTAGATCCTTGAACATTTGCCTAAGACTTGATGTAAATTCACATGGTCTCCATATTAGCTTAAAAACACTAGAAAATTACCCAAAGAACCCAAAAAGTACAATTTAAAAACACATTTTATTTTGATTTATTAGAAAATTTCTGTCATGTTCCATGTGAAATATATGTGTGAAAAAATGCAGAACGTAAATTGATGCTCTGTGAATTTTTTGTTTGTCATTTAAAATTAAAGAATATGACCCTATCATCTCTGATGCTGTCAGAGTATTATAAATTATGGAAATCACTAGTGCAAATATTTGGCTTAATTTATAACATTCAGTCATCTAATTTTTGTTTCGAGTCTTTTGCTTTTCTTGTTTCACATTTTTGTTTTGTTTTCATCCATCATTTTGTCTTATCATCTTCAATTCTAGAGCAACCTGACAACAATATTGATACTACTGAATTGGGCATCCTTGTCATTCCTGAGATTAGTGTCACAAATGTGGCCGGAGAGAGAACCGGGAATGGGGAAAAAGGCAGAACACTAGGAGAGATTGATGCTCAGCATATACAGGGTGTACAGGAAACAGCCACAGATCCTAGAACTGAGAGCAAAAGCTTGCCAGAGATCAGGAGGCAAAAATCTGTAAGAAAAATGATGGAGGATGGAATAAACTCACCTGGCAGAGTGCAGTTTTAGCAGAGCACTTTATAGCTGCACTCCAAGGTATCTTAAGGCAAAGGGCCACTGATGCATGTTAAGCAACAGTTGCACAGTCTCAAAAATTTTGCATGTGATCTAATAATCCAAATGCATGAATTATGCACCACAATTTCTCAATGACTCTTAAATGCTCTTCAGAATGATTATACCTATATTATCTTTAAGTAAATTGTCATGGAAACTGAGGCAGAAAATTTCTTCCAAAATAATTTTCTGCTTATGTTTGGAGATCTAAAATTACTTTTTCAGCTTTGTCTTTTTGCCATCTTTGACATGCAGGATCATGTATATAGAATTTTACATTTGAGCTTGTGATATTTATAGTCTATATTTTTTTAATTTGATAATCTACAATATAGAATGCAACCTTCTAAAAATGTCTTTAAAGTATTCTTAATTTCAATTCTTTAAAAGTTTCTTGGTAAGAGCTTTGATTTTATACTGCTTTGCTACTGAAGGAGAGTTTGCCCTAGTTTTACTGTGTGATAATATTTCTAATTGTTTCTTATCTTTTGCATGAATAGGAGAATTCTTTCTAAAAACATAATGGGGTATGGTTTCTGGCATGCTTTTTGTTTAGTACAGTATAAATTACTGTCATTTAATTACAGTGAACTTTTTTTACATTTTTATAATAAATGTTTTGATTTATCCTTTGATTTTGTTCTATAATCGTTTGCTTTATAAAGTTATGCTAAAGCTTAATTTATTTAAAGTGTAACTGATTTGGTGTTAATCATTTAAAAAAGATTGCTTAAAATACTTAATGTTAATTAATCTTTGTCATTTTTTTGTTTAGGAAATACAGAATTAACAGGTCAAGAAGAACTGATGGACATATCTGAAGTTGACGAGGGATTTTATTCCAGGGCTGCGTCTAGTACCAGCCAGTCGGGTTTATCAAACAGTAGTCACAATTGTAGTAACAAGACAAGTATAGGAAAAAACCAGAGACGGTCAGGAGGAAGCAAAACAGGAGGAAAAGAAAAAGAAACTACAGGGGAATCTTGTAAAGATCACTTTGCTCGAAAACAAACTCAGAGAGCCCAAAGTGAGAATCTTGAGCTTCTCTCTTTGAAGAGACTTACTTTAACAACCAGCCAATCCCTACCTAAGCCTAGTTGCCATGGTTTGGCTAAGACTGCAGCGACTGTATTTAGTAAATCCTTTGAACAAGTCAGTGGTGTCACAGTCCCACATAACCCATCATCTGTTGTTGGTTGTGGGACTGGGGCAGATGCCAATAGGTTTTCCGCGTGTAGTCTCCAAGAAGAAAAGCTTATTTACGTTTCAGAAAGAACTGAACTTCCAATGAAGCATCAATCAGGTCAGCAGAGACCTCCTAGTATTAGCATTACTCTGTCCACAGATTAATTAGTAACATATTTTTCTACCATAACCCAGTGAACCTGGAAATACAACTTTGCTTCTTGATGAAAGTGCCCTGGGTCTTTCATCCATATTCCTGACAGAGGAGCCTGGTGTCTTAAATTCGGAAGGCTCCCTTGACTTTATGAAGGGAATGTTGTCTAGGTTGAAATATGGTTTTGTTGTTTCTTGATTACGATTTTTTACCTTTGGTTTGAGTCTTTTTTTTCCTTCTTATTATTGTTGCCCTAAGATTGTCAGTGACAATAATTTTGACAGGTTTTCTGATCAAGTTGGTTATATCTCATGTGAGGTTGTAAGGTGGGGTTTTTTTTGTTTGTTTGTTTGTGTGTGTGTGTATTTTTTTAAAATAGCTCCTATTTTGGTGGCTGTGTGTTTGGCCTTCAGAGTCAAAGGGAGTCTCCATATATGGGAAATGTTTTTATAGAGGATAGGGCAGAGGCACGACTCCAGGAATTCTGCAGTTCCTGGTCAGGAAGCCAATCTGAAAAACAGGCATGCAGAAAAACAAAAATGATGTGCGTGAAAAGCACCTGATGAAAATGTTTGTAACCAGATCATCTTTAAGATTAGAACAATTTGTTCAAAGCCCTGGAAAATGCCTGGTAACCCAGTTCTTAGATATTATATGAGGTAGAGGCATTTCTGTTATCTTTGAAACATTTTTATATCAAAAATCAGATTGCAGGTAGGTGTGTTGTTTTGAAGTGTTTGATCTGGATTTAGCAGGTGAAGGTCCCTTTCAGTTCTTAAGATATAATAAAGGGTATAGCTGATTTGCCCTACTGCTCGACTTTGGAAATCCTAGTTAGTTTGGACTCCTATAGTTCAGAGCATACGTCATTGAAGACTTCCTGGAAATCAGAGTAAATCTTGCAACACAGCTCTCAAGATACCAGTATCAACTGTATAATATGGAATTGTTTGTCTGCAAATGAAGGAAATTAGATACATTTTTCATCTATAAAATGTCATGAAAGAAAATAAAGATTGTGAAATATGGACAAAGGACATTTATTTATTGACTAATTTAGGGTTGTTTCTGTTTGTGTTCTTAAATTTAAAATATGAAGAAAAATGAAATGTGTTTATTGTTTGTGAACAGGCCTATTTTAAATATCTTAGTGTGTTATCAAAAGAATAATCAGTTTAGTTACCTCACAACTTAAAAAAGGCAATATGGCAGAAGTTAAAACAAACTTGTATGTATCTGCAGGTGACCTTAGATGGACATAAAAATTTGGTTTGCTAGCGGTGGTCCTTTTGCCTATGGTTGCGGTTCCTTTGTAAAGCAAGTGTACTTAAGTCATCATTCAGAGTGAGAGGGAAAGCAGGGCTGAGGCTGAGTCAGTTGACTGTTGAGGAAGGCCTAAGGAGCTGTCCAGTTCTTGGCTCTTTCACTGTCAGTACACAGCGATTTCCTTCTTCATAGTCCCTTGCTGTGGTTACCAAGAGAGCATGCTAGTGTTTTCCTCTTGTACCTGCTTATGCAGAGCTCAGAAATGTGAAAAATTTGTATGTTTGGAAGACTGCCAAAGCATTTATACTCTGAACATAGTTTTGACTGCAACTGCTTTGGCTACCGTTTTAAACTAAATTCTTCAAAAAGTATGAGCTGGTTTTCATTCATTAGCCCTGATTACAATGTGTTTTTTGGCATAAATGAATTTAATTTGTTTTCTTAGCTCCAGTAACAGAATGGAATAAGATCTATTGGCATAAATTGTAGTTAAGAACTTTAAGGCAATCAGGCAGTGAAACTTGATATTGTATTAACTTAATAGGAATCCTGTGTACAATTTATAATATTTGTAAAATGTCACTGTGAGTTTACTAATATCTTTTTGTCATTCTTTAACAATGAATTTCCCCTGTGCATAGTTATTAATAGTATTGGTATTATTAAAAACTAATTTGTAAGATTGACATTTTAAGCAAGTTGAGGTGCTTAGGAAACATTGCAGAATAAGTTTGAGGAAATATTAGCTGACATAGCTGAGAGATCAGATGTTAATATTCTACTACTGTAATGGAACCTCATTTGGGTATTCTTCTAGACCTTTGGTAGTTGTGTGGTCTGAAGACCAGTAAGTAGGATTGGCATAATCTGATGTCTTGTTAAAAATGCAGAATTTTAGTGTCACTCTAAGTCTACTAAATCAGAATTTGCATTTTTAACAAGGTCTCCAAGTGAATTTTATGAAAAGAAAGTGTTAGATTGCAAACAAATTATCTAATACGTAGAATTCCCAGTGGTCTCACAGCCCTAGATCAAATGTGTCAGATCCTAGATCATTATAATCTTCATTGGTTTTGACAGCTAATTAATAAATGTAATAATATTTGACATATGGCTTCTTAAGTCTGAATTCTAAATTGCAAATGATCCTTAATTTTACAATAAAAAATGTGACACTTTATATTTTTCTTGTTAACCATAAATGGAATCAGAGCTGTAAATGCCTGAAATTTTAAGTATGAAAAGAGGTGCCACCCATTTATATACTGTACAACAAATTTGCATTTGTATATTCTTTTAAAAAAATATCTGAAGGCTTATTCAGTAAAATGGTTCTGAATTTTTGCTTCAAATGATTTGCACTAACTGATTTTCTGGGGTGTGAAGTTATGGTAACAACATTCTTTCATAGTTCCTTTGATACTATTTCAAATAAGGATTACACATTGAAAGTTTTTATAGAAATTATGAAAATTGGATAATCTTAACTGTGGTTACAATTACTATTATCCATATTACTATCTCCCCACTCATCTTTCAAATTTAAAAGTTGGGGTAGCTTTTGTAGGTCACTTTCTTATAAAGATGCTGATAGTGTTTTCCTAAGACAGACCTCCTAAGTCTCCAGAGTAATATTTTTATCATGAGAAGGACTCCACACAAAATTGGGGTATTGCACTTAGTAGTTCAGAGAATCTGAACAGAAATTGTGGCTCCATTGCACATTTTAAATCTCTTGAAATCGCCCCACCTCTCACTTTTGAAAACCCAATGGCCTGGGGTGTTCTGGTGGCATTGGAGCCAGCACTAGCTTTTTGGAATCCCAAATGGGGAGAGAAAGTAGACTTTTCAAGGGACTGCCCCAGAGTACCCAGGGCAAATGCTTCCTTTCCTTTCCCTTCCTAAAGCCACAGGAAAGCACCCTGGAGTCCTTTGTATACCACCGTGGAAATTTTAAAGGCAAGCTCTCTAGACTTGAAGAGTTGGAATTCTCAGCATTTAAATGATGACTTAAGAAAAAGCAATACTTCATTGCTCTTTTCAATTGTGAAGCAACTGGTTGGCAAATATTACTCAGTTTTTTTTTAAAAAAGTTGAATTAAAGGGAAATATATTTTTAAAACCAAAATAGATCAAAATGATCCCAATTTTAAGGGATTTTGCCTATTTTGGAAGAATAAAACTAAAATGTTAAAACGAATTATGGAAAAGAGATGTACTCTGAGACATAGTTTTAAACAAATGTTTAAAATAAGGCAGGTTAGCATTATTTTAAGGGAAGCACATCAAGGAAATATGTATGTTGAATACCTGAAAAATATTTTTAAAAACCACTTAAAAAAGAAAGATAATTTGATAGGTACTTTAAGCATTGTAGATACAAATTAATGTACAATAGTGTCTTCCCAGCCTTCGTATGAAAAATTAAAACTTTCTAGTCCTTTAATGAGCATGAATTTATACTTCTAGATTTGTTGCTTAGTAAAATTATACGCAGTACTTTGAGTTATTCAGATTTATGTTTAATATTATTAAATTCATCAGAGAACATAAATATATTGTCTTCTATACTTTGTAACTTGTGGATATCTAAAGAAACTAGCAATGAACATTGGTGTTTTTTATAGTAGAGTTTTAGAGTACATGTGTCTTAATAGGAAGTTTTTACCATAAACTCAAGATTCTATATCACGTATTGTTGCTTTCTCTTATATGGAACTTACTGTGTGCCTCTTACTTTATTTCTAATCATGTAGTGATATTAATCTTTTCATAGTAAATATACTTGTTTCTAATGGTATTCCTAGAGTTTACATTCCTAAAGAATAAACTATGACTTTGGATATTTTTATGTGTTCCCTACCTTCTTAAGGCTATGGAAATAAACTGGAATTTAGTTTTTTGATTTTTTTGTATATTTGTGCAAATGTTCTCCATATGCAGTACTGTATATATGTGTTGCTGCTTGTTTTATTGAAATAAAAACTGAAAAAAATATTTTTTCCAGATCAGTTTACTCATTTAAAAAATTGTTATAAAAATTTGCAAAAGTTTTGACATGGAGGAAGAGAGTAAAGGAGGAAGACTTAGGTGAGTTGAGCCACTGAGAACTTTTTGGGGTAAGTGATAGGATAGTGACCTCATTCCTGGCTTTGTGCTTTACATTTCATACAGGTAAGGAGTATGACAGGTCCGCTCACATTTATCCAAAGATGAAGATGAGCTCTATGGGCCATGCATCAGTGGTGGATTATTTGTCCTATCAGGAGCACAGGCAAATTTAGGTAACATCACTTTGTCCTTCCAGCTTTAGAATCTTCATTGCCAGGAGTGGTGAGTAGTAGTCCCAACTACCCAGGAGGCTTGCTTGAGCCCAGGAATTTGAGACCAGCCTGGGCAACATAATGAGATGCTATCTTTAAAAAAAAAAAAAAAAAAAAAAAGACAAAGAAGGAGAAAGAGTCTATATCTCGAGTACAGAGAGTATATGTCCCTAGTACCTAGATAGGACTTTGTACATGGTAGGTATCTAGACATTTAATGAATAAATAAATGAGTTAGGTAGATGTTAGCTTTGGAAAATAATCAAAGATAAAGTCTTCAGTGTGTTCTTCTACGGTACAATTTTGGAATTTTATTTGTTGGCTTCAGGAAATCTCAGCGGCATTACATGAATTGCATGACAGTGTGCACTTAGAAACAAGAACCTATGGCTGGGCTGGGTGGCTCACACTTGTAATCCCAGCACTTTGGGAGACTGGGGTGGGTGGATCACTGAAGTCAGGAGTTCAAGACCAGCTTGACCAACTTAGGGAAACCTCATCTCTACTAAAAATACAAAAAATTAGCCAGGTGTGGTGGTGGGTGCTTGTAGTCCCAGTTACTCAGGAGGCTGAGGCAGGAGAATTGCTTGAACCTGTGAGGCAGAGGCTGCAGTGAGCTGAGGTTGCGCCACTGCACTCCAGCCTGGGTGACAGAGTGAGCCTCTGTCTCAAACAACGACAACAAAAAAAACCTGTTAGACACTTGAAAAAATTCCTGGCTTGTAGTTGATTATATATTTGGATAATTCCATTTCATCTAAGGAACTAAGTAATTTAGGAAATGTGTTCTTAACTCCTCTTAGAAGGGTACTCGTAGAGAACCAGAGTGGTGATTTTGTAAGCAGTGTTTTAGCCCTATGCAGTATGCACTCTTCCATAACTTCAGTAGTCCACGTAGTTGACTCACTACAATCTGACTTTGTTAATATCAAGATAATTGTTTTATCATTATGAAGATTTTTTTTACAACCAATTCTAGTTACTATTTTCTTTGCATTATATTGTTGTGATAGTAGTGCTAGCTAATATGTGTAACTAAAATGATCATCTTATCTATAATCCTCAAAATCATCTTATAAAGTGCATAGAATCCCCATTTTACAGAAGAGGAAACTGAAGCTCTCAATAGGGTAGAGGACTTGCCTAAGGTCACCTAGATGGTGAGTGGCAAAACTAGGCCTTGAACACAGGTCTTAGGACTTTCACTTTTATATCAATTGGTAAAAGAAGATGCTAATTAAATACTACCTAACTGACATTTATTTAAAATTCACTCACCCCGTCTGTCTTACAGGTGATAGTTTTAAGGTAAGATAAAATCGAAGTATTCTAAAACTAAATCACAATACATTTTACAGAATTAGAGATAATTGTGTTTTAGTGGTCAAACAATGCTGGTTATTCTGTTAGTAAAAGCATAGTAAAATGCAAATTAAAATAAGATTTCTCTCTCTTTTTTTTTTTAACCTGTCTGATAAAGATGAAGAAGATTGATTCTAGTATTGACATCGGTATGGGGAAATCAGTCAGTGAGATGATTAGCAGAACTGTAAATTGGTACAAATGAATTGGTGGGCAGTTCAACAGGATCTATCAGACTTTAAGGTATACTTCATACCCTCTGAAGCAGCAATCCTACTCTTCTATATTTATTCTATTCTCTGTATTCTACTGAAAATTTAGCACAAACACATAAACATAAGAATGCAAGATATTCCTTGCAGCATTGCTTGTAATAGCAACAACAAGCCTGTAAATCTAAATGTCTATTAATAAAGGAATAGATAAATTATGGTACATACATATAGTGGAATATGATGTAGCCATTAAAATGTGCAGATCTGTATGTGATGATTTAGACAGATAATATGTATGTATAGTGTGATCCTACTTGCATTATAAATGTGTGCAATAGCTAAATATGAGTGTGTATATATATATATAAAATACACACTTACATTAGTGTGGGGAGAGGAAAGCATTGTGTCTCAAGGTGTGATCTATAGAGAGCCTGCATTAGGAAAAAACTGGCATGCATATATATATATATATATATATATTTTAATGGAGATTCCTGGGCCTTGTGCTAATTTCTCTGAGTCAGGATCACTGAGTGAAGCATGGAAACCTGTATTTCTAACAGGTTCCTCAGTTGATGGCTTATACAAATGTAAAATATGATCTAGTAGCTAACAGCAATGAATTGGATATCTGGTAGTGGATTGTAGTTAGAAAGGGCAAACTTCTTGAAGAGATCTTGTATTTTAAATGAGGCCTACCTAAGATAAAGTCAGTTAATTAACATTATCAACAGAGACCTGTTAATGAAGGTGAATTGGCCTGACATAGAAAAATGATTGTACTATACAGGAGTACACACCAATTAAATGAGCAAGCCTTTTAAAAAATCCTTGTTGAACTTCCCAAATATCATCAGATTCTTGTTAATAAAGCACAATTAAATAATAGGACTTATTGTGATAAGAGAAAGTGCCACCTTGACTTGATTAACTGTGTGTCAGAACCAGAAAGTAAGATTATTTGTAGGGCTTTGGGATCTATGCGCAAATGGTTTAAGGTATGTCTGTCAAGGGAGGGAGCTGATTGGGATTAGTAAAGCTGACAGTTCAGGATTAGTGGACACTGCAAGCAAGGGTCTTGAAAATTTCTGATAAGTCAACTGTTAAAGTTTGAGAAACAAGCTGTTTGCCCAGGTGAGCAGGGCTTCACCTGTAGAAATTGTCTTCAACCTGTAGGAATTTCCTCTACAAACAACAACCACAAAATATAAATTGTTTTTGTTTTTATTTGCTTTATTTACAATCTTATCTTTTTTGGGCAAAGATTTCTTGGAATAAACAGCTAAGTTATGTCAACATACATAGGCTACAGTCTTATCCAAACCATAATGACACTGGTGGATTCAGTTTGCTTTCCTTATCTCCCTCTATTCAAAGATTATAAGTCAATATTATGTACATAGCAATTGACAGGTCATAAGTACTGCATGCTAACTGAGTGTACTACTGGAGCTCCAACAATTGATGTATCTTTGGTGACTTCTTAGTGTTCTTCTGAAGCTTCTTGAGCTCTACAACACTTGGTTCACACTCGTTAAGTGCTCTAATATAATCTGCATCACATTGTGCTGCGACTTAACTTTCTCATATCTGTCTCCCTCACTAGACCACAGCCCTGTGGGAATATAATACAACATCCAGAATGGTGAATAAAGATTTCTTTTACCTGATAGAATATAAATTGAATCCAGAAAATCAGTGGCAGCATAGAAGAGACTGTTGCTTCTCTTCCATTCAAGAGAAGTCTTTGAAACTCCTTTTATTCTCTAATATTCTTCATGGAGATGAAGATGAAGTTTATTTTAAACCTTTGATTATTTTAAACGTGCCTGCATAAAAGTGTTTTGAGAAGTAAATTATGCATCATGTTTCTCTTTAGTTAGAGTATGAATGGTGTGGAGAATTGTCTGGGCTAATGTTTGACATTTATTATTCACTCCTATATATTTGTGGTGAATATGAATAGTACCTGGACTCATCAGAAAACAACATAGGAAAGGCCTAACTTCAACACTGTGAATTCTCACTCCTTGTCTCACTTGCTTCCTTTTGTAGAAACTACAAGTGTATTTAATTTTTGTATCCTAGATCCATTACTACCTACAGAGGCTGCCGTGAGCTGAGGTTGCGCCACTGCACTCCAGCCTGGGTGACAGAGTGAGCCTCTGTCTCAAACAACGACAACAAAAAAAACCTGTTAGACACTTGAAAAAATTCCTGGCTTGTAGTTGATTATATATTTGGATAATTCCATTTCATCTAAGGAACTAAGTAATTTAGGAAATGTGTTCTTAACTCCTCTTAGAAGGGTACTCGTAGAGAACCAGAGTGGTGATTTTGTAAGCAGTGTTTTAGCCCTATGCAGTATGCACTCTTCCATAACTTCAGTAGTTCACGTAGTTGACTCACTACAATCTGACTTTGTTAATATCAAGATAATTGTTTTATCGTTATGAAGATTTTTTCACAACCAATTCTAATTATTATTTTCTTTGCATTATATTGCAAAGGCCTATAGTGCATTTATCTTTAAGCTTTTACTCTCTTCATTTAGTCAACATATTTCTACTTCTATGTTGCTTGCCATGCTGTGTAATTTTCTATGAACATTTTCATTTCAGATCCCTTGAAATGAAACTCTCTGGAGGAGCATCACCACTTTTTCTTCTCCTACTCTAATTCCCCTCTAGTTTCCCCTTTAGTTTAAGACTTTGTTTCAATATTTATTCTTTCCTTAAGCCTTTTAATTCATTTATATCCACTAAGTTGAATTCGATGAGGCAGGATATGTTTAAAAGAAGGACAAACCAAACAAGAATGCAAACCAATGAATTACACATACAATAGGAAATAATATACATTTCCCAATTCCCTGAGGGGTAAAATTGAGAGACTGGTTATACAAACAGTATTGCACAGCATGCTGATACTTGCTAGAAGTAGTCTATAGTGTTTTAGCTTTACTCAAAGATGATTCTGGAGGAGTGAGGAAATTAACTTTTTCCAGTGAGAATAAATTTGAGCAGTTTTTCTAGTCTGCTTTGCACTGAAAGTGAGCCATCCCAATATACAGATCTACACCATTTATACCTATCCAGGTGGTTGGAAACAGGTGTAATAAGATTGGAGGATGAATGATAAAATTTGGGAGCTAACCATGTTGGACTTGTTAAACTAGGCTCACAATGCAAGAATAATTGTTCCCTACAAACGTATTAAACAAAGGCCCTATGGTGAAGGAGGCGCTAAATAATCAGAAGGTCAATATGACTTTGAGGATATCAGTAGATCTCTTTGGTATTCCAGCCTTTGTTCAACTGGCTTATGAACAAAGTGACTATGCTGGAGGGACAAGCTACACACGGGCTTCAGCAGTGCAGGCCTCCTTCCATCAAGGCTGTTCTTATTACTGCCAGGAGCTCACTTGGCCAGCAGCAGTGACCATCCTAAGATATTACACCCAAGGGGGGCCAGATAGCTAGTGGCAGATTGATTATATCAATATTTTCTTTCATGGAGAGATAACTATTTGTCCTCATGGAACAGAGCCTTACTCTGAATCAGGGTTTACATTTGCCATCCCGAAGTACCATGCAATACTAAGCTTCCTGTTCGCCATTATGATTTTTCCCAAAATATTCTTCTAAGAAACTTATTTTACAATGTAATAAGTGAGGTAGAAGTAGAATTACACTTTGAATAACGGCACACTAGGTAATTAACATCAAGATTTCCATTGGCAACTAGATAATCCAGCAAAAACCCTTTAAACATGAAAATCTAGGCTGGGCATAGTGGCTCACGCCTGTAATCCCAGCACTTTGGGAAGCTGAGTAGGCAGATCACCTGAGGTCAGGAGTTTGTTCAAGACAGCCTGGCCAACATGATGAAATCCCATCCCTATTAAAAAAAAAAATTAGCCAGGCATGGTGCTGCGTACCTGTAATCCCAGCTACTCGGGAGGCTGAGGCAGGAGAATTGCATGAACCCAGCAGGCAGAGGTTGCAGTGAGCCAAGATTGTGCCACTGCCCTCCAGCCTGGGCAACAGAGCAAGACTCCATCTCTAAATAAACAAACAAACAAACATGAAAATCTAGAGAGGCAAGCATGGGCACAACTTCTTTCCTGGAGGGATTGGCTGATTTTAGAAGAAACATTTAAGGGGATAAGCAGAGCTTCTTACTGCTCCATGATATTAGGAGGACAAAAACTGAATACCAGTGTCTGCCAAACCATAAAAGAGGGCTTAGGAAATTCCCCTGCTTTGGGCTGAGACCCAGAGAAACTCCACCGTGGGAGTAAGAGTGAATTCAAAGTGCACCAACTCTCCTGCACACACCCACACAGGGAATTCAGCACAGATTCAAACCATTCAAATTCCGGAAATCAGATTAAAATAATCCCCTAAATGCTTGCTAATAAACAAATGCTCCATGGAGGAGGAAAACCCATTATCGTAAGCCTCTAGTTCTACAATTTTTCAAATACAGTCTTTGCAAGAGAAAAGAAAAAGAACCAGATACTTCTACAGCAGAGAATAACAAGCAGCTTTGGATAAAATTGCTTAAAATCTCTTTGAAGTCATTGAAGAACTTTTGGCTAAACAGGACTCTAGAAGGTGAAATCTCAGAAAGAAGGTGTGCAGAAAAGAGTTAACAGGCTGAGATGCTATCCTTAGCACTGCGTGCAAAGCTGGGCTTTGGCTAGTGTCTGGAAACTTGGATTACAGGAATGTTCCCACCATTCCCTCACTGATAAGGGGAGTTTACTCTGGGTAAACTGTATAAACAACATGGTTTATGCTGAATTCCTGCTTTCCTTCTAGGAGTCTGGAATTATAATCCATGCTAGGCAGAGGGTGTTTCTTATGACCAGTTTCCAATACAGACTTTGGGCAGGAAGACTCTAATGAGCATCCCTGGCAGACAACATTTCACACCTGTTGTCACAATTCAATAGTGAAGTAATTAACCACAGCCTGTGTAATTCCATGGGGAAGGAATTCTTGGAAGTTTGTGTCAGGCTTCCTGTAGACTTCACCCCATGTTCTTTTCCCCTTTGCTGATTTTGCTTTGTAATACTTTGCTCTAATAAATCATAGCCATGGGTACGACTGTGTGTTGAGCCTTGTGAGTGCTTCTGCTGAATCACCGAACCTGCGGTGGTGATGTGGACTTGTGGACTCCCATTACAGGAGTATTTTAACCAGAGAAATGAGAAGACATTCTGCAGCTATTTCTTCCTTTATGGAATTTGCCAAATCTGGGTAAAAGGCCCAAGAGGAAGTTACTGCTAAGAATCAGAGAAGCAAACAAGTTATGCCAACCACACAGGACTGGAGAAACAAAAAGAATCAGGGCCTTTAAAGTAACCAGCACTTGGGAGAGCGGAGATCTTAAGACAGGAAGTTCAGAGAGGTGAGCCTGACACTTTCTTTCCTCTTTTAACTTTATGATGGTGTGAAAGTGATATGCATTCAGTAGAAATCATACTTTGAATTTTGACCTCTTCCTGAGCTAGCAATATACAGTACAATACTCTGTTCTGATGCCAGGCAGTGGCAGCAAGCTGCAGCTCCCTGTCAGCCATGCTAATGTAAATGCTCTGAGCATGTGTAAGGTAGGCTAGGCTAAGCTACGATATAGTAGGCTGGATGTATTAAATACATTTTTGACTTATAATATGTTCAGCTTATGAGGAGTTTATCAGGACATAACCCTATTGCAGGTTGAGAGCATCTGTACTCGGATCTTTTTTATCCAATCTGATAATTCTTGCCTTTCAATTGCATCATTTAATCATTCACATTTAATATTATTCATAAAGGTAGATATTTTTGCCATTTTACTTTTTGTTTTCCATGTCTCATGTCTTTTTTGTTCCTCTATTTCTCCTTTACTTTTTTGCATTAAATGAATATTGTCAGGTGTAACATTTTCAAACTCATTTAATGATTTTTTTCACTGCAGCCTTTTGAATTTTTCTTACTCTTTGCTCTAGAGCTTACCTATACATATTAACCTATGAGAATCAGATTCAGATTTATACTACAGTTGACCCTTGAACAATGTGGGTTTAAACTGTGTGGCTCTACTTATACATGAATCTTTTTCAACCAAACTTGGCTTAAAGGTTTGTCCATTGAATGTGAAACCTGTGTCTATGAAGGGCTTTTTGGATATGGAGGTTCTGCAAGGCTGACAGAATTTTAAATATTCATATTTTTAAAAATACAGATTTATGCTGCTATATATTTTTACCCATAGTCCTTACTGAGTATGTGAGTTCTATGGGATACATGGGTGTGGGGAGCAGTACGGAATCAATCCCCTGTATATACCAAGGGACAAGAGTAACTTAAACCCACCGCGATATAGAAACGTTACTCACTTCCTCTTTCCCCTTTTTTGTGCTATTGTTGTTATACATACCAAATCTTTTTATTCTACAAACCCAAAAATACATTGTTACAATTATTACTTTATATAATCTTGTGTCTATTAAAGATGGAAAAAGAGGAGAAAGTGTATCTTTATGGCATTTGTTATATTTAACTTCCTCTTTACCTTGATACTTTATTTATTTATTTATTTATTTATTTATTTATTTATTTTGAGACGGAGTTTCGCTCTTGTTACCCAGGCTGGAGTGCAATGGCGCGATCTCAGCTCACTGCAACCTCCGCCTCCTGGGTTCAGGCAATTCTCCTGCCTCAGCCTCCTGAGTAGCTGGGACTACTGGTGCGCACCACCATGCCCAGCTAATTTTTGTATTTTTAGTAGAGACGGGGTTTCACCATGTTGACCAGGATGGTCTCGATCTCTAGACCTCGTGATCCACCCGCCTCGGCCTCCCAAAGTGCTGGGATTATAGGCGTGAGCCACCGCGCCAGGCCACCTTGATACTTTTTATTTGTTCTTGTGTGTTTGAGTTACCGTCTGGTGTTACTTTCCTATTCCAATATTTTGCCCCAAGCTACTGCCTTGTTCTGTTATTGCAAAGTATTTATTTCCATATGTTTTAGGCCCAAGAATACATACATATGTACATGCAAACATATACATACACACATGTAGTTTTATATACTTGCTTTGTAAATCAGCCAAGAGAAATGTGTTAGCTCATTTTTGCGTTGCTATAAAGAAATACCTGAGGCTGATTAATTTATAAAGAAAAGAGGTTTAGTTGGCTCACAGTTCTGCAGGCTGTACAGGAAGTACAATGCCAGCCGCTGTTTCTGTCACAGCCTCATCATCTAGTCACTTCCCAACAGGCCCCACCTCCAACATTGAGAATCACATTTCAACATGAGATTTGCAGGAGACACACATTCAAACCGTAACAAGAAGAAAAAGGAAGAACCCTGTGTGGGTCAAGATGGCAAGGGGGAGAACTATGTTGATTCTAGCTAAATAATTATAAGCTTGCTTGGCTCAGAGTACACTGAAGTTTATACACCAAACTAAACTATATTATTGGTGCAGTCAATTAGAAATCAAGTGGCAACAGGAGGCCTAAGGTAAAGACCATCCAAGAGCACAGTAGTACCGGGGAACACCTCCGGGTGGTTGCAGAGCAAGGAATACTGCTCTGGTCCCACGAATGCCTTCTCAACGTGGAGACGGTACCAGGGCCTCGTAAAGAGGGCTTATGCAAAGATCTCTGAGAAGGGAGGCGACCTCTGCTCACAAGATCCGGGAGGGTCTTTGCAGATGGGAGGTTGCAAGGAGGAGAAAAGCCTTGCAGGGCAGAGGCCGAAAGCAAGTAAACTCAAATGAAAGGCTCTGCCTAGGTTCTACCTCAGGCTCTGCCTAGGTTCTTGGAATATGGAGTGATTTTAATTGCTCGGTGTCCTCGATGCTTGGGAGATAAAAGCCTCTTAATGCATTGGGTGTGGTAAGCCCGGGTGGCTCCTCATCGGCTATACTTCCTTCTTTTTTTTTTTTTTTTTTGAGACGGAGTTTCGCTCTTGTTACCCAGGCTGGAGTGCAATGGCGCAATCTTGGCTCACCGCAACCTCCGCCTCCTGGGTTCAGGCAATTCTCCTGCCTCAGCCTCCCGAGTAGCTGGGATTACAGGCACGCGCCACCATGCTCAGCTAATTTTTTGTATTTTTAGTAGAGACGGGGTTTCACCATGTTGACCAGGATGGTCTCGATCTCTTGACCTCGTGATCCACCCTCCTCGGCCTCCCAAAGTGCTGGGATTACAGGCTTGAGCCACCGAGCCCGGCCCATCCACTATACTTCTGATGCAGCCCTACCCTGATAACAATTAGTGATAAACTCAGAGCACTAGTTTAGCAGGTCTTAGAAGGATCTCAAGTGCTCCTCCCCTCCCCATTTTACCTATCCCTTCATCCTCCCCTTCCGAGGCCAGGAACAATGAGATTATGCACAAAGTAAAAGTGTTTGGAGTCGAGAGCTCGAGACCCACACAGTTTCCACGCTTGCACTGGTCCCCTGGACCCATGCTGTAAATTCTACTCTTGTGTCTCTGTCTTTATTTCCTTTTCTCAATCCCTCATCACCGCTGGGACTAAGGGCACCCACGAATGTGGTTGGGGCTGGTACCCAACAACCATGCATTTATACTGCTATATATTTTTACTTTTACCCATACTTTTTGTTTTTTCATGTCGATTCCCACTTTCATTTGAGTTTACTTGTTTTCAGAGTAAGAACTTCCTTTAGTCTTTCTTGTAAAGTACCTCTGCAAGCAATCACTTTTTTCAGTTTTTTTATTTGGGAATGTCTTTATTTCACTTTCATTTTTAAAAGATGTTTTTGTTAGATATAAGATTCATGTTGACTGTTTTTTCTTTCTTCTTTCTTTCTTTCTTTCTTTCTTTCTTTCTTTCTTTCTTTTCTTCTTTCTTTCCCTTTCTTTCTTTTTTTTTTTTTTTTTTTTTTTTTGTTGAGACGGAGTTTGGCTCTTGTTGCCCAGGCTGGAGTGCAAAGGCGCGATCTTGGCTCACCGCAACCTCCGCCTCCTGGGATTCAAGCGATTCTCCTGCCTCAGCCTCCGGAGTAGCTGGGACTACAGGTGCACGCCACCGTGCCCAGCTAATTTTTGTATTTTTAGTAGAGACGGGGTTTCTCTACTACCAGGATGGTCTCGATCTCTTGATCTCGTGATCCACCCACCTCGGCCTCCCAAAGTGCTGGGATTATAGGCGTGAGCCACCGCCCTCTTGACTGTTTTTCCTTTCAGCATTTTGTATATGTTATTCTATTGCCTCTGGTCTTCATTGTTTCTGCTGAGAAGTCAAATACTAACTTTGAGATCTCTTGTACGGGATAAAATGTTTTTCTTTCCTGCTTTCCAGATTTTCTTTTGTCTCTTTTTTTTCCTGTGTTTTTTTGTTCGTTTGTTTAATACAGGGTCTCACTCTGTCACTCAGGCTGAAGTGCAGTGGTGCAGTCATGGCTCACTACAGCCCTGAAGAGATCCTCTCACAGCCTCTCAAGTAGTTGGGACTACAGGTACATGCCACCATGCCCACGTAAAGCATTTTTTTTTTTTTTTTTTTTTTGTAGAAACAGGATCCACAAAAAGATCACACCACCCTATGTTGCCCAGGCTGTTGTCAAACTCCCGGGTTCAAGTTATCCTCCCGCCTTTGCCTTCCAAAGTGCTGGGATTACAGGCATGAGCCACTGCGCCTGGCAAATTTCCTTTTTATCTTTATTTTCAGCATTTTTACTATCATGTGTCTGAATTTGTATCTCTTTGTGTCTATCCTACTTTGAGTTCATTGAGCTTCTCAGATACGTTGATTAATGTTTCCTCAACATATTTGGAACATTTTATGCTATCATTTCTTCAAATAGCTTTTTCTATTTTCTTCTTTTTCCTTCTTCTGATATTCTCCTTATGTGTATGTCGGTACACTTAAAAGTGTCCGACTGAGACTTAAAAGTGTTCTCTGAGACTTAATTTTTTCTTCATTCTATTTTTCTCTCAGTTTTTCTGATTGTCTATCAATTTATCTTCAAGTTTTTTGATTCTTCTGACACTTTAAATATAGTTTAGTTGAGCCCTTCTATTACATTTTTATTCCATTATTCTACTTTTCTTTTTTTTTTTTTATTTGAGACGGAGTTTCGCTCCTGTTACCCAGGCTGGAGTGCAATGGCGCACTCTTGGCTCACCACAACCTCCATCTCCTGGGTTCAAGCAATTCTCCTGCCTCAGCCTCCCGAGTAGCTGGGACTACAGGCGTGTGCCACCACGCCCAGCTAATTTTTGTATTTTTTTTTAGTAGAGACGGGGTTTCACCACGTTGACCAGGATGGTCTTGATCTCTTGACCTCATGATCCATCTGCCTCGGCCTCCCAAAGTGCTGGGATTATAGGCGTGAGCCACCGTGCTTGGCCTATTATTCTGCTTTTCAATTCCAGTATTTCCATTAGGTATTTCTAAAAAATAATTTATATCTCTTAATTAATACTCTCTACTTGCTGGGACATTGTCATCATAATTTTCTTTCCTTTTTTTTTTTTTTGAGACATAGTCTGACTCTGTTGCCCAGGCTGGAGTGCAATGGTTCACTGCAACCTCTGCCTCCCAGTTTCAAGCAAATCTCCTGCCTCAGCCTTCGGAGAAGCTGGGATTACAGGCACGCGCCACCACACTTGGCTAATTTTTTTATTTTACTTCGTTTACTTTTTAATGCATCATTTACTTGATTTCTTTGTACATATATAGTGGCTGCTTTGAAGCTTTGTCTATTAAATCTGAAATCTGGTTCCTCTCACATGCAATTTTTTAAATTCCTGAGTATGGCTCACACTTTTCTGTTTCTTTGTCTATAATTTTTTATGAAAATTGGACATTTTAGGTAATATATTGTTGGGACTATGGGTGCCGATTTTCCTCTCCCTCTCTGGGGCTTCTTTCTGTTATTTGCTTGAGTGTGTTTTTGTGACTTTGCTAGACTATTTTATGAAATTTGTTTTCTCCTACTGTGTGGGGTGACTCCTAGGAGGGCATTGCCTTGGATGTGCATGCAGTGAAGCCGGATGACAGTGATTTTAGCAGGATGTTCTTTGACTATCTTTTCCTCTAGTCTCTCTGTGAAACTCTCTGCCTCATTTGGTATCACACCCAACTGTAGACTCCATGGATTACCAGCTGATTCCTCTATTGTTTTCAACAACGCCCTGGGAGATAAATTGCTCTGCAGTCTGATCCAATTAACTCAGACAGTGGTAGTTTTTGAGATTAGTCTTCGAGGTTTATTCTGAGCCCAGAATAGGTTTCTGTTTTTTGTTTTGTTTTGAGATGGAGTTTCACTCTTGTTGCCCAGGCTAGAGTGCAATGGTGCTATCTCAGCTCACTGCAACTTCTGCCTCCCAGGTTCAAGTGATTCTCCTGCCTCAGCCTCCCAAGTAGCTAGGATTACAGGCACCTGCTACCACACCTGGCTAATTGTATTTTTAGTAGAGACAGGGTTTTACCACATTGGCCAGGCTGGTCTCAAACTCCTGACCTCAGGTGATCCACCTGCTTCGGCCTCCCAAAGTTCTGGGATTATAGGCATGAGCTACTGCGCCTGGCCAAGAGTATTTCTTAGCTGTTACTTTCCTGGGTTCTCTTTGGTGAAATAGCTGGTGCATAGTTGAGCTGGTGCTCTTAAATTAGAAGAACTGTTGTATTCTAGAACACCCTTAGGCTTGAACTTTCCCACATTATCTTTCAAATGAAGTCAGGTACTTCGGAGAAAATTTGGAACTCTCTTTTCTTATGAACTAACTCTCCCCATAAGAAAAATCTCTGAAGCACTATTCTTGGTGGGACAGTAGCCTCTGATCTTCTTGGCTTCCCTCTTTTTGCTGACTTGAGCAAGCTGAAGCAAAGGTAACTGGGGTCCCAGTATGCTTAGCCTGCTTGGGGTAGACTCTTCATTCTCTGTGTGAGTGTTGGGTGGAGGAAGGGAGCTCCTGATCTCCTGGCTGTACTCTCCTGGAATTTTTCCTTTTGAAGTTGGAGTTGGAGGGGTTGAGAAATGCTGGTGTTCTATCCTCCTGTTGAGATATGGCACCCCTTGATTAGGAGCTGAGGAGAGAGGGAGCTCCATTTTCCTGGGTGTATTCACCTAGAGTGGAGCTTCTGTCAGGCTGAGCTGGGCATATAAAGTTGAGAGGGGGTCCTGACTCAAATTCCACATACTCTTGTTGGTTCTTTCTGAGTTCTAGTAGGTTTTCTTTAATAAACGTTTCTTAATTTGCTGTATGCTTTGGAGAATTTCCAGAGACTTTAAATAGTTGTTTAAAAATAGTTTTTATCAGCTAAGCTTGTATGCCAGAAAGTGGGCCTTTGGAGTTTCTCATGCTGCCATACCAGAAGTTTAGAAGACAAATGGCCACTAACATTGGCTTTAAAAACATTTTGTGGTCTTCTGTGTAGCCAATGAATATACTTTTATGGTAAAATCACTAGCCAATCTTCAAACACACTTGTCTCTTCTTATTTCACTGATTTTTCTGTTTGAAAAAAGGTTAAAGATGTTTTGCTAAGTTGGGGCTACATGATCAGAAACATTTAGTTAGAATGCACTTCAAAGATAAAGCACTGGTATTAGAAACATTTCAGAGAAGTTAACTTTATTGTAGGTATGAGCACAATAGATGATTTGCCTCTAGAGACTATTTTAGGAGTAAATAATCTTGCTCCCAAAGACATTGCTGAAGTTAAATCAGCAATTATCAAAGAATTGACTGGTATAAAAATAAAACAAAAATCTAGTATAGGTCAATTGCTTGTGATTATCAATAAATGAGCGAAAACAAAACCAGCCTACACAACATTGCTCTCATCTACAAGGCCTGTTTCTTTAACAGCAGCCACCAAATTGACAGCCATCACTAAAATCCAGTTTCAGTATTCATCCCCAAATGCTGTCATACAATGGTAAAAGGTCCTATATGTCTTCCTTTCTCTTCCTGAAATAAAAACTCATGTAAATGGGCACTTTACTTAATTATTACTTTAGCCTTGCCGTGAAATGTTATTGGCTATAGGCTTCATTTAGACTAAAACTCAAAGTTCTCAAAATGCACAAGTCGAAAAAGATAAGCCCTGATTGGCCAGGTGTGGTGGCTCACGCCTGTAATGCCAGCACTTTGGGAGACTGAGGCAGGTGGATCACTAGGTCAGGAGTTTGAGACCAGCCTGGCCAATATGGTGAAACCCCATCTGTACTAAAAATACAAAAATTAGCCAGGCGTGGTGGTGCTTGCCTGTAGTCCCAGCTACTTGGGAGGCTGAGGCAGGAGAATTGCTTGAGCCTGGGTGATGGAGGTTGCAGTGAGCTGAGATCGTGCCATTGCACTCCAGCCTCAACGGCAGAGCAAGACTCTGTCTCAAAAGAAAAAAAGATAAGCCCTAATTGTTGTATCATACAACTTAATATAACAAAATATAAACATTATGAATAATGAGAATGATGTAATATCTGTGGATTTCTGCTTTTTTCTTGTGTGAAGATCAGAAAGAATAAGCATACTCTTGAAATTCTTTCTTACAGTAATTCACTAGAAGTTAACTAAAATTAGTTGCCCCCTTAAAAAAAAACTGGAAAATGTAATGATATATTTTATGCCAAAAGTAATTGGATTGCTAAAATAGATCTGCTTATGATTTAAAATATGAAAATTTGCCCATTTTAGTAACATTTTACACATCATATTTTAGCATTTCTAACCTTGCAGTTATACATGTGCATCTTGGGAAACAATTTTTATTGTAGTGGTCCTACCCTCACTTTTCATGTTAAAAAAGAAATGCTTCTTTATGCTAAGAAAGGTAATCAATACTATGTGTTAAATAGACATGTATTAGTTTGTTTTGCATTGCTATAAAGGAATACCTGAGACTGAATAATATTAAAGAAAAGAGGTTTACTTGGCTGTACAGTCATAGCATCCTGTGCATGTACATCTGCTTGGTTTCTCTGGAGGACTCAGGAAACTTACAATTAAGGTGGAAGGTGAAGGGGGAGCAGGCATCTCACATAGCATGAGAAGGAGCAAAAGCAATGCCAGGCTCTTTTTAACCAACTAGCTCTCTTGTGGACAAACAGAATGAGAACTCACTGATTACCATGGGAAGGGTATCAAGTCATTCATGAGAGATCTGCCCTATGACTCAAACACCTCCCACTCTGCCCCACCTCCAACACTGAGGATCACATTTCATGAGATTTGGAGAGGACGAAAATCTGAACACATCAGACAGTACTTGGCATCCCTGCTGGTGCTTAGTGATAGCCTTACGTATTTGTCATTGAGTTGCATTTCATATGTGCATATTTTCTGGTCTGGCTTTTTCCTCCTTTATGTCAAACAGTCATGTCCATATGTAAGCAATTCAATTCATACGCAGGTACTAAAGCCCTACTCTGTGTGAAGCCCTCCGCTGGGTACTAAGAATGCAAGGATGTGAAGGTCATGATTATTTGTGCTAGGTGTCCTGAGAAAACTAGCATAATGGGAGTGGGAAGGAGAAAAACTAATTTTGTCTGAAAGAAGAATCTGGTGAGGACTCACAAAAGAGGTGCTTACATAAGGGAACAGGAGTGGGATCACGTCTTTAATCCTAGCACTTTGGGGGGCCAAGACAGGTGGATCACGAGGCCAGGAGCTTGAGACCAGCCTGGCCAGCATGGTGAAACCCTCGCCTCTACTAAAAATACAAAAAATTAGCTGAGCATGGTGGTACGTACCTGTAGTTCCAGCTACTCAGGAGGCTGAGGGGCAGGAGAATTGCTTGAACCTCGCAGGCGGAGGTTGCCATGAGCTGAGATCTTGCCATTGCACTCCAGCCTGGGCAACAGAGCTAGACTGTCTCAAAAAATAAAAAAATTAGCTGGGTGTGGTGGCACATGCCTATAGTCCCAGGTACTTGGGAGACTGAGGCAGGAGACTCGCTTGAACCCAGGAGGCAGAGGTTGCAGTGAGCTGAGATCGTGCCACTGCACTCCAGGCTGGTGACAGAGAGAGACTCTATCTCAAAATAAATAAATAAATAAATAAAATAATAAAAAGAAAAGAACAGGAGTTTGACAGGTGAGTAAGGGAGAGGAGAGTCCTGGGGAGCGGAATATCAGGCAGAGGAGGAACTACAGGAGGAAAGTTCTAGAAGAATAAGAGACCCTGATGTGTTCAGAGCACTGTGGGCATGCAAACTTAGTGAGTCAGCAAGGCCATCTTCAGGGTTAATAATCCACTAGACAGATTCACAGAACTCACTAGAAGCAGTCACGTTCATGGTTGTGGTTTATTACAGCAAAAGGATGTCAATTAAAGTCAGCCTGTAGAAGACATGCATGGGGTGGTATGTTAGGCCGTTCCTGCATTGCTGTAAAGAAACACTTGAGACTGGAGCCAGGCGCGGTGGCTCACGCCTGTAATCCCAGCACTTTGGGAGGCCGAGGCGGGTGGATCACGAGGTCAAGAAATTGAGAACATCCTGGTCAACATGGTGAAACCCCGTCTCTACTAAAAATACAAAAAATTAGCTGGGCATGGTGGCACGTGCCTGTAATCGCAGCTACTCAGGAGGCTGAGGCAGGAGAATTGCCTGAACCCAGAAGGCGGAGGTTGCGGTGAGCCGAGATCGCACCATTGCACTCCAGCCTGGGTAACAAGAGTGAAATTCCGTCTGGATAATTTATAAAAAAAGAAGTTTAATTGGCTCATGGTTCTGCAGGCTGTATGGAAAACAGTGCTGGCATCTGCTTATGGGAAGGCCTCAGGAAGCTTCCAGTCATGGTGGAAGGCAAAGGGGGAGCAGGTGTCTCACATGGTGGGAGTAGGGCCAAGAGGTGGCGGGGAGGTGCTATGCACTTTTAAACAACCAGATCTTGTAACAACTCTCTTGCTATCATGAGGACAGCAGCAAGCCATGAGGGGTCCACCCCTGTGATCCAATCACTTTCCCCCAGGCCCCACCTCCAACACTGGGGATACATTTCCACATGAGGTTTGGTGGAGACACAGATCCAAACTGTATCAGGCAGAGGCCAGGAGAAGTTCATGTGTAGTTTCTAAGTTGTCCTCTGCCAGCAGGGTCATGGACTGTGTTAACTTTTCCCAGCAATAATGGGAGACAATCCACCTGGAGTATTATCAACCAGGAAAGCTGATCTGAGTCTTAGTGCACAGAGTTTTTACTGGGGCTCAGTCACATCGATCCAGTTGACTGTCTGGATAACTGACTTTTAGGCTCTAGCCCCTCTAGAGGTCAAGCTGATACTACATGGCCCCAAACCCCCACAATAAATCACACTGTTAGACTGCCCAGTGGGGCCTCAGGTCCCCAGGTAAACAAAGTCATTCTTATGAAGCAAGACATTCTAAGGGCTTAGAGATGATCTTTTAGGAGCTGAGGGTAAAGGCCAGACCTCTCTTGAGGGCCTACTTAATTCTTTACTACACAAGGTATAAGGAGTCCAGTCTGACTGGAGTGCAGAGTTTATTAGAGGTTGGAAAGGTGGTCAGGGCCAGATGGAGAATCACTGATGGGTGACAAATGGAGGGGAAGTAAATGCCAGTAACAGAAGATGTAGATCAAAGATGCATGGAATTAACAGCTATGTTTGGGGAATGTGGTTTTCAGCATTACTTCTCTCCACATAATGCCTGGAAGACCAGAATAGAGGCATAATAAAACCAACATCACAAGCGAAAGAAGTGCCAAATTGTTTCTGTGTGCTGGAACATTACAGCATGTGTTTCACAACAGTGCCGTACAAGAAAATCTAGCCATAGCAATCTACTGAAATTGAGTATACAGTGGATCAGACTGAAAAGGAATCTATGGGTGTCAGGACTCTTGTTATCTCACACAACTGAAGAGCATCAATATCTTCCAAAAGAATTTGTCAAATGGACCTTTTTACCACTCCATTGTGTGGAACTATGCCTGTGCATTGCCCTATTTTTCATCATTTAAGCTCTTCTTATGTTTTATTCTACTAAAACAAAATTATAAACTCAGAAAATTTGGAGGCAAGAGAGGTCTTAATGCTCTTTTAAATCCACCTTTTGCTTAAGGGCAGCCCTCAGACTGCCTGCATGAGAACCTTCTGGGAAAATTTCTTATTCCTAATAACGGAGATTATGGTTCGACAAATCGGGGAGTAGGGGTGGCAGTGGGAAAGAAGCGTGGAAATCTGCATATTTATGTATTTATTTTTGAGACAGGGTCTTGCTTTGTCGCTCAGGCTGGAGATCAGTGGCAAAATCTCGGCTCACTGCATTCTCCACCTTCTGGGTTCAAGTGATTCTCCCGCCTCAGCCTCCTGAATAGCTCAAAGTATGAGCATGCTCCACCACACCCAGCTAATTTTTGTATATTTTTTTGGTAGAGACAGGGTTTCGCCATGTTGGCCAGGCTGATCTCAAACTCCTTACATTAAGTAATCCTCCTGCCTCAGCTTCCCAAAGTGCTAGGATTACAGGGGTCACCACGCCCTATGAATCCTTCAAAATACGATGATTTGTTTAGATAAGCACCAGGAAAAGAGTTGGTTCAGTGAAGTGTCTAATACCTAAAAGTCTCTTAATAAAGGGTTTTTGGGGCCGGGTGCGGTGGCTCATGCCTGTAATCCCAGCACTTTGGGAGGCCGAGGTGGGTGGATCACGAGGTCAAGATATCAAGACCATCCTGGTCAACATGGTGAAACCCCATCTCTACTAAAAATACAAAAATTAGCTGGGCGTGGTGGCGTGTGCCTGTAATCCCAGCTACTCAGGAGGCTGAGGCAGGAGAATTGCCTGAACCCAGGAGGCGGAGGTTGCGGTGAGCCGAGATCGCACCATTGCACTCCAGCCTGGGTAACAAGAGTGAAACTCAGTCTAAAAAATAAATAAATAAACGGTTTTTGAATAGTTATTCACTCTCCTAACAGACATCCTAGATTCCAGGGTCCAGAAGAAGGGGCTGAGGGGTTCTGCGATGCCAGCCAGGCTCAGCCAGTTTTTGGCTAGATGCCACCAGGTGCTGGTACATTTTTGCTTCAGTGTTACCTTTGTTTCATAATAAAAGTTTATTTTTAAAAATCCAGGCATTTTTGTTGAACTAGGTAAGGAGAAAGGGAAAGTTTGCCTCTCCTAGATACCGTTATTCTTTTGTGAGGGCCTGAACCAGTCTGGACCAGGAGACTGACTTGTACACTAAACATAAGGTCGATTGCTTCTTCTTCTTCTTTTTTCTTTTTTTTTTTTTTTGAGGCAGAGTCTTGCTCTGTCACCCAGGCTGGAATACAGTGGTGGGATCTTAGCTCACTGCAACCTCAGCCTCCCAGGTTCAAGCAATTCTCATGTCTCAGCCTCCCAAGTAGCTGGGATTACAGGCGCACACCACCACGCCCGGCTAATTTTTTATATCCCCACCTTCTAACCTCAACTTCTGCAAACCAGTGCTTCCAGTCTTTGACTTTTAATTCATTTTCTATTTTTAATACATGTGTAATTGTGCCCCAGATTGTACATGTATTAAAGAAACCTACCCAGGTATGTATTTTTCATTTTGGTAATTTGAGGTCTTTAAGTCTGAATGTGTAAATGGTTTGCTCATCTTGGCTATCTATAAGTCAGGCAGAATCAGGTACTAGCCTTATATATTTAAACATTTTTTTATTCAGTAGTATATTACATATTTCTCTTTCTTTTGTTACTTTTCTTTTAATATTTTATACTAGTATATTTTACGTGTATCTGAAAATGGCCTCCATTTTGTCATGTATCATTCTTTTTTTTTTTTTTCAAAACTGAGTCTCACTCTGTCATCCAGGCTGGAGTGCAGTGATATGATCTCGGTTCACTGTAACCTCAGCCTCCCAGGCTCAAGCAATTTTCCTGCCTCAGCCTCCCAAGTAGTTGGGACTATAGATGCATGCCACCATGGTCAACTAATTTTTGTATTTTTAGTTGAGACAAGGTTTCACCATGTTAGCCAGACTAGTCTTGAACTCCTGACTTCAAGTGATCACCTCAGCCTCCTAAAGTGCTGGGATTACAGACATGAACCACCGTGCCCATACGTGTATCATTCTTTCATAGCCGAGAGAAATAAATGAGTCAATTCTTCCTAGCTTTTAGAATAGTTTTAATATTTAATGCCACCTATTTAGAATAACTTTCAAATTTAATACACCAGTCAGTGGAGATAGAAATATTAATTGATCTGAGTTATCAAGTATCAGTGCTGTTCTGGAAAAAAAGAAGTGCCAGCATTTAGATGATATTATTATAACTAATCATCATCTCATCATCATTATCATCGTCACCATCATGATCATCAGTAATGGCACTATGTGATAGTCTTACTAATCTTTCCAGATGAATTACACTATAAATTTGTCCAGAGAGTGGGCTGGAGACTGTAACTGGTACTTAATGTAATCTAACTTAATGAACATATTAATATTTTATTTAGTTTTCTCATGCAAGAATAAGACATATGTCTTCATAAATTTATTTTCCCTCTATTAGAGTTTTGTATCATCCTGTAAATACTGAAATTGCAAAATTATAAATCATGCTAAAGAAATCCTCTATAACTTAATATATTTCATATTTATCAAACAACTTATTTAGACATAAAATATTTGATATGCTATGTGAAAAGCCAGAATACATGATGCCATGTATAAATATAAGTGATTTCAGGAAAAATTGAAAACAATTATATAAAAATAACAACTTATGGGATGATAGTAGCACTTTTTTCCTTCTTGGCAAATTTTCTTTAATGATATTATTCATTTCTGCTGAGAAGAAATTAAGCAAAAATGGTGAGATGATTTAGATATCTGTCCCCTTCAAATCTTGTGTTGAAATGTAATCCCCAAGCCAGGCATGATGGCTCATGCCTATAATCTCAACACTTTGGGAGGCCCAGGTAGGCAGATCACTTGAAGTCAGGAGTTCAAGACCAGCCTGGTGAAACCCTGTCTCTACTAAAAAAAATATACAAAAATTAGCTGAGTATCCTGGTGCACTCCCGTAAATCCCAGTTATTCACTACTTGGGAGGCTGAGAAAGGAGAATCGCTTGAACCCAGGAGGTGAAGGATGCAGTAAGCTGAGATCACCACTGCACCCTAGCCTGGGCAACACAGTGAGGCTCCATTTCCAAGAAAAAAAAAAAAAGGAAAAAGAAAAAGAAAAAGAAGAAATGTAATCCTCAATGTTGGAGGTGGGCCTGGTGGGTGGTGTTTGAGTCATGAGGGTGGATCCCTCATGAATGGCTTAGTGCCATCACTTTGATGGTAAATGAGTTCACAAAAGATCTGGTTTTTAAAAACTGTGTGGCTCCTCCCCACTTCTCTCTCTTTCTCCCTTTCTCCTTCTACCACGATTATAAGCTCCCTAAAGCCCTCACCAGAAGTCTTGTGGATGGCAGCACCATGCTTCCTGTATAGCCTGCAGAACCATGAGCCAATTAAACCTCTTTTTTTTTTTTTTTTTTTTGAGACAGGGTCTCCCTCTGTCACCTCAGCCTCCTGAGTAGCTGGGACTACAGGTACGCACCACCATGCCTGGCTAATTTTTGTATTTTTAGTAGAGACAGGGTTTCACCATGTTGACAAGGCTGGTCTCGAACTCCCTAGCCTCAACCAACTGCCCACCTCAGCCTCCCAAAGTGTTGGCATGAGCCACCATGCCCCGCCCTAAATCTCTTTTCTTTATAACTTACCCAGACTCAGGTAACAGTAATGCAAGAATGGTTTAACACAGATGGTGAGTTTTGTAAAATATTTTCTTTTAAATTGTGACTTATACCTTTATTCTCTTGAAAGCATGATGAATTATGTTTTAATTCACTTTGCTTTCTAGGAAAAAGTGCTATGGATTCCCAAAGGCATGGTTTTTTTAGCTTTCAACGACTAAATTTCTTTAGGATTTGATAAGTTCTACATTTTTGATATTATTGGTCTTACTTGTCATACATTTTCTTGATTTTGTTTTATCAGCTTGAAGACTATATTTATATAGTATATTTCTAGGTAGAAATAAAATTTGTTAGAGAATATAAGAAAATCATAATATCTTAATTTTTCCTTCAACATTTTATAATAAAAAGTGTCAAATGCTACAGAAATGTTGATTCCTAGTGCTTATTCCTTTATCCAGTGGTTGTCCACCCCTCTCTGGCCAGGTTATAAAGACATAAAAAATGTCTCCATGTGTTGAAAAATTTTCTCTAAGAGGGAAAAATTATGAGCCACTATTCATGAGGGATATTAGTATGTCATTTTTAAAAATAGTTTGACATTAGAGTTATTGTCTCATAACATGAGTGGGTGGTGCTTCCTCTTGCTTTATTTTCTAAAAAATTTTACATGAGATCTGTATTATTCCTTTCTCGACTGATAAAATTTACCAGTGAAACTAAGTGTACTAGAATTTACTTTGTGTGTAGGTTGCTGGTAACGAATTAAATTATTTTAACAGAAATAGAGCTATTCAGATTTTCTGTTTCTTCTTGTGTCAATTTTGATAAGTCATATTTTTCTAGGGGTTTGTTCATTTCATATAAGTTGTCAAATTTGTTGCATAAGGTTTTTCATAATATTCTCTTACAATCCTTTTTAATATTGGTTGAATCTATGGTTATAATTGTTTTTAAGTTCTTGGTTATTTGGGTTCGCTTTTTTCTTCATTACAAAAAGTTTGTCAGTTTTGGATTGTTTCCAGTTTAGGGCTATTACAAATAAAGCTGTATGAACTTTTGTGTACAAGTTTGTATGTGTGCATGTTTTCATTTTGCTTGGATGTATGCCTATAAGTGAAATTTCTGGGTGATGTGTGATGTGATAACTATGTTCTATCATTTGAGAAACCATTAAACTGTTTTCCACAGTGGCTGGATTATTTTACACTCCCTGACTCCAGTAGTGTATGAGGGTTGCAATTCCTTTACCACCTTTCCAAAATTTGTCAACACTGTCTTTTTTTTATTCTAGCTATTCTAGTGTGTGTGAGGTGGTGTCTTATTGTGGTTTTGATTTGCATTCTCTAGTGACTAATGATATTGAATATCTTTTTATGTGGTTACTGGCCATATGTATATCTTCCTTGGCTGCTGCGGTTTAATTTATCATTTCTTCCATGTATGGTCTATGCTTTAGTGTTCCTATCTAAGAAACTTTGTTTATCTCAAGGTCATTAAGATTTTATCCTAGTTGTCTTCTGGAAGTTTTATAATTTTAGGTTTTCTGTTAGTCTATTATACAGTTTGTCTTAATTTTTATATATGATTTGAAGAAAGGGTCAGTGTTCATTTTTTTCCCATACAGATATGTGGTAGTTCCAGCACCATTTGTTGAAAAGATTTTTCTTTTCCCACTGAATTTCCTTGACACTTAAAAAAAAGCATATATGGTCTATTTCTGGACTCTGTATCCAGTTCTCTTGGTCTATATATCTACCTTTTACTAAGGTCAAACTGTTTTGTTGCTGTAGCTCAGGGCTTCTCAGTTTCAGATTATTTAAATTTTGGTTCCAATAATTCTTTGTTGGCAATATCAAAGAATTAACTTTTGGCTTTGTTAATTTTCACTATTGCATGTTTTCTATTTTCTGACTTTTGTTGTAATTCATTTTATTTCCTTTCTGACACTTACTTTGGGTTTACTTTGTTGTTATTTTTTTAGGTTCTTAAAATAAAATCATAGATCATTAATTTAGAACTTTAAAATGGTTTTCTAATTAAGCATTTAAAACTATGCATGTCTCCCTAAGCACTGCTTTACCCACATCCCTGACATTTTAATGTGTTCTATTTTTGTCAGTGTTTAAAAAGAATTTCTAAATTCCCTTCTAATTTCTCCTTTGACACATAACATTTGAAAACTTGCATTTAATTTCCAAATATTTGAGGTTTCCTAGATATCTTACTTTTATTGGTTTGTAATTTAATTCTATTGTGGTTGGAGAATATACTCTATATGCTATCAATTCCTTAGAAGTTATTGAGATTTGTTTTATGGCTCAGCATATGGTCTATCTTGGTGAATGTACAATGTGCACTTGAAGAGGATAAGTATCCTGAAGTTGTTGGATGTAATATTATGCAAATGTTGCCTATATCATGATATTTTATAGTATTATGCAAATCTACTATGTCCTGAATTTTGTCTAGTTGTTCTATCAATTGATAAAGGAAGTATTTTAAAATATTTTACTATGATTGTAGAATTATCTCTCCCTCCCTTTAATTTGGTTATTTTTTCTTTATATATTTTGAGGTTCTGTTATTAGGCACATATTTATACTTTAAATGTCTTTCTGATGGATTGTTTCTTTCGTATTTCTGATATATTATCTTTTATCTCTGACAACCTTTTTTTGTCTTACTGTCTATTTAATGTGATATGAATATATCCTCTTCAGCCTTCTTAGGCTTGTTTTTCCAAATACCATCTTAGTTGGGGGCTAGAGCTTCAACAAGTGTGTTTTGTGGAAACACAAATATTTAGTCCCTAAAAATGTTCTTGTGATTCATATTTGAAATAAGTTTCTTGTAGACAGCCTATAGTTAGGCTATGTTCTTTTATCCACTCTGCCAATCTTTGTCTTCTAATTGGTGTGTTTACATTTAATTAAATTAAATTACATTTAATGTAATTATTGATATGTCCGAGCTTAAATCTTTCATTCTATTTTTAGTTTTCTGTTAGTTTCTTCTTTCTTGTTTATTTGTTTTATTTTTTTCTGACTTTCTCTGTGTTGCTTAATATTTTTTAAAAAAAGAATTATTGGTGTATTTTTTCTTTTTTTTTGAGGCAGGGTCTCACTCCCATTGTCCAGGCTGGAGTGCAGTGGTGCAATCATGGCTCACTGCAGCCTCAACTTCCTGGGGTCAATCAGGAAGGCTGCCTTCCACCCCAGTCTTCCAAGTAGCTGGGACTACAGGCACAAACCACCACACCTGGCTAATGTTTTGTATTTTTACTAGAGATGGAGTTTTGCCATGTTGCCTACGGTAGTATCAAACTCCTGGCCTCAAAGTATCTGCCCACCTCAGCCTCCCAAATTACTTACAGGCATGAGCCACCATGCCAGGCCAGTATGTATATTTTTTGTTGCATATACTTTCAAACCTATCTGTGTCTTCTTACATAGGGAAGACACAAATAAAGATGGTATCATGTGCAGAACATATGGTTGAGTCTTGCTTTTTTTTACCCACTCTGATAATTTTTGCTTTTAAATGTGTTTAGGTCATTAACATCTAATGTAATGATTGATATGGCTGGATCTAGGTCTATCTCCCATTTCATCATCTCACCATCTGTACACTTCAGTTTTTGTTTTCTGTTCCCATCTTACTCCTTTTGAAACAATTTTCTTAGTACTCCATTTCAATATATCTATTTTATTTTTAGCTATATTTCTTTGGATTGCTATTTTGACGGTTGCTCTAAGAATTATAATATACATCCCTAACCAGAATGTCCATTTTTAATACAGTGCTTCAAAGATTTTCCTGGAAGCCTACCCAGCAGATGTCTATTTACATCTCATTGGCTAAAATTGGGTTTAATCACTACTTTTCGACCAAGCATTGTCCATGGATAGTGACTTGGTCCATGGATAGACAAATTTGATTCACATTCTGGAACTGGAGGATGAATCCATCTACACTGAAATAGGGGATTCTTTCTGTTTGGTATTTGTTAGTAGGAAAGAAAGAGGGTGAGTACAAAGTTAACAGGAGTCAGTGTCTGCCATAGTCATTAACTTGTCTAAGGTACTTAGTGTGCCAACATTTTAACCTCAGCACATTTTTAACACAGTTATTTTTTATTGTTATTTCCCTTTAATTATCTCATTAATAAAGGAAAGCTATCCCTTTCAGAAAATTACATTAAATCTAGCTTCTAGTATTTGTTGCCCACGCCTCCTATTCCCATTTTGTTGTATTTCTTAGGCTAGGAATAGCCTTTGGAATACATTTTGAAAGTCCGTGCAAAACTGGCCTATGGTAGATAATGCTTATTCTTTCTATGGTAGAAAATGAAATTTCATGCAAAATCAGTTCAGTTTTATTCTGGCAGATCAGAATTCCTCTTGAGATTATTTTGCCATAAAGGAGATAACCATAACTTTTCTTTAAAAAAAAAAAGTAAAAGAAAAAAAGATTAATTTGGGCCATTGGCTATTTCCTTTCTCATTTTTAAAAGAAGGTAGGTCATAAACAATGTTACATGTAATTTTGTTTCTAAAAGCTTAGAAGTAGTATTTTAATCATCTTTGACTTACTACATTTTGGTACAATATGGATATACTTGTGGAAATATTCATAACTAGAGGAAAAAAAGAATTGGCATTTGCAAAGTTTAATTAAATATAAGATGTTTGGTTTGTGAAAACCAGGCCATAATTTTGAAAGCACATTACCCACCTTTTTCTCCAATAGGAAGGTGCAGCTACTCATTACTGTTGATTGAATTATAAATTCTCTAAGGCAGAATATAATTCTCCGTCTCATTAGCAACTTGTGTGTGCAGGGGGACAGGTTGTTTAGCCTTATGGTGATTTACAACTTAATAAATACGTATATACATATTATCTTTTTTTTCTTTCTTTCCGAGGCAGAGTCTTGCTCTGTTGCCCAGTCTGGAGTGCCATGGTGCAATCTTGGCTCACTGCAACCTCTGCCTTCCAGGTTCAAGAGATTCTCCTGCCTCAGCCTCCCAAGTAGCTGGGACTACAGACATGTGCCACCATGCCCAGCTGATTTTTTTGTATTTTTAGTAGAGACAGGGTTTCACCCTGTTAGCCAGGATGGTCTCAATCTCCTGACCTCGTGATCCGCCCACCTTGGCCTTCCAAAGTGCTGGGATAACAGGCATGAGCCACCGTGCCCAGCCTTATACACATTATCTTATTGGATTTCCTTAACCTTCCAAGGAGGTAGTGGAGGAAATATCTCCCATTTTACGGATATTTCCTCTATGCTAGCATCCCCAGGGCCTCCATGCTATACAACTTCCTTGGAGTTGGACCATGTGCCACCTGCAAAGAGACTTTCCTGCCTTCTAAGTGTTTCCAGAGGGACAGCATGCAGAGTCTGGGTGGGAATCATTGACTGTTTCATTAACATCCCCAGACCTCACTCAAAGTGCCAGCACTGCCCTCCTGCCATCGTGACATTCAGAAATGCCCCTCCCCACCAACCGCCAGATGCCCCTGGGAAGCAGTGCCATGTCAGGACTCTGTACCATGCTGCCTCTCTAATGTCCTAATTGGCAGGATTTATAATCACAGTGAATAAAAATAGCCTCGACAAAGAATTTTGAACATTTTGGACCAAACACATAAACCTCCTGTATGCAAGCTTGCTTGAGGACATGCAAGGGAGTGCTTGGAGGAGATTAAGAAATATTTGGACCAACCTGGGCAACATAGGGAAACCCTGTCTCTATTTTAAAAATGCAAAAATTAGCTGGGCATGGTGGTGTGCGCCTGTAGTTCCAGCTACTTGGGAGGCTGAGGTGGGAGGATGGCTTTAGCAGGAGAGGCAGAGATTGCAGTGAGCCATGATTGTGCACTGCATGCCAGCCTGGGCAAGACCCTATCTTTAAAAAAGAGAAAGAAAGAAAGAAAGATTTGGAATCCCTGAAGCAATATGAATGCCAAAGCTTAGAAAAGGAGTTGGAATACAAGAATCACCTCAAAATAATAATCATGGCGACAGCACTAAGAATGCTCAAGCCAGGTGTGGGGGTTCAAACCTGTAATCCCAGCACTTTGGGAGGCTGAGGTAGGTCGATCACGTAAGCCCAGGAGTTTGAGACCAGCCTGGCAAGTGGCAAAACCCCATCTCTACAAAAATGAATAAATAAATAAATAAGAAAAACACACATACAAAAATTAGCCAGTGTAGTGGCATGCACCTGTAGTCTCAGCTACTTGGGAGGCTGAGGTGTGAGGATTACTCGAGCCCAAAAGGGGCTCATGCCACTGCTCTCCAGCCTGGGCAACAGAGTTGACAGAGTGAGACCCTGCCTCAAAAAAAAAGTGAGACCCTGCCTCAGAAAAGCAAACAAACAAAAAAAGAATGCTAACACTGTGTTATTACTATGTGCTAGGCACAATATCAAGCTACCTGCAGGTACTATCTAATTTAATTCTCACAACAGTGCCACGCAGTTGTTGCTACCATTACCCTTGTAGATCAGTGAACTACCGTCATCCCTTGCCACAGTCATGATTATAACCTCCTTGCTGGTTTTAAGGAATTAATCAGTACTTTACCCTTCTGGAGTCCACTCTCGATAGAATCAACCTGAGCCAATTTTATAAAACAAAATCAGATTGCATAACTCCTCTGCTAAAACTCTCCAGTTGCTTCCTGTCCCTGAATAAAATCAGAAGTCCCACAGTGGCCCACAGGATAGATACGTCCTGGTTCCACCTGCCTCCCTCGTCTCCTCCTCTGTCCCACACGACCCTCACTCCAGCCACACCGGCTTCTTCCCATTCTTCCATAGGCCAACCTTAGTCCCACCTTGGAGTCTGCAATCACTGTCTCTCCCCAAGATGTGACTCACTCTCTTATCTATTTGGCCTCTGCTCAGACTTATGACCTGAAGAGCCTTTCCTGGTGACTTCACCCAAAGTAACCTCGGTCCTTCACTCTCTGCCTTCCCACCCACCCCAAACACTGACCTTTGCCTCCCAGAGCCTAGGCCCTCTGACACTAGTAAGTGCCCTTTGTCCTCTCATTCATTGTTTCTCCAGTCATAAGTATGTGAGCTCATAAACCCGGGCCTAGTCTGTTTCTCCCCTGAAAACATCCCTTAGAAAACATAGTAACTCAGTAAATATTTCTTATCTGTGGCTGACAGAAGTAAAGTGACTTGTCCAATGTTCAAGCTAAAAAGGGGTGATTTACACTCTGAACTCCCAGACTGTCAGAGAAGACTCTCCTTTGAGAAGAGGAAAAAAAAAAAAAAAAAATTCAGATGGAAGAGACGTTTAGTGTGGTAGATGGGAATGGGGGAAAGCCTTTCTCCTCTCTCCCAGGGAATGCTCAGTGGAACTTTTTAAAAAAATGCATGCAATAACCAAACACAATTGTATAAAAGGCAAAAACTAAGGTGCAGACACTGAGACTTCAGCAAGTCAGGAGTTGGTGAGTAAATTGGAACCGGAGTTGTTTCTTTCTGGGCTATGCGGTTGCTAGACAGCTCTCTGCTTTAGCCTTGCTGTCTAATTGTCATATGTAGGAATTATGCAACTGCAGAATGGTGTACACTGTTTCTTAAAGCAGCTCGGTAGTGGTCATTCTGAGCAAAATTTAGGATTAGTTCAGAAATAACTGATGCGTCCAGGGGAGCCAGAATTGCAGTGTGCCTATTAACAGTTGCTTCGTCCGTTGCTTTAGTCATATTCAGTTTATCAGTTTTCCTCGTCCAGCTTTTGGCATGGTATCCTTTTGTCCCTTTCTCCTCCTGTATCATAACTTCCAGGGAGCCCACCCCTCTGCATGTTGCATACTTTAAATGTTTTTTAAAGTAATTATACAATTTTAAAAATGGCTTATCTTTTTGGCTAGGGGGAAGCAAGGGAAGTCGGCAGGCTGGATCTTCAGATGATGTGGACTCAGTTTCTTGCTGGAATTTGCAAAGCCGATTTAAATACGATCTTAATTGTCAGAAGATTGTTTTTAAAATATAGAAATTCAAGAAGAGAGACTTTGAGAAGGCAAATTTGAAGAACTCTAAATCTTTTTCATTTAAATATAATGTTAACCACAGAACTTGTCTAGCTGGACGTCACAGTCTGTACGACATAAGGAAGTCATCATAATAAAAACAGCTTCACGGCCTTGCTGGTGTTTGGTGCTGTCATTGCCCTTATATAATTTTTTGCACGTTGTTGGTTAGAAAATTAGCAGTGTGCTGGGCGTGGTGGCTCATGCCTGTAATCCTAGAACTTTAGGAGGCTGAGGCTGGTGGATCACAAGGTCAAGAGATCGAGATCATCCTCGTCAACATGGTGAAACCCCGTCTCTACTAAAATACAAAAAATTAGCTGGGCACAGTGGCGTGTGCCTGTAATCCCAGCTACTCAGGAGACTGAGGCAGGAGAATTGCCTGAACCCAGGAGGCAGAGGTTGTGGTGAGCCAAGATCACGCCATTGCACTCCAGCATGGGTAACAAGAGTGAAACTCCATCTTAAAAAATAAAAAAAAGAAAAAGAAAAAAGAAAATTAGCAGTGTATGTAAGAGCTCTAAAGGGCAGATTGTTAAATAATGGCCACTAGCTATGAAGCAATGAATGAATCAGCAGAGGAAGTACGATGACTTATAATACAGAAATGATGATTCCAGAACTTTTCAAGGTTGCTTGAAGCACTGTTGGAAGCAAATAAGGTTTGTGTGAGAAAAAAAATTCAAGAATGCCTGAAAGTCACATGGCAATCATGACAAAAATTCAAAGTGGTTCACAGACAGGGATAAAGGTGTAAACAATGCAAGGTCGACACAGGTGCAATTTGTGTGGGGAGGGAGGGGATGATGGTGGGAGCGAGCAGGAGGGGAAGAATCACTTAGCCTTCCATGGATTTATGTTTAACATTCTATTAAAGAACACTTGGATTTAATCCAATGCTGACTTTACTCTAAATCTGTTTGGTGTAAGCAGGAAGGGAGCCGAAGGGCTGAAGGGTAGGGACTGACTTGCTTAGTTAACTAGAGAAGCAGATGGGGTTGGGAGGTTCTGTGGTGTGTCTCTTCCTCCATAGACAAGGCTGAACCTGGGCGCGAAATAAGGAGTTGGGGCTGGGTGTGGTTGCTCACACCTGTAATCCCAGCACTTCAGGAGGATGAGGCCTGAGGATTGCTTGAGGCCAAGAGTTCAAGACCATTCTAGGCAACCTGGAAGATCCCGTCTCTACAAAAAATATTTTTTAATTAAAAAAAAAAAAAAAAGGGCCAGGTGTGGAGGCCCACGACTGTAATCCCAGCACTTTGGGAGGCCGAGGCAGGTGGATTACGAGGTCAGGAGTTCGAGACCAGCCTGGCCATGGTGAAACCTCGTGTCTACAAAAAATACAAAAATTCGCCGGACGTGGTGGTGGGCACCTGTAATCCCAGCTACTCGGGAGGCTGAGGCAGATAATTGCTTGAACCTGGGGAGTGTGAAGATTGCAGTGAGCTGAGTTTGCACCACTGCACTCCAGCCTGTGTGGTAGAGCAAGATTCTATTTCAAAAAAAAAAAAAGAAAGTTTGGGGGCCCTTCAGTCTTGGAGCTCTGAGACCACATCTAAAGGAGTGGACACGTGGTTGGGGTTGTGAACAAGTCCTACACAATGTGGGATGTGGGATGTGGGGTGTGGGGTGTGGGATGTGGAGCAAAAGGCTGGACCTTAGCTTCTTCAAGGGCTCAGCCCCAGGGTATGTACAGACAGATTATGCCAAGAAGTCTCCAGGTCTTTTACCACCTACTGCCATTCAGAGGGAAAAGGAAGAATGTAGGAGAATGTTTGCCAGGTCCCCTCTCTCCCTTGTTCAGCTCTGCAGCCCTCAGGTTCCACCTCTACACTCCCCACCCTTAATGACATCTGTGCTCATCCACACCTTAATAGGTTCCAGTTTGCCATCTCCTGGTGAAACGACATTTCCTTTTTGGTATCAGTAATACATTTTTTATGTTCCAGCAACAATGATAAGAGTAATAAAATGATTTTTGCCAACCACCTTCCTCCTGCACTGATTAAACACTAATAGTGGGATAGAAGGAAACCTCATTAAAAACAAACCCATGTGGCCAGGTGTGGTGGCTCATGCCTGTAATCCCAACACTTTAGGAGGCTGAGGTGGGAGCATCATGAAGTCAGGAGTTCAAGACCAGCCTGACCAATATGGCAAAACCCCATCTTTACTAAAAATATAAAAATTAGCTGGGTATGGTGGCGCGCGCCTGTAGTGCCAGCTACTCCGGAGGCTGAGGCAGCAGCATCACTTGAACCCGGGAGGCAGAGGTTGCCATGAGCCAAGATCTCGCCACTGCACTCTGGCCTGGGTGACAAAGTGAGATTCTGTCTCAAAAAAAAAAAAAAAAACAACCAAAAAACAGAAAAACAAAACAGAAAAAAGCCCATGCTGACAAGCAGCTCTCCAAGGCTTCATCTGATTGCTCTGACAGCAAAGTATATTGGTGATGGATTAGGGAGCAAAAGAACTGCCCTGTAACACAGACACACTGTGGGTAGAAAACAAGCAGTGGCTGAGATATTGGAAGCACCAAGGCTAATGGTTTTCATTCTTCATTTTAATATCCTAGCTGCTGGACACAGTAGGTGCTCAATAAGTGTTGAAGAAATGAATGATTGAACACAACTTTTTAGCGTACTCAAATCCCTCCCTTTTGGCACTGACTTCCCCAAACCTGTCTTCTGACATCCTAATTTTATCCCCAATGAATGGTCAGCTGTAATTATTTTCAACCAAGTTCCCTCAGAGGAATTTGTGTATCTGTGACTACGCAAAAGTATCTTGACTCTGGTGATGTCAAATAAATCTCACATACTATTAAATACCAGGCATGCATTAAAAGAACAAGGTGGCCAGGTGCAGTGGCTCACATTTGTAATCCCAGCACCTTGGGAGCCTGAGGCAAGAGGATCACAAGGTCAAGAGCTTGAGTTTGCCATCTCCTGGTGAAATGACATTTCCTTTTTGGTATCAGTAATGGTAATTTTTTATTATCGCTAGTGAAACCCTGTCTCTACTAAAAATGCAAAAATTAGCTGGACATGGTGGCAGATGCCTGTAATCCCAGCTACTCGGGAGGCTAAGGCAGGAGAATCTCTTGAACCCTGGAAGCAGAGGCTGCGGTGAGCCAAGATCTTGCCACTGCACTCCCGCCTGGGTGACAGAGCTAGACTCCATTTCAAAAAAAGAACAAGATAAGCCAGATTCTAGGTGAGGAGCAGACCTGACTCTGGAAAGCACTGGCAGGAACATTAGCTTTTCCCACTCACACGACTGTTTTCTTTCTGACATTGGAAAGAGATTGTTTCTTTCTGTCTCAAAACCCAAAATGACTATATGTTTCTAAGTTTCCAAACAGCTATGATCGTTTGGAAACTTAGAAACATATAGTTCAAATCTCTCACTTAATAGATAAGATAACTGAATTTCACAGTGGTCTAATGATTAACACATAGTCTCACTTTTAGTTAGAATTGCTGGAGCCAAAGAACAAATGTCCAGTGTCTCAGGTGAGTGAGCCATTTCTCCCACAAAGCGATGGCTTCTGACTCAGACCAAAGGGGACAAGGGATGGGCATTCATCAGGCCTATTGGAGCAATCTATTGTGGTGACTGGGAATAGGCAGCATATATTTTTTTTTTGAGATGGAGTTTTGCTCTTGTTACCCAGGCTGGAGTGCAATGGCGAGATCTTGGCTCACCGCAACCTCCGCCTTCTGGGTTCAGGCAATTCTCCTGCCTCAGCCTCCTGAGTAGCTGGGATTACAGGCACGTGCCGCCGTGCCCAGCTAATTTTTTGTATTTTTAGTAGAGACGGGGTTTCACCATGTTGACCAGGATGGTCTTGATCTCTTGACCTCGTGATCCACCCGTCTCAGCCTCCCAAAGTGCTGGGATTACAGGTGTGAGCCGCCGCGCCCGGCCAGGCAGCATTTTTTAAAAAATGAATACTAACATGGAAGTAGCTCCAGACATTATTGAATGAAAAAAAGCAGTTGCAGAATAACACATAGGGTATGAGTCCATTTATGTGAACCAAAATGAACAGTGTAAATTTTTCCATGGACAAGGTGTGGAGGATGCATTCAGCTCTGACAACAGGGATGGTGGTCAAAGGCCAGTTTGTCCTTACCTGTAATAATTTCAATTTTTGTCAGGAGGATCTATCTATGCATGAATTATTTAGGAATTAATTAAAAAGGGTGAAACTGGTTGGGCATGATGGGTCATGCCTGTAATCTCCGCACTTTGGGAGGCTGAGGTGGAAGAATCACTTGAGGCCAGGAGTTTGAGACCAGCTTGGGCAACATAGAGCCAGCCTGTCTCTAAAATAAAATTAAAAATAAAAGAGTAAAACTAGATTTCTTGTTGTGTTCTGCATCCCTCTGATGACTTTGATCCTAACACGATGGATCATGCTCTGGGGGACTCAGCCTTTTCCTTAATCTCAGGGTAAAGTCTAGATTTATCCCAAAACTTTAGGGTTCTCAGTCTGACATAGGGAAAGGAGAGAGTGTATTTGGGGGTTATCTTCCCAAAAAGTGTTTATTGCCCACTTCTTCACATTGATTGCCATTTCACACCATGAATATCATAATAATGACAATAATAATAATTGAATACGTAAATACTGTTTGGAAAACTCTGCCCCTACAGCGAAAGCTCTCTCTCTCTCTCTCTTTCCCTCCCCCACAAAGAGGCTCCCTTATCTCTCACTTTACATACCGGCCCGAGCCCTCCCGCCGCCCAGCTTCCCGCCCAGCAGTTCAAACTGACCAACAGTTGCCCACCACCTCGGCTTTTGGCTTCCCCACCCCCCAGCCCTTCAGCCCCCTATAAAACAACCCTGCCCCTCTGAGCGGCGCAGCTATTTTTCCTTTTCGTCCCGGCTGGCCCGCCCGGAGGCTCTTTCCTCTCAATAAAGCCTGAACTTAAGGAATTTCCTCTAGCCTGCGGTCCGGTTTCTTTCCCAATGAGCCCAGTCTTCCCGCAGAGGGTAGGTCGGACAAATACTACTACTAATAAATGACAGTAGCTGTGCTCTTTTGAGCTCTCACTCCGCCCCAGACATTCTCCTCAGGACCTTCATGCATTCTCAGTTAGTCTTCATAACCACTCTAAGAGGTCAGTACTATTTTTATTGCCATTTTGGAGATGAAAATCTGAGACTTAAATAAATCAATGAACCTGGCCTTGGCCACAGGGCTAGTGGGATCTGAACAAGGCAGTTTCACTCCAGAGTCTGTGATGGGACGCAGGCACTGGCACTTCTCATGCCTGGAGAAACACTGACCAGTGTCTGCAGGAGGAGTGCATCGGGCTGGAAAACATGATTTCATCCACAGCAGAAAATGCTGCCTCCGGAGAGACCTCCTGTCTAATCTGCTTCCCCATTGCTTCCTCTTCGAGTTCCTTTGAGCATTTTTGCTTAAGGATTCAAGTGCCCCTGGGTCACTAAGTCAAGTGCATGATTCAATCGGGCAGTGAGGGGAAAAGATTCTTATTTGGAGAGTAAAAACCCATCTACTATTGTGTACAAGCTCAGCAACAATTTCTCAATTACCTCTTCATTTTATTTAAAACAACGATAGTCAATAAAAACAGCAAGAAACATTCTTTGAAGGAATTAAGGGCTGGTCTGCCTGGGGCCAAGGGATAATCCCTTTTCTCTTGTGTTGCTGTTTACTTTGGATGTGTCAGTTTGTCCTTTAAAGGTATGGAAGGCATAAACTGGTAAGTTTTGAAATGATTTTTGCAGTTTATGTCAGAGAAAGGTACTTTTCAGAAAGCTGGTCATCTCTTGCTAAACGACATTTTTCTCCCTGCCCCCACCTCTGTCCAAACTTCATGAATTATTTCATTATTTATTTATTTATTTATTTACTTATTTTTGAGACAGAGTCTCACTCTGTTGCCCAGGCTGTAGTGCAGCGGGGCGATCTCAGCCCACTGCAACCTCTGCCTCCTAGGTTCAAGAGATTTTCCTGTCTCAGCTTCCCAAGTAGCTGGGATTACAGGCGTGTGCTGCCATGTAATTTTTTTTGTATTTTTAGTAGATTTTTTTTGTATTTTTAGTAGAGATAGGGCTTCACCATGTTGGCCAGGCTGGTCTGGAACTCCCTACCTCAGGCAATCTGCCTGCCTTGACCTCCCAAAGTGCTGGAATTACAGGTGTGAGCCACCGTGCCCGGCCTTATTATTTCTTTACTTGTGACCAATACCTCTCTAATTCAACACTGAAAATTTGAGTTAGATCATAGAAATCTTTGTTTAAATATGGATATACAGACATATGTATATGTTATATATGTATTCCTATGTATATTACATATTTATAACATATCTATTCTGTGTCTATTATGTACAGATATATAAAAAATATAGCTTTAATTGGGAAAATTTGCATTGGATGAAATACTTTAAAATTCTTCTTCCATGCCCCAGCACTGTCAAGTTTTAGCCTAGAGCAATGCACTGACTGACTTCTGCTGAATCCTGCCTAGAGAAACCACTTGTCATTTCAAAGTTGTGTTAATATTTCCATACACTTTTTGAATATTTCCTTTTGGAAAGAATACCTCCACCTGCTTCTTTTTTTTCACGTGTGTACATCAGAAGTGAAGCTGTGACGTGTCCTCTTTCCTCTTAACCCTCTAGCTCAGGACCTGGTAAATACAGCAAATGGGAGTGAGTTGCTCCTGTTTCCGCCCTGTGCCTGCCCGGAGATGGGGTGGTGGGAGGGCAGGAGGAGCCTTCCAGCCTGCAGGCCTGAGGTGCTGCTAAACCCTCCAGTTACCACCACTACAGCACCTTCCAATGGGTGAAGAGTTTTGACAGATGTGTGGTGTGCATTTCCGCAAACAAAGCCATTTATTTTAGGCCAAAGCATTTGTAGCAAAATTTAGATAATATATCTAGAATGTGTCAAATGGAATGCTTTCATTACATCTTTTTGGATTGATTTCTTAGGTTGTACATTTATGAAGTAAAATCCTTGTTATCTGAGATTTCTCAACTAACTCTCTGCCATTAACTGCAAACAAGATGTATGGACTAAGTGTGGAAGCTATCAGGAATATGAGCCCATCTGGGAGAAATACTTTAGGTCATTCTCAAGGGAATCAGTATTTCTCAATACTCTAAGATCTTGGGATGAAAAAATGCTTTTGTTGGGCCACAGCTGCCACTAAGTGGTATCTATTATGTGATGAGCCAAAGACCTGGAAAAACATCCCCAATCTCACTCCCCTTCACCCATAGGTAAATGCTGGTTCCTGAAATTCTCATTAAAAATGGAATCCTGGCCAGGCGCGGTAGCTCACGACTGTAATCGCAGCATTTTGGGAGGCCAAGACAGGTAGATCATGAGGTCAGGAGTTCAAGACCAACCTAGCCAAGATGGTGAAACCCTGTCTCTACTAAAAATATAAAAAACAAAAACAAAACAAAACAAAAAACCAAAAAACTAGCTGGGCATGGTGGTGGGCACCTGAAATCTTAGCTACTCAGGAAGCTGAGGCAGAGAACTGCTTGAACCCAGGAGGCGGAGGTTGCAGTGAGCCAAGATTGTGCCACTGCACTCCAGCCTGGGCAACAGAGCGAGACTCCATCTTAAAAAAAAGAAAAAGAATCCTTTTGGTTGGGATGGCATGGCTCTTGGAAGAACGGCCACTTAGACCAGGAGTGGTGGCTCACCCCTGTAATCCCAACACTTTAGGATGCCAAGGCGGGTGGATCACCTGAAGTCAGGAGTTTGAGACCAGCCTGGCCAACCATGGCCAACATGGTCAAACCCTGTCTCTACTAAAAATACAAAAATTAGCCAGAAGCAGTGGTGGGCATCTGTTATGCCAGCTACTTGGGAGGCTGAGGCAGGAGAATCGCTTGAACTGGGGAGGTGGAGGCTGCAGTGAGCTGAGACCTCGTGCCACTGTACTCCAGCCTGAGTGACAGAAGGAGACTCTATCTCAAAAAAAAAAAAGAAAAGAAAAAAAAAGCAATCGACCCAGGAGGACCAGCCCCAAACTTGTGCTTGGCATTAACCTTTAGTAAGATTTATCTGTTCAGGGGCTGGCCAGCACAGGTGGCCTACGGATCGAGGCACCAAACATGAGAGTCAAACATTCAAAGGGATACAGGGCGAAAAGAAAGATGCTGGACAGTGCTGCCCTGGAGAGGCCTGGAGAGTCATGGGTACCAAACAGGCAACCTCTAAGCAGGGAGAGCTGGGGCATGTTATCCACTTACCTCTGCAAAGGGCCAGATCTTATTTGCCTCTAAGTGATTTCTGACATATTTCCAAGTGCAAAATAAAACTTTCTTCTTTGAGTATACAATGAATGTTCCTGTATGTGTCCTAGATTTTTATAAACATGGGTGTTTTGGATGTGTCCTTGTCCAAGCCCCCAGAACTGACTGCACACAGTGTCCCCTTCTCTCAGTGCAGTGACTTACGGGCTAAGAATGGCCCCTGCCAGAGCATATTGTGCTGGGCAGTCACAGGTGGCAAAAACTGCTGGCTTCTCCTTTGATAACTCACAGGAAACCTTTGCACCTCCAGCATTTCTGCTCAAAGTGCTCTGTGGTGGCAATGCCTGTGTGTGGTGCAGAAGCTGTGGCTACAATGCTTTATAATTTATCTTTCTATCTGACCTCTGGGCATCTGGTGAAAGACCCAAACCTTCCCTGGCTATCTATGTTTGCTAAGCAAACTTAAAGGTTTATCATTCCTTATTTGAACTTTATTTAGAACTCAAGCAGTCATTAGCAGAAGCAAGCACTTGCTTCTCAAGGACATATGTTATTGAAAATGCAATGAAACTTTTATTTGTAACTTGCATTTGTTATAAGTTACCAAACATAATCAATTTACCCTGTAGAAAAATTAGAGTTGAAAGAATAACATGCCAAAGAAGGACAAATTGGGGCTGGGTGTGGTGGTTTACACCTGCAATCCCAGGACTTTGGGAGATGGAGGAGGGAGGATTGCTTGAGGCCAGGAGTTCAATCCGCCCTGGCCTAGGAAACATAGCAAGACCTTGTCTCTATTAAAAAACAAAACAAAACAAAACAAAAAACAAAGGAAAAAAGAAAATAAACAATGACAAATTACTTACATCAATATTCCTGGTGAAAGGCTACACAGATAATTTAGTTAAAACATATCTTTAATCTTTTTCTGTGTGTGATTAATCTGTGAGTCTCTGATTATAGCTGGTTGAATGTTTCCCCAAAGATAATTGGTTTTGAGCATTAATAATAGGCCTCTACGTTGATGACAATTGTTATAACTTTATTCATGTGCAATAAAGCCCATATAATAGATTACACAATTAACTTTCTACAGTTGAAATAAGTGAAATACAAATGATTTTAGAGGAATCCAGTTGGAATTAAATTAAAGCACATTGACTTCTTCTGGTTTAGGACCATATAATAGTTTTGAATGTATTTTTCGTTATTTGAAATCTTTTTATCCTAGCATGTGGTAATGACACCAGGGAGAACAAAATGACATAAAAAATTCTGGAAATGAGGAGAAACAGACTAAAGCCACAGGTACCAGGTGAATGAAGAGAGAGAAGGTGCTTTAGGTAAGCCTCTGCCTAGACCTAACTTTAATAAGCTCTACTTGGGAAAAGGGGTACATGGCCTCTCCTGGGGCACTGTGGCTGCATTCTTGTCACCCTGAAATTGCACTGTTCCTCTGAGCATAGTAGTCTTAATTAGGACGGGAGGTTAAACAACATAAGCAAAAATAACAAAGCATTTGTCCTTTTATGTAGCAATGTTCTAGAAAAATCTTAATTGATTTCACTAATTTAAATGTCACAACGCAATTAACTTTGTTTTTCCATCTCTTCTAGAGTGTGGGTGCATCCTAATTTTTCTTAATTATAGTTATAAAAGTGTTGACTATTTCATATACACAAATTAGTATTGTAATTACCACAACTGTGGATAAAAATGTCAACTCTTGTTCATCTTCTCATGCTGTTACTTGTGAATTGTGGAGTGTGATGTGGAGGGCTGTTTGGGGAGGAGAGATAAAGGTGGGACCTTCAACTAAGAAGGCTGCCTCACAGAGAGGGCACCTTACTCCACATTAAATGGTCACAGTCTTTCGCCCCACTGTCGAATTGAGAAGAACATTAGCACATAAAGAGTTCAATCCCAAGTAAATTTCCAAATGGGAATTCTTACAACACTTTTAGAAGATGTGTGGATGAGGCTTTTAGGTGATTTGTTGGTCTTCTTTTTTTTTTTTAAATATTTTTTGAGACAGAGTTTCACTCTGTCACCCAGGCTGGAGTGCAGTGGTGTGATCTTGGCTCACTGCAACCTCTGCCTCCTGGGTTCAAGTGATTCCCCTGCCTCAGCCTCCGAGTAGCTGGGACTACAGGTCTGTGCCACCACACCTGGTTAATTTTTGTATTTTTAGTAGAGAAGGAGTTTCACCATGTTGGCCAGGCTGGTCTCAAACTCCTGACCTCAAGTGATCCACCTGCCTCCGCCTTCCAAAGTAAATCAGTTTTATACATTTAAATTTCATCAGCGATTAACTTTAAATCTCGCCCAGCCTTATTTGTTGGTGTTAACTCCAAAGCTTTATTTCAGTCTTCCCAGGGGCACTATGGGCCCAGAGTCAGCAAAGGCTAGAAAGTGAAACTTTCTAGTCACAGGAGGAGAGAGTGGAGAATGTTTCTTTTTTATTAAAAGGAGAAGAAGGCCAGAAGTGGTGGCTCATGCCTATGCTCCTCTTAGCACTTTGGGAGGCGGAGGCAGGTGGATCACTTGAGGTCAGGAGTTTGAGACCAGCCTGGCCAACATGGTGAAAACCCGTCTCTACTAAAAATACAAAATTAGTGGCCTGTAATCCCAGCTACTCAGGAGACTGAGGCAGGAGAATCGCTCGAACCTGGGAGGCAGCGCTTGCAGTGAGCTGAGATTGTGCCACTGCACTCCAGCTTGGGTGACAGAGCGAGACTCCATCTCAAAAATAAATAAATAAAAAGAAATTAAGTCCTGGCGTGGTGGCTCATGCCTATAATCCCAGCACTTTGGGAGGCCGAGGCAGGTGGATCATGCAGTCAAGAGACTGAAACCATCCTGGCCAACATGGTGAAACCCCGTTTCTACTAACAATACAAGTATTAGCTGAGTGTGGTGGTGCTCACCTCTAGTCCCAGCTTCTTGAGAGGCTGAGGCAGAAGAATTGCTTGAACCTGGGAGGTAGAGATTACAGTGAGCCAAGATTGTGCCACTGCACTCCAGCCTGGTGACAGAGTGACACTCCATCTCAAAGAAAAAAGAAAGAAAAGAAAAGAAAAATAAATACGTAATAAATTACAATTTTTTTAAAAAAAGGAGAAGAAAAAGTAAAACGAAATCCCAAGTTCCATTTGTGTGAACATTTATGTGAAAATTTTATCCAACCACAAAACACATTTTTGGGTTAAATGTATTTTGTGATAAAGGAAACCGAATACGGATTAGCGCTCAGGTGATATCAGAGGATCATTCACATTCTTAGGAGGGATAATCGCATTGTGGTTATGAAGGAAAATGTTCTTCTTTTTAGGAGAGATGAGCTGAAGGGCTAAAGTGTTGTGTCTACAATTTGTCTTCCACATATATTGAAACACACAGAGAAAAAAGCAAATATGGTAAATATTAGAAGTAGTTAGATTTTAGATATTGGGGGTATGGGCAGTCATTGAACTAGCAATTAATGATCTGTGAATCAGCTGGAAATGCTTCTGGCTACAAATAAAACTCAACTGACCAGCATTTCAATTTTAAGAATCTTCAGCCTTGGCTGAGCAAAAATTGCAGCGGTCGTCCATTCAGTGTTGGTGCAGCCCTCAGCGATGCCATTGAGACCCCATATTGATCTATCTGTCTGCCTTGTCATTTTCAGCACATTGGCTTCTGACACTGTCAATCCATGATTGCAAGACAGCGGCTGCAGCTGTAGGCACTGTCACACTCACAGACGGGATGTGGGTGGGGAAGAGCAAAAGCAAACTCTCCTCTTGCACTTGCATCATTTATTAGACAGTAGAGTCTTTCCCCAAAGCCCCCGGGAGACTTCTACCTGTCCCTCAGTGTCCAGAACGGCCCTATGCCAATCCTAGCTACAGGGGAGTCTAGGGATGGAAATCACCACATGGAATTTATATCTACTGTGATTCATCCCCTTGGGCTACAGGTGCACTGTCACCCTGAACAAAAGTGGTATTTTGTTAACAAAAACAAGAAAAAAGAAGAAAAAAAAAGAAAATGGGAGCTACTTGTCATTGGCTAAACAGATACCCTTTTTCTCTAGAAGGGAAATTGTTCTGTTTCACTAGATAACAGAAATGATTTTTAAATGAAACTGAAACTCCTTCCCCACTATATCATTGGTGTTTAACAGAAAGATAAATGGTGCCCAAAAAGAGCTTTTAGGTTTCTTATCTTTCTTTCGCTCAGTAAAATAGAAAGTTTTTGCCATCCATGGAAACTCTTTTTTGCTTCACTTTCGATTTTGGTAGTACATTTCAGTAAACAGTTTACTTCCAACAATTGTTTTCATTGTGATAGACACTGTGCAGCAGGACGGAATGCATATTACTACTCATCGTATTATTAGCCACTGTTTGTTGAGTGTTCTTTATATGCAAGGCAATATAATAGATGGTTACATCTCTCATTTATGTAAGAAGGATGTGTCTGGCTGTTACAAAAGCCCTAGATAAAGTCTGAGTCATCAGACTTAATAAAGAAGAAAACTGAAAGCTTTCAACAACCATTCTAATTTCTACTCATTCCCAGCCTGTGTGAGGCCATTATAACAAGATACTCTTGACATCTGGGCTCTTAAAATGGAAACCCATTTATTGGTTAAAACAAAGAACAGTCATAACTAGAATTCCCTTCTATTTCCTTCCCTATCCCTTGGCCCAAGGGTAGAGTTACTTTTAGAAAGGAAGCAAGACACCCATTGTAGAGTCTCAGCCCAGTAATAGCCACCTAACCACAACTGGGGGCCACAGTCTTGTGTCCTGGAAAGGCATAAAAAGGCATGACCTATGCTCAGAAGGTCTCTAAGTGTACAGAAGTCCCTCATCATCAGGCCATCTGCTGATGACTTAGCATGTGGTGTTGATGACTGAGGTCCACCTGCTAGCTCTGGTTGACTGCCGAGAGATGCCATGAAGTGCTGTGTTGTTTTCTGGAGTCTTAGCAAAGAGAAGCATAGGCTGACAGCACTCTCGGGCTACCCCACGGCTCTTGGCCATTTGTTGTCTCAAGTAAGCCTCGTTGAAGAGAAGCTCAACCAACAATCCTGGCAGAGAGGACCAACAGGCTATAGATGGGTGGGTTGAGGTTAAGGCAGTGGGTACACCACTGGGAAACTAGATACTGGTTTCTGAATGAAGAAACCACTCAGAAGGAGAAGGGCTAGAAGAACACATGAACTTCCAGGTCAGGAGATGAAAGTTCGATCAACATCTAGCAAATTAGCAGAGAGCAGACATAGACAGAGAGCAGACCAATGTCTGAGTGGAGCTTCTAGTCTTCCATTGTATGTTCCTTCACTTAACCAATATTGTTTTTAGTATGTACTATGTGCCAGAAACTGTTCCAGGTACGAGGAGTATAGCAGCGAATAAAACAGTCAAAGATCCCTAGAACAGGGGAGCATCCCTTGTTCTCCATGTAGTCATAATTTATTCTTTCCATTTACACTCTAGTGAGAACAAATTATAAACAAGATGTACAAATAAATCATACTTAAATTTTATAGTATGTTAGTGGCAAATAGTCAGCAAACACAGAAAGCAGCAAAAGGAGATAAAAGTGTGTAAAGGTGCTGTGCTTACAACACGGTAGCCACTAGCATTGTGTGGCTGAAGATATTTACATTAAAGTTAAAAATTCCGTTTTCAAGTCACACAAACTACATTTTCAGTGCTCAAAAGCCTCATAGTGGCCATCCTATTTGACAGTGAAGATATAGTTTCATCAAGCAGAAAGTTCTATTGGTCAGTGCTTTTATAAATGGTGTAGTTTTTACGTGGGGTGGGTAAAGAAGGCTCTACTGCAAAGATAACTTTTAAATAAAGTTACCCCAATGGAGTTGATGGGGATGATGGGCTGATGGGCTGAGCCACGAGCCTGCCTAGAGGAAGAGTATTCCAGACAGGGAACGGCGAGTGCAAAGGTTTGGAGATGGGAGCATAGTGGATGAGGGAGAGTAGTAAAAGATGAGGTCAGAGAAGTGAATGGAGGAAACAGATCCTGAGGACCTTGTGGGCCATTATAAGTACTTTGTATTTTACCCTAAGTCAGACGGGAACCATTAGAGGTTTTGAGCAGAGGAGTTTCATGGTCTTAGTTTTTTTTTTTTTTTTTTACTTTGTGTGTGTTTTCTTTTATTATTATTATACTTTAAGTTCTGGGGTATGACTTGGATTTTTAATAGAACCCCTCTGGCTGCTATGATGAGAATAGATTGAAAATGGGCCAAGGCAGAGGTGGGGGATAAATGCGGGGATATTGCAATAACCCAGGAAGGAGCTGAAGGTGTCGAGGCTGGTAGCAGTGGTGGTGGTGAAAAGTAATCAGATTCAGGACATTTTTTTGAAGGCTGAGGCAACATGTTGCCTGACTGGGGTATAGGGTTTAAAAGAGAGAACAGACGAAGATTTTCTGGTCTGAGCAATAAGAAAGATGGCGTTTTCACCCACTAAGATGGGGAAAACTGGGGGTGGCAGCAGTTTGAAGATCAGGAGTTCCATTTTGGACGTGTTAAATGTGATATGCCTACTCAGCATCCCATAGACATCGAGGAAGTGGTGCTTGCTGGACTTAGAAATTTGGGACTTGTCAGCTTTGTGGTATTTTAAATCATGAGGCTAGTGAGATCCTTAAGGGAGTGGGTTTAGATAGAAAATAGGAGAGGTGGCTGGGTGCTATGGCTCACGCCTGTAATTCTCAGCACTTGGGAGGCTGAGGTGGGCAGATTGCTTGAGTCCAGGAGTTTGAGACTAACCTGGGCAACATGGTGAAATCCTGTTTCTACTAAAGAAAAAAAATAGGCAGACATGGTAGTGGGTGCCTGTAATGCCTGCTACTCAAGAGGTTGAGATGGGAGAATCACAGGAGCCTGGGACCTCAAGGCTGCAGTGAGCTGAGATCACAGCACTGCAATTCAGCCTGGGCAACCAGAGTGAGACCCCTGACAGGGGGAGGGAAGGGGGAAGGAAGGGGAGGGGGAGGGGAATGGAAGGGGAGGAGGACAGAGTGTAAAGGAAGGGGGAGAGAATGGGAGGGGGAAGGAGGGGGAAGGGAGGGGGATGGGAGGGAGAGGGAGAGAGAAGGGAGGGGGATGGGAGGGAGAGGGAGGTGGAGGGAAGGGGGAAGGGGAGGGGGGAGGGGGAGGGGGAGAGGAAGGAAAGGAAAGGAGGACGGAGGGGGAAGGAAGGGGGAGGGGACAGGAGAGGGAAGGAGGGGGAGGAGAGGACATCTAAGACCAGATGCTTGAGGACGCTAAAGGCAGGAGGTTGGGAAAGGAGGCACTAGAAGGCACGGCCAGTGTAGGAAGAGAAAGGCCAGGAGAAGGGGATGCATGCAGCCTAGTTCTTAAAGGAGGAAGGGAGCAAGGAGTCACATACAGAGATGAGATGCACTCAGAACTGATGGCTGGATTGAACCTCGTGGGGGTCATAGATGACCTTGTGAGTAGATAGATATGTTGAAAGTTGTTCAGGTTCAAGGGAGAACTGAAGCAAGAACAAATGATCCTTTCAAGATAATATGGGTGAGTAGAGAGCCAGGGTAGTAGCCAAGAGAACGGGGAGGCAAGAGAAAGTTGTTGCTGTTTTTTTTTGTTTTTGTTTTTGTCAAATGATCCTTTATTGAAATATTTTCTGTCATGCTTCTTAACTAGCTGGGCATTCCACAGCACCACTGTTGATGCCATCTATGATGTCCTGAGGGTGGCGGCCATCAGCATTGCAGCCCACAGACTGGGCAGTCCCCAGGATCTCTTTAATGGTTCCAGAGAGTTCTCTGGCTAAAGATCGGTGCTGCATCTGTCTAGCAATGTTGACAGTCTCATCAAAAGTGATATTTCCACTGTGTTTAATGTTTTTCTGTTTCTTTCTGTCTCTGGTGGTTCCTTGAGGGCTTTGATGATCAGGGCAGAGGCAGAAGGCACCACCTCAATCTGGGCCTGTCTGTTCTGAACAGTCAGTTTCACTGTAATCCTCAGATCCTTTCAGTGACTGGTTGCCTTGGCAATGCCATCAGCAACGTTTTTTGCAAACAGACCCAGGGGGCTGATCTTAGGGGCCAGTGCAGACGTGACACCTGCTTCACACCTGGTGCACCGCAGGTACACGACTTTAATCGCATTGGGGTTGAACTTCAGCAGCATAGCAGAGGCGGCTGGTGTTGAATGAACCCAGATTCAGGACGACTGAAGAAATTTGCACCTTGGCCTCCTCCCCGCCGAAACCCAAAAGCCTGTTGCTATTTTTTGAAGAGATACTTGGAATAACAGCTTGTTTGTAAGACCTAGTAAAGAGAAAGTGTGAGGACACATGAGTGGAGTGGGAGAATGGCTGGACTAATGTCTTCCAGAACAGAAGAGAGATGTGGGGAGGAATTGGCGTGTGCCAGGAGCCTGGAGACAGGAGGGGAGGCAGAGTCTGGGGCTGGGTGTAGGTGTTGGTGGGGCGGGTGTGTGGATGAGAATTCAAGGAAGTCCTCTTCCATGCTTTAGATCTTTAGTGACACAGGAAACACAGTCATCAGTGCAGAGGGAGTGTGGGAAAGTTTTCAGGAGAGAACAGAAGTTATTTAGAGAAGTGGGAAAGTCAGTGGACAAGAGAAACGCAAGCCCAGCCTGAGGACCCACCATGGTGCTGAGACTTTGAAGGGAGACTAGTCAGTGAGGGGTGATCTGCCCCCTGGCCAGATCCTCTGCTCAGGCTGGGCCAGACATAAGATCCTGACACATTCTGGAGAAGTCCTGATGTGGCAGGCTAGCTCCCAAGAAGCTGTTTCCACGAACAATGGGCCAGGGGAGCTAAGCTGGGCAGACAGGGGATCCAGCACTTCAATGTAGTTTCTGTCGCTGAAGGATTCATCCAGTGCTGGGGTGTGGAATGACAGCAAAACCCTTATGCCTCAGGCATTGCTGAGGTGCTGAAGCACCTGGGGAGAGGCCACAGGGTTGGTGACATCTTTGGGTATGAATGACCCCAGGCACTTGTTTCAGTGTTGGGATGGGTGGCTGGGCAGTGCTCCTGTGTCAGGGGATGACATGGCCAGCATCAATGTCCTTCTTCAGTGCCGTATGCCAATCTTTAGGTTCCAGAGGGCATTTTGAGTGACCTGCCATGGTTCCTCCATGAGTAGCTTCTGGGGTGATGGGGTGGCACCTCGCCCTGTCTAATCTGTAACTCATTGCATTGGGTTGTAATTCATGGTCTATTGTCTGTTATCCCTGGGCTGTAAATATAAGAACTCTCTCCAGTTCTCTTACCACTTTATCCCCAGTGCGTGGCAAAACCCCTGAATACATGCATATATACAAGAGGGCAGGTGGGAAGGAAGGAAAGGAGGAAGGAAGGAAGAAAGAGGGAGGAAAGAAAGGAAGGGAGGAGGGAAGGAAGGAAGGAAGGAAGGAAGGAAGGAAGGAGGGAGGGAGGGAGGGAGGGAGGGAGGGAAGGAGCAGACATGGAATCCCTGCCACTATAACAGGGCTAGTCTAGCAAAGTTTGCCATGACGGATCTGAGTTGGTGGTGGCCTCCATAGACGATGTAGTGACGAGGTACGGTAGAAGGTAGTGAGAGCCATAAAGAGGGCTTTCAGCAGGGCTCTCTAAAACCAGATCGACACACAGGAGATTGCAGGGCATATCAAGGAAGACTGGGATGCCAGTGCCTGGCCAGATGGGTGTCTGATCCAAAACTTTCCCACACTCACTCTGCGCTGTGTTTTCTGTCACTAAAGATCTAAATCAGACCCCCATTTCTGATGGGCATCAGAAAGGTGAAAATAAGGAGTGTTGGTTAGGATGGGCAAGAGGAAGCAGGAGAGGAGTCCTGCCACCAGCTCTGTGGGAAGGTGTGGGATGGCTGTGTTGAAAGGCTGGAGAGGAGGCCCCCTGCAGCTGAGAATCCATGGAGGACTGTATAAGTCCATTTTCACACTGCTGATAAAGACATACCCGGGACTGGGAAGAAAAAGAGGTTTGATTGGACTTCCAGTTCCACATGGCTGAGGAGGCCTCAGAATCATGGTGGGAGGTAAAAAGCACTTCTTATATGTGGCAGCAAGAGAAAAATGAGGAAGAAGCAAAAGCAGAAACCCCTGATAAACCCATCAGATCTTGTAAGACTTACGCACTACCACAAGAATAGCATGGGAAAGACTGGTCCCCATGATTCAATTACCTCTCCCTGTGTCCCTCCCATAACACGTGAGAATTCTGGGAGATACAGTTCAAGTTGAGATTTGGGTGGGGACACAGCCAAACCGTATCAGGGCACAGAAGCTTTGGTGATCCACCACTCCTTCCTGCTCCTCCCAGGTAAAGGAAAGTCTCATTTCAGACTTGCTTCATCCCTTCCCTTCCTAATCCCTCTTTGACTTTTGGACCTTACACCCCAACCTCTGGATCTTGTCTGCAGTTATGCTTTCTCTTTTCCAGGCCTCTACACCCACTGTTCTCCTAACCTGGAGAGGGGGCTCTATCCCTAATACTTACTTGCTAGGTCAGTTCCTTCTTGGCTCTCAGATACTGCGCTGGGGCAGTTTCCACTGAAAGCCCTTGTCCTGCTTTCACCAGTTGAGTTGGTTGCCATTTCTACGGTCTTCCATTACATTCTGGCCTACTTCCTTTATGGCACATATGACAATGGAAATCCTTGCTTATTTCTCTATCTCTAGCCTTAAAAAAGGGACTGGGCATGGTGGCTCACGCCTGTAATCTCAGCACTTTGGGAGAGTGAGGCAGGTGAATCACCTGAGGTCAGGAGTTCAAGACCAGCCTGGCCAACATGGTGAAACCACCTGTCTCTAATAAAAATAAAACATGTTTAGCCAGGCATGGTGGTGCATGCCTGTAGTCCCAGCTACTTGGGAGGCTGAGGCAGGAGAATCACTTGAAGCAGGGAGGCGGAAGTTGTAGTGAGCCAAGATTGTGCTATTACACTCTAGCCTGGGCTACAGAGTGAGACTCCATCTCAAAAATAAATAAATAAACAAACAAACAAATAAATAATAAATAGAAGAAAAGGGATACAGGTGGATAGTTCTCCCTTAGTCACTCAGTGACAAAGTATGAAGACAACTTTGTCAAAAGAAGACAAAATCCCTGAAAATTCCCTAACTTGGTGCTTGTATTTTTATCCAGCACTGGTCTACTCTCTAAAGGCAAATTCATGCTAAACAGCATTTTACTCTTTCTGATTAACTGGCAAAATTTTCTCCAAATAAATATGTATACTTATTTATTATTTAATAATGCATACGGTTTAAATACATGTGTTTTAGTGAAGTATTGGATGCGAGATTGAAATAATCAACCAAGACAAAAGTATGCCAAATTGCAGGGTCTTTAATGCCGGCGACCATGGAGGACTCATGTCTCTCCAACCCGTGGCCCCGAACTCAGGGGGAGAAGGGTATTTAAGCTGAAAAACCACATCCTGGATGCAGGGCAAGCAACTCTACAGAAGCTTATCTTGGTCACTACTGAGAAGCAAAGGCCAGACAGTTACTAATAAGAAAAAGACAAGCAGCTTTACATGGTGTGCTTTAGAGCAAGCTAGCAGTTTTGTTTACAGAAGCCAAGGTCAGCAGTTATTGCAAGGAGAATGGGATGGTACAACTTATTTTTGGAAAAACAGCTTTGTCTTATAAAATGACGTTGCTCAGGCTCTAACTCTAGGCCCGCTATAGCACATTCCCCCCGTTCTTTTAACATGTATTAAATCTTTAATAGTTTTCCTCTTTTTGGATCTCTTTCCAATACCCTCCAGTGGATTTTTCAGTAAGGACCCACCGGTAATAGGTGGGAGTCAAGGGGGGTCCCCTACGAGGGGCTACACCAGGAATCAGGGGTACAAGGAAGGTTACTGAGAGGAGCGTGAAAGTTTCAGCTTTAGGTGGTCTGCTGAAGCTGAGGTCACTCTCCATTGTGTGTCTGGGGGGGCAGTCTTGACATGTGAGTGGTGGATCCAGGCAGTCAGTCCATCCACCTTGATTGCCATGGGGTGACCAGGATCACGATGTAGGGTCCTTTCCAGAGAGGAGTTAGGCCAGAGGCGGTGAATCTCTTTACCAGGACTTTGTCCCCGGGCTGGAAGGGGTGTACCAGCTGGTCAGTGAGGTTCACTGGGGTAGCTCGAATACCCCTGATGAGTGGGTGCACCTGAGACTGAACAGACTGGAGCACCTGCAAGGACTTAAGGAGTGTCTGATTATGGACTTCAGCATGTATGGTGTCCGCAAGTTTGGGGAGTAAGGGAGGGAGTCTTCCAGTTGAAGTATTGGAAGTATTGGATGCGAGACGTGAGTCCTCCTGGTTTTTGTGGCCACATATTGGAGGAGGGTACACCTTGGGTGTTCAGCTTGGAAGGTCACAAGATCTTGGCTCAGCGCCTCATCAAACAGAGTGGGGAAATTTTTGAAACCCTGCGGCAATCTCATCCAAGTGAGTTGCCCAGAGACTCCTGTATTAGGGTCAGTCCATTCAAAGGCAAATATGGGCTGGCTGACCGGGGCCAGCGGTATACAGAAGAATGCATCTTTCAGGTCCAAGACATTATAGTGGAGGTGGTCCGGGAGCAATAGACTCAGGAGGGTGTACGGGTTTGGGACTGTGGGATGAACAGTTTCTACCCATTTATTTACCTCCCTTAAGTCCTGCACAGGCCGATAGTCCTGTGTGCCTGGTTTTAGCATGGGGAGCAGGGGGTATTCCAGGGAGACTTATAGGTAGTGAGGATTCCTCCGTTCAAGAGTCTGGTGATGTGTGGAGCAATTCCTTGTCTGGATTCCCAGCTCATAGGGTATTGTTTCACCTGGACTGGAGTTGCTGTTGCCAAGAGTTGGACCACGACTGGGGTGCAGTGACTTGCCAAACCTGGGGGACTTGTCTCAGCCCATACTCCCGGTACATTCTCTTAGAACTGGCAGACGAGGTCTGGCGTTGGTGGCTGGTCTGTCTCTGTGGATAGGGCTTCCTGCCAGAGATACTCCTCTGACAGAGTACAGGAGATAAGGATCTGCTGAGGTGGTCCTGTGGCTAGGGGAGGAGGAATTGAGAAGCAAGCCTGACCTTTGCTGAAAGAAATATTTGCTTGTAGTTTGTGAAGTAAGTCCCATCCTAGGAGTGGGTATGGACACTCAGGAATGACTAAGAATGAGTGGGTAACAGTGCCGTTCCCCAGATCAACGAATCGACTGGTGGTCCAGGGGCTAGTCGTGGTTCTTCCTGTGGCCCCCTGAATAATTGTTTTTCTGCTGGATAGTGGTCCCAGAGGCTTAGTAAGGACTGAGTGGGCCACTCCTGTGTCGAATAGAAAACTGACAGGGGTGCCCCCAACTTTTAAAGTGACCCTGGGCTCCTGGGGGCTTAGTTGATAAGAGCCTGGGCTCGTCAGTCCTGGGTTTCTAAGCTGGGAATGGCCCTTGGCTGTTTTCCTGTGTTACCCCTTGCCTCCTTCTCTCTGGACCTTCATTTTTCCAATGTCCCTTTTGTCGGCAGAATGCACACTGGTTGTGCCCTGCCTTGGGCCTCCGTCCCCCTGGGCCTCTCTGCTGGGTTTCTGGTCCTTGGGAGAAAGCTCGGGTTTCCTGGAGAGTTCTATCACTGCCTTAGCAATCCTCTTATCTTGCTTGGCCTCCAGGGTGTCTCTATTGTTAAAGACTTTTTGGGCGATCTCCAACAACTGAGTTAGATTCATTCCCTGGAACCCCTCTAATTTTTGTAATTTTCTTTTTATGTCTGGAGCAGACTGGGAAACAAAAGCCAGATTTATGGCCCGCTGATTCTCCGGGGCCTCAGGGTCAATAGGGGTGTACGTGCGGTAGGTGTCCTGTAGGCGCTCAATGAAAGCGGCTGGGGACTCCTGTGGACCCAGGGTCATGGTCCCTACCTTGGAGAGGTTGGTGGGTTTTTGGGCTGCCCCCCCAACCCCCTCTAACAAGTACCAGTGAAAATTGTTCAAAGCCTGCATGCCCGCTGGGGTGTTTGGGTCCCACTGGGGCCTGGTGGAAGGGAAAATTGCATTAATTTGTTCCTGGCGATCTTCTACTGATCCTCCCCCCATCCCAATTGTTGCTTTATGGGTTTCTTGTCTAATTCTGCTTCTTTTTTCTGTGGTGAACAACACCAGGAGTAGCTGCTGGCAATTGTCCCAGTTTGGACTGTGGGTTTGTGAAACCAACCCCAGGAGCCCTGTGAGTGCCTGGGGCTTTTCAGAAAATGAGGGATGTTGAGCCTTCCAGTTACACAAATCACTAGAGGAAAACGGGACATGAACAAAAAAAGGGTGGCCCCAGCTGCCACCATCTGCGGGAGGTGCCTCCTGCAGGGGCAGCAGCTCTGGCGGGTGTGGGGCCCTGCTTCGAGTGTGGAGGGGGGACAAGGGCTGATTATTAGTACTGTTTGGAGACGGGTGTCGGGACCCTGTTCCCAAGGGCCGAGAATACGGTGGGGGCCACTCTTGGTCCTTGGCAGGGGCTGGAAGAACAGCCAGTACTGAGGGGCTTTTCTTTGGGCCTGCCAGCATAACCTGAAGTCCAGCCTGCTTTATGCATTTCTCAAGCCAAGGAGGAGGGTGCTGGATCAATTTCAGCCATTGATCAATGTATGGAAATTGATTGGCGTGGCCTGGGGACCCTGTCATCTTGTTCCAGACAGCCTGAGTGATCTTGGGGTCGTATGCCCCCGTTTCTGGCCAGCCTACCCCAAAGGCCGGCCACTCTAACTCACAGAGGGTCCGAAGCCTCCATGGGGTTAGTTTAATACCATATTGGCCAGAGAACACTGTTTTAAAATTTGTTGTCATGCATGGGGTGGGGGGCGGTGCATGGTCGGGACTGTGACGAGCCCATTTGGTTTTTCCTTCAGTTTTTGAATTTTTCCAAGAGATTTCACTAATTTAAGACTGGCTCCACTGAGGATTTGAACCAACAATCTTGCAGTCACGAGCTCTACCCCTCAACTACTGTTCTAACAAGTAACTTGCACTACAAAGAGTTAGAAAGCTGTTCTAAAAGCCAGATTTTAGATGCAAATACTGCACCCTGAGGCAGTATGGCCTGCCTGAAAGCTGGGTGGGGCTGTTGGCCAGCAGAGACAGAAAAAAACGCTTTTTTGTGTCAGTTTAAAAACTGAGCTCTAAGCCGCTGGGCCGGCTGCCAGTTCCCTGCCCCTGCAGCTTTTGGTCACCTTGACACAGGGGCCCTGAAAAGCATTAAATTCCTGTCTCTCTATCTCTCTCTCCTTGTTTCTCTTTTCTGTTTCCTTTCTTCTTCCCCTCGCTCCTCTTTCCTTCCCTGCTTACTTTCTCTTTCCCTCTTCTACTTTCTGGCCCTCTCTCCTCTTTCCTTTCTCTGTTTCTGTTGTCTCCTTTTGGGCCCTTTGCTTGCTACTCCTGTCTTCCTCTTTCTGTGGTATAGCCAATTTTGGAAAGCCTCAAATTCGAATTTTGCCCTCTCTAAAGTAGGTTTTAGCAGGGCTTCTGTAGCCAGGTCCTGCAAGGACCAGACAATTGAGTGGGTCTGTCCCTAGTCCTAGTCAAAGGAACAGGGGGTAAGGGCCAGGTTTAGGTGGTGGTCCCTCTCCCCGCAAACCACAACTGGTGAGGATAAGCTGTATGGAGGTTTAGTGCTGCTCGGGCATAATCCTCTCGATTATAGGCTCTCCTATCCAAGACCTGTGGAAAAGTGGGGATGTGGCAAAAGAGATGGACTAATAGATCAACTGGGTGTGTATTTTGTACCCACCACAATTTGTAGAGTGAATAAAAGAGTTGCCAATCTGTCTTTAGTGGTTTATGGCACCCAAATTCCCAACAATTGGGATGGTGCCAATATGCCTCCCTGTGATGCACTGCTGGGCACTGTCCATAACAACACTGGACACTTTCCTGGCAGAATAGGCAGTTACCAATTTTCCATCCCATCCTGAAAAAGAGCTCTTGTAGACCCTGATCTAGGACTTTGTTTCCTACGACCCCAAAGAAACTACTTCCAAGGTGTCGAGGGCACAACTGCCTCCCCGACAATTAGACCCAGCATGGGCAAAAGTACTCTTTTCCCGGTGGAGATGGCTGGGAGAATTTACAGGCCACAATGATCATAACAAGGAAGAGAATAAAACAACTAGAGTTAAGACTATCTGCCACATGGCAAAGGAAGAAAGAGTGAGGCCTCAGTGATAGAAGAAGAAGATGAGGAAGAAAGAGAAGAGGGTAATTTCTGCTGGGGTGTTATCAATAAAAGTTCCCTGCATCCAGTGGTCCGTCAACCACTGTAAGATATCCCCTACCTCAAGGAAAGATGGCCTGAACCAGTGTGTGTCTGCTAGCAGAAGTCTAATAAAACTGACAAATTTATAGACGAGACAGGACCACATACAAGAGTGATAGACAAAGGGTGGGAGTCCCTCAGAAGGGGGCCAATCAGTTGCCTGCCTAGCCACGCCCCCGGAGGGGTCTTTCAGGGGCGTCTTGGCTAAGGTGTACCTGTATAATCCCTGGGCCTGGTCACCTCAGGATGGAAGTCTGAATAGGACAGCTCTGAGGTGAATCACCATTATGCCTTATGACACTCCCATGGAACCGTGGGTGAAGGCCCACTCAAGCCCCGTAGCTTTTCAGCTGTGGGACTACATATATACACATTCACTCTCTCACTCACACAGAGGTTATGGAAAACAATTGAATGCTGACACCCACTATACCAGCTACCAGAAGGCTGCTACCCACTGCAACAGCCACCAGAAGGCTGGCACCCACTATGCCAGCCACCAGAAGCCTCAAGCGATGTCTCGGTGAGGCTTGCCAGGTCAGAGTTGCAATGACTGCATCCAGTCCCCTGACACAGGCCCCCTTGAACTAGTTCCCAGATTCCAGACCAAACTTACCTCCGGAGGCATTTTTAGGACCCTGAAGAATTTTGGGTGAACGTTGGCTGTGCAGTCGCTTATCCTCCATGGTGACACTCTGGGGCCCTGGGGCAACTCAGGGGGTGCCTCCCTCCAAATGAAGTATTGGATGAGAGATTGAAATAATCAACCAAGACAAAAGTATGCCAAATTGCAGGGTCTTTATTGCCGGTGACCATGGAGGACTCACGTCTCTCCAACCCGTGGCCCCGAACTCAGGGGGCGCAGGATATTTAAGCTGAAAAACCTCATCCTGGATGCAGGGCAAGCAACTCTATAGAAGCTTATCTTGGTACTACTGAGAAGCAAAGGCCAGACAGTTACTAATAAGAAAAAGACAAGCAGCTTTACATGGTGTGCTTTAGAGCAAGCTAGCAGTTACTAATAAGAAAAAGACAAGCAGCTTTACATGGTGTTCTTTAGAGCAAGCTAGCAGTTTTGTTTACAGAAGCCAAGGTCAGCAGTTATTGCAAGGAGAATGGGACAGTACAACTTATTTTTGGAAAAACAGCTTTGTCTTATAAAATGACGTTGCTCAGGCTCTAATTCTAGGCCCGCTATAGCATTAGGAGCAACTTTGATCTACCTCATGATGTCCAAGATTTTTTATTTTTGTAAGCTGTGCCTTATCAATATGGGTAAGAGAAATCCAAATGGAATTAATGTTTTGTCTTTGGATGGTTAAGAGAACTTCAATATTAAGGATATTAGGATGTCTCAAAATATTAGGTGCAAAATGTGTATTTCTGTTTAAATATGTTTGAATGATCAAATATAGAACAAATAGAGGAAGGTGGCTGGGTGTGGTGGCTCATTCCTATAATCCCAGCACTTTGGGAGGCCAAGGTGCACATATCACCTGAGGTCAGGAGTCCAAGACCAGCCTGGCCAACATGGTGAAACCCTGTCTCTATTAAAAATACAAAAATTAGCTGGACATCATGGTGCATGCCTGTAATCCTAGCTACTCAGGAAGCTGATGCAGGAGAATTGCTTGAACCCAGGAGGTGGAGGTTACAGTGAGCCGAGACTGTGCCACTGCCCTCCAGCCTGGGTGACAGAGTGAGACTCCATCTCAAAAAAAAAAAAATTAAATTAAAAAAAAGAAAAGAACAAATAGATTAGAGGCAGGTGCATGAAAACATGTGTTGGAATAAATATAATGAATAATTATAAAGGCTGGGTGTTGATGCTCACACTTGTAATCCCAGCACTTTGGGAGGCCAAGGTAGAAGTATTGCTTGAGCCCATAAGACCAGCATGGGCAACATAGTGAGACTCCATCTCTGCAAAAAATAAAAAAAAATTAGCTGGGTATCATGGTGCGTGCCTGTAGTCCCAGCTACTTGGGAGCCTGAGGCGGGAGGATCTCTTGAGCCTGGGAGATTGAGGCTGCAGTGAGCTATGATTGCATTATTGCTCTCATCCTGGGAGACAGAATGAGATCCATTCTCAAAATAATAATAATTTTTATATTATTTTATAAAATTTTTTATTTTATTATTATTGTAGGAATACTTTGAAGCCAAAGATGGTGGCATCTTCCTTCAGAAATAATTTTAATTAGCTTCTACCAGATGCATAATGGACACTAGCCATTTGGTAACACTAATCCACATTCAAGGTGTGAGATTTCCTGGCCCTGGATGAGGTAGAACTGGATTACAAATCCACGTGAGTGTCAGTTTACTTCAAGTTTACCCTTGCTTACACTTAGAATGTAATTACATGGGATATCAGCTTAAAAAGGGAACTGGTTTATCTTAGTCCCCATCTTTGGTAGCATGGACTTCCATAGTCTGTCTTTCTGAGGACAACAAACCTGCTGTTCTATTTCACAGCTGTTGCTCTGGAATCAGCAGATGTCCTCGGGGCCCTGCGAGCTTTGTTCTTGGAGTTCTCACGTTCTTCGAAGTGTTTGTATGATATCTTCTCAGTAGCTTATTGACTCTTTGAAGGTTTACGATTTTAAAATAGATTCTCTTCAGCTTTTAAAATGTAAAACTATAAATAAAAATAAATAGCATAAAAATAAAGTTACAGACGTGCTGCTTAAAAGTATAATTTTGACATTCTGTCTTGTAATCCTGCATATTACATGCCCTTTGGGAGAAATGCATCTTTCTGGATTTTAACTTTGATCCATCTTTTATGTCAATGATTAAAACATGCTTTGCCTGTACTGCCTTGCAGGGAGACTGAATGTGGCACTTTGCCATGTCTGTTTCTGATAGAATTATACGGACATAATCTGCTTTTATCAGCAGTGTTTGGCTTAGTCCTGGCTGGATCTGTATTAATATTTGGGGTCTTAATTGGTGATTGTATTGACAAGAAACTAAGAAATAAAGGAAACACTCTTACCTGTGACCTACATATTTACGTGGCATATTATGACTTCACTGGCTTTTTTTGTTTATTTTGTGAAATAAAATCCATAAATTGCTATTAACTTAATAGCAAAAGAGCATAAGTTAAAAACTAGAAAAAGTTATACAGGCCGGGCATGGTGGCTCATGCCTGTAATCCCAGCACCTTGAGAGGCCAAGGCATGTGGATCACAAGGATAGGAATTCAAGACCAACCTGGCCAAGATGGTGAAACCCTGTCTCTACTAAAAATTCAAAAATTAGCTGGGCTTGGTGGTGAGCGCCTATAATCCCAGCTACTCAGGAGGCTGAGGCAGGAGTTGCTTGAACCTGGGAGGGAGAGGTTGCAGTGAGGTGAGATCACACCACTGCACTCCAGGCTGGGTGACAGAGCGAGACTCCGTCTGAAAAAAAGAAAAGAAAATAAAAAGTTATCCAGCTTTGTGTCATTATTCTCTGATTCTACATGTAAAATATCTTAATGTAGGTTTTAGATTTTTGCTAAGTATAGGTTTTTAATATCAAATTCCTGAAAAATGCTTTCAATATTTTGGCATTACCTATGTATAATATACTTGTGTTGTTTTTATTAGAGGCAATTATTTGTGTAAATGATGTTTTGTACTGGGTAATCTGTCTAAACTAGTCATTAGTATCTGGAGATTTATTTGCTCAAATGTAGATAGATCTACTTTTAGCTTTTGGCTGTATTATCTCTTTAAGCTTCTTTTGTTCAATAAGAATGTAGGCTATTTTATGTTTTTCTTATTCTTTGATTTCTAGTCAACATGATTGTTTTCCTTCTATGATGGAATGTATTACTTTTCTCCTTCTACCATGAAAAGGCATTCTCTGAAGCCACACCATTGAAAACATTAGCTGATTAAAAATCTGGTGTGCTGGTCTTTAGACTAAATTGGTTAACTTCTGCTACAAATTAAATCCAGGAGAATGTAATGTAGCACCAGAACATTTTAAGTTTCTTGACTTAAGTAGAATCCAGCTTTTCACGTGATCTGTCTCTCAAATATGTTTTCACTCATTGTAGAGTCCAGCTTTTTACTCTTCTAGCTGCAAAGGCTTTGTCTTTAGTGAGCTCAAGTCTGCTTTTTGCTTCCTACGTAAGCTTGTGATCACCAATGGAAATGCTAACTCTGGTTGCACAGAGATTTGGTCAAATGCAACGACTCTGTATTAATTTTTAATTCTATTTTATTTTTTTGAGACAGGGTCTCGTTCTGTCACCCAGGCTGGAGTGCAGTGGCATGACGTTGGCTCTCTGCAACCTCTGCCTCCCTGGTTCAACGATTCTCATGCCTCAGTTTCACGAGTAGCTGGAATTACAGGTGTGTGCCATTGTGCCTGGCTAATTTTGTATTTTTAGTAGAGATGGGGTTTCGCCATGTTGGCCAGACTTGTCTGGAACTCCTGCCTGCCTTGGCCTCCCAAAGTGCTGGGATTACAGTCGTGAGCCACCGTGCCCGGCCTTCTCTCCATTAAATGACATGGCTGTGACCTGCCGATTAAAACTGCGAGTAAAGATTGGGCTAGGTGTTTCCATTCACAGTTGCTTGTGCCTCGCTCTTCACTCACAATGCCTTCATCACTGAGAACGCCTTCATCACCCAGAATGCCTTTGTCACTCAGAACGCCTTCATCACCCAGAATGCCTTTGTCACTCAGAACGCCTTCGTCACCCAGAATGCCTTCGTCACTCAGAATGCCTTCGTCACTCAGAACGCCTCTGCCACTGCCTGTTGCACTGTCCTGATGCTCGTGCTCCCCTGCAAGAAGCAGATGGAGCACATCCCAGTATGGCTGGCTCACTGTGAGTGTCTCCCATGTCCCTGCACCACCAGTGAGAGTGCTGAATGTCCACCAGCTAGTGTTTTCTTTGTGGCCCTGCTCACTGGTTTGGGATCAGGCTAATCATTCCTCGGTGTTTTCCTCTCCCCTAATTTGTCAGTCTGAGCTGAAATCCCACTGACATGAAGGCAGTAGAACAGCAGAGTATGTGTCTGCAAGATACAAACTAGCATCTGCTCTGGCTCTAATGGGGTGGGAGGAAGAAAATACTTAGCATTAACACAATAGCATTGGGCTCCAAACCTACATTGAATCTTTTTCTCTATAAGGTCTTTGTGTTCATTTAGATATTCCTTGAACTGTCAGATAAATAACCATATGCATTGCAGTGGAGCCAGAAAGTCTATTCTTGGGTTCCAAACTCCCTTTCCCCTCCTTAGGCAAGTGGCCTGCTGTGTACTGGTGAGCACCCTAGCGGCGTTGGCAATTCTGGCCAGCATGGTGCTGATCATCACCATTCAGACGGACTGGACTGTGAGCTGATGGTGACGATGGAGGCTAACTGGTTGGTAAGTGGTACCACTGTGGGTACTAGTTCTCTGATCAGCTGAGCAGTAGAGAGCTGACAAGGCAATCAGGCTCTGAGAGAGGCAGATAACAGCCTTTAGGAACATGTTATTTGGAGTCAATGCAGACATAAGTTTGAGTTTGAATTTCGCTAAAACCAGCTATGCCTCTGACTAGATGCATACTCCAAGGCAAGTTACTTGACTTTTCTTTTTTTTTTTTTTTTAATTTTTTATTGGATTTTAGATTTTGGGGTACATGAGCAGAGCATGCAAGACAGTTGTGTAGGAACACACATGGCAGTGTGCTTTTCTTTCCTTCTCCCCTTCACCCACATTTGGCATTTCTCCCCAGGCTATCCCTCCCCACCTCCCCCTCCCACTGGCCCTCCCCTTTTCCCCCCGATAGACCCCAGTGTTTAGTACTCCCCTTTCTGTGTCCATGTGTTCTCATTTTTCATCACCCGCCTATGAGTGAGAATATGCAGTGTTTCATTTTCTGTTCTTGTGTCAGATTGCTGAGAATGACGTTCTCCAGATTCATCCATGTCCCTACAAACGACACAAACTCATCATTTCTGATTGCTGCATAATATTCCATGGTGTATATGTGCCACATTTTTCCAATCCAGTCTATTATCAATGGGCATTTGGGTTGATTCCAGGTCTTTGCTATTGTAAACAGTGCTGCAATGAACATTTGTGTACATGTGTCCTTATAGTAGAACGATTTATAGTCTTTTGGATATATACCCAGTAATGGGATTGCTGGGTCAAATGGAATTTCTATTTCTAAGGCCTTGAGGAATCGCCACACTGTCTTCCACAATGGTTGAACTAATTTACACTCCCACCAACAGTGTAAAAGTGTTCCTTTTTCTCCACATCCTCTCCAGCATCTGTTGTCTCCAGATTTTTTAATGATCGCCATTCTAACTGGCGTGAGATGGTATCTCAATGTGGTTTTGATTTGCATCTCTCTGATGACCAGTGACGATGAGCATTTTTTCATATGATTGTCGGCCTCATATATGTCTTCTTTCGTAAAGTGTCTGTTCATATCCTTTGCCCACTTTTGAATGGGCTTGTTTGTTTTTTTCCTGTAAATCCGTTTGAGTTCTTTGTAAATTCTGGATATCAGCCCTTTGTCAGATGGGTAAACTGCAAAAATTTTTTCCCATTCTGTTGGTTGCCGATCCACTCTAGTGACTGTTTCTTTTGCCGTGCAGAAGCTGTGGAGTTTCATTAGGTCCCATTTGTCTATTTTGGCTTTTGTTGCCAATGCTTTTGGTGTTTTGTTCATGAAGTCCTTGCCTACTCCTATGTCCTGGATAGTTTTGCCTAGATTTCCTTCTAGGGTTTTTATCATGCCAGGTCTTATGTTTAAGTCTTTAATCCATCTGGAGTTAATTTTAGTGTAAGGTGTCAGGAAGGGGTCCAGTTTCTGCTTTGTGCACATGGCTAGCCAGTTTTCCCAACACCATTTGTTAAACAGGGAATCCTTTCCCCCTTGCTTGTTTTTGTCAGGTTTATCAAAGATTGTATAGTTGTAGATATGTTGTGTTGTCTCCGGTGCCTCTGTTCTGTTCCATTGGTCTATATCTCTGTTTTGGTCCCAGTACCATGCTGTTTTGATTACTGTAGCCTTGTAGTATAGTTTGAAATCCGGTAGTGTGATGCCCCCTGCTGTGTTCTTTTTGCTTAGAATTGACTTGGCTATGCGGGCTCTCTTTTGGTTCCATATGAAGTTCATGGTGGTTTTTTCCAGTTCTGTGAAGAAAGTCAATGGTAGCTTGATGGGGATAGCGTTGATTCTGTAAATTACTTTGGGCAGTATAGCCATTTTCACGATATTAATTCTTCCTAACCATGAACATGGAATGTTTCTCCATCTGTTTGTGTCCTCTCTGATTTTGTTGAGCAGTGGTTTGTAGTTCTCCTTGAAGAGGTCCCTTACGTTCCTTGTGAGTTGTATTCCAAGGTATTTTATTCTTTTTGTAGCAATTGTGAATGGCAGTTTGTTCTTGATTTGGCCTTCTTTAAGTCTGTTATTGGTGTAGACGAATGCTTGTGATTTTTGCACATTGATTTTATATCCTGAGACGTTGCTGAAGTTGCTTATCAGTTTCAGGAGTTTTTGGGCTGAGGCGATGGGGTCTTGTAGGTATACTATCATGTCGTCTGCAAATAGAGACAATTTGGCTTCCACCTTTCCTATTTGAATACCCTTTATTTCTTTTTCTTGCCTGATTGCTCTGGCTAGAACTTCCAGAACTATATTGAATAGGAGTGGTGAAAGAGGGCATCCTTGTCTAGTGCCAGATTTCAAAGGGAATGCTTCCAGTTTTTGCCCATTCAGTATGATATTGGCTGTTGGTTTGTCATAAATAGCTTTTATTACTTTGAGATACGTTCCATCGATACCGAGTTTATTGAGGGTTTTTAGCATAAAGGGCTGTTGAATTTTGTCAAATGCCTTCTCTGCGTCAATTGAGATAATCATGTGGTTTTTGTTTTTGGTCCTGTTTATGTGGTGAATTATGTTTATAGACTTGCGTATGTTGAACCAGCCTTGCATCCCCGGGATGAATCCTACTTGATCATGGTGAATAAGTTTTTTGATTTGCTGTTGCATTCGGCTTGCCAATATTTTATTGAAGATTTTTGCATTTATGTTCATCATGGATATTGGCCTGAAGTTTTCTTTTCTCGTTGGGTCTCTGACGGGTTTTGGTATCAGGATGATGTTGGTCTCGTAAAATGATTTGGGAAGTATTCCCTCTTTTTGGATTGTTTGAAATAGTTTTAGAAGGAATGGTACCAGCTCCTCTTTGTGTGTCTGGTAGAATTCGGCTGTGAACCCGTCTGGACCTGGGCTTTTTTTGTGTGGTAGGCTACTTGACTTTTCTTATCTGCAGAATGAGGGAAATAAAGTCATGTGTGCACACACACACAAACACACATACACACAGTCAGCTTTGGGAAGGATTCTGTGAAATATAGGATTTGGAAAGCACTTAACATTCTACCTGCATATAGGAAGCACCTAAGAAAAGGTTGATACTATATTATCTAAAGAGTATATAGACTGTACTTTTAGGAGAGAAGCCTCTCAAAATGTATTTATTAGAAGTTCCTTGGCAATTTTAGGCCTGGAAAATAAGTAAATTAAAAGATTTATTGGCCAGGTTTGGTGGCTTATGCCTGGAACTTTGGTAGGCCAAGGTGGAAGGATGGCTTGAGGTCAGGAGTTCAAGGCCAGCCTGGGCAACATAGGGAAACACTGTCTCTAAAAAAGAAAAAAAAAAAAGGAAGAAAAAAAGAGATTTCTATTTCTTAATTCTGGCCAATGATAAAGCTTCCTCTTTCAAAAAAAAAAATTAATCCTCAAGTGTGACTGTCAATCATCATTGATAAAGGCAAAAAAAATTTTTTTAGTAATAGAGCTAAACGAAAGAGTCTGGCATTTTTGCTTTTTCTTCCATTTGCAAAACTTGGATTATTCACATTGAAATATATATATATTGCCAACTTAAAGCTGAAGGTCTCATCCTACTCTATTTGCGCGGTCGGTAGTCTGCTAGAAAATATTTGTGAGCTTCAAAGACCAAGGTAAAGGGAGCTATTAAGGAGGATTCTACAGAAATCATGCCTTGCAAAGACCAGGAACCCTTATCATCACGTTTTCTTTTAAACTATACTTATTTGGATATATTCTGGCTTAAATAACAACACTTAAAATAAAACAGCTATGTGGGTAAAAGCCAAGTGACAGGGTGACCTCTGTCTCTGAGTGAAGAAAGTCTTCCTATCTGTTAATTAAATTTTAAAAAAAGATAAAGGACAGAATTTATTACAATTTAAAAAACAATCTTGTAAGTATATCCTTCGACGATGTGGAATAGTTAAGATGATCAGCTTGGTAGTCACACCGCTTTGGTTTGAATCTCAGCTCAGCCATGTGCCCTCTGTGACTTTGAACAAATGAAATCACATCTGTGCGCCTCAGTTTCCTAATCTGTGAAAAGGAAACACTATTGACCTGTAAGAGTTGTTATGAGGATTGAGATGCATAGATGTAGAAAGCTTAGTGCTACTTCCTGGCACAGAGTAAGTGTTCAACTAATTCTGTCCTGTACCCACCCCTTGTCACCTTTCTCCCCTGACAAACATGTTGGTTATAATAATGGCTGTTAACACTATTATTGTTGCTAAGATAAGATAGTGAGCTGTGTTGGGAAAGAATGATGAGATGGAAGTTAAAATAATTAGCTACAAATAACATAGTTTCTCAGGTTTTTTTTTAATCTGTGAATTGTCCAAGTTCCAATAGAATTGATCTTGAAGGTCTTTTCCTGGTTGCAAATCCTGTGACTAGCCTATAGTTAAACCCAAAGGGATCTTTCCTGTTTTCACCATAATTTCATGACTAGCAAATCTAGCAAGTGTGTGATGTTAAATTCACCAGAAGGAAGGACTCACCCATTAGGTTGCAATGTTTCCTTCCTTTCACTTACAGGAATGAATGCAACAGTCTGGCAGATGGACCAGATCATCTATATATTTGCTTCTCCATCTGTGGGTCAGGTGATGACATGGGCATTTCATGTGATTGGTTGTTGTTTCATTCTTGGATGGAATTTGGTTTCACTTTGTGTAGTTTCTATTTCTGTCCAGGGTTTGTCAGCTAGTTCCCCAATTGGCTATAAAACCTCAGCAACACACAGTGAAGAACTTCCTAGAAAGGCAACGGGAGGCTGTGAACATTCAAAGTAGTGCAAACTCAGAGGGAGCGCCTATATTTTTCTTCTCCTTTATGTCAGTGTTTCTTTCCAGAACTCTTGAAAGTTCTGATCATAATCAGATCTGATCATAATCTCAACATTTTATTTGCAAATGTGCCTAGAAACAGTGACAATGAGAGGGCTCAGCTGTGCCGTTGGTCATGCGGTTCATAGGGCTGATCTTATTGGTGACAGCAGGTGGGGCTGCCTTATACATAGGTTGTGCACTGCATAACTCTGGGGGCTCCATTCAGAGAGACTAAGACCCCATGGGACTGTGCAGTATTCAACACCTCTCCCACAGTCCTGGGGGCAAATTACTCCTCCTATCTCACTTATGAACCTCCTCCCCCAAAGATACTAGAGAGGCTACTTTGTCAGAGTATGGGCTGCTCTTTGGTGAAGACAATACGATGAGTTGGTCATTCCTGTTATCAAGTATATTTCTTTTTTAATCAGAAATTCCTGAACACTGTGGTGGGAATAAAAGAAAGGGGACCTTGCCAGTATTTGACCTCATTCTCCCAAAGAAAGAGCCAGCACTGCGTACTGACCATGCTGCCCGCCTGCCTGGTACAGCACAGTCCAGGAATTGCCCTGCTTTCAGTTTCTTTTTCTGTACTTCTTACAATTAATTCTCTTTTCTCTCAAGTTATTTTGCAATTAAAGTCCACCAGATCTCATTGCATAAATAAAATATATGTATTTGGAGAGCTAGATAGAGATACATATTTAGATGATGGATGAATAGATAGATATGTAAGCAGATAAATGGACAGATAGAATAAGGTATCTCCTTCCTCTCTGTGGCTATTACCTGTGTGGCCATGCAAGGTTAGTTTATTCACACTCTCTGTCTCACTCTCTGTAAATTAAGGACAATGAAACAAGAGATGTCATAGGGATGTTGTGACAATTAAATAAGATCGTTTATATGAAGCCCAATTTTACTCCCGGGAATATAGTAAAACTTAAGTCAACATCAGCTGTTTTTTTCATTGTGGTTGTCACTGTGATCTTTTTAAAAACTGTCTGGAAATGCATTCATTTCCTCAATTAAGAGCTTCCTCCTTCTCACGCTTCTTGGTCTAGAACGGATCTGGCCCACCTGCCCCTTTCTCCTTCCTCCACAGTCCTATCTGGCTCCTCTAGTCCTTTGCAGGATTTGTCTTAATTTACACTAACTACTGCTTGCAAGTGGTTATATATTTTTTAATCTACACTTAATCATTGTCTTTTCTATCCTGGAAGACTAAAAGATATTTAGACTTTTTTGCATAAATATCTGTTTCTTCAGAAAAGTAATTAAAGGAAATATTTATCACTATTTCCTGGAGCTCATGACTAAGTTCCAAGCATGTGACATTTTATCTTCTACGAAATGTGTCCTCCTCTTCCTCCCCCCTTCAGTGCCATCCTCCTGGGTTGACTATGTCTTAGTTTGGATTCTCTCAGCAGTAATCCCTGAGATGAAAATTTGGGGTGAAAAGTCATCTATTAATATTTGGAAGGTGATTCCAGGAAGCATGGTGAGGGAATGGTAAGTGAGACAGGGATGGGAGAAAAGCCAATAAAAGGTGTGTTAATATATAGGTTACCACTGATGGCCACTAAGCTCAGTCCTACTGGGGACCTTTTGAGAGACTATGTAGGACATACCTCAGAACTGTACCATCAAGGCCCAAGGAAACTAGGGTGTTTATCCACCAACTCTTGTCCATCTTTTTGCTGAGAGCTGTTCTCAGGGCAACTTACAGCCCACCCCTCATGTTCCTGTGGCTGGAGAGGGATCTTTAGGCAAACAGACACAGGTGCTTGGGGTAGGAGGCCATCAGTGTACACAGGAATTGTCCAACAAAGAAGCAGATGAGACTGGGGATGGGTTGAAGGGAGATGAATAGCCACTGACTTAAAGCTTGTCTAGATTTTGTTTTGGATGAAATGGACTGCTGGGAAATCGATGGATTTATCTACAAGCCCAGGACTTTGGAAGAGCCAAAGGACCACAAGTTTAACCTTGAAGCACAGATCACAACCACAGGTTCTCATCTTCACCTTCAAAACATGCAAAGGCTGCTCTACATGTGCCGTGAGGGATGGGAAGCCTACTGCAGACAGTCTTCTTAGCTGGCCTGGGCTTGGCCTTCCTCTACATGACAGTTCTGGGGTCTGACTGTATCACCACTGGCTATGCCTATCCTCAAGGGGCTAGAGATTTCCTGCTTAGCATCCTCATGGCCCTTTCAGCTCTCTTTGGCCTGTTGGGCACTATTTTCTTCACCAAGCTTAGGGAGCACTACGGCGTGGTCACAATTGGAGTCATATCTAGTTAGCCAGCTCCACTTTGGTTGTCTAATGCCCTGTGTGTTTTCTGTCTTTGCTCCTGTGTGTTTTCTGTCTTTTAATCTGGCTGTTTTCTCATGTCCATTAAGCAAAAAATCCTTCAAAGCATGAATCGTTGGTCCAGTGGATGGAAGAATGGTCCAGGGGAATGGCTTGGTTCAGGTTTCTTTCAAAGGAATAAACATATGTCTGGTTCTCTTTTAGCAACTCATGGTAAGACTTGGGATGCTCAAGGTCCTGCTTTTTGAAGGCCAGCAGGGCCCTGAGCATCCCGAGGCTTCCATCTCCATTATCTTCCTCTTCTCAGGTGTGATCAAGCAAGAATCAGTGAGCAGCAGGTCATATGTGGCATGGGATTCTGTGGCTTGCAATGTTGCTAATTTCAATCTTAGAAGCATTTGATGGCCTCACCACTGTGCTATTGTGTCTTCATCATTCATTCATCTAGAACCTGTTATGTGACCAGAACTGCCTTAGACAGTGGGGATACAATAGTTATTTGATCACACAAGGTGTTAGCTCTATGGAACTTACAGTCTGACCAATAAGTAAGTAGTTAACGATAGTCAGCAATACAGAGTGACAGGAGCTATGATAGGGAAGAGCAGAGCATTCAGCACACATGGGAGGGATGCCAAGTGTGGTCTTGTGGGTTAGGGAAGCCTTCCTAGAAAGAGACACAATTAAGAAATACCTGAAGAGCAGGCTAGGCAGGTGATGGAGAGGGGCAGACTGTTCCAGGCAAGGCGGAGACAGCAGTACAAAGGTGAACACTGGGAGATGTGGGGAAGTGAAAATAGTTATTTCCTGGGTGTCAAGCATGTAAATGCTACAGATGATGTCTACATTAAAGAACTATATTGACCTGAATCCTTTTTCTGCAGAATTGGGATAGGAGAGAGGAAAGAGAGCAGCTTGGGGGGAATGGCAAGTTTTTCCTTAGCTGCCTGGGGGAGGGCAGCACAATTCTTCCCCGAGAATGGTGTGCCTAGCATTGAGAGTCTATAAGCTGGTCTGCTCCAAATACTTGTTGTCTGAACTCTGCCGTCAACCATGTGTCATTCATACTTGGCAGCAAGGACATATCTGGTTTTGCAAGTGTGCTTATTAAAAACAAGTATTTTTAAAATGTTGGTTGTTTGATGCCTGACATGCTCTGAGCTAGTCTGTAGGTTCTAGCAGGGGAGCGCAACTACTCGTATACCCTTGACCGAAGACTGGTCCTCTATCAGGGACGGTTGTCCTCTTCAACTGAGCGCACAGCTTCGAGAGGGATGCACATGGAGCGGTGAGGGAGGAAGGGGACATTGCCTAGCCAGCCAGATCAGCTGAATCAACCCTGGTGATCAATGGGGTGACAGATGTCATAGCCAGATCGCCCTCACATCCTGGGCCATGCTTCTTGACATGGAATTCTCACAATCAGGTTTCTACCAAGAAAACATTTCTTTGAGCCTTTTTACTTCCTCCTCAATTCAGTCACCACCTACAAAGCCCCTTTCTGAGGCCACAGCTCAGAGTCAGGGGATACCTTGCCCACAGACTAGAAACAGGGTGGGGAGAGTGGAAATTGTGGCAGTGAGTGGTGGAAATTGCAGATCAAATACCCCCTTCATTCACCAGCCCTTCCCACACACCTCCTCCATGCGCCACGTTCACTACCCCAGGCACTGAGTCGAAGCACAGCCCTTGCCCTCCCGGGACTCAGAGCTTCACTTTCTCATCTCTGAGGCCACAATGGGGTGGGACCATGGGGTTAGGGGAGGTGTTCTTAACTTCTGCTATACTGACCCGGAACCCCTTGGTCTACAGAAGCTTTGAAATACTAGGAGAGAGGAAATAAGAATGTTGTAGGCTCAATTAAAGAGGTTATAAAACCATGAGCTAGCTTTGGAGTCTCCTTCCTTTGATGGAATATGTATGTGTGAGAAAAAACTGTATTCCTAATTCCAAATGATTTAGAAACCTATTCTTTCATCTAGAGATTACCTAACCTCTAAAATATTTTAAGTTGGGTACCTGATGGGTAGATTATCTTTTGTTGGGGTATTTGAGTTGAACTTCTAGTCTTTAATTGCACAAAACTGAAGAACAGGCTGGGCACGGTGGCTCATGCCTATAATCCCAGCAGTTTGGGAGGCCGAGGTGGGTGGATCACCTGAGGTCAGGAGTTCAAGACCAGCCTGGCAAACATGGTGAACCCTGTCTCTACTAAAAATAAAAAATTAGCTGAGCGTGGTGGTACACACCTGTAGTCCTAGCCACCTGGGAGGCTGAGGCAGGAGAATCGCTTGAACCTGGGAGTTGGAGGTTGCAGTGAGTGGAGGTTGCAGTGAGCTGAGATCACACCACTGCACTCCAGCCTGGGTGAGAGAGTGAGACACTGTCTCAAAAAAAAAAAAAAAAGATTTATGCAATTCGCATAATATTACATTAAAGTATTTAGTGCCAAAAGAAAAAAAAAAGTCCACTGGCAACTCCTGTTTACCAAGATAATTTGGCTCTTACTGACACAAAGGAAATGACCACATTTGGAAAACACGAAAGCTCATTACAGTGCCTGGAATCTGGAAAAACATTCAGTAGGAGAGACACTTGGTGTTTTCTCTATTACAATAAGTGGTCTTTTTTGTTTTATCCTGAATGAAGATTCCATAGACATGGAAATCTTGGAATTTTTTGTTTTATGTTTTTACTCTATGTGAGATTTGGATTAATATTTTTTTTCTTTTTTCTTGAGTTGGGTTCTCGCTGTGTTGCTCAGGCTGGTCTCAAACTCCTGGGCTCAAGCAATCCTCCCACCTCAGTCTCTCGAGTGGCTGGGACTACAGGCGTGTGCCACTGTGCCCAGCAGAAACACAGGACACTCTTGACACTCATGAGGGATAAAGCTCAGGACCTGGGGCCAGGCTGTCTGATGATGCTGGCAAGTTACTGAAGCTCTGTGTCACTATTTCCTTTGCCATAAGATGGGGATAAGAATAATAATGGTAGCTACTTATCAGGGAAATCCAGAGGATGCACTGAAATAATTTCCGTAAGTAACATGTTTAGCCCAAAACTTTCTCAGTTATAGAAACTACTTGTCAAAAATGAAAACTGTCATGATCAGTCCTTATTGCCGTTATAGTTTAGTTACAATTTTGGTGGCTTTCATGGGTGTTGCTGTGCGAGGACTGGGGTACAGGGTGGATAGTGAGACATACAGAGCCTTAGGCCTGACTGGTGAAATAGACTCTTCTGGCTCTCACACACCTTATGCCAGCAAGTACCATTTACATTCATTCATACCGGGATTACACATGACCTTGGGGTTGGTGGTGAGGGGTTGAAACTGCAGACATGAAAAGCGCCAGTGCCACTGGGCACGGTGGCTAACCCCTGTAATCCTAGCACGTTGGGAGGCCCAGGTGGCTGGATCACTTGAGGTTAGGAGATCAAGACCAGCCTGGCCAACATGGTGAAACCACGTTTCTACTAAAAAATACGAAAATTAGCCAGGTGTGGGGTGCCTGTAATTTCAGCTACTCAGGAGGCTGAGGCAGGAGAATTGCTTGGACCCGGGAGGCAGAGGTTGCAGTGAGCCAAGATCATGCCATTGACTCCAGCCTGGGGGGGAAGAGTGAAACTCCATCTCAAAAAACAAAAACACAAGCAAACAAGACAAGAAAAGAAAAGAAAAGCACCAGTGCCCTAAATGATATATAATTTCATTTCTTAGCATGGCTCATACTATTGAACCCGGTGGCTATGATGACAGGTCCTCTCCCTGGTAGGGGTGGCCTGTGGCTTACCTCGGTATTCAATATGTATCACTAAGCACAGGGCTCATCCAGCTGCTTGCTCATTCTGGTGGAAATTAAGTTACAGAACTCTGGCAACAGCAAGATTCAATACATTGCTTAAAAGTCATTTTGCTTTTTAAAATCCAAGAACTGTAACTCTTTATGCCCTCAATTTAGAAATAATTCTCAGTGCATCATTAGCCCTCACTTCTTCGAGCACTTCACGTTATACCATGGCAGTATTTTGTGAATACTTCCTAACTTTATAAGCACTGCTTGCTAAGAGCCAAGTGTGGGGACTTTACAGGCGAACTCTGGGTCAGAGTCCAGAGCGAATCAAGGTCCTTGACAGGCCAAGCCCCAAGAGACATGGAGGCCAGCCAGAGTGGTCAGGACAGCCCAGTAGGATGGAGGATGGGGACCTGGACAGGACTTCCACGTAGGTGCCACAGAGGGTGGCTGGATCAGCCAGAAAGACAAAGAGCCTGGTCGGTGCCCTGCAAAGGGAGAGAATGGTGGACACAGCACATTATTCCAAATAATTCTTTGATCTGGAGCTAAGTGCAGAGATCAGTACAGAGGCAACCAGGAGGACTTTACAGGGCTGATGGTGGATCTCAGGGAGAATCTAGAAGTTCAGCTGGCTGGGAAACCAATCAGGTTGGCAGAAGCTGGGAGTGGGTCCCATGGGAGCAGGCACCAGAGCCCCAGGGGAGAAGTTGTCATGTGAGGACATGGTCATTGCCACAGCTCGCTTCTGTCCTATTTGATGCTGGCACAGTAAGTTCTGAGGCTGCTTCTGAAGTGTAATCAAACAGAGCCTCTTCATGTGGTTGAAAGGTGGGGAGGGGGGATGGGGAAGCGAGAAGACCAATTTCTCCTCTGCTAAACCAGGAAAGGAAGAGGAAAAATCTAAATTGGAACTACATTTGAAGCTCAATCTTTTCTTTTTGTCTTAAACATTTTTTGTAATAAAGTGGGGGCATAAATAAATACCCCCAAATGAAGTTAGAGTGCATCCGATGATAATGGTGGTGATGGTGATTCAAAAAGATAACTATAATGCCACAAATAATGACAGTTACTACCATGTTCAGATGTCCAGGCACAGGGCTACACAGCTTTTTTTTTTTTTTTTTTTTTTTTTTTTTTGAGATGGAGTCTCGCTCTGTCACCCAGCCTGGAGTGTAATGGCACAATCAGAGCTCACTGCAACCTCCGCCTTCTGGGTTCAAGCAATTCTCCTGCCTCAGCCTCCTGAGTAGCTGGGATTACAGGTGCCCACCACCACACTGGCTAAGTTTTTATATTTTTAGTAGAGATGGGGTTTCACATGTTGGCCAGGCTGGTCTTGAACTCCTGACCTCAGATTATCCACCTGCTTCAGCTTCCCAAAGTGCTGGGATTACAGGTGTGAGCCACTGCACCCAGCCAGGGCTATACATTTTATAGTACTATCATAGAATCTTCCAATGAGATAGCACCTGAAATATTCCTATTTCACAGATGAGGAAACTGAGCAACAGAAAAGTACCCAAGGCAACAGTCAATGCCAGAACCAGAATTCTCACCAAGGTCCTCTGACTTCTATTCACATTCATTCTTATCCTACACTGCAGCCCTGCCAGCCTCTTGTCCTTTGACCTCACAGCTGCTCCAGGAGAACATTTCAAAAGTGAATCGAGGGGCTATGAACGGTGTGCAGTGCTCCCTGAACTACCTATCGACCTTGTATTAGTCCATTCTCACAATGCTAAGAAACATAGCCCAAGACTAGATGATTTATAAAGAAAAGAGGTTTAGTTGACCCACAGTTCTGCATGTCTGGGAAAGCCTCGGGAAACTTATTTTCATGGCGGAAGACACCTCTTCACAGGGTAGCAGGAGAATGAGTGTCAGCAGGGGACATGCCAGACACTTATAAAACCATCAGGTCTCATGAGAACTCACTACCATGAAAACAACATGGGGGAAACTACCTCCATGATCTAAGCACCTTCCATGAGGTCCCCCCTCTAACACATGGGGATTACAATTCACATTGCAATTCAAGATGAGATTTGGGTGGGGACACGGAGCCAGACTATATCAGACCGCACTACTCCATCCTCATCATGCTGGCCCCACAGCCCCAGCAGTTTGGCACGCTGGTCTTCATCTCCATACTGTTTGTAACCATAGGGCATGTGCTATACTTTTTTCTTTTTTAATGCAAGAAAGTTTAAGATTAAAAATGTCCATGCAAATAAGACAATGAAGGGCATTTGGACACCTTTAACCTAAGAGGTAGGCAGCACCTTTGGCTTCTCAAAGCTTGGGTAACACTGGCACCATCTCAAACTGTTTCCAGTGATTTTCCTGTGTTCCTGCTGTGTGTCTACCTTGAGCTTTGCTACATTTGAGAGCAATTGTGTCATAACCTGTTGCCAAAAGCATCAACTGCATTAAAGATATCTTGGCAGTGGTGGTGCTAGCCAGAGTTTGAAAGGGGTCTGACTCCTGGCATACTCATTAGCCAAAGTCAGAGAGATTTCACCCCAGACATCTTGAAGGGACTCGTTTTGCTTTTGCCAATATAGTAAGTCAATGTTTTCAGGTTCTTATTGTTCTTCAGGTTTAAAAATTAGCATTGGCTGGGTGCCATGCTTGTGTGTGTAATCCTAACACTTTGGGAGACCCAGGTGAGAGGTTCACTTTAGGATAGGAGTTTGAGACAAGCCTTACCCACATAGCAAGCACCCATCTCTACAGAATTTTTAAAAAATCAGCTGGGCATGGTGGCGTGTGGTTGTAGTTCCAGCTACTCAGGAGGCTGAAGCAGGAGGATTGCTTGCTCCCAGAAGTTGGAGGCTGCAGTGAGCTATGTTGCTGCCATTGGACTCCAGCCTGGGAGACAGTGAGATCCTATCTCTAACAAGATAAAACATAAATAAATAAAATTAGAATATTCTGGTCAATGTTGAAATTAGATAGGTGGAGTGCGATCACTGATGTGTGGTCTCAATTCGCTGGGTGTGGGTTTTTGGTTCTTTTTCTAGTTTGTACTCCCCCGAGAGGGACAAATTTTTCCCCTGGCCCCCAGTCACTATTAAGAACAACTACTTAAGAGAAACGTGAAAACTCAGGGAAGAATTCAATTACTATTAAACACAAAAAGACAAAATGTCATTATTAGTAGCAAAGAAACTACCAAAGGAGAATTCCCACAGACCTGTTTTTTAGAGCACAAAGTGAAGACAGGAAAGGGAAAATTTAATGGAACATTTTACATAACGTAAGGTAATCTTTAAAAAGGGTGCTTTATACAAGGTATTATTTATGGTGCCAGTTGCCACAATCTCTTCCCTTCCATTAAAAACAAAACAAAACAAAACAAAACACCAAAAAAACAAAACTTGAAAGACACTTTAGTACACACACACCCAACTGTATCAGGGATCAAGAAACTAGAATTATCCTTTATATGGTTTTCCATTAAGGAAGTTGTATTGTGATGACATGCAGCATACCAAGTCCTCTTGCTCTTGATTTTTTTCTTAATTAAAAATATTTGGGGTCAGGCATGGTGGCTCATACCTATAATCATAGTACTTTGGGAGGCCAAGGTGGGTGAATCACTTGAGGTCAGAAGCTTGAGACCAGCCTGGCCAATATGGTAAAACTCCATCTCTACTAAAAGTACAAAAATTAGCCACTCATGGTGGTGTGCATGTGTAATCCCAGCTACTGGGAGGCTGAGTCAGGAAAATTGCTTGAACCCAGGAGATTGCAGTGAGCCAAGACTACAATTGCACTCCAGCCTGGGTGACAGAGCAAGATTCCATCTCAAAAAAAAAGTTTTTTTTTTTTAACATTTATTTAGAGATGGGGTCTTGTCATGTTGCCCAGGCTGGTCTCAAATTCCTGAGTTCAAGCAGTCTGCCCGTCTTGGCCTCCCAAAGTGCTGGACGGGAGCTATCGTGTGAGCCATTGCACCTGGCCTGCTCTTGATTGTTTTAGTGAACACACAAATGCTTGCAAAGTGGGCATAGTAAAGTGTTTACTAAATACACTCTGAAGTCTTTCATTTAGTCTCCAGACCAGGCGTGGTGTCTCACACCTGTAATCCCAGCACTTTGGGAAGCCAAGCTGGGTGGATAGAGATAGAGACTAGGTCAAGAGATAGAGACTATCCTGGCCAAGATGATAAAACCCCATCTCTACTAAAAATACAAAAATTAACTGGGTGTGGTAGTGGGCACCTGTAATCCCAGCTATTTGGGAGGCTGAGGCAGGAGGATTGCTTGGACCCTGGAGGCGGAGGTTGTGGTGAGCTGAGATCATGCCACTGCACTCCTGCCTGGCAACAGAGAGAGACTCCATCTCAAAAATAAAATAAAATCTCCAAAAGTACTAGCAGCTCGAGTGAAGAATTTATGTCAAATCTTCTAAGTAGTGCTGACTCTCTACCCCTGCACCTTCTGCCCTTCAAAAAATATCTGTTTACCTTAAATTTTGCATTTTCAAGTACTAATTTTATTCTTCTTTTCCCTGAAGTTCCTATATGGTAAAACAGCAATACTTTTCTCTCTACTAGAGGGTGAATCAACTGTTTTAGACCAGTACTGTCCAATATAATGTATACCATGTATCTGAAAAAAAGGATTTAACTCAATATATTCAAAACATCATTTAATTTGCAATCAATATAAAATTGAGATCACTTACATTCCTTCAAGTCAATTCTTCACTCCTGTTTTTCACCCTACAGCACATGTCAACTAGGTCTAGCCACATTTTAGGTGCTCAGTAGTATACATGACTAGTGGCTACCCCATTGGACTGCAGTTTTAGACTCTGATTCCCTAAGTTCCACATATTTCTCACTGCGAAAGGCATATAAATGACACAATGTGCTCTATGCTGCCTTAAAGAGTAGCAGTAACATGGCAGGGAACTTGTCCAGCTGCAAAACCAATCGTATGAGACTTCATTCCCTCAGCTACAACCTTCGGCTCTATTCCCAGAAACATACATCAAACTGATTTGGCCGGATTTTGTCTGTGTCTTTGAAACAGTTTGGTGTGGAGCTGTCCTGGAGATGCAGATGTCACTGGAGGATGATTCCGAGACAATTGGCCCCTTGCAGTGCAGATAAACTCCATGAGGGGGCCTTCTAGTCATGGTGGCATAATCCTGGATTGTGATCAGTGTCAGTATAACAAAATATTGCCATCAGAACTTTCCAGTTTATGAATACAAAGTAAATTTTGGAAAGGCAATGTTTTCTAGTACAAAATGAAAATAAGCCTTTCAAACAGATCTCTGGCTATCTGTTCACAGAAACTGAGCATGGCTTTTGTCTCCTCAAGAGGAAAGATATCCCCAGTTTTGGCTTGACAATGAGCTGAGTTGACCCAGACCCACCAGGTCATCTGGTCCACTGAGCACCCTGCTCCAGAGGCAGCCTCCATTTTCTCTAGATCCCCATTTAGTTATGCAGACACCTTCTGATCCATTCCTTCCTTCAAAGTAGAGTACTTGGGACCATGAAGAAAGCATCCTCACTTTGCTCAAGGGAGCTTAGAATGCAAAGGACCACTCCCCTCCTCCGTTAGAAAATTAGGGCAATTGTCAGATTACTAACTTGCCAGTTGGCTCTTTGTTCTTAGGAAGCTCGGAGCCAACTTGGCCGGAGCCTACAGCATGAGGTCTAATAGCTTAGTTTTTTAATTCTTGCTTTCTACTTGCTGAGCTTTTATCTGCTAATTATTGTTGCTTGATATTTGTTATAAACCACCCTAAATTATTTTGGGAATGTGGTGTGGGAAGGTATAACTACATCTTTTCAGTTTGCCTTAACAATTTAATCTTTCAGATACTGACCCTGACACGAAATGAAAGTATTTCTTACAACAGAAGTCAACCAAAGCACATTCTATTAAAACTGGCTCTGACTTACATACTGAAATGAGTCACACTGTGAAAGCTGCAGAAAGGTAGGACTTGTCTCTCTCACAGGACTTAACACAACAAAACAGTAAACATTTGCCAAATTATATAATTAAATATCTAAGGCTTAAGGACCTTCAAAAGACACATATTTTAGTCTGGAATATTCACTTGAACTGCAAAGATTTGGCTACTTTAAGGAAACAGTCTATTTGTATTCAAGTGCTTAGAAACACTGCAGAGTAAGATAAAATGGGATATGGCCATTCTTGAAATCAAACTGTGACTCAATCTACATGAACTGACATGTCATGTCAATACCACAATTGTTACACTGGGTTTTACGTCACTACCTGGGAAGGTTTGGTGACCAGAGTTCTTAAATAAGATTTTCTACTTTCAATGAAATCATAACCATTAGCATAAAAATTAATTCTAATGACAATTTCTTTTATAGTCATAATTAAAAATTCACATGCCCAAGTTTCACACTTGAAATTAGTTTAAGTCCTCTTTAAACGAAAACATTTCATTCAACTCCAGGTTTACTTCTCTTCATGGCGCTGGAGTAAAAAATGGTGGCTTAATAGTCCATTTCTGCTTTTATGGACTGGGCACTGTACTAAGGAAGGCAAGTTGATTCTGCAGAACTGTGGCACTGACTGTAACCACTCATTCCATTTTCCTGGGTGATGCTATGCTTAACCAGGGTTCTATATTGGACAACTCTGCATTCCTAGGGTATAAGTTAAGGAGATTTGGTAGTGAGGGAGTGGCAGGGAAGGTATCAAACTTAGAATCGTAAGGGACATCTGAAGTACTTTGCTCATACAGGCAAGATGACAACTGTTATGTCAGCAAATACTTGGTCAGGGCAGGGCTCAACAGGCCCTGCAGTTAGACCTATTACATACAGAAAAGAACAATGACTCACAACCCATACTTGAATCTATCATTTTTAAGAAGCATCCTTGATTACTCTAAGGCAGTAAGGACAAGGAACGCAGACTGGCTCTTTTCAGCCAGTCTTTCAGAGTCAACCATGTGGTTTATGCAGCATAAACCCGTTTCAACCCCAAACCAATTACTCCGCGTCCTTTCATTTTTCTAATTTCTTGGTTAGCCAGTATTGGTCAAGAACATCCTAAGCTTTCTTGGAATGGGAAACAGCCAATGTGGAAAGCAATACTGCAGGAAAGCCATAGTATTCAGAGTAACCGCACGTGTAACAGATTTTCCATATCCTACTTTGTGCCACCTCATAGCCACTGCAATGGACACATCACAGATGAGACTTAAATTGCTGCTGTGATCCAGAGACCACTAGATTTTCAGGACTGCAAATCCAGCACCCTTTGGCTTTCTTGGCTCTGCCCCACTACATGAGACAGTTTTATTTTTAGGTTGGTTTCATACATGGGAAGAACATAAAGAAAAATGCTGCTGTGAAGTGGATACAGCAGTGTTGTTGCCGTCCAGAAGAGGAATTTTCACAGTACTGATGAGCGTGCTGATATATAACTGCCATTGGCCCTGCTTCTCAAGTATTTATTGTGTGCATGAGTCACCTCTGTGACTTATGTCCCAAGAGTGACTTTGATGCATTTTTGCTATTTCAACTTGGCAGTTAATGTAAATAATGACCCCCAAACCACCTTGCCATACATAGACTTCACCAGAAACGCCACTGAAATGCCACGGAGGGTTAAGTTTTTATAAAGTAATGTTTATTGAAGTATGATTTTACATTCAGTAAAATTCATCCTGTTAAGATTTGACAAATACAGTCATACCATAATCAAGATGCAGAACAATTGTATAATCACTCTAATGATTCCCTCCTGTCCATTTGCAATCAACCCCTTTTTGATCCTACGGAACTCACTGACTTGTTTTTCTGTCAAGTGTCAAATTTAATCACTAAAATGACCTACAGTACTATGGAAAAATGTATAAGCACATAAAATACACAAACCAATTTTTTTAAAAAGTGAGATACTTTAAGAATATACTGGGTGGGCGTGATGGCTCGTGCCTGTAATCCCAGCACTTTGGGAGGCCGAGGTAGGCGGATCACCTGAGGTCAGGAGTTTGAGACCAGCCTGGCCAGCATGGTAAAACCCCATCTCCACAAACATTAGCCTGTAATCCCAGCTACTTGGGAGGCTGAGGCAGGATAATCACTTGAACCTGGAAGGTGGATGTTGCAGTGAGTCGAGATTGTGCCACTGCATTCCAGCCTGGGTGCTAGCACGACTCAAAACAAAAATGTGTAAAAATACAAAATTAGCTAGGCGTGGTGGTATGTGCCTGTAATCCCAGCTACTCAGGGAGCTGAGGCAGGAGAATGATCCCAAGAGGCAGATGGTGCAGTGAGCTGAGATCGCACCACTGTACTTCAGCCTGGGAAATAAGAGTGGAGCCTAAAAAAAATTTTAAAAAGACTCAGATCTCATAAACTACAGAAAGAAAAAAATTATACTATAAAATAACAATCTTAACAATCTTTAGAGTTAAGTCATGTCTTTGTTGAGTGTATGAACGGTGATTAAGGTATTGCTCTTTGGTATTAACACTGTCAAGTCACAGACCACAGCTGGTTCATAGAAAAACTAAATAATGAAATTGAATTCCATTAAAAGTTTTCTACAGGATCAACTCAACTATAAGGCAGAGACACAAAACTGTCAGGTAATATTCTTATAGATGGTTGGGGCCATCTCAAAATTCACCCTTGCTACCACTATGAAAAGAACAACCAAAAAAAGCCACCTCTATTCTGTAGATACTAAAGGTAACATATCCAAATATATCTCATCTACTTGAAAAGCTTCACTGATTCTTTCAAGCACCAGACCTGTAAAAAAAAAATATCACAGTAGGTATTACTAAATAGCAAGATACAGTACTCTCTAGACTATGTTTATGAAAACTGTGCATGTAAGTATATAATATTCCCCAGTATCTTACACATTGTTGCTGTCTTACACAATGTTGTGACATCTGAATTTATTTTTTTTACTCAAAATCCTGTTTTTCTCTTGACTTAGTAGTATTATCTATTTACTAAGAGCTTTTCCCCATGTTTATTTAAAGGGGGAGTGGTGTGATTCCATCTAATAAATTCCTGCATATCAAGTTGGCCTCAGGTAAATCCTTTAATCCATCAGAGCAGAAGCATATGAAATCAGATTAGAGTTCTCATCCTTGGCCAGGATTTCAATTTAACTATTAATAACTTAACCCAAATTCTTTCCATTTGGCCCATACCTTAAGTTAATCAGCATCTTGAAACTCCACCACACCTGGTTAAAAAAAGTGAAAGACAATGTTAAGGATATCATGCAATTTTGTTTTTCATGGAGTGGTCTCTATAGTGGCTATCCACTAGCTACCTTTGATGAGTAAATAAATTGCTATCTCTGAATACAATTCCTGTACAAAGCTACATTCTCCAAATTTTTCCTGGCACTTGGGAGTCTTTTGTAGTTTCCAGCTTGGAGAAAAAATGGTCAAGTCACCATCTTTCCATTCATCAGCACCAAATACTATACATTTTGGAAAAGAAACACTATCCCAACAATATTTGCCTAGGATAAACAAAACAACCTTCCACAGATTTAAAGATTAAAGGAATAGGCTGGGTGCAGTGGCTCATGCCTGTAATCCCAGCACTTTGGGAGGCTGAGGTGGGCAGATCACCTGAGGTTACAAGTTTGAGACCAGCCTGGCCAACATGGAGAAACCCTGTCTCTACTAAAAATACAAAATTAGCCTGGTGTGGTAGCCATGCCTGTAATCCCAGCTATTCAGAAGGCTGAGGCAGGATAATCACTTGAACCCAGGAGGCAGAGGTTGCAGTGAGCTGAAATCGTGCCACTGCACTCTAGCCTGGGCAACAGAGCTAGAGTCAGTCTCAAAAAAAAAAAAAAAAAAAAATCAAAGGAAGCACTAAACTCGTTTACCCTGAGGCTGAGTTCAGGGGAGCTGAGAAGTTTCTGGTTCTGGGAACTTGCTCAGTTTTCACAATCCTTAAGTAGCCACTAGCTCACGCTGCTTCCTTGACATGGTGTCTCTCACAGTTTAAACTGAATAGTTAAAACAATTTGACTCAATAAGAATCCCTAATACATAAAGCAATGGTAAAACAAAGCCTCACCACTGCCATCTTCCTGTGCTGTATGTGGCTATTCGCCAGAGCTGGAGCTATTCCAGGGAAAGAAAATTGTCTATGCTCTGGGCCCATCTATAACGCTGGAAAAAAGGTGCCTAGAACCTAGACTGCAAACCTTCAAGTTTTCCTTGTTAAAGCATGGTAAAATGGGTAGCATTTGGTTTCATTAAAAAGGCAGCAATCTTTCACAACTGAGGAAAACACAAACCACAAGCTTCACATTTCAACAGAAAACTGTGGTACCTATGATAGCCACAAAGAGTCTTTCCTTTGATGACTCAAATCTAAATTTAGATCTTTATTGATTTTATTAAATTTGCAAAGTATCCCTTTATATGGCAATTTGTACCAGTAATGAACAATTAAGAGAGCCGCTCCAAAAACTCCCCTTCCCGAGACAAACGTTCTCTAGCGCAGCCTTGCGTATTCCTGCACCTTAGCAGACATACGTTAGGCGTTCAACGCCTTGTCCTTGTCCCAGGCAACCCAGTAGTTCAAACATTTCCCAGGACAGAAAACCAGGAAGGGCCTCCTCACACTGAAAATGTTGGAAGCTGGCCCTGTGTTGTACAACGCTCTGGCCACGCTGAAAAACATGTTGAGGAGGAAACCGCAGGCTCCCTTATTAGGGCTCACAGGGCTCTGCTCAACTCACTGCCGGCCTCCGCTCCAGCAAGACGCGTCCCTCCGGGCCTTTTAAATTATCCGACTGCAGGCCAGTAGCGACTGAACCGCACTGATGGTGGGTGCTGGTGGCTGCGCGAGTGAAGTGACCTCCGTGCGTTTGGTGACCCCGCTATTATACTGCCCCCCTTGAAATCTTAAAGCGCTTCAGACCTCGGATCTCACTCACTTCCTAAATAGGCGACGTCTGCCCGCGCGGTCAGGCGGGAGCCCCGGGTGCGCCAAGAACCTGGAGACCCGGGACTCGGCGCCTCCGCCCGCGGTCGGAATTTGATCCTCAAAATGCAACCATTTCTTTAATTGAAAAGGGACTAAAAGCTGCCTGTAGGCCGGATCCGTGGACTGCAGGGACTCGGGCCGGCGGTGACCGGCGCCTGGCAGCTTCTGCTGGGTGGGGGTGAGATCCTCGAGGAAGGGGGGCTGCCCCTTCAAGCGCACGAGGACACCGGCCGTCCCAACCCAGGACGAAGGGCCCAGGAGCCACGAGGACGCCCCCCCACCCCCGAGGAGCCCTAACGGAGGCTTCCCCGCGGCGCCGGGCCGAGGCCGGGGCGGGCAAGGGGGCCGCGAGGGGCGCGCTGATAAAGGGCAATGGGGAGACCTGGAGCCGCATGGCCGGCTCCCGCGTCCGGCAGGTCGGAGCCCACTTACCCAGTCACCCGCCGCGACAGAAAAAGGAAGGGAACCGCGGAGATCAAGTTTAAAAGGGGCCTGGGCAGGGCGGCACCAACCAAAAAGTTGCGCTAAGGCCCCTCCTGCCCCAGCTCCCGCCCCACTCGCGGCGCCCGGAGGCCCTCGCGCGCCCCCTGCCGGCGGCCCGGGCCTTCCCCGCCTTGGGTTCCCCCCCACCCAACGTGGCCCCGGGTCCCCTTCTGCCCCGGCCTCCGAGTCTGGGGAGTCTGTGGACTCGGGATCATTTGTCTCAAACTCTCGTCGGCTGTGATGTCTCTATCTCGTCGAGGGTCACAAGAAGCTACTGCCACTCAAATAATGTTGAGTATCTCTGGTACCTCCTCTCCCCTTTGCCTGGTGTTTCTTTTTTTTTCTTTCTTTCTTTTTTTTTTTTTTGCGACGGAGTTTCGCTCGTGTTACCCAGGCTGGAGTGCAATGGCGTGATTTCGGCTCACCGCAACCTCCGCCTTCTGGGTTCAGGCAATTCTCCTGCCTCAGCCTCCTGAGTAGCTGGGATTACAGGCGTGCGCCACCATGCCCAGCTAATTTTTTGTATTTTTAGTAGAGACGGGATTTCACCATGTTGACCAGGATGTTCTCAATCTCTTGACCTCGTGATCCACCCGTCTCGGCCTCCCAAAGTGTTGGGATTACAGGCGTGAGCCACCGCGCCCGGCCGCCTGGTGTTTCTTTTTTTTTTTGAGACGGAGTTTCGTTCTTGTTACCCAGGCTGGAGTGCAATGGCGCGATCTCAGCTCACTACAACCTCCGCCTCCTGGGTTCAGGCAATTCTCCTGCCTCAGCCTCCCAAGTAGCTGGGATTACAGGCACAGGCCACCATGCCCAGCTAATTTTTTGTATTTTTAGTAGAGACGGGGTTTCACCATGTTGACCAGGATGGTCTCAATCTCTTGACCTCGTGATCCACCCGCTTCGGCCGCCTGGTGTTTCTTAAAGTCTTCAGCCACGCCCCTGAGTGCTTATTTCAAGACTTGTCTAATTACGTAACAGAAGACTGGCTCCCTAGGACATTAGCGAGGGTCGGGGGCGCAAACTCATTGAAGAGAGGTTGGAAGGTGCCTGGAGCTCCGCATGCTTAGAATGATGGCCACGCCCTGCAAATGTCTTGCCCACAAAGCACCTCTGTGTCATTGGGCTGGGAGGAGGAAGGGGAGAAGGTATTTTGACTGCAGTAAATAAACAGGTCTATTGGCTGGATCCCAAGCGCACTACCCATACAACAGGGGTGCTACGGACTGAACTGTGTTCCCACTCCCAAAGACATATTGAAGACCTAATCTCCAGCACCTATGAATGCGACCTAACTTGGGAACTGCATCTTTACACATATAGTCAAGTCAAGACGTGGTCACTGGGGTGGACCCTCATTCAACATGACTGATGTCCTTATCACACGGTGTCAAATGCCACAGGAAGACAGAGAAAGACGGGAATGTGGCGGGACAGGGGCAGATAGGAGTAACGCAGCTGTAAGCCCAGGAATGCGGCTGGATTGCCTGCCACAACCAGAGAGAGGCTAGGAAGAGACAAGGAAGGATCCTCCCCTGCAGATTTCAGAGGGAGCTTGGCTTTTGGTTCTGCTGATGCTTTGATTTTGGACTTCGAATCACCAGAAATGTGAGACAAGACATTTCTGTTAAGTCACCAAGTGCTTTGTAAAGGCATCCCTAGGGAATTAATACCGTGACTGTGGGCACTTTCCCTCTGCTATTCTGTGTAAAATCTGGCCATAAAGACTTATCTGACTTCCCTTGTTTGACTGTAGGTCATAAGACTCCCATTTCCAGAGGGGCTCCTGTCCATACCCAGAAGGAAAGGGTGTGTGCTCAGAGAGGCCAAGAAGCATCTAGACAGACAGACTTGCTGGGTTTTCCCTCTCTATTAGTCTTAGATCATACCCTTTCTGTCCAATCATATTTATACACCAGTGCCCATACTTTGTTGAACCTAGGCAGAAAAATGGACAATTTCCTCTGTATCTTTGGGTCTTCATTTGAAGGCTCCCAGGTATATACATTAAATACATTTATATGCCTTTTCTCCAATTAATCTGCCTTTTGCAAGTAGATTTTGTAGTGAAACTTAAGAGGGCTAAGGGAAAACTTTCCATCTTGGCCCCTACAGATTGCTCAGTGCAACAAGTATTTATTAAGTGCCTATTCTATTCCAGGTACTGTGATTGGTGTTAGAGGGTGTGAAGTTCAATGAGAAACTGCCCCTGCACTCAAATGAGGCATATAAAATGAGATTCACCCACTGACAGAACCCACGAAGAGTGCCAAGAGCACAGCACAAAACCACAAAGCCCAGCCTGCTGAGGCTACAGGGAAGGCTTCCAGAGGGAAGATGTACCTATAGGTACAATAAGTGTAGCATGACCAGAAGGAAACTCATATAATGCATGAAATTTAGGAGCTCAAAGAAGCAAGAGGCCAAGAGAGTTAAAGAAAAATCATAGGGGCCAGGCACGGTGGTGCATGCCTATAATCCCAGCACTTTGGGAGGCTGAGGTGGGTGGATCACGAGGTCAGGAGTTCAAGGCCAGCCTAACCAACATGGTGAAACCCCGTCTCTAAAAAAATTAAAAAATAAAGAAAAATCATAGGATAATAGAGTGCAGGGAACTTTAATATATCATCTAGAATTTTTTTTTTTTTTTTTTTTTTTAGAGACAGGGTTTCACCATGTTGACCAGGATGGTCTCTATCTCTTGACCTAGTGATTCGCCCACCTCAGCCTCCCAAAGTGCTGGGATTACAGGCATAAGCCACCATACCCGGCCCCATCTAGAATTTTTCTCTGGTGGGTGGAGCTGGTCTTAGAGTGTTCTCCAAAAGCAGAGTTATGATGGTGGAAACTCTGTTTCCTTCTCTACTGAATCCCCACAATTCAGTGTAAATGCCTAGATTATATTTAGATAAGGGGGAAAAACTCCTTATCTAAATATCCTTATCAAAGAAGGATTATTCTCCAAAGTAGTTGAATGTTTATACCATAAAACTCTTCAAGGCCCACAATGAGACAGTGGTAGGGTTTGATCCCAGGCTTGGTCACTTAGAGTGTGAATTTATTCCCGTATTCCCAGTACCTAGCCTAGGGCTTTGCATATTGTCAATGCTTGATAAATCCTGCTGAATTTTCTTCTTTTGGTATCTATTTGACTTGTCTTTCACATATGTGGCGAACTACAGACAGTCCCTGACTTATGATGGTTTGATTTATGATTTTTTTTTTTTTTTTTTTTTACTTTGTGATGGGTGTAAAAGCAATAGGTAGCTCAGTAGAAAGTGTGTTTCAAGTATCGACACAACCATTCTGTTGTTCACTTTCAGTACAGGGTTCAATAAATTACATGAGATATTCAACACTTTATTCTAAAATAGGCTTTGCATTCAATTGTTTTGTCTAACTGTAATGTAATGTCAGCGTCCTGAGCACATTTGAAGTAGACTAAGCTACACTGGAACATTCAATAGGTTAGGTGTATTTTTTTATTTTGAGATGGAGTCTCTCACTGTCACCCAGGCTGGAGTGCAATGGTGTGATCTCAGCTCACTGCAACCTCCACCTACCGAGTTCACGTAGTGATTCTCCTGTCTCAGCCTCCCCAGTAGCTGGGATTACAGGCATCTGTCACTGTAATAACCTACCCTGGGCTAGCATCACTGAATCCATCTTAGCTCCAACCTGGCTTCCCCCTCCCTATCACAGCACCTCTGAGTGCATAACTGGGTCATGCTGCACTTAGAAGCATTGAAGCTTGCTGTTCCTAACACTTGTAACCATTGTAACTGCATCCTGCTTGGCATACACCTCCCCCACTCCTGCCTGCTATTGTAAGAAAAAAATTTCCCTTTGATCATTGTGTAGAAGGAGGCTGAACACCCCTCTTCTTGGTGACACCTGTGCCTACAGCCCCTTCCTCTAACTTGCTTTTCTGCTTCTGTAAAATTCCACTTCAGCTAGGCTCCCCGTCCCCTACCTAAATCAAGGTATAAAAGACAATCAAGCCCCTTCCTCGGGGCCAAGAGAATTTTGAGCATTAGCCGTCTCTCCATTGCCGGCAAATCAATAAAGGACTATGAATTTGGAAATCAGAGCGTGGTGTGTTCCTTCTAACTCGCTTGGTTACAACAGCCACCATGCCTGGCTAATTTTTTGTATTTTTAGTAGAGACAGGATTTCACTATGTTGGCCAGGCTGGTCTTGAACTCCTGACCTTGTGATCCACCTGCCTTGGCTTCCCAAAGTGCTGGGATTACAGGCATGAGCTACCATCCCTGGCTTGATTAGGCGTATTAAGTTACATGCACTTTCTTTCTTTCTTTCTTTCTTTTTGAGACAGAGTCTCACTCTGTTGCCCAGGCTGGAGTGCAGTGGCTCAATCTTGGCTCACTGCACCCTCTGCCTATTGGGTTCCAGCAATTCTCCTGCCTCAGCCTCCTGAGTAGCTGGGACTATAGGTGTGTACCACCACACCCGGCTAATTTAAATTTTTCTTTTTTAGTAGAGACAGGGTTTCACTATATTAGCTAGGCTGATTTCGAACTCCCAACCTCATGATCCACCCACCTTGGCCTCCCAACATGCTGGGCTTACAAACGTCAGCCACCACGCCCAGCCTTAAATGCACTTTCAACTTACCGTATTTTAAACTCACAATGGGGTTATCAGAACATAAGTCTATTGTCAGGTGAGGAGCATCTGTGCTTGGAGGGTAGGAATCCCAGGGCATTGGGAGGCATTGCACACTTTCTGGCTTGTTTTGCTGCTGTTAGTGGGGAGCCTTTTCCCCAGTCCCATGCTTTTCTGCAGAGGAGCTTCTCCCAGGCAATGCGCTGGGCCTTTTACTCATTCTTTTCTCATTCCTTTCCAGAGAAGGAAAGAATTCCAGTACAATTCTGTGCTAACATAAATGCTGAAATCATGCAAACTGAGGTGGTCCTGTTGGCCTCCATCCTCTGTCTGTCCCCTGTTTTCAATGTGAACTGGGGCAGACTATTATTTTCTCTGATGGGACCATAGGAAACAGGGTGGGGTAAAGTGGTGAGTGACTGCCCGGCCATTTTTGTGCTTTTTTTCATGGTCAAAAAGGAATTAAAAATAGTGTCTCTCCCAGCACTTTGGGAGTTTGAGGCGGGTGGGTCACCTGAGGTCAGGAGTTTGAGACCAGCCTGACCAACATGGAGAAACCCCATCTCTACTAAAAATACAAAATTAGCTGGGTATGGTGGCACATGCCTGTAATCCTAGCTACTCAGGAGGCTGAGGCTGGAGAATTGCTTGAACCTGGGAGGTGGAGGTTGCGGTGAGCCAGGATCATACCATTGCACTCCAGCCTGGGCAACAAGAGCGAAACTCCATCTCAAAAAATAAAAAATAATGTCTCTCAGCCGGGCGCGGTGGCTCAAGCCTGTAATCCCAGCACTTTGGGAGGCCGAGGCAGGTGGATCACAAGTTCAGGAGTTCAAGAGCAGCCTGGCCAAGATGGCGAAACCCTGTCTCTAAAAAAAAAAAAAAAGTGTCTCTCATTAACCCTGCAATAACATAATCCTGGAAGCTACTGAGGGTTTTCTCAGTTCAGTGTATAGTCAGTCAACTGGGGACATTATAAGTGTCACTGCCTTAACTTTTGTGCTTTTCTTTCTTTTTTCTTGAAATAGGGTCTTGCTCTGTTGTCCAGGCTGGAGTGCAGTGGCACAATCATAGCTGGCTTGACCTCCTGGGCTCAAGAAATCCTCCTGCCTACGCCTTCTAAGTACCTGGGACTATAGGCATTTGCCACTATCCCTGGCTAATTTTGTTTATTTTTTATTTTTTATAGAGGCAGGGGTCTCGCCGTGGAAGCTAGCCTCACTTTGCCGGGCTAGTCTTGAACTGGGTTCAAGCAATCTTCCTGCCTTGGCCCCTCAAAACACTGAGATTATAGTTGTGAACCAGTACGGCCTGCCACTTTTGTGCTTTTTGGTGGTCAAAACGGTAATAAAAAATAGTGTCTCTCAGCCGGGCGCGATGGCTCATGTCTGTAATCCTAACACTTTGAGAGGCTGAGGTAGGCAGATCACATGATGCGAGGAGTTCAAAACCAGTCTGGCCAACATGGTGAAACCCTGCCTCTACTAAAAATACAAAATATTTAGCTGGGCATGGTGGCAGGTGCCTATAATCCCAGCTACTTGGGAGGCTGAGGCAGGAGAATCACTTGAACTCAGGAGGGGGATGGTGCAGTGAGCCAAGATTGCACCATTGCACTCCAGCCTAGGTGACAGAGTGAGACTCTGTCTCAAAAAGAAAAGAAAAGAAAAAAAAGTATCTCATTAACCCTGCAATAACATAAACCTGCATTTTACCCAGCTTAAATTTTTGGCCATCACTTAGGTTGGCCATAATATCCACTGGCTCATCTTTCTCAAAGAAGAAACATCTATTTGAAGGCTGCGGCTATGATGATTCACTCCTCTTTTCTTCCCTCACTGCCCAAAACCAGCATAAGGCAATGGTGGCCCAAGGTCTAAACCGGGACGAGAAGTAGGGTGTCTCAGCTCTGAAGACACAATCTGAACAGTAATAAAGCTAGCACATTAATTTCCATTCTATGTCTTATATCTGAGTTGGTTCTGAATGCGGAAGGAAGGGAAAGTGTGTTGTTTTTCACCCTCCCCATATCCTACAGTTGCCTGACCCTTATCCCTAGGAGGGTCCCAGACTCACATGTTATCCATACACTAACCTCAGACATTTGCTTTCGTGAATCAATTGGCCCATTCGTTAACCCTTGTGTCTGTGTTTAGTGCACATTTTAGTGTGTTGTTGCAGTGTGTAGTCAGAATATAAAGCAACTGCAGACACTATTTATGATTTAAATGATCAGTCCAGTTGGGTAACATTTTAACTGGGGTCATTGGGCTGTTTGCCATGAGCAGGTCTCTGCCCAGTAGCTTGCCTTTTCCAAGCAGCTGTATGCTTGTTTTCAAGCCAAGAGAGAATATATGTCCTTGCTGAAGCATATTGGTTTCATCTGCTTAAATAAACCCAAGTGGCTGATTTCGGCAATTAGAAGGTACACATGTGAGTATCCTAGAAGCCCTGGGATAAGAGCACTCTGATCCCCACATGGGTACAAAATAGCCTATTGTTTCTGATCCTCATATAGACACAAAATAGTCTGTTTAAAAAAAAAAAATCCCCTGACAGATTTGTTATTTAAAAACCTGAGCATTGTGGTTCACAATACTTCTAGAAAATACATGAATAGAGTATATAACAGAAGTAAGTTACATATTTAAATATATCAAATATATCACCTTTATTGATAAGAATGATCAGATTTGCTATAAAACAAATAAAATACAAATATTTTTAACTCCATATCCTTCTGCAAAGAACCCCTTATTTCTTTGTTTCTCCTTAAGGCAAACATTCTTAAAAGAGTCACCTATATTTGTCTCTAATTCCTCGCTTCCATTCTCATCTGAATCCAATGGTGGTGGGTAGCCTCTGAGATGGCTCCTCATAATCCCCATCTCCTGCTATTCGGGCCCTTGTATAATCCTTTCTCCTTGAGCCTGGCTGCACAGCAGAAGTGATGGGGTGGCAACCTAGAAAAGATGCCAAGTTTGCAATTAGGGAAACAATTGTTGCAAACTGAAACAACACTCGTACCACTACATACCTTCTAGAATGGCTGAAAGTCAAAACACTGACCATTCTGAATGTAAGTGAGGGTGTGGAGCAACAGGAACTCTCATTCATTGCTGGGAATGCAAAATGGTACAGGCACTTTGGACGGCAGTATGGTGGTTTCTTACAAAATTAAACATACTCTTGTTGTATCGGACCGAGCATAGAAAGTCAACACCAAGACAAAAGTATGCCAAATTGCAGGGTTTATTGCTGGCGACCACGGAGGACTCATGTCTCTCCAACCCGTGGCAGAGAAAGAAGGGTGACAAGACCTTTTTATACCTGCAAAACCACCTTGGGAGTGGGGGTGAAGAGTGGAGATGGGAACGAAAGTCTTTAGACATTTCGGGGGCTGTAAATCACCTCCTGTGCAGAGAGGAGGGTGAGGGGGCTCTGGACATTCCAAGGGTCAGGCGACTTTTGTCATTCAGATTGCCACTTAAGTGGTTTATAGAAGTCAAGATAAACATTAGTTTATACATTATCTGGGCAGGTGTGGGGTCCACAGATTTTTTAGTTGCTTGGCTCCAGGATGGAATTATATGGGGGTGCTTACTCTGGTCAGTACCAGTAAACAAAGGCCAGCAATTCTGGCAGTTACAGATAAGAGAAGGTATGCAGCTTTACCTCTCTGCATTCTGCAAAGTAAACTAGCAGTTTACAGAAGCCAAGGTTAGCAGTCCTTGTGAGGAGAATGGAGTCCTTGTCATTTTATAAAATGGCATTGTACAGGTTCTAACTCTAGGCCAGCTGTATCACATTCTTACGATATGATCCAGCAATTTTGCTCCTTGGTGTTTACTCAAAGGAGTGGAAAACTTATGTCCACACAAAGGCTTGCATGTGAATGTTTATATTAGCTTTATTCATAATTGCCAACACTTGGAAGCAACCAAGATATCCTTGAGTAGGTAAATGGATAAATAAACTCTGGTACATCTAGACAGTGGAATATTATTCAGGGCTAAAAATAAATGCTCTATCAAATCATAAAAAGACATGCAGGAGCCTTAAAGACTTATTACTTGCCAGTTATAATGGCTCACACCTGCAATACTAGCACTTTGGGAGGCCAAGGCTAGAGGATCGCTCAAGCCCAGGAGTTTGAGACATAGCAAGACTCCGTTTCTACAAAATAATTAAAGAATTATCCCATCATGGTGGTGTTTGCCTGTGGTCTCAGCTACTTGGGAGGCTGAGACAGGAGGATCACTTAATCCCAGGAGGTTGAGGCTGCGTGAGCCAAAATTTCACCACGGCATTCCAGCCTGGGCAACAGAGTGAGATCCTGTTTCAAAAAAAAAAGAAAGGCCTGGTGCTGTGGCTCATACCTGTAATCCCAGCACTTTGGGAGGCCAAGTGCTGGGATGGATGGGTGGATCACTTGAGGTCAGGAGTTCAAGACCAGCCTGGCCAACATGATGAAACCCTGTCTCTGCTAATAATACAAATATTAGCCGGGCGTGGTGGTGGATGCCTATAATCCCAGCTAACTAGGGAGGCTAAAGGATGAGAATCATTTGACTCAGAGAGGCAGAAGTTGCAGTGAGCCGAGATTGCACCACTGCACTCCAGCCTGGGCGACAGAGTGAAACTGTGTCACCAAAGGAAAAAACAAAAAAAGCCACTACTAAGTGAAACAAGCCAACCTGAAAAGGCTACATATTGTATATTGTATGATTCCAACTAACATTTTGGAAAAGGCAAAACTATGGAGATGGTGAAAACATCAGTAGTCCCCAGGGGTGGGGGATAGGGAGGGACAAATAAGTGGAACAGGGGATTTTTATTATTTTATTTTTAGGGATGAAGTCTTATCCTATCACATAGGCTGTAGTGCAGTGATGAGATTATAGCTGACACAGCCTCAGACTCCTGGGCTCAAGGATCCTTCTACCTCAGCCTTTCAAGTAGCTGTGATTATGGGTGCAAACCACCACACCCAGCTGAAGAGAGACTTTTTAGAGCAATAAAACTGTTTGGTATGACACTATAAGAATAGATACATGTCATTGTATATTTGTCAAGACCTGTAGAATGTATAACGCAGAGTGAACCCTGATGTAAACTATGGATTTGGGTTATTAGTGATTTGTCAATGTTGTTTCACCAGCTGTAACAAATGCACCTTGCTGGTATGAGATATTGTAGTAGGGGAGGCTGTGTGGAGGAGGAATGAGGGCATGTGGGAACTCCCCATTTTCTGCTCAATTTTGCTATGAGCATAAAACTACTCTAAAAAATGAAGTCTTTTTTTTAAAAAAAAATTTATGTGGCTGCGTGTGATGTCTCACACCTGTAATCTCAGTGCTTTGAGAGGCTGAGGCAGTAGAATTGCTTGAGGCCAGCAGTTGAAGACCAGCCTGGGCAACATAGAAGGACCTTGCCTCTACCAAAAACTAGAAAATTAGCCAGGTGTAGTGGTGCACACCTGTAGTCTTAGCTACTCAGGAGGCTGAGACAGGAGGATCACTTGACCCAGGAGCTGGAGGTTGCAGTGAGCTGTGATTGCAGCACCACATTCCAGCCTGGACAACAGAACAAGCCCCTGCCTCAAAAAAAAAAAAATGTGATGTGATATCACTTCTAAGATTAGGTTGCAAGACTATAGCTTCCACTGTGAGCTGCTTCTCATTCATTTGTAGATTCTTTGCTCTATGGCAGGGATCCCCAGGCTGTGACTGATATCAGTCCAAGACCTGTTAGGAACCAGGCAACGCTGCAGGAAGCTAAGGGTGGGTGAGCGAGCATTACCATCTGAACTCTACCTCCTGTCAGATCAGCTGTGATATTTGATTTTCATAGGAGTGCAAACCCTATGATGAACTGCACATGTGAGGGATCTAGGTTGCATACTCCTTATGATAATCTAATGCCTGATGATCTGAAGTAGGACAATTTCATCACTGTCCCCCACCCCACACCAACCCCTGCAGTCTGTGGAAAAACCGTCTTCCACAAAACTGGCTCCTGGTGCCAAAAAGCCTTGGGACTGCTGCTCTAGGGGAAGCAAGCTACCCCATTGTGAGCTGCCCTATGGAGAGTCCCCCTTGGCATAGAATACGTGTCTCAGGCCAGCAGCCAACAGAGATCTGAGCCCTGCCACATGAGTAAGCTTGGAAGTAGATCCTTCCTGCCGGGCTTGAGACCACTCTCACCCCAGTCAACATGACAATCCTATCCTTGTGGAAGACCATGAGCCAGAGAGGAGGAGCCAAGCCACACCCAGATTCCTGACCCATAGAAGCCAGGAGATAATGAATGTTTATTACTTTCAGCTGTTGGTTTGGGGCACATTTTTACACAGCAGTAGCTAAGTAATATACCAGTCCATCACTCTAAAAGAATAACTCTTTTTTTTTGCTGTTGAACATTTTTTTATTTTTACAAATATTATACAGTACAATTGTTTTTTTTATGCATAGTGCTATGAACTTTTAACTATGAATTAAAAAAAATACTTTTACGATATATAGAAGTATAATTTCTGGCCAGGTGTGGTGGCTCATGCCTGTAATCCCAGCACCTTGGGAAGCCAAGGCGGGCAGATCACCTGAGGTAGGGAGTTAAGAATAGTTCTTTTTGAGAGCAGCGGTGATTTTGGTCTGCCTTAGCGGCCCTGCATCTCAGCTGTGTGATCACCCCCTCCTTGAAACACTCTTCATTTGGCTTCCAGGTGACCACACTTTCTCTGTCTTTCTCCTGTCTCCTGCCTGCCTCTTTTCCGCCTCTGTTACTGAATCCATTTCTTTTTTGCCCACCTTTTACTGCAGAGCTCTCCAGGGCTCAGCTCTCAGATCTCTGCTCTCCTTGATCCACTCCTGTCTAGGTGATGACTTCGTTTAGTCATACGGTGCGAAGTGACATTTTTATTTGATGAAGCTTACATTTCCGTCACAGGCCTACACTATTTCCTGACTTGCAGACTTATCTCTCCAACTGCCCACTCAACAGTTGCACTTGGGTTTCTAAAAGGCATCTCAGAATTAACTTATCCAAAACTGAATTCTTGATTTTTCACCCTCAAAAACTGATGTTGCTACCAATAACCCCATTGGAGTAAATAGCTATTTCACTCTTCAGATGCCTGGGCAGAAACCTGGGCAGTATCCCAGACTCCCCTCCTGCTCTTACAATTTATGTCTGTGCATTGCAGCAATCCCAGCTCTACCTCTAAATCCCAAATCTAACCACCCTCGTCCAAGTCTCCATGATCTCCCTTCCTGATGATTTTAACAGCTCTCTAGCTGGTGCTTTGCTTCCATCTCAGCACCTGCAGCTTATTCTCCACACAACAGACAGTGTGAACTCTTAAAACATAAGTGTGATCGTGTCACTTCTCTGCCCAGAATTCTTGAGTGGCTTCTCATTTCTTTCGGTGTAAAGTCAAAGTCCTTTCAGTGGCTTACCTGGCTGTACATGATGTGGCCTCCATCTGCTGTCCATCCTACCTCTTGACTCTCCTTTTCGCATTTGCTCCAGCTACACTGGCCTCCTTGCTGTATTTTGAATGCAGCAAACATGCCTGCCTCCAGGCCTTAGCATTTGATGTTCCTCTGCCCAGAATGCTCTTCCCCAGGTTTCCTTTTGGCCTGCACTGTCTCTTCCTTGAGGTCTCCAGTCATAAGCCACCTTTTTTTTTTTTTTTTTTTTTGAGACAGTCTCACTCTGTTGCCCAAGCTGGAGGACAGTGGTGCAAGCTCAGCTCACTGCAACCCCTGCCTCATGGGTTCAAATGGTTCTCCTGCCTCAGCCTCCTGAGTAGTTGGGAACAGGTGTGTGCCACCACGCCCAGTTAATTTTTGTATTTTTAGTAGAATAGGGTTTCACCGTGTTGGCCTGGCTGGTCTCAAACCCCTGACCTTGTGATCTGCCTGCCTTGGCCTCCCAAAGCTCTGTGAGCCACCGCACCCAGTCATAAGCTACCTATTATGCTGAACTGTGTTTCCCCAAAATGCATAGGTCGATGCCTTAAGCCTCAATGTCACTGACTATACAGTATTTGGAGATACGGCCTTTAGGGAGGTTAGATGAGGTTTTGAGAGTGGGGCCCTAATCCAACAGGACTGGTGTCCTTGTAAGAAGAGGAAGAGACACCAGAGACCTTTCTCCCTCCCCATGCACACACGAACAGAGGAAAAACCACGCGAGGCACTGCGAGGAGGAGCTGCCCATACTCCAGGAAGAGGGGCCTCACCACCAACCATCCCTGCTGGTACCTTGATCTTGGACTTTGAGCTTTCAGCACTGTGAGATAGTGAGTTTCTGTTGTTTAAGCCCCAGGTCTGTGATCCTCTGTTATGGCAGCCCAAGCTGACTAAGACACCAGGTTAGAAGTGAGGCCTCTTCTCACTGCCTCAGATAAAGTGCCGACTCTAAGTGACTCCTCATGGTCACACATCCAGCATTCTCATCTGCATTCTCAAGAAGACCAAGAAGGGTGAAGGGCAAAAGGCAAAGGTGAATGTCATCTGAGGTAGCCCTTTTAAACACTGTTTTCCAGGCTGAGCACAGAGTTCACGCCTGTAATCCCAGCACTCTGGGAGGCTGAGGCGGGCGGATCACCTGAAGTCGGGAATTTGAGACCAGCCTGACCAAAATGGAAAAACTCTGTCTCTACTAAAAATACAAAATTAGCTGGGCATGGTGGTACATGCCTGTAATCCCAGCTACTCAGGAGGCTGAGGCAGAATTGCTTGCACCAGGGAGGTGGAGGATGCAGTGAGCCAAGATTGCGTCATTGCACTCCAGCCTGGGCAATGAGAGTGAAACTCTGTCTCAAAAAAAAAAAAAAAAAAAAAATTGGCTAGGTGTCTAACACTGCGGGCCTCTTCCTGTTTTATAGGAAAAGCAATTTCCCCGCTTTTCACTTCCTGGAAGAGTGTGAGCCAGCACCACCTTCCAAGTGTCTACTGTAATCTGGTTGGAGTTACAGGTAGTGAGAACAGCATGTACAGATTTCTGAGTGGACATGGGAAAGAGCTTCTCTGTGGCTGAATCTCAGAGTGGGCGTGTGGGAGAATAATTGCAGGTGAAGCTTTGTTTGGTTCTTTTTTTTTACATAATTGTTCAAAGCAACATTACCAAGTTTAACTTTCAAGAGGGTAAGAATTGTGACTGCTTAATTTCTGCATATGAAGCCCAGGCTGCCTGAGCCACATGCAGGCAGTTACTAACAACTGCTCCTTACAGAAATGGTAATAAATGACAAGAAGCCACATGATTCCTTTGTCCTTTCTGATTAACACATATTTATTACCCACATGTCGGTGCCTGGAAATAGCTGCCAGGCCTTTCCAGATCTGTGCTGGGTAACTGAATGCAGCAATGCCACAAATGGCTTCTCCTAAATCATGTTTTTTGCTTTAGAGAAATTATAATGAAAAATGAATAATCCTTTTGTCCTTTCCAGAGAAGTACACAACGTGTATTTAGTTCCTAACCAGTGACATTCCTAAGCATCGGCTGGAGCCTGACTTCCTGCCTTCCAGAAAAGCAACAGGGACTGTTTAGGTTCTTTCTGCTTCCATCCTGTGTCATTTCTCCTCTCCTTGCCAAATGTAGTCTTCACGTGGGGCAGCAGCATCACAAATGATGGCTTGAGAGCAGAGTTACTCTGTATTTTTCTGTTGCTGGTCTGTACTTCCTCACGAGTCCCTGTTGTGCCGGATAGGGCTTGAGGTGCCTTGTGGGCCTTACATTTTAGTCCAGTCAAGTAATTGATTCAGATTCAATAATTTAAACAGGTATTTGAAGTAAACGTTCAGTTTACTTTTGTAAAAGCCTTTGTCTTTCGGGTTTCTGCTTCCCATCCCTTTGCCTCTCTAGATGGCATCTGGTGCATGTGTGTGTGAGGGGAAGGGGAAAGTGCTTATGGCAGAGGAAGGGAAACAGGGTTACAGGGTTGGTGTGCAAGTTCACTGGCCTCTGCTGGGGTCTGAACTGCCCTCGGGATAGTGACCACTGAGATGTGACTATTCCCAGTCTTAGGTCTTCTCTGGAGTTTGCTGCTGAAACCTGAGGCGTGATCACATGCTCTTGGGTTAGGCAGGCTTTGGGAATCTGCCCTGGACAAGTCCAGTGTTGCCAGCTCTGGCCACTCTATCTTTAAAAAAGCTCCCTCTGGCCAGGCGCAGTGGCTCAGCCTTGTAATTCCAGCACATTGGGAGGCCGATGTGGGCGGATCACTTGAGTTTAGGAGTTCGAGACCAGCCTGGCCAATGTGGTGAAACCTCATCTCTACTAAAAACACAAAAAGTAGCCCGGGGTGGTGGCAGGCACCTGTAATCCCAGCTACTCAAAAGGTACGAGAATCGCTTAAACCTGGGAGGTGGAGGTTGTAGTGAGCTGAGACTCTACCTAAAAAACAAACAGTAGTCCCAGCTACTCAGGAGGCTGAGGCAGGAGAATTGCCTGAACCCAGGAGGCGGAGGTTGCGGTGAGCCGAGATCGTGCCATTGCACTCCAGCCTGGGTAAGAGCAGCGAAACTCCGTCTCAAAAAACAAACAAACAATCTTTCTTTTCTTTATTATTATTATTTTTGAGACAGAGTCTCACTCTGTCACCCACTGTAGTGCAGTCTCGTGATCTTGGCTCACTGAAACCTCTGCCTCCTGGTGAGGGAAGAGACCCCTCTTTCCTGTGTCTTGTCTCAAAGGAGGAGGAAGTAAAAGTTGAGACATAGCAGGCATGAGGTCAGTGGCAAGGTCGGCTGATCAGGCCTGGAGCTTAAAGATTAAGCTCCCCACCCTTAATCGAACTCCTATCTATAGATGGCAGGCAGAATATGGAGACACATCTACATCGTTCTCCTTCAATCTTGCTCAAACCCCGACCTGGTCACCACCCAATGCCTACTTCATTGATCAGGACACTCTCACATGTATTTTCTAGAATTGTAAGCCTTTAAAAGGGCTAGGATTTTCTTTGTCAGGGAGCTCGGTTCTTGAGACGCAAATCTGCTGATGTTCCCAGCTGAATAAAGCCACTTCCTTCTTTACATCTGGTATCTGGGAGGTTTCGTCTGAGGCTTCTCCTGCTACAGTAGGTTCAAGCAGTTCTGCCTCAGTCTCCTGAGTAGATGGGAATACAGGTGTGTGCTACCATGTCCAGCTAATTTTTGTATTTTTAGTAGAGATAGAATTTTACCATGTTGGACAGGCTGGTCTTGATCTCCCAACCTCATGCTTCACCCACCTCCGCCTCCCAAAGTGCTGAGATTACAGGTGTGAGTCCCAAGTACTTCTAGTGCTATATGCTGCTCTGTACATGTTGGCTTGGTGTTTAGGTCTATCTGGCCAGAGAGATAAGTCCCTCTTCTCCTTGCCAGATCTTTTATTATTAATTACTTTTTTTCTTTTCTTTTTTTTTTTTTTTTTAAAGATGGAATCTTACTCTGTTGCCCAGGCTGGAGTGCAGTGGTGTGATCTTGGCTCACTGCAACCTCTGCCTTCCGGGTTCAAGTTATTCTCCTGCCTCAGCCTTCCGAGTAGCTGCTATTACAAGTGCTGGCCACTATGCCCAGCTAATATACTTGGTTCTTTTTATAAGGTGTTGAGAGAGAAATCCTCTCTGGGAGAAAGATACATAAATATTTCTATAATTTTTAATTTTAATTTTAATTTTTTTAGAAATGAGGTCTAATTTTGTATTTTTAGTAGAGATGGGGTTTCTCCATGTTGGTCAGGCTGGTCTCCAACTCATGACCTTAGGCAATCTGCCCGCCTCAGTTTCTCAAAGTGCTGGGATTACAGGCATGAGCCACTGCACCCAGCTGACAAAGTTACTTTCTGCAACCAGTCAGAGATACTTTCAGTCTGCCATGCAGAAAGGGGGAGCAGGGTTTGCAAAGGGAGTAGCCTCTGGTCCTTTTGTTACTTGGGTGTGGAAAGTTGGGGTTTTTCTTTTGATTTAGTTCTAGGAAGTCAGTGTGACTCAGCCTTAGGTTCCCTGCCTCCAGACCCTATTCTTCTGCTACGTGGCCAACTAACTCATCAGTTCAAAGTGCACATTGAGAGCCAACCATGAGAAGTACAACTGCAGATTCTGGGTGTTGAGGTGAAAACACACACACCCCTGTTCCAGGAGAAGTTGCAGTCAAAAGGCAGCTAACTGCAGGGTAGCTGAGCAGAGGAGGGTACCTCGTCTGTCCTGGGGATGGGCCAGAGAAGGTTCCCCTTAACCCCTGAGCATGCTCTGACTCTAACTTTACATGGCCCCTGTCTTCCTCCTGCCTGTCCTTTCTGCTCCACCTGCTGTCTCAGTCTCTTGTCTTCATTGTCAATTGGGCATTTCATTTGAGTCCTGCTCTGGCCACGCTCTCCCCCTACATTCTCTCCCTAGCAGGTCCGATCATTTCTTATGGTCTCCACCCTGCATAGGTCCCAGTTTCTCCTTTCAGTCTCTGCTTGTCTCCTGAGCCAGCCCTGACCCACCTGCTCTCTCTAGCTCCTCATTTTGAACTTCTAGAGGCTTAATTCAGCCTCATTTTTTAATCAACTCTGGCTAAATTTTCCATCCTGGTTTAAAAGTGCTGTTGGGAGAGGCAATCTCCCAACATGGACATTGAGCACACCCCCATGTTCTTCCTGAGCATGCCAAAAGTGGAAGGCCCTGATCATGCTTTGCCCAGGCCATTATTTGGGGTTAAGTTTGCAGCAAGCAACCTTCAGGGAGGAGTTAATGTATCCCACTAAACAAGGAGCAGGCTTGCTTCTGTTAATCATAAAAGCAGTGAATTCCCCATCTCAGTGTCCCTCTCCAATAACACAATTCTCTGCATGTACAGTCACCCTTGATAGGTCCTTTTTGTCACTCGGTGGGCATGGGGAACAAGTGCAAAGCAACATACAGCTCTGGCTACTTCTTTTACCATGTATATCAAAATCCTGGACTCTGACCCAGCAGTCTCATGTCTTTTGAAGAAGTGACTTGTGTTAAAAAGATAAACTGAGGGACAGTAAAATTCTTAAGGAATTTATTTGAGCAAACAGTGATTCATGAATTGGGCAGCTCCAAACCAGAAGTGATTTGGAAGCTCCACTGAGGGAATGCAAAGGGAGGCTTTTGTAGGATGAACAGAAAAGTAAAGCAAAGAAAGTATTTGATTGGTTTCAGTTCTACGGTTGCCTTATTTGGTCTATCCTGTTGGAAAGTCCCTGGTTATGTAATTATACATTTGTTGGCTGTTTCTGATTGATTGAGCTTAAGTTCTGTTTTTCTTTGTTATAGCCATTTACAAGAAATAGTTCAGGTGAAATTTTACTTATGTTTGCAAATCAAGCAAGGTTAAGTAAGACACTTATCAGGCCTAACTGGCTTGGTCTGCTCAGGGATTCTTCAGTTTCAGTCACCATTTTAATTTACTTTAACACTTATAAGCTTGTAAGTAGGTAAAATTTCAGACCCTGCAGAGTTCTTTTTGTTTTGTTTTGTTTTAAGATGGAGTCTCACTCTGTCACCCAGGCTGGAGTGCAGTGGTGTGATCTTGGCTCACAGCAACCTCTGCTCCTGCCACACCCTCCTGAGTAGCTAGGATTATAGGTAAGGCACCGGCTACCATACTCAGCTAATTTTTGTATTTTTAGTAGAGACAGGGTTTTGCCATGTTGGCCAGGCTGGTGTCAAATTCCTGACCTCAAGTGATACTCCAGCCTCAGCCTCCCAAAGTGCTAGGATTACAGGTGTGAGCCACTGCACTTGGCTGCCTGCAGAGCTCTTAACAAGTGTGACCTCTAAGACCACAACTGAAACATCCCATTTGACATTGCTAGGCAACCATGCTGCTTCTTATGCACGGAGTGGCTTCTGAGCATTATTTTTTTCCATTATACCTTATTCACCTTCCTCTCCCTGCCATTCACCATCACAACTGACACAGGAGTGGGGCAGGGAAGTGCTAGGAGGAGAAGGGTGGGGTCCTTGGCAAGGGCTCCCCCAGGGAACTGTGCCCAAGGATCTAGGTGAGGCCAGGCATTCCTGCCTTTGCACCCAAATGTTGCATTTTCCAAGATCCTTCTGGTCCACTGCGCCCCCATACTGTGCCTGTAAAACCTCCAAGACCCTAGCAGGTGCAGACACAAGTGGATGGACGTCAAAGGGAACACACTGGTGGAAAAGCACACTGACAGGCACCTGCAGACCGCCAGCAGGCTGTTGACCAGCGAAACTCTGGAGTTTGGCCAGGGCAGTCAGGGGAAAGCCCAGCCGCCAGGCGGCCTGACTCCAGGGGAGAACCACCACCCTCCCACTCTGGCCTCCCCATCCACCTTGCTGAGAGCTACCACCACTCAATAAAAAACCTTGCACCCATCCTCCAAGTCCACATGTGATCCAATTTTTTGGTATGCTAAGGCAAGAACCCAGGATACAGAAAGCCCTGTATCCTTGTGATAGAGCAGAGGGTCAAATTGAGTTGATGAACACAGGCCACTGGCAGATGGCTAAAATGAAAGCGCACACTGTAACACATGCCCACTGGGGCCTCAGGAGCTGAGAATATTCACTCCTAGATGCTGTTATGGGGTGGGAGCCCATGCTCCCCATGACCTGCCAGTTTGTCTGCTCCCTCCAGGGTTTTGAGCTCCCCTAAGGGGTTTAGAGTAGTGAGGCACTGAAGTGAGCCACACCCATGTCACACACCCTGCCGGCAGACAAGGGAACGTTTCCTGTTTCACCACTAGTCCTGCTTTAGTTCTTTCTAGGTTTAAGCTGAATATTTTCCAGTTATCTCCTCTTCTGGAATCCTGCCTCTTAAATGGAAGCTTTGAACGTTCTCTTGGAAACCCAGGGTATGCTGTTCCTCAGATTTCAACTGATCTGTCTACTTAGCCACGTGCCTCTCCAGGACCTGATGTGGCCTAGTATGCCCAAATGCATCTTCCGTGCTTGTCCCAAGTGTCTCTGAGTCACCCCTAATGCCCTGACCTGCCACCAGCAGGCATGGCATATAGTCCTGCATTTTGCTTGGCCAATAATAAGGGCTGATGTCTATTGAGCATGAGTTATCACAATAATACATGAGGCTACAGTAACTTATCAAAGACTACTCAGCTAGTGAGCTTCAAGCCAGTGTTTGCACCTGGACAGTCTAATTCCACTGTGTTCCAGTGCCTTCTGCTGGGAGGGACTCTTAGTATTCTTGTCCTCATCTACAACAATTAATCTATCTCTCAAAGAAAGGAAACCACTTTCAAATGCTATTTGGTCAGTTACCGGAACAACATATCAACTTCCATAATCACTTATCAAATCAATATCTTTTTTTTTCAGAGACAGTCTCTCTGTCTCCCAGGCTGGAGTGCAGTGGCACAATCTCAGCTCACTGCAACTTCTGCCTCCCAGGTTCCAGTGATTGGAATAGCGGTGCTACAGGTATATATCACTATGCCTGGCTTATTTTTGTATTTTTAGTAGATATAGGGTTTCAGTATGTATTCCAGTCTGGGCCGTAGAGTAAGACTCTCTCTCTAAAAAAAAAAAAAAAAACCACACACACACACAAAGAAAAGAAAAGAAAGAAAGAAAGAAAGAAAAATGAAACAGCCCTCACAATTCCCCAAACCTAAAATCTGATAGTGGGCTGGATGTGGTGCTTCACACCTGTAATCCCAGCACTTTGGGAGATCGAGGTAGGCAGATCACTTCAGGTGGGGAGTTCAAGACCAGGCTGGCCAACATGTTGAAACCCCATCTCTACTAAAAATCAAAAAAATTAGCTAGTTGTGGTGGCACATGCCTGTAATCCCAGCTACTCAGGAGGCTGAGGCAGGAGAATCACTTGAACCAGGGAGGCTGAGGTTGCAGTGCGCCAGGATTGTACCACTGCACTCCCGCCTGGGCAATAGAGTGAGACTCTGTCTCAAAAAAATAAAAATAAAAAAATCTCAGTAGCAACAGAGTTTAAACACGGGTCTCTTGAGCCATGCTTGTCTGAGGTTCCCTACCCACTTGATTGCAAGATCTGCTTCTGCAGAAGCTGCAATGGGTTTGAGTGTTAGGGGTTTTAACTATAATAGCTATTCTACCTGCTGCTGTAGATCAAGCAAGAAAATCCTAGCTAAAGATCTGAAGTTTTCCAGGGTGTGGTGGCTCACGCCTGTAATCCCAGCACTTTGGGAGGCTGAGGCGGGTAGATCACCTGAGGTTAGGAATTCGAGGCCAGCCTGGCCAACATGGTGAAACCCCATCTCTACTAAAAATACAAAAATTAGCTGGGCGTGGTGTCATGTGCCTGTAAGCTCAGCTACTTGGGAGGCTGAGGCAGGAGAACTGCTTGAGCCAGGAGGCAGAGGTTGCAGTGAGCCCAGATCCCACCATTGCACTCCAGCTTGGGCAACAGGAGCAAGACTCCATCTCAAAAAAAAAAAAAAAAAAGGAAAGAAAGAAAAGGGCTTTAAATCTTTCCAAATTCTGCACCATAGAATATTGAAGAGAAAATGTTTACCTTGAAATGTTTAAAGGCAGATGTTGACAACATAGTTATTTTGTTTTTGGAGAAACTCAATAGGAAGTTCCTTTTGCAAAAGAAAAGAAAAAAACAACTGCACTCAGCTTTCCAGCCCATAGCAACCAGTATGGCCTTTGTTTACCAACGGTGCCATTACGACTGGGGGAAGCCAATATTTTAAATATCACTTCTGATTAAAACGCTTTTGGAATGTCTAGTTTTTAATTAAAATGTTTCTTCTTCTTCCTCTTCTTCTTCTCCTCCTCCTCCTTCTTCCTCTTCTTCTTCTTCTTCTTCCTCTTCTTCTCCTTCTTATCCTTCTCCTCCTCCTCCCCCTCCTCCTTCTTCTTCTTCTTCTTCATCTTCTTTTTTTTATTATTGTTCTTCTTCCTCTTCCTCTTCTTTTTTTTTTTGAGATGAAGTCTTGCTCTGTTGCCCAGGCTGGAGTTCAGTGCCACGATCTCTGCTCACTGCAGCCTCCACCTCCTGGATTCAAGCAATTCTCCCACTTTAGCCTCCTGAGTAGCTGGAAGTACAGGTGTGTGCCACCATGCCCAGGTATGTTTTGTATTTTTAGTAGAGCCAGGGTTTCACCATGTTGGCCAGGCTGGCCTCAAACTCCTGAACTCAGGTGATCTGCTCACCTTGGCCTCCCAAAGTGCCGAGATTATAGGTGTGAGCCACTGTGCCTGGCCTTTTTTTTTTTTTTAAATGAAATGTCACTTTGACACCCAGTCTGGAGTGCAGTGGCATGATCTCGGCTCACTGCAACCTTCACCTCCCAGGTTCAAGTTGATTCTCCTGCCTCAGCCTCCCAAGTAGCTGGGATTACAGGCATGTACTACCATGCCAGGGTCATTTTTGTATTTTTAGTAGAGACAAGGTTTTATCATGTTAGCTAGCCTGGTCTTGAACTCTTGACCTCAGGTAATCTGCCCACCTCAGCTCCCAAAGTGTTGGGGTTGCAGGCCTAAAATTGCTTTTTGATGTGTCCAGCGGAATAAGTTTCCTACTAAATGTACTATCACAAAGGGGTCAACTGTTGGATGGGGTCGTTAGTATTATTACTGTTATTATCCTTTTAAGGCAGAATGGCTACCAAATACCAAATGCAAGTCTTTTATTTACCATTATTACTGTGTAACACACCTTCTGATAGTCGTTAGTGACTGGATTAGAAAACAGAATGCCCCAGAAAGCCATATTATTTTTAAAACAAACACAATATAGACTATGGTACAGCTCTTTTTGATGCTCTTTAAACTGAGATAGAATCTGTCACGAGATAAATCCTGACTTCTGATGTACACACAGGATTATGATACAGTCTCCAGGTGAAAATCATACTTGCCAAATTTTTTATTTGCACAGTGGACTCAAAGAAGCAACTGTTACAGGTCTCATGTCATTGAACCCTCAACCTAACTGGGAAGTAACCAGGTGGTTCATCCCAGTGTCGAAGGTGAGGGAACCAAGACTAGAAGGCTAAGTGACATGCTCAGTGTCAAACAACTAGCAAGTAGCTGGACTAGGAGGAGAACTGGGTGCCCCTGATTCCCTGGCCACTGCTTTTCTGTTAGATTTTTTTAAAAGATGGGATTTCACCATGTTGGTCAGGCTGGTCTTGAACTCCCGACCTCAGGTGATCCACCTGCCTCGGCCTCCCTGAGTGCTGGGATTATAGGCGTGAGCCACCGCGCCCAGCCCTGTTAGAATTTTTTTTGTGGTTACATAATTGGGTCCACAGACAACTCTTAACTATGAAGTTAAAGATGGGACATACAGTGATGGATGCTGTCATCAATTTTTAGTTCTAAGTGAATCTGAAATAGTTTGTCTTCTTAGAGGATAAATTTAAAAATTGTTTTTTTTTTTTTAACAATGACTCTTTATAAACTTGTATGGGGTCTAAATTATCTCTTGTAATAAAAATTGTTTCTTAAAGGTTTAGCAGTACTGTGCATCTATTAAAAAAAGGAAGCTGTGTGTCGATATAGAATAATCACCAAGAAATATTTATAATACTTTTTATTTTTACATATATTTCAAGACTCACAGGAAGTTCCAAAAACAGCACAGAGTGTTCTTGTGCAATCTTCACTCTGCTTCCCCAAATGATAACATTACACATAACCATGGTACATTGTCAAAGCCAGGAAATTAACATGGTGCAATACTATTAATTCAAATAAAGACTTTATTTGGGTTTCTAAAATTATTTTTAAATAAAAAGGAAAGGTGTTAGAGTGAGTGTATAGTTTGCATCCTATTTATTTTGAGATAAAGTCTCACCCTGTCACCCAGGCTGGAGTGCAGTAGCGCAACCTCAGCTCATGCAATCTCTGCCTCCCAGGTTCAAGAGATTCTCCTGCCTCAGCCTCCCGAGTAGCTGGGATTACAGGTTCTCACTGCTGTGCCCAGCTAATTTCTGTATTTTTAGTAGAGACAGGGTTTCACCATCCAGGCCAGGCTGGTCTTGAACTCTTGACCTTGTGATCCACCCGCCTCGGCCTCCCAAAGTGCTGGGATTACAGGCATGAGCCACTGTGCCTAGCCTTGTTTATTTTAAAAGAGAGGGGAAGGATGTGTGTGTATTTATTTCAATATGCCTAGAATATCTCTGGAGATATAAGAAACCAGACACTTTGCCTCCGGGGAGAACAGTGCAGCAAGTTGCAGAAGAGGTAAAGAGAATTTTGCCTGTATATTCTTTTGTCCCAATCCATCTATTTTTTTTTCTTTTTTTTTTTTTTAAGACGGAGTCTTGCTCTGTTGCCAGAGCTGGAGTGCAGTGGCGCGATCTTGGCTCACTGCAACCTCTGCCTCCCCGGTTCAAGCAATTCTGCCTCAGCCTCTAGAGTAGCTGGGACTACAGGCGTGTGCCACCACACCCAGCTAACAATACATCTATTTTTTTAAAAAAAGCAAATATTGAATCTTCATAGCATAATTTTAAAAAGTGAATGAGGACCCTTTTCATGTATTCATGCAGAATAATCTGTAAGTTATATTTTTGAGTGAAAAATGCCAGGTAAGTGTGCATTTATATTTCATTTACAAAGAAGGAGGGAAAAGTTTATGTGCGTCTTTATTTCCATAGGCTTAGTTATCTCTGGAAGAATATATAAGAAAATGCTAACATCGGTTTGCCTCCAGGGAGAAAAATAGGCAGCAGGGGACCAAAGTAGGAGGGAGACCTTTCTCTATTTATTGTACATTTTCAATTTAGACTATGTGAACTTATTTCCTTTTCAGCAAAATAAAGAAAACTGAAAAAATTAAATCCAAAAAATGCTTTCACTTTATAATTTTTTTCCCTCTAAAATATTCAGCAGCTTTCCAGCTACTCTGTGGCTCAAATCCAAATTTCTTAACTTGACATTCTGGCGCTTTTTGTAACTTGATCTCATTATTTCCTGCCTGGAGCTTTCTGTTTCACCCAAAGTTTGACTCTCTCGCTCTTTTCGCATAGTGGTGCACTTTGTGACATTTCTTCTCTTCCTATTCTCCAGCCATCAAAAATCATACCCGGTCAGGCCAGGCACGATGGCTCATGCTCATATTCCCAGCACTTTGGGAGGCCGAGGCGGGTGGATCACCTCAGGTCAGGAGTTTGATACTAGCCTGACCAACATGGTGAAACCCATCTCTACTAAAAATGCAAAAATTAGCCAGGCATGGTGATGCATGCCTGAAATCCCAGCTACTCGGAAGGCTGAGGCAGGAGAATTGCCTGAAGTCAGGAGGTGGAGGTTGCAGTGAACCATTATACTCCAGCCTGGGCAAAGAGAGTGAAACTCTGTCTCGAAAAAAAAAAAATCATCCCTGGCTCACTTCTGTGAAGTTTTCCCTGAAATCTTCAGCCTTTTGTGACTTGCCTCTCTCCTGAATTCCTGTAATATGTATTGCCTGCCCTACATTGGGCCCTAATCCTATGCCCTCTCGATTTATTAGGGGTATGAGCACTCTGTCCCCAAAGATGATTACCATATCCTCACCCGCAGTGACTGGATATGACAGTTTTCTGAAACTCTCTTTTTCTTACAGAGCCTTACACTTGGTTGATGTCCTGGTGATGCTTTTTGATGAATCTCTTCTTTGTAGAAATTTCATTTCATACATATGCTTGCCTGGTGTCCTTAAGAGTTCCAGGCTGTATCCTGGCAATAAGAAATTGTTTGCTCAAAAACACCCTAGCAGAAAAAAGAGGACAAAGAAAGAGTTAAAACTCAATAAAGCACATAGTGTTTTGAATATTGATATATTTTAAAATATAACATTTCAGAAAAACAAGATGCATGATAAAAATTTTCTCTCTTTTTTATTTGGCTCCTGTTTTTGGCTTTTTTTTTTATTTTGGCTCCTCAATGTATTTGGATGCATTTTGGAAACCAGGCCCTGTTTTCCTGGTAACCATGGCAAATTAATTAGCTTTTCTGATATGTTCTCAGTTGATTCTCAAGGTCCTCATGTGAAGTAAATGGCAGAATTGAATTCAATCTTTACAGGTCTTATGTTAGATCCTTGTGACTTCTGAGTTTGTGTTGTTTTCTTTATGGAAAAAAATATTTGTTGGTTTTCCTCCATTACATAGCACTGTGTTAATGTCTAATGGAGACAAAATATAAAATACAATCTTAGAGGACTATATGCCATTCTTCTTCTTTTTTTTTTTTTTGAGATGAAGTCTCAGTCTGTTGCCAGGCTGGAGTGCAGTGGTGCCATCTTGGCTCACTGCAACCTCTGCCTCCCAGGTTTAAGTGATTTCTCCTGCCTCAGCCTCGCGAGTAGCTGGGACTATAGGTGTACCACCACAGCCAGCAAATTTTTTGTATTATAGTAGAGACAGGGTTTCACCATATTGGCCAGATGGTCTTGATCTCCTGACCTTGTGATCTGTGGCCTTGGCCTCCCAAAGTGCTGGAATTACAAGTGTGAGCCACCGCCCCTGGCTGCCATTATTCTTTTATTGCATATTCCATTTTCCTTCCTTGCCCCATGTTATGACTGTATGTAGTACATACATGTTATGGTGTATGTAGTAGATGCAGTCAGTTCCCAGGTAGCCTTAAAATGAGAGAGTCAGTTCACAGATAGCCTTGAAATGAGGAAGAAGCTGATCTTGGAAATTGCAATAGGAAAAAGCAGGAAGCAAACAACAAACAGAAATAGTCATAGCTTACATTTGATTAGGTCTTTACTTAGCTAGATATTATATTTCAGGTATATTATCTCTTTGTGTATAATAACTGATGGAGGTGGGTGCTGTCATTTCCCCGTTTTGCAGATGAGAAAAGGGAGAGGTTAAGCAATTTGACTGGGATCACACAGCTAAGTTATAAAGCTGGGAGTCAAATGCAAATCTTTTGGCCCTGTGCTATCTTGAGTTTATTTTATTGTTTTTCCAAAGATGAGTCATATAGGCCAGTAACTTATTAATACACTTGTCTTCATCTGTAACTAGATGGTAAAATATTTAAGTGAGGATTGTGACTCATTTTCTTGTTTCTCCACACATAATAATTCATAGCACAGAAAGCTGAACATCCTTAGTACTTACTTTTCCAAAATGAATAAATTCATAAAGACAATTATGGCTTATAAACATGGTGTTAATAAGACTATTATATTCATATTCCAAGTTCAACAAGCCAGTTAGGTGCCGTGGCTCACTCTTATAATCCCAGCACTTTGGGAGGCTGAGGCGGGGAGATTGCTTAAGGTCAGAGTTCAAGGCTAACCTGGGTAACACAGCGAGATCCTGTCTCTACAAAAACATTTAAAAACTTAGCCATATGTGGTGGTGCATGCCCTTTGTCATACCTACTTGAGAGGCTGAGGAAGGAGGATCTGTTGATTCCAGGAGCTGGAGGTTGCAATGAGTGTGATCATGCCAATGCACTTCAGCCCGTGTGACAGAGTGAGATCTTGTCACATACACACCCAGAAAAATCAACCAGCCAACTGTGTGCCAGGCAGCATGATGTGGTGCAAACAGCATGTGTTTTGGAGAACTAGAGATGATGATGAAGTGCCTGGCACAGGGAGGTGCCCCATACATGGCATGTTTGTTAAGGTATTTATATTTTCTTTCTTTTAAACTTTTTAAAAATTTTTTTTTTTTTAATAGAGAGGGAGTTTCACCATGTTGGTCAGGCTGGGTCTTGAACTCCTGACCTTGTGATCTTCCTACCTTGGCCTCACAAAGTGCTGGGATTACAGGCATGAGCCACCACACCCAGCCTATATTTTCTGATTTAATTCTTTTCACAATCCTATTAGGTAGTGTGTTAGTCAGCTTGGGCTACCATAACAGAATACCACAGACCGGGTGGCTGAAACAGCAGAAATTTATTTTCTCACTGTTCTGGAGGTGTGAAGTCCACGTTTAAGGTGCCAGCAGGGCTGGCTTCTGGTGAGGACTCCTCTCCTGGCTTGTAGACAGCTGCTTTCTCATTGTGTCCTCACAGGGCCTTTTCTCTGTGAGTGTGTGGGGACAGAAAGGCCTTCCTATTGGATTAAACCCCTACTCTCATGACCTCATTTAACTGAAATTACCTACTTAAAGCCCTTAGCTCCAAATATGGTCATGTTGGGGGGTTAGAGCACATTGGGTGTTATATATAAATTTTGGAAGGAAACAATTCAGTCTGTAAAGGTAGTTACTCTTCCCATTTTGCAGATGTGGAAATACATATAGTAGAACTTTTCTCTACATCAAAAAAAAACAGGAATCGGGTGGGCATGGTGGCTAACACCTGTAATCCCGGCACTTTGGGAGGCTGAGGTGGGTGAATCACTTGTGGTCAGGAGTTCAAGACCAGCCTGGCCAACATGGTGAAACCCTGTCTCTACTGAAAATACAGAAATTAGCTAGGCGTGGTGGTGCATACCTTAAATCCATCCACTTTGGAGGCTGAGGCAAGAGAATTGCTTGAACCTGGGAGGCAGAGGTTGGAGTGAACCAAGATTGCGCCATTGCACTCCAGCCTGGATGACAAAGAGACTCTCCATCTCACAAAGGAAAACACAAAAACAACAACAAACAAAAAACCCCAGGAATCATGTCTCAGTCAGACTTACCAACTTTGGAACATAGCTGGGGAATGGAAGCTTGCTCAGCATGTTACAAACTCTAGAGTGGGATTATCTTGCTGTCCTCTCACCAGAAAGCACAATATTCTCCATCCCTGTGCTTTGATATCACTATAACTCAGTATTCTCTACCCACTTGTGGCTTCTCTTGCATCATATCTTCTAGTCTGTCTATCTAATTAGCTTCAGTCAAACGTATTTCTTTCTATCTTGAGTACAAATCTCCCTTAGAGTGGATCTGATTGGTTCAGCCAGTCAGCATCTCTTAAGTTCCCAGCCAGCTTTTGGTCTAATCATATGTGCTGCTATAGTACAGTGAAAACAGGTCTCTTATCTATCTCAGCTCAAGGAAAATATTCTTTGAAGACATACAAAGGTTTGTCTTCTATTTCTATGCTTACTTCTAACCTATAGGGTAAAATAATGTTATGGTTAACATTGAGGTTTGGCAGTAAGAATGCCTGAGTTTTGATTCTGTCTTTACCACTTACCAGCTAGCTACATAACCTTGGACAAAAAAATTTACTTCACCTTCCCGTGCTTCAGTTCCTCATCTATAAAATGAGTGTGATAATACAGTCCCTGCCACACAGGGTTGTGAAGATTACATGACTTAATGCATGTGAGGCCTAAGCACAGTGCATCATATATGACTAGTGAACACCCAGGAAGTATTAGTTAATATTATAATTGGTTGCCTGAGTGTTCTTGCCCACCAGAATGGAGAATGTCAGCTTTTATTCTAGTGATATCTCTAAGGGTAAAGTTATAAATAAGCGTGTTAGATACCCACTTTATGGAAAATTAAATAGCATGGGAAACTAAGGCTGTTACTGTCTCATGAAAGTCATTCACCAGTTCCACAGTGTTATATATACAGTCAATGGGGATTCGAAATGAATGACACAGAGTCTCTGTAGTTTACTTGAGGGAGATAGTCAAGTATCTAAGTTAGCTTGAGATGGTAGCTGGAATAAGATAGAGTAGGAGTCACCATGGAGGAAGACCTCAATTTGCTGTAGGCTGGTGCGGGGACAGGGGCAGGGGCAGGGGCAGGGACAGGTCAGAGATCACATCTTGTAGGACATACTTGAGTGAATCATGAAAAGCACGGGTTATGGGAAGGCATTTCTGGCAGAGGTAACAGCAGAGATGAAGCAGCATGGTGTCTTCAGGGACCATGTAGGTTGTAAATGGATCTCTTATCTTTTGTCCTGAAGACAAAGAGCCCTTGGAAGGTTTTATTTGGTTTAAAGATCTATCTACCTTTATTTTTTTTCTCATTATATGCTCATTATAAAAAGCAATTAATACATTACAAATATATATTTGTAATGTATTCATAAATACATACACACATATATACACACATACGTATCTATATAAATATATGTATGTGTAATGTATTAATTGCTTTTTATAATGAAAATATATAAATAGATATAGATATATATGTATGTGGCTATGTGTGTGTATATATATGTATATATAAGTAACGATTTCCAGTAATTCTCTTCCTCATCCCCTGAGACAATTATTCCTGCTGAGAGTGTAGAGTATGTTTTTTCTAGATTACTTTCTATACACATACTAACAACAAATATATCATAATTTCATTATTATTATTATTTCTAATATAGGAATTGCTTATATGTGTGTTTTTTTCTTTATTTTGAGACAGAGTCTTGTTCTGTCCCTGAGGCTGGAGTGCAATGGTGCAATCTTGGCTCACTGCAGCCTTTGCCTCTGGGTCCCAGCAATTCTCTTGCCTCAGCCTCCTGGGTAGCTGTATAGGTGCATGCCACCACACCTGGCTAATTTTTGTATTTTCAGTAGAGGTGGGGTTTCATCATGTTGGCCAGGCTGATCTCTAACTCCTGACCTCAGGTGATCCACCCACCTCGGCTTCCCAAAGTGCTGGGATTACAGGCGTGAGCCATGACACCTGGCCACGTGCCATGTGTGTGTTTAAAAAAAATACCTTTTAATGATTTAGTACTGGAGGTTTTCTCTTTCTTGAGAGCTTGTTTGGAGGTTCTAGCAGGGGAGTGCAGCTACTCGTATACCCTTGATCGAAGACCGGTCCTCCTTTATGGGGGATGGCGGTCCTCTTTGACCTTGCACGCAGCTTCGGGAGGGACGCACATGGAACGGTGAGGGAGGAAGGGAACACCCGCCTAGCCAGCCAGATTGCTCTCACATCTGGGTTGTCTCTTTCTTTCTTTCTTTGTTTCCCTTCCTTCCTTCCTCCCCTCCCTCCCTCCCTCCCTCCCTCCCTCCCTCCCTCCCTCCCTCGCTCCTTCCTTCCTTCCTTCCTTCCTTCCTTCCTTCCTTCCTTCCTTCCTTCCTTCCTTCCTTCCTCTTTCTTTTCCTCTCTTTCTCTCTTTCTTTTCTAAGATGGAGTCTCACTGTCACCCAGGCTGGAGTACAATGGCACAATCTTGGCTCACTGCCACCTCCGCCTCCCAGGTTCAAGTGATTCTCGTGCCTTAGCTTCCCAAGTAGCTGGGATTACAGGCATGCAACCACATCCAGCTAATTTTAGTGTTTTTAGTAGAGATGGGGTTTCACCATGTTGGTCAGGCCAGTCTTGAGCTCTTGACCTCAGGTGATCCACCTGTCTCAGTCTCCCAAAGTGCTGGATTACAGGCATGAGCCACTGCACCAGGTCACGATTTAGTTCTGGAGGTTTTCTTTTCCTTCCTTCCTTCCTTCCTTCCTTCCTTCCTTCCTTCCTTCCTCCCTCCCTCCCTCCCTCCCTCCCTCCCTTCCTTCCTTCTTTCACTCCTTCCTTCCTTCTGTCCTTCCTCCCTCCCTTTCTTTTTCTTTTTTCAGGATACTATGTTTAGAGGGAAAACTGAAAACTGGAGGGTCAAGGCTGAAGGAAAGAAGACGATCTTGATATAGGGCACACAGCCCCAAAACTGGGGCTTAGCCCAAGAGGATTTTTGGCTTCACACAATAAAGAAGTCAAGGGTAAGCTGGTGGTTTTAGACAGAACTTTTACTGAAGCAGCAGTGTACAGGAGCAGCAGAGGTATTGCTCCTTCCAGAGCAAGGCTAATCTACAGGCAGTGTGCCTAGAGTAGCAGTTCAGGGACAGTTTCACAGTAATATTTATGCCCACTTTTAATTATATGCAAATTAAGGGGTGGATATTCAGAATTTTCTAGAAAAAAGGTGGTACATCTGGGTCATTGCCACCGAAAGGAAAGGCGACTTCCAGCTGTTGCTATAGCAATAGTAAACTGACATGGTACTGGTGGGCATGTCTTATGAAGAGGTGCTTTTGCCTCTTCCCTGTTTGAAACTAGTCTTCAGTCTGGTCAGGAGTTCAAGCCCCACCTCTGGAGTCAAGTCCCACCTCCTACCTCAATCTTGCTTCAACCAGATAAAGTTGAGTTCTGGACTTGCAAACACTCCTCAAGAACAATCATGCTCTCTGTGAGGTTTTCCCTGAATGTTCATCTCACAAGGCTAGCTCTCTCCTCCTTTTTTCTTTTTGTTGAGACAAGAGTCTGGTCTGTTACCCAGGCTGGAGTGCAGTAGTGTGATCTCGGTTAACTGCAACCTCTGCCTCCCAGGTTCAAGTGATTCTCCTGCCTCAGCCTGCTGAGCATCTGGGACTACAGGCGTGTGCCACCATGCTTGGCTAACTCTAAGGTTTGCAATTTTTTCTTTGCGGGGGCAGGGATGGAGTTTCGCTCTTGGTGTCCAGGCTGGAGTGCAATGGCATGATCTCAGCTCACTGCAACCGCTGTCCCCCAGGTTCAAGTGATTCTCCTGCCTCAGCCTCCCAAGTAGCTGGGACTACAGGCATGCACCACCACACCCAGCTAATTTTTTTGTAGTTTTAGTAGAGATGGGGTTTCTCCATTTTGGTCAGGCTGGTCTCGAACTCCCAACCTCAGGTGATCTGCCTGCCTCGGCCTCCCAAAGTGTTGGGATTACAGGCGTGAGCCACCGTGCCTGGCCAGATCTTTTATATATTTATATATATATTTATAAATATATAAAATAAAATTATATATATCTTTTATATATTTCTCACAATAATATTCTGAGAAGTACACTTCTTTTCAGAAGATAAACGCATTTAGGGAGGTAGCCCTTGGTAACTCACTGGAAGTTTTTGAAAAGGGGAGTGACAAGAGCAGAACAGTGATTTAGAAGCCTGATTTTAACTATAGTGTATAGAGTATATAGCAAAGGTGGAAACTAGGGGCTGGTAGACCAGATAGCTTCCAGCTATTATAGTTTAGGCTACAAGGACCTGAACTAGGAGGGCACATTAAGAATACAAGAGAGGTTCTCAACCATTTTTTCCTTCAACAATAAATTTATTCAAGGAATATAACATACATTCAGCCATTATAATGATGTCTCCATTTCCAACTCTATGTGTGGGAATTACTGTAGAGATGAATCTCTTCTGTGAGGTAGGAGGCAGGATTGACCTCCAGAGGCAGGGCTTGGACACTGGACAAAATTGAGGACTAGCTAAAAGAGGGACAGGGCGGAAGCAGTTTTCGATAAGTCATGCCTCCCAGTGTGCTCTGTGCCATGTCAGTTTACCATTGCCACAGTAACACCAGGGAGCTACCATCCCTTTCCATGGCAGTGATCTGACAACCCAAAAGTTACTACCCTTTCCCTAGAAATTTCTGCATAAACTACTCCTTAATCTACATGTAAATAGAAGTAGGTATAAATATGACTGAAAATCTGCCCTGAGCTGCTATTTCTGCAGGAGCAGTCATGGAGCTGTAATAAAGCTGCTTTCTTTTACCACCAGCTTGACCTTGAATTCATCCCTGGGTAAAGCCAGGAACCCCCAGGCTAAGACCCACTTTGGGGCTCACCTGTCCTGCATCAAATCTACATAATTTAGGCTTTGTGGTGGTCAAGAAGTAAGATTAACTCAGTATTTTACACAAGCTCAAAACTTGATAGTCATCCTTGACTACCTCTTTCAACGTTGCCCTCCATATTCCTTTGGCCAACAATTCCTGCTGATTTCACCTTCTTAATGATTCTCAAATTTACTCCTCTCTCTAGTTTAACTGCCATGGGTTTCTTCAAAAGTTCCCTGACTCCTGCAGGCAATGTGAGGTGTCTTTCTTCCGCCTTTCTGTCATATTTTGAGCATAACTTCATTGTGGGACTTAGAATATATATTCTCATTACATTGGAATCATCTGTTTATACATGCTTCTCCATTCAACCATGATATTCTTTCTTTCTTTATTTTTTGGCACAATTTGACCTTTCAACGTTATCCAACCAATCATGATATTCTTAAGGGTAGTTTTAAAAAGAAAAATCTTGTATCTCTAGTGCCTAGCATATGATAAGGCTCAACGAATGTTTGAGGAAGGCAAATGACTTTGCTATTTTTAGCCCAATTGGCAGGATAAGTGCCACATTCACATTCACTGCATTCTTACTATGTATCAGGTATTTGAACAGAAAGATGAGAAAGAAATAATTTTTGCATTGAGTACATGGACACTAAGAAGGGAGCAATATATACCAGGGCCTACCTGAGGGTGGGAAGAGGGTGAGGATTGAAAAATTACCTCTCAGGTACTATGCTTATTATCTGGGTGAGAAAATAATCTGTGCACCAAACCCCTGCAACATGCAATTTGCCCATGTACCAAACCTGCACATACACCCCTTGAATCTAAAGTAAAAGTTGGAAAGAAAAAAAAAAAAAAAGAAATAGTTTCTGTTTTGGAGGAGCTCGGATATCAGCAAGGGACAATATAATCATTAAGAGCACAAACTAACTGTGTGACCTTTTATCAATTATTTAATATCTCTGAATCTCAGTTTCCTTATCTGTAAAATGAAGCCTGTTATATATATTTAAATCCTTACAAGAATTAGTAAAATAAGCTATAATGCAATGCAATCTTACAAATTCCTGTAATTCCTGTAAGGATTAAAAGAACTATTTTTTAGCACTTAACACAGTGACAGGCATAGTAGACACAGGTTGTTATTATTAACACTGATGAGCCTAGCAGAAGAATACCATAAAGCAAGTTTTTTTTTTTTCTTTTTAAAGAGGGGGTCTCACTCTGTTTCCTAGGCTGGATTGTAGTGATGAAACTGCCATTGTAAAATTATAACTGAGACAGTGAAAGACATCTGACCTCACCAACTCCATCTTGCGTCTAACCTCCATGCTGTCCTTGTTCACTCCTGGGCATAGGCTGAACTACCTTTGGGAGGAACTTTTAGTTTACAGCTGAGAACAAAGACGATTAACAGCCCTTTCCAAAAACAAATCCTTTTCTTGCCTAAAAAACAGATCAATGCTTGAGATATTTTTTAGAGCCTACAAAATGGATCAGCTGGCACCACCCAGATCGGTAAACTGGCTCATCTGATCTTGAGGTCCCAACCCAGGAACTGACTAAGATTCTGACCCTCCTCAAATTGCTCCTGGGAATAACACTATTGTAAAGCCTAAGATCAGGATTGAGATATTTGTCAGACCCTGAGAAATGGATCAGCTGGCACCACCCAGATCGGTAAGCCGGCTTATCTGATCTTGGGGCCCCAACCCAAGAACTGACCCAGTACAAGATAGCTTCCACTTCCTGTGATTTCATCTCTAACCAACCAATCAGCACTTCTGACTTAACTGGCTGCCTTCCCAAGCACCAAATTGTCCTTAAAAACTCTGATCCCCAATGCTAGGGGATACTAATTTGAGTAATAATAAAACTCTGGTCTCCTGCACAGCCAGCTCTGTGTGAATAACTCTTTATTGTAATTCCCCTGTCTTGATAAATCAGCTCTGTCCAGGCATCTGGCAAGGTGAACCCTTTGGGCAGTTACAGCGACTGTCCCAATCACAGTTCACTGCAGCATCAAACTGAAGTGGTCCTCCCACCTCAGCCTCCCAAATAGCCAGAATTACAGGTGAAAGCCACAGAGATCAGCAAAGGAAAGTTTTTCGGATCACAGCCATTGGGCACAGAAAATGACTATGTACCTTCACAGTGAGGCAGGAAAGTCTTAAAAGTCAAAGCCTTAGGAAATGTCTTAGAGCCGCTGGGCACCATGGCTCACACCTGTAATCCCAACACTTTGGGAGGCCTAGGCAGGCAGATCACAAGTTCAGGAGTTCAAGACCAGCCTGACTAATATGATGAAACCCCGTCTCTACTAAAAATGCAAAAAATTAGCTGGGTGTGGTGGCATGCGCCTGTAGTCGCAGCTACTCAGGAGGCTGAGACAGGAGAATCGCTCCAACCTGGGAGGCAGAGGTTGCAGTGAGCTGAGGTTGCGCCACTGCACCCCAGACTGGGCGACAGAGCGAGACTTCGTCTCAAAACAAAACAAACAAAAAAAGGTGGTGGTGGTAGGAAGAAATGTCTTAGAGCCTTGAAAATCAATGAAGTCTTAGACCTGGGGAGTCAAACCTCAAATACGACAGCAGCCGGAAATTTATTCTATCAGAGGTTGGGAATCACCGGGGAGCTTCAAAGGCAGATCAATGGCCAGGTCCCAGCCCCAAACTCATCAGAATTTCTAAGAGTTGGTCTCCAGCGTAAGTACGATTTTACTTCTCCTAAAGTGATTCTAATGTCCAGCCGGGGTTGAGAACCACTGCTATTCTAAACCAATGAGGGCAAGATGGGAAAACAGAACTGTCATTTCCTATTTCGTTTCCTCGATTGTTGCAATGGAATTTATCAGCTTCAAAAGTCCAGAATTTCATGTGAGATTTTGCAAATTCTAAAATGTTGGCAAGTAATTAAAAAAAAAAAAATTCGGATCAAAAAAAAAAAAACATGGATTTGGACCCTGCTGGGTGTGTCACTTTTTTTATTTTATTTATTTATATTTTTTTATTTTTAAATAGAGATGGAGTTTCACCATGTTGGCCAGGATGGTCTCAATCTCTTGACCTCATGATCCACCCACCTCGGCCTCCCAAAGTGCTGGGATTACAGGCGTGAACCACCGCGCCCGGCGGTGCGTCACTTCTTAACCTTTCTTGCAGTTCAACCTCAGCTTTGAACAAAACCTGATTCTGAGAAGTTAAATAACTTGTCCGCGATTACACAGCCAGTCAGAATAAGAGTTGGGTTTAAAACCCAGTTCCTCCGAATTTAATTAATGTTCCTCGTATGTCAAGGAAGGAATACCTAAAGATGGGTTTTAAAAATGGGCAAGAGGAACGCGAAGTTACAGCCAGCCATGATCGCAACCACGCATGCGCCTATTCCTGGCAGCGTGGCGGAAGAGCAGGGCAGGTTAAAGGCGATGAATTACGACCTCTGCTGGCGACGCTCACGACTCCTGCCGTAAAGGCCGTGTGTTGCGCCTGCGCACCTTCTTTCCCTTTCGGATTTCCGACGCGGTGGTTGCTGTAAAGGTTCCTACCAGCGCCACACGGCCGTCGCCATGGTGAAGCTGAGCAAAGAGGCCAAGCAGAGGCTGCAGCAGCTTTTCAAAGGGGGCCAGTTTGCCATCCGCTGGGGTTTTATTCCTCTTGTGATTTACCTGGGTCAGTGAGAGAAGAACCGGGAAAGTGGTGGGAAGAGGGTGGCGGAGACTGCGGCCTCATTTTTGGCCATCGGGGGAGGGAGAGGAAAAACTGGGGATACCGCCGTTCATGGCCCTTGAGGCTGTCTGATCAAGTGGGGCCGATCTTCCCTGAGTTCGAGTTCCCGTTCTATCGCTTTATAGTTGCTTGGTCTTTAACAAGTCTTGCAATCCCTCCTTTTGTATTTTTGCATCCTTAAAGTGGAGGTCATACTTCTCGGGCTTGTTGTGAGAGTTGGATGACCCCAGTGGATGTGAAAGCGACTAATTCACTCTTTAGCACTAGGTGGGTTCTCAGGGTGTTCGTCCTCACCTCTCCATGTGGTCCTAAGTGGAAAGAGGCCTGTTCTGGGAATCTAGACACCTCGTGAAAGTACCACTGCCATGAAAGCATGGTTATAATAGTCTTTGGATGTCTCTGCTTTCTTACCTGAACAATGAAGGGTTTGGATGATTTCTATTACTGGCCCCATTTTACAGGTGAGGAAACAGCCATAGAGAAACTTTTTTGCCGTGGTCGCATAGGTGTGCTGAGTGTGTTATGGGCTCAGGCAGTGAGGCATCAGAGCCCATAGTCTTAACCACTATAGTGTACTTTGAGGATTTGGGGTTTTTTTGATTTTTGTTTTTGAGAGAGTCTCGCTCTGTCACCCAGACTGGAGTGCAGTAGCGCTGTCTTGGCTCTTTGTAACCTCTGCCTTCTGTGCTCTAGCGATTCTCCCTTCTCAGCCTCCCAGGTAGCTGGGACTACAGGCTCGTACCACCACGTTCGATCACTGCAAGGATTTGTAAGTGGCCGGGCAAATATTTTTCAGTTAGGGCTGCACAATGGGACCTTATTCTGTAGATTTTTCTTTTCTCCTTTTGTTTTTTCTTTTTTGAGACATAGTCTCGCTCTGTGCCCTGGCTGGAGTGTAGTGGCAAGATCTCTGCCCACTACAGTCTCTGCTTCACGGGATCAAGGGATCCTTCTTCCTCAGTCTCCCAAGTAGCTGGGATTATAGACTTGCAGCCATCGATAGCGGCTAATTTTTAATTTTTTTTAGTAGAGACAGGGTTTTGCTATGTTGGCCAGGCTGGTCTCAAACTCTTGGCCTCAAGTAAGCCTCTCCCCTCCAACCCTCCCACAGCCTCCCAAAGTGCTGGGATTACAAGCATGAATCACCGCGTACAACCTGTAGTTTCTTCTTTCTTACTTTATTTTTTATTTTATTTATTTTTTTGAGACAGAGTCTCACTCTGTTGCCCAGAGCGGAGTGCAGTGGCGTGATCTTGGCTCACTGCAACCTCGCTTCCTGGGTTCAAGTGATTCTCCTGCCTCAGCCTCCTGAGTAGCTGGGACTACAAGGCCCGCCACCATGTCTGGCTAATTTTTTTCTTTTTAAAAAATTTTTACAAAAAAAAATACAATCTCATAACGATGCGGTGGTTGCTGTAAGGGGTCCTCTCTGTGCCAGACAGCCGTCGCCAGGGTGAAGCTGAGCAAATAGGCCAAGCAGAGACTGCAGCAGCTCTTCAGGGGGGCCAGTTTGCCATCCGCTGGGGCTTTATCCCTCTTGTGATTTACCTGGGTCAGTGAGAGAACCGGGAAAGTTTAGAATGGCAGTAGTTCTGAACCCTGGCTGTGCATTAGAATCACTTTAGGAGAGGTAAAACCATACTCACACTGGAGACCTTCTCCTAGAAATTCTGATGAGTTTGGGGTTGGAACCTGGCCATTGATCTGCCAGTATGTTTTCACCATATTGGCCGGCCTGGTCTCGAACTTCTGACCTTGAGATCTGCCTGCCTCCCCCTCCCGAAGTGCTGGGATTACAGGCGTGAGCCACTGCGCCCAGCCAATTTTTTCTTTTTAATTTTATTGTCCCACTCAGGCAGTTTGGCAAAAGAGAAAGAGCAGATATGTTCATCCCAGCTGTGTCAGTTTGAGCATATAGTTTGACAATTCTAAAACTCAGTTTCACATTTTAAAATACTCTGATTTTAACAAGGTGCTGCTTCCTGTTTGATTTAGGTGTCCTGTGTTGTATAAGATAAAGTACACTGTGTGGCTGAGCAGCTGTGGTTTCTATTTCTCCATGAGTTGCAAGCCAACTGTGATAACCTGGGAATATAGAACTCAAAAAAGTCTTTTTCCTCCCTATTTTAAGTGCAAGTTTTTTTTTTAAAAAACATTACTTTTCTAGATTTTAGTGACTTTGTATGGTTACCAAGGATTAGAGTAAATATGACAGACAGCTGGTGTTTTCACCACTATTCTTGCAGCTCCTCCTCCCCCCACCCACTTATTCCACTTGCTGATGGAAGGGCCTCCTCTGGCTGGGCAAACACTGGGGTTAGCTCACCTTTTAGCTAAGAGAGTTGTGGAAGCTTGATTCTTCCCCTTTGTGCCACCTTCTTTTTTCATTGTGGATGCCAGGTCCTATTTTAGCTTGCTCTTGCTTTTTGTGTCCCTGTGGTTCTTTGCTTCTCTGTCTTTTCATCAGCTGTTCCCTCCTCCTCTCTGTTTTGAGATTGCTCTTCTATTGCTAGAAAGCTGTAGCTGGTTGCTGCAATCTGCATGCCAGAGGCATTGGTCTTAAGAATGGATAACGCATTCCTTTTCCATACTAGAGTTTATTTTTCTTTTTACACATACTGGCTATGTTCCCCTCCTAGGACTACCATTATGGTGATTTTCACCCCAACATTCAATTCAGGTTATACGAGATTAGTGTTAAGACTCTCTTTCCAGTACTTGTTTATCATTGTCTTTTCCCTCATGCTGTATATTTAATTTTATGTCTAAACCGTTCCCATGTTGAAGTAGAGACAGGGTCTTGCTGTGTTACCCAGGCTGGTATTGAACTTCTGGCCTCAAGTGATCTTCCTCCCAAAGTGCTGGAATTACAGGCATGAGCCACCACACCTGGCTCCAAGTTCTTTTACTTCCTCTACCTCAACTCACTAAAACCAGCAACTGCAAATTGAACTTTTTATATAATTCAGGTTCAACCGTAACTTTTAGTGCTTTGGGGAGTACAGTGGTATAAAATATGACAGGCAGTGACACAATAATAGAGAATCTATCTGGACATTTACTAACAAAAATATATATATATATATTTTTTGACGGTGTCTTGTTCTGTCACAAGGCTGGAGTGCAGTGGCATGATACTGGTTCACTGCAACCTCAACTTCTGGGTTCAAGTAATTCTCCTGCCTCAGCCTCCTGAGCAGCTGGGAATACAGGCGCCTGCCGCCACACCCAGCTAATTTTTTGTATTTTTGGTAGAAATGAGGTTTCACCATATTGGCCAGGCTGGTCTTGAATTCCTGATCTTGTGATCCACCCGCCTCAGCCTCCCAAAGTGCTGGGATTACAGATGTGAGCGGGTTTTAATGAGCCACTTGTTGGAAGACCATTTTCCATGCTCTCTTGCATTTCTGCATATATTATGAGCAGAGGCTCTGATGATCCTTTGTTCCATGTTATCTTTTGAGGGTGTTTGTAGAACAAGCAGCCTTGAAAAATAGTACCTCCAGTCAGAGCAAAGGGAGATATGCTTACAGCCCATTATAAAAGATTCTGGTTCCCTAAACTCAGGTTAGTCTCCTGCAGTGCAATCCATGACATGTGCAGGTGTCATCTGAACTTCTTTGCATGGAAATTGAGAGTTGAGGAACTGAAGCAGAAATGATGCTCTTACAATCTATTGCTGGGAGTAATAAACTGTTCTTTGTCTCTGACTTAGAATATTGCCTATACCAACATTTCTGAAACTTGCAGGCCAGTTTGTTATCTGCTAAATAAGATAAAACTGCAGACCCCTCATAGTTCTTAAAACCTTTCTGACTTAATCATTTACTTCAACAAGTGAGCATATATGTCATCAGGTTAATTTATCAATATATTTTAAACAGTAAAAGATAGACTTAACCATACTTGTCATGAGTTGATTTAATTAGGTTGTTAGATAGTAAGTATTGAATGATATCCATCCCCTGCTGCCTCACCACCACCCCCACCCTGCCCTTTTCTATCATTGGTCTTTGTTTTATAAAAAGAGAGGTTTGTGGGGGATAAAATATCCTCACTTGTGTTTTTTTTAAAAAAGTTTAGTAGTTTGTTTTTCTCCAGGCATGGTGGTTCACGCCTGTAATCTCATACTTTGGGAGGCTGAGGTGGACAGATCACTTGAGCCTAGGAATTCAAGACGAGCTTGGGCAATATAGTGAAAACTTGTCTCTAGAAAAAAATTAAAAGTTTAGTTGTTTGTTTTTCCAAATATCAGTTTGCTCTTCATAGTCTTTCATCCAGTATAAATTGAGAGTTGTGGTATCTTATTTCTCAGTAATAACTAATAATGAAAGATAGAGCATGCTAAGGATAACTGTGCTAATTGTATACGTAACAGGAATAATGGCCATGTGTGCTGGCTCACTAAAAACGTTGTTTGTTTTGGTCTGGGCATGGTGGTTCACACCTGTAATCCCAGCACTTTGGAAAGCTGAGTCAGGTGGATCATTTGAGGTCAGGAGTTTGAGACCAGCCTGGCCAGCATGGTGAGACCCTGTTTCTACTAAAAATACAAAAAAATTTAGCCAGTCTTGGCATTGGGTGCCTGTAATCCTAGCTACTCAGGAGGCTGAGGCAGGAGAATAGCTTGAGCCTGGTACGAAGAGGTGTTGCAGGCTGCAGTGAGCCGAAATCATGCCCACAGCACTCCAGCCTGGGTGACAGTGAGACTCCTGTCTCAAAAAAAAAAAAAAAGAGTAAGATAGCTTGTTCTTTCTACTGATTAGTCCTGGACATAATTTCATACTGTAGTGAAAACTGGAGACTGTTCTGTAGTGCAGGTAAATCTAGATAGTACTGGTTGATTCAGATATCATTCTATCTATCCTAGGTTGAATTACAAAGAAGAAAAAGTCTTGACTGTAAACGTTTCATATGCTGAGGTTTTAAGGTTTTAATTAATATTTTTTCTTTCTGTCTCCTTGATTCAGGATTTAAGAGAGGTGCAGATCCTGGAATGCCTGAACCAACTGTTTTGAGGTACTGCTATTAAAACTAAACATTTCAGGGCAAATATTCATACAGTAGTACTGAATCAATAGGATATAAAAGAGTAGTAGTGGCAGTCATTGAAATCGAGCTTTATCAGTCAGTATAATTTTGGGCTATTGGAAAACTGCAGCTACTTTCTCTTTCCCCTCCCAATTTGTATTTACTATACCATGTTATAACTATAATGAAGCATATTTTAACAAGAAACAATTTATTATCCTACCACTTTAAAATGTGGAAGAGTTTTAAATTTCCCATATTCCCATCTTATCCTCATTCAGATGAATACATCCTTGTATGTCATTCTCACAAGGGTATGCAGGATTTTGTTTTCACCTAAAATTTGAGTTGCTGTCCCATATATTTTCCAGTTGTGGTTTACCTAGGTTTTTCAATATTTCAGTATTTTATACAACAATGTAATTAACATTTGGGTGGAGTGTGGTGGCTCACATCTGTGATCTCAGCACTTTGGAAAGCCAAGGTAGGAAGATGGTGGGAGGATTGCTTGAGTCTAGGACTTCAAGACCAACATAGCGAGACCCCCATCTCTAACCAAAAAAAAACCTAAATAAATAATTAACTTTGTATATATGTAGCTTTTATAGATTTTAATTTCCTTATAAATTCTCATAGGATTTATAAAATATATGAACATTTATGGCTCTTGACTGCCAAATTCCTTTCTCAGAAACAATCTTGCTGGTATTGGTAAGCACTTGTGAAAATTTCACACACAGTATACATATTCATACACACATGTATGCATGTATATGCATACTTGTGAAAATTATATGTATAGGTATAATTTCAAATAGGCAAGTTTGCTCTGGAGGAAGGACTGATACTTAATGGCACTGTGATGACCATGACTACTACACACTAGTGGACTGGATTTCTGCTTGATCCTGTCTCTTGTGGGTTGCCCTAACAGACTTTTCAGTGACTGTTCTAGGGTTTCATTTATTTTCTTCAAACTTCTCTAAGCTACATTTTTCTAGAGTGCGCAGAAAATACTTTATTCACTATCACCTTCAATGTGTCAGCCACTGCTTTAGGTGCTTTTTACACAATGTATCTAATTGTCCCTTCAGTCCTTCAGAGCAGGTTATACAGTTAGTAGGTGGTAGAATATGTTCTATTTCTAAAGCTCACTTTCCACTGGGTCATGTGACCTTCCCCAAGTAATTTTACCTCTGCCTTTACTTAGCACAGTGCCATCTGATACGAATTTCCTCTACCACATCTGCTTTGCCGTTCTCTTCTTTTTCAGAGGGAGGTCTTTTTTTATTCTCAAAGGGTACTACAATATGTGCTTTCAACTTGTTCACTTCTGCAGTTACTCTGTTTTCCCTGATAAAGTTCTTTAACAAATGGTCTTCACTACTTTCTTCCCCTCCCTCTCTTCCTTTAACTGTTTATGGCATGACTTTTAAAAACTGTTTTCAGAGATTCCCCACTAAGTCCTTTATTCTTAGCCCTTACTCTATTTATTTCTGTAAAATAGGGATTGAGGTAATATATCTGCTACTTACTAGTTAAGTGGCCTTGTCCTTAAAGAAACATTACCTTGGGAAACAGAGAGGACTACTGAGTCAAGTTGTGTGGAGATTTTCTAAGTATTGGGAAGTACCATCAAATACCTTTCTCCAAGAAGCCATTAACCTTTCCAAGCTGTCATCTCCTCTTTTATCAGTTGGGGATAATAATACTTATGTAATGAAGTTGCCATGAGCATTGAATAAGATTATTATATTTGAAGTATTAACAGTATTATCAAGTAATATGTGATCAGTAAAATATTAATCATAATTTTTAATCTTTCCGATGTCATCTTCTTATCCCCATTTCCTTATCCTATGAGAACAATGCTTTGGCTCTATGATACTGCATGCTAAATCTCAGAATAAACTATGTATAGTTTTATGCCTTTGCTCCTATATTTGTGCTTCTTTAGTCTGGAATTGATTTTTCCCCTTAGTTTCCACTGGATGAAAACCTGCTTTTAGAAAAGCCCAGTCTCAAATGTTGCCCCTTCCGTAAATCTTTTCCTTTCCTCCTAGCTAAAACTACTCTTTTTTTGTAATTTTTAATTTTTATATTGCCTACTCTGGTCTCAAACTCCTGGGATCAAGTGACCCTGCCGCAGCCTCCCACAGTGTTGGGATTATAGGTGTAGGCCACTGTGCCCAGCCCCATAGTATCCTTTTGTATCTGTCATTTTCTGCCTTGTATTATGCTTGTGGCTATAATATATTTTGTCCCATAAGCACCTCAAGTAGTTGCTCAACAAGTATTGAATTAACCTGATGACCCTCATTTCTTGATAGTCTTTTGTGTTTTTTTTTATGTTGTATTTTAATTTTTTATAGAGACAAGGTCTCACTGTGTTGCCCAGGCTGGTCTTGATCTTCTGGGCTCCAGTGATCCTCCCACCTGGGCCACTCAGTGTGCTAGGATTACAAACATGAGTCATAACACCTGGCCATCTTGGTCCTGTGGACAGGAATTGATAAAGCATTGCATCTTGTACAAATTTTAGGCTGGACCTGCATGCTGGGGAATAACATTTTTTTGTGTGTCCTGGGTGATTTAGGATATAGAAGTAGGGATAGAATGTGTCTTTCTGTTGTCCATTTTTGGGGCTGCATTTATCCCAACAAGATTTGAACCTTCAACGACTAGATGAAGCATCCCTGTCCTACCGCTTTTTATTTCTTCAACTTACCGTCTTCTCTGCTTCTTTCCTTCTTGGTGCTAACTCTTGATTTTTTTTCCCGTCATTAAGAGCATCTTCTGGTTTCTTTCCAGAGGTATGTGTGTTTTAGGAAATAATTGAGTGAGTGCCTGCAAAGGGTTATTGAGTTACAGAATTTCATGTATTGTGCAACATAAAATTTATTGTTTATTAATATAGTCTATTGTTTCTACATACATTTATTATTTATATAATACATATGTAAATAATACAGTTAATGATTTACCAGTTTGTTTCCCTTGCCAAATTGTTGGGTTCTTTGAGGTTAGGCCCACGTTCATCTTCGTATCCTCTTTTACCCAGGATGGCTAATTTTTTTTTTTAAATTTTAATATTTGACCTTCTGAAAGGATGGCTCATTTTATGTGGTCAACAAATGTTGACATGAATGCCTTATTCAGAAGTACTTTAATATACAGGGGGCGGTGTCATAGTAAAACATTTAGGGAAACTATGTGAATATCAAGGAAAGAGAATCATTTCCATTATCTGTATAAGGCTGAGCTAGATTTCCTTTTCATATTTTTGCTGCTCATTACCATAGAGGAAGAGACCTTCATACATGAATTTATTTTATTTTTTTGGGTTTTTTTTTGAGACAGGGTCTCACTCTGTCACCCAGGCTGGAGTGCAGTGGCACAGTCACGGCTCACTGCAGCCTTGACCTCCTGAGTTTAGCTGGTCCTCCCACCTCAGCCTCCCAAGTAGCCAGGACCACAGGTGCGTATCACCACGCATGGCTATTTTTTTTTTTTTTGTTGTTGTTGTTGTTCGTTTTTGTAGAGACAGGGTTTTGCCACGTTGCCCAGGCTGGTTTCGAACTCCTGGGCTCAGGAGGTCCACCCGCCTTGGCCTCCAAAGGGCTGGGATTATAGGCATGAACTCTGTCATGCCCAGCCAAGAATTTATTTTCCTATCTTAACTGTGTGCAAAAATACTTAGGGTTTAAGGAGAGATTTTAATACGCATCTGAAAATTGGAAATATATTTGTGTTTTCTTCTTAGGCACAGGGAAAATATTTTTAAAAATAAACTTTACAAAGCTGTCACTGTCATTTTATAAGGCAGTTTTATTCAACTGGGCTACATTTTTAATCAGCAGGATTTAGAAATGAAACCATCTCTTTTTTCCTTCTTGGATTCTATTTTATGGAGTCAGCAAATGATTTGGGAGTTTGGACTTCTTAATGGCTGGAATGTTTGGGGCTAGAATTAGTTGAGGTGGAAGTGGAGGCTGATTGCTCCCTAGGAACATAATGGTTATAAGAGCATTTAGGTCACATCACACTGTACCCACTTAAATGATATGTCACTATCTCAGAGCCTCAATTTTCACATCTTTAAAATAGGAATCGTAATTGGTGGTTGTGAACTTTCCACAGTGTTTAATGCACTGAAACATTAATTGAATAAATGTTACTTTAATATTACTGATGTTGTATCTAATAGTGAGAGAGCTTTGTTTTCTGGGTTTATCTGGCCTACCTGTTAATGGAAATCAGTAATCGTTTTCCTTTTGATGGACTTCATTTTATGTCAGCTCACATTTTTTTTTTATGGTAGGTAACTGCGCTCAAAAATAACCAAACTCTGTTTCTTTTACTATAGGTCCGTATGTTTAATTTGCTTGTTCGGTGGGATTGATCCTTGTCTTCTAATAACTGAATTTGATAGATGAGGAAACAAACAAATGTATAAAATTTTCTAGGTCTTAGGTTGTGTCTAAAAAATTTTTATTTTGGGATTTATTTCTCCTGTTTACAAACATTTTAGCCTACTTTGGGGATAAAGGATTATTTGGTCTTCTGGATTTGGAAGCAATTAGCAGACAGCATGGAAGATGTGTGCCCTGGCTTGGATAAGAGATGGGACATCGTTCGGTCACCAGTTGGATGGCACAAGGCTCATCACAGATGAATCTGTAGCAGATTGGAGCTTGTACTAACTTCCGATAGAATGTATCAGAATAAATGTTTTTAACAATGTTATGTCTTGAATCTTTTTTGAATTGAACATGCTGAGTTATCAGGTAAAAATTAAGCTTTTTGGTACTTTTTCAAAACAGGGAATATATGTATGTACCTAGGGTGCTATTTAAACAAATAATTTTCCAAGTTAATTCCTGCCCATTCACCTAACATATGGATTACAGTTTCCCTTTGCAGTGAATCAGTAACTTTCTCTAGGATATTCCAAGGTAGCAAGAATACAGATAGTTTTCAGTTTGTGACAAACCAAGCCATTACTTTCTCCTCTGCATTCTGTTCTGACTGCAAGAAATAGGGGTCCTGGCAGCTCTATTGCTAGGGGATGGGAACGGCACTGGAGAGTTGTGTGTCTGATTTATTTGTAGGTTAAATGTGAGTCTAAAGTTTCCCTCAGTTGTGTTAGGAAACTAGAACTGCCTGGGCAAGAGCCCATGGAGAACTACATGGAATAGTTAGCACTGTTTTCTGGTAGAAGAAAAGGCAGCTAATTAATGGAAACTAGTTTTCAGTTCTAGATACTGGTTTCCTGGGACCTTCAGTTGTATTTGAATACTTTTATTACTTAGTTTTTTTCCATTCTTCTAACAAAATAGTGTTATTTACTATGTTTAGCCATTGTTACTGATACAAGAAAGTAGAACCTAAAACAATATAAGACAGTTTGGAAAGAGCCTATTGGGTTGAATATTTTAAGCATCCAGTGTTTAGGAATGATCATGAATATAATCCCTCTCGGGTGTTGGGAGCTGTCATCACCAGAAAGTTCTTATTTCTAATGTAAAACCCTCTTAGCTATTTAAGCCTATTTCCTCAAGTCTTGTTACTTTTGCCCTGGAGATGTAGAAGACTATTGTGGTGGTTTATTGCATAAGGGGATTTTAAAGTGGAATTTTTGAGAGCTAACTGCAAAAAATCATTTTGGTAAGTACTTAATGTAATTGCTTCAGCATCTCTGAATCTAGTCATGTGTAATTTTGCTGAAAACTGAGCACAGTATTAAAATTCCATAGAATTGCTTAAGTTTGTGTCCCCCCGCCCCCCATCCTTTTTGCCAAGTGTGTTGTCAGGGAATTTTCATATTTTGTTTATGCATTTTTCTTCTGTTTCTCACTCGGGATTTCCAGAAATTGAGAAAGCTGTGGCAGGTATCTGTTTTGATAAAATAGTAATGTGGGCCGGGCGCGGTGGCTCAAGCCTGTAATCCCAGCACTTTGGGAGGCCGAGGTGGGTGGATCACGAAGTCAACAGATCGAGACCATCCTGGTCAACATGGTGAAATCCCGTCTCTACTAAAAATTACAAAAAATTAGCTGGGCATGGTGGCGCGTGCCTGTAATCCCAGCTACTCAGGAGGCTGAGGCAGGAGAATTGCCTGAACCCAGGAGGCAGAAGTTGCGGTGAGCCGAGATCGCGCCATTGCACTCCAGCCTGGGTAACAAGAACGAAACTCCATCTCAAAAAAAAAAAAAAAAAAAAAAAATAGTAATGTGAATGGTAAACATAACTGGTTGTGTTCTTTTAAGGATTTTCTTTGTGAACCCCAAATATCTAAGACAGGTCTCAGTCAATTTAGAAAGTTTATTTTGCCAAGGTAAAGGACGCGCCCATGACAGTCTCAGGAAATCCTGAGGAGGTAAGCCCAAGGGGGTGGCGGTGGGGGTGGGGGGTTTCTTTTATACATTTCAGGGAGACATGAGACATCAGTATGTCTAAGATGTACATTGGTTTGGTTTGGTAAGGTGGGACAACTCAAAGTGGGGACTTCCAGGTTAGAAGTAGGTGAGAGACAAAAGGTTGCATTCTTCTGAATCCTTGATCATCCTGAATACGGAATTTAGTCTGGGTCATTGTGTTGTGCCTGAGTGTGTCAGGTAATGTGCCACACTCTGAGATTGAATTGTGAGTCCTTTATTATGCTGGTGACCAAGAGGTGGCTAACGCCCAGAATTCTCCCAGCCCCTAAGAAAAAGGTGGTCTGTTATACCCTAGTTTTAAAAGGGAGGGGAACCTAGCTGAAGCAAATTTTTCACAAAAGCAGAGTAAGCAAAAAGTTAAAAGATAAACTAGTACATGAGAAATAAAGCAGTGCCAGGTGTGAGGGGTAAAGCTGTCATGAAAGACAAATTTACAGATAATGGGGGCTCTGGGTGCTCGACAGCACCTCGATGCCCAGGCTCTGCTGGTACCACTTAATTTGGCCTCTTATCAACAAATGCATTCCTGGAGGTGCCCAGTGTCAGCCTGCCCCAACTACATACAATAGTTACACACTTAATAGTGGGAAAATAACTAAAATGAAGAAGCTAGGTTGGAGTCTGTCTGGCTCAAGAAGCTAACATAAAGCCTGAACAGCTTTTAGTTTGAGAAAGAGAGACTTAGTTTTAGCTGGGAAAAAACAGGTTATCACATTCCCCACTTGTGTTTCTGGGCATTCAAATCACTGATTCCTCAGTTGTAGCGAGGGGGTTATACTGGGTTCTAAGATACATAAGTTTGACAGAAGCTATGTGCCGTTTTACAAGATTAATAAACCAATTTAATAGGGCCCAAAATTTAACCCCAGCAAGAGGAGAAGAGGTCCTGCTAATCCAGTTATTAAAGTAGATAGCCGAGGGTTCCAGTTCAACATGCTCTGGTACCATGGGGTGTTGTTTTCTCGTTCCCGTTGGTGTCTATCTAAATTTTCCTGAACCTTTTGAAGAGTATACTTTATGACTACAGACTGGTTAGCATAAAAACAACAGCTTTCCCCAAACGCTGCACATAAACCCCCTTGGGAGAGAAACACTAGGTCCAGGCCACGGCAGTTTTGAAGAACAACTTCAGCTAAGGAGTCTACTTGGACATGCAGTGTATTTATGGCTGATGGGAGATTTCTTAAATCAGCATCTACTTGTTGAGTTAGGGGCCCTAGTCCAGTTTCTCCTTGGACCAATGCTGCTGTGCCGATTGCTGCCGACCCAGCCACACTGAGGCCAGCCAAAAGGGGCACTAGGAGTGGAGCACCGTGGCGTACTCTGGGGCGCAGTTTGGGAGGGGCAATGAGAAGCTGTCCCTCTGGTCCACCGTACACATAAACTTGAAGCACATGAACTAGCATGCACAGGAGAGGTCCAGGTTCAGTCCTGCTAATGCAGTGGATGAGGCCTGAGGTGCAAGCTAGCCAAGTGTTATTTGGTGCCTGGTAGGAGACTCAAGTAGTTAGGGAAGTAAGCAGAGACTGATTACAGGTGGCAGGAGGCGTTTCCTGAAACATCCCCTAATGTAAAGAAGTAAGGATGAGCATGACATGAAAGAGGGCCAGTGTTCAACTTGACCTCAACTCCCAATCCAACATAATATGGAGGTTTGGCCTTCAGGCAAAACTAACAGTCTTGGGCCAGTTGATGCTGAGTAATATTAAGGAGGTGATGCACTCCCCTAAAGATGGACATTAAGCTGGGTTAGAGGTGTTAGGGTTGCAGCCGGAGTTGGGGAGCCTGGACTGGCGATAGGACAGTTGGGCCAATGGGGCTGACCTTATCTGGGTGTGGGCAGAACGTAGGGTCTCCTAAACCAGTTAAGGGACCAATGGGTTTAGGGGGGCTTCAGGGGATCAGGATCTTCTCCCGAATGGTAAACATAGTTCCAAGATCAAACCCTTCGATACAGAGTTGCAGTCCCCATGTCACACCATAGTACAGAGTTAGGGTTATGGACAGTTATAGTAATTGGATTATAGGTTCCCATAGTACATGGCCTAGGACGAGAGGTCCAAGCTATGGAAAGGGCTGGAGACCGAGTTGCCCCTCCCCCCCCGCCCAAGTAAGTAGCCAAGGTTACACATGACCAAAAAGGGCAGAAAACTGGTAACTGTCCCAGCAGGCAGTGTCAGGGTGGTCTCCAGGACAGAGGTAGAAATCTCCTTGGAATCCCTTTTTTGCACCCCTCGAGCTGCTGCATACAGTTTCACTTCCAGTGTGTCCGAGCCCTGCAATAAAGTCAATGATTCCTGCTCCTGCCCACAGGGGCAAACTTCACTGGTCCTTGAGGGATCAGCTGGGCTTTGGGGGAAAACCCATAAATTGATTGAAAAAGAAACTTCATTGTAGGTACTTTCTTTCCAGGTGGTGTTCGCAAGCACCTGTTGCAAAAGAAGTAAGGAGAAAAGAGTAGGAGGGGGCAGAGGGCTGAACGACCAGGAACAGACAAGAAAAGTAGACAAAAAGAACTAGTCTGATGGTTGCACCTGACTCAGGCAGTTTTAAGGGGCCTAACCTGGGCTTTGGGACCCATGTTTCTTGCTGTGACCTGTTGGCCTTCTTGATGCAGGAGTGATTAATCCAAGCAGGAATACTGTCCACCGTTAGGGCTGTGGGTGTAGTAAGGATGACAGTGTGAGGTCCTTTCTAAACAGGAATGAGACCTTCCTTCTGGAACTTTTTGACATACACCAGGTCACCTGAACAGAAAGGGTGGCAGGATACTGTCAGACCAGGAGCTGGATTAGGGTGTGCTTCCTAGACAAGTGGCTGGATAATATCTTGAACCTGTTGGAGAGACTGCAAGTACTGTAACACATTAGCTTGGGATATTTCTGCTAACTGGGTATCCCTCAATTTAGGCAAAACAGATGGGGCCCTCCCATACATGATCTCAGAAGGAGAGAATCCCACCTTGTAAGGGGTGCACCTGACCCTAAGAAGGGCTAAAGGAAGGAGACTTATTCAATTTTCACCGGTCTCCAGGATTAATTGGGTAAGAGTACTTTTTATTTATTTATTTATTTTTAAAGATGGGGTTTCACCATGTTGGTCAGGCTGGTCTTGAACTCCCAACCTCAGGCCTTCCACCTGCCTTGGCCTCTAAAGTGCTTGAATTACAGGTGTGAGCCACTGTGCATGGCCGATAAGAGTACTTTTTAGGGTATGATTCATGTGTTCTACCTGTCCAGAGCTCTGGGGTTGGTAGGCACAATGGAGTTTCCACTGAATATTTAATGCCTTGCTGACTGACTGAGCTATGGACGAGGTGAAGGCCGGCCCATTATCAGACCCTATAGCAACAGACAATCCATAACGAGGGATAATTTCATTGAATAAGAACTTCACTGTAGTGGCAATTTCATTCTTAGTGGCAAAAGCCTCTGTCCATCCAGAAAAAGATGTCTACCAACACTAGGAGGTACTTATACCCTGCCCAGTGTGGCTTCACTTCAGTAAAGTCAACTTCCCACCTCTCTCCTGGGCTGTGTCCTGGGCTGTGAACCCGATACCCAAGCTCCTGAGGGAGGTAAAGCAGGTCCTTAGTATGTTGCAGACAGCTTTTGGCAGTCTCAGTAGCCAATAATAAATCATCCACGTATTACAGTAGGGTACAGTTGGGATGGCTGGCTCGGAGTGCCACAAGGTCCTGCTGAAGGGCTTCCCCAAAGAGTTGGAGAATTTTTAAAATGCTGGAGCAACCAAGTCCAAGTTAATTGGGTTGTGTCTCCTGAACCAGGGTCTCTCCATTCAAAAGCAAAAATGGGTTGGCTCTTAGGAGCCAAAGGAATGGCAAAGAAGGCATCTTTTAAGTCCAGGACAGTGTACTCAGTATGTTCTGGTAGGAGCAAGCTGAGCAGTGTATAGGGATTAGGGACAGTTGGATGGACTGTGACCCTCCATTTGTTAACTTCCCACAAGTCCTATACAGTCTGGTGATCATTTGTTCTGGGTTTCTGAACTTGCAGAAATGGAGTGTTCCAAGCAGACTGGCAAGGTATTAAGTATATTGGCTCGTAATAGCCATTGAATATTGGGGCTGATTCCCTCTCTAGCCCACTGACTCAGGATATTGTTTGACCTGAACAGGCAGGGCATCAGCCAGAAGTTCTACAACCACCAGTGGATGGTGTTTTGCCAGTCCTGGGGAGTTTGATTCTGTCCAAACTTGGGGAAAAAGAGCTTGCAGATCTGGTAGGAGAGGGTTAATTTGGTTTTCTCTTGGGGGAAAAGATGAGACTAAAAGATATTCCTCTGACAGAGGAATTGTCAGCAGGAGCTGAGCAGGAGGGGGCTTTGTGTCTCCTAACTTGAGATGAGTTTGCTGAGCCGGGAAGGAGATGAATGTCTGCAGCTTGTGGAGCAGGTCACGCCCAAGAAGGGGGAAAGGGCAGTCTGGAACTACTAGAAATGAATGGATTACTCTCTTTTGACCTGTTTACTTCACGTGAGTGGGTAACAGGATATTCCTGAATAGCTCCAGTAGCCCCCTGTATAGCCATTCTCTTGTTAGAAACACTGCCCAAGGGTGTCTATAGTACAGAATGTCCAGCCACCTTGTCTATTAAAAAGCATACAGGCTGGTCCCCCACAGTAGCAGTAACCATGGGCTCCTGGGGGCCAAGCGAAAAGGAGCCCTGGTCCTGTCAATCATCAGATTCCTCTGCTGTGGGGAGGGTGAGGACCCTTTTTTGTTCTGGTTTCTTCTCTGGCTTTAAAGGGCACTCATTTTTCCAGTATCCAGTCTGTCTACAGTAAGCACACTGGTTCCTTTGTAGGGGAGCCTCCTCACCTTTCTAGCTTTTCCGGCGAGGGTCTGGGGTCCTTTGGATGGTGCTCTGTGATGGGAGCTCTTCCTATTTAGTTCCCTGGAGGGCAGCCACTATGATTTTTGCCTGTCTTTTCCTGGCCCTGTCAGCTGCCCTGTCAGTGGCCTGTTTTTTCATTTCAGCTTCTCGACTGTCATAAACCTTCTGGGCTACTTCTAAAAGCTCAGTAATGTTCATTCCAGCAAAACCCTCCAGTTTTTGTAGGTTTCTCTGAATGTCAGGAGCTGCCTGGGCCACAAATGCCAAATTTATAGCATGGTTACTTTCAGGAGCCACCAGATCAAACTCTAGGTGACTCATTGGCCCTCTGAACAACTTCAGTGCTCTTAGACAAGTTCATAGGTTTCCTGGCAGCTTCTTTAATACCCACAAGGAGATACCAATGGAAATCTTCCAAAGCCCTCCTTCCCCCCGAGGTGATAGGGTCCCACTCAAATCTGGTAGAAGGAAAAATCTCAAGGAGGCCTTGGGCTTCCTCCTTAGGCTTCCCTTCTGAGCTACGGAAATGGTTTCTGGCTTCCCTTCTAATTTGGTTCCTCTCTTCAGAGGTGAAAAGGGTAAGAAGGAGTTGCTGGCAATCGTCCCAGGTGGGCCTATGAGTCTGGAGCACAGAGTCCATTAGCACAGTTAGAACCTGGGGCTTCTCAGAAAATGGAGGATTTTAAGCCCTCTAATTATACAGGTCAGAAGTGGAAAATGGAGCATAGACTTAAAAATGGAGCAGCAGAACGCTCACTGCCTGATGGAGGTGGTGCCTCCCTCAAGGGGAGGAGTGGAATAGCTTCCTCTGACCAGGGCGTAGCTGTGAGGCAATGAGTAGTGAAACTGCCAGGAACAATGGCTCAGGGGGTGGAGGCGGTTGGGGCGGGTGCACAGGAGGTGCTATTGAAGAAACTCTGGGGGATTCTTGGGGAACGGGATTATAAGGCAGGGGTAATGGGTGCAGATAGCTTTCCTCTTCCTCAGAGGAAGGCAACACGGGGAGCAGAAGGGGCCACTTGAGCAATAGGTTGGGGCAGGGAAGGGATTTTATTCAGAAGAAACTTAGAGGTGAGGTCATGAACAGTGCCAGATTGGAGCCACAAGGGAGGGTTCTGAACCAAACTAAGGCATTGATCAACATAAGGGAACTGATCAGGATGCCTGGGCTTTCTGGTAACAACCTGCCACACAGCTTGAACTGTTGTGAGGTTTAATGACCCTTCTGGGGGCCACCTGGCTTCAAATTTCAGCCATTCCACTTCACAGAGAGTCTGGAGTTTACCTTTTTAAAGGCGGACTCCATAGCCCTCTGAGAAGCCTAGAGAGAAATTCTTTAACATACACTGGAGGGGGCTCTGTGACTGGGGCGGAGAGGAAGAGTTTCCCATTTCTGAAAGCAATAGTTAACAGGATTTTAAGCTGAGATGTCAGACCCAGCACAGACAAAAGTATTCATGCCCTGGGGGTCTGAAGAATCAGAAAACAGGAGGATTATAACCAGGAGAAACAAGAAGATGGCTACAGCCACTATTTCTTGCCACAGTGTCGAGTATTCTCAGACTCTGAATTATGGGGAGAAGGCAGAACGCCGGGGCCAAAAAGTACCTGGTCTACAGGATCTGGGTAGCCTGCTCCTTGATTTATATCCAAGATACCTCAGATGTCTCCATGTCTTAAAGGCATAATGTTCAAAATTGGCCCTTTCCGAGGAAGCCAAATTGTCTCTATTTGCAGACGACATGATTGTATATCTAGAAGACCCCATTGTCTTAGCCCAAAAACTCCTGAAACTGATAAGCAACTTCAGCCAAGTCTCAGGATACAAAATCAATGTGCAAAAATCACAAGCATTCCTATACACCAATAACAGACTTAAAGGGAGCCAAATCAAGAACAAACTGCCATTCACAATTGCTACAAAGAGAATAAAATACCTAGGAATACAACTAACAAGGAACGTAAAGGACCTCTTCAAGGAGAACTACAAAGGACTGCTCAACGAAATAAGAGAGGACACAAACAGATGGAGAAACATTCCATGTTCATGGTTAGGAAGAATCAATATCGTGAAAATGGCCATACTGCCCAAAGTAATTTACAGATTCAACGCTATCCCCATTAAGCTACCAATGATCTTCCTCACAGAACTGGAAAAAACCACCTTAAACTTCATATGGAATCAAAAGAGAGCCCACATAGCCAAGTCAATTCTAAGCAAAAAGAACACAGTGGGAGGCATCACACTACCGGACTTCAACCTATACTAAAAGGCTACAGTAATCAAAACAGCATGGTACTGGTACCAAAACAGAGATATAAACCAATGGAACAGAACAAAGGCATTGGAGGCAACACAACATATCTACGAACATACAATCTTGGATAAACCTGACAAAAACAAGCAATGGGGAAAGGATTCCCTGTTTAATAAATGGTGTTGGGAAAACTGGCTAGCCATGTGCAGAAAGCAGAAACTAGACCCCTTCCTGACACCTTACACTAAAATTAACTCCAGATAGATTAAAGACTTAAACATAAGACCCAACACCATAAAAACCCTAGAAGAAAATCTAGGCAAAACCATTCAGGACATAGGAGTAGGCAAGAACTTCATGACCAAAACACCAAAAGCATTGGCAACAAAAGCCAAAATAGACAAATGGGACCTAATCAAATCCACAGCTTCTGCACGGCAAAAGAAACAGTCATTAGAGTGAATCGGCAACCAACAGAATGGGAAAATATCTTTGCAGTTTACCCATCTGACAAAGGGCTGATATTCAGAATTTACAAAGAACTCAAACAGATTTACAAGAAAAAAGCAAACAAGCCCATTCAAAAATGAGCAAAGGATATGAACAAACACTTTACAAAAGAAGACATACAAGAGGCCAACAAACATATGAAAAAATGCTCATCATCACTGGTCAGTAGAGAAGAGCAACCACAAGGCATATAATCGTTAGATTCACCAGGGTTGAAATGACAGAGAAAATACTAAGGGCAGCCAGAGAGAAAGGTCAGGTTACCCACAAAGGGAAGCCTATCAGACTTACAGCAGATCTCTCGGCAGAAACCCTACAAGCCAGAAGAGAGTGGGGGCCAATATTCGACATCTTTAAAGAACAGAATTTTCAGCCCAGAATATCATGTCCTGCCAAACTAAGCTTCACAATTGAAGGAAAAAAAATTTTTTTTATGAACAAGCAAGTACTCAGAGATTTTATTACCACCAGGCCTGCTTTACAAGAGCTTCTGAAAGAAGCATTATACATAGAAAGGAAAAACCAGTATTAGCTTTTCTAAAAATATACCAAAAAGTAAAGAGCATCAACATAAAGAAGAATTTACATCAACGAATGGATAAAATAGCCAGTTAACATCAAATGGCAGTAACCGTAAATTTAATTCGACTAAATCCCCCAATCAAAAGATACAGCCAAAACCTAATGGTATGCTACATCCAGACTCATTTCACATCCAAAGATACACAAAGACTCAAAACAAAGGGATGGAGAAAGATTTACCAACCAAATGGAGAGCAAAAATAAATAAATAAATAAAAAGCAGGAGTTGCAATTCTTGCATCTGATAAAATAGATTTCAAAGCAACAAAGATACAGTGGTAAAAGGATCAATGCAACAATAAGAGCTAACGATCCTAACACCCAGATACATAAGACCCATAAAGAGATTTAGACTCAATGAGACAGAAAATTAATAAGGATATCCAGGACTTGAACTCAGGAACAAGTAAACTCAATAAATATTTATAGAGCTCTCCATTTTAAATACACAAAATATACATTCTCCACCTTAAATACACAAAATATTGATTGGCCATTATTAATACCCATTTCTAGAATAAGGCAACATTCCCATTCTCTCTCCCTCTTTTTCTTCCTCTTTCTTCCTCTCCTTAAAAAAAAAAAATTCAAGTCAATATATACTAGAGTTTGTGTGTGTGTGTGTGTGTGTGTGTGTACACAAGAAGTATACATTGGTAGAAAGATAAGTGATGAGCGTATAAAAAAAGAGAAATGCAAATCAAAACTACATTGAGATACCATCTCATGCCAGTTAGAATGGTGATCATTAAAAAATCGAGACAGCAGATGCTGGAGAGGATGTGGAGAAATAGGAACACTTTTACACTGCGGGTGGGAGTGTAAATTAGTTCAACCATTGTGGAAGACAGTGTGGCAATTCCTCAAGGACCTAGAAATAGAAATTCCATTTGACCTAGCAATCCCATTACTGGGTATATATCCAAAGGACTATAAATCATTCTACTATAAGGACACATGCACACGAATGTTCATTGCAGCACTGTTTACAATAGCAAAGATCTGGAATCAACTCAAATGCCCATTGATGATAGACTGGACTGGGAAAATGTGGCACATATACACCATGGAATATTATGCAGCAATCGAAAATGATGAGTTTGTGTCCTTTGTAGGGACATGGATGAACCTGGAGAACATCATTCTCAACAAACTGACAGAAGAACAGAAAATGAAATACCACATGTTCTCACTCATAGGCAGGTGATGAACAATGAGAACACATGGACACAGGGAGGGGAGCACTACACACTGGGGTCTATTGGGGGGAATAGGGGAGGGACAGCAGGGGGGGAGTTGGGGAGAGATAGCATGGGGAGAAATGCCAGATATAGGTGAAGGGGAGGAAGGCAGCAACTCACACTGCCACGTGTGTACCTATGCAACTATCTTACATGTTCTTCACATGTACCCCAACACCTAAAATGCAATGAAAAAGAAACATGTATTACTGTTCTAATCATAAAGACAGAAATAAAGCTAATTTTATTAAAAAAAAAATTGGCTCTTTTTTTTAGGGTTTGAGGAAGGATAACAAAGCCAGGTCCTGGAGACGCTGGACTTACTGAGACACAGGAAAATGAGACTATTGGGGTAAAGGATGGGGATGATGAGGAAAAGGACCACCTGAAGTTTTCTGAAAATGGGAGATCAACCACAGGGGAGCATAATATGAATGCAGAAGAATTAGAGTATTCTGGGTATAGGTTTTTCTATACAGTGCCCTGTTTAAGGGCACTGGTAAAGTTGTGGGGTGACAGAAAATGTGGTCAAGGAGGTCTGCAGGATGGCTATTTTGAATCCACTGTTCTGAGAAAAAAGGAGATGCACCCAGTCGTTGGGGCGTGGGGTATGACAGTCCAGATGCCAACAATCTTTGTGGTGTCACAAATCACAGACTGGTGAATGTTTTTCACAACTTTCCCCATAACAACACCTGATCTGTGTTTGACAGAAAAGGCAGGACTGGGATGCCCATCCCAACTGGCAAATGAGAGATTTTACCTCCTCAGATGGGAAGTCTGTACTGAGTACCTTAGAGAAGTTTTCCCCTAGCCACCTTGGCAGTATCGGTGGCAAGACATACAGTTTTAAGCAGACACCAAACGGAACAATAGACTCTGGGACATACAAACAGTTATGATGGTTTTGACAAACAGGAGTCCTGTGTTGGGATCAGTCAGATGCCTTCCTGGCCACTCTCCTGATGGAGATGTTGGACTCCTCTTAGTATTGGTAGACTGGTATAAACTCCCAATGAGGACGGAGCTGAGCTTGCTGCCATTAGCCTTATGAGGTAGCCACGGAAATGCAGGTCAAGTTCCTCTTGGGCTCCGTAGCTTTTGCCTTGGAGCCACAATTTGGAATTTCAAGGGCAGGACCTTGAACTCCCCATTCACTCACACATGCACTCACCATTTACACAGAGTTTATTGCACTTTTTATACCCGTTGTAAGATAGAGGTCACTCTAAATTGAACAAGAAAGAAAGAGAGAGCAAGAGAGAAACCAGAGACACTCACTAACAGAAACAGACTCTGCCTTCCAGTGTACTGGAGTGCCGGCAGAGCTAACAGAAACCAGGGCTCTGTCCTCCAGAGTCCTGGAATGTTGACAGAGTCATGAGGGAAGGCCCTTATCAGGACCAGTTCCCTCCCAGAGACAGACAGAGTCAGATCAGACTTACCTTCCTGGGACCAGAGATAGAGGACTTAGGAATTGAATTTGGTGGGTACACCAGTGGTCCATTCCCCTCCTGACAGCAGTGGGCTGTGTGGCCCTGAAATGTCTCAGGGGGCACCTCCCCTATAGGCCGCCATTCATCCGGGGAAGGCCAGAACGAGCCCAGTCATGCCTGGTGGCAATAAAAAAAATACTAAATCTCACTGGGGCCTCCAAAATGTACCTGAGTGAGTCAAAGAATGCCCCACACTCTGAGATTGAATTATGAGTCCTTTATTATGCTGGTGACTGAGAGGTGGCTAATGCCCAAAATTCTCTCAGCCCCTAAGAAAAAGTAAGATGGTCTTTTATACCCTAGTTTTAAAAGGGAGCGGGAACCTAGCTGAAGCAAATTTTTCACAAAAGCAGAGTAAGCATAAAGTTAAAAGATAAACTAGCACATGAGAAATAAAACAGTGCTAGGTGCGAGGGGTAAAACTGTCATGAAAGACATACAACTTATAGATAATGGGGGCTCTGGGTGCTCAACAGCACCTGCATTCCCACGTTCTGCTGGTACCACTTAACTCGGCCTCTTATCAACAAATGCATTCCCGGAGGTGCCCAGTGTCAGCCTGCCCCAGCTACATGCTATAGTTACATACTCAATGATGGGAAAATAACTAAAATGTAGAGGCTAAGATGGAGTCTGTCTGGCTCAACAAGTAACATAAAACCTGAACAGCTTTCAGTCTGAGAAAGAGGTAGTTTTGGCTGGCAAAAAGCAGATTATCACAGTGAGTCTGCATTTTTACATAAACAGTGCAGACATATGCATTTGCAATCATATGCATTTGTCTCAGGTGATCTTCAGAGTGATGACTTGAGTTCTGTCTGTCCTTTTGTCCGCAAGGAATTTCCTGTGGGCAGATTTTGAGGGAGGTATGTGCCTTCTTATCTTTATAGCTGTTTTGTTCAGGAATAAAATGGGAGTCAGGTTGGCCTGATATAGTTCCCAGCATGACTCTTCTCTTGGCTTAGTGATTTGGGGGTCCTGAGATTTTCCTTTCACACCTTGTAGCTGTCTATAAAACCTCAGAAGATTTTAAAATAAGGCATCCAGAATTAAGTAGGAAGGAACCAGCTCTCTGATCGCACATCTAATGAAGCTAAGGAACAGAGTTTAAGCACTTGTTCAGGGCACAGCCAAAGAGCTGAGACTAGTACATGCTTTAATGTGTATGTATATGTGAAAAAGTTTGTGAATTATTTAAGCTCTCACATTTTAGTTTTTAGGAAAATATGATTCAAGCATTTATTGAACTCTGTTCTGTGCTACACACTAGAGAGTCCTTATGATTGAGATTATTCCTGACCTTGATTAGCTTATAGAAAAACATTGAGCTGATAGGACCTGATTCAAGTCCTGGTCCTGTCAGTTAGTTCTAGAACCTTTGGTGAAGTCACTTCGTTGTTGTTGCTGGGGGAGAACAAGGTCTCTGTTGCCCATGCAGGTCTCAAACTCCTGGGCTCAAGCTGTCCTCCTGCCTCAGTGTCCCAAAGTGATGGGATCACAGGCATCAGCCACCATGCCTGGCTGAAGTCACTTAATCTTTAGGTTTCTTCCACAAGATAGGAACAGTAACACTTGCCTCAGGATATTATTTTCTAAACTAGTGGTTTTCATAGCTGGTCCCAGACTAGCTTCATGTGGAAACTTGTCAAGATGCACATTTTCAAGTCTTACTCCAGACCTGAATCAGAAACACGTGATGAGGCCCAGCAATGTGGGCATGTCTGTGTGTGTTTCGTTTCCTCAAACATTATTTTATACATATTTTGAGAAAATTATAGAGTTGTAAGAAATGATACAGAAAGATCCCGGTATCTTTTACAGTTTCTCCCAATGATAACATCTTGGGTGAATCCCAGTTATCTGATACAGATCTCAGTCAATTAAGAAGTTTATTTTGATGGCATGTGCCCAAGGTGGTTGGGGCAAAGCTTGGTTTTATATGTTTTAGGGAGACAGAAGACTTCAATCATTATATGTAAGATGAACATTGGTTTGATCTAGGAAGGTGGGACAGCTTGAAGGAGGGACGAGGCTTACAGGTATTGAAGAGACAAATGGTTGCATTCTTTTGAGTTTCTGATTAGCCTTTCCAAATGAGTCAATCAGGTATGTGTTTATCTCGATGGACAGAGGCATGACTTTGAATAGAATGGAAGGCAGGTTTGCCCTAAGCAGTTCCCAGCTTGCCTTTTTCCTTTAGTTTAGTGATTTTGGTGTCCCAAGATTTATTTTCCTTTCACACTTGCAAAACTATGGTCACTATTAGGATATTGACATTGATGAAGTCAAGAAAGAACATCTATCACCACAAGGATCCCTTGTATGGTAGGATATAGCCAATGTTTCTCCTCCTATCCTGCCTCTATCCCCAACCCCTGGCAACCAGGAAATCTGTTAACTACTTTTATAATTTTGTCATGTCAAACAAGTTATATAAATGGAATCAAACAGAGTTTGGGTTTGGCTTTTTTTAGTTAGCATAATTCTCTGTAGGTTTATCAAATAGTTCTTTCCATTTTATTGCTGAGCAGTATATGGAATGGATTTACAAGGATGACATCTGGGTTCCCAATATTTAGCTATTAAGAGCAAAATTACTATGAGCATTTATGTACAGGTTTTTTGTATGATTAATCTGTGATTTAACAAATCACAGGTGCTTCTTATGCAAGTCAGGTTTGAGAACTTCCCCAGACTTGCAGTAGCCTTTCTGCTCCCACCTTTGCATTACAGTGTTGTATCAGACCAAGCACAGAAAGTCAACACCAAGACAAAAGTATGCCAAATTGCAGGATTTATTGCCGGCAACCACAGAGGACTCACGTCTCTCCAACCCGTGGCAGAGAAAGAAGGGTGACAAGACCTTTTTATACCCGCAAAACCACCTTGGGAGTGGGGGTGAAGAGTGGAGATGGGAATGAAAGTCTGCATACATTTCGGGGGGCTGTAAATCACCTCCTGGGTAGAGAGGAGGGTGAGGGGGATCCGGACATTCCAAAGGTCAGGGGAGAGATTTACAGAAGTTAAGATAACCATTTGCTTACACATCGTCTGGGTAGGGGTTACTTGGCGCCCGAATGGAATTATCTGGGGGTGTTTACTCTGGCCATTACCGGTGATCAAAGGCCAGCAATTCTGGCAGTTACAGATAAGAGAAAGTATACAGCTTTACCTTTTGACATTTTAGCAGTTTTTCAGAGGCCAAGGTTAGCATTCATTGTGAGGCGAATGGAAACAGTTTTGTCCTTTATAAAATGGCAGTGTACAAGTTCTAACTCTAGGCCAGCTATATCACACAGTGTGCTCTCAATGAAATATCCAGAGTGATCCTTTCAAAAATAAGATCACACGGGATCCCAAGATGGCCAAATAAGAGGCAGCTCTGGAAAGCAGCTCCCAGCGAGAGAGATGCAGAAGCTGAGTGGTCTCCACAATTCCAAACTAGTTACCAGATTCATTTTGTGGGTCTGGTTGGACAGTGGGTATAAACCAAATAGGGCAAGTTGCAGCAAGGTGGGGCACTGCCCCACCCAGGAGGAGCATACAACTGACTGAAGGACTAGGGAATCTCCCCCTCTGGGACTTTGGTTTGCATACAGTGCTCTGCCAAAGCCCTCTACAACCCACAGAACAGGAGATCTTTGCTGGGCTGAAAAGCCTTAGCGAGCTGCCTGAACAGGGCAGAACAGCAAATTTGGCCGGCGCTAGGGCTTTCAGCATAGATCTAGGCAGGAGTACTGGCTAATGCTGAGAAAGGCAAAAAAGCCAGTGGGACGGAGCTACCTGCACCCCCAGTAAGAAAGGGAATGGAACGCAGGGAAATAGCCCAAATGGCAGGATGGGTCCCGCTAGTGCACAAAGTCCAGCAGGCCAAAAAGCTCTCACTCCAGCATTAGGCACCCAGAAAGTCAGCTAGAGAGTGATCAGGAATGATCCAGCTCAGTGGGCGAAAGGGAAGCCACCATCGCAGAAGCCAGCCTAATTTTCCTGAGTAAAAAAAATATGCAGCAGCTCCACTGAATCCATGGCAGCCCAGCAGCACCTCTGCAGGCAGACAAAGGAAAGGCCACCTCCCCAAGCAGCTACCTGAGACCAAAACTGTATAAATCCAAGAGATGAGGAGAAACCAGCACAAGAAGAATAAAACCATCAAAAACCAGAACGCCTCTCCCCCACCACAAGATCACAACTCCTCACCAGCAAGGGAACAAAGCAGGACAGAGAATTAATTTGACGAATTGACAGAAGCAGGCTTCGGAAGGTGGGTAATAACAATCTTCTCTGAGTTAAAGGAACGTGTTTTATCCCAATACAAAGAAACTAAAAACCTTGAAAAAAGGTTAGACGAAACGCTAACTAGAATAACCAGCTTAGAGAAGAGCATAAAAGACTTTATGGAGCTGAAAAACACAGTGCAAGACTTCGTGAAGCATACACAAGTTTCAGTGGCTGAATCGAGCAAGCAGAAGAAAGGACATCAGAGATTGAAGATCAAATCAATGAAATAAAACAAGAAGGCAAGAAAAAAAGAGAACAAAGAGTGAAAAGAAATGAACAGAGCCTCCAAGAAATATGGGATTACATGAAAAGACCTAATCTACACCTGATCAGTGTACCAGAAGATGACGGGGAGAATGAATCCAAGCTGGATAATACTCTTCAGGATATTATCCAGGAGAACTTCCCCAATCTTGCAAGGCAGGCCAACATTCAAATATAGGAAATACAGAGAACACCACAATGGTACTCCTCTAGAAGAGCAACCCCAAGGCACATAATCTTCATGTTCTCCCAGGTTGAAAAGAAGGAAAAAATACTAAGGGCAGCCAGAGAGAAAGATTGGGTCACCCACAAAGGGAAGCACATCAGACTCCCAGCAGATCTCTTGGCAGAAATCCTATGAGCCAGAAGAGAATGGGGGCCAATATTTAACATCCTTAAAGAAAAGAACTTTCAACCCAGACTTTCATATCCAGCCAAACTAAGCTTCATTAGTGAAGGATAAATGAAATCCTTTATGGACAAACAATTGCTGAGAGATTTTGTCACTACCAGACCTACCCTGCAAGAGTTCCAGAAGGAAGCACTAAACACAGAAAGGAAAAACCAGTACCAGTCAGTGCAAAAAAGAACCAAATGGTAAAGACCAATGATGCAATGAAGAAATTACGCCAACTGAAGGGCAAAACAACCAACCAGTAATAAAATGGCAGGATCATATTCACACATAACAATATTAACATTAAATGTAAATGGACTTAATGCCCCAATCGAAAGATACAGACTGGCAAATTGGATAAAAAGCCAAGAATCATCAGTGTGCAGTATTCAGGAGACCCATCTTATGTGCAAAGACACACATAGACTCAAAATAAAAGGATGAAAGATTTACCAAGCAAATGGAGAGCAAAATAAAGCAGGGGTGGCAATCCTAGTCTTTGATAAAATGGACTTTAAGCCAACAAAAATCAAAAGAGACAAAGAATGGCATTACATAATGATAAAATGATCAATACAACAAGAAGAGCTAGTGATCCTAAATATATACACACCCAATATAGTAGCATCTAGATACATAACGCAAGTCCTTAATGTCCTACAAGGAGACTTAGACTACTGAACAATAATAGTGGGAGACTTTAACATTCCACTGTCAATATTAGACAGATCAGTGAGACAGAAAATAAACAAAGAAATCTGGGACTTGAATGCAGATCTGGACCAAGTGAACTTAATAGACATTTACAGAACTCTTAACCCCAAATCCACAGAATATACATTATACTCAGTACCACATCACACTTACTCTAAAATTGACCACATAATTGGGAGTAAATCACTCCTCAGCAAATGCAAAAGAATGGAAATCATAACAAACAGTCTCTCAGACCACAGTGCATTCAAATTAGAACTCAGGATTAAGAAACTAACTGAAAACTGAACAACTTCATGGAAAATGAACAACAGGCTCCTGAATGTAGACTGGATAAAGAATGAAATGAAGGCAGAAATAAAGATGTTATTTGAAACCAATGAGAATGAAGACACAATGTACCAGAATCTCTGGGACAAAGCAGTGTCTAGAGGGAAATTCATAGCAATAAATGCCCACATAAGGAGCAAGGAAAGATCTAAAATTGACACCCTATCATCAAAATTGAAAGAGTTAGAGGAGCAATATCAAAAAAACTCAAAAGCTAGCAGAAGACAAGAAATAACTAAGATCAGAGCAGAACTGAAGGAGATAGATACACACACACACACACACACACACACACACACACACCAAATAAAAAAATCAACAAATCCAGGAGCTGGTTTTTTGAAAAGATCAACAAAATAGATAGACTGCTAGCCAGACTAATAATAAAGAAAAGAGAGGAATCAAATAGATGCAATAAAAAATGGTAAAGGGGACATCACCACCAATTCCACAGAAATACAAACCATCATCAGAGATTATTACAAACAACTCTATGCACATAAACCAGTAAACCTTGAAGAAATAGAAAAATTCCTGGACATTGGCACTCTCCCAAGACTAAACCAGGAAGAAGTTGAATCCCTGAATAGACCAATAATAAGGGCTGAAGTTGAGGCAGCAATTAATAGCCTACCAACTGAAAAAAGTCCAGGTCCAGATGGGTTTACAGCCGAATTCTACTGGACATACAAAGAACAGCTGGTACCATTCCTTCTGAAACGATTCCAAACAATACAAAAAGAGGGAATCCTCCCCAACTCATTTTATGAGACCAACATCATCCTAATACCAAAACCAGGCAGAGACACAACTAAAAAAGAAAACTTCAGGCCAATATCTATGATGAACATCTATGCAAAAATCTTCAATAAAATACTGGCAAATAGAATGCAACAGCAAATCAAAAAGCATATTCATCATGATCAATTAGGCTTCATCCTGGGGATGCAAGGCTGGTTCAACATACACAAGTCTATAAATGTAACCCGTCACATAAACAGAACCAAAGACAAAAACTGCATGATTATCTCAATAGATGCAGAAAAGGCTTTTGACAAAATTCAACAGCCTTTATGCTAAAAACCCTCACTAAACTAGGTATCAATGGTACGTATCACAAAATAATAAAAGCTATTTATGACAAACCCATAGCCAGTATCATACTGAATAGGCAGAAACTGGAAGCATTCCCTTTGAAATCTGGCACAAGACAATGATGCCTTCTCTCACCACTCCTATTCAATATAGTATTGGAAAAAACTAAAAAAAAAAGAAAAAGAAAAAGAAAAAAATATATGGTATTGGAAGTTCTAGCCAGAGCAATCAGGCAAGAGAAAGAAATAAAGGGTACTCAATTAAGAAAAGAAGTCAAATTGTCTCTATTTGCAGATGACTACCCCATCATCTCAGCCTAAAATCTCCTGAAACTGATAAGCAACGTCAGCAAAGTCTCAGGATACAAAATCAATGTGCTGAAATCACAAGCACATTTTGATGACATCTGCATTTTACCTATAATCTTTAAGGCTGTTTTTATTTCTCAACTATTAAAGTCACATGAACTAAAAGTTACCACAGCTTTTATCTTTCCTTTACAAAAATTTCATCCAAGTACTTATCCATCTTTAAGTCAGTTAATTAGAGCTCTTTTTAATAGATATTACACAACATTTATATAACTACACAGACAGGCAAAACAAAATCCAGTAGCCATAAGATTTTTCCATTTGCCAATCTTCTAATTGGATTATTTGCCTCTGGGTGGAGCCCTTTAAGAGCAAGGCTAGGAAAACATGTAGTTTTAGGGTCTAATAAACAGGTACAGCCAAAAGGCAAAAACAGATTTTGAGAGGGATCCATGAGGAATACAGAGGTCTCTCTCTTTGTTGTGTGCATTAAGAGTGGCAAGGAAAAATAAAAATATTTCAGTCGACTGAAAAAAAAAACAACAAAAAACCCTAAAACCCCTTTCCAGCAAAACAATGTCCAAGAAGAAAAAAATATAAAGGTCTTTTAAATATACCTATAACTTGGATATCCACTTTTAATTAAGCTGAGTGCTGTTTAAGAAAATCCTTTTAAACCTCTTCTTAACCTGACTTTAGCTGTGCCAAGTGGCCAATATTTCTGGCTTTCAAACTTTACTAAAAGTGACCTCCCAGGTGCTTAGAGAGAGGAAAATCCAAGATGGTTCATGGAGCGGAAGAGAATCAACAAATGGTAAAAGTAATACAGCTATCAAACCAGAAAAGACTCATTCCCTAAACCAGGATTGAACCTGGGCCACTAAAATGACAGAAACTAAAATAAAGCATTGCCACATGTTTAGATTTCACACTTTTAAGGATGGAGGTCTGCCGTGAAGTTTGCTACTGACCATAGAGAAAGACAAGCAAAGCACACCAGATTGGCTATAGCTTAAAACCAACCTCACAAATCCTTTTGCATACTTTAAACTTTACAGAGAATATAAAGTATCAGTTAGGGGCTTGACCTAGTAAATTATCTTCTAAAAAGAACAAAAGCCTCTCACATTGAAGTTAACTCCTGACTGGCAAAAAGAAAAAATAAAACAGCTTAAATGCTGAGCTGTGTTAACTGCTGACAGGGTGGAGAAAAGAAAAAGATGTCTGGAGAAGAACCTCTTATTCTTATGCAGATAGGTTCTTCCAACTGGGAGACTAACTTAATTGCTGTCTTTCCCTGGCCAGGGGAGGGGAACACTGTGGATGTGTGGTAGGAAATGCCAGTCAGTCTGCCTCCTGGCACCCTTGGGCCATGCGCCCCAGCCCCTGCTAGGATGGGAAGGGGATAGGAAGCTGCCATTTGCTCATCCATCTCATGCATGCCTGGGGCTGTTGGAGTGGGTGGTGTGCAGTTTCCTCTACCCTCAGAAGTCCAAGGACAAAAAGGCTTAGAAACAAATGGGAAAAGTTTTTTTTGTTCACATCTTACTCACCCTTCCTTGATCCCCAAATGGGCCACCAAAATGATGCAGAATTTTTGCTCCTTAGTTTAGCTAAATCCAGCTTTGTTTGTGTCATGACCAGGAGAAATTAGGCACATGGACACATTGAAGGGTGAGGAGGGCTGAATACATTGGGCAAAAAGGAAATAAAGAAAAATTCAGCAAAGTGAGAGGGCATCCTGCCAACAGGCTCCCACCTCTGAGGTTGAATACCAGCCCACCACACACAGGGCTTGAAAAGACCATCCTCCTACCTCCTCATAAGGCGTGAACTACCCATGGCTCTACCCCATTTCCCCAGTGTGCATTATTCAGAAAGAACCAGTCAGGAAGGGGTGGGCAAACAGGTGCAGTTCTCCCTCAGGTTTGGGGGTTTTATCTTGGACCAGCGGCCCAGTCCCTTAGCCTTCGGGCTGTTTAGGCTTGAAAGTGCAGTTTTGCCAGGCACCCTTGGTTGTCTCATGTTCTCTATCATTGCCTCCCCACCATTCTTTTAATCTCACTTTTTCTTCAAAGAGGTTTTACCCACCTGTTATATATGTAAAGTTATATTTTAATATATGTGTATGAGTATATATGTATATATACATATATATACACATAAACATATACACATATATCTATATATATCTCTATATATCTTTTTTTTCTTGTTTCCTGCCTGTAGAATGTAAGCACCATAAATACAGGACAGTGTCTTCTGCTGTAATTTTAGAGCCTAGCACAGGTCCTGGCACATGTAGGTGTTCACTGAAAATGAATGAATGAATTATAGAATTATACATGTCAAGTATAAAATGCTTTGTTGTGGGTCAAGATGGCCGGGGGAGACATATATTAATTCTAGCTAAACCATATTATTGGTGCAGTTAATTAGAAATCAAGTGGCAACAGGAGGCCTAAGGTAAAGACCATCCAAGAGCACAGTAATACCGGGGAATATCTCCGGGTGGTTGCAGAGCAGGGAATACTGCTCTGGTCCCACGAATGGCTTCTCAACATGGTTACTGTACCAGGGCCTCATAAAGAGGGCTTATGCAAAGAACTCTGAGAAGGGAGGTGACCTCTGCTCACAAGATCTTGGAGGGTCTCTGCGGATGGGAGCTTGCAAGGAGAAGAAAAGCCTTGCAGGGCAGAGATCATGGAAGGCCTCAGGCTTTGCCTAGGTTCTCGGAATATGGAGTGATTTTAATTGCTCTGTGTCCTCAAAGCTCGGGAGAGAAAAGCCCCTTGATGTGGTCAGCCTGGGTGGCTCCTCATACACTGTATGATTCTGATGCAACTGCCCCCGATAACAATCAGTGATAAACTCCGAGTGCTAGTTGAGCATGTCTTAGAAGGATCTCAAGTGCTGTTAAATGCTCAGAGCACTAGTTTAGCATGTCTTAGAAGGATCTCAAGTGCTCTCCTCCCCATCTTACCTACCCCTTCACCCTCTCCTTACATGCCCATAGGATCAATGAGATTATGCTCATAATAAAAGTGTTTGGAGCCTGGAATTTGGGGCTAACGCAGTTCCCACATTTGGATTGGTCCCCTGGACCCATGCTGTAAATTCTACTCTTGTGTCTCTGCCTTTATTTCCTTTTCTCAATCCCTCATCACCACCAGGACTAAAGGCACCCATGTACGGTGTTAGGGCTGGCACCCAATATCTGTGAACTGGATACTGGCATAATATGAATCGTAAGGGGCCAATATTTTTCTTTATGTTAGACATCAAAGGATGCTGGGAGGAGGTGACTTGGGAGAGAGAATGTTTACTGTGACCTGGCAGTTTATTCATTTAGTCCCCACAACAACCCTGTGACCGAGGGCATTATCTCTATTTTGCAAATGAAACAGCTGTGAGTAATTTTCCCTAAAGCACAGGGAAAACAGATTTGGGGCCAGATCTGCTAACTAGATGCTTATGATCCTATTACTGGTATGTGCTATTTTTCAAAATAATTTACACAATGGATGAAGGCTGGGTGCAATGGCTCGGGCCTATAATCCCAGCATTTTAGGAGGGTGAGGTGGGTGGAACTGCTTGAGCTGAGGAGTTTGAGACCAGCCTGGCCAACATTGTGAAACCCTGTCTTTAAAAATACAAAATTTGCTGTGTGCAGTGGTGGGCATCTATAATCCCAGCTACTCAGGAGGGTGAGACAGAAAAATTGCTTGAACCTGGGAGGCAGAGGTTTCAGTGAGCCAAGTTTATGCCACTGCACTCCAGCCTGGGTGACAGAGCAAGACTCAGTCTCAAAAAAAATTTATAAGTGGATGAAGTTGTTAAAATGCTTATTCTGAATGAAGAGACCCCCCAAACAGGCTTTGTGTGAGCAACATGGTTGTTTATTCACCTGTGTGCGGACGGGCTGAATCAAAAAAGAGAGTCAGGGAAGGGCGATGGGATAGGAGTTGGTTTTATAGGTTTGGATGGAGAGTGGAAAATTTCAGGAGTTACAGTTTAGGACAGTTTTTTGCAAACTTGGAGGAGGGGTTGTAGGTTTGCAAGCTGGGAGGGGGGTCATAGGGTCTGGAGTCATGAGGTTGACCAAGGTCGATTACAAAGTCCAATGGCCTTATCAATTGGGGTGGGAATAAGGAACAACAGAGAATGTCTCAAAGTTAAGTAGGCTCCACAGGGGTTGATCATTTCTTCCCCTTTCATGGTCTTCCAGGTACTTCAGATTTTCCAGGAACTCATCTGGAGTGTTCGTGCAGGTCACAGAGGTTAACGTGGCATCCACGGTGCCATCAGTCACCCTAAAAGACATTACATTCCTGTCTTTTTGTATTAGTAATATAAAGGAAAAAGAAATGAAGAGTGGAAGGCACCAGAATATCAGGAAGGCCGGTACAAAGGGATGATGGGGCGACGTTCTCAGGGCTTCTTCGAGTGGGATTGGGGGCAGCATGGAAACCTAAAAATGGGAAAGAATTTAAACTGCTGGGAGATCTCAGAGCAAGTGGTGACATTGTGGGGTTGTTAAAATGAGCATTTGTTGTATTGACTGATTGGTTATCGCTTATATACAATTTTGTAGGAATTGAGAGATTAATCGGAATGCACAGTGTCCAAATAAGAGAAGGAGAAAGGTATCAGAGGGCTAAGGATTGGAAGAAGCCATGACATCCAGTTGGAGAGTGTCCAGCCAGTCCAGTTAGGTCCAGAATAACCATTTGCCTGATTAGTGAGCTATTGGGCTCTTTTAATTTATTGATGGCATCATATACGAGGCCAGACTGGTTCACAGAAAAACAACATTCTTCATTTAGGAATAGGCAAAGACCTCCTTTTTCAGCAGTCAGTAAATGAAGACCTCTGCGGTTTTGGAGGACAGCCGCAGCCAGGGAATTTACTTGAGCTTGAAGAAGGGATAGTGATTGGGTTAATTCTGCACTGCTAGCAGGGGAATCATTAGAGAGGCTACGGGAGGTGACGATGGAAGTCGTAGGCCTGCTATGCCTGTGCCGAATGCAATAGTAATTTCTAGCCCTACAAGTAAGGGATCAATGCAATGATCCGTTTGTGTCATGTCGGGACCACAAGGGGAACAGGGAGGCTTTCTACTCCGTTGGCAAACTGAATTTTGGGAACTAGGGAAACTAGGGTACAAGTGCCTGTCCAGTTGGTAGGAAGGCAGATGTAAGAAGAAGAACCACAGAGGAAAAAAAGACCTTGGCTTAGACAGAACTGGAAGTGTAAACTGAAAAGATGAGAAAATGTTCTAGGGGCTGGAGCTTTGGACCCAAATGCCAAGGGAACCAGCAAGGGCTTCAGCTATTAAAGGTTGTAGTGGGTTTTGGTAGGGTAATTGTGTGGAGGGAGAGCTCTTGTTTCCATGGTGTATGAGAAAGCGTGTGGTATCTAGACAGGAAGAAGAGTCTGGAGGAGAGTCTGAGGAGCAAGGGGAGGGTAGCCAAGAGTAAAGTGAGAGACAGGGTAAATGCCTACCTAGGGAAAACCTGCTATTGACATTTTAAGGCTGCTGGTAATAAGGGAGGACTTCTCTGTAATTTGCAGTTTGTATACTCCTATTTTTTGGTTAACGTGGGTAGCAGGGCTCTTGAGGTGAAGTATAAAGGAACACAAAAGGGGCAGGAGATTTCCTAGGAGGATTCCAGTTGGTGATTGTCAGGAAATGCGTAAGGGAGTAGCCATAGGAATAGCTGTTGGTGTGGTTAGTGGTCTGAGAATGGAGGTGGGGGGTGGTGGGAGGTGGGGGTAGGTGGGTGTTGAGTAAATGTAGGGGGAAAGATTATGTAGGCAGGTGCATAGAAGAGCAGCAGCCTGTTGGGATGAGATATCTGGGGTCTCTGTTGACTCTGTATAGGAGGTAGAGGAGTTCTGGGGGGTACAGGTGGAGGGTTAAAGGAAATCTGGAGGGTGTTAAAAGAAATGGGAGAATTCCTTCACTCAGCCAGTAGGGCTGGAACGGTACTATAGTGGGATGAGGAGAGGGAAATGCAATAAGCCAGCAATCTCTGGCTAAGGAAGAAGGGTTTGAGTTGGCTAGGAGAGTGGGTTAGGTTTATGGTATGTTGGAGGTAATCAGGGAGCGGTAGGGGGTAGCAGAAGAATGGGAGCGAGATTAAGAGTGAGTATAGAAGAAAAGAAGAGGACTTCATTGCGGTGGAAGAACTGGAGAGTTCCCTGCCACTGAAGATTATCCACTCTAGGAGAGAATTAAGGTTGGTGGCCTGAAGGTAAAACCATGAAATATCAGCTGTAATTCCTGGAGGAAAACTGTAGACCTGCAACTTAAAAGCAGGGAATGTCAACATAAATAACTGCAGTGAATCTGAGCAGTTAGCCAGAAAGTAATAGAAACAGAGAATTTCTGAGGTGTGGTCGAAGTAGTAGGGGCAACTGTGTTAAATAGTGGTATTAGGAAAAAGATGCCTAATGAAAGTAAAAGGTATGTTAAGTTGATATAGGGTTACTCTTTCACTTCGGGGATACTGGTGAGTTTAAGAGAAGTTGGGGAGAGTACTTGCAGCTTCCAGGAGGAGGCAGACAATTGGTCCATCAGGCCAATTGTCTGATGGACACAGCTTTATCCTGGAATGATGGACCCACTGAGGAGGGTCTTTTAGACATACAGCGGTTGGGGTGCTATAGACAACCAGGAAGGGTCCTGTCCACCAACGTTGCAGAGACCAAGGGGTTAGATTTTTAACGAGGACTGACTGACCTTCTGGCTAGGGTGTTTTCATATGGCCGGGTTACTGGAGTGGGTAAGAGTAAATTAGCAGCCTGGTGGATTTCATGTCTGGCTTGTTGGAGGACTGGAATATAGTCACCAAGAGGACTGGTGTCTGGAATGAGGTTAGGCCCAAGCAGAAAGGTGCAGCCATATAGGAGCTCAAAGGGGCTATTCTCTGTGGGTTCTTTAGGAGTGGCTCGAATCCTGAGTTCTCTGCTGTGGATAATTCTGGCCTTGGCTAGGAGGAGTGCAGCCTTAAGGAGGGCCATTATTAAGGGGGAATTGATAATAGAGGACTCCTGTGTAGTGAGAAAACCTCTTTCTGCCCATATGGTGGCATGGTGGTGTAGGAAGTGGAAGGCATATTTAGAGTCAGTATAGACATTAACATGTAGTCCTTTGGCAAGAGTAAGAGCATGGGTTAAGGCAATCAGTTCAGCTTGCTGAAAAGGGGTGGAGGAGGGAGAGTGTGGCAGCCTCAATAGATGAGTGGGATACAACAGCATAGCCAGCTTTGGCCAATGCCAACTGACTGGGCTTGGAGGAACTGCCAACAGTAAACCATATCTGGGTCTGGAATAGGAAAGAGAAATATGAGGAATTTGGGAAATATGAGGAAAATGGAGAGGAGGCCATGTGGATTAGGGAGGTACAGTCATGGGGTCCAGGGTTTGTGTCAGGTATTAAGTGAGAGGCCGGTTGAAGTCTGGACCAGGGGCAGTGGTAACTGGGGGGTGTTTGATAAGACCAACCTGGTCAACATGGTGAAACCCCGTCTCTACTAAAAATACAAAAAATTAGCTGGGCATGGTGGCGCGTGCCTGTAATCCCAGCTACTCAGGAGGCTGAGGCAGGAGAATTGCCTGAACCCAGGAGGCGGAGGTTGCAGTGAGCCGAGATCGCGCCATTGCACTCCAGCCTGGGTAACAAGAGTGAAACTCCGTCTCAAAAAAAAAAAAAAAAAAAAAAAAAGAGTGCATAAAGCTGGAGAAGGCGAGGGGCTGAAGGTAAGGGTGTATGGTGTGAAGAAGAAACTAAACTTTGGAAGTTGTGTGAGTTGTAGAGAGTAAGCGGAGGATAGCCTGTAATTTTAAGGGATTCTAGGAGTATTACAGCTACAGTGGCTGCGGCACGTAAACATGACGGTCAGCCTAGGGCTGTGAGGTTGAGCTGTTTAGACAAGAAGGTGAGTGGTCATGGGCCTGGCTATTGTGTAGGAACCCTGACTGCACAGCCTTTGACTTTTGCTGTGTGAAAGGGGAAGGATTGGGAGGAGTTGGGGAGTGCTAGTGTAGGGGCTGTTTCAAAGGTCTTCTTTAGTGAATGAAAGGAAGAATGGGGGAAGTGTTTTTGGTCTGTGGGGTCAGCTAAGTTTCCTTTTGTAAGTTCATAAAGTGGTTTGGTTATGGGGGCAAAACCTATATCCAGCGGTGAAAGTATCCTATGATGCCTAGGAAGGATAGAAGCTGTTGTTTATAGATGGGGTTGGGGTTTGGGAAATTAACTGGATATGGTTAGCAGGGAGAGTGCATGTAGTTGGCAAAGAATTATAACAGATGGGGAATACATTTGGGCTTTAGAAAAAAGCATTTTTGAGGTAACAGTGAGTTGTGGAAGGGGGTATGGAAGATAGGAGGGTATAGGGGTTTGGTTCAACCAGGCTGATGGGATGTACAATCTGATTGATGAGGCGGAGGTCTTAGAGAGTTAGTGGGAACTGAAAGGCCATGTTGTAGTAAGGATGTATGAGGAGGTGGTGTCCTGCACCCTAGGGTTAAGGTTGGAGGACATAAGGGGAGCTGCTGAGGGAGGTACAGGTTCAGGAAGGAGGGTGGCAATGAGGTATGGCTGTAGCCCAGGAATAGTTAAGGAGGCAGACAATATTGCTAGGCTATCTCAGGCTAACAGGAGAATGGACAAGTGGGGATGATTAGGAAAGAACGTGCAAAGGATGTGCTGGCCTAATTGACACCAGACCTGGGGAGTTTTGAGAGGCCTGGAGCCCTTGTCATCAATTCATACAACAGTTATGAGGCCAAGGAGACAGGTCCTTGAAAAGAAGGCAGCATGGGGTGGGTGGTCCTGTGTTGATTAAGAAGAGGTTGGACTTACCGTCCACCATGAGAGTTACCTGAAGCTTGGCATCTGTAGTGGTCCAGGGGGCCTCTGAGATGTTTGGGCAACGTCAGTCTTCATTCACCAAGCTGAAGAGCAGAGACATGAGTTGGACAGTACCAATTCCAGTGGGGGCCCGCACAGACAAGGCAGGGTTTAGGAGGAATCCCAGGCTGTGGGCATTCCTTGGCCCAGTGGCCAGGTTTCTGACACTTTAAGCAAGGTCCAGGAGGGGTGGTTGGTTGCTGCAGTCCAGGTACTTTGAAGTCTCTGTGAGCCAGTGGGGTGGCTGGGGTTTGTCTTAGGGGAGAGGCAAGCATCTGCAGTTCTGAGATGCGCTGCCACTGCTATTGAACACCTTGAATGTGAGGTTGATTAATTCCTGTTGTGAGGTTTGAGGGTCAGATTTTAATTTCTGTAGCTTTTTAATGTTAGGGGATGATTGGGTGATAAATGTTCTTCAGGGCTGAAAGTAGAAGTAAGTATGACATTTAAGTCACTCCAAGTGAGATTACAGAACTGGCCTAAGTATTGGAGGAGCTGATGAAAGGGAGCCTAACGGTTGGCTGATTTGGGAAAGGTCAGATAAAGGAAAGGAATGGGCACCCTAACTGTGCCTTTGGCTCCAGCCACCTCTTGAAGGGGGAATTGTTGGGCAGGGGTGGAGGAGTTAGTCACGGGACTAAACTCTATGAGTTTAGTCATACAGTTTGGGTGTGAGGTGGGAAGGTGACAGGGGGGTCATAAGGAGGTGGGTTGTGAACAGAGGAAGAGGAGGGAGGCTCTGGAAGGGTGTTTGGGCCTGGATTGGGCCTGGTTCGGACAGGTGGGGAGGAGAAAGGTCGGAAGGGTCGGTGGACAAGGAGGATTATGGGTTACTGGCAGAGGTAGGTGGGTGGACGGAAGGGAGAGAAGGAGCAGAGATTAGGGAGGGATTAGAGTGTAAAAAAAATGCCTGGATGTCTGGCACCTTAGACCATTTGCCCATTTGTTGACAAAAATTGTTTAGATCTCGCAGAATAGAAAAATTGGAAGTGCCGTTTTCTGGCCATTTGAATTGAGTTGAGGTCATGTTACAGAGATGGTTAGGTTTCAGACTGGATGACAGTTGAAGAGGTTTTAGACTTTTTAGGATTCAGGCTAGAGGAGAAGACGGGAATAGAGGGTGGAATATTGCCCCTGGTGAAGGAGATAAGTTTTAGGGAAATGAGTAGAGTAGAGGCTAGGAGAAGGAGCCAGCAGCTACCAGGGTTTGCAGTAGGCGTCCCTTACTGATTCTTGTGCTGTAATGTGGGTGAGTGGTCAAGGCATCCCCGCAATTGACCAGACACCAAGGGAAGACTGTCTTCCCAAGTCCATGACCGATGTAAGAGTTTTTGAGCCAGAGGGAGAGACTTGTCTTCTCTGGGTCTACACAGATAAAGAATGTCTTCTTTGTCTCTACTAGAAGGAGAAATATTTAAAGTAAAGGAGAGAGAGAGACTTGTCTCCTCTTCTCTGAAGGAAAAGTGTTGGGGGAGAGACTTGTTTCCTGTTCTCTAAAGGAAAACAGAGAGAAAGAGGGGGAGACTGCTTACCTGATCTGAAGGTGGCAGGAGAGCTGTTTGGCACGCTATGCGTGTGCTGCTGGTCTAGTCTGATGTGTTGAGGTCTCAGGTGGGTCTCTTCCCAGAGGAGGAGCAGGGACAGGGGGCTGGACTACCCAAAGGAGAATACCTGTCCCGCATTTTGGCACCAAATGTTAAAACACGAGCTCTGAATGAAGAGACCCCTGCAAACAGGCTTTGTGTGAACAACATGGCTGTTTATTCACACGGGTGTGGGCAGGCTGAGTCTGAAAAGAGTCAGCAAAAGGGGTGATATAGGAGTTGGTTTTATAGGTTGTGGGGAAAGCAGTGGAAAGTTATAGGAGCTATATTTTAGCGTGGTTTTTTGCAAGCTGGGAGGGGGTCGTAGGGTCTAGAGTCACGAGGTTGGTAAGGTCAGTTACAAAGTCCAATAGCCTTATCAATTGGGGCAGGAATAAGGAACAATAGAGAATGTCTCAAAGTTAAGTAGGCTTCACAGGGGTTGATCATTTCTTCCCCTTTTCATGGTCTTCCAGGTTCTTCAGATTTTCCAGGAACTCATCTGGAGTGTCCATGCAGGTCACAGATGTTAACATGGTGTCCATGGGGCAGTCAGTCAGCCTAAAAGACCTAAGAGGAATGGTGTACAGACAATTGCAAAAACGAATTTTCAAGTTCCATAGAGAGGGCCCATGTACTTTATGCAATACCCAGTGCCTTATATTATACAAATAGAATAGTCAAATTCATATCATAAATTTAACTTCTCTCTCTCTCTCTCTTTTTTGAAGACAGGGTCTCACTCTGACACCGAGGCTGGAATGAGGTGGCACAGACATGGCTCAGTGCAGCCTCAACCTCCTGGGCTCAGATGATCCATCCACCTAAGCATCCTGGGTATGCTACCAGGCCAAGCTAATTTTTTGTAAAGACCTAGTTTCACCGTGTTGCCCAGGGTGGTCTTGAACTACTTGACTAAGAGATCTACCTACCTCAGTTTCCCAACATGTTGGGATTACAGGTCTGAGCCACTGTGCCTGGCCATAAATTTAACTTCTTTGAAATTAATGTGTTAGCAATAGTAAACATTAAACATTTTTTTTGTCTTTCCTTCAATAGCCTACATTTTGTTGTGTCTTTTATATGCAAAACAATGAATAGATTTTTTTTTTTTTGAGATGGAGTCTCTCTGTTGCTTAGGCTCGAATGCAATACCATCATCTCAAATCATTGCATCCTCCGCCTCCTGGGTTCAAGTGATTCTCCTGCCTCAGCCTCCCTAGTAGCTGGGCTTACTGGCATGCACCACCATGCCCAGCTAATTTTTGTATTTTTAGTAGAGACGAGGTTTCACCATGTTGGTCAGGCTGATCTCAAATTCCTGACCTCAGGTGCTCCGCCTGCCTCAGCCTCCCAAAATGCTGGGATTACAGGCGTGAACCATTGTGCCCAGCCACTGTGAACAGATCTTAAGTACACATGCAGTTTGTTGAGTGTTGCCAATTGTGTATACCCTGTAACCACCACATCAAGATGGGGACCAGGATCTTCTTGAATCTGATGTCCTTAGTGTACCATATATGGTAGATACTCAACAAATATGTGATTTTGGTTTTTCTCTGCTGAACAGTCCAGGGGGATTTTTAAGTTAAGTATTAAAAACTTTGATGTTGACACAGGTAAACTAATATGGAAAATTTTAGCTGATGCTGTCCTTTCCTGCCAGAAGCAAAGTTATAAGAGTATTAAAAGGTAAATAATAATCTTAGAGTTTTACTCAAAACTGAAGCACTTTCTCTTCTTTTTCCTCCTGCATCAAGGATAGCCCAAATGAGAAAATAAAAAAAGGGGCATGGAAACAGGGTGGGGAAAAAAAAACAGTTTTTCTCAAGAAAACTTAGACTTGCACCATTGATATGGTTTGGCTGTATGCCCACCCAAATCTCATCTTGAATTGTAACTCCCACAATTCACACATGTTGTGGGAAGAACCCGGTGGGAGGTGGTTGAATTATGTGGGTGGGTCTTTCATGTGCTGTTTTCATGATAGTGAGTAAGTCTCCTGAGATTTGATAGTTTTAAAAATGGGAGTTTCCCTACACAAGCTCTCTCTCTTTTTTTTTCTTTTTGAGGCAGAGTTGTGCTCTGTCGCCCAGGCTGGAGTGCAGTGACACCATCTCAGCTCCCTGCAACCTCTGCCTCTGAGTTCAAGCAATTCTCCTGCCTCAGCCTCCAAGTAGCTGGAATTACAGGTATGCATCGCCATGTTCAGCTAATTTATTGTATTTTTAGTAGAAATGGGGCTTCACCATGTTGGCCAGGCTGGTCTCAAACTCCTAACTACCTCAGCTTCCCAAAGTGCTGGGATTACAGGTGTGAACCACTGCATTTGGCTCACAGTCTCTCTTTTTGTCTGCTGCCATTCATGTAAGATGTGACTTGCTTCTTGCCTTCCACCATGATTATGAGGCTTCTCTAAATTGCCCAGTCTTAGGTACATCTTCATCAATTGCATAAAAATGGACTAATACAGTCAATTGGTACCAGTAGAGTGGGGCACTGCTGAAAAAAGTACCCAAAATGTGGAAGTGACTTTGTAAATGGGTAACAGGCAGAGGCTGGAACAATTTGGAGGACTCAGAAGAAGACAGGAAAATGTGGGAAAGTGTGAAAGTTTCTAGAGACTTGTTAAATGGTTCAAACCAATATGCTGATAATGATATGGACAATAAAGTCCAGGCTGAGGTTGTCTCAGAGGGAAATGAGAAACTTATTGGGAACTGGAGCAAAGGCAACTCTTGTTATGTTTTAGCAAAGAGACCGGTGGTATTTTGCCCTGCCCTAGAAACATGTGGAACTTTGAACTTGAGAGAGATGATTTAGGGTATCTGGCAGAAGAAATTTCTAAGCAGCAAAGCATTCGAGAGGTGATTTGGGTGCTGTTAAAAGCATTCAGTTTTAAAAGAGAAACAGAGACTAAAAGTTCAAAACATTTATAGCTTGACAAGGCAATAGAAAAGAAAATCCCATTTTCTGAGGAGAAATTCAAGCTGACTGCAGAAATTTGCATAAGTAACAAGGAGCAAATATTAATCACCAAGACAATGGGGAAAATGTCTCCAGGTCATGTCAGAGACCTTTGCTGCAGCCCCTCCCATCACAGGCCCAGAGCCTAGGATGAAAAAGTGGTTTCATGGGCTGGGCTCAGGGTCCCTGTGCTGTGTGCAGAGAAGGGACTTGATGTCCTGTGTCCCAGCTGCTCCAGCCATGTGAAAGGCACCAACATAGAGCTTGGGCTGTGGCTTCAGAGGATGGAAGCCTCAAGCACTGGCAGCTTCCATGTGGTGTTGAGCCTATGAGTGCACAAAAGAATTGAGATTTGGGAACCTCTGCCTAGATTTCAGAAGATGTATGGAAACGCCTGAATGACCAGGCAGAAGTTTGCTGTAGGGGCAGGGCCCTCATGGAGAACCTCTGCTAGGGCAGTGCAGAAGGGAAATGTGGGGTGGGAACCCCCACAGAGCATCCCTACTGGAGCATCACCTAGTGGAACTGTGACAAGAGGGCCACCATCCTCCAGATCCCAGAACAATAGATCCTCCAGCAGCTTGTACCACATACCTGGAAAAGCCATAGACACTCAATGCCAGTCCATGAAAGCAGCCAGGATGGAGGCAGTATCTTGCAAAACCACAGAGGTGGAGCTATCCAAGACCATGGGAACATACCTCTTGCAACAGCATGACCTGGAGACTTGGAGTCAAAAGAGATCATTTTGGAGCTTTAAGATTTGACTACCCCACTGGATTTTGAACTTGGGTGGGGCCTGTAGCCCCTTTGTTTTGGCCAATTTCTCCCATTTGGAATGGCTGTATTTACCCAATCCTGTACCCCCATTTTATCTAGGAAGTAACTAACTTGCTTTTGATTTTACAGGCTCAAAAGTGGAAGGGAATTGCCTTGTCTCAGATAAGACTTTGGATTGTGGACTTTTGAGTTAATGCTGAAGTGAGTTAAGACTTTGGGGGACTATTGGTAAGGTGTGATTGGTTTTGAAATATGAGGACATGAGGTTTGGGATGGGCCAGGGGTAGAATGACATGGTTTGGCTCTGTCGCCACCCAAATCTCATCTTGAATTTTAACTCCCACAATTTCCATGTGTCGTGGGAGGAACCCAGTGAGAGGTGATTGAATTATGGGGGCGGGTCTTTCGTTTGCTATTCTCATAGTAGTGAATGAGTCTCACGAGGTCTGACGGTTTTAAAAATGGGAGTTTCTCTCTACAAGCTCTCTTTTTGCCTGCTGTCATTCATGTAAGACATGACTTTTTTCCCCTTGCCTTCTACCTTGATTGTGAGGCTTCCCTAGCCACATGGAACTATAAGTCCAATTAAATCTCTTTCTTTTGTAAATTGCCCAGTCTGGGGTATGTCTTTATCAGCAGCCTGAAAATGAACTAATATAACCACTAATAAAGAGTGAGCTACGGAATGTCAGCAGCTCCCTGATGTTCCCTAATGCCTAATTAAGATGAGCCAACAGAAAATAGTGGACAAGAAACAACCTCAGAGAGTGAAGAGAGCAAAAATGGAAGCCCTTGAAGGAGTTTCCCAGAGAGCACAACTGAAGGCCCAGATACTGCCTAGGAAGGAAATTACTCTTTCTTCCCCATGAGATTTAATATTACTAGAGATCAGTGACCATGGCAAGCTTTCCTTTCTCCCCTTTCCTGATTGGCAGTTTCAGTGTTTTAATCTTGCTTCTATTCCACCTTTGTATATTGGGTAAGATTGGGGCAGTTAACTCTTTTTTTTTTTTTGAGACAAAGTTGCATCCTTGTTGCTCAGGCTGGAGTACAATGGTGCAATCTCAGCTCACTGCAGCCTCCACCTCCTGGGTTCAAGTGATTCTCCTGCCTCAGTCTCCCAAGTAGCTGGGATTAGAGGCATGTGCCACTATGCCTGGCTAATGTTTTGTATTTTTAGTAGAGATGGGGTTTCTCCATGTTGGTCAAGCTTGTCTTGAACTCCTGGGCTCAGGTGATCTGCCTCCCTTGGCCTCCCAAAGTGCTGGGATTACAGACGTGAGCCACCGTGCCCAGCCTCACTTTTAAGATTTTTGATTGCTGGACCATGAGGTGCTATCTGGACCAGATGGAAGGTACACATTTCCCAGGGTTCCTGAACTTTGACCTGGATGCAGAATCTGGATGAAATTTGAGAACTGTATCCCTGGGAAAGATTCACTGTGTTCTGTATATGAGAAAGTGTGATCAATAGTTGGCAATCAAAGAAGTAGACATGGCAGAAAATGTTAATTGCCTAACAAAAATCCATTTCCGTTGCTCTCTTGCAAAGTGTCACTTTTCTTTTTTTGAGACAGTGTCTCACTCTGTCACCCAGGCTAGAGTACAATGGCGTGGTCTTGGCTCACTGCAACCTCCGCCTCCCAGGTTCAACCAATTCTTCTGCCTGGGATTACAGGGACCTGCCACCATGCCCAGCTAATTTTTGTATTTTTGGTAGAGACTGGGTTTCACCATGTTGGCCAGGTTGTCTTCTCAAACTCCTGACCTCATGATCTGCCTGCCTTGGCCTCCCAAAATGCTGGGATTACAGGCATGAGTCACCGCACTTGACTGGAAAGTATCACTTTTAGCTGGTTATGTGGCAACCAAGCTATAAGAGTCCCAGACTTGCTGTTAGATATGGCTCTATGACTAATATTTGATAACTGAGATGTAAGCAGAAGTGTTGTATGGTACTTTGAGGAAGTCTTCCTGAAAAGGAAGTATGTTTTTTGAAATGGATGTGAAATGACTGGGTGATAGCTGTCTTGTATCAGGAGGAGAAAGGCCAGACTCTAGGAATGGCAGAGTGATGTGTGTTTGGGAGTGTAGATCTCTGAAAATTCTGAGAGCCCCTTTTGCCCATACCTTTGCTGACTCATGTGTTATCAAACTTAATGGTCTTTCCAAAAAGATGAAATATGGCATCTTATAGTTTTAATTACCATTTTTCTTTGAGTGACATGGAGAATGTTTTCATATTTAGGAAGCATTGTGTTTCCTTTAGTGCATTTTCTGTTGGCATGTTGGCCTTTTCCATATCGATTTATACGTTCTATTATTTATTTATTTATTTTTGAGACAGAGTCTTGCTCTGTCACCAGGCTGGAGTGCAGTGGCACAATCTTGGCTCAGTGCAACCTCCGCCTCCTGGGTTCAAGCAATTCTTCTGTCTCAGCCTCCTGAAGACCACAGGCATGTGCCACCACACCTGGATAATTTTTTTGTATTTTTAGTAGAGGTGGGGTTTCACCATGTTGGCCAGGATGGTCTCGATCTCTTGACCTAATGATCCGCCCTCCTTGGCCTCCCAAAGTGCTGGGATTACAGGTGTGAACCACTGTGCCTGGCCTATTATTTATTTTTTAAGTAATACAGATGGGGGTCTCAACATGTTGCCCAGGCTGTTCTTGAACTGATTTTATACTTCATCTTTCCATTCTCATTGTCAATCTTTACCCCTATTTTCTTTGACATATTAATTATAGTTATTTTGAAATCTTTCTTGCTAACTTTATTATCTGGATCATCTCTACCTGCTCCCATCTCTTGGCTGTTAGTCACTTAAACTAAAAAAAAATTTTTTTTTAGAGATAGGGTCTTGCTCTGTCATGCAGGCTAGAGTGCAGTGGTACAATCATAGCTCACTGCAGCCTTGAACTCCCAGCTCAAGCGATCCTCCTGCCTCAGTCTCCTTGGTAGCTGGGACTACAGTTGTGTGCCACCATACCTGGCTAATTCTTTTATTTTTTGTTTTTTGTAAATATAGGGACTTGCTATGCTGCCCAGGCTGGTCTCAAACTCTTGTCCCCAAGAAATGCTCTCATCTCAGCCTCCCAGAGTACTGGGATTACAGGGATTAGCCACTGTCCCTGGCTGGCTATTAATAACTTTAACCAATTTCTTGCCTGGTGAATTTTACATGCTAGATGTTACGAATGATATTTTATAGAAACTCTGGATTATGTTAACTCCCTCCAAAAAATGTTATTTTTTTTCTGGCTGGCAATTAAATTATTGACAGATAACTTCAATTCTGATGAAAACTGGATTTAGGCTTTGTTATGGTAGGTTTACTTCAGTTTCGACCTTACTCTTTGGGTGTAGTCCTTACTCCTAGAGGGTAATTTATATTCTTAGGACATGGCATTTTTCTTTGTGACTCATCTGGAAGTCTAGGAATTCACCAGTATCTCTTTACCCTGGCTGGATTAGGACTCCTTTACATTCCTACATTTACACCCTAGCACTGTGTGGCCTGTGAGATTTCTGTTTAGCTCTCCAGCCTCCCAGCAGCTATTCTCTGCTAGACCCTGGGTGTCTTACCCTACAGTCTGGTCATGTGGCCTAGGAAGTCCTCTTCTGTGCAATTCCCTGTTCTGCAGCGCCTGACTTCCAAATCCTAGCCACTGTGGCAGGCTCGAATTCTAGTCTGTCTTTCCTCTGCCCTATGCAAATGCAACTTTCCACTTGGACTCAACTTCTCAAGCAGGGGGGATGTGAAGCTCACTTTGGTTTCTTTCAAAGATATTAACTCTGTTTTAACCGGTGACCAATCCCTGAAAATTGTTTTATGTATTTTGGCCAGTTTATGGTAGGAAAGCTAAGTCTAATACCACGTACTCTGTCATGGCTGAAATGGGAAGTCCAAGACAACTTTCTTTTTTCTTTTTTCGAGACAGATTCTTGTTCTGTTGCCCAGGCTGGAGTGCAGTGGTGTGATCTTGGCTCAGCACAATCTCTGCCTCCTGGGTTCAAGTGTTTCTCCTGCCTTAGCCTCCTGAGTAGCTGGGATTACGGGTATATGCCACCATGCTTGGCTAATTTTAGTATTTTTAGTAGAGACAGTATTTCACCATGTTGGTCAGGCTGGTCTCAAGCTTCTGACTTTATAATCCACCCACCTGGCCTCCCCAAGTGCTGGGATTACAGACCTGAGCCACCATGCCTGGCCTATGTTTTCAATCTCACATTTTTCAATTGAGAGATAGAGTTGACATATATGCTTGACTCGATCTTATTCTTCTTTTGATTTCTTTTTTGGTCATACTTCCTTTCAAGTAAACAGAGGCTCTAATTATAAGTGATGATGTGGATCAGTAGATTATTGGAATTCTCAAATCCTTTGAAGAGAACTCCTATGAGTTTTCATGGAAAAGATCTCCATAGAACTATTAGTTTAATTTTTTTCTTTTCTTTCTTTTTTTTTTGAGACAGAGTTGTCCAAGCTGGAATGCAGTGGCACAATCTCAGCTCACTGCAACCTCTGCCTCCGGGGTTCAAGCAATTCTCTACTTCAGCCTCTGAGTAGCTAGGATTACACTGTACTATGCTCTGCTAATTTTTGTATTTTTTAGTATAAAGGGGGTTTCACCATGTTGGCCAGGCTGGTCTTGAACTCCTGACCTCATGATCTACCTGCCTTGGCCTCCCAGAAGTGCTGGGATTACAGGCATGAGCCACTGCACCTGGCCGTTTAATTTCTTTTTTTTAAAGTATAAGACTTATCTGAAAGGCTGTAGCCGTAGGAAACTTAGTCTATGTGTCACGGGCTATGGTCACTCATATTTGGCTCAGAATAAATCTCCTAAAATATTTTATAGAGTTTGACTCTTTTGGTCAACACCACTAAAACAAATTACTACAGACTGGGTAGCTTAAATGTGAGATTTATTTTCTCACAGTTCTGGAGGCTAGAAGTCCAAGATCAAACCAGTCCAACAGACCTGTTGACAGTTTTAGTTTCTCTTGAAGTGTCTTTCCTTGCCTTGTAGGTGGCCATCTCTCACTGTGTCCTTGCCTGGCCTTTCCAATGGCACATGTATCCTTGGTCATCCTTTCCTGTTTTTTTGTTTTTTTTTTTGAGACAGGGTCTTACCCTGTTGCCCAGGCTGGAGGGCAGTGGCACAATCCTGGCTTGTTGTAGCCTCAACCTCCCAGACCCAAGCTATCCTCCTGCCTCAGCCTCCCAAAATGGGATTACAGATACGAGCCATTGTACCCGGCCCCTTCCCCTTCTTATAAAGGCACCAGTCATATTGGAGCTAGGCACACCCATATAACTTCATTAGCCCTATTACCCTTTTTAAGACCTTATCTTCAAATATAGTCACATTGTGAGGTACTGGGGGTTAGAACTTTAAGAGATAAGTTTTAGGATGATTCTGTTCAGTTTTTAACAGTGATCTTGTGTAATCTCATCTTCTAGAGTGTGAGATGGATCTAGTCGCTTTCTTTTAATGAATCAAATATGGCAAAAGTGATGCTATGCCACTTTTCATATTAGGTTACAAAAGACTTTGACTTCTGTCTGATTCAGTCTCTCTTCCTGGTTCTTACTTGTTTGTTCTGATGCCAGCAAGCTGCCATATTGTGAGTTGCCCTAAGGAGAGAGCTACATAGCCAGGAACAGAGGGTGTCTTTTAGCCAACTGCCAGCAAGGAACAGAGGCCCTCATTCCAACAGCCTATTAGGCATCCTGCCAATAGCCACATGCATGAGCTTGTCATCAGATTCTTCTGCAATTAAAGCTTAAGATGACTGTAGCCTTGGCTGACACCTTGATTGCAGTCTGGTGACAGGCTTTGAGCCAGAGGATACAGGTAAACTCCACTGGCATTTCTGACCCTCAAAACCCATGAGATAATAAATGTTGTTGTTTTAAGCCACTGAGTTTTGGGGTAATTTGTTACACAGCAATAGATAGCTATTACATCCTCATTTTATTATTATTGAGAACAAATAATAGTTATCACTTACAACTGAAGTTGGTCCTTTGAATTCATGGGTTCCACATCCATGGATTCAACCAACCATGCATTGAAAACTACAACAAAAAAACTTCCCCAACAATAAAAAATACAGCAATGAAAAATAATACAATTTTTTTAGGCCCTCAGGCCCCCCAGGTAAAAATTTTAAAAACCCAACAAATTAAAAAGTACAGTATAACAAATATTTCATGGCATTTACATTGTATTTGGTATTATAAGTAATCTAGAGATAATTTTAAGTACCTGGAAGGATAGTATATAGGTTATATGTAAATACTACTCTATTTTATGTAAGGGACTTGAACATCCATGGATTTTGGCACCTAAGGGGATCCTGGGACTAATTCCCCATGGATACTGAGGAATGACTGTATGTATGTATAGCACAATGCTATATTTTTCCATATATTATTTCCTTAGTCTTCACAACATTCTTTAAAAATCCTGTTTACAGACAAGAAAACAAGTTTAAAAGTTATTAGATGTTATGCCCTAGTTCAAATATCTAAAAATGATAGATCAGGGATTTGGACCCATGGGCTAACTCCAGACCTGGCACCAGGAGAGTCTACATAATTTATGGGGCTTTGTGAAAGTCAAAAATATGGGGCTCCTTCTTTGAATGTTAGGAATTTCAAGATGGTGACAGCACAGTATTAAACCATGTTTAGGGTTGAGTACAGGGCTCTGTGTGTCTACACAAGTTGCTTACCCACTAAACTTGCCCTGTCAGCACTCTTACTTGCTATGCAAAATTGCCTCCCATCTATAAGTAGAAAAATATTTCAGACGAGGACCCTAAAGCCAGTTGGTCAAAATGACAGGATCAGGTGTCCTCATTCTAAGCCTACAGTTTATTTCTCTGCATCATACTGCCACTCCAGGGCAGTAAACTACCTGACACCTTACCTGGGCTTGAAAATCCTGCTAGATCTTCTCACTGATGGACTCTTTAGCCATGTTGCTAGAACACTGATGCCCTTTCTGCTTGAATGGCCATATTCTAACACATTTTCTACAGAGTACACATTGCCTGCATAGGGAAGGGGCACACAGCACCAGGGAGTGCTGCACCCAATTCCAATATCATCTGGTGAGCTTTTCGCTATCTAGGCAACTGTTTCCTTGATGGCATCCTGTCAGTAAAGGCAGGATGGCAGATGACAGTAAAGAGTTAACACAGCAGGCCTGGGTTGTCCAAACACCACAAGTTCCAAATGTCTTTAGGACTGGACCTTGACTACCTGCTGATAAGCTCTAAGCCCTTGGAAAATCCCACCATAAGAGTTTATTTGTATACCTGAGGCCATGGACCATTCCAGGAATCATATATTAACAATGTAATTTAAGATGAACACCTGTTTTTGTTGTTGTATTTTGCCTGAGAGCCTAGGCCACTGCCTTATCAATTTGACCTCTGAGGGCAACTAAAGACTTAAATCATTAAGGTCAGTCATGTAGCTGCTCCATAAACGCCCTGGATACACATCTTTGGGTGAGCTTTTCTAGTTGGCAACACTTTACATCTATTGTCACACATCATTGCTGGGAGAATTTAGCACTGTCTGTGCAACTCTACCGGGAGAGGACAACTGGAATCTTATACCTGGTTTGTGCCCTTTGTTAATAATGACTGAGATGTTTTTTTTCCAGAATTAATGAAAGACATAGAACCTCAGATTCAGGAAATTCCTTTGCTGATTTTAAACTCTATCCTAGCCATGTGGGCCTCTCCTCAGGATAATTCACAGCATGGCAGCTTGCTTGCCTCCAAACAAGCAAGGAAAAAGAGCCAGAGAGAAAGAGAGGAAGAGATTTAGCAAGACAGAAGTCCATTACAGTCTTTTGTAACCTAATATCCAAAGTGGTATATCACTTTTGCCATATTTGATTTATTAGAAGCAAGCGACTAGATCCATTCCACACTCAAAACGAGGGAATTACATAAGGTCATTTTCTTGTGAAGATGAGAATGATGCCTTCCAAGCTCTTTAAATGTTGGACTGGAAACTGGAAGTCCTCATTACACTACAAAATTAATACACATAAACTTCTTTGTCTTGTTACAGCAATATGGATTCTGAGTGGACTCCTCCAGTTTTCAACAATGGGAGAAATATTTGTTATGATGAGCAAAACAAAACACAAGAATGCAACGTTTATATTTGTAATCTGATTTTTTAAGCCCTGAATTCAGAGCTTCAAATGTAATCTAATCTTAACATGCTTCTTTAAAAACCACAGAAATAAAACTAGAAGGAAGTATTACCAAAGATTAACAATAAATAAATATTGATCTTATTCATGGTATATTGGAGGACATTCCCTCCCTCCCTCCCTCCATCCCTCCCTCCCTCCCTCCCTCCCTCCTTCCCTCCCTCTCTCCCTCCCTCCCTCCCTCCCTCTCTCCCTCCCTCTCTTCTTCTTTCTTTCTTCTTTCACCTGAGGCCCCCATCTTTCTTTGGCAGTCATGATTTCTTCCTGTATTTACCTCTGTTCTCCCCATCTCATGCCAACTTTCATTGTCTTTGGTAAACTTTCTCAGACCTGCTGCTCACAAAGCTTAGATGGTTTCACACTGCCTGGCTGTCATGTTCAATCCCACATAACACCATCGTTTCCCAACCTGTCCTCATAACCCCATTCTCCACTGTGGTACCTCATCGCAGGCTGTGCTCAAGCTTGAGTTTTTCATATCCCCAGAGCACTCATTCCTCTGCATCATGACCCTCACTCTTTCCCGGGTTTGGGAGGCCCTCTCCTTATCTCTGCTGACTGAAATCTTACTTGTCTTTATGACCTGCTCCAGTGTGACATACTCATGAGGTCATCTGTGATTCTTGCTCTATCCTCCGCCTCAGGCAAATAAAATATTCTTTTCTCTACATTCCCATTATTCTTTTTCTTTATTACTAATATGCCAGGCAGTCTCCTATTTGAAGTACAGTTATTCTCATGCATGCTTATTTCATCCACAAATTTCCAATTTTCCCCAAAGATCAAAACTACTATTGTCATCTCTGTGTCTTCAAAGTGCCAGGCAGGTGGTGCTGTCATTGATGAATTTAATTAGCATAGCACTTAATGGTTTACACAGTACTTTAACAAACATCTGTTCTCTCATCTGCCCCAGCCAACTCTCACAAGTAGGCTGTGCAGGTATTATTGGAATTACATAGATGAAGCCACTGGGGTGCCAAGAGCTTAGGTGCCAATTGGCAGGGACAGTAACAATTGGATGCCTGCAATAGGCCAGGCACTGTTTATTTCATTTAATCTTCATATCAGCCATATGGGGTGGGTATTGTCATCTATACTTTACGATTGGGGAAACTGAGGCCCAGGGACACTCAGAATAACTTTCCTAATATCCTAACTAGAATGTGACAGAATGGGGGGTCAGAGCCAGTCTGTCTAAAAACCTACCTTTTTCCACTGAGGGGTACTCTGTTACTCTAATTTGTCATTGACGATAATTAAATATGATTAGCAAGTGTGGCTTCTCTTTAACGTTTAGTTTACACCCCTTGAGGCAAATACAGGTGTCTGATAAGCTGGGGCCTATGGACTTTGGAAGCATCTCCCCAGGACCTCGGTGTCCAGCAGGGGGAGCGGGAGAGCAGCATCTGTCTGGTAAGAGGTCTGAGTTCCTGTCCTGGTGCTCCTGGCTTTACTGTCTTAATATCTCAGTTGGCTTTTGGCTGGTAGTTCAAATTCAGAGGTTTTGCCATTGTTTCCCCTTTGCTACGAGGATAGCCTCTGCCATTACTGTTGACCTGTCTTAGAAGGTGCAGGAATTGATGTCACAGAGAAACGCTGTCCTTGGATCTCTGTGCTTCATAGGGCAAACAGAATGAGAAGCCGCATGGGTTAAGAAGCCCACTTGAGAAAACATGGTAGGACTAGAGTGTGTGTTGTCTTGTCTTTTCTGGAACAAGGCCAAGCATAAATAAAAACAGGATATGGGAGACCGTAGTGGGGAGACTGGGCCCCTAAAAGGTAGAGTGTAGAAAGCAGATGGTGGAGGTGGGACACGGGAGGGGCATGAAAGGCTCAGGAGGCAAGTGGTGAGGCTGTGAGGGTCCAGGCATGTGGTGATGGACTGAGTGACTGAGCAAGTGATACTACATGCCTTGGGAGCTGGTGGGTCATGTTTGGCCTTCAGAGATGACATTGAAGCAGAGATGGCAGGGATACAATTGTGGTTGAAAGCTAAAACTAGCTGGGTAAGGACGCAACAATGTACAAAGCTCAGAACTGTGGCTGGAATTGGGCTTTGAGGCAGGGAGCTGAAATTCTGGAAAGATAAACTGGGACTTGGCTTTGAGCTTGTCGGGAAGGCGTTAGGGGAATGCTTATGGAATGGAGGAGGGGATGTACTCTACTCATAACCCTGAGAAGGCAGACTGATGCTGGCCAAGCACCTGCAGTGAATGCCTAAGGAGGATGGTGCTAGAACAGACTGTGACTTGGCAGAACTTGCTACAGGAGTCCTGCACCTCTCTTTTCCAGGTGCCCATCCACAGTGCCTTCTGAATCCCAGTTCCCCATACTCTTTCTCCTGTGGTGGGCCTGCAACCAGTTCTGTTCTAGAATTATTTGCTTAGTGAAATGACATATTGTACTTGGATGGTAGGGGTGGCGGCACTAAGTTTTGGTAGATGACATATTATACTTGGATGGTAGGGGTGGCGGCAGTAAGTTTTGGAATTAAAAATTCTTCTAGAGCCAAGAAAATACAGCTTTTTTGGCCACTGCCTGGATGGAAGGGGCAGATACAGTGTACAATGGTGTCATATATATTACCTCACAGGGGAGGTATTTTGAGATAGGAGCCATGCTTTACACCCCCTCAAGTATGCCTTGCTAAACATCCTGATTACTCAGAAGATTGTCTTCTGAAGCCAAGGGGTCCAAGACTCCTGGTGGCCACCTTGACTTGTCTCCTAGCAGAATGTGTGCTTTCTTTTTAATTTTCCGGTCTTCAGCACAAATGCATTCCTCTCTTAATTTGCAACAGGCTGAGGAGAAATGATTAGGTTCCTGTTCCTTCGATTCTTGACTGAGATTCAGATGGGCATAGGTTTGAGCTTCTCTGATGACCCAGGGAATATTTCCAATTATTTAGTGGAAATGAAGCAACTGTTTCCAACATGAGATCCACAGAACTTAAGAAGACATAGGGCCAAGAATTCATTTCCAAGTAGTTAGGGAAACGACTAAGCACTTTTGGTTACTGATGCCAAATTAGGAAACTCACATAAGCCAAGACTTATTGTTGGCTTATCAAAAGCATAGTTTTGAAAACTCAAAGTATTGAAAAAATGTTATTTATTAAAACCAAGGAGAAGAAATATGTCTAAATGAAGTTTTGTGATGCAAAATTCATGGTGTGTGTTTAAAAATAGCATCCTCCCACCAATTTTAAAAGTGGTGAATGTTCATGGTAGAAAAAATTGGGAAATATGAAACTAAAAAATTAATTAAGAACATAGCATCTGTAATCTTCTAGTTAGAAATTACCACTAAAGATTTTAGTGGATTCATTCTGGCCTTTAGTTTTCAGTGGATAAACTGGCTTTTGTTTTTTCTCTCCATAATGCTATGTACTAAGCATGTTCCAATGTCATGCAGATTAATTATAAACCTTTTAAATGGATGCATAATCACTGTGTGAATGTCATTAATTTTTTAATTGAAAAAATTTTCATCTTGAAATAATTTGTCTTACCCAATGTTGCAAAAAGAGTACAAAGATTTTTAGTATACTTTTCAGCCAGCTTTTGCAAATGTTAACATCTTACATAATCATGTGCAATGATCAAAACCAGAAAATTAACTATGATACAATACTTTAATCTTCAGACCTTCCCCAAATTTCATGAATTGTTCCTCTGATATCTAGGACCATGCCATGCATTAAGCTGTAGGGTCTCCGTTTTCTCCATTTGGGGATAGTTCCTTCATTTTTCTTTGTCTTTTATTACCTCAGCTTATTTTGTAGAATGTTCTTCAGTTTGAGTTTGTTTGACATTTTCTTTTGATTACATTCAGGTTATGCATTTTTGGTAAGGATACCACAGAGATGATGTGCCCTGATCTGAATCTCAGTGCATCAGTTCAGAAGGTGATGTGCTATAATTTATTAAGTGATTTTTCTGGACTGAAACATTTAGGTAGTTTCTGATTTATATATGTAATTCTGTATCTTTATATCTGATTCTTTTCTATTATTTATTTTTATATTATTATTATTATTATTTTGTAGACAGAGTCTCACTCTGTGACTCAGGCTGGAGTGCAGTGCTGCAATTTCAGCTCACTGCAACCTCTGCCTCCTGGATTCAAAGGATTCTCATGCCTCAGCCTCCTGAGTAACTGGGATTACAAGTGCACACCACCATGCCAGGCTTATTTTTATATTTTTAGTAGAGATAGCCTTCGCCATGTTTCCTAGGCTGGTCTCGAACTCCTGACCTCTAGTGATCTGCCTACTTTGGCCTCCCAAAGTGCTGGGATTACAGGTGTGGGCTACCATGCCCAGCCTATATCTGATTATTTTCTAAGAAGTGATTCTTAAAAATGGAATGAGTCAAGTAATGTTTTGTTTTGTTTTTTAAGAGATAAGATCTGGCTCTGTCACCCAGACAGGAGTGCATGTAACTCAACCTCCTGGGCTCAAGCAATCCTCCTGCCTCAGCCTCCTGAGTAGCTGAGATTACAGGTACAAGCCACTGTATCTGGGTAAACATTTTTAAGGCTTTTGCCAGCATATTACAAAAATGTTTTCCAGAAAGGTTTTATCCATTTACTCTTATGAATAGAATGCTTTTCCATCACTAAATGTTATTAGTAACAAAGTAAAATAAAAACTTTTAAAATTTGATTACTATGGAGGCTAATCAGCTTTATATGTATTTCTTAACCATTTTGCATTCTGATTTTATGATATATCTAATTACTCTCAAACTCTAGCACAGCACTAAGTGCTTTGCATATACTTTCTCATTTAATCCTTCTAACCACTCCCTGAGGATAATACAATTATTATTTATATTTCATGGATTAGAAAAATCTGGGGGTCAGAATATTTAAATAATGTTTAATTTTAATGTTTAAATTCAGATAGCTATTAACTGGTGGAAGACAGAATTAGAACTCAGACCTTCTGATTTAAAAGCCTATGCATATAACATTTATGCTATCTTCTCTTTTTATGTCTTTAACAATCACACAAAAACTGTCATTGTTATTTAACAATGCCAGCTTTTATGTTTAATGCTTCCAACATCTTCAAAATGGTAACAAAAAAATCTATGCTGAGTGGTTTAATGCTTAAAATGTGAAAAGCTTTCAGAAAATGGGAACTCAGGAGGAGGATTTATTCTTTTCATTTAAAATCTATGGGTTGCGGAATTACTTAAAATTGATGCTGAGCCCTTTAAAAATAATTGCAGTAAAATCGTTCCTTTAAAACTTTTTTGGTGTATGTAAAACTCTTTGTTTTAAAAGTGCAAAACTCTTCTAATCTTGCATCCTTCTGTTTTAGGAATGATATCTTCATAAAAGCAAATAAAATAAATAGCTTAGTTTTTTTTTTAATTCAAAAGACAATAGTAACTCCAGACATTGATTTCCCTCTTCCATTTTCAAAATGCTTATAGTTGAATTACCTACCCTATGAACAAGTGAGGGCAAGGTTTTCTAACTCCTTATGGAAACAGAAGCTAAGAAAGGTTCAGTGATATCTCCTGTCATACAGCTAGTTTGTAGCAGATTTGGTAGCAAAATAGAGGCTATGTATATTTCAGCTCTTTCCACCATATAAAAATAAGTTAGGAGTGAGGTGTGAAACACCGAAATTCTAAACATTCCTCAAACTTTTATGTCTTTTCTGAGTAAGAAAACAATATTCATTCTGGATATTTTAATTTTGGTATCTTACAAATTATCTTAAGAAACAACATGTTATAATGAAACTTATTTTTTTTCCTAAATCTGTTTTCTCAAAATGTCAGTGAATGCTTCCACCATCTTTCCATTTGCTTAAACCAGCAACTTGGGAGTCATACTTAGCTCCTTTTATCTTTCATTCAACACTCATGCTCTGTGATTTTATCTCCTGAGAACACTCCTATTCCCTTCCTTAGTTTAGAGTATTACAGTATGGAGCTGACCCTTCAACAAAGTGAGGACTAAGGGCACCATCCCCCTGTGTGGTCTGAAAATCCTTATAAAACTTTTTACTTCCCCAAAACTTAACTACTAATAGTCTACTGTTAACCAGAAGTCTTACTAATAATGTAAACAGATTAACACATCTTTTGTATTTATATTATATATATAATATATCATTCTTACAATAAAATAAGCTAGAGAAGAGATAGTTATTAAGAAAATCATAAGAAAGAAAATATATTTACTATTCATAAATAGTAAAGTGGATCATCTTTAAATAAAGATGAAGTGGATCATCATAAAAGCATTCATCTTCATTGTCTTCATGCTGAGTAGGCTGAGGAGAAAACAGAGGGGTTAGTCTTGCTGTTTTGGGGTGACAGAGGTGGAAGTGGTAGAGGGAGCAGGAGAGGCAGGCACCCTCAGGGTAACTTTATAGAAATACATTATAATGGCTGGGCGTAGTGGCTCTCACCTATAATCCCAGGACTTTGGAGGCCAAGGTGGGTGGATCATGAGGTCAAGAGATCGAGACCATCCTGGTCAACATGGTGAAACCTCGTCTCTACTGAAAATACAAAAATTAACTGGGCATGGTGGCACACGCCTGTAGTCCCAGCTACTTGGGAGGCTGAGGCAGGAGAATTGCTTGAACCCAGGAGGCGGAGGTTGCAGTAAGCCAAGATCGTGCCATTGTACTCCAGCCTGTGTAACAAAAGCGAAACACCATCTAAAAAAAAAAAAAAGAAATACATCATAATTTCTGTTTGACTTTTGTGCTTTTACATTTATTTAAAAATGTTTCTATATGGTACTGATCCTTCTTCCACTGTTTGCTTTCATTTTAGTGCCCATAACATAGCAGAGTCTGTGGCTTAAAAGAAGTCCAAAGCAGTCTTGAATAATTGGAACTCTTCTGCCAGATGGTGTAATGTGAATTTGTTTCCTGGCACTGCTTCTACATCTTCCTCATCCTCTGGCACTGGTTCAGAAGTGCATGTCTCAATCAGACCATCTTCTGTTAATTTCTTTAGTGTGGTGTCTCTTTGCTCTTAAATATCTGCCAGGTCTCTATCTTGAAGCTCTTTACCACCCACCCCCTCCACTCCACTGTTTTTGCCATATCCACAATTTCTTTCATAATTTCCTTGATTGGCTCTTTTGTAAATCCTGTGAAGTCATGTACAACATCTGGACTGCTTTCTCAAGCAGGAAGGTATTGTTTTGGGCTTGATGGATTTCATGGCTTTTTCTGTAACAATGGTGTATCCATTGTTTTTCTATAACAATGGTGTATCATCAATGATGTAGTCCTTCCAGGCTTTCATAATGTTCTGTCAGGGTTCGATTTCATAGTGTTGACAATTCTTTCTAGAGAATACACTCTGTAATGAGCTTCAAGGTCTTTATGACCTGCTGATCTAGAGGCTGAATTAGAGACCTTGTGTTTGGGAGCAAGTAGACCATCTCAGAGCCTTCAATGTCAACTCCTGGGGTTCTGGGCAGCCAGGGGTGTTGTTCAATATTAAAAGAACTTCAAAAGGCAACCCCTTATTGGCAAGGTACTTCCTGACTTCAGAGACAAAGCATCAATAAAATGAACCCAGAAAAAGGGTTCATGTTCAGGCCTTTTCGTTGTATAAACAAAATACTTATAGTTGGTATTTCTCTTTTCTCATCAAGGCTCAGGGGTTAGCAGCTTTATAAATAAGAGCAGTCCTGATCATAAACCTGATTGCATTTGCACAAAACAGTAGAGTTAGCTTCTTTCTTTTTGCCTTAAATCTTGGGGCTTTCTTGTCTTCTTTACTAATAAATACCCTTTGTGGCATTTTTTTTCCCCAAAAGAGGGCACTTTCATCTGCATTAAAAACCTGTTCAGGCAGATTTCTCTTCCATGATTTTCTTTTTTCTTTTTTTTAAATGTGGGAGGAAGGCGGGGGAGGGGGGAAATCACAGCCAACGGAACCTCCTTCGTGATTTTCTTAATGGCACTGGGGAACTCACCTCTTGGTCAGGAGAAGATGCTTCTCCTATTATCTTGACATTTTTAAAGCAAAACCTCTTTTTAAAATTATCAAACCATCCTTTGCTGACATTAAATTCTCCAGCTTTTTATCCTTCATCTTCCTTTTAAGTTATTATTTAATGACATTACTTTTTCTCTAATTATATTCAAGCCTATAGATGTGCCTTTCTTGTAGCAATGGTGCCCCACATAAAAGTCACATTTTCAACATGAGACAGAAAGGTGTTTTGCAGAAAGTGAAAAATTTTTGCACCTATTGGCATAGCTGCATTGACAGCTTCACAAATTTTCTTTTCTTGTTTTACAATGGTCCCTACACTGAATTTATCGATCTTGAAATGGCAGACACAATGGAGATGCAGATCTCTATCTATGGTACACATCAAACAATTCAACTTTTTCTTGTAATGTTATAACTTTTTTCTGCTTTTTGGGAGCATTAACAGCATTACTTACTAGTGGCACTTTGTATGGGTCCCCTGTTGTTATTTAAGGTTAATGGTATTACACTTAAGCTGAGGAACCACAAGAGTGGTTCACTTTTTACTGTGACACACAATTTACTGAAAAGATGAAATGTTCATTTGAAGATAATTAGTGTTACATGGTGTTTTAAGCATATACTTGTGCTACCTGAGCTTACTGCAGCCGCAGGAGGTGGCTATCAAATTATTACAATAGTATAGTATTACTACAGTTAATTTTGTATAGTTACAGTTTGATACTATATCTTTATATTTGGTTACATTTGTCTTGATTGTGAATGTGTTTGCATGTGTTTTGATACATTTTAACTTTTGATAATAGATTTGTGTGTATTTTATGGTAGCAAATGATAAAATAATATCTACGTATACTTTATGCCTTTATGACATATCTTTTTCTTAATTTTTTCACTGTTTTTCAACTGTGGGTTTGTGAGTTTTTTTCAAATTATTGTAAATCTTCAAAATTTTTCCAATATATTTGTTGAAAAATCCACATAGAAGCAGACCTTTGCAGTTCAAACCTGTGTTACTTGAGTCAACTATGGTCTGTTTCCTGAGTTTACAGCAGTTACTTAACTTTGGTCTACCCCTCCAATCTTGTTCCCTGATCTCCCATTCTTCCTTATGTAGCATCTAGAATAACCTGGCTCTGGGCCAATAGCACTTGTTCACCCAGCTGGGACATGGGTAGAGGAACTGCTCTCAATTGGCCATCCAAGGTAGATATTGTATGGACAGTTACAGGTGGCTTGGGTGTAATGGACATCCCCCAACCCATTGTAATATTCTTTTAAAGTACAAACTACACCAATATGTCTTCTTATATCAAGAACATACTAAGGAGTTTACAAATGGATGAACACATGACAGCTAGGGCCTGACTCTCTCAACCAGGTTCAACCAGGTTTTAGCAAGGCAATTATTCAGAGCCTTATTAGTTTAACAGCTTTGATCTTCCTGGAAGCTGAATTTGAATAGGAGGAAAGCTGCTGATCGTGATTAATGTTATATTCAAGGTTTTCTGTGGGAAGGTGTGTGTGTGTGTGTGTGTGTGTGTGTGTGTGTGTGTATCTTAAATAATGCTTAGTCTGTCTAATGATAATATCTGAATCCTATCAATTTTGTGTTCTGCTGTCATGTAGAAATTATTCTCTTGGGACTAAAATTCTCCAAATGGATGAATTCTTTGGAGAACTGAGCATTTGCTTCTTTAAGCTCTAAAACTGTGTATTTGGCATTTTGAATCAGAAATGTGTTATATACCTCCCCATCAAGGTAACCATTGTAAATTGTTGTTTTATTGATTACTTAGGACTTTAAATATAAGTGGGTTCAGTGATGTTTCTAGGGTCTATTGAAAAATAGCAAGGTATTTGTCCCATCATTAAATACTCCCAGATAGTTATTTTCAAATTTTTGTAGTTTTTCTGTTTCGCATCTAGTTGATATTTCATGCTGTTACCAATGAGTTTACCTGTAGCAACTCTTGGTCCCACTTCCAATTTTGTTTAATACTGGAAAAACCAAGCCAAGCCTTGGAGAACTGTATGCAACACAAGAGTAAATATGTCCAGACGAAGAATGTAGGGGCTTATCTAGGATAAAAGTGTATACATGTCAGAACAGAGGCTTTGTTATATCCAGTATTTGAAATCAGTCTTTAAAGACTAATAGTAAAATAAACATCCAAAACATCCATGTATTACATCTGCCATTTGAAGATCAAAATGGTGGATTATTGGCAGTTACATCTGGTTAAACCACACACACACACACACACACACATATACACACATATATATATGCATACAAACATATATATATGTGTATGTGTGTGTAGTTTAATATATGTGTGTGTGTGGTTTAATATACATTTGTGTGTGTGGTTTAACCAGATGTATTGGCAGTTACATCTGGTTTAACCACACATACACACACTAATATCTGAATATATGTATGTGTGTGTGTGTGTGTGTGTGTGTGTGTGGTTTAACTAGATGTATATATAAAATCATATATATATATATATACACCATGCTTGAGTGAGTTAGATCAGTGTTTCTCAAATTACTGGGGTCAGTTTTTGTTTTGTTTTGTTTTTGGTAATTATCACTCCATCACATACTAATTGTTTTGCAAAAGACAATAAAAAGAAATTGCTAGAAAAATTAAATGAAAACATACAAACTAAAAGCCCACTTATTTTATTAGATTATAGACATAGAATTATATTTTAATGAAAATAATCAGAACAACCTCATATAGGGAAAAAAGAGATAGAAAACTTTACATACTCAATATGTATACATACATTTGATTAACATGGAAATTGCTGTACATGCAAACTTTTGTTCTTTGCCATCATAACTTAACACAATTTTAGGGAAGTAATGATTTGTGGTATTGAACTTATGTTTTTTTTTTTTGTTTGTTTTTGTTTTTTTTGAGATGGAGTCTTGCTCTGTCTCCAGGCTGGAGTACAGTAGCGCAGTCTTGGCTCACTGCATCCTCTGCCTTCCGGGTTCAAGTGATTCTCCTGCCTCAACCTCCTGAGTAGCTGGGATTACAGGCACACACCACCACGCCCAGCCCATTTTTGTATTTTTAGTAGAGACTGGGTTTCACCATGTTGGCCAGGGTGGTGTTGATCTCTTGACCTCATGATCTGCCCGCCTCAGCCTCCCAAAGTGCTGGAATTATGGGTGTGCACCACTACACCTGACCCTGAACTTAGGCTTTTTTAATTCAAACACTACTTGGTTTCAGAGTTTAGGTGGTTCCATTACTTGAAACAAATAACATGCGGTGGTTTAGCACTTGACCATAACTTACAGCTACAAAATCAAGCAAACCCAGCATTTGAGGGATCATATAGCAGGAAAAATGGGTACAAGCTCTTTTAACCTTTTTCTCTTTGGAATCATTTCCATTGTCATCATTCAGTCGACTTCTACTGCTGCATTCAGAAAAAGTGTGTCTTCTGTGAGCAAAATGTCCAGTGAAGCTTATTTTGCCATCTGGTTTTTAAAAGGGCTTGATCAATATTTAAATTGGTGTAAGGGAGTGGAGTGGGGGTTTTAATGTACACAGGTTTTGATATACTCTTAATCCCTGGTCAGTGAAGACTGGAGACTCCAGGGCTTGGAGAATGCCTTTCTCTTATCAAGACAGCTAAACTGCTCAGATGCTGATTTACTGAGGATTACTCTGCCAACTATTGACTTGAGACTTATTATTTAGATATGGTTAATTTGTGAGTTATGTAAATATGTCAATACATTGAACATCCCAAAACTGATTATTCACCTCGTTAATACTGTAAACCATTGTAAATTATAAAGTGGAATTAATCTATTCCACCCATATAATGAAAACAAAATATTCATAGTAAAGATAAAATATATGAAAACAAGCAAGTTGGATTGAGTGATTCACCAAGTCTCAGAATATTTTCATTGTGTAACTAAGGACACTTATCTAGAAAGTATGATTTCCTCTTAGGTTAGGCCCCACAATCTGTGTTTTAACAAGCCCCCCATTGATTTTGATGCATGCTAATTATTGAGAAATATTGCATGAAAGCACACATTCTATCTATCCTCAGGCTTTCTAGGTTGTAGGGCATGAAGAAGAAGGCAGGAGTTCAGTTAACCAGCCTATGGTCAAGTTAGGCTGAGTATAGATAGCAACGTAAGCTGGCTCATCTGGGCGTTGTGTCCTCTGTTTTAAAGGCAGTACGTGTCCAAGGGATGACAGCTCCCCAGCACAGCTGCCTTTTGGTCACACTGTCTGAACTGCTGTCCTCTAAACCTGGTACACTGGTATTAACCAGAAACCCCTCTCATCATTCCACCTTGAGATTACCTTCAACTCTCTCCTCTTTCCTCTACTCCATGTCTTCCTTTTCCTTGGTTTATTTTCTTGTTTTGGTGAAGCCCATATAAAGTACTTACTTCCAAAAGAATGCATGAGATGTACATTTTTGGAGTCCTGGAATATCTAAAAATGTGTTCATTCTATCTTCACACTTGATTAATTGTTTGGATGAACTGAGAAATGTTGAGACACCATTGATCCATTTCTTCAAAGTTTTTCCCCAATTTTTTCTATTGTGATAAAATACATATAACATAAATTTAGTATCTTAATGATTTTAAGTGTATGGTTCAATGTGGCATTAAGAACATTCCTAATATGCAACTATCACCACTGCCCATCTCCATAACTCTTTTAATCTTGTGAAACTGAAACTCTGTACACATTAAATAACAACTCCTTATTCCCTTTTTTCCCCAGCCCCTGGCAACCATCATCCTACTTTTCCTTTCCTTTTTCCTTTCCTCCTTTCCCTTTCCCTTTCCCTTTCCCCTTTTCTTTTCCTTTCCTTTTACCCTGCCCTGCCCTGCCCTGCCTTGCCTTCTTCCTAATAAAGTCTTTCTCTGTTACCCAGGCAGGAGTGCAGTGGTGTGATCATGGCTCACTGTAGCCTCAACCTCTCAGGCTCAAGCAGTTCTCCCACGTCCGCCTCTCAAGTAGCTGGGAATACAGGTGCATGCCTCCATGGCTGGCTAATTTATTTTTATTTTTATTTTTATTTTTTGTAGTGATGGTATCTCACTATGTTGCCCAGGCTGGTCTCAAACTCCTGGACTCAAGCAGTGCTCCTGCCTTGGGCTCCCAAAGTGCCAGGGTTACAGGTGTGAGCCACTGCTCCCGCTCCTACCATTTTTACTTTCTGTTGCTATAATTTTGACTACTCTACCTAATAGAGTTGCAATCATATAGTATTTGTCTTTTTTTGCTTATTTGTCAACATTTGGCTTGTTTCACTTAGCATAATGTCATCAAGTTTCATCCATGTTATAGCATAGGTGAGAATTTTTTTCCTTTTAAGGCTGAATAGTATTCCATTGTATGTACATGCTGCATTTTACTTATTCCTCCCTCAACGGACACTTTGGTTGCTTCCATGTTGTAGCTATTGTGACTAATGCCAGTATGAACATGTGTGTACAAATGTTTAAGACTCTGTTTTCATCCTTAAAAAACGAAAAACAGAAGTGCCATATGATCTAACAATCCCAGTTCTGGGATATTCAAAGGAATTAAAATCAGCATGTTGGAGGGATATCTCTATACACAGAAAGACAAATACCACCTAATATCCCTTATATGTAAAATCTAAAAAAGTTGAATTCATAGATGTAGAGAGTAGAAATGATGATTACCAGAGGCTTGGGAGGGCAATGAGGAGCAGTGGAATGGGGAGTTGCTTGTCAGAAAGTACGAAGACAAAGTTTTGGCTGCACAGAAAGAATACGTTTTGAGATCTATTGCACAGCAGGGTGACTGTAGCCAATAATAACATATATTTCAAAATAACTAAAAGAGTAAGTTTCAATTGTATCACCATAAAAAACATTAAGTAAATGAGGTGATGGATATGTTAATTAGCTTGATGTAATTATTCCCCCATTGTATACATATGCTAAAACATCACATTATACTCCATAAACGTAATACAATTATGATTTGTCAATTAATATTACTTAAAGAACTTTAAAAATACAATAGCAACCCCTTCTCCACTTCCTCAAACACCCTGTTTCAATTCTTTTTTTTTTTATGTAATAAAGTTTTCTTTCTTTCAAATGAATTTTGTTGAGTATATTTGAGGTTGACAACTGGATGTTATGGAATACATATAGATAGTAAAACGATTATTATAGAGAGGCAAATTAACATATCTAACATCACACAGTTACTTTTTTGGAACAAGAGCAGTTAAAGTCTACTTATTTAAAAAATTTTCTGATGTTTTTATTAGAGTCCTCATGTTATACATTAGATCTCTATACTTCATCTGTAACTGCCACTTTGTAGCCTTTAACCTACAGCTTCTCATTCCCCAAACATCCCCTGCTCCAGTAGCTACTATTTTCTGTTTTATTCTCTTTTCTCTGTATGTTTGATTTTTTTTTAATGTAAGATTCTACATATAAGTGAGATAAAGCAATTTATTTTTCTTAGCATAATGTCCTCTAGGTTCATCTCCTATTGTAGCAAGTGACAGAATCTCATGTTTTAAGGCTTAGTAATATTCCATTGTAAATATATCTATATAACTCTCACATTTTCTTTATTTATTCATTCATTCATTCATAAACACTAAGTTTGATTCCATATCTTAGCTATTATAAATAGTGCTGTAATGAACATGGGAGTACAGATACCTTCAGGAGGTGGTGACTTCACCTCCTTTGCATTTATACCCAGAAGAGAGATTGCTGGGCCATATTGTAACTCTATTTTTAATTTTCAAGGACTCTCCATATTGTTTTCCATAATGGCTACACCAGTCTGCATTTCCACCAGAGTACTAGGGTTTTCTTTTCTACACACCCTTGACAGCATTTACTATTTCTTGTCTTTTTTATAATCCTGTTTTTCATCCTGTATTCTTCTGTTTTCACACTGCTATAAAGATACTACTTAAGACTGGGTAATTTTTTTTTTTTTGAGACAGAGTTTCTCTGTCACTAGGCACCAGGCTGGAGTGCAATGGAGTGATCTTGGCTCACTGCAATCTCCACCTCCTGGGTTCAAGCAATTCTCCTGCCTCAGCCTCCTGCGTAGCTGGGACTACAGTTGCATGCCACCACGCCCAGCTAATTTTTGTATTTTTTAGTAGAGACAGGGTTTCACCAGGTTAGCCAGGATGGTCTCAGTCTCTTGACCTCTTGATCTGCCCATGTTGGCCTCCCAAAGTGTTGGGATTACAGGCGTGAGCCACCGCACCCGGCTGTTGGGGTCCGGCACGTCTGCCGGGGGGCTACCGACCTGCAGGAGTCCCCGAGTCCACCAACGTAGATGTCTCGTTCAACCTGAGGGAGAGAGTGCGTGGAAGTGAAAGAAGAAAGAAAAGTGGAGTCTGGAGGTCTGCGTAGCTTATGGTCAAAACGCAGCACTTTATTTTTGTAGGTTACAGCTTTTATACCTTTTTTCTTGTTATATTTACTTTATCTCAGCAGAAAAAGGGGTAAACAGAAAAGAGAACAGAAACCACGTAAAAATAGTTATCAGGGGCTTGTGATAACAGCTCACAAAGCAGTTTTAAGGGGGCTTGTGATAATAGCTTACAAAGCAGTTTAAGAGTTAATACATGTTTTTCAAAGATATACAGTGCAAACAAACAATGGTGCCCTTAAGATGGCTTGTTAATCATGTTTTCCATCAGGAGGTAGAACAGAGGCTCAGCTCCTGAGAAAATATGGGCAGGGGTCTTTGCCCCTCTCAGGCATCTCAATTGCAGTAAGCCTATTGCTTACACAGAGACTAAAGGGGATATGAAAGCAGTCAGCACAATGTCCTCATAAACCGCAGGCCCTTACGCTGCATTCTGTTTTTGCCTCAGTGGCTCAGCCATTTTTACCTTGACTCGGCAGCCCTCGAGAGTGGGGGGAAAGCAGATAGGTCCAGCAGCCAAGATGGGGTGAGTCACGCTAACTGTCTCAAGCCCTTGGCGTGAACGCTGCACCCAGCCAAGACTGGGTAGTTTATAAAGGAAAGAGGTTCAGTTGATGCACAGTTCCACATAGCTGGGAAGGCCTCAGGAAATTTACAATCACGGCAGAAGGTGAAGGGGAGGCAAAGTATGTCTTGCATGGTGGCAGGAGAGAGAGAGAGAGAGCTCAGGAAAAACTGTCACTTTTAAAACCATCAGATCTCTTGAGAACTCACTCACTATCGTGAAAAAGGTATGATCGTGGGAAACTGCCCGCATGATCCAGTCACCTCCCAACAGGTCCCTCCCTTGAGGGGATTACAATTCCAGATGAGATTTGGGTGGGATACAGGGCCAAACCATATCACATTTTTTGGATTATATACTGTAAAGTGAAATTACTAGATCATAAGGTAATTCTACTTTTAATTTTTAAGGAACACTGTCTTCCATAGCAACTGTACCATTTTACGTTCTTGCCAATAGTGCAGTTTCTCTACATCTTCACCAACATGTGTCTGTCTTCTGTTTTTTGTTTGTTTGTTTGTTTTTTGAGACAGAGTCTATCTCTGTGGCCCAAGCTGGAGTGCAGTGGCATCATCTTAGCTCACTGCAATCTCTGTCTTCTGGGTTCAAGTGATTCTCATGTCTCAGCCTTCACAGTAGCTGGCATTACAGGCATGCATCACTATGTCTGGCTAATTTTTGTATTTTTAGTAGAGATGGGGTTTTACCATGTTGGCCAGGCTGGTCTCAAACTCCTGACCTCGAGTGATCCGCCTGCCTTGACCTCCCAAAGAGCTGGGATTTCAGGCATGAGCCACTGTGTCTGGTCTGTTTTTATTTTTCATTTAATAGTGACCATCCTAATGGGTACGAGGTGGAATTTTATTGTAATTTTGATTTGCATTTTCCTAGTGATTGGTAATGGTGAGCACCTTTTCATGTACTTACTAGCCATTTGTATACCTTTTTTTGAGAAATATCTATTCAAATCCTTTGCCCGTTTTTGAATCAGCTTGTTTTTCGTTATTGAGTTTCAGGGGTTCTCAATGTATTCCAGGTATGAATCCTTTATCAGATATATGATTTTCAAATATTTCCTCTTATTCTGTGGGTTGCCATTTTCTTTCTTGATCATATCTTTTTATGCATAAAATCTTTAAATTTTCATGAAGTTCACTTTTTCTTTTGCTGCCTATATCATTGGTATTATATTCAAGAAATCACTGTCTGCTCTGTTGTTTCTCATTCTTCCAGTATTCTTGCTTCTGACACTGTTTTGAGAAGTCTAAGACCATTTGATTCCTGTTTTTTTCTTTCCATGTGACCCATTTGTTTTTTCCTCTATGAAGCATGCAGAATCTTCTAGTTGTCCCCAGAGTTCTGAGATTTTACAAGAATATGCTTGGAATGGGGATTCTTTTTATTAATTGTGCTGTGTATTTAATAGCCATTTCACTCTGGAAACTTGTATATTAATATCCTGGAAAATGTTCTTGAATTGTTTTGTTGGTTTCCATCCCTCCATTTTCTCTGTTCTCTCTGTAACTCTGGTTTGTTTGTTACTTTTAGATGTTGCATCATCTGGCCTTGACACCTTTAAATTTTTTTAATGTTTTACTTGATTTTTGTTCTTGAAATGTTCCCTTTTTAATAGCCTTCTGTTCTTGTTTTATGGCTGCAATATCTTCTCTTATCTCTCTGAGAATATTGAGAATATTTTTGAATCCAAATGACCTTGGGTTTGATGATGACATTTTAGATACAACATCAAAGGCACAATCCATAAAAGAAATAATTGATAGGCCAGATTTCATCAAAATTAAAAATTTCTGCTCTGTTAAGGACAATATCAAGAGAATGAAAAGATAAACCACAGACTGGGAGAAAATATTTGCAAAAGACATATCAGATAAAGGGCTTTATCCAGAATATACAAATAACTTTTAAAACATAACAATAAGAAAACAAACAACTCAGTTTAAAGATGGGTCAAAGACCTTAACAAACGCCTCACCAAAGAAGATATACAGATGGCAAATAAACATGTGAAAAGACGTTTCACAGCACCTGTCATCAGAGAATGCAAATTAAAACATTAAGATACCACTGCACTGTTAGAATGGCCAAACCCCAGAACACGGACAACACCACATGCTGACAAGAATGTAGAGCAACAAGAACTCTCATCCATTGTTGGTAGAAATGCAAAATGGTACAGTCACTTTGCAGAACAGTTGGTGATATCTTATAAACCTATACATACTCTTACCATATGATTCAGCAATTGTGCTCCTTGGTGTTTACTCAAAGGAATTGAAAACATATCCACACCAAAATGTTGGTGTGTATATGAATGTTTATGTCAACTTTATTAATAATTGCCAAAACTTGAAAGTGACCTTCAGTAGATGAATAAACTGTAGTATATCCAAACAGTGGAATATTTATTTAGTGCTAAAAAGAAATGAGCTATCAAGTTGTGAAAAAACATGGAAAAACTTAAATGCATATTATTAAGTAAAAGAAGCCAATCTGAAAAGTATGATTCCAACTAAGTGACATTCTAGAGAAGGCAAAACTATAGGGCAGTAAAAGATTAGTGGTTGTCAGGAGTTAGAGGGAGGGAAGGATCAATAGGCAGACCACTGGATTTCTAGGGCAGCAAAACTACTCTGTATGATATTATAAGAGTGGAGATATGTCGTTATATATTTGTCCAAACCTATAGATTGTACACTACCAAGAGTGAACCCTAATGTAAACTATAGACTATAGGTGATATTGACATATCAATGTAGGTTTATCAGTTGTAACAAATGTACCACTGTGGTGGGGACATTGATAATAGAGGAGGTTGTACACATCTGGGGTTAGGGGATATATCAGATATGTCTGTACATTCTGCTCAGTTTTGCTGTGAACTTAAACTGCTCTAAAAAATAAAAGCATATTTAAAACAAACCCCAATAGCACAGTTAAATCTCCACATGCATTTGCATCCAGCATCATTCAGTAGGTCCTTTGCAGCCTTTAACTGAGGTGTAGGTCCTTGAAAGCATTTGCTTTTCACAAAGACCGGTATAAAAATGAAAGATTGTGGCTGGGCACAGTGGCTCAGGCCTGTAATCCCTGCACTTTGGGAGGCTGAGGAAGGCGGATCACCTGAGGTCAGGAGATCAAGACCAGCCTGACAAACACGGAGAAACTCCATCTCTACCAAAAATACAAAATTAGCTGGGCGTAGTGGCACATACCTGTAATCCCAGCCACACTGGAGGCTGAGACAGGAGAATCGCTTGAACCTGGGAGGTGGAGGTTGTGGCAAGCTGAGATCACGACATATTGCACTTCAGCTTGGGCAACAAGAGCGAAACCCCGTCTAAAAAAAAGAAAAAAGAAAGAAAGATGGACATGATCCAGGTGTTAGTGTTTCTTCATTGATTGTTTTTCAACATGGGGAAATACCTTTGCAGTTTTTCATCTGTACTTTCACTTCCCTGAAATGGCTATGGTTGTAGAAAATGTAGGAGTTCTTAAAGTCACTAAACCAGCCAATACTTGTAGTAAAGGATTTTCAGCCTCTTTTTTTCCCTCAGTATTTCATATATTGTTAAGATTTTCTTTTTAATTGTGATAAATTTTGCCCCTGATAGCATCAAAATGACTGGAAAAGGACACCTGGGAACCTACACAATTTCCTCATTATACTGGTATCATCTAATGACCAATTGCATTTGAATCCGTTCTCATTAAAGGAACATGTGTTATGTCTGAACAGATCATGCACCTCACTTCTGTGGCCCATTCTTGCCCTCAGGACTTGATGCTCTAAAGATCCCTGGGTAGCACTCAGAACACTGACAATTCCTGCACTGTGCAGGAGCTTTGTTCTTCCCTCCAGACTCCCTGGGTTCAGGGCGGTGTGCTTGTGGACTGGTGCTGTGATTGGTTCCAGTTTCATTGATGATGTTGTTCTGTTTCTTTTTTCCCTCAAATTTTCATCCTTATTATTTTCAGGAAAATTTGAGAGAGGGCAATGGAGTAAAATATCATTACTCACCCATCTTTATCCAGAAGCCCCCAGGAATGGTAGTCCTTAAGAAAGCTGAACTCCAAGTTAGCTTGCATTTCACAGGTTTGTGTTGGCTCCAGAGAGGAGTCAACACTGGAGACTTGGAGGAAAGAGAGGCTGTGAGGAGTTAGAGGGAGGGAGAGCATGGAGGAAGTCTTTCTGGAAAAAACATAGGCTGTGGTTATTGATCTAATTTAATTGAGCTTGATTTTGGGTTTTGTGATACTCCCTTTATCTCTACCTTTGGGATCATTAGAATCTCCAGCTGCATCTATGTTGCTGCAAAGGGCATAATCTCGTTTTTTGGGTTTTTTTTTTGGCTGCATAGTATTCATGGTGTGTATGTACCATATTTTCTCTGTCTCTCTCTCTCTTCTTTTTTTGGTGGGGAGAGATGGGGTCTCCCTCCGCCACCAGGCTGGAGTGCAATGGCCAATCTCGGCTCACTGCAACCGCCTCCTGGGTTCAAGTGATTCTCCTGCCTCATCCTGAGTAGCTGACTACAGGCACACTCCACCACATCCAGCTAATTTTTACGTTTTTAGTAGAGATGGGGTTTCACCATGTTGACCAGGATGGTCTTGATCTCCTGATCTTGTCATCTGCCTGCCTTGGCCTCCAGAGTGCTGGGATTACAGGCATGAGCCCGGCCAACATCCAGTCTGCTGTTGATGGGTATTTAGGTTGACTTCATGTCTTTGCTATTAGGAATGTTGCTGAAATAAACATACATGTACATGTGTCTTTATGGTAGAATGATTTATCTTTTGGGTATATATCCAATAATGGGATTGCTGGGTCAAATGGTAATTCTATCTCAAGTTCTTTGACAAATTGTCACACTGCTTTCCATAATGGCTACACTAATTTACATTCCCACCAGTGTATAAGTATTTCCCTTTCTCTGCAACTTCACCAGCATCTGTTATTTTTTGACTTTTTAATAGTAGCTATTTTGATTGGTGTGAGATGGTGTCTCGTGGTGTTGATTTGCATTTCTTTAGTAATTAGTGTGTTAAGCATTTTTTCATTTGCTTGCTGGCTGCATGTATGTCTTCTTTTGATAAGTGTCTGTTCATGTCCTTTGTCCACTTTTTAAATGGAGTTGTTTGTTTTTGCTTGTAAATTTAAGTACCTTAAGATACTGGATACCACACCTCTGATGGACTCATACTTTAAGAATATTTTCTCCCGTTATGTAGGTTGTTTACTCTGTGGATAGTTTTTTTTTTTTTTTTTTTTTTTTACTGTGTAGAAACTCTTTAGTTTAATTAGATCCCATTTATAAATTTTTGTTTTTGTTGCAGTTGCTTTAGTGTCTTCATTATGAAATCTTTGCTGAGTCCTAAGTCCCAATGGTATTTTCTAGATTACCTTCCAGAGTTTTTGTAGTTTTAAGTTTTACATCAAGTTTTTAATCCATCTTGAGTCGATTTTCTTATATGGTATAAGGCAGGGGTCCAGTTTCAATCTGCTACATAGGGCTAGCCAGTTATCCCAGCTCCATTTATTGAACAGGGAGTCCTTCCCCATTGCTTGTTTTTGTCTGCTTTATTGGGTAGATGGGGCAGCATTATTTCTGGACTCTCCATTCTGTTCCATTGGTCTATGTGTACCACTACTATGTTGTTTTGGTTACTGTAGCCCTGTAGTATAGTTTGAAATTGGGTATGTGATGCCTTAAGCTTTGCTATTTTTGCTTAGGATTGCTTTGGTTCTTTTGTGGTTCTATATGAATTTTAAAACAGATATTTTTAATTCTCTGAAGAATGTCATTGGTAGTTTGATAGGAGTAGTACTGAATCTATAAATTGGTTTGCGCAGTATGGCCATTTTACTGCTAGTGATTTTTTTTTCTATCCATATACTGCTTTTGTTTTTTCCAAACAACATTTGACACTATGAAATGCTCAATTTTCATTTTCCTTGTGGCTCCTTTTCAAAGGGTAGAGACTACTAAAGCCTGAATTATCTTCTGTGTATAGAACTACCTATTACAGCTCTTAGTCATTATGGCATTTCATAGTTAATTATTATTGCCCTGGAATAGAACCTCATTAAGAATTTCAATGTTTGCAGACATGTTAAACAAAAGTTCAATGAATTTATTTCTCAATACATACTTCGTCTGCCAATTCTACTGAAAAACCAAGATCTCTTATTTAAATAATCTGGTCACTTGCCAACGTTTCTTTATTTTATTATTTCTGTAGTGGGCGTGAATCTTATGCTTTCAACATAGGTATGTAAGATGTATATATTTTTAAAATGGAATATAATTTGTATATTAAGCCCCCATTTCATAGAAGCTAAATAGGGTTTCCTGTGTCAATTCACACTCTAGCTCCCGGTATGGCCCTCACACCTCAGGACTGTGCATTAGTCCTGGAGTGCCGTAACTTCCCTGGGTGGGGGTGAGAATCCAAGCCCACTTGGGATCTGTCCTACCATGGTTGTCATTTTTTTCCCCAAGCTATGGAATGTAAATCAGGTTTCCACTCATTAGACACAATATGACAGGCTGTAGTGTCTGCCTTGTCCTGTTCTAAGACCTCTCGAGGCTTTTACTTGAATCCTCACACACACACAAAACACATAGCTGCCATTCTGAGAGATATTTATTAACAAGCAACACTCTTGTTTTCCTGTCTTATGGCTTCCTATCTCCCACAGCTAAGCAAATCTGTATTTCCTATAGGATAGCAAAATTTGAATTTTATGTAATACTGCATTCTCTCCAATCCGTTTGATAATATATACATTTTGCCATCTTCTCACTATCTTAGGCTGTTAAAAGTGAGAAAATAATCTGCTGTTCTGCCGAAGCGTCTGTGTAGGCAGCAGATGACTTAGAATACAGTTCGAATGGGGGAAGAACCATAGGGCGAAAAGAAATGATTAGAAATGAAAAGAACATCTGTTTAAACTTTTCCCTATTTGCTCGGAGAATACTTGCCAGTGGCTGCAGTATTTATCCCAAAATATCTTTGTCACAAAATATCTTGCTGTTATTATTATTATTTTTGTATCACTCTAGTATATTGATTTTGGAAACAAAGACATAATTCTATTTATAGCACTCTCTTTTTAGTAGTGGTATTTCCATTTACAAAATCTAGTAATTCTTCCTCGCTGGAAATGTCAAATGCTAGAAAATGTAGCATTCCCATGCATGATATTAACATTGTTCTTGAACAGTTGTTGGCCAGAGATTCATTTGATGAATCCAATTTTTTTGAAATAGATGACTGATTATTCTGATGTTTGTTTGGAAATAAATCCAAGAACAGTTTTTATGTTTTATTTTCACATTGAAAATCAGTCAGATTTGCTTCAGACTCAAAGAGTATGTTTATGTAAAACTAAATGAGAGCTGGCAGTAAGCTGCACTTTGTTTTTTTCTAAATGGAAAAAAGGTTAATGTGTGACAATATTACCCACAGAAAATTATAATGGAACTTGAAATATATGATTGGTATCTATTACATTTTGTGGATTCTTATTTTTAGTTTGATGTTCTCTTTTTCCTTTATGAATATTAGTTCCATCTGTCCCTGTGGGCAAATGGAAAGCCAGTGGTAATGAGGTGGCTCACTGGCATGGACTCCCTGTGTTGAGGATGTGGCCTTGCAAATCTGGTTTTGGGTTAAAAATGGAAGTACCTGACTTAGTACACATTGTCTTAAAGGGAAGCACATCTTCTTCCAGGAAGATGGAATATTCACATATCCCCTTAATTTTCCCACTAGGAACAACTACAATCCTGGACATAAAGTGAAAAGGCAGACCGACTGGAGATGTCAGAAGCTATGGAATGACACAGTGGTGAGTTCCCTAGCTTTTCTTTTTGTTTCTTATATTTCAGACTTGATGCTGGAGATGACAGTATCCAGGTAGTTTCTGGAGAATTCAGAAACACCAATGGATGTAAACAAATAAAATGTCCTAAGAGAAGCCTGATTTCTTTAGCCAAAGGCCAGAGAAGGGATGGCCTAGGAAAATGGAAAACTTTGAGATAATAACTGCTAGACTCCAGACAAATATACAGAAAAAACTATGGCCTCACTATTTCCCCCCACAGTGGAGGTAAAGTAAGAAGCCCAGACTTCTACCCCTATGAGGCTATAAGGAGGCACCCAACACCCCACTGGGGAAGTGTCAGAGAATGCTTAGTGAGGAGCTGGGACTTTTATCTCTGCCAGGGAGCAATGAGTCCCCTTCCTTCTTTGCCCCTGTGTTGCTAGGAGAGAATATGTGGAGAGCCTGGGGTTTCCACTCTCTCCATCCTTAAGGAAGTGGTCCTTCTCCTTCCCAGTAGGATGTCATGAAGGCCTAGTGGAGAGTCAGGACTTTCACCAACACTCAGCAGCAACAAAGCCCCCACCTCCCCAACTGAGTCAGATGCATCCAGGTGAAGAGCAGGCACACTCTCTAGGCAAGGTGGTATCAGTGGAGGCCCATGGGAGCCTGAATGCCTAGCCCTGCCTAGTAGTGACTAGAGGCCCCTCTCACCCTGGGTGTCAACAGGACAAGTAGAGAATCTAGACTTTTTTCCTCTACCTCAAAACTAAAGACAAAGAAAAATTCTTAAAAGCAGCTAGAGAGAAATAGCACATTACCTGTTACCCATAGAAAAAAAAGCTTGAATGGCAAGATTTCTTACCAGAAAGAACAGAGCCCAGAGGGAGTGACACAACAGTTTTCAAGTGCTGAGGGAAAAGAACTGTCAACCCAGAAATCTATGTCCAGTAAAAATATCCTTCAAGAATGAAGGGGAAATCAAGAGATTCTCAGATGATGGAAAACTAAAAAGAAATTTGTTTCCAGCAGACCTATTCTAAAACAATGGCTAAAGGAAATTCTCTAGACAAAAAATCAATGGTAAAATAAGAAGTCTGCGAACAGCAGGAAGGAAGAAAGAACATGGATGAGGAAAACAATCAGTAAAAACAAGACTTTCCTTTTCTTGAGTTTTAAAATTATGTTTGATTATTGAAGTGAAAAGTATAACTAGTGTGGTTCTCAATGCACAAAGAAGAATAATTAAGACAATTATATTCTAAATGGGAGACAGTAAAGTGATATAGAGAGATAAGGTCTCTATACTTCATTCTAACTGGTAAAATGTTGACATCAATGGACTCAGATAAGTTATTGTGTATAATGTAATACTTGGAGAAAGCACTACAAGAGATCTACAAAGAAAATCACTCAAAGGCACTATGGTCATATCAAAATGGCATTTAAAAAATGTTTGAGTAACACACTGGAAGGCAGAAAAATAAAAGTGGAGAAACAATACAAAAATATCAAAGATAAAGTAAAACAAAAATGACATATTTAAGCCTTAACAGATCAGCAATTACATTAAACATAAATAGTTTAAACATACCAATTAAAAGACAGAAATTAGCATAGTGGACTTAAAAATGACTCAACTATATGTTGTACTAGAAATTCACTTCATATAGTTCAAATGATATATGTAGGTTAAAAGTAAAGGATGGAAAATTTACACCATGCAAACTTTAATCAAAGCAGAAGCAGCTCTGTTACTATGAGGTAGAGTTTAGAGAAGAAAAATATCAAAAACAGAGAAGGACATTACACAATGGTAAAAGGGTCAATTCACCAAGAAAACACAGCAGTCCCTAGTGTGTGTTCACCAAACAACAGAACGGCAAAACGCGTGAAGCAAAAACTGAGAACAAAAAGGAGTCATGGATAAATCCACAATTCTAGCTGGTGACTTCAACACTCCTCTCTCAACTAGAACTAGTGGTTGATAGAACAACTAGACTGAAACAGCATTAAGGATGTAGAGAACTCAACATCACCATCAACCAAAAGGATCTATTTGACAATAAAATCTTCATCTAACGATAGTGGAATACATGTTCTTTTCAAGTACCCTTGGAATGCACACCAACACCCACCATATCCTGGGTCATAAAACAAATGTCAACAGAGTTAAAAATATTGCAATCATAGCAAAAAAAGAAACAAATTCCTCCATCTGGAACATAGCCAAAAAACCAAACAAACAAAAACAACAACAATAACATTGAAATCATATATAGATCATGCTCTCTGACTGCAATGGAATCAAACTAGAAGTGAATATCAGAAAGAAAATAAACCTACAAGCACCGAGAAACTAAGCAACACATGTCTAATACATGTGTCAAAGGGCAAGTCTCAAGAGAATAACAAAAATGCATCAAACTAAATGAAATGCTGCATACAAAATTTTCGGGACAAAGCTAAAGCAGTAATGAGAGGGATATTTGTGGCATTAAATACCTCCACCAAAAGGAAGCATATAGATTGTTTAAAGTTCTTCCTGAATAATGATGCAAGCTCTTAGGATAAAAGGGGCAGTGTTGGAGCAAGGATTGAGCTTTTTAAATTCTGGGAGACCATACATCATGTGGATAGGCTTGTGTCCCGATTAAAAAGAACTGGGCGTCAAGGGAAGCTGTGCTCAGGCATGCTGTCTGCTCCTGTTCTGCATGATTATTGTACTTTCTGCATGTTTCTTATCATTAATTAAGAATAAGTAATAAGTTTTGTTAGTTGAAGTATAGGCTAAGGCACTATAACAAAGATATCCCCAAATACAGTTGCTTAAATAAGTTGTAAATATATGAGGACACATGGACACAGGGAGGGGAACATCACACACTGGGGCCTGTCAGGGGGTGGGGGGCTAGGGGAAGTATAGTTTTAGGAGAAATTCCTAATGTAGATGATGGGTTGAGGGGTACAGGAACCACCATGGCACGTGTATACCTAGGTAACAAACCTGCACATTCTGAACATGTATCCCAGAACTTAAAGTATAATAATTAAAAAAATATATAAATATATTTATCATCTAACAGTCCAGTGATTGTTAGTGTTCTAGGCTGGTGAGTCTATTCAGCTCTATGAGATCATTTAGAGACCAAGGTTCCATTCATCTCTTTGCTCCTGTAACCTCTAGGGCAGGGCCATCCAACAGAAATTTCTGCAGTAATGGAAGTGTATTGTATCTTCACTGTTCAATATGATAGCCACTAGCTGCATGTAAGATTTGGGTTATTAATTTTAAACATTATTTAATTTCAACTAATTTAACATGAAGCTACTGTGTGCCATGTGGACATTGCAATTGTGGGTGTTGCTTTCTGCATGATTGCAGCTGGTTCACTGCTTTAGTCATGTGCTAATCTATAGGAAGGTCAAAGACTAGTAATGGAGGGCAAGCAATTTCTTTTTAGGCCAGCAAAAACAAATTTACATAACTTTCACTCACATTTCATTGGTGAAAACTAAGGCACTGTGTAAGGGGTTCCCAAGACCTTCAGAATTGGTGATTTACTGGGAGGGCTCATATGACTTAGCATAGAGTTATACTCATGGCTATGATTATTTGCAGCAAAAGGATAAAAAACAAACTCAGCAAAAAGACACGTGGGTAAATTCAGGAGGAAATCAGGCACAGGCATCCAAGGGTCCTCTTCTGGTGGAATGACACAGAATGCACTTAAATTTTCCAGCAATGGATTGTGAAAACATGTGTCCACCAGGGAAGTTATTAGCAACTCAGTGCCCAAGACTTACTGGGGCATCCTCTACTTTACATGTATTAAAATTTCAGATTCCCAGGAGTAATGCAGGTGGTGGGTATAGACCACATTGTTTGCACAAATCCTTCAGGGGCTTTTATCATTTGGGGGAAGTTTTATTTTGACATAGGCAACTGTTTACCATTCAAATTCCCAGACACCAGCCAACGGCCAAGCTTGTAAGCAGATCTTCCTAAAGATTGCAATGTTAAGCCTTCTAGGTTCACTTTTTAGCACAGCCACACCTAATTGCAAAGGAGGATGAGAAATATAGCCTCCATTTGGGCAGCCACATGTCTATTATTTCCACAAGAGTGGTGAAGAATAAATCGTAAAGCATAACTAGCAGTCTGCTATGGCATTTTCAAACTTTGTGACTTTGCACAAGTTGCTTAGCCTCTCTGCTCCTTTCATTAACACATTTGCCTCTGAAATAACATACACTGAATTGTGCCTGACACACAGTCAGTGCTCAGTAACAGCTGTATCATAATAATCATCATTATTATTAATCTTTTGTTACAGCACATGGACATATTTGGACTTTGGTTTATCTCTTTCTTCCCATCCTTAACCCACCAGAACTCTGCAGTTGTTATGATAAGTGGAGTCAGTACTGCCTCCTCCCTATTGGCTTTCTCGATTGAAAATATTGGGGTTATATTCAAAGTGTAACCTAAGTGTTCTCAAGCCTCTAGCATCTAGCTAGAGCATCCAGTGTCGCCATCTGAAGCTGACTACAGGAATTTCAGATTTCTTCCAAGTCTCTCTGAGTGTTCTTGATTTTCTTTTCTTTCTTTCTTCTTTTTTTTTTTTAGACAGAGTTTTACTCTTCTTGCCCAAGCGAGAATGCAATGGCGCAATTTTGGCTCACTGCAACTTCCGCCTCCCGGGTTCAAGTGATTCTCCTGCCTCAGCCTCCCAAGTAACTGGGATTATAGGCGCCCGCCATCATGGCCGGTTAATTTTTTGTATTTTTAGTAGAAACAGAGTTTCACCATGGTAGCCAGGCTGGTCTCAAACTTCTGACCCTAGATGATCTGCCCACCTCAGCCTCCCAAGGTGCTGGGATTACAGGTGTGAGCCACTGTGCCTGGCCTCCTGACTTTCTTACACTTCCTGGTTGTTGCCTGTCTCTTCTCACCTTGAACTGGTTACCTTTGGCATATACTTGATCACTTTTTGAAGTCATGTCTTTGAATCTTTCTGTGATTTTAACAATCCCTTGTCGCCTTTGCTTCCACACGTTGACATGAATATCTCTTTATTTTTCAGAATTTGGTTAGCACCTGGCTGACAGATATTTGCTTTGTGCTGGTGAACAAAGCTTATGGAAGTTTTGTGAGTAAGGGAGAAGATAAATTAAAATTGGAAACTACCTAGCACTTTGAGAGGCCGAGGCAGGTGGATCATGAGGTCAGGAGTTCGAAACCAGCCTGGCCAACATGTGAAACCCTTTTTGTATTTTTAGTGGAGACTAAAAATGCAAAAAATTAGCCAGGCATGGTGGCATGTGCCTATCGTCCCAGCTATAGTCCCAGCTACTCAGGATTACGTTGATTACATTGGCAAAGATCCTATTTCCAAATAAGGTCACATTCACTGAGGATTAGTATTTCAAGAAAGCTTTTGGGGACATACAGTTCAACTCATAACAGTAGCTCACATACTTTCATATGGCATAGTCATTTCTTTATATTTATTTTCCTAGATTGTGAGTTCCTTGAGAGCAGAAATCTTGTCTGTCTTATTCACTGTTGTATCCTCATGTCCCAATAGAGAAGATGCACATGGCTGATGCTCAGAGAATGTTTGAATAAATGAGTAAGTAAATACTCTCAGATCCAGTGTGCTAGTCAGGGTTCTCTAGAGGAAGAACTAGTAAGATAGATGTTTATATAAAGGAGAGCTTATTTAGGAATACTGACCCACACCACCACAAGGTGAGGTCCCACAATAGGCCGTCTGCAAGCCGAGGAGTACAGATGCCAGTCCAAGTCCCAAAGCCGAAGAACTTGCAGTTCGATGTTTGAAGGCAGGAAGCATCCAGCATAGGAGAAAGATGTAGGCCTGAAGACTAAACCAGTCTTATATTTCCACATTCTTCTGCTTTTATTCTGGCCATGCTGGCGGCTGATTAGATGGTGCCCACTCAGATTGAGGGTGGGTCTGCCTTTCCCAACCCACTGACTCAAATGTTGATCTCCTTTGGCAACAACCTCACAAACACGCCCAGGATCAATACTTTGCATTCTTCAATCCAGTCAAGTTGGCACTAGTATTAACCATCATGCCAAGGTTCTTTGCACCTTACTCCTTTATCCAATCCCTACTTTTTCCCTCCCTCAAAGCCTCCACCATGTCCTGGGGTCCCTGGACCTTGCTCAGCTGTCATCAATCCTACTGAACTAAGTCATATCTTTCCTTCATAGTTGCTGTTGTCTTCTTTTCTCTTGCCATTACCACCACCCTAATTCAGGGCATTGTCATATCTCCCCTGGACTACATGAAGGCCTCTGGAAAGTTCTTCTGACATCTTCCTGCAGCCCGTCCATTCTTTGCACTGCAGCTTGAGTGATAATGTGAAAATGTAAATCTCATATGCCATTCTACTACTTAAAATCAGTTGATGCCTTCTCACCAGATGTAGGATAAATTCCAAAATTTTGAATATGGCTTCTGATGCTGTCTGAGAGGTCTCCGAGCACTCTCTACTTCTTTTCAACCACCCTCCTTCTTCCTTTTTATGCACTGGAAATAATGTAGTCTTCAGTGTCTCATCCGTAGTGTGCTTTTTGTTGATTCAGACCTTTGCACATGCTATTCCTTCTGCCTGGAATGCTCCTCCCACCCATCCTGGGTACCTAATGCCTATTTATCTTTTTTTTTTTTTGAGACGAAGTTTCGCTCTTGTCGTCCAGGCTGGAGTGCAGTGGTGCGATCTTGGTTTACTGCGACCTCTGCCTCCTGGTTCAAGCAATTCTCCTGCCTTAGCCTCCCAAGTAGCTGGGATTACAAGTGCCTGCCACCATGCCCAGCTAATTTTTGTATTTCTAGTAGAGCTGGGGTTTCGCCATATTGGCCAGGCTGGTCTTGAACTCCTGACCTCAGGTGATGCACCCGCCTCCATCTCCCAAAGTGCTGGGATTACAGGTGTGAGCCACTGTGCCTGACTGCCTATTTATCTTTCACATCTCAATCAAAACCTCTCTTCCTCAAGGAAGCTTCCATGACTGCTGTCCCCACCTTCGGTGGGTTCTCCTGCTGTTGTAACCCATTACCTCAGTTTAAAAAGTAGATTTTAATCACCCACTTTCTTTTTCTCCCTTTTCTCCCCTCTCACTTCCTCCTTCCTTCCTTCTCTAGACACTCCCTCTGGCAATGCATGCTTACTTATCTAATTATAGTCTTGCTTTAAAAATCCCAGAGGCTGATCTTGAAACAAACCAGGCAGGGAGTCACCATTGTAGAATGCTTCTGCTTGGAGGAAGTGATGAACAAAGAGTCCCCCACCATCTGGCTGAAGTCAAGATGATGCCAACCAGATCTCCAGATAGGAGGTTCAAGATAGCAATCGGAACAAGACACATAGACCCTATGCTATGCACCACCCCCCCATTTCCCATACAAAAATTCCCTTTAAATGTGCTATGATAAATTTTAAAATTTAAGATAGTATTTTAAAATGCTTGTTCACCATCTTCTTGGTTTACTGGTTCTCCAATAAAACCTGCTTTTCCTTCCACCAACCTTGTCTCTCATGTCATGGCTGACTTTCCAGCCATGAGCAGCTGCACCTGGGTTTGGTTACAAATTTGGCAACCAATGTATGAAATCCTCAGATGATCTAGCCTGCCTGGTTTCCTATGGATGGGGCAATTGGCGGTAGCGGCATCCTAGGGCTTATCCATTCATGCTGTTGGGCAGAGCAGTGACTGCTTATGAGTGCCAGCTGCTTGTGGCTAACTGATCCCGTGGCTGGGACATGTCAGTAGCTACTGAGAATGCTTTTCTCTCAGAGATTCTTTCTTCTTTCCCTTTTGTGGCATCATCTGCCTATAATGCTTCATTGGTACAAGAAAAAGCAGTGTCTGGGGTAGACAGCAGGCTCCAATGCTGCATAAGTCACTGGTGTATACAACCATTAAATCTTTCCCTTCCATTTGGGCTTTCCCTCAGAATAAGCCGCTTTGTTTTTATATTTGAATTGGGGTACCCTTTTAGAGAGGGGAATAATTGTTGAACTTTTACCCAACTTGAGAACCAGTTCATTTACATTTGTCTATTTTAGTGGACCCTGAGCTCACGTGTTTGAAAATATAGAAAAGTTCAAAGGCATGCTAGGTTTTCTAGGACTCTACCTGGTTGTATATCATAGCCTGTTTTTGTGCATATTCTAAACTGATGGACAAATTACAGTGAGAAAATTTAAGAACTCAAATGGTTAACCTGTAACCATAGAATTAAGTAGAATCTTTTAATGCTCTCTTGCTGTTTCTCTCTTTTCTTTTCTGCTTGCTTTGAATCTGATGTTATTAAGGTAACTTGGAGATTTTTTTCTTATACATTTCAGCCAGTTCTAGCTAAAATATACATATTGGAAACTCATTGGTAACTGTAGAAAAGAATTTGATTCTGCGCAAAATGGCTGACTAGAAGCAGCCAGGTGGAACAGCTGCCACTGAGGGATTGTGACTAGGAGAGCTGGCGCACTCCTAGCAAATCTTCAGAGGGAAGACACAGAAGCTGGGCTGAAGGGGGAGGAAGGTGGGAATGCTGCATGGGGCTACTGTGCACTGGTACTTGGGCAGCACTCTGGTCAGTGTGGAACCCAGAGGGTTTGGTGTGGGAGTGTCTGTAGTGGAGCATGGTCAGGGATGCCCATCCACTAAGGCTCAACTTGCTCCCATAGGAGACTTTAGCTCTAGAGGAACTGTTGGACCTGAACTCTGCAGGGTGGTCTTGCCTGTCAGACAGGGCTAGTCTGATCTGAGTACTCCGTGGCCTGCTGGCTTCTCCCAGGGCCCAGCCTGGCCACACATGCTTGCAGTGCAGCCTTGGGTGCTCTGGGGGCTTGCATCATAGCTCCTGCACTGGCAGACTGGCAGAGAAGCCCCCATGGGCATGCACCACTGGCCTGCTCCCTCACACCACTACAGTTTTCCCCTGGCCCACAACCACCCACAATGTCACTTTGCTGGTGTGTATGTGAACAAGTGGAGCTAGTCTTCCCTGTACTGACAGTTTGCATGTACGCATGCACCCTGCCCTTCCAGTGCTGCCAGCATGAGTGCGCTCTGCCCCCCTACCCCCCTGTAATGCTATAATTGCAGTCAGAGCTTTGGCAACCACAGATCCCAGCCCACCAGTGCTACCCCTGCCAGTGTCCCACCCTGTGGCAACACTGCTGCTGGAGTGAAACCAGGAATCGAGAAGAGTGGAGCCTTCCCCATCTTGAATGGCCATCCCTTCCTGTGTGAATGTGCACAGTGGGCACACACAGACCTGCGCCTGCCAGCACCCCATCCCGTGCTAGCATCACCACCAGCTTCACCTTCTGCACAGTCATTAGTGGGGGCCCTGCCCCATCAGCCATGCTGCCTCCCTGCTGCTGCAAAAGCCCACATGGTAACTGAAATCTTGGAACCTGCTAGCACCCTGCCACAGCCAATGAACATGCACCCCACCATGCTGCTGCTGGCATGTGCAAATGAGAATGAATCCTGCTGCCACCACCCTATAAAATGCTTTGGCTGGCAACACTCATTAGAGTGGCAACCAGGAGCCTGGAAGTACTTCAACCCCCTTAGTGCAGTGGGCTCTTAACTTTGAGGAGCCAGAGAAAGAAGTTGGGGCCTGATACCAGTCCCCCAGAGTAGGGCATGCATCCAGGAGTTGGGAACTGAGTTGGGAACTTAAATCTTCTAGAAACAAAGCCAGTCAACCAAACACATCTTATATCACAACCAAACCCTCAAGGTCATCAAATAGTGTAAAAGAAAAAAAGAACACCCAAATGACAGGAACTTCAAAGACTGAAGGAACATCAGTCTACAAAGATGAACAAGAAACACATAAAAACTTTGACAACTCAAAAAGCTGGAATGCCTTCTTTCCTCCAAGTGATTGCACTAGTTCTTCAAGGGTTCAGAACTAGGCTGAAATGGCTGAAATGGCAGAAATAGAATTAAGAATATGGATAGGAATGAAAATCATAAAGATGCAGGAGTACATTGAAACCCAATCCAAGGAAGCTAAAAATCGCAGTCAAATTATACAGGAGTTGACAGACTAAATAGCCATTATAGAAAAGAATGTAACCAATTAGATAGAGCTGAAAAACAAACTACAAGAATTTCATAATGCAGTCACAAGTATTAATAGTGGAATAGACCAAGCTGAGGAAGGAATCTCAGAGCTTAAGGATTGGCTTTCTAAAATAAGACAGTCAGTCAAGAATAGACAAAAAAGAATGAAAAGAAATGAACAAAACCTCTGAGAAATACAGGATTATGTAAAGAGAACAAATCCATGACTCATTGATGTACCTGAAAGAGATGCAGAGAATAGAAGCAACCTAGAAAACATATTTCAGAATATCATCCATGAGAACTTCCCAAACCTAGCTAGAGAGACCAACATTCTTATTCAGGAAATTCAGAGAACTCCGGTAACATACCTCACAAGAAGATCATCCCCAAGACACATAATCATCAGATTCTCCAAGGATGAAAGAAAAAACGTTAAAGGCCACTAAAGAGAAAGATCAGGTTACTTGCAAAGGGAAGCCATCAGACTAACAGTGGACCTCTCAGCAGAAACCCTACAAACCAGAGAGACTGGAGGCCAATATTCAACATTCTTGAAGAAAAGAAATTGCAACCCAAAATTTCATACCCAGCAAAACTAAACTCCATATGTAAAGGGGAAATAGGATCATTTTCAGACAAGCAAATGCTGAGGGAATTTGTTATTACCAGACCTGCCTTATGAGAGCTCCTAAAGAAAGCAGTAAATATGGAAAGACTGTTACCAGTGACTACAAAAACCCATGGAAGTACACAGACCAGTGACATTATAATGCAACTACACAAACAAGTCTGCATGATAACCAGCTAACATCACAATGACAGGATCAAATCCACACGTATCAATACTAACCTTGAGTGTAAATAGGGTAAATGTCATCAGTGAAAAAGCACAGAGTGCCTTTTAATACAAAGTGGATAAAGAAGCAAGACCCAATGGTATGCTGTTTTCAAGAGACAATCTCAGATGCAGTGACACCCATAGGCTCAAAATATAGGGATGGAAAAAAATTTACCAAGCAAATGAAAAACAGAAAAACCCAGAGGTTGCAATCCTAATTTCAGACAAAACTGACTTTAAACCAACTATCTTTGTCTAAATAAAGACAAAGAAGGGCATTATGTAATAATAAATGTTAAATTTAACAAGAAGACTTAACTATCCTAAATATATATACACCCAACAGAAGGACTCATAAAGCAAGTCACCCAGACTCATAAAGCAAGTCAAAAAGACTTAGACCCCCACACAATAATAGTGGAAGACTTCAACATTCTATGGACAGTATTAGACAGATCATCAAGGCAGAAAATTACCAAAGATGTTCGGGATCTGAACTCAGCATTGGATCAAATGGACCCAATATATGTCTACAGAACTTTCCACCCAAAACAACAGAATATAGATTCCTCTCATCACCACGTGGCATGTACTCTAAAATCAACCACACAGTTGAACATAAAACAATCCTCAGCAAATAGAAAATAACTGAAATCATAACAACCAATTTCTCAGACCACAGCACAATAAAATTAGAAATTGAGACTAAGAAAATTGCCTCAAACCGTACAGTTATATGGAAATTTAGTGACCTACTTCTGAATGACTTTTGGGTAAATAATGAAATTAAGTCAGAAATTGAGAAGTTTATTGAAACTAATAAGAACAAAATAACACAGCATACCAGAATCTCTGGGACACAGCTAAGCTAGTGTTAAGAGGGAAGTTTATTGCACTAAACACCCATAACCAAAAATTAGAAAGATCTCAATTTAACAAACTAACATTACAACTAAAAGAACTAAAGAACCAAGAGCAAACCAACCCCAAAGATAGCAGAAGACAAGAAATAATCAAAATAAGAGCTGAATTGAAGGAGACTTAGACACAAAAACCGATTCAAAAGATCAGTGAATGCAAGAGTTGGTTTTCTGAAACAGTTAATAAAACAGATAAACCACTAGCTAGCCTAATAAAGAAGAAAAGAGAGAAGACCTAAATAAACACAATTAGAAATGATGAAGAGGATATTACCGATGACTCCACAGAAACACAAATAAGCATCAGAGAATACTATGAACACCCCTATGCGCACAACTTAGAAAATCTAGAAGAAATTGATAAATCCCTGTACACATATACCTTTCAAGACTGAAACAGGAATTGAATCCCTGAACACACCAATAATGAACTCTGAAATGGAATCAGTGATGCATAGCCTATCAAGTAAAGAAAGCCCAGGGCCAGATAGATTCATAGCCAATTTTTACTAGATGTAAAAAGACTCGGTACCATTACTATGAAAACTATTTCAAAAAACTAAGGATGAAGAACTCCTCCCTAACTCATTCTATGAGGCCAGCATCATCCTCATACCAAAACCTGGCAGAGACACATCAAAAAAAGAAAACTTCAGGCCGATATCCTTGATGAACATCAATGCAAAAATCCTCAACAAAATATTGGTAAACCATAACAGAGAGACTCCGCCAACAGGGCGGAGCCCATGACAGCAGGGCGGAGCCCACGGCAGCAGGGCGGAGCCCACGGCAGCAGGGCGGAGCCCCACGGCAACAGGGCGGACCCTGTGCTAGCAGGGCGGAGTCTCGGCAGGCAAATAGTGACTAGACTGCCTCCTAGCTGGGCAAGACAATGCAACGGATACTCATAAAGAGAGCCCTAACTCCCTGAGACAGAGCATCTGAAGAAAAAAGCGGTTTTATAAGTTCTGCTGCAGCAGACTTAAACACACCTGCCTAACAGCCCTGAATGAACAATGGAGCTCACAGCTCAGCACTTCAGCTCCTATAAAGTACAGACTATCTCAAGCAGCTCCCTGACCCCTGTATATCGAAAGAGTCACCTCAAAAAGGATTGATCAGACTGACATTTTGTGGGCATCATTCTGGGACAAAGATAGTGGAAGAAGAAACTGGTAGCATCCCTCACTGTTCTGCAGCTGCTACAGGTGTATCCCAGACAAGCAGGGCCTGGAGTGGACATCAGAAGTCGTACAGCAGAGGGGCTAGACTGTTAGAAGGAAAACTAAGTAACAGAACTACTTCATCATCAACAATCTGGGCGTCCACTCAAAGACCCAATCGAAAAGTCAGCAACTACTCAGACGACAGGTGGATAAATCCACAAAGATGGAAGAAACCAGCACAAAAAGGAGGAAAACACTTGAAACCAAAACACCTCGCCTCCTACAAAGGACCAAAACTCCTCACCAGCAAGAGAACAAAGCTGGACAGAGAATGAGTGTGATGAAATGACGGAATCAGACTTCAGAGGGTGGATAATGAGAAACTTCCGTGAGCTAAAAGAACATGTTCTAAATCAATGTAAAGAAACTAAGAACCTTGAAAAAAGATTTGAAAAAAGATTCACAGAAACGATAACAAGAATGGACAACTTAGGAATATGAATGAATTGAAGGAGCTGAAAAACACAACAGGAGAACTTCGCAAAGTATGCAAAAGTTTCAACAGCCGATTTGACCAAGCAGAAGAAAGAATATCAGAAGTTGAAGATCAACTCAATGAAATAAAATGAGAAGCCAAGATTAGAGAAAAAAGTGCAAAAAGGAATGAACAAAGTCTCCAAGAAATGTGGGACTATGTGAAGAGACCTAATCTACGTTTGATAGGTGTACCAGAAGAGAATGAATCTAAGCTTGAAAATACTCTTCAGGATATTATCCAGGAAAATTTTCCCAACCTAGCAAGGCAGGCAAATATTCAAGTCATGAAAGTACAGAGAACACCACAAAGAAGAGCAAGAAGAGCAACCCCAAGGCACATAATCATCAGATTCACCAGGGTTGAAATGAAGGAGAAAATACTAAGGGTAGCCAGAGAGAAAGGTCAGCTCATTCACAACAGGAAGCCCATCAGACTCACAGCAGATCTCTTGGCAGAAACTCTACAAGCCAGAAGAGAGTGGGGGCCAATATTCAACATCCTTAAAGAAAAGAACTCTCAATCCAGAATTTCATATCCAGCCAAACTGACCTTCATAAGTATAAAAATAAATAAATAAAACCCTTTGCAAACAAGCAAGTACTCAGAGATTTTGTCACCACCAGGCCTGCTCTACAAGAGCTCCTGAAAGGGGCACTACACAGAAAGGAACAACCAGTAGCAGCCATTCCAAAAACATACCAAATGCTAAAGAGCATCAACAAAATGAAGAATCTGCATCAACTAACGGGCAAAACAGCCAGCTAGAATCAAAATGGCAGTATCAAATTCACACATAACAATATTAACCCTAAATGTAAATGGGCTAAATGCACCAATTGAAAGACACAGACTGGCAAATTGGATAAAAAACCAAACCCATCGGTGTGCTGTATCCAGGAAACCCATCTCACATGCAAGTATACACAAAGGCTCAAAATAAAGGGATGGAGGAAGATTTACCAAGCAAATGGAGAGCAAAAATAGCAGGAGTTGCAATTCTCATCTCTGATAAGATAGACTTTAAAGCAACAAAGATCAAAAGAGACAAAGAAGGTCATTACATAATGGTAAAAGGATCGATACAACAAGAAGAGCTAACGATCCTAAATATATATGCACCCAATACAGGAGCACCCAGATATATAAGGCAAGTTCTTAATAACTTACAAAGAGACTTAGACTCCCACACAATAATAGTGGGAGACTTTAACACTCCACTGTCAATATTAGACAGATCAACCATACAGAAAATTAACAAGGATATTCAGGGCTTGAACTCAGACCTGGAACAAGTAAATCTGATAGACATTTACAGAACTCTCCACCCCAAATCCACAGAATATACATTCTTCTCAGCACCACATCACACCTACTCTAAAATTGACCACATAATTGGAAGTAAAGCACTCCTCAGCAAATGCAAAACAACTGAAATCATAACAAACAGTCTCTCAGACCACAGTGCAACTGAAATCATAACAAACAGTCCCTCAGACCACAGAATTCAGAAACTAACTCAGAACTGCACAGCTTTATGGAAACTGAACAACTGGCTCTTGAATGTTGATTGGATAAACAATGAAATGAAGGCAGAAATAAAGAAGTTCTTCGAAACCAACAAGAACGAAGACACAACATACCAGAATTTCTGCGACACTGTAAAGCAGTCCCAGAGGAAAATATATAGCAATAAGTGCCCACATGAGAAGAGTGGAGAGATCCAAAATTGACACCCAATCATCAAAATTGAAAGAGCTAGAGGAGCAAGATAAAAAAAACTCAAAACCTAGCAGAAGACAAGAAATAACTAAGATCAGAGCAGAACTGAAGGAGATAGAGACACGGAAAACCCTTCAAAAAATCAATAAATCCAAGAGCTGGTTTTTTTTAAATGATCAACAAAATAGACAAACCACTAGCCAGATTGATAGAAAAGAGAAAACAACCAAATAGATGCAATAAAAAACAATAAAGGGGAAATCACCACGGATTCCACAGAAATTCAAACCATCATCAGAGAATATTACAAACAACCCTATGCACATAAACTAGTAAACCTGGAAGAAATGGATAAATTCCTGGACACCTGTGTCCTCCCAAGCCTAAACCAGGGGGAAGCCGAAACTATGAATAGACCAATAACAAGGTCTGAAGTTGAGGCAGCCATTAAGAGCCTACCACACAAAGAAAGCTCAGGTCCAGATGGGTTCACGGCCGAATTCTACCAGACACAAAAAGAGGCGCTGGTACCATTCCTTCTGAAATTATTCCAAATAATCCAAAAAGAGGGAATCCTTCCCGAATTATTTTATGAGACCAACATCATCCTGATACCAAAACCCAGCAGAGACTCAACAAGAAAAGAAAACTTCAGGCCAATATCCATGATGAACATAGATGCAAAAATCTTCAATAAAATACTGGCAAACTGATTGCAACAGCACATCAAAAAACTTATTCATCATGATCAAGTAGGATTCATCCTGGGGATGCAAGGTTGGTTCAACGTACACAAGTCTATAAATGTAATTCACCACATAAACAGAACCAAAAACAAAAACCACATGATTATCTCAATTGACGCAGAGAAGGCATTTGACAAAATTCAACAACACTTTATGCTAAAAACCCTCAATAAACTCGGTATCGATGGAACGTCTCTCAAAGTAATAAAAGCTATTTACGACAAATCAACAGCCACTATCATACTGAATGGGCAAAAACTGGAAGCATTCCCTTTGAAATCCGGCACTAGACAAGGATGCCCTCTCTCACCACTCCTATTCAATATAGTACTGGAAGTTCTAGCCAGAGCAATCAGGCAAGAAAAAGAAATAAAGGGTATTTAAATAGGAAAGGTGGAAGCCAAATTGTCTCTATTTGCAGACAACATGATAGTATACCTAGAAGACCCCATCGCCTCATCCCAAACACTCCTGAAACTGATAAGCAACTTCAGCAAAGTCTCAGGATATAAAATCAATGTGCAAAAATCACAAGCATTCCTATACACCAATAACAGACTTAAAGAGAGCCAAATCAAGAACGAACTGCCATTCACAATTGCTACAAAAAGAATAAAATACCTAGGAATACAACTCACAAGGAGTGTAAGGGACCTCTTCAAGGAAAACTACAAACCACTGCTCAATGAAATAAGAGAGGACACAAACAGATGGAGAAATATTCCATGTTCATGGTTAGGAAGAATCAATATTGTGAAAATGGCTAAACTGCCCAAAGTAATTTACGGAATCAACACTATCCCCATCAAGCTACCATTGACTTTCTTCACAGAACTGGAAAAAACCACCATGAACTTCATATGGAACCAAAAGAGAGCCCGCATAGCCAAGTCAATTCTAAGCAAAAAGAACACAGCAGGAGGCATCACACTACCGGGCTTCAAACTATACTACAAGGCTACAGTAATCAAAACAGCATGGTACTGGTACCAAAACAGAGATATAGACCAATGGAACAGAACAGAGGCATCGGAGGCAACACAACATATCTACAAACATACAATCTTTGATAAACCTGACAAAAACAAGCAATGGGGAAAGGATTCCCTGTTTAATAAATGGTGTTGGGAAAACTGGCTAGCCATGTGCAGAAAGCAGAAACTGGACCCCTTCCTGACACCTTACACTAAAATTAACTCCAGATGGATTAAAGACTTAAACATAAGACTTGGCACCATAAAAACCCTAGAAGAAAATCTAGGCAAAACCATTGAGGACATAGGAGTAGGCAAGGACTTCATGACCAAAACACCAAAAGCATTGGCAACAAAAGCCAAAATAGACAAATGGGACCTAATTAAACTCCACAGCTTCTGCATGGCAAAAGAAACAGTCACTAGAGTGAATTGGCAACCAACAGAATGGGAAAAAATTTTTGCAGTTTACCCATCTGACAAAGGGCTGATATCCAGAATTTACAAAGAACTCAAACAGATTTACAAGAAAAAAACAAGCCCATTCAAAAGTGGGCAAAGGATATGAACAGACACCTTACAAAAGAAGACATACATGAGGCCAACAAATCCTTGGATATCCTTGTTAATTTCCTGTCTGGTCGGTCTGTCTAATGTTGACAGTGGAGTGTTAAAGTCTCCCACTATTATTGTGTGGGAGTCTAAGTCTCTTTATAAGTCATCAAGAACTTGCCTTATATATCTGGGTGCTCCTGTATTGGGTGTATATATATTTAGAATCATTAGCTCTTCTTGTTGTATCGATCCTTTTACCATTATGTAATGACCTTTGTCTCTTTTGATCTTTGTTGCTTTAAAGTCTATTTTATCAGAGATGAGAATTGCAACTCCTGCTTTTTCTTTTTGCTCTCCATTTGCTTGGTAAATCTTCCTCCATCCCTTTATTTTGAGCCTTTGTGTATACTTGCATGTGAGATGGGTTTCCTGGATACAGCACACCGATGGGCTTGGCTTTTTATCCAATTTGCCAGTCTGTGTCTTTCAATTGGTGCATTTAGCCCATTTACATTTAGGGTTAATATTGTGTGAATTTGATACTGCCATTTTGATGCTAGCTGGTTGTTTTGCCCATTAGTTGATGCAGATTCTTCATTTTGTTGATGCTTTTTAGCATTTGGTATGTTTTTGGAATGGCTGGTACTGGTTGTTCCTTTCTATGTGTAGTGCCTCTTTCAGGAGCTCTTGTAGAGCAGGCCTGGTGGTGACAAAATCTCTGAGTACTTGCTTGTTTGCAAAGGATTTTTTTTTCCTTTACTTATGAAGCTCAGTTTGGCTGGATATGAAATCTTGGGTTGAAAGTTCTTTTTTTTTTTTTCTAGACAGAGTTTTGCTCTTGTTACTCAGTCTGGAGTGCAATAACGTGATCTCGGCTCACCGCAACCTCCGCCTCCTGGGTTCAGGCAATTTTCCTGCCTCAGCCTCCTGAGTAGCTGGGATTACAGGCATGCGCCACCATGCCTGGCTAATTTTTTGTATTTTGAGTAGAGATGGGGTTTCACCATGTTGACCAGGATGTTCTCGATCTCTTGACCTAATGATCCACCCGCCTCAGCCTCCCAAAGTGCTGGGATTACAGGTTTCCTGGTCGAAAGTTCTTTAAGGATGTTGAATATTGGCCCCCACTCTCTTCTGGCTTGTAGGGTTTCTGCCAAGAGATCTTCTGTGAGTCTGATGGGCTTCCCGTTGTGGGTGACTTAACCTTTCTCTATGGCTGCCTTTAGCATTTTCTTCTTCATTTCCACCCTGGTGAATCTGACGATTATATGCCTTGGGGTTGCTCTTCTTGTGGAATATGTTTGTGATCTCTGTATTTTCTGGACTTGAATATTGGCCTGCCTTGCTAGGTTGGGGAAATTTTCCTGGATAATATCCTGAAGAGTATTTTCCAGCTTGGATTCATTCTCTTCATCACATTCAGGTGCACCTATCAAACGTAGATTAGGTCTCTTCACATAGTTCCACATTTCTTGGAGATTTTGTTCATTCCTTTTTGTGCTTTTTTCTCTAATCTTGGCTTCTCGTTTTATTTCATTGAGTTGATCTTTGACTTCTGATATTCTTTCTTCTGCTTGGTCAATTCGGCTGTTGAAACTTGTGCATGCTTCATGAAGTTCTTGTGTTGTTTTTTTGAGCTCCTTCAATTTACTCATATTTCTCTCTACATTGTCCATTCTTGTTATCATTTCCTCAAATCTTTTTTCAAGGTTCTTAGTTTCCTTGCATTGAGTTAGAACATGTTCTTTTAGCTCAGAGAAGTTTCTTATTACCCACCTTCTGAAGTCTGATTCTGTCATTTCTTCACACTCATTCTCTGTCCAGCTTTGTTCCCTTGCTGGTGAGGAGTTGTGGTCCCTTGTAGGAGGGGAGGTGTTCTGGTTTTGGGTGTTTTCCTCTTTTTTGTGCTGGTTTCTTTCCATCTTTGTGGATTTATCCACCTGTCGTCTGAGTAGTTGCTGATTTTCTGATTGGGTCTCTGAGTGGACGTCCAGATTGTTGATGATGATGTATTTCTGTTTCTTAGTTTTCCTTCTAACAGTCTGGCCCGTCTGCTGTAGGACTTCTGAGGTCCACTCCAGGCCCTGCTTGCCTGGGGTACACCTGTAGCAGCTTCGGAAGTGTGAGGGTTGCTACCAGTTTTTTCTTCTGCTATCTTTGTCCCTGAATGATGCCCGCCAAATGTCAGTCTGATCAGTCCTTTTTGAGGTGACTCTTTGGATATACGGGGGTCAGGTAGCTGCTTGAGGAGACTGTCTGTACTTTATACTTGGGAAGAGACATTCTGTACTTTATAGAAGCTCAAGTGCTGAGCTTGAGCTCCGTTGTTCATTCAGGGCTGCTAGGCAGGTATGTTTAAGTTTGCTGCAGCAGAACTCATAAAGCCCCTTTTTTTCCTCAGGTGCTCTGTCCTGGGGAGTTAGGGCTTTATTTATGAGTATCTGTTGCACTGTTTTGCCAGCAAGGAGGCAGTCTAATCACTGCCTGCCTGTAGTAGCTATGCTGAGCTGCTGTGGGCTCCTCCCTGTTGCGGTGGGCTCTGCCCTGCTGCCGTGGATTCTTCCCTGCTGCCGTGGGCTCTGCCCTGCTGTCGTGGGCTCTGCCCTGATGCCGTGTGTAATTCCCTGTCGTCCTGTTTATGGGTGTGGTTAGTACTGCCGTGGTGATGGTGGCCCGCCTCTGTAGTGGCAGACTCTCTCTTTTATGGTGGGTTGCCTCAGCAATGGCAGGCTGCATCAGCAATGGCAGAGTACCTCCATAAGGGTCGAGTGCCTCGGTAATGGTGGCTGCCCCTCCCCACCAAGCTGCACCCTTCTGGGTTCAGCTGTGCTTGCTGTGAAACTCTCAATCCCGAGTGTTTCCAATTGCCGTTTTGTTTGTTTTTGTGGGGGTGGGACCCGCCAAGCCTGATCACCTGGCTCTTTGCCTCAGAGCCCTTTTTTTTTTTAAGTTGAACGGTTGGCTCTCTCCCAGCTGTTCCAGTTGCTTGCTGAAAGGGCGGCAGGATCTGTGTGATTTCCTGTGCAGCGACCCACTGCGCTGGCTGAAACAACATTACTGCCTGGGAATCGCCTGGCCTGGCTTTCTGTTTAAGTCTCTTTTAATCAGATGAATGTGCTAATCTGCCTTCTGAAATCTCCAATTGCTGGTTTAACAGGGCAACCAAACCAGTGTATTTTGTATGGAGTGCCACTGTGCTGTGGCCCTGGCCCAAACAGCTGCACCGGCCCAAACAGCTGTGCCGACAGCCCGTGGGGCTCCTACACCTGGGAATCTCCTGGTCTGTGGGCAATAAACATTTATCTGGAAATGTGGCATCCACTCACCCTCTGCGCTTTCACTGGTAGCTGCAATTCCTAGTTGGTCCTACAGCTCCATCTTCCAAAAAGACACTTTTTTAAACAAAGACATACATGCAGCCAACAAGCATTTGAAAAAAAAGTTCAACATAACTAATCTTTAGAGAAATGTAAATCAAAACTATGAGGAGATATCATTTCACACCAGTCAGAATGGCTATTACTAAAAAGTCAAAAAATAACAGATGCTAGCATGAGATTGCAGAGAAAAAGGAATCACCCACCTTTCCTTTCTTTTTGAGACAGGTTCTTGCTTTGTCACTCAGGCTGGAACGCAGTGATGCAATCACAGCCCACTGCCCCCTCTGCCTTCAAGGCTCAAGCAATCCTCTTGCCTCAGCCTCCTGAGTAGCTGGAACTATGGGCACGTGCCACCATGCCTGGCTAATTTTTGGTATTTTTTGTAAAGACAGGATTTTGCCATGTTTCCCAGGCTAGCCTTGAACTGCTGAGCTCTAGCAATCTGACCATCTTAGCCTCCCAAAGTGCTGGGATTGCAGGCATGAGCCATCATGTCTGGCCAGAAATATTTATACATTGTTGGTGGGAGTGAAAATTGTTTCAACCATTGTAAAAAGCAGTGTGGCAATTCCTCAAAATTGAACTACCTAAAAGAGAACCACCATTTTACCCAGCAATACCATGACTGGGTGTATACCCAAAGGAATAGAAATCATTCTACCATAAATACACAGGCACATGTATGTTCGCTGCAATACTTTTCACAATAGCAAAGACATGGAATCAATCTAAAAGCACACCAATGGTAGACTGGATAAAAAAAATGTGGTACATATATACCATGAAATATTGTGCAGTCATAAAATAGAATAAAATTGCTATTGTAAACAGTGCTGCAATGAACATTCATGTGCATGTGTCATTTTAGTAGAACGATTTATAGTCCTTTGGGTATATACCCAGTAATGGGATTGCTGGGTCAAATGGAATTTCTATTTCTAAGGCCTTGAGGAATCGCCACACTGTCTTCCACAATGGTTGGACTAATTTACACTCCCACCAACAGTGTAAAAGTGTTCCTTTTTCTCCACATCCAATAGCAAAGACCTGGAATCAACCCAAATGCCCATTGATGATAGACTGGATTGGGAAAATGTGGCACATATACACCATGGAATATTATGCAGCAATCAGAAATGATGAGTTCGTGTCGTTTGTAGGGACATGGATGAATCTGGAGAACATCATTCTCAGCAAACTGACACAAGAACAGAAAATGAAACACCGCATATTCTCACTCATAGGCAGGTGATGAAAAATGAGAACACATGGACACAGAGAGGGGAGTACTAAACACCGGGGTCTACTGGGGGGAAAAGGGGAGGGCCAGTGGGAGGGGGAGGTGGGGAGGGATAGCCTGGAGAGAAATGCCAAATGTGGGTGAAGGGGAGAAAGCAAACAAAACACACTGCCATTTGTGTACCTATGCAACTGTATTGCATGCTCTGCACATGTACCCCAAAACCTAAAATGCAATAAAAAAAAAGAGTAGAAAAAAAATAGAATAAAATTATATTCTTTGCAGCAACATGGATTGAGCTGGAGGCCATTGTCCTTAGCAAACTAACACAGGAACAGAAAACTGAATATTGAATATTCTCACTTATAACTTGGAGCTAAACAACAAGAACACATGGACACATAGAGGAGAGCAACAGACGCTTCAGCCTACTTGAGGGTCGAGGTTGGAAGGAGGGAGAGGATCGGGAAAAATAACTAATGAGTACTAGGTTTAATACCTGAGTTATGAAATAATCTGTACAGCAAACCCCCATGACACAAGTTTACCTATATAACAAACCTGCACATGTATCTTTGAACTTTAACATTAAAAAGAAAACTGTAGAAAAAAAGGGTAGGTTGGACTTGGGAAGATGGCCGAATAGGAACAGCTCCAGTCTGCAGCTCCCAGTGAGATCAGTGCAGAAGATGGGTGATTTCTGCATTTCCAACTGAGGTATCTGGCTCATCTCATTGTGACTGGTTAGACAGTGGGTGCAGCCCATGAGGGTGAGTCAAAGCAGAATGGAGCACTGCCTCATCTGGGAAGTATAAGGGGTGGAGGAACTCTGTCTTCTAACCAAGGAAAGCTGTGAGGGACTGTGCTGAGAGAAATGGTGGACTCTGGCCCAGACACTATGCTTTTTCCATGGTCTTTGCAACCCACAGACCAGTACATTCCTTCAGGTGCCTACACCACTGGGGCCCTGGGTTTCAAGCACAAAATTGGGTGGCTGTTTGGGCAGAGACCAAGCTAGATGCAGGAGGTTTTTTTTTTTTTCCCATACTCCAGTGGCCCCTGGAATGCCAGCAAGACAGAACCATTTACTTCCCTGGAAAAGGGGCTGAAGCCAGGGAGCCAATAGTCTAGGTCAGCCCAGAGCCCAGCAAGCTAAGATTCACTGACTTGAAATTCTTGAAATTCTTGCAGCCAGCACAGCAGTCTGAAGTTGACCTGGGACGCTTGAACTTGGCGGTGAGGGGGGATACATCTGCCATTACTGAGACTTGAGTAGGTAGTTTCCCCTTCACACAGTAAACAAAGCTGCCAGGAAGTTTGAACTGGAAAGAGCTCACCACAGCTGGGCAAAGCTGCTATAGCCAGACTGCCTCTCTAGATTCCTCCCTCTGGGCAGGGCATCTCTAAAAGAAAGGCAGCAGCTCCAGTCAGGGGCTTATAGATAAAACTCACATATCCCTGGAACAGAGCATCTAGGGGTAGGGCTGGCTGTGGCCACAGCTTCAGCAGAATTATATCTTTCTGCCCATCAGCTCCGAAGAGAGCAGCAGATCTCTCAGGACAGCACTTGAGCTCTGCTAAGGGACAGACTGCCTCTTCAAGTGAGTCTCTGACCCCTATAACTCCTGACTGGGTGACACCTCCCAGCAGGAGTCGACAGACACCCCATACATGAGAGCTCTGGCTGGCATCTGGCAGTTGCCCCTCTGGGATGAAACTTCTAGAGGAAGGAACAGGCAGCAATCTTTGCTGTTTTTCAGCCTCTGCTGGTAATACCCAGGCAAACAGGGTCTGGAGTGGACCTCCAGCAAACTTGAGCAAACCTGCAGCAGAGGGGCCTGACTGTTAGAAGGAAAACTAACAAACAGAAAGGAATAGCATCAACATCAACAAAAAGGACATCCACACAGAAACCCCATCTGAAGGTCACCAACATCAAAGACCAAAGGTAGATAAATCTGCACAGATGAGGAAAAACCAGTTCAAGAAGCTGAAAATTCAAAAACCCAGAATGCCTTTTCTCCTCCAAAGCATTGCCACTCCTCACGAGCAAGGGAGCAGAACTGGACAGAGAATGAGCTTGATGATTGACAGAAGTAGGCTTCAGAAGTTGGATATTAACAAACTCCTCTGAGCTAAAGGAGCATGTTCTAACCCAAGGCAAGGCAGCTAAGAATCTTGAAGAAAGTTTAGAGGAACTGCTAACTAGAATAACCAGTTTAGAGACCATGAAGGACCTGATGGAGCTGAAAAACACAGCATGAGAATTTTATGAAGGATATACAAGTATCAATAGCTGAATCAATCAAACTGAAGAAAAGATATCAGAGATTGTAGACCAACTTAATGAAATAAAGTGTGAAGACAAGATTAGAGAAAAAAGAATGACAGTAAACAAACAAATCCTCCAAGAAATATGGGACTATGTGAAAAGACCAAGCCTACGTTTGATTGGTGTACCTGAAAGTGACCAGGAAAATGGAACCAAGTTGGAAAACACTCTTCAGGATTTGATCCAGGAGAACTTCTGCAACCTAGCAAGACAGGACAACATTCAAATTAAGGAAATACAGAGAACACCACAAAGATACTCCTTGGGAAGAGCAACCCTAAGACACATAATTATCAGATTTACCAAGGTTGAAATGAAGGAAAAAATGTTAAGCACAGCCAGAGAGAAAGGCTGGGTTGCCCACAAAGGGAAGCCCATTAGACTAACCGTGGATCTCTCTGCAAAAACCTTGCCAGCCAGAAGAGAGTGGGGGCCAATATTCAACATTCTTAAAGAAAGAATTTTAAACCCAGAATTTCATATCCAGCAAAACTAAGCTTCATAAGCAAAGGAGAAATAAAATCTTTTACAGACAAGCAAATGCTGAGAGATTTTGTCACCACCAGGCCTGCCTTAAAAGAGCTCCTGAAGGAATCACTAAATATGGAAAGGAAAAACTGATACCAGCCACTGCAAAAACATACCAAATTATAAAGATCATAGAAACTATGAAGAAACTGCATCAACTAACAGGCAAAATACCAGCTAGAATCATCATGACAGGATCAAATTCACACATAACAATGTTAACCTTAAATGTAAATGGGCTAAATGCCCCAATTAAAAGACACAGACTGGCAAATTGGATAAAGATTCAAGACCCACTGGCGTGCTGTATTCAGGAGATCCATGTGCAGACACACATAGGCTCAAATAAAGGGATGGAGGAATATTTACCAAGCAAAAAGAAAAAAAGGGGGGGCTGCAATCCTAGTCTTTGATAAAACAGACTTTAAATCAACAAAGATCAAATAAGGCAAAGGAGGCATTACATAATGGTAAAGGGATCAATGCAACAAGAAGAGCTAACTATCATAAATATATATGCACCCAATACAAGAGCACCCAGATTCATAAGCAAGTTCTTAGAGACCTAAAAAGAAACTCAGAATCCCACATAATAATGGGAGACTTTAACATCCCACTGTTGATATTAGACAAATCAATGAAATAGAAAATTAACAAGGATATTCAGGACTTGAACTCAGCTCTGGACCAAGTGAACCTAATAGACAGCTACAGAATTCTCCACCCAAAATTGAGAGAATATGCATTCTTCTCAGCACCACATCACAGTTATTCCAAAATTGACCACATAATTGGAAGTAAAACATTCCTCAGCAAATGCAAAAGAACAGAAACCATAAGAGTCTCCCAGACCACAGTGCAAAGTAGAACTCAGGTAAGAAACTCATTCAAAACCGCATGACCACATGGAGACTGAACAACCTGCTCCTGAATGATTACTGGGTAAATAACAAAATTAAAGCAGAAATAAATAAGTTATTTGAAACCAATGAGAACAAAGATAACATACCGGAATTTCTGGGACACAGCTAAAGCAGTGTTTGGAGGGAAATTTATAGCACTAAATGACCAGAGGAGGAAGCAGGAAAGATCTGAAATTGACAGCCTAACATCACAATTTAAAGAACCAGAAAAGCAAGAGCAAACAAATTCAAAAGCTAGCAGAAGACAAGAAATAACCAAGATCAGAGCAGAACTGAAGGAGATAGAGACAAGAAAAACCCTTCACAAAAAATCAGTGAATCTGGGAGCTTTTTTTTTTTTTTTTAAAGATTAACAAAATAAACTGCTAACCAGACTGATAAGCAAGAAAAGAGAGAAGAATCAAATAGACCTAATACAAAATGAAAAAGGGAATATCACCACTGATCCCACAGAAATACAAACTACCATTAGAGAATAATGTAAACACTTCTATGCAAATAAGTTGATCCCACAGAAATAAACTACCATCAGAGAATAGTGTAAACACCTCTATGCAAATAAATTGATCCCACAGAAATACAAACTACCATCAGAGAATAAACACCTCTATGCAAATATACTAGAAAATCTAGAAGAAATGGATAAATTCCTGGACACATACACTCTTCAGGAAGACTAAACCAGGAAGAAGTCAAATCCCTGAATAGACCAATAACAAGTTCTGAAGTGGAGGCAATAATTAATAGCCTACCAGCCAAAAAAGCCCAGGACCAGACAGATTCACAGCCAAATTCTACCAGAGGTACAAAGAGGAGCTGGTACTATTCCTTCTGAAAATATTCCCAAAAAAAAAAACAAAAAAAGAAAAAAGAAAATGAGAAACTCCTCCCTAACTCATTTTATGAGGCTAGCATCATCCTGACACCAAAACCTGGCAGAAACACAACAAAAAAAGAAAATTTCAGGCCAATATCCCTGATAAGCAATGATGCAGAAATCCTCAATAAAATATTGGCAAACTGAATCCATCAGCGCTTCAAAAAATGTACCCCCCATGATCAAGTTGGCTTCACCCCTGGGATGCAAGGCTGGTTCACCATACACAAATCAATAAACATAATCCATCACAAAAACAGAACCCATGACAAAAACCCAACATGACTATCTCAATTGATTCAGAAAGGGCCTTTGATAAAATTCGGTACCCCTTCATGCTAAAAACTCTCAATAAACTAGGTATTGATGCAACATTTCTCAAAATAATAAGATATATTTATGACAAACTCACAGCCAATATCATTCTGAATGGGCAAAAGCTGGAAGCATTCCCTTTGAAAATTGGCACAAGACAAGAATGCCCTCTCTTATCACTCCTCTTTAACACAGTGTTGGAAGTGCTGGCTAAGGCAAATCGGGGAAGTGAAAAAAATTGACAGTATTCAAATAGGAAGAGGGGAAGTCCAATTGTCTCTGTTTGCAGATGACATGATTGTATTTATAAAACCCCATCGTCTCAGCCCAAAACCTTCTTAAGCCGATAAGCAACTTCAGCAAAGTCTCAGGATACAAAATCAATGTGCAGAAAATCACAAGCATTCCTATAAACCAATAATAGACAAACAGAGATCCAAATCATGAGTGAACTCCCATTCACAATTGCTACAAAGAGAATAAAATACCTAGGAATATAACTTACAAGGGATGTGAACGACCTCTTCAAGGAGAACTACAAACCACTGCTCAAGGAAGTAAGAGAGGACCCAAGCAAATGGAAAAACATTCCATGCTTATGGATAGGAAGAATCAATATTGTGAAAATTCCCATACTTCCCAAAGTAATTTATAGATTCAATGCTATCCCCATCAAGCTACCATTGACTTTCTTCACAGAATCAGTAAAAACGACTTTAAATTTCATATGAAACCAAAAAAGAGCTCGTATAGCTAAGACAATCCTAAGCAAAAGGAGCAAAGCTGGAGGCCTCACTCTACCTGACTTCAAACTTGTACTACAAAGCTACAATAACCAAAAGAGCATGGCACTGTTACCAAAGCAAATATATAGACCAATGGAACAGAACAGAGGCCTCAGAAATAATGCCACACATCTACAACCACCTGATCTTTGACAAACCTAACAAAAACAAGCCATGGGAAATGGATTCCCTATTTAATAAATGGTGTTGGGAAAACTGGGTAGCCACGTGCAGGAAGCTGAAACTGGATCCCTTCCTTACACCTTATACAGAAATTAACTCAAGATGGATTAAAGACTTACACATAAAACCTTAAAACCATAAAAACCCTAGAAGAAAACCTAGGCAATACCATTCAGGCCATAGGCATGGGCAAAGACTTCATGACTAAAACACCAAAAGCAATAGCAACAAAAGTAGATCACCTGAGGTCAGGAGTTCAAGACCAGCCTGGCCAACTTAGTGAAACCCTGTCTCTACTAAAAATACAAAATTAGCTGGGTGTGGTGTCACACACCTGTAATTCCAGCTACTTGGGAGGCTAAGGCAGGAGAATCACTTGAACCCAAGAGATGGAGGTTGCAGTAAGCCAAGATTATGCCATTGCACTCCAGCCTGGGCAACAGAGTGAGACTCCATCACTCCATCACACACACACACACACACACACACACACACACACACACACAGAAAGAAAGAAAGAAAGAAAGAAAAAAAAGAAAAGATCTTATATGGCAAAGTTTTGTCCTAAAGTAAAATGATTAGTTTTTTAAGAAAGGAGCATGTTTAGGACAAAACACAACGTCCAAGCGTGTCATAAATGGTCTGTGTAAATTGTCACAATTGTGAGACATTTCCTTTCTGTTATCTGTTTTTGTTTGTTTGTTTGCTTTCAAAATTTCTCAGATTGATTTCTCAGAACTTAAACTTCTGCTGTACCCTGCTGCTTTCAGCCTTTCTCCCTTTGAAAAGGTCTGGCATGTTAACTCTCTCCTTCAACTTTTGTTGGCTCCTGTAACATTTCTTCCCCCACTCTAGTTCTAAATCTGTTGTTATTGCCTGATGCTGAAATGCTTTATCTTGAAGGTTTAAAAAAGGCATTGTTTTCCAATATAACTTAAATCTATATTCTTGGTTTTTCTTAATATGTTTTAGGGGCCAGAGGCCCTCTGAAGTTTTGCCAAAAAAAAAAAAAAAAAAAAATCAACTCAGAAAAGATAGATTAATGGAGAAAAAGTTACATAAATTTGTTTAGTGTGTATATATAGCAATTTTCAGAATAAAAGCCTAAGATACAGAGGAAATTGTTCATTTTTATGCTTAGGTTCAACAAGATGTGGACTATTATATAAAATAATAATTAAACAAAAGGGTATAATTTAATGCTAGTAGACTACCTGGCAAGACCTTTCTGTCTAGATTCTTCCTAACCTCTCTGTGCATGCATTTCCTTCCTTCTGGGTATGTGATCTTATGACCTACAGTCCAACTAGAAAGGTTAGGTTCTTTCTTTTTCCTTCCTTCCTTCCTTCCTTCCTTCCTTCCTTCCTTCCTTCCTTCCTTCCTTCCTTCCTTCTTCCTTTTTTTTTCTCTTCTCTTCTTTCTTTCGTTTTCTTCCTTTCTTCTTTCTTTTCTTTCTGTCTTTCTTCCTCCCCTCCCCCACCTCCCATCCCCTTCCTTCTCTTTCTCTTCTTTCTCTTCTCTTTCTGATGAAGGCTTTCCCAGGCTGGAGTGCAATGGTGCGATCTTGGCTTGATGCAACCTCTGCCTCCCAGGTTCAAGTGATTTCCCTGCCTCAGCCTCCTGAGTAGCTGGGATTACAGGAACATGCCACCATGCCCAGCTAATTTTTGCACTTTTAGTAGAGATAGGGCTTCACCATGTTGATCAGGCTGGTCTCAAACTCCTGACCTCATGATCCACCGCCTTGGGCTCCCAAAGTGCTGGGATTATAGGCATGAGCCGCTGTGCCCAGCCAGAAAGGTTAGGTTGTTTCTCTTTTTTTTTTTTAATTGCATTTTAGGTTTTGGGTTACATGTGAAAAACATGCAAGATTGTTGCATAGCTACCCACATGGCAGTGTGATTTGCTGCCTTCCTCCCCATCACCTATATCTGCCATTTCTCCCCATGCTATCTCTCCTCAACTCCTCTTATGGCCATATTCTTACACAGAAAGGCACAGAAAAATTAGAGTAATAGTTTTTAGGTTTTATGGCTGGTTTGGAAGAAAATGAGTTCTGGTTTCTAGGACCTGCTGTAGGGAAGAGAGATTCTAGTAGCTATGGCCAACCTTGAGGGAAATGGGACTAAGAGAGGGAAGGGCAAAAGAAAGCCAAAGAAAACCTTTTTCTTCTAAGGCTGCTCCTGAGGCTTCCATTTTGGGGTATGATTTTTTCAGAACCCCAACATATGTCTAAAATGTTCAATACAATCAGACAATTTCCCCTGCTGTTGCTGAGCACATGTTTCCCTGCTCAGGGTCTTTATAATATAATGTCCACTCAACCCTGGACATGTTCTTCATGTATCTGATTAATTCCTTCTGTATACATGTCTATGCTTTCTGCAAACATATTCTTGATTAACTCTACAACCCCCCCCAACCATGAAGAATCATGAAAAATTATTGTATTTCAACTGTAAGAGCCCAACATCTAAGAAACTTAACTCTCAGTAAAAATCATGAACCACTCATTCATTCATGGCACCATCAAATATTTCTGCATGATGAAATTTTGGCTCTCTTTTAGGTGTTTGGCTGACCCAATAAATCATTACAGGACTATTCCTAGCCACGCATTACACATCAGACACAATAGCTACTGTCTCCTCCATCACATACATCTGCTGAGAAGTGAATTCTGGCTGCATTATTTGGTATCTACATGCCAATGGAGCCTCACCATTTTTTTTTTTTTGAGATGAAGTTTTGCTCTCCTTGCCCAGGCTGGAGTGCAATGGCGTGATCTCTGCTCACTGCAACCTCCACTTCTCAGGTTCAAGTGATTCTCCTGCCTAAGCCTCCCAAGTAGCTGGGATTATAGGCATGTGCCACTACACCCAGCTAATTTTGTTTTTAGTATCGACGGGGTTTCTCCATGTTGGTCAGGCTGGTCTCGAACTCCCGACCTCAGGTGATCCACTGCCTCAACCTCCCAAAGTGCTGGCATTACAGGCATGAACCACTGTGCCTGGCCTCAATATTCTTTACTATTTATTCTGACATGTAGAATGAGGCCTATACTATAGATCTTATACTTTTCTTTCTTTTTTTTAATTATACTTTAAGTTCTGGGGTACATGTGCAGATGTTGTAGGATTGTTACATAGGATTGCACATGCCATGGTGGTTAACTGTACATTGTACATCTATGCATTATCATACATTAAACTTCTGTCCCCATGAATATTAAGCAAACAACTTTATATCGACCTATCACATATCTTGTTAACCTCCCATGAAGCAGAACTCACGTGTATATCTACTGTCCAGTTCAATAACTCCTTAATATTGCATAGTAGATTTAGTCATTTATCATACATTGCACATCCAATTCAAGTCATTTCTTGTCAACATGCTTATCACCTCCAACCTAATTTCTTGACTACCAAACTTTGAGAAGCTAGCAATCCATTCAGGAAGTACTACCCTTCTCATTCTGGACCCATTTGCACTTCGGGGTGAATATACTGAAACTATACGTGGCATCTGGTTCTTATATTAGGGCCTTGTTCATCCAGAATGCCCACACGTTCTCCTTAAATAAGGCATCTTCATGGAATAGTGACTAATCAACTCATGATAACTCATGGGAGGACTGCCATGCACTTGTTTTTTTAAATTTGGGGATGCTATGATCCAGCATGGGGGGAGCCTGGACCCAGCCAACTGGATTGTAACTGGAGTTAAATTGAATGTCATGAGAGAGCATTTACCACCACAAGGTGCTTAGTTCACCCAAACTTAACGGATATAATGATAATAAAACACATGTTTATGCATGTTTACGTACATCTACACATGCTTTCCCCCACGTATATACCTGATTAACTCCACATGCTCCCTGCCATGGTTTTCCCTAGGTTTGGCTTTCAGGTTATCCAAATGTGCTTCCCATAAGGAAAAACAATCACCGGTGAAGTTTTTTGTTTGTTTGTTTGTTTGTTTTTAACCTTTTTGATAACTAGCCTAAAAAACAAAGATTTTACATTTTATAAAGATAATTCCTCTGTTGTGTTTATTAGAAAAAATTACTCAAAAATCAAACTTTAAAAGGGTTAAGGCTTTTACATCCATATAACTTTCTATTTTGCTTCTAACATCTTTTAATTGTCACTCTGGTTAAATAAATACTGATTATTTTCTAATGACCTATAATTCTATTTTAACAAAATGTTTTGAGGCTTTCATCATCTTTTGACAAACCTCCTCAAGAAATCAAATCCTAAATTGTCTCTGACTTAGACTTATTGCTGGGAGATTATAAAAAATATAAAAATTAATCACTCCAAGGTTGTAGAATCTTTCTACAGCTTCTAAGTCATAAACTCTAGTATCATCACCTCCAGCCTAATGATTAGATAGCAGTTAAGCTACTCCTTCAAGCCCCATTTAAAAAAATGTCTTTGCTGAATTTTGTTAACTAACCCTTGTGCTGTTAAGTTGCAGGACTTTGACTCCTGGGAATCCCTATGTCCTCTAAGGAGCACTGGCTCCTACTGAATCTTAAACATCAATGCTAGTATCTGACACCAAACTCAAGTTAACCAAAGGCTCATCTTTAGACACAGGAAAAGGCACCAATCAAAATAAACTGCTTTCATGTGACTGACATTAGATCAGACCTATATAGTAATACAAAGGCATAATATCCCTTTAATATTTTTGTCTCTAAGTTAATATATTTATTCTATGTCTTCATACTAGATAATCTAAATATTTAGCTACCTGTGAATTTACTTTCTCCTGTCATTGTCCGAGCTAAGCAGTGCTTATGTCCTTTTTGTTTAAAATGTTGCTAATGTTATACGTAGTTTACAAAATTAGATAAAACAACAAAATTTCTACCCTCCATCCCCCAAATTTAAAAACATTTAGAATCCTACTGGGCCTAATCTATTTTTATTGCTAATTCCCTGCTGCTAAGACTGTAAACACCTTTCCTCTATGCCCAGGGACTATTGTGGAATAGGTATGTGTGTAAGATTATAAGGGCTGATTTTGAGAGAGAAAGTTAGTTTAGATTCTCCAAATCAAGGACAGGCACATAGATGTCTACACAGCTGAAACTTTGCCTACTGGACCATTATGTGGCCCCTTTCTATCCATTTCAACCACAAAGAATTTCCTGCTTTAGATATATATTTATTTTTTTAAATCAGCTACCTTAAGACAGATTTCTAAAAAGACCTCAAAATGCATGGTAGTACAATGAAAGTCTCTAAATTCCTTAGCTTAAATAGTTTTAACATAATGCTTTTTAAAATATGACTAATTAGGCCGATTGCAGTGGCTCACGCCTGTAATCCTAGAACTTTGCGGGGGCTGAGGCAGGCGGATCACCACGAGTTCGAGACCAGTATGGTCAACAAGATGAAACCTTGCCTTTACTAAAAATACAAAAATTAGTCAGGTGTGGTGGTACATGCCTGTAGTCCCAGCTACTCGGGAGGCTGAGGCACAAGAATCACTTGAATCCAGGAGGCGGAGATTGTGGTGAGCCAGGATTGCCCCACTGCATTCCAGCCTAGTGACAGAGTAAGACTCTGACTCAAAACAACAACAAATAGATATATATGTAAAACTAATTATTACAAGCCAAGATTATAGTTGCTTATTTCATTAAATTTATAAATAAGTCAATTTTATAACCTTGACTTTTGGCTTTTCTATTGCTTAAAGGACTTTGAGGTTAATAAATACCTGCCCATCTCCATGCCTATTTTGTCTAGAACATTTAATTGGCTACAATTCTTTTTACGTTAAGTCCCTTGGCTCTAGGGGTCCCACTGAGGTACATGATGGACCTGGGGCAGGTATCCATACCACCACACAGGGCTGTGAGACCAAGTAAAAGTTTGGCCAGTAATGTTGCCTGGCCAATCTTGGCCAGAAAGGGGAGAATATAAACTAAAAATGAAATTCTAAGCCACCTAAGAGACTAAATAGACCCTCTTCTTGGCCAAGGCGATCCCAAAGAAACCTGAAAAACTAGTTGAGGCTACGGTGAGAAGTAGGGGGTGGGATGTACCTCATTATATCCTCCCCACTTTAGGGTTTAGACACAAGTGACCAGCCTTAACATTTAACATACAGATCATGACTGGAGCAGTGGCTCACACCTGCAATTCCAACACTTTGGTAGGCCAAGGTGGGATGATTGCTTGAGCCTAGGAGTTCTAGATCAGCCTGGGCAATACAGTGAGATCCCATCTCTACAAAAAATATTTTAAAAATTAGTCAGGTGTGATGGTGAGCACCTGTGGTCCCAGCTGCTCCAAAGGCTGAGGTGGAAGGATTGCTTGAGCATGGGAGATTAAGGATACGGTGAGCTATGATTGCACCACTGCACTCCAGCCTGTTCAGTAGAGCACAAGCCCATCTCAAAAATAAATTTAAAAAATTTAAAATAAATAAAAAATAAAATACTGATCATGAGACTGACAAAACAAACCCTTTATAACAATAAAAAACCAAGTTATAAACACGACCTAAGACCATGCCAGGCAAAGGTTAAGTCACACACTCTTACACTTTAAAGGGACATTATATTCTAATTGCCACAAGGATTTTCTTTTCCATCAGCAGCCAAAAAAGCACTATTCTCTACATAAACTGACTAACTGATCCCCAGCTCCTCTTTCCCCCACCATAGCTACAACTTTAACTAGACAAGAGATTGATTTCAGTAACTTTTTCTTGATAAAAATGCGACCAACTATGGACTAGTTGTGGCCAATTTACAGAAATTATACACATGCATGGCTTTGTGACCTGAAAAGAGCTTTTGACATAATGGCCTAATTATAATACATTTAAATGTTAAGTCTCCACTACAAAATAGACAAAGACCATATATTACATACATATTGGTTCAATATTCATGTGTCAGGACCACCTTCATAAATATGCGTAGCTTCTCTTGTAGCTTATTCAATACGTATAGTCAGCTAACTTGTTGTCATCTCCCCACAGAAGCTCTGGTTGCAATTCACAATGAAAAACATGCATTGTAATTTTTTTTTTTTTTTTTTTTTTTTTTTTTGTGACAGAGTCTTGCTCTGTCACCAGGCTAGAGTTCAGTTGTGTGATCTTGGCTCACTGTAACCTCAATCTCCCAGGTTCAAGTGATTCTCCCTTTCAGCCTCCCGAGTAGCCTGGATTACAGGCGCGCACCACCACACCCAGCTAATTTTTGTATTTTTAGTAGAGATGGGGTTTCACTATGTTGTCCAGGATGGTCTCGATCTCTTGACCTAGTGATCTGCCCGCCTCAGCCTCCCAAAGTGCTGGGGTTACAGGCATGTGCCACCGTGCCCAGCCAACATGTACTGTAATTAAGAATAAATGCTGCATGTACATCCTGGATAACTCTGAAAACATATCCTCAGCTCTACAAGACATATACAATCAAATTAATGCTATATCTAATCCCACAATGCTCTAAAATCAATGACTCTCCTCATGGTTTAGATCAGCCTCCTCCTTATAAAAAATATTGCTCATTATTTTAGCCATGATTCTAGGGATAGGTTTATTCCTCCACTGTGAACTATATTGCTATTACACACACACTATAACATTCCAGCAATCTCTTTTGGGAGCCCAAGGACCCACGAATACTTGCCACTCTGGATTCAACTCCAGGTTCCATTCCATGCCCCGCCCCTGCAACTATACCAATTTTCAGCAAAAAGTAGTCAATTAGTGAAAGCTTCAGTATGATTTTAGCTGTGGGTCTGTCATATACAGCTTTTATTTTGCTCAGGTATGTTTCTTCTATCCTCAGTTTTTTAAGGGTTTTTGATCATGAAGGAATGTTGAATTTTATCAAATGCTTTTTCGTCATTAATTAAAATGATCATGTGGTTTTTATCCTTCATTCTATTGATACGATGCATCATGTTGATTGAATTACATATGTTGAACATCCTTGCATCCCAGGGATAAATCCCATTTGGTCTTGAGGAGTGACCTTTCTAATTTATTGTTGAATTAGAATGCTAGTATTTTTGCTAGTATATTTTGAGGCAATTTACATCAACATTCATCAGAGACATTGCCTGTAGTTTTCTTTTTTTGATGTGTCTTTGTCTGATTTTGGTATCAGGGTAATACTGGCTTTGTAGAATGAATTTGAAAGTATTTCTTCGTCTTCTATTTTTTGGAATAGTATGAGTAGGATTGGTATTTGTTCTTTTCTAAATGTTTCATAGAATTCAGCAGTGAAGCCATTAAATCTTGGGCTTTTCTTTACTGGGTGACTTTTTATTACGGCTTCAATTTCATTACTTGTTATTAATCTGTTCAGGTTTTCGACTTATTCCTAATTCAATCTTGGTAGGTTGTATATATCTCAGTATTTGTTCATTTCCCCTAGATTTTTCAATTTATTGGCTTATAGTTAGTCGTAGTAGCCACTAATGATCCTTTGCATTTCTGCAGTATCAGTCGTAATGTCTCGTTTTTTATTTCTGATTTTATTTATTTGGATCTTCTCTCTTTTTCCTTCATTTTGACTAAAGCTTCGTCAATTTTGTTTAACTTCTTTTAAAAAAACAACTTTTTGTTTCATTGATCTTTGTTTTTTTTTTTAATTTTAATTTCATTTATTTCCATTCTGAATTTCATTTCTTTTGATATATAATTTTGGGTTTGATTTGATCTTGCTTTTCTTGTTCTTTAAGATACATCATTAGATTATTTGAAGTTTTTCCTCTTTTGTGATGTAGGCACTTATAGCTATAAACTTCCCTGTTAGTACTGCTTTTTCTATATCTCGGAGGCCGAGGCAGGCAGATCACAAGGTCAGGAGATCGAGACTATCCTGGCTAACATGGTGAAACCCCCATCTCTACTAAATATGGGTTTGGGTATGTTGTGTTTCCATTATGAAGACATTTTTCAATTCTTTTCTTAATGTCTTCATTGACCCACTGGTCATGCAGGAGCATATTGTTCAATTTCTATATAGTTTTTATATAACTTTTATATAGTTTCCAAAAATTCCTCCAGTTATTACTTTCTAGTTTTATTACATTGTGGTCAGAGTTGATGCTTGATATTATTTCAGTTTTTTACAAATAGCTTAAGACTTGTTTTGTGACCTAACATATGGTCTCTCCTTGAGAATGATCCATGTACTGAGGAAAAAAATGTGTTTTCTGTAGCTCTTGAATGAAATGTTCTGTAAATATCTTTTGGATTTATTTGGTCTATAGTGCAGATTAAATCTCATATTTCTTTGTTGGTTTTCTGCCTAGAAGATCTGTCCAATGCTGGAAGTGAGGTATTGATGTTTCCAGCTATTATTGTATTAGGACCTATCTTTCTCTTTATCTCTAATAATATTTCCTTTATATAGCTGGATGCTCCAGTATTGGGTGAATATGTATTTAAAATTGTTGGCCAGGCACAGTGGCTCATGCCTGTAATTTCAGCACTTTGGGAGTCCAACGCAGGTGGATCACAAAGTCAGGATAACGAGACCATCTTGGCTAACATGGTGAAACCCAGTCTCTGCCACAAAAAATTAGCCAGGCATAGTGGCACGTGCCTGTAGTCCCGGCTACTTGGGAAGCTGAGGCAGGAGAATCACTTAAACCGGGAGGCGGAGGTTGCAGAGAGCTGAGATGGCGCCACTGCATTCCAGCCTGGGCAACAGACGGAGACTCCATCTCAAAAAAAAAAAACTTTTTATATCTTCTTCAGATATATCCTTTTATCATTATATAGTGACCTTCTTTGTTTCTTCTTGTAGTTTTTGTTTTGAAGTCTATTTTGTCTGATACAAGCATAAAACACCTTTTTTTTGTTTGTTTGTTTCCATTGGCATGGAATAACGTTTTGCATCCCTTTATTTTCAGTCTGTGTGTGTCTTTATAGGTGAAGTGTGTTTCTTGTAGGCAATGGGTCAATGGGTTTTTTTAATCCATTCAGCCTGTGTCTTTAGATTGACGGGTTTAGTTCATTCACATTCACTGTTATTATTGATAAGTAAGGACTTACTCCTGCCATTTTGTTTTCATTTTCTGGTTGTTTTGTGGTCTTCTCTTCCTTCTCTCTTTCATTCCTGTCTACCTCTAGTAAAGATGATTTTCTCTGGCAATATGGTTTAGTTTCTTGCTTCTTATTTTTGGGTATCAATTGTATGGTTTTTGGTTTGAGGTTACCATGAAGCTTGCAAATACTATCTTATAATCCATTATTTTAACCTGGTAACAACAACACTATTTGCATAAAAAAAACAAGCAAAAAGAAAACAAGTAAAAACTCATAATTTTGTTCCCCATCTTTTTAACTTTTTTGATTTCTCTTTATAGCTTATGGTGCTGTGTCTTGAAAAGTTGTACTTATCATTTTTGGTTGGTTCATCATTTAGTCTTTCTACTTAAGATAAGAGTGGTTTACATATGACTGTTACAATGTTATCAGATTCTGTGTTTCTCTATCCACTTACTATGATCAGTGAGTTTTGTACCTTCGGGTAATTATTTATTGCTCATTAATGTCTTTTTTTTCTGATTGAAGTACTCTATTTAGCATTTCTCGTAGGACAGGTCTGTTGTTTATGAAATCCCTCAGCTTTTGTTTGTCTGAAAAAGTCTATTTCTTCTTCATGTCTAAAGGATATTTTTGCTGGATATATTATTCTAGGGTGAAAGGTTTTTTTTTTTTCCCAGCACTTTAAATACGTCATGTCACTCTTTCCTGACCTGTAAGGTTTCCACTGAACAGTCCTGCTAGACGTATGGGAGTGCCATTGTATGCTATTTACTTCTTTTCTCTTGCTGCTTTTAGGATCTTTTCTTTATTCTTTATTATTATTTATTTATTTACTTATTTTAGAGATGGGGTCTCACTATGTTGCCCAGGCTGGAGTGCAGTGGCTATTCACAGGCATGATCCCACTACTGATCAGCACAGGAGTTTTGACCTGTTCCATTTCTGACCTGGGCCGGTTCATATCTCCTTAGGCAACCTGGTGGTCCCCTGCTCCTGGGAGGCTACCATATTGATGCTGAACTTAGTGCAGACACTAGATCGGCATAGCACACTACAGCCCAGAACTCCTGGACTCAAGTGATCCTCCAGCCTCAGCCTCCCAAGTAGCTGGGACTACAGGCACGTGCCACCATGCCTGGCCCTTTCTTTATTCTTGACCTTTGGGAGTTTGATTATTAAATGCCTTGAGGTAGTCTTTTTTTGGGTTAAATCTGCTTGGTGTTCTATAACCTTATTGTGCTTGGTTATTAATATCTTTATCTATGTTTGGGAAGTTCTCTGTTATTTTCCCTTTGAATAAACTTTCTACCCGGTCTCTTTCTCCACCTCCTCTTTAAAGCCAATAACTCTTAAACTTGCTCCCTTGAGGCAGTTTTATAGATCCCATAGGTGTGCTCTATTGTTTTTTATTCTTTTTCTCTTGTCTCCTCTGACTGTATTTTCAAATAGCTTGTCCTCAAGTTCATTAATTCTTCTGCTTGATCAATTCTGCTATTAAAGGACTTTGATGCATTTGTCAGTATGCCAATTGCATTTTTCAGCTTCAGAATTATTTCAATCTCTTTGCTAAATTTATCTGACAGAATTCTGAAATCCTTCGCTGTGTTATCTTGAATTCTTTGAGTTTCTTCAAACAGCGATTTTGAATTCTCTGTCTGAAAGGGCACATATTTCTGTTTCCCTAGGATTAATTTCTGGTGACTTATTTACTTCTTTTGGTGAAGTCATGCTTTCCTGGATGGTGTTGATGCTAGCAGGTGTTCCTTGATGTCTGGGCATTGAAAAGTTAGGTATTTATTGTAGTCTTAATTGTCTTGTCTTATTTGTAGCTGTCCTTCTGGGAAAGGATTTCCAGGTATTTGAAAGGACCTGGGTGTTGTAATCCAAGCTGCTTCTTCTTTAGAGGGCACCTCTAACCCAGTAATGCTGTGGTTTTTGCAGATTCATAAAGGTACTGCCTTGATAGTCTTGGACAGGGTCTTGGAGGATTCTCTGGATTACCAGGCAGAGACTCTTGTTCTTTTCTTTTACTTTCTCCCAAACATACTGAGTCTCTTTCTCTCTGTTCTGAGCCACCTAAAGCTGGGAGTGAAGTGACACAAGCACCACTATGGCCACCACCACTAGGAATGCACTGGATCAGACCTGACACCAGCACAGCACTGGGTCTTACCCAAGGCCTGCTGTAACCACTCCCTGGCTACTGCCTATGTTTGCTGAAGACCATGGGGCTCAACAATCAGCAGATGGCAAAGTCAGCCAGGCCTGTATTCTTCCTTTCAGGGTGGTGAGGTCCCCAGGATGGGTCCAGAAGTGCCATCTGGAAGTTAGGGACTAGAGTAAAAAACCTAGAAGTCTACTTTTTAGTTTATTGTCTTGCGACCGAGCAGGCACTCAACCCACAAGATGCAGTTCTCACTCTTCCCTCCCCTTTTCTTTCTTTTTTTTGAGATGGAGTCTCCCTCTGTCACCCAGGCTGGAGTGCAATGGCATGATCTCAGCTGACTGCAACCTCCACCTCCTGAGTTCAAGCAATTCTCCTGTTTCAGTCTCCTGAGTAGCTGGGACTACAGGTGCATAACACCACGTCTGGCTAATTTTTGTATTTTTAGTAGAGGTAGGGTTTCATCATATTGGTCATCCCTCCCCTTTTCAAAGGCAGAGGAGCCTGACCCTGTAACTACTGCCCACCCCTCTACCCTAACAGCCTTGAGGAGTGCTACCAGACTACCATGGATGTTCCCTTAAGGCCCTAGGTCTCTTAAGTCAGCTTGTGGTGAATGCTGCCTGTCCTGGGACTCACCCTTCAGGGCAATGGGCCTATCTGGCCCAGGGTGGGTTCAGAAATGTGTGAAGTCAAGTCCTGGAATTGGGGACCCCAAGATTTTACTTGGTGCTCGACTCCCTTGTGGTAGTGTTGGTACCTAAGGTGCAACAAGACACAGCCCCGTTTACTTTTCCCTCTGCTTTTCTCAGGCAGGAGGAGTTTTGCCCCATACCATCACAGCTAGCAATGTGTTGAGTCTCACCTGAAGCCAGCAAGTCTCAGAGGCTCACCCCAGGCCCTTGGCATAGTACCCTGGTATCGCTGCTGTTTACTCAGGGCCCAAGGGCTTTTCAGTTAGCATGTGATGAATGCTGCCAGGACTGTGTCCTTTCATTCAAGGCAGTGGGTTCCCTTCTAGCCCAGGATATGTCTAGAAATGTTGACTGGGGCTTGGGTCTGGAACGGGGGCCTCATGACTCTGACCAGTGCCCTATGTAGCTGAGCTGGTATCCAAGATGCAAGGCAAAGTCCTCTTTTTCTATCTTCTCTCCTTGAGCAGAAAGAAAATGTCTCTTTTAAAGCTACAACTTGTGCAGCCCAGAGGCGTGAAGCCAGTACTCCCTTGGCTGCCTCAGCTAGTATCTCAGCATGTCACATGCCCCCTCAGTCCGCTAGGTCTCTGGGCATTGTTCAGCCCTAGGACTTGCCTAAGAGTTGCAATCCTTATGGCCTAGACTGCCTTTCAAGTTTGGCCCTTGGTGGCGAGGTCTGTGGCCACTCATGTTCAGACTGCTGGGATTGACAGTTCCCCTCTGGCTAGGACTGGTTTAAGTGCTCCCTCTGTAAGTGGACATCAGCTGAGTTTAGTCTGGTTTTTCTTTCTCCTCTAACAGGACAGTGCTGAGTTAGTTCATTGCCCCACAGTTGATGTGTCCTCCTTCTCCCAGCGCCCAGAGACATTCTCCACAACACACCACGGCTGCTGCGGGTAGGGGAGGGGCAGCATCAAGATTCAGGACTGGTTTTTAATCAGTCCAGTGCCTCTTTTAGTGATATAAAGTTAAAACCAGGTACTATGTGTGCTCACCTGAGTTTTGATTTTTATGAAGGTGTTTTTTTCTATGTAGTTGTTAACTTGGTGTCCTTGCCAGGGGGACCATTGGTGGAGCTTTGTATTCCAACATCTTACTCTGCCTCTCACCTACTATTTCTTCCTTTCCTTTCCTCTCACGTCTTCATTTCTTCCCTCTCTAGACACTCCCCTCTGGCAATGCATGTTTATCTAATGATTCTCTTGCTTTAAAAATCCCAGAGGCGGCTGGGCGCAGTGGCTCAAGCCTGTAATCCCAGCACGGGTGGATCACGAGGTCAACAGATCGAGACCATCCTGGTCAACATGGTGAAACCCTGTCTCTACTAAAAATACAAAAAATGAGCTGGGCATGGTGGCACATGCCTGTAATCCTGCTACTCTGGAGGCTGAGACAGGAGAATTGCCTGAACCCGGGAGGTGAGCCGAGATCGCGCCATCGCACTCCAGCCTGGGTAACAAGAGCGAAACTCCATCTCAAAAAAAAAAAAAAAAAAAAATCCCAGAGGCTGATCTTGAAACAAACCAGGCAGGGAGACCCCATTGCAGAATCCTCCTGCTTAGAAGGAATCACGAACAATCAGTGCATCATCTGGCTGAAGTCAAGATGACACCAAACAGACCTCCTGACAGGTAACCTACCTGAGATAGCCATCAGAACAAGACACACAGACCCTATACCCCACACCACTTCCACATATCTCCCATACCAAGTTTCTCTTCAAAAACTACTGTGATACATTTTAAAATTCAAGATGATACTTTAAAATGCTAGCTCATCATCTATGGTTTACTGGCTCTCTGATGAACTGGCTTTTCTCCCCACTACCTTTTCTCTCATGTCTGGCTTTCAAGCAGTAAGCAGCCAAACCAGGTGCCCCTAGTATGGGTTCTCAGCATAGCCCACATTTCTTTTTGGAAACCGCATCACACTTAACATTCTTTATTAAATTTCTGTTTTCCTTTCCATAGTATATGGCACAAAAGGTCAGGGATCATCATGTCTACCTTTCACCTCTTTCTCACGAGCTTTCCCTGAGTTATCTATGGCACTCAACCCATTTTGTTTGAAGAATGAACGCATCAGTTGACCGCAATTTCTCTGTTCTTTGACTTGACCCTAGTTTTGGGAAGCCCACTTGTGATGCACAGTTTCTAGAAATTAGAGTATGTGCCTCTTTTCTGGCTCAACTCCTCTCGGTTTTTTACCTCAGTGGACTTTCCCTTGCCCAGCAGAACTCCTCCCCTGTAGGAAGAAGTCTGTAGCAGGTAGGGTGGGGAAAAGCTCTATTAAGGAGACAGAATTTTTATATTGCAGGGGCTAGAAAGGGGAAATCTGTACCAAATTCCCAGTATCGTGTTGAAATGAAACAGCAAGGCCAAGTTAAGCTGTCCAGATTGCCTCTCTCACTACCACTCTTGGTGGGGAGGGGAGAGGGCAGATGAAGATCATTGCAGTGGCAAAGGAAATGGAGGTAGGTGTATATGCACTGGCTATTCATTGCCTTCTCTGGAAGTCCTTGAATGTTTCTAATTCTTGCTATTTTTCTGTAAGATGAAGATACAGAAACACACAGAATTAGCTATTTCCACTAACACTGTATGCTTACAAGAATTGAAGGGTCTTCTTATCTTTGATCATCTGTGTATTTTTTTTTCACTCAAAAATGTTTACTGGGACCTTCATTGTTCAGGTTTGGGGCCATGGGCACAGAATGCAAAGATTAATATGGGAAAGAGTCTTTGAAAAAAAAAACTCATTTATTTTTTAAATTATTTTTTTGAGATAGAATTTCCCTTCGTCGCCCAGGCTGGAGTGCAACCCCAGGCTCCCCCTCCCAGGCCCAAGCCATTCGCCGGTCTCAGCTGAGATTATAGGCATACCCATCATGCCCAGCTAATTTTTGTATTTTTAGTAGAGATGGCGTTTTGTCATGTTGGCCAGGCTGGACTCCTGACCTCAAGTGACATTCCCAACTCAGCCTCCCAAAGTGCTGGGATTACAGTCATAAGCCACTGTGCCTGGCTCATCTTTTTTTTTTTTTTTTCTCCTGAAATTAGTTTTACATCATGAAAGGAATCTGCTTTCTTGAGGCATGTACCTCCTGGCTGGAAAGAAAAACCATTGATTTTAATGTGTGGTACAATGTGGTAGATGCTTTGACAGGTAGATAGGTGCAGTGCTTTAGGAATTTAGAAGAGGGAGGCAGAACTTCTAGTTATTATTTGGAAGCTTGCACATTGTTATGCCTTAGACAGTCGTCATATGGGACTAAAGATTTTTATTGCATGTTTATAGATATTCCCTATATTAACAGGTTTTGAGATTTTCTACATCATCCCTTAGTTCCTGGGAGGCAATGGGACTGACAGGTTAGAAGTAGGGGACCTGCAGGCAGGTAGACTTAGATTTCAAGTCAGGGCCCCTGCCTGACCTTCCAGGTGACTGACTTAGATAAATCACTTAGTTTTCCACAACTAGGAAAGAGTGTACAAGTGCTGGGGTTAAATGACGAGATGGATGCAACACATTTATGATGGCTGGCATGTAGTAGATGCTTGTATCAATCATGTGATTGATTATAGGTTTTTTATTTGGTGGCGATGGTGGCAGTAACAAGAAACTTGTTTATATTAAGCTTCACATGACACACACAGACTTGGTTGCTGATTTTTAAAAATATGATTTATTGGTATAAAAACAATTTATCCATTATATAAATACAATATAAATATCTCTTTAAAAATATGTATAAGTTAGCCATTTATTTGAGGTAAACCTACACTTTCCACGAAATGATCTGGCTCTGAAACAGAGGATATTCAAACTGCATAGCCACTTTCCATTATTATTTCAAAACTAATACATAAAATATTTCAAGTGGTACTTCATAAAAATATAAATATCACTTACATAAATTAACTCAGCTTCACATATTTAAATATCAATAAATTAAAAATAATTAAAGTAGTGTCCTAACGCTCATACTTTTAGTTCTCCATAGAGAACAACATAGGTTCTGTGCCCAGTGGGCAGGTTTTGACCAGAAGAAGGAATGCCCATGAACAACAACGATCTTAGGTGCCCACGCTACATTTGCCGAAGAGCCCTCAGACTGTTCTGCAGGAAGTCCTTAAAGCTGCGCAGGATGAGATGCGTCGTCACGCCCTGCAGCCACTGGTCCTGTGCCTGCAGCTTCGTCAGCAGGCTGGCATTTGTGGCTGGGTCAGGGGTGGCTATTGCACTTAGATTCTTTGCCTGAAGAGAAAAGAAAGCAAAGAGGATTGTTTAAATACTGAATAAATCCTTTGTAATGGAGGGATGCTCTGGGCTATGGGATAGTGTTCAAATGTGAAATATGGGGTGAATGAGACTAATGGGGGGGGGGCCTGCCCTGAGTAGGACCCTCTACAGCAACAAACTTTTTTGTTTGTTTGTTTTGAGACAGGATCTTGCTCTGTTACCCAGTCTGGAGCGCAGTGGTGTAGAAGCAACTTCTGTCTCCTAGGTTCAAGCAATTCTTGTGCCTCAGCCTCCGGAGTAGCTGGGTTACAGGTATGTGCTACCATGCCTGGCTGATTTTTTTGCATTTTTAAGTACAGACAGGGTTTCATCATGTTGGCCAGGCTGGTCTTGAACTCCTGGCCTCAAGTGATCCACCTGCCTCAGCCTCCCAAAGTGCTGGGATTATATCAGTACTATGCCTGGCTTATAGCAACCAACTTCTAATTATCCCTTTGCTGTCTGTCTCCCATTAGACCACAAGCATCCTGAGGCAAGCACCACTATCTTTTTGTTTTTGTTTTCGTAGAGAGGGGATCATACTATGTTGTCCAGGCCGGTCTTGAACTCTTGGCCTTAGGAGTTCAAGGAGTTCTCACCTCAGGCTCCCAAAGTGCAAGGAATACAGGCATGAGCCACCAGGACTGACCAGCATCACTATCTTATTTGTCTGTATTCTGTCATATGAAATAATGCCTGGCACATAGTTCATCTTTAACCTATGAATGAAGAGCCCATACTTGAAGGCATTTTAATGTGAGCTCTTCAGTGCCTCTAAATCTAATGCTTTTCTCCAGTTTCCCTTTCACCATCCATTTAGGATCTGTTGAAAGACCACTGATCTGGTGATGTAAAGAGGACTGAAAAACACCTTTCCATACGCTCACCCACATGGGATAAGTAACTTGTGGAAGGCCTTGAACCTCTAAGTGTGGTCTTGGAATTCTGCAGCATCATCAGGGATATAAGCCTGCTAGAAATATGACTCTCGACCCCACTCAAGGCCTGCCAAGTCAGACTTCACATCACAGCAAGATGCCCAGGGAATTCCCATGCATGTGAACGTATGAGAAACCCTGGCTTAAGGCAAACAAGTAGAAATGGCAGAGGCAGGATCAGCACCAAGAGTTTCATTCTAGGCCCCTTCTTATTGAGCTTTGGCTCCTCCACAGGCTAGCCAGCAACCCTTTACTCCCTGCCATTTGAATAGCCAGCTGCTAGTGGCCAAAGCCCTTAGTACCTTCTTCCAGCCTTGAGTCTCTGGCCATTTCTCTGAACTAACTCCCTGGTAAAAGGCAGGAAAAAGAGTTGAAGCAACCACAATGAGAAGAATGCACTTGGCGATAACTAAAATCTTAAAGTCATTTTGTGCTCTTTGGTCTTTGTTTCTGTGGATCACTGGGTGGGGCTGGATGTACTTCTTTCAGCCTTTTTTTTTTTAATCTCTTACATTATGAAAAATTGATGTTAAAATCCACCTCAGTTAATATAGTTTAAAATACAGTTATTGATGTCCTTTGCAGAAGAGAGCCAACCAACCAAACAAACAAGGATTTAACAATGACTGTCAGAAACTATTTCCCAGACTCTTGTTTACACGTAGCCTTCATTTTTAGAAGCAGCATTGCATCCCTGAGTTGACCAGGACGCTGTCTTTGAGCTGTCTTCCCCATACCAAGTTGAGGGAATGAAAACATACTCACCTTTTTCTGCAGGGACTGGATCAGGCCTTTTGTACTCATCTGCACAGCTCCGGCTTGTTCCTTGCTACTCTCAAACCTGTTCTGGAGGTACTCTAGGTATACTTCAAACTCCAAAAGACCAGTGGTGATTTTCAGCAGGCAAGTCTCCTAAGAGGAAAGATGGTGGGAAAATTGGTTATCCCCAGGAGATTGAATCAATTTGAAAAGTTAAAATTGCCACAGTTCAACATCTTTTCCCTCTGCCCCTCTAGAGAACTTCAAGTACCTCTTAGGCAGCACGTTTTGGGACACTGGACAGCATCATTTTAAATAACTGGACAATCAGAGGCTCCATGTAATTAGTTTTACCCAAAGCCCAGCAGATGCTAGAATGTGGCAGTGGGGATCCTTCTCTGATTCTCTCCCTTGATATTCTTCCTGCTCTCTTGCCCTTGTCAATGCTGGGCTGGAGCCTCTTTTTATAAAATAATCAGAAGTCAGTACAGGTTGTCTCACTGTGGAGAATGATCTGGGCAGGGAGGAAGGGCAGACCTGGACCCTGCTAGGGGCAGCCAGAGAGGGAAAAGGCCCTGAGACCACCTTACTCAGGATGAACTAATTAAACCTGTGTGAGTTCCTAACATTTGACAGTTGTTAAAATCTCAACACAGTGGGACCATCTCTGGCCATACCTGTCCGAGAATAAACTACCTTAAAAAAAGCTTGAAGTTGGCCTCGTCATGAACTTTACAAAACATTTTCTACATCTACCCCCTTTTTGTTGCCACCTGGATCTTTATGTATGTAGGCACTGCAAGCAAGAGGGAGAAGTTCTGGATAAGGAATAGTGAAAAGTGAGTGGGACAAGTTTATACCTCATTGAATCCAGATTGGAAGCATCCATCTTTTTCTGCCATCTTTGGAAGGTTCAGGTTGTTTTCTGCCAGTGCCTCTTTGCTGCTTTCACACATGTTACTCTTGTTACATATCTGGGAAAGAAAACCAGAACGGTTATCACGTAAGTGCCCCTAAAACAAACACCACTAGGGGGCCTTCTCATTGTTCTACCACAGCCAGGAAAGTCTCTAAAAACAATGAAGCCGTAACTCACTGGCATCCTGACAAGCAAATTCCAGTGGAGTGGGGCACACTTGGGTTCAGTTCCAAGCTCACCTGTGACTTCAGGTGTGTTATTTAATCCTGAATCTCAGTTTGCTTATCTCTAAAAATCTCCCTTGCAAGTTTCTTTTGAAGATTATACACAATATTTATTTAAAGTGCCTGGCACATAGTAGATACTTAATGACAGCAATTTTGACAATAATTACGTGAATATAATCTATGAGATCACCTACCGCTACAATTTTACTGATAGAGTGCAGGGGTGGCAGGGAACTTGGGCAAGATCACAAATCTGGTTTGGCAGAACCAGAATTCAAGTGTGGGCTCCCAGTCCCCTCTCCTGTGTTCTTTTCTTTATACTAAATAGGACCAAAATACCTTGCGTTGAACGTGGGGAGTTGCTTTAATCTGTTTACGATTTGCCACTTTGGTGGGCTCTGAGGTATGATCTTAGCTGGAATGGCTTTGAGGAATCCTAACCATTGAGTTTACATAGCCAAAAAGTACTACAGCGGCCCTGAGAAGCTGAACATGCCTTTCAGGTGGCACTTTTCTAGTCCTTTCAAAGCCGGAGAGACAAAAAGGAGCTTCACAGACCTTACTTTTTGGTGAAGGAAAAGGAAGCCCTGAGAAGCAATGCCCTCAGCTCATGCCAAGGGTAGGCATGGATTTCAGCCCCATTCTGCATTTTCCAGAAAGGAAAGGAACCTCCTGAGACCAGGAAAGGATAAATACAGGAGTCAGTCTAGTTGGCCCTGTTGGTCTCAAATCTAAAGTGTTCTAGAACCCAGCAAAGACCTTCTAATGCAGGCAGCCCCTGTCCACACACAAGGGCAAGAGGAACGCATGCGCACAGGGGCCCATCAGCCCCATCGCCAAGACTACCCACCTCCTTTCTCAAGGCTGAGATGCCGTCGAGGATGTACCGAATGTGTTTGTCAATTCGTTCTGTAGAGGTGAGTAGCTGTCTATTTGGGGCAGCTACCTCTTTGGAATCTTCTCCCAGGGGTACTGGGGCAGGGAAGGCAGCAGGCATCACCAGGAGCAGCCCCAGGGAGAAGGCAACTGGTCTGAAGGCGCCTGTGCCGGAGGGAAGCCAGTGCACGGGTGAGCTGACAGCACAGCTGGGAGCCTGCCTTCGCAGCTGGCCACCCGCCAGCCCTCCCTGGGCCACACACCCCTCCCTCACACAGGGCTGCTGGCGGTTCCAGGGCTAGGGATTTCCTGCACTTACTTGTGGAGAGAGAGTTCATAGCTGGGTTCCTGAGGGGCAGATGGAGCTTCTCTTTCGTTCCTGGTGGGCTCGAGGGCAGAATGAACCTCGGACATCTCCAGTCCCATATTTATTGGGGTTTGAGACTCTAATATTGAGACTCATGGGAAAATCCCACATTTGATAAATCTTCGTTGGAGGGTGGGGGTGGGGCCAGAGAGGGTGGGGCTGATTGGAAACCTTATTAAGATGATTGTGCAATGTGACGTCCTTCAGCATCGCAAGACACAACTGGGGGAAAAAGTGCAGCTTAGGTCGTCACTGAGGCTAAGAAGCAGAATCACTCCTCCTTTACTTTCTTTATTAGTGACTCAGCAACTTGGCATGTCCTACGAAGAGTAAAGCTGAAGTCAGGCACGAAGTTTTACAGAGAAAAAAATGAGCTAAAGCTGACTATGTTTTTTGGAAGAAAAAAAAAAAAACTTCAGTGACCAGACGAACAGGCTAGAATTTTTTATACCAGTTAATTTGTATTTGTAAAAACCGAAGATGTTCTGAACTGAGTTTCCTCTGACTCTGTCGCGGGCCCCCCAGCCTGAAGTTATGAAGAAGGTAATACTACTGGTCATCTGAGTTCTTCTGTGTCCTGGCTCACCCTGTGAGCAGCTGTTGTAGAACTGCCTGGCCACTCTCTAATCTCAAGGTGTGCAGTTATCTCAAGGCGTCTCTAGGTGGAGTGTGTGACTCCTTTTTTGCCACTGGGTGGCTTCTGCCGCTTTCCTCTTCACCTGCTTCAGCCCACTACAGGGAGGTTGGCTGCTGCCCTGCCCTCTCCCAAGTGACCCCTTGGGAATCCTACCAGTGAGGACTTTGCTCCCTGTGCCAGAGGCTTGCTTTGTGCTGTCAATGCTGTCTCCATTGCCACCTGCATCTCTTCCCCCTGCACCATGGGGCACCTGCATGGGCCCGGGGTCTGATGGAGCCCTGAAGTTACTGGAGCCCATTTGGTTCAGGGCAGGAAGGGGGAGAATACTACTTACCTCTTTGTTGGGGATGTCAAAGGAGGACCTTGTGGCATCTTCTAGAGCTTGTGTTTATAGCTCCCTCTCCCTGTAAGTCTTGATTTGAAATCAAAGGAAGCTGGAAGGAAACTACTGACACAGGCGCAGCTCTAGGCTCAGAATCTGCTTTCCAGTCCTTGGCTTTCTTACTGGGTCAAGCTTGTACAGAAGCCCTCTTCCCTCAGGACGTTGTTTCTTGCAGGAGGGTCCTTGGTCTCATGCAAATGGGCTCTAGACTTGACTGTCCTTCCAGTCTCCAGAGACCCAGGCAGTTCTGAGATGGCTTCAGGCTGAAACCAGAACCCTTGCAACAACACCAAAACACTTATTTACCAAACATGGTGTTAACATCACAATCGGTTTTTTGGCTTTGCTAAGAAAAGATCTCTTCGCGATAGATAAAACAGTGACCTCTGTTGGGCATTTACTCAAGTTTTGTTTTGTGCATAACATTTCAGGACCCGCCTGTTGGGGAAAGTGAGGTCATCCATTCTTCACCAATTGTCTAAACAGAGACAGTGGTCCTCTGCTGTGGTGGGATTTTTTGGTGTGAAAATGAAAATGGGGGAGGATGGCTGGGTGGTTTCACTTTTAGTGTTCTCCAGTCTTAAGCCACATAGACACTCCCGAACCAAGTTCTCTTTACTGCACGAAACGAAGCCACCACTCCCAGCTCTTCGGGCCATGCACTGTGATCTGTCTGTGTAATGTGGGATTGCTTTTACTCAAGTATCTATTTTTTAGATAATACAATTCAATAAATTTCAAGTACTTGAACTGAGTGACACAAGACAACACACAGATTTATCTTTTCAATAAAAAGTGTTTTTTAAATAGGAAGTTTGTGTCCATGATAAAATGTTCAAATAGAACATCGGAGCATGCAGGGAAAAGGGTCTCCTTCCTTTCCTGGCTCCTTTTCCTAGAGGATAGCACATAATCTCCTATATTTTCAACCAAATCCTCTGTTATTCGAGTCAGGGAAAGATTTTCTTGTCTACCCAGCTGTTTGATCCTGGCTGTTACATCAAGGATCTGTGCCCTTGTTTGTTCACCTATAAAACTGGGCTAGTGATAGTTCTTCCCTTCTAGGGCTGCTGTGAAGATTCAGTGTGATGGAGTGTAAAAAATTCCGGGTGCATAGTAATCACACAATAAATGCTAGTTCTTCATAACTTTCCTTGGCTCTGAGTCTCTGCCTTGGAGAACTCTTCCAGCTGAGCTCTGTCAGTTCACCTGGTGTTTTGGCTATGAATTATGAACAAGCCAGCCTCTGTGCCAGCCATGAGCTGGTTTTCCAGTCATTTTCCCTCAGAAGAAATGAGATTTTGTGTTTTGCTGAAAATGCCTTATGGCACAAAGTGCAAAATGAAAAAAAAAAAAGATTTTCTCTCTTTTTTGAGAACATTAAGATCCCCAAACCAAGTCTCTTGTTGTAGATAATTAGTCCAGTTTGTATGTTGCTCCTACTTTTTCCAAGCTTTCTGCTAAGTGATTTTATGTCAGACGTCCACAGCCTCCCCTGTGCATGGTGATTGCCATTAATTCAAACTCCTGGAGAGTGACCCTTGAGGGTGAAGGGGCCTGAAGCTTCTGGGGTCAAGGAAGGGCAAATTGTGGGAATGCATGTGTGTAGAGAGGTTGGGGACACTGTCTTCCCCCTGCACATTGCCAGCATGGCACTCTATTAGTATCAATGCCTTGGGCTGGCATTTGCTTGTGGGCGAGATGAGCTCTCCCTTGCTCCAAAAACATTAATGTAACATGCACAATTCTGCCACGATAGCTTCCTTCCTTTACATCTCAATGGATTTTTCACTTGAAGAGCTCATTCCTTGTTTGTTTGTTTGTTTGTTTTTCTTGAGATGGGAGTCTTGCTCTGTCACCTGGGCTATAGTGCAATGGCACGATCTTGGCTTACTACAACCGCCGCCTCCCAGGTTCAAGGGATTCTCTTGCCTCCGCCTTCCAAGTAGCTGGGGCTACAGGTGTGTGCCACCACGCTTGGCTAATTTTTGTATTTTTATTAGAGACAGGGTTTTACCATGTTGGCCAGGTGGGTCTTGAACTCCTGACCTCAGGCGATCCAACCACCTTGGTCTCCCAAAGTGCTGGGATTACCTGCGTGAACCACCGTGCCTAGCCCCTTGTATTTTTTAAAGGGCGGTTTTAGGTCATACCAAAATTGAGAAAAAGGTACAGAGATTTCCCCTATGTCCCCCGTCCCCTAAACTCTCCCCCATATTTTAATATAAATAAGTGACCAGTAAAGGCTGTGCTGTCAGCATTTATTAACTAATACTTTAGTTACTGGATTGCATCATAGCTGATCTGAAGTGAGCACCAGCTGAGATCCAGAGAGGCCCAACAAATGGGAGCGTACAGGGAGGAAGCAGCAACTTGGGTTCCTGGCTGGTCCCGTCTGGGTCTCCCAGAATTACCACCCATGACTGCTTTCCTACATGGTGGTAGAGTCCAGTTCATAATCTAGTAATACTTTTGAGACCAATGGGGAAAAGTAGCATCCATTTGGTACCTAAGCTCTCAGGAGGAGAGGTGTTCTCCATGTCTCAGGAGTTAAGATGTAGTGTTGTGCTCTTTCTCTATATTCTAGGAGCTAGAGATGGATGAGTCTGTGTTTTAACAGGAGGGAGTCTAGCAAGAAAAAACAGGAAGTCCTGGGTACTAGGGAACTTGCAGTTGCTGTCAGAATGTAGTTTCACTCGTCACCAAGTCATAAGAAGTTTGCAAACTGAAACAGTGGGTGATTTAACAGCTTCTGGGATTGAATCCCACGGAGCAGACACGAGGCTTGAAGGCTCTGGGAAATGTCCTGCTTTGATGGTGGTATTATTTGAAGAGATAATATTAGGGACATGTGATATGTCCGTTTGGAAAGAGCCAGCTGATGTTGGAGGGCAGCCAGGCCTGGTGACCAAAGCTCTTGACAGTTTCCTGCCTGGTCCAGTCTCAGTCCTAGCTTTGAGGCCTCAGCTCTGATGTCCAATTGTAGATCCTTGGTCTGGCCTCAGCTTTTCTGAGGGGGAGGATGTGCAGGGGCTGCACGTAGCTCCTCCTAGGCTAGGGAAGGGGCACATCTTCCCTGCTGTATTTCTCGTTCAAAGCTCCGTAGGGAGGCCATCTGTTTTGTGCCCTCATTGTTTTGCTATGGGCTGACTTACCTTCCCCCTTGCTGAAGTGGAAAATCCCAGGCATCTTGGGAGGGAAGTAGCCTCTCCTGGGGCAAAATGTGTAGACTCCCTTTGCCTTGGGACACCCCTGTGCCCCTTTCCCTGGGTCTCTAGGCCTGGAAGATAGTGCCCTGATTACAAACTTCTCTGAGGATGGTTTGCTGATGAGAAAAATTGCTTTTCTGATCCTGAAGGAGCCCCACTTGGCCCTGCCGCCAAGGCTGGGCAGGCCCCTCAGGCTGAGTTTCAGTGCTTTGCCTCTTCTCCATCTGTGGGGTTGGCTTTCTATGGTGGTGGCTGCTGGTTCTGCTTTATAATTAGGAAACTTCAATTTGTCAGCTAGGAGAAATATGTTCATTTATTATCAGGAGTCATTTGAGCCATCTTTGGTTTCTCCAAAGATCTCAGTTCTCTGAGTTCAGTATCATAGGCAGAAACTGAGCATGCAAAGCATTGACTGGTTTCCTTTACTCTTTTCCCTTAAAATTAAGGTACTAAGAAGCCGTTTGAAATCATCACATGTAATGGCAAGACCAGGGGATTCTACTGGCCTGGTTATGACGTCTTTCACCTCCCTTCCCTGCCCTTTTGGTTAGTTATTTGCTAAAAAGAGAGTGACTTAGTCCCTCTGAACTCAGCCTCTTTAGGAAGCAGAATCCATGAAGAGGGTTATACCACTCTAGTCTTCACAGTGGAATAATTTTCATGAAATGCTTTGGACATGTTGAAGACTCTGTAATTCTGAGACACTGGGGTCCATTATTTCTGAAGATGGGTACACCTGGATTGATTTAAAATGTTACAGAAGAATTCAAATCCAGGTAAGCAAGCAAGTCAAAGAATCATAGGCAATTTCTTCAAGTGATTGAATTCTATGTTGTATGTACCTATGTATGTGTGCAGATGCGTGCAGCACAGAGCAGGGCCCTTGGCCTACAGACCTGCAGTTCCAAGGGGTGCCGCCCACTCTGTATGAGTGTGGCCTTACAGGTCTGGGTACCCAGGAAGCCTGGGCTGGCCATCTGCTGTCACTTTTCTGCCAGGCCTGCAGCTCTTCCTGTGCTGCTGGGTCTGTACAGTGGTCTAGTCTAGCCACATTACTGTGTCCCCCAAGGGCACTGTGGGATTCCCTGTATCTCTCATCCTGGAAGCCATGTTTCCTATGTGCTACTTTTCTGTGGATGAGATGGGGCTTGGGGAGAGGTGAGGAGAGGAGGGAAGGTACCCATCATCTTGGCAAGTGATCAGGATATGTGGAAATGGCTTCCTATTGCCAAAGGCTTGTTTGGGGGCTTGCCACCTAAGCAGTTGCCACCAAGTGCCTCAGATTCTCCTAGCCCTCTAGGACAACCAATAGAGAGGCTGTCATATACACTCTTCCTCTGCGTTGTTTGTTTACCGTGGGCCCAGTGATACTACTGAAGACACCAAGTATGTAGTTAGGGGCAGGTCAGGTGTCAGAGGGAGATTTGGGTCCTGGGCTCTTTCTGTCTGACACTGTGTGGGCACTCTGTTGGCCAGGCTTGTAAAAGCCCTGTTGGCTTCTTGACTTGAATTAGATTGCAGGATTCAGAAGGAAGCAAGGGTTTTATACTGCCAGCAAAAAATCTTGGCTGAATATAGGGTTTCCCTGAATTAGGCTTATCTTTTTACTGCATTGCCAAATCCTTGACTTCTTGTGTTTTGGGAGTCTAGTTGTTGGCAGATGTGCGTGTTCAGATGACAATGAACTGAGGATTTGGGGCAAAGTACTCTCCCTCCTCAGGGGTTCGCTGAATGCCCTTCTAGCTCCAGCGTTCTGTGGTTCCATGATTATACGGATCTTTGTTAGCCATGTTTATTAATCAAGAGCCTACTCTTAATGGGACTATAGGAATAGGAGTCTCTAAATTAAGAAATACTTTTTGAAAGCCCAAAAGTCTGATGCCGTCCTCTAGTTCCCACCTAAGGACCTGTTAGTGAAAGTGATTTGACTGGGCAGGATGCCACCCACTTTGACATGCCCAGGATCTTGGTGGCCTCAGGGAGACTAAACTGATTCAGGAGATGCTAGAGCCCTGGTAAGGGCTGCTACCTGAAAGGAGGTGGCAGATTTCCTAATTATTATGCAAGCAGGAGCAGACCGATATTCGAATTAAGTGTTTTTAATTAAAAAAAAATTATACAAGTAATACATATTAAATGTGGAAAACTGAGAAAGAGATAAGCAAAAGGACAAAAGTTATAAAATACATAATCTTAGCGCCCAGTAGTAACTATTGTTATCACTATGGTGTAATCATTCTAGTCATTTTTACATTTTTTCCTGTGTACCTATGCATAATGGGAAAATTCCATCCATGACGTTTGATAACCTGTTTTCCCTATTTATGCTCGTTTGTATGCATAACGTTCTGGGTAACTCTGAGTAGAGGTGAGGTAAATAATGGCCATAGGTATACCAGTCAGAGTTCAGAGGGGAAACATCAAGTAAAGTTCACAGATGACTCCTGCATATGCAGACGATTCACTTGTTAAGGCACAGGGAGAGATTTCAGATCTTAATGTGGATAAGATGCATGTGAAATAATCACTGGGTTTCCTGGAGGGTTGACTTACCAGTTGTTCATGGAGGAGTGTGATCCCTAAATCGAGTTGTGCAGATTGCTTGGCATCATGGAAATGAGTTTGCAGTACAGCTGAACTTTGCTTTCAGCTGGTTCTGGGACATAGCCATGCTCTGGTTAGACCCCACCAAGGGCATCAGTAGCTCCTGCTCTTTCTTGGTGGCAGCACGTATGGAGAGTGGTCATGGATGATGGCCTCATCATCTCTCCTCATCTTGAGTGGCCTGCTACCTCTAATACATTAACATTTCTTATCAAGGTCTGTTTTGCAAAGCAAAAAAGAAAAAAAAAAATTACTTCCTGATAAGGATTTTGCAGTCTTGCAACATTTCTCTCCTTTTCATCTCCAGGTCTGGTTGTACCTACCTTAGGTGACTTCTCACTTATGGTGATTGTATTCTTTGTGCAAGAGTAACTGCATTTCCTGTGGGAGCAGAAGCAAGACCCACCACAAAGCAGAGAGCTTCTCTTGATAACAGTCAGGGAAGGTGTTTGGCCATGGTCTCGCCTGAGGACTCTGAGGTGCTAGAATGAACGAGTACTGGGTTTTTCGGCATTTCTTTTCTCTCTAGAGCTCATCAAAAAAAACGATAGTAAGCATCAATTTGGGACAGTCTTGAGGTACTGAGTGAAGTCCTGTGAGGATTCTTGGGCCTTAAATTCTATAACCACAGCATTGTTTTCCTTTCAAGGTACTTTGAGTAATTAACCTGTAGGATTAATCGGGTATTTATTGGTTGCCAGGTGCTGGGCTAGATGCTTTACACACACATTAATTCATTTACACTTTATGGAGGTGACTGTTTTATCATCACTTCATAGATAAGAAACTGAAGTTCAGAGAGATTAAATGATTTACCTGAGATCATACAGGAGCCCAGAATCATGAAAAAGTTCATTGGTGTTTGGGAGAAGAGGTAAAATAGGGTGGATGGGTTGGAGGTAGGGTTGTCAGAAGAACAGTGACATGATGAAAGTATTTGATCTGAGTGAGCAGGAAGAAAACCCCAGGGGATTGTAGTAGCCCCGAGGGAGGGGGGCTGAGAGGCTGTTGTCAACATCTCAGTGTGAGACCGGATGGAGGATTCCAGGCAGGGGTGTGCAGGAGCTGGCTTGCTGTGAGTCAAGAGAGCCAATTTTACTGATCTCTTCTCAACTCTGCATTAAGTGATTCCTGATGGTAGCTTGAAATTAGACAGGGTGGAAATATTACAGTATGGAAATTGGCAAATGGTATGATCAGAGCCCTCCTTTCCCTCTGTTCCTCAGCTAGTTGTTAAATATCTTCCAGCACATCAGTGGGCCCAAGGAAATAAAAGGATATTTTGAAGGCAAAATCAATCCAATCCAGAGATTAGTTATATGAGTACTATCTGGCAGTGTAATAAAAGAATGTATCAAAGGCATTAAGGACTATTTCATCTTCTCTCATTTCAAAGGCAATTGATCACAAAGCTTTTTAAGGAAAGAGATTGTTCTGGTCAAAGTATGCTCCTTCTATATCTCAGAATGAAGGCTGCCACTTTTATACACAGATAGGCATGAGCTGCCTCCTGCATGAGGGAGAGTTAGGATGTGTGCAGGACACACCTTGTCCTTCAGAATTAGATGCACTTGGATTTTCCCTAGCCACGTGCTGGATCATGGCTTGATGAGTCAAGGCAGAGGCTGAGCTTAGCTCTTTTGAGCCATGGGATAAGTTAGGGACAAAAAATTAGTCACAGTGAGGGAATTGTTGCTGCAGAGCAGCAGCCCAGGGGCCTAGGGATTTCTGCTTTGTCACTGTCTGTCCCATCCAGAGGTGATGAATGAAGAGGCTGGCTTTGGGGCCTTGAGTAGACAGGATGAAGAGACCCCTTAAGAGTTCTTAGGGTCTCTAGAGGATTGCTGCTTCTTGGATCATAAGTTTGCTCTTAACTGTACCAGAATGACTGAGTGTCACTTCTCCTAGTATTATTCTTGGCATAATGTCTTGTGCTGTGTCCTCCTTCTTATTCATCTTCATTACAGTTCTGTTGCATATTTCTACGATGCTGGATTAGAAGAACAAACAGCACCGTTAAATCCAATCCCAATCCCCTGCTTCTTCTAACAGTACTCACTGATGACAGGAACCTGCCTGATACTTGACTATGTTATAGCCAAACTTCAGAATATTGAGTAAAATGTAAGACTCCCTGAGAGAAATTTGGTTCCATTGCATGGCACAGCTCCCAGGCAGGTCACTTGAGACTCTATGCTGTAATTTTTTTTTTCTCTCTAAAGCGTGTCAGTCTTTTTAGAACAGTTTCAATGCAGAGGAGAATGACATCTTGTAGATGCCGTGACGTCTCTGTGTTCTGAACTTCTGTCAAGACTCAGATCATACTTTGATCCTCCCGGAAGCCTCTGCTCATCTATTTCCAGGAATAGTGCGGGTTCTCCTCTAGGCTCTCCCACAGGAGCATGTTTCCGGGCAGTGCTATGATGGCAGAAGCTCTGGAGCCAAACTGCTTGGGTTCAAATCCTTGTTCTATACTTTCTAAGCTGAGGTCCACTGGGAAGTTATTTAACATCAGGGCTTAATTGTTCTCATTTTAAAAATGGAGGTAGCAGTTGCACTTTATGTCACAGAGTTGTCAGAACCTGCGTAAAGTGCTTAAAATCTGCCTGGCACATCGTAGGAGCCCAGTAAACACAAGCTACTAATATTATTATGATTTTATCCCCGATTGAGAGATTCTTGAGGGCTCTCTCTATCTTGTGCTAAGGAATAGCATGAATTTGAGTACTTGGTTGGTGCACAGGATGGTAAATGAGTGAAAGCTGGGATCTCCTTGAAATTTATGTGTTGGAAAAAATCATCAAAGATTTAGAAGAACAATTTAATTTATAAAATTTTCTTTGTATATGTAGTTTTTAAAAGCCATATAAAATGTTAAACTTATTTGATTTACAAATGAGAAAGATGGTCATACTTTATTCCAAAGTTAAGAAATATATATATATACTTATTCCATATCACAGGCAGTATGGTTTACTAGAAAAAACATGGATTACAGAGGCAGACTTGGTTTAAATCCTAGCTCCATCATTTACAGCTTGTGTGGGTTTGGGCAAGGCATTTCAATTCCCTGTGCCTGCGTTTCCTCATTTGTAAATTGTGGCAAATAACACTTAACCATCTGGGGGTGGTTGTGCGAATTAAATGAAATCCTATCCATTAAGGACAGTTATTGGTATATGCGAAGTTGCTGGTAGATGCTAATTGTTGTTGTTGTTTAGTTCCTGATGCAGTAGACGGAGGTGGAGCAAGGGAAACAGGAGAAGGGAAAAGAGAGAAAAGGATCAACGTAGACAAATCAAGCAGGGGAAAGAGCTAAAAAAAACCAAAACAAACCCTAAAATGGCCACCAAAAAGCAATGGCAAATGTAAGTGGCTCATCGATTTCATTTGGTTTTGAAATGTTTTAAAATTGTTTTTTGTAGAGACAGGTATCACTATATTGCCCAAGCTGATTGTGAACTCCTGGCCTCTTAAAGCCAGGATTACAGGCGTGAAGCACCAATACCCAGCCACTGTTTGAAAATGTTATATGTTAAGTTTCTAGCTTTGACGTAGGTAACACATACCCATGGCACAAAATTCAAAAGATAACAAAGGGTTTTAGTAAAAAAGTAACTCACTTCCTCCATGTGTAAGCCATTGTGGGTAACTACTAGATTCTTGTGATTCCTTCTAGAAATACTCCCATATATTTATAAGCGAAATGTTCATATTTCCTAGGATTTATTTTTATTCCTCTACATAAGTGAGGGCACATCAGTCACACTGTTCTACATTTTGCTTTCGTTATTGAATGTGTTTTAGCAATCATTTCTTATCAGGAGATGCAGAGTTGCTTCTTCCTTTTTAGCCTTTGTATTCCATGCACACCAGTCCCCCATTGATGGAATTTTAGGTTGTTTCCAATCTTTTGTTATTACAGATAAAGTGACAATGAATAATCTTGTCCATGTGCAATTTCACACATATGAGTGTATTAGTGAGACAGTTTCCTAGAAATCACATCTCTGACTCAAAGGATATGGGCAATTTTGAGATAAAGACAGATAGAGGTTGTACCAATTTGATACTTCCTCCAGTGATATGCGAGAAGAGATGTTCCTCATACGTTTGTCAGCACATAATACTATCAGTTTTTTTGATCCGTGCCAGATTGGAGAGGGAAAAACATATTTCAGTGTAATTTTAATTTGCATCTCTCTATTTTATTTTGTTATCCATGAATTCTGTTATATCCATTGTCTATCTTTCTGTTGGTTATTGATCCTTTCACATTGATTTAAAGCCCTTCTTGATATATTCCAAGAGTCAAACATTTGTTTTTCACATGTATTTTAAAATTTATCATTCATCTTTCTGCTTAGTTTATAGAGCTTTTGCCATGCAGAAAGTTTTGATTTATATGAAGCAGTCTATATATTCTTTCTTTTATGCTTCTAGATTTGGAATGTACTGAAAACGGCCTATTTAGTCTACTTTAATACAATAAAAATATTTTCCAAGTTTTCTTCAAAGTGTCTTTAATAGGTTTTGAAATATTGGGCAAATTCAGACTATGCTTGTCACACAACAAGACGAACTATTCTTATTACACCTGATATAAATATACATATGAAGGAAAAAATGTAGGTATCACTGAAAGGTAGAATGAGAAATACTTCTTTTCCCCTTTGTAGTTTTCTTTGTTTTCCAGGTTTTCTGCATTGATGATGCATTACTTTGGTACTCATAAAGATATTAATTAAATGCAAGTTTGTTTTGACCATTTTAAACCTTTCTTTAAGATCCTTGGTTCCTGGGTCTCTCTGAATGCTAGTACTGCTGCCTGTTTTGTTTTGGAAACTGTCTGTTGGATTCTACCCAGAATAGCTTAGACCCACTTCAAGTGACCTCTTGTGGCTAAATTCAATGAATCATCTTAGTCCTAAGCTTGCCTTACCTGTATAGCCCATCTGACCACCCCTTCCTGCTTGGCCTGGCTCCCTCCTCTCTCCTTGCTGTTCCACCTTCTGGTGAATACTCTGCTGGCCATCGCTCTAGCTGAGCCCTGTACAGTAATAGGGAACATTTCATAGGGTTCACTGTGAGTGAGGTGCTCTAAGTCTGTATATATTATCTCATTTAGTCCTCGTCACAGTACTTCTAAGGGAGCTACAGCTATCAACTGGGTTTTTCAGATGAGAAAACAGAGCATTACAAAAGCTAGGTAACATGCCCCAGAGTACCCAGATAGAAATGGGCAGAGCCAAGATTTTAACCCAGGGACTCTGATCATAGCCCCATGCTAAACCAGGCACTCTTCTCTCTGTGCCTTCTGTAAGCCAATCCATCCTTGTGGGACTTTACCTACCTTTTCTCTTTTACACAGACAACTCCCAAGTTTATGTCCCTGCCTCTGATTTCTCTCTTGTATTCTGGACAGGCCAGTGGCTGTTCCACTTGCATATGCCACAGACACCTTGAATTCAGCATGCCTTTATCTCTTAAGATTTTCTGGAGAGATGGGGCTGTTGTTTTTCATAGTGTCTGATAGAAGAGGCTGAAAAATGAGAGCACAGCGGACTGGAACTCAGGTATTCTATGAGGATAGTGTTTTGCTTTAATTAAGTTAGATTCAATTCATCAACCTATTACAGACCTTAACCCCTGACCTCAAGGAGTTTTTAATGATTCAGGGTGATTTGCATATTCTTGTTCTTTTAAGAACAATAAATCCTTCTGGAAGATTGGTTACCTTTTTCCCCACAGCCCAAAGTAATTTGCTTATCCTGATGGGAAGACGCATTCATTTCCTAAAAGTGAATGGCTTACTTGCAGAGAGCAATTAGCATTGAAATTCTGGATCCGTTTAAATCCCCTGAGATTCTGGGTTTCAACCCATTGAAATTAATATTCACAGAAGACTGAAGATGGGACATTATATTTTAAAATAATTGTATTCCAGCAAGAAGAGGAAACTTCAACTGGACAAGGAATCTTCTGGCTTAAAGATTGTTTTTTATGCCTCTGCCATTGAGAATAGTCTCTATGAGACGAGCATTAGCAATTCCAATTCTCTAAGATAGTGTTTTTCTTTTAGCTTTCCTATTAATTAAAAAAATTATAAAGGTAACACATGCTAAGTGTAACAATGGCAAGATTGCCAGTCCCTGAGCTGACAACTGTTAACAGCTTTCACCGCCTTTGGCTCCCTGCCATGGGCTCACACAGTAGGATATCGACAGGCATCCTAATTACATATGTAGAGTCGAGGTTGATTATTTATTTTACAGTAATAAGATCCTACAATGCTTATTACTCTACAAGTTTTTTTTTTCACCTAACTCTATACCATGGATATTCCATCCAGGTCAGTTAACACAGCTTTATTCTTTTAAATAGCAGGTAACATAGCAAGTTACATGATTTATTTAACCAATTTTCTCTTGATGGACATCCAGGTCATTTTTGATTTTCGACCTCTGCTAGCAAGGCTACAGGAGACATTTCTGTACATATATTTTTATATAGTGAAGCATTCATTCCTAACAAGTCATAAAAGTAAGATTGCTGAGGTCCAGGTTTGGCTAATTTCTAAAACTACATTAATAGATGAGCTGAGGAAGGGAAAAGGGAAGTTATGTATTTCTGTCTCCCAGGTACTACAGTAGGTACTTTCCATAAGTTGTTTCATTTCATCTTCATCTCCTGTCTCTAGTCCTGCCCCAATCTCTCCTCTACATAAGCACGCTAAGCATAGCAATCTGCTCAAAAGCCCTGTATAGTTCACATGATCTTTATGGTAAAGACCAAGCTACTAGTATGGCCCACAAAGCCTTCCAGAGTTTGGTTTTGTCCTTCTCTTCCCTCTGTCTCTTGTCCCTTTCCCTTTCTCTTTGCATTCCAGCATATCTGAACTGCTTGCAATTACCCACCTTACCTGGCCATTTCAGCCCTCTGGGCCTTTACCCTGCCTCCTATTCTGTTCTCGTGGTCCTTCCCCACCTCTTCCCCTGGCTCTTCTGTCACTCATCAGTTAACTCCCACTCAGTCTTTTGCTCTTTCAGAATGCCTTTTTGCAGGTGAGCTCATGAATTCCTGAGGCTAGATCTTGCTGTAGTGGCTTAAAGCACAGAAATCTTGGTGGCTTAATACAGTTTTTTGATTGGCCAGTCAAAGTCTGCTTCAGAGCAGGGTCATTCTCTTGGGCAGCTCCCTTCAGAGACCTGCCTGGTCTAGCTGATGGAAGCTCTCTCATTCTGTAATTGTACCATCCAGAACACTCAGCTTCCTTGGTTGCTGTACAGGACAAGAGAGGATATCATGCTAGCAATGAAGTGTATTGGCCCAGAAGTGACTGTGTTAGTCTCATTCTCAGCCCACTGGTCAGCCCTGTTCCATGGCTCTGCCTAACTGCAAGGGGCAGAAGTGTAATCCTCTCATGAGGCTGGAAGGAAAGGGGATTGGACATAAGTGAACACTGGAAGCCTCTACCACAGGTGAGATGCTGCCATTCTCTCTATGTCTATTAGAATTGTTATATGGCATTAGAATAATGACTTATGTGTGTATTCCCCACCAGAGGAACGCTTTGTGAGGTTAAGGGATTTTATCTTCCTGTCTCCAGCACCTGGCACAGTGTTTGGCATGAAGAAACATCTGTTGAACAAATCCATTCACACAAATCAACAATCTACATTTTATAGATGGAGACACTAAAGTTCAGAGAGGTCAATTAACTCACCTGTGATCCCACAGCCAGAAGGTAATAAAGCCGATTCACTCTCAAATCTATCAGATTCCAAAACACATACTTTTAGGAAAGGTTCTAGAAGTTAATATTCTCAGGTCTGATCTGGGACATAAGGAGTTCACCCATGGGAATGAATTCAATCTTAGGGACACAAGAATCCTACCAGTCTATTCAACACGTCATGTCTGGAATGCCCAGTGCACCTGCCTGGGGCCTCTCTTTGTGTTCGGGGAATCCGTGTTGAAAAACAGGCAGATCTTTGTGATTCAACATATCCCATGACGGGACTTTGAAACAAAAAAACAAGCAAGAAAAACCAGTCCTAGCTAACCCAAAGTACATTCAGGTCTCTATCATAGCATCTCTTTTTCCTCACTTAATATATCTGAATTTAAATGAAACCCCTACTTTCATAACTTATGTAGCTACAGAGTGCTCTAAAATAAGGAGTTTGAAATTGAGTTTGAGCTCCAACTCTCATGTCCCTCCGCCTTACTGAGTCTCCCTTTCCTTATCTTATAAAATAACACCAACTATAAGAAAACCCAGTTCCCTGTAATTCAGGGTAGACCACAAAATTCTAACTGAGCTCAAAATTCCAATAGAACTTCAGATAAACACCCAACCTGTCTCGTGCATTTATAATTTGTACTATCTGTTAATCTTTATATGCTCGTGTTCCTTCTATGTTGCTAAGTTGCGTTGTTAAAAAAAACCTTAAAAGAGTACTGAAAGTAGAGTCATTTTACTGGCTAAAGGCATTTTATTTGTTTATTTATTTATTTTTCTTTTGAGATGGAGTCTCACTGTGTCACCAAGGCTGGAGTGCAGTGGCAACCCCTGCCTCCCCAACTCAAGCAATTCTCGTGCCTCAGCCTCCCAAGTAGCTGGGACCACAGGCACGCACCACCATGTATGGCTACTTTTTGTATTTTGAGTAGAGACAGGGTTCCACCATGTTGGACAAGTTGGTTTTGAACTCTTGACATCAAGTAATCTGCTCACCTCAGTCTCCCAAAGTGCTGGGATAACAGGCATGAGCCAATGTGCCCGACCCTCTAAAGGCATTTTAAAGTGAAAATTGTTAAGCGTCAAATAACAATTCAGTTCACGATAATCCTTACCCCTTTTCATTATGTTTTCCCATACCCTGGCCTACTTTTATCAAAGCATTTACCACTAAGGTTATATTATTTATCCATTTGCATGCATATTTCTATCTTTCCCACTAGTATAAAAGCTTCTTGAGAATAGGGAGTTTGTTTTATTCACTACCGTATCCTGTCCTTATAAATGTGCCCAGTACATAATAAGCCCTCAAAAATGTTTATGGAGTGAATGAATGGACAGATGAATCTTAAATCTAGGCCCCTTATGTAGGGAATCAGTTCTGATACTTGTGATGCAAGAGTTAATCTGATACTGCTGTTTCAGTGAGATTTCAATGTGATGGACTCGAAACATGTGTCCCTTTGGTTTGGATGTGGAACTGTAGAGTTCATCAATGATAAATACAATAGAAGAAATCACTGGTTTCTAGCAAAGTATCATTTAGATTTTTTATGCAGAAGTAGGGTATAAATGAGAAGTGAGACTAGTTAATTTTGTATCACGAGTGCTTCTGGTGAGGTCTATTTAAAACATGTTCACATTTTCTATTACAAAAGTAATAAGGTTTACCGCCTGCACATCTACTGACCCCAGTTCTGCTTCTCAGGGGCAACCTCTCCCAAGAGTTCTGGCAGTTTTATGCAGTATGTTTTTGCGTAGTGAGTCACAGATTAATTCACTCCTTATGCTTGGATACACAAAGGGTAGCACCTCTGCTTTGCTCTAACTCATAGGTCATCTTTCTTCTTATAAGTCCCTCTTGGGCAGCAGGGAAGCCCAGCCTTGCTCGCTAATGGGAGGCCAGTCCCTTCTGCTTTATGGTCTCCTTTCGCTTTGACACAGCTCCTTTCGAGGAAATGCTGCATCTTTCGGCACGCCACTCCTCCACCTTCTCCTTCCGAAGCTGGCACTTTGCGGAAGTTATCCGGACATTTACTGATACCTGTGGTGGAATGCAGGTCACACTTTGTCCTGTGGTCAGCCTGCTGGCATCAGCTCTTACTCTCTTCAGTGGGTTACCTTGAGGCCTGTACTCCCTCAGCCTGCTCTGACTTGGTCCACCTGTGATTCCCAGTGGGGAGCCCTCAGCAAGGTGGTCTCAATCTCACTCCCCCATCCCCTTTCCCTGGAGACCTCCTTTGTAAGCTGACCAGCCAACACTACCAGACCACATTTGTGCCCCTCCCCAGGGAACAAAGGAACTTGTGTACACTCCCATGCCACCAGGTGCTTAAGGTATCCTCAGCCACTAAATCCAAGCCCTTTTCCTGCCTCATCGCACCTCAGAGCATTTCTCCTCCTGATGCAGTGGCCAGGCACTATGAGGGGCAGTATCTTCCCGGTCGATGAAATCAAAGGAGCAAGAACCCCTCTGCTTTCGACTTTCCCCTGAACCTCACACATCCCCTCTGGAATTTTGACATGGAAGGCAGGATTTTCATCACTCACATATCTGACCCTCTGCAAGCCCTCTGGGTTTCTCTTCTCTCCACAGCCCCTCCAGCCTGAAGGTTAGGCTTTTATTTCATTTCTCCTTCCTTTCTGCTAGAGACTTCTCCAGGGCTTATTTTTTTGTCCCAACTCTAGTGCAATGGCTTAGTCTAAATGCTAGGTACAAGAGAAATAAGCTTGTTGATACAGAAACATAAATTGGGAAATAATTCAAAAATGACCTACAGCTATCTATTTTTTATTTAGTTTAACAATCAAAAGTGAGATCATATTACATATAATGCTGTGTTTCTTCTTCCATTTAGTATTTCTTGAAGATTTTTCTATATTCATGTACACATATCTACTTTATTCTTTTTAAAGAGTAGCATAGAATTCCATACAGAGTAATTTATTTAGCTGGTCTCCCACTGATGGACGTTTAGGTCATTTCCAGTTTTCTATACAAACAGTGCTGTAGTGAACATTACTAAACACAGCTTTATGGTGTTTTGTGTATTTGTGTGAGTATTTCCCTTTGGCTATATCTCTAGCAATGGGATTACTTGACCAAATGGTATGTGCATTTAAGATTGGCTAAAAAGGGCCGGGACGGTGGCTCACACTGTAATCCCAGTACTTTGGGGGGCCAAGGAGGGAGGATCACCTGAGGTCAGCCTGGCCAATATGGTGAAACCCCATCTCTACTTGAAAAATACAAAAATTAGCTGGGTGTGGTGTCATGCACCTGTAATCCCAGCTACTCAGTCGGCTGAGGCGGGAGAATCACTTCGACCCGGGAGGCAGAGGTTGCAGTGAGCAGAGATCATGCCACTGCACTCCAGTGTGACAAAGTAAGACTCCATCTCAAAAAAAAAAAAAAAAAAAAAGATTGGCTAAAAAGTTTTTAGCACTTTGTCTCATCTACTGATATGAAGTCATGCTTTTCCCTTAAGAGAATGGTTTTTTGTTGTTGTTGTTTTAAAATTTTTAAAAGTTTTTTGTAGAAACAGGGTCTCGCTATGTTTCCCCGGTTGGTCTGGAACTCCTGGCCTCAAATAGACCTTCCATCTCAGCCTCAGCCTCCCAAACTGTTGAGATGACAGGCATGAGCCACTGTGTCCAGAAGGGGAATGGTTTTTATAACTATGCCAGTGGTTAACAGAACATGATAATATATTTGGAAGAAAGAGAGGAAGAAATAGGCAGAAGGAGAAATAGGGATAATTACCAATGCATTGTGATAGATAAGACTATGGGTGTTGAGAATCCTATAGACTGGGTGGGAATTCTAACTCTGCCTTTTACTAGCTGTGTGACCTCGTTTTTCCCATTTATATGGGGTGCCGTGAAGATAAATAACTTAATGCATATAATGTATTTAGAATTCCATAACTGCTTGCTCTTGGTGCTTTTATCATGTACCTAGTACTGTGCTAAATAATTTAACATGTCCTGGGCACTGATGGAAATGGAAAAGGGAGTACTAGACTTTATTCTAGACTAGTTGGGAAAACATAACAAGCCCATTAGAAACTATCAGGAAACAACAAAGACCCAAGGTTCTAAGTGCTCTACAAATCCAGGTCTACATTGGATTATTTTTATGTGGCTAATTTAAGTGGATTATTTAGGTGGATACTTTTTTAAAAAATCAGTTCCAACAAAATAACTTCTTATTTTTTCTTTGTTTGAGGCAGTCTCACTGTGTTACCCCGGCTGGAGTGCAGTGGCATGATCGATCTTGGCTCACTGCAACCTCTGCCTCCCAGGTTTCAGTGATTCTCTTGCTTCAGCCACCCAAGTAGCTGGGATTACAGGCACATGCCACCATGCTTGGGTAATTTTTTTGTATTTTTAATGCAAACAAGGTTTCACCATTTTGGCCAGGCTGGTCTGTAACCCCTGACCTCAAGTGATTTGCCTGCGATTTGCCTGTCGCAGCCTACCAAAGTGTCAGGATTACAGGTGTGAGCCACTGCACCTCACCCCAAATAACTTCTTTTTGTGTGTTTGATGTCTTGAAGAGCTCTCTTTAATTTTGCATGGGTTTCTTGAAAGCATTTCGTAGGTCATATGACAGGTTGATATGTATGTCAACCTTATTTTTTAGAAACTCAATTATATGTTTGTCATGGTTTCTAGAGAGTTAACATCCTGAAAGTCTTTCAAAAATGTTTTTAGTATATGTGTTAAAAAACAGCTTTAGGGCAAAGTTAAAGTAGATTTGGTTCTCCCAGTGGTCTTCAATGGGAAATTTTAGGTTGGTCTGTAGAATATTTTGTTCCGTAAAATGTGAGAGTCCTGTGTGTGTCTCCGGTTGAGGATATGGTGGTGCCTGCCCTCAGTCAGTAGAGGAAATGAGGAAATAATGAAACTTAACTGTAGCACCCTCCAACTAGGAGAAAAGGGGACAGCTACAGCTTTTCCCCAAGCCTGGCCCGCTTAGGTCCTGAAGTATCACTGGCAATGCTATGGAAATTCTATTTGAGACCTTCTCCATTCTCTCCTCTTACTCATATCTTCCAGTTTTAGAATGAGTCAGACTTGGGTTGGAGCCCTCATTCTGGCTCTACCTGTATGACCTTAGGCAATTCTTTTAAATCTATGCCTTTTCATTATCCATTGGAGACAAATGTCCATAAATTTGCGTGTTTGCAAGCACTTCAGGAGATACTGATATGGGAGGAAGGTGTGAGGAACCTTTCGGGAACTGAAATCCACAGAGGTGAACTGACTTGCTTAACACCACAGAGCTCATGAGTTTCCAGGTGCAAGTCGATCCAGAATTTTCCAACTTTCTCTATTGATCCCCTAGGGTTGTCTCCAACTGTAAGAGCTCAAATGTTCTTCAGAAAGAAACACCCTAGACAGACCCGCTATTCAGCTCAAAGGTGCACCAGCTCACCTGCCTGTCCTCCTTCCCAGCTTTTGCCAAGCTACTCTCTTCTTCCTTAAGCCCCAGTAAAAACCTGGGTGTCATGGATTCCTTCTCCTTCACCCCATATGTAATCTTCTGAAAGTCCTGTTGGTTTTAAACTTGTAAATAACTTTCAGATTTATCTGCTTCTCTCTGTCTCTACCACTAAGTCTCCATCAGCTCCCATGTGGACGATAACTTTCTATCTGGTCTCAGGGCAAACTTTTCACAATGTGAATCTGCTCTCTTTCCATCATCTGTTTAAAAACCATCAGGCTGGGCACGATGGCTTATGCCTGTAATCCCAGCACTTTGGGAGGCCAGGGCAGGTGGATCACCTAAGGTCAGAAGTTCAAGACCAGCCTGGACAACATGGTGAAACCTCATCTCTACAAAAAATACAAAAACTAGCTGGGAGTGCCAGCGGGCACCTATACTCCCAGCTACTCAGGAGGCTGAGGCAGGAAAACTGCTTGAACTCAGGAGGCAGAGGTTGCAGTGAGCCGAGATGGCACCATCGCACTCCAGCCTGGGCGACAAGAGAGAAAATAAAAAACAAAACAAATAAAGTTAAAAAACCCTTCAATGGCTCCCTATAGCTGTTAATTTGGAAATACAATATGACATGATCTCCGTATCCTGCAAGGCCCTGCTCTTCAGTCTTACCTCATCCCATTCTCTATTCTTCTCCCCTCTGTGCCCCTACTTCCAGCTCTCTGAATGTGTCAGCTCCACCCTGCCACAGGGCCTCTGTGCATGACACCCGTTTGCTGGAACACTCCTTTCTCTCTTCCTCCTCCTTTGCCCAGTCAGCTCCTACTCATCCTTCAGTTCTTACCTCAAGGCTCCCTTTCTTAAGAAAACCTTTTTTAACTGCTTCCAGTTTGTTAGGTTCCCGTTACAGGCACTCCTAGACACCCTCCCCCACTTTTTCTATATGTATGCTTATCACAGTCTGTAATTAATACACTCATGTGTGTAACTACTTAATTTCGGTCTTTCCCATCACATAGTATGTTCTACAAAAGCAGATAATGGGATTGATTTTACTCGCTCCCTGATATATGACTCACTATTGTTCCCTAGCCTCTAGAACAGTGCCTAGTGCATAGTAGATCCTCAATAAAAAATTGCTTAATGAATGAATGATGCTTATGTGCAACTCTTCCCTAAATCTTCCTTGATGTGTCCTATCTGGCCCCAGTCACCCAAGGCTCATCTTTCATATATTTACACTTAGTTGAGCCATGTTAATACATGTATATCTTTTATGTTCTCTTTATTGTAAGGACACTTCTATTTAATATATTTCTTCTTGGCCATCTTCATTGATACTTTCTAATCTGAGTGTCTCAGATAGGAAATAGCAGAAGCTCGTGACTGTGAGGAAGGGAAGTACTTAGTAAATTACCCTTCCTCTCTCTCTTTTACTGAACTGCTGGGGAAATCCCTTTGATCATTAAAACCAGAAACAGAGTCAAGCTGGAGGCCACAGACTGTCATGGTTTGCAGCAAAGCTTCAAATGGATAGATAGTGTGGAAAAGAAAATGGAAATCTATAGCTCTTCATAATCTACTAAATTCCTTTACCTGAGAGAATCATAGCACAGGGTACTCTCTGAGATCTTTGAAGTGATCATCTCAAGAATTTCATACTGTTGTAAATCATAATTGCAAATTGCTTTAAGCTATAATCTATGCCTATACAGAATGTAAGATTAGTAGATGGTTAGGTTGGGTGGTGAAGGGCACCTTGCCAGGTATGTGTTTGACAGGCCAAACTATTGGCTTGAGGGAGAGATAGGGTGGGGAGGCTCTGAGATCTTCCCTGGGGCAGCTGGGAGTGTCCCAGAGAACCAGAAAGTTGTCATTGTGAAACTAGGGACTATCCTAGGTAAGGTATGTGGTGCCTTTGAACTTTGTGCTTAGGATGTGCTAACAATTCTTGTAGAGAGCAAGTAGGGACTTAGGTTTTAGTTTGGGAAAGAAATAACCTACATAGCTCTCCTTTTCTTCAAAGCATAGGCACATTGGAATCTGCCTACTTGTTTATTAAGATATTCCAAAGGTTTGTCACAGCTTTAGAAAAGGGGACATTTATTTTGTTTCTTTCTTTTTCTTTTTTTTAAGATGGGGTTTCACCATGATGGTCAGGCTGATCTTGAACTCCTGACCTCAAGTGATCCACCCACCTCGGCCTCCCAAAATGCTAGGATTACAGGCATGAGCCACTGCGCCTGGCCTATTTTCTTTCTTTCTTTCTTTCCTTCTTTCTTTTTCTCTCTTCTTTTTCTTTCTCTTTCTTTCCTCTCTTTCTTTCTTTCTTTCTTTTGTTCGTTCTTTCTTTCTTCTTTTCTTTCCTTTCTTTTTTTTGAGACAAGGGTCTCACTGTGTTGCCCAGGCTGGTCTTGAGCTCCTGAGCTCAAGTGATCCGCCAGCCTTAGCCTCCCAAAGGGCCGGATTACAGACATGAGCCACTGCACCCAGCCGAGGGGCATTTCTTTAAAAATGCAACCCCAAGTAGAAGATTCTATAACATCCACTCACTGTTGGCAAAGAGAGTGAGCTTTTTCTGAGTATCTTTTGCTGCAAAACCATTGAATTTCTGCCTGTTTCTAACAAGTTTTTGACATGAGAAAAGAGGCAGTATCGATTGAACCCACCAACTTTGTTGGGCTGCTGCTTCTGTTTAGGGTACTTTAGTACTAGAGCTGGGAAATCATGATCCAGAATTTAAATATCAACACATTCCTTGTTGTGACCTTCACTATTCTTTTACTCTTCCTTTATCAACCTCATTATAATGTGTAATCATTTGTTATTTGTGTCTGTCTGTTAGTTTGTTTTAAGAGAACTGAATTGTGTCTTTCCTACTAGACCATAAATTCCATGGGAGCAGGAATCTCTATCTTGATGACTTCTGTATCTGTTTGACCTAGAACCATCTTTGTATAGGGAGATGCTCAGTAAGCGTTCACAAGTGTCAATCACTGAGTTCTCACTGCAGCCTGAAGGCAGTCATCATAATCATCTCCATTTTATAAATGAGGAAGCTGAGCACAGAGAGGTTAAGAAGTTTGCTAGGATTTGAACCTAATAGTTTGGATGGATTAATCATTACACTCTTACGCCACAAATAAATGTTTGTTAAAAGAGTGAAGTCTCCATGGGGGCAGATTTGGAGTAGGCTTGGCTATGTGATATAATAATCACTCAGGCAGACATATTTCAGTGAGCTGGGAAGTCCTGATTATGGTGTGTGCCTGAACTAGCGGTAATAGCTGAGGGACTGGGGAGGGTGTGGTAAGTGGAGCAGGGAAGTCTGGTCTGAGGTACTTCAGAAGCCAAGGAGGTCTGGCCTACTCTATTTCATACTACTCCTTTTTTTCTGATCAGGAGTTAAAGTCCAGGCTGTTTTTATTCCTGGAAGCAGAATGGCCTAAATGGAGAAACCTTGAATATATTTTCAAGATTCCTGAAGCCAGACGTAAGACTTGTGTGCTTTCCGACTGTGTAAGTGCTTCTAACCCTCTCTGATACCATTGACAAATAAGAGTATTCACGCTGACTTGTGACATGCTCTCTTTCTTAAATATGATTTTATTTTTCTAACTACGTCTTTGAGATTTTTTAAAGAACTAGGTCTTTACAATTATTCTTGCTTATAGCTTTTGAAAAAGAAACCAACCAGTACAGAAGGATACAAAGTTAAAAAAAAAAAACACCTCACCCTCATTTATTTTTCCAGGTGTCTTTTTTGTATGTATCAGTACATATCAACCACTGTATAGTCTCACATTTTTTTTCACGTAAATGGGAACATACTATATGTTCTGAATTGTTTTCTTTTTAAAAAATTTTGGGGGACTGCCAGGTTATGGTAGCTTGAACATATAATTTTGTTGTACTGCTCAAACTGCAGAATGGAGGCTGGGCACAATGGTTCATGCCTGTAATCTCAGCACTTTGGGAGGCTGAAAGTGGGCAGATTACTCGAGCCCAGGAGTTCAAGACCAGCCTGGCCAACATGGCAAAACTCTGTCTCTACAAAAAATACGAAATTTAGCCGGGCATATTGGCACATGTCTGTAGTCTCATCTACTCAGAAGGTTGAGGCAGGAGGATTGCTTAAGCAGAAACACATAAAGATATGGACCCTGTGCCACCCGGATCAGTCTACAGTGAAGGTCAAAGTCAGTGAGTCCCATTCTCAAACTTAAAGCTTCCAATCAACATAGACAACCAGCTATGTAAGAACAGCATCTCACAGGAAAGTCCAAAATAAACAGAAAAGCAACTTGTGCAGGTAGAAGAAACATGACATTAATGTCCTCTTCGAAAATATTTCTTCCATGCACAAGGCTACATCCTAGAAAATCCAACCTGTGCAAGCAGAAGCCCATAAAGCTTCAACAATTCAGTAATAAATTCCCAGAAAGAAAGAGAACAGAGGACCCGGAGGAGATAACATTTTTCAGAACTGATGGGCATGGATATTCAGATTAAAGAGTCCCAATGATTTTCAGTGCAAAGGATGAAAAAATACCTCCAACATAATGTGAAATTGTATCACATTAGGAATAAGGAAGATTCTACAAGCTCCCAAAGAGAGAAAACAACAACAAAAAACAAAACAGGTCACATGCAAGAGATCAGCAACTTCTCAGCAGAAGCACTGAAAGCCAGAAGACAACAGACAATGCTTTCAACATGTGAAAGACATTTATTTCCAACCTAGATTTCTATTGCAAGTCAAACTATGGATCAAGTGAGAAGGCAAAACAAAACAACACAAAACAAAAAAATAATTCCAGGCAGACAACTCTAAAAAAAATTTAAAGTCTTTCTCAGGAAGCTCCTGGAGGATACATATCATATAGATAATGAACAGAAAAAGCAACTTATGCAGGTAGAAGAAACATGATATTAATGTCCTCATGGAAAATATTTCTTCCATGCACAACACTTCATCCTAGAAAATGTGACCTGTCAAAGCAGAAACACATAAAGCTTCAACAAAGAAGGAGGAAGGCATGGAATACAGAAAGCAGAAGATCCATCACTGTGGAGAAGGGAAAGGGAATTTCCTGGAGAGTGGCCAAGGGAGATCCCAGCAAGACCATTACACGTCGATTGAAGAGGGCAGTCAGTATGGATTGGAACATCATGACTCAGGAGGTGGCTTGAGCACTGTCATTTCCAAACTTTCTGCCATTGTACTTGTCTTTTTTTAAAAAAAGCACATAACATAAAATTTAATATCCCCATAATGTTAAAATTGTACTATTCAGTAGTGGTAAATATATTCACATTGTTGTGGAACAGATCTTCAGAACTTTTTAATCTCCCAAAACTGAAAGTCTATGCCCTTTGAACGATAACCTCCTAGTGCCCCTCCCCTTAGCCTGGTAACCACAATTCTACTTTCTGTTTCTATCAATTTGACTACCTTAGATACCTCATCTAAGTGGATCCAGACAGTATTTGCTTTTAATGACTGACTTATTTCACTTAGCATAAAGTCCTCAAGGTTAATCCATCTTGCAGCATGTGACAGATTTTCTTCCATGTTAAGGTGGAATAATATTCCATTGTATGTATATACCATATTTCGATTATCTCTTTATTCACTGATGGACATTTAGGTTGCTTCCACCTCTTGGCAATTGTGAATACTCTTGCTATGAATATGGATATGCAAATATCAATTTGAAATTCTGCTTTCAATTATTTTGAATCTCTACTCTGAAGTGGAATTGCTGGATCATATGGTACTACTATTTTTAATTTTGTGAGAAACCACCATACTGTTTTTCTTAGTGGTTGCACAATTTATAATCCCAGCAACAGCACACAAGGGTTGTAATTTCTTCACATTTTTGGCAACACTTCTTTATTTTTTTATTGCAGCCATTCTAATTGGTGTGAAGTGATATCACACTGTGGTTTTCATCTCCATTTCTCTACTGATTAGTGATGCTGAGCTCCATGACTGTTGGCCATTGTATATATCATCTTTGGTAAATATCTATATGAGTTCTTTGGTCATTTTAAAAATTGAGTTATGTGATGTTTTTGATGCTTAGTTGTAAGAGTTCTTTATATATTCTACATATTAATCCCTTATCAGATATATGATTTGAAAATATTTTCTTTCATTCTGTAGGCTACCTTTCCATGATCTTACGTCTACTGATGCATAAAGTTGCAAAGTTGGTTGTAGTCCATTTGCCTATTTTTGCTTTTGTTGACTGTGCTTTTGGTGTTACATTGAAGAAATTATCACCAAATCAGTGTCATGAGGATTTTTCCAAATTTCCTTTTTGTTTTCTTTTCTTTCTTTTAATTTTGTGGGATTTTTATTTGTTTTCCCCCTCCTTTCTTCTAGGAGTTTTATTGTTTGGGTCTTATGTTTAATCTTTAATCCATTTGAGTTAATTTTTGTAGATAGCGTAAGATACAGATCCAACTTCATAATATTTTATGATATGAAGTTATAATTGCTATAATTAGTCTCTTTTTGATGGATACTTAAATTATTTCCAGTTTTTTTGCTATTTCAAGTATTACTTTAACGAATATCTCTGAATATGGATCTATGCCATATTATATCTACAAGATAAATATCCAGAAGTGAGCTTTCTGGGACAAAGGGCATGTGCCTTTACAGTTTTGATCGGTCTATCAGATTTCTCTTCTGAGAAGTTGCACTGGTTTATACTCCCACAAACAATATCTGCTTCTCCACACTTTGATCAACATTGAATATTATCCGTTTTGTTTTGTTATTTTTGAGATAGAATCTTGCTCTGTTTCCCAGACTGCAGTGCAGTGGCGCGATATTGGCTCACCGCAAACCCTGCCTCCAGGTTCAAATGATTTCTTGGCTCAGCCTCCCGTGCGTAGCTGGGATTACAGGCGCGCACCACCATGCCCAGCTAATTTTTGCATTTTTTTTTTTAGTAGATTACAGGGGTGATTACAGGCGTGATTACCTGGGATTACAGGCGTGAGCCACCATGCCCGGCCTGAATGTTATCCATTTTTTAGTCCTCACTCTTGCTGTTATTTGTGAATATTGAGTATCAAATGTATAGTGTCCACTATATGTTCATGTCCTTTGTTTTTCTTTGGCCTGCTGTCTTTCTAAATGATTTGTAAGAGTGGATAATTTCTTAATGAATCCTGAGGGTTGTTGTAAACGTCAAAAATGTTTGTTCTCGTAAAGAAAGACAAATCTACCGGGCATGGTGGCTCATGCCTGTAATCCCAGCGCTTGGGATGCCAAGGCGGGTGGATCACCTGAGGTCAGGAGTTCGAGAGCAGCCTGACCAACGTGGAGAAACCCTGTCTCTACTAAAAATACAAAAATAAGCCAGGCATGGTGGCGCATGCCTGTAATCCTAGCTACTCAAGAGGCTGAGGCAGGAGAATTGCTTGAACTTGGGAGGTGGAGGTTGCGGTGAGCTGCGATTGTGCCATTGCACGAAAGAAAGAAAAGGAAAAAAAAAAAAGAAAGGAAGGAAGGAAGAAAGGAGGGAGGGAGGAAGGGAAGGATGGAAGGAAACAAACGCAGGCAAGCAAGCAAGCAAGCAAAGAAAGATCCAGAAGTGAATGATGAGGGCATAGGTGAGAATGCTAATATTGGCCACATTTCACATTTGGCAAAAAAATGTCATTTAAATATATAGGACTACTTGTGTGCCAGAAATAAAAACAACCAACCAATCCTGCTAAAAGCCCAGCAAATTATTAGGGTGATAATTGTTTTCAGGGAGAAAGTGATTTTGTGGCAAAAAAGCAAATTGATTTTTAGTTTTTAGATCTGTTACTTCTTTCCTGACCCACTTGTTTAATTTCATTATAAGTTTGCATAATTTGTCTTCAACCCCAACCTTATAAAAGTGCTGCCTCAACCAGTTCGAATATTTACACACGTGCACCCCCATTTTTATAAAAAACTAAAAGGCTGGGCGCGGTGGCTCACACCTGTGATCCCAACACTTTGGGAGGCCGAGGCGGGCAGATCACGAGGTCAAGAGATTGAGATGATCCTGGCCAACACGGTGAAACCCCATCTCTACTAAAAATACAAAACAATTAGCCGGGCGTGGTGGTGCGTGCCTGTAGTCCCAGCTACTCGGGAGGTTGAGGCAGGAGAATTACTTGAACCCGGAAAATGGAAGTTGCAGTGAGGCAAGATCACACCACTGCGCTCCAGCCTGGCAATAGAGCGAAACTCTGTCTCAAAAAACAAACAAACAAAAACCACTAAGAAATGGTTTTCCTTTTCCATGTTACTCTTTCCCTTTACTCCTCCCTAGCAGACAGTCTTCAGGAGCAGCAGCTGCTTCCAAGACGGGGTTGGGGCCGCGGAAGATATTCCTGGTCTTGCATGCAGCTAATGTTAATAGTCATTAGTATTCTGCCAAGGGAAAGAGTGATTTCTGATGAAGCAGTAGCTGGGGATAATTTACCTAAATAACTTCTCTTTCTTCTACGTTAATAGTAAGGTAAGTTCGTAAAAGAAAAGAAGAGAAATGTGCCATAGGGTGGAGAGATATATGATGGATGTTTGTAACTTGCATCCATCAACACAGATAGGTAATAACTAAGAATCCAAAAATAAGCCTCTCTCCATTGTTTGTAGAAACACAGGATCAGAAAGCCCCATATAATGTCATAGAGTGCGGACCTTTATCACTAGGGAGGTTTCCCCTCCGCCACCCCAGACAGTGAGTTGGGCATCCTCCTGCTCTTAAGTATCTCTGGGGGCTCCATCACCATCTTCAGAAAACCATTTGGATGCCAAACTCTCCTGCAAGTCAGGTTCTTGCTTCATTTAGTTGACGTTATTTGCTCTTGTATCCTATTATGAACATGGAAGGAGACCCGACCACTATCTATAACCTAATAATCTTCCACTGGCTTCTTTTATCACTTCTATGCTATTTCTTCAAACTAAAATAATTCTTTACTGTGATGCAGTTTTTCCCCTCTACATTTGTGAATAATGTCAAAGCTCTGTTCTGACTTCTATCTCCATATGACACCCACATTATTCTCCTTTGGTGTTGAAATTTGCAATGGAACATTCAATTATTTGAACATAATTGAAGGTGGAAATGGATAGTGATGGTGTTGTTTCGTCATAACTAAAAAATTTTGTTTTTTGTCTCTCCTGCTTCCAACCTCCAATCTCCAGCTCCAGCCATCAGGACAAGAGTATCACTGCTTTAAAGGCCTTACAATACAAATTCAACAAAATTTATGATTGGGGCTAGGTGCAGTGTCTCACGCTTGTAATCCCAGCACTTTGGGAGAGTGAGGTGGGCAGATCACTTGAGGTGGGGAGTTCAAGACCAGCCCGGCCAACATGGTAAAACCCTGTCTCTACTAAAAATGCAAAAATTAGCCTGGTGTGTTGGCAGGTATCTGTAATCACAGCTACTCAGGAGGCTGAGACAGGAGAACTGCTTGAACCTGGAGGGTGAGTTTGTGATGAGCCAGAATCGTACTACTGCACTCCAGCCTGGGTGACAGAGTGATACTCCATCTGAAAAACAAACAAAACACAGAATTTATGAGTGAGTGCTGGCATTGTGCCAGAATCTTTTTTCTTTAGAAACCTCAAAGATAGAATATTCCATTGTTAAAACAGCATTCTTTGAAGGTCTGCCTCTATTCCTAACCTCTGAAGGTAGCATGAAAAAATCACAGGAGATTGAAGAAACATATACCATGGAATTAGAGCTTGATAAAATTTATTCTGCAGTTAACTTCCACATAATTATGTATAATACATTATTAATGATTCGCAGTAGGGAACTGATATGTAGTTCCTGTTCTTCCTTGACTATGGCACTGATGAGTCCAATTCTTGCCCAAAGATAGTTATGAGAATTGCCTCCCTTGCCTCCTGGCCCAGATCTCTGCTTACATTTCTGTGTTTATGCTGCCCTATTCTTGTGCTATGCTAGTCAGGGTTGGGGTGGCCAAGTTCTTGAATGAAGAATCTTATTTTCATCCTTTTGAAGTTTTTTAAAGAGTTTTTGCCAGCTGCATTGCTGAAGAGCCATCCTCTCATCACAGGAGTCTGCAGTAAGGCAAATATTTGTTTCCTGTTACTGAGAAAGGACTACTTCTCTCTTTATTTACATGTTTGTTCTGTTTTGTTCTCTTTTCCTCCAGCAATCTGATACTGTGTTTTGTCTATTCCTTGGCTGGAAAAATGCTTCCTGGTTCCCCCCCCCCCTTTTTCTTAAGAACGAATCTTGGCCCCCTATTTACAGAACATGCTCAACAGAAAAAATTTGGAAAACACCAAAAAGCACAAGGGAAAAGCTATTCATAATCTTAGTACCCGGAAGTCACTACTATTATCATTTTAGTATGTCTATATCTATCTAGTCATCTATCTAGCTGATCTTTCTAGGCATTTTAATTTTTTTTTTTTTTTTACAAAAGAGCTATCATATCATGCATCCTGTTCTATACATTTATTTTTTTGAGACGGAGTCTCACTCTGTTGCCCAGGCTGGAGTGCAGTGGTACAATCTCAGCTCACCCCAACCTGCGCCTATGGGGTTCAAATGATTCTCTGGTCTTAGCCTCCCGGGTAGCTGGGATTGATTACAGGTATGTGCACCATGCCCGGCTAAGTTTTGTATTTTTTAGTAGAGAAGAGGTTTCACCATGTTGGCCAGGGTGGTCTCAAACTCCTGACCTTAGGTTATGGCCCCCCCAAGCCCCCCACCACCTTGGCCTCCCAAAGTGCTGGGATTATAGGCGTGAGCCACCATGCCCAGCATGTTCTATACATTTCTAAATTTGGTAATATGCTAAATTCATCTTTCCATATTTTGATGTCAAGAACATATTCTGCAACACTATTTTATTAAGCTTAATAGATTTTATTAGCTCAATTTTATAAACATATTTTTATTTGTCTATCACATAATATTGCAATGAGTATGACTGTAGAGACACCATTGCACTCATTTGACATTTTCTTCAGTATAAATTCCTAGAAGTGAAATATTAGGGTCAAAGTGTATGCACATTTTAAGACTTTGGATAATATGGCCACATTGCCCTTCTTGAAGGTGGAACCAGATTGGTTTCCCATCAGCAATCAAGGGTCCATTTCCCTTTATTATGGCCAACACCGGGCACTTAACTTTTTAAAATCTTTGTTAATTTGATGGGTATGAAGTAGTATCTCAATGTTCAATATGGCATTTCTTTGCTTATGAGTCTGAATTATTTACATGTATTTCATGGCCAGATATACTTTTTGGTAATTTGCTTCTTTAAGTTGTTGTGCTTCGTTTATTTTGTTTGTCTCTTTCTCATTTCTTTGGGTTTATAGACAAACTCCACTAACTCCCTGGCAACATGGCAGAAGTGGTTATCAGCCTGGAGTCCCACTGCCTGGGCCCAAATCCTACTATACCCTTAACAGCTGTGACCCTGGGTAAGCTAGCTTTGGACAGTGCATACAACAGGAGAAAAAAAATCGAGTAAAATTAGGTCAAATGTTACTGTTGTCATGTGGCAGCTGTGTTACTGGGGATTAAGCAAATTGTCTATTATTCTGAATTTTGCTTCCTCTTTTGAAAATAAGGATAACAAGATCTACAGAAGTTACAAATTTCTGAAATCTAGGAGGCATACATATATAGTCTTAACTCAGTTGCTCTCAAATTTTAAGATTCACAAGAATCACCTAGAATGCTTTTAAAAATACAGATTCTTGGGTCCTACTTTCATAAATTCCTATTCAAAGACGGTGAGATGATGTCCAGAGATAAATAGTGGCCATTACATCAGTCAACCATATCTCAAAACTATTGGGAATATAGAGATTCTGCTCAGAGCGAATACAACAAGGCCCTCCTGTTAGTCCTAAGGTACTATTGTTAAACAGAACGGTTCTCCTGGATTAATCACCAAGCCTATTTAGTTTATTTAAATTGAGGAAAAGAAACTGGTATTCTGACTGAGTTGGAAAGGCAAATCTTTTATCGAATAAGATTTTGGTGTCAGCATCTATGATGTTTAGGGAATACATATCTTTAGTCTTTTGCTGGACCCACATTTTATTCAAAAGCAATTAAAGAGTTTCTCCAACGTTTTGTTGATTTGCTGCTGCAACTAAGTTCTTATCTGAAATTCTCTCTTTTCCACATGGCTTAAGCCTACAAATTCGGGTGCTTTTAAAAGAAATTAAATGTTTCTTATCATCAGGTTATATTATAAAGTATGTAAATCTTCAGTTTAATTGAGAAGACATGCTTTGCATTTATATCTAGGACATATTTATTCTAGTGGCATCAAGGAGACATGAACCGAGTACATGTGAAAATGATTGACTACCTAATTTTAATTACTTGGTCTTACCAGTGTGCTGTTTTAGACTACAATTTTCCCGTTAGAGAACTGATCTTTTCATATACGGTAGGTTGGGTTTATCTTCCCTATACATGTCCCATATATTCAAACATCAAATAAAAGTTATCACATTTCTAAGATTATGGATTTTATTGTAGTTTTTGGAAAGCAACCCCAAGTAGATGCTGGCAGCAGAAGTTTTTCACCCTGTTGTGCCTCATGAAAGGGAATTTTCATTTACTTTGAAAGACATCTTTAAAAAAGCTCCAAATGCAGTGTACCTTAATTCATACAAATTGGAAAGCAGGATGTAGATGAGGTTGTGAAATCAACCACTAGTGCAGTGCCCAGTTGTAAAGGGACTGGAACAACTGAAACTGATACTGATGAATTGATTCAGATACTATCACAAGTAGGTGCCTAGATGGTGTGATTCCAGGTTCCCAAGTAATTCTCAGGTCAAGTGTCTTAGAGCCTAAAACTTACCCTTAGAGAAGACTTTTCCTCACTACATGGACCTTTTTCACAATTTCCTCAGGAGATGGTTTAATTAGTCTCTAATTTCTTGGTTTATCAGAAGGATTTCTGCCCCGATGAGACCAACAAGGAGAAAGGTAATGAAAAATGAAGCGCTAAAGAGAAGAAAGAGCCCCCTAAAAGTATGAGAAGACCATGCTGGGCTTGACAAGTTTCCAGCCAGACTTTTAGGCATTTCTGTCTCCTCTGCTTGTCTCACTTGACTCTGCTATTGTGTGTCCCCTGAACCAGATGGTCATTTGTGAAAGGTTTTCTGAATTCCTAGAAGAAATTTTTACAGGTTGCTTAAGCTTCTGCTTCCTCTCTGTGCATGTGCAGGTTCTGGTTTTTATCTGGGTCACTTGGAAACTTTGAGAAATGTTCTTTGTGGGAAGGCAGTTGTGATGATGATGATGGTGATGATGATGCTTTTTGAATCACACTGTGTTTGATACAGTAAAACTTGGGGACACTCCACCCACAATGATATGACATTGAATATAATGCTGTTGTCAATTGGCCCCCACCCTTATTTCAACTCTACTTTTTTGGTAGGGGCTGGAAAGTGACTTCTTTCTGATCATTTGACACTTGGTCAGTTCATTGATAAGTTAATTGCCTAAACATCTAAAAAGTACAAATATTTTAAAATTTAAAATATTATTTTTCAATGGCCTTATAGCATTATACTTCTGCACTTCACAGCATTAAAATATCTGGACTTGACTTACCCTACTACAGCATAGTTTAATTGTACTTTTGAATATCGTATCCTGGCCAGGCTCAGTGGCTCATGCCTGTAATCCCAGCACCTTGGGAGGCCAAGGTGGGTGATGCTTGAGCCCAGGATTTTAAGACCAGTCTGGGACACATGGCGAAATCCCATCTGCAGAAAAATACAAAACCTAGCTGGGTGTGGTGGAACACATCTGTAGTCCCAGCTACTTGGCAGGCTGAGGTCAGAGAATGGCTTGAGCCTGGGAGGCAGAGGTTGCAGTGAGCCGAGATTGCACCATTGCACTCCAGCCTGAGTGACAGAGCCAGACTCTGAAAGACATTGCAATCTGATGTTTTTCTTAGAATTTAAACCCTTCCCTGGCATTTTCCTTCCTTTCTTCACTCCTTTCTTTCTCTCATTCCCTAACACTCACTGCACCACAGGCACTTTCCTTAAGAAACTCCTAGTTGGGGTGGGGATTTTGGGAGAGAGTCTAACTGGTTTGTTAGCACTGATCGAACAGCATAGAGGGCTGTTGAAGCAAAGCACAGGTGACACAACACCAACAATTCTCTCTTCTCTCTCAAGATTGTTAACACTAATCTTTAACTTGTTATTTTCACTTGAAAGCCCCATTTCTCAAAGAGTACCATGCCCTATACCAGGTGCTTAATTCCCTTCCTCACTATCATCAAAAAATCTTCATGAATCGCTTGAGTGGTTTGTTACTATCTGAAGCTGCCATTTCATTTCTTTGGCCACTTCCCCAGATGCTTTGAGGTCTTCTGCTTCTCTTGCTGTCTTCTTGAGGAGCCTTAGTGGCAGAAGTTTCTATAGTTCCATTCCCTTGGAGACCTCTTCAGTTCTAATGATCCTTTTTTTCATTGCTGCCTCTCACACCAACAGCCCCACCTTGGATTTTGCCATCTAGCGGGGCTGCTTCACCTGCTCACACTCCACTCTGATCACGGCTTTGTTACCCCCTTTTTCATTACATCACCTCTTGGATCTCCCTGGGTTCTCCAGTTCCTTTCACTTCTCTGGCTTTCAAATAGAGTAATCCTCTTTTGATTTCATTTTTTTTCCTGGGCATACGTAGACCTTATTTTATAGCCATCTGGGGCAGGTGTGTGTGTGTCTGCGTGCACGTGTGTGTGTTTGTGAGTAGGAATATGTGTTATATTTAATTTGTTTTAGAGGACCTATTTTTATTGAAAAGGAATGGATATACCTTAAAATGCACAAGTCTTAGATGTGCAACCTGAAGAAGGTTTACATATTTATCACCTGTGTAACCACTACCCAGATCAAGATCTAGAACATTTCCATTACCCCATGGAACTCTGTCTAGCTCATTTCCAGTCAGAAACTGCCCTTCATATGTAACCACTGTGATAACTTCTAATAGCAGATGTTAGATTTTGCCTATTCTTGAGTTTCCTATGAACGGAGAAATCTCTGCTCCATAGAAATCAAGATGTAAAGAAATTACATGTTACTGCTCATCACATGATGGGAACTGGGTTTGACGTGTTTATTAGTTACACTTGCACACACATACATGGTGATTATAATAAAGGGGGGGAAATCCCTTTCCCCACATCACTGAGATGTCTTTTTCTCGGAGCTGTGAGTCCCTAGAACCTCACCTGTATCCCTCTTGACATCTTGTGCCATTTAGCTCAATGTCCTGATGCTCACATCCTCCTTGTCTCCCCTCACACCCACCCCCAACCCCACACCTCTCTGCTATGCAGCTCCATAAAAGGGAAATCGTCCTTCTGTGTCTTTCTCTGACTCTACTCTTACTCACAGAGTAATGCAACTGGGCCCAAGCAAAGACACCTATGCAAACAGCCACTGTGAAAACACCACCACGTGGCTGTAGGGCAAGCATGCTCTACCTTGATTTGAGCAGAGAAGGAAGCATAGTTTGCTGTAATTTTTTGCTTTGCATACTCCTTTAAGCCTTCCAATGTAATAATGTACAAGGTATTATTGGTCTAATTTGTCCAAACCTATGTTGTATGAAAGAGAAGAAACAATGTCAGGATCCAAAGGCAGAGCCAACCACGTTTATTGTTTGTTTCAATCTCTTTGTACTTTCTAGGTGACTTGCTTTTGTGTTCCCAGAACTCCATCCCGGGTCCTCTCTTCTCCTCCCTCCACTCACTCTCCCTGGGAAATTGCATCATCATCTGCTGTGGTTTCAGCTATCACTGTGTATTCTCCATGGGTGTGACTGACAAATATTTTCATCTCAACTCAACCTTGGACTGAACCCTTGACCCTAGTCCATCCTTCCTGGATCTCTCCACTTGCATATCCTGCAGGCATCTCCAAGTCAACAGGTCCCAAATTGGACTCAGACTCTGCTCACCCTCCGAAGTCTATGCATTGATGAGGCAATGTCTCTCCTCACCTTTGCCAGTGAGTTCTGCCTAATTCCCTTTTCTCTGTTCCTTTCTCACCACTTGCAAGGTCACTGCCCTAGTTCACACTCTCATAGCCCACCAGATCTTGCCTTAAATTCTTCCTGTTTATTCCCTTCCCTCTGTACTGCTCCTACTGCTGAGGGTGGGGTTGGGGGTAAGAAGAGAGATCTTTCTGACACAAGATCTGTCAACTAACTGATTTCTTTCCCCAGCACCACTGAGACAAAAATTAAGTCAGGAAAAGCTTAATATGTGTACATACAGATTCACACACACACACACACACACACACACACACACACACATACAATCATTCACAAGCTCATGGTATTTCAACTGATAAGGAATGTAAACCACACTTTTTGAGACCATACTGGGAGAGGTCATTTGATATCATCTGTAAGGTTTCATTATTTTCTTCTGGGATGGAGGCAGGTTAATGTGTAAGTGCACACACATCCTCAAACATATGTGTGCTCAGCTATATAAAGTGCAAAGTTTGCAAACTTCCTGATGGCGTTATTAGCTCCTTATAAAAGAAGTAATTGAGGGCCGGGCGCAGTGGCTCATGCCTGTAATCCCAGCACTGGGAGGCCGAGGCAGGCAGATCACTTGAGGTTAGGAGTTTGGGACCAGTCTGGCCAACATGGGGAAACCTTGTCTCTACTAAAAATACAAAAAATTAGCCAGACATTGTGGTGTGTGCTACAGTGTAATCCCAGCTCCTCGGGAGGCTAAGGCAGGAGAATCGCTTAAACCCAGGAGGCGGAGGTTGCAGTGAGCTGAGATTGCGCCACTGCACTCCAGCCTGGGTGACAGAGTCAGACTGCATCTAAAAAAAATAATAATAATTGAGAGGTGAGCTTTGGTGAAAGGAAAGTTAGGTTTATTTAAGAAGTCAGCAACCTGGGGCAGTCAGTGAACTAGTGTTCAATGACCGTCTCTCTGAGCTGTGCCTCCAGATAAGGGATTTTTAAAGGAAATCAGGGGAAATGATGATCAAAACATTCTTGTTAAAAGGTGCACAGTCTCCTTGCTTTCTTGGTCAATGTTTTGTGACCTTGTGCAGGTGCCATGAGCCTTATTCTTATCAGCCTGGTCAGCTCATTCCCAGAGTTGTTGGTTGGCATATTTTCTTTTATTTCTGTTGAAGGTCCTGTTTCCTTCAGGCTGTTTTTAGTGAGTAGTCTATAAACTCAAGCAAAGCAATAGTTATATTTAAGCAAGCAAACCTTTCTGTAACACAGAATCAACACTCTTACTTGAGTGAGCTTGAAAGCAGAGTCTCCCTCAATTAAGCTCCTGGATGAGAACACATCCCAGCTGACAACTTGATTGCAGTCATGTGGAATCCTGAGCAGAGGGCCCCACTAAGTTGTGTCTGGACTTCTGGCCCATGGAAACAGTGAGATAATAAATATGTATAGCTTTAAGCTTCAAAATTTCCAGCAATTTTTTAATACAGCATAGGAAACTAATCCAAGCCCATTTACAAATGAGAAAACAGAGGCAGAAAGAAAGTAAATAACTTGGCTGAGGTAATGCAGTGACAAAGCTGCTATATGAGCCTTGGCTTCAGAGATCATGGTCTTTGTCACTCTGCCTGTCTGCCTCTATGAAAATCTACCTCATTCTTTTAAACAGCTGGGAGGTCTAATATTATATGCATATATATCGTCAGCCCTTGGTATCTGTGGCTTCCATATCAATAAATTCAACCAGCTGCAGAGTGAAACCAATTTGTAAAAAAAAACAAAAGGAATGGTTTCACCTGTACTGAATGCATATAGACCTTTTAATCTTGTTATTATTCCCTAAAAATATAGTATAACAACTATTTACATAGCATTTACATTGTATAAGGTATTATAAGTAATATAGAGATGATTTAAAGTATTTGGGAGGATATATATCGGTTATATGCAACTCCTACACCATTTTATATAAAGGACTTCAGCATCCATGGATTTTGGCATCTGACAGGGTCCAGGAATCAAGCTCCCACAGATACCAAAGGACAACCATACTGTGATTTATTTATTCATGTTTCTACTGACAGACACAGACTATTTTCTATTTGTTTCTTCAAGTATTGATGTATTTCATTTATTATGTATTTATGTTGTAATGAACATTTCTTCACCCACTTTTATGAACATATCTTCAGAATAATCTTTAGTAGTAAAATTGCTGGACTAAAATTTATTTGTGTTTAAAATTTTGATAGAATGGTCAGGTTTCCTACAAAGAGATTACACCAATATGAAGAAATTTTCTTTTAAAGCTGCCCATAAATGGAATGTGGGAGATTTTGGATAGAAGTGACAGATTAAACATACCTTTCTAGTTCTTTCTCTCACCTCAAACCACGCAAACTAAAATAAAGATTGTTTTTAAGAGGCACAGACCACAAGGATAGGAGAATGAGACAGGAGGTCAACCAAAAATATTTTGAAGGTAGAAAGCGATGGGCAAGTGGTAACTGACTTAACACATCTGGGCAAGGTGAATATTAAGTGATAGTGGGAAACATTGTGAATTCCTTGATTTTAACTTTGAATCTCTCAAAGACTTTGGAATTGGTGGCACCAACTACTTATCTATGGAAACAGAGTAAAGAGGAGAAGTTGAGAAGTAGTTGGAGTGGTGGACCTGTCCCTCAAACAGTTCAGCAATGCTACATCATTGCTCCAACCCCACTTAAACCTTAGCAGAAGCCTGGAGTTTTTTTCCTCTAGAAATGATAAAAACACAGTTTTTGGATTGTAGATTCAAGTATAGGTAAAGGCAGTGACAGAGGTATTATCTCTAAACACCCATGGGCTCTTAGACTCGGTCATGAAGGACTCTAGTTTCCAAACAGAAAAACAGAAGAGCATACCCCTGCATATCTGATCAGCCCAAGAAGAAATACTTGATGTTTCTGAGGTTGGAGATTCCCCAAGAAACCGCTCGGCTAGCTTATCCTACTTTGAAGCCAAAACTGGACAGCCATATTCAAAGATCAGAGCTTTCAATCAGCTTTTTAATTTTAAGAGTAGACAATCACGGAATAGCAGACCACTGAGAATAGCCTCAAATGAAAGATAAAGACCAAAACATTCAAATAAACAACTGGAGAAAGCTAGCTCAGACTGGGGAAAAAGGATTATGCAAGCAGAAGAAAACTTAAAGGAAAAAGTTATTAATATTTTAATAGGTAGAAAATAAAATACTTTAACTGCAAATGAAAATAAGTTGCTAGAAAATGTAATTAATAAAACAAGCTCTTAGAAATTAATAATGACATCAAAAATGAATATTTCAGTAGAATGGTTGGAAGGTAATGTTAAGGAAACATCTCAGAAATTATAAGAGAAAGAAAAGAGACAGAAAACAGGGGGAAATAGTAAGATAAAATAATTAGAGGGTCAGTTCAGGAAGTATGGTATTTGAATACAAGTATTCAAAAGAGGAAATAGAGAAAACTAAAAGGAGGAAATCATCAACAAAGTAATTCAAGCATATTTCCCAGAACTGGAAGACATGAGTTTCCTGACTGAAATTGGAAACTGAATGTGGTACTGAATGCCGACCACAATGCGAGAAAATAGACCCACACCCGAGGTAACACTGTGAAACTTCAAGACGCTCAGGGAGATATTAAAAGCTTCAAGGAAGGCAAGACAGGTCATAAACAAAGAACCAGTGACCAGAATGACTCTAGACTTCTCAACAGCAGCAAGAGAAGCTAGAATACAATTTTAAATCAAGTTATAGGTAGAATAAAGACATACATAGTCCTGAAAAGATTCAAAAAGGTTACCTACTACACAGCCTTTCTCAGGAAGCCACTCTTTAGCACCGCTAAAACAGTGGAGAAAACCAAAGGAGAGAAAGATTGGAGATACAGAAAATGGGAGAAGGGTAAAGGGAATCTCCGGTGATGGTAAAGGAAATTTCCCAGATGGTAACTCTGCTCCAGGCTTGGAGATAATCAGTTCACATTAGAATAGGCCAGGAGACTCTGAGAGAGGCTTCTTCAAAGACGTGAAATGGCTCGAATTATCTGATGTGTCTGAATGTCTTGAGCGGAAATTCAGACATTTGGCAGAAAATTGAGGGTTTGAATTACTGATAAATACATAGAAAACTAAGTGAAGGCAAAAAGTAAGTTTCTTAAATTCAGGGGAAACACAAGAGTTGTATAGAAGAGGAAAAATAATTACGACTTACCCCATGACTCAGCTCTGAATAGTGTCTCTGTAGTTATAATAATGTGAACACAAAATACTGATCTAACCCAAATCAGTACATAAACTACATTGGAATAATAAGAAGATGGAGAGGGTGTGTGTATTGTGTATGGGGAATGAAAAAATGAAATCTTCATCCAACATTGTGGGCAGTTAGTGTAGAATACCTAATACTAAAAAATAAAGAAATAGCAATACAGGCTTGTTATTTAGAAATATAGAGGTAAAGATTTCAAAAAGAATTGCAAAGAAAATTGAAAGTGGGTGCCTCCAGGGAAGGACTTCTGCTTTTCTTAATGAATCTTACATAACTATTCAACTCTTTCAACTACGTGCACATGTAACTCTGATTAAAAAAGAAAAGAGTATGCCACCTCTGGTGTGTTTTTTGTCTCTGGGATGTTTGAGATCTTTTAGGAGTGTGCTGTAAAGGTAATCCAAGCATCCTGAGGGTGATTGGGTGAAATTCCTTAGTTTCTTCCACACCTGGAGTTTGATGAGCTTATAATTTTCAGTAATGAAACTATTTCCAAAGCAGTTGATATCCTATGGAACTGTGGAAACTTTCTTTTTAAAACTGAAATATAGCCCCAAATAATCTCTACTGTTGGTTCTGGTTTTACTACTTGGGACATGAAAAACAAATCCAATCCCTGTTCTTTATCAGCCCTCTTTAAGCATAATTAGACTGTCTTCATCTAAAAACCATTCCTCACACCCACTGTTACAGGTTTTTATCCCCTCACATCCTGTTCTACTTTCTGTAATTACATTCTACTTCTGAAGAGAGAGAGAGAGAGAGTGTGCGTGTGTGTGTGTGTGCATGCATGAGTGGGTGTGTTCAAACAGAACAGAATATACCAGTTATAACCTGACTACAGGACACCTCCTTCTTGGCTATAAAGCTCATCAATCAAGAGCAGAGACTTCAGAGTCAGCCAGCCTGGGTTTAGACCCAGCTTTTTTTTTTTTTTTTTTTAATGAGATGGCATCTTACTCTGTCACCCAGGTTGGAGTGCAGTGGCGCATTCTTGGCTCATTGCAAACTCCACCTCCTGGGTTTAAGCAATTCTCCTCCCTCAGCCTCCTGAGTAGCTGGGATTACAGGCACCTGCAACCATGCCTGGCTAATTTAGTAGAGATGAGGTTTCACCATATTGCCCAGGCTGGTCTCAAACTCCTGAGCTCAGGCAATCCACCTACCTCAGTCTCCCAAAGTGCTGGGATTACAGGCATGAGCCACTGCGACTAGCCTAGACCCAGCTTTGATACTTCCTAGCTGTATGACTTGGAATGAGTTATGCAACCTTATTGTCCTTCCATTTCTTTGTTGATAAAATGGGGACAATGTCAGTATCTTCCTCATGAGATTGTTGTGAGGATTAAGCAATATGATAAATGCCCAGTACTTAGAACAGAGGATGTCAAATAGCAGGTGTTTAAAGAGTGCTAGCTATGAATCTTTTTCCTAGCATTTTCTATCAGTGTAGCTGAAGAAACCTATTAATATTTTTGACTGCTTGTTTTTGTTAATCAATGAAACAATCAATTAAACAGCAAACATTTGTTGAGTGCCTCTCTGTGCCAGATGCTGAGAAGAAGGGGAATATGACTCCTTATCTGGAAGAGTTAAGTTCATGATGATGTTGACTCATTGAGTGAGTTAGGAACTAACATCCTTTATATATGTTTTACTTTCTCATTTTGAAAAAAAATAACATTTTAATCAAAGGTATACGTGCACATCATTTAAAAAGTTAAATAGCCAGGCCCAGTGCTCCATGTCTGTTATTCCAGTGACTCTGGAGGTTAAAGGTGGGAGGATCATTTGAGGCCAGGAGTTTGTGACCAACCTGGGCAACATAGTGAGATCTCATCCCTAAAAATAAAAAATATATTAGCTGGGCTTGGTGGCTCATGCTTGCAGTCCTAGCTACCTGGGAGGCTGAGGCAAGAGGATTGCTTGAGCCAAGGAGTGCAAAGCTTCAGTGAGCTGTGATCACACTACTGTACTTCACCCTGGGCACAGAGTGAGACTTTGTCTCTGAAAGAACTTTTTTTTTCATTTTTAGTTTTTGAAAAAGTTAGGCCAGGTACAGTGGCTCGTGCCTGTAACCCCAGTGCTTTGGGAAACTAAGGCGGGAGACTTGTTTGAGCCCAGGAATTTGAGACAAGCCTGGGCAAGATGACAAGACCCTGTTTCTATAAAAATAAATAAATAAAAATTTTGTTAAATAGTATTAAAGAAATATCAATGGCTCCTTGTATCAGTCTTCACACTCTTCCATTGCTCCTTCCTAGAGGCAACAACTTTTGAATTATTTTAGCCATTTCTTCTTGCATATATGTCTCAGCACTTCTAAATAATATGCCTAGATATACTGTTTGCAATTGTGACTTTTAGACATAATCGTCTATTAGGACAGCTGAACACCCAACTCTTATACTATTCTTCCTTGTTCCTGTGCCTCACTGTCCCAAGATAATGCAATTTTTGATTAAATAAACATCTGTGTTTATGTAACTTTTTATACAAATACAATCTCCAGTTGAGTACTGGGAACTATGGTTGTCTTTTCTAGTTTTTCCTGAAATTGTTGCCTTTTTTTCTATTTGTGGAATTTCTTTGTACCTCTTAAAGCAGACACACCTTTAATAGACACCAACATTAGATGGTCTATCATTTTCTTTTTTTCTCTTAGGAGAGCCCACTCCTCATCCCCGCCCCCGCCCCCCAGCCCCCTGCCCCACGGCCATCCCTTCCCTCCTTTCCAAGTTGAATGCTCTCCAGGCTGTTGCAGAGCTGTCATCTATCTTGAGACGTTGCTTCACTATGGACCTTCGAATTCTCTAGATTTTTCTCCCAAGTTGGATTCCTCATCTCTTTTTTTTTTTTTTTTTGTTTACTCTCTCGTTTTGGGAGAGAACATCCTCCAGTAGTTAGGTTAAAAAGGATCTTCCCTTAGTCCCCAGTGTTGTGAAATTTCACAGTGATCTGCCTGGATATGGGTTTATTTTTATCCATTGTTTTGGGCCTCAGTGGCCTCTTCAGGAAATCTGGAAACTTATGTCTTTCACATCTGAGAAATTCGCTTGAATAATTTTATTGATGATTTCCTCCCCTTGGCTTTCTTTTCCCTCTGTCTGAAACTCTTGTTCATCAGATATCCAAACTCCTGGATTGGTTCTCTAATATCTTCATTTTCTGGTTTTTGCTTTTCCCTCTGTCATTTTACTCACCTTTCTAGAATGCCTCAATTCTATTTTCTGGTCCTATGTTCCTTTTTATAGTTTCCTATTCTTGTTTCAAAGGCATATCATTGTCTCTTATTTCCCTGAGGGTATTCATGATACCTTTAAAGTTTTAATCACTGTGTGTTTTATTTCCTCCAAGTTGCTTATATCTATTTGTTTTGTTCTCCAGTTTTCTTGTCCTGGGCTTTCCTTAGACACCTGGCACCCTCAGATGTTTGTTCAGGATCAGAGGACTAAAAAGTGGATTGGATGCTCTCAGCCTGCAGACGTGGCTTGTTGACTTTGAGCTTCACTGTAGGGTGAGTGGAGGCACTGTTTGTTTTAGGACACTTTTTTGCCTCAGTCTTTTCTGGCCTTTTTTTCTTGGACTAGTCAGATTCCTCAGAAAGAAACCTTTCTAATCTGCCATTGAGGTTACAAGTATGCTGTCACTGTTTTGGTGGCCAATTGGGGAAACAGCTGTGGAAGGAGGGATGTGGGTCTCAGCATTTTATGGTCACCAAAACCCTGGTTTGTGTTACTGTGCTCAAATCAACCAATGTCCAGTTGACCTCCAGTCAGGAAGGATTTCTTCGAAGAATAAACCTGCCGTCTTTCACGGGGGAGGGGAAGAGGACATACTCAGTGCTGTGGAACAGGGAGGGTAATTGAAGGTTCGATTGCTTCTCACACAGCCCTTACCCAGCCTGTCCTAGATTGGTTTGTTTTACCATAACCTTCAGTTTCAGAAGCACTATCTGAAAGTGCCAGTTCCTGAGCCTATTGAGGACCCTGCATTATAAATTCTGTTGGTTTTCTGTTTTTGCCTCTGTTGGCTGAGACCTCAACATTCTATGATGTGCTAAATTATGTCATCCCTAACTGCATTTGAGCTGCATTGTGTATCAGGATTACATTTCTCTGTCTTTCTTCGTCTCATTCTGTTTTCTTTATTCTCTCTTTCTGGGTTTTGGCCTTCCTGGATGGATTCTCTCTCTCTCTCTCTTTTTTTTTTTTTTTTAAATATTCTTTCCCTTTTCAATCTCTTTGTCTTTATCTTATACCTCCTGGGAAATTTGCTCAAGTTGATTATTTAACCCTTTAATTGAGCTTTTAATCTCTGCTATCACATTTAGAATTCCCAAGAGCTTGCTTTTTAAAAATAATGTCTTGTTTCATGAATGTATCTTCTGTCTCTCTGAGGACATTAATATTAGCTGAAAACATTTTTTTATCTGTTTATTTTTTCTGAATTTCTTATTTCTGTTAGCTCCCTTCAAGAGAATTGCTTTTCACAAATGTCTTGGTCACTTATTTACTTATTTTTTAGTTATTTTTTAGAGATGAGAATCTCACTATGTTGTCCAGGCTGGACTCAAACTCCTGGGTTCAAGGAATGTTCCTACCTCAGTCTCCCTAGTAGCTGGGATTACCAGCTTGTGCCACCCCACCGAGTATTGGTCACTTATTTTTAAGGGAGAGTCACTAAAATGTTGACTGGGAAGCCTTATTTAGGGGAATTTCATTAGCTGCTGGGCTTCTCTGAAGGGTGATCTGGCAGGTCTCCCATTTTTTTCCATTGGAAGAACTTTAAATGTGCAAGGGCTAGGGGAGGTTTCTCTTGATATTTAGTTTCCCCTGAGGGAAGTTGTCTAATCTCTTGCCTAAAGGACATAACTTGCCTTCCAAGCATTCTGAAGCTGAGCCTCAAAAAGGCTGACAACACGGCAATATTGGTGTGCATGTGCGTGAACACATTTCCTTATCCAGTTTGACCCTCTCCCCAATCCTGTTTTTTTGCTGTTATTTCATTCTGCCCACTCTAGTGGCTAGAGTCCTATAGGCAGACTACCTTGGCTGTTTAGTGTTACTTTTTCTTAAAATTTCTTTTTGTAATGTCCTTTAAGTAGGTTTGGAGGAAATAAACATCTTTAACTCTTCAAGTAAAACTAGAAGTCCCACCTTTATAATAATTCATATCTGCTTGGCCAAGTCATGCCTTTCTGAACTTGTGTAATTGCTTACATGGAACTTCACTTCCCTGCATCTTTTTCATTAGACAAAGCATATTGGAATTTTGATTCTGTCAGCTATTATAAAAATGAGAATATTTTGGTGCTGGCTTTCAAGAAGTTGGGCTAGGTTTCCTCTGGATTCTGGAATGTGGGTCAGTATACCAACTTCTGCAGGGTGACTGTGGGTAACAGAAAGAAGGCTGATACATGGAGCAAGTGCACTTGTTGTGTGTGTAAGGGTGAGCAAGTGACATGGAACTGACTTGTATGCTGAACTAAGACACAGCATGCACTCATTGTCAGCACGGCACCCGTGTAGTGCTTGGGCATCTCTGGGAAGCGGCACTGATGCCTTTGGTTCATACTTTGCTCTGCATTTGCATATTCAAATTGCCAGGTCCTCTCCTCCTGAGTAGAGTTTCTTGAGGAAGCCCAGGTGGTACAGCATGACCTTTTTAAAGGCTTGCATGCAACTCCTGCTCCAACAAGAGGTCATAGCCAAATTAAGATAGTGTGGCCGATGGTAAATCTCAATCTAACTGGCAAGAACCATTGCTATTATGTTTGAGTGGGAATATAATTTAATTAAAAAGTTTAAAAACAACAAAAAAGCTCAAAGAATGAATGATTTCCAAGTTGTATTTAGAAAATTTAGAACTTAATGAACAGTTGCATTGAAAATCTTTCTTACCTAGCCACCAAGCAAGAAATACCCATAAAACAGTTCTTTGCTACCTAAATTACACCATGATTTTGAAAGGAATAAAAAATACTTTTAAAAACTGCTATAAATTACACTCAAGTATAAAGGAGGCTGCTTCCCCAAAGGCTTGGGCAGGGCAGCTTGTCTGCAGATGGGTCCAGGGGTGTGGCAGCACTTTTTATGAAAATACAAATTAAAAGTATAAAGTGGGTTTTCACGAATTCACACTGGCTGTCATACTGTTCTAAATGACCCATATTTTCAAGCAGGTTTTAAGGTTTTATTTTGAATAATCCATGGATGCTTTAATGGAACATGAGGAATCTGCCTGCCCTTCTAATCTGAAGCCCAGGAAGCTGGTTTGACGTCAGGGCCACCTTCTAATCTGAAGCCCAGGAAGCTGTGGGGTGGGGTGGGATAGTGCTCTGGTCAAGGTTGTCATTCAGTCCTCAGCTTTCTGTCCCGTTCATGTGTTCTGCAGTCTCCATCTACAGGGCAGGAGGGAAGGGGAAGCCAACTTGTCCTGGCCTTGGGTGTATTAGAAAACATCTGCTAAGAGAAGGGTTTTCAGTTGGGAGTAGAATACCCCTGCTAACCAGAAGTGGTGCAGATGGAATGTGGAATTTTTATAACAATTCTTAAGAAGTTCATAAGCCAATATACTTCACCCTCATGATTATTCGTAAGCATGCTATGAATTATTTTTAACTTTGTAAATGTTCAATGGGTTTTCATTTGCGACAGTGACATTTATATAATTCATTTTCCATGCCTTATATGTATTGTGATTTAGACTTATGGTAGTTATAAAATCCTCAATTGTATTGCAAAATTCAACTATGACATCATCATTTGCTAACTTCTGTTTCCTAGGCATAGGAATGAAATTTACTCCCAATAATACTATTGCAATTTTTAAATCTCCTTAGAACCTTAACCTTTTAAATAAAGGGTAAAAATAACACCAGAATGCCTGTTAATATGTAATTTTCTTCTTAGATGAAAACTTTAATAGAATCTTTAATTTCTACCATGGTGAGAACAGAGTTCCCTTATAGAAGTATTGGTAAAATGTAAGGTGTAAAAACTTGAGCCCTGCTTCTAAGCAACTCAAGTGAAGTGAGTTGAGATTCCGGGTGGTAACATGCAGGATTCCAGGCGTTAGGGCATAAAACAGCTGGAAGCTCATCTTTCAGAGGTTGCTGGTTGTGGAGTCTTAGTGGGGCTGAAAAAGGGAAGTAAAGCAGCAAGGATCCTATGGCATGTGAAATGCTGTGTTACTTACCTTTCTTTTTGTAACCATTTATCATGGAAAATTTCAAGCATGAAATTACACAAAAGTAGAGAGATTCATATAATCAACCACCATTGCAAAACTCACTTTTAACCTAACACCTTCAACCTGATATGGGCAAAAAAAAAAGTTGCAAGCACAAATCCTTTTAAACATGGTGGTTCTTAAAAATCACGGCCAGGTGATATTTCTTTGCTGCTTTGTCCACTCCTCCTCCAACAAATACCAGCATAATACAAATGTGATTTCTTTTTAACAATAAAAAGCTTTCTAAATTTTGACAGTGATATATTCCTTTGGAGACACATTGATTTGATAGGGCTCAGGGCCATCTCATGGGAATGAACCTGGGCATCTGCCCTGCAAGGTCTTCTGTCTTAAGTCAGGTGTAGATGGAGTTCATGGCAGAAGAAGCAGGTGCTAAAAAGGCACTGTCACAAGTCCACAGTGGCCTGGGGAAAAGCTAACAGACAAGGGACACACTTGACTCATGGGCTTAAAAGATGCCGATGATCTGTGGTCCCTGAGAGCAGGTGGAGGTGATGTTGGAAGCTTTGTGCTCTGGGCCCCAGCATCTCCACTCACCTTTCGGGCCCTTATTGACAGCTGTTGCAGGTGAGCACTCCAGGGAGCAAAGACTGCACATTCCTTTTCAGAGGAATGTTACTATTTAATCTACTGCATGGAAAGCCCTAAAACCCCCTAGGGCCTTCCAAAAATAGATGGAGTTAGTCACTGGTGACATTTATAGGGGTTTTTGTTTTTTGTTTTTCCCTCTTTCTCCCCTTCTTGGGAATAGCAAAAGTTTTTATTCTTTCTATATAGTAAACTTACCTCCCTTGAGGATTTTTTACCCTGAAAGAAAGACATGGTTGAAGTCTATATGGTATTTACTGGATTTTATTGCAACCCCCCTCCCCCCCACCCCCCCCCCACACAAACCAAAAAATGAAAATGCTATAGCCCATATGAGAAAATGTTTCAATGATGTTAACAATGGAGCAGGCTGAAATGGAAGCTGTCAACTAGAAAAACTGGGCATGAATTAGTGAAAAGCTGAAGGGAACGGCTCCTCTGAAGTAGTAGAAGTCAGATTTCTCCGCCTTTCATTTGGATAATGAGTGCTTTCCAAACGGTAGGAACCTGGGAAATGTTTGTGTAAGTGCTGCAGAAGTCTCTTCTCATCACAATGGTAGGTGTCCAGGACTCACACCTGCTTTATAGATGGATTGAATTTAACCACATGTGCCTGGCAATATGATGTGCTAATTGAGAAAGAAACCCAATGAAGGTAGGGTGCCAGTAACCAAGGAGGAGGCTGGACCACGTATTCGTTGGTCTGTCCTTTTGTTTGTTCATGATTCATTTCTTCATCCACTCATCCATTTGTTCATCTATTCATTGCTTCCTTCTTTCCCACTGCAGGGCCTTGGACTATCTTGACTGCTCCCCCTTCTTTCTTCAGGTCTCACTTCCTCAGGGAAGTCTCCCCAGCCCTCTCCACCTCCACCTAACAGGTGGATCACTTCCTTAGGGAACTAAAACCATGGAAAATAATAGACACTCAGTAAATATTTGTTGAATGAGTGATCAAGCTAATCTATTTGGACATGCATTCTTCCTTTGTCTCTTCACTAAGCAAGAATTTACTAACAATAGCTCTAGGCAGGTAGGCCAGGGCTGGCAGGAGAACAGCATTTTGCACCTTAGGACTCAGGTCCCACCTCTCCTCAGGCCCCACCTTCTTCAAAACCCAAGGTTGCTGAGGGTGAGGTGGATTTCAGCCTGTGTCTAGGGGTGGAAGTTCTTCATGGAACTAACCAGAAAGGATAGAGAGATAGGAAATAGCGGAAACTCTGCTTACGTTTCTGCCAAGCTCATGTGACTCTTAGAATTTGAGGCATATCATTTTCCTTTAAGGAAGCTACAGCCAAGAGAGATTAGGTGACTTATTTTGAAGCCACGGAACTTACGAATTTGGTTCCATGAAATTTCTTTGAACTGATTAAAAGTAGTTGCAGCTTGAACTGTAGGAAACTGGAGTATGTTTTGGTGCTTTGAATTTGAAGGAGACAATTTATTTCCAGAGATATGAAAGGACCCACAGTGTGGATCTCAGAGGAAACATCTGGAAGAGAAAGAAAGGGAACCCCTTGAAGTCACAGGACTTCCACCACTCTACCGCAGTGGTGGAAGAGGAGGAGCCAGCAACTCTGTCAAGAAAACATTCTGGGGGGTGGGGCAGGATGGCTCATGACTGTAATCCTAGTGCTTTGGGAGGCCAAGTTGGGTGGATCACTTGAGGTCAGGAGTTCGAGACCAGCCGGGCCAACATGGCGAAACCCTGTCTGTACTAAAAATACAAAAATTAGCCAGGTGTGGTGGCTTATGCCTGTAATCCTAGCTACTCAAGAGGCTCAGGCAGGAGAATCACTTGAATCTGGGAGGCAGAGGTTGCAGTGAGCTGAGAAATGTGCCACTGCACTCCAGCCTGGAGACTCCATTTCGAAAACTATATATAAAGGAAAAAGAAAATATTCTGGGAAGGGGCTCTTCTTTAGCAGTTGATTTAACCACTGCTGAGCTTTAACAAAAAATCAAGCTTTTCTCATGACACTGTAGAAACTTCCATGTGGTTGTCAATGTTCTACTTAACTCAGGTGTTCGATTTACAGGCCATCAATTGTGTATTTTCAAAATAACTGCACCTCAAATTTTCAGGCTTTTAGTGGTTACAAAGCCCTTTCATACACATGGGGCTTATTTGTTCCCATGTGAAGAAACTGAGGCTTAGACAAATTGGCAGTTTACCAAAGAATCAACTCACAGTTTAGTGGAGGAGCAAGGACTTGGGCCTCAGTCCCTGACTCAGCTCTTACACTTTGTCCTGTGTGCCCCAGGGAAAGGAAATGTTTCTCCTGCAGAATGGAGACTGAGGTTTTGAAAACTCTCAAATTTCATTCTTTCCAGTTTTATTAAGGTAAATTAACAAATAAAAATTTTATATATTCAAGCTATATAAAATGATTTTATATCTTTATATATATACATACACAGAGTAATGGTTACCACAATAAAGTTAACACATCCATCATCTCACAGAGCTACCACTGTGGGTGTGTGTGTGTGTAAAACACTTAAGATCTCAGGAAATTTCAAGTAAACAATACAGTATTATTATTTATAGTCACCATGCTATATATGTTAGACTCCCAGAACTTACTCATTTTATCACTGAAAATTTGCACCCTTTGACCAACATCGAATCCCATTTTTCCACTCAATCTATGCGTCATCCTTCTCAAAGGCATGCTTTACTTCCCTGAAACTTCTCACCACAGGCTGCAGCAAAAGGTGACAGAGGTGAGCAGCAACCGATAAGAATGACTGTGAGGGATTATCCAGCATCCACTCTGTGGCAGACACCAAGTGCTTTATATGAGTTCATTTCATCTCACCATAAATCTGTGAGGTGGGTACTATAATTATTCTCATTTTACACACGTGGAAACTGAGGCACAGAGAGGTTAAAAACACTTGATTAAGATCTCACAGTGGGTTTAATATCTAAGATCTACTACCACAAACTGAGTTTTTAACCTATGTGACATATTCACCACCACCACCACCACACCACATCAAACTGACTTTTAACCTGTGTGATTCGTTTCTATGAAGCCTTTTGAGTACAAAGGGAAGGCGGGCCTCAGTATGGCATTGTGCAAAATATTCTGAAATATTTTGGGGCTCAAATATTGGGGCTTTAATATCTGAGGCTCAAAAAATCGGGAATAAGGAATCCACATGCCCAGTACAACACACAGCTATTGAAGTGTGTGTAAAACTGTCGGTTCCCTCCACCCTGTCCCCAGATGTTCCAGGCCATGCTTGCTGTTCAGTTTCTGCTGTGGAAAAAGCCATTTGGAGAGCTACTAGCATGCTGGGCTGGACTTCCAGTAGAAAGAAGCAACGCTGGGGGGAGAGCGGGGGCGGTTTGAGAGGGAGCGGGGGAGGGAGGGTCGGTGTCCACTGAGATTCCTCAGGCGAGGACCCCGGAGGGCACTCCACGGAGGCCCCAGCGAGAGCCCAGGAGCATCTCGGCCACCGCGAGCTCGCGGGCCGCCTGCCAGAGGGGAGGGCGGCAGCGCCCGGGGGAGGGGAGCTTGGCCCAACCACAAAGCTAGGGCTAGGCGGGAGGGCGCGGCGGGAGGGCGGGGGATTCTGAGGAAGCCGTGGCGACTTTCTTTCTCTTTCTTCTCTCTTTTTCTTTCTTTTTTTTGAGACGAGTCTCGCCCGCCCTGTAGCCCAGGCTGGAGTGCAGTGGCGCGATCTCGGCTCACTGCACCCTCCGCCTTCCGGATTCAAGCGATTCTCCTGCCTCAGCCTCCTGAGTAGCTGGGATTAAAGGATTACACCCCCAGCTGATTTTTATATTTTTAGTTAAACACGGCTTTTCCCCATGTTGGCCAGGATGGCATCGATCTTTTGACCTCGTGATGCGCCCGGGGCCGTGGCGACTTTCATGACTCCCCAGGCAGAGCACACCCAGCCCCCTCACACTCAGGCATTTCTGCGTCCTCTGGTTTGGAGGGAACCCAGGGGGCTGAGGTAAAGCAGGCCAGGGCGGTTTCTCCGCCTCTTCTGGAAGGCCCGTTGCTCGGGCCGCCTCATCACTGCGGGTCACGAGGAGGGTGAAGGTCCTTCCTGAGCTCACCTCGGACCGCTGGGCCAGGTGGGCACCTTCAGGTTTCTCGGGGGTGGGGCGGAGGGATCCCTGGAGGCGGCAGCGCCCGGAGGCGGGGAGGTGGGCAAGCGGTAGGCATCCGGCAGCGCTTCGCAGGCTGCAGGCGCCCAAGGAGCCAACCAGGGAGGAACAAAATGGCAGCCACGACGCCACACCTGGCAGCCGCACACAAACACTCGCCGCACAAACGTTTGCTGATTGCGGAACAGAGTATTGTCTTCTTGTTAGTCCTGATTCTTTGTTCATACTGCTGTCCTTGCCCGGATTGGCCTATTTTTTCCCCTTTTCCTGTACAGTTTCCTGTTTATCCTTTAAGACTTGATCAGGCAACTCCTTCCCTGAGCCCCGACTTCCCCCTCAGCCCCTGCCCCTCTCTGCCTGCCTGTCCCTTACTGGTGTAAAATAACCTGCTAGGGAGTCAGCCTAGGACCATGAACTTCCTATGTTTTAGGTGGTTTTGCTCAACTTTGTCCTTCCAGTGCCTGGCTTTCAGTCAGTACACAGAGGCGGTGTAGAGCTCCTGTGGGATGCTCTGAACTGCATCCAGGGTACTACCTGTCCATGTGAAAGATCCCTCCATGACAGTTTTGGTTCTCTAATGATCTACTTATTTTTATTATTTTTAAGATTTCGCTAATCTTCTCTGTATCATTCCAATTTTAAGTATACGTGCTGCTGAATCGAGCACATGATCTTCCTTTTGGAAGCTTGAGAAATGATGGAAATGAACCTATGAGAATCTGCCTTTTGCTTGAGAGTAGGGCTAAAATGTCCACTACACTCTGTGACTTTGACTTGAGTGAACCTATCTGGAACAGGGTGTACTGGAAAGTGACCTATACTAATACGTCACCATAATCATTTAATTATCGTAGATATCCATTAAAGTACTGCCTGTATTACTCAAGTTTGGACCTTTAAAAGAAATACCCAGTTGAGAAATCTTATCCTGTTCCTGTGAAGGAAATGTAAAATATGTTGAGAAGGCCTGAAGAAACACTCCATATGATTCTTATTTCCTCCTTCTTAATTTTTCTTTTTTTCCCAGTGCCTTTCTTCATTTCAGGCATGGTGCTTTGAACAATTTGACTTGGAGGCAAGACTGTGATACAGAAAACAGGCCACCGTGGAGGAGATCAGTAAATGCTTTGTCACTTCTAAGTGACAGGGGAAACTGATCATGATTGGTACACTTCTAACATGTAACTTTCTACATCTTTAGTAGATCATTGGGGAAATTAAAAAAAAAATCTGAAATCTCCGAATAGGTTTTACTTTGTGTGGTTCCAACTAAATGAACTAAATTTGTGTTTAAAGATTCTAAGTTTACAAGTAATGGTGAGAGCTGAGGTTTAACACTGCACAAAATAGTGCTTTCCCCCTGTGGAGGGCTAGGAGACCGGAATAGGAGGGGTGGGTGGGGGAATCAGTTTAGGCCAAATATTAGAAATTTCAGTGCAATCTTCTTAGTCATCACTTTCATTTCTGTCTTCTAGGGAAATCTGACACAGCTAGAAAGCAATGGAAAACACTAAGAGTTGCATCAGATGTTGAAGAGGAACTGATATTATGGGATAAAAAATGATTCTTTAAGGGAGATAACTGGTCATTTAAAGGTAGCAGCCTTTTTGGGAAAAGCTAACAAGGGTTTCCGAGGCCAACCTGTTGCTTGTTAGGAATGTTGGCCCTATGTTAGAAGGAAGAATAGATGTGTTTTGATGCTATTCCTCTTCCTCTCAGGATAGATTTGCAAGCATGGACAGTAAATGAATTTTCATGTCTTTTCAGGATGTTTCCCTCTAGAGCAGTTTCCAGATTCACTCTATGGAACAGTCTACAGTAGATTTAATATGGTTAGGATTTTGCCTAGTTCTGATGGGTGAGTGGTTTTCTTTTATTCATTCTTAATTCTGCATCTAATATTAGCCTACAGTGTTACTGTCACTGTGTGTGACCCAGAGAGAGAACGGAAGTAAAAGATGTAACCTCAGAGAGCTCAGAGGGCAGAAACAACACAATAACAATAACTCACATTCAAAGTGAACTTAAAAATTTAAAGGTTACTTTTTACTGCTTTACCTCATTTGTTCTCTCTGCAAGCACATTGAGTAGGCTTTACTATTCCTATTATACAAGTGAAGACAGTGAAGCTTGGAGAAGTTAAGAAACTTCCCCCAGATCACTTTCCTGTAAATGGCAGAGTCTGAACTTAGTATTCTGACTCTAAAGCAGCATCATCAGGTTCCATTCAAAGGTGGTGAGTACTGTACAAGAACGTGCTAATGAGACTTCGTGACTAGTCAGAGTGAAATGGGGCTCTTCAGGGATGGTATCTTGGGGAAGCACACAGTGTGTGCAGATTACTGGAGAGAGTCAAAGGAGATCCTGCTGTGGGGAGAAGGATGGAAAGTGCCATGGGAAGAGAGCAAGGGCAGAAATGAGGTTGGCACATGGGGATGAGGAAGGAGGCAGACCTTCATAAGCAGAGGAACCATGATTGGGAGCAGTGGGGGCAAAGTGTAGGAGACACTGGGGGCTGCGTATTTCAGGGATTGGGGAACAATAACACCTGGAATTTTCTTTACCTCAAGAAACCCACAGTGGAGGGGCTATGAGTGCTCCTAACAACATGTTCTGCACTGGTGCCTCAATGGGTAGAAAAGGGGGTTGCCAACTGAGTTATATATAGAACTTGTGCAAGGGAAGTTCTTATGCAAAATGACTAAACACACTCCATTGCTCTGTCTGGTTACTTATAAATATTGTTTATATGTAGAAGTTGATGGGAATCCAGACATTGTCTAAGAGATGGCTCAGAGAATAAAATGAGAAAAAGTTATTGGGAAAGACAAAGGGTTTCTAGGTTACCCACAGCAGTTGATTGCAGTCTGTCCCTCTGTCATAGTAGAGACAATTTAAGCCATATTCCCAACAAGTGTTCCGTATATCTAGCGCTGACATATTGGAACTTGGGGGAGACTATGTGACTTAGCTTTACTCTAGGAAGGATAGGCAATCTGGGGGTGGAGAGGGAAGTGAGACCCCATACAAACCTGGATGATCTCTACAGTTACATAACTGTCCAGCCACAAATCACTTATTAAACAACTGGATTCAGAAGACCAAGATCACTGTACATTTGGTTCACTCCAGTTATCTTGAGGTCTGGTACCCATGGGACTGGGGTGGCGGCTGATCATGTCAGGGGGACTCCTCCGCATGGTCTCACAAGCACGGTAGAGAATGCTAAACTTGATTGGGAACTCATGGAAGACCCCTGGAACCCAGAGCAATAAGGTCGGGAGGCTTAAAGAGTCTGGATAGAGGAGCTGGGTTGCAGAAGTTCTCTCTTTTCTTCCTTTGAAATTTCCAGGTAGGTCCCAGGGAACACATGATGAAAAGAAACATCTGGTGAGTTAGTGCTCAGCTGGCCGCACCTAGAGCGTCTCATCCAGGGAAATATTTGCCTGATTCTAGCACAGGGATTACAGTTTGCTGATCCAGGTTGGTTAAGAGCATAGGCTCTAAAATCAGGGAGTATGCAAGTTTACTGAAGCTCTTGGGGCTTGAATTTCCTCTATAAATTAGGGATAATAGTAGTACTGATCTTGGGGTGAGGATCAAAAAATGAGACAGTGTATGCATTTCAGGTTGAATTTGTTGGGACACAGATTTTGAGATGGAGATTTGCATGCAGGAGCATTACTGGGGAGTCATTTTGAGATCAGTACTTTGGGGAAAGTGAAGATAGCATTATTGGGCACAGGGAGAAGGAGAATTCTGACGCAGTTGTAAAAAAACCTCACTAATCCCACCAGTGCCTGTGTAGCTGCAATAACCCTTCAAAGTTATTTTGACCTGAGGTCGGTCTTATAGCCCTTCGTCAGTTAATCATTGGATATAAGATGCCCCTGGAATGGGGATGTGATCTTGGGCAAATAAACTGTTCAGCTAAGGGAGAATGCCTAAGAGGGATTCAGCTGATAGCTGTTAGCCACCAACATTCCCTGCAGGTGGGGAAATGAGTGCTTGCACCCTGAAGGAGGCATCAACCTGGGTGATACACAGCAGATTCTCTGCAGTCCATTCTTTGCCCTTCAGTCACTTGCTTCCTATCATAAGTTCTGACAGCAGCTCTTCTAGATTCTGGTGGTCTTCTTTTCCTGGAGGAAACATACAAGAGGAAGATGATTGGAATGACCTAGTGCGTGCGCTCACCACAGCAGCTGCTCTAGTGGCTGCAACTGATACTCATTGTCTTCCTCCTTGACTACCCATTTTAGTTTCCCCTTCCCATCTGGTTCAAGTGGTTTACCTGGCAGGTATAAAACTAGGCTGTGACCACTGTATTTACCTATTTTCTATTAAGAAACACCCAAGGCGTTTACCTGGGTTCCAAACACAGTCTTCCCTGCTCCCAGTCGGTAAAAGCAGCCCTCTCACTCCCTGGGGATCAGAATCAATTACTCATGCCAGGAGGCTGACTCCTTTTCTTGGCAGCTGTTCTCTTGGTATGCGGAATGTGAAGCAACTGGGTGGCAGCCACACCTTATCTTTAATGGAAAACTTACTGTGTTCTCTGGTGGAAGCAAGCAATCAACAATGGTGCAAGTCACTGAATCTTTGTAGAGTTTATCTCCTGTCATCTGAAGGGCATGTGACTTATCAAGGCATCCAACATACTTGCTACCTCTTTCTCCTTGGGTTCCAGTAGCATAATGTCATCAATAGTATGGACTGATAGGATGATTTTCAGGATAGCAGATGACCCATGTTTCTTTGGACTATGTTTTGATGAAGGGTGGAGGAGTTAACACAGCCCAGGGGCAAGAGTGTGAGACAATGTGTACTATTAGACAATAGTCTAAGGAGAACTGCTTCTGATCTTTCTTTCTGATAGACGGGGAAAAGAATGCATTTGTCAGATCCATGGCTGCAAACTATGTACTGGAGGCAACACTAGTCTGCTCTAGTCAAGATATCACATCTGGCAAAGTGTTTGTGGTTGGGGATAGTGATTAGTTGAGTTTGCGCTAGTCCAGTCATCTTCCAGGATTCACCCGGGTTTGGTAAAGGTCAGTCTGATGAATTAAGTAGGAATGTGAAGGGGAACACCACCCTGCATCCTTAGATCCGCTGTTCCCCTTGGGATATGATACTGTTGTTGATTTATTATACTACCATGCCTGGGTGGGAAAGGCAATTTCAGTGGCTTCTACTTAGCTTTCCCACTGTGCTTTGTAGATGCTCTGCCAACAACCAAGTATGTTTATTCTAGTTATGAATACAGGAACAGGAAAAATGACTAAGTCCAGAGATCCAATGTATCCACTGTGAGCCAGAGTTGACCCAGAACTCCATTTTTTCTTTTTCTTGAGATGGAGTCTCAGTCTGTCACCCAGGCCGGAGTGCAGTGCTATGATCTCAGCTCACTGCAACCTCTGCCTCCCCCGTTCTAGTGATTCCCCTGCCTCAGACTCCCGAGTAGTTGGGACTACAGGCATGTGCCACCATGCCCAGCTAATTTTTTTGTATCTTTAGTAGAGATGGAATTTCACTGTGTTAACCAGGATGATCTCCATCTCCTGACTTCATGATTAGCCTGCCTTGGCCTCCCAAAGTGCTGGGATTACAGATGTGAGCCACTGCGCCTGGCCAACTCCATTTATTAATAGGCCCCTTCAAGCCTCCACTCTAATTATGGTGGTGGTGGAGCATGATGTTACGTTGGATCCCTGGGTTTCAGTGTGAACTTGTGTTCTGTGTCCAACCATTCTCAAAATGCTTGGGATTCCCCCCTTTCCCAATGTACAATTACTTGAGTAAAGGACCATAGATTCCTTCAGGAAAGGATTGAGATAATCATTACTGTATATACTTATCATGGTGTTACAGGATCCTTCCTCCTAGAAAGCTTGCCTCTCCTATAGTCAGTAGATTCTGGGTCAGAACATTGGCTCAGATCCAGAAACTGGGCCAGGGATAATGACTTTTCATTGGGCTGCCCTTAGTCTCTTAATCACCAACCCTTGATTTTTTGGGGGAAGGTGGAGGGGAGTAAGGGGATGTAGATTGAACATTACTCTTACTGACTTCCCCTAGGAATCCTCTATTCTATTAACTATCTCCACAGATTATGACAGTTGTGACCACCTTGCTTCTAGTGGTTAAAGGTGGCTACCTGGCCTCTTTTTAGGATCCTCCTTAAAAAAGGGTTTTAGGATCCTTTTCAGGATCCACCATTGCTATCCATGAATTCAGCTCTGTAATAACTACTACCATCAGCCTGGTTCTATGGCCACTGAGAATTCTACTGAGAATTTCAGTAGAGGATGTTTTCTACTGAAATTCTCAATGACGTTGGTGGCCCTCTCACCAGGGCATTCCTTGTCACTTTGATAATCAGAATATCTTTCGGTCCCTCTCATGGAATAAAGCCATCTGGTGTATTTTCTCATCTTACTTAGTGTGTCTGCTCTAGCATGCCTACTTTTCTGAGCCTTTTCATCTTTTCTTCCAGTGTTTGCTGTGGCAGTTCTGGCATTTCTACTTTACTGTTTTCTCCAAACTTATCTGAGCCATCCTACATGTGTCTTAGCACTGTCTTCTAGGGCATTAAATACTGCCCAAACATATTATTCTAGTTCCTGCTGACTTATGCTAAATACTTCAGTTTACTTGAGGATATAATCTTTCTCTTTTCCTTAGAATGCCCAGAACTTCCTTAATTGGGTTATGTTGTGATTTAATTCTAGTTATTGGTCTGACGGTCAAGATGGGAGGTAGGAGTAGATACTGAGGTGTATTATTTTATCTATTGCCATGTAACAAAATCTAGCAGCTTAAAATAACAAAATTTGGCTGGGTACAGTGGCTTATGCCTGTAATCCCAACACTTTGGGAGACTGAGGCAGGTGAATCATGAGGTCAAGAAATTGAGACTATCCTGGCCAACATGGTGAAACCCCATCTCTACTAAAAAATACAAAAATTAGCTGCGTATGGTGGCACATGCCTGTAGTCCCAGCTACTCAGGAGGCTGAGGCAGGAGAATCCTTTGAACAAGGTTGCAGTGAGCTGAGATTGTGCCACTGCACTCCAGCCTAGCAAAACAGTAAGACTCTGTCTCAAAAAAAAAAAAAAAGTATTATCTTAGGATTTCTGGCTCAAGGTGTGTCATGGAATTTCAGTCAAAATGTTGGCTAGGGCTGTGGCCATTTGAAGGGTTAACTGGGGATGGAGGATCTACTTCCAGGATGGTTCATAACATGGCTGTTGGCAGGAAGTCTGTTACTCACTGGCTATTGGCAGGAACCCTCAGTTTGTTGACACATGGATCTCTCCATCCTGCTGCTTGAGTATACTCATAACATGGGAGGTAGCTTCCCCCAGAGTGGATAATCCAAAAATAGCAAGAAGGAAGCCACAATTTCTTCTGTGGCCTAGCTTCAGAAGTCATGCTCTGTCATTTCTGAAATATCCTATTGGTTATAAAAGTCATCTTTATTCAAAGTAGAAGGGGGCTACATAAGGGTGGAACTATCAGAAGGCAGGGACCATTGGGGCTATTTTAAAGACTGCCCAGCACAGGCAAGTGTTATTTTGCAAAAAGAGGCCTTACCTATCTTCAGGTAAGAGGTAGTGATAGACTTTATCAGAAAGGAGAGAGCCAATTCTTTAGGCTCAGAGGGTTTGGGAGTGGGGTGGAAAATTGGGGATTTGAGATTTGTGAGTGCATCAACTTAGATGTCCCCATTTCAAGTCTCAGGGTCTCACCCCTTCATAATTAGAGACCAGACACTGATGTGGAATATCTTCTAGGTTGAGAATTCAATTTCCTCTGTGGTTCTGCTATTCTTATAATGAAGTCCTGGGTGTGATACTCAGCATTTTCTGCCCTCTGGCTGCAGGATATGAGAGTTTGTCTGTGTGTTTTCAATAAGGCCTCTGGTAGTCATATTTAGCTTTAAATAGTGATTAATCACACTCAGTCTTTCATTGTTTTCACTCAATACATTTCTGTCCCCAACAACAGCCATCAAATTCCATAGTCCTTATAATTATTATCCAGCCCATGTCTCAAATACTTAATATATTGCACCTGACAACCTTCTACTGTTTCCCATCCTAGTTCATCCTAATGCGATTTTTAAAAAAATTCACTATGGTTACATATCAGGGTATCTCAGCGCTTCGTCTTATCACTGGGGCTGAGGTCCTCAAGTAGCCCATTTTAATGTTGCTTCTTCAGACCACTCCCACACCAACTTTTGCTAGACATACTAAGAAATGGGCTCTGAGATGGAGATTTGCATGCTGGAAGGTAACTGGGGATTGCTTTGCGAGTGAAGGAAATAAGATGGGGCAGAAGGAGAAGATGAACTGCAGTGAAGCTACATGAAAATCCCTTAGCCAATACTGTGGCCTACTCTGAGTACAGGATGACGTCTCAGAGTTTACCTGAGCTGATGCAAAAGTGCTGGAACTTCATACTTTTCACTCAAAAGTCATTGTATAAGGACTGCCCCCAGGAAGGGGATGAGACTGCACAAGGCAATTATCTTCAGCTGAAGGAAATTCCTTGTGAGGGACTCAGCTGATAGTGCTCAGCCCCACACCCACAACACTGAAATGAGTACTTTGATTCTGAATGTTGTGGTAGATCCGACTGGCGCAATGCAGCATTGGGCCTGAGACTAGGGGGAAGCAAGGAGGCCCCTAGGGTGTAACATCTAAGGAGGCATCCACTCTCAGGAGCTAAGGTGCACGTGAATGATCCTTAGAGTACCTTTTTAAATTTTGCACCTCAGTTGCCTCATCCTGCACAGCATCCCTCCTAGTAAGTAAGGCACTTAACCCGGGGCTTGCATATGGTGAGTGCTCAGTAATTGTTATTATTGTTTCATGATTGCTTTTATTATTGCTCTACAGTTAGGCACAGTTGAGTTTCCCACATAGCTGGAACAAGACAGCTGGGTGTGTGAAAGCGGCTTTTAAATCCTGGTTCTATCTTCGATAAGATAGGCATCATTGTTTTAGTGCCGGAAATGCCTTCCTAGAAGTGGGAGCTGTGGGCGACACCATTGGTTGCTTCCTTACAGCCTTTGCTAATAGAACTCCAACATTTTGGGTATTAGATACTCAGATGTTTTAGGGGAGGCTAGCCCCTCCTCAACCCTGGTGAATTCTAATTGGCCTAAGCCAAACATGGTGGTCCTGTTCCTCTTGCCAGTGATTGGTTTAAGCATGGGCATGTGACACAATTCTGGCCAATGAGTGAAGGGGATGTCTGTTGGCAACTTCTGGGAAATCTTTTCCTCATTGCTTAGAAATAAATTCTCCTGAAGAATCATCCTTTCTACTTTTGGCATCTAGGACTATGACAGCCATCTTGGGGTCATGAGGGTAGCCAGATAATAGGCTTAACCAATACACTGAGGATGGCAGAAGGGAAAGAAGAAAAGATTCTGGTCCTCAATGATATTTTTCAGCTACTAAGATCCTAGATCTCCTTACCTTCACCTTTTGTTGTGTGATAAAATGACTTATTACTTAAACTAGTTTAGATTGTTTTCTGTTATGTGCAGCCAAAACACCCTATTTGTAACTGACACAATATGCTGATTGATAAGACTGTTAAAGCATAGTGTGTGAGGTGATAAATTGCCAATATCATTTATTACCTACAATCAGCCTATAATTTGCATAAATTAGCAGGTGTATTGTATGATGGCTTTATCAAAACACCAGAATTGGTCCAGAATATGATCCACATTCACTTCAGGCCTCATCTTTCTACAGCCACAGTGAAACTTGTATTTTAACGTTCAGGCTTTAGTTGAATAATCCCATGTTTGTTCATTATTTAGAAAATAAAGTCAAAGAAGGGACCATAGTGGGAAAATTGAAGACTGACCAGAGGCTTCTTCTTTTTTTTTTTTTTTGAGACGGAGTTTCGCTCTTGTTACCCAGGCTGCAGTGCAATGGCACAATCTCGGCTCACCACAACCTCCGTCTCCTGGGTTCAGGCAATTCTCCTGCCTCAGCCTCCTGAGCAGCTGGGATTACAGGCACATGCCACCATGCCCAGCTAATTTTTCTGTATAAAAAATTAGTGTATAATTTTAACGGGGTTTCACCATGTTGACCAGGATGGTCTCGATCTGTTGACCTTGTGATCCACCCGCCTCAGCCTCCCAAAGTGCTGGGATTACAGGCATGAGCCACTGCGCCCGGCCAGAGGCTTCTTGTTACTGACTCTGGTCTGGATGTATTTGCATTAGAAGATGGGTACCTGCACTGTAAGAGTAGTAACCCCAGTGGAGAGGGTGCGACAGAGTGAGTTTCAGGAGATAAGGCACTAAAATGGTAAAACAAACAAATGAACAACCAGATATGGAATATCTAACAGACTTAAAAAATGAAGGAAGGTGAGTTTGAGAAGATTGCAGCATTCTAGCCTTGAGTGACTATTCCCCCTAAACTCCTATGAAATGCTGCTGTTCTGCCTACATACAACTCTGACAGTGAGGTTCCATCCAGGCCCCTGACTCAGGCAGACAGTTCTGGATTTGGTGCTGCTGCTGGCTGACACTCATGTTTGTCAGTGCATCTCTCTGCCTCCCAGATGAACACCTATTGGTTTATCTGCCCAGGTCACAAGCCAACAAATTTTCTATTTGAAGAATTGATCCCTCTCCTCTATTTGGTGCACAGGAATAGACTCCTAGCAGTCAGGCATTGCTGACAGATTTTGGCTACTGCTGATTGGTTCAGGGACAGACATCTGACTAATCATTTCCTCTCTTGGGAATTTGAAGTTGTGACTGTGAGATGGCTCTTCTGTATAGTTCTGTCTGTAGGGTATAAGCTTGGGAACTGTGGAGTGGCCATCTTCTGCCTGCCATGAAAATGGATAAATAAAAAAGGCCAGTCTGCACAGAAAGAAGGACAATTCTCTCCTTGTCTCTAGTCTGGGCATCTTCTTTGAGAATCTGTGTGCTTATCATGTTTGTTCCTCATTTGGTTACTTTGTTACATCAGAGCTTGTATTGATATTACCGTTTTATACATGTATTCCTTTTCTTCCCAATTATATTTACTCCAAAGGCTTTTGTTTCTGTGAGTCAGACTCTGTCTTATTTACAGTCAGCAGCCTATTAGAATCATCAGCCAAAATGTTACAAATATGGTTTGTCACATGAACACACAAGGACAGCACTAGAGCAGAGGACAGAGGAGCTGTGACACAGAGGTTTGAGAAACAGTGTCATTATAACAGTGGAGCCTGATTGTTCTCACATTTACAGGTTTTATGTGTCCCTGTGCATATAAAAATATGTTTGTCTTCTCTGCCTTTGTTCTGTTGTAGTCTTTGTGTGTGTCCTTGCTCTTGTACTTCCTCTGGAAGCTCTGTTGCCAAGAAACAAGGAAAAGCCAAGGCTCTTTCCTGAAATTCAGTGTTAATAAGGGAAGGGAGAAAGAAAGTTGGCAGACATCAGGTGTGCTTCAGGTTTGATTAATTCCATGCCAGAAATCATGTTTTGACAACATGAAGATCAAGGAAATTGGGAAAGGTGCAACAATTGCTAGGGTAGTAACGTTATTCTGTGCCAGGAGTTTTACAATAAATAGAACAGAATTGGTACTCCTCCGTCCTTTGCTTTAACACAAAATCAGAGTCAGTTGTGCCTCATGGTTTTGATTCAAGCAAAGGCTTTGGATAGCAATGGAGAATGGTTTGAGAACTCTGGAAATTGACACATGCACTTGATACCAGGATAACAGGTGTTTGAATTTTTATTCTTATGTTATTACAATATTTAAATCTACAATTATTTTGATATAGGAATTGACTATCATATCCACATGTATCAGTGGTCTCCAACTAAATACCTTAATTTGTCATTATTTCTAAAATTTTAAAGTGTTAAAACAAGTTCTATTGGTATTATTTTTCTGGTAGTATAGCCTTCTCAGTGCCTGTCATTTCATTTCACACAGTGCATGTTAAGTAAATACTTGCATGAATGAATACCTAAATGATGATTTATAAAAGTGTTTCTCAAATTTTAATGTGTGTTAGAATCACCTGGGTGTCTTTTTAAAATGCAGATTCTGATTCCTTCAGTATGTCTGGGTAAGGCCTGAGATTCTGCATTTTTAATAAGCATCTAGATAGTTCCTGCTAATTATGGACTATACTTTGAATAACAAGAACTTAGAAGGCAAAAAAGAAAGAGCTTCATATAGATCAACAGCACCCTTTGGTGTTCTTCCTCCTGTGTTCAAGACAGTGGTAAGGTGAACTGAGCAGTGAATGCAGTTGGAGGTCTGGAGACCTGCTTTCCAGTCCTGACTGTGTCACTAAATTAGCCCCATGACTTTGTGTAGATTACTTATCCTTTTTGGACCTCACTTTCTGGTCCTGCCAAATAGTGAACTAGGGCTGGATCATGTTTCAAACTCCCCTGAGAAGACCTCTAACTCTGCAGGGATGCCTCAGGAACCCCCAAGGAAAATGTGAGGCTAGTTTGAGAAGGAAGAGGAGCAGAGAAGGCAATGGAGAAGGAGCTGTTATTTAGAAAGGTAGGAGGACAACCAGGAACATGTCCTGTCACTAAAAATATGGCTTTAAGAATGTTGCAATGGGCCGGGCATGGTGACTCATGCCTGTAATGCCAGCACTTTGGGAGGCTGAAGTGGGTGGATCACTTGAGGTCAGGAGTTTGAAACTAACCTGACCAATATGATAAAACCCCGTCTCTACTAAAAATGCAAAAATTAGCCCAGCATGGTGGCATGCGTCTGTAATCACAGCTACTCGGGAGGCTAAGACAGGAGAATTGCTTGACCCTGGAAGGTGGAGGTTGCAGTGAGCAATCGTTGCACCATTGCACTCCAACCTGGTCAACAGGAGCGAAACTTTGTCTCAAAAAAAAAAAAAAAAAGAATGATGTAATGGTGGGTTGTGTCAAACACTTACATTCAATTGTCATTCAACACAGTATTTAAGACCATTATGTTTCCCACTCCTGCAATGTGACATACTTGTTCTGAAGAAGTCTGAACATTTATTCTGGACCTGACCCCTCACTAAGTGGTACCTAGAATACTTGAGGTCCATCCCTTTGATGTATTAATGTGCATATTCTCTGAATGTCTCCAGGATGCAGGTAAATGGTAGGGGGATAGTATGAGGTGTGAAATATACATATGATCTGGTTGGGTCACTTCATTACTCTGCAGTGTCCCCATGACCACAATCACTGCCAACAGGATTCTTGGATGATGCGAGGACTTAGACCTCTCACAGGTCTAATGTTCTAGGATTTGACTATTGTTATGGCAAAGGAAGAGGAAAAGGGAAATGCCAGCTAAATGAGTCAGCAGTTATAGCAAAACTGTCGCACCGTTCTCAGGGTCTGATCTACTCACTCTCCTTCCCGCTCATTTCCCCAGTGCGTTCCCAAGGTTCCAGTGGCTCCTTGGGAACAGGGAGACAACTGACTCATCCAGCTGCCACTCTTGGGCAGAGCTCAAGAGGAGCTAATGGCCAAAGTCTGACCAACAGGGAGGCATACATGCTGAGATGGCTTTTATGTCTTCTCATTATTTCCAGGAAAGAAAGTGGGGGAAGAAGAAAGGAACATTTTCCAGTGACACATTTTTAGTTTGGAACTGTTTTTTTTATCCATGGCTGTACATGAAAGTCACCTGAAGTACTTTAAGAAAATACTGATGTCCAAGGCCCACCCCTAGAGGTTCTGACTTAATCAGCATGGGATGGAAATGAGGCAATGTTTGTATTTAAAGTTGCCCAGGTAATTCTAATGTGCAACCAGAAACAAGAGTTATTTTAGTGCTTAGGATCATCATTTCTCTTTTCTTTTCAGTGTGACTGTGGGCAATTTGACCGCCGTCCTAAACAGCTCAGTAAGAAGCCTGTGGTGGATATGGATTATTTAAAGTTCATCTCAATTTGAACAGAACTATTAGAATAGCTTTCTCTTCAAAACTGATGTGTTTGGCTCTTGTAATTTTTCAGCCTCTGCAGCCTGAGATGGCTCTGGTGGGTAACTCCCAGCCAGAACAATGGTTCTTAGGTAGTAGGGGCTAGGAAATTGGTGTTCCTAACTTGAGCATACATGGAATGTTTTAGCTAAGTGTAAGCTTCCTGGATGATAAGGATTGTGTCTGTCTCAAATTGTCAGACAATGGGCAAATGTGATGGAATCTTGCTTCTATATTTTTTACATGGAAGTAGAATTCAGAGGCAGATCTCATAGATCTAAGATTAGGCTCCACAGTGGAGCTCAAGCATTGCATATGATAACCTCCTTCAGATGGAAGTGTTTACTCTCTTTCTGCTTCCTCATTTCTCCTCAAGGTTTCAATGGTGACCTGCCAGCAGCTCCCGGATCTATAGGTTTCACTCAATTTTTGACTCATGACCTGTTAACAACCTCCACCCGAGTATGTCATGAGTTTCCTCAAAACTCAACATTTACAAAACTGAACATCCTCAAAACACCTTCCCTTTCTCACCATTCCTCTCAGCCTACAGCAGCTCCATATACCCCATCTCTTGGACGGAACATACCAGAGTCCACTTAGCTTTCTTTATAAGCCGTTCATGGAGGAAATATTTATTGAGCATCTATTGTGTGCCACCCACTGTGCCACCCACTGTGCCAACCACTGTGCATATGATGGTGAATAACCAAGACAAGGGCTTGCTCTCATGGAGCTTGCAGTTTTGTGGGGAGAGAGATAATAGAAAGTAAAGTAAAGGTAGTGAGTAGTTACTGAAAATAAAGCAGTGGGAGAGAGAGTGATAGTGGAAGCTACTTTAGAAAATGTAGCCAGATCAGGCCTCTCAGAGAGGCCACTTGAATGACGAGAAGGGCTATGAAAAGATGGGGGATGATAAAGGAAACTGTGAGTACCTGAGCCCTGAGACAGTTAAAAAAAAAATCTAAGAGACCAGTGTCTGGAGTGTAGTGGGTTGAGCAGAGATGAATGGGGCAAAACCACGCCGGACTTGTACAATGTGGTAAAAATGATGGATTTAACTGCATTTTATCTTAGTATATCTATTTTATCCACACCTTCCTTTCCACACTTCCAGGCACATTGTTTATCAAACTATTACATTTCACTTCACAATTTACCTACTCAGCTTTTCCAACTCCTCCTCCTCAGGCACCTTTGCTGACTCTTCTCTTTGTCCTCCTCACCCCCTATCTCTCAGCAGGCCCCAAACTTCTCTCCTGTCTCTCCCAGGAGTGTTACCCTAGAACAGTCTGCCTCAGATTCTGTTTCTGCCTAGAAGAGCCAGACATCTGGTTAATCACATTCCTTGGGTCTTAGCATATTATCACACACACATTATGTCTTAGTGTATTATTAAACTGGCAAATCCCTTATTTGACAGAATAACTGATTTCCTTTTTAATCCTAATTCCTCTCCCTTACCCCCATTTTAATGTGTATCTTTTCATTTGGATGTATTCTTGTAGAATGTCCATTTTATTTGTATGCATTTATTTTAAATTCTGTAAATGATAGTATCTATTCTAGCCTCTTTTCTACTTTTTCATTAAGCACTATGGTTTTAAGATCTATTCATGAGGCTGTGTATATTTCTAATCTGTTGCTTCTAACAAATGATAGTATTTCACATTAACCAAGGTAGCCTAGGCTATGCTGAAGTAAAAACACCCAAATCACAGTGGCTTAACACATTTATTTTTTTTGAGTCAGAGTCTTGCTCTGTGGCCCAGGCTAGAGTGCAGTAGTGCAATCTTGGCTCATTGCAACCTCTGCCTCCTGGGTTCAAGTGATTCTCCTGCCTCAGCCTCTCTAGTAGCTGGGACTATAGGTGTGTACCACCATGCCCAGCTAATTTTTGTATTTTAGTAGAGACGGGGTTTCAGCAAGTTGGCCAGACTGGTTTTAAACTCCTGAACTCAGGTGATCCACCCTTCTTGGCCTCCCAAAGTGCTCGGATTACAGGCATGAGCCACCATGCCTGGCCCTGTTTACTGTTTATTCATTGAGAATCCTCTATAGGTCTGGCTATTCCCTCCATAGGTCATGGCAGCTCTATTTTGTTGTTGTTGTTTGCTTTTGAGACAGGGTGTCATTCTGTCACCCAGATTGGAGTGCAGTGGTGTGATCTCGGCTCACTGCAACCTCCACTTCCTGAATTCAAGTGATCCACTCACCTCAGCTGGGACTATAGGCGTGAGCCATCACACCCAGCTGCTTTTTGTATTTTATGTAGATATGGGGTTTCTCCACATTGCCCAAGCTGGTTTTGAACTCCTGGGCTCAAGCGATCTGCCCATCTAGGCCTCCCATAGTGCTAAGTTTACAGGCGAGCCACTATGCCAGGCCAGGGAAGCTCTCCTTTAAGCCATGACTCAGAGATCCCTTCCACTTCATAGCTATGTCATTGTGAAATTATTACTTTCAGGGTTGCTAAAGCAGAGAAGAAAAAAAAATATAGGGAATACATATCCATTCTTACATTCTTCAGGCTTGAGGTAACACATATCACTGCTATTCACAGCACATTGACCAAACCTGTTGAATGGCCTTGACCAACTGTGGGAGGGGCTGGGAAATGTGAGGAGTGCACTGGCAGCCAGTGAGCCATAAATGTCTCTGATATAGTGAGTATCCACCATACTTTATCTACATACTGTCCAATTGGTGGACATATAACTCCCCACCAACACAAACAATGCTGCAGTGAGTATTTTTGGCCTAGATTCTCATGGACCTAAACGAGAATCTTCTTGGGAAGCTGTAGTAGGTTAAATGCTTCTCAAAAAGATAGGTTCACATCCTAACCCCTAGAGCCTGTGAATATGACCTTATTGGGAGAAAGCATCTTGGCAAATGTAATTAAGGATCTTGAAATGAGATCATTTTGGGTTATCCAGGTAGGTCCCAAATCTAATGACTAGTGTCCTTCTAAGAGACAGAAGAGAAAACACAGACAAAGGGCAGAGGCAGAAAGTGTAGTGGTGTGGTCATAGCCAAGGAGCACCAGGAGCTGCCAGAAGCTAGAAGGGATAAGGAAGAGTTCTCCCATAGATACCTCAGAGAGAATGCAAATTTTCTTTCAGATTTCTGGCCTCTGGAACTGTGAGAGAATAAATTTCTAGTTTTTAAGGCACCAATTTTTGTGGCATTTGATTAAGGTAGCCCTGGGAAATGAATACATAGTTTGGTGACTAGAAGTGAGGTGCTACTACTGTAACAAATACTTAAAACTGTGGAAGTGACTGTGGAATTAGGTAATGTGCAACTATCCAAGCCTGCAAGAATTTTGAGGCAGAGGCTAAAAAAATTCTGTATTCTGGTAAGGGCTCAGAAGGAAGTAGGGGACATGGTAGAGAAAGCTTCTATTGTCTAAGAGTATCCAACTAATGTTGCGGTAAACAGAATGTTGCTAGAAGGAAATGAAGAATGTGTTACTGAAAGCTGAAGGAAAGGTCATCCTTTATATGCAGGCAGAAAAGTTGGCTGAATTATGTTTTCTTTGTTGTATAGAAAGCTGAATTTGTAATCGATAGCTTGAATATTTCTGAGGAGAAATATGAGCAGACTTCCAAGAAAGTATTAAAGATGCAGACTGGTTTCTCCTTGCTGCCTATAGTCAAATACTTGCAAGCAGAAAGATAAGTTAAGAAAGGAAGTGTTAGATAAAAATGAACAAGGACCTTTATTTTGAAAGTTATCAATCTACTCAGATTGCAAAGGATTCTAAAGTTAGGAAATTCACTCTTAGGAAGTGGGCTCTAGAGAGAATGCCAAGGATGTGGCTGGACAACCTTTCACTGAAGAGATAAAGCATGACTCATGGATACACTCAACTATCTCACCAGAAGACAAAAATAGAAATGAGTTAAACATGGAAAATCTGTGGAGAACCCTTTTGTCTAATGGCATGAATCCCTGGACCCCCCACAGGAGAACCACAAGGGTTTTGAGAATGTTATATCTGCAGACTGCCAGCTTGAACTTTTTAAAAGGATAGAAACAGGATGAAATGAGAGAACACTATCAGAGTTCCAAAATTTTAAGGGCAGAAAGTGGGCTTATAGAGCTAGTCAGCTGTAAACATGTGCTGTCCTTTAAGAAAATGAAAGAATGATCCTGAGGCCTGCCATAGGCCCAAAGGATATACTACCATGGGCTCACGGGATAGGGCCACCACAAACACAAAAGGCAGAACTGTCATGGACCCCAGGGGTGTGTTGACTGACAGAAGATTATTCTCAAGCCTTGAAACCTAGTGAAATTTGCCCTTTTGGTTTTGACTCCTTTGGAACTGGTGGCCCCTTATTCCTTCAGTTTTATATTTTTTTATAATGGAAATGTCTATCCTATTCCTATCCCACCTTTGTATTTTAGAAGTAGATAACTTGTTTCCTAGTTTCATAGGTCCAGAGATGGAGGAGAGTTTTGCCCAGGATAGACCATACAGGTTTCAGCAATCCCTGAGTTAGATGATGTGCTTTGTAATATTTTGAGATGGTGATATTTAGATGAGATTTGGAACTTAAAGTTGATGCTGGAATGGGTTAAAACTTTTGGGAATGTTGGCCTGGGGCGATGCAACTGCTGTGCCCTGCCTTCTGTGGTCCAAGCCACCACTGTACTTCATCTTCTCACCAGAGCCCATGCCACTGGGGAACACTTCAGGGTTCTGCACCCCATTTCTGTTGTTGCTCTGAGTACCTGTACCCCAGAACCCAGTGCTGCTGCAACTGCCTGCAGGCCATACCAGACCTGGCACCAAAAAGGATCCCTTTGATCAGGACTGCCCTCCCTAGGGGAAAAGGAGAACAGGAGGATCCCAGAAGTCTTTGCCATGAAGGATCCCCACAGCCTTTGCTGCTGCTGCCATAACCTCAGATATCTGTAGCCTTGGCTGTCTAAGACTCCTACAGTTGTACCCAATGTTGACCTCAGTGATAGAGCTGCATGAAGAGTACACCACAGCACACTCTCTGAAACCAGAGTGGCTGTACCCCACCCAACTAGCATGCTCACACCCTCCTTCAGGTGAAAGTATTTCTCCCACTGAGGCTAATCTGTAATGTCTGGAATGGACAACTGCTCCCTCAAGTGTGCAGATATCAATGCAAAGCCACAAGAAATATAAAAATCCAGGGAAACATGACACCACTAAAGGAGCACTGAATCATTTTCTAGTAACTGACTCCAAATAAATGGAGGTCTATGAATTGCTTGAAAATGAATTCAAAATAGTTATTTCAAAAAGGTTTAGTGGGATATAAGAGGACACAGGTAGATAACTCTACAAAATCGGGAACATAATGCATGAACAAAACTAGAAATTCAACAAAGAGGTAGAAATCGTGAAAAGAAACTAAAAGAAATCTTGGAGCTGAAGAATACAATGAATGAAATGAAAAATGCAGTAGAGGGCTTCAATAGCAGACTCAATCAAGCTGAACAAAGAATCTGTGAACTCAAAGACAAGCCTTTTGAAATTATCTAGTTGGTGGAGAAAAAAGAAAGAAAAAGTAAAAAAATTTAAAAAGCTATGGGAATTATAAAACCCCATTAAATGTAACAATATATGCATTACAGGAGCCTCAGAAGTCGAAGATAAAGAAAAGGGAAGAAAGGTTATTTAAGAAATAAGACTGAAGACTTATTAAACCTTGAGAGATATGGACATTCAGATTCATGAAACCCAAAAGTTCCCAGTCTCAACCCAAGTAAGTCATCATAGAGACATATTATAATCAAATTGTCAAAAGTTAAAAAAAATTTTTTAAAAGAATTTTAAAAGCAGCAAGACAAAATTGACATGACACATACAAGAGAACCTTCATAAGGCTATTAGTAGATTTCTCAGCATAAATGTACACACTAAGAAAGAATAGAATAATATATTCAAATGCTGAAAGAAAAAACTGTCAATCAAGAATACTTTCTTCAGAAAAGCTGACCTTCAGAAATGAAGGAGAGAAAGAGACTTTCCCAGATAAACAAAACCTGAGGGAGTTTATCACCATTAGACCTGTCTTACAAGAAATGCTAATTGGAGTTCTTCAAGCTGCAATAAAAAAACACACAGTTACTAACATGAAAATATATGAAAGCATAAAATTTTCAAGTAAAGGTAAATACATAGTATACTATATTTAATATTATACTATAATATTTACAGTATTTATACTGTTGTATTTGATATTTTATGTTTGATAAATTAAATTCATGATATTCTCATGTAATGGTGATATGTAATCACTTTTAACTCTGAAGGTTAAAAGATAAAAGTACTAAAAGTATAACTACACGATTTCATTAGTGGATAAAACTATAAAATATGTAAATTGTGACAAAAAAACATAAAGCGAGGGGTAAGAGAGAAGCAAAAGTATAGTATTTATATGCAATTGAAGTGAAGCCGTTATCAACTTAAAACAGACTGGTGTAACTATAAGATGTTTTATGTATGCCTCATGGTAACCACAAAGCAAAAATCTGTAGTTTATACAAAATGATAAAGAGAACTAAATCAAACATACCACTGCCAAAAGAAAAAAAATTATCAAACCACAAAGGAAGACTGCAAGAGAGGAAGAAAGGAACGAAATAACTACTACATAGTCAGAAACAATTAACAAAATGCAGGCAGGCACAATGGCTCATGCCTATAATCCCAGCACTTTGGATGGCGGAGGCAGGAGGATCACTTGAGGCCAGGAGTTTGATACTACCCTGAGCAACACAGCAAGATTCTGTCTCTACAAAAAATTTTAAAGGATTATTTAGGCATGGGTGTACACACATGTAGCCCTTGCCACTCTCAAGGCTGAGGTGGGAGGATCACTTGAGCCCGGGAGTTTCAGGAGTTCAAGGTTACAGTGAGCTATGATTGTGTGATTGTGCCATTGCACTCCAGCCTCAGAGACAGAGCAAGACTCCATCTTATGAAATAAAATAAAAATGGCAAATCTTACCCATCAAAAATGACTTTAAATTTAAATGGATTAAATTCTCCTATTAAAAAATAGAGTGGCTGAATGGATTAAAAACAAGACAATTATATGTTTTTTATGAGAGATTCACTTTAGATTTGAGGACACACATAGACTGAGAGCAGAGGGGTAGAAAGAGATATTCCATGAAAATGGTAACTAGAAGTAGGGCAGGAATGGTTATACTTATATCAGACAAAAGAGACTTTAAGTAAAAAACTGTCACAATAAAGAAAGAAGAAAATTGTTTAGTGATAAAAGAATTGCTTCTTCAAGAAGATATAGCAATAGTAAAGATTTATTCACCCAACATTGGAGCAACTAAATATATAAAACAAATATTAACCTAACTGATAATATTAACATAAACTGACAATACCAATACACTGGTATTAGTATAACATTAACTAGTAATATTACTATAAATCAAATATTAACAGAACTGGTAAGAAGAAATAAACAGCAATACATCTAGAATCTAAGCAAGTTGAACTCATAGAAACTGAGAGTAAAACAGTGGTTGCTGGTACTTGGGTGGAGGGAGAGAATGGGGGATTTTGGTCAAAGGGTAAAAACTTTCAGTTATAAAATGAATAAGTTCTGGAGATATACTATACAATATGCTGACCATAGTTAACAATAAGGTACTGTATGCTTGAAATATGCTACGAGTAGGTCTTAAGCATTCTCATCACCAAAACCAAAAAGCAGGAATAGCAACAACAACCACAAAAAAAACCAGGTAACTATGACTATGTGAGGTGATAAATATGTTAATTAGTGTGATTGTGGTAATCACTTTATAATATTTATATGTAACAAAATATCATGTTTACAACTTAAATTTATACAATTTTTATTTGTCAATTGTACCTTAATAAAGCTGGAGGGGGAAAAGTGAGACCTAAATAAAAGTTAGGGAGAAGGCATTTCAGATAGGGGGAGTGGCTCAAGCAAAAGAGCCAAGGCAGGAGAGAGTATGGAACATTTACAAGCAGGAAATCTATAGCTGGCATAGTGGGAATAGGCAGGTGAGCAATGGTAAATGAATTTGTAGGAGAAAATATTAGACTAAGAACTTTGAACTATTTTCTCTAGACAACAAGAAGCTATAGAAGATTTTTAAAGGGGAGGAATCTTGGCATTTAAGGAAAATTAATGTGTCAATAGCATAATATGTAAATACATAAGCTACCGTAAACTTCAGGAGAATAGATGATATATCTGTCTTATCCATCATTGTCTCCAAAGCATCTAACTCAGTGCCTGGCATGAGATCCAGTTCAAAAGAGATAATTTGTGAAACAATAAATGAAAGAAGTATTGGCAAAGTTCAGTTAGAAGACTGTTGCATAAAACACCCAGTGTTATAAGCTGAGGCTAGGGTGTAACGGAAAGGAATGGCTACATGTGGGAGACTTCACATGGGAGAATCTATTGTGTCTAGTGACTAATCACATATCCAGGGAGAGGGAGAACGTGAAATCCAGCAAGACATCATTGCTTGGGAGAGAAAGGACCAGAAGCAGAGTTGTTTAGATAAAATGATGATGAATTTGGTATTATTCATACATTTATTCAGCTATCATTTATTTATTTTATTCACTCAAATGACAGCATTTTAGGCAAAGGGAAAACATGAAGGAAGTAAAGCAGGAAAGAACTTGGTTACTTCAAGCCATTAAAAATAAGAGTGAAGTGGAGCTTGGTGTGCAAGTAGGAGAGTGTCGCTGCATAAGATTCTAGAGTATGTGGGTGCTGAGCTGTAGGGAGTGGGAAACAGAAGCCTAGAACTCTGGTGAGACATTAGATTGGGAGATACTTTATTACCAGTGGATTACAATTTTTCAATGGCCTTCAGAGATTGCTTGGCTCTGTGTAAAATCTGGTGAAATGCTTTTTAGATACCCATGTCAAAAGTTAATTTAGCATATTGCTCTAGGACAATGAAGCAGAGACTGCTGTGTGAGTGACAGTTTGATAATCCCTCACTATGGTGACTTGGTCATAGGTCTTAAACACCATAATCTTATATTTTTGTATCAAAATATTAAAACCAACCATCTTTTATACATAGGGGAGGCCATATGGCATTATGGTTGTAAATTCTAAAGTCAGACTGCCTGGGTTTAAATCCTAGCCCTGATACTTCTGACCTGTGTGATCTTGGGAAAGTTTCTTAACTTCCCTGTGCCTCACACTCTTCATTTTGAAAATGATGGTAATAATAGTGCCTCCTTAATAGGTTTATGTGGAGTATTGGATGAAATGGTTCATGTCAAGTGTTAAGAACAGGGTCTGGTACATAAAAATGTTTAATTAATGTTGGTACTGTTATCATTAGTGAAACCACTTACAAAATATAAGTTGGAGTATTTTTAATAAATAACCCAATTTTGAAATGATCAAGGGACCTGAGTAAGTGGTTCTCAAAAGAAGGTATACAAATGGCCAATAGGTATGTGAAAAATAGTCAACATTGCTAATTAATAGGGAAATGCAAATTAAATCCACAATGAAATATCACTTAACACTTGTCAGAACGGCTATTATCAAAAAGATGAAAAATGTTGGTGGGGATGTGGAGAAAAGAGAATCCTTGTAAACTGTTGGTAGAAATGTAAATTAGTCCAGCCATTATGGAAAACTATATGGAGGTTCCTTAAAAAATAAAAATAGAATTACCGTATGATCCGGCAATTTCACTTCTGGTCATTTACCCAAGAGATTTGAAATCATCTTGTACTCCCATGTTCATTGCAGCACCATATGCAATTGTCAAGTTATGAATCAACCTATGTGTCCATCAATAGACAAATGGAGAAAGAAAATGTGGAATACCACTGAGCCTTTAAAAACTGGGTGCAGTGGCTCACATCTATAATCCCAATATTTTGAGAGGTCAAGGTGGAGGATCTCTTGAGGCCAGGAGTTTGAGATCAGCTTTGGCAACATAGCAAGGCACCATCTCTACAAAAATTTTTTCTAAAAATTAGCCAGATATAGTGGGCACACCTGTAGTCCCAGCTACTTGGGAGGCTAAGGTAGAAGGCCCCCTTGAGCCCAGGATTTTGAGGCTGCAGTGAGCTATGATTATACAACCCCAGCCTGGGTGACAGAGCAAGACCCTGTCTCAAAAACAAAAAACAGGGAGTGTTGGCTCACACTTCGAATTCCAGCACTTTGGGAGACTGAAGCAGGCTGATCACTTGAGGGCAGGAGATTGAGATCAGCCTGGCCAACATGGCGAAACCCCATCTCTACTAAAAATAGAAACATTAGCCTGGCATGGCGGCACATACCTGTAATTCCAGCACTTTGAGAGGCTGAGGTGGGTGGATCACTTGAGGCCATGAGTTTGAGACCAGCTTGGCCAACATGGTGAAACCCTGTCTCTACTAAAAATACAAAAATTAGCCTGGTGTGCCATTGCTTGAACTTAGGAGGCAGAAGTTGCAGTGACCCGAGATCGTGCCACTGGATTGAAGCCTGGGTGACAGAGTGAGGCTCTATCTCAAAGAAAAAAAAAAAAAAGAAAAGAAAAACACAAAAAACATGAAATTCTGTCATTTGCAACAACATAGATGGAATTGGAGAACATGCTAAGTAAAATGAGCCAGGCACAGAAAGACAGTTACCTCATATTCCCACATATATGTGGATTCTAAAACAACCAAATTCATAGAGCAGAGGTTGGAATGGTGGTTACAGAGGCTGGGGGCAGGGGAAATGGAGAGATGATGTCAAAGGGCATGAAGTCTCTGTTAGAAGGAATAAATATTTTTTCATTGAGCTCTATTGCATAGTGTGTGAATATATTTAATAATAGTGTACTGCATATTTCAAAATGCCTAAGAATAAATTTCAGATGTTCTGATCACGAAAAATGATAAAAGTATTTGATATGAATCAAAGCATTTGAGGTAATGAATATGTTAATTAGCTTGATTTATTTCATATTGTATTCATAAGTCATAGTATCACTTTGTACTCCATAAATATAGTTATAAATTGTCTTTATAATAAAAGTTTTTTAAAAGAAACTTAAAAGGAAACTAAGACAGATATTCACTCAGCAAAGGTCATAGGTTTGAGTGGACTTTGCTAAACTAAGTATCTGCCAGATTTGTCTCCAGCTTGGTCCTACCAATAGTCCACGTTAAGTTCAAACGTTTCTGCCAACACTGCCCATTATACGGCTTCCTAATTTTCTACTAGTCTAACAGGTATAAATAAAAATCTCATCATTTCTTTAATTTTCCATTTTACTAATTATCTTTACTTTTGAGTATTTGATGATATACCAGATAGTTTTTTTGTTTTTGGAAATTGTTCGTTTATAGACTTTGTTAATTTTTCTGTTGGGATTGCTTTCTTTTTCTGACCTGCAGGAATTCCATATATATTCTAGTTGTCATTTCTCTTTGGTTTTAGACATTACAAATACATTTCTCAATTTTTTTTTTTTTTTTTTGAGACACAGTATTGCTTTGTCACCCAGGCTGGAGTACAGTGGTGCAATCTTGGCTCACTGCAATCCCGCTTTCTGGGATCAAGTGATTCTCCTGCCTTTGTCTCCTGAGTAGCTGGGACTACATGTGCACATGTCAGTGACTTGTTCGTCTTTCACTTACTCTTCAGCTGTTGTACATTATTTTTTTCCGAACCCAGTAAACTGCAATCTGTGTTTAGTAAAAGTCAGGAAATGGCAGGCCTTATTCAATAACAGAAACACTGCAACTAATCAGGAACATTTGGTTTTCCAGCACATTTATTTGCAATCAGGCTGCTCACATGTGGATTTGATCTCCTGTGGTTGGGCCAGAAGTTACAGCACCCTCCCCTCAAGGGCTCCTTAGGGTACCTGCTGAGACACATCAGGGCAAGCAGCAAACAACTCTTTGACCATCAGTGCAAGTGACAGCAGGTGTCAATCAGAACAAGCAAGAGCTGGAAAGGAGCTCAGGGATCATCCAGTTCGACCCCCATTGTTCAGATGCAGGTACTGGGGCCAAGGGAAATAAATGAGCTTGTCCAAGTCATATAGCTGTCAGTGAATTGCTAGGACTAGAACTCAGATCTCTTCACTCCCAATTAGTGCGTTTTCAGTTTTTCTGCCTTCCTTAAGAGGATGTCAGAAATCATTTTTTGAAGGGCTCTTGATAAGATCCAGGACTTAATCCAGGAAGTCAGCATCCTGCAGAATTTGGATCCATTCAACCTCTCCAACCTTAGCTTTGGCCATTCTGAGTTAGTTCTTGCCTTGTTCCTCTAAAGCTCCATGCTCTACTCTTACCTTTAAGCCTTTGCATATGTTGTGATCATGCACGATCATGCCAGGCATCCCCTTCCTTCTTCTCCCTGCCTTCAAGTGCTCATCCTTGGAGGTACTACCTCCTTCATGCCACTATTAACTAGCATTATTCTCTCCCTTTAGGTTTTCATGGCATGTGTGGTCTACACAAATGCAATTTAGGCTTGATTATATGCTGCCTTTTTTTCTGGAATATTTCTGATGTATGACTGACTGAGCAAGTCACCTAATGTCTCTGTGCCTCACTCAATGTATTTACTAATAAAAAGAAAGAGTTCATAAATCATTTATAAAGATGCTTCTCTATAACAATCTATGTCTGCATAAAATTTTAAACTCCTCAAGGAAAGTGACTCTTTCTTCTATTTCTTTTGAAATTCCCTTAGTCTACTTGTTCTCAACTGGGGACAAATTTGCTACTTAGGGACATTTAACAATGTTTGGAGATATTCTTGGTTGTCACATCTGGGGAGGGAGGTGCTTCTAGAATCTAGTGAATAGAGGCCAGGGATGATGCTAAACATTCTATAACAAGATGGCCCCCTACAAAAAGGAGGTTCCATCTCAAAATGTCAATAATGGCAAACTTGAGAGATTCTGCCTTAGTCTGTAAGCCAATATTATGGACATATAGTAGACATTGAACAAATACTTGTGTCTTTCAGTCAAAGAGAATTATCCTCATAGAAGGGGTGCTGTCGGATGTGGAACTGTCATGGGGAAGTGAGAACTCATGCAAAATGAATGCTAAGCCAGAGAAGAGAATCTAATTTTCCTTAGTCAAGAGGGAGAGTAGGGAGTACAATAAAGAAGGAAATGTTGGATGGATGAAACTTGAGAGCTGAGAAGTTATTTACTTGTAGGAGGCGTTGACTTAAATAGCTCACCTTTTAGATATCTCTAGGAGAATAGCTCGTAATTGTGGTAAACTGGTAATAACATTGGAATACATGAAGGAAAGTTCTGGGAACTATAATTTATGTTGTCAAGAAGACTTGTGTTTATAAGATTCTTATTCTTACCTTCCTTTGAAATAAAGTCTGGGTGATAAAAAGTGGCTTTAATTTACAGATGAGGCAAGGAAATTGGTTCAATGGGCTCTGACTGACCCCCCAAAAAGGCTCTTTTTCCAGTTTCCTACTCAGGATTTTTGGGGATAGGGATGATGAATGACTAAATGCTTTCAGTGACTCCTCCCAGCCTCTGCCTTGGCTATGCTACCAATGTTCTTCGTCAGCATGCCATGTGTGTCTTTCTCCTTTGGTTATAACTTGCAAGAAAACCAATTCATTATTTCTTTGTCCCCCATCCCCTCTCCTCTTCATCATTTAATACATATAATAATAAATATCTTAGGCATAAACAAACAGCCCCCAAAACTTTGGGATTGGAGGGAAAATCCATGACCTACAAATTCTCTTGAGATGGATATCATTATTCTCAACCTCTTGGGACACTTGGCAGGAGATTCAAGTATTAGTTCTCCTTGCTGTCAGAGGTATTTGGCAAAGTTTTTATTTAGATTTCTTTTGGGGAAGACATGCTTAAATTAAACATTGAAATTCATGAGAATATTTCAGTTCCTTGTAAACTTTTCTAATCACACTTCAAGTGAGGTATTATTTGTGGCTTCTCAATGAGGAAAAGTTCTCCTGATGGGGACTTCCAACAGTACATTTCAACAGATTTCTGAGTTGATGGTCAAATGCAGTCTATCATATAATAGGCTGAAATAGGTATGTAAGCATTACTCATAACCATTTTTAATGGCTTAGATTCTTCTCTGTTGCATAGGATTGTAAATTGGATCGTAGAAAAATGAGTTCTTCTCAGCCAGTGATACCTGGATTTCTTTTTAGTTTTTCCAGTAAGAGAAAAGTAAAAGAACTGAAGCATGTTTCTTTTTTTTAAAAATTTTCCTATAAAAGTTTTCTGGGAAAACATTCTGGGGCAAGGACTGAGTGACCATGGTATAACAACAGTAGAGATCCATGTGTAATAGAAATTTGATGAATAAGTGGCTCATTTGCTGCTGCTGTATTTTTTGGCAGATGAATGTATGACATCTCTTGGTAAAATGGCCCAGAAGAAACACAGGAAGGAGTTATGAAAAGATAACACCCGTAAGTGTGACTGCACATTTTGTGGTCCAGTCATCATTTCTGTAAGTCTGGAATTTTGTTTTTGCACACTTCTTCAAGGTTGCCTTTTCCACCTTCCATCCCGTTTCCTTAAAAACACCAGATAACAATCTACAAGAAACTGAGTGTAAGGAACTTGAATTACCACTATAAGCCTTCTGTATTGATGGGTCTCTGCTTGGGATATTTTTTTCTTCTCTCTCTTTTGTGATCACTTAAAAATACAATCCCAAAAGAGTTAGGGCAGCTCTTTGTTTGGGCTCGAGTTTTGCTTTCATAGGTCTTTTATGTCTGTTTGGCTGGGTGCAACTGAGGCTGGTTTTATAAGAAGCTACCAATAAATCTCAAAATAGGAAAAGATGAGTAAACTCTTATCTGGAGGCAGAGTTGCATAAGGGAAGAAAGGGAGATCCTGTTTACATTTTATGAGAATGCATTATTTAGTGAGGCTCTATTTGATAGTTCTCTTGATTTCTTATATGGGAAGATATGGCTCAGCCACTAGCTACTTATTAGGAAAACGGGTTTGCTCCTTCACTTATTTTTGATCATTTCACTTTAATTCTGTTTTTTTCTTGAATATAGAGGGTAAAACCTTTTGCAAATAACTTGAAAAAGCATGTTGTAGGCAGAATTCTAAGAGGGCCCCAGGATTCTGGAACCCCTCCATGTGCATGCACCCTGCACAATAAATATGATGCAAGACTAGTGTAATGGACTTTACTCCTGTGATTAGGTAATGTTATATGGCACAGTTTACTTAAGAAAGGGGGATGATCTGGTGGCCTGATTGAATAACATAAGTCCTTTAAAATCAGAGTGTTTTCGCCAGATGGTGGCTGACAAGGAAGGCAGAAATTTGACACAGGAGAATTTAACATGTTTTTATTGGCCTAAGAATAGAAGGTGCCACGTGGTAAGGAACGTAGATGACGTCTAAATGCTGGAAGTGGTTCCCAGCTGGCAGAGTTCAGTCCTACAATTGTAAGGAAATGAAATCTGCCAACAGCCAGAGGGCATGGAAAAGGACCCTAAACCCTAGAGGAAAATGCAGCCCCGCCTTGATTTCAATCAGGGAAGACCCTGAGAAGAGAATCTAGGTATACTATGTCCAGACTTCTGAGCTATGAAAATTATGAGATAATAAATTGGTGTTTTAAGTCACTAAGTTTGTTGTAAGGGAAAGCAAATATGAAGCAGGAGAAAGGTTTTGGGAGAAGAAAGCTATGTACAAGCAATATTCTTATGTTTCATTCTAAAACAAAGTCCTTGTGATGCTCAGTTTTGTGTGGCAACTTGGCTAGGCTATGGTGCCCAGTCATTTGGTCAAACCCTAGTCTAGATGTTGCTGTGAAGGTATTTAGTAGATGTGGTCAACATCTACAATCAATTCACTTTAAGCAGGGGTTATTACCCTCCATAATGTGGGTGTGCTTCACCAATCAGTGCAGGTTTTAAAAGCCAAAACTGAGGTTTCCCAGAGAAGATGGAATTCTGGGAGACTGTAACATCAAAATCCTTCTTGAGTTACCAGCATGCCCACCTGCCCTGTGGACTTTGGACTTGCCAGCCCCTACAATCACGTGAGCCAATTCCTTAAAACAAATGTTTTCATGGATAGCCTGTTGGTCCAGTTTTTGTGGAGGACCTGGACTGAAACAGTTCTAAACTCAGTTACCCTTAGGGACTACACAAATGGATGAGGTGTGTTGGTAGTTGATTTGACACAATGAGGAATAGCACTTGACACAGCTACAATGTGGTACCCTCTCAAAGGCAGCAGCTCATATACTGGACCACAAATTGTAACCAGTCAGGAATACACACCAGGCACTGCCAGGTCTTTTGATTTTTTTTTTTATTTTATTTTTTAAAGCCAGAAATCCAGAATTTTACATAAAATTGCCTGAATTCTAACTGTAGGCTATTCATTCAAAACCACATATATTTTTAAAGCATCATGTGTATCACAAGGAAACAATCAGACATGTTCAGAATATGAGCTGTCTCATAAGACACACTGCTCTGGTCTCTTCAGTAAGTCAAAGTCATTAAAAAACACCACCACCACCAACAACGAAAAACAGACCAGGGCTGGGAGACTGCTGTAGATTAGAAAGATTAAAAGAGACTAAGGTATGAAATGTTGAAGTGAGAATGTTGTCTGTAATTTACTTCAGAATTCCTTCCTTTCCTTAACTCTTTCTCTCTCCACAAAAACATACACAGTAAAAATGTTAACAATGATTGAATCTAGATACCAGGTACATATGTGCTTATTGTACTATTTCTTATATTTTTTTATATGTTTGAAGCATTTTATAAGTAATTTTTTAAGCCACTTAGCAGAGTAGACACACATATATGCCAGAGGATTCCAGTTTACAGTTGTTAGCAAGCTTTAGCACATTCTGTGTGGCCAGACAAGTGAATTTCAGGAAGAACCAGTCAAAGAGAAAAGGAGGCTGGACCAGTAGCACCCTGCGCACTTGGGCTGGGGAGCAGCTTCTGCAGACTCCACACATAACTGAGCCTGGGATGCCAGGATTGGGTCACCTAGAGGCTTGTGGGACATCAGCCGCAGGAAGGATGAACAGGTGATGATGGCAGGAGCAGCAGAGATCTGTTGCCCTTGATTTCTGCACTCTGGGGCAGCCTGACCCAGAGCCAGGATGCAGGTGGATGAGCACCTTCTCCTTTACTCAAAGCCTCAGGCACCTGCCCTTCTGTTCTCCCCTAATAGCCCTGGGTCCTGTCTGAGCCAGGCGTGATAGTATTTGACCTCACTGAGTGTTATATGCCAGAAAGAAGAGCTCTGTTCTCCACCAGCCTGCCCCAGAGATGCCCAGTAAGCCACTCGCCAGGAAATAGGACACAGACTGATTGTGTTTGCTTCCCACTCAGACAACTGTCCAGGCACATTTTGAAATCATGCATTACATATTTCTCAAGACGTTTGTAAGTGCAGCAAATACATTTAAAAGTTCTGCTGTTGGCTGGTTAAGAAAGATTTTAAAAAATTAAAAATGAGGATAGGGATCAGTATCTCCACCAAGTTGTTTACTAGAGTTGGTCTTCACCTTGAAACCTTCATTGCAGAGGCACTGGTATCCTACAGTGATCTTCATTCCCTTACCTTGGGTCTTTTCTACTGCAAATGTGGTCCTCTGGACCCATCGGTTCTTCTCCAGCTCTTTTCCTTCCACACTTCCTCTATGCTGCTAGCCCTGTGCATTCACCTGTCCAGAATACTGTTTCACAAAGCTCTTCACATAGACAGATGTGAGACCCATATGGAGATCCCCTGTTCAAATGAGTACAAATGTATGCATTTCACAGATGGCTTGGGCCGTACTAACATATTAGTATCCTCTTGCCACTGTAACAAATTAGTACAAGTTTAGCAGCATTAACAAAACACAGATGTGTTGTCTTATGGTTCTGGAGGTCAGAAGTCCAAAATCAGTTTCACTGGGCTAAAGTCAAGGTGTTTGCAGGGCTGTATTCCCTCTGGAGATTCCAGGGAGAATCCATTTCCTTGCTTTCTGGCTTCTAGAGACCACTAGCATTCCTTGGCTTAAAGCCCCTTCCTCCATTTTCTAAGCTGGTAATGTAACGCCTTCAAATCTCTCTGATTCTCTGCTTCTAGCATTGCATCTCTCACTTGAGCTCCCTTGCCTCCCTCTTAGAAGGACCCTTCTAATTACATCTGGCCTGCCTAGATAATGCAGATAATATTATAATTTATTATTAATTGTAGTCTCATCTCAAGATTCTTAATCACATCTGCAAAGTCCCTTCTGCCACATAAAGTAATATATTCACAAGTTCCAGCAGGTAGGCACTGAACATCTTTGGGGGCTGTTATTCTGCCCATCTCAACTAATGTTTGGACAAGATGATAACTATAAAATAAGGGTTTTTATTCTTTTGCTTGGAATCTATTTTTAAATGGTAACAAGTCCAGCTGATATTTAAAGTTATATAGCCCAATCAATCATTTTCACTCAGCCTCACAATCTTCCTTTCACAGTTGCTTGGTAACTTTAAATGTCTTTTGCTTTTGCTTGTTTTAACAGAACTATTCTTTCAAATTTCTAAGCTATAACCTTCTCCTCTGCTGCCCCTGTTACAAACTGAACTGTTTTCCTATATTTTTCTTTTTTACAAATTTTGGGGACAAAATTAATTAAGATTGACTACTTGGATGAAATAAGAGTGAGAATTTTAAAAGATAGCTATCCACTGCATAATGATGTTTTGGTCAACAGTAGGCTGCATATATGACAGTAGCCCCATATGTTTATAGTACTATATTTTTTACTCTATCTTTTCTATGTTTCAATATATAAATACTTACCATGGTGTTATAATTGCCTATAGTATTCAGCACAGTCACATGCTGAATGGGTTCGTAGCCTAGGAGCAATAGGCTATACCATATAACCTAGGTGGGTAGTCAGCTATATACCCTTTAGGTTTGTGTAAGTACACTCTATGATGTTTGCACAGTGACAAAATCATCTAACAATGTATTTCCCAGAATGTATCCCCATCATTGTTAAGTGATACATGACTGTATAATCATTGGTGAAAGACCACTGCTTAATAAAATTTATCAAAGTATGTATATTTTCCAATATGTTTTGATGTAGCAATTTTTATCATGAATAAAATAATATAGGAGCTTAAATTTTTCAGTATAGCAAAGGATGCAATAATATCCTTATAAAGATAAAAGCTAACTTGATACTTTAACATTTTTTAAATAAATTGCAATTTTATAATTTTCAGTCCAACCTATAACTCTAGATCAACTTCAACAAAGTTAAGTGACACATCTATCTTTTTTAAAAAAGTTTTATTTTGTAGAGATGGGGTCCCACTGTGTTGTCCAGGCTGATCTCAAACACCTGGGCTCAAGTGAGCCTCCTGCCTCACCCTCACAAAGTGCTAGGATTATAGGCATGAGCCACTGTACCTGGCCATCTATCTTTTGACTCCATAAAGAAATAATCTCTATATGATAAAATATAAATATCTTTTAATAAGTAAAAGGGATTATTTGAAGTGAGACATCTCCTTTTATAGACTATCTTACCTATTTTTAGAAGTGAGATGCAACATCTTCCATTTACTGTAAATAGTGATGTCCATATGAAAAGGCTGGCTATTTGTATATTGGGGGAGAGAAGGGAAATTCCTACAAGGGTTGCTTTTCCAAAATTGAGTAGTGACATAAAATTATCTTCAGTTTGTAAATTACTGTTGATTGTGGTTTTAGTTCAAATACCTCTTTTTCCTTGTTATAAATCACTTGGTGTTTTCCTTGGAATTTGAATTAATCTAAGCTGAAGTGTTATCGGAACATTTGGGAGAAATTCAGGAAATGGCCCTTGAGCGTTTTGGTATGTGCAAATCCAAGAGGGCTATGGTGAGATAGAATATTCGGGGCATGTGGGCAGAATAGTTTTGTGATTTTTCAGCTGTCTTAAAACAGTGTCTGGAATCTTTGCAGAAATTTAAATGTGTTCATTTTTAACAGATACAATCTTTATATGGCTTGCCTTTTTTTTTTTTTTTTTTGGTCACTTTCACCCCTACAAATACACCCATACTCCATAGACTGTCATCCAAAGATAGCAAGGAATGAATGAGATGTTACTTTATTTCTTCCAGAGTACATTGCCAAAGATCATATCATTGGTCTGGCATTTAGGATAGAGAGTTGTTCCTTAAGAAAATTGTGATAAGACCTTAGTCAGTGAATGTGAAAGTATCCACACATCTCAGAGAAGCAATTTTTCCAATTATATTACTTTGCTAACTAATTATTACTTAGACTCAGGGAAGATATGACAAAATAAGGAGGGAGGTGTAACTTCTACAGAACGGGAATTCAGTCCCTTTTTTTTTTGTCCTGGATCTGAAGCGGTGGTGAAAAGCAATAAGAGACCATTCAACTGATTACCAGCACTATTTTTCACTCTCATTCATTCAGCTATTCAGATTGGAGAAAGTGGAGGTATAAAATACATTTTAAAATATTTGGAAAGAAAAATGTTAGATATTTATATTCAGGCTCTATCTAGATGAATAAATGATTTGCAAAAAGATGACAAAACTCCAGGAGAAGGAGTATTTTTATCATCATGAGATAGGAAAGGTCTTTCTAAGCATAATGTAAAATCAAGAAATCCTAAAAGAGCAACGGATTTGGCCACATGAAAATTTAAATTTTTTACATGACAGAATGTACTCGGAACCAAGTTAAAGAAAAAGCAAGAAAGATGGGAAAAAATTTGCAACATACGTAGCAGATCAAAGGCTTATACAGAAAAAAACAAGGAAAAAGAAAAACTCAATTAAAGAAGAAACACTAATTAATTAGCAATAAACCTGCTAATATCAATAATACAAACTAGGCCGGGTGCAGTGGCTCATGCCTGTAATCCCAGCACTTTGGGAGGCCAATACCAGTGGATTACTTGAGGTCAGGAATTTGAGACCAGCCTGGCCAACATGGTGAAACCCCGTCTCTACAAAAATACAAAAATTACCCAGGTGTGGTGGTGTGCACCTGTAATCCCAGCTGCTTGGGAGGCTGAGGCAGGAGAATCGTTTAAACCCAGAAAATTATGGAGGCAGCGGTTGCAGTGAGCTGGGATGGTGCCACTGCACTCCAGCCTCTCAAAAGAAATTTTTAATACCTACTCTATATGAATATAGATATGCAGATACACTATTTGGCAAATCAGATTTGACAAAACTAAACAATCTGATAATGTTGAATGTCTGGTGTTAGTGAGAATAGGAGACAACGTAAAACCTCATTGAAGGGAGTATAGCTTGTCATAACCTTTTTGTTCTGTAAGTTCATAGTGCCTATAAAGGTAATAATGCGCTTTTCTTCTACCCAGCAATTCTACTTCTACCAATAGATGAGAATTTGACAAAGATGCTAAAGAGGAATTCTTACATCAGGCAAGTAGTCCAACCTGTTCGTGTTTATTGTCCTGCAGTGCTGAGAATCTCTAAGGCTCGGATAGAGAGCAACGTCTATTTTCTGGTTGCAAGGCAGATGCCTTCTCCTATAATACTTGGTTTGGTTCTATACAACTGAAGTGAATTTTAGTGACACGCCCATCAACAGTGAACCTGCTCAGAGGCTCACTGTCTACTTTAGGCATCAGCTGTCAGGATCTCATGTGGATATGGAATAGGATGCAACTTGCAGTGGAAAATCATGTCTCCAGTATGCCAGGATTGAGGCAGCACCTCTCTGCCTCTGTTGATAGGGGAGAGACTCAAGGAAGCTTAGCAATTCCCAGGGAAGTGGTGTTGTCTTGTCTGCATGGTTTGATTCATGCCAAGATGCCTTTGGATAACTTTATAAATAGCAGGCTATACTGAATACTAAATGCAATGTGAGCTAGGAGAAGAAAGTATCTGCCTTCAGGGCTACCTTTATTCTTTAATAAACAAGGTAATTTACTTTAGGGCTTTGTGTTACTCTCTCATGGATTAGAATTTTTTGGCCTGGCTCAGTGGCTTACATCAGTAACCTCAGCACTTTGGAAGGCCAAGGTGTGAGGATCACTTGAGACCAGGAGTTCAAGACCAGCCTGGACCACATAATGGGACACCATCTGTACAAAAAAATTTTTTTTTTAATTAGCTGGGCATGGTGGCTTGTGCCTGTCGTCCCAGCAACTTGGGAGGCTGAGGTGGAAGGATCACTTGAGCCTGAGAAGTCAAGGATGCAGTGAGCCGGGATTATCCCACTGCACTCCAGCCTTGGCAAAACAGTGAGACCCTGTCTCAAAAATTAAAAAAAAAAGAAGTTTTTAATATTTTCTCTTTATTTAGGAGAATAATTTGTTTTGTGTTATATCAAGAAGAAGCCAACGTGTAGCTAAGAGTTTCTGAGAAACTTAATACCAGAATCAATCTTCCTCTTTTGTCTTACTTGCTCACTCCCACTCACTCTCTCACCAGACTAGGTACAGTTGGGAGTTTAAACCAAAGTAATTTACCGTAACTACACAATCAGAAGCTTCCTTCCTAGAATTTATATTTATTTCTGAGTATTAACATAAGGTAGATGCAAACAACCATTACCTCTACCACTGATAGACATATGGCATTTCTTAGCCATCCCCTGAGCCACATCTTTCGGATGACCTCAGAGGGTCAGATATTCCAGGCAAGGGAAGGGGTGGGAGATGTACTCAGATCACATTGCTGATAACCCCATGGGCAGGGTCTGGAATCCTGTTAGTGCAAAGAGGTATAGAAGCATTTCTGTAACATATTTTAATATTTAAAACAATGAACTAGTGACAAATAATATTTCAAAATGAGAGAAGTAATTTTAGATGGGTTTTCTTTTCCATTTGAATTTAACTGGCTCAACTAACTTTTTAATCTAGTTCAAATTCTGCTCATTCTCTCTGGTTTAAGTCTATCTTTGCTTATCCCTTCTGGCCACCCCTAATCAGTGTGCCTCCTGGATTTTCTCAATTAGGTCACATTATCCTATTGGGCAAAGGTAAATCTCTTCCTACTATTATAGTGCTATCTTCTACCACAGGGCCGTTATTCTGTTTGGACCAGTAATTGCTCCTGTGCTTTTGTGGCTCCTTTCCAGGGCCTTTGCTAAGCTATGAGACACCTTTTTGAGAATGAAATAAAACAAGTTCTCCTGAGGGACTGTGCAGCCCCAAGCTGGGGCCCTAATGCAGTACTTTATATTTCATTCACCTCCTCAGCCAGGTGCCTTGTGCAGTTAACAAACTTTGCAATGGCATGTGATCTCCCTGCCCTTTCCTACTTCTGCTCTAGAGTATAAGAAAGATAAATGGTTAGGAAGAAGGATGCTGGAAGGAACAATTTGTGAAAGCCAAATGCAATATCAGGCGAACTCTGGCCGCAGCAGTGACACTGACTGTTTATGCACTCACCTTCTTTTTATGGATTTCTTGTAGAATATTTAAATGGGATTCATTTGCTCTCAGAGTTTTGGCAGGTATCCCAAGTTTGAGAACCAAATATTCCAGTGTTCCAAAGGGAGGTATTAGACCATCTAGGCAGAATATGCTTAGAGATAGTGACATCTGTGTTGCTGGCATTAGTCCATGGCCCAGCTCCAGGTGACATAATAGAGTCAGAGATGCCAGGGTGGAGAGTATCTTTGGAGAGAGTTGTCAGTGTGTGGGGGCCGTGGGGAGGAAGAGTGGGGAATGTGTCTGCCATTTCAAACCAACTAAGGGGAGCTGTAAGATAAACTCTCAGAGAAGTTGACATGTGTCCCCTGGAGTAAGAAGGGAAACATGAGAAGTCTGAATAGGGGAGATTATTTCTAGTTTGCTGCTCTGGAGCCATGGAAAAGAGAGTTTCATTGATCATGAGTTGTACTTCCAGGGTTTGATGGGCAAAGGTATTTCCCCTCAGTCAGATGAAGGCCGCAAGGAAGGGACCATATTAGGTCATTTTGTGATAGACACCAAGAGGACCTTGAGAGAAGTTGACCCCAACAGATGGAGATGAACTGTTAAAAACCATGGGGCAAGAGTCCATCTGATATCTTTTGGAGATTCTTATCTGTTGGAAGTCTTTGAAAAATCTATAAAAATGCTTCAAAAGAAAGTGAATTAGTATTTAAATTCTGTGTCCTGAAAGGGCATCTGTGCTGAATTATAACATGCCAACCAAATCAGGCCTTTCTTTTACTTTTCTTCCCTACTGGATTCCAACCATCAAATTGAAAAAACAAACAAATAAACAAACAAACAAACAAACCCCAAAAACCAGCAGGTCAGACTGACTGTGAAGCAAGCAGGAAAGGAGAAGCAACTTCTCCTCCCCTTCCCTCACTGGTCATTTCCTGGTTGGGAAAGGCCAGAGCTAGAGGAGAGGAGAAACTTTAAATTAAATTTTGGAGTGTTGATAATACACAGGGTGCTAAACACAACTAATGGACTTTTTTGTTGTTGTTATCTGAGAGTAACTGAAAAAGCCATGAGATGTTCTGGAGCTTTTGTCCAGGAGCAGGAAAGTACAAGTTGAGAAAAGCAGTTTTATGGCATGGTGGTGGGGAAGAACACTGGCTTTCTGTTTCTACTTTTCCAAGTTTCAGTTTATTTATTGAGTCAGTGCTGTGTTAAACATAAAGGGTCCTGCTTGCAGAGAAGCCTGTGTATGTTCTGGATTTGACCCCTCTCACCTTCCTAAGATGTCAATCCTGAAGTTATCTCCTTCCTCTTGTGCACTACTGATTTCTCCTTCACTACTGGCTCTTTCCCATTAGCATGTATTATAAAAATGACTTAGCATCACCTCTATCAAGAAAAGTGATCCTATACTGCCTTGAGCTATTGCCCGGTTCCCTGTTATCTGTCACTGAAAAATTTCTGGAGGGAGTCATCCAAGTTCAAGGTCTATATTTCCTCATCATTAATTCTCATCCTCAGCTCACTCCAGTGGGCTTTCATCTCTGCCACAGCACTGGATGGGCATTCATCAGTAACAGCAGTTCTCTACTCACATCTTCTTTGATTTCTCAGCTGCACACAGAAGGAATGGTTGGTTCCCCCTTCTTGAGATATGTTCTTTTCTAGGCTTCTGTGCTACACATTTATCTGGACTCCTACTCTACTGGCCATTTCTCATCTGCTAGCTTTTCCTCCTTCATCAGAACCCTGTCCTTGGCCTCTTCTCTTCTTGGTCAACATTCTCTTTCCAGGCCCTTTTACCCAGTCAAGGGACTTCACTGGACAGTGCAGATGTAAAACACTTCCATCCCTGCAGAAAGTTTGATTGTTCAGTGCTGGTGTAAAAAAAGAAAAGAAAATGCCCTACCTATTAAGTAAAGCATACTTTAATCAGAATCAATAAAAATAAGAAAAATCAGGGACATCTGTGTGTGTTTGTGTATGTTTGTGTATGTGTGTATGTGTTTGCGTATGTGTGTACATGTGTATGTGTGTGCATGTGTCTGTGTATACGTGTGTGTGTGTGTTCATTACAGAAAACACTTCTTTTGGTTGTGACAAAAAATTCAACCCAGATTCTCATGGAAGAAAAGAATGTATTGGCTGATAGATGCTGAAAAGTTGAAAGATCCAGGGGAGCTCAGGCGCAACTTAAATGAGGGCTTAGCTGATGTCCCCAGGATCCCTCTCTCTGCTCCCCATCCTCTGAATGGCTTCACTTTTAGCTTTATTGCCCTCATATATAAAATATATAAATGTTTATATATATATATATATATATATATATACACACACACACACACACACACACACATTTACGCAATCTCTTGATATATAAAGAGATTCATTATAAAGAATTGGCTCCCATGATTATGGAGGCTGACAAATGTCAAGATCTGCAGAGTGAGTCAGCAATCTCAAGACCCAGGAGAGCTGATGGTGCAAGTCCAAAGTACAAGTCTGAAGGCCTGAGAACCAGGAGAACTGATGGTGTAGTTCCATTCCAGAGGACCCCAGAAAAGCCCCTGTTTCAGTTTGAAGGTAGTCAGACAGGAGGAATTCCATCTTATTTAGGAGAGAGTCAACCATGTTGTTCTAGTCAGGACTTCAACTGATGGATGAGGCCCACCCACATGAGGGGGAAATCTGCTTTACTCAGCCTACTAATTTAAATGTCAGTCTCATCCAAAAACATTGTCATAGAAACACCCAGAATAATGTTTGACCATCCCATGGCCAAGTCAAATTGATACATAAAATTAACCATCATGGTTTCACTGGACTTCATTGGTCCATGGTGCTTTTTGACCTCTAAAGCACAAGTATAGGGTCATCTATATATGGGTTGTGAATAGAGGTAAGATAGTTTCTGCACAGGAGAATTTCAGGACTATTGTCCAAGAAGATAAGTGGAAACTAGGGGCAATAAACAAGTATCTACTACAAGCTGCAGATTTGAAAGTTAAAATGAGAATGGAACAAAAAAATTGAGTTACTGCTATAAACTAGGCAGTGCCCTAAGTACTTTATATTACCACTGAGCTGATGGACTTAATGAAAAAGTTTGCTTATAGCTTTTTCTTCTCCTGTAGATTTACAATGTAGAACGTCAAATCCCTTATCCCGAACACACAATAAGAAAAACTACGATTATGTTTCTAAAGTTGTGAACTCTCCTTGGCCCCTTGGGGAGTAAACTCTTTTTAAAATGTAGTGTTTCTGGTCAAGAGAGCAAATTTGCTGAGAGGTTGTAGGCCACTTTGGCGACAACTCTAAGAACACTTGTCTTCTTTTTCTTCCCTCCTTTTAGACTAAATTCCTGATTTACCTAGCCAAAGATTAAAAAACTTAGTAAATTGAAGTGGAAGAGTTTGTGTAAGATTATTATTTATTCCGTGTGAAGATTCACCATTGAAGCCCTTGTGAAAAGTTTTAATTTTTTTCAATTCCTTTAATAAACTATTCAATTTCATAGACATAGAACAATTCAATATACAGATTCAATTTCTTTAATATTCAATTTCTTTAACTGTTAAGATTTTCTGTTTCTTCTTGTGTCCATTTGGAGTTTATTTTTTTAAATTAATTAATTAATTAATTAATTTTTGAGATGGAGTTTCGCTCTTGTTACCCAGGCTGGAGTGCAATGGCGCGATCTTGGCTCACCACAACCTCCGCCTCCTGAGTAGCTGGGATTACAGGCACGCGCCACCATGCCCAGCTAATTTTTTGTATTTTTAATAGAGACGGGGTTTCACCATGTTGACCAGGATGGTCTCGATCTCTTGACCTCGTGATCCACCCGCCTCGGCCTCCCAAAGTGCTGGGATTACAGGCGTGAGCTACCGCGCACGGCCTGGAGTTTATTTTTAAAAAAGAATTTATCCATTTCATCTCAATTTTTAAAATTAAGTGACACAAGATTGTTTATATCTATTAAATGTCTGTAGTGATAATTTCCCTTTTATTCCTGATATTGGTAATTTATGTTTTCCCTCCCTCTTTTTCTTGATCAGCACTAGTAAGACTTATCAATTGTATTACTGTTTTCAAAGAACTAACTTTAGGCTTTGTTTACTTTCTCTATAATATGTTTTTTACCCTATTAATTCTGCTCATTAATATTTTCTTTCTCCTATTTTCCTTGGATTAAATTTGTCTGAATTACATTATTGTTTTTCAGTTTTTCTTTTTTCTCTCATCTCAGATACTCATTTGCATTTGGAACTGTAAATTTCCTTTTGGGCATCACTGTTTAATACGTCACTTTTGTTACCATTTAGCTCATATTTTCTAATTTTATTTGATTTTTTGATCCTTGAGGTACTTAGAAGTATATTGTGTAATTTTCAAATATTTGGGAGATTTTCTAATTATCTTTCTCTGAGATATATATATATTTAATTCTATTGTAGCCAGAGAACATATTACATATAATTTGAATCCTTTGAACAAAAATTTAAGACTTCCTGATAGGCTAACATACAGTGTATTTGGATATGTCTGCTATGAGTACAATGACATCAGCTCTCTTTTGGTTAGTGTCAAGGTGATATATCAGTTACCATCTTTTGATTCTCACCCTTTCTTTATCTATGTATGTATGATAATTGTTGTCTGTAGCATATAGTCAAGTTTTAAAAATTTAATTTAATAATCTTTAAAATTTTTTTTTCATTTGGCTCATTTATAGGGACTGGAATTACTTATATAGTTGGGTTTGAGTCCACTATCTTGTGATTTACTTTTTATCAGCTCATCTGTTCTTTGCTCATTTATTCTTGTTTTCTAGTCTTCTTTTGGATTAATCAAGTATATTTTATAATTTTATTTCTCTAGTTACTAAATAGTTAGTAATAAATTATTATGTTATTATTATATGATTTCTCTGGAGACCATAATATGCATTTTTGACATAATACTCTTCATCCAACCTTTGTGCTATTGTTGTCACATATTTTTTTTCTATGTTATAATTTCCACAAGACATGATTATTCTTGTTACATGAAACAATCAATAATATTTTATTTTTGCCCATATATTTATACTTTTTGATGCTCTTTATTCTTTCAGTTTCATGCTTTTGTATGATTGCTTTACATTGTTTCTTTAATTGATTTGATAGTGAAGTTTTGTTGGTAAAAAATTCATTTTCATTTGGGTGAAAACTTCTTTACTTTTTCTTCATTTTTGAATGATATTTTAAAGAAAATAGAATTCTAGATTGACAATCTTTTATTTCAGCAGTCTGAGATATTATCCCATTATCTCCTGGCTTCCATAATTTATGTTAAAAAGTCAGCCATTCATTTTGTTGTTGCTTCTTTGAAGGTAATGTATTTTTTTTCCTCTGGATACATTTAGGACTTCTTTTAATTTTTGATTATTAGAAGTTTGACAAAAATATGTCTAACTGTTATTTTCCTTTTACTTACCTTGCTTAGAATTTGATGAGCTTCTTGAATCTGTAGAATAATGTCTTATCAACTTTGGAAACATTTTGGCTATTATTTCCTCAAATATTGCTTCTGTTCCCTTTTATTTCTCCTTTTATTCTGGAATTTCCAATAAATATGGTATACCTTTTAACTAACTCATATGATCAGGTTTTTTTTTAATATGTTCTTTTCATCTGTGCTTAGGTTTGTATATTTTCTATAATCCTATCTTTAAGTCTAATAATTTTATCTACTTCTCTAATTGGCTGTTAAATGCATCTAATGTGTTTTTAAACTCAGATGTTATATTTGTCAGAGAATGTTCATTTGATTGTTTTAAAACGATTTTAATTTTTAAATATTTCTTATCATTACATCCATTTTCCCCATTTTTTTAAGTTTTATGTTGTATATTAATTAGTTTAATAAAGTTCTCATCTGCTAGATTTAATATTTGGATTGTCTGTGGGTCTGCTTCTATTGTTTATCATTTCTCTTGATTATAATGATCAGTCACATTTTTCTGCTTCTCTGCATGTCTAGTAATTTTTTATTATAAACCAGACGTTATAAATTGAAACACTACAGAGGCTCCAGTTGATGACCCATACTAGAGAAGGTTTCCACAGTCCTCTTTGGAAACACTCTTAGGATGAAGGTTTTATCTTTGAGCTGAATAGGGGCTAAGTTGCAGCTTTAGTAAGACTTAGTCCACTTCTGGTTTTTCTCTGTTCCTCAAACATAGTTATTCTGGACTTTTGATTACAGCCTGCAGGAATTCTGTCTTCCCAGTTCTGAAAGATTGTGGGGAACTTAGTGCTGTGGTTTAGAAGTTTTGAACTTAGCCCTTTATCCTTGCACCCCTTGCCCCATTATAGCTTCAAAATCTGGAAGAAGTCCTAAGCAGAGTGGCTGGCTATGTGTTTGAAGGGCAAGATTTTTTCCTCTAATTAGACTTTTTCACCTTAGCACCATGAAACTAGAGGAGATTTTATTATGACTTTTTGAAGTGTTTAAACAAATGCCCCAGCTTTCTTTGCATAGGCCCTGAACCCAGAAGATGTCCCCGGGGAAAACCAGCTATGTGTTTAGCACTTACCAAGTTTCTGGTTTCTCCCACCACCCCCATGTGACTGCCAAAAACCTCTCTGGTTTCTCTTTCCCCAAGTAGATTCCTTATTTATAAGTCAGTCAAATTCTTGGTCCATGCCCAGAATTGTAAAAGGTCCCCAAGGAAGAAAACGATTGGTAATTTATGTAGCCTTCATTGCTTCCTCATTTTCTGAGATCCTTACAAATGTAACTTTCTTGTCTGGCTCTTTATAATTGTTGCAATTGGAATTCTAGGCTGCTATGACCTTGCTACATTTTATTCAGGAATAGAAGTCCTTTTATCCTTCTATTTTAAGAGTAAAAGGCCACTAATATGGATACAACTTCAAAGATCAAAAGGGGCTATGGCCTACTTTCAGTACTTGGATTCCTGGAGAATTGAAGTTACATTGGTGGTCCAGACTTGCACCCTTAATTGTAGAGGCCCTGAGAAAAATAAGTTATATGACTTTAGGAAATATTGCTAGGCTTGATGCATGAAGGAAAGCTGTCAGAATGACTAGGAGGTTTTGAATGCACAACCCTTGTAGTAACAATTATAGTTAGTGGCAATCAAAACTGTTAAAATGACAGAGTCCCTCCATTTTCCTAGATACAAATTCAAATATGATTGAAAGATATGAAAGGTGTCCTTCCATCTTTTTATGGTTGGTGTTTAAATTAAATTAAATTTGATAGTGAAAATTGAATAAATTTTTACTCTGTTTCGGAATACTTGTTGTACTGTTATTCCTGTAAGTATGACCAGGCAACTGAGTACAAAACTGATTCAGAGGAATGGGACTTTGAATACGAAGCTTTATGAGTACCTTAAGTTTATTTTGCTTATATTGTCCTTTTTCTCCTATACACACACATACATACACAAGTGTGTATATACATATAACATGTATATATTAAATATATATGTGTATATATACATATAACATGTATATATTAAATATATATGTGTGTATATACATATAATATGTATATATTAAATATATGTGTGTATATATAGTTTGGTCTTTCTATTTTCAATCATTGCTAATATATGGAGATTTATTTTTATTAAATTATGTTTTTAAATTATATATGTGTATATGTGTGTGTGTATATATATATATATATAGTTTTTCTATATCAATCTATGCATATTGAACCAGAACCACACCTTTTATACCATAATTTTATTAGTTTTTGTTTCTTCATTTTATGTTTTAGTCAATTGAAGAGAATCTTCAAGTTATTTCTTCTAGAAGATATATTAGTATTTCACAGATACCTGAATGCCTGACCATGTCTCCTATTGTCTTCATAAATGAAAAATAACCTAGAAATCCTCAGATTACAGAAGTTTGCCCCCAAAGCTCTAGAGCCTTGACTGCACATTGGAATCTCCTTGGGAGGTTTAAAAATTACTGATGCCTGGTTTCCTCCTCAGCAATTCTGTTCTAAGTTGTCTGAGATGTGGCCTGGATATAAGGATTAAAAACAAACAACATCAACAAAAAATACACTAAGGCCCTGCTGTAGGTCAATTGAATAAGAGTTTCTGGGTGAGGGCCCGGTGATCAATATGCTCTTTCTGCTTTGTGTGAAAAATTCCCAAGTTTGCTAGCCATACTGTCAGTTTCCTACAGTGTCAATACTGGTTTTCATTGCCATCAATGTGAATTCAAATTTTGCTTTTATATTTTTATATTCTTGGCAATTCTTTCTTTCATGTCATCTCTTTCCTCTTATCTTAGTTTTTTCCTGCCACCTGATTCTCTTCTTTTAGCTTTCCCCTGCTTTCTCTATGGAGGTGAGTCTTTTAACATCTTATATAACAGTTTCCTGAGATTGTCATCTGTATTTTGCAGGAGATAGTATTGGGGGCTTTGTTTTTCCTCCGTATTTCCAGAATGATGCTCTCCTTTTTTCACAGTGTTTGTTTGTTTTTTGTTAGACCTCTGTTTTTATTGCTGCTATGATAGTTTGGGTTTGTATGTGTTTTCTTATTTTTACTCATCTCAAATAAGGCAAAGCTAACCTCAGGTGATGTGGAGATACTTCAAATCTCTTTCTGTAATACAGTTATAAACATTCTCATCTCCCACTCAAATTCCGAAAGTCATGAAGGCTTTTTCTTCATGTTGTTTCCTATAATGAGGAATCATTTTCTACCTCTACTTGCCTATCCCTGTGATTCTCCAAATGGGTTCATTGGGTTTATTGAACCCAATGAACTTATGAAAGCCTTTTTCCAGCATTTGCTCTTACCATGTGTTCTTCCCCAACATCCACCCACAGTGCTTTTCTCATGGGGACCTTTCTTCTCAGGAAGCAACTCACTAAAGCCAGGACACACCTCCCACCTTACTTCTGGCCCAGTTGTTTTTGGGGTTTTCCACGTCTCCCAGCTGGTGATATGGACTGAGGAACAATAGCCACTTTATAGGGTGGCATCAGTGGGTTAGGAAGTAGCCGATTTGCCTCTTTGAGGATGCAAGACTGACTCTGAGTCAGTGGTCTATCAAAGGGCAGACTTGAAGTCCCTTCCTATCCTCACTGAAATAGATAAAATAAGTTACGGTGAAAACTGGGCAGGCTATTCTCAATCTGTCTGTGCTTGGTTTATAGTTAGTATTAATCTACAAGACTCCACAGGGGATTCCAAGGCATATAATATAGGGAACCACTGTTTTGGTCAATAATCAGAAGAAGCTGCAGGAGAGACTGTGGAGTACCATTTCCAACTGAAATTTGGCTGAATTTGAGAGAATAAATCCATGTGGAGGTGAGATCACAAGGGACGCCAAGAAAACAAGTGAACAAGTGTTTCAGTCATCCATGTGGTGGTGTTAGCTGGGACAGTGACCCTAGAAAGGAAGGTGTGGACAGATACAAGAAGCATTACTCAATAGTTTGTGACAGGACTTGGATCCTGAATAGATGAAGCAGGAAGAAAGTGGAAGAGCTGGAAACAATGCTAAAGACTCCACTCCCCTCTGCCCACCCTATCCTTTAGTGTTCCTAGGCCAGAATAAAGAAGTACCCAACTGGTCATTTTGGAAGTGGCATATTAAGGTTTAACGATAACTTAGTTTTATCCATTTACTAACAAGGATTTCTTGAATATCTACCATATACCAGATATTTTGCTATATCCTGGTGACACTTGATTTAGGAGAATAGTACACAGTTCTTGCCCTCACATAGCCTTTAGTCCGGCAGTGAGACAATATCAATCAGATAACTCACGCCAATGAAGCAAATGAATGCTTTCACCCCTTCCATGAAGACATGTAATAAAGAAAGCTGGGGAAGGAAGGGATGAGTGTCTGGACATAACATTCCAGGCTCAGGACAGGTGACAAATTATCTGAGGACCACAGTTCAGCTTGAGGAGATGGAAGAGCCCCATTGTGGCAGGAACTCAGTGAGATGAGACCAGGTGCAAGAAGGGGCTGGGCAGGTGAACAGGACCTTGCAGAGAAGAAGGCACCTTCTGTTGTTCTGTAAATAGTGCAGGACTAAAGCCTGCTTTGCTCATTTCTTCTGTATATCAATCTGCCTTGTAATTGGTTGCTGATCTATTCTGCCTAAGTAAGCAAGTAGGATTTTCTTATTGTATGACTTCTGAAATTCTAAAATATATGATGAGTAATAAAATAAAAATATTTTCTTTTCATAAAGCTACTATGAATATCTAATCGGGCTTGGAAGGTCCAAAATGGCCCAATAAATCTATATTATAAACTTGAGCAAAGCCATCTGTTACTGTAAATCCAGTAGCTTTTTCCAGTGAGGAAATCAATAGAACAGACCTCATCTCTGTCTGCAAATGAACAAATGAGTACTTCTGTGCCATCTGTGCCTCATGAAATCTCAAGATTTACAGACTCTGTCATCTTAGTCTCCAAATAAATTTACTGTAATCTGTGGTCACAACAGTATTTCTTCCTCACCTGTGTGTTTTGTTGCAGTTGTTGTTTTGCAGATTTCCCACTAAATCTCATCACTAGATTATGTGGAAAGTGAAAAAAATAATAAAAATCAGAAAAAATAAATACCAACCCCTCAGGAAGTACATTCCAGTCCTTAATTCCTCCCGGGTGATTGATAGTTCTGTCAGAATAACTACAGGCTAATTTTTCCCTCCATTTTTAAAGTGATTTTTTTCCTACTAAATGATTTCTTTGATCTATTTTTGTTTTCTTGAGCCTCATTTATTCCTAGTTTGGGCCTTTATGTAACTTTAACTCCAGCAGAACTTCATTTTTATTCCATACCCTTGCTAGGTATCCCCAGATCCCAGTACCTTCCTCTTATTCTAATCATCTGATCTTCTCTCCCTTTCTTTCTAAATCCTTCTTCTCCTTTCTCTCTGTCTTTCTCTTTCTCTGTCTCTTTTCTCCCCCTGCTTTTCCCTCTTCACACCTGCACAGATGTATCATCTCCATATTTGCAATTGTGAAGTTCTTTGAGTTGCTAATAACAGAAACCAACTCTGACTGGTTCCAAAAAAGAAGGGGAAATTTATTTGAAGGCTCCAGAGACATCTCACGAACCAAAAGTTGAACAATCATGAGAAATGGCTCTGGAGTCCACTGCTATTACCTGAACTTAATGCTAGGAATTCGTAATCTTTTTTTCATTCCTGGTTTCAAATTCCTGGGAGAAAGAATCTGACCAACTCAAACCTTTCCCCGGATCACCTGTATAAATAGAGGTGCATGATTGTGTTGTGAGATGAGACCATTTTCGGTCTGCCCATGTCTAATGGGCTTTTCCCAGCATTCATAAACTAGGCAGCAACCCAAATGGCTGTGCACTGGAATGTCAATCCAGTCCTGGTCGTACAGTGGATCTACTTAGATGGATCATAGTAGTGACTGCAATTTCCATCTTCCCTCTAACAACCACTGCTCTTCAGTGGGATTCACTGTTACTAAGACGATAGTCTTGCCTGGTGCTTCAGCCTGGCTGTTATCACCAGTCCTTCACCATCCTCATCCACGGTACGCAAGTAAACAGTCATACAAACCCAAATCTGTGTGTGAGAAAAGAGAGAACCAAACTAGTCAGAAAAACAAAAGCTCTGGGGATAATTACAAATAATTTACAAAGATTTTTCAACTGTAATTGGTCTTGAATCACAGCAAATAGATCAATATACTTACGAATTACTATTTATTTATTTGTCCATTTATAACGTTTTCTGAGTCTTGATTTTGTGCTGGATTCTACTTGAGGCCATGGGCACAATGATGAGCAACATTAGGCAAGTCCCTGATCTTGGATCTTCTGGTCTAGCATGGATGATCAGAAACAGCCTCAGGGAACTGTGTGTAACTTACAACTGTTTTAAGTTCTCCAGGGAGAGGTATGAGGGTCTATGAACACATTTAATGGGAAGTCTGGGGAGTCTTCCCTGAGGAACTGATGCTGGCTCTGAGATCAGAAGGCTGGGAGTGGGGGTGTCAAGGAGGAGAAATTGAGAGGAGCCTTTCAGGCAGAGAGCAGGGTATGTGTGGGTTCTGGAGCCCGCAGGAGCCTGGTACATTTGAGGAACTGGGAATCCAGTATGCATTTAGAAAGTAGAGTTGAGAGGAGCAGGGTAGGAGGCAGAAAACACAGCAGAAAGGGCCAGCCTTTGTGATTAGGTTACAGTTTTGTCTGAGAAACCACAGAGGGGCTTTTAAGCTTCAGTGTAAGGGGATCAAAGTCAAGCTTGGAAATGATCATTCTGGCTGTTGTGTAGAGAATAAATTGAAAGGGATTGAGAGAGGATGTAGACAGAGTAGGGAACACACTGAGTGAAATCTGGAAACAACTATTGTGAAATGTCTGTTTATTCATAAAGTTAGCAGAAAGTCAAAATTTTCTGATAATTTTATGACTATTTTCAATTTGAACCTGCCAATCATTATAGTTTGAGATTATGTGAATAAAATAGCAATAACATCAAGACAGAAATGTTAAGTGACTAAGATTTGCCCCAGATGATGAAACAATGATGTCAAGCATAAGTCCAGCATAATTCCTAGGTTTCTGGTTTGAGTTAAAAATGTTTGTTGTGACTGCCTAGGCTGTCTCCTTTATTTCTCCTAAAGAGTAGGTTAGCCACCGGGAAGGAGCCATCTTGGTTATGCCTTTTCTTCAGCTGGTCAAATTCCTAACTCAGCCTACATATATAATAGTTTTCCCTTGTCATCCACCAAATTGGAGACTCTACATTTTTGTGCTTCCATTTTTTTTCTAAAGCCTGTAAATATTATTTTGGGGACTGCAGGAAATAACAAATTTAGATACTTAAGTCATTATGAAAAATGTCCTTGAAAACTCTGGTAGTTTATGATTCACTCTAACAGAAATTTATTGAACACGTCCTTAGACATTTCAAATGTAGCATTTTAAACATTGGCTATTGCTTATGATGATGGAGAGTTTGAGGCAATCTGAGTGTTCAGTATCAGATGGGAAGGCTTTGTGGTGGACATAGAAGCTAGAAGGAATAGGTTAGACATCCACATAAATAACATGGATGGATCTTATTGATACAGACCTGTGTTCAGTACACAATTATTTCAGTGAGGAAGGGAGAGTTCGGGTTTGCATATTTCAGACTCACAATACAATTTAATTTTCCTATAAGAATTTTAATAATTTGTTCCTTCCTTCTTTCCTCCCTTCTTCTCTTCAATCATTTAGTTAGTATTTTTTGATTGCCAGGCACTATGCTGGGCTCTAGGGATTCTGTAAAGAATGACATAGGTGATATTATTCCTCTCATGAAACAGCAGGACCAACAATAACAGATAATTATATAAATAAATGCATGGTTACACATGGTGATGAATTCCTTGAAGGAAAATTACACATTGCTAAATTATAGACAGATAGACAATGGTAGGCCTCTTTAAGGAAGTAACAATTGAGCTGAGACCTAAAGAATCGGATTTTCCCAGAAGAAGCAGGAGAAGAATATGTCAATCAGCAGGAATAGCATGCACAACTGACTCCAAAGGAAAGGGGCCCAGTGTCCATCCATGAGAAACTGAAAAGAAGCTGATATAGGTACACATATGAGGGAGTGGGGCTGGGATGCAAGATTGTGCTAGAGAAACATGCAGAGAGGCCCCCTAGGTCTTGTTACTAATCTAAGATGTTAACCAACAATCAGTATCTGTTGAAGGGTTTTGAGTTGGGGAATAAAATGATTTGATTGGCATGATAAGATTGTGTCTTTGCCATAAGGAGAAAGGACTGGAATAGGAATAAGGAAAAACTGTTAGGAGATTTCCCGGGAGTTCAGGAAAGAAGTGGCTTAGACAAGGTGGGTGGTAGTGGAGAAGGAGAGAAGTTGGATGGATATGAGAGATATTCCAATGATAGAATAAACAGAACTTTGTGTTATATTGGATATGATGGTGAGAGTGGTGGAATCAAGGATAACGCCTAGATTTCTGGCTTGAGCAATTCAGTAAATGTTGATAGCATTTACTGACTGAGACAGGCTGGAGGAAGGCCACATTTTCAAGAAAGAATAAAGAGATCCATTTTGGACATGTTAAGAATCCTGTGTAATTGTGTGCAGTTGGGTCTAGAGTTGAAAGAGCAATCACAGTTATATAAATAAATGTGAAAGTGATGTTTATGGAGAATAGAAAACATATTTAAAGTCATTAGAATACATGAGTTAGCTAAGAGGGAGAGTATATACTAGGAAGAGAAGGGGCCCCAGAGTGGAGCCCTGAGGGCATCCAGTTTTAGAAAAGGAAAAACTAGGACCAGATGCCTTGGCTGATGCCTGTGACCCCAGCATTTAGGAGACTGAGGTCAGAGGATTACTTGAGTTGAGGAGTTTGAGGCCAGCTTGGGAAAGATGGCAAGACCCTGGCTCTACAAAACAACTAAAAAATTAGCCAAGCATGTTGGTGCATATCTGTAGTCCCAGCTACTCCAGAGGTGGAAGCAAGAGGATTGCTTGAGCCCCAGAGGTTGAGGTTGCAGTGATCATCCCATTGCACTCCAGCCTGGGTAGCAAAGTGAGACCTTATCTGTTAAAAAAATATAAAGAAAAGAAAAGAAAGAGCCAGGAAAGGACAGGGAGAAGGAGAGTCCAGGAGAAAACCCAGAAGTGTGGTGCCATGGAAGTCAAGAGAACAGGGTATTTTGTGAAGAAAGTGATTACTGTGTTGAGTGGTGCTGAGACACTGAGTAAACTAAGATTGGAGAAGGTTCAGTGGATTTGGCAAGACGGAGATCATTAGTGACCTTGCACAGAACAGTTTGAGAGATAGTGGAGGTGGGAGAAGTCAGCTTACAGTTGGATTAATTGTGAATGGGAAATGAAAAGTGGAGGCGGCATATGTACACAAGTCCTTCAGCAAGTATGACTATGAAGGGATCTAAGAAAATAAGTTAGCATATGGAGGGGACTGTATTGGACATCTCTTCTATGTTACTTTAAATCCTCTTGGCTCTGCTCTTAGCCTAGCCACTGCCTTGCTGTTTTGAGCTCCTCTCAGGCTTAACTTGGTCTTGCCTTTCTTTGAGCCCTTCCCTCTCACCTCCTACTCTAGGGCTTCACTGTTGTGTGGCTGTGGGAACATCTGAAGGAACTTTTCAGCATTCATGCCTATGCAACCCAGAACCAGGGGAGTTGACATCCAAGGATGACCCTTGACTAGAGGCAATAAAAGCTGATAGATAAATGCTTTCCTCTTTTCTCTCTTTGGTGGACAATTTTAAGACCCATTGCATATGTTTGCTCAAAAAATCCTATGGGATTGAGCATCAGGTTTTTACAGACATTTTTAGTCTGTACAGTGACTAAAAAAAATGCATCTCTGTATTGGCTTCACTTCATTCTCTACTTTGCCCCTCTTTTCCCCACCTTAGAATCACTTCTAGATAAACCACCTACCTGGATACTAGAGCATGATAGAAAGGATCCAGTAGAAAAGGAACAGATGGAAACACAAAAGAGAGAAAGGATAACTAATGGAACAAGGCCTTTGGGAAGGTGAGAGTAGACGGGATCCAGAGTCCTGCAGACAGGAGAACAAATAAAGATGAATTTGGGGCAGGTCTGTTTGTAGTTTGGGGGTTGTACAGATGAGAGAGTTCCTGTAATAGAATTTAACCAGAGAAGCAATTGAATATATATATCCTACTGAATATCTGTGTTCTATATATAGAGAGAGATTTATTGCAAGGAATTGACTTGCGTGGTTGTGGGAATGTCTCCAAAATTCACAGGGCAGGCTGTGAGGAAGAGCAGGCTGGAACTCTCAGGCATAAAATGAAATGTCCAAGGCAGAATTTCTTCATCAGAAGAGGAAATTTTTTAACTAGCAATAATTTTTAAACTAGCAACCATAGGTGTGTATTCCAGCACGGAGCAAACAAGGGTCTGTTTCCCAGATGCACTAGCCCTCTTCCACATTCCAACCCATTCATTATAAACAACAGCAGCCCATGAACTGCATCACATTTTCCAATGAATGGCCTGCATTACATCTCATCAGCACTATGAAACCACATGTGATAGAAAACTTGTCCTTTCTATGACAAAGAAAAACTCAGTGATTCCTTAAAAATAGAAAACATATGAGCCATGTTCCCTCAACACACTGCAGTGAGACTCAAATTAGCAATGACAAGAAAACTACTCATAACACTTGGAAATGTTAAAACATTATTCTAAATAATTTTTGGGTCAAAAGGAACTCAGAACTGAAACTGAGACTTATTTAGGTAAATTGATGGTAAGACTACTATATATTAAAAAGGGGGTACAGACAAAGGCATGTTAAAATACTCCCCTCAGATGACTTTAAAATACCTTTTTAGAAAATAGAATAAAATAAACATAATTATGTATTCAACTCTAGAAGCTAGAAGAAGAGGATCAAAATTAGGCCTGGTATGGTTGCTCACATCTATAATTTCAGCACTTTGGGAGGCTGAGGCAGGCAGATCACTTGAAGTCAGGAGTTTAAGACCAGCCTGCCAACGTGGTGAGAACTCCGTCTTAACTAAAAATTCAAAAATTGGTCGGGCATGGTGGCACATGCCTGTAATCCTAGCTACTGGGGAGGCTGAGGCAGGAGAATCGCTTGAACCTAGGAGGCAGAGGTTGCAGTGAGCCGAGATTATGCTACTACACTCCAGCCTGGGCAACAGAGCAAGACTGTCTCCAAAAACAAAAAACAAGAAACAAAAATATAAAATTAACTCAATGAAATAGAATGTGGTGCAGAACTAAAGTGTAGAATTGATAAATAAAAGCTTGAGTTTATCCTTTACAAAATATACATGTCTGGGAATTTGTACATTTTAAAAAATACAATAAGTTTTAGGAGTGAGGAAGCATAAATAAGGAGATATGGAAATATTTCTCTGATTATAAGTAAGAGCCAACATTTATTGAGAGCTTTCTCAGGTACTATTGGTAATGTGTGGTTAAATAAACTATCCCTGCAACAGAATACTGGGCAAACATCAGATGGAAAGAGGTAAATCTACACATATGACACTGAAAGTTGACCACAACATACAAGCAAGTGAGAAAGGCAAGTTACAAAATTGAATACACATATGATCTCATTTTAAAAATATATATCTACTTGTCTGTATTTCTATTAACATCTATATTTTAAAAATCCAGAATAGTCTAGGGATTGGGACTGAGTCAGAGAAGAGAACTTTTTTACTTTATTCACTTCTACATTGTTTAATCTTTTTTTACAATATGCATGAATTACTTTTAATAAGTGCACGATATTTCTAACAGCCAGGACTTGAAATGTTCCCAACACAGAGATAATAAATACTGAAGGCGATGGACACCCCCAGAACTCTGACTTGATCATTACATGCTCTGTGCATGTAACAAAATATCATAGGTACCCCATAAATCTGTAAAATATTATATGTCAGTTTTTTAAACAGCAAAAATATAAGTACATGATGATAGTTTTAATAGCACTAAGTATGTTAAGCATGGTTATCAGTTTCTGGGAGACTGCTGTTTGGAGAACATTGTTTCACTTAGCGAGTGCTCAAAGCAGGGCTGTTCTGACAGTTTTGCTTCTGCTCCATACTACTTCTCTCAGTCTTAAAGAGAACATGCTTTGTTGTGGGCATGGCATATTTTGTGGTGTGCTCTTCAAGCACAATTACGAACTAATGAGTCATGATAATGGCACATATTTTCACAAGGAATGGAAACTTGACGTGAATTTCAGGATGCTTGAAAGGGTAAAGTTGAGATACGCAAGAACTGCAGGCTCTTGAGGACTGTATTGGTAAAGTCCCAGTTGAACAAGACCTTTTGGTATCTCTATCAACAGAGGGACTGAGGCTGTGGCTGTCTTTGTCCAGTAGGGCACAGGCACTGGATGCTACTCCGTTGCAAAGCATCAGCCAGCCTGGCTTGGCACCCAGACCAGTTTTATATTATAACTTAGCATGGTTTTATTTTTCTTTATGCTTTCTTCATGTCTGACTGTCTCTTACTTCTGGCACAGCTATTGTTTCAACACATTTCTACTGAGAAGTTTTAAGGGTGTCTGGTAATGATTTGCGATTCTTCCTGGCTGGTAGTGGCAACTTTTGAAGTTACCAGCAAGCTATTCTTTCAAGGCTGGGAATGAAGTTTGTTGTTTGCTTTCTCTTTCACTGACTGACTGATGAACAGAATAATTTTAAGCTTAAGAGGAACCATCAAGATTAAATCATTAAATGAAATGTATTGAGAGCCTATTATGCTCTGAATCTTATTTTCTGTGCTTTGGAGTTTTACTTTCTTGGTGGAGAGCTTAATGTCAGTGTGAACCAGGACTAGCTGGAGAACTTGTTAGCCACAGATTGCTGGGCCTTATTGGAGTTTCTGACTCAGTAGGTCTGGGCTGGGGCCCAAGGGTTTGGATTTCTAGCAAATGCTCTAGAGAGTTTCTCTAGAGTAGCACTATGCAATAGAAATATAAGGTGTGCCACAATTGCAAACTGTGTATGTAATTTCAAGTTTTCTAGAAACCATATTAAGAAAGTAAGAAGAGGTGAAATCTATTTTAATGGCATGTTATTTGATCTAATACAAAAATATTATTTCAATGTATAGTCAACATTACAAAAGTTATTAATGACTTATTTTATACTGTTTTTTGGAGGAGTAAGTCTTTGAAACCTGATATGTATTTTAGACTCACAGCACCTCTCAGTTGGGACTAGCTAAATTTCAAGTGCTGTATAGCCTCATGCGTCTGGTAGCCACTGTGTTGAGCAGTACAGCTCTGGAGTATCATAGAATCTAATATATCTTAACCATCCTTCTTCCCCAACATACCTGAGGGATAGGGTATATTTCCAACCCTAACAGTGACTCATTAAGACTACATTTTCTAGAAAATGTATAGGCAGTCCAGCCCCTTGTTTACTGGTGTTAGGGGCTAACAAAGCCCATGTGTGAAGATGGCAGGTATGACATACTTGACTCAGTAAGAATGCTGCATTTTGGGCAGGAGGGTCAATTCCAAGAAGAGCACAATGCTCTGTCCACATTTACCTAACATTGGAATCCTGTGGCTCCATAGGAGATGGCGCTTGGGGGAATAAGCAGAAAGAACTGTTTCACAGTACCTCAAAGGCCATGAGAGCATCAACAACATTCTTTTGAGACCTCTCTGTTAGAGTGGACTCTGACTCCTCAGTAAGGAGGAGTTGCAGGTTAATTCTGCAGCTTACTACAGAACACTGTAAACCTTGATGTGGTAGGGGCTCCAGTACCCTAGCTGTGGTGTCAGGAGCAGTAGTGCCCAGCAGATGCTTGGGGGAAGATGGCAGAGCAATGGCAAGACCTGAAAGAAGTGTCCTTGTTCAGGGAATACATGTGAGGTACCCTGGGAATGTCTAGAGACACTCATACAATGGCACTTAGGGGCTGAAGGTCATATTGATGTGTGGGACAGAGCCAGCAGCACCTGGTTGACTGTTGTTAGAGTGACCTCATTATGGGATAAATTCTGTAGGGGTTCAGAAGAAGGATTAGGTAGCAATATCAGGAAAGGCTGCATACAACAGGCCAAGACTGAGCTAGCCCTGGTGGTTTTAGATGTGCAAAGATGGGGCAATTGGGGTGAGGGAACTTTAGGCAGAGGAAACAACTGTAGAAAAGACCCAGGTGGGTGAGAAGCATTTTGACAGGAACAGTACATGTCTGGAGAAAACCAGAGAGTGCCAGGGCTGCAAAAGATAAGCAGAACCATACTATCTTGGACCTGGAACATCAGGCTTAGGACTTTGGTTTTTACTCCATAGGAAATGTAAACCCTTAAAGGTTTTTGAGCAGGGCTGTTATGAGTAGATTGCTGTTGTAGGGGAAGTAACTTGGCAGCTGCATGTAGGATAAAATATTTTGACAAGAGATTACAGCCAAGAAGCAGCCTTGTCCAGACGAGGGGTAAGGAGCTACCTGGGCCTGGAACTAGGGTTGAGGGCAGAGGTAAAGGGAAGAATGGAGTAGAAGTGATAGCACTTCACACAGGATGGTGGCAGGGATAGGAATAAAGAAGGGAAAGGGAAAGGTCAGAAGGCAGATGTTGAAAAGGTAGTGGTCAGGGAAGCAAGGAAGGAAAGGAGTGAGAGATGGGGGAGAAAGAAGAGAGAAGCATGAATGAGAAAGAAAGAGAAGAGAGGGAGAGAAGACGCATGATACCAAAGATTTGAAGCCAGTGGAACTGTCACCTCTGTAGGACCATGCATTGGTACTGAATGTGATTGGCTAAATTCATTCTGACTGTGACCCTTTCCTGATAGTTACTGGGAGAAGTGTGGGCAGCAGAATGAGTGTCCCTTATGACATGGCTCCCCATCCTCCAGGCTACGGACTGGTACTCCTACACGGTATGGGTCTGTGGCCTGTTAGGAACTGGGCCGCACAGCAGAAGGTGAGTGGTGAGCGAGTAAGTGAAGCTTCATCTGTATTTACAGCCACTCCCCATTGCTCACATTACTGCCTGAGCTCCACCCCACCTCCTGTCAGATCAGCAGCAGCCTAAGGTTCTCTAAAGGGCATGAACCCTACTGTAAACTGCATATTGGAGGGATCTAGGCTGTGCACTTATGAGAATCTGATGCCTGATGATCTGTCACTGTCTCCTGTCACCCCCAGATAGGACTGTCTAGTTGCAGGAAAACAAGCTCAGGGCTTCCGCTGATTCTACATTATGGTGAGTTGTATAATTATTTAATTATGTGTTACAGCATAATAATAATAGAAATAAAGTACACAATAAATGTAATCCACATGACTCATCCCAAAACCATCCCCCCAACTTGCTTGTCTGTGGAAAAGTCATCTTCTGTGAACCCTGTCTCTGATGCCAAAAGGTTGGAGACTGCTGCTTTATAAAACAGTTCTACCATAAGATAGTAACACATCCCTGTTGCTAGGAGACACATTCCAGTCTTCTGCTGAGAAGGGGAGAGACGACTAATTCCTAACCAGGTCAGCTAACATTCAGAAAAGATTTTAAATTTGATCCAAGACAGATTTTGCTCAAATTTGAGATTGAGGCAGTAGTTCTCTAACTCCCTTCCCAGCCCCCAGGACAGTGCCATCCACCTTTTCTTGCCAACACCTGTCCCAAGGCGGGGGGTGGGGGGGAGCTCTGCAGTGTTGCTTGGGCACCACTGGAACGTGTCAAGGATGCAGCTGTGGCAGCAGCCGGGCTGTTTGCTTGATGCTCTCAGCCTCACATAACACCACCATGAGACAGGCAACTGTATCACTCTCAAGTGGCAGATTGGAAGCCCAGACTTAGAGAAATGGCTAGAAATGATAGCAAAAATCACCTGCAGGGCAAAAATCTAAGCCCTTATTTTACACTGTTGAACCAAGAAAGAGGAGAAAATGTACCCTATAGTAAAATTCAGGGGGGAAAACCATTTGTGCTTCATTTTGTCTACAGATCGCATTTTGACTATATTATAGTGGTTTTTTTTTTTCTTTTTTTTTTTGGTATGCATTGTGGAAGGGAGACATTAAGGAGTTTGAAAAACTTATTTTAAACCCTTGTGTTTGTTTGGTAAGAAATTTACCCTTTTATTTCCCCTGGAAGAAAGCTAACAACTCTGGACTGTTGACAGACATTCCCTTTTGGTGTCCCAACTCTTCCTGAAGCAAAAATGAGGTAATAAAATTTCTAAGCAAATATGTAATCACTGTAATTTGCATATTATTTTCATAACCAGAGATGCAGGGATTTTCTCCTTCTGTGGGAGAAACCCCATCACAGAACTTTCTTAGATTTTATCTTGTATCAAATTTCCTGCCTTAGACATATGAACATATTATAATCTGACCTATCCTCCCTCCCCATCTTCCAGCCTTTTTTAAATAACTAAATTATATTACTGTACTCAAATTCTCATCTTGCACAACAGCAGGAAATCCATTCTCTTCCAGACTCTTCCAGACTCTTCCAGAGCACTCTAGAGAGAGTGATTTCTTACTACCTATAACAGCTCCTGAAGGCTTCTGCCTCTCTCCAAGATATGCTCCAAGAATAAATAGTTTCTCCTTCATTCTCTAAGACATTGCTAATACAACATAAATTATAGTGGTTAATCAGTTTCCTAAAAGATGACGATGGCAAAGAGAAATTACAAAGCACAAAGTAAAGCCCTCAGATATCAAGATCCTCTTCAGCAATTCCATTTCAGTGAGACCTTTCTTCTTTTCTCTTCGTGTTCTGGCTGGCGGCTGGGACCCCATGCCTCACTCAACCCCAGGCCTTCTTTGCTTTTCTCCCAAACTCCCAGGTCCCAAACTCTGCAGAGAAAAATGAAAATACATCAACTGAAGCAAACTAACAAAAACTTCTCTTCCTCAGAAACCCAATCCACAACTCTCTGCTTAAGGAAGACCCACCTTTACTTAATTAAGATGACATTTACCTCCTTTTGTAACAAGTTTCCCCATTTCAGTTTAGCCTAGGCCTTATCTCAGACAGTCAAAAAGGCTTTTAAAGCCTTTCTAACAAAAGAGGTATTTTCCTCTAAAGATTGATCCACTACCCACCTAGCAACAGCCACAATCTGTAAGCAGATTTTTGTTCCCACATTATCAATCTGAAATATTTACTTTTCTGCTGCTTTGTCCTTACTTATATCCAATGGTACAGTTAAACATTAAAAAAGGCTGTTTCTGGGATTAAAGAATATGTGAAGAAGACAAGAGTCAACAAGGAAATTCCTTATACATATTTAGTATGCATGAAGATATTCAAACTCTTTTGTAAGGGTAGCTGAGAGAAACTCCTTTCAGGCAAAGTCAGGCAAGCAAGTTTTATTAACCTGCCAGGCCGCTAGGTAGCAATCAGAGGAGGCAGCCCCAGCTGACAAGACACGGGTTTATATGGGGTGAGAGGAAGCATAAGGGAGTTTTAGGTAACAGGCACAGAGATAAGTTTGTTAACTTGTAACAGACCTACAATACATCATTCTGTGACTTTTGTGGTAGCAGTCTTTAAAAAAAAAAAAACAGAAATCAGATTTTTTTTTATAAATATGTGTCAAACAGGAATTCACAAGCATGGATAACCAACATGTTTTCCCTGTCCTTGCCAGCCCGAGCTGCCCGTGCTGCCTGGAAAGCTATAATCAGGTGTTGCTTAATTGTTGCAAGTCTGGCAGCCTTGATGTGGTGGCTAGGTAGGGTTCAGGAATGCAGCTGCCAAGCAATCAGATGGGGGTGGGGTTAGCCTACGGGGAGGGGGTTTTCTGAGGCAGCACAGCTCCGACCCTAACATCTTTAAAACCATGTGAAGAAAGATGGTATCAGAGAAAATCCACATTTGGGGTTCAGGAAGATGACAGGAAGATGGCCGACCACTAACAGCTCAGGACTGTAGCTCCCAGTGAAAGCCCAGAGAACGAGACGACGCCACACTTTTAGAAAAATTTTCGTCACTCACCGATCAGCCGATTCCCAGTGGAGGAGCCCCATGGGTTGCCAGCGTGACTCTTGTGGCCGATGCAGCGGTTTTGCCGTCTAGGCGCAGCAGCTCTTCATGCAGAGCCAACGGGACTGCTTCCCCTACTGACCGGAGTTTGGAGCTCCGGGAAGTCAGAGCCGCTTGTTGCGGACTCAAGAGGGAAGCCAGACCAGAGATTCCCGGGCAGAAGAGCACCATCAGTCTTATCGCTGCTATTTAGGCCGCCACAGTGGGTTGCTCGGTTCCCAGCACTGGGAATCAATAAGTCGGACGTCGACTCAGAAAACTAATTAGAAAGGCGGTTCATCTACAATGAAGGGAAAAAAACAGCCTAAGAAGGCCAAGTATACTCAAAATCAGAACCCATCAGCAACAGAACAAGCCCTGATGGAAAAGGACTCATCAGCAACTGAACAAGCCCTGATGGAAAAGGACTCATCAGTAACGGAACAAGCCCTGATGGAAAAGGACTGTGTTCCATTATCTGAAGTAGGCTTTAAAAGGTGGATGATAAGAAACTTCTGGGAGTTAAAGGAACTTGTTCTAACCCAATGTAAAGAAACTAAGAACTTGGAAAAAAGGTTCGATGAAATGTTGAAAAGAATAGACAATATAGAGAGGAATACAAATGAACTTATGGAGTTGAAAAATACAACATGAGAACTTAGTGAAATTTGTACAAGCTTAAACAGCTGAATGGATCAAGCAGAAGAAAGGGTATCAGAGGTCGAAGATCAACTTAATGAAACAAAACAACAAGACAAGAATAGAGAAAAAAGGATAAAAAGGAATGAGCAAAGTCTCCAAGCAATATGGGACTATGTGAAAAGACCTAATATAAGCTTGATTGGTGTACCTGAATGTGACGGAGAGAATGAATTCAAGCTGGAAAATACTCTCCAGGACATTATCCAGGAAAATTTTCCTAATTTAGCAAAGCAGGACACTATTCAACCCCAGGCAATACAGAGAACACCACAAAGATATTCCTCAAGTAGACCAACCCCAAGGCACATAATCGTTAGATTCACCAAGATCGAAACGAAGGAGAAAATATTAAGGGCAGCCAGAGAGAAAGATCAAGTTACCCATAAAGGTAAGCCTGTTAGGCTTACAGCAGATCTCTCAACGGAAACCCTATAAGCTAGAAGAGAGTGGGGGCCAATATTCAATATACTTAATCAACAGAACTTTCATCCCAGAATATCATATCCTGCCAATTTAAGCTTTACATTTGAAGGAAAAATAAAATCTTTCAGGAACAAGCAAGTACTCAGAGATTTTATTACCACCAGGCCTGCTCTACAAGAACTTCTAAAAGAAGCATTATACACAGAAAGGAACAACCAGTATGACCCTTTCTAAAAATACACCAAAAAGTAAAGAGCATTAACATAAAGAAGAATTTTTATAAACGAAAGGACAAAATAGCCAGTTAATATCAAATGGCAGCAACCCTAAATTTAAATTGACCAAATCTCCCAATTAAAAGATACAGACAAAATCTAACGGTATATCCAAAGATATACATAGACTCAAAATAAAGGGTTGGAAAAAAAAAAATGTACCAACCAAATGGAGAGCAAAAATAAATAAATAAAAAGCAGGAGTTGCAATTTTCACATTTGACAAAATAGATTTCAAAGCTACAAGGATACAAGGGTAAAAGGATTAATGTAATAATAAGAGATCTTAACACCCAGATACATAAGACCCATAATGAGATTTAGATTCAATGAGACAGAAAATTGATAATGATATCCGGGACTGGAACTAAGATCCAGAACAAATAAACTCAATAGAGCTCTCCATTTTAAACACACAAAATATATATTATCCACAAAATCTAATGATATATCTAAAGATATACAAAGACTCAAAACAAGGGGATGGAAAAAAAACTCACCAACCAAATGAAGAGCAAAAATAAATAAATAAAAAGCAGGAGTTGCAATTCTCACATTTAATAAAATAGATTTCAAAGCTACAAGGATGCAAGGGTAAAAGGATTAATGCAACAATAAGAGATCTTAACACCCAGATACATAAGACACATAAAGAGATTTAGAGTCAACGAGACAACAAATTGATAACGATATCCAGGACTTGAACTCAGAGCCAGAACAAATAAACACAATAGAGGTCTCCATTTTAAACACATAAAATATGCATTAACCACTTTAAACACTCAAAATATTGATCGGCCATTATTGAAACCCATTTTAGGAATGAAGTAATATTCCCTTTTCCCTCTTTTTCTTTTTTTTCCCTTCTTTAAAAAAGTAAAAATAAAAATAAAAAAATAAATAAAAAAGAAAAAAGAAAATGTCACTGAAGTGTAAATAAAAAAAAAAAAAAAAAAATAGAAAGGAAGATGACAGACCTGCATTCAAATCCAAGTCCATCTAACCATTTTATTTTTTGTTATTGGACAAGTCACTAATTTCTGTAAAGCAGGAATAAACATACCTATATCATAGATTGTAAAAAATGAGCAAATTTATATAAAGCCCTTGGTATCTAGCAGGGTGGCTCAATAAATATTCCTTCTCTTCCCACTCCTCAGGCTAGTGAACTGCTATTGTTAGCCCACATAAGCTATGCCTTAATACTTTAGGGTAACCAAAGGAATAAGAAGATTGTTCATTAGGGGGGTTACAAGCCACACCCATTGAATAACCTTTTCTTTTGTATTCTTGTTGCCGTTAGTATCTCCCTACCTTGCCTCTGTCTTTTCTACTCCCCATTCCCTCTCTCCTCAGGGTCATTTATTACTTGCTATAAAATGGGAAACTGGCCATTGGATGGAGCCAAAACTAGTGCTTGTTCTAATTAATGAGTAATATTTTATGTTTCTTTTTTTTCTTCATCCAAATAATAATTTAAAAGTTTACTTTCTACAAAACAAAGAAAATGAATAAACAGGCTTTTAAGTATATTGATCTCAGTTGATTTGGGGAGGCGGGGATGGAGATCTGCTGGTTCTTGATAAGAAAGAGATTCCTTAGTTTGCTTTAAATCACTTTATGTCTTCTTTTGATTTTATTATTATTCACATCTTCAGACTGTAGAATGAACAAACCACACACACTCTGCAGTTATCACCCCAGGTGTCCGAAACCTAGGAATCATCCTTGAAGCCTCTTCTTTCTTCCTATCCCACAGCAATCTGTCAGCAAATATTTTTGGGGCTCCCTCCAAAACATATTTTGCATCCACCCACTTTCCAAATCTGCACAATAAACAGAATAGTGTTGCTAGACTTAGCAAATAAAAATACAGGACAGCACAGTTAATACCAAATTTTGGATAAACAACAGGTAATGTTTTGTATGTAAAATATTATTAAAATATTTTTTATTCTCCTTAAATTATTCATTGTTTATCTGACAAATTTAACTGGATGTCCTGTATTTTATCTGGCAAGTCTAAACTGGAATAATCTCTTTAAAAATGTAGATCAAGGCTGAGGTGGGAGGATCACGTGAGCCCAGGAAGTTGAGGCTGCAGTGAGCCATGATTGCTGCATTGCCCTCTAGCCTGGGCAACAGAGCCAGACCCTGTCTCAAAAAAATGTATATCAGATCTCATCAATCCACCAATGACTTCCAATTGCCTTCTAAATAAAAGCCAAACTCCCTGCTCTGGTCTTCAAGGCTTCCATAGACTGACCCTCCTGTCTGGCCTGAGCCATACCACTCTCTTTTTTTATGCCTCCATCTTTGTGTTAGCCATATTCCTGTTTGCAGGCCCAGTCAAGTCTGTTGGATGTGTGTTTCTTCAGGCTGCAGTTGTCTTCCCCACACCTTTACCTGGTTGGCTGTGTAACCAAACTCAGGTCGGGGCTGCTCCTTACTTGAAAGCCAAAAACTCAAGAGGCTAGCTTTGATCAAAGGAAAGTTAGCTTTATTTGAGAAGCCAGCAACTTGGGGGAGGCAGTGAACTAGTGTTCAAAGACCACCTCACTGAGCTGCATCTCCAGATAAGGGGTTTTTAAGGGAAATTAGGGGAAATGATGATCAAAACATTCTTGTGAAATGGACGCAGTCTCAGGCAGGCCATTCGTCATTACTTTCCTGGTCAATGTGCTGCAGCTCCTGAAGATGCATCACCTGTTCTGATCAGGGTGGGCAGCCCATTTTCGGAGTTGTTGGTTCTTTTTCTCTCTCTTGAAGGTCCTGTTTTCCTGAAGCTGTTTTTAATAAATAATCTAAAAATTCAAGCAAAGTAGTAATTATGTTTAAGTGAGAAAGTGTTTCTCTAGCATGGAGTCAGTGCTGTTATAGCTTCTTTTTGTCAATCTGGTCTGAGCCAGTTTGTCTCCTTCTTAAAGGGAACTTATCTGCTGACTAATCTAACTCAGCTCCCTTATCCATCTTTGTTACATCACTTTGTTATTTTCTTTATAACACACATCCCAGACTGAGATTCTCTTGTCTATTGCCTCCTTCACTGAGCTCCATAAGATCAGGAAATAGATGGGACCTTTATCTTGTTACAGCCCTAATATTTAGAATAGAGTCTGGCATATAGTAAGGTCCTCAGTAAGTGCTTTTAAATGAAGATTCTGTCTAGTCCAGCAAAGAGGTAGCTTTTAACACTGCTTTGTGACAGACACATCAGCCCAGAGGGAATGACAGAAACTGCATTATTGCTTGTTGAATTGTATTTTGTACTTTTCTGACTCAAGTTTCTGTACTGACAGGCTAAGAATAAAATTTACATTATCTACTACTATGTGAAAAGCATTAGAAAATGGTATATGTCATATGACCCTTATAATACTTATAACACAATAAATATTTTGTTGAATGAATCATGTTTTTCTAAAAATGTCTATATAAAAATGTCTGGAAAATGGCCTGGAAAATAAACACACAAATGCAAAAAGTAGATATTTCTGGGAATGAGATTATAAATCATACTTATTTTTTCATTTAGTTATTTTTAGTACAAGCATATAATCATAATCACTTTTAGAATCGGAAAAATACAACAAAGTCACTTCAATTTTTTAAAGAAAAAGATTTACCCATAAAAACTTGATATTTCAAGTGAAGTGTATCAAAGTATATAAACTGATGGTTTGCAGAGAACTATAAATAACTTTTAAAGAGATGAAGATAAGCCCAATGTCAGAGAAATACAGATTAAAACTACTCTGAAATACTGTTTTCACCCATTAAACAAAAATCCAAAAGCTCAATAATACACTTTATTGGCAAGGCTTAGAGGAAAATAGCAGCTTATATATGTCTGTTGGGATTATGAAGTGATACAACCTATATAAAGGTCAATTTGGTAAAACTTAAAATTTCTTTCTTTCTTTTTTTTTTTTTTTTTGAGATGGAGTCTCACTCTGTCGCCAGCCTGGAGTGCAGTGGCTCGATCTCGGCTTACTGCAACCTCTGCCTCCCGGGTTCAAGCGATTCTCCTGCCTCAGCCTCCTGGGTAGCTGGCACTACAGGTGCGCTCCACCACGCCCAGCTAATTCTTTTATACTGTTAGTAGAGACCACGTTTCGCCATGTTGGCTAGGATGGTCTCAATCTCCTGAGCTCATAATCTGCCCGCCTCCACCTCCCAAAGTGCTGGAATTACAGGCATGAGCAACCACGCCCAGCCCATACTTATCAGAATTTCTATTGCATAAACAAGAGGTTGGCAAACTATAGCCTGTGGGCTGCTGTCTTTGTATAGCCCATGAGGTAAGAAAGGCTTGTGCATTTTTAAATTGTTGCAGCAAAAATCAAGAGAAGAATACTATTTTACAGCATATGAAAATGATATGAAATTCAAATTTTAGTCTCCATAAATAAAGTTTTATTGGAACACAGCCATGTTCATTCATTTACATGTTGTCTATGGCTGCTTTTGCACTACTGTGGCAGAGTCGAGAGTTGAGACAGGGACCATATGGCCTGAAAAACTAAAATATTTACTATCTGGACCTTTACAGAAAACATTTGCCAATCTACTTTTAGCAGAAATCATTTGACCAGTAACTACCCTTTGAGCAATTTGTTTTATGTAGTTGCACAGGTACAAAATGAAATACTCAGCATTGTTTATAAAGCATGTAATTAATTATAATAAACAAAATATCTGTTGTAGGTAAATTTAATAAATTCTGGTATATCCATACTATGGCATAGTAGTGGCTGTAAAAAAGGATAAACGTGTTTTAGGTACCGATATAGAAAGATATGCAGGCCTTATTGTTATGTGAAAAAACTGCACATATTGTCAAATTCTTCCATGTTGAACAACTTTCGGGTCACCATTTCCATTGTATTCTATGCACATGGCACCCCTGGAGTTGTGCAACAGCAGCTGCCCTCATAACATGCCATTGCTGTGTAAATTGGAGGGGGAACAGGTATTCATATATGCTGACATGTGTATACACAACCTTTCCTGTGTGGATGTGACATGAGATGCTTCTAACAAAGCTTGCCTATTGGAGATGTGGGAGCTGGACTAAGCAGAGACAGAAATAGAAGGGAGGCTTTTGACTGTATCTCCTTTTGGTAGCCTTTGGATATTTCAACCATGGAATGACTGGATGTCCTATTCAAAAATTAATATTCAGTCCTTTTTTTTTTTTTTCTGAGACAGAGTCTCACTCTGTGGCCCAGGCTGGAGGATGATGGCACATTCTTGGCTCATTGCAACCTCGTCCCAGGTTCAAGCAATTCTCCTGCCTCAGCCTCCCGAGTAGCTGGGACTACAGGCTCCTGCCACCATGCTTGGCTAATTTTTATATTTTTAGTAGAGATGGGGTTTCACCATGTTGCCCAGGGTGGTCTCGAACTTCTGAGCTCAGGCAATCTGCCCGCCTCAGCCTCCCAAAGTGCTAGGATTACAGGCGTGAGCCATTGTGCCTGGCAAAAATTAAATACTCTTTGAAGGAATGAAAAATAATATCTAATTCTTAGGAGAGTCTGGTTTGTTTATCTTTTTCAGCAAAGACAGTTGTCAGCCCACCAGTGCTGTCTTGCCAGCTGCACCTTCCTCTTTGCAATCTGCATTCTGATTCTCTGCTTTCTCGTACACAGTTCACCCCGCAACTTCACGCACGCCTCTCCACCCTGTCCTTCTCACCACCTGCTATATGCCTTATGCTCTGTGAAACTCCTGCTTTGTAGGGATGAGCTCACCTTAACGCTAACCTGTGCTTGTCCCTTACCTGCCTCTCTTGGCCCTATGGCTCTCAGTCTCCCTAAAGGCCCTGGGCTTCCTGCAGAATTTCCAGGCAGTCTTCACCTCCTCTCAAGCCCCTTCTTATCTTCAGCAGTGAAGGGGGTTGGGCAGGATTGCCTCACCCCGCGGGGCCATTTCTAGGCCATTTCCCAAGACACAGGTGTCTTCCTTTCTCATTCATCTTTTGGACTCCATGTCATCTATCCACACTGTCCTCTTCAAATCAGTGATACTATGGCCTCGTGTCTGCTCATGGCCACCTCCACGTCTTCATGGGGTTCTTTCTTCTCCCCATGCAGGTCATCCTCCATTACTCCACATCTTTCTCCTTCTCCTCTACAATGCCCCTGAGGGGTATCCCCCACTTCTGGAATCCTTACCTCAGGCTTCTTTCTGTTGGATCACAGCTCTCAGCTGTCTGCTCTCTCCTTTGCTCAAGACAATTCTCCCCACTCTGATTACCACAGTAACCTTCCCTGTGCCTCAGTCCCCTCTGTCTGACCTCCCACGAAGCCTGCCATGCCACACCCACCAGCAGCCCATGTGGCATGTCTTCTCCATCTCCCCTTTATGCTGCTTATGGTGGAAGCTACAGAACAGACCTATTCTGGGGTCCTGATTTCAACCTCTAATATGCTGTGAATTTTTTTTTTTTTTTGAGACAGTGTCTCTGGTATGGTTTGGGTGGGTCCCCACCCAAATCTCACCTTGAATTGTAATAACCCCAAGTGCCAAGGGTGAGGCCAGGTGGAGATAATTGAATCATGGGGGCAGTTTCCCCCATACCGTTCTTGTGGTACTGAGTCTCATAAGATCTGATGGTTTTGTAAGTGGGAGTTCCCCTGCACAAGCTCTCTTGCTTGTTGCCATCTAAGACATGACTTTTCTTCTGCCATGATTGTAAGCCCTCCCCAGCCATGTGGAACTGTGAGTCAATTACATCTCTTTCCTTGATAAATTACCCAGTCTCAGATTGTCTTTATTAGCCTCATGAGTACAGACTAATACAGTCTCAGTCTATAATTCAGGCTGGAGTGCAGTGGCACAAACACATCTCACTGCATCACTGCAGCTTCTACCTCCCAGGCTCAAGTGATCCTCCTGTCTGACCCTTCCAAGTAGCGAGGATCACAGGCATGCAACACCATGCCCAGCTAATTTTTTTTTTTCATGTTATAGAGATGGGATCTGGCCATATCACCATCACCCAAATAGTCTTTTTATGTCTGCTTTCTCCTTTAACTCTAATGAAGTGGTTCTCAAACTTTGCCCTTTGTAATCACCTGGAAAGCTTTTAAAAATCCCAAAGCACAGGATGCACCCCTTACCAACTAAATCAGAATGTTCAAGGATGGGAACCAGACATCAATATTTTGTGAAGCTCTTCAGCAAAGTTTGGAACCACCACTGTAGTGTTTCTGGTTCATGCTCATTCTTAGGGAGGACCTCAGTGCTGAGAATTGAGACCACTTGCATCGGTGAACAGAGCTTACCTCTCAGAACTAAGCACTATGACCATCTCTATCAACATGACAACTACTCTTTCCAGGGAATTATTGTCTGTAAATCAATAAGTAACTTCCCTATTTGTTTTTGGCCAAGCAAATAGTTTGCTCACCTGGAAAACAGCTGTCTTCTCAGGACAATAGATTATTTACCTGGGCAAACAGTTCACTTGTCAAACCGCTGTTTGCTTATCCAAAACTTGATTTTTCACCTTGCCCTGTTCACCAAGACTAACCAGTCATGTCATGAATTTTGACCATTCCCAATCAGATCCCCATTTAAATGATTCGCCTTGAGAAATGCAAATCAGAACCACAATGAAATACCATCTCACACCAGTCAAGAATGGCAATTATTAAAAAGTCAAGAAACAACAGATGCTGGTGAGGCTTTGGAGAAATAGGAACACTTTTACATTCCTGGTGGGAATATAAATTAGTTCAACCATAGTGGAAGACAGTGTGGCAGTTCCTCAAGGATCTAGAACCAGAAATACCATTTGACCCAGTAATCCCATTACTGGGTATATAGCCAAAAATATATAAATTATTCTATTATAAAGATACATGCACTGCCAGATGCAATGGCTCATGCCTGTAATCCCAGAACTTTAGAGGCGGAGGCGGGCATGTCATGAGGTCAACAGATCAAGACTATCCTGGCCAACTTGGTGAAACCCCATCTCTATTAAAAATGCAAAAAATTGCAGGATGTGGTGGTACACACCTGTAGTCCCAGCTACTCGGGAGGTTGAGGTAGGATAATTGCTTGAAACAGGAAAAATGGAAGTTGCAGTGAGCCGGGATTGCGCCACTGCATTCCAGCCTGGCAATAGAGCGAGACTCTGTCTCAAAAAAAAAAAAAAAATTAGCTGGTGTGGTGGCATGTGCCTGTAGTCCCAGCTGCTCAGGAGACTGAGGTAGGAGAATCACTTGTGCCTGGGAGGTGGAGGTTGCAGTGAGCCTAGATTGTGTGACTGCACTCCAGCCTGGCAGCCTGGTAACAGTGAGACTCCATCTCAAAAGAAAAAAGATACCTGCACATATATATTTATTGCAGCACTATTCTCAATAACAAAGACATGGAACCAACCCAAATGCCCATAATGATAGACTGGATAAAGAAAATGTAGTACATATACATCATGGAATACTATGTAGCCACAAAAGGAATGAGATATCATGTCCTTTGCAGGGACATGGATGAAGGTGGAAGCTGTCATCCTCAGCAAACTAACACAGGAACAGAAAACCAAACACCACATGTTCTCACTCATAAGTGGGAGTTGAACAATGAGAATACATGGACACAGGGAGCAGAATAACACTGGGGCCTTTCAGAGGGTGAGGGGAGGGAGAGCATCAGGACAAATGGTTAATGCATGAGGGGCTTAAAACCTAGGTGATGGGTTGATAGGTGCAGCAAACCACCATGGCACACATACACCTGTATAACCAACTGGCATGTTCTGCACATGTATCCTAGAAATTAAAGTAAAAAATAAATAATAAAAAAATTTTACAAGACATAGGGAAACAAAAGGATTTGCCTTAAACCACTTGAACTCAGACCTATGAACTCCTGTAAATATCCACCCCTTAGTTTTGCTTGGTTCTAAGGGTTTTCTTTAGTCATTTGGGGAGCTGGTGTTTGACAGTGTAATTTCACTGACCTCATTTCACAACTTTAGGCTAGAATTCTGACCTCAGTCACATGAATCCCACTCTTTCCTAAAACTTCCCAGCCACTCTTCCCTTTGAAGTATCTTCTCTCTTCTGATTCTTTTTCTCCTATCATCCTGTGTACTGAGATTTGCTCACATTGACATGATCTTCATTTGAACCTGGTGGCTCTTTTCACAGCAAGGCAATATTCTTTCCTGTCCGAATACTTGAAAACATGAGGCACCACCACTGCCTCGCATTCCTGGTCAGCTATCTCTCCTGGCTTTCTTCTCACTCATCACATGTCTAAACCTTTTCTCCTACATCTTTCTAATGACCTATTTATTGCCACATTTAATAGACTTTCATCAGAGTTTGATGACTGTGGCACTGTTATTTTATCTCTCTCTCTTGCTTTTCTTTTTTGGCTTCCATGACATATCACTTTCCCAAGTGTCACTTATGTCACTCTCATTCTCTCACTTTCTCTCTCTCCTTCCTGCCTTTTCTCATTCCTCTTCCCCGCCCTACTCACCAACTGTGAGTACTCTCCAATACTGAAGACTACTCACACACCCTCCTCAAAGCCATTTATTCTCATGGTTTCAACCCTCACCTTGAGAACAACATCCACATCAGTAAATTAAGCACGGGAGACAGCAGACACTTCACAGACAAACACCCCTGGATTCATTCATCACCTAGTTGATGTGGATGAGCACATCATTTCCAGGGAATGTCTCATAGGACCAGATGGAATTGCCAGCAGAATCTACATCTGGATGTGAGAAGGGTAGGACTGCCCAGCAGTGGCTCCATAGCCTAGGACAGGACTTGCCCATATGATACCTGGCACATTCCCTTGACTGTCAATCTATCCCAGCAGCACTGCCTGCAGGACACAAGCCTCAGGTCTCTGCCTGACCCTCAACATAAATGGAATAAGGTTTATAAAAGGAAATGGGAAATGCCCTCTTTTTTTTTTTTTTAAATTGAGTCTTGTTCTGTTGCCCAGGCTGGAGCACAGTGATGTGATCTCTACTCGCTGTAACCTCCGCCTCCTGGGTTCAAGTGATTCTCCTGCCTCAGCCTCCTGAGTAGCTGGGATTACAGGTGCCCACTGCCATGCCTGGCTAATTTTTGTATCTTTTAGTAAAGATAGGGTTTCACCATTTTGGCCAGGCTGGTCTTCAACTCCTGACCTCAGGTGATCCACCTGCCTTGACCTCCCAAAGTGCTTAGATTACTGGTATGAGCCACCATACCTGGCCAAAATGCCCTCTTTTAATTTTTTTTTAAATTTTTAATGTTTGTGGATACATAGTAGGTATATATATTTATGGGGCACATGAAATGTTTTGATACAGGTATGCAATGTGTAAAATCACATCATGGAAAGGAAATGCCCTCTTGAGAAGAGAGAGGGCAACATGAATGGTTGGAAAACATGAGTGATCTTTTGTTGTAGTAAGCACACAGTGACTCTCTTGCCCTGAAGTAGTCGTATCATAGGAACTGAGTTAGAGATGGAAGAAGAATTCTTCAGAGGACATGTTCATGAATTACCCTGAAATAGTCTGGAGACATTCATAACTGCCCTTGGGCAAGTCATATTAATGCTTCACCCGCACATCCAGTAATATTGTCTGACAAATATGTTGACGGCAACTTTTAGGCAGGCACTGTACTAAGTGTTGGTGATACAACATCAATAAACTTGTCCCCTGCCTCCCAAGAGCTTGCACTCTGGCATTCGCACAACCACATGTTAGACAAATCAGAACCTAGAGTTAGGCCTGAGAGAGATAGAACCAGATGAATGTGCTGGCAGAATCTGCATCTGGATGTGAGCAGTGTAGAACTGCCCAATAGTAGATTCGTAACTTGGGGTGGAGACTGTTCCATGATATCTGGTACAAAAAGGTTTCATATTTATAATAGCATTTAAGGTTGCACAAAGTGTTTTCACATCCATTCTCTCATTTAACATTCATAACAGCCTAATAAGGCAGTCAGAGAAAATAGTGTTGGCTCAATTTTACAGAAGAAGGTATCAAGGCATAAAACAGTCATGTGCAAAATCATGTGTCTAGCATATGGTTGAGAATTGAGCAGGAACCCAGGTGACCAGGTAGAATGTTCTGCTTTTTATATTACCTCTGAGGCTGACTTTTAATCTCAGGTTCTTCATTCATATAAGGAAGGTGCTAGGCTAGTGGTCTGCCTTTCTTTCTTTCTCTCTTTCTCTCTCTCTCCCTCTCTCTCTTTCTTTTTAATAATTCCTTTAACTATAAAACTCTGACTCTGTAACAAGTTCCCTTCTCCAGGGACTGTGGAGGGACAGATAAACCAAAAACTAACAACATCGTTCCCCTGCCTACCGCACAGTATTGTTGTAAAGATTACATTATACAATCCACTAATCCACTGAAAACACTTTGTGATTCAATAAACGAGATGCAATCTTAGCACTTTGTGTGCATCACTTTATTAAAGGTATTTCTCCAGGTTCTCATTAGTTTTCCAAGTACCTGCCTCTGCCAGGAGAGTACAAGGGCAGAGAACATGTTATATCTCATCATTACATGCATTGTTGAGAAAGCAGTGAATAAGATGAGGCTTAGAAAGGGAGGTCACTGGATCCCTGTACTGTGTTCTTTTTACCTCAATGCCCATTTTTGTGTTTCTCAAAGTACCTAGCTCAGTACATTCATGGAATTTCAACAACTATTTATAAGATGGGGGTGATGGTGGAGGAGAGGGAGAATGAGGAGGCTGGAGGAGGAAGAAGAAAGGGAAAGAAAAGAAGGAAGAGCATCAAAATTCACAAAAATGCTTTTATTTTCATAGATGTGAGTGCCAAGACTTCATTTGTCTTGGCATTCTCATATTTTCTCAGTATCCCAAATAAGCATGTCAGTAGAGCAGGTCTGCCATGGGAGAGGGTGCCTAGGAGTTCTTCTGACGACACTGGGTTCCAGAAAATCACAGCAGCAGCAGTAGCGACGGCAATAGCTGCCCCCACATTCCTCTGGAAAGGCTGGAGCTTTGCTTTGTGTTGTTTTAGGCTCCCTGCCCCAGGAAGCATTATTGGAAGGAAACACTCCACCCCAATGCTCCCAGCTCCCAGTGCTGGCTTGTGGCCGGTAAAGTAAATGTAATTTGTGTCTGTTAAGAAATGTGGGACAAGAGACTGCATGGAGCACTGCCAGCGTGATAGTGGAGGTGCGTCAGTGGGCTCTATGACAGGTGGCAGAGGCCAGGGATCTGGAGAGTCACTTACAGTCACAGAGGTTCCTTTCTCTCCCAGCCATTGTCCATTGATGGGAATGAGGTAGCGGGCAGCCAAGCCACACAATGGGAGCCTGGAGAAAGAAGTCTAGGGCAATTTGCACATGAATTTCCTTCGTTAAAGAGCTGCGTAATAAGTCAATATCCCTGGGAAGAATTTGCTTATTGGCTGCCTTATTCTTTTTTTTAAGCGAGTCTCTTAATGACACTTATTTTGGCCTTAGATGCACTTGCTCAGGCTTATCTTATTCTTTTAATTCTGAAGTTCTACTCTTCAACAGTTAGGCCAGAACTGGCCTTGAATCTGGAAACAAGAGCAGGTGTAAAGACAATGCGATAGATGGTGGACTTGTTTTGCAGGTACGTGTTGAGAGAAAGAGCACCACTCATGTATAGAAGAGAGGCTTGAAAGAGTGGACAAAGTGGAGTCTAGGACAGGCACAGTGGCTCACGCCTGTAATCCCAGCACTTTGAGAGGCCGAGGCAGGTGCATCACCTGAGGTCAGGTGTTCAATTCCAGCGTGGCCAACAGAGTGAACCCCATCTCTACTAAAAATACATCCATCTCTACTAAAAATACACACATTAGCCAGGCATGGTGGCAGACATTTGTAATCCCAGCTACTCAGAAGGCTGAGGTAGGAAAATCACTTGAACTGGGAGGTGGAGATTACAGTAAGCTGAATTTGTGCCACTGTACTCCAGCCTGGGCAACAGAGTGAGACTCTGTCTCAAAACAAAAGAAAACAAAACAGAAAAAAACACAGTGAGGTCTAGCTGGCAGCACCAAGGCCATCAGCCCATTGTAGGATTGGGCACAGCTACTACTGGAAAAAACTGCATACTGGGATTGCCTCTTGTCCTGTATATGGCATCTGCATTGATTCTAAATTCTCTCCACATGGAATGAAGCAATGGTGCTGGTAAGCTTGCTTTCTGAAAAGAAAGAAGGAAAGAAAAAAAGGCCCTGGTCTGTAATATTAGCCAATATTTCAGTGTAAATATTTTGATTTACAGCCAACTTCCAGTTACCAAGGTTGACTTGCTCAAAAGATTCCTGAATATTTAACAACCAGCTCTCTGGGGCTGGTACCCACAGCTCCAGCATACCACTGGCTACGAAACAGATCACTACTCACCACTTCCAGGCTTTGACTTTGCCACTGCTGGATTTGTGCTCTGTAGCAAGCTCTTAATTTCCTCAAACTGCAGTTCTCTTTTGAAAAATGGGAGCTGAGATGATGCAGTAACGCCACTTGGATTCTCTGTTGAACCTACACCACTTTTCTATGAGAATTGCATCCTTCCTGGTGCTCCCTAGTGGTGCCATATTCTGCCTGATTGTTATCGTTTAACTTCATTTTGGAGTCTGGCAGATATCCCAGCTGCTTCCAATAAATGCTGTTCTTCGTTCAGGGTCTGAGTGGGATTTTCTAAGTTGCAACTACTAGAGCTTGAAATAAGGCCGAAATGATTCCCAAGGCCATTGTGAGTGCTGATATTACACCAGTGGTTCTCAGAGTGTGGTCTGCCAACCAGCAGCATCAACTTCACTTGGGGACATGTTGAAAATGTCAGTTCTCAGGGAACCACCGCAGACCCATTAAATCAGAAACTCTAGGGATGGGACCCAGCAATTTGTGTTTTCACAAGCCATCCAGGTGATTTCCATGTGTACTCAAGTTTGAGAACTGCTGCATCACTATTCTAAGGATGGTATGACTTATTTGAGAAAGGAATTTTCAGGCTGATCCCATTTTCTTTTCTGATTAATGAAGGGCAAAGTTAGTGTTTTATTGGTTAAAAAAAATGAATTTTTATAAACAAAATATATATTACTATTAGAACTTGAAAGACATCAATTTTCTTTTCTCCTTTTTTTCTATTTTAGTTGCAATGGACCGAGACTGACATTTCAATGACTAGCCTAAAAGAATATAAGGAGAAAAAAGTGCAGGCAATGAAACACTGCCAATAAATAAGCAGAAGTAAAAAATGTGCACCAGATAATTTCAAGATAGTGAAGGCCAGAAAGAAATACAGAACAGGAAACCCAGATGCTGCCTGCATTGGAAAAGATTTCACAAAATGTGCCATTAACATGCTGAAGTGACTAAGCATTTCTGGCATTAGGAAACCTTTCAAGAGTCCACTAATGATTGATTTACATAAGTACAGTAAAAAGTGAAACAGGAAACTTTGACTTAACTTCGTCCTGACTTATATCAAAAGCATAGTTTTCACTGTTAGATTTGGAGAGATGTGGCTGAACAGACTATTCAAATGGATAGGGCTTGTTGGTCAGCTGGTTGTTTGAAATGAACGCTTTTTTTTTCTATGGAAAATCATGCCTTTGGAGAGCAGACTGCAGACTGGATGATGGAATCCTTAATGGAAGTAAACTGGAGGGCTACTAATTGGTAATCGTGCAGGTGATTGTGAGGAGTGGGGCCCAGGAGAGGAGCTGCAGTTTGGCAGTTCCTTCTTAGCCCCTAGAGGGCAGCCCTTAAGCTGGGGTAGAAAGAGGGGTGAGGTGGAGGGAGGGGAATCAGGGACGGACAGAGTCCTCTAGCGGGAGGAAAACAGGCTGAAAGGGACTCCCTTTCCAGAAATGTCAACAGTATGGGGTCTGAGGGTAGGGGAAGGTTCTGCAGCTGAATAACTGAGAAAAACAAACTGTATTTTCCTCCATGTTTACACTCACACTCCACTTCTGGCTGCCAAATGTACAGGGGTTATTCTGTGTCGGAATAATTCACCAGTCTTCTGCAGATACCAACTGGGTGTCCAATTCCAGGCTGCATTGATGAATATAGACCACAGACCCCACAAGACTAACCCCTACTCCAGTGTCAGTAGTCCCAGCTTGAGATCTGTATTCTGAATCAAGGGTTCCCATAACCCCCTTCTCAGGTTCAGTCATTTACTAGAAAAGTCACAGGACTTGGGGAAACCCTTAACTTATGTTTACTGCTACAGATAAACAGCCAATGAAGATACATAAGGTGAGGTCTGGAAGGGTGCCGGGCACAGGAACTTCTGTCCCTGTGGAGCTGGGGTGTGTCAGCCTCCCAGCACATGGCCAAATTCTTGTTCACAAACCCAGAAGCTCTTTGAGCCCCGTCCTATTGGGTTTTTGTGAGTTTTTGATTGATTTAAATCATTGGCAGTAGTGATTAGCTCAACGTTCAGCCCCTCCCTGAAGGTGAGAGCCTGGTGCTGAAAGTTCTAACCCTCTAATTACATAGTTGTTTCCCCTGGCAGCTAGCCTCCCTCCAAGGCTCTCCAGGAGGCCCCAGCCTAGTTATCTCATTAGCATACAAAAGATACCCTTCTGAGATTATAAGATTATATTATAATATTTCTTATTATAAATCACAATATCTCAGAGACCAAATATGTATGTTATTAGTATGTTGGATAATCAAGTTGGGAACTGCCCTACTTGCGAACTACTGCTGTGCTCACACTCCACTGTGGTATAGACCTCTGAAGCAAGTTTGAATAGCACAATGGTTATGACTGTTGGCTGTTTACTGTCAGATGGAACCTGATTCCTCCATTTACCTGCTGTGAGACCTTGGGCTAGTTACTAAATCATCCTGTGTCTTAATTTCCTCATCGGTAAAATAGTGATGATAAGGTAACAATAAAAAATATGATTGTTACCTTATTGTGTTAAAAGAGATATGACAAGAGATATAGATGATTTGCCACCAAATATGTGTATAACTGTGCCACCACCACAGGGTTCCTAAACTTTTGTAATTTCCTGAATGATAGAGATGCTAGGTACATTATTGTTCTAATATTTTGTTTTTGATCTTGATTCCTGACACAAAACTTCTAATCCCTTGGAATTTTCTGGGTGATAGGAGTTTCTTTTGTTCAAAAATTTTTGCTAGACTCCTAGAAGGGGATTGGTCACCAGAAAGATTACACTAGGATGAGAAAGTTGAAATTTTCAGCCCCATTTTCTATCCTTCAGTGAGGAAAGAGGGGCTGGAGATTGAGTTACTAATTGGTCATTCCTACATTAAAAATTCCTGAACTATGAGGTTCAGAGAGTTTCTGCATTGGGTAACAGACCCACAAACTGGAAGGGTGATGCATTTCAATTCTACAAGGACAGAAGCTCGTGCACCCAGTCCCTTTTGGACCTCGCTCTCTGTGTTTCTTCATCTGGCTATTTATTCATCTATATCCCTTATTATATCTTTTTAACACAATAAACTGGTGATGATAAGTGAGTGTTCCTCTGAGTTCTGTGACCCATCCTAGCAAGCGATCAAACCTGAGGAGGGCATTGTGGGAACTCTGATTTACAGCCAGTCTATCAGAAACACAGGTGACACCTAGGACTTGTGATTGGCATCTGAAATGGGGGCCAGTCTTGTGGGATTAAGTCATTCACTGGTCAGGTCTATGCTAACTCTGGTTAAAATCAGAATTGATGGAACTGTAGGATATCCAGTTGATGTCCCACAGGAGAATTGATTGTGTGGGAAAAAAGCCCACATACCTGGTCACAGAAGTGTGTTGAATGTGAACATACAAAAAAAGTTTATTTTTTCTCTACTATAACAATAGTAGGATTTACCTGACAAAGTTGTTTTGAGAATTCAGTGATATATTGCATGTAAAACACTTATCACACTGAGCATTTAATGTATGCTAAATATTGTCATTTGTAATTAATCACTGAGATGCCTTAGATGATTCTCATTCTTCTTGAAAAAGATAGTGATAGATTAGAGTTTAGCTAGAGAGGACAATTAGCTAACACATGTATGAAGTATAAAGAGGACTTAATGGTTGTAAGAAATTGCTTCTACTTCTTATGTTAGCTGGTGGCTCACTTCTCTGGATCTTCACAGAAGATCCTACCAATAAAAATTCATATTAGGAGCATGATTTATAGGAACTTAGGAATTCTAGAGAAAATAAATATAGGAAAAATTTCCATAATTTATGATGCAGAAATAGGTATTTATTATTACAGTTCTTATTTCCTTCAATATGACTGCTGTTTGAAGGAAATAGGAATAGAAAACAAACCCTGCTAATAATGTAGAGAAATTCTCTAGATATATTTAGTCAAGGGCCTAGCTCTTCTGACACAATGAAGGTTTTTGCCTTCATTGTGCTGGGTAAATATACATATACACTGCCCTTTAGGGTTTTGAAATGCTTTAAAATACTTACCGGGTTACAACTGTTTGACTCCAACACAGAGTCCCAGTGGTATGCGGCCAAAGCAGTCTTGGTTAGCATGTGTCTGTCTCAGAAATTTGAAGATCCCTGTGTGGAAACTTTGGCTTCCATCAGCGACTTGGGCAGGTTCTGTTGGAGCATCCCTGTTTCCTGTGAACAACTTCATCCCTGTAACACACCATTAAAGTCCAAGTACGTGCAGAGCAAAGGACGAATTTGAAAGAAACATGAATCCTTGTACCATGAAGCTGGGGTTTGAGAGCTCTCCCATTCATTTCTCTGGGTTTGTCCTGGTTGGTTGTACATCCTCAGTCACTGCATGAGTTTCCAGGAGGGCCAAGATGGTGGGGTCACGAAAGAATAAATGGAGAACTTTGGGATATGACTGGGAGATTGGGCCAAAAGGATTTGCTAATGGAGTGGATGTGACATTTGAATAAAAGAAAAGATCAAAGATGACTTTAAGATTTTGACCTGATCGAGCTGAAGTTTTTTCCTAAGGTGGCATACACAGAGTGAGGAGCCAGTTTTGTGAGGGGAAGTGAAAGACTTGGTTGGGTCAGTCTTATAGTGCCCTATTGTTACCTATGTAAAAAACCATCCAGTGACTTAAAGCTGCAATTGATTATGTTTCGTGTTTCTGTAGGTTGACTGGACTTAGCGAGGTGATTCTCTGTTTTTCTCTTGCAGTTACAGTGAGACATCTGGGGCTCATTTATATGGCTCTTGTTACCCCTGGTCCTCTACTGGGAGCTGAGCAAGGGCCGTCCATGGCAGTGCCAACACATATTGCTTGGCTTTCTTACAGAGAGGTGGCTGAGTTCCAAGAGGGAATGTCCCAAACAGTTGCATTCCAAGAGAGCCAGGTGGAAGTTCCAAACATTCCTATGACCTAGCCTAACAAGTGCACAAAGTGATTTCTGCTGTATTTTATTGATCAAGCAAGTTATGAAAGCCAGACCCTATTCAAGGGAAGGGGAGTAAGGCTTCACTGCCTGATAGGAGAAGCAGGGAGGGAAAGAGTTGTTGACAACCATCTTTGGACAACCTGTATCACTGATGTTGTAAATTTGAAATATGTATTGATATTCAATCTGGAACTCAAGGAGTGATTGGGTCTGGAAACTGGGCAGGAAATTCTGTAATTGTGGGACCAGCCTAAACTGGGCCTACTCTGTTGATAACAAAGTGTTAAATTTACCTTGTAGGTATAATAGAGTCAAAAAACCATAAGTCATATAACTGGGAGGTGTGCAATAGAAAAACCTTTGACCTCTAACAATACCCAGAACCAGTGATTCCTTCTCTCAGAACCAAGAGGACTGGGAAATGACTGGAACATGAACACTGGAATGCTTTCAGAGGGAGGCGTCCATTGGCCTGGAAGATCTGGGGCTAAAGTCCACCTCAGCATACCTAACTGTAAATGGCAAAATTTGAAGCCCTCCAATCAGACCAAGCCAACATGCCCAGATCCTTTCCTTGCCCTCAGGCCCATAAACTCACCCCAGACCCCAAACCAAGGAGACAGATTTGAACCCAACTCCTGTCTTTTGCTGGCAGGTTTTGCAATAAAGCCTTTCTTTTCTCAAAAGCCAGTGCCATGGTTATTGGCTTTTGCACTCAGCAACCCCTTTTGCTCCGTGACAAATTCCTCCTCTCTGTTTGGAGCATTATACCTAATGTTAACTTAGAAACAAATTGCCTTCCTGTATGTTTCCTTTAAGTGATCTAGTTGGAATTATGTTATTCTGTTGGATATGTCTGTGGTAGCTAATAAATGAACTACATATTTTAATCATACTTAATATTTATCAATTGCTTAACACTATGCCTGTGTTAAGCAGCTACTGTAGACAAGTGTTGATCATTGTTATTAACTATTATATATATATGTATATTACATTTCCTTATTCATGTTCTTTCAAAACCAGATAGATGTCCCTGGATCCATGATGCACTAATCTGCTGTACTCACATTGGGTTAATTGTTCTTGAGGTTGTACAACAGTTCAGATGACCTGAATATTCATGTTTGCATCTGGAGCCTTCTGACATATCCCTAGAGTCTACTAAATCTATAAAAATTTAAAATGTGTTTTCCTATTTATAATACTATTAATGTAATAAAAATATTACTGGAGCTCAACCTGGAGCCTTCTGATATATCCGTAGAGTCTATTAAATCTATAAAAATTTAAAATGTGTTTTCCTATTTATAATACTATTAAAGTAATAAAAACACATTCTAGAACCCCTACATTAGAGGAGCCTCTGATTACTAGGCCTTTAGTTTAATAAAATGTGACTAGAGTGACTCCATCTTAAAGCACGTAGCTAGGCCGTCACAAAGCACCTATACAGTGAATGCTATGGTCTGCCAATAGCTGCATTCTTAGCTGACTGCCCTGATAATTGCAGAATATCTCCCACCAAGCCAGCAGAATGTCCAGATGTCCTAAGAGTGCAGCCCACTTTACTTAAATATAATGTTAATGGGCAGGCTTAGGTTGAAGGATTAACGGTCATTGATAGCACCAATAGCCCCTACCTTCAGTGAGCACATCTATACATTCTACGTTTAATTATAACTCCTTATAGTTTCTTATAAGTAGAGGCACTAACAAAGAATGCCACGTTCTTCCTGTTTTCTGAGAATGCCCTACTCTATAACGAGTAGTGTCTAGTAACCTTGCTTCTTTCACTGTGCTCAGGGATTTGCCCTGAATTTCTTTTCTCTGCAATATCCAAGAACCCTCTCCTGGCATCTAGTTGGGGACCCCCTTTTTGGCAACATCTTGACCACCTCCTTTTACTGAAGTCCCCCATAAAGTTTTGCAAGGCACTTGCTTTGAACACATGGTCATGTTAATGCCAAGGAAACCCACATTCTGTTACAATATACATGCTGAGGTTTTGTGGTCACTGCATAGAGAAAGGCAGTGGGAGAATGAATGGCTGGGAACATCTCTACATGAAGTCGTAAAGACTGCAGAGCTGTCTGGAAGTATAAATTCAGTCAGTGGTTTTGTTGTGAAATCCTGTCTTCATATACACAAATTAGCAATGGTCAATTAGCAGTAAATGCCATAGTGAAAAACAAAGAATTTTTTCGTTTAACACTGTTTTTAAATTTCAGTGTTGTATTTTGGAGTGTGCTAATTGGCCTTTCAAGATAATGGATCTATTGTTTTAAGAAAGCTTTATTTTCTAAAAAGAAAATAATTACAGTGACAATAATGGTTCCAGTGCTGCATGTGGTGGCTCATGCCTGTAATCCCAGAACTTTCAGAGGCCAAGGTGGGAAGATTGCTTGAGCCCAGCAGTTCAAAACCAGCCTGCGCAACAGAGTGAGACTCTGTCTCTATAAAGAATAAAATAAAAAAATTATCCCAGCATGGTAGCATGTGCCTGTGGTCCTAGCTACTTGGGAGGCTGAGGTGGGAGAATTGCTTGAGCCGAAGAGATAGAGACTTAATTGAGCCCTGATTGTGCCACTGCACCGAGCTTGGGTGACAGAGAGAGACCTTGTCTCAGAATAATAATAATAATATTAATAATAATAGTTCCAATGGCCAAGATTTGCAACAAGTAAAACTAAATACATCAGTATATTTTCTACTATTAAACCAAACATGAGCATTAGTGGCAGCAAATAATATCAACCATTAGTCTGAATTAATATTGATAATTTTAATTTTATTAGTTTTGTAGTTTAGTTTGTATGTAATTTATCCCTTTGATTTAGTCTTATATTTGCATAAGAGCTATGCATATATGGCATTTATATTTCATTTATCTTAAACATAATTAAAATGATTTTTCAACACTAATGATTTATAGTATTTTTCCATTTAAAGGGTTACTTCATTATTCTTGTTTAAGAAACACTGACTTAATGTTTCCTATAAACCCAAGAAACATTCTTGACATCTGGCTAGGAAGAGGGTTTAGAAAACACACTATAAGACCCATTTTTTTCCTCCTAGAGATGTTGATAGACTTGGAAAATTCTTGATCTAGTTTGTTTCTGTTGCAGTTGCTTTGCTTTGCAGATATTTAAACAGGTGTGTTCAATGGTTTTCTGGAGGAATTTGCTCATGGCACTCCAGTGAAACTAATCTACTTTCATTTCTAAGAATGTACCAAGATCTTTCCCATCTCAGTACCTTTGTTCTTACCGTGGCCTCTGCCTGGTCTAGAGCACTGATATGGTTTGGTTATTTGGCTATGTGTCCCCACCCAAATCTCATCTTGAATTGTACTCCCATAATTCCCACATGTTATGGAAGAGACCCAGTGGGAGATAATTGAATCATGAGGGCAGTCTCCCCCATATTGTTCTTGTGGTAGTGAATAAGTCTTATGAGATCTGATGCTTTTTATCAGGGCTGTCTGCTTTTGTGTCTTCCTAATTTTCTCTTGTGCCTGCTGCCATCCATGCAAGATAGGACTTGCTCCTTCTTGCCTTCTACCATGATTGTGAGGCTTCCCCAGCCATGTGGAATTGTAAGTCCAATTAAACCTCTTTCTTTTGTAAATTGGCCATTCTCAGGTATGTCTTTATCAGCAGCATGAAAATGGACTAATTCAAGCACCTTCTTCTGCTTTTTGCATGGCTAATCCTTTTTAGTCCCTGCGTCTCTGCTTCAACATCCTTTATTCAGATGCCTTCGGTGACTGCTCCTGTCTAAAGGAGCCTGCTCTTATTATCTCTCATCACCTTCTTTATTTCCCCCAGACACTTGCAGGATCTCTCACTCTAAAATGCTCATTTTACAGATTCATTGCTTACTTCCCTCATCAAACTGTAAGATATAAGAGGGTAGGCTCCACATCTGTCTTTTTGACCATTGTATTGCCAGCATCTAGTACACATTATGGCACATGATAGGAACCCAGTAAGCATTAGTTAAATTTGGAAATGGGATAATTCTTGCTTTTATGACTTAGTATATTTCTGGAAACCCTATCATCTAGGATGCCATTGTGAAAGCCCTGAGACCTTATTCAATGGTGAAAATCATGTAGTGAGTGAATGAAAAGAACCAGCAAAGGGTGAAGGTGTATTGGTTGAGATGAGTGGTGAAATTGCTTGAGCCAAGGAGATAGAGTCTTCATGGAGCCCTGATTGTGCCATTGCACCCCGCCTGGGTGACAGAGAGAGACCCTGTCTCAAAAGGATACAAATAATAATAATTATTAGCAACCAAAAGTAGGGACCAGCTTCCCAATAAGTACAGATTTGCTATTTGAGCTGCAGATATTCAATTTTTATCCTTATTCTCATGGGTGGCCTTTTCTCATAGTTTGATGAGGGGATGGGGGGGGGAAATAATGTTTCCTTAAGGCCCTGTTCTACTAGACTGAAATTGATCTTAACAATTGATATCATGTCCCATTTTATATGGTGGCTTTCTTTTAAAACAATGCATAAAACAACGTGCATCTTACACACAGTGTACAGCACATTTGGGAGTCTACCAAATAAGATAACTCTATTTCTTTAAGGCAATTGGCTAATATTAATTTGTCCAGTGAAGGAACTTAGAGACACCTTGCTAGGAGTCAGCCACTATAGTAGCTTTTCTGCAAAAATGGCCACCAGCAATCCCTGTATACCATGCAGCTATTTCAGCCAAGAAGTAGAATCTTTCTTCTCTGTGTGATTCTAGGTTGACCCTGAGATTTACTTTGATCAGGTCAGTTGAATGTGGGAGAAGTGACACTGATTTCTGATCCTTGAGAGAGTTTCCAGTTCCTTTGGTGAGCCAGCTACCTTGATGTCAGTACAACTACTGAATAATGAGAGACCACAGAGAGAGAGAGAGTGAGAACGAGTGAAGGGTGGGGCAGGGGAATAGAGGGAGAGATAAAGAGAGAGAGAAAAGAGAGAGGTCCTTGGAGGAGAAGTGAGCTACCCTTGCCATCAGCCAGCATCAATGCCTAGCCTGTGAGTGAGGTCATCTTGGATCTTCCAGCCCCAGGCAACACCACGTGGAGCACAGGTGAACCATCCCTACTGAGCTCTGTCTGAATTCCTGATCCACGGAATCACGAACGATAAAATGGTTTTTGTTTTAAGCCACTAAATTTCAGGGTAGTTTGTTACCCAGTAATAAATAACTGAGGCATCAAAAGAATTGGAATTTAAGTCCTACAAACTCTTCTCATGGTTTTCAACAATTTGGGACAAGCTCCCTCCCTCAAATAAAGAAATAAACTTTAATGATGTGAGCCTTAGAAGAAGTGGCAACGTTTCTCCCAGATCAGATTTCCTGGCACTAACAAAACAATCATTAAATGCTATAAGACGTCACAGTTCAAAACCAGATCCCACTGGGGTATTGTCATTTCCTCAAATTACCTTCCTACTTGCAATTATTTCTATTCAATGTGAGGGTGCCTCATTGAGTATTGGAGGCTCCTAGAAGATGTTTTCCTGCATAATGTAATGTAAAACTGTATAATCACCATGAAAGCCCATCTAAAAGTGTCCAGTGTTTCTAAATAAGAAATGATTGCCTTGCCATGGCAATTCCATAAGAGAGCAACCTTTGAATGACAAATGTTGGCTCAAGACCATTGTTAGTAGAATGATCTGTATCTGAAAAGTGTCAGAATTACTAGGGCACAGGAGTGCCCCCCAGAGCAACACTCTGGAGAAATACTGGAGGCAACTCCCCTGAGAGCTGCCACTTAGAACAGCCAGGCTGCTGATCAAGCAGGATATCCTCAGTGTGTGTGGTAGTTTCTCAATCGGAAGTATGAAAATCAGGAACATTGCGAAAGGGAGGGCAAGAGCTCTGAGCGATTAATATCCGGTGAAGTGTGAGAGGGACACTTGAGCTCCTTACTTTGCAGTAACTAACTTGGACTGGGAAGCTATTTTGGTAGCTAAGTGTGGAAAGTGAACATTAACCAAATAAGACCGTGGGATCATAAAGCTACGAATGTGCAGGAATTTGTGAGTCTGGTTTTCCTCAGCTTATTTGCTCTTTCAGAAGAAATTTTCCTCTATTGCTCCATGAAATATGAGTGTGTGTTTACATTTTAAAATAAACCGCATTATTATATCATTAGGTCCTATTATCCTAATCCACAGCTCAATCCATGTATGTAATCCAATAACTATAACAACTTTGACATTTCTTTAAAAGTAAACACAGTACCTTTTCCTCTGGGTTAGCCCAGTCTTCTTCTTCTTTTTTGTTTTTAAAGGAGAGAAAGAAAGGAAGAAAAAGGGATGAAGGAGGGAAAGACAGAGGAAGAAAAAGAGGGAGAGAGAACAGGAATGTTGTTTTATTCTAAAAATGGGTATTGAAAACCTCTTATGCCAATAATTGTACTTAATAATGGCTGATCAATATTTCATTTAAACCTATGAGTAGGTGTGATGTGATATTGATAAGAGTATATATTTTGTGTATTTTAAAGTTCTATAAATGTTTATTAAGTTTACTTGTTCCGGATCTGTGTTCAAGTCTTGAATATCCTTATTAATTTTCTGTCTCGTTGATCTATCTAATATTGATGTTGAAGTCTCCCACTATTATTGTGTGGGAGTCTAGGGAGTCTAAGTCTCTTTATAGGTCTTATGAATCTGGGTGTTCCTGTATTGGGTGTGTATATATTTAGCATTACATTAGCTCTTCTTGTTGCATTGATCCTTTTACCAGTCTTCTTTATGGGACACTAAAATTGAGAACGGAGTATCTTCTGCAGTCTTTGACTGACACATGAGGCCTTTTCTGGAGATAAGGTGGGGTTATAAAACTCCATGAGAGGCCAAATCCATCAGTCATTCCAGAAAACCTCACAGCCAGTTCTACTCCATATGAAATCTGTCTGGGCATCAATGTATTGATGGATGCAGTGAAGACGCAGATCAACACCATTCTTACTGCGATTCAGTGGAGTGTCGTACTTTGCTTTGGATGGCTGCATAACATCCAGGAGAGACATAAATGTAAGAAGAAAACTTTGGAAAGGAATCATTATCAAAAAAAGCAAACCACAAAGGAAAGGTGAGTGTGTATTGGAAAAGTTCAGCCTGACAGATACTGCCCTAGATTCAGTGATTTGCCAGGAGGCAGAAAGAAATGTATCCTTTCCTACCAAGTGTTAAAAGCAGAATATCATTTTGTTATTGTTGCAAAAACACGTTGACACTTGGAAGCAACCCCTTCCTGAAGTGCCTGGGCTTTTCTCTGGACCCTGTCAGCAGCCCTGGAGGAAACAATGCCAGGTGTTACAGGCCATGCTTTACATAAATTCTCACTTGAAGCCTGGAGATCAGTATTAGTTTTCTTTAAATAAAGCTGGAAAAAATAACACAGGTTTCTTTCTAGCAAAGAAAGTAGGGAAATTCATACCAAATCAAAGACCCAGAGTTGAGTTTTCTGGGGTGTGACCCTTCTGTGTATTTTTGTTATTGTTGTTTGTTTGAGACAGAGTCTTGCTCTGTTACACAGGTTGGAGTGTAGCGGTGCGATCTTGGCTCACTGCAACCTCTGTCTGCCCGGTTCAAGTGATTCTCCTGACTCAGCCTCCCAAGTAGCTGAGATTACAGGTGTGTACCACACCTGGCTAATTGTTTGTATTTTTGGTAGAGACAGAGTTTCACCATGTTGGCCAGGCTGGTCTTAAACACCTGACCTCAGGTGATCCGCCTGCCTCGGCCTCCTGAAGTGCTGGGATTACAGGCATGAGCCACCGCACCTGGCCAACTCTTTTGTCTTGACACAAATAGGTTAAGGTAGCTTTGTGGGTAGTAGTGAGAGGTGTCCTTGTGGTCTCTCACCAGTCCCCAACATTTCCTTTCACAGTACCTGAGTGTTTTCCCTTCTCTTCATAACACTCCACGGAAGGACCACCAATGAAGCCTACTACTAAAGATGCAAATATCCCTGGAAAAGGAGCTGGAGTGACAGGGACACTGATCCTACACCAGGACTGAGCACAGCAGATAGAGATGAAGCAGGACCCAGGAAATGTGTATTGCAAGTTTGAAGGTTGAGCGTCTATGGAACAGTGATCTTGCTGGAACACTCAGGTGAAGAATGAGAGTGGATAGTGAGGCTGAGAAGGACAGCTGAGATTTATCATCAGGGGAATCATAGACCTGAGTGAGATAGGACAAGCACAGGGAAAAGCACCATGTGTTCAAGGAGAGAACCTTTAGACATTGCAAAAGGGCCCATGGTTGGTGGAAGGGGGGCTTTCAAAGGTGAATGTGGTGAATCCTTACCTGCAGAAGGAGATGAAGGGGTGCTCCTGTTTTCCCAGGGTCTGAGATCAGGCTGGAACCATTGGCCGGAAACTTAGTTTCATGGCAGGCTTCTTCAGCCTTTCTGGCATCTGAGGACTAGTAGAACCAAACTCCATTACCCTATTCACTGACTTAGGTAGTATGTCATATCCTGCAAACCACTAGATTGTAAACACAATCTGTGATTTGCTTTCAGGGTGAGACTGTCAATATCTCAGGTAAGATTTTTGAGGGTCAGTCTAATGGCTACACCCAGAGCCTTGTCAGAGTCAAGCCCTCTGGGCTAGTCTAGGGAGCCATAGTTTGCTACTCAGAGTTGGGTTTGAAACAGTTGGGCAACAAGTCACTTTTCTTTATCTTCCTGTGTGTTTTCAGCAGTCATCATGATTCATATGACATAGTTCCTCGAAAGACCAAGAAAAAAGATGACAAAACAAAATTCACACAATACTTCCTGTTTCCTATAGTGCAGGGATACATACTTTTTTCTTTCCATTTTTCTTTTTGAATAAGGATCTCACTGTGTCAACCAAGCTGGAGTGCAGTGGTGCGATCTTGGCCCACTACAACCTCCATTTCCTGGGTTCAAGCGATTTTCCTGCCTCAGCCTTCGAAGTGGAGTGCAGTGCTTTGACCTCCTAGGCTCAAGGGATCCTCCCACCTCAGCTGCCTGAGTAGCTGGGACTACCGACACATGCCGCCACACTTGACTAATTTATTTGTTTTTTGTAGAGATTGGGGAAGGGGGGCCTCACTACATTGCCCAAGCTGGTCTTGAACTCTTGGGATCAAGCAATCTACCTGTCACGGCCTCTTAAAGTGCTGGGATTACTGGCATGAGCCACTGTGCCCAGCCTTCATATTATTTATACAGTACATAGTCAAGAATGTCTGGGATTTCAGAGTTGGAAGTGTTAGGAAAGAAATATTTCTGTGATTAAATATAGATACCGGGTAACAGTGTCTGTTTCTAATTTATTTTTTATACTAATTTTTTCACTGCAAACAAACTAAAAGACAGTGACTTTTAGGCCAGCTGCAGTGGCTCATGCCTGCAATCCCAGCACTTTGGGAGGCTGAGGCAGGCAGATCACTTGAGGCCAAGAGTTTAAGACAAGCCTGGCCAACATGGCAAAACTCTGTCTCTAGTCAAAATATAAAAATTAGCCGGACGTGGTGGTGCATGCTTATAATCCAGCTACTTGGGTGACTGAAGCACAAGAATCACTTGAACCCAGGAGGCAGAGGTTGCAGTGAGCCAAGATCAAAATGTGGCCATGGGACCCCTGGGGATCCCTAGGTTCTTTCTGAGAGACCACAAGATTCTGCCTTTTCAACTATGTATCTTTATGTACTTCAGCCAAAACAATGTAAGTGACAGACTGAATACAGAAGTAGATATGAGATCTTAGCCATCTTCTCTGAGGCCAGATGGTAGATAAATCTATAAAAATATAACAATGCCAATCTTCTCATTGCATTTTGTGGGTGTTGGGGAAATATAGTTACTTTTCATGAAAAACATTATTAATGTTAAAATATAAAGAGTTTGTTATAGTTATTTTAAATGAATGAACACGTTACAACCATTTCTCAGTTTTAATTTCTAATCTAGTGAATATTAATACATATAAACCACACAAACAAAAGCTCTTTTTTTTAAAATTATACTTTAAGTTCTGGGATACATGTATAGAACATGCAAATTTGTTACATAGGTATACATGTGTCATGGTGGTTTGCTGCACCCATCAACCCATCTACATTAGGTATTTCTCCTAATGCTCTACCTTCCCTTGCCCCCACCCCCTGACAGGCCCGGGTGTGTGATATTCCCCTCCCTGTGTCCATGTGTTCTCATTGTTTGACTCCCACTTATGAATGAGAACATGTGGTGTTTGGTTTTCTGTTCTTGTGTTAATTTGCTGAGAATGATGGTTTCCAGCTTCATCCATGTCCCTGAAAAGGACATGAACTCATCCTTTTTTATAGCTGCAGAGTATTCTATGGTGTATATGTGTCACATTTTCTTTATCCAGTGTATCATTGATGGGCATTTGGGTTGGTTCCAAGTCTTTGCTATTGTGAACAGTGCTGCAATAAACATACTTAGTGCCTCACGAAGTTTTAAGAGGATAAAGGCATCCTGATACTGAGATGTTTGAAAACTCCTGTGTGAATTCTGGTTCATTTTCCTCAAGCTAATTCTCTGGGCTTTGTACCCATTCAAATCCCATTTCTTTAGCTTGAGTTTGTTACCACCTCCACCCTCTTCATTTTCCTTCCCAATAGCATGCTTATGTGCAAGGGTAATGTAAAAATATTTAGCACGTTGTATGGCATGGAAACCCACCAATACAAATATTTGCACAACTATGAGCAAAGATTCTGACTGAAAGGAAAAAGTTCAGTACCCTTGTCTCTGAACCTCTAGGGCTTTCCACTTGCAAATTCCATCTGCCTGTGGATATATAATTTCCTCTCTCATCCAAAAGACTGTCCTGCTTACAGGTGAATTCCAGGGGACTGGGCATAGTACCTAGCACATCAGAGGGCCTCAGCTGGAATCTGTGCATGAGTCCATAGTTATCTGTCCTGAGTGCAAACTCTGTCTTACTTAGTAGTGTTCCTCACACCAGGTTGGAGGAGCACAACATAGGATTCCGTTATGGTGACAAGACTGAGAACAGTCACCAGCCACTTTCATCACCAACCTAGATTGCCTCAGGGAGATGGAGCTTCAAACAGTCTAATATTGTGCAATGTCTTAAACACCTGGATTAGATTTGTTTAGGCTTATGGAATGGGTGAAATGCCTCCGAGATCTGTTAACCAAACCAGTTAAACCACCCTACTTAAGACGCAGTTCGCACATTGCTTAGTATGCAGCAGAATGAGCTGTCGCCAGAAATGCATGGAATGTATTGAGATACCGTATTTTGGTGAGATGAGATTACGAGAACTGAAAAAACCAGATTCAGGGGATTTCCGAAGGCCTGAGGCTAGGCAATGACCACCAGCTCTGCACACTTTGAACTCTCCCCAAGTGTGTGATTCCTCGTGCACTTATTGTTATGGAATGAATGGTGCCCCCACCCACCCTGAATTCAGATATGAGGTCCTAACCCTCAGTACCTAGGATGTGATCTTATTTGGCGATAAGGTCTTTACAGAGGTGATCAAGTTAAAGGGAGTGGGGGCGCTAACCCAATAGGATTTTAAAATAGGGAAATTTGGACCCGGAGATCCTGATTTCCTTATTTTAAAATAGGGAAATTTGGACCCAGAGATACACTGAGAGAAGACGATGTGAAGGCACAGGAAGGATGCCCTGTGAATATCAGGACCAAGGCCTCCAAGCCTAGGAGAGAGGTCTAGAACAGATCCTTCCCTTGCAGCCCTCTCATCAAACTAACCCTCAAGTACCTTGATTTTGGACTTTTGGCTTCCCGAATTGAGCAACAATAACTTTCTGTTGAAGCCACTCAGTCTCGAAGCCACCCAGTCTGTGGTGCTTAGTTACAGCGGCCCTAGCAAACTTGCCTGCGACTTTCCGAAACCACAGTCCCATTTTGTCATAGGGGAAGAATTATAAGAAGTTCTTTATTGGCTAAGTGAAGGATAGAAGAATAATGAGCATTTCCCTCATCACAGCTCTGACAATTGCCTCAGCCACACATGGCTTATGAGATTGGTTACATCCTCCGCCTTCAGATTGCAGGGGGAGTATGGCCTGGCATGCGTGGAAGCCAGTCTTCTAGTGACCTCCTGGACACAGGCCTCATTTGGGGATCTCCTTCTCGGGCACTTCCTCTTTGGCTCCTGACTTGACCTTGTTGTGTCTCTCTTCCATGCATCCTGTGCCATCTCCGCTGTCTGGAACCAGCAACATGAGGCTGCTCAGGACTTTGATGTTGCTGCTGACCTCAGCATGCCCCAGTCCAAACCTGCCCTTTTCCTCCTGAGCCCACATCCGCTCTGCTCCCCAGTTCCCCTATGTCTTCATCTTTTAATCACATGCTGACCAAACAGTCATATTTAGCCACTCTCTAGTCCCCTCTGCTACATCCACTTTGTTGCCACATCTCCTGAATTCTTCCTTCTGATTTCTTCTCACTCCTCCTTTCCACCCTGTGTCAGTCCATTGGAGACCCATGTCAGGACACTAGATGGCACTGTCTGGATACTTGGAAGGATCTGGTAAAGGATACAGAGAAGTCCAAGGAGGGTTGGGGTGAGTCTGGGATGGGCCGTGGAGTAGGCACCAGGTTAAGCTAATTGGGGGATGGGTGAGGGATGGGGTGAGGGTATCTGTTGCATATATTTTATGGTAATAAAAGGAAGTTGAAAATTCAGTTGCTTGCTTTGGGGAATTAAAAATGAGCATGAATGTCAAAATGTGAGCAGCTTTGCACAGCATAGGAATGTCAGTGTCACGGATCATGGCAGAAGCCTTCTTTTTGTTGCCTGCATTTCCTTCCTCTAATATTGTACACACTACCGCCAGACTTCAATATGTAGTTCTGGTTTAATGCATCATTTTATTTATTCACATAGTCAACAAACATTTGCTGAGCATAGTTCTCATTATTGAAATTTAGTAGAAAATGAGACTGAGTAAATCCCTGTTATTTTCCTACCATTCCCTCCATCATCAACTCCTGCTCCAAATCATTCTTTTAGGCTGACTCTTAGTCTTAGTCACCGTGTGTGTGTGTGTGTGTGTGTGTGTGTGTGTGTGAACATATGGCAAATATATAACTGGGGCTCCAGATACAGATTTGTAACTCATTTATTATAATCAAAATGAAGGTACTAAACAGTAGAGATGCTCAGTGGTTACTATGGTGATGAGCACTCTGCAAATAGCATTATTCCCTTTTGATGGCATTTTCAATCATAGGAGGAAATGGAGAAAACATGAGAACATTTCCAAAAATGTAGGAATTATCCCCTCTGTCATGTCATGCATTTGTTTTCATTTTTCAAATTTTAAGCTTGAGAACTTTTAAGCTGGATTTTTAAAGTTTATGTGAGGAGAACAAACTTCGTGCTTGGTTTGCTATTCTTCTGATTCCTTAGATTTGTAATGTAAAGCGGCATCTCATTTTAATCATGAAAGGCAAAGAGCTGCACCACTGCCTCCATCCTTCTCCCAAGTCCCCTTGTTTGATACTCCCCAGCACCAGGGACGCAGGCTGTTCTGCTCTTCTCTCATCCAAGTGTGGGGAAACTTTCTCTCAAGTTTTCTCTTTCAACTAGTAACCATAAGTTTTTGGAGAAGTCAATCAGTTCAAAATATGTGACATTTTAGGCTGGGCGTGGTGGCTTACACCTGTAATCCCAGCACTGTGTGAGACCAAGGCGAGCATATCACCTGAAGCCAGGAGTTTGAGACCAGGCCAGCCAACATAGTGAAACTCTGTCTCTACTAAAAATACAAAAATTAGCCAGGTGTGGTGGTGGGTGCCTGAAATCCCAGCTACTCGGAAGACTGAGACATGAGAGTCGCTTGGACTCGAGGGGGCAGAGGTTATAGTGAGCTAAGATCACACCACTGTACTTCAGCCTGGCCGACAGAGTAAGACTCTGTCTCAAAAAAAAAAAAAAAGACATAAAAAAAGATTAATCATACAGGTCTCACAGAATGGGCAGAGATAAGTTTATAAACTGCTGGGTATTTTCTGGATTTAAACCAACTAAGGAAAAGTTTGGTTTATATTGAGCAAGCATAAAGATGAATGTCATCTGTGACTGAGTGCTTGATTCGTCACGCTCTGAGTCTCCTTTCCAAGACACAGTTGGCTGCGTAGACTTGGAAAGGGTCCAAGGGAGGAAGCTGGGGGTGAGGAAACCAGTGAAAAATGCCCAGTTTCATTGTGAAGTCTGCAGAAGGGGGACGACTTGTCTGTACTTCTTAGAAAAGTTTTGGAGAAATACCTTGCACATGACAATTAGATGAGTCTGGCTACAGGAGCAGGAACTTATTTCCTGGGTCATGGTTAAGAGGGGACAATAAAGAGAAGCCTCTGGTTAAGATATTTAGAAAGATGAGGTAGAAAGGTGGGCCCCTGGGTGGTTGGCTATTGTTCCGTAAAGCAGGGCCCCTCACCTTCTGGTCAAGCCCTGCAGCCTGGTGGGCAGAGGGGTATGTGTCAGCTGTACTTGACACATGGTTTCAAAGCCAGCACTTACTGAATGAGCACTTACCAGGTGCCAGGTCTAGAACTGTGCACTTTGAAAGGACTGTGTGATTTAGCCCTCTTAGGATCCAGAGACTCATCTTAGCTCCATTTGATAAAGGAAAACATAGAAACCCAAGGAGTTAAAAATTGTTCCCAAAGTCACAACTTGGTCTCTCCAACTCCCAGAGTTTCTTAGGCACCATCCCCACTCCTTCAATGCTGTCACTAATTTTGTTTTTTTAATGTTCCTCTGAAGTTTTCTGTACTGTACAAGATAAATGCAGAAACTTTCCTGTGTGCCACTGATTCAAAATTCAACATTAATTTTTAAATTTAGGGACTAGGTTCGTGCTAAACAGAGATGAAAGCATTCAGCCCCTGCATTGAAATTGTTCATCTTCAAGATCAGGTACTTTGTAGGGACATGGGTGAAACTGGAAACCATCATTCTCAGCAAACTGACACAGAACAGAAAACCAAACACCGCATGTTCTCACTCATAAGTGGGTGTTGAACAATGAGAACATGTGGATTCAGGGAGGGGAGCATCACACACACTGAAGCCTGCGGGGGGCGTAGGTGGGGGTTAGGGGAGGAATAGCAGGGGGTGGGAGGACTGGGGAGGCGTAGAATTAGGAGAAATACCTAATGTAGATGACAGGGCGATGGATGCAGCAAACCACCACCATGGCAAATGTTTACCTATGTAACAAACCTGCACGATCTGCACATGTACCCCAGAACTTAAAGTATAATAAACAATAAAAGAAATCACTCATCCTCATTTATTTATTTATTCATCCATCCAGCAAACTTTTCCTGGGCACTTTATATATCCCAGGTACTATACTAGGTGCTAGGAATAAAAATCCAAATCAGATACTGTGTTTAACATTAATAGTAATTAACATTAATAGTAATGATAATAACAATATTGCTAATAATAGCTAATACTTACTGAGCACTTACTGTCTGCCCTGCACTGTTTTAAGCACTTTGTACCATCAACTAAGTCAATCTTCACCACAAGCCTGTGAGCTGGGTACTACTATAAAAATCTTCATTTTACAGATGAAGAAACTGAGGCACAGAGAGATTAAGAGATTTGTGGTAGACCAGGCGTGGTGGCTCATGTCTGTAATCTCAGCACTTTCAGAGGTCAAGGCGGGTGAAGACTTGAGCTCAGGAGCTCAAGACCAGCTGGGAAACACAGCAAGACCCCGTTTCTGGCAAAACCAAAAACAATTCGCTGGGTGTGGCGGCATGCCTGTAGTTTACAGCTCCTTGGGGAACTGAGATGGGAGGATACCTGAGCCAGGAGAGGTCGACCTGCAGCAAGCCATGGTCACACCACTGCACTTCAGTCTGGGTGATAGAATAAGAGTCTGTCTCAAAAACAGATTCAAACTAACAGTTTGAATACTGTATTAACACCAGTGTGGGAAGTAGATGCAACAACTACAAAATGTTTGCAAGGCAGTAAAATTGGAGAGAATTAAGGTCAGTTCATGGTCTTGAGGGCCAAGGATAATCAGTGACCAAATATGTCTGTCTCCAGGGTTCTAGTAGGGTCTCTTGTTCTTAAAGTGGGTGTGTGGCTCTTGGGAAGGTAGGTTAGGAGATTTCCCTGAATGTGATGAGCTGGATATTCAAGCTGGCAGAAATGAAATTCTTATACCTTTTTTCAGCTTCATTTCAGATACATAGAGCTGTTCCTATAGCAATTGAACATGTGGGCACATGGATAAGATGGCTTTGGTTGTGTTTGAAAAAGGGTCAGCAGCAAAGATGCCAAGAACATATAATGAGGAAGGACAGTTTCTTCAACAAATCGTGCTGGGAAAACTGGTATCTACATGCAGAATAATGAAACTAGGCCCCCCCCTCACCATATACACAATTCAAACCAAAGTGGATTAAAGACTTAAATTGAAGAACCGAAACTATGAAACTCCTGGGAGAAAACATTGGGAAAACTCTCCAGGACACTGGTCTGGGCACAGATTTCTCAAGTAAGATGCAAACACATAGGCAACTAAAGCAAGAAAAGGACAAATGGATTACAGCAAGCTAAAAAGCTTCTGCAAAGCACAGGAAACAATCAACAGGATCGAGAGACAGAACACAAGAAAAGATTGGCAAACTATTTATTTGACCAGGGATTAATAATTAGAATATTTAAGGAGCGCAAACAACTCAATACCAACAAAAAATCCAATTTACAAATAGGCAAAGGATCTAAATAGGTATGTCTCAAAGGAAGACATGCAAATGGCCTCACTAATCATCAGAGAAGTGCAAATCAAAACCGTGGTGAGATATCATCTTACACCAATTAAAACAGCTGTTATCAAAAAGACAGAAAATAACAGATACTGGTGAGAACGAAGAGAAAGGGGAGCACTTGAACACTGTTGGTGGGAATGGAAATTAGTACAACCACTATGGAGAACAGTATGGAGATTCCTCAGGAAACTTAAAACAGTTACTGTATCATCCAGCAATCCCATTGCTGTGCATATATCCAAAAGAAGGGAAATCAGTATATCAAAGAGATATTTGCATTCCCATGTTCATCGCAGGGCTGTTCACAATAGCCAAGATATGGAATCAACTTATCTGTTTATTGATGGATGAATAGACAAAGAAAATGTGGCAGATATACACAGGGGAATATTATTCAGCTGTAAAAAAATGAAATCCCATCATTTGCAGCAATGTAAATGGAACTGGAGGACACTACGTTAAGTGAAATAAGCCAGGCACAGTGAGACAAAGATCACATTATTGCTTGTATTGTGGAAGCTAAAACTCTTGATCTCATGGAGGTAGAGAGTAGAATGATGACTATGAGGGGCTGGGAATGGTAGTGGGGAGAGAAGATAAGGAGAGATTGGTTAATGGTACAAAAGTATAGTTAGATGGAAGGAACAAGACCTTGGTGACACAATAGGGTGACTATAGTTAATAATTTATTGTATATTTCAAAATAACAATAAGAACAACATTGGAATGCTCCTAAACAAGCAATAATAAATGCTTGAGGTGCTGGATACCTCAGCCACTGTGGTCTGATCATTGTACTTTGTATGGCTGCATCAAAGTATCACATATACCCCAGAAATATGCACAACTATTTTGTATTTATGAAAATAAAAATTACAATTAAAAAAAAATTTTCAGCAGTATGCTAGTGGCTTCCCCCAGGAGCAATTCTGGGATGGTGTTTTTCCCTATTAAGATTCCACAGAACAGGCAAACCCAAGTGAAAGCCACCTCTGTGCCTTCCTCAGGGTCCAGGTGTCAGTCAGATGAAACAGGAAGGCTTCGTGTAGTGTTCATTCATTCATTCATTCATTCAGTAAATATTCACCAAGGGCCAGCTGTGTGCCTAGAAACTGTCCGAGTCCTTTGGGATATATAGTGAACAAAATGGGGGAAAAAATTCTTTCTCTCATGGAGTTTACATTCTTGTGAGTGAGACAGGCAATAAATGATAAGCATTATAAATAATTAAATCACCAAGTATGTTAGAAGGTGATAAGTGTTGGCTGGGCATGGTGGTTCATGCCTGTAATCCCAGCACTTTTGGAGGCCAAGGCGGGCAGATCACAAGGTGAGGAGTTCAAGACCAGCCTGGCCAATATGGTGAAACCCTGTCTCTATTTAAAATACGAAAATTAGCTGGGTGTGGTGGTGGGCGCCTGTAGGCCCAGCTACTTGGGAGGCTGAGGCAGGAGAATCACTTGCACCTGGCAGGTGGAGGTTGCAGTAAGCCGAGATCACACCACTGTACTCCAGCCTGGGTGACAGAGAGAAACACCATCTAAAAAAAGCAGGTGATAAGTGTTATGAATTCGTATAGCAGGCAAGAAATTGAGAGTACAGGCTTGGGGATCTAGGGCTTACTCACTCTGGGTTCTGGGGCCTGGAGGTGACCAGGCAGGGCTCACCAGGCAGGTGATATTTGACCAAAGTCCTGAGGAGGTCGGAATAGCCAGCACCAAGGTCCTGAGGTCGGAGGCGGTGCCTGGTGTGTCTGGGGAACAGCCAGGCGGCCAGCGTGGCTGAAGCAGTTAGAAGGAGAAGAGTAGGAGGTGAGGTCAGAGAGAAAGTGCCTGGAAGGGCCTTCTAGACCATTCTGGAGACTTAGGCTTTTACTTTGAGTGAAATGAGGAGGGCAATAGAGATGGAGGGATTGAGAAAGAGTTTGGTTCTGGATATATTTTGAAGCTAACAGATGTCCCAATAGATGGTAGGTTGGGGATCAGAGGAGGGGGGCCAAGGTCAAAGACTACTCCATGGTGTTTGCCTGGAGCACCTGGGAGGATAGAGCTGCTGTTCCCTGCATCTGAGACAGAATATTGAGACAGAAAGATTCCTGTGGAATTGTTTGGGGGAAGACCCAGCCCTTCATATTAGACCTAGGATGTTAGAGGAGGCTGTTGGGCATGAAGACGGAGAGGACGCATCGGGACTTCGAAATGTGGGCGGGGTGCAAAAAAGAGGTCTGGGCAGGGATCCTTGGAGGCAGGTGCTCTTGAAGGCCAAGAGACTGAATGAAGTCACCAAGGGAGGAAGAGAAAGAAGAGGGTAGAGGACTGCACGCTGGCCCTTCAGTGTGAAGAGGCTGGGGAGGGGCAGCCGCGGAGACTGGGAAGCAGCAGCCTCTGCTGGAGGAGGAGGAGAGCTCAGGGTGCTAGCAGGCCAAGAACACGTGTAGACAGGTAGAAACAGCTTGGTCTGTCTGCTGCCCACAGGCACACCCAGGAGAAAGTCACCTGTAGGCCTTACTCAGGATCCAGGAGTCAGCCAGATCAAACAGTTGTAAGGAAGAGAAACAGTTTCTCTTTTCCTGCCTTGGGGCTGGGGGAGGCGGGGGCAGGGGAGGGGGGGGACTGCTTCAGCAATTTGCGTAATTGGCCCTTGTGAGAAAGACCCCTGGGAGTCCAGTGCTGAAGGGAGCTGATTTTAGCCACATCAATTAGTCATTCTCCCACTTCATGGGCTGTCTGTGTGTGGTTTCTAAACAGGCAGGATTTGTTTAACAAAATAATCAGCATCTCCACTTCCTCCGAATCATCCTTGAATCTAAAGATCATTTGAAAAAAAGCTAGGTCATGCTATGATGCACACCTAGGAGTGTCTTATTTCCATTTTCCTCATTTCAGAGGGGAAAAAATAGGTAGAGCCTTGATGCACAAATTTGAAAATCAAGCCAACATTCCCCTGTGTGCCCCAGCCCCTTCCAGTGCACCCTCCAGCCCTGTAGTCCTTAGAGCTGCTTCCTACAGTATTCATGACTTAGAACAGCCCATTCTTGAAGCTGGTTCAACCATCTGCCTGTCCACACTCTCTGGTTTGGGCTGGATCCCCAAGGAAATGGGTTTGGCTGCCTCAGGCTGTGGTCTAGGCACAAAGGGAAACTGAAGTCTGAGTTCTGGGCAGACGTTATCAGGAGACAGGAAACCACTCGTGGCTTAATTCCAGGGGCCGGCAAGGTCAGGCAGTGGGTGAGTGGCTGTGGGCAGAGCCTGGGGATGTCTCTAAGGTAGCAGTGTCCTGGGGGTCTGCATCTTGGAGGTGCTGGGTCTTTGGATGAGAGGCACCTGATAGAAGCTCCGCTCCATTCAGTCATTCAATATTCATTTACCCAGTGACGCCCATGGCTCACCTCCTTTGCTTCTTCATGAATTAATAATGTTTATTTTATGGTATCGCAGAAACCAGACATAGCCTAATACTGACAAGTCTGGGAATGGTAGATGGTATAGTGTCGGGGAAACAGCACTAGCTGTTGAGTCAGGATGGCTTGGGTTCAAATCCTGACCTGGCCAATTTTACCTTAAAGGGTAGCTTAGCCTCCTTGAGTCCCTGCAGTTCCCTGCAAGGGGGCCATTCTCATGTGTTCCTTGAGGAGCTATGTGAAGATCACAGATGATATGTGGAAAACACTTGATACAGTGCTTCTCACATCGTAAGGGCTCCATATATTGGGAGTTATCATTTTGTGTTTGTCATAGCAAGGAGTGGGTGAACTAAGGAGCCTAAATGAGCCTTCCCATGCAGAGGCTGAGAAAATGAAGAGTTACTGCTCTAGAAGACAGGTGGGAGGGTGCCACAGGCAGGCTGTTGTTCGCCCTGTTTTGCCTTGGGCAGACATTAATGCCCTGTCCCCACACTCCTTTCACACCCACTGGGAGATGGCTTCTGAGGTGTGGCTCCAGGCCAAGGCCAACTACTGGGGTTTGCCTGCGGGCTGTAACCTCTTTACCACAGTCACCCTGAGCAGAAAGTCAAGCTAGTAATTCGGAGAGCTTGTGTGCTGACACCTTTTTGATGAGGTAAAAGGATCTGACTCAAAGCTAGCCTTCAACAGTGAAAATTACTAGTGAGAGGCGGCTTTGGGCTGTCTCTTCAGTCAGGAACGCATTTGAAACGAAGTTTGAAAGGTTCTGAACTCTTCTAGATGGTTCTGAATAGACACTCCCCACGGTCCATGCCCTGGGAAGGGGTAGACTCAGCTATGAGCATCCTGGCTGGCCCAAGCAGCAGGGCTTCTGTGCCTAAGCACCTCTGTCACACCTGGAATGTCCCAGGAAGAGGGAACTCGCCCCGCTCAGCCTCCTCCAGGGCAGTTACCTGCTTCCCTCTCTCCTGACATCACCTGAAGCCCAGCCCTGCCCTGGCTTAGGAGACAGGAAGGGAGCCCAGTCCTCAGCTTCCTTCTCCAACTGCAGTTCAGCCTGTCAGAGCTGGCAGTGAGGACCCAGGAAGTGCATTTTCTGCCTCTTCTCAAGGGGAAGTCCATAGTTTTAGTGATCAGCAGAGAGCCCCATCGACTAAAAAGACCTAGCACCAATGTTCACCACCAGGTGCACGATACTGAAAGTAGATCATTAATAATAAGTATTCTACCTGACAGCAAGTGGGTATGGGGCGACAGCCAGGGGAGCCTTGGTTTCTGATTCCTTCCTAATGTGGTTGCTGCTGGGCAGCTCTGCTGCTTGTTGGACAATCAGGTTGCTGCCCTGACTGGTAGTATATGGTGGGGTGTGGGGATCACAGCCATGGCATGTGTTGGCAGATATTCAGCCCAGCTCAGGTCCTTTTTAAATGACACTTCCCAATGCACAACCTTTTCCCTGCAACACCGGCGCTTCAAAGACCCAGGAAAGAAAACACTGAAAATGAAGCCAGCCTGCTGCTTCCTGACCCTGGACTGATCCTTCCATATTCCAGTACCGCAGTCACGTCTGCAAACATCCATTCTATTAAAGCAGTATGCAGATGTAGGTCAGAATATACAGAGCAGTAGATGTGTAGAAGGGAAAAGTCTAGCGATCTAGTGTACAACATGAAGGCTAAAATAAAAAAAAAAAGCAGTATGCATTTTGTGAGAGGTACTTAGAAAAGCAGCAAACCCTGGAAAATGAAGTACGAGGCACACTGGTTTCACTTGATCAAATCAGCCTCTGAGGCTGTATTGTGAGGGGCAGGGAAAGTCGGAACCCTCAAACATTATTTGGAGGAGTTCATGGGGTTTGAAATAATTCCGTAAGACTGATAACACTTTAATGAGTCCATAAGCAAGAATGAGATTAGATAAAATTGTTGTAGATTCACTGACTAATCATGGAAAATAGGTAATTTCAGTGAAAAGAAGGGAGCATGCTGTGGGCGTAGATAACGATGGACACCGCGATACCATGCAAAGGCTCAGGTTTTTCTCCTAGCATTTTGGATGCCTCACCTATGTGTAACTGATAATAATCTGTTTCTTTGTGGCAAAAACCAGGTGCAGCCTTTTCCACACATTAGCTCATCAATTCCTAATAACAGTCATACACAGGAGATATTATTTTCCCCCTTCCTCAGATGGCAGAACCGGATCAGAGAAGTTTAGAAACTACCCTCAGTCACCCAGTAGGGAATGGAGCTCAACTGTGAACCTTGGGACTCCTGACTGAAATCTGCTCTTTTTGACTGGCTGACCATATAGCTTCCTAAGGACAGCAAGGGAGACAGCGGAGGGAGGGAGGGAGGGGAGGGGGGAGGGGAGGAGAGGGGAGGGCTGGTCACAGTCCAGATTGCTGGACTCCACCCCTAGATAGAGTTTCTAATCTCTTAAGTCTGGGCTGGAACCTGAGAATTCGCATTTCTTAGCTGTTCCCAGATGTTGCAGGTCTGGGGACACCACTGAGGACCACAGCTAAGTATAAACCTGCCTTTCTTGGAATGCAGTAATAGTATTGCAGAGAAGCTATTTTAACATACGTTTTCTTATTCTTACATTAAATAAACGATGAACAAACAAGTACAGTTTTGTTTAATGATGAGCTGTCAAGTTTTCCTTTGTTGTAAAAGTAGAGATTTCACCTACCGCACAGGTTCAGTAAGCCCTGGGGGACACCTCACTTACCAGCAACCATCTGCAGGAACCACGTTTTTTCCTGTGTGAAAGGCCCTCTGAGTGCTGGCGAGTGGCTAACATCCAGTCTGTCTCAGAACTCAACCTATTTGGAGAGTGGGTGTTTCCTGGGTATTTGTAGCTGGCTTGTGCCCAAGTTGGAACTCACCCATGGATAAAGTGTTACTGAAGCACTGCAGCGGCTGCAGGCTGAAGGATGTTTCACTTCCAGGTCTGGCTGCCAGGATGTGAGGCCCCGGTTGAGGAATGCGGTTAGAATTCCATGCAGTCGAGACTTCTTCCCCTGAGCCCTGTTAGGCTCTGCCTCTCCCATTTCCACTTTCCCTCCATTCTTGCCAAAGCTGTTTACATCCTCTAGCCAATGCTGTCTAATAGAAACATATCGTGAGCCACATACATAATTCAGTGTTTTTAGTAGTCACATTAGAAACACGAAGCAGGTAAAATTAATTTTAAGAATATCTTTTTATTTAACCTGATATTTAAAAAAAATCATTTCAACATGTAATTAGTATAAAAGCTATGGATAAAATATTATACATTATTTTTCCCCTATGAAGTCTGCAAAATCTGGTGTTATTTAACACTGACAGCACATATCAGTGCAGAACAGCGATATTTCAAGTGGCCACTAGCCACATGTGGCTGGCAGCTACCATATGGGAAAGTGTAGCTCTTTCTACATTTGGAACTGCTTTGCAAGTTCAGAACCACTAAAAAGAACCAATATGTGAAAGGCAGAGACAGGCAAATATTCATAGCTAAGCTCTGGTTTTATGTTTATTAAACAGAGAGATGCAGGTAGCCAAAACAAGGCTGGGCCTCAGAATCAACTGGGACACCTGTTAAGAAGATAACTGTAGCCGGCACCATGGCTCACACCTGTAATGTCGGCACTTTGGGAGGCCAAGGTGGGCAGATCACTTGAGGTCAGGAGTTCAAAACCAGCCTGGCCAACATGCTGAAAACCCATTTCTACTAAAAAGACAAAAATTAGCCAGGCATGGTGGTGGGCACCTGTCTGTAATCCCAGCTACTTGGGAGGCTGAGGCAGGAGAATTGCTTGAACCTGGGAGGCAGAGGTTGCAGCTAGCTGAGATTGTGTCATTGCATTCTGGCCTGGGTGACAGAGTGAGACTCTATCTCAAAAAAAAAAAAAAAAGATAACTACCTGTACCTAACCCTAACCCTATACCTACTTAATCTAATGGGCTATGAGAGGAAAGGGAATCTGCATTTTTAATAAGCACCTCGGGTAATTTTGCTACATCCAGCCTAGGGCTTTCCACAGAGGAACATTTCTGAATCACCAGAGAAGTATGAAATCCCATCTGGGGTGCCAGGCTAGAGGCCGAACAGCACCCAGCTCTTCTTCCCGTCTGCCACACAGTCTAGTTTTACTCAGACTTGAAACCTGATTTGCATGGATATGTGTTCTTAACAGATAAACATTTTGATGATTCGTCAGGCTTAGGTTACATCCAGTTTGTAGGACAAATGCAGTTCACGTGGCTTTCCTAGCTTGCCATTTGGTTGAATTTAAAATTTCTGGGCCCCGTGTCTGTATCAAGATTTGTGTGCCAGTGCTGCCACCTTGTGATGGAAGAGACTGTTGACACAGGTTGGAATAAATATGGACTTGCCCTCTGCTGGTAAGGAGGCTAGAAACCCAGTGTATCCGCAGGTGCAGGGTTCTGCCCCATGTGGGCCTGTATTGATCAGAGGCACTGCTGACACTTTTTTTTTTTTTTTGAGACAGGGTCTGGCTCTATCACCTAAGCTGGAGTGCAGTGGCACAGTCTCGGCCAACAGCAACCTCTGCCTCCCAGGTTCAAGCGATCCTCCTACTTTAGCCTCCCAAGTAACAGGGATGGTAAGCATGCACAACCACACTTGGCTAATTTTTATATTTTTAGTAGAGACGGGTTTCATTATGTTGGCCTGGCAGGTCTTGAACTCCTGACCTCAAGAGACCCACTTGTCTTGGCCTCCCAAAGTGCTGGTATTACTGGTGTGAGCCACTGTGCCCAGCCACGGCTGTCATTCTAAAGCAGTGGTTCTCCAGATGTCTTCCCTGGGCAAGCAACAACAGCATCCCCTGAGAACTCATTAGAAATGCAGATTCTTGAGCTGTGCTCCAGGCCTACTGATTAGAAATCCTGAGGACAGGTTCAGAATCTGTGTATTAACAAGTCCTCCAGCTGATTCCAATACACAATAAAGTTTGAGAACCACTGCTGTAACCTAAAACAATGATTTGTGCTCTTTTCGAGGCACAGATGCAATTAACCTCATGGACAGTTGCCCTAAAACAAAGGTAAAAGCACACAATGTGCCCAGACTTTTGTGACCACTTTTGGAGAGCTTATAGACCACATGAGGTTGGATCCCTGCTCCCAATCCTGCCTTAATGGAGCTGGAGGGAAGGGGCTGGGATGGAGGTACAACAGGACATCCTTCACACATTTGGCATCAAGACAGTCTGGTTTAAGGCTCTTGGTTATGAGAGCCACTGACAGCATGTAAAATGGCTTTGTCTAGATTAGAAAAAGGTGCCTTTGAGTTCTGGAAACATCTCATTTTAAAACACTAACATATTCTCTAAAAAAATCTCTGTTACACTCAGTGGATTATTAATGGAAAATTATCAATTATTTTTCAATGATTCATCTCACTATATATAGTATAGTATAGAAAGTACTATAGATGTAAGCTGAAAGCTTAATAATATCATCTAGGTAAAGTAACAAATATCAGGTGACAAACTGTAAGATGGAGACTAAATTGAGCAGTGTTCTAATAACAAAGGGGATGGATTTCTTTATATACTCACCAATCATCATCAGTCAACTCCTTGTTTGGAAGCGCAAGTAAACCACAGCACAATAAAAATGATATGATGTCAGAGTACCATGCTGCTGATCATTGTAAGCTGAAGAACAGTATGAAATACCCCATTAGACACTACATTCATCCGTCATAATACAGTGATTTTGTTAAAGCAAGATGTCTTGCTGCTGTGTGCTTAAACATTATTATAATAAACATACAGACTGCCCACCTTTGGAGACTACAAAGAAGAACATATTTCAAAACAGTGAAGATGTCTATGATGTGAATAGCGCTCCCTTTGAACAGCACCTTTGTGCACTGCACAACTGAGCAACTGTACTTGGTGGTACTGGTGCTTTGCAGGCTACAGGTCTATTGGTTGTATCCTCGTCAGAAATGAGGTTGTGGTTCTAGATTTCCCCTCATCATTAAACCTAATAGGAAATTCAAATGAAGATAGTGAAATATGCAAACTGAAGATTTTGCCAGTCCCTGTGACTCTCCTTAGAGATATATTCTGAGTGTCAGCAAAATCTCGAGACTTAATGGCTTGCAAATAATACGGTATCAGAAAAAGAATCCACTAGTGAAGTGAAAGTGTGGCAGGGAGATCAAGCTTCCTTTTTGTTTTATAAAATATGACTGTGAAGAAAACTTTTCATTAAGCCAAAGATAGATCTAAAAGGACTTTCTAAATCTTGAAAGCACGGCGACAAAGTGAGGAAGTGGTGAGGAAGTGAGACAAGGGTCCAGCTAGAGCTCAGTGCTGGGATCGATCTGCTGTGTGTTTATGTCAGGTCTCTTTCAGGCATCCCAAAACAGTTTCCCAATGCTGGTATGAATTGGCCTCTGATTGCAGGTGATTTAATCACCATCCCCAGACCCCAGCAATAGGCTGACCGAACAGGGAACTCACAGAGTCAGGATGCAGCAGGGCTAGGCCAAGCTTCTTCCTCCCCTAATGGTTCCCTAGGTTCATTTGTGGGGACTTAAAATATTTTTTCTCCTTACATATTATGCAGTAAAAGGCAACTTCTTCCAAAAGAGCAAGCTTTTGTTCCCTGTGGGCTGAGGTCCCCGGAGTATGCAGAGCTGGAGTTATCATCTGGGGAGTGGTTAGTCTTCCCTTGTTTCTGAATCCAAGAAAACCACTGCTGCATAACTGGCCCGCCCAGAACTTCCTCAAAACACATAGTCAGTGTTGCCACTTAAAAGGAAACGGTAACACTGACTGTGTTTTGAGGAAGCTGCCCCTCAAGAAAATCCCACAGTTTCCCAAAGTCCTGCAATTGCCTACACTCAGCCTCCCTGTCCCATGATGACACTTCCTAAAGCCTGTGTGGCCTACTAGGTGGTGGTGTCTGCGACTTGCCTGGTCTTTGTGAGACATCGAATCCCTCCAGAGCTGCACTCACTCTCCGGGCACCATTGCTTCACCTCCAGACCAGTCAGCAAGGCCCTTCCAGCAAGGCTGGTGCAATCCCCACTGGTTTACTTAGTGTTCTGGGCATTCTCAGATCCTCCAGGGCACTCTAAATATCCCCGGCCTGATCTTACCAGAGACACCAATCATCTGCAAAGGCCAACTCAAGCTCCATGATTTTCTCTTCTCTCATCTCTCCTCCCTCCAACTCTTCAGTGTTACCTCTTACGCCCCGCTCAGTGGTGTCAGGCGGCTCCTCCGGGGAGGTACATGTCTATGTCATTTTGTTTTCCAGGGGGCAGAAGAAATGACTTAGTTGCATCTTTACCTCTGAGAATCTCAAGGGAGCACTTCTTCCTCAGAAAGCACAGGGCACAAGGACACCTTTCTGTGGATCTCTTCTGTGATGAGCTCAATTACGTGTCCCCTCATTCAGTTATATGCCCCTATAACTGAAGGCATAGCCCCGGTTCCTCAGATTGTGTTGGTATTTGGAGGCAGGGTCTTTACAGGGGTAATTAAGTTAAAATGAGGTCTAGGATGAGCTCCGATCCACCATGAGTGGTGTCCATACAAGAAGAGGAGATTAGGACACAGGCATAGAGAGGGGATGCCGTGTGACATGAAGATGGCCATTGGCAAGCCAAGGAGAGAGGCTGCGGAAGAAACTAACTGATACTTTGATTTGAATGTCAGCCTCCAGGAACTGTGAGAAAACGAATTTCTGTTGCGTAAGCCACTGGGTCTTGTGTACTTGGTTATGGCAGCCCTTGTAAACGAATACACCTTTATCCCTAGGATGAGCCTTGTTTTGACATGTGCAGCTAGAGATCGTTACTAATAAGAGGCTCCCATATGATAAGGAAGACATAGCAAAATATTAATTGTTGACTCTAGGTAGTTAATGCATGGGTATATCCTTCAGAGTCCAGTTAGGAGACAGGAGCCACGTAGCTATCGGAACTGGGAAAGTTTTATTTTATTTTATTTTTTATTTTTTCTTCAGACAGATTCTTGCTCTCTCACCCAGGTTAGAGTGCAATGGCGCGATCTCGGCTCATGGCAACCTCTGCCTCCTAGATTCAAGCGATTCTCCTGTCTCACCCTCCCAAGTAGCTGGGATTACAGGTTCCTGCCACCACACCCAACATTTTTTTTTTTATTTTGTATTTTTAGTAGAGACAAGGTTTCACCATGTTGGCCAGGTTGATCTGGAACTCCTGAACTCAGGTGATTCACCCACCTCGGCCTCCCAAAGTGCTGGGATTATAGGCATGAGCCACCACACATGGTTGGGAAAGTTTAATATAGGATGCTGAGTGTTAAGGGACTAGGTACTAACAGGTAGAGACTAAAGAATAGCAGATTCAGGGAGCAGCCTCCATCTGCAGGGCTGAGGCAGAGCTCCAGGGAAGGAACAAACCAGGAAGGGCATCTCTGGAGCGGGAGGGCAGGTGTGGCCCACTGGATGGTGGAGACGTTTGCTGGGTGCTGCTAGCCAGTGCTGGGAAGCAGGGAGCCGTGTCCTGGGATGCTGGTGGAGCTCAGTGTGAAGCTGCCCACAGGCTGCTGCTGCAACCTGCTGGGTGGACACCACTGGGTGTCCTTCATGCTCCTGGCTAATGCGTGCCCCAGGAGCAAATCTGGGAGAGCATCGCAGGACCAGGCGCAGAAGCCCCTTCCTCCTCCAGTGTCCTCCAACAGCCTCTGTTGACCAAACTTAGCATCATGCCATCTGTCAAGAACAAACATTCACAGAGAACAGCTCCAGGATCACCAGATGTGGCCAAAGGGGGTGCATTTGGAGCTGAGAGACAATACATGGATAACTGGCACAAGGGGTGTTTGATAGACACGTGTCTGACATAGTCAGCTCTGGTGAATGCTTTCTAAATTTCCCTGAGGAGGGGAAAAGAGGGAAAGTTTGGAGCTTTATAGGAAGATACGCTGCCATCACATCCTTTTGTCATTTCGGGTTAGACAGTTTCAGCTTCAGATCCAACCATCTTGAGCATTCTCTGGGTTTCTCAGAAGGACTTTAGCCTTCATCATTAGAGTGTTTGAAGGGCCCTTGCTGAACATTGAACAAAGCTTGTCAGAACATTCCCTTGCTTCTCAAGGCCCCTAGGAAGGGTGAGGTCTACTGGGAGTGGGAGGGTCGGGGGGGCATGAGATGTAAACAGGATGGGATCGTCCAATCCCACTTTTTCCTGACGTGAGGTCAAAGGTTGGAGCTGTCCTAGGCCACTTGCTCATAATGGATGGACTCATAGTGTCCCTGGAGCCCAAGGAGGGCAGGGACACAGACTCCCAGACTCCCAGAATGGCAGGGTTGAGAGAACCCACAGGAGTAAGTGCATTCCTTTACACATACCCAGGGAGGCCAATGATGGATTAGAGGGATATGTGCTGTGAAGATTTCCTTGAAGTTTCTCATAATTAATTGAAGGTTCTGCTGATGAGCCAAATATTATTAGGGTTATGAAGACTTTTTTTTAAAGGAGCGCTTCTGAAAATATATTTTGATTTTCTCTTCCTGAGCAAAGTTAGTCTGGATCCAGCCTTTCCTGATGGCCCCCCATCCAGCTGATCACATTCCGATGTTGCTCCAGCTTCCTAGCGGTGTGACAGCTCATGCTAGTACAGTCCAGGGACCACAGGGCACTTCCTCTCACTCCCCCGCCTTTGAACGAGACTTCTCCCACCATTCAAATCTTTAGTTCTTTGCCTTCACCATTAGGGGACTTCCTGAATATCCTCGATAATAACTGAAAGCAGGGGATTTTCCCACTCAATTTGATCCAGTGAGCCTAATTCCATGGCTGCATAGCTGATGGAATAGTTGGTTGTGACCTCTCACTCACCGATATGGTTTGGCTGTTTGTTCCCACCCAAATCCCATCTCGTATTGTAATCCCCATTTGTCCAGGAGGGACATGGTGGGAGGAGATTGGATTTCCCCCAGGCTGTTCTCGTGATAGTGAAGGGAGTTATCTATCTATGAGATCTGATGGGTTATAAACGGCAGTTTCCCCTGTGCTGGCTCCTCTTTCCTCCTGCCTAGTGAAGAAGGTACTTGATGCTGCTTCTCCTTCTGCCATGATTGAAGGTTCCTGAGGCCTCCTGCCATGTGGAACTGTGTGTCAATTAAATCTCCTTGCTTTATAAATTACCCAGTCTCTGGTATGTCTTTATAGCAGCATGAAAACAAACGTATACACCCCCTTCTAAGCAGATTGTCAGTCCACCTCACCTACCTGTGGCTTGGGAACCTTACCTCCCTCAGAACCCAGAGCTCAGGGGCAGGGGGTCCATCAGTTGGAAGCTTAGCCATGTGGGTTGAGGTCATCTTAACCCATCCTGAATCCAAGGAAATCTAAGATCTGGGACTGGTAGTGAAGATCAGATGCTCTTAGGAGGGCATCCTACCTGACTCACTTTCCCCCTTCTCTGTGCTTTCAGAGACTTGGGGCTGAGGCTGGATAACTCCATCAGCCCTTGGACTCAAATTTCGGTTCTCAAATTTCGGTGAACCTAAGAAACACAGTGGGGGCTTTGTAGCAATGCAGATTCCTGCACTTTTGGTGCTGCAATTTCCATGCCACACATCTGGGGTGGGGCCTGGGAATGTGTCTATTTCAAAACTTATTTGTCCAACAAACATAAACGGAGTATGTGCTCTGTGCCAAGCAATGGCCTAGCCCTAAGCATATACCCAAGAAGAAAACAAAAATTCTTCACCCTAGACTGAAGCTTCCATTCTAGTGTGGGGAAGTGCAAGTGAAAAAAAGAATAAGGATATCAGGTTAAAAGATAAAAAATGCTATGGGAAAAACTGAGCAGGGATTGGGAGCAGGTGCAGTTTTCAATGGGGTCATAAGAAGAGGCCTGGCTGAGAAGGTGATCTTGAAACAAGGTCGTGAAGGCACGGGGAGCAAGCCTCACAGATTCCTGGGTAGAGCCTCTGCAGTAGGGAGGATAGCTGGTTCTCGGAGCAGCGAGGACACCAGAGTGGCTGATTAGAGTGACCCAGGGAAAAGCTGTATGAGACCTGGCCAGAGAGGAAGCATGGGGGCCATTTCCAAGTCTGGTGGCCTTGTTGGCACTTGGGCTTTAACCCTGAATGATTCAGAGCAGCTTTACCTGAGTTTGCCATGCTGAATCCAGTGCATCAGAGTCATAGGGAGGGGCATGTGTGAACCACCTGTTTTAGCCTTCCCATGAGTAGCTCAACCCAGTCCCCATTCTGACACAATTACTATTATGTTCAGCAGAATCACCAAGGCTATTGTGTTGAGGATAAACTGTAATGGGTCAAGGATGGCAATGAGGAGACCTTTAGGAGGCTGTGACAGTCACTCAGGGAGACAGATGGGAAGGCTGGAGTCATGGCGAAAGGAGATGAAGCCTGAGAATCTGCAGGTGCTTCTCTAGGGGATTCCCAGTTGCTGCACCTGTGCACTGGCTTAGAGCTCATGGAAGCAAACTTCTAGGGGTGGGTGCTGCTGCCAGCCTTGCCTAAGTTTGCCCTGCTGCATCCAGGGTGCCCTGGGGCACAGTGGGGAGTGCAGGGTGAAGCAGTATGTTTAGCCCTAGAAGAACCCAGGAACTTACCCCATGCCCATGCCACCCACATGCTTACAACAGAGTATTATCGTTGATAAATCCTGGTCACACTGATGCATTTCCTCTTGGAGCCAGAGATGTGGGTTCTCTGATGATTCTCCGAGTCCAGGATTTACCCAGTTCAATGTGTACCTCATTAGCACCCATGCTCTTTTTGGGAAAAGGTAAAGTCAGGAACTGATTTAAAGATGACCAGGCCCCCGTTATAGGTTGAACTAGGTCTTCCCCAAATTCCCATTACCTCGGAATGGGACCTTATTTGGAATTGAGTCTTTGTGGACGTAATTAGTTAAGATGAGGTCACACTGGAGCAGGGCAGGGCCCTACTCTGATAGGACTGGTGTCTTCATAGAAAGGGGAAATGGAGACAGGCATACACACAGGGAGAATTCCATCTAAGTTTTAAAATAGGGTGATGCATCTACACCAAGGAACACCAAAGACCGCTAGCAAACCATGAGAAGCCAGGACAGAGGCTTGGAACAGATTGCCCTCATAGCCCTCAAGGAAACAAACCTGCAGAGACTTTGATCTCAAACCCCTAACCTCTAGAACTGTGGGATCGTAAATTTCCATTGGTTAAACCACCTACCTGGTCTGTGGTACTTTGTTGCTAGGCAACCCCAGCAAATTAATATACTCTTATTATCTGAGACCAGAAACTCCCCAGCCATCCCCCCAGCTCACCTCTCTGCACTGGTTCCAGATCTGCCGGCCCTTGCAGATGGCAGCCTCCCCATCTGAATGTGAGCAGGATGTAGCAGAAGGCTCCAGACACTGCATCACTGCTTCAGTGAGAAGGCTGTTCTGTGTTACTTAGAATAGGACTGCTGTGCTCTGGTATTTTATCAACAGCATCTTTCAGGACTCTCTGGCGAACTCTGTGCTTATGCCCCTACTTAGAGGTTTTTAGAGATGTGTTTAGCTTATCATTCATGCTTGGGTAGTTGGCTTTCTTCTTTCACTATGTATATATGCTGGGCTAAAAAGTGTGCATTTGGCATGATGAAAGTAATTTGAGGTTTATTCACTTAAATATATTTCCAGATGGGTTTCTGCAAGGCTGAGGCCATGGTTAACTGACAACAGTCCATTGGCTGTAAAAATATCCAAAGCATTCAGAAGCGTTTGAGGGCATTGCTGGTATTCATCCTCACTTCTCTCTCAGTAAGAACGCTCCCAGCCAGGCGCGGTGGCTCACACCTGTAATCCCAGCACTTTGGGAGGCTGAGGCAGGCAGATCACAAGGTCAGGAGTGAGACCAGCCTGGCCAACATGGCGAAACGCAGAGTCTACTAAAAGTACAAAAATTAGCTGCTGTCTCTACTAAAAATACAAAAATAAGCTGGGCATGGTGGCGTAGGCCTGTAATCCTAGTTACTCAGGAGGATGAGGCAGGAGAATCACTTGAACCCAGGAGGCGGAGGTTGCGGTGAGCTGAGCTTGAGCCACTGCACTCTAGCCTGGCAACAAAGCAAGACTCTGTCTCAGAAAAAAAAAGAACACTCCCTCTCATCTGTGTATTAGAACTTTGTTCTACATTAGCAGCTGCTCAGCATCCTTCCGAGGCCTGAAAGGAAGTTTGCAGCCACAGAACCTCCTAAGACTCGCCAGCCGCTCAGTGTGGCGGGAGCATTCTGCAATGCTGTAGACCCTGGACCTGATGGGGTAGAATCAAAAGTGACGGTGAAACACATTCACTAGAACAGCTAAGGTTTAAAAGGCTGGAGATAGTAAGTGCTGTGGAGAAACTGGACCGCCTCTACATTCCTGGTGGGAATGCAAAAGGGTTAGGTAGCCCTTTTGGAAAACAGTGTGGCACTGCCTCATAAAGTTAACCAGACATTTACCATATACCCCAGCAATCCCACTCCTTAGCTATTTACCGAAGAGAACTAAAAAGCTATCTGCACAAAAACGTATACAAATTGTTCCTAGCAACTTTATTTGTAAAATTCCAAACTGGAAACAATCCAAAGGTCGGCCAATTTGTGAATGGATAAACGTGTGTGGTATCCCCATACCCCGGAGCAAGACAGGAAGACATGCAACAACGTGGCTGAATTTCAAAACATGATAGACACTAAGCGAACAAAGCCAGACTTAAAAGACTGATTGCGTTTGGAAAACTTGCTGGAAAAGGGAAACCTGGTAACAGCTGAGGGGTTGCCTGGGGCTGTGTGGTCACAGGAGACCATGAAGAACAATGAAGTAGGAGGGAACTTGTAGGATGATGGAACTGTTCCATGTCGGTTATGATGGCAGTTAAATGGTTCTGTACAATTACCAAACTCTCTCAAACTGGGCACTTAACCTTGGTGCATTTTATTCTATGCCAATAATCCTCTCAACAACAACAACAACAAAAAGAGGGGTGGAAGATAAGGTGACAGCCGGCAAAAATAGCGACAAAAATCAGACTATCGAACCAAGACTCCACCACAGTCCAGGGCTTGAATTCCAAGTGGCAGGAGCCCAGTCTCTTCCACCTCTGCCGCTGCTGAGTGGACGTTCAGCCCAAACGCCCCGCTTTTGTGAATCCGGCAGTGCAGAAGCGCCTTCTAGCCAAAGCTGCTACCTGCATTTTTGCTGCCGGGGCCCGGCGCTCCGAAGGTGGCTGCCACCTGTGTCACTGCCATTTCCCTGGGGCTGCGGCACTGCGCCTCACCGCCCACTTCTGCCGGATTTGCACTGGGACCAAGATTTTCGGAGTTGGGGTGGAGGTTTCCTTCTCCTATGCCCCACCCAGGTGTCTTGCTGAGTGTTGTACCTACGCTCAGGTGCCAAGCACCGCTGCCCCATCGAGCAGGTGCCTCTCGGATGCGCTTCCTCCTCGCCCCGCTGGAGGGCCAGGGACTAAAGTAGGCTTGGGGGCAACCAGAAGCTTCTCGGGCTTTCACTCGGGCTCTGTTTGCTACCCACCCCCTCCCCCCGCCATCACCACCACTACCTTCCTCCCGACTCTAGTCCTGCCCGCCCCCAGCCCCTTGACGTCCTGCAGCCGCAGCACCATCGCTCCTCTCCATCCCCCCACTCCGAGGCCAGCCACTTTATTTTCCTTCCCTTGCCCAGCGAAGGATCAGCCTCTGTTCTCTCCCCTCTCCCAGGCTTGCTTGCAGATTTCCGCCCCCAGGGCAGCAGGCGAGTCTGCTCCTTCGCCCCCCGCCCCTTTGGCTCGCTTTCTCCCACTTCCCACCGCAGACGCCTCCTCCGGGAAGGCCTCGCTATCCCTGGATGAGAAATGGAAGGATTACAGCCGTGCATATTTTCCCGCAGGAAAATACGTTTTCCTCACCCCACGGCCGCCATGGCACCACCTAGGAAAGGGGCCTGACCGTCCAGATAGTTTGAGGCCCTGCTTGGTCCCAGGCTCCACAAGGGGAGGCATTATACATATATTTGGGCAGTGCCAGATTCAACCATCTCTTTTATGAATTTTGAATTTTAGACATCTTTATTTTACTCTTTTAAAATGAACACATGCAGGTGGTAAACTGAAGCGGTTTAAAAGGGTGTTCAATATAGGCCAGTCTCTCTCCTTGTCCACTGCCCAGAAGAAATCCTTCCTGCCATTTCCCAGGCATGAATAAGTTTGTCTACATAAACAAATGAGACAACCCATCAGTCTTCCCTTTGTTCCTTTAATATACTGTGTCTTGGGAAATCTTTCTACATCAATACAGGGAGAGTTACTTACTGCGTGCCTTAGAGCAAAGGCTCTCTAGATGTGGTCACCAGACCAACTGCATCAGCATCTTCAGGGAACTTGTTGGAGTTACACATTCTTAAGCCCCATTTCGGACCAGTTGAATCAGAAACTGGTGTGAGACTTGTTGGTGAGTGTTTTAACAAGCACCTCATGCTCAGATTTGGAGTACGGTGAGGAAAAGATTTCCATTGTTTTGATGTGCCATAATTTATTTAGCTATATTAAAAAGACAGTTGTTAATGAATCTGACAGTCACACTATTTAAAGATAATTTACATAAACCAATAAAAGGAGAAAGTCAAAACGAAGAACCACGTTTAACTCTGAGAAAAATTTCACAGGTTTCATGTGGACTTGTTTATTACTACAAAACCCGTGAGGTCATATTTAGTGATTAAGTGTATCCAGGTTGATGAGCCATTAAATCTCTTATGCAAACACAGTTTTCAAGAGGACAAATGCGATCCTTTAAAATAAGCATATGTGTAGTTTCCAGTAACAAACATCTGTGGTCTCAAAGTTATAGGTCAACAGTCCCATTAGATAATTGTGAAAACAAACCTTTACGTATAGGAAAATTTTTGGCTCTTTTTAATAAACGGATTTCGACAGAAAATTAGCTTCATCTGCACAAGATACAGAAAGAAGTATAGACTTATTTTAATGTTGCAGTAATTGGCTGGTAGATATTCTCTAACTTTTCCCTTTAATCTTTTAAAACAATGGATCACGGCTAACCAGAAGCTCTACTTATCAAAGGCACTTGTATCCACAGCTTTTTCATTCAAAGCAGTCATAAGACCATTGAAACTTGTGGTCCATCATTTCAGACTATAATTTGAACCAAGAATGAATCAAAGCATTCTGGCTTACACTTTCCCACTTCATTCAGTCCTCTACGTAATGGGCATTTAGACTGCTTGCAGGTATTGCCTAACCAAGTCATTGCTTCAGTGGTCAGTTTCTACACATGCACAATTATTGTGGAGGATAGGTTCTCAGAAGCAAAACTAATATGTCAAAGGTTATGTGGATTTTACATTTGAGGAGTATTGCCACATTTAAAAAAAGAGGTTGTTGCAATTTACATGGTATATTTTAATGTACATTTTCTACATCCTTGCTAACATCTTGTGTGTTTTGTTTTAATTTTAAAAACATTTAAATATTTTGCTTGTGTGCAAGGCAAAGGAGAGGTTTCCTACTGTCATTTATTTCTTTAATTACGAGCCATTTGGGTGTCTTTTTCCATTTATGCTTCTTTCCCAATCTTCTATGGGACTACAGGTTTGTTTGTTTTTTACTAATTTGCAAGTGCTCTTTATATGTTAAGTAAACAAGTCCTTTGACATCTGTGTTACAAATAACTTTTTTCTTAGTTGTTTTATCTTTTAATTTTTTTCATCCAGAAAACTTTAACTTTTATATGGTCAAAATGGTCAGTCATTGTCTTTATGGCTTCTAGTTTTCGATGATACTTTGAAAACATTTCTTTTCTTCAAGGTACAGAAAAATTCACTCATATTTTCTCCTGGAATTGAGAGGCTATATGACATAGTGATTAAGTGTATGGGCTTTGGAGTTAGGCTGCCTGTGTTTAAATCACATGTGCTGTGTGATCTTGGCTAACTTACTTAACCTCTCTGGACTCAGATGCATCATTTGTACCTATCACGCAGGGATATTGTGAGGTAATGCTTGACATATGGTAAATGCTGAATTAATGTTATTTCTTGTTATTTTTAATCCAGTGCCTTTCTGACTTTTCTTATTTTAAGTCTTTAGTCATTAGAAGTTAGTTTTCATGCAGGGAGTAAGCCAGGGATCTAGCAATTGTTTCCCAAATTAAACAATGGAAAGGAAGAGGCAACATTATTATTAGTAGTAGATGCCACTGTCCTACAAATTAAAAAACCTAAAAAATATAGGAGATTGTGACAACGTGGCTTATTACAATAATTAGTAAATTTTCTATACAAAAATTAGACAGAAAAGTAATGGGAGAAATGTCTTCCCAAGGTCATTTGTTGATTGATCTCTTTTCTCACTGATTTGGAAAGCCAACATTACTAGACACTAAATTCACATTTGTATTTGAGCCTGTTTATTAACTTTGTATTTTTTATTGGCTTAACAATTTCTTATTAAACACTAAACTGTTCAATTATTTAGCTTTAGAATTCATTTAAATAGGTAGTAGAGTTACTTCTTTGCATTATTCCTTTGTTTCATAATTTCCTATCTATTATTACATGTATATTTTTCCATATGAATTTAGGATTTTAAATTATAAATTAATAGGGGAAGAATTGACATCTTTATATTATTTCTCTCTTATCTAAGAACAAGATATTTTCCTTAGACAAGTCTTCTACTCAGAGGAAACATACATTTTTCTTTATTAAAGGTTTGCACATTTCATGTTAGTTTTTGTTCTTGTGGCTGTTGTCTATTGGTTCTTTTCTTTCATTAGTTTTCTGCCTACTTTTTACATGTAGGAAAATGATTAATTATTGTGATTTAGCCACTTTGCTTAATTCTCTTAGATGTTGATAGTTTCCCAGTTGATTCTTTTGGAGTTCAATGATATGTACAAATAATAATAATGCTGCTTCCTCATTTCCAGTGTTTAAATTTTATTTTGTTTCTTTTGTCCAATTGTGTTAACAGAGCCTCCAGAATGATGTTAAATCATGGTGTTGATGGGGGCATTCCATGTGGGCTTCTGAATTTGTCTAGAGTTTTGCCAGTTAGTATGGTGCTGGATTTGGTTTGAGAGACTTCTCTAAATTGTGGGCATTCTCTGGTGGCCTTTCAAGTCTATTTCCCTTTTCTGTTGTTAGTAGTCCCTAAATCTTGCTTTGGGAGTGACCATCCATTTCTTATTCTCAGTCCTCTGGTTCTGGTAAGAGGAACTCCATTTGTACCTGTGGAGAATTAAGTCTCCCCTAGATTCCTCAGTTCTCTTATTCAGAAGCTGTAGCCCCCTGAGATGCAGAAATGTGTATAATATTAGGATAGGAAATGTTTGCCTTCTCTTCTAGCAATGTTTGACTTTTTATGCTGTGAGAATTAGGTCTGTAGCCATTTGTCTGATTAATTACTCTGATCAAAAGGGATAATAACACCTTTTTTTGATCTCCCTAGGAAGGGCAAATGTTTACAGTTCAGACTATTCCCCTAGGTTAGCCACAAAGAGTGGAGTACTAGCTCCCTAAGGATGCGCTGTTGCTTTTGATTTACAATTTTGGCAGAGAAGTCAGTTCCAGAAGGGTTCTTTTGGCCCTTCCAGTTATAATAGGTTGTCAATCCAGTTCCACAGGTCAGGGAACCAGTGTGGACATTCTGCCAGTTGCAAAGTTTATTCCTTCTACTCGCGCTGAGATGCAGGGTATAATCACAATGAGGGTCCATGTTGGACCCAATATAGGAGGGACTTGGGCAAGGATGATTCAGCATTTGATCTGCAGGAGCTCCCATACTGCAAGGGGGTCTCTGAAGATTCATGTAAATCAAGACCCAGTATCTAGTAACTCCTGGGAGGTTTGTATATTCCCCTCTCTCCCATCACAATTACCAGGGTAAATGGCCACTGACTGCTCTGAGAAAGCTTTGGTAGATAATTCTTATTATATTCTATGACTACTTTGCAGGGTCTTCATTCTGGGGCTCCAGGTCTGTGAAGGAGGTTATGCATCTCCTGGGATGACTTGATTTAGGCTTCTGCCTGCGAATTATTTTTTTTCCCCTATACATGTCAAGCAGCCATCTGCTTAGTAGGCTACCAGCTTATTCCATTTCTAAGGACACTGTAATTAATTAGTCATAGCCACAAATTCATTCCTGCAGCAACATTCTGTTTTTGAGGCTTATTATAGTAATTATGGCCACTATGTCTCTATTGGGCAAGTGGTGCCACCTGGGCTCTACCACACCAGAATTGTGTTATTCTCCTTAAGATGAGGGAGCCTATTCCATCCAGAGCTTTCCAAAGAACTCTGTGCAACTGGCCCATCTCCAATATGTTTCTCAAAGCGTTTGTGTGTGGAGATTACTCCAGGATCCCCTAGTTGGGTCAGTTGAATGGGGATGGGTTGGGGAGGGGGGTCTGAGCAGGTCGCACATAATAGATTCATTCTACTGTTCCTATTTCTCGAAGGCTTTTCGGGAGGTTCTGGGAATGCACTCTGACTGTAGGCTACTGTAGCAGGCAGAATAAGAGCTGATGGAGTTAAGAATCCTAATCAGCTGACCTTAAGATAAAGAGGTTTTCCTGGGTTATCCAGGTGGTCCCAATGTAACCACAAGGCTCCTTAATGAAGAAGCGGGAGGCAGGAGAGCTAGAATCGGAGAGCTGTCATCAGGAGGAAGACTCCACTGGCCATTGCTAACTCTGAAGATGAAGGAAGGAGACTCAAGACAAGGAATGTGAGCAACGTCTAGATGCTGGAAGAAGTTAAAAAAATGGATATTTCACTAGAGCCTCCAGAGGGGAATGCAGTCCTGCCGGCACCTTCATTCTAGCTAAGTCAGACCCATTTTGGACTTCTGACCTCCAGAACTGTAAGATAATAAGTATTTGTTGTTTTAAGCTGTTTAGTTTGTGGCAACCTGTCACAGCGGCAATAGAAAGCTAACATAGCCATCGAGTCCAGGTTTCAAATTAAACATCACTCCCAGGTTTAGAGCGAATGTTAGATCCTGAATTTCAGATGAGTATACTCATGAAAATAAATCAATCAAGCCTTATAGTCAGGGCTATGCTGGCATTTAACAAGCAGCTCTCCAGGGGGAAAAAAGAATATAGCCCTGACTTTATGGTATTTTCTTTTTTTGTTGTTGTTCTGTTTTATTCTTAAAGTTTTTAAACTTATTTTTCATTTCAATAGGTTTCTGGGAACAGGTGGTGTTCGGTTACATGGATAAGTTCTTTAGTGGTGATTTCTGAGATTCTGGTGAACCCATCACCTGAGCAGTGTACACTGCACCCAGTGTGTAGTCCTTTATCCCTTGACACTGCCGTCCTTTCCCCCGAGTCCCAAAAGTCCACGGTATCATTCTTAAGCTATTCTGTCTCGTAGCTTAGCTCCCACATGAGTGAGAACATACGATGTTTGGTTTTCCATTCCTGAGTTACTTCACTGAGAATAATAGTCTCTGATTCCATCCAGGTTGCCTGACTCACAGCATTTTCTGACTTTCGGTTTGCAAATGCTCTCACCATGGCTCACGGCAAGCTGTAGACATCCAGCTGAACATGAGTTGAGACCAGATGTATAGTAGTTACCATTGTGAGGTATTTCCACTATGTAGAGCCAAGAGGTAAATAACCTCAGAAATAGAAGAGTAAAAGTAGTGATAATAATTAAAAGTGAGTTTGGAGTATTTGTTACCTTTATTTTCAGTATACCTACTTACAAGTGTATGCGTCTTAAGTTTTAATAAGGGTTATTTTTAATAACTATCTTGCAACATTTCTAGATATTTAACAATCAGCTCTCATGAGCCAGTCCAACCATCTCCAGCACACCACTGCTAATATCTCATCCTCTTTGTTCATCACCCTGAGAGTGCATTCTCATGTGCTCCTGGACCCCTTCCACACAGATGGATGAGGTCAGAGCAGGCCTGGTGTTTTTTATCTGGGATACATTGGGATCTAATTCTTGTGGAAGGCCTGGTAGTAGAATGAATTCTGAAAAGAACTGGCACCTCCTTATGAGCAGCTGCCTGGTGGGCAGTCATGGAAAAGTTTATGCGGATGTAGGAAGTTTCCTGGGATGGGAGAGGAGCTGCCTTTGAGGACAAGGCAGATTTCAGAGGAAGCTGGGGATTCAGAATTCCCAGCTTCATCTCTGTCTGCTCAGAGTCCCGCCCCTTCCTCAACAATACTTACCCTAGTGTGGTGGTTCTCAAAATTTAGTCTGCATCGGAATCTCCTGGAGGAATTGCTAGAATTCTGAATCAATCGGCTGAGAACTTGAATTGGTAACAAGTCCCCAGCAGATACCATTGCTGCTGGTGTGAGAACGGCAGTTTCAAACTCTTTGAGAAACCCAGCGGGCTTCTTTATTTGTGGCTGTGATTTTGCAATCCTGAGAACCGGGTGTTGGGTATGGTTTCCAGCCCCATCTGCCTGAGGTAACAGAGGTGCACGATTCTCTCAGAGCTGCTTTGAAGGCTGCCACCTTTCCAGTGATGTCCTCGGTTGGACATTCATGCCTTCGATTTCCTTTTTCCCTAAAGCCAGTCTCCCGATCACCTGCATAGTTACTACTGCAATTTGCATTTGAAGAATAACCAACTGCTCTCAAACATCATAGCTTAAGATATCACTTTATTTGCTCACAATTCTGTGGGTCAGCTGGTCACCTTCTTTCCCCCACTTTTTTACCTGGCTCAGGCCAGGATCAAGGTGGAGAAATAAATTCCACTTCTTTATGGGAGGATGTGCAACATAGTGTGCTCATTTTTTTTTTAATCTTCACAATCACTATTGTCACTGTAGCAAAGAAGGGCCATAGTCACTTTGTTTCCCACTGTTTTACACTCTGCCTGGACTTTATCCCGTGCAGTCACAGCTAAATCATTTGGTTAGTCCTGATGCTGCTGTGTGCCATAAGTTACCTGTGTCCTGATTCCCTCAATGAAGGTTATCTACAATGCCATCAAATGTGAGTGCAAAGTAATATTACAGTTGCATTTTGAGGATGTTTCTTGGGCCACCTCCTAAACTAATTACCAAATGAGTTTTAACAGGCAAAAGATGGCCGGCTCAAAGTGGATATTGTAAGGGGTGTTTACTGAAGGGACTGTTTGCCGAGGTGTATGCAGACCTAGAAAGCAAATCATTCATGTTTACTTCACTATCCTGGAGTTAGCCCTTACAGGGAGACTGTTACAACCTAAATCTGGAAGGTCAAGAAAGCAAGGATTTCTGGAATCCCGATAGGGTAGCTGTGTGGGGACAGTTGCCTGGCAATAGCTGAAGCTTTCTGTAGATGGTACAGTCAATTCCTGATAATCCAACAGGAGAGAGCTAGAGGGCGCCCTCCTCCCACTGGTGCCTCCCCTTAGTCCATCCTAGTTGGTAGCAAAAGGCCACCGATGTGTTCCTTCCAGGTCAGCTTCCCAAGGCATAGAGCAAGGTGGTTGTAGGGTCACGTAGATGGGCTCATTCTGGGTCAGCCTGGCCAATCTGTCCCTGCCTGGGGAAAGTCATACTCCTTGTGATAACACTGTGCAATTGTCACCCTTTCAAATATATGGGCCACATTCACTTGCACAAGCTCACTGAGGAGCATGTCAACTCTGAGGAGGTTGGTGCTGTTCCCATTTTATAGGCAAGGTGATTGGGTACATAAGTTGCTGAGATTCTTTGAGCCCTGAAGTCCTACAGCTGGTATGTGGGATTAGAACCCACTATGTTCTTCTGGATTAGAACCCACTTAGGTTCTTCTGGTGTGTCCCAAATGTTTCCAGTTTAGGCTAGAATGTAAGTAGATGGCAGCCATAATTAGAGCCATATCAGTGCCCTAGGGTGGCCACAACCGAGTACCACACACTATGGCTTAGAACAACGGAAGTCAGTCTCCGTTCTGGAGGCTGGAAGTGTGGAATCAAGACGTCAGCAGTGGCAGTGTTGCTCCTTTTGAGGGCTCTGAGGGGGAGTCTGTTCCAGGTCTCTCTCCTGGCGTCTAGTGATTTGCCGACAATCTTCAGCATTACTAGAGGCATCCCCAGTCTCTGCCGGCATGGTCACAAGCTGTCCATCTGTGTGACTGTCTGTCTCTGTATCCACAATTCTTTTATAAGGAAACCAGTCCTGTTGGCTTAGGGCCTACCGTAATGACTTCATGTTAACTTGATCATCTGCAAAGGCCCTCGCTCCCAGGAAGGTGTCATTCACAGGTACTTGGGCTTATGACTTCAACATCTTTTTGGAGGACAAAATTCAACCCATAATGGTGCCCAATGATCAGACATATCAACTGTGTTTCTTGGGGTCTTATACCTTTTTGTATTGCTAAGGAGAATCCATTTCATATAGTGCTGTTGAAATACAGCACTTTGTATGATGTTCTCTGGAAACTCATAGTCCACGAATATGATAATAACTACTAGCTACATTATTAGCTAGGACAGTGTCTTCCTCACTTGTACCAGGTAAATGAGGAATCCCAAAACAACCATTAGGAGGACAGACCCTAGGTCTCAGTTTCTTTGTGAAATCACGGGTAGGTAATGCCGCCTCTATGACTAGAACTTGGGTTTCCAGTTTCTCCCGGCCTGGTTTGAATCTGTTCTGAACAGCAGGTGTCGCTGTTGCCTGCTCTGTGACTATTAATTCCCAATAAAAAGTCTTAGAAGAGAACTTACCCAACCAAGGGTACTGCAACCCCAGTCTATGCAACTCCTGCTCATTTTTATGGCTTTTTCAACAATTTGATCTATGTGGGGACTTGTCCACGGCAAAATGTAAGCCCTCTCAGCCTTCACCTTTGCATGCACTGGCTCAGAGTCTAGAAAACTTAAGGCTAGGTGACTGGGAGGTAAGGGACAAGGTCTGTGCAGTTCAAGTCTGCAATTGCATATGTCCCCATCACTGCTTCTGCTCTGCTAGGTGGCAGTCAGCGGTGGTTTCCTCTCAAGGGACTGTGGGAATTGTCAGAATGATCATCTGTAGCAATGTGGCCCCTATGAAAACATGGCAGAGCCTACCAAGAACTTTTGTTTCCGTCTTCCCTTTCGTTAGGGCTGAGGTGTTCATTTTAAATTCCCCACTGGGTCTTCATTTCAAAGTTGACTTTCTTATTTTGAAAGGAGACCACAGTGCAGCCCAGCAGGGCTTATTTGAGCCCTCCTGATTCCCACTGTGCCTGGGCACTCAGCCTCAGGGATGACTAGGAAGGACAAGGGCACTCACCTTTCTCTGGCTCATAGAATGACAGATGGGAGGGAGGTACATTCCTTTTTTTTTTTTGAGACAGAGTCTCCCTCTGTTGCCCAGGCTGGAGTTCAGTGGCACAATCTCAGCTCACTGCCGCCTCCGCCTCTGGGTTCAAGCAATTCTCCTGCATCAGCCTCCTAAGTAGCTGGGAATACAGGCATGCACTACCACACCCGACTAATATTTGTATTTTTAGTAGAGGCTTCACCATGTTGGTCAGGTTCGTCTCAAACCCCTGACCTTGTGATCTGCCTGCCTCAGCCTCCGAAAGTGCTGAGATTACAGGCATGAGCCACCATGCCTGGTACGTTCTTAAAGGTTGTGGCTCAAATGAGAAACCCCTTCCTTTTCACCTCTACCAAACACAGAAGAATGCAGGCCTCCCACAGGAAATCTGGGAAAGTATCCTCTGCTGCACTGTAGGAAGGATAAGTGGGGCAGGGAAGAAGAGGAAATTGCATCTGCTCGGGCTTGCAGCAGGTCCTGGAGGCCGCGTGGATGGGGCAGTTGCTCCTTGGCGGAGGTGGAGCCAAGGGCCAGGAGGGAAGGGACATGGAGGACTGGGACAATATCTTGGCCACTGGTTTCAGATGTGGTGGGGGTGTGTGCAGCCACAGCAGTTTCTGGGGTGGCATGTGGGGATTAGTCACTTTTCAGATTCTCAGCCTCACAAATGGGTTAGAATGCCAGTCACCCTTTATTATGGGGTGGAGGGGGTGTTCTGGGGCAGTCCTGATTTCAGTTACTCAGATACAGATGCTAACATAATATAAAACATGCACCGTTTTATATTTTACTTGTATTCTTTTCTCTTTTGGAAAGGCAATGTAGTAAATCTATATCAAAATGTGTTTTAATTACTATGCCTTTGCAAGGATTTTCAAACAAATACTCATGTAACTGAAAGAAACCTCTCAGCTAACTATCAAGTCCTGATTCTTGTCATTAGGATTAGACCTGTGATCATGGTGACATTTTAGGAAACTCTCAAGTGAATCAGATGTAAATTTCTCAGAGCAGAAATCATGTCCTCACTTTTACGTTTTTATTGTTTAGAGACAGGGTCTTGGTCTGTCACCCAGGCTGGAGTGCAGTGGTGCGATCACAGCTTACTACAGCCTCAAACTCCTGGGCTCAAGTGATCCTTCTGTTTCCCAAAGTGCTGGAATTACAGGCATGAGCCACTGCATCTGACTGTGTCCTCATTTTTATACCCACATGGCTGAGGAAGAAATAATGGTGACTCTGTAAATACATGGCAGTTTGTTATCCATGAAGGCTTTTCACCCTTTGTTTCCTTCCTTCCTCTGTGTGGAGAGACAAACCAATACTTGTTAGGATGTCTCTTAGCATTTATAGTGACAGCCTTCATCATACTCTGGCCTTTAGGATGGGGAGCACAGCTTTACAGACACCTTCCTCGAGAAGGCACCGAGTGAGCTGAGAAGGCTGAGCAGGAGTCCGAGGGTGTGGGACATCATTGTCCCCAGGGCAGCCTGTGTGAAGGCCCTGAAACAGGATCCACCAGGAAGAGCAAGTGGCCAGTGTGGCTAGAAAGGAAGGGAGGGAACCCATGAAGGGCTTGCATGATAGGAAGCAAGGGCAGTTGACATGTGGTCTTGCAGGATGACTCCTTGCCAGGGTGAAAGCTGGGCGGGAAGGGATGTGGAGATTGCTTGAGCTAGAGAAATGAGCACAGGAGAAGGTGAGAACCTGTCAGGACCAGAGGGGTTTTCTGAAAACAAGGGCCACTTCAGGAGGGAAGAATCAAGCTGAAGCCTGCAGAAAAGAGGACGATGACGTAAGCAAAGGCCAGAGGGCCTTGTTTGGAATACATCTCTTAAACTGTGTTCTCCCTCTGGCCTTGGTCCTGCCATGAAAGCCCAGGCAGGCTTATATGACCTTCCACAGCTCTATACTCCACAGTGGCAATGGCAAATGTGGTCCTTTCTAGTCAGTTTTCTTCCGTGGCTGTTAGAAATTAGCATTCTATGAATGCAAGCGGCTTTCTCTCTACACCACCTCTAAGGCAGTGCCTCTAAGCCGTGACTATACACTGAAATCACCTGGGGAGCTTCAAAAAGCAACCATGTGTGCTGCCGCCCTTGAGATTCTGCTGTAATTGGTCTGAGGTGCAGAAAGAGCACTGGGATTTTTGTAAGCTCATCAGGTAATCTTACTGTGCAACCAAGTTTGAGAACCACTGAGTGTAGCAGGCTGTACACAAATAGCTGCGAATGTGCATTGTCTCATTCAGGCCTCTTAATCAGTGTTTTTAAAGGGGGGTCTCCAAACCAGCAGCATCAGCATCCTCTGGAAACCGGTTAGAAATGTAGTTCTTGGCTTCCTCTTGAATCAAACTCTGGGTTGGGCTCAGCAATCTATTTTAACAAGGGGAAGGCAGAGGGAGACTCATCTCCAGTTGAGAACAACTGACTTGAAGGAATTTCTGATAGTGGAATTTCAGGTATTACTAAACTATGTAGTAAAATATACAGGCATACCTTGGAAACATTGCTAGTTTGTTTCTAGTCTATTGGAATAAAGTGAGTTGCATGTTTTTTTTTTTTTTTGTCTGTTTGTTTCCCAGTGCCTATAAAAGTTATGTTTAGCAACTTTGGAGGCCAAGTTGAGAGAATCATTTGAGGTCAAGAGTTTGAGGCTGTAGTGAGCTATGATCATGCCACTGTACTTTAGCTTGGGCAATAGAGTGAGACCCTATCTCTAAAAAATAAAAAGAAAGTTGTCATACTATACTGTATTCTATTAAGTCTATAATAACATTATTTCTAAAAAAGTACATATCTTAATTTAAAATACTTTATTGCTAAAAAATGCTAAGAATCATCTGAGCCTTTAGTGAGTGATCTTTTTGCTGGTAGAGATCTTGCTTCAGTATTAATGGCTGCTGATTGATTAGGGTGGAGGTTGCTAAATGCTAGGTGGCTGTGGCAATTTCTTAAAATAAGATGACAATGAAGTTGGCCACATTGATGGACTCTTTCTTTCAGGAAAGATGTCTCTGTAGCATGTGATGCATTTGATAGCATTTTACCCGCAGCAGAACTTCTTAAAGAATTGGAATCAATCCTCTCAAGCCCTGCTGCTGCTTTTTCAGCTACATCTACTCAATATTCTAAATGCTTTGTCATTTCAACAATCTTCACAGCATCTCCTCCAGGACTAGATTTCATCTCAAGAAACCACTTTCTTTGATCATCTATGAAAAACCATTCGTCACTTGTTAAAATTTTATCATGAAATTTCAGCAATGCAGTCACAGCTTCAGACTGTACTCTGAATTCTAGTTCTCTTGCTGCTATTTCTGCAACATCAGCATTGATTTCTTCCACTGAAGTCTTGAACCCCTCAGAGTCATCCATAAGGACTGGAATCAACTTCTTCCAAACTCTTATAAATGTTGATAATATTGATTTATTTCCATAAATTACAAATGATTTTAGTTGCATCTAAAATGGTAAATCTTTCCAGATTTTCAATTTACTTTGCCTAGATCTATTAAGAGGAATCATTATCTATGGTATCTCTGGCTTTAAAAAATGTATTTCTTAAAAATTAAGACCTGAAAGTCTAAATGACTCCTCGATCCATGGGCTGCAGAATGAATATGGTATTAGCAGGCATGAAAAACAAACCAAAACAACATTCCTCTCCTGTGTATCTCCATCTGAGCTCTTGGGTAACCAGTTGCCTTGTCAATGAGAGTAATATTTTGAAAGACATCTTTATTCTGAGTAGTAGGTCTCAACAGTGGGCTTAAAATATTCAGTAAATCATACTGTAAACAGATGTGCTGTCATCCAGGTTTTGTTTCATTTCTAGAGCACAGGCTGAGTAGATTTAACATAATTCTTAAGGCCCTTAGGATTTTCAGAATGATAAATGAGCATTAGCTTCCACTTACAGTCACCAGCTGTGTTAACCCCTAACAAAAGAGTCAGCCTGTCCTTGGAAGCTGTGGAAGCAGGTATGAACTTCTCTTCTCTAGCTATGAAAGTCCTAGATAGTATCTTCCAAGAGGGCTATTATTGTCTACATTGAAATTCTGCTTAATGTAGCCACCTGCTTCAACGATCCTAGCTAGATATTTGCTGAAGCTTCTCCATCAGTATGTGCTGCATCACCTTGCACTTTTATGTTATGGAGATGGCGTCTTTCATTAAACCTCATGAACTAACCTGGTAGCTGCCAACTTTTCTGCAGCTTCCTCATCTCTCTCAGCTTTCACACAACCAAAGAGCCTTAGGGCCTTGCTCTGGGTTAGGCTTTGGCTTAAGAGAATGTGGTGGCTAGTTTGATCTTCTAACAAACCTGGAGTGATATTTGTTACTATTGTAACTGGTTTGGGACACCATGAATCACACCTGTACAAGACACTGAACTTAATAAATGGGTGTGTTCTGACTGCTCCACTGACCAGCCATTGCCCATCTCACTGCCTTTCCTTGGGCCTCCCTATTCTGAGATCCAACACTGAAATCAGGCCAGTTAGTAACCATACAATGGTCTCTCAGCCTTTAAGTGAAAGGCAGAGTTGTGGTGTCCCAAAACAATTACAATAATAACATCAAAGATCACTGATGACGGATCATCAGTCACAGATACAGTAATGATAATGAAAATGTTTGAAATGTTGAATCACCAAAATGTGACAAGACATGAAGTGAGCACATGTTGTTGGAAACATGGCACTAATAGACTTGCTCAACAGAGGCTTGCCACAAACATCCAGTTTGTTAAAAACCAAAACCAAAATGCAGTATTTGTAGCAGAAAATGAGGAATGTTTGTATTGGGCACAGGAAGGCCCACTCAGTGCCCCTTGAATCATACCCATAGGCAACTATCATGTTTCCTACTTTTGTAATCCAAGTAAAAATGAAGATGTGCCTATACCCCTCATCCATATGCGGAATCACAATCTGTTAAATGTAGCAAAACAAAACACTGGTGATTTTTTTTTTTTCTAAGATGGTTTTTTCTCCCAGATGACAGAATAAGTAGGGTTAATTTTTTCCTTTATCCTCAGTGTGAGGTATAGTGTTGGTTGACATTTTTTCCTAAACAGTTTGTTCTGCTTGGAAGAAGGTGACATGGCCAAAAGCTCTTCTCACTACCCCTCTTTCATTCTTGTGAAACAAAGACTGTCCTAGAAGAATGAAAAGAAAATGCCCCATCTAACTCTCAGAAACACCCAGAGCAAACCAAAGTCGGTGGGATGATGTGCTGAAGGCGCAGATCCGGCCGTCAATGGACAAGATGCACTTCGCTTCATTTTTGAAAGCCCTATTTATGAATGTATTCCCAGGGACACAAGACAAGATCCAGGAATGCTTCCCCAGTTCAAAACCACTTGTAAGCTGCTGTTGACTTCTGAAGGGCCTGAGGATTGCTAGCAGGAGTGTGTGTAGGGTGGAGAGGGTCTTGTGGATGACAGCATCCATAGCTGTCAGCATTGACCCCAGAGAGGCCATGCTCTGATTGAATATTGGCTGTCTGCTGCTCCCAGCTTTCTTTCTCTGGAGAACTGCCCTTGGACAAATGAGATCCACTCACTCCCTTTTCCAATAAACAGCATTGCTTCCCCCTATGTGCCTGGGGGGTAGACTGGCCAGTGACTGAATGGCACAGGAATGCAGAATGCCAGGCTACTTGCCCAGTGTGGGGACTGTGCAATGCTGGGATCCTGGGCTCTGGCTAGGAGCTCTCCTTAGCTCTCCTCTCTGCCTGTCCTTCTTCCCAGGGCTACCAGACTTAGCAAACAAACATTACTAAATCCAGTTAAACTTCAGATAGCCAACAAAACTTTTTAGTATAAATATGGCCCATAAAATACTTAGGCCATACTTGTGCTAAGGATTATTCATTGGTTGTATAAAACTTAAATTTAATGGAGCATCCTGTATTTTATCTGGCAAATCTGTGCATGCCCCTTCTCCTGAGAGCATACCCCCAGTAAATCATTGAAACACAAAGTCCAGTCTCAAGCTGTACTTCTGGGAACCCTTTTAGAAAGTGGGAGGTGGTGGGCAGGAAAGGAAGTCTTTTCGAGTCTCTCAGGCCCCTTTGTTCAAAGCTACTTGGTGAGATGCCTGTACTCATCTGCCCTTGTAAGCGGGACTCTGGGAATCTGAGGACCAGACCCAGACATGGCTCTGCCTGGCCCCTGAGAGGAGCAGTCAGTTTCCAGAGAGAACACAGCGGCCACCTAGTCTCCCCAGAGCAGGATTCCAGCTTTCATGGGTTTTACTGAATTAGGCATGAATCTTGATGGGAACACATGCCAATAGCCTTTGTTTTACTTACATGATGCTTCCTCCATATCCTTAAGGATTATAGGAAACTGCTGCTGATGTTACCTCACTGACTTTAGTGCTAAGAGCAATGATGTAGCTTCACTTCCTTGTCTTTGAACACAATCCTCTGGCTTTATGTGACTGTTCAACTGAGGAGCACCTGCAATGGCATAGCCCTCTAAGTACACTGAAGCATAGACCTGTGATATGTCTGGCTTTATAAAGCAGACTGATATGTGAGTCTCATGTGTCTTACCAAATAATTCATCACATTGCACCATTGTCTGCTATCGGATGGGGCTTTTCAAACTCTAATGTGCAAACCAACCTAGGGATCTTGTTAAAATACAGGTTCTGACTCTGCTGGACTATGGTGGGGCCTGATACTCTACATTTCTGACAGCTCTCAAGTGATGCCAGGCATCAATATCATCCTCTTCCTGTAGAAGAAAAATCAGCCTCCAGGTTTCCTGTACAGAAGAGAAACTGGCTCTGGGGTCTGGTTTCTCTTCTGTAAGAAGAGGGCCAGCAAAAGGCCAGGGTCCTCAGGCACCCAGGGGTTAGCTAAAGGCACACAGGTGGTATGGCAGAGCTAGGATTTGAACACTGGTGGTTTGCCCCCATAGTCTGTGCTCTTCACCACTAAATGTGAATGGGGAAGCTAGAGCTGGGTGGGCTGGACAGGTAGATATGTGAATTGACAGGACCTTGGGCCAAGAGACCCACAGAAACCCATAGGAATGGTCACATCACCTGGCTTCAAGGTCAGCCACTACCTCCACCAGCTTGAGATGACACCTAAGTTGTTTACATGGCTGCGAAACAGGGACATTCAGTGACGCCCTCACAGAGCCATTGGACTGAGCCATGGCATTCTGCACATTGAGTGCTTAACCTTGAGCCTGTTAGTGAACACCTAAGTGGTAACCATTATTAACAAAACCTCAGAGACAACTGCCCTTGTACAAGCAAGGCATCCACTGCAAAGGACTCATCGTGGTCCCATGGACAGGCAGCTGGACCTGGGCCAGGCTTCTGTTTCTGGAGTCCGGGGCTTGAGTGATTCTGTTCCGGCCCTGCTGCTTCTAGAAGTCTGTGTAGGCATGCTGTAGCTGGCACCTGTTAGACATTTTCCAACAGGAGGTGGCATCATAACTTGAAGCTCAAATATAGCAGCAATCAACCCTGTGCACCTAAAGGCACATCAGCACTGGGAAAATGAAGGAAAACACCACAGCATGATTGGGATAATCATTTGGTATCGACAGTGTGCCCGGAAAATTCAGCTTGGAGCTATTTTTCTCAATAGAATGGATAGCCTAATGCTTCTATTACCTGCGTCCTTGTGGCAAATTTCCCTGTCTGTCACTGAGCTTTTGCAGATCAAGTCTCCTGGGGTGAGCTGTAAATTGTCATAAATGTAATCCATCTTGGTAGCAGGGCGTTGCCAGTACCCACCTTGGGCACGAATCCTCATGATCTTGTTGCCTTTGTGGAATAAGCACATCCTGGTACACGCAAGGTGCTGCCACTCACAGACTGTGACTGCGGTCTCGGAATAGTGCCAGTCAGGAGGCAAATCACCTAAAGCTTCCAAAAGAAAGAAAAATGCTGTGTACGTGGGAAGACTTCACTTTTTACCTTTAGCTGGGAATAATATGTACAGTTATGACTCTGGTTATGATCCTTGAGGATTTGGAACAGAGTAAGGTTTGTTCTTGTTTGTAAGTATACAGTAAGTTATTGCTTATAACAATCACGAAAGGGATCATTTAAAATGCTTTTCTAGATGTGCATTCAGTAACCCTCCTTGCTAGAGTAACGCTGTATGACAGAACTTTCTGCAGGGATGGAAATGTTCTCTGTCTGCTCCATCCAGCAGGGCTGACCCCAGCCCAGGGTGGCTCTTGAGCACTTGAAAAGTGGCTTGTGTGAGTGAGGAGCTAATTTTAAAATTTTAATTCTAATCATTTTATAATGTAAATAGCCGAGGCCTGGAGTTCAAGACTAGCCTGCCCAACATAATGAAAATCCCATCTCTACTAAAAATATCAAAATTAGCTGGGCATGGTGGCATATGGCTGTAATCCCAGCTACTCAGAAGGCTGAGGCAGAAGAATCACTTAAAACAGGGAGGCAGAGGCTGAGTTGGGCTGAGATGGCACCACTACACTTCAGCCTGGGTAACAGTGAGAGTCCATCTCAAAAAAAAAAAAAAAAAAAAAGTCACACATGACTAGTAGCTACTGTCTTACACTACACCACTCTAGGGAGCGAGAAGTTGATGCCTCAGAGCCTCGGGGGGCTTACAGTTAGCATGTGGACTGTTAGGGGAGTCTGAAGTCAGCAAGTGTAACGTAAAATATTGGCCAGCCAGCAAGCTGCTTTCCCTACTTGCCCGCTCCATGGGAGGTTACTCTACAAGGATAATAATGTCATGAATAAAATCTGTCTTCTTTTCTACTTACCTAGCAGAAAGAATTAGTTATTATAGTTCACAGGCTATTAATGAACAAGGCTGCAAATTGTAAAATACTATGCAGCATAATGGGATACTGCTAAGGGGAGGCAGAGAGGATTCTCGAGTGGGCGAATGAACTGCCTCCTGCTGCGCAGCATTGTGTTCTGCTCCCCCACCCCCATCTCCTTCTTGTGATTCTTCCATCTCCCTCTCCCCTGTTCCCCACCCTGGTTTATGATTCAATCCCACCCAGGAAGCCCCAGGACTTACTTATTTCTGGGTAGAAATAATAGTAATGATGTAGCATGGATGACTTCATTTCTCCTTGGGTGTGAAGAAATGTCTTTATTTTTTTGAAGTGAAATTACCACATGGAGCTGCAGTTTCATCTCGGGTGCTTTGGCAGGCAGCCTCTTGGGTGCCTTGCGCGGCCCTTCTCCTCCCAGGCCTACCTCTCTGAGGGTGCAGTGGGAGCTGGGTAAGGACCTCAGGCTGCAGGAGCACCTCCAGTTGCACAGTGCACCCCTGCCTCCCATGGTTCCCCCTCAGTGAGCTGTTTCCTGAAACTAGACGAAGTGAGGTGGTCTTTCTGTCCCTGAGGTAAGGGAACACAGTGGCCTGAACCCCCTCCTGTAAAGAGAAGCATTTCAGAAAACAAGACCCAAAGTAGTTACATTTTAAGTGCTCAATGGATATATGTGGCAACGGCTACTGGACTAGACAGTGCGGAGAACATCCCCATTACTGCAGTGATGATCCTGTCCAAGCCCTCTGGTAAGATTTTTTTTTTTTTTTTTTGAGACAGAGTTTTTCACCCATGTTGCCCAGGCTGGAGTGCAATGATGCGATCTTGGCTCACCACAACCTCTGTCTCCCGGGTTCAAACTATTCTCCTGCCTCAGCCTTGCGAGTAGCTGGGATTACAGACATGCACCACCACATCCGGATAATTTTGTGTTTTTAGTAGAAACCGGGTTTCTCTGTTTGTCAGGCTGGTCTTGAACACCTGACCTCAGGTGATCCACCTGCCTCCACCTCCCAAAGTGCTGGGATTACAGGCATGAGCCACTGTGCCTGGCCTAAGATTTTTATAAGTATAAATTCATTTAGTTCTTATAACACACCAATGAGTTAAGTATTCTCATTTTAGAGAAGAATACAGACCCAAGGAGGCTCTAGGTTAACCAAATGCCCAATGGCCAAGTTGAGGTTTCCTCTGATTTCTGATCACATATTACCTCAGAGCTTGAGAGAACTTGAGAGACTATGTGATTTCTGTGACAGTGTGTGTGGCTGTCGTAGGACTGTGTTAAAGAAAGGTGCAGAAAATCCTGTGAGAACACTGTGATTAGAGCAGACAGATACTATTTAATAACTGGAGGAACAGCTTATCTTGGAGTGGTAGGCTGAGGGGGAGAGCGGAATCTTTGTTTTCTTAGCAACGAGTCTCAGAGCCAGAAAGATGTGGGAATCTCTGCAGTCTGTCCTCATTGCCTTAAATAACCAAAGATAAACCCCAGACTTCTCAAACAATGGTGGGATTGTTTGCCTCTGCTTTTGAGAACCACATTAGTTATCTAGCAAATGGAAGCCTAATTATGACCAGGCTCAGGTCTCACCAGTTGGATGCCTCAGCAGGGACCTGTCTGGGCCTGAGTCTTAGCAGCTTCCCCTGAGCCCCCACCCCATGCTCAGGCCACCCAGCAGCCCCCAGCCCCAGAGCCTTCCTGCTTGACAGTGGAGAGGGCTCTGGGTTCAGCTGGGCAGCATGGCACCTCGGAGCAGAGTGGGAAGAGTACTGTGTGCTTCCCTATGTTTCTTGAGTCAGAAGGGAGTCTGAAAAGACAGCTTGCTTCTCCCAAGATTAGTAGCTCCTTCGTGGGAATCACAGGTCTATGTAGGAAATGTGCTAAGACAAAGCAGAAAAGAACAAAGGAAGATTAAGAGGAGATAAAGCCTTTTTAAGTTAACTTTTCCCCATTTGCGTGTGACACATTGAATTACACAAGAAGCACTAAAAAAATAAAAACAAAAAACTTGTTGATGTCCCACAAAACTGTGTATACAAAATTTTGCCCACATGTGGGGTTTTCAAAGGGCAAATGCAAGTGAGGATCTATTTAAAAGCCAAAATTCCATTATTTTAATGAATGAAATTCTTAATATTAGCATAGTACTCTTCAATTTGCGAAGTACTTTCATGCATTATTTTAGTATCAGTCCTAATAGGTGGGTAAGACTATCACTGCTACACAGGCTAAGCAGCTTTATGATCTGTTTGACCTTGGACAAGATACTTAACCTTTCTCAGAATGTGTTTCCTCGGTGGTTAGATGGTATGTATTTGTCAGGCTGGACGTCACCAACAGATTAAACTGCATCATTCAAGACCAGCTGGAGGGGGAAAGGTTTGGGTGGGAGGATTAGTGAGAAGCCATCAAGGATCAGTGACGTTTAGGTCAAGTTCAGGCCTGGCAAGAGGGATCAAAGAGGAATTCTTGTAGTTAATGTCAAAACAAGTGGCTGAGTGTGGCAGACACACCATAATGTGACCCAATGGGTCACCCCTGGTGAATCTCCTTCCCTTGAGTACAGGTGGAACCCATGACTTGTTTCTCACCAGTGGAAGATGGCAAAAGCTATGCACGCCTTGCCCTCCTAGGTTCCCTTGTATGGGGAAGGTGAGTGACGGCACTTTCTTGATTAGGTTGCTTAGCAGAAAGCTGCAGTCTCTCTCTATGTAGCTTTGAAGAAGGTGCCGTTAAGGGGAGAGGGCCACATGGCAGTGAACAGTTAGTGACCTCTAGGGGCTGAGAGTGGTCAACAGCCAGCAAAAGGCCAGCACCCTCAGGCACTGAGCCACAAGGAGATGAATTCTGCCCACAACATGAGTGATCCCAGAAACTGATAGTCAGGTCTTCATGTGAGAACCCAGTGCAGCCATGATGTTCATTGCAGCCTCTGAGAACCTGAGAAGAGGGCCCAACTAAGCCAGGTTCGCAATCTCGACCCAGATAATGAATGGGTTACATGGTAGATGTGCCTGAAAACCACAACTCCTGGGCAGTACGGCATACCCTGAGAGTGATCCTGCATGGCAGATGTACCTGAATGTGTGTTTGGAGTTCCAAGTTAAGGAATCTGGAGTGGCCAAACGACATACATTCCTTATCTCGAAGGAACATCTGAACCCTGTCCCTAATATTCCCATGGAATGTGGACCATATAGGGGATTTCAGCTCTTTGTTTTGGGTTAAGTGAAGGTCCCAGGTGGAGTCTGTTATGGGGAAGGTATTGGGTGAAAATGCTCTATAAACTGCATGCCTCTTGCAGGCGGTTGTAGTTCTTCTGACCAGCCGACCACCACTGGGATACGTGGTTCTTGTCCAGCCTACTGCCACTGGGCCATCCCTGTGTGTAAGTTTCCTGCTAATAGACCTTGTGTCTTGTTTGCTGGCTTTGGGTCTCTTCTTTGGCCTCTCAAACATGGCGCCGACCCTATTGAAGTTAATAGGGGTCCAGTACAACATGGGTGTTGCTTAAGCCACTAAGTCTGTGGTAATTTGTGACATGGCAAAAGAGAAGTAATACACTGGGTTTAGGGGAGACTCTGTCCCACCAGCTGCCTGAGAGTGGACATAAAGCCCAGCTCAGACCATTGCAGTGGCTCACACCTGTAATCCCAGTGCTTTGGGAGGCTGAGTTGCTGTTGTTCCAAACCCCTATTTACCCCAGGGGGGAGGGCACCAGCTTCAGGAGGCCAAATAGACCAAGAGCCAGCAAATGAGACATGGGGTTTTACTGAGGGCTTACATACAGGGAGTAGAGTGCAGTGGCGGTGGGCTGGACAGGAGAACTGCAACTGCTTACAAAAGGCAGACAGTTTCTGCAACATTTTCACTCAGCACCCTTTCCCTAACAACCTCCACCTGGCAACCTTCATTCAACCCAAAATTTGCGGCTTCAAGCCCCTGTATAGCCCGTGTTCCACAGGACTGGTCAGGGACTCAGATGTTCCCCAGACAAGGAACAAATCTCTGTGTTGGTCCCTCCCAGATTGCCTACCACAGAACACACCTTCAGGTGCATCTCCACCCAAGGTCATTCTCAGGGAATGCTCATTATTGCTCTCAGGTGTGTTTACCATGCAGGTTGGGGGATGGCTTGAAGCCAGGAATTTGAGACCAGCCTGGGCAACATAGCAAGACCCCGTCTCTATAAAAAATTTAAACTAGCCAGGCATGGTGGCATGTAGCTGGAGTCCTAGCTACTTCGGTGGCTGAGGCATGAGGATCACTTGAGTCCAGGGGTTCAAGTTATGGTGAGCTGTGATCCTCACTGCACTCTAGCCTGGGCAACAGAATGAGACCCTAACTCAGAACAAAATCCATCTCAAGGCCCCACAGGGACAGTTGTGTGCAGCAGGGACACAGCGTTGCCTAGTGCGAGAGTGTGTGGTGCCTCTAGTCCTGACTCCAGGCAGATGTGACTGTATACCATGCTGTATGAAAGGCAGGGGCTGCTAATGTACTGGGCGGCAGGGAGATGCCAGGTGCCCATTAGGAGCAGCTACACACAGGCCAGGATAGGAAGCTTCTTCTTAGGATAGTGACATTTTTAAGTGGGGATAAAATGAGATGCAGATGAACCCCTGACTTCAAGCTTGGAGGGACTCAGGGATGCATTACTTTCCTCTCTGGAAGATGAGGATACTATGAGGTATGTTGGTTAATCAGACAGATACCAGGGAGCTGATCTTACTTCCAAATATGTCAGCTCATTCAAAGAACATGTGAGTAGCTCTTGAGTGATCAGGAGATATTTCTCATTTGGATTTGGGAATTCAGATCTATAATGACGAACTTTCTGTGGGCAAAAGTTCATACAATTATCTGCCTGGGTCTTAGGCTCACCACGGAGATGGGTGAGCTGTCGCAGAGAAGCAACTGGAGCTCTAGTCAACTTGAGGGATGCTCAGATGCTAAAACCACACAAAGTTCTCAGCCATCTGCAGCAAGCCTATCTTGTTTGTGCTCATGGCTATAGGAATTTGAGCCCTTCTCCAGCATCTCACCCAGGCAGAAGCCCATCCACAGCTGCACCCTGTATATAATGACAGCTTTCACTTATCTTTGGTAAGTACCAGGGCAGTGCAACATCAGCTGCATAAATATTTTCCTAAAAGAGCTGTCAACAGACCACTTTGAACCCCTGTAGCTGCCCTTGCTGGCCACACAGGAAACTGGCTCTTCCTGGTTTCCCATAGAAATTACACAGGACTGTACAGCTAGGGGTTTTAGACTCCAAATAAGGCTCTGGTTCTTAAACTTGGCTGCACATTAGAATGTCCTGGCCATATCTCAGATACGTAATATCAGAATCTCTGCAGGTGGGTACCAGGCATCAGTATTTTTTAGCAAACTCCTCAGGTGATTCCCAGGGACAGCCGAGGATGAGAACCACTGAAATCAGGGTCTTACTGCTTTATCATCTCTAGCATGTAGGCCTGAAGTTAACTGATCATGGGACATCTGTACATGTTTGAATGTAAATATAGAGGTATTCATATATGCACATACAATGAGCAATACACATAGGTATATGATATATTTATTTCTTTCCCTTCAAAGCAACAGACACTGCCAGGCACATAGGTAGAACTGCAGCAACAGAATGTGATGAATTTCAGCATCCCATAACTGTTCATATTACCCCTTTGATCTTAAATAATAAAACAAAGTAATCTTTGGTGACCATTGGGTTAATATACTTACCTTCTACTTTCAGAGTTGATTCTCAGCATACAGCCTCAGGATGGGCATTAGTTGGTCCCAGGCAGGTTTTTGGCAGCAGAATGGAACTGTACTTTCCCATTGGTCCCTGTCTGCCATCACCACCATCACAGCTTCAGACTGGAACTCCTGGTGTGGTCTAGTCTACGGAGGCACTTGGGAGTCTGAGGAACCTCTAGCCTGGAGTGATGCCGGAACTATCACCATGGGTTCCAGCCCTAACTTCACAATCATCTATAGAGCAAATAACATACCACCTTAAAACAACAGAATCCAGTCTTACAGACCTACCGATTCATCCTCTCTGGGGTTGGCAACTAGGTAGTAGAATTTTTGAAAAACTCCAGAAAATATGGCTGTTATTGAAAAACTCAACTTGTCTCCTAAACAAATGTCCTAGGCTCACCATTTCAGCACTATCACTGGACTCAAGACACAGATTCCACATTGTCTCATTCCACTCTCTGGCTTGTATAAAAGGTTGGATGGTAGTAGAAGTGGCATTGGAAACTGACACATTAAGTCGCAATCCTGTGTGCTTTCTCAGATTCCCTTTTCTGTCTCGTTCTCCCTCATTTGGCATAACCCACCTGAGTCACTTTCTACATCTAAGCTAAGATGAAACGTAACAGTTTGGGGTATGGCCTCTGGTTTTCTGAGAGACAGACAGGAGCTAGAGGATGCAATCGTTCATCACCTAGAAATGGTGTCCTTCCTCTTTCCCTTCCAGGGACTGGTTTGTTGCAGTTTCTTCTCCTTGCAAAACTTCTAAAGAAAATCCCAGTGTGAGCATGTTAGCTTCATGACTTACTGTGTCCTGGTCAGTGCAGTAGTGTATCACATTATAGTTTTCAACTTTCCTTTTTTCAATTTCACCTTTGCTTTCTCTCACACTGCCCTGGGCTTGCTTCAGGATCAACTTTCTGAAGGGCCTGAGCAAAGACAGCAGTGCTAGGCACAGGCATTACAGTTTTAGCTTGTCTTTGGTAAGTACCAGAGCAGTACAGCATAAATATTTCCCTAAAAGAGCTGTCAACAGATCATTCTGAATCCCTGTAGCTGCTCTTGCTGGCAGCAGGTGTTCTAGACAGAGAGGTGGCCTCAGCATCATCATCCTTTCCATTTTATGAATGAAGAAACTAAGGTTAGGTGTCACACGAAGTCACTGTTACCACACAGCTAGTCAGATCCAAGTCTCCTGCCTCCACAGCTCCTGCCTCTTTCCATTCCCCTGCTTAGCCTCCCAACAGCCATGCCAGGGAAGGAGGGGGAGGATGGGATGTCCATGTGGGACATGTTTCTGCTGGGAGAGGCATGGGTGCAAAGATATCTGGACAGGGGAGAAAGACTGCTGTAAAAAGAGGATACTCCTTTTACCTCCCCAGGAACTTGGGCAAATTCACAGGCATGCCACAAGAAAAGTCAGGAAATGCTGGTTTAGAGCAATGTAAAAGGACAGTTTATTTTTTATGGTTAGATTCAATGTTGAATTACTCTGTCAGCTTGCTGTGAAACTTCTAAAGACTTTCAATCTCCATTCTTATGTCATCATGGACAGATAACACATCACTTGCCAATCACATTTTCACCTGCAGGACATCAAAGACTCCAAGCTGATACTTTTGACATTTGCTATTGGCTTAGGAATGACACGGAGTGCCTGGCCTGCCTTCACCCTCCTGTGGGGCTCTGGGATTAAGGTGCCAGTTCAGACTCAGGAGGCTGATGGCTGCACACGGGAATGCAAGACTCTCATATGCCTTCCAGATCTGGGGTTTCAGCTTCTCACATCTGCACAGATGAACTACCACAAACTTAGGTGTGTTCTTCTCAGGTCTTAAGTTGGCCTATGTCTGGAAAGAGGGACAGTAATATGTTTTCTCATTCCAGAAGTCCCAACAATGCCTTCAGCCTCCAAAAATAAATAGTTCCAATATTGTTGGGGTCTGGCACGTCTGCCGGGGGGCTACTGACCTGTGGGAGTCCCCGAGACTGCCAATGTAGATGTCTCGTTCAACCTGAGGGAGAGACTGCACAGACGTGAAAGAAAAGAGAAAAGCAGAGTCTGGAGGGCTGGCTTAGGCTATGTCCAAGCAGCAATTTTATTTTTGCAATATGTTCCATTATATACATTTCTGAAGTTAATGTTGTTTATGCCAGATCAACATACTTAAGTTACAGTAAGCAAGTTACGCCCAGTAAGTAAGTTAAGCCTAGTAAGTCAGTTATGCCCAGTAAGTTACGGTAAGTAAGTTACGCCCAGCAAGTACTTAACAATTGTAAGCAAGTTACAGTTATGCCCAGTAAGATATGGTAAGTTACAGTTACACCCAGTAAGTTATGGTAAGTAAGTTACCAAGTGTAAATACTTAAGTTAATATTTACAATGAAAATAACAAGGGTCCAAAATGAACACAAGCAAGCAATAAACCATAAGGAGCCGAAAATGGACACAATGCCTCCCAAGTCCTCATATCCATAAAGTAATTTCTGTTAATTATTTTGAATAGCATAGTCCCTCTCTCAGTTCCTACTTTCCCTCAGCTCGACTCCCCCAACCAGGGATCTGTGTCCAGGCTCAAGCTCACCATATGGTGAGGCCCATTTCCTAGGGGCCTCACACGGGAGTGATCCCCACAGATCCCTCACAATATATCTTGAGTCTATTCAAGGTGTTTCTACCTATGTGATATCTCCCCAAGTACCTGGTTTTTGTTAGTGGGGATTTTCTTTTTCCTTTTTTGGTGGTTAATCTTGTCTTCTAATAGCCAGAAATACAGCCTTTTAAAGTAGTTACCTCAAATGATTTATGTGAGCAATATGAAAATTTCTCTCTTTTTTTTTTTTTTTTTTTTGAGACAGGGTTGCCCAGGCAGGAGTGTATTGGTGCAATCATAGCTCGCTGCAGCCTCAAATTCCTAAGCTCAAGCTATTGAGCCTATAGCCATCCTGCATATGCCTCCTGAGTAGCAGGAATTACAAGTATGTAGCACCACGTCTGGCTAACTTATAAAATTTTTTAGAGACAGTGTCTCACTATATTGCCCAATCTGCTCACAAGCTCCTGAGCTCAAGTAATCCTACCTCGGCCTCCCAAAGAACTGGGATTACAGGTGTGAGCCTTGGAAAAATTTCTATTAATTAGTTACCCTTTACCTTGTGAGCTAATTGAAAAGTCAGGAACAGTCTATTTCTCATACACTATCTAACACCTTAATCATGTTAAATACCTGGTGTTAGGTGAAAAACAATTCTGCCTTGTGGAGGGTTTGAAGAGGTAGGCAGCACTATGAAATACCATAAATTGGCAGCATCTTTGGATGGCTGCAGATGGTTTTTACTTGTTTACCCACCAATAGTTTACACATTCAGGGATTGGAGTCATTTTCTACACAAAATGAGGAATGGGGATCTTAACACCAGGCCTTGCAACTCGACTCAGTGAGGTTGCTGCGTCACATTCCTCAGAATTCTAGAAGTGTTTTAGACATTTTAACAGCACATGGCACCTCTGAGGAGCTCGTTTTTCCTCTACCACACTTAGAAAGGGGAAGTACAGGGCTGAGAAGGAGTGCCACCCACCCACGTGTCGGGCCCTGAGCAATGTGGGAGAGGAAGAGCAGGGTCTGCACTCTGTAGGAAATGCTGACTTAGAAGTCTGAAGAAGGAAAGAGGGGAAAAAATAAGCTCTTTAGGTTTCCCGACTTGAAAGATGAACGCGGCCAGGGAAAACGTTTATTACTATAAATTGTGGAAGCCTGACCCTTTTAATACCCTTTTTCCTTTTGCTAGAGTAAGGGATTGCGAGGGTGAAATGAGGGTTTTATATTTTTCGGGTGATAGTTTATTTTTAGATAATTTTAGAGCCACTTGCAGAAATAGTACAGCGTTCTCATCTATGCATCACCCAGTTCCTGCTTATGTTAACATCTTCAATACCCACAGAATGTTTGTGAAAACTAAGAAATTAACCTTGCTATAATAGTACTAATTAAACTGCAGGCCCTATTTGTTCTTCACCAGTTTAGAAAAACTGGTGGAACACAAGTCCAGGATTCTATCCAGAATCCCACATTGCATTTAGCTGTCAGGTCTCCTTAACTTCTCTCATCTATGACAGTTCCTTGGTTTTTCCTTGTCTCTGATGACCTTGATACTTTTGAAGAGTACTGGTCAATGATTTTTGTGGAATGTCCCTCGATTTGGGTTAATTTGTTATGTGTAGGTTGAAGTTATGTTGTCTAGAGACAGACACACAGGTTTCCTTTCTCAGTGCACTGTATCAGGGTTATGCGGTTTTTATATGAATTACGGGTGATGTTAACCTTCATCACTTGGTGAGGATGTGTTTGCCAGGATTCTTCAGAGTAAACTTGGTTTGCCCCTGGAATTAAACAGTGAGAAGAGATACCTCGTATAAATACCCTGTTTCTGATTAAACTTCTGCCCCCTAATTTTAGCATCCATTGTTGGGATCTGTCTTGTGACAACGACTATTATGGTGGTTTTTTTTTTTTTTTTTTTTTTAAGACAGGGTTTTGCTCTATCACCTAGGCTGGAATGCATCCATGTGATCTGGGCTCACTGCAACCTCTGCCTCCTGGGTTCAAGAAATTCTCCTGCCTCAGCCATCCAAGCAGCTGGGACTACAGGCATGTGCTACCACACCTGGTTAGTTTTTGTACTTTTAGTAAAGATAGGGTTTCACCATGTTGGCCTGTCTCGATCTCCTGACCTCAGGCGATCTGCCTGCCTCAGCTTCCCAAAATGTTGGGATTACAGGTGTGAGCCACTGCACCCGGCCGACTGCTGTGGTGTTCTAATGGTGGTTTTTCATTTTCTTCATTCCTTCTACATTTCTCAATTGGAATTCTTCTGAGGGGGAGACTTGTCAATTCTCCCTCATTCATTCAGTTGTAAATTTATATCAATATGGACTCAGAGATATTTATCTTACTTTTTGTTACAATCTAATCCAGTCATTTATTTTGTCCCCTAAAGTCAACTTTGACCTTTGGAGATGCTTTTAGGTGACTCCTGTGCTCTCTCGATATGCCTAAATGCTTTATTGTATACATTATGGCACTTCTTCCTGCACCAAAAGATATTCCAGGCTCATTTTGTATTTTGTCTGCCACAGCCCTAGAATCAACTTTTCCTTTAGTTCTCCAAGGAGTCTTTAACTGGAGAATGGTATTTAGAAAACAAGGTATGGGCAATAGATGTACTCATTGCTCCTGGAGTGCAATTGCATCTAGGCTCTCTCAGTGGAGAGTTAGGTAATATATGTACATGTAATAACTTAGGTCTATGCACATCTATTTCTGTATTTATCTGAGTGTGAGTGTGCATATCTTTTTTTAAACATGAGTCAGCATTGATATCTAATTCCAGTCTAGCACTGGAGTTTATTCTAGCCTTCCTCCTTTCCTTATTTGTAACTTCTTTATCTAACAGTGAGAAACTGGCCCTGCATGGTACACTTGTGCATCACTTAATGATGGGAATATGTTCTGAGAAATGTGTTAGATGTTTTTCATTGTGTAAACAGTGTAGAGTGTACTTACACTAACCTGGATGGTAGAGCCTGCTACACACCTAGGCTGTCTGCAAGCCTAATGCTCCTAGCTACAACCCTGTGGAGAATGCAGCTGTATTGAATACTGTTGGCAACTGTAACATGGTGGTAAGTGTTTGTCTATCTAAACAGAAATGAAACAGTAAAAATACAGTCAAAAAGTAAAAATGGTAAACCTATACAAGAAACTTTCCATGAATAGAGCTGGCAGGAGTGGAAGCTGCTCTGGGTGAGTTAGTGAGCAAGTGGTGAGTAAAAGTGAAGGGTTAGGACATTCTGTACACTAATACAGACTAAATAAAACACTGTAGACTTTGGTTACACTAAATTGATAAAAAACATTTTTCAATAATTAGTCTTAGTTTTCTGTAACTTACCGTATAAACTTTTTTATACACTTAGCTTAAAACACACTGTATAGCTGTATATCTTTATATCCTTATTTTACAAGCTTTTAAAATATCTTTTTCACTACTTAAACTTTTTTGTTAAAAATGAAGATACAAATATATACATAGGCCTAGGCCTACACAGGGTCAGGATCATCAATATCACTGCCTTCTGCCTCTATATTCTGTCCCTCTGAAAGGTCTTCAGGGATAATAACACACACGGATCTGTATCTCCCATGAAAACAATTCCTTCTGGAATACCTCCTGAAGCACCTACCTGAGATTGTTTTACAATTAACCTTTAAAAAAATAGGAAGAGTACACTGTAAAATAATAAGTATAATATAATAAACAAGTAACAGTTATCATTAGCAAGTATTATGTATGGTACATAATTGCATGTGGAATGCTTTTGTATGAATGGCAGTGCAATGGGTTTGTTTATATCAGCATCACAACAACAATCATGTGAATAATGTATTGCACTATGACATTACAGTGGCCATGACATCACAAGGTGATGAGAATTTTTGAGCTTCATTATAATCTCATGGTACCACCATCATATATGCAGTCCATTGTTGTTTGAACAACATTATGCAATGCATGACTGTATTTATTTATTCTTCTCTGGTATATAAATATTTTCCAAATTTCTAACCTAAGCCCCTGTGAGGATACATATTTATCAGCTAGGATATAGTGTTTATGTGTAGGTCTTTGTCTTTAGCCTCATAGTATCAAATCAAAACACTTCCAAAAGCGTTTTGGTAGGTGATAAATGGTAGGCAGTATCTTATAGTAGATGTCTTTAACATTTTTAAAAGCTGCCAAATGATTTTCCAAAGTGGCCATAGCATTTTGCATTTCCACCAGCAGTATATGATAATTCCAATTGCTCTGCATTTTTGTCAGCACTTGGTATTGTCATATTTTTTGGGCAAACCACTCAGCTTCCTTTCTGCAGTTTCCTAATCTATAAACTAGAGGTAATAATAGTACCTCCATTATTCATTTATGTAAGGATTAAATGAATCAGTATGTGTAAAGCACTCAGAATAGGTTTCTCAGATAAAATAGAGGATACCCAGTTAAATTTGAATTTCAGATAATTTTTTAAGTATAGGAACGATCCAAGATGGCTGATCGCTAACATCTCAGGATTGCAGCTCCCAGTGAAAGCGCAGAGAACGAGAGGATGCCACACTTTCAGACAAATTTCTGTTGCTCACGGACCAGAAGATTCCCAGTGGAGGAGCCCCACAGGTCGCCAGCGTGACTCTTGTGGCCGGTGCGGCAGCTCTTGGTGCAGAGTAAATGGGACTGGTTCCCCTTCTGACTGACATTTGGAGCTCCGGGAAGGCAGAGTTGCCTATTAGGGACTCAAGAAGGAAGCCAGACTGGAGATTCCTGGGCAGAAAAGCACCATCAGTGTTAACGCCGCTGTTTTGGCTGGTGCAGTGAGTTGCTCAGATTTCGGCCCTGGGAATTAACAACTTGGACATCCACTCAGAGACCTAATTTGAAAGTTGGTAATTACAAAGACGACAGGTGGATCACTTTACATGATGGGAAGAAACCAGCGTAAAAAGGCTGAGTACTCAAAATCAGAATGCCCCTCCCTCTAAAGAGGATCACAGTTCCTTGTCAACAAAGGAACAAGGCTTGATGGAGAATGAGTGCATTCCATGAACAGAATCAGGCTTCAGAAGATGGATAATAAGAAACTTCTGTGAGTTAAAAGAACATGTTGTAGCCCAATGTAAAGAAACTAAGAACTTTGAAAAAAATTTGACGAAATCCTAATGAGAATAGACAATTTAGAGAGGAATATAAGTGAATTAATGGAACTGAAGAATACAATACGGGAACTCCGAGAAGTATGCACAGGTTTAAACACTCGAATTGATCAAACAGAAGAAAGGATATCAGAGGTCGAAGACCAACTTAATGAAATAAAATGAGAAGACAAGAATAGAGAAAAAAGGATAAAAAGGAATGAGCAAAGTCTCCAAGAAATATGGGACTATGTGAAAAGACCTAATTTACGTTTGATAGGTGTACCTGAATGTGATGAAGAGAATGAATCCAAGCTGGAAAATACTCTTCAGGATATTATTTAGGAAAACTTTCCCAACCTAGCAAAGCAGGACAATATTCAACCCTAGGTAATACAGAGAACACCACAAAGATATTCCTCAAGAAGAGCAACCCCAAGGCACATAATCGTAAGATTCACCAGGGTTGAAATGAAGGAGAAAATACTAAGGGCAGCCAGAGAGAAAGGCCAGGTTACCCACAAAGGGAAGCCTATCAGACTTACAGCAGATCTCTCAGCAGAAACCCTACAAGCCAGAAGAGAGTGGGGGCCAATATTCAACATCCTTAAAGAACAGAACTTTCAGCCCAGAATTTCATATCCAGCCGAACTAAGCTTCACAACTAAAGGAAAAATACAATCTTTTATGAACAAGCAAGTACTCAGAGATTTTATTACCACCAGGCCTGCTTTACAAGAGCTTCTGAAAGAAGCATTACACATAGAAAGAAACAACCAGTATTAGCCTTTCTAAAAATATACCAAAAAGTAAAGAGCATCAACATAAAGAAGAATTACATCAATGAATGGATAAAACAGCCAGTTAACATCAAATGGCAGTAATCCTAAATTTAAATTGACTAAATCCCCCAATCAAAAGATACAGCCAAAACCCAACAGTATGCTACATCCAGACCCATTTCACATGCAAGGATACACAAAGACTCAAAACAAAGGGATGGAGAAAGATTTACCAACCAAATGGAGAGCAAAAATAAATAAATAAATAAAAAGCAGGAGTTGCAATTCTCACATCTGATAAAATAGATTTTAAAGCAATGAAGATATAGTGGTAAAAGGATCAATGCAACAATAAGAGCTAACAATCCTAACACCCAGATACATAAGACCTATAAAGAGACTTAGACTCAACAAGACAGAAAATTAATAAGGATATCCAGGACTTGAACTCAGATCTGGAACAAGTAAACTTAATAAATATTTATAGAGCTCTCCACTTTAAATATACAAAATATACGTTCTTGTCAATACCACATCACACCTACTCATAGGTTTAAATGAAATATTGATCGGCCATTATTAATAGCCATTTTTAGAATAAAGCAACATTTCCATTCTCTCCCTCTTTTTCTTCCTCTCCTTCACTCCTTTTTTCTTCTCTCCTTAAAAATAAATAAATAAATATAAATAAATACATCCCAAATATATAATATTTTGAATATACTTATACTGTATTCTAGAAGATTTGTTTATCTGAAATTTGAATTTAGCAAATAAAAATACAGAATTCCCAAGTTAAATTTGAATTTCAAATAAGCAACAAATATTCTTTAGCAGAAATATGTCCTAAATATTACATGGGATATCTTCATACTAAAAGATATTATTTATCTGATATTTTAGGGGCCCCATTTTGGGGCGCTCTCTTCTCCTTAGACCTTAGCTTAGTGCCAAGAGGATTGGAACTCTTTGCCAAAGGAATTTCCAAATATCCATCCAGAAGATGTAGAAGGAATTCAGAGGTTCTTGGGTGAGCTTGGATCATATCTCTTGGTAGGGTGTTTGTATTAGTCCATTTTCATACTGCTGACAAAGATACACCCAAGACTGGGCAATTTACAAAGAAAGAGGTTTAACAGACTCACATTCCGTGTGGCTGGGGAGATCTCACAATCAGGCAGAAGATGGTGGCATACGAGAAGAGTGAGAGCCAAGTGAAACGGGTTTCCCCTTATAAAACCATCAGATCTCATGAGACTTGCTCACGACCACAAAAACAGTATGGGGGAAACTACCCCATGATTCAGTTATCTCCCACTGGGTCCCTCCCACAACACAATGAAATTATGGGAGTTACAATTTGAGATGAGATTTGAGTGGGGACACAGCCCAATCATACCAGTATTGAAGTAAAGTTTGTACTAAAGTTGAACATGCATGCACACACATGCACAGATCACAAGAGCACAGCGGGATCAGTGTTCACAGTCAGCACACCCGGAGATCCAGCCCTTACTAACCCACTGTCCTCACTCGTCACACAGCATGCTAATTTGGAGCTGGCAGGCTTTTAAAGAGATTTAAGAAACTGATTATCTTTTTCCCCTGCAGATTACTTGGGAATTTCCTGAGAAGTTTCCTCTCAAAATAGCATCCTTGGTGCTTTCTACTAAAAGTGGGTCATTATCCTTTTAAATAAAATTGGCAAAGGGAGACAATCTACACCAAGGAAAGGGATCTTATAAATAAGGGGTCTTCTGGCATGCTGGCAGGTGTTAATTGATTAGAACAACCTTTAATTATATTTCCTCTTAAGTCTTTTTCAAAGACCAGATAAAAACAGCAAATTCGTCCATAGCATTTTTCCATATGCTATTCCATTTGTTAACTTCTATAATACTTACAGCAGCCCTGGGAGGCAGGTGTTGCTATTGTCCCCATTTTTCAGATGAGAAAATTGAGGCACAGAAAAGCAAGTAACTTGGTTCAAGATCTCATGGTCAGCAAGTGCAGGGCTGGGACCTGAGCTCAGGCAGTTTGTCTGCAGTCTGCTTTTTTTTTGAGACAGAGTCTCACTCTGTCACCCAGGCTGGAGTGCAGCGGCATGATCTTGGCTCACTACAACCTCCGCCTTCTGAGTTCAAGTGTTTCTCCTACCTCAGCCTCCTGAGTAGCTGGGCTTACAGGTGCGTGCCATCATGCCCAGCTATTTTTTGTATTTTTTAGTAGACATGGAGTTTCACCATGTTGATCAGGCTGGTCTCAAACTCCTGACCTTGTGATCTGCCTGTGTCGGCCTCCCAAAGTGCTGGGATTATAGACATGAGCCACCGCACCCGGCCTTAAGTCTGCTTTTAACAGCCACACACAGATCTGGTGGGATGCCCCGTCAACAGCTCCTTACTTTAAGATGGGAATGTAGCTCTCAATCATTTTTTGCTTCCCTGGAATACCTCTTGTATTACTTTTAACAATTGTTTGGATGAGTGAGTTTTGCCTGTCCTTGTGCAATTGTTTACTAGGGCTTCCAGAGCAAAATGCCAGACCGAGTGGCTTAACAGAAATTTACTTTCTCACAGTTCTGGAGGCTGAAAGTCCAAGATCAAGGTGCTGGCAGGGTTGGTTTCCTCTGGGGGCCATAATGGAAGAATCTGTCAGGCTTATACATGGCCCCTCTCTTGCTGTCTCTTCTTATGGTTATACATGTACATTTTTCAAAATACCATGTTGTCATGGATACAAAGAAAATGATAGATACCTGGGCCTACTTGAGGGTGGAGGGTAGGAGGAGGGTGAGGATCAAAAAACTATCAAGTACTATACTCATTACCTGGATGACAAAGTAATCTGTACACCAAACTCCTACACCACACAATTTATCTTTGTAACAAACCTGAACATGTAACCCCTGAACCTAAAATAAAAGTCGGAAAGGATGGAAAAAAAAACTGTTGTACACAAGAAATATATACAACTTTCGTCAATTAAAAAAATCTAGAAAAAAATGATATTTTGCACTGTGAGCCAAAATGTTCAATTATAGGTATAACCTAGTGAAGGGTAAATACAGCTGAGAGTGATGACTTCAGCATACACTGAAAATGAGCCTGTATGGCAGACACACCTGAATGTGTGTTCTGCACTAGGGAATCCAGGTGTGGCCAATTGGAGATTCATTCCTTATCAGTGATAAGTGTCTGAGCCCCAGGCCTGTCCCGTGGAACACGAGCCATGCAAGAGATCGAGACTCTGAGTTTTAGTAAATGAAGATTGTCAGGTGGAGCTCATTAGCGGGAGAGTGTTGTGGTTTTCCTGCCATGTGGATCTCGCATCCAGCCTGTCAGCACTGGAACATTCCTATACATAAGGCGCTTCTCCTGTCCAGCCTGCCACCACTGGTCTCGCTTCCCTGTATGTGAGCTCCTTATAAAGCTCCAAATCTCCTTTGCTGGCTCTGGCTCTCCTCTCTGGCATCTTGAGCCTGGTGTTTTCCCTATTGAGGTTAATAGGGAACCCTTACTGCAAGTGCAAAGAAGGTCACAGTCACATTGTACATGATAATAACCAAAAAGAAATTGAAAACAAGTTGTGGTAGTAGTAGGATGGAAATCTACACAACAGAAAAATCACCTAGACCTAGATACATATCAGTGTGAACAAATCTCAAAGATACAGTGTTGACTGGAAAAGCACATTGCAGGTAATCTGTGTACTCCAAAATTGGTTGCATAAATTTATAAATATGCTTTTTTAAAAATAAAAAAATCTGTACATTAGTCTCCCTTTATCTGAGGTTTTGCTTTCTGCGGTTTCAGTTACCTAAGGTCAACCATGGTCTGAAAATATTAACTGGAAAACTTCAGAAATAAACACTTTATAGTTTTTACATTGGCCACCACTCTGAGTAGCACGATGAAATCTCACACTATCCTGCTCTGCGCGTGAATTCATCCCTTGGTCCGGTGTTGCCATGCTGTCAGTGCTACTACCCACCCCTTAGTCACCTACCTGTTAGTCACCTCATAGCCATCTGGGTGATCAAATGAACTGTCGTGTGTCATAGTGCTTGTGTTCAGGTACCCCTTTTATAACTGAATAATGGCCCCAAGGTGCAAGAGTAGCGATGCTGACATTGTTATAATTGTTCCATTGAATTACTACTTATTGTTAATCTCTTATTGTGCCTTTATTAGAAATTAAATGTAATCATTGGTATGTATAGGAAAACACATAGTATATATAAGGGTTTGGTACTGTCTGTGGTTTCAGCATCCCCTGTGGGTCTTGGAGCATGTTCTCTGAGATTAAGGGAGGGCTACTGTATTAGTTTGCTAGGGTTGCCATAGCAAAATACCAGACTGGTGTCTTAACAGAAATTAATTTTTCCCAGTTCTTGAGGCTGGAAGTTCAAGACCAAGGTGTCAGCAAGTTTAGTTTCTCCTGAGGCCTCTCTCCTAGGCTTGCAAATAGTTGCCTTCTCTGTGTTCTTCCATGGGTATTTTTCTGTGTATGTGCATCTCTGATGTGTCCCTGTGTGTCTCAATTTCCTCCTCTTATAAGGAAGAGGAGGAAGATCTTAAAGACCAATCAGATTGGATTAGGGCTCACCGTAATGGTCTCATTTTAACTTAGTCACTTCTTAAAGACCCTGTCTCCAAATACGGTTACTTTCTGAGGTACTGGAATTTGGGCTTCAACACAAGAATGAGTGGGGCAAGCACAATTCAGCTCTTAACACCTTGTATTGTTTATTGGCCCGAGCTCAGTGTCTAGACTGATGGTATTAAAGATTCCCCAGCCAGATAGAGGTCTAAGTTCAAAAGTGAGTCAGTAGAACATGCCCTCAGTAAACCCAAGAGCAGCTGTCCGGACAGCAGTCAGGTGGCAGAGTCGGGGAGAGCTTATGGGTAATGATCTGAGCCTGAGGTCTCCAAACTCACTGGAGAGGGTTTGCAGCTAATGGAGCACTGATTTCTCATTGCAGGTGATAAATCTTCCTAATGGCATTTCGAACACATTGTTCTACATTTAAATATTTTAATATTAATTTATTCTAATGCCACCGCAAGTGGATAATGAACATCACCATCAACTGAATTAAAAAGAGAACAGAAAAATCGTAGGCAAATCTTTGCAAATTCTCTAATCCAGGAGTGAATCTAGGGGAGGATAAAAACCATTCCATCAAAACTCGTTTCTTTTTCAGTTGGTAGTGATACTCAAAGTCATAATTATAAATGGTGGCTAAAATTTTAGCATTGTGAGAAAGGCAGCAGCTTGGCTGTCTGTTTCTTTGGTAGTCTGAGTTTTGGCCATAAGTGCAGCATAGTAATGATAACTTTTACCAAGTGTTTGCTATGTGGCTGGTACGGCTCAAGTACTTTGCACAGATCATCTCACGTAATCCTGACAGTCACATGGGCAGCTTTTTATCCCCATTTTATACATGAGAAAACTGAAGTTTCAACATCTTAACACACAATTTAAGTAAATGTTGGAAATAGGGTACATCTGGTTTAGAACCTGGGCCCTGAACCACAGCCTCTGATGATAGGAGCTTGTTTGCACCATCAAGAGAATCAAGCTACTGCAGCAGAGCCTGCTTGTGTTCCCAAAGAGACAGTGGGAAGTAGAGTACGGGGTGTAATCTAATGTCCTAAAACTGGAGCTGCCTGAGCATCTCAGAACAATGATGTGTAACTGCTTTGGGGAAGGTCAGTCAAATGCTGGAGCAGAATTGCCCAGAGAGTTCCTTCAGTGGGCCAGCCACAGTGGCTTACGCCTATAATCGCAGCACTTTGGGAGGCCAAGGCAGGCAATCACCTGTGGACAGGAGTTAAAGACCAGCCTGGCCAAGAGGGTGAAACCCCATCTCTACTAAAAATACAAAAATTAGCTGGTCATGGTGGTGGGTGCCTGTAATGCCCGCTACTTGGGAGCTGAAGGAGGAAGAAACACTTGAAGCAGGGAGGCAGAGGTCGAAGTGAGCCAAGATGGCACTGCTGTACCCCAGCCGTGGCAGCAAAGTGAGACTCCATCTCAAAAAAAAAAAAAAAAGTTCCCTCAGCCACTGGAAGGGGTGAATGAGAGTACAGAGCACTGTCACCTTGAAGCCTCATCGGAAACTGAAACAACCTTCTTCAGAGCTGCAGTCATAGCCAAGTGCCCCCAGTGGACACGCAGAATGAGCGGTAAGCAATTCCTTTAAGATCATGGATGGTATGAGCAATCCAGCTAGCTGTTGTGTATTGTGGAGCTGACACACCCAGGAAAGTGACAGTTTTTCAAATGTCAGGCCTCCTGTGTCATTTATCAATGTATTGCCTCTCAGCTCAAGACACACCCTTTGACACATGCTCTGTGGTAAACAAGATTCCTTTAAGTATTTCTCCTTTAAAGTGAGTGATGCAATCAAAAGGTATATCTTATTTATTATATACATGTATACACATGCAAAATGTACATAATGAGCTGAAAATGTGAAGGTTTTTCAGTGGAAGGCATGGGAAGGTCACTGCAGGAGGAAGTCTGCTGCTGTCTCCGGGTGATGCAGGAGTTGGTGTGAGTGTGATGGCTTTTGGTAGAACCTGGCCTAGCCTCAGGCCCTGAGTGTCATCTTTCTGCAACCTTGCAGCCTTGGTGTAGCAATAGCCTTTCTGCAGTGGTCTCAAATGAAAAACAGAACCCCCACTGCCCTTATGCTCTTAAGACCTCCTGCCCCTGCTGGCCCTGGACTCTTACTGTATGTCTGGGCCACTAGGACTGATGGCCAACTCCCCAGCTTGCCCACTAGAGAATGCCCTGATTTACCCAGCAACTCCAGATGACCTCCATGTCAACCATCTCTGCTGTCTGGTAGGCTGAACCTCACCTAAACTAGGAGAACCCTTTCAAATTTGTCTCTCCTTGAATGTTCTCCATCATCCCCAGGGAACCATATAAAGGCTTTCCTCTTTTTTTAAATTGCATTTTAGGTTTTGGGGTACATGTGAAGAACATGCAAGATAGTTGCATAGGTACACACGTGGCAGTGTGATTTTCTGCCTTCCTCCCCTTCACCTATATCTGGCATTTCTCCCCATGCTATCTCTCCCCAACTCCCTGCCCCCCACTGTCCCTCCCCTATTCCCCACAACAGACCCCAGTCTGTAGTACTCCCCTCCCTGTGTCCATGTGTTCTCATTGTTCAAAATCCACCTATGAGTGAGAACATGCAGTATTTCATTTTCTGCTCTTGTGTCAGTTTGCTGAGAATGATGGTCTCCAGGTTCATCCATGTCCCTACAAAGGACATGAACTCATTCCTCTATTTCTTTTTTTTAAAATGGGATCTCACTCTGTTGCCCAGGCTTGAATGCAATGGTGCAGTCACAGTTTACTGCAGCCTTGACCTCCCAGGCTCAAGTGATCCTCCCATCCCAGCCCTCTCCCATCCCCAAACCATAGCTAGGACTATGGGCAGGTATCACCATACCCGGCTAATCTTTTTTAAACATTTTTTTGTAAAGACAGGGTTTCACTATGTTGCCTGGGCTGTTCAAATTCCTGGGCTCAAGCAATCCTTCCACCTTGACCTCCCACAATGCTAACATTATAGCTGTGAGCCACCGCACCCAGCCTTTTCTCATACCGTACAATCTTCTAAACTCCTCTGTTTAATGATTGGACCTAAACTGCTACACATTCCATAGGCCACCAACCTGAACCAAATTACGCTATTGTGGAAATTGGTTAGTTAAACTAAACGTCACTAGAAATAAACCAAAATGGAAAGAAAATTGCCTACAATGCTAAAAAGGAAAATTCATGCTGCGTTCACTGAAGGTGTGGGGGCGCGGTGTTAACGAGAGTCCTGAGGACAGGGCCCGTGGAGGGGGTGGAGATGGAGTCTGGTATAAGTTTATGATATGGGTTTTAAAAAAGGATGTTCGTAGAAGAATCCTGGCAGGATAATGACCCAACATAATACTGCAAAGTGAGACAGCCTGGCTCACTTTCTTCGTGCCAGGAGGGAGTGTATGGAAACTGTCATAAACAGAGGAAATACAGAAATCATTTACTGTATGTGTAACCTTTGCCATATTTTGTTGTTGTTTTTGTTAAAATGGACGTTTCTATAACAAGTGGAAAATTTAGACATCGTTATTCAGGTCATAAGGCCAGAGCACCCAATCATAATCTGGCGCCTTTTGCTAACATAAGGTTTATAATCAAGGTACAAAGCACTTCCTTTAAAGTTGACACTGAAAACATGGAGCTACATTGAAAATACTGCTAGGAAAGCCAATGACAGCTTCCTCGTCTTTCAGGTGACCCTGTCTTTATCTGTTTGGGCCAGATATAAAATTAAATAAGAAGTTTATAAGTAAATGGGCAACAGCCCCAAGCTTAAAAGCTGAGTTCTATCCTTTGATAGAATCATGAAATTGAACCAAAGCCCGTGCCTATGCTCTAGAGGAGTGACATTTTCAGCACTAACTGAAGTGCAAATAGCTTCAGAGGAAATAGCGTGGGGTATGTCAAACAGGAGCCCCCAGCCTCCATGGGTCTGACATGCTGAGAGCCACTGCTGTCGGACAAGCTGAGCCAAAGTCAATTGCTGGAGGTTTTCTCTTTTTCTTTATTGTTTTTGTTCTATTTTTGGCTTTATGGGTGAATTCTTTAATCTCTATTTAGTTTGTATAAGATATTTATTATCAAGGGGAGGCCTTCGTGGTTGTAAACTAGGATGTCTCCAAAAAAAAAAGTTAGCATATCACACCCTAGCTTAAAGCCTCTTTGCCCATGCATCCCCTGCAGGATAAAAATAGAAGCTCCTTAGCATGACATGCAGTGCCTTCCACAATCTAGTCCTTGGCTGTCTTTCTGTTTTGTCTCCTGCCATTGCAGTGGTGCACTTTATAACCTAGAAAAGCTAAAGTCCTGTAGTCCCCTTCCAAGTGTTTTGGGGCTTCAATGTCTTGGCTTAGGGTGTACCCTTGTCCGAAATGCTTTCCCTCCATCTTGGCCATGGCCTACCCAGTAGTGTGCTGTTAAGTGTTTAACAACCAGCTCTAGAGGAGAAAAAAGCTTGATATGCAGGATTTGCTTACTTCTGAGGTATAAATATTCATACCACTGCTGACTTTAAGCTACAAATCAGGTTGTTGAATGCAGAAAGGGGAAAAAATGCATGTAATTGGCTCTCACAAGCCAGTGTAAGTGGCCTCAGGCCATATTCCATTCCACCTCTCCTTTAAGATTCCATTGAGGCATCAACTCCTCCTCCTCCCTGCTTATAACTTTCTCTGGCTCTGAGCCTCTACTAGGTGCTCCCATGGCACCCTGGGCATTTCTCTGCCATTGCACTTTAGTACATTAACTAATAGATTTGTATATCTCTCTAGTTCTTCCTCATATTCACCTCCATGGGATCATGTTTTTTACTCTGTGATTCTGGCACTTAGCATTGTGCCTGGCACATATTTGTCACCTGATATGTTTATTGAATGAAGAAGTAGAGCTCCCCATAGTCAAAATGATATAACTTTTCCTCTTTCATCTAGGTTATATTGTCTGGTGTTCTTAGAAGTAAGCCTAACCCTAAAAACTTATTGGAATGGCTCATCTGGACTTACAATAAATTAAGCTGTTGTAGGTTTGGCTGGGTGACTTTGACTGGGATGGGAAATGGTGGGAGAGCTGGTTTATCCTGTTGGTTTTTTGGGGACAAAGAATCCCCAGATTTCAGTGCAGAGTAATGCCAATAATTACAATGTATTGTACCCTCCTTGTTTTTCATTTTCTAATACCATGTCATTATGTGGTCAGGTGAGGACCTTGCAGTTGACTTTGCACTTTTCTATCTGAACCTCAGGTTTACAAAGTTTAAAACTTTCCCATAGGTTTTCTAGTTCTCCATGCTTGGCCCAAGCCCTTCCAGCAACTGCCAGTTATAGTCACGTGGAAAGTGTGACTTTGGAAGGCTTGTTGGCATTAGCAAGAAAACTCAGATTCAAAAATCTCCATTGCTTCACATCTTACAGTGTATATCATAGAACTGTAGAATTTTAAAGGTGAGACTGACTCACTAGTGAAGCCACCCACCTCAGGAACAAATTTCCTAGTGTGCAGTTACGCTTGATGGGCAGCTGCTCTCCTAGCCTTGGCACTAAAGGCCCTCCATTTCTCAACCTGAACCTTTTAATGACTAAAATGACTTCACCACAGTGTGCAGCACTCTCAGGGTGCAAATGGCACATAATTGGCTAACTCTAACAATTACAGCAAAAAAGGAATACAATTGCCTAATTGTGGCATTTTACTTAGGGTAGTACATTTTTCTGCTTCCTAATTTCTAATTTATTTTTTCCACCCCCAATTCAAAACCAGAACTCCCTTTTACAGCTTTTCTGTTTACAGTGAAAGACAATGAAGTCCTCAGTACTAGAAGCCTAAGCCTACCCTGAGATCTAATGCTCACTTTGCAGCACCCAGACCTCTAATTGGTGGATCTTCTGGATTCTTCCAAGGACATTTAGAGAATCAGCCTGTTGTTAACACAGACATCACGGTCAAGGTTTGGAAGAAGCCCTCCAGCTTCACTGTGCTCTAGAGCAGGCATTCTCAATCTTCATCATGCATCAGGACCACCCAGGATACTTCAAAAAAAAAAAAAATATATATATATAGATGCCTGTCCCACCCCGTTCTGAATCAGGTGGTCTGTGGTGGAGCCAGGGTTTTGGGGTTATCTCGGTCTCCTTGGGTGAATCTCACATGCAGCTGGGCTTGGCATGTTCCACTACGGGGTTCCCAGATTGGCTCCTACCCTCTGCTTTGTTCTCTCTCCCAGCTAGCCATCCCTGTGGCACTACGTCCGATTCTTTCTGTTCCCTTTCTGGTCTAAACCAGACTGTGTTTTCTTCCTCTTTATCAGTTTTCATCTCAAAAGGGTTGTGCTGGGGATTCTAATTTCCCTTTTCTCATGACTCAAGGAATCAGACATTTCTTTCAAATTCCCATATTTCCCCTTATCTATCATCAGCACCAACATCCATTCAAAATGGGCTAAGTAAAAATTCAGTTTGTGTCTCAATTCACATCTGGAATAGATGATTACTGTGACTAAATTGAGATATTCATGGAATACATAGGACACATCAGTTCCTGGGCCAGCCCTGGGATTATAAAGATGACTAAGAATGGTTGGCTCCTGCTTTCAAGGAGCATAATGGTGAACAGGAAAACAATCAGTAATTATAAAGCACATGACAGGGAAGGAGAGCTGCCACTGGAATGCTTAGACGCAGCATTATCACACTGTTGGTTTTTTTTTTTTTTTTTTTTTTTGAGATGGAGTTTCGCTCTTGTTACCCAGGCTGGAGTGCAATGAATGGCGCGATCCCGGCTCACCGCAACCTCCGCCTCCTGGGTTCAGGCAATTCTCCTGCCTCAGCCTCCTGAGTAGCTGGGATTACGGGCACGCGCCACCATGCCCAGCTAATTTTTTTTTTTTTTGTATTTTTAGTAGAGACGGGGTTTCATCATGTTGACCAGGATGGTCTCAATCTCTTGACCACGTGATCCACCTGCCTCGGCCTCCCAAAGTGCTAGGATTACAGGCTTGAGCCACTGCGCCCGGCCACTGTTGGTTTTTAAGCAGGATTTTGCCCTTGGAAATTGAGGGAGACAATCTGATTCTAACAGAAACTGTCATAATCAATTCAGCCCATGAATCCTTTTTCCATTTTCAGAAATCTTTGCAGTAATTGAACTGGTAGAGTAAAAGGAGAACAAATGTTTTAAATAGATTAGAAAGATTCTTAAAATATTCATTTGCTTTCTTAGGCAAGTACATAGATGAATTCCAAAAGATTATTTTATTCCAGTTATATAAGCATGACACCATGACTCTGTGGCCATTGATATGTGAGAGACAGCATATCACATATCATTGAAAGATACAGTATTTTAACCTTCTGCCCCTATGAATATATTATTTTGAGGCAGTATAGGCGAACCATATGTTGGGAAAAGTTATTTGCAATATATGCATCTGATAAAGGACTCAAAGTCAGAATATATAAAACTCTATAAATCAATAAGAAAAAGACAACTTAATAAAAATGGGCAATGGACTTCAACAGGTTTGCTAAAGAGGGTGTCCAGGTATCTAACGAGCATATGAAAAGCTGCTCAACATCTTTACTCATTAAGGAAAATGTTAAATAAAATCACAATGAAATGCCACTTCATACTCATCAGAAGAAAAACTGACAATATCAAGTGCTGGCAGGCATATGAAGCAACTGGAATTCCATATTACTCCTGAGATTGTAAATTGGTGCAATTCTTTGGAAAAGTGGCAACATCCATTAATTCTAAATTTGTAACAACTCTATGACCCAGCAGTTCCTCTTCTATGTGTATACTTGCGCCAGTTATTGATTTATTCTCTCTCAACAATGAATTGACCCTTTCTGACTGCTTTATGAATCTTTAAAATATTTTAAAAATAATTTTATTTTCTTTGCCAACTGGTACTGAAACTTGGTCAGTAGAGGCTGCTGATGAGACATTGCAGGAGAGGAGTTTTGCTTCCTGGTTCCAGTATGCTCACTCCCCAGGCTCCTGCAAGGTGCTCCTGTAGCATCCAGCTCCTGCAGCACCTGCAGCCTCACAGTGCACAGCTCCTGAAACACACATGGCTTCTCCAGCACCTGCAGCATGTGCAGCCTCTCCAGCAGCCAGCTCCTGTAGCAGTTGGGGCTTCTCCAGTTCTCAGCTCCTGCAGTACATGGCAGCCAGCAGCTTGCAGTGGCTTATAGCTTCTCTGGGTTACTCTTTCAGTCAGTTTTGCAGTAAGTGTCTCAGGTATGACAGTGCCCTCTGAAGAGTTGTCTCTGGCACCCTAGATGATGAATTTCCTTAAACTTCCAGGGGGCAAATTTCCAGAAGATTCCAACAGTACAGCACTAGAGTGACTCCTCTATTATTCAGTGAACCATGGCCATACCCTCTCTGATAAGATCTGTATCTCAGTCTCGAGGGAGGGGTTGGAGGTAGGTCGGTCTTATGAGTTCTTTCTTATTCCCAGGGCTGGTCATTGCTCCTTATATCTTTTCTTTCTGCATTCTTTAGATTTCTCTTTACTTCTTAGTACTAAATCCCTTGTTACTTCTATTATAAACATATTAAACTTTTCCTATTCAAATTATTACATGGTTTTGCTCTTCTGATTGGACTGATACAATACCCAAGAAAAACGTATGTGTCCACCAAAAGACATGTACGAGAATGTTCATAGAAGCTTTATTCTCATAATAGTTCCAAACTAGAAACCACCCAAATGTCCACCAACAGTAGAATGGATAAATTGTTGTATATTCATACAATGGAATACTACTCAGCAATAAAAAGGAGGGAATTACTAACTACTTGTATCTGAATCTTACAGACAGTATTAGGTGAAAGAAGCTAGATGCAAAAGGGCATATACTGTAAGACTTCATTTATATGAAGAGATACAGCAGTTTGGGAAGATATACCACTCAATGGAAGTCAGAATAGTGATTATATCTAGGGTCAGGGATACATTGACTAAGAAGGGACACAAGGGATCTTTATAGGTTATTCAATGTTATGTTTCGATCAAAGGTTGTTACAGAGGCATATATTTATGCAAAAAGATCATCAATTTGTGTACTTTATGTCCTAACTAAAAAGTAAAACTTTCAAAAGTAACATAAATTAAAAGTCACAGAAAAGAGCTACAGGTGCGGAGCTGTGTAGAGAAAAGCTGCCCTAACAAATTTCCTTGGCCTTTCCACCTCAACAGCATGAACATGGTACTTTACCACCTCCCTGAGGTCAGTGACTGTTAACAAGGTCTCTGGAGTTCAGCGGGAGATGCTGAGGGAGGCAATGAGGAACCGAGTGATTTTTCTCATGCACATAGCACAGTTGTTGCTGGAAATGGAAATGCGTCAGCCTCTACCCTAAGCCAGTGTACTCTCTGCACATCATGTGTCCTTTCAGAAGGCTTCTTTCTAAAGATGGCTGAGATGGATAATGGAGTGTTTTATAGAATATGGCAGAGACTTTCATACAAGGAAAGCCAACAGAATGATTTTTGAAATAAAATCCTGTCGCAGTTGGTTGGCACTGACAGGAATTTTTTTAAAATAATGTCTTCCTGACTGCAGTGAGACAGACTGCAGGGGAGTTGGTGAAAGGGGGAACCTGTGCCAATCTGGGGGCTGTATGAAATCGTTTCACTTCAAAACAGAGCAGAAATAAGAGAAATCAAAATAGTTTATCCCCTGTCCCTGCCTTCCTTCTCTTCTTGGGCAGGATTCAAAGGAAAAAAGCTCAGCAGCAACGCAATCTCTAGGCACTGGAATTGGATGAGCAACTGGCATGAAGACAGATAATGATTCTGACCTCAGAAATCCTGGTTGTTCTTCCTGAACACGTGAGAAAAAGGGCTCCCTATGCATGCATACAAAAGTCAAGATTTTGAGAGCTTGGGATAAGATTCTCAGCCCTGGGCATCACTTCAAGGAAGCCATTTAGTTTCTGCTTACTCTGCAGTTTTTACCCTGAGACTGAAGGAGTTCACTCAGGACTCAGCCTATCTATTGATTTGAGGAGAAGAGAGAGTAAAAGTCATTTATCCTTTCTTTGTAACCCTTTAACTGTACTTGTCTCTTGACGTTTGTTCCAGTTGTTAATTTACTGCCTTGCAGCTCCAAACCCGCCCTTTTTTGTCTTGCCTTGTGATCCTGAAGCTAGAATCTGCACATTACCGATTCTTCTTTTACTGGAGGGTTTGTTCTGTCGATAGAGGGCGCTGCAGGGAGCCTGCAAAGCTGAAAGGGAGGAAAGGGATGCTTTCTTTCCTTGTTTCCCACACAAGTATGAGCAAATTGGAGTGTGGAGGGTCTCAGCAGTGTTCGTTTACGTGGTGAAGCTCTCAGGGTGCTGTGATGAGCACCCGCTGGCAGCCTGTTTCTTCTTTCCTGCAGTAGCCACACCTCTCTCCCAGAGTCTCTGCTTACTTACTTTTCCCTCAGTCAAGGATGGTAGCGGTCTTCTGTAGTTTCTATCTCAATTATATCTTACACTTCTCCTTTATGTCTTTTAGGAGTTAATCATCCTTTGCCTAGTTAACAATTCTTTATAGTGGATTTTCCCTTTTTAAATTACTAATGAATCCCAGTGAAGAAAAGCCTGGGACCCAATGGCTTCACTGCTGGTCTACCAAACACTTAAAGAACCACTAATGCCAATCCTACTCAAACTAATGCAAAAAATAGAGAAGGAAGGTACTTCTAAACTCATTCTAAGAGGCCAGTATTACTCTGACACTAAAAGCAGACAAAGATACACAAAAGAAAACACTATAGGCCAATACCTATGAATATTGCTGCAAAAATCCCCAACAAAATAATGGCAAACAAATTCAATAATATATTAGAAAAATCATTTGTCGTGACAAAGTGGGATTTATCTCTGGGATGTAAGGATGGTTTGATGTACACAAACCAATCAATGTGGTATATCAGCAGAATGAAGGACGAAAACCATTTCAATTGATGCTGAAAAATCATTTGATAAAATTCAACATCCCTTCATGATAAAAATCCTCAAAAAAACTGGAGCTAGAACATACTTCAACATAATGAAAGCCATGTGACAGACCCACAGCTATATTATATTGAATGGTAAAAACAAAACCTTTTCTCTGAGATTTGGAACATGACAAGGATGCCTACTTTTATCACTGTTATTCAATGTCATACCGGAAGTCCTAGCTAAAGCAAGTAGATAGGAGAAAGAAAGGGCATCCAAATTGGAAAGGAAAAAGTCAAATCATCCTTGTTTGCATATAATGTGATCTTATATTTGGAAAAACCTAAAGATGCCACCAAAAAAATTATTAAAGCTGATAAATTCAGTAAAGCTTCAGGATACAAAATCAACATCCAAAATGCCAACAATGAACAATCTGAAAAAGTAATTTCTTTTCTTTTTTTGAGACAGTCTCTGTCACCCATGCTGGAGTGCAATGACAGGATCTTAGCTCACTGCAACCTCTGCCTCCTGGGTTTAAATGATTCTTGTGCCTCAGCCTCCTGAGTAGCTGGGATTACAGGTATGTGCCATCATTCCTGGCTAATTTTTTTGTATTTTTGGTAGAGATGGGGTTTTGCCATGTTAGCCAGACTGGTCTTGAGCTCCTAACCTGAGGTGATCTGCCTACCTCAGCCTCCCAAGGAGCTGGCATTACAAGCATGAGCCACTGTATCAGGTCCCCTTTTTCAGTAGTCACAAAATTAAATATCTAGGAATTAAATATCTCTAGAATCAATTATATCTTGATATAAGTAAACTTGATATAAGTGTAAAACACTGATGAAAGAAATTGAAGAGGACACACCAAAATGGAAAAAAATTCCGTGTTCATGGATAGGAATAATCAATATTGTTAAAATGGCCATACTACCCAAAGCAATCTACAGATTTAATACAATCCCTATCAAAATACCAATGACATTTTTGACAGAAATAGAAATAAACTAAAATTTATATGGAACCATAGAAAAGCCAAAGCCATCCTAAGCAAAAAGGAATCACATTACCTAAGTAACCAAAACAGCAATAGTGCTTGCACAAAAACAGACACATAGACCAACAAAACAGAACAGAGAACCCAGAAACAAATGCAGACACCTACAGTGAACTCATTTTTGACAAAGGTGCCAAGAACATATACTGGGAAAAAGTCAATCTCTTTAATAAATGGTGCTAAGAAAACTGGATATCCATATGCAGAAGAATGAAACTAGGGCCCCTATCTCTCACCATATGCAAAACTCAAAATGGATTAGATGCTTAAATCTAAGATCTCAAATTATGAAACCACTACAAAAAAAAAATTGAGGAAACTCTCCAGGACATTGGTCTTGGCAGAAATTTCTTGAGTAATACCCCACAAGCACAGGCAACCACAGCAAAAATGGACAAATGGGATCACATTACATTAAAAAGCTTCTGCACTGCAAAGGAAACAAAGAGACAACCCACAGAAAGGGAGAAAATATTTGCAAGTAACCCATTTGACAAGGGATTTATAACCAGAATATAAAAGGAGCTTAACAAACTCTATAGGAACAAAATCTAAAAATCCAATTTTAAAATAGGCAAAGATCTGAATAGACATTTCTCAAAAGACACACAAATGGCAGACAGGCATATGAAAAAGTGCCCAACATCACTGATCATCAGAGAAATGCAAATCAAAACTACAATGAGATGTCATCTCACCCCAGTTAAAGTGGCTATATCCAAAAGACAGGCAATAACAAATGCTGGCAAAGATATGGAGAAAAGCGAACCCTTGTACACTGTTGGTGGGAATGTAATTAGTACAACCACTAATAAGAACAGTTTGGAGATTCCTCAAAAAACTAAAAATAGAGCTACCATAAAATCCAGCAGTCTCACTGCTGGGTGTATACCAAAAAGCAGGGAAACCAATATATCAAAGAAATGTCAACACCCATGGTTTTTGAAGCACTGTTCACAATAGCCAAGCTTTTGGAACGTGGTTTGTGTAGACTTTACACTATCAATGATGTGTTTGTGAACATTTCATCTTTAGAATCTATTAAACAGTCATTGTCAAGTATTTGTTTAGAACGTATGTATTACATAAAATATAAAACATCAATATTGATGTTTTATATTGATGGCAGGCAGCATAGCTTCATGCCGAAGTGGTTACTGAATCTACTGTTTTGTAAATGTACAATACTGACTGATATTCCAATAAGCTGAATTACAAGTACATGCACCAGAAGTGATTTCTTTACAACAGTTGATGAGAGGCCTCTGTCACCAAACTGTATTGGAAGTTGGCCTGGCATTAAGAAGCAACGGTGATCAGTTAAGGAAGTGAAATGTGCATGTAAAATGCCTAATAATATTACAAGGTTTTCCCCATTACTGAGATATCAGTGATGTTTCAGAAGAGGGAGCGACTCTGGTTACCAAGTGGAATCAGGCTATGCTAAATTAGAGCTGCTTCTAAACTCAGACTACCAGTCATCTTTAACATCAAGAGTGCTTGCTGAGCTCTTCAGACATTTACCCTCAAACAAGAGACGAATTTTAAAATGAGTCTTTTGATGCTCTCTGGAGAGTCAACCCTCAAGCTATATTCCTATAAAAATTAAGAATCTCATTCCAGACCCCAATTAAACTAAAAAAATATTGTAGAAAGAGAAAAGTCAAGTTTCTACAATGTGCCGGACACTGGCTAAGTGTTTTCCCAGATACGATCTCATTACTCTTCACAACACCATTGTGGGGTAAGCAGCATTCCTTCCATTTCACAGATGAAAACACTGAGGTTCAAGGAGGTTCAACTTGGGGCCAGAGCTTAAGTCCTTCACCTGAAACAAAACCCACCTTCTTTCAATACCTTCACCTAATGAAAAACAAAAACCTTCACCTAATTAACTCTAATCTTGCCTCAAAAAGGTGAATGCTCAGAAAAATAAGGGTTATGGAAGTGAGATCAGCATTCATATTCCAGTGGAAGTGTCATCGGAGTGGTTCCCAATCTTGGCTGCACATTGGAATTGCCAGTGTTCCAGGGTTCATACAACTTGTAAGAAATCTTAAGGGAGTCGTTAGCAACCTATAGCGGTATTCAGAACCACATGGAGGTTTGTTAAAACTGATTGTTGGGCTCTGTCCTCAAAGTTTCCTATTTCATCTTTCTGGGGTTCACCTAAGAATCCGTATTTCGAACAAATTTCCTGTGACTCCAGTTTGGGGAACTCTCTTGTGAACTGCTGTCATAGGGCATTGTCTTGCAAAGTGCAGTCCTGTTCCAGAATATCCAGGTTGGAATTACTTAGGAATTTACATGCAGGTTCCTGGCCCTGGCCCACATCTTATAGGATCAGATCTTAGGGGTTAGGGACCAGGGATCTGCCCCTTAAACAAGTATTCCAGGTGATTCTTCCACTTGCTGAAGCATGAGAAGTGTCATCCAATGAGTCTTTGAACTCCTTCATCTCATATACAGCCCAGCTTTTAAATACTGTCACATTTGAATGACAGCTGCACAGGAGAACTGCATTTACAATTGACCATTAGCTGCTGTTGTAACTTGCTTCCAGTTATTTAAAATGCCCATAAGGGATCTCTTAGGCCATGCTTCATAAATAAAGCCCCCAAAAGAAATATGTATTCATTGATCTTTTTTTTTAAACTCTCCAGTTGTCAGTTTTCCGACTCATCAGGGGGAAAGACTGATTAGTGGTTGTTTCATGCTTCCCCACACAAGTGAAATCAGGAGGAGAAAAGCATTCTATAAAAGAGTTTATTTCCCTTCCTCTTCTCCTGTCCTGTCTCCTCATTTACCCTCAGCTATTCAGTTTCATCAAGTCTTGTGAGAAGACAGCTCTGACTCTGTTTAAAGGGGTTGGGCGGCTTGGAGCGCGGTGCCTTCCCTCTTCATGCATCTGGGAAGCTGGCTCACCACCGGGACTTCCCCCAAGCTGGAAAATGTTGACCAAAGCCCAGTTCAGAGGTGGAGGGCAAGAAGCCAGGCCCGGGCTCGGATGTGCCCTGAAGAGGTGCAGGTGCTTCCCTCTGGCCTCCGCCCCTCAGCTGTGGGTTCCCAAGTGAAGCTGGCTGCCAAGAAGAGTATTTATAGCTGCCTTTGCTGGCTGGTTCCTGCCCTGTTCTCACAAGGCGGCCTGCAGATCCCAGCACGACTGGCTGACAAGATGAGGGGAGGAGGGGAGGCCTGAAGGGGCATGGCCCAGCTGTCCTCCCTGAAGAATTGCCGATGTTAGTCCCCTTGACCTGAAGTTAGAAATACAATATGGTTTACAGGAGAAGACATGAAGGTCATGTGAAGAGATTGCTCACTGTTCTTCCATGGCTCCAGATCTGCTGTTGACCCAAGAGAACCCACCACAGAGGGGTCTGTGCTGTCATCTACAGAGCTGATTTGTAATCAATGTTTGTAATAAATGTGGAAATGTCTAGAAGCTCCCTCAACCCCTGCTCCCAACCTCAACCCCGCCCAGAGGCCCTTTAAACTGAAACCAGCATCACTGTCCAAATTCTTCAGGTGAACCTATCTGTAGAAACAATGGCCCTTTCCCTTTCTCATCCTCCATTTAGGCCTCTGGGTTAGAGAAGATCACTGATCTAACAGCTCTCCTTGCCATGCAGATAGACCCAGAGCTCGCTATGGTGACAGCAAATGCACACCTTGTGGGGGTGCCCAATTGTTGGCTTAGTGGGAGAGCCCTCCTGTCCCCTAACTCACAAAAAAGAATACCAGGGAGCCCATGAAATACCTTATTGGTTTCTTATAGGAGTAGGCTCCATACAGAGCACAGCTCATCAACTGAAACCTCCAAGGTGAAATCATGAAATCTCCAGGGGAAAGCCAACAAAACAGCAAGTGTTCCGGAAAGGGTTTCACTTCCTAACTGGCAGTGAGCCTGAGATCAAAACCTGTTACTCAGTGACAGATGAAATTCCTGCAAGAGGCACAATCCATGCTATTGTTCTGTCTGAGGCCCTTATGTATCCTGAGGTTGCTGCAAGTGGCCAAGGCAGAGGCTCCCCAGCGGCCGATGGGACATTTTTCTCCATGGGTTTGAGTAGTGTGTGTGCAAAGAGTCCATGGTCCCTGAAATCCATCCCCATGATGGGCGTAATTTCAGAAAATTCATTTCTGAAAGCAGAAGGAATTTATTTCCCTTTTTTTTTTAATGGGGAAATAGGCAAAGGTAGAAGGATGCATGGTTAGAGGTGATTGAAGTCAGGGTAATTGCTAGAGCCAGGCAAACAAGAATAGTCCTCGCCAGTCCTGGTCATGCTCTCTCAAGCTGCCTTGCACAGCGCTGTGTGCTTTCCACATGTTATGTCATTTAGTCCTCACAATAGCCCAATGAGGGAGGTGCAAGCACCCTCACTCCTTTGTGGCAGAGGAAACTGAGACCTAGAGAAGTTAAAGGTCTTACTCTTTGTCCTAGGATGAGGATGGCTGATTTGAGATTCAAACCCACTCTCTCTCCAAGGATCCTTTAACTACTGCCCTGAGTGCAACTCTCTGGAGAGACAGGCCTGCTGGTTCTGGGCTTCTCCAGGAGCTCATCAGGCCGTGGTGGTCCCTGGCTTTCTTGCATCACACAAATGTGGAGAAACCAGGGGAGTGGGACTCAGCACCCTGGGGAAAGCAAGAGTCAATTTACAGGGACAGCCTGTTGGGCTAGACACCATCTTCAGCGGGACCTCAGCTCCTTCTCTGGCCCAGAGCTTGTTCAATTGGGTGACTTTTATGATACTTTATGTAGATCAAAGTCCTGGTAGCTCCAGCCAAGTGGAAGTGTTTCTGACTAGCTCTTAGCTAATGGGGGCAGGAAGGAGCTGAATGCAGAAAAAGGAGCTGGCACGTACCAGCTGCCAGGACAGCCAGTGATGCTGTGCTGTTGTCCTGCCATCTATGTGCTGTTGCCCTTCTCCGATGGCTCCTGGTGGGAAAAACTGAATACATACAGTGTGCCAAGGGCATAGCAGTGGCAAGTTACGTTGCTTGTAATTGAAGATCTTTGTGGTCTAGAATGATCATTTTGTGTGTTTTTTCATCAGACAGGATAAATTGCTTTAAGGTTCCACCACACCCAGAGACAGCTTTTTCTTTCCGGATTCCTCTTGGTCTTTCATTTTCCAAGTTGCTTCAATGGGATTTTCATGTATGTCTTCCTTGTTTACTGGTATAGTTCTAAGGTCCAGCACAGTTCCTGGTATGCAGTGGGTGCTTAATTAATACCTATTGAAGTAACTGATTAAATGAATGTCTGATTGAATAAGTGAATCAATTACCAATTAATCTTTGGTCCTTGATTCCAGAACATACCAAAGAACACGATACTAGGATTTCCTCTGGTTCTTTAAAAAGCAATGTCACTTTTGGAGTTGTTGGGAAGCATGCCAGTTTGCGTCCTGCAAGAAGCAGGTGCTAGAACAGAATTGTTCCAGATTTACTGCAGTAAACGCCTGTGAAAGATGAGGAGGAAGCAGGATTAGGAAAGGAAGCTCACTATGCAGATCCGACACTGGGGAAAGACAGGCAGGAGCGAGTGGGATGGAAGGAGGGGGCCTCAGTCTAAAGCACACTGTCCCCAGGGCGTGCTGGAGCCTCTGGAGCCATCAGCTGTTTCGATGGCTAGGGAAGCGAGTAGGGGTGAGCCAGGTGTGACAATGGTTAATGTTATTTCTTCTCCAAGCGATGTTTTCTCATCCTATGTTCCTTCCATCCATGGGCAGCTGTGTCTCCATCACTCCTGCACCTTATTTCTTCCTGGAACGCAGCCAAGTCCTCCTCATTGTCATGGTGGCAACCCAGGACACCCTGCCTCTCTCAGCCTTGCCTCATTTTCTCTTTTTAACCCCCGTCTCAATGTCTCAGACTCAACAAACCCAAAGTCACTGCAATGTGTTCCTTCCCCTGAATATGTTTCTAAGATTCCGGCTCTGTCAAAGGCATCGATAGGTCCCGCAGATCAGCAGCCAGCATCCTTTACACCCTCCCCCTAGTTCCTCTGCAGACAGCTCAGCCACTCTACCATCCACACCTCCAACCCCAGGTATTTGAGAAAGAGCTCCTCAAGACTTGACTTCTGTCCTTCAGGCCTGACTTTGAGGCCAGGACTGCCATCAGGGCCTAATAGGACAGGTACACAACATCCCGGTTTAGCCAGAGGGAGTATCCAGTTTCTACTGGCTGAGTAAAAGCCCAGATGAGGAGGCCTCGGTTATTAGCTGGTAGAAACACATTTGTTTCTTGACTCCTTGCATCTGGCAGTTGGTGTGCTGTGTAAACATCATGTTTACTTAACGGCATTCACTTTCCCTTGAAAACTGCTGGTTCCAGCTCAGAACTTTCAGTCCTGGGGTGCGAATGTGAAGGTGTGTGGTAGGTGCTTCGCTCACTGCAATCTTTTTACCCGTCATCGTTGCAATGAGCATCACTGCTGTCTTTATCACTCATTTGGGTTTTATTCATTCCACAGGTACTTACAGAGAACATTTACCTAGAAAGGGTCGTACAGGGAGTGGGTAGGAGCGTGGACTCTCCAGCCAAATCCCAGCATGCCCATAGTCTAGGATTTGGGGCCTGCTGACCAAAGAAAAAAGTCAAGTGTTTAAAGAATTACGCTAGTTTTATTCAAAAGTCTTACTGAGGCCTGTCGGCCAGGAGCACATCTGTCAGACTGCTCCAAAGCAGTATTTCAGTTCACAGTTTATATTACTGGTGGTGAAGCTGTAGTATGTGCAAATTCACATCAAAGTTGGGGCATAAGAGTACAGCTGGTTATAGATTACTAAAGCACATTGGGTTATACATTGTAGGAGCATAATCACTAACCCTATCAGATGTTATCTTATGTGTAGGAAAAGGGAAGGACTGGGCCATTTATTTTAAGGAATATAGTCACTCAGGCAAGAGATGTGGGGGGCCATGTGTTCTATCCTGTTTTGTCTTCAAAACATGTTTTGGAGAACTGCACAGAGTCAGGGCTTGTGAAATTATGCTGGTAAACAGAAATGAGCAAACATAGCTTCTTACATTTGCAACTTTGTCTCACAGACTGTAATTGAATTACTTTACCTGTTCCCCATCTCAATTTTCTCATCTGTAAACAGGGCTAATTAGAATGTCCCACACAGAGGTGAATGAGGATTGAAACAGTTCAACAGTGCCTGGCACATGGTAAGGGCAATTAAAGGTATACAGACTCAGGAAACTTAATCCATGCTTTCAAGGGAGTCCAATAGGGTGGGAAAGAATGATGCATAAACAATCTGACACAGGCTGCTGTGAACTGTGGCTAGGGTAAACCTAGAATTTATCCAACCTGGGACACTTCAGATAGGAAGGGAATATTAAAATAATACAAATTATGGAGTTTCTGAAATGAGGAATTGACTAACATTAATTCCAACAGAGTGGTAAAACTATAGTTACATTTAAAAAATAAAAATAAAACCCTTTTTAAAAATAGAAAATAACATTTTTATTTAGAAAAAAAATTTTATTAAAATATTTTAATGTCACATACACTGAATATTAAAATATAAATTTAAATGCATGTTAACGTATAATTTAATATATATATAAATATCCTATTTTTAAAAATTCTTGTACGCAAAGCACAATTTTTAAGTGAACAATTTTAAAGTAAGAAAATATAGGTGGAATGATCATTGGGATACAGTCACCTAGTATAATCAGTTTTTAAATCATATCTACCTATAATGCAATATGTCACTGGCAAATTTGAGGAATGTTATTTCAGTGTCTTTTTTGGTTTTAAGTGTTTTCTTTCTATGCCACATTCTGAAAGCAAGCTTATAACTTTTTAAATAAAACTGTCTGCCATATTATTTACAGTTGTATTTTATGGTTAATAAATTTGAAATTGATCTTTCTCTGTGGTCCAAAATATTTATAGTTGAGAAAATACTCTCTCTACAGATGTTGAATTATTTAGTAAGTTAAGAGCAAATGCAGCTAAATGGGAGTATTCTCAATTTTAACATTTTATATTGAATTGTGTTAATGTTTCAGCCTGCATAACTTTACAAGGTATGTCTTTGGCCCCCGTTCATCTTTGTTCAACAAATATTTTTACAAGGTTTGGCTTGTGAAATAATTTCTACTTAAGATGATTCTTTTGAATGTTTCACCAAAGTTAAATGTTGTCAAATTGCAGGCCTTTTAATTATATTCCATTTCAGTACAGAATATAAATTAATCCAATTAAAATTAGAAACTTCATCAAAAGGTCTTTCCCACAAGTCAAGGTAGCATACATCTCTGAGCTCTCACAGTTAATTTGTTCATTTCCCCTCTTGCTCTGGTAAAGGCAATTTCAATTTGTCCCAGAATAAGCTTGTTTTAGATAATTATAATTCACAAAAAGCCTCACAATCTGAAATTTTTTGTATTCCATCTATTGAATAATTTATTAAAATATTCCAACTAATTTTCATCAAAATGCAACCAACATTTAAAGAATTACTCCAAAAGGTGTAGGCTGATTTGCAAAGTCGTTATTCAAAGGCACAAATATTTCTAAAATCAGATTACTGATGAGAAACAGAGAAAATGTGACCTGCCAAGCTGAAGTTTCCGTTGTTATTGTTGATGCATGGGGTTTTCCCCTTTGATTGATACTGGTTTTTTATTGGGGTGTAGGGGGTGGTTAGATACTTCATATAAACTCTGGCAGAAGAATTTAATACTATAGTTTATATGTAGAAATATTTTAAATTTTCGATGATGATAGTTTCTATTTCCTTTAGTGGAATATCTGTTGCAGTGGATTGGGTACAGTTATGAATTATGTGCCCACAATCATTTCCAAGTTCTCTGTTACGTTATTAATTTAGTAAGAACATTATCTTTCCATGAACCTGTTCTCCCCGAAAATTTTGTATTCCCATTATTACCATAAAACATATCTTCAATATTGACCTTTTGAACAATATTGAACTTTTGAACTGAATTTATAACAGCATTCCCAACAATGTCAGACATTTTACCTGAAAATAAGCTTCCAAAAGTTTTACTTTGATTTCATGAATTGTATGAAGAAAATATTCAATGGAATTAGCTGATAATCTGAAGTATCTGAGGATTCTAATATACAAGGGCTTCATGCCACTGTTTGGTAGCCCTTTTGCTAATGTAGCAATCACATGTGCAGCTATCAGTTCACTTTTTGTATGTACAGACTTAGAATAGCTAAAATTAATTTAAAGAATTATTGTTTGATCTAGCTGAAAAGTCATGCTTCACAGGATGATATGGAAACGTGCCTTCTGCAGCTGTACAAGTGAAACATGTTTAGGGGCACAGCCTTCTTAAAACAGCTCTGATGTGTGAGGTGGAAGCTTGTGCTTCTTTAGTAGATTAGGGTCTGATTTTCATGTGGTTAGTGATGTTACCAGGACCCCCCCATGCTGGATAGAAAATGTCACCAAACATTTTGTACAAGTGACATATTGAGCAGGTATCTTATTACCTGCAAATTCGGTAATTAGTTTTTCATTTCACATGCACTTTTTTTGTTTTATTCAGCTGCTGCTGAGAACATTTATTACCAAATAAAAATGTTACCAAATAATAAAATAGTTGAGATTTTATCCCATTTTGTAAGTGAAGGAGTATTCCGTTTTCTCATTATACACTTATCACAGGGCTTGTAATTCCCACACAATTTACACAGGCACCAAATGTATAATTTCTTTTTTTTTTCTAGACTGTACTGCTGGAAGTCGGATAGTTTTGTGTGACTTTAAACTGGCTAAGACACAATTGGTAGGCACATCAAATTTCTGGCAGGAGCAGCAGCGTGGAATCCATCTCCCACCACCTTCCAAGCTTAGGAATTATATATGCTTCATTTTATTAGCAGCAAGCCATTGAAAGGGAAATGTTAGCTCTCACATAGTCCAGTTTTCATCTAGAAAAGCTCAATAAGAGACAGTTAATGCTAATCATCTTTCAAATTTAAGCATTAAGGTGAGAACCTTGTTTCCTGCTCATGCATCTTACATATTTGCACACCAGACCATGGTAGAAGCTGGAAGTACAAAGTGGACATCTACCAGACTTACTCCAATTACTTTAATGCAGCCTTCACCAACAGTATTATACAGAAAAATAAAACGTGGGGCAAGTGCTAAAAACTGCACAGGACACCAAGCGTATACTGGAAGTATTTCAGGAGAAGCAGTGCATATGATCTTGTTGGCTATGGAGAAGTCAGGATGATGTTCCTTGCGAAGGGAACCCAACAACAAGGGAAGAGAGCGCAGGGGAGTTTCTCAGGACAGGCAATACCTGAGCAAAACCTTAAAATATGGGTTGAAAATTATCAGGTAAAGCAAAAAGCTTCTGCACAGCAAAAGAAACAGTTGACAAAATGAAAAAACAACCTATAGAATGGAAGAAAATATTTGCAAACCATATATACTGATAAAGGGTTCATGTACAATGTATATTAGAGTGTGCCTATAACTCAATGACATAACAAAATACAATTTTAAAATGGGCAATGAAAATGAATATTTTCCCAAAAAGATATACACTTGACCAATAGATATATGAAAATGTGCTCAATATTCACATCACTAATTATCAAGGTAATGCAAATTAAAACCACAGTGAGATATTACCTTATGCTAGTTAGGATGGGTATTATGAAAAAAGCAAATGAGACATGTTGGCAAGGATGTGGAGAAGAGAAAAACCTTTTACACTGTTGGTGGAAATGTAAATTAGCACAGTCATCATGGAAAACTGCATAGAGGTTCCTTAGGATTTAAAAATAGGACTGTCATATGATCCAGCAATTCCACTTCTGGGTATATATCCAAAGGAAATGAATCAGTATATCCAAAAGACATCTTCGCATCTTCCATGTTCATTGCTACATACAATAGTCAAGACATATAAGCAACCTAAATGTCCATTGACAGATGAATGGATAACAAAAATGTATATACCCACAATGGAATATTATTCAGTCTTAAGAAAGAATGAAATCCTGCCATATGTGATAACATGGATGAGCCTGGAAGACATTATGCTAAGTGAAGTAAGCCAGACACAGAAAGACAACTACTGTATGATACCACTTGTTTGAGGAATCTGAAGTAGTCAAACTCATAGAAACAGAATAGAATGGTGGTGGTTAGGAACCGGGGAGAGGAGGAAATGGAGAGCTAACAAAGAATAAAGTTTCAGTTACGCCAGATGAATAGGTCCTAGGGACTTGCTGTACAGCCCGGTGCCTATAGTTTATAATGTATACTTTAAAATTTGCTTGTGAATTAAAGATCCTTATAGATGCTCAATATTAGACCTTTGTCTGTTACAGTTTGCAAAAATGTTCTCCCATTCTGTAGATTGTTTGTTCACTATGTTGATAGTTTTCTTTGCTGTGCAGAAGCTATTTAGTTTAATTAGATCCCATTTGTCAATATTTGCTTTTGTTGCCATTGCTTTCGGTGTCTTCATCATGAAATCTTTGCCCCAGAAATACCATTTGACCCAGCAATCGCATTACTGGGTAGGGACCCAAAGGAATATAAATTGTTCTGTTATAAAGACACACGCAACTGTATGTTCACTGCAGCACTGTTCACAATAGCAAAAACATGGGAACAACCTAAATGCCCATCAATGATAGACTGGATAAAGAAAATGTGGTATGTATATACCATAGAATACTTTGCAGTCATAAAAAAAGAATGAGAGCATGTCCTTTACAGGGGCATGAATGGAGCTGGAGGCCATTATCCTTAGTAAACTAACACAGGAACAGAAAACCAAACACCACATGTTCTCACTTGTAAGGGGGAACTAAATGAGAACACATGGGCACAAGGAGGGGAAAAACAGACACTGGAGCCTACTGGAGGGTGGAGGGTGGGAAGAGGAAGAGGACCAGGAAAAATGATGCATACTAGGCTTAATACCTGGGTGATGAAGTAATCTGCATAACGAGTCTACCTATATAACAAACCTGCACATGTGACCCTGAACTTAAAAGTTAGATGTAAAAAAGTGGCTAAGGGGTAGATTTTCAGTGTTCTCATGACACAAAAAAATAAGACATGATGATGGGAGAAACCTTTTTGACATGATGTTTGTGGCACAGATTGTGGTGCTGGTTTCATGGATGTATACTCATCTCCTAATTCACCAAGTTGTACACATTACATATGTACTGCTTTTTTATGTCAATATCTTAATAAAGTTTATTTTTTAAAATATGAAAAGCAGAAAAAATGATTTCTCTGTATAAGCCTTTTATTTATCTAATTTAATTCTCACCAAAAACTCCTATGACTGGATAACATTATTACTTTCATTTTACATAGTAGGAACAAGGCTTAGAGAGGTTAAGGAATTTGCCTGAGTTCAGCCACCGAAGGACTGTTAAAACTAGGATTCAACACAGTCTGTGCCTTCAGAGTCCAGGCATGCCAGGCAGTCCACTAGACCATGTTGTGCCTACACAGTGACTCAGCTTGAGAGATGGCAGGTACGTTAGGAAACTGCAAGTCATGCTGGCAGAAGCAGGGGTGGGGTGGAGCTGATAAAGGATGCTACTGCAGGCGGGTGGAGGCCAGGCTAACTTGAACTGCATCCTATATCACACCTGCTGGTCTCCAGGAAGCCCTCCCGGGTCAGAGCAACCTACACTCACTTCTCTACCTATCACTCTACCCACTGTGCATACCAGGTACAGGTGAGCTTTAGATGTGGCTAAATAAATACAATGTAGTGCTTTACCAACTACTGTCTTGTATCAGTGTCACACTATTCTACGTGTGTGCATTTGGTCTCTCAAGCATTTTTTAAGATTCTTTAAGGTAGAGACTGATGTTACTATAGATTTCTTAATAACCACCCCCACCTCGGTGCTGAGCCTACAGAAAATGTTCAGAAAAACATGTATTGATGGAGGGTTGTCAATAAATGGCTTTTGGAATAGATTCTATTTATTTTTCTAAAATCTCAAGTGTTTAACAATTGAACTTGAGCTTGAATTTGCTTTTATTTTCCTTTCAACGCTCACCAGATTCGTGCTGTCCTTCCAGCTTTGCTCTGTGGTTTGTTTGTGCCTGGTGCTTCCCTGTGAGCTGCTTGACCTTGCCTTATGGTTACACTTCCCAGCTCCTTTCCTGCTGCATCTAACAGGCTCATTTTCTTCCAGACATTCAAGGTTGAGTGGGTGCAGGTGGGCAGGCAGGTTAAGGAATTTGCCTGAGTTCAGCCACCTAAGAGTTGATGGTTCATTGGCCATTTCTTTAATGGTTTGTTGGCCATTTACATTGGTGTATTGCTTGATTTTAATCACAATTGATTAACCTTTACTGGTTTTGGTAAATGTGGCCAGATCTACCTGGACTAGAACTTGGAACTGTGTTAACCACATGTGGCTATTTGCATTGACCTGAGTTAAAATTAAATAAAATCTAAAATTCACTTCCTTGGTCACACTAGTCACATTTCAAGTACTTACCAGCCACATGTAGCTAGCAGCTACTCCAATGGCCAGCATAGATTTGGAATCTTTTCATCATTATAGAATGACTTGGGCTGAGAATATTGAATAAATTAACAAATTATAGGGAAAAACTGGCAGTATAAAATAAAATTTTGATGAAGTAGTCTTATTTGGCTTATTTATTATTCTTCATAATATTAGCAGAATTCCCAAGGATGAAATTACATTGTAGAACTTATTATATCATCATTTGTTTAAGTATGTGTGACTTCTAACAAATCTAAATGCTCCTCCATCATAGGAACATTTAATCTTTCTGTCTCTGCTTTGGAGTTGTGTCTGGCATAGAAGGAGCTCAAAAATATTTAGAGAATAAATACATAAGTGCTTAGAAACCTCATTTAAGTTTCTTTATTGTAAACTATAGCTATATGTCTCACATATCTTCAGAGATCTATCAGTTTTTTTAACCTATTCTTAATGTATTTTTGAGAATATGAAAGAAAAGCATTCAAGAATTACATACAAATCTGTTTAAATGAAAATATGAGAAACCTATGTTGAAGACATAGAAGGAAAAGCCACCTTGGAGGCCCGTGTGGGATCAGCAGAGCCATGACTCTGGGGAGCTGTGACACTCATTTGGTTTCCTTGTGGAATTGGCAGGAGACAGCATGGGGCATCATGACTTGATGGCCACAGGTGTCCTTTCCCTCCTAAGGAAGGCAGTACAGACACGGAAAGCCGGCTTCCTGTCCCTTTCCTGTCCCTGGAGGGGCCCTCTGCCAGAACCCTGGGATGCTTATCTGGGCTCTGCAGATCTTTGGAATGAGGTCAGCCAGGAAGTTGAATCCCTTTGATGCAATTATCTCTGCATCCTTGGCCTTTTGTTCTCATGGAGAGTGACCAGTGACCCTTGTGCTTCTTACGTGGTTAGGACAGCTGTTGTGAGGTGGGTGCCAGATGCACATCCCTGGGTCGGTGGACACGTCCTTCCCAGCTGTCAGGATGGATCCAACGGATGTAGGTGCCTCCCTGCTCCCGCCATAACACTGTTGTGAACCTGCAGAGGAGATGAGAGGACAAAGGAGAACGTGATCAATGGTGGGTGATCTTACACCCATATGTATACACACATGTTCATCTTGACAAAGCCCAGCGGTTTTGTTCCTTAATTCATCTCAGTTGACAACCAGTCATACCAGTTCAAGGACTCATTCTTTCCTGAATGAGTAGTGGTGGGTGACTCTTTGGAATAGCACAGTCCTAAGTCTATCTTTTCACATCTTTCAGTATACTCTTCCTAATTGTATATGTATACTTTGCAATCTTTCCTTCCCAATAGAAGTTCTCTGTGGCAGGATATCCACAATTTGGGGCCTCTTTCCTACATGGATCTCCTTGTCTTAAAACTGGTTTGGCTTAACCTGTCTTTGTGCTTTTGTGAGCAGGAAAATCATCTCTCCCTGGGGTTACAATGAGTCATTATGTGGAGGGGGTGGAAGAGCTTCAAATAGTAAGCAGAGGGGCGGTCCTGTGACTGTTGCAGAAGTCTGGTCAAATTGCCAGGTGACTTGTGAAGTTTGCTTTTTGATTTTGGGGTTTGTTATTTTTTGGTAAAAATAACTCATTCAGGTTCTGCTGGATTCTGAGATTCTCTGTCTTCTCATTTTTCCTCCCAGTGTTTTTCTACTTTTCATTTTCCAGTTCATTACTGAAATGTCCTATGAGCAGTCAGGTGGCATTTGCTGGCAGAAACGGCAGAGCTGAAGGGCTTAGCATTTTTCTACCTGAGGTTGAGCTCATGAAGCAACTGGCAGTTCTTTGCTGTCAGGGAGTGATGAGAACATTTCTCTAGGAAGAGACAAGCCTGCTATAGTGTATGTGTGTGCTTTAATATTGCTCATCTATGTAATCCATAGTGGGTCACAGTACACATTTGCTGTTTTTTGTCTACCTAGTGTCTGCTCTCCTTTTTTCTGGGTAGTAATTTCTCAATTTTCATTCAGGTATTAGTCAAGGTCTAGGAAGGAACCAGATGGCACAATCACATAGTTTAATGAAGGGCTCATTACAGAAATATGGGTAGAATGAAAACTGTCCATTTGTTCAGGCTGCTATCACAAAATACCATAAACTGGGTAACCTGTAAACAATGGAATTTTTTTTTCCCTTGGAGACAGAGTCTCACTCTGTCACCCAGGCTGGAGTACGGTGGTATGATCTCAGCTCACTGCAGTCTCTGCCTCCACAGCTCAAGCAATCCTCCTACCTTAGCCTCCCAAGTAGCTGGGACTACAAGTGTATGCCACCATACCTGGCTAACTTTTTAAATTAATTATTATTATTATTTTTTTGGTAGATATAGGGTCTTTCTGTGTTGCCAAGACTGGTCTCAAACTCATGGCCTCAAACGATCTTCCAACCTCAGCCTCCCAAAGCACTGAGATTAGAGGTATGAGCTATCATATCCAGCCCAGAAATTTATTTCACACCGTTCTGGAGGCTTGGAAGTTCAAGATCACGGCACCAGCAGATTTGGTGTCTGGTGAGGATCTACTTCCTTGTAGACAGCCATCTTACTTACACTCTAACCTTACATGGTAGAAGGGGTGAAGCGTCTCTCTAGAGTCTCTTTTATAAGGACACCAATCCTATTGATGAAGGTTCTACCCCAAGATCTAATCACCTCCGAAAGGCTCCCTCTCCTAATATCATAACCTTGGAGGTTAAGATTTAAATACACAAATTCTAGAGAGGCACAAACATCCAGACCATAGCAAGGACCAGCAAGGAACACTGGAACAACTTGGGACTGGCAAGAGCAGGGAGCTGTTGCCACCTCTGGGCCAGATGGGGTAAGAGAAGGGGTGATGTTACCAGATCCTGCAAAGAGCTGGAGCTGGAAGGGTGGCCCAAATGAGTTGTCCCTCTAGAGGAACACAGTCACTGTCAGAACCACAGCAAGGCAAGGAGCCAGCTGGGGAAATAGTTGTCCTGATCCAGTTCTCTCTCCACTCTCTGATCTTCTGTTGGAATTCCTAAGATTAAATCCAACTAGAAGCCAGAAAGCAAAATCTGGAATTTTGCATCCTGAAGAGTTAGCCTCTTAAGGCAGAGAGTGGAGCAAAGGTGAAGGTCAAGCAGAGGACAGGTATCATGCCTCTTCTACCAGCCTATGTGCTCCAGGAGAGGAGACCCCACTCCATAAGCATAGTCCTCGGTTCTGATTAGCTGATCTTCAGTCAACATATCCATCCCCTGGCCACAGAGCTTGGTTTAGAACACACAACTCAATTCAGATCTATGAATCAAGAAAAACTCTTTCCAGAGACTATTGGAAAAGAAGATATTTTACTTCTGAGAGAGCTATTGGGAGACTTTTTTTTCCCACTTCCTGTGGGACATAATTGAGGAAACAAGATGTCCCTAAGCCTGTTTCCAGCCATTTTGCAAACATGAAGAGATTCAGCCCCAGGATGAAGCAGGTGCTATAGAAGAGAAGATGAGAAGAAGCTTTATCTTTGGTGTTGTCATTGGGTCACCAAAGCTTCCTCTATCACTGAAGTTTTTTATTACTGCGCTAATACTGTCTTTGTATTATATATGTCAATTTGAGTTTGAGTTTCTGTTACTTGCAGCCGAAAACATCTTAACAGAGCCACTAGGATTTAACCTGGAACCAGGAAACATTTTCCCATTCATTGCACCCCCACAGACAGAGAACCATAGGATGAGACCAGCTATCCTTTGATAGGAGTAACTGTGATGTTGATGATAGAGAGACTAAGAGCAGGGTCAAGTCCAGAATGCCTTATGGGAGGGAGAAGCTGGAATCATAGAGCCTAGGGTTCCATGTCTGCTGTAGACTAGTCTGGGGAAAATGCAGGTCGAAAGCAAACAAGGAGGAAGACCCAAGTCATGGTGAGAAATCTGTCTGTCTGACGGGCTTAGAAGGCCTGAGGCAGGTTGGACAGTCAGTTTTTAATGAGGTAATCACATTCTTTAAGCAGCAGGAAACAGCTTTCTTCATGTTCCTTGAGAAAATGGGGCTGTTGAGGTAAAATCATGGCTGTGTTCTCAGCATTAGCCATCATGACTAATGAAAACAAGTCTTTGGTTTCAGCCCATGGTTCCAGTTAGAATCAAACCAGCTGCAGGGTAGAGTGAAAAAGATGAGGTACTCACTTTGCTGCAAGCGTCTGAATAATGTTGAAATATGGGAGTTCAGTAAATAGTCCAAGGTCCAATGATACAAGATTTTCTTTTTTTTAATTATACTTTAAGTTCTGGGGTACATGTGCAGAGCCTGCAGGTTTGTGACACAGGTATACACGTGCCATGGTGGTTTGCTGCATCCATCACACGGTCATCTACATTAGGTATTTCTCCTAATGCTATCCCTCCCCTACCCCCAAGCACCCTGCTATCTCTTCCCTAGCCCCCCACCCACTGATAGGCCTCAGTATATGATGTTCCCTTCCCTGTGTTCATGTGTTCTCATTGTTCAATACCTGCTTATGAGTGAGAACATGTGATGTTTGGTTTTCTGTTCTTGTGTCAGTTTACTGAGAATAATGGTTTTCATTTTCATCCATGTCCCTGCAAAGGATATGAACTCATCCTTTTTATGTGGCTGCATAGTATTTCATGGTGTATGAACACCACATTTTCTTTATCTAGTCTATCATTGATGGGCATTTGGGTTGGTTCCAAATCTTTGCCATTGTGAATGGAGCTGCAGTAAACAAACGTGTGTCTTTATAATAGAATGATTTAGAATCCTTTGGGTATATACCCAGTAATGGATTGCTGGGTCAAATGATATTTCTATTTCTACATCCTTGAGGAATTGCCACACTGTCTTCCACAATGGTTGAACTAATTTACACTCCCACCAACAGTGGGATAGAAATAGCGTTCCTATTTCTCCACATCCTCTCCAGCATCTGTCGTCTTCTTATTTTTTAATGATCCCCATTCTAACTGGTGTGAGATGGTATCTTAATGTGGTTTAGGTTTGTGTTTCTCTGATGACCAATGATGATAAGCTTTTTTTCCTATGTTTGTTGGCTGCATAAATGTTTTCCTTTGAGAAGTGTCTGTTCATATCCTTTGCCCACTTTTTGATGGGGTTGTTTTTTTCCGATACAAGATATTCTTTGACAACTTCTTCCTTTGTTAGGGGATTTAATAATTTCCTGCCTCAATTGTAAGATTAAAAATGCACTTATGGTAGTCCTGGTGGTAACAAGGAAGAGAATGGTAGTTCTATTAGTTACATTCATTGAGCACTTCTTATGTCTGTACAATCCAAGCAGTTTATGTGTACTAACTAATTTCATCTTTACAAAATCCTGTGAGAACATTATTTTCCAAAAGGCAGGTGAGGGAAGTGAGAAGTCATACAGGTTGAATTTTAAGCAATAGGAAGCGTTTCAGTTATTTGGTCAACCCACTTTATTTTTAAAACTTTTAAATATGATAGTCACATAAAATAATATAAATATGTATGTCTGTGTTATACAGAATGGGTGCCCACATATTCACAACCAGTTTAAAAAGTGCTACATACGTGGCACTGTTAAAGATGCTAATGAGTCAGTTTCCCAATCTAGTCTCTTATGCCCTCTGCCATCAAGGGTCAATCCTCAAGGTAATTACCTCAATTACCTCAAGGTAAATCCTTGGTCAGATTTTATTTTTTATCATTTATTGTTGTTTTTTTGTAAGGTTTTGCTACAGATATAGATGCCCAACCTCAGTCCGGCCTTTTAAGCCCATTAGACACACTACTTGTAATCTTAAACAATATGACCATTTAGATTTACAAGTTTTTGAAGTTTATACATAGTCTTATAGTCTTCTCCCCTTATCCGTAGTTTGTTTTCAGCAGTTTCAACAACTGGCAGTAAACTGTGTTGTAAAAATATTAAATGGAAATTAAAAAAAATAAGCAATTCATAGGTTTTTAATTGTGCACTGTTCTGAGCAGCGTGATGAAATCTTGTGTGGTTCTACTGCATATGGCCTGGGACATAAATCATCCCTTGTCCAGCAAATTCACACTGTATACACCACCTGCCCATGAGTCATTTAGTAGACCTCTTGGTGATCAGATCAAAAAGCCATAGTATATATAGGGCTTGGTAATATCGACTTTTCAGGCATCTGCTGGGGGAACCTAGTCCTTGTGGATAAGGGGAGACTACTGTAAATCATATCATTCTGTTTGTATACTTCTGGAAAAAATGTACCATGATGAGAGGTACTCATTTTTCACTGAAATGTGATTTCCTTTGATGAGTATACCACACTTTATTTTTGTTGTTGTTGTGGACATTTGGATAGAGGTCTTGCTCTTACAAACTTTGTTTCTACGTATACTCCTGCATTTGTCCTTTAGTGCCCACAGGCAAGAGTTTCTCCAGGGTATAAACCTATGAGTGGAGGGCCAGGGTTGTAGGATACATGCACCTTTAGTGCCCTGGATAATGATGAGTTGTTTATCAAAATGATGGTGTCCATTTATACTCTCACAAGCAGTGTATGAGGTTTTCTATTATGCCACAGTCTTACCCTTGATACTGTCAGATCACAAAAGTTTTTGGGGTCCATCCGGTAGGTTCAAAATGATATTTCTCTGATGGCTAATAAATTTTAACATCTTACATATGTTCACCATTTATGATTTCTTTGTGGTGAAAGGCCTACTCAGACCTTTGTTTGAGGATAAATTACATTAAAAGATTTTCTAGTATTAAACTCACCTTAGTCATATGTACTTTATTTTTTAAAATATTGGTAGATTTGCTTTGCTAATATTTTATTTAGAATTGTTGCATTCGTGTTCATGAATGAAAATGTTATGTAATTTTTTCGTCTTCATTTGGTACAATAGGTTTTCAAAGTTAGTTGGGCCACTCTACCTTTCCTCCTTCCTCTTTCTCTCCCTCATCTTCCTCTCCCTCTTTCTGTCCTTTTTCTTCTAAGAGCTTGTATGATCCATGAATGTTTGTTAGAACTTACTGATGCTTTTGTGAGAAGACAAAATTCACAGCTGTTGATTGAATTCATTTTAAGGTAATAACGGTCAAGTTTTTAAATTATCAAATCAGTTTTGGAAAGTTGTACTTTTAGGGAACTTGTCTATTTTATCAAAGCTTATTGGCATAGGCTTTGTACTTGATAATGTACTTGTACTTGATAATGGGTTGTGCTCCCTAGACACTCTCTCAGCACCTCCAGGACACAAGCACACATTCCTTCTGATTCCGGGAGTATTGGTGGCTGACAGCTCTTGGTGAACCCCTCTCAGAATTGCCCTTGGATACTGTGCTAAGTTCAGGATCACTTCTCAGGGCAGACTACATCCAATGTCTGGCCAGTGCATGAGTATAAAGACCCAGTCCTTGCCTCAATTCTGGACGATTCTGTCAGCCCACCCCATCCCTACAGAAGCTCCTTATAGGATGGGCTGAGGTCAGTGTTGCAGCTGTTCCCCAGTTCAGGCTTTCCAGCACAGAAACCTAAAAGTGTCAGAATTTTTCTCCCTTAGAACCAGATTTATAATAACAACCATGGCTTTCTTTCCAATCATTTCTTGTATTCTTTGATTTCTACTATTTGTCTACTTGCACCTTCTTCTCATTACCTTGGTGGTCTTGTTGGAGGTTTGCTAATTTTACCAGTTTCTTTTCAAAGATTCAACACTGGTTGGTTTGAACCTCTCAAAGGTACATTTATTTCTCACTTCATTCCTTTTGTAAACTTTTACTGCCGTCTATTTGCTTACATTAATCTCCTTATCTACCTCTAATCTCTTAGGTTGGATGTTCAGTTCATCTATTTCTCAGCCTTTCTCTTATGCTAATGTGAGCCTTTTAAGGCTTTAGGTTTCTTTTAACAACTATATCTCCAACTATAGCTCCATGATATTGTCCAAGTGAATATGTCCACACCTAAACTAGTTACCTCCACCAATTCAACTGCCTATTCTTTCCCACCCTTCCCTTTCTCAGAGAAACCAGCTCTATTCCCATCAGCCAGGCCATGATCCTGAAGTCACCTTTGATCCTCTTCTTCTCTTGAAACCCACTTCCAATCAGTCAGGACGTCCTTTTGGCCTTTCCAGAGTTTGGCCATGGTTGTCATCTCCATGACATCAACTTGTCTAAGCCATTAATCATTGCCTCTTGCTTGGCCAATTGTCCATGACTGCTGTTCTGTTTCCTTTCCTGCTCCCCTTCAGTTGGTTTTCCACACAGCACTCAGAGTGAGCCTTCTACATATTCACTCATCCTTCAATTTCTTTCCATTTCCTTAGAATAAATTCCAGGTCACTCCATGGCCCAAAGGGTCCTCTGTGGCCAGGGCCTCTGCTGTCTCTGCCACCCTGTCTTCTCTTTTCTTTGGTTTACTCTGCTCCACACACCTCTCTATTCCTCAGACAGGTCTTGTGTAAGGGTTTTTACACTTGATGTCCTCTAAACACCTGTATGGATCACTTCCTCACTTCCTTCAAGTCTTGCTCAGATGTTACATTATTATCCAACAGTCCTTCCTTCACCAAACTGTATAAAATTTCACCCCTGCCCAGCCAGTCACTTATTAACAGGCTTACCCTTATTCATGTTTCTTAGCATTCATCATTGTCTGACATATCTTTTTTGTTTGCTTCTTGTCTGTCGTCCACTGTTGGAATATAAGCTCTTTCAAGGCAGGGCTTACCTGCTGTGTTCACTGCTCTTTGTCCAATATCCAGCCCACAGACTGGCACTAATAGGTGTTCAACAAATACTTGATGAATAAATGCATGAGTATTGGTTTGAAGTTACTAATTCTCTGGGGGAATACTTCCCCGTTTACCCAGTGCCACTGCCTCCATGTGACAGTTTTGTTCTAATTTTTGTTGTTGTTTATCTTTTCCCTGAAGGTGTAGGTAGTTTTTTTGAAGATCTAACTTAACTTATGAAGTTGGGGTGGAGAAAGGGAGTGTCTACCTTTTGATTTTCTACCCTTCAAGGGCCCAAGGCCTCATATTCTGTCTTCCTGCTGAGTGAACATCCTCAAGTATGCCCAGGGCTATCTTGCCTTTAACACTTAAGAAAAATTCTGAATTCATGCTTTTACTTCATTTTCTTTTATCCTTTGAGGATTTCCTTTACTTTCTTGTGATGTTAATGATGCATTTCAATAAATTATTGCTTTATTTTGTTTTGTATTCTGTGGAAGAATTTCAGATGATCTCTAGCCAGATTTCTGAATATGAAACTCTTCAAACTTTCCATTTCTTATGCAGTGCCCAGGAGCCCAAAGGATTGACTTAACCGAAGTATCACTGTAAATAAAATTGCTAAGACCAGACCCTAGGATTTCTCATCTCCAGGGCAGTATTTGGCAGCCACATTTGGTTGATGGCTGCCCCACTTCCTTTAGAGAGTCTAATGACACAGATGTTCCTAGTCATATAAGTATCTCTAAGCAGAAAGGACAAAAAAGAAGAAAAACAACCGTAACAACATAACAGTCTCCAGCGTTCCAAGGAAGCTTTTGTATCCACTAAAGTAGCTGTAACAGCCATTTGTAAACACGTGATGGGAAGTAGCTCTGGGAACCATAGCTGATTTCAGCAGGGTAGCTTTTGTCAGAATCTGCCCCTTTGCTATTTTTCTAGAAGTCAGATCTGAAAGGCCTATTTTCTTAAAGATTTCTGCTGGGTCTAAGGCGGGAGGTCATTTCCCTCCAATTCCTGCAGTTCATTTAGGCTGCGCCTTGGGTGGTTGTCAGTTGTAATATAAACATTGGTACCTTGATAATTATACAAGGTTTGAAAAAAGTTATTATTGGCTCTGGTGAGATAGTGTAACAGGAAACAGTCTGTACTTTAAGCAAAATGGCTGCCAGTTAGAGTGTTCAGAACACTATGCAAATCAGTTGGAAACTCAGAAGTTTGGTCAATCAATCAGTTTTGCTTCATATGATGCCAACTGACTGGTTTTTTATGAACCTTATTTGTCTTATTGCATTGACTGACTTTGGGCCTGAATTGACTTAATTGCAGACTTGCTTTTGATATATGGTAGACAGCAATTGTTCTGCTGGGCTATGATCAAATGCAACAAATATAGGCCATGGGTAATACTGGACTGCCCCAGTTGGTGGATGGCTTGTTAACTTTTTCTTGTAAAGTAACTTACTGCTGCCAATCTAGCAGTTATTTGTTTTAAAAAGCATCTGAACAATACAGAGTATAGCTCTGTACATTCTGTTCAGTGTATTCATACCGAATCATTGTGACCCTTTACCCAGGACAGATTTTTGATGGGTAAGGTTATGATGACCTTGGAGACATATGCAATGAGCTATTCTGGAATACCCACCTTTGGTCTTTTGCTTTGAAGAGTTCCTTTTTTGAAAGAGTGTCAAATTATGTTTTATGACTGTAAAAAAATTATTATAATGAATATTTGAAAATCTCACCTACCCAGAGGTGGTGACAGTTAATACTTTATTTCCTTCCTACTTTAGTCTATTTCCTTCCAGCATTTTTTTACTAATTGAAATTATCCTGTATCCTGATGTAATCTTTTTCACTTAAGAATTGGTACTCTGTTGATTTTTTCTTTACTGAATATGATAACTCAAGTATTTCCTCATATTATTAACTCTTCACAAGCATTTTTAATAGTATTCTTTGGTATGAATGTAGTTTACTTAAACATTCTCTGATAATGAGACAATTAGGTAGTTTCCCATTATTATTATAAATACTCTTCAATTGAACATCTCTGTACATTGTTTTTTTCACATCCTAAATTATTTTCTTAAGCTAGTATAATTATTTAGCCAGGTAATAGATATTTTTCAGGTATCTGGGACAAACTGCCAAATGTTATTTCTCAAACAATGTCCTTCTTTATGTTTCATCCAAAAGTATACAAGTAGATTTGTCCCACCAGGCCCAGATGAGTGCACAATAATGTTCTTAAAATATATTTTCTATTTTAATTGGTGAAAATTATAGCTCTTTAAATTTACATTTTCTGATTATTCTTAGGGTTGAATATATTTTCATTTGTTTATTAGTAATTTTTCAAAGGGGTGGTGAACTATTTTGTTCATGCCCTTTGTTATTTACATGTTGAGATCTCACTACATTTTTATTATAGATTTGTATGAAATCTTTACAAACTAAGTAAATTAACTTTTTGTCTTACATATGGCTAATGTTATTGTCAATTTATTCTTTGTATTTTATTTCATTTTGTGTTACAATATATAAAATCTCTATGTATCATCCCTTTTTTATTTTTCATGTTAAATGTAAGTTTGGAAACCAGAAAGGGATAGAAGGTAGTCAAGTTATTAGTAGTTATTTTTAAAGTGTTATTTAAATATAACTTACATACCATAAATCCACTTATTTTGTTTTATTTTTTCATTTTTTAGAGACAAGGTCTCTGTTTTCCAGGCTAGAGTGCAATCACACGATCGTGGCTCATTGCAGCGTTGAGCTCCTTGGGTTCAAGTGAACCTCCCACCTCAGTCTCCTATTTAGCTGGGACTACAGGTGTATGCCACCACACCCAGCTAATTTTTGTATTTTTTGTATAGACAGGGTCTCCCTGTGTTCCCCAGGCTGATCTCGAACTCCTAGACTCAAGCAACTTGCCCACCTTGGCCTCCCAAAGTGCTGGGATTACAGCTTTGAAACACTGCACCTGGCCTATTTTAAATATACAATTCAATGATTTTTAACAAACTTACACAGTTGTGTAAACTCCACCACAATCTAATTTTAGAACATTTTTTCACCCCCTTCCAAAAAAACCTCATGCCCAGCTGAGTAACTACTCTGCATTCCTGACCCCAGTCTTAGGCAAGCATCAACTTTCTGTCTTGATAGATTTCCCTATTCCTGGACATTTCATATAAATGGAATCCCACAAGATAGGGTCTTTTGTGACTGAGTCCTTTTACATAGTACAATGTTTTTAAGGTTTAAACATGTTGCAGCATGTATCAGTATGCCATTTCTTTTTATTGTAAATAATAGTCCATTGACAGATATACCATGTGTACTCATTCATTCATTGGAGGGCATTTGGGTTGTTTGCACCTTTTGATGTTATGAATAAGGCTACTACAAACATTCATGTGCAAGATTTTGTGTGGACATACATTTTTAGTTCTCTTAAGTAGATACCTAGGAGTAGAATTGCTGAGACATATGGTAAATTTATGCTTAACATTTTAAGAAACAGCCAATTATCTTCCAAAGTGGCTGCCCCATTTTACATTCTCATCAGCAACGTTCCAGTTTCTCTATATCCTTGCCAGTACTTGTCATTGTCATTGTAATTTTTCACACTGAGTTCCTTCACTTGTCTGTTTTATTTTGTTCTGTAATGTCAGGCAAGGATTTAAATTAATTTCCCCTTATCTCATTTGTTTGTGATGTCTTTTTATTGTATTAAATTCATATTTAAATGAAATTATTTTATGATCAAATATCTCCACATCTTTCACTGTAAGGCTTTGTCTTTTTTCTTCTTATCTGAACAAAAATAAGCATTTCCTAGAGATTTTGTCATATGAAATGCTAGGATAAACTAATGTGACTGATTTAAACTGTCAGTGACTGCTTCAAATCTTTTTGAAATAAGGGATAAAAATCCCCTTTAAAGAATTACACACATATTCAGGAGGCCAAGGTGGATGGATCACCTGAGGTCAAGAGATTGAGACCAGCCTGGCCAACATGGTGAACCCCATCTCTACTAAAAATACAAAAAATTAGCCAGGCATGGTGGTGGGCACCTGTAATCCCAGCTACTCAGGAGGCTGAGGCAGGAGAATCAATTGAACCCGAAGGCTGAGATCATGGCCATGCACTCTAGCCTGGGCAACAAGAGTGAAACTCCATCTCAAAAAAAAAAATTACAGATATAAATAAGCATGTTTATCCTGAAAGGATTCACCTTGCATATTCTAGTGAAGCTCAAGCCATTTGGGAAACTATTCTTTTAGAATTGCCCTGCAGAGCCTGTAGCATGTTATTTTGGTTCTCCTTTGTGGTTACAATGTTTGTAGCAGGCGAATTTTACTTTTAGAAAGAGCACAAAGTCATGGGCAACTAAGCATACTTAGTAAGGTGGCTGATTAAACTGAGCCAGAGTTACGGACTCCACAGTAACAGCCACACACATACCTGCACAGGCACATGCATGTGTCTGTGCACACACACACACACACACACACACACACATTAGGTTGGCTTTTCTGTGTACGTTCTAGATTAAACCAGAAAACAACTCTAAAATTAGAGCTATCAATATTTTTAAGTGTAACACAGTTGATTAAGAGAATAATCTTTTATAGTAACATCTTTAAAGATAAAAACATTCAAATGAGATATACAAGTTCTACCATATTTGTTTAAAAGTGTATCCAGCTTTTTGATAGTGACATTTAATTTCAAAGCTCATTTTGATAATTCTAAATTCAAAGTTTTATCCATACTGCAGATTTTCCCATGGGAGGTTCTAGGAACAGTCAGGTATACGTTGAAAGAAGAGGTCCTCACCTTGGTTTTAAGCTCCTTACTGAGTCCTAATGAGTTTCTGGTCTCATTGGCACCATGTACTAAACTCAATTAATAGGAAGGATATCTATGCTGATTGTAGCCTTCTTCTGAATGCTAATGATTCATGTTTCTTACAAAAATGTTTAGAAAAATCTTTTTACTTTTGATTTGCTGGGCTTCCCCTTATTATATCAGTATTCAAAAGGGGTGTTGGATTGATAAAAGCTCTCCTTGAGGCAAAAAGCAAATATTCAGAACTGAGCTAGAACATCCGTGGAACTGCTTAGCTGTGCCTGCAGGTAACAGGGAATAACCCCAAAGAGCCTTACTCTACCGCCTTGTAGACAAAGTACAGATGAAGCAGCTTCCACTGTGAACTCTTTGACATGCTGTGTGCCTCCTGATACCACCCCATGACTCAGTTTCTTTAACTGCAAAATGGGCACAGAAGGTAAAATATTTGTCCCACAAGGTATGGCAAAGTTGAAACACAATGGAGCTCAGCACAATGTGTGGCACATATTAAGCATTCAAATAACGGTGACATTGCCATCATCGTCATCATCTGTCCTTACCGTTGTCTTTATAGCCCTTTCCGCACCTGCTGCAGTGCCTATTTCATAAAAGCACAATAAATGTTCCCTCATATTACTGTCATCCTTGTATCCTTTTCATCACTTAGCACAGAGCCTGGCATGCAGCCAGTGTTCAATAGATGAATGTGAAACAAGTGAAAGAATCCACTTTTAACAATGTGCTCACCAGACGTAACTGATACTGGATAGTCAGAAAAGTGACATTTCACATTATTTTTAAAATTAATTAAATCCTTCCTATTCTTCTAGTATGTGCCCTCAGAGAGAGGCAGTAGAGTGTGGTTGTTACAAGTACAGATGGCAGAGCCAGACTACCCGGGTGCAAATCCTGGCTCTACTTCTTGTTTGCTATGGGGTCTGGGATAATTTCCCTGTTCTCTCTGTGCCTCAGTTTCTTCATCTGTAAGATAAAAGTGCCTTCTTCACAAGCTTGTTTGAAGGATTAGAGAGGTTATACATGTAAGTGATTAGACCATGCCAGGCAAATAGCAGATGCCATATAAGTATGTGCCAGGGAAGAGAAGAACTTTAAAAAGGGTTGAGGCAGAGCCCTCCTTCTCAGAGAAGCTCTCAACTCCTCAGGGATTCAGGTATGCCCACAAGCCATGTGAGAGTATGAAGGAAAAATCAATCATATTTGAAGAACTAAGAGCAGAAGCCATGATATTCTGAGACATGTTTAACAACCAGCTCTTTGGGAGAACAAGCTGGATTTGTAGCTTCACCAGTTGCTATGGTGTAAATACTCCTGCCACAGCTCACTTCAGGCCACTGTGGCTTCCCTGAATGTGAAGCTGAGAAAGATGCACACAATGGGTTCTTATAGGCTGATATGGGTAGGCTGCGGGATACCACTGGGCGGAAACGTCAACAATCCAAGAGAGAACACCGTGTGTTGAGGATATGGGCTGAGTGCTTGATACTCTCAGGAGGATGCCACCTGGTCCTGTGGACAAGATAGGATGCCACCTCTCCTGTGGGGAGAAGCCACTTTTACATACTTTCTTTTACTGTGCCTACTGCTTGAAAGACCTTTTTATTACCCAATTCGCAAGTTCAGCCAGTGAGTCACCATCATTGATCAGTCAGTCCTTGCCCTTGAGCTCGCTGGTCAATGGAACAATTATGAAGAACATTTTAAGTTTTTGTGTTTGAGAGAGAGATAGGAATGGGGTGGAACCCTCATTGCCTCCCAGTGTAGTCTTCTTTAGGCATCTCAGGGAGAAAGACCACCCCAGAATTCTAGGCCTTTGCCCTAACTCCCTGGTGACTTTAGAAAAGCGCATATACATGCCATTTTTCATGTTTTCCATAATAAAATGGATGCAGTAACATAGTGATAGTCACTACTTCTATACATCAACTCTGTCTTGCTGTCTGCCTTGGTACATGGTAGGTAGGTGGTAGAATCAACTTTCTGACCTTGTGAGTAGATCCTGCCAGTGACATGAGAGGAAATGAGAACGAGGCTTTAGAGCACAACATTGGATTGCTTGCCCGGAACACTGCCTAGTGCACTTTCACTCTGCCTCAATGAACAGCCATACTGCAGGTGATGGCTGCTTTGTCAATGTGGATCCTGCAGGGGATATGACATGGAGTGGATCCCCCAGCAGATTCATGAAAGAGCAAACAAAAAGTCCATATGTGTTGTGCTAATTACTGAGATTATAGGGGTTGCATGGAGCCTAACCTAGCCTATCCCAACATGTGGATCAAACATGAAAATCAAATATGTTTGTAAAGAGCTGGATGAGGAGAGGGCGCCAAGATGGCCATGAGAAGGCAACACCAGAATGCAGCTCCCAGTAAATGAGATGCAGAGGGCTAGAGGACTCCACAATTCTAAACAAAGAGCCAGGTTCGCTTCTGTGGGACTGATAGGGCCCTGAAAATAGCCCAGGGAAGAAGCCGCAGGGCAAGAGCCACCCAGAGGGGCAAATCAAGATGGGAGGGGGGGCCATCCCGACCTGAAACGTGCAGCCGGCTCAGAGGGTCTGGGGACTTCACCCCATCGGTGGTCCGATTCAGATCCTGTGCTTACCTCATCCCTCCTGCAACCAACGGTCCACGAGAGTCCTGCCAGACTGTGGGGCACTGCGGGGTGTCCATGCAAATCTGAGCAGCGACTCCCCCAGGGTGCGACAAGTTGTTGAACTGACCTGGGCGGGAGTTTGGACTAACACCAGCAGGATGGAATGTCCCACAGAGGGAGGCAGAGTTGAAAGCAGGGAAACAGACCATAAGGCCTGGCAGGCCCCACCTCCACAGAATTCAAACTGAAGCCCTTGCTAGAGAGCTAGGCAGCAAATACACCAGTTTGACCCCAACCAGGAAGATCCAGCTCTGGGAGAGACGCCATTGGGAAGGCGGAGCTAATCTCACCAGCAAACAAACTCCAGGAAGGACCCACCCACCCAACAACCCGACTGAACCCGAGAGAGCCCAGCAACGCCCTCTACAGGCCAAAAAAAGACACAGCTCCAACCTCAACAGAAAAAAAGTCCACTCAGAGACTCCTCCTGAAATCACCAACTTCAAAGATCAAAGGGAGATAAATCCAGAAGATGGCGAGAAAAACAGCACAAAAAGGATGAAACCATCAAAGAACAGAACACCTCTTCTTCTCCCAGGGATCACAGCTTCTCACCATCAAGGGAACAAAAAAAAGACCTAATCAATGCTTGATCGGCATACCTGAATGTGACAGGGAGAATGAATCCAAGTTGGAAAACACTCTTCAAGATATTATCCAAGAGAACTTTCCCAACCTAACAAGGCAGGCCAACATTCAAATCCAGAAAATAGAACACCACAAAGATATTCCTCTAGAAGAGCAACCCCAAGGCACACAATTGTCAGATTCACTAGGGTTGAAATGAAGGAAAAAATCCTAAGGGCAGCCAGAGAGAAAGGTTGAGTCACACACAAAGGAAAGACCATCAGACTCACAGCAGATCTCTTGGCAGAAACCCTACAAGCTAGAAGGGAGTGGGGGCCAATATTCAACATCCTTAAAGAAAAGAACTTTCAACCCAGAATTTCATGTCTGGCCAAACCAAGCTTTATAAGTGAAGGAGAAATAAAATCCTTTACGGACAAGCAATTGCTGAGAGATTTCATCGCTACAAGACCTGCCTTACAAGAGCTACTGAAGGAAATACTAAACAGGGAAAGGAACAACCAGTACCAGCTAATGCAAAAACATACCAAATGGTAAAGGACAATGATACAATGAAAAAGCCATGTCAACTAATGGGCAAAACAACCAGCCAGTAACAAAATGGCAGGATCAAATTCAAACATAACAGTATTAATATTGAATGTAAATGGCCTAAATGCCCCAATCAAAATACGCAAACTGGATAAAAAGTCAAGACCCATTGGTGTGCTATATTCAGGAGACCCATCTCATATGCAGAGACACACATAGACTCAAAATAAAGGGATGGAAGAAGATTTACCAAGCAAATGGAAAGAAAAAAAAAAAAAGCAGGGGTAGCAATCCTAGTCTCTGATAAAACAGACTTTAAACCAACAAAGATCAAAAGAGACAAAGAAGGGCATTATATAATGGTAAAGGGATCAATGCAACAAGAAGAGCTGACGATCCTAAATATATGTGCACCCAATGCAGGAGCATCCAGATACATAAAACAAGTTCTTAAAGACCTACAAAGAGACTTAGACTCCCACACAATAATAGTGGGAGACTTTAACACTCCACTGACAATATTGGACAGATCAACGAGACAGAAAGTTAACAAGGATATCCAGGACTTGAATGCAGATTTGGAGCAAGTGGACCTAATAGACATTTACAGGACACTCCACCCCAAATCCACAGAATACATTCTTCTCAGCACCACATTGCAGTTACTCCAAAACTGACCACATAATTGGAAGTAAATCACTCCTCAGCAAATGCAAAATAATGGAAATCACAACAAGCACTCTCTCAGACCACAGCACAAAATTAGAACTCAGGATTAAGAAAAGCACTCAAAACCACACAATCATGTGGAAACTGAACAACTTGCTCCTGAATGATGAATGGATAAACAATGAAATGAAGGCAGAAATAAAAATGTTCTTCAAAACCAATGAGAGTGAAGACACAATGTACCAGATCCTATGGGATACATTTAAAGCAGTATCTAGAGTGAAATTTATAGGAATAAATGCCCACATGAGAAATAAGGAAAGATCTAAAATTGACACCCTATCGTCAAAATTGAAAGAGCTAAAGAAGCAAGATCAAAAAAACTCAAAAGAAAGCAGAAGACAAGAAATAACTAAGATCAGAACAGAACTGAAGGAGATAGAAACATAAAAAAAAAAAACCCTTCAAAAATTAGTAAATCCAGGAGCTGGTTTTTTGAAAAGATCAACAAAATAGACAGACCACTAGCTAGACTAATAAAAAAGAAAAGAGGGAAGAATCGAATAGATGAAATACGAAAAGATAAAGGGGAGATCACTACCAATTCCTCAGAAATAAAAGCAACGATCAGAGATTGCTACAAACAGCTCTATGCACATAAACCAGTAAATCTAGAAAAAAAATGATGAGTTCTTGGATACTTGCACACTCCCGAGACTAAGCCAAGAAGAAATTGAAATGCTGAATAAACCAGTAACAAGGTCTGAAGTCAAGGCAGCAATTAATAGCCTACCAATCAAAAAAAAGTCAGGACCAGATGGGTTCACAGCCAAATTCTACCAGACATACAAAGAGGAGTTGGTACATTCCTGTTGAAACTACCCCAAACCATACAAAAAGAGGGAATCCTCCCTAACTCTATGAGACCAACATCATTCTGATACCAAAACCCGGCAGAGACACAACTAAAAGAAAAAAAAAACTACAAGCTAATATCCATGATGAACATTAATGCAAAAATATTCAATAAAATACTGGCAAACCAAATCCAACAGCACATCAAAAAGCTTATCCACCACAATTAAGTAGGCTTCCTCCCAGGGATGCAAGGCTGGTTCATCATACACAAATCTATAAACATAATTCGCCACATAAACAGAACCAAAGACAAAAACCACATGATTATCTCAACAGATGCAGAGAAGGCCTTCGACAAAATTCAACAGCCCTTTATGCTAAAAACTCTCAATAAAGTAGGTATCAATGGAACGTATTTCAAAACAATAGAAACTATTTATGAGAAACCCACAGCCAATATCATACTGAATGGGCAGAAACTGGAAGCGTTCCTTTTAAAAACTGGCACTAGGCAAGAATGCCTTCTCTCACCACTCCTATTCGATACAGTATGGGAAATTCTAGCCAGAGCAATTAGGCAAGGAAAAGAAATAAAGGGCATTCAACTAGGAAAAGAAGAAGTCAAATTGTCCCTATTTGCAGATGACATGATCATATATTTAGAAGACCCCAATATCTCAGCCCAAAACCTTCTTAAGCTGATAAGCAACTTCGCCAAGTCTCAGGATACAAAATCCATGTGCAGAAATCACAAGCATTTCTATACACCAATAAGAGACAAACAGAGAGCCAAATCATGAGCAAACTCCCATTTACAATTGCTACAAAGAGAATAAAATACCTAGGAATACAACTAACAAAGGATGTAGAAGATCTCTTCAAAGAGAACTACAAACCACTGATCAAGGAAATAAGAGAGGACACAAGCAGATGGAAAAACATTCCATGCTCATGGTTAGGAAGAATCAATATTGTGAAAATGGCCATACTGCCCAAAGTAATTTATAGATTCAATGCTATCCCCATCAAGCTGCCATTGACCTTCACAGAACTGGAAAAAACCACCTTAAACTTCATATGGAACCAAAAGAGAGTCTGCATAGCCAAAACAATCCTAAGCAAAAAGAACAATGCTGGAGGCATCATGCTACCAGACCTCAAACTGTACTACAAGGCTACAGTAACCAAAACAGCATGGTACTGGTAGTAAAACAGAGAGATAGACCAATGGAACAGAGAGGCCTTGGAAGCAATGCCACATATCTACAACCATCTGATCTTTGACAAACCTGACAAAAACAAGCAATGGGGAAAGGATTCCCTGTTTAATAAATGGTGTTGGGAAAACTGGCTAGCCATAAGCAGGAAGCTGAAACTGGACCCCTTCCTTATACCTTATACAAAAATTAACTCCAGATGATTAAAGATTTAAACATAAGAGCTAACACCATAAAAACACACAAAAAAAAATAGGCAACACCATTCAGGACATAGGCATAGGCAAGGACTTCATGATCAAAACACCAAAAGCAATGGCAACAAAAGCCAAAATATACGAATGGGATGTAATTAAACTTAAGAGTTTCTGCACAGCAAAAGAAACAATCATTAGAGTAAACCGGCAACCAACAGAATGGGAAAAAATTTTCACACTCTACCCATCTGACAAAGGGCTAATATCCAGAATCTACAAAGAACTAAAGCAGATTTACAGGAAACAAACAAACCCATTCAAAAGTGGGCGAAGGATATGAACAGACACTTTTCAAAAGAAGGCAAATATGAAGCCAACAAACATATGAAAAAATGCTCATCATCAGTGGTCATTAGAGAAATGCAAATCAAAACCACATTGAGATACCATCTCATGCCAGTTAGAATGGTGATCATTAAAAAATCAGGAGACAACAGATGCTGGAGAGGATGTGGAGAAAAAGGAACACTTTTACACTGTTGGTGGGAGTGCAAATTAGTTCAACCATTCTGAAAGACAGTGTGGCGATTCCTCATGGATCTAGAAATAGAAATTGCATTTGACTCAGCAATCCCATTACTGGATATATATCCAAAGGATTATAAATTATTCTATTATAGAGACACATGCACATGTATGTTCATTGCAGAGCTGTTTAGGATAGCAAAGACGTGGAACCAACCCAAATGCCTATTGATGATAGACTGGACAAAAAAAATGTGGCACATATACACCATGGAATACTATGCAGCTATAAAAAATGATGAGTTAGTATCCTTTGTAGAGACATGGATGAATCTGGAAACCATCATTCTCAGCACACTGACACAAGAACAGAAAACCAAACACTGAATGTTTTCACTCATCGGCATGTGATGAACAATGAGAACACTTGGGCACAGGGAAGGGAACAACACTCACAGGGCTAGGTGGGGGGTTGGAGGGGAGGGAAAGGGAGGGGAAGGACAGTGTTGTGGGGGTGGGGAGGATGGGGAGGGATAACACCTTGAGAAATGTCTAATGTAGGCAACGGGGTGGGGGGTGGGGAGGGGATGGAGAGAAAACCACCATGGCATGTATGTACCTATGCAACAATCCTGCAAGATGCAGGATGTGCACATATACCCCAGAGCCGAAATACAATTAAAAAAAAAACAAAAAACAAAACCAGAAAAAAATAATAAAAATAAATAAATAAATAAGGGCTGGATGGAAATATTCTGACATTAAAAGACTCAACCCAAGGAAGGAATTTGCATCTCTTAATTATCAAGTAAGTGTGACAGTTTGAGATAACTCATTCTTTGAAAGTTACTTGCAATTTTATTTCTTTGAAATGGAAACTGAATTCTGAGGAAGCATCTGAGAGCAGGTTTTCACATTTGCTTTTCACTTTCCTGGCATGATGCTGGAGAGTACAAGCCCTTGGGGTTTAGTTTCCAGAAGTGTTAGGAGGGGAGATAGTTTTCATTCTTGCTTAGGAATAGGAACAGCTACCATATAGCAATGGCATCACCTTCCCAGCAACACTGAGAATGACCATTTCTTGACTGCCTGTTTACCAGAACTTCAAATGCAAAGAAATTTAGCCCTGGTAACACTAAATATTCTGAGAGTTAAAAGTGTGTCAAAGCATGGGAGCCAAAATTCAAACCAAGTCCGTCACAGACTCTTGGGTTTTCCCAGGAGGACACCTGAGATAATAACTCAAGTGGAGGCAGTTTCTTGAGCAGTGGAAAGCGACTCAGGGAAGGAAGGCAGCCAGGAAAGGGTGCACTGTTATATCAGCTGCTTGTATCAGCTCCGTGCAACTGTACTAGAGTCCCAAGAGAAACAGTACAAAACTCACATCCCAGAATTATTCCACTTAGGTGCTGAGGGAGCTGGGGTATTTATATGCCAACACCTGAGAGTCACTGGTGGAGGGCTCCCCCAGGGTCACAGAGGCTTCCTGGCTTGGGGACCAAAAGCCCTCAGGCTCAGAGCTGTAGACATGGGTGACTGGAGGTCATCTCTTATGCATGAATGTCCAAGGGATGTGGGCGGAGTTATGACAACACTTGCTCCAGGCTCCGAAGCCTGTGTGGTCTCTCTACCACTCCAGGCTGCTCAGTTCCCTTGGTCCCTAGTCTTGGCAGGCTCCTGGGCACATTTCCCCACCTACCCCACTAGGGGCAAGGAAACCTCTCTGTGCTTCCAGAGAGTATATCTGGAGACCATCTGGTGCCCAGTAAGTGGAGGAGTGAGGTCTTGGATGAGACCATTTTAGATGGAGATGATGGTGCCCACCTCACAGGGTGGATTGGAGAATTAAACGAGGACATGTGGCATTCTTAGAACAATGTCTGGCACATAGCAAACATTAGCTGAGATGGCATTGTGGACAACACATTGGGCAGGGAAGGATGAAGGGAAGAAGTCTGAAGAGTGGAGGGAGGGAACAACAGGAAGAGAAGGGGAGACAGGGACAGAGGAGCAGCTGCAGGACATTAAGACAAAAAGGCTTCTGTCACAATGCATCCTTCACACTGGCCAACAGCATCAGCAAACCATTGTTCTCTTCCATCTTTTCAAGGCTTGGGAGTGTTATACCTCTTTATCAACTAGAACAGTCTGAGATAGCTTCCTGCGACATCTCTAGCTCTTGTTCCTGCAAGGGTGCATGCCAGATGTTGCCACCACTGAAGCAAGTGAGACAGACAACCTCAGGCTGCAATTCTGTGCTCCAGAACAGCCTAGGATAGGTGGGCTTTCTACATGGCGATTTCTATTAGCCCAGAATTTAACATTTGCTTGTATGATCTTGCCTGTTTAGAGTGTCCTGAGAGCGTGTGTATGCATGCATGCATGTATGTTGAACTTGCAGGATGTATATCATTTCAGATATTCTGAAAAATAATTGCTCTTGATTAGGACAAATGGCAGTCACCATTTCCTACTTTCACTGCAAGTTACAGGAGAAAAGCAATGGCTTAAATCACAGCACAGGTGTTTCAGATTAGGCATAAGAAGAAATTTCTCTTTCAGATGGATTTGATAAGCCCTGGAATGGATTGCCCAGGAAAATTTTGAAGCTTCTTTCTCTGGAAGCTTTTAAAAATAGGATAGATGCTCATCTGCCTGAGAGAGTTGAAGTGTAATCCTACCCGAAGTGTGGCATGATGGATTGGCTCTGGGGTGGGAAGAGAAAGGAGATTTCCTTTCTACTGAGATCTGCTGATGAATATGTCATTTCGCTTTCCAGAGCATTTCAGCATTACTGGTTTTATCTGATTTTAAAAGTCACTAATGTTAATTATTTAAAATTCAACGAAATACAGAAAAATGTTAAAAAGTAAAAATTAAATCCATAGGAAACAAATCCTATACAAAATCCTATAATCCCTAGGGAACAAATAATGACTTAGTTTGGTATACATCTTTTTTCCAGAATGCAGATAGAGCATCCAAAAAATTGTATCATACATTGCATGCTTTTATAATCTAGCTTTCATAACTTGTGTATTGTACACTCATTGGCATGTCAACAAATACTGCTTTACATCATTTTGGGTGGCTAAAGAATCTCCCACAATATGCGTGTAGCATAATTATTTAGCCAATTTTCTATGGTGGAGGTTTGGCTTGTTTTTCCTGTAAATTCTTGTATATATGTCCTTGCAGAGTTGTCCAATTATTTCTTAAGAGTAAGTTTCTAGAAGTGAAGTTGTTGTGCTAGGGAATGGCTTTTTAAAATTTTGTTACCTATTGCTAGCTTCCCCTGCAGAAAGGTCCTAGCAATTTACATTCCCATTAACAATGTTTGAGATAGTCTGTTTCCCACTTTCTAAATAACACTGGCTGCTGTCCATGTTCACTGGCTACTCTTGATATTTGAACCTACATTTCTTTAAATTCTGAAGATGTTGGGGTTTTTAAGGGTTTCAATCATTTGTATTTCTTTTGTTACATGTCTTTTGTGTCCTTTACCCATTTTTTAAATTGAGGACTTTGATATGTATGTGTTGATACACACACACACACACACACACACGCACACACACACGCATACACACACACACTTTCCAAGCTGTCTTTTAAATGTACTGATTTCGGATATGTTGTACAGAAGTTTGTTACACAGAAGATTATTCTTAGGAGTACATTAGTTATAACTGGAATACCTATTAGAATCTTGACATTCCTGCATCACCTGCTTCTGGGCCAGATGAGGTCAAAGGTCAAGTCATCACACAGGGCAGAGTCTGGGTAGCTGGGAAGGATGTACCAACATGGCCAGTGCATATTCTATGGAATCAGGCCAGGGCTCCCTGTCATGAACAAAGTCAGAGCTACTGCATTTGAATAGGCCACGAACCAAGCCGTCAACACATAGAACATGTGGTGGGTAGAGGGAGAGATGACAGATGGAGAGAATGGAGAGAAAGTGGTCCTTCCAGGCTAGTTTCTTGGTTCCTCTTCATCTAAAGGTGGCAGTGCCGTCCCCTTCTTGGTACCCTCTCTTCCCCTCCCCTTCTCCACGCAAAGTGCATATCCTGAGAGGCTTTACTAACCAGGGCTATTGTTGGTTCTTTCTTTTCCCTTTCTCCAGGCTAAGGAGAGGAGGGACATATTTTTTATACTTGGTGACTTAAGGCAAGACCTAACTGCACATGGGCAAAGCAGACAGAGGGGAAGGACCAGGGCATTCTTTCAGGGGTGGGATGCTTCTAGGTAGAAGGACTCTGAGGCAGGTGTAGGGAAATAAAACTTTGCATCATGCTTTGTTACAAAGATGGAGAGAACTAGGACCACATCCCAGTTTTTCTGGCCAGTTTCTTTGTGCTCACCCCTCATTACCTTAGCTGTTTAGATTGTGTGTTGTGAGCTTTTAAAAATAGCGATTATCTTCTTCATATCACTCAAAGTAAAACCCAGATTCCTAATCTTAGTCCATATTGTGTTGCTATAGAAGAATACCTAGGACTGAATGTTTTTAAAGAAAAGAGGTTGACTGAGCTCATGGTTCCACAGACTAAGAAGTTTAAAGGCATGCCCCAGGCTTCTGGTGAGAGCTTTTGTGCAGCATCACGACATGGTCGGAGATGGTCAAAGGAGAAGGGGATGTGTGCAGAGAGAAGACAATGGCATCCTGGCCTTATAACAATCCACTATTATGGGAATAAATCCATTTCCCTGAAAATTAATACAGTCTTATAAGAGCAAAAACGCACCACAGAAAAAACAGCACCAAGACATTCACGTGGCATCCATCCCCTGTAGCCCAAACACTTCCCATTAGGCCTTACCACCCAACACAACATTGGGTATCAAATTTCAACATGAGTTTTGGTGGAGACAAACTATATCTAAACCACAGCAGGCTCCATGCAGTGTTACCTTGACTACCTCTTCTATCCCATTTCTCATCCAGTGCCCTGGATTATTCTATTCCAGCTTTTCCTTGAATATGCCAAGTGCATGCTTACCCTTAGGCTTTTGCACTTGCTGTACCTCTTGCTATCTAGGAAGTGTATTTCAGAAAACAGGTTTCAGATGTCAGGGTGGGTTCCTGAGCTGGACCCCAGGATCAAAACAGGTGACTGATGGGAAGGAGTAAACCCAAGCTCTGGCATGAAAGACCAGGAGCTCACCAAGCAGCTCACCAGGACCAGGAGTTGGCACAAGGGCCAGGTGAGGCTTCGGTTAACTGGAACTGAATTCCCTTTACCCCTCCAAGTGCACCTATCCACCACAAGGCTGGCCCCACCCACAAGTGACATCCTTTCTCTGTCCCCAGCCTCCCTTCTAGGACCCGAGCCCTACTGTGCCAGCCCCCACACCTGCTCCCATTCTCCTTGTTCCTGCATCTCCCTACTCTGTCCCCTTCCTTACCAATATTCACATCCCTCTTCACCCATACTAACTCTTGCTGACCAGAGAAAATCTCCGTTCCCTTCTAGGTGTATGGTGGGCTGTGAAGCACCCAGCCAAGTCCCCCCAGGCAAGTACATCCACTGGGTATGCCCCGGCTCTGGAAGCTGGCTGGGCAGGAACACAGTGTGGAAACTTGGCTTCAGAAATTAGACTGAAAGTTAGTTTCTAGAGCTGGACTGCAAGATGAGAGCTGGGTTGGGAACAAGTGTGAGCTGATGCTGATTTTGAGAGGGCTGGACAAAATATTGGAAATCCCTGCACCTCCTGGATGGGATAATCCCAGAGCATAGGACAGTGTTGAGTTGAAGGTGGTGGTCAGATGGCTCCAGGTCTGGATGGATGAATGAAGTGGACAGTCATGATATTTATCAGTCCCCACAGGCACCATCCAATCCAAATCAATGGAACTTGCCCTGGCGCAGGTCTTAGAGGCCCTCTGTGGAACCAGGCATACTCCGGTATGTGCTGGACTATAGGGAAGATTGAGGGTAGCCACAGCAGTTGCAGGGTGCAGTGCCTGGGGGTGCAGCTACTGACTATGTGGCCTGGAAGCATTTCCCTATGTGAACATCAGCTTCTGCTATTCTGGTGTCAGCCCTGGCTGAGGAAAGATAGTCAGACAGGGAGAGCCACAGCAGCTTCTCCTGTGGGTATAAAGACTGACTCTCAGAACAGAGCAGATTTTTCCTGAATGTAAATGACCAATTTCTTTGTGAAGAACATATGGAAAACCAACAAAAAAATCACAACCTTGCATTAAGCAAAGCCTTCAGGTGTCAAATTCTTGTCTAAAATGTTTTTTTGTTTGTTTTTGTTTTTGAGACAGAGTTTTACCCCTGTTGCCCAGGCTGGTGTGCAATGGCACGATCTCAGTTCACCACAACCTCTGCTTTCTGGGTTCAAGCGATTCTCCTGCCTCAGCCTTCCAAGTAGCTGGGATTACAGGCATGCACCACCACGCCAGCTAATTTTGTATTTTTAATAGAGACAGGGTTTCTCCATGTTGGTCAGGCTGATCTTGAACTCCTGACCTCAGGTGATCTGCCTGTCTTGGCCTCCCAAAATGCTGGGATTACAGGCATGAACCACTGTGCCCAGCCTAAAATGTTTTAAGAGAATTAAAGATCCTAGGATAAGGTCTTATTTTCTCAATAAAGTCATTATTAGCAAAGCCCAAAGGAGCATCTGAGCAGGTACATCTGGGAACACCAAGCCTCACCATAAACATCCACAGGACTGTGAACAGAAGGCCTGAGTGTGTGATGACGCCCAGCAATGACTGTCTCACAGGGCTGCTGTCGCTTGCCTGGCCCCATGACCAGGACCGACCATGAAGCATTTCATGGCTGGTCCATCCCCAGCAGTTAAATTTGCTGCAGATATGCTAGCAAAAAATACAGTATTGACTGCTGCTGTTTTAGAAGGCCCACCAGGCTTAATTTTTCTTGGGTTCTATTCAGCTAGCCTGTGGACATGCTAACGGGCCTCCTCTTAGAAGCCCACTAATCAGCCAAGGAAAGATTTTCCAGACCACTGCAAATTCCCAAGCCCTAAAACTCGCTGGATATGACATGTTCATTTAGGAGATTAGTTTACGAAAGGAAGATAAGAAGAGAGAGGCTTAGGCAGTACCCATCTGCCAGGCTGCCGGAGGCTTCTCCTCCCCCACTTGATGAAAAGCATGACATCAGAGAAAGATGGAGTTTACACACACTAGTTTGGTTATTTTGGCTAAAAATACTGGCGTATTCATTCAGAGATGATGGGTCTAATGCCTGGTACATATCAAATTTTTGTATTTAGGACAGGACTGTGAGATTTTTTTTAAAGACCTCTCGGTAATTACTGGCTTTGCTCCCCTTAATATTTGATTGTCCTCTGTGTGCCAGGCACTGTGCTGGGTCTAAGGATACAGGGTGATGACATGATTGGCTCTGATGGAATAGAGCAGTCAATTCAATCAAAATGCCCAAGTTAATAATGTGTAATGGCTCTTTGAATAGGATATTAAGGTAATTACTTGAAAAGAAGAAAATTCAATTAAACAACCAAGTGTTATATCTACACAAAGCCAGATAGTCAGATTGATCTGCTTTTCCTGAATTGACAAATTAATGTTTCTGTATCATGTAGAGATAGTCTTCCATTTTGGAAAGGTTGTTTCAATATAAACTCCTGGGTCCCCTGAATCATCCCAGACCTCCTGAATCAGAATCTCTTTCTGCCAGATTTTTCCTTAGAAGCAGTTCTCAACCTTGGCTGCATATTAGAATTACTCAGGGGGCTGTTAAACATCCCAGGCTGCACCCCAGACCCACTAAATTAGAATCGCTCGATGAGGGCTGGGGGAAAGAAGAATGTAGGCATCAATAATTTTGAAAGCTGGTTAAGAATCACTGAATTAAGTTGCATGGGAGGAGGCAGGCATCGTGATCTTTTAAAAACTTCCCTTAGGTTTGAATGTGCAGAAATTTCAGAGCATGGTCTTGGAGCAGTTACGGGTATGAAGGGCATGTGAGCATTCCTTCTGAGTTCTTGGAGCTGTTTGCTGCAGTAGTGATTCATGGGGAGGTTTTGCCCAGCAAGTAATTTTTATGGAGAGGCTAGTGGCCCTGTGCTCATTTATGTTTCTAACACAACAGTCAGGAAGTCCTCACTGACCAAATTCTTAGTTCCTAATACTTGTCTTGGTCATATGTCATGATTGATAAGGATGCATGTTAAATGCTCTCCTCCCAGACTATCCCCAAGTGGATCCAGCCTCTCTTCTCTCTGCCTCTCTCTCTCCCCGCTTACCCCTTCTCTCTCCCTCTCCCTCTCTCCTCTACATTCTCTGCCAGAGCTCAAACCCTCTTGGGCTTTGCCCTCAGGGCCTTCTGTGAGAGAACCTGCTATTCAAACCAATCAATCTTTATTCACCTAAAACTAAGGGAATCATTATCTACTTTTCCCAGAAAGCACTTGGATTTTAGTAGGAACCTTTGGAGAGAATTCTTTTAAACAGACAAGGCAAAACCTTACCTCCAGCCCAGTCTTGGTCTAGAATCCTTCTTTATACAGCACTATAGGCAACCTCAAAAAATAGAGAAGAGTCCTGTGAGAGTTGAAACCTTCTTGTCGTTGCTGCCTTAGCACAAAACAAAGCAGGATCTCTCCTGTGGACCTAGTCCTTACGGCAAGTCCAAAGGAAGACAATTTGGGGCTGCTGGGACTTCCAGTGGCCTCAAGCTGTATCCACTGGCAGAGACTGCCCGGTTCTACCATTAGAAAGTAAAGTCAAAAAGCACAGGATTAACAGTGGCGAAGCTGAAAATGAGACAACTATTCCTGTTTATTTTTGCTTCTCCCATCCCAGATTTTGGTGGAGTTCCATCTTTCATAGATAGGCCAGACCTTCTGGGGTTAGTACCCGGGTCATGCTCTGGAAGGGAATATTCTGAGTCTGTGACACTTCTAAGTCAAAAGGGACCTAACACCCTCCTCCTTTACTGTCATTATTTTATTCAAGCCAAACTAATTTCATTTGTTTTCTTCTTTTTTTTTTTTTCTTTTTAGCTATGTGATTTAAACTTTTCCTGGTCATAGATCTCTTTGAGGAATTTGGTGAAATCTCTAGCCCAGTATACCCTTGAAATCTACCAAAATATTTAAAAATCTGCTTTTAATTTCAAAAATTAATGACCCTCCATACCCATCTATGGACCTAGATTAAGAATCCATATATCACAACAGCCCACAGATGAAAACAGAGACCCCCACTAGATACCTATATCCCAGGCTATTTTATTGCCACTAATTGTCCAGAACACTCCTTGTACTTGCCCACCTCCAGTTAAAGAGCACTACAGTCATCCCCTAAATGGAAGAGACTTTGCACACAAGAAATGAAATTTTTATCTCCACTGTCTTAGTATGGAGGAAAAGGCTCCATGGTAGACCAGGCATGGTGGTAAGTCCCCTGGGTTTGGAATGGCCTTCTCTACCCCCGCCATCACCCATGATCTCTTCTTATTGAAATGCTACCCATACAAGGCCAACTCAAATGTCACAACTTCCCAGAAAGTCATCCCAATCCTTCTCTGCTCTTACTGACTTTCCTTCCTCTTGGAATGGGATGGTCCCCATTATCTTGCCCTCTTTATTGTAAGGCAAATACATTATGGCGAGAAATTGTTGTCTTGCCTTTGTATGCTCTGTAGTACAAACCTTATTGCCTGGACTCTAGCAGAAGATACTTTTTTCATTTAATTAATAAACTTAGAAAGGAAATGTGATATGGCCACTCACTGCCTCCATTCTCTTCTAATCTATGAGAGAAAAGGAAGCATGCCCCATTCAATAGGGGCTCTGCCCAACAGCTGAATTGTAGTTTGCATAGCTCAAAAGACTGCACTTGGAAATTACCGGCCAAAAACAGAAAAGAAGCTTGGAATTATAACTCATTTGAGGGTGGATCATAGATGAGCGTGTCTGGTCACCTTGGCCACCAAAGTGACCATTCTAGGAGTATTATCACACAGTCATGTTTAGGCTGGTGAATTCAGCGGGTGGGTACTGCAGGTCCTGTTGGTGAACCCAGCATGGTAATGAGTGAACTCACATAGAACTGGACCCCAAATATCGAGAGTCATTCACCTAAGAAGGCCTCATATCTGGGAGGGACTGGATCTTTTGGAAACAGCCACAAGGATTTGGGAGTTGATTTTAAATGAAGGAACACTTAATACATACCCCAACTTGCCTGGTAACTTCTTCTAACTTGTCTTATTACAGTCCCTTGCTCCTTAACTCCATCTGTATATAACTCATCAGCTGAACAAGCAGTACTCATGGAACGGAACCAGAAAGACAGTTTTGTTTCCCACTCTCTTTAAAAGCTGTTCAATGTGGTTGCTTTCCTCTGTTCCTCGATGAAAATGTAGAACAATATCACAACTTTTCTGATCACTCTCAGCAATCTTCCAGTGACTTTTTCACAAGTAGCCTCAATTCAGACATGAATTTCTTTCACTCCCTCAGTGACCTGGGAAGGAGCAAAGATTCGTGGTTTGTTTCTTTCTGTGTATGATATTCCTGCTCTTCCCCGGGCTAGCTGAATCTTCTGAACCACATTTTCTGGACTTTCAAGATTGCCACAGAAGGAAGGTAGGAGGACAGATAAGTTCATACATGACTAGTGTTTTCCTAAGATAGCATCACATTCTCCAGACCTTTCTCTTGAAGTAGCTTTCCTAGGTTCTCTTGGGCCTTTCTGAACACAGTCTCCCTGATTTTGATAGTACCTCTCCTTTGGCTGGCCTCTCCTGATCCCCTTCATTGTCTCCCCACCTGTTATGACACCCCAAGCTCTTCCCCTGGGACTCCACCTCCTTAGGCAGAATGCACAAGCCACCATTCCTACTGGTTTCCACTTCGGACCCCCAGGACTCATGCGCCTTAGATGCACTGATAGAAACTTACTTCCTACATGTAGCTGTTCACCCTGCTGCCACAGGCCAGGTAGGCTTTTTCAGATGTGACCAGCTACCAGTCCTCTGGGTCTCTGTAGAGAACACATGTTAATCTTTCTGAGCAGGGACTATCATATGGCAGCTCTATTTGTAATTGTTTGAGGAACCTCCATGCTCTTCTTCATAGTGGCTGTACTAGTTTACATTCCCACCAACGGTATGTAAGAGTTCTTTTCTCTGCATCTTTACCAGCATTTGTCAATTTTTGTCTTTTTTATAGTGGCCATTCTAACTGGGGCAAGATGATACCTCATTATGATTTTGATTTCCATTTCCCTGATGACTAGTGTTTAGTATTTCTTCTTTGATTTATTGGCCATATGTATATCTTCTTTTGAGAAATGTCTGTTCAGATTACTTGCCCATTTTAAAACCAGATTGTTTATTTTTTTTCTGCTGAGATGTTTGAGTTTCTCATATATTCTGAATATTAATCCCTTACCAAATGAATAGTTTGTAAATATTTTCTCCAATTCTGTATATTTTTTTAACTCTGTTGATTGTTTCCTGTGCAGAAAATTTTTAATTTGATATAATCCTTACTAATTATAATTCTTATTAATAATCATATATAATTGATATATCATAATATAATGATTATAATCCTTACTAATTATAGTTACAATAATAATGCTTATTTTTGCTTTTGTTGCCTATGCTTTTGAGGTCTTATTAAAGAAAATCTTTTCCCAGGCCAATGTTCTGAAGCGTTTCCCCTACGTTTTCTTCTAATAGTTTTATAGTTTCAGATCTTACATTTAGGGCTTTCATCCATTTTGAATTGAGTTTTTTATAGGGTAAATGGGGATTCTAGTTTCATTCTTCTGAATAAGAATATCCAGTTTTCCCAGCACCATTTATTGAAGAGACTGTCCTTTCCCCAGCAAGTGTTCCTGGCACTTTTGTCAAAAATCAGTTGCTGTAGATATGTGGATTAATTTCTGGGTTCTCTGTTCTGTTCCCGTGGTCCATGTGTCTGTTTTCATTGCCAGTACCATGATATTTTGGTTACTACAGCTTTGAAGGCTGATAGTGTGATGACTCTAGCTTTGTTGTTTTTGCTCAGGATTGCTTTGGCGATTTGGTCTTTCGTGGTTCCACACAAATTTTAGGTTTTTTTTTTTTTTTTCCTCTTTCTGTGAAGAATGTCATTGGTATTTTGATAGGGATTATATTGAATCTATAGATAGCTTTGGGTAATATGGTCATTTTAACAATAGTAATTCTGTCTATTCTCTTTGATTTCTTTCACCATATTTTGTAGTTTTCTTTGTATATGTCTTTCATCTCCTTGGTTAAATTTATTCTCAAGTAATTTTATATTTTTTACCTATTTTAAATGACATTGCTTCTTTAATTTCATTTTTAGTTAGCTTGTTGTTCATGTGTAGAAATGCTATTAATTTTCATATATTGATTTTTTATCCCATAAGTTTACTGAGTTTATTAGTTCTAATAGTTTTTTGGGGTAGTGTTCCAAATAAATAACTTTGCAAAAATCCTGTGTTTACTTTTTGTCCTCCTCAGTGTAAATCTGAGAACACTATAGCTGTGCTCAACCACCTGTTTGAAAGTCATGTGCCACATAACAGTGTTTAGGTCAACAACAGACCATATAAATGGCGGTTCCATAAGATTATAATGCCATATTTTTACTGTACCTTTTCTATGTTTAGATAGATAAATACTTACCATTGTGTTACAGTTGCCTAAGTATTCAGTACAGTAACATGCCGCACAGATTTGTAGCCTAGGAGCAATAGGCTGTACTGTCTAGGTTTGTGTAAGTACACTCTATGATGTTCACATAAAAACAAAATTGCCTACCAGTGTTTCTCAGAATGTATCCCCATCATTAAGCAATGCATGACTGTATCTGCATGGCTGTCCATCTTACAACTCATTTCGACATCTAGTATCCATAGGATCTTAGTGTCCCAGTTGGTACTTCCAGTGGTTCCATGTTATGGCCTTTCTTCCTCATCCACAGCCGATGAGACAGGAACATACGCTTTACCTGAAACCAATCCACAGCCGATTTGTTGGGTGATGAAAGACCTATGATTTAGGTGTTCAAGCTCAAATAAACAAGCAGGGATGATCAAATTTTAGTGAGCTGATTTGAACAAAAGTAAAAAATTGCCACCAATTTGTGGTACGAGTTTGAGCCCAGGAGTCTCAATGCCTTGGAAAAAGCAAGCCAGAGGAGGAAGCAAGTGAAACAAGTTGAGAGAGACAGTGATTAGATCAAAGCAGCACAGACGAGAGCAGCCCTGTGGAGTCCAGGAGGAGGAGGAGGTCCTCTCCACTCCTGAAGGCCCACGGCTGCTCTTCCCGTGGTTGTGCTGGCTGTGGCCTCAGGACCTTCCTTTCCATGGGCTTGCCTATCGTATCTTCCTATTCCATCCTCTTTATTTGGGCCCACATAAGCAAGCTGCTGTTTCTTGCAACCCCAATGGAATAAACAGAATAGAAGGCAACTGAAGTTCTGGGTGTCTTGAGTACCAAAACTCTGAACTTTATTTCTATCAGGTCCCTCCTCTCCCCTCCCTGCAGCGGATGGGTTAAATGCTGCAGCAGATCAGCTGCTCTGTTCACGGCTTAAGTAAAAAAAATGCACACTGTCAGCCAGCTGTCAAGTCACCACAGTGCAGCCTTGGATTTTTAATTTGTGGTTTGAATGCCACCTTCCTGGAGCTAGGAAAGGATATTGGCTCACAGGAAATCTCATACATTGTTTTTGTTGTTACCAAATTTGGGAAAACTTTTAGAGTATTAAGCAGGTAAGCATCAATTTGAGGCCAGGTGGGGAACAGTCGTTCTCAACCCTGGCTGCACACATTAGACTCACCTGATGAGCATAGAAGCTGATCAGTGCTGGGTCCCACCCAAGCCATGTAAATGAGAAACTGTAGGTGCAGCTTGGGCTTGGCACTTTTTCAAATCTCTCCAAGATATTTTAATGTGAAGCCAGGATTGAGGATTATCCTGGGGAAATCCAGGGGGAAAGGAAACCTAGATTTACTGAATATCTAGTATGTGCTTGGCAATGTATCTCAGAGTGGCTGCTACTTATTGAGTGCTAACTAGGGCTGCCATAACAAAGTACGGCAGACTAGATGGCTTAAACAACAGGAATGAATTTCCTCACAATTCTGGAGGCCAGAAGTCCCACGATCAAAGTATTAACAGGATTTGATTTCTTCTGAGGCCTACTTGTTTTGTAGATGGTTATCTTCTCCCTGTCTTCACTGACTTTTTCCTCTGTGTCTGTGGTCTAATCCCCTCTTCTTAAAAACACCAGTCATGGCCAGGCACAGTGCTCACGCCTGTAATCCCAGCACTTTGGGAGGCTGAGGCAGGCAGATCACCTGAAGTCAGGAGTTCGAGACCAGTCTGACCAACATGGAGAAACCTTGTCTCTACTAAAAATACAAAATTAGCCTGGCATAGTGGTGCATGCCTGTAATCTCAGCTACTTAGAAGGCTGAGGCAGGAAAATCGCTTAAACCCGGGAGGCAGAGGTTGCGGTAAGCAGAGATCGTGCCATTGCACTCCAGCCTGGGCAAGAAGAGTGAGACTCTGTCTCAAACAACAACAACAATAGACATATTGGATTAGGGCCCACCATATGACCTTCTCTGCCTTGTTAAAGGCCCTGACTCTAGACATAGTCGCATTCAAAGGTACTGGGGTTTAGGACTTCAACGTAAGAATTTAAGGGGGTGTATACTTTCACCCATAATGCTTATAAGTAAGGCATCATTTTCAGAGTGTTCTATCTATTGATTTAATATTTATAGCAATTACATGAGACATTGTCTTCACGTTATAAGTGAGGAAACTGAGGCACAGGGCAGTCAAAATCCTAACGAATAATGGAGCTGGGTTTCAAATCCAGGCAGTGTGACCCTGGAAACCATGTTCTTTACTGCTACATTTTACCACCTCAAACAACCCCAGCTATTGGTGAAAGTGGGCTACATTTTGCTGTGGAGGAAGTAACCTGAAAATCCCTTGACACAATAAAGACTTTTTTATTCATACTTTCTGTTCATTAAGGGACCGTAAGGGTGAGGGGGAAGTGAATGCTCTGCTCTACAAAGTCACTCAGGGACCCAAGCTAAAAGAGGAGTTCCCATCTTGTAAACTGTGCCATCTGAAAAAATATGGCCCTTTCAGTCTCTTGGACTAGAGGAGAGAGAGATGGGGTAAGCGCACATGGGATTTCCACTGCCTCAGTCGGAAGTGAAGCATCATTTCCATGTGTCTTTCACTGGCTAGGCTACTCACGCAGCCCTGCCTAGCTGAGGGTGGTTGGGAAATGCAGGGGAGCAATGGAATGCTTATGGGCTTTAATTTCTTTGCTACCCTCCATAAGGTGGCTGTTATGTCTGGTTTAAGAAGCAATCTCAGAGAGATTAAGAAATCTACCTAAAGAGACGCAAAATTTGTAGTTGGGCCTCACACTCAGGTGATCTCACCTGAATTCTTCCACTCTTTCCACCTCAGAATGCCTGGAGGGGTTATTCTCTGTCCCATTTGTCATTTATTTATCCTGGAGGCCATCTAGTAAATGCTAACAACACCAAACATACGGTGACACTAGAAATTTCCATGTTGTAAATATAGATAATTGTGCTATTTTTATGAGGCGTGCTCATTAAATTATCAGGTGAAGTATCTAATGCTAATCTGGGAATAGAAGACTCATGATTGGTGACTAAAAATAACTCATTCATTGTGAGTTGCTAATAATGTAGTTTCAGAAAAAAAAGCAATCACCATGTAGCATAGCTCATGTTCATGTAAAAGACTATATTTACACTGTTAATGGCAGCTTTTTTGCAGTTTCTGAAGCTGTGCAATCCCAAATTGCTCCAGGTACAGAGTTGACAGGTGGGCAGAAAGTTGTTTTCATTCCTCCCCTCTCTCTGTGATCAGCCATGACTATCATTGTTTGTTAACCCTTGGTATCAACAAGAGCAAGGAATTCACTAGGTGGAAAACTCCACACTTGCAACTGAAACTTGGCAAGTGATAAAATTTCTCAACTTATCCAGTTGCTCTGGGTCTATTGTTTCAATAATTGCATCTTAAAATGTTGGGTATTTTCCAAATGACCAGTGCTATGGTCTGAATGTTTGTGTTGATGGCCCACCTCCAGCATCCCAAATTTATATGTTGAAACCTAATCAACAATTTGATGGTATTAGGAGGTGGGGGCCTTTGAAAAGTGATGAGGTCAGCAGGACAGACCTGCCAAGGTTGAGATTAGTGCCATTACTAAAAGACCCCTGCATGCCCTTTTCACCATGTGAGGACAAAGCTAGAGGGCTCCATGTATGAACCAAAAGGTGGGTGCTCACCAGGCACCAAACCTGCCAGTGCCTTGCTTGGACTTCCCAGCCCCTAGAATTGTGAAAAATAAATTTCTGTTGTTTAAACACCTCTATGCATATAGACCAGTAAATCAAAAAGAAATGGATAAATTCCTGGACACTTGCACACTCCCAAGACTAAGCCAAGAAGAAGTTGAATCTCTGAATAAACCAATAACAAGTTCTGAAGTTGAGGAAGCAATTCATAGTCTACCAACCAAAAAAAGGCCAGGACCAGATGAGTTCACAGCCAAATTCTACCAGAGGTACAAAGAGGAACTGGCACCATTCCTTCTGAAACAATTCCAAACAATTCAAAAAGAGGGAATCCTCCCTGATTCATTTTATGAGACCAACATCACCCTGATACCAAAATCTGTCAGAGACACAACTAAAAAAGAAAATTTCAGGCCAATATCCATGATGAACATTGATGTGAAAATCTTCAAAAAAATACTGGCAAACCGAATCCAACACCATATTAAAAAGCTTATCCATCACATCAAGTCAGCTTCATCCCTGGGATGTAAGGCTGGTTCACCATATGCAAATCTACAAACATAATCTATCACATAAACAGAACCAAAGGCACAAATTACATGATTATCTCAGTAGATGCAGAGAAGGCCTTCAACAAAATTCAACAGCCCTTTATGCTAAAAATTCTCAATAAACTAGGTATCAGTGGAATGTATCTCAAAATAATAAAAGCTATTTACGACATACCCACAGCCAATATCATACTGAATGGGCAAAACCTGGAAGCATTCCCTATGAAAGCTGGCATAAGACAAGGATGCCCTCTCTCACCACTACTATTCAACATAGTATTGGAAGTTCTGGCCAGGGCAATCAGGCAAGAAAAAGAAATAAAGGGTATTCAATTAGGAAAGGAGGAAGTCAAACTATCTCTATTCGCAGATGACATGATTGTATATTTAGAAGACCCCACCATCTCAGCCCACAATCTTCTTAAGCAGATAAGCTACTTCAGCAAAGTCTCAGGATACAAAATCAATGTGAAAAAATCACAGGCATTCCTATACACCAATAACAGACAAACAGAAATCCAAATCATGAGGGAACTCCCATTCACAATTGCTACAAAGAGGATGAAATACCTAGAAATACAACTAACAAAGGATGTAAAGGACCTCTTCAAGGAGAACTACAAACCACTGTTCAATGAAATATGAGAGGACACAAACAGATGGAAAAACATTCCATGCTCATGGTTAGAAAGAATCAGTATTGGGAAAATGGCCATACAGCCCAAGGTAATTTATAGATTCAATGCTATCCCCATCAAGCTATCATTGAATTTCTTCACAGAATTGGAAAAACCACCTTAAAGTTCATATGGAACCCAAAGAAAGCTGGCATAGCCAAGACAATCCTAAGCAAAAAACAAAACAACAACAACAAAAAAAACAAGGCTGGAGGCATCACGCCACCTGACTTCAAACTATACTACAAACCTACAGTAATCAAAACAACATGGTACTGGCACCAATCAGAGATATAGACCAGTGGAACACAACAGAGGCCTCAGAAGTAAGACCACACATCTACAACCACCTGATCTTTGACAAACCTGACAAAAACAAGCAATGGGGAAAGGATTTCCTATTTAATAAACGGAGTTCGGAAAACTGGCTAGCCATATGCAGAAAGCTAAAACTGGATCCCTTTCTGACACCTTATACAAAAATTAACTCCAGATGGATTAAAGATTTAAACATAAGACATAATACCATAAAAACCCTAGGAAGAAAACCTAGGCAATCCCATTCAGGACACAGGCATAGGCAAAGACTTCATGACTAAAGCACCCAAAACAATAGCAACAAAAGCCAAAATAGACAAATGGGATCTAATTAAACATAAGAGCTTCTGCACAGCAAAAGAAACTATCATTAGATTGAACCAGAAACCAACAGAATGGGAAAAAATTTTTGCAATCTACCCATCTGACAAAGGGCTAACATCCAGAATCTACAAAGAACTAAAACAGATTTACAAGAAAAAAAACCCATTTAAAAGTGGGTGAAGGACATGAATGGACACTTTTCAAAAGAAGACATATATGAGGCCAACAAACATATGAAAAAATGCTCAGGAGAAAGGAAGCAAAACACACTGCCATGTGTGTACCTATGCAACTGTCTTGCATATTCTGCACATGTACCCCAAAACCTAGAATGCAATAAAAAATTAAAAAAAAAAAAAAAGAAAAAATGCTCATCATCAGTGGTCATTAGAGAAATGCAAATCAAAACCATGTTAAGATACCATCTCATGTCAGTTAGAATGGTGATCATTAAAAAATCTGGAGACAACAGATGCTGGAGAGGATGTGGAGAAATAGGAACACTTTTACACTGTTGGTGGGAGTGTAAATTAGTTCAACCATTGTGGAAGACAGTGTGGCGATTCCTCAAGGCCTTAGAAATAGAAATTCCATTTGACCCAGCAATCCCATTACTGGGTATATATCCAAAGGATTATAAATTGTTCTTTTATAAAGACACATGCACATGTATGTTCGTAGTGGCACTGTTTACAATAGCAAAGACCTAGAACCAAACCAAATGCTTATTGATGATAGACTGGACAAAGAAAATGTGGCACATATACACCATGGAATACTATGCAGCCTTAAAAAACGATGAGTTTGTGTCCTTTGTAGGGACATGGATGAATATGGAAACCATCATTCTCAGCAAACTGACAGAAGAACAGAAAATCAAACACTGCGTGTTCTCACTCATAGGTGGGTGTTGAACAATGAGAACACATGGACACAGGGAGGGCAGCATCACACACTAGGGTCTGTTGGGGGGGGTTAGGGGAGGGACAGCACTGGAGAGGGGAGGGATAACATGGGGAGAAATGCCAGATATAGGTGATGGGGGGATGGAGGCAGCAAACCACATTGCCACATATGTACCTGTGCAACAATCCTGCATGATCTGCACATGTACCCCAGAACCTAAAGTATAATTATATATAAATATATATTTTCAAAAACAAGCATCAAGAATAGCTTTAAAGGGGTAAAAGTAATTAGGGCTCTGCATGGGGAGTGTACAGCTGCCAAGTCTGGTTAACCGTCTTCCCCAATCAAAGAGAAATGATTAAAGGTGTTTTTCAGAGGCTCCCAGGCCCATTATTTGTCTTAGAAATGGGACTGAGGTCCTTTGAAAAACACCTTTTATCATTTCTTTTCTTTTTTTTTTTTTCCAAAATACCTGCCACTACAGAAAATGGGTATCAATAAAAAGAAAACAAAACCACCGGCATTTCTACCACCCAGAGTTATACTGCTAATAACTTGGATGTACAGAACCTCTCCCTGCCGAAACAAACTTCCTGAGTGTTTTTAGGACAAGCTGGTGGCACACCATTTTGTCATCTTCTTAACTGTGGCCTCACTGAGTGAGGCACCAGCCAGGCACCTTTGTCCTTCAGTAGGGTGAGAGTTGCCAGAGCTTGAGGCCCAGGGCCTCCCTCCGATAAGCTGAGCTGGGGTCTGCACGCCTGAGCAGTGGCTGCATTTGGTTTGGGGGAGCTGTGCCGCTAATTGCCACAACTGCTGTCCCATAAGCAGCACCACAACCACCAGCTAGCTCACAGTCACAGTGTCCAGGTTAGGAGCAGCTTTAGAGAGCACCTGGTCGGTTTGTTTGTTTGTTTGAGATGGAGTCTCACTCTGTCACCAGGCTGCAGTGCAGTGTCACGATCTTGGCTCACCATAACCTCCGCCTCCTGGGTTCAAGCAATTCTCCTGCCTCAGCCTTCAGAGTAGCTGGGACTACAGGCACAAACCACCACGCCCAGCTAATTTTTGTATTTTGAGTAGAGACGGGGTTTTACCATGTTAACCAGGATGGTCTCCATCTCTTGCCCTTGTGATCCACCCGCCTCAGCCTCCCAAAGTGCTGGGATTACAGGCGTGAGCCACGGCGCCTGGCCCTGGTGGTGGTTTTATAAAGACACTGACACTTTGAAAGGTGAATGTCAAACCCAAAGCATCTATTTTCCCTGGCTGTGAGTTCTAATATTCTGAAACATTGTGGTTCCGGCAAAGGAATCGGATGACTCATCAGGAATATAATTAATGAATGGGCTCCAGAAAACAGATGAGCAAAGCTCAGTAGAGCTTGACTTTGTTGTAAATGCTTTACGACTACTGGCTCACCTGTTTGTATAACCTAACTGTGGCTTAGTTGAGAGAAGTCCATCTAATAGGCCCAACAATGGTTGTACTCCTCCAATTTTTGTGACAACATCCCCACATGCCCCTTCCTCTCTTTCTTTACTACCTTTCCTTGTAATGTGATTGGTTAGGTTTTGCCAAGCTTGAGCCTATAATTTGAAAGTATCTGAATAATAGCTATTTTAATAAATTTACTTTAGAAAGGTACTTGTGATATACTGCAGTGGTTTAAAAACTTTTTCTTAAAGGTCAGATAGTAAATATTTTGGGTTTTGTGAATTACAGTGTCTCTGTTGCAACTTCTCAACTCTGCTGTAGTCACACAAAAGCAGCCATAGACAATATGTAAATGAATGAGCATGACTGTGTTCCAACAAAACTTTATTTACAAAAATAGGTGGCCAGGCTGCCAAACTCCTACTCTATTAGTAATCACAGCCTATCTGAGAAGCTTTAATTATTTGATGAGATGTTGGAAATCACTGAATATTTAGCGTGAGTGTGTAGTCGAATCTATTCATGAAAAAAGTTCACTTTGTTCTGAAAATTTTATTTTTCTGCATTTTAATGACTGCCAGAACAATGTACTTGCCAAACATATGTCAGTGACTCCATGAGAATTATTTATGCTCAGACTACAGTTTATAGGTCTCTAAGACATTCAGACATATGAAGGATGGAATATCAACCACTAATGCTGAAAGTTCAGTCTATTTAGGCAGAAACTGCTCTCAAAGTAGCTAATTCTTTGCAGGACTGTATTATGGTTGTTTTCTGTATCAGTTAGTTGTGAAAATAAACCATCCCCAAACTAAACGCCTTAAAACAATAATCATTTATTTAGCTCATGAGTGTGTGGATAGCCTGGCTGTTTCTTTCAGTCTTGAAGGATGTAGCCTGGGCTGACTCAAGGTCTGCAGTCATCTGGCTAATCAGTCGGGGGCTGGCTTGTCTAGGATGGCCTTAGCTGTCTGGGGTTGGGTGGCTGTCAGCTAGGGCAATGGTGAGTGGAAGAGGAGGTATTCAATCTCCTGTTTCTCATTCTCCAGCAAGCTAGCCCAGGACTGTTAACATTGCAGTGCCAGAGGTCCAAGACAGGTGTGGCAAATCAGGGCCATTACTGTAATCAACCTACCAGAGTTTCTAAGAGAACGGGCAGAATAATTGCATTTCAAAGATAGAACCCAAAATCTCATTGGCAACATCATTCACATGGTTGAGATTAAAACAGAACCAGCAGGACCAACATATAATTTCACAGTGCGGAAGCCTGCTCTTATTGTTGAATGAATCTAAACCATGTCTCAGGTTTTATTTCTCACAGGCCTGTCTGAATTCCAACATTTTTCCTACTGTGTGCAATCATGCTCTGCCTTAGGAAATCTCTGGGTATGAACATTCAAACTGTCCAGAGAGAAATTGAAATGTTCTTTGATTGACAAGAGTTCTTTTAATTTTTAACAGGTAGTTTTATTATGGAGTTCCTCAAAATAGGGAGCTCTTTATTCACCATGTAATTTATTTCATATAAATTTGACATGAAAATTTTCTGGGCTCTGCTATCACATGAAAGCTGACATATTCATATTTCTCTCACGACTACTCACATATTAAGATGATACTCTTAGTTTTGTTATTACCACATTTATATATATATGAAAATGTCAAATATGCAACTGTAGTATTTTTTTTTCTTTTTAAGGGGTCAGTTCACATTGGGGTTAGAAGAAAAAGTCCTGGAGAGTGGAGGTCAGCAGGTGTGAACTGCAGCCTCAGTTCAGCCTCTGGATGGCATGGATACTAGAGAGAACAGCAGGCTTGGAGCCAGGAGGTCTGGGTTTGGATCTCAGCTACAAATATTTTCTTTGTCATAACACAACGTTTAACTATTTTTGGCTTTGGTTCATTAGGGAAGATACCTCCAGTGTCTATCAGTCGTTCTATTCTTTGACTGTGTAACTTCTCTGGGTCTGTTTCCTTATCTATAAAGTGGGGCTAATGGTAACTACTTTGCCAGTTTCACTGGATGCTAAGGATCAGTTTTAAAACACCAGAAGTGAGTCTATCAGAAAGCTCCTAAATATGGAATTTTAGGTATGCAAGATGCTCATTTTCATGGCTTTCTTCTAAATAACTGGTCTTTTATATCTAATTTTAGATTTATAATTTTGATTTTTTTTCTTAAGGCAGGTCTTCAATATTGACATCAAGGATGCCAAAACCTGAATATGCCTTCAGAAACTGTAAATGAAGTAGTACTTTATTAGGGATCTATAGCTCAGAACTGGGAATCCAGTTCTCTCATTTAGGGCTTCAGCTCTAAATGCAAATACTTCTAGAATGGGTAGCATGCAAAGCTTTAATCATGATTTACACTTTAATGTGAGTGAATGAGTGAGTGAGTGAGTGAGCTTTTGCTGAGAACAGATTTTAACAGACAGGGAGCATAAAGTGGGAAACTTTAGAAGGAGTGGGAGTGAATTCAGAAAGAGAAAGTAGGGTGACATTCCAGGCAAGACTCTGGCAATGACCAAACAGACAGGATGCCAGCCATAGTCCCGGACCAGCATCCTGGAAGACTAGTTATTAGATCCTAGGGGAGGTCCAGAGATACTAGGGGAAGGGCAGGAAAGTCATACACCAAAATGTTGATGAAGTATTTCTCTTTGGGTGGCATGAGTTTTATGCATTGTTGACCTCTCAGACTCAAGCAATCCTCCCACCCCAGAAGCTGGGACTATAGACACATGCCACCATGCCCAGCTAATTTTTGTAATTTTTGTAGATATGGAGTTTCACCATGCTTCCCAGGCTGGTCTCAAACTTCTGGGCCCAAGTAATCAACTGCCTGGGTCTTCAAAAGTGCTGGGTTTACAAGCATGAGCCATCGTGCCCAGCCAGCCACAAATATTTTAATTTTCTTTTTTGTACATACTTTCATTTTCCCCCAATCATGAAGTCGACATAAATTCTCTATATCAGAAGTTTATTTGTTTATTTTAGAGATGGGGTCCTGCTCTGTCATTCAGGCTGGAGTGCAGTGGCATGATCCAGAAGTTTTGTACTATTTGAAAAGTTACAAAGCAAAGAGTACTAATGACCCAATGCTAGCCTGAGATGCTTAGGGCTTAGTCAGATGAAAGCCTTTTCTACTGGATGGTTTTATATTTCCAGACAAACTTACCTATTTGAAAGAAGCATTTGCCTCTTGAAGCTGATTCAAACTAAATAAAATGTTTTAAAGCTAAGTAAAATTGAGTCTAGTTTTCTTACAGATGCTCCTAAGAAACTATTAGGATAGAAACCTTTCCCAGGGCTCATTTAATTTAACCCAATTCAATTCTACAACCACTCTTTATTGAGTGCCAGTATGTGGGAGGTCTCAAGATGAGCAAGACTTGATCCCTTCCCTAAAGATGCTTAAAGCCAAGTGAATGAGACAGGTGCAAAGACAAGAGCCATCAATCTGTCTGTGATAAGTGCTCTAGCCCTGTTACCTCCGGCCACCTCAATCTAATGGTCTTAACCTCAGAGACACAAAGAATTTTGGAGAGCACTTCAGATGTAAGGCAGCTTCTATCACTGTTCATTAATCATCACCACCAACACAGACACAGATCAAATTTCAGCTCTTTCCACAGCCTGGATTTTAAAACCTTGATCCCAGTCTCTGGCTCTGCCATAGAGATCTCATCCCTAAGGGTGCTGGAATATCCTGGAATACATTGTCTTCTTCAAACCCACTGGCCTTGCTTCTGCCAGGTTTTCAGTCTCACAAAATCACATTACCTCCTAACAAAACAGGAGTGAAATTCAAAACATCTGTATGAGATTTGCCCTCGTTTCTTCTAATTGCCACCGAAACCCACTGCCCTACCCTCCTTCTCCCATCTTTCTAATCCCATAGAAGCACAGAGTATGAGGAGACTGAAGGAGGAGAGATGAATTCCAGCTGGGATGGGCATCTGAGGTGGCTTCCTGGAGAAGATGCCTGGGAAGGTGGGTATGATTTCAGAAGGTGAGAATGATTCTTTCTGGTGGTGGGATCTCTGTAAGGAAAGGGCCCGAGGTGGGCAAACAAACTGAGTTTGTGGATGGTGGATTTGGATCTGCTCTGATTGGAGCACTGGTTTTGGAGGAATGACACTCAGAGGAGGGAATTAAAGGGGGAGAGATGATTGGTAGCTCTTCTGCAAATGGTCTTGCATGCAGTCTAAGAAGTTTTAAATTTGTGTGTGCAAGGAAGATAACCTTAAAATGTGGTTGATGGGGGAGCAGCCATGGAATTATGTGTTGAAAGTGAGCACAGAATCCCTCTTTGAAAACCTCTGCACACAGCCTGTATTCTTAGATACTCTCTGTAGACCAGCTTCGCTAGAATGCGGCTTTGAAGGTGATGCTCATATAACACAATTTCATAATCAGCCCCCGGAGGCCTGCAAAGGCATATGCTCCCATAATAAAGAGTTATTCCCTCCTCTTCTGCTCTATAAAGAAACACTTATCGAGACTAGACAGACAGATCAACGGGAGCGCCCTAGAAAGCCTCAAGACATCCAGACTTTCCTAGAATCCCTCCGTGTGCAGTTTAAACACAGGAGCCCAGGAGCCTGCACCAAGCAAAAGAAACATGTTGTGAAAAAGACTAGGTATTTACACTCACCAACCTTGATCACAACACTAAGGGAGTCGGATTCAGCTTAAAATGAGGCGAACAGGCAAGTTCCTCTCAGGGAAGAAAAGCATTAGAGAAATAATCCCTCCAGAGTCATTCTGAAAATTGCCTTTGCTGATCCATGATGGAAAAAACAAAGAGCACTGGATGAATTCAGCCAAGTAAAATCCTGGGAAATTATTTGAGTTTTAAAATAATTTCAAAGCAGAGCTTAAAAGCATTTAGCTGGGCTTTGTGAGTGGGGCAAGAGCATACACGCATGTGTGTGTGTCTTAATGGTGTCCTCCCTCTCTCTAAGATAGTGTGTCTAACATAGGAGAGTATCATTTATTGTTCATTTCTTGCAGGGAGAGGGAAGGAGGGTTAGTGAGGCATGCATTTTAAAGCACTCTAGGAGTGAAAGAAATCATACGACCTTTTTCTCTGGAAGGAATCTGAGTCTCTTACGTTTGTCATTGTTGAAAAAAATTGAAGCATCAAGCCTTGTGGATGGGATTTAATCTTGAATTTGTAAGGTTGTGTCTTATACATAGAGCAAGGACATCTGAGATATCTTTGGAGGGCATGTGCCCAGGAGAACACTCAGAATTCTTACCATTTTACCTTTATGTGCTATGTGCTCTCTGTTCTTAGAACAAGACATGAGAGGTTGGAACAGAGAGGATAATCACCTGCTGCTGTGTCTGGCCCGGGTGTGACACAGATTTGCACCCCCATTGGCCCAGGGCTTATGGAATCCAGGTGTGGCAGAGACGTTGGGCATCCATCTCCACAGATGGGGCTTAGGTGAGGCTGACCTGCCTGCTGCCCTCCTAGACTTGGGCTCAGCAATGGCTATTGAAGCACAGCAAGCAGCTGAGGGCCTGGTAGACAGGTGAAATAAAGAGTTCTACAGGATGGGTCTGATACAAGGAGGAGGTGAAGATGATTACACTGGATTATTAGAAAGACCTGCACTTCTGGCCAGATTGCGTAAATCTTAGGCAGGTCGGAAAACTGTTGACAATGTTCCCTAGCTGATTAAGTCCCAGGTGCATCATCCCATTTGTCATTTATGCAGAGGCTATAATCCAAGTGTATGAAGGTAGGAATTATTTTTAAGAACTTGCTTGATGTTGTCTCTTGCTAGAATATTCCACCATCGATCTGTCTATGTCTAGAGTTCCACTGGTGTTTTCTTTGGCCCAGAAAAAGAGCCGTAATCAGAGCAGGCCCAAGAGGCTGTTCCAGCATATGTACTGGACTTTAACTGAGCAATTACTAAGTACCAGGTCATGTAGGAGAAGAACATGCAAGGAGAAGAGCACAGAGTCTGCTTTCCAGGTGCTGGAAACTTTGCAGAGCAGGAGGCCCTTTCCAGACTGATTGACTCACAAGGAGGAGGTCCCAAGGTTTACATTCAGGACCCTCAATATCCACTCCTAGAGAGGGCCTCACTCTCCAGTCCTTTCTCAGATGTCACCTCAAGGAGGCCTACCCTGAGTGTTACAGAGTGCCAGGGGTTCAGTGTAGGTCTCGTTGCTCACTGCACAGAAAGCCAATTGCTGAATACTGCCAGGAAAGAAGGCTTTATTCAGGTGACCTGAATAAAGAGAGATGGGAGGCAAGCCTCAAGTTCATCCTGTGTTTCTCTCCCCCACTGGCTCTGCAGAGCCAGGAAGGAAAACAGGTGGAGCAAGGAAGAGAAGTTGGTCAATAGGCAGCAGGTGGTCAAGTGAAGGGTCTGAATTTCACTGTAACTACAGGTGGGAAAACAGGAATTAGGAAAGGGTAAGGAAGAGGAGTGGGCCAACGAGCAGCTTGTATACACGTAAGTTGCTCAAGCTTCAGTTCTATGGGCATCCAGCTTGGAAAATTGAGCCGATTTCATGAGCACCCTATTTTTAAATGGCCATTTCCCTGATTGTCTTACCCTACTCCACTGATTTTCATTTCCATACATACTTCTTCTAATATACCATATCATTTACTTAGTCTTCTGAATGTTATTTATGAACAGTATCTTCCCCTAAGAATGTCTACTCCACAGGCAGACATGTTTGCCTTTTTGGTTCACTATTTTGTTCAGTGGGTGCTTGATGTTCAAGGACCCATTGGTAATGAGTGATGGAATAAACATGAGTACAGCCCTGGGCGCCCCAGGTCCCTGGGTTATGCTGGATTAGGGCTGGTCTGGACTCTCCGTTGAGCAGGCTCCTGGATTGCACCATGCAATCTGTTATACAGCTCAGACCACCGCTTTCTTTTCCTCATTTTATGAAAGAACATTGATTACTTTTTAGGAGCTAATAGAGGGATCTGCGGCTAAACCTTATAAAGTTCTGTTTCTAGGCTGGGAACAGCAACTGTTTCTCATTTCTGTCTTATCTCTGATCACAGTGCCTGGGATTTCGTAGCACTTGGTTAATGCTGATGGATTGAAATGAAATGTTGTCCCTTCTTTCCCAAACATAGATAGAGTCCTGTTGCACACTGTTTTTTATCACCCAGGATTCAGCTCTGTCTGTGTGGCTCTAAACACCATCATGTGCAGGGGAAAGCTGGTTTGGTGGGGGCCTGAGGGCAGGGAGTAATTCTTGGTACAAGTTTGCACCACAGCTTCTCCCTCTTCTGTTCCTAAAATTCCTCCCTAATGAGTTGCCCGAGTCCTTGCAGATGTCTGCTCTCCTTGCTCTCCTTGCCTGCCATCTCTGAGTCAGCCTGGATTTAATCCTGCCCCTCCTTGCTGATTGGATCCCAGATCTCCACAATCAGAAACATTGTTTACATCTCTCAGCTCCTTTCTGGGTTACCCAAGATAAGCAAGGGGAGGAAATAAATATAGGGCATAAAGGCCTAGAAATGCTTCAACAAACTCAGATGGTCTTTCTGGGCCAGGGGTCAAGTCTTTCTGATTGTTGCTTAATGGTGGGTTCATTTCTGAGTCAGCAGCCTGCACCCGGCAAGGTGAAGCATTGCGGCAGGAATTCTGTACAGTTGCTTTGGTTCTGGAAGGCTGACTGCAAATCTGTCCAGCTACTTTTACCCTCCTTGTCTGGGGCTTCTAGGAAGTGTCCAGAAAGTCAGTGGTCCTGTACAGAATCTCTCCGTGGCTGTCAGGCAAGAGCTTGTGCTGGAGAAAAAGCCCTTTTTGCCAAACTAGATCCCTCCTCTGCCACCCAGACAGGGCCTCAGCAGGGGTATCTGGCATGAATTTTTCTTTCATCATTGTTATAACCAAGACAGGGGGGCCGTGAACAGGAACATCATTTCCTCATACTGTAAAGTACCTTACAGCTTGAGAGCCAGATCAGGTGCAGTTGAACCAGGGTGAGAGGGCGAGGAAGGGAATCCAGATCCTTTTAATGGGAGAGCATTCTTCCTGCACCGGGATTCTCTAGCTTTGGGACTTGTCTGCTTATTTGGAAAGTGGGTGGCTTTGGGGGTCTGAATCCCTGTATTAGCTCCTAGCAAGTAATCAGTTCCTTTGGGAGAATGAGATGAGGGCGCACCATTTTGACGAGGGCCCCTGTTCCCTCGTCAAAATGGTGCGCCCTCTGCCTTTTCCTCGGGTTTGCCACTTTGTCAGGATATTGTCCATACTTCTGCCATCCTGCTTGCCCATTCCCACCCCATCCTGCCACATCCACTTTCTCTAACCCTAACAAACTAGGCTAGGAAGAGGTCAAACTTCACCTGGAATCTCAGCAGGAACATGCACTGAGTCATCAAAGGACAGGGAAAGTCAGTTCCTCACCCCTCCATCTGAAGCTGCCCAAGTTCTGCTTCTCCTCATACCCAAATAGAGGTGTGGCGGGGCTGACCCGCTGGCAGCATGAGGCTGGGGGTCCTCAGAGACTGTCACCACCACTGGGCAGCCCTGGATGGTCATCATTTTCCTTGCCATTTTTCCAGGCTGGTTGGGATGGGGATGGGGGAATGGATATAGGTGTGTATGGCTAATTTAATTTTTGCCAGGGCTACGATTCAACTGAGCATGCCAATGATAAAAGCCAGTGTTATCTTACTGAGAACCAGGACAGGTTAAAAATCAAAAGAAAATAAGGAAACACATTCTGGATGTTTCTGTTGATGTTTGGCTTTCCGTTGTGTCTGGAATGGGGATATTTACTCCTTGTTAAGTACTGGATTTTGGCCTGTGATTTGGTCTGACTCATTTGGGTTGAAGTTATTATTATTATTTGAGATGGAGTCAGACTCTGTCACCCAGGCTGGAGTGCAGTGGCATGAATATGATTCACTGCAACCTTGTTCTCCCAAGCTCAAGCAATCCTCTTGCCTCTGCCTCCTGAGTAGCTGGGACCACAGGCACATATCCTGGCTCATTAAATTTTTTTTCTTTCTTTTTTTAGAGATAAGGTCTCTCTATGTTGCCTAGGCTGGTCTTAAACTCCTGAGCTCAGGCAACCTTCTTACCTCAGTCTCCCAAAGTGCTGAAATGAACAGGCATGAGCCACTGCACCTGGCTTGGAATTAATTTTTTAAATGTCTTGTATGGTAGCATAAATAGAGACTCTCACCTGTGGGCATAATTGCAAGTTGCAACTACCTGCTGTGTGAGAAAGTCAATAAAATCAATGCTAACCCAGGCTTTGCTATCTGGTAACATTGTTGTCTATCGACATATTATGATTGTTTCTAAGTATTTGTTGCAGCTCTTATGAACAATATAAGAACTTCACAGTAGGTAGAAATCATGGCTAAATACTTCTCTTCTTTGTTATTGCCCTGCACTGATTTTAATTCTTGGCCAAGAGGCATATTTAATGTGTTTTGCTCTTTGTTTCCTACAAGTTCTTTATAAAACAGCTGGCTTCTTTATGAGTGGTGTTGGGTGATATCACCTGTTTAGAAATGTATATTCACGCGCTTCAAACAGAATCTTCCTTCCTAGCAAACATTTAAAAAAGAGAAAGCTGATTGAAAATGCAGGTAGCAACTGACCAGTACTTATAGTATGTTTTCTGAAATGGCCAGCCCTACACCAGGGAGTGCCCTGCATAGCCTGAGAGGGATTAGAGCGAACAAGTCCTATTTCATTTGTTTGCTTCCCCTTTGAAGGCTGTCCCATGACACTTTGAACCTTTGGACTGATGTCTGGGAGAAGAAACACTGAAGGATTGAATGAAATGTCAGTTAATTATCTTATGCCGCTTATTGACATCTGGCTAGGCTCAATCTGTCCCCACGGATCTCTCTACAGGAGAGCATGTTTGATGGGAAATATAGATTGTGTAGTCCTAACAGTCCAACCAAGGTAATCACAGGTCTTGTGGTTGACAACAGAGGATGTCAATCTGAGAATCAACAGAACTGGACACAATCCTGTTTTTCCTCTATATGCCATGCTCTGTGAGCTTGGGAAAGCTTGTATAGATTGGGCTCAGGTTCTGTAATTGGAGGATTATCCACAGGCTGAAAATTACACTGGGTAGAAGATCAGAGTTCAGATGCTCCATTTATCAGTGATCAGCTCACAGCTCTCTTTAGCCTTCAGCCTTCCCTCATAAAATGGTGCTAACTATAGTCACTTCCTGAAAACACTTTAAAAACTGTGAGGTGACATTCAAATGTGAACTATTCTTATCACAGTGACGTGCCCTATTATGCTACCTTTCTTCCCTACTTTAAATAGTGCAACAAGAGTCTGTCATTTCCTGAGTTATTTGTCTTCATGCTTCCGCTTCCTCTGGCCTGTTAGAGAGCAAGCAGATCTGAGAGCCGCAGAAAACTGACCACCTCAGCTACGTCTCTTAGCGATAAGAAGCCAAGGGGACACTGATATTGCTGAGAAGAGTTGAGGGATTTCCACTCTTAAGAAATCTAGGTTTGTTACCTGCCTAATAACCGACTCAAGGGTAAATCCCAACAGGGGTAATTCAAGTAAAATCAACAAACACATCCTTCATTGAACTTCCAAAACTATATGGAATTTGGTGTGATTTTAAAAGAATCTTATTCAATGATTACATTCATCCATCAAATAATGTAGTTTAAATTATTTTTAAACTACATTTTTATAGTGATTTTATAAATGGATTTATAAATCCATTTTTATAGCTTATTCTGGAAAACAGACCATTCTATCCCTGCCGGAATGTTGGCACACTTAGGAAATTGAAGCTTCCTCATTTCATCATATCAGGTTTGATAAGTTATAATGAGTATCGCCAGTCCTGCCCCAGAATGCAGTAGTGGGTAGCTGAGCGAGACAGTGACCTTGATTTGCAAGGGTTGGACAACCCATAAGAAAGCACAGTCTGGTTGTTGCAGGAAGCTCACACCTGTCTTGGTCATCACAGGTTTTTATGTGATTAAGATCAGTTCAAAGACTTGAAGTTCAAGTTCTAGTAAGCCTGGAATGCAGACTTCTAGATGTAGAGCTAGAAGGTACTTAATCTAAACTCTCCATACTCAAAAAGTGTGGTCTGAGGGTGGGCAGCCTCAACATCACCTGGGCGTTGGTTAGAAACGCAGAATCACAGGCCTTGCCCCACACGAGTCAGAGTCTGCAGATAACAAAGTTTCCAGGAGATGGGAAGGCAGGTGAAAGTTTTAGATGCACTGGTATAACCCATTCCTCTGGTTTTATAGATGACCAGATAAAGTCACAGAAGGCCTAAGTGACCTGTTCAAGAGCATACAGCAGGTTACTTACTGGCAGAGCAGGAGCCGATCTATCTTGTCTGCTGGTTCTTACATCCGTGATTTGAGTAGCAATGAGTTATGGACCTGGTCCCAAGATTGAAGGCAGATTTTCCCAGTGAAATGGGCAACAGTGACCATAAAGCAATGCTTATTCAAGGAGTCATTTCTTATGCTTGCTTAAACTAAAAATTCTACATCATTTGTAGAAATGGGTGAATTTTCACCTAAGGACCACAGCTCTTCTGGCAGCAATTTAATCTGATTGCAGATTGAGTACTTGAATGCCTTGAAAAGGAAAACTATTAAAATGACAGCAAAGAGGCCTGCAGCCTGACATCCATTGCATGTGGTAAGAGTGCTCAGTGTTGAGATGGGGTCTACTCAGGGCCTTTCTCTCACTGTTCCCTCTGCCTGGGCTACTGCACCCTCTGCATCTTTACATGGCATCTCCATCTCACCATGCAATCCCTTCCGGGGAGAAGCTCTCCCTGGTCACACCATCTAGAGCCAACTTCTCTCCCCATCTTATTCCCCTCAGTCACTCTCTATCCCCACCTCTCATTTTGTTTTATTTATGACAATCATTAAAGGAATTATTTAGTTGAACCATGTTTTGTGTCTTCCCTTTCAAAGCATGTCCATTTGATGAGAGCAGGGACCTTGCCTTGATTGTACACTGCCACATCTGTATTGACCAAAACTGTGCTTGACACATGCTACGTGCTCAATAGTTGTTTGCTAAATGAATAAGTGATTTAGAGTAAAGTTTGTTGTGTTCATAGCCAGAATAATCATAAATAAGAGCTAACATTTATTGACTTTTACAATGTGCTGAACAGAGTGCTACATGTTTTAAGCACACTGTCTTATTTAATTTTTTTTTTTTTTTGAGTCTCACACTGTTAACAGCCCAGGCTGCAGTACAGTGGTGTGATCTTGGATCACTGCAACTTCGGATCACTGCAACCTCCGCCTCCTGGGTTCAAGCAATTCCCCCAAGTAGCTGGGATTACAGGTGCGCACCACCACACCCAGAAAAGTTTTGTATTTTTGTAGAGACAGGGTTTCACCATACTGGCCAGGCTGGTCTTGAACTGACCTCAGGTGATCTGTCTGCTTTAGCCTCCCAAAGTGCTGGTATTACAGGCCTGAGCCACTGCACCCAGCCTTGTTTTATTTAATTTTAATTACTTATTAACATTTTTAAAGGCAGGTAGCTAAGAAGTTGTGGCCTTCTGTGACTCTTCTTAAAACTGAGGGGACTCACCAAAATATGGACTTGACTTTAGGAACATTTCCTAGATGAGAGCACTGAGTGGCCTTCTTCACAAAGTGTCCACACTGGCTCAGCTTCTCCAGGGTCCAAGCCGAACTGGTCAGACCAGGGAGATCAGCACACCCCATACTGTGTTTTGGGCCCCATGACAATTTTTCTTTGAGTATGTGAAAAGGGACAACCAGACTTAGAGAGACAGATTGAAATGAAATGTCCTGATATACTTTCCAGAGTGATGACAGAAAAATATTAACTCTTGCCCACTACTCCTTACACGACCTGTAAAACCATTTGTAACAGAAAATAGCTGTGCACAGAGGAACGTGATGCCAGCCAGAGGACAATTCTTGGTATTCTCATTTTTCTCCAAAGAAACAAAGCAAATAGACCAATTTTGGCCTCAATCATCAAATACATTTTGTGATGCCTACAGAGAGGAAATTGCCCTCACAGCACCAACTCAGTGCTTTCGTTCATTTTTTTTTTTTTTTTTTCAATTTAAAATTTTCCAAAGTGTTCAGTTTCCAGCCTACTCTCCATCCTGGCTTCCATGAGCTCCACACACTCATATTAAGCAGCTGCAGCCGGGTGACTCAGTAGGCCTGGGCCCAGCAACTGATCAGGAAGTCCGCCAGCAAGGCACGTCTATAACAAGAAGCAGGAGGATGGGGAAGAAGAACTTGAGTGAATGCATTTCATTCCAGAGAAGAGCTTTTTAAAAGCTGTTTAACATTTAAGGTTCTATTATTATTTTTGGCAGCATGTTGAGTCCATGTCTCTTTTTTTGGCTACTTTTCTAGTACTTTATGTATCTAAGATTTGCCACCAATTTCAGTAATGCTGGGAAAATTTTTCAGTGTAATTATAGGAGGTACTTAAATGCTTTTTAAATGTTATTTTATGTACTCAACAGACAATAAGCATAACTTTAAAATGACTATATATAATGACCTATAATATAATTTATGCATATATATCATAGATATAGAAATTGCCTTAAGCATTAGGCTTTGCAGAATTGTATAATTTGAAAAATTAAATTTAATAACAATTACCCATAGATCTTAAATTAATTACCCAATGTAAAAAATAGATGGATAGATAAGACTGTAGGTGGTCCCTTTCGTCACATGGTCAGTGGCGAGGCCTGGTATCTTCATCTGACTAAACTTTTCATTATGGAACATTTCAAACATACACAAAATTAGGACTGTGTACCCATCATCCTGTTTAACAGTTATCCATGTTTTGACCCTGTGGACTGACGGTGAGAGGAGGGAATGATGGCATGGGACTCATAACAGCTGGAAGGCAAAACAATTGTCTGTCATGGCAGGGGTGAGTCTGTAACTGGTTACCCACATTAACCATTTGAAAGCAGGCAGTCCACAGGCTTAACTTCAACTTCTGCTTTAATATATCTGGCAAAAATATATTCTAATACACAAGTATTAATTATCTACTATGAGCCCATGATTGTCCTAGATATTGTGATGAATATATAGCAGTTGTTCAAGTATTGGAATGGTGGATAGTTTCCATTTTCCCTTCCAGATATAGTCTCCCTATTCTGACCTGCATCCTGGGATGCTGAGCTGCACTACAACAAAAATCCCCTGCCTCTGTAGGGGTGAGCCACGGGGTGGCAGAGAAAGGGGCCCCCTCAGGAAGATGGAGAATAGAAAGCTAAGCAGAGAGGGTGCTCATATAGGATGTGAGACAGTGCTACAGGGCCCTGAAAGGAGTTTCAGTCAATTCAAAAAGTAATAGAATACTCGCCGGGTGCTGTGGCTCACACCTATAATCCCAGCACTTTGGGAGGCTGAGGCGGGTGGATCACAAGGTCAAGAGATCGAGACCATCCTGGTCAACAAGGTGAAACCCCGTCTCTACTAAAAATACAAAAATTAGCTGGGCATGGTGGTGTGCGCCTGTAGTCCCAACTACTCGGGAGGCTGAGGCTGGAGAATTGCTTGAACCCAGAAGGCGGAGGTTGCAGCGAGCCGAGATTGTACCATTGCACTCCAGTCTGGGTAACAACAGTGAAACTCCGTCTCAAAAAAAAAAGTAATAGAATAGTCACTATCACTAATCAGTAGGGCAATGCAAATTAAAAACCACAATGAGATACCACTTCATACCCACTAGAGTGGCTGTAATTGAAAAAGCAGAAAATAATAGTGTTGTCAAGGAAATGGAGAAACTGGAACTCTTGTGCATGGCTATGGAAATGTAAAAATGGTACAGCTACTGTGGAAAAGAGTATGACAGGCAGCTCCTTAAAGAAATTAAGCAAAAAATTATCATAGAATCCAGCCATTTTACTACTGGATGCATAACAAAGGTAATTGAAAGCAAGACCTCAAACAGATGTTTGTATACCAATGTTCATAGCAGTATTATTCAGAATAGCTAAAAGACGCAACAACCCAAAAGTCCATCAACAAATAGATTAACAAAATATGGTATACACAGACAAAATATTATCCACCCTTTAAAAAGGATGAAATTCTGGCACGTGCTACAACTGACACATGAATAATGTTGCTGCACTAACGTCTTAGCACAGTACTTCACTCTCATTCCTGCCCTAAGGACAACTCAAGGAGCTAGGATCTTGTGATCATGTCTCCTTGAAAATTTCTGTATATCATTGCCTGCTTTTTGCAGCTCTGATGGAACCCAAGAGCTCTGGGGTTAGAGAAGGTAGCTTTGGTTCCATCTCAGTCTTCCAATTGGTAACTACTCCTCCTGTTAGTTAATCTCTCTCAGTTCCAGTTTCTCTACGTGGGAATAATAAATATAAAGAATAACAGAGATTTGCAAGTAGACTTTGCACCCACAAGTGAAGCCTTGAAAATCTGATTGGAAAAGTAGTGTTAACAGCAGTGCACAGGATCAAACTACACTTTCTGCCCACCCCACCACCAACTACCCAGTAAAATATTTTCTTTGTTACAAAATCAGTCTTTTTACAAAATTAGAAGCTTTGTGTGCGTAGACATAATTCAAAAAGGAAGGCAGCACACAGGAAGCTGATAACAGGGTCGTCTTTTCTACAGGGAGTTAGGATGGCCCCAAAGAGAGGCAGAGAAGGAAGGGCAGGGAACTGCAGAGCTGTGATCAGACTGTCCCCAAATCTTTTCAAGGGGGAGCAGTCTAATTCTTACCATCCTGGATACTTCTGCATTTAATTGTGAACTATGGCTTTGCATATTTATAGAGTTCTAACTATCAATATTGGTTATTACACTGGTTGCCATAGGCAAAATTTGCACCAAGAAGAAGGCTTAATAACCAAATTGCACAAAGAATCTGCAAGTTATGTCTTCAATAACAATCTGCTTCAAGAGTGACGCCTTAAGAATGACATTTTTAGGGCCGGGAGCGGTGGCTCAAGCCTGTAATCCCAGCACTTTGGGTTGCCGAGGCGGGTGGATCACGAGGTCAAGAGATAGAGACCATCCTGGTCAACATGGTGAAACCCCATCTCTACTAAAAATACAAAAAATTAGCTAGGCATGGTGGTGTGTGCCTGTAATCCCAGCTACTCAGGAGGCTGAGGCAGGAGAATTGCCTGAACAGAGGAGGCGGAGATTGCGGTGAGTCGAGATCGCGCCGTTGCACTCCAGCCTGGGTAACAAGAGCGAAACTCCATCTCAAAAAAAAAAAAAAAAAAGAATGACATTTTTAAAAGACACATTCCAGTTAATATGCCAAAATAGCAGATATTGTCTCCATACCCATGAGATAAATGTCAGGTTTATCTAAGAAGTCTGACTCTGAATAATGAAAAGGGAACTAGATCTGAAATTAGAAGACCTGTGTTTGAATCCCAGATCCTCAGAAAACTAATATGCAAATATACCTTTCCATTATTACTATTACAAATAACTTGCAAATCTCAGTCATTCTTTATATCTATTATTCCCATGTGGAGAAACTGGAGCTGAGAGAGATTAACTAATAGGAGGAGTAGTTACCAATTGGAAGACCGATATTGAACCAAAGTTGCCTTCTCTAACTCCAGAGCTCTTGTGTTCCATCAGAGCTGCAAAAGGCAGGCAATTATATACATAAATTTTCTAGGAGACATGATCAGAATGTTCTAGTTTCTTGAGTTGTCTTTAGGTTGGGAATGAGAGTGAGGTATTGTGCCAAGACATTAGTCCAACCACACTATTCATTGCTTACTTGTATTTCTTGTTTACCTTATAATTTTTTGAAGGTTTTCATATCATGACCATTTCAATTCATTGATTCTTATAGAACCCTGGGAGGGAGGTGAAATAGATGGATTTAAACCCATTTTACAAATGCTTAAACTGAGATACAGAGAGACCCTGACTTGTCAAAGGTCACACTGTTAATTTGCTGGTGGCGGAACTGAGGCTGTATCCCAAGATTCTCATCTGTGGGCTGCTGATTTTCATGAGAGCATAGAGTTAGCTCTATAGTGAGTTTTAGGTATAATTAGAACACTGACCTAGGACGAGCACCACAAAAAATAAAACCAGGCTGGGTGCGGTGGCTCACGCCTATAATCCCAGCACTTTGGAAGGCTGAGGTGGGCAGATCACTTGAGGTTAGGAGTTTGAGACTAGCCTGGCCAACGTGGTGAAAACCACTGTCTACTAAAAATACAATAATTAGCCAGGCATGATGGCAGGCACCGGTAATCCCAGTTACTCGATGGGCTGAGGTGGGAGAATTGCTTGAACCTGGAAGATGGAAGTTGCAGTGAGCTGAGATCGCACCACTGTACTCCAGCCTGGGTAACAGAGTGAGACTCCACCTCAAAAAAAAACAAAAACAAAAACAAAAAAACCCAAAACCGTTGTATGCTTGTATTTCACATAAACAAGTTGTAGGTGAAAGCAACACTTTTTAAGGAAAAGTTTTTGGAGAAAAACTAAAAATTCTGCAAACTGTGGAAAGACCATAGTTAACCGAATTTCAGAATAGTTCACACATGCAGATCAAAACCTCATTGCTTTTGCTTCTGCAGCCTCTCCTTTGCCAGCCTGCATTACTGTGAGTCAGTTACACTTAAAAGGGAAATCTCTTTTGAAAAGCAAACCCTCCCAAGAGATTAACATCTATTAGGAGTCAACTGCATGTCTTTTCAGAGTTGATTCTAACTGCCTCTTTATTCCCACTTCCCAGACACAAATATCTAATGCACACAGCTGAACCTTGTCTTCTAACTTTATTCAATCAACAAATATTTATTGAGCACTTAACACATGCATGCACTACTCTGGTCTCTTGGGATATGTTAGTGAACAAACGGGTAAGAATCCCTGTCCTCTAGAAGCTTACATTCTAGCAACTTAAAGGCAACTTACTATTCAGATATTAATGGCATTAAATATGTTTATTTCTAAAGAAAATCTAGTTCATTACAGTATTCTGATAGAGTGCTGGTTTCTTTTTCTTTCTTTCTTTCTTTTTTTTTTTTTTTGAGAGGGAGTCTTGCTGTGTCTCTGTGGCTGGAGTGCAGTGGCGCAATCTCAGCTGTTGCAACCTCTGCCTCCTGGGTTCAAGCGATTCTCCCACCTAAGCCTCTTGAGTCACTGGTGCCATCACACCTGGCTAATTTTTGTATTTTTAGTAGATGTGGGGTTTCGCCATGTTGACCAGGCTGGTCTCAAACTCCTAACCTCAAATGATCCACCGGCTTCAGCCTCCCAAATTGCTGGGATTACAAGCGAGAGCTACTGCACCCTGTCTATAGTGCTAACTACAGCCTTTCAATGACCACATGGGCTGGCAAATAATCTGAGTAAGGAATATGGAAACGAAGTATTCTTATAAATTCAACATGTGCTTTGAATGCTTCTGTCATTTGGGCCCTACCTCAAGTGACACAGCTGAGAGCCTGATAGAAGTTATGGGATAGTAGCCCTTAAGCAAATGATCGTTCTGTAGTGGGGCACAGGGTTAAGGTTAAATCAGATTCAGAGAAGTACCTCCTTCTTAGCAGCCAACTCCAAAGAAATCTTTCCTTTACCTCCTTACTCTCAGCATTATACTAACTATTCATTGCTTGTGAATTTCTGACATATATATCATTTTTCTGCACAGAGTTCAATGATGATAAAGAAACAAAGGGTTCTAGATGAAAATAAGGCAGAATGATGAGGGAGAGGAAGGGATGACAGAAGAGCTTAGTGGTTTCATCTTAAGAAGTGTCAAGAAGCACAAAACTGCAACGTTTCATTGTCTTTCACGTTGCTTCCCAATCTAGCCTGGTCCTTTTGAAAAGTAAGGCAGCCTTGAAACTTTCAGGAGACTATTTACAATTCAAGGGAACCAAAAGTCTCAAAGTGTTAGGGGATGGGGGAGTAGTGTGGCTTATGATTTCCTTTAGAAAATGTCTTGAAATGCAGATAGAAATGAATTCAGTACATGCCTTTTAAAAAGCAAATGTGAAAAGTGTTGAGCTCATATATTTATAGTTTTAAGTTCACAAAACTCTGGCTAGTAAATTAGGGCTTTATGTGTTTTTGTAATTAGAATTGTTATTTTGATATAACTGTAGATTCGATGTATTTTTTAATTTACAAATTCAGTCTATTCTATCGGTATTTGGCACTTCCCTCTTGCCCATCATTTATTTATTTGTTTTGGGGAGACAGGGTCTCACTGTGTTGCCCAAGCCTCCTGAGTAGCTGAGACTACAGGCACAAGGTGTCCCAGCTGGCCAGTTTTTCTTACAGTTTTTGTAGAGGTGGGGTTTCACCGTGTTGCCCAGGATGGTCTCAAACTCCTGGGCTCAAATGATCCACCCAACTCGGCCTCCGAAAGTGCTAGGAGTATAGGTGTGAGACTGCCATCATTTAAATTGTAAAAAAAATTGTTATTCATTAGGCCTAACTATCTTGAGGAATTATAATTTTCTTGGTTTTATTTAAATAAAAAAAGACATTTGACATTTTGTGACTCTGAACGTGGGTGGGAAGACGACAAATAGTTGAATAAACATCATTAGGAGCCATCAAAGAGATTGAGTTAAACTCTAGAATGTGTCTTGGGGATGGGAGCAGGAATGAGGAGGAAGATTTCTTAGTAGAGCAACTGCTGAGCAGAAAGCCCTTTGCTGACTTGCTGAAGTGCTTAAAAAGTGCTTCTATTCTGCAGTACGATTAAAAAGATTGCCCTTGCTCAAGGTAAGAAAATAAAAACAGTTACCTAATTAGGATTAACAAAATAGGGACCTCTGTGTGAAAATCTTCCTTATTGTAACTATTTACCCTAAAAATTACATTTTAAATTTGAAATTTATGATGCTTCATGCTTTCTTCATTGATGAAGACTTTTCCTGTCATGAAACTTCTTGCTTTAATCTTGACGGGCACTTTAATTTAATTAGTGTACAATCTCCTTAGCTATACACAGGAACTATAGCCCTTCCCAGATGAAAGTTTAGAGAAGTTTTCTTTACCTTTGTTAATTACAAATTGGGAAGATTGCTTCTCTGTCCGCAACACTGAGATGTGTGTGCATAGAAGTCATGTTCATAAAGAGATAAAAAGACAGAGAGTTGGCCTGAGTTATCTTACTCAGACAAGCTTAACGTGTGTGTGTGCTTTTTGTTGGGGGAAGGAATTGTTCAGATAAAATATCAGCCAGAAGTGGAACTACAAGTCCTCCATTCCATGTATAACTTTGGAAAATTGAGTTTAAGGAGATACTGAGAGCATGTAAAAAGGGTGCATTATGGATCATCAAGACCCCTTCTTTAATTAGCAGCATTACCAAGGGCCTTGGTGTGGATCCTAGGGACAAATTCGGGGGCAGTTGTGTCCACAGTGAAGTCTTGTGCTCAGTCCCTTGCCACATTCCTCTGCAGAGACTCAGCCCTCTGGGCCAATATATAAGGCTGCTCCATCATACTCTGCAGTAGAACATCCTCCTTTTAAATTTACTGCTTCCCCTTCTCAAGACACTGCCCTACGTATAAATCAGCAATGCCCTAACATTTCTGGATGGAAGGAGAACAAATAGTACTAATTTGAATAGTATATTAGGTACGCCACAAAACCTTTTTGGATCTCCATTAGGAGCCTGACATTAATATCATTAAAATTCAAACATTAAATCTTCATGAGAGCTGAGATTAAAATCTTTGGCCAGGAAACGATTTACAATATTCTACGAAAATAATAATTGGTCGAAGTTGAATACTCTTTCCTTGAGTGTAATACAAAGTCATTGATTGAACCCTCTTTATTTGGTAAATTGTAGAGGTTACCTGCTCATCCCACCATGCAACCCTTGAACGCTCACAGAGCCTAAGGGCTGGAAGGGCTTATGAACCAAACATACCTTCCCTTAGAGGACATGGTGTGGGAATGAAAGAGTCTGCAGTCTGATAGGTCAGTCTAACACCAGGGGCATAGTAGAACTGATTCAGCAGCTGTCCCAGGACAAACACTCATGGCTGACCTTGTTGTCCTTTTGGAGATAGGTCCACCTGAATCTACATCTTCTGAGAAACCCCAAGCCTTGTCTGCCTTCACTGAGAACCCAATATAGACAATGCATAGTTGGAAATGGCTGGCCACAAATAAGATTGTAGAGCTATAGTGGTGGGGTGGGGTGGTTAGTTGAGAATGTGCAGAATGGTTTTCAGAAATATTGCCTCCTAACTAGGCTTGATAACAGAGTTTATTAAGATTTCTGGGTCTCTATTGATGGATGTAATTGTGATTTATGTATGGCAGCAGGCTTTTTTTTTTTTTTTTTTTTTTTTTGAGAGAGAGTCTTGCTCTGTCACCCAGGCTGGAGTATAGCGACATGACCTCAGCTCACTGCAACCTCCACCTCCCAGGCTCAAGCCATCCTCCAACCTCGGCCTCCCAAGTAGCTGGGAGTACAGGTGCTTGCCACCATGCCTGGCTAATTCTGTTTTTTTTCTTGGCAGAGATAAGGGTCTCTCCATGTTGCCAGGCTGGTCTCAAACTCCTGAGCTCAAGCAATCTACTCTCCTCAGCCTCGCAAAGGCGTGAGCCACTGTGCCCAGCCAAGCTTCCTTTAAAGATCTGTATCTTCTCTGGGAGTCTACTGTGTAATAGGTATTATGAAAAACTCACACACCAGAAGTCCCACGCCTTCTGAGAGAAGAATCTACTGTCCTTTTCCCCAAAAGCTTTGAGGTATAATCAGAAACAATGAATGAGAGGCACACAAGCATCACAGATGAATCCTAAAAACGTGATGCTGAGCAAAAATAGTTTGCAGTGAAAAAGAATGAACTGAAATGAGATTTACTGTACAATATAATTTATGTACATTGAAAACACAAACATAAAACTAACAACCACATTTTATAAAAATACATGCATATCAAGCACTGCAGAGTAACACTGCCTAAGGGGACGTGAGGGAAGCTAGAGAAGGAAGAGGTTGAATGAAATAAAGTAAAATAAGCAAGCACTGGCCAGGCGCAGTGGCTCACGCTGTAATCCTAGCACTTTGGGAGGCTGAAGTTGGCAGATCATGAAGTCAGGAGATCAAGACCAACCTGGCTAACACAGTGAAACCCCATCTCTACAAAAAATACAAAAAATTATCTGTGTGTGGTGGCATGTGCCTGTAGTCCCAGCTACTCAGGAGGCTAAGGCAAGAGAATTACTTGAACCCAGGAGGCAGAGGTTGCAGTTAGTGGAGATTGCACCACTGCACTCCAGCCTGGGCGACAGAGCGAGACTCCATCTCAAAAACGTGCGCGCGCGTGAGCACACACACACACGCACACACACACACAAGCAGTAGGCTGGATTTGGCCTGTGAGCTGCAATTTGCTGACCCTGGCCTCAGGAACTGGCTTCCCAGAGCAGAGCCTCTCAGATGATTGTCACTCAAAAAAAAAAAAAAAAAAAATGACATATGAGAACAAATGCAAAGCCATGAGCTTATTTACATTCAGAGAAAAAGAGCCCAAGGTCCACAGGGACTTCCATGGTAATAGAACTCAGACACTCTGAACATTCACTGCTGGGTAAATAACCCATGGGCAGAGTTCACACTGTTTTTCATTTGATCAAGTGGAGAGCATGTTTCATAAGCAAATTCAATGCTCAGGAACTCTTCAGAGTTTGTAGTGAATGGCATGAATTCACATTCCCAGTCTCCTAGTAGAACTGTGGAAAGGGCTCCCTCTCTGCCTTTCTCGGATATCCTGGTTAAGTCGTGCGAGGTTCCTTCCAAGAACCCCCATGCTGGACAGGAGACTGCCCAGGCAATAACTAAACCCGTGCCTGCCACTTACATTACAGGAACTTAAGACAAAAGTATAAAGCCCTCAAAACTGTAATTGCTAGATGAATAGGCCAATCAAGCCCTGTACATTCAAGTACAATGATCATCAGTGTGATTTTCAGACAACAGTAGGAAAAGGTAAACACAATCAAGTCCTGGGCTGCTTTCTTCTCTGCCCTGGTCTGTTCACTTCTAGTTGCTGACTGTTGTCTCTAGAGGTGCCTGCTCCCCATCTTGTTTTCCAGCAAGCATCTCAGCCTCTCTCTCATTACTGAATCCCTGGCTATTTCCCAGCAGAGGGACAGCTTCCTCTGGCAGAGGAAGGACAGCCTGTGCCCAGATTCAGCTGACATCTTAATTCAGTCCTGTAACAATGCCCTTATCTAAGATGATCCGTTTGTTCCAAGTTAGATTTCCCAAGGCACCCCTCCCTGCATTTTACTCAAGTCTATACTGCCACAGCTTCTATGCTCCACTCTCCTGACAAGAGGCTGTAAGGCAGAAAAGGACCCTTTTAAAGCCTGTATAAATTAGTGTCAGTCATAAATTTACCCACCAAATTGCCCAAGAGTCCTCAGGTTAACAGAGAGGTGAAGAGAATCATTAGCTAGGCACGCATGTCTGTTGGGGCCCATCAAGATCTCAGCTCCAGGTTCTGTACATCTTGATGATGACAGGGAGGGAGTTCTTCAAGCAGACTTCAGGAAAAAAAATTAGCAAAGTCTCCATGGACCTATTATTCCCATGTAAGGTTGTAAATCCAAAATATTGAGAGATTGAAACTTGCTCACAAATGAAATACATTTTGTTAATTTCCCTGTAAGTCATAGGAAATTGTCCTCAGTAGGATTAACTTTACCTGACTTGAAAGTTTGTTGTTAGTTGAAAGTGCTGAAATGTTAATCTGACTGCATATGTTCCTACAAATAAATTTTACCTCAATAATTCAAAATGATGCTAAAAATGTTCATCTTTGCTCACCCATATGAAGCTTTGGGTACCAGATAATGACTACAACATTTGCATCTTCTGCATTTGCTGGGATGAAAGGAAAGACTAACTTATAATTACTGAATTTCCTCTCTCTCTCTCTCTCTCTCTCTCTCTCTCTCTCTCTCTCGTGGTCAAGCACTGCTGTCATTTTCTTAATTCTGCAGCTCTGCCTTCTCTTCTTGTAGCAGTTCCGATATCTGGATGCTCCAACCTAAACCCTTTTAAACCTGCATTTCACTAAGGGAAAACAAGCGTTCCTCCTCCTTTCCAAGCACAAAGGTGATAGTGCGCTCAGGAGAGAAACAAAAACGCAGAATTTCTTCCAGTTCTAATAAACACTCTGGGCATTTTGTTTAAAGGGGTAATCAACTGATCTTTAATTAATAACAATATAAATGGTTAACACTGAGTGCTTACTATGTGTCAGGTGCTGTGCTAAACACTCTGTATTTTGTCCTCACAACAGCCCAGTGCAAAAGATTATAATTGAGTGACTTTTTTAGGTGGGAAAATGGAGGTATAGATAAGTTAAGGGACTTGCCTAGGACACACAGCTAACGGAAGGGGCAAATTTGAAATCAGGAAACCTGGCCCCTACTTTCAGCCCCTGTAGTATAGCAGCAAAACAAACAGAGGAGAGTACCCTCCACAGTCTGGCCACTTTTGGTATGTAACTTCTTAAGGGAGACCAATCCTCATTATCCAATGTAAGATTTATTCAGTGCAAATTTAAAACGCCTGGTAGATTAATCTGGCAGCCAACATGTTGTCACCTGCCTCCCCTGAGTCTGCAATCAGTCCCTGTCTGTATATAAACTCAGGTTATTATTAGCTGAGGGAAGTTATGAATATATGTGATTCATGTATATAACTATTGAAAATATTACTGTAATGCCCTTTTCCTATCTGTAATCTTGTCTGAAGTGTTATCACTAGGGGCATTTTGATGTCTGCCACCTAATTTCTTAGAATAGGATTTTCTTCGTTTTGATTAAATGTGCATGTTGCATAAATATATAGTTTAATAGAGACTGGATATGTTTTTGACTTTTTTTTTTAAGAGAAATGTTTGTGCCTGGTCTGATAAAAAGATGCCACTCACCTCTACATCAATGAGATGCTTTTTGGGACTATTTTTCCTGGCATCTGTTGGGAGTAATGACACATGGATGAAATGGCTTGGCTGAGTAGGAGTTGTAGAACTGCTTTTGAAACAGTGCAAAACTAACTGTACTAAGCATGGTCCAAACTGAAAACCTGGGCTCAGTGGCATTTTTCTCTAATGGAGGATCATCCAAAGACAAACTCACACACATTAACAAAACCCTGGAACAACAACAGCGGTGAGACCCAACCTCTATTTGGAGCTCTCAGAGGATCAGATGCTGTGCTAAGCAATTTACACGTGTTAAGTGGCTCCTGTAGATTTGGTACTCTGTTATACCCACTCAACAGATGAGAAAACTGAGGAATAGAGAGGCAAATGACACAGCTAAAGCTAAGATTTAAACAATTCCATTCACCTTTTAGTCCTCTGAATCATCATCATGCCCAGTCAAGTGACACAACCTCAGCGGCTGCAGGGGCCTGGCAGGCAATTTAAATGAGTGAGGTCAGCTGGTGCGAGAAAATGGTGAGTGGTGGGGCTATAGAAAATGGAGAGAGTCTCACCTAATGAAAGAGAAGCTGCTACTCACATCTGGCAGGTAAGCAGGCCCGGTGCAGCCAGATCTTTTGATTACCCATAGCAGCCAAAAATCTAGAGTTCAATGAGAAACCTCCCAATTTTTAAATGTTGGCATGTAATTTCATAAAATCCTTCTGCATGCCAACAGCACTACCTGCAGTTCATGCTGAGCCCATGGGCTGCTGCCTTCCACCTCTACTACTCTGGCTCCCACCACACAGAGCCTCAGGTACAATGTACTTGTTCTTAAATGGTAACCTTCTCTATGGAAGTGCTCCTGGGCTCTGAGATCTACTTCTTGACTCAGCTTTATGAGAACATGCTGTTGAAGCCTGGAGGACTGGGTGAACCCACCCGGATCAGTGCCCCATACTGCACTTTACATGCTCAAGTGCCAATTCCTCTTCACGTTCTCCTGTGCTCTCCCTACTGGGACTTATATCTTCTTTGCCCGAGTTCTCATGATGCCATGAACTGCAGATGGTTGTATTACATCTCCCTCTTACCTAGCACATTTCTGCCCTCTCCCTAATAGAGTCTATTGGCCTATTTCTCCCTATTACAGTCTAGAGGCCTATTACAGTCAGCCTCTTGGGGACAGACCCAAAGTCTTATAAATTACCCCATTTTTTCTGCCTTCCTCCAAGGCTGAGCTCATTTCTTAATAGGTTTACCTTAAATATTTATTGAATTAAATATAAAAAGCCTGGGCAACATGGTGAAAGCCCATCTCTACTAAAATACAAAAAATTATCTGGGCATGGTAGCGTGTTCCTGTAGTCCCAGCTTTTTGGGAGGCTAAGGCAGAAGAATTGCTTGAACCCAGGAGGCAGAGGTTGCAGTGAGTCGAGATCGCACCACTGCACTCCAGCCTGGGCGACAGAGCGAGACTCCATCTCAAAAAAAAAAAAATTGCAGTATAGGTAAAGCTTGTTTTTGTATTATTGTGAGATAGGAGACAAGTTCAGTGCTTTAATGAAGACCAAAACATTCAGTGACTTTACCTCTGCAAACCTCAGTTTTCTCATCCGTTAAATATTAATTATTTAATACCCAAGTACAAGAATCACTTAATCAATGTGGATTGCTTAGCACAGCACCTGATGCATAAGAGGCACTCAGTAGAGGTTAGTTCTTGCTGTTACCGTAACTTTCGCAGATCACACATGGGATTTAATAGAGTAGAGTCAAGAGTCATTAAACACCAGGAGTCTTAGTGCAGGTGGTCCTCACATCATGGATTGGGGGCTTGAGGAACTCATAAAAGTTTTCTGTCAGCTTAAGACAACAGCTAGAGTTCTGAATATGTTTTTACTGTCAACCGTAATTGTTTATTTGGACCTCATTAATACACATTTTCATTCATCACAGAAATATGCATGAATCTAAATATGCACGAATCTAAATCTTAATGCATAAATGAATGTGCTGATTACTCTCTGTTATGGACTGAATTGTATCCCCCCAAATTTACATGTTGAACTCTTAATCCCCAGTACCTCTGAATGTGACTGTTTGGAGATAGAGCCTTTAAGGAGATAATTAAGGTTAAATGAAGTCATATGAGTGGGCCCTAGCCAATCTGATAGCTGTCTATATAAGAAGAGGAAATTTGGACATACATAGAGACACCAGGGAAAGGGTCATGCCAGGAGATGGTGAGAAGGTGGTCATTGGCAAGCCAAGGAGATTGACTTCCAGAGAAATCAAACCTGCTGATACCTTAATCTGTACTTCTAACATCCAGAACTGTGAGAAAATTAATTTCCATTGCTTAAGTCACCCCATCTGTAATATTTTGTTGTGTAGGGAAGAAAAAAAATCCTTTTCTTTCTACCCCTCTAAGCGCTCAGCTGTATCCCCTGTAACAAAAGACAGAATAACAAGAGAAAAACATTTTATTTATAATATATATTTGTGTTTTATGAAAGAGGACCCCTCAAAAGGAAATGAAGACCCCCCAGAAGCAGTTAGAGTTGAATGCTTATATACTGAATGGGACAAAGAGTAGTAAATTATAAAGAGGTGGCAAGACAAAGGGTTAAGCAGTCATAGAGAAATGACTAGGAAGATAACAGTTAGTTTTACAAGGTTTGTTTGTGCCAATTTCTCTCCGTTTTAACTTCCGGCCCTTAAGGATAAGAATGTTACTTTCCTTCTGGTACAGGGAGGACAGTTTCCTTGTGGGAGTTTTATCTCCTCCTTCCAGGAAGAAAAACGGGAGGGCCAGAGAGCCCTTCTTGTATATGCTGGTTTTTGAAGTGTCTTTAGCTTTATAATCCTTATGCCCAAGGGGCATATTGTGACCTGGCATATTCTGCTTTCCTTCACAAACGATTACACTTTTCTTCCTTTGGACCTTAGCCTCTTTTCAGTCATGAAAATTCAGGAAATTGGAAGTGGGTATCTGCCAGAAGTAAATGAGGAAAAATATACTTTGGAGGAAGAGCATGTTTCTTCCTGCCTCAACTCTGTCTCCTAGCCTGATACTAGGCGTTTTCTGAGGAAGACCTGCGTGGTACATCTGGTCAGTGTCCTGTCCATTTCCCCTGGGGGGCCCATCTCTGTCGCACATCCCAGTCAGATTTTAAACTGCCAGCATCGCATGTCTGCATGCGGAGGGATTCTTTTTGGTGGCTGAAACCTGTTCTACCAGTGCTCAGAGCAGGCTGGATGTGCCAGAGAATTGATGCCCAATGATAGATGGGCATAGAATATAAACACCTCAGCTCTCCCATCCTTAAATGGGGAAGCTCTGATAACCCTACACTGGCTTCCAGTGTTCTCTAGCAGGGTTGAGCTTCATTACTCAAGTTGTAGCTTTCTTTTTTTTTGAGATGGAGTCTCACTCTGTCACCCAGGCTGGAGTGCAGTGGCACAATCTCAGCTCACTGCAACCTCCACCTCCTGGGTTCAAGTAATTCTCCTGCCTCAGCCTCCTATGTATCTGGGATTACAGGTATGCACCACCATGCCCGGCTAATTTTTTGCATTTTTAGTAGAGACAGGGTTTCACTGTAGTGGCCAGGCTGGTCTCAACTCCTGACCTTGGCCTCCGCCTCACCGGCCTTGGCCTCCCAAAGTGCTGGGATTACAAGTGTGAGCCACGGCATCCGGCCTCCAAGTTGTAGCTTTCTTTATAATGAACCTTTTATTGGCTTCCCTCTCTAATGTTGTTGAAGGTGTCCACTCTTCTATGTGTTTTTAGGAGCACTTCCCAAGTAAACTACTGGCTTTCAAATTCTTATTTCAGGGTGTGAAAATGCTGGAGGAGCTAGAACTAAGAAGCCTGCTTTCTGGCTACCAATATGTGTACATGAAGCTTCCATTTTAAAGATGCTGCTCTTGGCTGGGTGCAGTGGCTCATGCCTATAATCCCAGAACTTTGGGAGGCGAAGGAGGGTGGATCACTTGAGCTCAGAAGTTTGAGACCAGCCTGGGCAATACAGCAAAACCCCATCTCTACTAAAAATACAAAAAAATAGCACGCTGGTGGTCCCAGCTATTCAGGAGGCTGAGTAGGAGGATTGCTTGAGTCAGGGGTTGGGTGGGGTGCAGAAGTTGTAGGGTTGTAGTGAGCCATGATTGTGCCACTGCATTCTAGCCTGGGTGACAGAGCGAGACCCTGTCTCAAAAAAAAAAAAAAAAAAAAAGAGAGAAAAAAATGTGGCTATTGCTCCTGCTGTTTCTAATTTAACGAGCTGATACGCTGCACTGCATTCCTTCTGTAGTAAGTAGTCCATCCTCTGGTGAACTCTTGTCGCCTCTACCTGCAGGGAAGGGTGCTCTGACAGTCCTGTTCTTTGCTTCATGTAAATATCTCTGCCTCAAATCCACCACTCTGCATTTCTTCTTCTATAAACATGAGAGCCTAATCCCTTCAATGCCTACTGACTTACATTAGCGCGTACTCTTGCATCATATCTGTATTTTGGGAAAATGTGTTTGCATCAGTGTTGTATGATTTTAATAGTTGTCTTGTGGCTGAGCCATACATTTCTTATGGAGCTTCTGCAATAACTTTTGTGAAGTTTGGTTTGTCCAGGGGTTGATTCTGTCATTAGACTATGACTGATGACGCCTCTTAGGAATGATACAAGCTGTCCCATGTGTATAGTAAAGCTCTGGCTAAGCATCGCTCCCTCTTGTTCTCCTTTGAGTTGGACAGAGTGAATGTCAGAGGTTTAGGTCTTCTCAGACACCACTCAGAACAATGCTACAGACACTCCAAGTTCTGTAACTTTTAGCATTCTGGGCTACCTTAACCCTCTGCACACCTGGCATTTTGGAATGAGGACAGCTCTGGGTTAAGCCTCCAGAGAAGTGCATCACTAACCTGACCGTGCATTTAACCTCCTCAGAGGTTTTGCCAGCAAGATCACTCATCTTTCCCTCTCCTGGAAAGGTTTTGTCACAGAAACTGTCTCTCTTGTGTCTTTTGTGAATCTCTTATATTAGTGTGTAAATCCTAAGAAGTATTGCCGGCTTAGGGGATTTATAGGAAACATTCAGGGCTCCACTATCTTAGTTTTTAATCAGCAGTTAGTGCTCCATGGTCTTCAGCATAGGGATAAAGGCCAAACCACAATTAAAGGGCTGTGGCGGATGTACTCCGTGCACCTCAGCCAACCTATTTGCCTTCTGCTCATTTACCAGTAAAATGGAAATAAAAGTGCATGTTACTCTATTATTCTCTCTCTAATAATTTAGAAAAGCCTGTGCATTGATTAAAATATTATATGGACGGAAGATTTCAAATAGGCCCTGGGTAAATCTAACCCCTGTAAATCCAGCTATTACATTTGAATGGGCTTCCTTTGAAGTAGGCCTCTCTGTAAGAAGATGAGGGTCTTAATCCTGCCTGATTTTGAAACATGTTCAGTAGGATAACTTCACCTAACAACCTTTTGGGGTATTAGTCTGGACCTGATGCAAAAGAAGTCAGCAGTGAATGCTGAAGCACAGAATTCCTTGTTCAGTTTTCCAGAGTTTGTTTTCCCAAATTTAAAAGTGCTTATTTGCTTTTGTTTTATGTAATGTCAAATGAGTTTGTTGAGACTGAGGAGCTTTGATATGATCTTATTATTCTTGACGAAAGCATGGAATACCAGGACTGCATTGGACAGCTTGTGGGGAGCGAGTATCACCTTCACCTGAATCCTTTCTTTGATCTCCTCTGTCCCATGTCATTGTCTTCTGGGATTTCGCTTCAGTAGGTCTCAGCTCTGCCTTTCCTTTCCATTCCTGATTTGACTGTTTTGTATCTTGAGTTGTTTCACAGCCTGCCACTGTGATGCCTCCAAGTTGTCCTGATCTTAGTTCTTAATATTCCAGGCAACTCTGCCTCCTGTTTCCTGGTGTTCTATAAATATTGGTTATTTGATTACAGGGCATGGTCTACTATTAAACCAGAAAGAAAAAAAAAGATCATTAAATATTGATGTCTTCCTTAAGACAAAGTCAGCATCATATTTAGTTTGATTCTATAGATATCTAATGTGGACCAACAGTGAGATTTTGAGCCATATAAGGCCCATTTCATAAGCTGTCAAAATTGTCCAGGGAAATAAAAGAATTAGTCTTTTTCTTTCTTTCTTTTGAGATGGAGTCTCGCTCTGTTGCCCAGGCTGGAGTGCAGTGGCATGATCTCGGCTCACTGCAACTTCCACCTCCCAAGTTCAAGGGATTCTCCTGCCTCAGCCTCCTGAGTAGCTGGGACTACAGGTACCTGCCACCACACCTGGCTAATTTTTGTACTTTTTTAGTAGAGACAGGGTTTCACCATGTTGTCCAGGTTGGTCTTGAACTCCTGATCTCAGGTGATCCACCTACTTTGGCCTACCGAAGGGCTGGGATTACAGGCATAAGCCACTGTGCTTGGCCAAGAATTAGTCATTTTTTAGGCAATAATCATAAAGTAGTTTTCCAGCAAGGCAGTTTCAATTATTTAGGACACTGAGTAGGTATTCAAGCCTATTAATATGCAAACTCAAAGGCAGAAAGGCTAGAAAAGCAACATCTCTGCCCTCTTGTTAGGGTCTGAAATTTTATGAGGATTACCTGTTGTCATGGCAGAAAATTCTAACAAATGCATACCCATCAGTAACTATAAGGAGCTGTGAATTCTCTAGTAAATGCTCCAGAAGACATCCACAAAATGCTGCCATCCCATCTGTTTCTCTTCTCATGGAGGATCTGTACTGCCTTAGGAAGACAAATGCAAAATTCAAACAAAAAATAAAGTTTTCATCCTGCAAATGCTTTATTTTGGTATTTTCTCCTCTCCCATTTTATCTCTCACATGTGATCCTGTGCTGATGGTCTCTTCTTCAGAGTGTTTTTAAGATTTGAGCATAGACAGATGTGTTGGAATTCCATTAGAATTGTCTCTTCCCTCTAATCCCTCCCAAAATCAACTTGTCAGAAGATATTGGTCCACCTCAGAAACATGTGGAGTGTGACTTTTGCTCATTTTCAGGGTTGTGTCTTTTGGTGGTGGTGGGAAATGTCCATTTGCACTAGTTAGGTATCCTCTAAGATAAAGAGCAGTCCTTTGCATTGTAGTTGAATTCACAATGACCGCCTTGTAGTGTAAACGGGGCAGCTTACATCTGTCTTGCTTCTGGTCTGTCTATACATGCTCACATTTACGAAGTTAGGCTCTGCCCCCAATACGGTAGGTCTTCGAAGATTTCCTTATTAGATTGCTTACTCTGAAAGTCTGATGAAGCCTGTGCCTTTTTACCAGAAAAGTGCACAGGCATTTTTCATGTAAGGAAGCTCCCCGGCCCTGTAAAGCCTATGGACTCTAGACTGAAAAGAATGATGAAGATAATCTCTAACATACTTATACTGACTGTGCCAGCTCTGTTCTAAGTGCTTGACGAATAATGACCCATTTATTCCCACAATGATTCTGTGAAGCAGCTCCTAAAATGATTCCAATTTTACAAATGAGGGAACTGATTCCAAAGATGTGGCCCGTTAAACATCTCATGACTGGTTAAAGGCAGAAGGAGGATTTGAATCCAACAGTACTGCTCATTTAGGATTAGAAACTATAAGGAAATTTGGTAAGAAAGAAGAAAAATAAGATAAAACAGGAATGTTTCCAAGCCTTTTCTATGATTTCATGGACTCTTAAACTTATTTCATGTTCTCTTCTAATGTCTACACTATAAATAGAGACCTAAAAAATTATCTTGTCCATATACCCTGAGAAAAACTAATAAAACTTTACAAGCAGTAAGTGCGGAGTCTCCCGTTTAAATAAATACAAAATTCTATTGTAGCCATTTTAAAAAATATCTGAAAGAATGTTTCAAATCTGTATATTAGAAAAGTGACACATTATCAGTTTTCGATCTGGAATCATATAATTATAGTTCTGTGTAATACCTACTATGCAGAAAACCATACTATAAAGTAATGAGGAATTTATACAATATTCAGAAAGAGTGACGTCAGTCCCCAAGAAGTTCACAGCCAAAGAGGAGACAAAGATAACAAATATGCAGATACCCTAGGGGACTAGCTCTCCCTGAATGGACTGGAGAACTGACTCAAACTCTCTCAGCCTTAACCATGAAGGTTTCAACATTTCACTTGGAATAAACAGAAACTTTAACATCTTTTCCCACATTTTTTTTTTTTGAGACAGTTCACTCTGTTGCCCAGGCTGGAGTGCAGTGATGTGATCTTGGCTCACTGCAGCCTCTGCCTCCTGGGCTCAAGGGATTCTCCCACCTCAGCCTCCTGAGTAGCTGGGACTATAGGCGTGTGCCACCATGCCTGGCTAATTTTTATATTTTTAGTAGAGATGGAGTTTCACCATGTTAGCCACACTGGTCTCAAACTCCTGGCCTCAAGTGATCCGCCCACCTTGGCCTCCCAAAGTGTTGGGATTACAGGCGGAAGCCACCATGCCTAGCTAGCTTTTCCCATTTCTGAATGAATTGACATAATAGAGCACCTGAAAATAACAGATTCGGCTCTGTTAATAGCAGTTAGGAATTATTAGCCCTTCAGGTGTCTCCTCATTTAGCCCTTCCTCTCTAAACCGGTTGTAGACACAGAATCAGATGAGTGTCACATTGTTTTCTTCGTTGCTCCTCTTATCAATATTACCTCTCAAGTACGTTCGTTTATAAAGCATTTACATAAGCTTTAGTGTTTCTCCTTATTGGGCTTGATATGAAGCTGAAGAATAGGAAAACAAATTTGGGAGATTGACCAAAACTGTTCACAGAGTTTGCGTGCTTGTAAAAAGATATGCAAATTTCATATGACTGTCCAATAAATGTGTATGTGTGTATGTTATTTTGATTAAATATCCATTGTGAATTCTTTCTTCATTTACACCACTTCTGAACATAGAAGAGGTGAGATTTATTAACAGCCACCGACACTGATAGTTAGCGGGGTTAACCATCACAGGCATCACAGGCATCATTTACTTTAGCCTTCATAACCACCTGAAAGTTGGGTTTTATTATCTCTATTTTACAGATAAGGAAACAGGCTCAGAGACTGAAGTGTTAGGCTAAAGTCACAGAGCTAATAAATCATAAATGTAAGGCTTGATTCAGGGTTTTCAACTCTATGTTCAATGTCTGTTCTACTTCCCTACAACTGGATTTAGAGTATGAGGGATGAAAAAGTTATACTTTGATAGTTGGCAGTAAAGAAAGTGCTTCAAGAATACCCATCCGAAGATTTGGAGTTTGCCTAGAGTGTGGAATATGTGGGAAAAGAAAGTTGTTGAAAAATCATATCTAGACCACGGTTTATTCATCAGGTTATGCGGCTTCCCTGGGACTCACTGGGAATTAAATAACTCCAGCACCAGCAACGTGGAGACAAGCAAGTGCACTGGCTACAGTTTACAAGCCACCTCATGGATTAGAGTCTTTGCACATATTTTGTCTAATCTTCTCAACAGCCTGGTTGTATTGGTGTTAGAAGAGAAGGTAGAGGCTCAGACCAAGATCCTGAAAGGGTTTTGAGCAAGTCCAGAATCCTCAGATCACTGTCTGAGAATCCCTGCCCTTTAACCACTTCATTATGTACTAGGGCCAGTGAAATAACTGAATCGTTGATTAGAAAGGACACTACAGATAGTCCAATCCTCCATCTGATGAAACAAAATCCCACCAAATCCTGCCTAAGCTCCCATTTTGCAAGGATGGGGACCACTCCAGGTTCAAAAATGACTTTAAATGGATAGAAAACCCCTTATGTTGAGAAGAAACTTTTTTCTCTGTAGTTTCCTATTTTGGCCTTAATTCTGCATAGAATGAGTCCAGTTCCTTTTCAACATATTCAAAATATTTGAAAACAATTCTCTTGTCATTCCTTGAGTGCTGTCATCTTCTCTAAGCTAAAGGCTTCTTTATGTTTAAGAACTTGGGACACCTTCTGCTGCTCTCAGTGTACTTCGGCCCAGATTTGTGTCTTCTGATCAAGATCTTCAGAAGCCAATCTGAGCTCTTATAATGTTGCTAGTACCCTCTAAGACAGGTTTGCTCATAGCTCATTCTGTATTTAGCTTGGATCAGTGCTACAAATGCTTAACATTCACAAACAGAGGAAAAGCATATTCTTTAAGGTTTCTAATTTCTGTGTGGGCCTGACTTTGAATCCTTGTTTCCTTTTCCATTCTTTTCTGTCCTATTTTCCTGGTCCAGGCTCTGATTTATCCAGGCCATCATTTCATTTGCCCCTTCCTTTTCAATCCTGTAAGAATGGCAGTGCTATCTGTGCAGAGCTTTAAAGTTTGCAAACAGTGTTACAAACACCACTTTGTTTAATTTGCACAGAAATTCTGTGCACAGAGCACTGATACAAATAGCAAGAGAAAGCACAGAAGAGGTTTCCATGAACTTGATCTTATGGATTACCATTTTAATACTTCATGCCTGGGATCCTGTAACCTGCTTTGCTGGCTTTCAGCGTCTCCCTATTCTAAAGCACTTTACATACTGATGCTAAAATCATCTTCGTTCCCTGCTGATCTGAACATGCCACCATCTGGTGTCCATTTATAGCCTCCCATCACCCATGGGATAATGTACTTTCCTACAACATTAGAGACTATGCATCTGCTGAGACCTCTGTCTTGCTTTCCTTAATTTAGGATTGCAGTGTTTAGCTAATCATGATTTTGTTCATTCATTTGTTCACCCATCCAGCATTCATTCATGCATGCATTTATTTGCTTATAATCTCCTATATGGTAGCCCACTGTATTAGATGATAGAGGAAAATACAAAGAAGAATAATTTCTGCCCTCAAAGAGTTTATAATCTTGCATAGGTCAGATGAGCAAATCTGACTTAATTCAAATGCAGAGATAGACTACGGTAACAAAGGCGATAAACGTGGAATTATAATTTTAGGTAAACACTGGAGTTTACCAAGGAAGGATTAATGCCAAATGGAAAGAACAGAGATGGCTTCTAGGAGGAGATAGTGTTTGACCTGTATAAGGATGAGCAGATTTCCACAAGCAAAGGAGGGACAAGATTGTCTTGGCTTTCTTGCTGTCTGTTGGTTAAGGTAGTTCTCTTTCACGCTTTTCCTCTGTCTTCTTGGGCATTCAACCATATAGATTTTTTTTTTTTTTTTTTCAAAAATGTCCCAAGTACTAAAGGGCCTGGTGAATTTGCACAATTGACTTTATAAAAAGAAAATTCTAGGATGGTGGTAGTGAATAGCATATGAAATGGCATGAACAGACAGACTTTGTTTCAAGATTATTAGTGAATGAATATCAGATGAACTTATAGGGAAGATCCCCCATCTGGCACCCATCCCTGTCAGCCACTGTCTCTGGCTGGAGCCACCGAGGCAAACAATATAAAGAAGGTTTATCATTCCCAAGGGGGATACATGCATGATGCATAGTGCATGATGTGCTACAAAAATAATAGCAAGTGTCGCACAGGTTTGTCATGAACAGTCAGATAACAGATAGTTACATTTATGATTCTTGAAAACGGAAATAAAATGAATAAGGCTTAACATTTTTAGGTTGGAAACATGTTTCCTTATTTTGCTACATTTCTCTCAATTGCATATTCATTCCATAAGAAAACATAAAAATAGAGTTAGTATCAAGTACTCAAGACGTTCTGTCTGGCATTCTCAGCAGAGGCAGCATGGGAAGACTTGGGTTTCTCCTGCAAGGATCTGCCTTTTGCTCTCTTAAAATCAAATGAGAGAAGCTACTAAAATTACATGAGAGAAGACATAAGAGTCAGTGCCCCAAATTCCATACAGCTGGGGATGGAAAGTCACCTGCAGCATGTTCTTCAAGCTTAGCAAGGGACAGTTTCCCTGCTACTTCTCTCCACGAGCACCCTGCTCTAGCTCTACTGTTTACCATCGTGATTTTCAACACTGGCACCTCTTTTTCTCCAGTGCTTTCTCTTCAGTTCTAGCTCACCTCCTCCTCTTGCTGGTGGGAGTTTCATCTGAGTACCCTTTGCTTTAGTTGGTGTAACTGCTACATAAAACGAAACCCTCAAAACCAGCTTCCCCAAACTCTGACTTATCTAAATCTGGAGCCATTTTTAAAAATTTTATTTTTAAAAATAGGTAATATATTCCTATGTTCTAAAAAACAAATATAAAAAGTAATACAAAAAAAATCTCCTGCCTTTCCTTTCCTCATGTGCCCAATTCCAGCGACTTGAAAAAGTTTCCGGAGTTTCTTCATGCATGTACAAAAATGGATATAAATTTCCATCCTTTTCATTGACAAGGGAGCATGTTCTTCACATTTTTAAAACCATGCATCTTGGTCATCTTTGGTTATGTAACAAATACCTCTAGACTCGATGGCATCAATCACTTGGTCACCTCTCACAGTTTGGTAGGTTGATGGGGCTTAGCTGGGTAGTTCTTTTTGGAGCTTCTTATGGATGGTTGTAGTCAGACATCACTGGCGCAGAAGTCACTGGAAGGCTCAACTGGACTGTGTCCAAAGTGGCTCCCAAATGGCCAGCAATTCATCTTGGTTGTTTACTGGGAGCTCAGCTGCCAGACAAACTCTTCAGGGCTTCCATGTGGCTTGGGCTTCTCCCTGCAAGGGGGCTAGGTTCTGAGTAGGCACATCCCAAAGCTGAGCAATCCAAGACTACAGGAAGTGAGAGCTGCCAGGCCAACCAAGGGCTATGTACAGAACAGAGGAAGTCACCTCTATTTACTCTTTTGGCCAAAGCATTCACAAGTTAAGCGCCTACATTGTCTGGGGTACATATACAGAGTTTGTCGTCTTGTACCAGGAAAATTTAGGATACACATGAGGAGTTTAGGAGTGGAGGTTTAATAGGCAGAAGAGAAGAGAAAGAAAAACCATCTCTCTCTATAGAGAGAAGGGGGTCTAATGAGCAGAAAACACTGGCTGGTGGTGGATGTGCTGGATTTTATAGTCTGGCTTGTGGGGGCAGTGTCTGATTTACCTAGGGCTTGCAGATTGGTTCAATCAGCACGTAGGGAAGGTTGGCTGCCTCACCCTAATCTTATTATGCAAATGAATTCCCCCCTTGGCTGCCTCATCTTGTCTGTTCCTTACTGTACACATGGCTAGCAGAGAAGGGAAGATGGAGCCACCATCTTGAACATGTCTAGAAACCCACTTCCTGCTGGCATTCACTTGTGCAAGCTCCCAGCTTGCTTGTCCATGTCTGCAGCTTGACTTTACAGGCTGCTCTTTGTTAGACAATGATTTGGGACTGCTTTCCATTAAAAAGGAGGAAAACCTTATGGAGGACTTGCATACCCTTGCAATTTACCTAGGTGATTTCTTCTTAACTCCTATATCACAAAGTCTGCTCAAATTCAAAGGGATGGAGAGAGAAACTCCATCTCTTTACGTGGGGAGTGGCAAGATCACATTGCAGAAGAGCTTGGGGGATAGGAGATGCTGAACTGTCCATCTTTGGACAATACAATCTGTGACACTATGGGAAGTATTTTTCTACTGCTCCTATTCCTGAGGAGCCTTCTTTTGAACTTTCTAACATCTAACCCCTCATTTCTGTTTCCATTTTCACAACTAATTCAGGCCTTAATCACTTTGTAGCTAGTTCATTGTCAGAGCTATCTTCCTGTTCTCCAATTTCCTTAGCCTGCAAATAGCCCTTAAAATTTGTGTTTTCTCACCATGGGTCTTTACACACACTTTGACTTTGATGATCTCATTCTCTTAAGTAAAATTCAGCTTTGGTACCCCATCCTCTAGGAAAAATTGCAAATGGCTGGCAAGTGTTCCCATTGACTTGTGTGATTTTGGCACAAATATGATCTACGTTTTAAAAAAATATTTATTATTGGTAAATCATAGTTGTACATATTTATGGGTTTCATGTGATGTTTTGATATAGGGATAGAATATGTAAAAAGCAAATTGGGATAATTGGGCTATCCATCACCTAAAGCCTTTATCATTTCTTTCTGTTAGGAACATTTCAATTCCACTCCTTTAGTTATTTAAAAATATACAGCAAATTATTGTTAACTATAGTCACCCTATTGTGCTAGATAGATCTTATTCATTCTAACACTAGATCTTATTCATCCTAATGTATTTTTATATGATTTACATTTTTATAAGCTTTCAATACTGCAAAATTAGATTTTGTATAGAAATCCAACTTAAGCTCTGTTTGAAAACTTAGTTTTTGTGTATGAAATAATTTAATTATTCAACTCATGTGTTCTAGTTACTGAACAAAAGAGAAAAGAAGCCCTGTCCTTATGGCATATACATTTTAGTTGTAGGGAGGCAGACCATAGGCAGAGTAATAAGTGAATATATAGAATAAGGATGGTGGCAAGCTCTGTGGGGCGCTGAGAAGCATATGAGGAAAGGAATAGATGGGAAAGACTGCAATTTCAAATCACATGGTGATGGAAGGCCTCACTGGAATGGTGACATTTGAATTTGAAAACTGAAGACACTGAGAGAAATGTGGATTTCTAGAACTGCACTGTCTAATATGGTAGCCACTAGCCATATGCTGCTATCTAAATTTATTTGAATTAAAATGTAAAGAAAGTTAACAATTCAGTTCCTTAGTCCTGGTAGCCATGTTTCAAGTGCTCAGGAGTCACGTGTGGCCAGTGGCTGCAAAACAGATACAGAACATGCACATCATTGCAGAACGTTCTGTTGGACAGCATTGCAGAAGAATCTTATTCCAGGCAGAGGGCACAGCGAGTGTAAAGGTTGCTTGATTTGAGCTAAATAGTGACATGGCTCCTCTGTTTACACATCCTACTAAAACCTGTTGTTGCCTGTTTTTATCCTGAGGCTAAATGGCATTTGTCATTTATCACCTTAACTTAAACCAATTCCATAAAGGCCCTCCATAAGCTTTAAACACTTGGTCTGCCCCATAGAATCTATGGAATGAAGTCTAAACTCCTTGGCCTTGCATTGAGCAACTGTGTGAAGGGGCATGAAGACCAGGAACTTGGACCAGGAGTTGGAACATGTGTTCCATTTTGGAGCAGAGTAGGTTTATGGTATGATTCAATGGTGTCTTCAGGGGTGATAGGGCACAAGCACCCACTAATCTGAGTGTCTTGAAGGGCTTCTAGTGGGCCAGGTGTTCACCCTTTAGTCATATGTCATGGGGAAGTTGGGAGTATGGGGGCAAGTGGCACTCTGGGACTCAAGACAATGACTAATTACCAACTACAGCTGAAATATTTTAACACGGTAAAAACTGATAGAGTCTGACATGGTAACATACAAGTGCAATTTCAGCCTTGGATAAATACATGTGATAGGTATTTGGAAACTGTAATGGACTAATGAGTCCTATTATAGAGTCCTTTCCAGTTCACACACACAGCTTCAGGTGGCAGGATTTCAGGCCTGCAGTGTGTTACCAGCACCCATTCTGGTATTTTCTCTTACTTTGTTATGTCATCTTTCCCTTCACTAGCAAGACATATTTTCAGTGCCCAGTGAGTTCTGTGTGATACCACCTTGGTGTTTTTTCATGTTTTTCTTCCTTACTTGAAGGACACCCACCCTCCTTTCTACCTAGTTGAATCTTCCCTACTCATCTTTAAGGTGCAGTTTAATCTTCCTTCCTTTCGTGGATTTAGCTTTGCCCATCCCAGGCCAGAAGCATTTTTCTCTCCTGTGGCCTTAAGTGGTCTTACCCATACTTAACTTGGCAATTAGCGAGAGTACAAGTGCATTATCTTTGTTTTTTTTCTGGATGTTTATCTACTCCTATGTTAAATCTTACCTTCCTTAAGGGCAAAGGTTATAGTTTGTTCTTCCTTTTTTGTTACATGGCATGTTTTTATACATATTTGCCAAGCATCTACCATGTGAGTGGCTGAGGGCACAACCGTAAAACAACTCGGCCCTGACCGCCTGTGATTCTTTACTTGTCATTTTTCAAAAATACGATAAGCTTATTCAACTCTTCTAAGTGTTACACAAAGATGAGGATGGCAGTGCCCCACTGATGAGAAGTCAAAACCCTGGCTGGCCCTCATTGAAGACAGATTGAGCTGGGATGTGAAGATTCACCCTCCCTGGCGCTGAAGGCACTAGTGGAATAGTTTCACTCTCAGTGATCCAGAATTCCTGCCTCCTGGAAGGGTGTAAACAATGATTCACACCACGCAGGCCTTCACAGTTCACCAAGCACATTCATCACAGCAGCGGGCTTTCAGGGAAGGTCAGGTTCTGACATGCTAACAGAGATTCACCTTCGGGTCACCAGACTTGCAGCTACTCTGCTCAACACCTATCATAACCAACACAAGTTTTCTCCCCTCGTCTTTTAAGGACGCGTGTGCCAAGAAGGGTCAGCGCAAAGCAATTCTGCCTCATGGTGTTTGCCTTGTAGCGTGCCTATTTTGAAGTTCCTTGGCCAAAACAGTTCCTAGGAGTAAAGATTACGATGAGGGGCAAAAGGCACCGGAGGGCGGACGACTTCCCAACACACTTGAAATCCAAGTCAACCCCTAGCTGTTCGGAAAAGTGAAGTGAAGCAGGACTTTGCAACTTAAGGGGCAGGGGGACAGAGGGAGAGGGCAGAAGAGCAGGCTTGACGGAGATTCTGGGGATTCCGCACCTGTGGATGGAGCCGGTGCTCAAGGTGCCCTCTTCCTCCCGGGTCCTGAGTGGGAGATCAGAGGGGGCCAGGTCCCAGGCGGAGCGCGCCGGCGAGAGGGCGGCGGGGCGGGGCCGGCGCACCTGGGCGGGGAGGGGAAGAGCGAGGAGGGGAGGCGCGCGGGGCTGAGCCTCGCGGGGGCCGCGGCGCGCGCCAATGGGCAGCGGCTGGCAGCGCGCCCCGCGCCCGAGCAGCAGTCGCGCCCTCTCGCTTCCTGGCGAAGGCGCGGACTACGCGCGGAGGCGAGCCCGGTGGAGAGGAGCCCCCGGCGCCGCAGCGCCGTCAGGGCATAAGGATGGCTGTGGGCTCCGTCAAGATGCAGCCGCCGTGCGAGAGCCCGGCCCTGGCCACCGCGGCGGCGGTGGTGGTGGCCGACGGCGCCCTGAGCCGCAGCCCCAGCGCCCGGGAGCCCGAGCGCGAGCAGCCGCCAGCGTCGCTGCGGCCGCGGCTGAGGGACCTGCCCGCGCTTCTGCGGAGCGGGCTCACGCTGCGGAGGAAGCGGAGCGCCGCCGGGGGCCGGGTGAGTGGCCCAGCCCTGGCCGAGTGGGCAAGGGCTGCGCGCACGTGGAGCCCGCGCCCACCTCCCTGGCCGCTGCGGGGGACGCCTGGAAGTTGGGGAGGTGGTAGAAGGGGCGCCCTTCTGCCGGACTTGGCTGAAGAGGGGCCCGAGACTGCGGGGTTTTGAGGTGCCACCCTTTGAGCGACGCTCCCCCCCCCCAGCCCCCTCCCCTCCCAAGCTGCACCTGACTTAACCCCAGGGCCCTGGGATTCAGGCTGCGGGACCAGGCGTGGGCGGAAGAAGAGCTGTTTGCCTCTTCTCGGAGGGGAAGCGGCAGGTGTCCAGCGTCCAACAGCCAGCCAGCCCTGTCGCAGCCGCAAGCTTCAGGCCCCACGAGTGGCATCCCAGTTTGCAGGACGCATGAGATGTGTGTGCTTGTTCTGGAGGTCCCGTTGCAAGATCGGGGCATCAGAACTGGTTTTGTGGCCTCCACCGTTGAGGGGGAGACCCAGGAGTCAGAAGCTCTTGGGTGAGCGTCCAGTTTCTGGGTTCCAGTGTCTCCAGTACTTAATATTCCTGGACACCCTCTTGAGCAGGAGGGTGCACACCTCCAAGAACCTTAAATATTGACTTCCTGATAGTGTGTTCAGATATGATTTCCTGGTGAAGGAGTGTCCCTCATTGGGTTCTAAGTGCATCTAATGACCTGAGCAGGTCAGGCATGTTTTGTGTTTTTAAGAGAAGCAGGAAAGGTCTGCTGATTGTCTCCTGGGATCTTTAGGAAGCCACCTAGGAGGCTCTGCCAGGCCCTCAGGACACAGAGCTGACTTACTCAGATTTCCCCACTCACCAGGGCTTGGTGGCACCTTTAGTGGGTTCTAAAAATTTATTATTAAGTGGTCTTTAATGAGAAGCCACAACAATGTAAGTTTCTTTCCCTTTTGGCTGTAATTTTTGAAATACAGTCTTGTCTGTCTTAGAAGACCTTACTGGGAGACTTCTAGTTCTTTCAGAAATAGGTTTGTGTAAACTTGAGAGCGAGGGAGAGCCGCTTATTTTGATACCTCCTCCTTTGGGGTAGGGAAGGGTCTGAACTGATGTAGGTCTTCAGCTTCTCCAGGCTACATTCCTCTTTTCCAACTTTTTCCATCTCAGATGGAAAATGGTCCATCCCAAGTCCATCTTGGAAGATTTTCTGAGTGTGATGGGACATTCTTAAAGTCGGTGACCCAGAGAATTTAGGAATTGCCCACAAGTGACCTTAACATGTGGCATGTAGGATTGTCTGCAAAGTAAATGAGGAAATATGTCCCAAGATGTGGCGGTGAAATAAACAAGAACCGGAGTTAAAGACTTCGCAAGAATCTAGGGAAAAGTAGGTCAAATTGTGTTCCTGTTATCCTTGACAGTTACTTTTTCATGGCACAGAATACTGAAGACATGAGGGCCGGCAGGCAATCTGTGACAAGAATTGCTGAGGGTTTCTGTATAAATAGATCTATAGTATTCATTTGTTTTCAAACTCATGTTTCTTGCTGCCTGGGATGATGTTGTATACCTTGTCAGTATACCTATTTACTTTTATTTTTAATTACTCTGAATGTGGTTACCTGAACTAATGTATGTTTTATTAACCTTTTTTGATTCTAATACTGTATTACTTCTTTTTGGAACTTTCCAAACACATTTCATAAGTGCGTGACCAGTTTTTTTATTGGAGAAAGATTGATTGTCAGTTTTTCCAATGTTGGAAACCCATACTTTTAAGACTATTTATTTCCCTTTTCTGCTGCCTGGGAACCACTTTTGTGATTTTGGAATCTTCCCCAGGAAGAGGATAGGAAGGGGGTTGAAAGGAGGAGAAAAACAAGTGAAATATGTACTTGTCTTAGGCAGCTCTGACTGTCATAACAAAATAGCATAGACTGGGTGGCTTAAACAACAGAAATTTATTTTCTCACAGTTCAGGAGGCTGGGAAGCCCGAGATCAATGTGTAGGCTGATTTAGTTTCTGGTGAGGGCTCTCTTCCTGGCCTGCAGATGACCACTTTCTTGTATATCCTTGCATGGTTTTCCCTTGGGCTCTCTCTTTTCATAAGGCCACTAATCCCATCATGAGGGCCCCATCATCATGACCTAGTCTAACCCTAAATAATTATCAAAAGCCTCATCTCCAAATAATATCACATTGAGGGTTAGGGCTTCAACATAAGAATTTTGTAGGGTGCATAAACATAACAGTCCATAACACAAAGGGTTTGAAAGAAAGAGAGATACAGGTAGAATATGTACCAGACTGGTTCATTGGTGACTTGTTAGCATCTGAGATTGTCTGGTTAACCACCTTGGATTGGGTAGTGATGCTAATGCAAACAAATCATGGCTTGGTTCTTTTTGTAGACCAGCTTCGTGTCTCATGGGCCATACCTTTACACTGGAGCTGTGTGACTTCAGGGATAAGTTAACACAAATCCATTACCATGAGTAAAGATGCAGCTTTGTGCATTACATAAGTTGGTTGAGTTTTCAACTCCTGTATTGACCAAGATCTGATTTAGGCATATGTGCAATCCTTGTCCATGCTGCCTTGGGCTCCCACAAACCTGGACAATCTGACATCAACTGACATTAACAAAGCTCTTCATGGGTTGTGTTGCTCAACCCAGGTGCATTGTAGGCTTTTTTTTTTGAGACCAGGTTTTGCTCTGTCACCTAGGTTGGAGTTCAATGGTGTGATCACAGCTCACTGTACCCTTGACCTTCTGGGCTGAAGCAGTCTTCCCACCTCAGCCTCCTGAGTGGCTGGGATATAGATACCCACCACCATGCCTAGCTATTTTGTTTTCCCTATTTCTTTTAGTGACTGGGGGTTTCACTATGTTGTAGGCTATAACTTACTATGAAAAAATCAAAGCGTCATTTGGTTAATATTCGTGAGTTCCTTGGTTCCTCAGTTCAGTCACTTCTAGCTGTGTTCAGCATGCATACTGGTTAAGACTCTTGGCACCTCTTTAGGACAAACGAAAGACTTAAGTTGTGCATTGTGGGTGGGCCCTAACTACGTCTTAAAAATCAGTAGCAAGGTAATGCACAACTTGAGTTCCTGACAGAACCCTTTAATTTTTTTAATTGTATGACACAGATTATGAGAGAATGGTATAATGAACACCCATGCTTCAACAGTTATTAGCATTTTGCCAGTCTTATTTCATTTATTTTCACCCTCCATACATTTTTGTAGGGGCTAGTGTATTTTAAGACAAAATCCTATACATCATGTTGTCTTACTCACAAATGTTTCAGTTTACATCCTGTTAAGGACATTAAAAACAACAGCAAAACTTTGCCTTTTTCACACCTAAACTATTAGCAATAATTAAAAAATATTCCCATATTCAAATTTTCTCAAAGATGTCTTTTTACTTATGATTGGTGGAACCAGGAGCTAAACAAGATCCACATGCTGTTTTTAGTTGTTAGGATTTTAAATCTGTTTTATTTTATAACAGCTTCCCCTCCCCGTTTTCATGCCATTGATTTGCAGAAGAGAGTGAGTCATTTGTGCAATAGAATATCCTGCTGTCTAGACTGATTCCTTGTGGTGTTGTTTAACTTGTTCCTCTATCTCTGTTTCCTGTAACCTGGCAGTTAGATATAGAGGCTTGATTAGATTCAGGTTCAAAGGCATGTAACCTTCATAGATGGTGCTGTGTAAAACCTATCGCATCACATTGTGAGACACATAATGTCTGAATATCTCTCTTTTTGAGATGGTAAGATTGATTTGTGAGTTTGGATAGTGTCACTTAGCTGTATACCTTCTACTTAATGATTTTAGCATCATAGATGGTTGTAGCCTAGATCCTTTTCATTAGCGGTTACAAAATGGTGATGATCTAAATCCATCATCCTTCTTGCATTTGTTAATTAGAATTCTGTCTATCAAGAACTTTCCCTCACAAATTATTTAGGTCTCCTGAAATTCACAACATGCAGGATAGACAGGGGAAAGTCTTATTTTTTTCCTTTTATCAGCTATCAGAGTAATGGTTTGGGGCTTTAACCACCTCCAGTGAGAACCAGTCAGTTTTTATTTTTGAGTGTCATTAATGACTTATGAATCTTAATGTATTTGTTTCTGTCCATTGCAGTCAATATCCTTTTTTGGTGCTTGGTTTGTCCTTGTCTCCTGTATAGTTTTTAAATGGCCCCAGTAAACTCAAATACCTTTCTTACTTTTCTGGCATAAGATATTCTAAGTGTATCTTGTCCATACTCTGATGCTCCAGACCTGAAACCCTGGAATCATCCGTTTTCCCAAAGAGCACTGATCTTTCTTTTCTTTTCCTTTCTTCCTTTCTTTTCTTTTCTTTTTTTTCTTTTCTTTTCTTTTCTTTCTTGATTCACTGTTGTTACCCAGGCTGGAGTGCAATGGCGCGATCTCGGCTCACCGCAATCTCTGCCTCCTGGGTTCAGGCAATTCTCCTGCCTCAGCCTCCCGAGTAGCTGGGATTACAGGCACGCGCCACCATGCCCAGCTAATTTTTTGTATTTTTAGTAGAGATGGGGTTTCACCATGTTGACCAGGATGGTCCCGATCTCTTCACCTCGTGATCCACCCGCCTCGGCGTCCCAAAGTGCTGGGATTACAGGCATGAGCCACCGCGCCCGGCCTTTTTTTTTAAAACAACCATTCATTTCCCCATCTTTTGCCTCTCTTAGTGGTTACATTATTTTTCCCTTGGTCTTAAGCCTCCTACCTTACTGTTTTGTTTCTGTTTAAATCTTTCTCATCAGGTTGTTTCTAAAACTGATATTTTCTCCCTAATAAAAGACCTGATAACAGCTATTCCCTTTTTCTATATATACTGTTAAAATGCTGGGACTGACTTATTTTGGGCTTTGGCTGCTGTGATGTTTTCTGCAGCCTCTGCCACTGTCTTCACCATCTTGAAATCTGTTTCATTTACAGCAGCCAGAATGATTCACCAACTGTGCCAAATTGCTCACCAAAGACCTTCAGTGATTCCCAGCTTTTGGATTGGACATCAAAAGGACCTAATTCTCTTTAACCACCCTTCACTAGCAAGGGTTCCTATGGCCAGTGCTCTTCAAAACTGAGAAACTGGGAAGAACAGCTGGTAGCCCTCTGAATGAAGTTCTCTCTTTTTCTTTTATAGTTTCTTTGCCAAGATGATTCCCTATCAAAAAGGAACAAAGTATACTTTCCCTTTGTCCAAGCTGGAGTGCTTTAGCTATGACTCAGTACCTTCCTCTGCTAGAAACTTGACTTTGTTGATTGAGAAATACATACTGATCCGAGTTATATATAAGCATGCCCAATTTGTTGCCATTTTAAGCACCTATTTTACAGGCAAAGCATGCCATTTATTCTTTGTATTTAAATTGAAATCAATGGCTAACGTATGGTAGCACTTAATTATGTACCATTCATGTTCTCATATAAACTTCAACTCTTACTATAAGCCTATGAGTTAGATGCTGTTATTTGCGTTCTACAGATGAAGAAGCTGAAATGCAGATATAATTTGCCCAAGGTTACAGAGTGTGTGGCAGAAGGGAGGTTTGCATCTAGGTATCCTGTTTCCATAGAGCCAAATCCATGCTCTGAATTTAGTTTTCCTCAAATGCATTGGGAGGGCAAAGGATCTATTTACTCTAAACTATGATAGCCTTATAGTACTTGCTGATATTATCTTACCATTCTGAGAGAGGTTAATAAATGTCACTGATGGCCGGGCACGGTGGCTCACGCCTGTAATCCCAGCACTTTGGGAGGCCGAGGCAGGTGGATCACGAGGTCAAGAGATTGAGACCATCCTGGTCAACATTGTGAAACCCCATCTCTACTAAAAATACGAAAAATTAGCTGGGCATGGTGGTGCATGCCTGTAATCCCAGCTACTCGGGAGGCTGAGGCAGGAGAATTGCCTGAACCCAGGAGGCAGAGATTGCGGTGAGCCGAGATCGCGCCATTGCACTCCAGCCTGGGTAACAAGAGCGAAACTCCGTCTCAAATAAATAAATAAATGTCACTGATAATGCCAGACTTTAAACTTTTATTTGACACACACAAGCTTATTATTGACCTCCTGGGTTTAGGAGGAGTGGGGAGAAGCACTGTGGTTATAGGTGAAAGGTAACTAATATTTACTTAAATTAAAAATAGCTTAAAACCAGCCTGGGCAACAAAGCAAGACTGTGTCTCTACAAAACAAAACAGAGTAAAAAACAAAACAAAACAGCATCCATGCGTGATAAGCAAGTGACCATGCTCACTTGATCAAGGTCAATTGAGAAACCTTGTGAATTTGCCCAGCTTTCTTTGTTTTCATCTGCTTATGGTAGCCAGAAGATAAAGCCCATTAAGGGAGGCATGCATCTGCCAGGAAAGGTGAGTCAGATCAGATATGAGGGACACATTCTGAACTTATGTGAGAAATACTGACTTCACTGCCTCTGCTTACTGACAAACCACTATCCTGATCCTTGGTGTAAAACCGTGTTAGCTACGGCTACGATAAAATAAAACTCTGTGGATGCCAACGTCAAAATATTTATTTGGGAAGAGGAAAAGAAACTGTAGATTCATTTAATTTCATGTGAATTAAAGCAAAGGAACTCAATGGCAAGTTAATATTTTATTTACTTATTTCTTCCTATCCCCCTAGCCCCTACCTACCACACTTCAGTTACATGATTAGATCCCAGGAAAAGACAGAGGCTGTGGCTTCAGAGTGGGTTTGAATCTCAGTGCTGTCAGTTGATATCTTTGCATGAGTTAATTTCCAACCTCTCTGAGCCTCAGTTTCTTTCTCTGTAATGACATACACAGTGGATCAGGTTTTTCTAAGAATAGAGATAATATAAAGTATTGAGTACTTTGAAACTTAAATAGTTATTTCCCAGGCAGGATGCTTACTCTAGGCAAATGGACTTTCATGGACATATTTATAGAAATCTAGACACAAACATTTTTGCTTTTGTGTGCAATGTTGGATTCTGTATTTTAAAAGCATGTGATATCCTAACATATAGTGAGTATTTTAGGTGGTGTCTAAATACTGTTACCATAAGAAATAGGCTTCACTTCATACTTGCACTTTCTCTTAAATTGATGTGGTAGTAATTGGCAATTTGTGTAGCTAACAATAGATGGAAAGGTAGGAAATAAGACACTGGTCATGACTTTGAGTACTTGTGATTTTTTTTCCCTCAATATTGCATAACAATCTTTGTTAGAAGTACAGACATTTCCGGTAATGATATGTGATCTGGAAGTCTTTGTGAGAAATCATGAGATTTTATATGAAGATAAAATAGTTAAAATCAATGACTTAATTTTTTGTAGCCAATCATTGTTATGATAAGTCATCCATTAATGGGTATGGACAAAGGAAAATCCACAGATGCCACTGTGGCAGGTCTTCTTCAGATTGAAGCCTCCATAGTCCCCTGAAGGGAGGAGGTATTTTCACCTATGAGGAAATTACAATCCAGAGTGTAACAGCCCATGGCAAAGCAGCTAGGAAACAGCAGAGAATGAATGGAGCCCAGGACTACCTGATTTCAAAGACTGTAGCCTATCTGCAATATCATGTTGTCTAAGACTTGGAAAGGATAACAACATATCGTGTATTGAAACAATGGGTGCAGGAAACATTTCAAGTCTTAGTGCAAAGCACAGCTCATTCTCTTTCCACTGTCTTTAGTAATGGCTTCCAGGATCAGTCATTTACTTATTTATTTTTATCGATACATATTTTCAGGATACATGTGATAATTTGATACATTCATATAATCAAGGGTCATTGGGATATTCATCACCTTAAATATCTTTAGGAACATTCAAATTTTTCTCTTCAACCTACTCTGAAATGAAATGCACGATTAATGTTAAATTATAGTCACCCTATTTTTTTTTCTTTCTTTTTCTGAGATACAGTCTCACTTTATTGCCCAGGATGGAATGTATTGGGATCTCAGCTCACTGCAACCTCTACCTCTTGGGTTCAAGCAGTTCTCCTGCCAGCCTCCTGAGTAGCTGTGATTACTGCCACACCTGGCTAATTTTTGTATTTTTAGTAGAGACAGGGTTTTAGTTGGCCAGGTTGGTCTTGAACTCCTAACCTCAAGTGATCTGCCTGCCTTGGCTTCCCAAAGTGCTGGGATTACAGGTATGAGTGAGCCTCTACTCCAGGCCCCTACTCATCTATGGAACACTGGATCTATTACTTTTTTTTTTTTTTTTTTTGAGACAGAGTCTTGCTCTTCCACCCAGGCTGGAGTGCAGTGGCACCATCTTGGCTTGCGCAATGTCCACCTGCCAGGTTCAAGCAATTCTCATGTCTCAACCTCCTTCTGAGGGAGGTGTGTGCCACCACATCTGGCTAATTTTTTTATTTTTAGTAGAGATGGGGTTTTGCAATGCTGGCCAGGCTGGTCTCAAATTCCTTGCTTCATGTAATCTACATGCCTCGCCCTCCCAAAGTGTTGGGATTACAGGCGTGAGCCACCACAACCAGTCCATTACTCATATCTAAGTGTGTATTTGTACTTGTTAATCAGACTCTCTTCATCCCCTCCTCCCCACTACCCTTCCTGAACTCTGGTAACCACCAGTGTACTCTTTATCTTCATAAGAAAGGATCAGTCTTTATTCATAAGCTTTAGCCATGGCTTGAGCTGAGTAGTTGTCAGTCATCTCCCAGCAAGCAGTACCAGCCATTGTACAAGAAACATGAAGGTTTGGGATGACTTGTCCTAGAATTCATTGTTTTCTCAGCTCCATAGCACATGTCTACTTGGAGATTTATAAAACACACAAGCTCCTTTTCTGGCCTGTGTGGAAAACTGGAAGAGGGAGAATGAGTTCCTTGTAACTCAGGATTTATGTTTCTGATAGTAACATGCTTAATATTTAAGCAACTTCAGACTAGGAAGTTGAAAGTACACACACCTGTCGAAGTAACTGAACCTATTTACAACAGAATAAAATCATCAAGAATACACAGTATCTTTTAATTAAATTTTTGTATTTTTACCTTTTAATGCGCTATGATTACCTGAAGGGAATTACTCTTAATTGTTTGTGTTTTTTGGGGGGATTCCAGGCCTTTTTAACAATTGAAAGATAGCACTGCTAAATAAATGCACGTGCAGACATAATTTTGCGTCTCATTTCAGAAGGCTTGTAGATATTCTGAAGCCTGGGCCACGAGACCCCTGCTTAGAAGGTACTTCCCTAACTTGCCTTCCAGAGAGCAGCATCATGGTTTTGTAGTTATTTTACCTTTTCTCGGCCTTTCCTCTAAAAATTTGATGTAAGTACTCATTCAGTTGCTAGTAATTTTTTTTTTGAGTTGAAATATTTTACTAGTTTGTTGAATTGGAAATCATTTACCTCCGAATCTAGCAAATGCTTCAGTAAGTCCTGATAGGTGGCGGTGCTGATAATGATGATGACTATTAATATTTAACAAATCTTAATATAGCATTTATCATATCAGGTTGTTTGAAGTACTTTAAGAACCGTAACTCATTTAGTCCTGGTAACAACAATCTTATGTCGCAGATAGTCTCATGGTTTTCTTTTTCCAAAGAAAAAAATTAGACATAGATTGAGTTGCCTAAGATTACCCAATAAGAGAAGGAGCCAAATTTGATCCCAAGAAGTCTGACTCCATGTTATATAATCTAACACTTCTGTATCTTCTCTTTAAACAAGATAATTAATATATGTCCTTGATTAGAGTCTCTTTTTTTTCATCTTGACACTTTCAAAGTTGAGATGTATCTTATGGTTGCTGTGATCATTTGAAGAAGTACTTACTGTTTTTCTCTCTTTAAAGCTGGTATTAAATTGATGGTATATCTTAAAATTATTGGTGTCTTTGAATAAAGGAACTATGGTAAGCCATGTTTTCATTTTAAAAAATAGCGGCATAGTTTACAGAAATATCATAGTAAATCACAGCCTTGATGTGGTGCATACAAACAATCCCAATTTATTTATTAAGTGTGAAAAATGTAAATTAAGATTATATTAACAATCTAAATGAATGATAATATTGCTTAGGTAATGACTTAAATGTCAAGAGAGAATAAATTTAAATTTTTTCCTACCAAAAGCATCAGTAGCCTTAGAGTAATGTTGAAGGTAGAAGAAACCAAAATGCTGAGTTGGGGGGATGGTTAATATATATATACGTGAGTGTGTACCTGTCTGTATACATAATTTATTATCGGTTTCCTTACAGATTTTTTTTTAGGAAAGCAAAATTTAAAAGTTAAGCTTTCCATATAAACTTCCTAAAACTGAGAGCCATGAATATAACTAAATGACATTAGATTTAGACATGGCTCTGAGTCACTGTAATTTGTGTAGTGAGTTGGCAGATCTTACCTTCTGTGACTCAGTTAATCTGTTTTGTATTCATCTGCTTTGTTCATGGAACATTGACTTCTTGCTTATAAAATCCTTTTCATTTTGTACTATTTGTATTATCTGTAGAGAAAATATCATTCAGGATTCCTAACAAGGGAAAACAAACCTTTACTAAAGTTACAATTCTGAAAAGCGGGGTTTTTGCATTCTAGCTGGTTGTCTTCCTGTATTCTTTCCCAACTGGTCTAGCAACTTAAACTCAGTCCCATTGGTGGTTTGTGGCTCAGCTGAATTTGACCTTGTCAAATCATTTACCTGCAGCTGTTATGAGGTGTACATGCAAATACTTGTGATTGCCTAACGCTTAGGACTTCGGTGCTGACTGTAAATTTATTTTACTCTCTCCTGTTACTATTGAGGGAAGTGAACAGCTTATCACTTCTGCTTGCTCTGACACTCTAAATGTTGACTGTAATTGAACAAACACTGCAAGTGTTTGACTCATTATATTGTGCTGTGAATTTGTACATAGGTATGAAATCTTTGCAAAAAATTTTTTTTAAGTAGAGAAGAGGATATAATAATAACTTTTGGAGATTAGGGGAAGTATGATACCTGTTTCAATCTGTTAAAATGCAGTTTGGTTGTAGTTTAATAGAACATTTTTTAAAATGACTTTATCACTTAAGGACTGCGTGACCTGGAGTAAATCAGATAACCTCTCTGAGTCTGTCTCTAAAATGGAATACTAGTATTCTATCATGGGAACCAATGGTGGGATAGGAAATCGGGTTTTATTTCTTGTCCTTGTCTGGCCAATGTCCAAGCAGTGTTCTGTGTTTAGATGCCAACTCAACTGGTAGAACACTTTGGGGCAGATCTTAGACAAATGGAAAGATGGGTCTTTAATATAAACCACATCTCTTTAGTTGGGGAGGGAGACGTTAATGCATTAGTAGAGGGAGCATTTGAAAATGGGAAAGGAATATACTTAAATCAAGAATTTGTCATATCAAAAGAGTAAAAAGAACATATCTGTAAATCTGTTTCTAGAAGATTAAATGGTTTGTTTGGCCATAAACAGAATTCTAGGAGAGATGTCAGAAGAGCACTTAGTAGCAGCGACCCTATGTGTCTGTCAGAGATCTTACCAGGTGGTTTTCTCTTTTGGCTAATGTCAAAGCATTCAAATTTCCCACCACTCTTGGAACATAAAAAAAAAAAAAACTGCCTAAACGTATTCTAATCTACCTTGAGTATCTCGAAGTTAGAGCTTGAAAAAGCCCATTTGTAGTTGTGTGTTCACTGTCGTCAGTCATTTCTATAATGCTTTACCTTCATCAAGTGCTTTCACATACATTCTTACTTTACTCTTTTCATAACTGGAATAAAGTCTTCTTTTCTCTTATAGACTCAAAAGCAAGTTACTGAGCTTTTCTATATGCTGCAGCCTCACCGTCTGAAGCACAGGTGGTGCCCACCTGGTTACATACAGGATGCTCAGTAAGGGGGAGCTGCTGCTGTTGTCATTGCTCTCATCATCATCAGCACCTGAAATTACAGATCTGAGGGATTCTGGGGTCAATCTCTGAAGAACTAAAAAAGATCTTACTGGGGTTATATTGGTAGAAACTAAGTAAGGAAGCTGAGGCTTCACATATGGTATCCTGCTGAAGGTCATCGTGAGGAAGTTAAGAGTCAGGAGCCCCTTAGGCTCATCTTCTCAGTCCAGGGTCTCTGAGAGGTTAGTCTCAGGCTGTGGTGATGGGTGAGGCTAAAGCAGAGCCTCTCAAACTGGAGCCTGCATCAGAATCCCTGGAAGGCTTATTAAAACACATATTCCAGGGCCTCAGCCTTAGAGACTTTGATTCAACAGCTCATGGACAAGGCCCAGTAATCTGCATTTTTATCAAGTTTCAGGGTATGCTATTGCTGCATCCACAGACCACACTTAGTAGCACTAGTGCTAAGGCCTCCAAAGTGTGGTGACCTTCATCATCAGAACATTGCCTAGGTCAGGAGTCGGCCTGGCTGTTTATCACCTCCATGATGAAGGCCAGACCCAAATAGAGGACTCTGACTATAAGAACTTTATTGAATGAATGATTTTGGAAACTACCCCTTGGTTTCTACAGAGTAACTGGCAGTTAAAAAAAAAAAAGAAAAGAAAAAAGGGAGGAGGATTTGGAGCATCAGGGCCCACGGCAGCTATGCTGGTTATTCTGTTTGTCCATCCTGAGTCCTCTCTGCCCTTCCCTGTTCTAGTCTGTGCCATGGAGGCTGCTGTTATGGATATTCATCACCAGGACTCTGTTGTCCTCTGGCTTAGGTTTGGGTTTAGTCAGGAGGGTTTAGTGGGAGGTCAGGAGGAGTAAGAGGCCAGGAGTATCTATTCTTCCTGCTTGCTCTTTTGTTCTCTGTGGTGCTTAAAATGTCAGTGACCACCAATAACAGCAGCTCCCCCTGGGTAGTCCCACCTCAATCGCATCAGCTCTCTCTAGCCTCCAATACAGCCGTGTCTCAGCTCAGCCCCTAGGCCTTGGACTGTTCAAGGCTTGTCCTGACTGGTCCCTTTGTGCTATAGCATCTCCTGGGGCCTCTGAACCTTGTCCACACATCTTTGATAGGCTCTTTTCTAGAGGACCCTTGACGAATGGAGGGGCCCTAGTAAGAGACATGCTAGAAGATGTGACAGTGGGAGGTGTCACCATCATGAGAAGAAACTCATGAACAGAGTGGGCACTGGCAAGGATGATGGCAAGGCGGAGGCCCAATCCCTCTTTGGGTAGAGGATAGAGGGAGAGGCAAGGGAAGGTCTGGCCTTGAAAGTGAAGCTGGGCTTAACTGTAGAGGGTCCTGAGGGGTCCCTGGACCTCTGGTCAGAAGTTAGGACTGCTTGAATGTCAATCAAGTGCCATTTCTGTGCATAAACTTGGGTGTCTAGGGTTTGGAATTGGAGACGCTATTATATGAGGAACTGGCATTCCTTCCCAGCAATTATCTAGCAATGTTTTTTCTGCTCCTGCCTTTTTTTCCCAGACACCCACTGCATTGTCAGCTTATACACAGGAATGATAAAACCTTTATGTGAGACTTTGATCTTGCTAAATTTTGTCACAGTGTATTGAACATGTTCTGAAATGCCTGCCAAAATTACATTCATGAAGTAACAAATAGTTGAATAGGATAATCACACCTTCAGTTCCTTTGCCCATAGGTTCCAGCAATGACTTGTTGGTGAGATAAAACACATTTTTCATGGTTTGGGGGCTCAACGAGATCATGTTCTACAGTAACCTCACCACGAAGCAGGACCAACACACATACTCATACCAATTCTGTGTGTTTATTCGTTCTTTTATATTGAAATGTCATGCTGGGTTGAAACTATTTCATTGCTTTTATAAATAATATTGGGTTGGTAAAGGTTGGGTACCAACATCTTAATACCTTGTCTTAATAAATGAAATATATAAAGACAAAACAAGCCCTCAGCCTCCAATTTTCTGTTGTTACAATTCTTTAGGTAGAAGAAAAGTTCTCTAAGAGGAAAAATCAACCCTGGAACTTTTTCCCCTCTTTCTGGGTGATGTGGTTTGGCTGTGTCCCCACCCAAATCTTGTCTTGAATTCCCATGCTTTGTGGGAGGACCCTGGTGGGAGGTAACTGAATCATGGGGTCAGGTCTTTCCTGTGCTTTTCTTGTGATAGTGAATACGTTTCATGAGTTCTGATGGTTTTAAAAAGGGGAGTTTCCCTGCAAAAGCTCTTTTCCCTTGTCTACCACAATGTGAGATGTGCCTTTCACCTTCTTTCATGATTCTGAGGCCTCTCCAGCCACATGGACTGTAAGTTCGTTAAACATCTCTTTTGTAAGTTGCCCAGTCCTGGGTATGTCTTTATCAGTAGCATGAAAACGGACTAATACAGTAAATTGGTACCAGTAGAGTGTAGGCACTGCTGAAAAGATATGTGAAAATGTGAAAGCAACTTTGGAACTGGGTAACAGGCAAAGTTGAAACAGTTTACAGGGCTCAGAAGTGTGGGAAAGTTTAGAACTTCCTAGAGGCTTGTTGAATGGCTTTGCCTAAGATGCTGATACAGTAATAAAGTTCAGGGTGAGGTGGTCTCAGATGGAGATGAGTAATGTGTTGGGAACTGGAGTAAAGGTGACTCTTGTCATGTGTTAGCAAAGACTAGAGGCATTTTGCCCCTGATCTAGAGATTTGTGAAACTTTGAACTTGAGAGAGATGATTTAGGGTATTTGGCAGAAGAAATTTCTAAGTAGCAAAGCATTCAAGAACTGACTTGGGTGCTCTTAAAGGCATTCAGTTTTATAAGGGAAGCAGAGCATAAAAGTTGGAAAATTTGCAGCCTGACAATGTGATAGAAAAGAAAATCCCATTTTCTGAGGAGAAATTCAAGCCAGCTGCAGAAATTTGCATAAGTTATGAGAAGCCGAATATTAATCCCCAAGACAATGGGGAAAATGTCTCCAGGGCATGTCAGAGACTGTTTCGGCAGCCCCTCCCATCACAGGCCCAGAGGCCTAGGAGGAAAAAGTGGTCTCGTGGGCTGGGCCCAGGGTCCTCATAACTGTGTGCAACCTAGGGACATGACGTTCTGTGTCCCAAATGCTCCAGCTGAAAGGGGCCAACATAGAGTTCAGGCTGTGGCTTCAGATGGTGGAAGACCCAAGCCTTGGCAGCTTCCACGTGGTGTTGAGCCTACAAATGCTCAGAAGTCAAGAATTGGGGGTTGGGAACCTGTGCCTAGATTTCAAAAGATATATGGAAATGCCTGGATGCCCAGGCAGAGGTTTGCTGCAGGTGTGGGACCCTCATGGAGAACTTCTTCTAGGGCAGTGTGGAAGGGAAATGTGGGGTCGGAGCCCCCACACAGGGTCCCTACTGGGGTACCACCTAGTGGAGTTGTGAGAAGAGGACCACTGTCCTCCAGACCCCAGAATGGTAGATCCACTGATAGCTTGCACCATGCGCCTGGAAAAGCCATAGACATTTGGGAGGGGCTGGGGCAGAATGATATGGTTTTGGTGTGTCCTTACCCAAATCTCATCTTGAATTCCCATGTATTGTGAGAGGAACCCAGTGGGAGATAATTGAATCATGGTGCAGGTCTTTTCTGTGCTGTTCTCCTAATAGTGAATAAGTCTCATGAGATCTGATAGTTTTAAAAAGGGGAATTTCCCTGCATAGGCTCTTTTCTGTTTGCTGCCATGTGAGACGTGCCTTTTACCTTCCACTATGACTGTGAGTTCTCCCAAGCCACATGGAACAAGTCCATTAAACCCCTTTCTTTTGTAAATTGCCCAGTCCTGGGTATGTCTTTATCAGCAGTGTGAAAACAGACTAATACACTGGGTTTTCTTATATGTCAGAAAATATGGACATGCGAGGGAGTCAAGGGATGACCTCATACAATTGAGGCAATGAAGATAGTGTGGCATGAATTCAAGTTTATGAATCCTTTGGTTTTGCTCCATTTTCTCTCCTTTTTGTTTACTTCTCCAATAAAGCTTGGTTGCTCGGTAACTGGAGAAGGCAATCAAATGGAAGCACAGAGGACAGGAGTCCAATTGCCAGGAAGGAGGTAGAGGCTTCCTAGTTGAAGGCTTCCAGGAAGTGGCCATGGCTGTGCATCACCTTAGTGGGAACCGAGCAGAGGGAAGAGGTGAGCGGTTCTAGTGCAAATGACCCTGGGAAGAGAATACAAGCCCTGGTCAGGGAACAAAGAGGAGCTCGGTGTGAAGGAGGAGCTGTGGGGGCTGGGAGGCCCAGGCATGCAGGCATCCCTTTTCCAGCCTCAGACCCTGGGGGGAGGATGGTTCCCACAAATCCACCTTTTTTTCACGTACAGCCTAGAGTGAAAGTTCTCTCTATTCCCTTAGCTGGGAAAGGAAGTTATCCTGTTCAGAAACCTAAGTCCACTTTCTGTGCTTACCATCTCGTTCTCAGGTTTGGACTTCAGAAGTCTCTGATCAGCCTTCCCTCTGGTTTATGAAGATTCAGCTCTTCACTTCCCTCGGATGAGCTATCCATCTTCACTTTGGGTTATGTTTCCTTTGGCTTTTCGGTTCCTGTTATCTTGTTCTCCTCTCCTGAGCTTTTTTCCTGGAGGCTTCTGTGGTGGGCTGTTTTCCCAGCCTCTCTTCTTTGAATCAGCTCAGCTGCTTGTTTGCTGTCATTGTTTCCCAGCACAGCACTCCTGTTTCTTCATCCTGGCACCAAACCAACAGTTTGCCTGGCCCCCAGCTGAGGGCTCCATTTAGTGTGGGAGAGGGTGCTTGATGCCCTTTTCAGGAGTTTGGATGACTGAAGCACACCTCTGCATGTTAAAATCGTCAGAGAAGCCCTCACCGCACCCAATGTATTTATTTTTTTAAGAATATTTATGTTCTCACATTCCCTACTTACTGTGAGAAGAGAAGGTGAACTGTTGCAAAGGCTTGAGTAACCATCCACCTGGTCTGCTTTAGGGAGTGGAGAGTTACAAATATGTTGATTGCTGATTAGCAAAACATTTTCAAAACTACCTGCTTTAAATAGGGACCTCTGCCTTAGTCAAAGGATACATACAAGAAGGTATTGCTCAGGTGAGCAGTGAAATTGTGAAATTCAAAACCAGTTTCATTTCTTAATGACTGTAATAAATGTCGAAGCTTCTACTTAAACAGTTACAATAGCTGTGGCCATATAAGGCTAAACACAAGACAAAGGAAAGTGGATTAATGATTTTGTTAATTGTTTCCTGCACTGCAGGCCCCACCTGTCCCTCACATCCCAGACTGCCATCTGATGCAGTCACCCTCTTTTGCCTTTCCTGGTATCTTTTCTTCCTTCTAAAATCTGTATCATTCATCTACTCTCTGATGTGTCCATCAGGATTGTCTAGGTTTTGCTGCAGTAACAAAAAAGCACCACCAAAATCTTTGTAGTTTAACACAACAGTTTATTTCTAACTAAAACATTTTGGATCTGAGTACTCTCCAGGGGAGCTATCTTCTATGTGGCAGTGTTACTGGCTGTGAATCTGTACAGGTCTTCAGCAACCTCAATTCTTGCCTCCTCAGAAGAAAGAATTCAACTGAGTGGCATAAGGCAGAGTGAGAGACTGAAACAAATTTTAGAGCAGGAGTGAAGATTTATTGAAAAGTATTAGAGCAGGAATGAAAGGAAGTAAAATACACTTAGAAGAGGGCAAGTGGGTGACTTGAGAGATCAGGTACACGGTTTGACTTCTGACTTGTGGTTTTATATGTTGGCTTCTAGGAAGTTGTGTCCTTTCTTTCCTGATTCTTCCCCTGGGGTAGAGTGTCTGCAGTCACCTGCTCACGTGGGAGGGGAGCATGCGCAGTGTGTTTACTGAAGTTGTAGGCATGCTCATTTGAGACATTCTTCCCTTACCACTCAAGTATTTCCATAAGGTCATAAACCAGTTAAACTCCATCATTTTGCCTCTTAGTGTGCATGCTTGAGTCCACTCACCCAGCTTCTAAGATCTTATCTGGAAGGTACTGATCACTAGCTTTAGGGTTTTTCTAGTTATGGGAGACTGCTTTGCACTGGCACTGGCTCTGATCAGTTATTTTGGAGAGACCGTTAACAAATGCCTGATCCTCATCTCATGGTTTTCTGACATTCCTGGTGGTGGGGGGTGGGGGGGTGCCTTGCCTGCCCTGCTCATGTCTGACTAGCTATGGACTGTAACAGCAACTCAGCATGTATGTTTCCCTGTCACTATCTTCATCCACAATGCATGCAGCATATGAAGAAATAATGGAGAATTGCACATGGACTTTTAAATGCTCTGGCCAAGGTGACTTTTGCTCATATTTCATTGGTCAAAGCATGTTACATGGTCTCACTCATTTAAGGGACTCATTTAAGTGTCATCATCCCAGGAATCTTGAAGGATAAAAGAAGCACAAATATTAGGAATGTCTACCTTAGTCATTGGACATTAAGAATACACAAATGACTAAAGGAATTATCCCAGTCCTTAGCCACTCAAGGTCCAGTGGGGAAGGTAAACATGTTGATTGTATTATGATTTAGTTTTATAAAATTGTACAAATTCTAACATTGATTGTATTATAATTTAGTTTTAGAAAATTGTACAAATTCTAACATACATAATAACTACAATATTAGAACAGAAAAGACTCTGGGGAGTGCAAAGTTATAGGATCTACCTCTCTGAGCTTGGAATGAGAGCAAAACTTCAGTGTGGAGGTGATTTAAGAGCTGGGAGTTGTCTGTGCCCTAGGTTTAGAGCTACATTACCTTGGTAAGGTTGGTATCTGACTTATTTTATGTGCTGCATAGCAGACAGATAAACTAATAATTTGGGTTGCAGCTCTAAGAAATAGGCTTACGTGGTCTTTGAGACCTCAAGGAAGAAATGAAAGCCATCTTTCAGCAGTAGAATAGATCCTCTAGTTCAAATGAAATGCAGCCAGTGAGTATCTTCCTAATGAAGACTTGCTAAAAATACTTTTACTGAGCAATTATGCTACTGACAGTTCTTTGATCTCAAAAATTAAACTCGCTGCTACAGTATGAAAAGAACAAAGCCAAGTATAAAATAATAATCAGGGTTAGTTATTAGGCAACAAAGGTTGTGTATAGGTACTTTGATTTGGCCAGAGATTTCTGACATATTTTACATTAGATGTAAATGTGAGTGGTGTGTTAACATTGCAAACAATGTGCTTTATAAACAAAAGACAGTCTCTTCCTCAGATCTAAGAGCCATGGTATTGTCCTCTTGCATTGCTGTACTCCTCACTGGCTTTACCCATCACGCTGGGCATGGTCCCACTGAAACCGCCTTTGGAAAGATTGTAACAGTGGGAAAATTTTGACAGTGAAAGAGATCTGACCTAACCAACTCTATCTTGTCTTTAACCTCCAGACTGCCCTTGGCCATTCCTGGCTGTGGGCCACACTAACTTTGGGAGAAATTTAGTTTATAGTTTAAATGATAATAGCTCTTCCCAAAACTAACCTGCCTTTATCAAACTAATAAAAGACCACAAGTTTAGGATTATGAGAGGGTTCTGAATTCTGCTAAGATATAGGTATAGTTAACCAATTATCAGCTGTGTTGGAGATCACAAGATTTGCAACTTCCTCAATTACTCCTGTAAATAACATCATTATTATAGAACCTAAGATTGGTCTTTTAAGATGTCTTTTAGAACTTTTGCATTTCTGATGACCTGATGGCCCCACTTGGACCCACAATGCTTGACAACAGGTCCTGTTATCCCCCAAGCCAGAAGCGGTGTCAGCACCAGAGGACCACTTTTCCACACCCCTATGATTTCGATTGCATCCCCCACCAAACCAGCAGCACCCATACCCTAGCCCCTGCCTGTCAAACTATCTTTGAAAAAGTCTAGCCTTTAAATTTTCAGGGGGGCTGGTTTGAGTAATAATAAAATTCTGGTATCCCATTTAGCCGGCTCGACATGTATTATACTCTTTCTGAATTGCAGTTCCGCTGTCTTGACACATTGGCTCTATCTGGGCAGCTGGCAAGATGGACACGTTGGGCAGTTATACCACCTCAGGCTGTGCACTTGTTTTCTCAGTCAGAAGCCGTCTTTCTCCAGATACCCATTCACTTGTCTGCTCATAGGCTATTCTCTCCATGAGACTATTGTAGGACTCTTTCCTTAGTTCAGCTAAAGATGGGGGTCCTTGTCACACAGCCACGAAAAATTAGGCTCACAGACAATTTGAAAGGTGAGGAGGACAGAGTTTATTGGGTGAAAAGGGAAACAGGGACTCTCTGCAAAGCCAGAGTTCCACTTGTGTACTTCCCACCTGGCAGATTGAATCTCAGGTTCCACCCAGGAAGAGGAGGGGCCAGGCTCCTCCCTGCTGCAAATGGCAGGAACTTCTGTGGCTCCACCCCACTGTGCATGCCTCACAGTGCACAGGCTGGTTGAAGTTTCTCTGTGGACCCCTTCCTAGCTGAGTGTCTGAAGACCCCTTGGCCACGGTACTTAAAATTGCAACATCAACATCCTCTCCATGCCCTATTCCTCTACCACTGTCTAACATCAATAATTGATAATTAACTTATTTATTTTGCTTAAGTTCAGTCTTCTACCCGAGTGTATAGCCTGTTTCTGTACCACCAGAATAAAAGACTATGCTTCATAATTAAGTAATTTAATTTTATAAAAAAGCTTCCTACATTGCCCGTCTTATTGTGCCTCACATGAGCATTTTGAAACCACTTTATGTAATAGATATATGGTTTGGGGACAGAATAAAGTTGAGACTATAGGTGGACATGATATAACAGATGTAAGGTGGCAATCACCATCAGTTGACAAAAGCATTTCTTTAGAAAGATTAGTCTCTTTCTTTTTCTTTTTTTTTTTTTTGGAGACAGAGTTTCACACTGTCACCAGGCTGTAGTGCAGTGGTGCTATCTCAACTCACTGCAATCTTTGCCTCCTGGGTTCAAGCAATTCTCCTGCCTCAGCCTCCTGAATAGCTGGGACTACAGCCATGCACCACCATGCCCATGCACCACCATGCCCAGCTTTTTTTTTGTATTTTTAGTAGAGATGGAGTTTCACCATGTTGGCCAGGATGGTTTCGATCTCCTGACCTCGTGATCCACCTGCCTCGGCCTCCCAAAGTGCTGGGATTACAGGTGTGAGCAACCACGCCTGGCCAGATTGGTGTCTTTCTCAAGAGTGTACAGAGTGGAGAAAGGGGAGGTTGAGGCAGGGAAGTCACTTAGGGATTGTTGCCCAGGTGATAGGACTTGAGGGCCCATTCTAAGACTTGAGGGCCCATTCTAAGATTCCCATTGGGAATAAGAAGTCTGGGAGCTGGGAAGGAAGGGATGCTAGGATTCAGTAATTTGCTTTCTGTTTTAACAAAAAAACTAAAAATCAACCAGAATGCAAAATAGGATTCTGGTGCTGAGAGGACTAGAACTGTGTCAGAAATATAACCAAAGGTTGTCTGTTTCTATGCAGAAAATCTCTTAGATTTCCAACACTCTTATTTAAGAAACTATGAGTGTGGTTGTTTGCGTGTTTGTATGAAAAGCTGTCTCAGTTGTGTAAGTTACCTTATGTGACAGAGAAGGAAAGCAGTTGCTTTTAAAATGACTAAATGGTGGTATTTGCCTCTAGGACAGTTTTTGGAGTTTCATGGGGTTTTGTTTGTTTGTTTCTTGTTTTGTTTCAGGGAAGGAGAACTAGATGGCAGTTTGACCATTCTGTATGTCCCCCACCCCAGAGTTGATATGGCTTGTGGCCTCCAGGGAAATGGAAGTAGCTGCCCAACCTGCCCCACCTGCCCCACCTTGTCTTCAGGCTGCATATGCCCAGTGCCAGGTCTCCACCCTCATTGCCCAATCAGCATGGTGCCAGTTGTCCTCAAGCCCAGCCTTGGGTTAGGTGCTGAAAGATGAGGTAGAAGATAGCTCTTGTGGGAAGAGAGGGAACTGACTGGATATAATGGAGAGGGTTTATTCCCTTTATCGACCTCTCCCTTTCCTAGTTCTTAAATTTCTATGTGTGTGAAGTCCAGGGAATGGTGGCTTAAAGATACTCATAGCTGCTTGTCAGAGTAGACTCTGGTAGAAAACTGTGAACGTGTGTAGCTGAACACATGAAATCCACTTGCCTCATTGAAATCGAGAAGAATAATGAACACCACTATTTCTTGCTTTCATAAATTTTTCAAGTGTTCTTGATTCCCACCATGTAAGGCAAGGATTTGGCTTGTTTATAAGCATGCATGCCCCTGCCTACCCCCACCCATTACCTCTTCTCAGTGTTCCTCAGGTAATTAACTTGCTTTTGGGGCAGGATACAGTGGAGGCTTTTGTGTTCACATAACACTCTTCTTTGTAATTGGATTTGGGACTGAATCAGTCAGGGGTCTTAACTGCGAACAAGAGAAACCAACTCTGAAATTACTGGAAGGATGTTTCGAGGCAGGTTGGCTTGCAGAATTGTTGGAAGGCTGGAAAGCTAGGCTTCAAATGGGGCAGGGACCAAGGGCATTCTCCAGAGGAGAGGAAGAATGTAGAGATTACAGACATAAAAGCTGGACCCAGCTAGCCAGGGTTTCCCTGACCCTCAGCAGCTGAATGACTGTGGGCAAGTGACTTAACCTCTTTGTACTTCCAAAGATAGTTAGGAATAGTAAATGCATTAATATTTATGAAAAGCGCTTAGAATAGTGACTGGAAAATAAGCAGAACATCAATGGTTGGCAAATACGTATTACTAAGTGATCTTCTATGTATATATGTGTATTTTGACAGTGCTGCTAAATAAATGCCAGGTTGCTGTCCAGGATGCAGATGTTCCTTCTATGCTACAATCTCTTCTTGGCTTGCCTTAGCTTTTCCCTGATCAGAAATTGCCAATCTTTGTTCAAGGACTTTGTTTCAGTTCTTCACGGTTCCCTCAGAAACACTGGTTCTGGAACATGATTAACAACAGAGGATACAGAAAGGCCTCATGGTCTACATTTTGGGCTTTAGTTTTACATTTCTGCTCCTAGGAATAGGGTATTCATTTTCTTTTCTCCAAACTTGTATGTGTGCTTTTTAATACTATGTTTTCATGATCTTTTTTAACATTCCTTTTTCTTCCTTCTGTTGTTTCTTTAAGTGAGAAAAAGCCAAAATGGAAATTCTTGTAGTAGACAAACCATCTGTCAGGTCTACGACTAAGCCAGATGTCCCGCTCAGGGTCAGGTTTGGGCCCATGCTGAGGTCCGCGGGGAGTGGTGGATGGGCGATAGTGGAAAGAACACCGGGGGTACCGTAGGCAGGTGAAATGTGGTTTTATTCGACAGCTCTCTCATTAGCAGCTCTCTTCCATTGTCCGCTCTGTCTGTCTCAACTGCTTGAGCCAGCAACTCCCATGCACACCTGCAGGCTCTCCTTTGCCTTCAGGGTCAGCAGCCTAACTCTTTCTCTGGGCACGAGCATGAGCCATGTCAAGTTGTGCCATGTCCTGGCTCCCCTCTGTCCGTCTGTAAGACAGACAGCTCTGGTACTCTCTCTCTCTCGTTCTCTGGGTGCTGGCACAACCGTGCCTGTAGAGCGCCAGCAGGGCAGTTATAGTGGCTCCAAGCCAAATATGAGCTTACACAAACAGGTTATATAACAAGTGGAGGTGTGTGCCTGTGCACCAATCCCATCCAGGCATGCAGGCCTGGATGTCTGCCTCAGCCTATTCCTTGACCAATGTACATCCATAAACCATACACCATCCTACCCCTACTATGAAGGTTTTTAGAGGCCCCTCTCTTTTTAAAAATTGCAGCATTAATATTTAGAAATAAAAAAGAAGGGAGATTCCTGTAATAGATACTCTTTTCATTCTTCAAATTTGGTTCAAAGAAAACTACAGCTGTTCATTCTTCATAATCGAAGATTGTTAAGAGTGTTGGTTATTCTGGCAAACCCACATCAGAGTCTGTTTATAGGAAGCTTTACTTTAAAAAAATTAATTTCTAAGTATATCTGATGCATTGAATATGCTGTTTTGGGTTCCAAGGTTGGTTAGTGTTGCCCTTTCTTTCTCTTTCTCTCTCACCTTCTCCCCCTACTATAAGTATATAGTAATGCAGTTCAACCTTATTTTAAATATATAAATACTTAAATATTTATTAACTGAATATTTGAAGACTCAAGGTAACTTTTAAAAAGTATTCTTTTCATGACGGTTTAACATGAGAATTATAGAATCACTATAGGGAAATGTTAGCATTTAATATGAATATGTATCTATATCACATAATGAGCTCAGAGTTGATCTCACTTGGCAGGCAGGCTAAGAAGAGGATGATTAAAAGCATTTGATTTCAGCTATGTGCCTACACACATTTGTTTGTGTGACCTGGATAACCGTATAAATTATACTCTTTACGGTGGGTTGCAGTTAAAAAAAAAATTTGAAAGCCAGTGATTTACGAAAATAGCCACAGGTTCTTCCAATTGTGTGTCTGTGCACCTTGTAGTCGGTTGCTCCCTCAGGCATAGAAGGCGTGAGGGCGTGAGAAAGCCAGAGAAAAAGTGGCTAAAGATTTAGTGTGCCACCTGATGGTTAATAGGACTGTGACCGTGAGAAGTGTTTGCTGTCCAGCTTGAGATACATAGGACTTAGGTGAGGACTATGTGAAATAAATTGCCTGCCATGACTCATGGGATTAATTTATAACTGAGAAGCTTTCAAAAACTAGTTTCCTGTGTGTGTTAAATCTTGTCCATAATAAGAATGGGAACCAGTTGTTGAAAACCTTTTGTTAGGATGGAATCTTTATTACAGAAATGTGGGTGAGAGTGGAGGGAGAAAGTGCTTTTCATGGAAAGAGGAACATCCTGTTCTGTGTAGGTGGAACACTCCTCATTTTACCTTTGTATTTAAGGCTTTATTTATTTGATGACTTTTTTACTGCATTTAAGTAAAACATGGGGATACAATTGCACTAATTAACTCCTGGAGCTTCATTTGCTCATGATTACCTTTCTAAGGTCACCATTGAAACCCTCACTGAAATGAAGAAGGTTTGACAGGGTATTAAATCTCCCCAGGGCATGGAGGCCAAGCAACTTACAGGCAAAGTTAGAGCGCCCTGGCAAAGAGCCTTCAACCAGGAGGCTTTAATTTTATGTTTAGTTAGCTTTGGAGATTATCATTTGCAAGTAAATTTATAATTTCAGAATCTGTCAAATATAATTTTTTTTTTGCTTTTAATTATCGTAAAATACACAAAGCACAAAATTTTCCATCTTAACCATTTTTCATTGTAGAATTAAGTAGTGTTAAGCACATTCATGTTATGCAATGAATCTCCAGAATCATATGTGGTTTTCAAGTTGGAAATACATAATGCTTTTACCCTAGAATCTTAACAATATTTGAATGTTCTAAGTTTTTCCATTACTTTAAACAAGTTTCCTCTAAATCATGATTCTTGAATTATGAGGTAGAAATAGAAGGAAATCCTTGGTTACCTGCTCACTGCTGTCCCTGTTCTGAATGTACTTCTTTCTTGAATGTTCTTGGTCAACTCAGTACTTCCTGTAACTTTTTAAAGGGGTGTTGACCTTTTATTTTAAGGACACACATAATATCAAACGTAAGCGGGTATAGAGAGATCAAGCTTCTGTAGGCCTCAAACCTTGGAGACGGGCATATTTTAGAAAAAAGAAAAAGAATTCAATCATTCTATTTTCTGTTTCATCTACAAGTTTTAAAATAGCTTCAGTCTAGCTTAGGAACTGCTTTAAAAGCAACTATGTTGGTGATTTCATCTTACCCTTAGTGAAGGATCTGTGTGGAAAAGCATTTAATTGAATATTTATTTCAGCGTTCTTTAAAACCCCTTTTCCTCCCATGGGTTGCTAACTGTGTCTCTCTCTGCATGCTGAAGCCTGAGTACTGGCATTCTCTGGTGTCAAACTGGTGAGTTGGCACTCAGGACTCATGAAGGAATGTTGTGGACAGTGGAGGGCCACAGGGCAGAGATCAAAGCTGAAATTCTTGCTTATGGAGCTCTAATGAAGCTAGCATCCTGTATGTGAGGAGGATCATTTTAATTTAAAAATTGATGTGCAGCTTACATACCCTAGAGTGAGTAGCTAATGCAGTACCTGCACTCTGGGACAGAGAAAGGGAGTTTGGATTTTACTAAAAACGACATTGACCATGTACCTTCAAATCATGTATTAAATGTAGATGTTGTCTTGTAATCTGTTGCATATGTCACACACCTCCTTCTGAAGCTGACTTAGAACCTGGTTGTATAGAGACGTAATTAATCTAAATGTGGGGGACCCGAGAGTTATTGGTATTTGACTTTGCAGTACTTTCTGAATTGTTTTCTTCAGATGTTAGATTTGATTATTCAAAGGTTAGTAGCAAGAGAAAGTAGTCCTAAGCAATTTAGGAAATCGGCTACAAAACACTCCAAGCAATGATGTTCTTAGAACAGGAACTTGGTCAGAGCCTAGTTTGTATCCTTTACCTACAAAGGACCCTTTAGAAATGGAAAGGCTGCCTCATCTCTTCCTGCTTTGCTGTTTGAAATTTCCCCACTATAGGCTGTCACTGTCTTCTGCCTTTACAATTGCAGAGGGCTCCTTCCTTTACCTCTCCATGGTCTCCTCTGTGCTCACATCTCTTCACGGTGGGCAGAAAGCCACATGGACTTCCCTGAGCAGAAAGGGAGCATTAGTGCCAACATCCTTCCCAGTAGAACTCAGCCTTGTCCCATCTTCTCAGCTCTTTACCTAGAGGTTTAGCTCTTCCCCCATCCATAACTGCACTTACACGAGCGCTAACTTAGTGTGGATTTCCTTGTCTGTAGACTTGTTCTTAATCCTTTATGTATCAAGAGTCACCCTGTTTATCTGTGAACTTTGCCTTTCCTTTATAGGGTTGGCAGTGACAGGGCTGTGAGAGTGGAAATGTTACCTTATTTTATAGCTTTTTTATATCTTGTTTTATAGCTGTCTTGTAGACAGACAGAGGGGAGCCAAGACACAGCTCTGCTTGCTTGCGCTCGGAGGGAAAGAGTTAAGCTGCTGACCAGAAAGGGAGAGCCTGCCATGCAGCTGTGTGTGGGAGCAGCGGGAGCAGGTAGCAGATAGCAGAGTCAGACAGTATAAGACAGCTGCTGAATAAAACTGTCGTTCACCTGCCTATGCCCCACTTCCTGCCCGTGTTCTTTCACCTGTCTGCCACTCAGCCACCCACTCCCTTAGGACCTCAGCATGGGCTGGAAGCTGACCCTGGGCCTCACATTATCCAACATCAAAAATGTGGAAGTTTGGGAAGAAGGAAAAACAATCTAGCTATGACACAGAGCCCATTCTGTTAACATTTTGGTGTATTCCGTTTTGCTGGTTTTTAAAGTATTGTTGATCTTTTCTATCTCTTTTACTTATTTTTATTTTTCTCTTTTCACCAAGATATTTCCATGTGTTAAAGCTCTTGAAAACATTTGTAATGGCTGCATAATATTTCATCATGTACCTGGACTAGGCTGTGGGAAGGAAGGAGGAACCAGAATGAGGGGAATCCTTTTAAGTAGTAAACATACCCTAGCAACAAGTGCCTTCCTGTGTAATTCATACATATTTTGTTGACTGATTCCCTGGTTATCTACTTTGGGAATGGAGGACACTTTATTAACTTTAGGTCTTTCATCTAGAAACAGATTATCAATCAGTGTAAACATACTTTTAAAAGGGGCCTCTTTGAAAAACTTAGGGTTGTGATTTACTCTAGCTGTGCTGAATAAAAGAGAAGAAATTAAGTTTGCTACCTAATTTCATGCAGATAGAAAGCAGAAAGAGTACAGTTGGTGTTTAAAATGAAGTTTGATTAAAATTAAAAATTGAGAGCATTCTAAAAATAGAGCCCCTTACGAAGTACCTCTTATAGTAATTATGCTTAAAGAGGAGAGGTAAACTCAACCTTAAGTTGCTCTTGGAGATTACATAGCAGAATACATGTAAATTGGAATCTGAATATGCCTTTCCCCCTATATAGTGAAAAAGTTAGAGAGGATGCAAAATAGATCCAATAAGTTTGAGGCAATCAGGTTGCTTCTATCTGAAGATCAGGTGACTCTGGTGTTGGCCTGTTTGCCCTGTTGTTCATCTTGACTATATAGCATCCTGCTTTTGGGACCAGGGCTTGTGTCTACTTGACCTCCCCCACCGAGAAAGTAAGAGGCAACACCACATCTGACAAGTCATTGGTAGGAGGCCAGTAGAGGACTGTGGATGCAGTGTTTTGCAATTGTCAAGTGGAGGTATTTGCACGTTGTGGTAGCTTTTTAATTTACTGTTTTCTGTTAACACCAATAAATGTGCTTTGAGTTGGTAACAGATGTTTAGATAAATAAATGTATGTATGTAGGTATGTATCTTACAAATTCCTTGGTCAGATGTTTGAGAAGTGTTGGATTAACCAGGTTTATTTATTGTTGGAATTCTTCAACACCTTTAATGTGCTAATGTGCATTTTTTATCTTCAAAGAGGGAGATTAGAGTAAGCAACATCTTCAAAATTTATTTTGGCCACATAATCTCTTCTTGGGGGACCTTTGTTGATCTTGAGGGGCTTTTATTCATTTAGAAACATTGCAGCAGGAACACGATTTAATATCTAGGAGGTATAAATCAACGCTTCTCAAATTGTACTGTGATATGAATCACCTGGGGATCTTGTTAAGCTTCATCGTCTGATGGAGTAGGTCTAGCTGGGGTGGGGCCTGAGAATCTGCATTTCCCAGAAGCTTGGATGATGCTGGTCCACAGACCACACTTGGAGGAAGTCTACAGATGACTGTTGATTACTGCTGTCTAGAGATTAGCTGAGATATGCCTGAGGAAGTTAGTATTTGCCAGGTGGTTTTAGCAGCATTCCAGGAGACTATGGAAGCTTCCTAATCAGCAGGGAGAACAGATTGAAAGTGGCTGATGCCTGCTACCAAGTAAGGGGAATTTCCAGGGGAAGCCAGAGAACGAGATCCCCTTGAATTCCAGAATATCTGAACACACTTCTGGTGACCTGAAGGTGTGTGCCGTATTTCTCCTTCTGGCTGAAGGGATCACTGGTTCTGTTTGCTGGGACTGTAGTGGGTCTTTGTGCCAGAGCAAAAAGTTGTGGGAAGGAGGGAAACAATCTGAGGAAGGATTATGAAGACTTACTAGAGAAAATAAAGGCTGTCTAGACAGGTTAGAAGAAATAACTTAGTAGGCTAGAGAGAAGGTAGCAGAAGAAAACCTAAACCAGTGTCAAAGAGTTGGGAAGTGTAAGGATATAGTTAGGGAAACAAACTTGTCAGCATCAAAGCAGCCCAGTACTGATTAGCCTCTTCCCATTAGACAGCGGGAAGCATGGGAGAAAGTGACCCTGTTCTGAACCCTGCACTTTGTGGAATCTGATTTCAACAAATTAAGAGAAGTGATAGAGTACTATAGCTAGAAATATTAAAAGGTAATATAGCACATGATGTGAATGAAATTCTGATTCTGTAGTAACATTGTTGAAATGCATTAGAAAAGTAGAAGGAAGTGAAACAAATCACTGTGGTTATCAAGTGAGCTTTTGGTGGACCTGAGATTTTAAGAAGACTGGTATGCAAGAGGAAGGACTGACATGTGACCCAGAATCTACAGAGTTTCACCAGCCTGTAAGACTCAAGTGCCAGCTAACTGAGGGATTGTGAAATAAGTGAAGGATGACAAAGCTAACAATTTTATCTGTAATCAGTGCAAAAAAGAAGGAAGGCATAGACCTTATGGCAAATGGCAAAGCATTAACAAATGAGCCACACTATTCTTAGCTCTGTCAAGGGCGTAATTTTTTTAACTGGAATTGCAAAAGATAGGCAGAGATAGAGTACCTAAGTGTTCTAAATGACCTCAGGGGAGCTAGAAAAATGACCTTGATATTGAAAGTCTGCACATGGAATTATAGCACTGCTGTTAGGATTATTTGCAAGACTATAGAAGGTCTGTGTAATAACCCTGAAAGTGCAAGTGCCGTGAATTTTTAAGTTGTCTGTGTGTAGTTTTAGACTCCTAAGATTAATTTCTATCTTCTCAAATTCCAAAATGAGTTATTAACTAAAATATTTGAGAATGCTAAGGAAAATATGTGGTCATAACCAGGAAGTAGGTTTAGTGTCAATTACAGCATTTCCACTTGCCACTGTCTAGGTAAAATGTTGTTTTATATAAAAATTGACCGGACTTAGGGTTATAAACAGTGGTGATGGCAGATTCTTACACTGACAGAAGCCCATAGAAATTCTGTACCGATTTGGGAAAGGACTCTGGTCCCAGGAAACTAATAACAGTTGAATAGTTCCAAGTTAGCAGTTCTAGACACCCAGGTATGGGAAATGGGACCTAACCCTCTTGGGTCAAGCCGATGAATGAAATAGCCCATGTCCAAAAGATGCTTGTTAGGAAATGCCTGGGAATGTTGCCAGGATGAGGATTTTCTTTCTCACACATCCTATTTTCCCTTTGGACCTGGAGGAACTGTGGGTAGGAGGATTCTCTCTTGGTATGCGGAGAATTCTATTAGGGTCCCACTGGCCTTGCTTTGTGACAGGTGCTCTGCCATGTTCTAGGGATGTGAGTGAAAAAGATGTAATCCTGTCCGCTGAGAAGCTTACAGTCTAGTAGGGGAAACCCACGTTCATGGACATAATAATACTAAACTTTCCTGAGTGCTCAAGAATGCTAACGTTCTCTGAGCACTTGAGCAGGCTCTGTTCTAAGCTCTTTATATAATTTTACATTAGTAGTTCTCAAAGTGTAGACTTGAGACAGGCAGCATCAGGATCCTTTGGGAACTTGCTAGAATTGCAGACTCTGAGGCTTCATCCCAGACCAACTGAACCACAACCCACAGGTTGGAGCTTGGCAATCTTTTAAATCAGCCTTCTAGGTGTCTCTGATGTCTGATGCATGCTGAAGTTTGGGAATCACAATTTTAAGTCATTTATTCTTGGCCGGGCACGGTGGCTCAAGCCTGTAATCCCAGCACTTTGGGAGGCCGAGACGGGTGGATCACGAGGTCGAGAGATCGAGACCATCCCGGTCAACATGGTGAAACCCCGTCTCTACTAAAAATACAAAAAATTAGCTGGGCATGGTGGCGCGTGCCTGTTATCCTAGCTACTCGGGAGGCTGAGGCAGGAGAATTGCCTGAACCCAGGAGGCAGAGGTTGCGGTGAGCTGAGATCGCGCCATTGCACTCCAGCCTGGGTAACAAGAGCGAAACTCCGTCTCAAAAAAAAAAAAAAATTAATTAAAAAATTAAGTCATTTATTCTTTACAACAATTTTAAAAGATTTTATTTCATTTAAAGAGGAGAAACAGAGGCACAAAGAAGTTAAATAACTTGTCCAAGGACACAATTTTTTTTTATTTTTATTTTGAGACAGTTGAGAATTTCAAGGAGAATAGAAAAAATCCTGTCTGTTCTGTCTGCATCTACTTTCTCTTGTACAGTAAATGATATCCTACTCTGAAATGTCACGTTTTTCTCTCTCTTTTTTTAGAAAAAAAAAAAAGGAGTGAAGGAGAGGAAGAAAGAGGAAGAAAAAGAGGGAGAGTGAACGGGAATGTAGCTTTATTCTAAAAATGGGTATTAATAATGGCCGATCAATATTTTGTGTATTTAAGGTGGAGAATGTATATTTTGTGTATTTAAAAGGACACAACTTTTAAGTGGTACTGATGAGCTTTGACTCTAAGCAAGGTGAACCCAGGGAACTCCACTCTTTTTTTTTTTTTTTTTTTTGAGATGGAGTCTGGCTCTGACACCAGGCTTGAGTGCAGTGGCGCAATCTTGGCTCACTGCAACTTCTGCCTCCCGGTTCAAGTGATTCGTCTGCCTCAGCCTCCTGAGTAGCTGGTACTACAAGCATGCACCACCACACCTGGCTAATTTTTGTATTTTTTTAGTAGAGAAGGGGTTTCGCCATGTTGGTCGGGATGGTCTTGATCTCTTGACCTTGTGATCTGCCCACCTCGACCTCCCAAAATGCTGGGATACTGGTGTGAGCCACTGTGCCCGGCCGAGAACTCTTACCAGTGATGCAAGGCTGCCTCCCGGAAGGAGAGGGTGCAATGCGCAGAGGAAGGAACTGGAAACTCTGGAAGGTGAAGAGCATTAAGGAAGGTATTAAAAGAGCTAGATTTTTTTTCCTTTATAAACATTTAATGAAAATCAGCTATACAGACATCATGTTGGACACTGTGGACACTTATACGTACGAGAACAATATAGACCCTATCTTTAAGATTCTTGTAATGAATCAGGGGAAATTCAAATATAAATAAGAATCTGGAATCTAAAATGCTTTAGAAGCACAGAAATTCTAACAGGAGATTTGAGCAAATGAATACATTTTTACAATCTATATGAAAATTTAAACAGGAGGAGAAAGGCATTCTAGGAGGAGAGATTATGTGCACTAGGAGCACAATTATGTGCAATATTGAGATATTTGAAACAATACTTCATACTCATGGATTTATTAGTACTTTTGTATATTTGGCCTTTAGCATCAGTTTTCTGTCGTCAAGCCTTGTCTAGATATTTATAGATTGAAATGCCCAATTTAAAAGGAGTTAGTGAAGCTCATTGCTCCTTTTTCATTTGCTTTTTTAACCACTATGTTGAGGTATGATTGTTTACAACTTGAGTTTGGAAATAAGTATACACCTGTGAAACTGCCATAAACCTATCCATTACCTGCAAATGTTTCCTCCCATCCTCTTTATTATTATTTTTTTGTGGTAAGAACACTTAACATAAGATGTATTCTCTCAGCAAACTCTTAAAGTATACAATATAGTGTTGTTAACCATAGGTGCTTTGCTGTATAGTGTTTCACTGGGCCTTACTCATCTTATGTAATTGGAACTTTGTACCCTTTAACTAGTACTTCTATATTTTGTTTTAATCTTAGGTCAAAGTAACTTTTAGCTACCATTTCTTGTTTTCATGTTACCCAAGTAGAGATGGAATTGTGCCTTAAATAGTTTTGGAGGAAATAGTCTTAAATTGCAATGGGAGATAATTTTGATTCAAAATTAAGAGCTCTTACCAATAACTGGTTAAGCACTAGAATATATTGCTTGGGAGCTTATATAGCTCTTCCTGTTCTATAAAGTTTGATAATCCAAACCAGGATTGGCCAACCTTTTCTGTAAAGGTCTAGATAGTGAATACTTTTGGTTTTGCTGGCCACTATGTAACTCTGCTGTTGTAGCAGGAGAGCAGCCAGAGTTGATACGTAAACACACAGTGTTTCAATAAAACTTTATGAAAACAGGTGACAACAGGGTTTCATCCGTGGACTCCTAATCTCCATCCCCACTGTCTCACATAGTTTAGAGGAAGGCCTGGTGACCCCCGGAGGTCCATTCTACTGCTACATTTCTGAAGCTCTTTGTATATCCTAGTTGAGTAATTGAAAAATAAAAAGTGGAACAAGTATCCTGAATTCTTCCTTTCATCAGAAGACTCTACACTATCACCTTTATTGTTCTGCAGCTTTTAAAAATTTATGTACAAATTGAAAAGACACATTTAGGACAGTGATTTATTTCCAGATGCCAAAGAAGGGAAGAAAGTTGGCTACTTCAAGGTTTGCTTCTGTCACTCATTTCTGACTTGTGAGTAATGTGGGAAGCAAAAAGAGAACATTTTTCCTGTCGATGACCCCATACAAACAACTTTCTTATTTTTCACTACAAAGGAATAATTGGTATTGAAGTGGATCATTAAGTTTTCAAACAAGTTTCTAAGTCATTCAGTATATAAAATTTAGTCAAGTGCAGTGACTCATATAATCCCAGTACTTTGGAAACCTGTGGTACAAGGATTGCTTGATCTCAGGAGTTTGAGACTAGCCTGGGCCACATAGCGAGACCCTGTCTGTACTAAAAATCAAAAACTAGCCAGGCATGGTGGTGTGCACCTGTAGTCCCAGCTACTCAGGGGGCTGAGGTGGAAGGATTGCTTGAGTCTAGGAGATAAAGGCTGCAGTGAGCCATGATTGTGCCACTGCACTCCAGCCTGGGAGACAGAGTGAGATCCTGTCATAAAAGGATTACACACACACACACTTTGTAGAGTTGTATCTACTCCCTGTCTGTAGACTCAGCTTGCTCTGTGTGCACCCTGTGCACACTCTGCACTCTCTATGGATGACCACTTAAGGCAGGGATGGAAATGAGGAAAAGGATAGGTGGGGATTGGAGTGGGGTGGTGGTGGCTTTGGGTTTCGTAGGTTTGGAGGTGGTAATATCATGCTTTACTTGGCAGTTATCAGACAGTGAGATGTTGGAAATAAATCACCACTGGCTGGTCAGCTCCTCCTCCACATTGATGGTCCTAGGTCTGTAGAAGGCATGACTCCCTCGGGGGTTAGGTTCGTTGAGAAGAGATGACATATAACTGCAAATGGGGCCAAGGGCACTGTATTTCAGTGGCAGATATGGAAAGTGCTAGAACATTTGAGGAAAGAGATTAATCATGAGAGGCTTAGGGCTTGGTTGGGCTCCATGCAGCATTTGTGTGGATTGACTGTAGGGCAGAATGTAGAAATATAGAAAAGTGCACAGAGCAGAGATCATGGCAAGGGCTCAGGCACGGAGGGAGAATGCATGTGGTTTGTCTCGTAAAAATAAGACAACCTGCCTGGCTGAAGCAGAGTGTCTGTAGAGAAGTGCAGCAGGAACTCTGTAGACAGGTAAGGAAGGTGTGGACCAACAGGTTAAAGACTTGGAATACTGTGAGCACTCAGGGAGAGTAAGCTTAAAAATATATATTTGTAGTATTAAAAATAAGGTGACAAGTAAGGAGGTGTTTTGGGAGATTAATTTGTGTGTGAAGATGCTAGAGACCTGAGTGGGCACCTGCAGCCTGAGAAGGTTATGTAGGGGTGATGCAGCTTTTAGCAAAGAAATAATTGCTGCATTTTGAGGTAATATTTGAATAATTTTTGAGACTACATTTGTGGGGAGGAAGAAGGTCATTATTCTTTTTTCAAAGAATCTTTTTATTTTGAAGTAATTTTAGACTTAAAAGTTGCAAAACTAGTACAAAGGGAGTTCACTTATAAGCATCACTCAGCTTCTCCAAATGTTAACAATTCTACATGACCACCAGCACAGTTGTCAAAACCTGCTCTGATCCACATGATTAACTAAAATACAGACGTCATTCACATTTGCCAGGTGTCCTGCTAAGGTCCGTATTCTAATCCAGTATCACACAATGCCTTTAATTGTCTGGTTCTTTTGGTCTCCTCCCATCTGGGATAGCTCCTCAGTTCTTATTGGTCTCTGTTAACCTTGACAATTTTAAAAGTACAAAATTTTAAAAGTTATTTTGAGAAATGTCTCTCAATTTAATGTTGTTTGATATTTCATCATTATATTCAGGTATGCATTTTGACAAAAATACCACAAAAGCACCTTTCTCAGTTCATCATATGAGGAGACAGATGATGTCAACATGTCTCATGATAGGCGATAATTTTTATCATTTGTTAAAAGTGGTGTGAGCTAAGCTCCACTGCAAAGTTCTAATTTTTTCTTCTGCACTTGTTAAGTATTTCTGCGGGAGAGACATTGATACTTATGCAAATATCCTGTGTCTTATCATACTTTTGTCCACTAATGTTAGCATCTATTGATGATTCTTGCCTGCAACATTTATTACTATGGTATTTGCCTAATGGTGGTTTTCTGTTTTCTTCTTTTTACTGCATTTAGTAATTAAAATAATCCCATAAGGAAAGGCTATCCTTTCTTCCTGATCCTCATTCATTTATTTATCAATTACTTGTATCAGTATGGACTTGTGGTTATTGATTTTATGAATTATAATTCAATAATTTTATTCTTTATTTTGCTGCTTAAATCATCCCAGATATGGTCAATGGGAGCTTCTTCATGTTGGCTTCTATGGGGAGGGTCAGTCTTGGAGTCCAGGTGTGACTGGATGAGTTCTTGTTAGTAAGAGTAGGGAATTCAGTGTCAAGTGGAGATAAGTAAGCAGGCTAACTGAACCACTTTCCCTAAATCTTTAGTTACTTAATTCCCAATTTTAAAGGTTTTTCTGTGATTGCATTAACCAGGAAAGTCCATTTTGGTAGGCAAAACTATTCTCTTGTTTGTGAACACAGCCCCTAAAAAATTTGTCCCAAGAACTGAATAAAATCAAATTGATGAAGCTTTGGAGTTTGTTTCTGTTTTATCTGTTGTGTATATTTTCCCTAGGGTTCATGCTGACTTATCTCCCTAGCAGTGAAATGTTTACGAAATGTTTATAAGTATTCCTGGAACCCACTTTCGTTTTCCACTTAGCTTTTAAGTACGGAAACATGTTTCTGCTGGAATAGAGCACCTTAATAATGGGAAGTCAAAATTAAGTTTAATGCCGTGCATGCCATTAAGAGGGTAGACTCTTTCCAAAGGTATGTAGGTTCTATCCTACTATGCAGACATGGAGATACTTTAGCTTAGGGATATGTCTAGGTTGGGTTGTGTGGAAAACACATACCACATGAGCAGGTGCAGGATGGGATTTGCTGAAACAGTGGATTTTTGTTCTACACAGGCCACTTGGAGGCACAGACACAGATCCCCATGCTGTTGGTAAATGACAGTACCTCTCCTTCATTCAGCAAGCCATGTGAAGGAGGTGATGTCTGAGCAATGCTCCAAGCCCCAGAGCTGAAGTGGATGAGGAGAGGTTCAATTTGCCATTTCCCAATGACTTATTTTTAGTTCTCCTGAAACCTGGCTACACCTTAGAACCTTAGAACCACAAGAAAAATTTGAGAAAAGCCTGCTGAGGTCCTCCTCCTAGAGATTCTAATTCAGTACGTTTGGGGTGGGTCCTTAGTACCCGTTTTATTTGTTTTTCTTCAGCTTACCAGATGGTTCTGTTTACATCCAGAGTTGAGAACCACTGGGTCTAGCAGATACTATTTGTAACTTCTTACTGAAGTTAGATTCAGTTATTTGTCACATTACTTTTTATTTTTTTCAAGACAGAGTCTTGCTTTGTCACCCAGACTGGAGTGCAGTGGCGTGATGTTGGCTCACTGCAACCCACACCTCCCAGGTTCAAGCACTTCTCCTGCCTCAGCCTCCCGAGTAGCTGGGATTACAGGCACCTACCACCACGCCCAGCTAATTTTTGTATTTGTAGTAGAGACGGGGTTTCACCATGTTGGCCAGGCTGGTCTTGAACTCCTGACCTCGTGATCTGCCCGCCTTGGCCTCCTAAAGTGCTGGAATTACAGTTGTGAGCTACCACATCTGGCCCACATAACTTTTAAATTATCACATTCTATGTTAAGAGACATGTATGGGACAATAACTGCAGCTAGGTTGCAAACTTGGGCAGACTCCTTAACCTCTTTAATTTTGTCGTCTGCAAAATAGCATTAATTATAGTACCTACCTCGTAGGTTTTCAAGTATTAAGTAATGTGATGCATGCAAAATATTTAGTATAGGCTGGGTGCGGTAGCTCACGCCTATAATCCCAGCACCTTGGAAGGCTGAGGTGAGCAGTTTGCTTGAGCCCAGGGGTTTGAGACCAGCTTGGGCAATAGGGCAAAACCCTATCTCTACAAAAAATACAAAAATGAGCTGGACATGGTGGTACATGCCTGTAGTCTTAGCTACTCTGGAGGCTGAGGTGGGAGGATCAATTGAACCTGAGAGTTTGAGGCTGCAGTGAGCTGTGCTTACGCCGCTGCACTCCAGCTTGGATGACAGTGAAACTCTGTCTCAAAGAAAAAAAACACCAAAAAATCTCTGGCACATAGCAGAAACTCAGTTACTATTACTTAGTGTGCAGCATGTTATCATAGAGTGACATGAGCCACCGCTCCTGACCCATTATTCCCACTTTGATGACTGGGTAATTCTCAAGCTTATAATCTGGCTGGGATTCTGTCCTTTTAACCTTGATCAAGCTTTGGTTGAGATGTAAGTTTATTTGGGGGCTTCAGAAGGGCCCATAAGTTCTTCTTGTGTTAAGAATCTGTTGGGCAGCTTAATAGATCATAGCCTTTATTATTTTATTTTATAATCCTTCACATGGTGCCTGCTAGTTATGCAGCTTTTGAGCTTCCTGGGTTTGTAAGAAGTTCAAGTGTACTTATTCCATCTTCATATTCTGCCTGATCACCCAGAATAGGAAAAGGGACAGTGGCTGAAGTTGGCAGAAAGTTGTATCATGAACTTAATTCTTGCATTATCAATACATTTGGGAGTTCTTGTTGGGTCACGTTAGTAAAAGGGCAGGTAGTACTTCTGTAGTGACTGAAGTGATTCAGTCTTTTTTCTTTCTTTCTGTCACCCCTTAGTAGCCTAAGTACGTCAATTGAGTGTAAGGATAGGATTAAGGCATCACCTTTAAAAACTGATGAAAACTGTCCCTACCTCTTTTAAGGGCTAATGAAAAATATGCCTTAAGTCTATTACACGGTTTAGCAAGATATTTTTAGCAACTCTGGAATGAGTTCCATGCTTGCTTCAGACTCAGCTTCATGAACTATTATACTTTAATTTTAATATATACCTGACTTTAAAAAATGTAATATATGGTTGCTAACCAATTATTTTTTGAATTATGCCATTATTTTTTTCTGGAAGTCCATTTGTTAATATTAAAGGATTGCAGTTTACTAATTCACATTTAAAATATGAGGTTTGCCTATAATCAGTTAGGGAACCATTTTCCAGGTTCATTAAAATGGAAAGGAGTAGAAATACATTTGATTTAAAAATCTGTTTCCATTTGTGTTATTAGTATTCTCATCTCTCTGCGACATATATGTCTTTCATGAAAGAATCATTGCATCCAACTTAAGTAATTCTAGGAAATTGAAAATATAGAGTACAAGGAATCATCACTTTGGGCATTGTATTTGGTGAGATTATGGTGGGAGCCATTTAAGAGAGGATACCCTGCTGACCAGCCATCTAAGATTGCAGAGCAAATTGATAGGGAGATTAGGATGAAGAAAAAGAATTCATGGGCTTAATAGGTTCTTTAGAGCCTATGCCTTCTGGCAAATCAGTTTTCTAAATTAGGGTTGGTATTTTGTCCATGTATGTGTTTCTGGAATTTCCCACAGTGCCTGGTGCTCAGCTGAGTCAGAGCTTCAAAAATGAAATGAATGGAAGTAAGTTGCCACAGGAGTGATGAGATGAACCCCCGGGATGCTGAAAGGAAAAATGAAACCAAGGGATTCCAAGTTAGGATGAAAACAGCTGAGTAATTGTGTATCAGGGAAAGAATGTTAAAATGGAAAGAGGGGCGTGTTTGCAAGGCTGTTTTTGCGGTATACTTGCTAATAAATGCCGGGAGGCCAGATCTTGAGTGATTTACAGCAGCAGTTAATATGGCCCGAGGTGTTCCTCTGATAAAATTAAGTAAAAATCCTTTCCCAGTACTTGCTAAAAATCAGGTAATGGATGGAATATTTCCCATGTTCTTTTTTTTCCTAAACCTTTGGCCCTTGCTATTTTGGTTCAGTACTGAAAACTAACATAAAGTGGTCTCTACGGAAGTACAGTTATGATAGTTGTTTTAAGTTTAGGGAGTCAGTGCTTGATTGAGTTCCACAAAGCTCTCTGGTTCCCCATGCTCAGCTAAGGAGTTTGAGAACCGCTGTCCTAGAGTGTTAATGAAACAAAGCTCCCCTGGGACCAGTGAAGAGAGGGCTTCAAGGGAGTTCCTGACAGCCAGTCTGGGAATTGTGTCCTGTAAAAGACAGTTATTATGTTGAGCTTGTTGAGTGGCTGGGGACCAGCAGCTTATCTAACACTGCTATCTATTCAGTAAAGAAGAAACCCAATGCTTTATTTACTCACCTTACCTACTTTTTGGGACAAGCCATCCATGAGGGAGGTTTCTGTTAAGTGTAATTGTGTGAGTGTAACACGATTATGTAGACAGCCAGATTCCAGTTGGCAGCAGCCAGGAAGGGAAGTGGCTTTTCTTCTGTAAAAATGCCCTGCCCAGTTTTTTTTTTTACTAGATTATATAAACTATTTGCTTTTCTGAGCTGATTCAGGCAATTAGATGAGTAATAAACATTGTCATTTCTAGTCTGCCATAGTGATTTTAAAAGTCTACCTGAAAAAAATAAATTGTGATAATTCATCTTCATATAATCTGGTGCATTTAAAACTTTTAAATTGTTCAGTATTTCAATAAGGGACTGCATTTCATAGGCTCAGGGTACATGAGGCCTAGTTGTGGCTGATTGGGAGTACATTTAGACAATTGTAGAAGGCTCGAATTTAAAATGGGCTCTCTAAAAATAAATTCAAAGAAAATTTATTTTCTTTGAAACAAACTATTTATCTTTAACAGGGTATCAACTGGCATTTCTGGGTAAAGAGTTGATACATTTTTATTTTAGTTTAACTAGGAGAAGTGTGAGGACCATGTGGCCTGGAGAAGGGGCAGAATGGAAACTCTCATTTTAGACTAAAGTTTGGTAGAAGGTTCAGATGCTGGAAAGCGAAGACTGGAGGGTGTGTTTTGTACATTTAGCAAATTTTTCTATGACATGGAGGGGGCAGGCTGAAAAGCTATAGGATCTCAAAAGATAGCAAGCCTTAGAATAGAAATGTAAAGAGCTTTTAAACATAGGTTGGAAGTTCAATAAATGTTAGTTTCTCTGTTCTTTTTTTTAATACTGCAATAGGAAATGATAATAGTTCTCTATTGTGCTTAAGCCTATGTGGGTGATGGTGCTGTTTCCTGGTCATTAGGCAGGAAAAATTAGCTCCTGCAATTCAAATCATTCAGCAAATACTTATTAAGTTCATACAGTTATAGAAATATCTAAATAAATGAATAGAAATATAAACATCTTTATGCACAATTGTGTACTAGATGCCATAAAAGCAAAGCAGTATAAGCTGCCAGCACTCCCTCAAGGAGCTTATGGATTCCTTGGGGCAGATGCACACACAGAAAAACAGCCAACAATGCCACAATGTCGAGCACCCAGGCACTGCACCTGAATAGTAGCAAAAACAGAGCTCTAAAGAGGAACACATGCCAGCAGGAGGAGATTCATGCAGGAGTCTACTGCACAAAACTGGACTCCAAGTCCAGTGGGATTCTGGGAAGCATCAAGGAAGATGGAGGGCTTTTAACATGAAGACTGATGTGACTAAAGGCAGGATTATGAGGGGCAGCTTCTTCTGACAAGTAGGTCTTGCTAAACTGAAGAAGCCTTGTCGGGAGTTGGAAAGAATATTGGAAATCTCTTAAAGCAGACTGTGGTGAGCCAAGGAGGCATGGATTAACTCCAATAAGCAATAGCGGCCCTCTGTAAGTCAAAGGGGTGATTTAGGGAGATTTGCTTAGTTGAGGTTTGAAGGATGGCCTGCAAGGGATGTGACTAGAGAGCAGGAAAATCCACTGGGAAGCTGAAGCAGGTAGTTGGGGGTGTAGTGATGAAGCCCTGAGTGAGAGTGAGGAAAAAGAAAGGAGAAATGGAATCCAAAACACATCAAGAATAAAGTGACTGATCCAAGAAAGTCCCAGTCTTTCTATTGTACTTCTGCTGGGAACCATTCAAGTGGAATATCCTGTCCTGTTTTTACAAATGTTGACCAGATGTTTACATTGAGTGAAAATAAGGATACTAAGCTCTTAGGAGGGACCATGGTTTGGGATTCAAGCTCTTTTTTTTTTTTTTTTTTAAGCAGGGGCCTGCCCCTGCCATTATTGCTTATGTTTTCCTTTTTGGGTACAAAAGTTTATTTGGTTCTATTTTTTTTTCTTTGTTTTAATATAGACTCTGTCAAGAAGAATATCCAATCCATACCTTGAACATACGCCTTCACAGGTATGATTCTTTTCTCTTTTACTGCATTTTCTACAATAGTGATTGACAGATTCTGATGTGCAATTCTCAAATTATATTGTTCCCTTTGCTCCTGACCACACAGAGTTTTGCAGGGATGCTGCAGTGATCATATCACCTTCTCCACCAGGGATGACACAGCAAAAGTGTTTGAGATGCTCTGATCGTTGTCATGATGCATGATATTCACAAAATAGGGAAAAAAATTATGTTCCCATCTTCCAGGTTCTTACATGAGTGAATTATTAATGGGGCAGAGCATATATATAATATAAATAAGATATAATATAAACATATCTATTGTTAAAAATCCTGTATTTTACAAAGAACATATATTTTACACTGAGTTTTGTGTAAAAGGAGATTGATTTCCTCATTATCATTGTGTTACGGTACAGAATCAGTTGACAAAGGGTTGCATTTTTTAGGCTAACAGGAGACTGTGAGCTTTGTGAGGGCTGGGACCTTTTCTACCTTCTTCACCACTGTATCCCAGCATCAGGAAGAGACCTGACACTTGACAGCTGCTCATTATGTGCTTTTTGAATGACTGAGTGAATGACTATTGTACACTGTCAGAACTAGTCAAGTGTCATCTGACTCATACTGCTTCCTTGGTAATACTTTCTGTCACCTGGCTTGTTCAAGCTTTGTTTTTGTTTTTAATAGTTTTAACATGTTAAAAAACAATTTGCTTCTCTTCTTACTTCCTTATCAATTTGTGTTTAGGAGATGATATCAGGAAAATTAAAGAAGTAAAAAGATGGGATTGATGTTCCCAGTCAGGCCATAATCATTATATTATCAATTCGTTTGCCTTGAGAGAAGTTATAAAATATTTCGGCCAGGTACAGTTGCTCACACCTGTAATTCCAGCTCTTTGGGAGGGCAAGGTGGGCAGATTGTGTGAGCCCAAGAGTTCAAGACCAGCCTGAGCAGCACAGGGAGATCTGTCTCTACAAAAAACAAAAATACAAAATACAGATATTAGCTGGGCTTGATGGCTTGTGCTTGTGGTTCCAGCTACTCAAGAGGCTGAGGTGGGAGGATTGATTGAGCTTGGGAGCTCGAGGCTGCAGTGAGCCGTGATCTTGCCACTGAACTCCAGCTTGGGTGACAGAGCAAGACCCTTCTGAAAAAAAAAATAATTATATACACACACACACACACACACACACAGTAGATACATAAAAAGTTACCAAGAAAAAAGTAAAACGATGTAGGCATGTACCCCTAATATATATTAATTTTCATTAACCTTATGAAGACAGCTTATTTTCATATAGCCCCCTTTGCTTGTGAAACAGCATTGTGCTTTGGAGAAAGGTGCTAGTTATAGAGAAGAAGGTAGTATTATAAAGTAGGACCTAGCCCCCTCTAGATCTAAGAACTACCCTTCTTCAGACTCATATGGGGGAATCAGAAGATTAAAAGAAGAAGTTAAATGAAATTTTTATCTGATAGATGGAATCATGAAGTAGATGAAACTCGATGCTTGGAATTGACTAGGAACTCCGAAGCTGAATGAAGCTGAAGAGTAAAGCAGCCTTCTGTCAAATTGTGTCATGGTTCGAGATGTTCACTAGATAGGGAAGAAAATTATTTTCCATCTTCCAAGACCTGCGTATGTTTGCATTCTCAATATGCAGACTTAATACATAATATAAATTCTTCAATTTGCTGTATTGGTATAAATATTGTATTTAAAAACAGTGGATGTTTTACACTGAAAATTTCGTATCAAAGAAAATTATTTATAATTGTAGTTAAATAAAGCAGGTTAGCATCTGGAGAGTAGTTATAGCTTAATAGTGCAAGTGGACCAGTAGCTAAAATAAAATAAGAGTTATAGGCTTTATAGCTATCTTGGCTAAAATATGTCTCAGCCTTGCAAACTTGACTATGATTTTATATATGTAGTATGGTTTTGGTAGGTCACAAATTGTCACATTATTGTTTTATATTTACAGTGACTGTTTGTTTTTTCCATTTAGATTTATGGAGAGAATTCTTCTTGTGCAGGAAGAGCATTGAGGAATATTATTATTGTTCAAGCAGCTGACCTGATAAAGGACAGAGTGAACCTCAAGGGGTTTTACAGGTAACACAGTTCTCTAACACCTTGTCAGAAATTCGCTGTGAGAAAAAGAACAACCTGTGTTAAAATTGTAACTTTGATCAAAGAGAGGTGCACAATATTAGTAGTAGGAGGGTTTGTTCTGTTGAAGAAGATGGTGGTGACTTTTCATTAAACTCAGTCATGCATTTGTTTACAGTTAGACTCCTGTTCTGAGATTAGGGTATGGAATTTCCAGCCCCAAGTGTGGATGAGCTCCTAACACAGTCTCCGCTCTGCTTCCTCTGAGATGTGATATATTGCAGGGGGTGAGGGAATGGTGCTACATTAGGGACTTTAATAAATATAGGTTCCCTCTTTACGGACCTTATTGAGGCCCTGAAAGGGATGGCAGGTGTCCACCTTGACAGAGGTATGAGAGTAAACAGGTGGGTAAATGGCCCGTTTTAAAGTACAGCTAGATCAAGGCATGGTCACTTTGAAAACTTGATGCGCATGTTTTCATTTTATGGAACTGTTTAAAGAAAAAAACCAAAAGTAATTTATTAGCCTTTTGTTTTGCCAGATAAAGACATTAAGCCACACCAAATGATGCCAAAACTATGAAAGAAAACAAAAAGAAAAACCACTACCCTTTATCACTATTCTGTTTCAAAGAAATGACCTGTAACACCCATCAAGAATAGGAAGAATACTCAGAATTCATGACACTAAAAAGTAGGAAGTTCTCAGAATAAAGGATATTCCTTTATGTTAAATAAACGTAGCTTTATGATAAATTCATTATAATTTTCCTATTTTTTTCTGTTTGCTGCAGATGGAAAAAATTTTATCTTGGCTTGGGTTTTTGGGATAGTAATTCCCAGACTGTTGGAGTAAGACAACCTCCTTTGTACTGAGGCATAATTTTGGTATAGTAAAATGCACAAATCTTAAGTGTACAACTTGAGCTTTTATTTATTACACGCCTGTGTAATCGTGATCCATTTAGTCACTATTCAGATATAATGGATTTTCATACCTCAGAAAATTTCATACCTTTATGCCTCTTTTCAGTCAGTAACCATTTCCTGCAACCACTTTTTAACATCACAGGCTTGACAGAATCTATATTCTTTTGAGCCATTAATTGAGCAAAGGTGGAAGTGTGAAGTGCAGGGAGAAACCACAGTGAGTTAACACTTTAAGCATATTTAATCAATCGCATTAGCATTTACATAGGTTTTGAAAACTATGCCACAGGCTAGACATGCCTATTCTGTTTACAAACAACGCTTTTGTGTGTATAGATTTGTGGAGCTTTCTAAAAAGCTCCAAGATCCACCCTTTTCCTCCCATAAGGGGTTCATAGCCCAACGTCTGAGAACCACAAGGTTAGAGCCCAGACCAAATAGGACAGAGAGTAAAAGGGCTGTGGTGGTGGGACGACTTCACATAGAAACTCACTTTAATACAAATTCCATTTGACCCAGCAATCCCATTACTGGGTATATATCCAAAGGATTATAAATCTTTCTACTATAAGGACACATGCATACGAATGTTCATTGCAGCACAATTTACAATAGCAAAGACCTGGAACCAACCTAAATGCCCATCGATGATAGACTGGACAGGGAAAATGTGGCACATATACACCATGGAATATTATGCAGCCATCAAAAACGATGAGTTTGTGTCCTTTGTAGGGACATGGATGAACATGGAAACCAACATTCTTAGGAAATTGACACAAGAACAGAAAATCAAACACCGCATGTTCTCACTCATAGGTGGGTGTTGAACAGTGAGAACACATGGACACAGAGAGGGGAGCATCACACACTGGGGTCTGTTGGGGGGAAGTAGGGAGGAACAGTGGGGGTGGGGAGTTGGGGAGAGATATCACGGGGAGAAATGCCAAGTATAGGTGATGGGGAGGAAGGCAGCAAATCACACTGCCACATGTGTACCTATGCAACAATCTTGCATGTTCCTCACATGTACCCCAAAACCTAAAATGCAATTAAAAAAATAGGTGATGGCATCACCTCTAGAAACATCTGACTTCTTTTTTAAAAAAATAAATTTATAGGTATAAGTCTTTGAGTATAGTCATGAGCAAGCTCACAGGATTTTATTTACATCAGGCCATGTGTAAGATCGATCATTATTCTCATTTTTTCCCCTTTATTGTTTCTCCATAGATAGAGATTGAAAAAGGATTGGGAGATGCACGTTAATCAGGTTCATGGAAAAAGAGCCATCTATCCAAATTAGAACAGATTTAGGATTTGATGGGAAGAGAATAGGGGGAGAGCATGTGTTTTCCTGTGATCCAGCCGGAACCAGCATTCTTTTATAATCTAAGGATTGGTTAATATTCTGGGTTTAAACATGAAGTGCTCATGTGATTGCCTAGGGATGAATAATTTTCATTTGTCTGGTAGTAAATTGAGGTAAAGTCTTCCCCATATAACACATGAGAACTCATTTTTAAAACTGAAATGTTTTTTATTCACTTTGTACTGTAGGAAGAATCACATTGGTTTCTGAGACTCTTTCTTTTGCACAATAAGTCACTAATACCATCACCTGATTTAGATTTAAGATTCACATCTGCATTACTCTGAATTAATTGCTAAAAATCTAACTAGAGACAGGAGGAAGCTAAGAGAAATCAAATGTTCAGCTTCAGAGATTGGGTAAATTCCTGCTTTGTTAAGCAGTCATGTGGGTTTTGAGTGAATCACTCCCATATCACAATGTTCCTACCTAATATTGAAACTGGAGTTAGATCTGCATGTATTTGGAGCAGTTTCTGGATTGAGTGCAAGACTGAAAATACACTGCGGGTAGGAACTGCTCTCTGTGTTTAGATTGCTCTGTTCCAACCATCTCTGTTTTCTTTCTCACTGCTCTCCCCTAAGTCCTGTAGATTTAGGTATTTTGACCAGATTTTGTAGGCGTGGGGACAAGGCGATAATTGCAGAGGCAATGCTGCCTCATTTTGTGTGCTTTGGTGATGTTAGTGATAGTGTTTACTCTTACCCCTAATGTTTGCCCTGGGGTAGGTGGATCCTTATAAGTGATTTAAAACATAACTTGATAAAGTCAGTGGGGGGAATAGAAAGGGATCATGTGCAACAGAAACAGTAGCTTGCTGTGAGAGTGGGGCTCAGTTTTTAATTAATATTGTCATGACAATACTGTGTTCTAGCATATTGAGTCAGAGCCTGCCTCCCCAAAACAGAGTAAACTCTTCCCAATGAAAAGGGGAAGCTGGGAGATTGGGGCTTTGTTGTTACCAGCATCACCTGAGAGTGTGTTAGGAATGCAGAATCTGGCCGGATGTAGTGGCTCACGCCTGTAATCCCAACACTTTGGGAGGCCAAGGTGGGTCGATCACCCGAGGTTAGGAGTTCAAGACCAGCCTGGCCAACATGGTGAAACCCTGGCTCTACTAAGAATACAAAAATTAGCTGAGCATGGTGGCAGGTGTCTGTAATCCCAGCTACTGGAAGGCTGAGTCAGGAGAATCACCTGAACCTGGGAAGCAGAGTTTGCAGTGAGCCGAGATCATGCCATTGCACTCAGGCCTGGGTGACAAGAGTGAAACTCAGTCTCAAAAAAAAAAGGAATGTGGAATCATAGGTGCCACCCAGTCTTACCATTTCAGAATCTATACTTTAACAAAATCACCCAGGTGACTCCTAAGCAGAGTTTTGAGAAGCCCTGTTCTAAGAAGCTTCATCCTTATCACCTGTGAACAAACAAGCAGCTGTGTCCATCTGGCCACCGTTAGAATTTGACAGTTTCATTTGTTTAGTAAATGTTTTATTGTGTGCTTTCATAGTCCAGGTAATGTCAGACACTCAGAACAGGCTTAGGAGCTGCATTGTTTTGAGAATATGAATTAAGGTGATACAGTAGTTAATCCATGAGATAAAAGTGCTTTTAAAAGCCCTGAGATGCTGGCTAATTGGCAGAGGTGTTGAGGAATTAATTAGTTAATTAACTCTTTGAACCTTTAACATGAAAGGTATCCTATAGAATTAGAAGTTAATCTTGACTGTTTGGTCTAATTGCCTGTTTTGTTGCCATCTGTTTTCTCATTTTCTCTCAAAAAACATCCATATATTTCACTGTTAATCTTTATGAGGGCTTATGCTAACATGCATCTGAACATGTCTAGAATTGGCCTAATTGCCTTAGAGTGTCTTTCAAATAGTGACACTTTACCAAATATATTCTAGCTTTTGATGAAAAGTTAGGATATTTCATCAAATATATCAGCAGAAAAGTTTACTACTTTATTTTTCTTCAAGTGCAGAAAATGTAGCACCTATGACAGTTCATATTGTTGGTTATGGAGTGATTCTAGGGTATTTGTAACTACGCTAATCAAAAGAGACAGCAGAATAAGCAATATTTTTCTACTTAAGAATACAAATACATGTTGGCATCTCTTGGTCCTTCAGTAGTGCATATAAAGATAGTTATTATATGATACATTATTTTTAAAAAACATTTTGGCCAGGTGCATGGCTCACACCTGTAATCCCAGCAGTTTGGGCAGCTGAGACGGGTGGATCACTTGAGCTCAGGAATTTGAGACCATCCTAGGTAGGCAACATGGCAAAACCCAGTCTCTACATAAAACAAAAATTAGCCAGTGGTGAGCACCTGTAGTCCCAGCTACTCAGGAGGCTTTGGTGAGAGGATCACTCAAGTCTAGCATGCAGAGCTTGACCCTGGGTGACAGAGCAAGACCCTGTCTCAAAAAAATATTTTTTTCATGATCTTTTCTCATAAAGGAAGGTGAAATTTGATGAAATTTCTGCAAATGACAAAACATTTCAGAATTTTTTTTTGTTTTCCCATGAGGCTCATACATATTTGAAAAATAGGCATGATGAAGCTGCCTGTGATACCCGGGTTATGACTTTTTAAAAAAATATAGCTGTGGCCAGGTGCAGTGGCTCAAGCCTGTAATCCCAGCACTTTGGGAGGCCGAGGCGGGTGGATCACAAGGTCAAGATATCAAGACCATCCTGGTCAACATGGTGAAACCCCATCTCTACTAAAAATAAAAAAAAATTAGCTGGGCATGGTGGTGCATGCCTGTAATCCCAGCTACTCAGGAGGCTGAGGCAGGAGAACTGCCTGAACCCAGGAGGCGGAGGTTGCTGTGAGCCAAGATAGCGCCATTGCACTCCAGCCTGGGTAGCAAGAGCGGAACTCTGTCTCAAAAAAAAAAAAAAAAAAAAAAAAAAAATATATATATATATATATATATATATAGTTGTATGTTTCAAGACAGATTACAAAGATAATTTTTGATGCGTAGTTATAGTGGAATCCAACACATATGGGTTTACAGTTAGGTGACCTAGGCTACTTAGCTAGTTATATTGATTATATTAAAAAGATAAACAATCAAATTTATTGTTATTTGAGTAATTTTAGTGTTCAATCTTTGTTTGAAGAGTAGCAAACAAAACTCTGTACCACTGACTATAGTCCCAATTTTGTCTAATCTTGGAATTATTTTGTTCTCAAAAGGAATAGATAAAAATCTATAAAAGGTTGAACCAAAGTTTATCACCACCACCTTGAGGTATGTAGTTTACCAAGGTAAAAGCATTATCTTTATATAAAAGGCTGCTGAATTTATTCCTTCATTTTTCAAACAAATATATTTTGTGAACTTACTATGTATCATGGACTGTTCTAATCGTTGGGATTTAATAGTGAGTTATATAAAGTCCCTGCTCTCCTGAAAATTATTCGCTAGTGGGAGGAGCAGATACTGTTCATTTGTAAAGACGTATGCTTACTAAATGTTATGCGATTTGATGAAAAAATAGAGGAGAATTTGACTCGTTTCCCTAAGGAAGTGGTATTTGAGCATTAATCTGAAAGATGAATAAAAGGTATATGCCATTTATTCTTGGGTTGCTTGTTTAAAAAAAGCAAGCACATGGAAGATATTATTTATCTTTTTTTTTGGCAAATGAGTGTCAGCAATATCTTACTGTGAATGGCTTTGCTTTTGTTCAGGAGGAGCTGCGTTGGGTCAGAACTGGTAGACTGGCTTCTAGAACACTGTCCTTTTGTCCAGTGCAGATCTATGGCCATAGGAGTCTGGCAGCTCCTACTGGACATGGGAATTATGTTATCAGGTTAGTATTATGTCTTGAAGGCATAGCATCATTATTTTATTAAGCTATCAGATGAAAATACACTTGATTTTCTAGAGGATGTTACAGTCTGGATGGAAATATTTTTGAAGATAAGTATTTGTATTCTCTCTTATTTTCTAAGTGACAGGTCATCCTTTGATTCACTTATTTCTGTTACACTTCTTGTAAAAATTATTAGGTACTTGCTGATTCATAGACTGATAATACCTCTAAGAGTCATTCCTCTAACTCCTTTCTTCTGAAATCAATATGCTGTTTACACACTTTTTCAAAATCAGTGACATCTTTAGTTGCTGTAAGTGTGTGATTTATCTTGTAGTTAGGATAATCATCAGAAACTGATTTTATGAGTGGGATGTGTATGCCATTTTAATTGGCTAAGTAATCAAGAACACGTAGAGATATGACCTATGAAAATTAGCTGTTTAAACAGAACAGAAAATAGATGTTAACTGGGAACTAAACAGATGACGGATATCTCTTTTCTTAGTTGAGCCCAGAGAACTGAAGGATTAGAAACTGAGCAATCTGGATTCTTTATTTAGCTCCATCTCTCAGCTGCTAGTTGGTCACTGAAAAGCCCTTTTTTCCTATTGGTAATAAATATCAAGGGCATACCCCTGGTCCTGTTGTGAAAGAATGGTACAGACAGGGACATGGGTCTAATCTTCTTACATAGTCAGTAATACCCAGCACCTAATACTCTTATTTATAAAATCGGTTAACTACCTTTGAGGAATGGAGGCATTATTAGCATACTTGATAGTTACAGGGTTTTGATTAGTAAAACGTTTTGTACTAATGCGTTTTTGAAAAATCTCTAGCTCCTGATTCCTTTAAAACAGGGTTTCCCCACCTTGGTAGTATTGACATTTGGGTTAGATAATTCTTTGTTGTGAAGGGCTGTCCTGTGCATTATAGGATTTTTAGCAGCATCCCTTTCTTCCCTTCAATACCAGTAGCACCCTGCCCAGTGAATGTGACAACCAAAAATGTCTAGACATTACCACACGTCCCCTGGGGGAGGCACAGTCACCCTTGGTTGAGAACCATTGATCTAAAACTTGCCATTGTGTTGTATGTGTGTATCACTAAAGTAATTAAATATACTAATTTGCTTTGGGGCACTAAAAAAGATTTCTCCTCATCCTCCTTGAATTACTATTGATTTTATCTGCACCTGTCTCTGAAGCAGAAAAAAATATACATGTGAATAAGCTGGCCAAAGCTTCGAGTAGTAAAAATAGACTAGCCAGTAAGTCCTTTCCAATTCAATGGGATTATAAACATAAATGACCTTAGAATGTATAATTATAGACTTAACCCTGATTTCTCCCTAATAATTGTTAGGGCTTTCAGTTTATCATTTGAATTATTACTCTCTGAGTAATATCCTTTAAAAAACTGATCTGTACATTTTTTTGTTTCAAACAGTGGACCAGCATCTATACTTCCAAGATACTTACGTTTTCTACCAGTTTTCCTCTGATGAATGTAGCTACTTGTACTGTGAATTTGAAAGAGAAGAAGAATGGCAAAACGGTGTCAAGCTTTTATTGCAACTTGTGCCTCTCATTCCTTCTAGAGCTGGCATCTGTGAACTGTAAGTAGTTGCTCTCTTGTGCCATTGTATTCTTACACAGACAACATTTATCATGTCCAGGGACTATATTCTGCTCTCTAAGATCACTATCTCATTTAAGAGGGAGTTGCTATCCCCATTTTTCAGATGCACATTTAGAAAGATAAAATAAATTGTGGAAAATTCAATCCAGCTAATAAATAGCTGGTATTCAAATCCCAGAAGTCCATGCCTCACCAGCTGTACCATGCAGCTTCTAAATTATCATTATCATAGGGGTAGGTGATCTAAATTCGGATAAAACATATGATTGGGCTTAAGTTGAAATAAAATAATAACTCCATCCTATTTGCTATCCAAGTCGTGACTTTCCTAAGAAAGAGCTCAACAGAATGTTTCTGAAAATAATTTAGAAGCAACATTTGGCAAATTAAAACACGTGAATCATTATCACATGAAGATACTGAATCACTATATGATTAAAATGAATTAAAATTAATTAGGGAAGGCTTGGGAACAGGACTTGAGTCATGATACAAAAATTCATAGTTCTAGAATAAGCTATCACCTTGGATAAACAAAGGCATGTCAGAATGCCTTTGTTTATCCAAGGTGATAGCTTATTTTAGAATTATGAATTATGAGTAATGGATTAAAATTTCAGTTAAAAATTTTTACATATACAGAGCACTTCTGTTTCCAGAATATTTTCCCATTGTTGACTCTTTCAGTTCTGGGATTTTAGCAGACCCAACAGTAAGGTGTTTATGTCATAGATAAGAAAGTAGGTTCAGAGAGAAATACCTGTACAAACATAACAAGGCTAACTCTTACTAGTTAAAAAATGACAATTGTTAAGAAGGAGGCGGAGCAAGATGAGGGAATAGAAGGCTCCACCAGTTGTCCCCCAGGCAAGGACACTAATTCAGCAACTGTCTACACAGAAAAAAACACCCTCACAAGAACCAAAAATCTGCTGTGGCTCATGCCTGTAATCCCAGCACTTTGGGAGGCCAAGGCGGGTGGATCACAATGTATGGAATTTGAGACCAGCCTGATCAACATAGTGAAACCCCATTTCTACTAAAAATACAAAAATTAACTGGACATTGTGGCACACACCTGTAATCCCAGCTACTCAAAAGGCTGGGGCAGGAGAATTGCTTTAACTCAGGAGGCGGAGGTTGCAGTAAGCTGAGATTGTGCCACTGCACTCCAGCATGGGTGACAGAGCAAGACTCCATCTCAGAAAAAAAAAATGTGGTGAGCACTCATAATACCTGGTTTTAGTTCCATATTGCTGAAAGGAGCACTGAAGAGATGGAATAAACAGTCCTCCTAAATCACTGACACCACCTCACCCCCACCATTTACACCAGCATTTGCAATAGTCACAAATAAAATTAAATACCTAGAAACTAACCAAAGAAGTGAAAGATTTCTATAATGAAAATTGTAAAACACTGATGTAAATTGTAAAAATACTTCATGTTCATGGATTAGAGGAATCGATATTGTTAAAATGTCCATACTATCCAAAGCAATCTACAGATTCAGTGCAATCCCAATCAAAATACCAATGGCATTCTTTCCAGAAATAGAAAAAAGAAATCTTAGTTTATGAGAAACCACAAAAGACCCGGACTAGCCAAGGCTACCTAAGCAAAAACAACAAAACTGGAGGAATCACTTTACTGACTTCAAATTATGCTACAGAACTATAGTAACCAAAACAGCATGGTAATTATATGAAAACAAACACATAGACCAATGGAACAGAATGGAGAACCAAGAAACACCCACACACCTACAAGGAACTCATTTTCAACAAGGTGCCAAGACATACACTGGGGAAAACAGTCTCCTTAATAAATGGTGCTGGGAAAACTGGCTATCCATATGCAGAAGAATGAAATTTGAGTCCTATCTCTTGCCATATATAAAAAACTAATCAAAATAGATTAAAGACTTTTAGAGCTCAAACTATGAAACTACTAGATTGGAGGAAATTTTCAGAAAATTGATCTGGGTAAAAATTTCTTGAGCAACACTCAGCAAGCACAGGCAACCAATGCAAAAATGGACAAATGAGATCACGTCAAGTTAAAAATCTTCCTGCACAGGAAGGATACGGTGAACAGACTGAAGAGAAAACCCACAGAATGGGAGAAAATATTTGCAAGTTACCCATCTAGCAAGGGATTAATAGCCATAATATATGAAGAACTCAACTCTATAGGAAAAAATCTAATGATCTCATTTAAAAATGGGCAAAAGATCTGAATAGATATTTCTCAAAAAAGGACATACAATGACAAACAGGTTTATGAAAAGGTGCTTAACACCACTGATCATCAGAGAAATGCAAATCAAAACTACAGTGAGATATCATTTCACCCCAGTTAAAATGGCCTATATTGAAAAGACAGTGGCTTATGTTCAAAAGACAGCAATAACGAATGCTGGGGAGGATGTGGAGAAAAGGGAACCCTTGATCACTGTTGGTGGGAATGTAAATTAGTACAACCACTATGGAGAATGGTTTGAAGTTTCTCAGAAAAGTAAAAATTGAACTACCGTAGTATCCAACAATCCCACTGCTGGGTATATGCCTGAAAGAAAGGTTATATATTAAAAAGATACCTGCACTCCTATATTTATTGCATCACTGTCAACAATAGTTAAGATTTGGAAGCAACCTCAGTGTCCATTAATAGATGAATGAATAAAGAAAATGTGGTACATGTTCACAGTGGAGTGCTATTCAGCCATAAAAAAGAATGAGAGCCAGTCATTTGCAGCAACATGGTTGGAAGTGCGGGGCATTATGTTGAATGACATAAGCCAGGCACAGAAAGACAAACCTTGCATGTTCTTTTTTTTTTTTTTTTTTTAATGAAACAAAACTAACTTTGGTGTTTGGGGATACCTGTCTATAGCATTAGGGGTTGCATGTTTTCTTTGTAAACAAGTCTAGGACTTATACAAAAGCCTCCTAGACTTGTATACAAGTTTTAGATATCCTTCCTAAGCACATTCACAACCCCCTCTCTGTATACTATTATAAAGTCTACGAGGCTTTTGTTTTGTTTGTTTGTTTTTTTTAATATAAGGAAGTAATAGGGGTGTAAGGTTGAAAAATGACATTTAGGTCATATCCCAAAGAGTCTTAAATTGCAAGCCCCAAAATTGGCCTTTCTCTCTTTTTTTTTCTTTAGAGAAGGAAAGAAAAAAAAAGGAGTTAAGGAGAGGAAGAAAGAGGAAGAAAAAGAGGGAGAGAGAATGGAAATGTTGCTTTATTCTAAAAATGGGTATTAATAATGGCCGATCAATATTTTATTTAAACCTATGAGTAGGTGTGATGTGGTATTGACAAGAATGTGTATTTTGTATATTTAAAGTGGAGAGCTCCATTAATATTTAATTATGTTTACTTGTTCTGGATCTGATTTCAAGTCCTAGATATCCTTATTAATTTTCTGTCTTGTTGAGTCTAAATCTCTTTATAGGTCTTATGTATCTGGGTGTTAGGATAGTTAGCTCTTATTGTTGTATTGATCCTTTTACCACTATATCTTTGTTGCTTTAAAATCTATTTTATCAGATGCAAGAATTGCAACTCCTGCTTTCTATTTATTTATTTATTTAATTTTGCTCTCCATTTAGTTGGTTAATCTCCATCCATTTATTTTGAGTCTTTGTGTATCTTTGCATATGAAATGGGTCTGGATGTAGCATACCGTTGGGTTTTGGCTGTATCTTTTGATTGAGGGATTTAGTCGATTTAAATTTAGGATTACTGCCATTTGATGTTAACTGGCTGTTTTATTCATTTGTTGATGTAAATTCTTCTTTATGTTGATGCTCTTTACTTTTTGGTATATTTTTAAAAAGGCTAATACTGGTTGTTTCTATGTGTAATGCTTCTTTCAGAAGCTCTTGTAAAGCAGGCCTGGTGGTAATAAAATCTCTGAGTACTTGCTTGTTCATAAAAGATTTTATTTTTCCTTCAGTTGTGAAGCTTAGTTTGGCAGGATATGAAATTCTGGGCTGAAAGTTCTGTTCTTTAAGGATGTTGAATATTGGCCCCCACTCTCTTCTGGCTTGTAGGGTTTCTGCTGAGAGATCTGCTATAAGTCTGATAGGCTTCCCTTTGTGGGTAACCTGGCCTTTCTCTCTGGCTGCCCTTAATATTTTCTCCTTCGTTTCAACCCTGGTGAATCTAACGATTATGTGCCTTGGGGTTGCTCTTCTTGAGGAATATCTTTGTGGTGTTCTCTGTATTACCTGGAGTTGAATATTGTCCTGCCTTGCTAGGTTGGGAAAGTTTTCCTGAATAATATCCTGAAGAGTATTTTCCAGCTTGGATTCATTCTCTCTGTCGCATTCAGGTACACCTATCAAACATAAATTAGGTCTTTTCACATAGTCCCATATTTCTTGGAGACTTTGCTCATTCCTTTTTATCCTTTTTTCTCTATTCTTATCTTCTTGTTTTATTTCATTAGGTTGGTCTTCGAACTCTAATATCCTTTCTTCTGCTTGATCAATTCGAGTGTTTAAACCTGTGCATACTTCTCGGCATTCCCATATTGTATTCTTCAGTTCCATTAATTCACTTATATTCCTCTCTAAATTGTCTATTCTCATTAGGATTTCATCAAACCTTTTTTTCAAAGTTCTTAGTTTCTTTACATTGGGCTACAACATGTTCTTTTAACTCACAGAAGTTTCTTATTATCCACCTTCTGAAGCCTGATTCTGTTAATGGAATGCACTTGTTCTCCATTAAGCCTTGTTCCCTTGTTGGTGAGGAACTGTGATCCTCTTTAGAGGGAGAGGCATTCTGATTTTGAGTATTCTCAGCCTTTTTATGCTGGTTTCTTTCCATCATTGTAAATTTATCCACCTGTCGTCTTTGTAATTACCAACTTTCAAATTAGGTCTCTGAGTGGATGTCCAAGTTGTTAATTCCCAGGGCTGAAATATGAGCAACCCCCTGCGCCAGCCAAAACAGTGGCATTAAGACTGATGGTGCTTTTCTGCCCGGGAATCTCCAGTCTGGCTTCCTTCTTGAGTCTGTAATAGGCGACTGTGCCTTCCCGGAGCTCCAAATGTCAGTCAGAAGGGGAACCAGTCCCATTTACTCTGCACCAAGAGCTGCCGCGCCGAGGTGCGGCAAAACCACCGTGCCAGCCACAAGAGTCGCGCTGGCAACCCATGGGGCTCCTCCACTGGGAATCTTCTGGTCTGTGAACAACAAAAATTTGTCTGAAAGTGTGGCGTCCTCTCGTTCTCTGAGCTTTCACTGGGAGCTGCAATCCCGAGATGTTAGTGATCAGCCATCTTGGATCGTTCTCCGCATGTTCTTATTTGTGGGATTTAAAATGAAAACAGTTGAACTCATGAACACAGTAGAAGGATGGTTACCAGAGTTTAGGAGGGGTAATTGGAGGTTAGTGAGGAAGTGGGGATGGTTAATAGGTACCAAAAAATAGTTAAAAAGAATGAATAAAACCTACTCTTTGATAGCCCAGCATGGTGACTATAGTCAATAATAACCTAACTGTACATTTTTAAATAGCTTAAAGAGTGCAATTGGATTTTTTTGTAAATCAAAGGATAAATGTTTGAGAAGATAGGTACCCCATTCTCCATGAGGTGCTTATTTCACACTGTATGCCTATATCATAACATCTCATGTATCCCACAAATATATACACCTACTATTTACCCAGAAAAATAAAAAAAATAAAATGTAAGAGAAAAAAATAAATAAAATATTTTAAATGACAATGCTGAATAGTTAATATGGACTGTTTTTAGAAGAATAAATAAGCTTCAGAAATAATAATGAGACTGTGCTAATAGAAAGGTTGATTGTGGAAAATGTATTTTATATCAGGCACTGTGCTAAATGCTTTATATTCATTATTTTACTTTCAGAAGAATAAGACAGGTACCGTTATTATCTCTATTAAATAAATGAGGAAATTAGGCACAGAGATTGGGTAACCTGTCCAAGGTCACACAAGGGTTAAGTGGAATTTTGGTGTTTGAATCTGTGTGTGTCTGGCTCTAATGACTGTGCTTTTAACACCTGATATCATGTGTCCTTCCCCAGAAGTTATGGGGATCATTCTAGGACCCCTTTCTATAAAATTATAAACAGTCTCTATAAAAGTGCCAGACCAAGCTCTGGTGAAATGATTATGGATTTTCCATCACCACTATCTATAAAGGGCCTTGCAATGGTAAAGCAGGATTCAGATATCATTCAATTAGTCTGACTGTAGGAAATGTCCTTTATTGTGATATGCTCTTAATATAGGTTAGAAGTATCCTGAGAAAATCAAGGAGCAATTCAATAAACTTTTACAAGCTTCCTAAAAAGGAGTGGTATGTTTTTAAACCAGACATGGCTGTGGCTGGCTGTGACTGTTTGGGACTGGCGTTCTGTAGCAGCTTCTCTCAACCCTCCTGACCTGCACACAAGATGGAGCTGTGCATAACCCTATGGGCATGCCCAGCTTCACAGGGGTATAAGGGCTGTTGAAATAAACTTGCAAGCTGTCCTCATGATTCAACTCCACTTCCTTCTCCCCCACTCGGAAAGTAAATTGGAATGCCAGTGAAATGACCTTGTTATAGAGAAACCAAGAGTCTATTTTAATTTCTAAAAATGAAAAGTTTTAAAATTTGCATCCTAATATTAACTCCAGATTACTTAGTCTTTTGTCACACTAATCACTATAAACACAAATTGTAGGCTCTGGACTTGAGAATTGCTATAGCATGCCATGTTTATCAGCAAGTTTTTTCTGTTGGTGTGAATGTGTGCATTTGGGAGCAGTAACTGACTCTTGCAGAAATATTGTCATTGGGGACCTATGGGCCTGTGTGTTCTAAAGTAATAAATATATAAAGATGAAATCATTGAACCATTGCAGGTCTCTTCTAGAGAGAGACAGTATATACCTTTTTTTTTTCTGTACTAGAATTACAAGCCAACGTTTATGTTATGGTAGAATGCTTTTGGTCTAATTTTGGAAAGCTAAGCTTTGGCTTATCTAGACTTGGAATAAACTATGATCAGAGAAAAGATGTCCATGGACATTGTCCTCATTCAGTTGCATTATCACAATACTTCCTATGGTTGCACATGATCCTATCCTATTCTTTTCATCCCCAGCCCACACCTCTTTACTTCCTCATGCCAGTGTGATACTCTTGCTCTTTCCTCTGCCCTTCTTGCCTTTTTCCAGTCAAATGCTTTTCTTTCTTTCTTTCTTTCTTTCTTTCTTTCTTTCTTTCTTTCTTTCTTTCTTTCTTTCTTTCTTTCTAGACAGAGTCTTGCTCTGTCACTCAGGCTAGAGTGCAGTGGCACAATCTCAGCTTACTGTAATCAAAACCTCCGTAGTTCAAGCGATTCTCCTGTCTCAGCTTCCCATATAGCTCGGATTGCAGGCCTATGCCATCACGCCCAGCTTTTTTTTTTTTTTTTTTGTATTTTTAGTAGAGATGGGGTTTTACCATGTTGGCCAGGCTGGTCTCACACTCCTGACCTCAAGTGATCCACCTGCCTTGGACTCCCAAAGTGCTAGGATTACAGGTGTGAGCCACCACACCCAGCCTTTTGTAGTCAAATTCTATCCATCCCTCAGAGGGAAGACCAAGTCCTGTCTTGACCACAAAACTTCCCTGCTGTCTCCATGTTGATACTGCTTTCGGTAACTTAGTGAGCTTGCATTTCATGTTAAAAACAATTCCATGCTTCCATGTCACTCTTAGTTCTATGTTGCTTCATTTTTATTTTATTCAAGTGCCCTGTTGATTCTTACTCTGTCCATTCATGTGTTGAAAACTCAATTTTGTGTGTGTTTTAATAATCTTTTTGATATTTAAAGGCTACTGATATCTACCTGTGTGAGCCTATCTACATTAGGCCCCTCTAATTTGCTATCTTCTAAGTGTCTTCAAAATAATTCAAGGAAACTGTTTAATGTCTCTATGTAAACACAGTTTTGTTCTATACAAATGCATTTCTAAAAATAAGAAAGGAATGGAGATTTTTCTCATTTAAAAAAGAATCTTTAAAGCAGGGGGTGAAATGAAGCTGCTACAAGCTACTTTGAAGAAACAGAATTTCTATTTTATACAAAATAACTTTTATACCCAAACTGAATAGATAATTAGAAAAAAAAAGTGACTGAATTTGTTGTCAAGGGTACTATCTCTGGAGAAAAAAAGAACAGTCATGATATCTCCGTCCAACAGAGAGCCAAATCAAGTTACCCAGAATGTACGGTTTCTAACTTTTATTTTAAGCAGAGAGTCGGGGAAGAATCAGTGAGGAATGATGAAATAACAGTGTAGGAAAAGGCAGCCTAATAATTCCCTTGGGACTAGTAAGGTGCTTTGGGCCTTTAGGCTGTGAGGGAACTTGACAATTTTAATTCAGCTGTGGTTATAGCAGCTCCCAGCTTGCTAGGGGTGCGAGTGGGTAGGGCTTTGAATAGACAAACTCGATGAAGCTCGAATGCATAAAACTGTATCCTACCACTTACACAACAGTTAACATTTATGCTGTGATTAAGACAGGACTGCTAAAATGTAACTCATATTACACTCAAATATGGAAAGAAAATGTAGCTTCTTTGTTTTTCTCTAAGTGATGTGATGTTTGTCTATATGAACCTCCATCCTGCTGAATGGCCAGGAAAAGGGAAGCAGGGAAGAAGCATCCTTTAGTAAAATTATTCTAATATAGGAATTTAAAACATCTCTCTATTTAACTTTTTAGTGTCCTTTAGTAAAAGAGGCCAGTATTTGTATGTCTCCCTGTTTCTCAAGGTAGCCTCTGCAGGTACTTGGCGAGTGGCCTTGGCACCTTGACCTTGGCAGGGGAGGACAGGGAGAGGCTCTCCTGTCAGAGTAGGCATTTTTCCATCCTCACTGGTCTTCTGAGTGGATGGGCAGCCAGCCCCCTTGTGCCCCTGAAGTATAACTGTTCTTGGCATGCTGTTGGTGTTTGCCGTTGGAGCATGGGACTGGTGTACGTTGGGTATCTGTCTCAGCTTGATTAATGCCTGGTGATCCCACCTGGCTGATTGGCCTTCCTAGAGGTCCCACCTGGCTGATTGGCATTGCTGATGCTCCTGAGGTCTGGCTGTGGCTCCCATAGACACCTTGTTCAGCCACATGGCTTCTGCTGAAACAGCCACCTCTCCATCCTGACTGGCTAATGTTACTGTGATGAAAAGATTTTGTCAAACATGTTGCCTATCGCCACTTGGTTGACACTTCTGAAAAGTCTACAAATTTATCTTTATACATATTTGTATTCAAGAGGGATTTACAAGATCATTGAATTTACTCCTATTAATGTTTAGGTGAGGAAGAGGAACAGGGAGCAAAGTGTCTGGGAAAAGACAACCACTTGTCACCAGTACTCTGCAGAGTGACTTATGCACCAGTCATCTACTGATCTTAAGCTTTGTGTGAAGTACTGTGTTTGGCCCTGTGAAGGATATGACAATGTGTAAATAATGTAAGGCCTTCAGCGACTAATGGGTTGAGCTCAGTTCATACAGATAATAAGCTGGGAAGTCATGTGCCACAAGTGGTACCTGGGAGCTTATCACAAAGGTTCTGAAGCTGTGGAGAAAAAAACAAAAATATTTTTTGAGAGATGAAAGTATTTTGTACAGGTCATTTCAAACTTCATAAAAAATCTGTAATTACTGTGTGGAATATTCAGCTCTTCCCAACTATTGAAAATTAGTTTTTATGGCTGGGTGTAGTGGCTTACACCTGTAATCCTAGCACTTTGGGAGGCCAAGGTGGGTGGATTGCCTGAGCTCAGGAATTCAAGGCCAGCCTGGAGAACATGGTGAAACCCCATCTCTACTAAAAATACCAAAAATTAGCCAGGCATGGCAGCGTGCACCTGTAATCCCAGCTACTTAGGAGGCTGAGACAGGAGAATCACTTGAACCTGGAGGCGGAGGTTGCAGTGAGCTGAGACCGCACTATTGAATTCCAGCTCAAAAAAAAAAAAGAAAATTAGTTTTTATTATGAGTTATTCCTGTCTTTTGTGTTTTATATGTTTTTATTATCTTATTACATTTAAGAATATAACTGATGTGCATATTTTCGGCCTGTCTACTCTTAATTTTTCCCCTTGCAAACCTTGACTTTTTGGCTTCTTGTTTATGAGATGTTAACTATGGCAAGATAATCATGAATTCCATTGAAGAGTCTTATGAAAAATAACTTACTGATGGAGCTGCAGGTTCAGGCCAAGATGTTATAAGTCTCCTACAGCCTATCTGTTGTATTGATTACAGCTGAACCCTCTAGATAAAATATAAACAGTAATTACCTGAGGCCTCTGAAAAGTAAATGAAAGCAAGCAGATTATGGAATGACATGAAACCTTGGGAAAGTGACCTACTAGGTGTGAGTTTTCCCTTTTTGTTGTTACTTTTATTTCGCAACTTTGCCTCAAAGGCAGAGGCCCCAGCTGTAGAGCGGTGGGTCAGTGGTGGCACAATTGTCAAAATCTCCAGTAGAAACCTCATCTTTCGGGCAAGAAGAATCAGGAAAATGGGCCCCTGTGGTTTTGAAGAATGTGGTTGGGTGGGGTGGGGTGGGTGGGGAAATTCTTGTCTTGATTCTCCTTTTTTCATATAGGTTTGTCCCAGGTTCAGAGCTCTGTGGTGGTGGTAGTGCAGGCAGACAATAGACAAGGAGAAACCCTGTTTGTTTTTGGTCAGAACCAGGCAGAGGGGACCCAGCTAGCCTGAGAGTGTAGGGGAATCCAGGAGAGGGGCGACCTACAGAAGGGATTCATTAATTTTGTATATAAACTACACAAATGTGAGTTCTCTCCTGAGCTGTACTTCTGTGGGACAGACCTAGGTGCTATAGAAAAGGCACTGAAAACTGAACTGCAGTTGGAATCATTGAGGCTGTATAGCATAGGCGAAGACTTCATGACTGAAACACTGAAAGCATTGGCAACAAAAGCCAAAATAGACAAATGAAATCTACTTAAACTTAAGGGTTTCTGCACAGCCAAAAATACTATCAATAGAGTGAACCAGAAACTAACAGAATAGGAAAAATTTTTTGCAATCTACCCATTTGACAAAGGGCTAATATCAGGAATCTGTGGAGAACATAAACAAATTTACAAGAAAAAAACAACCCCATCAAAAAGTGGGCGAAGGATACAAACAGACACTTTTTAAGAGAAAACATTTATGCAGCCAAGAAACATGTGAGAAAAAGCTCTTCATCATTAATCATTAGAGAAATGCAAATCAAAACCACATTGAGTTACCACCTCACACGAGTTAGAATGGCGATCATTAAAAAATCAGGAGGCAACAGATGCTGGAGAGGATGTGGAGAAATAGGAATGCTTTTACACTGTTGGTGGGAGTGCAAATTAGTTCAACTTTGTGGAAGACAGTGTGGCGATTCCTTAAGAATCTAGAAATAGAAATACCATTTGACCCAGGAATTCCATTACTGGGTATATACCCAAAGGATTATACATCATTCTACTATAAAGACACATGTACACATATGTTTGCTGCAGCACTGTTTGCAATAGCTAAGACTTGGATGCCCAAATGCCCATCAGTGATAGACTGGATCAAGAAAATGTGGCACATATACACAATGGAATACTATGCAGCCATAAAAAATGATGAGTTTCTTCTGATGAAACTGGAAACCATCATTCTCAGCAAACTGATGAGACACAAGAACAGGAAACCAAACATCGAAAGTTCTCACTCCCAAGTGGGTTTTGAACAATGAGAACACACAGACCCAGGGAGGGAAACATCACACACCAGGGCCTGGGGGTGGATAGAGGAGGAATAGCAGAGGGTGGAGGGTTTGGGGGATAGCATCAGGAGAAATACATAATGTAGATGACAGGGCGATGGATGCAGCAAACCACCACTATGGCATGTGTATACCTATGTAACAAACATGCACTACCGAGAACTTAAAGTATAATAAAAAAAAAATTAAAAAATTAAATGGCCAGGATACAATACAGATTTACTTGACACAAAATAACCAGGAAAATATGACCATTTGTCAAAGGAAATGTCAACCCTGGGATGACTCAGATATTGAAATTATTAGAGACTTGACAACAGCTATTTTAACTATGCTCCATTAGGTAAACAAATTTCAAATGAATAGAAAGATGGAAGTTCTTAGTCAAATAGAATATAAAAAATAAAGAACCAAATGTAGTTTTAGAACTGAAAAATATACCTGAAATTAAAAATGTGTTGAATTGGCTCAATAGCAAAATAGAGGTGACCTGAAGATAGATTATAAATTATCCAGTGTGCAGGAAAAGAAAAACAAAACATTGAAAAAGATGAATAGTCTTAGGGAGTTGGTGGACAGTATTGTAAAGTCTAATGCATGTTGGCATCCCAGGAGAGGACAAAGAGATGGTGCAGAAAAAAAAACATTTAAAGAAGTAATGGCCAAAAGCTTCCCAAATTCAGTGAGAAACAAATCTGTAGATTTAAGAGGTCCAGTGAACCCCAAACAGGAGCACTCAGAGAAACACACTCTTAGACACTTCATAAACAACTAAGAAACAAATAGTGAAAATATCTTAGAAGCAGCTAGACTAACATGAGACGTTACTTACAGGAGGAGTAATGATTTAAATGATAGTGGTTTTACTTTAGAAACCATGAAGGCCAGTGGTAAAGTGGTTAAAGACAGTGGATGAAAGTCTTTAAGATGGGGTGGGGTGAGAGAGAAAAGAACTGTCAATCCTCTACAATGAAATAGTCTTTTAAAAGGGAGGTGAAATAGACATTCTCAGATGAAGGAAAATTAACAGAATTTATTACTAGCTGACCTTTTTTAAAGAAATCTAAAGGAAAATATTCAGGTTGAATAGAAACAATATCAGAGGGAAAGTTGGAAATTTGGGAATTAAGGAAAAGCTATGTAAGTGGTAGATATTTAGATAAAAATCAAAGGCATTTTAATTTTAATTAAAAAATATATATGACTATTGAAAGGAAACATTTGGTAGGCTTTTCAGTGTTGTAGATGTAATACATCTTATGACTAACAAAAGATAATTGGGGAAGGATAAAGAGGCATATATAATAATTTATTTAAAGGTAAAATGATATTTATAAAATCTACTATTTGGAAATCAGCATTCTTTGAAGCAACTCATGGCTGAACAAGGAAGTCCCAAAGGAAATAGGGAATATTTAGTATAGATTGTACATTAAAACACAATATGCTCAAAATTGTGAGATGCAGCTAAAGCAATGCTTAGAGGAAAATCAATAGCTTTTAATGCTTATGTTAGGAAAAAATAAATGTCTTAGATCAATGATGAGGGCTTCCATCTCAGCAAGCTAGCCAAAGAAAAACAAACCCAAAACAAGCAGAAAGAAAGAATTAATAAAGATAACAAAAATCAATTTAAGTGAAAATAAATTAGAAAAAGCAACTAATGAAACTAAGTTGGTTCTTTGAAACAAAAAAAAGTACTAAATCTCTAACCAGACTGTTGAAGAAAACAAAAAGACATATTACCAATATCAGGAATTAAAGCAGGAATATCACTGCAGACTTACATTTGAAGGCTAACAAATGAATATTATGAACAACTATATGAGCATTAATTTGAAAACAGGTGGAATGGACAAATTCTTTGAAAGACATTAACTACCTATGGTCCTTCAAGAAGAATCTGAATAGAACGATGCACACTAAAGTAATTGAATTTGTAGTTGATAACCTTCAAACAAGGAAACTATGGGCTTACATGGATATACTGTCAGATTTAATCAAACATTTAAAAAATAAGTTATGTTATTTCTCCCAACCAAGTACTAACCAGGCCCAATCCTGCTTAGCTTCTGATGTGGGACAAGATCGGGCACTTTTAGGGTTGTATGGCCAGACAAATCATATCATTTCTATACAGTCTCTTCCAGAAAATTGAAGAGGAGTGACTGTTTCACATTCATTTTATGAGGCCAGCACTGTCATGACAAATTTCAGAGAAAGAAAACAACAGACTAATATGACTCATTAGTATAGACACAATCTTTCTCACATATAAAAATTATAAATACATTATGAAAAAGGGGAGTTTATCCCAGGAATACAAGAATGGCTCAACACTCAAAAATCATTCGATGTAATTCACCATATTCACAGACTAAAAGCAGAAAAATTATATGATAAATTTCATAGATGCAGAGAAAGAATTTGAGAAAATTTAATACCCATTCATGATAAAAATTCTCAGAAAATTAGAAATATAAGAGAACTTCCGCAATCTGATAAGACTTTGTATAAAACCCATAGCTTGCATCATACTTAATGGTGAGAGACTAAATCATTTCCTACTAAGACTGAGAACAAGGCTAATATATCTTCTCTTAGTAGCATCTCTTCCATTCCAGCCAGTGCAAAAAGTCAAGAAAAAGAAATAAAAGGCACATATTTGGAGGAAAACCGAAAGCCATCTCTCTTTGCAGACAATATAGTTATATACATAGAAAATCACAGGATAAATACTTTCTCTCTCTTCCACCATCACTGACCATGGTCGTCTAGCATCTTGTTCTGTCAGATTTTAAAGGTAGATGGAAGAGGTGGTTCGTTAAGGAGTCTAAGGATGATCAGTCTTATTTTATATTCAGTGCTGCTGGCTGGTCCTGTTCATTTCTTGATAAATTCAGTTTCCTAGAAAACTCTGTCACAATTGCTCCCCTCTTACCTCTTTTTCCTTGCTTTTTATTTCATTGAAAGGAACATTTTTAAAACCATCTTCCTCATTATTTTATTTACCAAATCTGTCAATCTGCCTGCATCTATATTGGTGGACTCTGTCTTTGCTCCTGATAAGAATGGATGCATTCTTATTTAAGGTCACTTCCCCTCACATTGTGTACTGATCCCATCTCTGCACCCCTACTCCAGGATCTCATTTCTGAATTCTCATTTTTTCCCTGCTTCGTCAGCTTTTTCCTCTCTACTGGATTGTTCTCTTCAGCATGTGTTGATATTTCCCTATGTCTCCCTCTAGCTGCTGCACAATGTCTCTGTTCCCTTTTACAGCAAAACTCTTCAAAAGATGTTTGTGGTTACTTTCTCTACCTCTTCTATTCTTTTCTGAATCTGCTCCATTCAGGCTTTCAACAGTACTATTCCACTGAAGTCAACCTTGTCAAGATTAGCAAAGTCTTCCATGTTGCCAAATGCAGTGGTTAATTTTTCAGTCCTCATCTTACTTGACATGTCAGCAGCATTGGCACAATTGATCATGTCCTCCTAGGAGCAGTTTTTCCAACTGTCCCCTGGGATAACATCTCTTGGTTCTTCTGCCTTGCCAGCTGCTGCTTTTAAGGCTCCTTTGCTAATTCTTCCTTTTCCTGATTGTACTAACTGTGTTTCATTGCTTTGACATCTGGGGCCTTGCTGACCCTGGAGAGACTGCCTATCCCAGGAATAGCCATTCCTAGAGATAGTAAAGAACTTAGCCGCTGATAGTAAAGAACAGTCCATCCTCAGGCAGGCCTCACCTGTTGTGTTCTGGGGAAACCACAGTAAAGGTTTCCCACATTTTCCCCCATGTCCTCTGCCTCTTGACTGACACTGGTGCCTTCCTGTGTGGCCCCTCCTGGTATGTCATGCCCCCTCCCCTGGGGAACTGTGAGTTAAAAACTGTCTTTTTAGTTCCAGTTGTCTCCTGATCTGTTGGCCTCAGATTATTCAGACTGGGCTGTTCCTAAATAATGAAACCTACAATTTGAAGCAGTGACCTCTAAACACAGTAGAGGTCAGTCTTGGACTTCTCTTATTTTTCTGCTCTCACTTTGGATGTGCCCTCACCCAGTCATGTACTTAATATCGTGTCATGGTGATGGTTCCCAAAATTCAGGTACCTGTCTCCTCTTACCACCCTACACAAAATAGCACCTCCACCAACCCCTCACCTCTGCTTCCTTTGTTCTCCTTATCCCACCTGGTTTTTCCTTTCTACCTGACATCTGTTAGCAACATGAGACATCCCTTGGCCTCCTTAGTTTCTGAAGTGGTGATGGATTCACACTCTCTGGCTGGAGAGCTTAAGTTCAAGTCTGCTATTCCGATGTCCCAAGCCTACCCTTTGCACTCTTAACTTTTCCTCATCACATCCTCATGACACTTGGAGAGGAGGAAATACCACGTGGGTCAACAAACTTTTTTTTTTTAAATATTTCTCAAAAAGTTTTTGTGATGAAACTTGGCATAAGATTTGTATTGGCATTATAAGTGAAGAACATTTCCACTTATTACTTTAAACTGTTTTTGTAAAAAAGTGTTATGAAATCGGCTAGTCCTAGTCTTTGTGATTACTCATTACCTCCTCTCCCAAAGAAACACTGAGTCCTTCAAAATTTCCACTGTTTATAGACAAGGCTTCTTCCAGGTGTGGGAACAGATTGCTTATCTTTATCAGAGTACATCTATATTTAAGAGTAGTACAGGAATTTTAGCAAAAATTGGAGAACTAGGCCTGATTATATTAGCGTTTGAAATAGAACCATCTAATTAAATATTAAACATTAATACTCAAGTCCTCAAAATCAAATATGAGAAACAGTATCAGTAATATTTAATTTTACTCATTTTAGATTAATCTACAACCATACACTCTGGACTCTTAATGAAACCTTTCACATTCACAATTTATTCCTGTTTAGCACATTTTTTCTGCAAGCATAACTAGTAGCTGGATGCTGTGAAAAATTATCTTCTCCTGAGAAGGTGAACAAGTGTTTGTGTTGATGATATCAGAGATCTCCAGAAAAATCTAATTCTCATTCTTCCACCATCCCACTTCTTCTTTTTTCCATAGGAATTTGCTTTGTTAAGCAAAACAGACTTGTCCAGAATATAGACATCATGGGTAGGGGAAATAGGGAGATGTTGATCAAAGGGTACAAAGTTTCATTTATAAACTGAGCAAGTTCTAGAGGTCTAATGTACAGCATGAGTGGTGATGGGTGTGTTAATTTGATTGTGCTAATCATCACAGTGTATTCACAAATAATCATGTTGTACACCTTGGATACATATCATCTTCATTAATTACCTATTTTCAAATACAAAAATATCTTGGCTATATGCTAAGTGAGATGGGAAGTCATTCAAGGATTTTAAGTAGAGTATCGTGAACTAACGTACATCTTAGCAAGACTACGCTGGCTCCTGGGTCCAGGTAAGAGATGTTGTGGCTGGGCCCATAGTGGTAGTGATGGAGGTGGTGAGACATGGTCAGGTGAGAGAGATGTCCTGAAGGAAGAGCCAATAAGATTTCATGGTGGACACAAGGCAGAGTATGAGAGAAAGGGGTTCAAGGATGACTTCCAACTGGAAGGATGGAGTTGCCATCAATTAAGGTGAGGAAGACTATAGGAAAGGCTTTTGTTATTTTCCTTTTGGGTGGGAGTGGGCATAATGATAATGCATCCAGTTTGATGATTAGAGGGACGTGAGTGGAGGACCATTGGTTTTTGTCATCTCTGTATCCTCACAATGACACCCTTAGATATGGCAGACCTCTCAAACTTATAGAGACATCTGGCTAGAGCACCAGGACTCAGCACTCTCCCCTGGAGAATTACCAGATCTAGCTTGGGGTGTTGGTAAGCAGAGACCTTAAAAGGTAACCTGGGGGATTCCTAAAGGAGAGCATCTATTTGCATAAACCCTCAGGGATGGATCTTCCTTCCAGGGGTCACTCCATTTCTCTTCTCTTTCTGTCTTATGTCACTTGTCACTGTCATTACCTGCTGATTCCAGTAAGAGTTTCTTTATTTTCTTTCTCTAATCACTGAGAAACTAGACTCACAGCCCCCCCCACCTCTCTCTCTCTCTCTCTCTCTCTCTCTCATTCACTGAGCAGCACAGCCCCCTTTAGTAATAATGGAAAACATGCAGGTGTTATACTTGATTTTCCTCTGCTGCATCTGTTTTGTTATTTATTTCGATCAGATCAGTGAGAACTTTGTTTTTCCTGGGTTGCACTGAAGAGTGTTTACATACATAAAAACGGAATGTATTTAAATTTTGTAAAAGATACATTTGCTGGAGAAAGAGAGCCTGGTATTTTGGGGCATTTTGGCCTAGAGCTGAGGAGGGAGTTTAAGGTAAAAAGTGAGCGTAGTGGTGAAGGAGAAAGGAGAGTGGCCGAGTGTTGCCTTCTTTCTTCTTTCCCCCTTGCAGGCTCTTCCACCATTGCCTGTTACCACTAGTCCTGCCCTCATGACCTTCCTTTACACCAGGTGAGGTACAGATGCCTGCTGGTGCAGCAGGGCCTGGGTATGTTAGCAGGAAAGGAAGAACATTTCCAAATTCTAGAGCCCTCAATGGGCAGTGAGGAAAATTCCTGAAGGTTTGGAGTCTGGGGAAGAGCAGGACCAGATCTGGGTTTTAGAAAGGTGATCCTGGTATCTGTAGCCATCTGGGTACAAGAAGAGAAGTCAGAGACAAGCTTGTTAGAGGTGGTTAAAATAATTTGTTCAAGCGAAGCTGAGAGCCCAGATTATCAGCGAGGCTTGGTAGGGAAGGAAGGGAAGTGAGAAGATCTGGTGACTGCCCAAAGACTGGGAGTGAGGAGGTAAGGGATGGCTTTAGGGTGATCAGAAACCATGATTCTAAGGGGAGAGTGGAGGGCAGGAGGTGAGAGAGGAATTCAGTGTCAGTTAGGTTGAATTAGCCTGTAAGGTCCCCATGCGGGTGAAGATAAATTTCCTGGAATTGCCACATACAGCCACTTTGAAGGCAGATGGAAAAACATGGCAAGTTCAGGGGAGAGCCAGAATCTAGAGAGACACTTGGGAGTTCTGGGCATAAATCTTGGTGATTGAGGTGATGACAATGGGATCTGGGCTGTGGTACAGCTCTTGGGAGATCATCACTCTGTCCCTCTTACACATGTTTCCTTAAGAAATGTTTTTACATAAGTATGTTTTGTGCTGGAAGATCAATGAAAGACGGTTTTGCTTCTGAACAGGGAGTAAATTATTTGTCACTAAAACAGCTGCAACTCAGCCATTAGTTATGAAATAGCCATTATCAGTCTCATACACAAGAGCATCTCTTGGAATTTTGAGTTACTTTCAGCAGCTTGTTGAAAACAGATTCATGAAATAATCTGTGCTAGCGCAAAATACCTCATGCCCATTAACTAATGCTTCCAGTGTCTGTTGGGGTCTGAGAAATAGGAAAAGGCATGACCAGCCCATGCACCACTACAGACGCAGACAAAGCAGCAGAAGCCCTGGTTTGCTTCTCTTGTCTCCACTGTCTTTGGTTCTTAATTTCGTGTCCAGTCACCTCTGCTTAATCATGTAAATCTGGTTTGCTGGTTGAGATTATAAAGTGTTTCTAATCTCTTCTCAGTGTAACTACAGAAGCCTTGTGCAGAGAATCTTAATAATAAAGCTTGTTTGAAATACTCATCATCCAGGTCACCTTTTTAAAAAAACAATCCCAAGTTATAATGCTCAGTTCCCACAGTTATTATTGGGAAGATTGTTAGCAAGAGTCTCAAACACTTTGCTGCATGAGCGCTTAAGTTGTTTGACAACCTCAGCACCGCTTCATATCTGTACCTTGCAATTTTTGTAAAGGCAGTGGTTTGTAATACATTGCTGTGATTTGAAGTGTGGGGCTTTCTGTCTGGAAAAGGGTTTAATAACATTTACAGAAACAAGAAGGCAGTGCCAGAATTGATCCAACTGGCTTTTCCCTTCTTAATGAGCTGCTTCTCAGCTGTCCTGTGAGCTGGGAGAAGCCCCCCTCCCTATTAGGCTGGCATTCCAGCTGGCACACTGCAGTTACTGAGATTGAAATCCGTCACTGGACTGTGATGCTGATAACGCTGCTCCGTGGGGCAGTACCTCCAATCCCCCATGTCTACAGCATATATTGAAAGGGATTGCTTGTAGAAATAGATCTTGGAGACAATTTTTTAATGTTCACTTGGCATTGGTCAGTTTTTTTCCTTTGACCAAACTAGGAAAAATGTTTTTAAGAAGTAGATAATTTTGTATGTTAGAATATACATTTGGTGAAACCTTTTACATGAATTAACTTAAAAAGATTGTTTTCCCTAAACAATCAAACTGATCTTACATTGTTACACATCTTATTATTTATTACATGCATAATATTCTTAGCATCTTATTCAACACATGCATAATATTCTTAGCTTCTTAGTAGTCTCTTGAGAAAGCATATACAAAGAAATGCAAAACTTCAGTGTTTTGTATTCCTCATAATTCCCATAGTGGTATTAGGCCTATAATACACCCTTTCATAGTGAGTTTGTTTTGGCTAAGACTCAATTGTAGTGGAAAATCCACATTTCATATTTTCAAAATCTGGATTTCATTTAGATTTAGAGGGAATTTCAGCACTTAACCACCTTTTATTTGTATCTACTTTCTGTGCAAGCCTCTATATGTAAAACTGTCATGTCAGGGTTATTCTGCTATGTCATGGGATGAGTAATACCCTATCCTCAGGATTCAATTGGTACACTGTAAAGAGGTTCTTGCTAATTGATTTTGTAAGAACATTGGCCTGCAAGAGGATTATGTTCCTATGGTGTTACTGACACAGTCTTCATTATTTGCATGAGTACTTTTGCTAGTACAATAATAATGTCATCATTTGCCCTTTATTTCTCCTAACTTGGTAGATAAATTTGAGCAACGAAAGATGAAATGTAATTTGTTCTTTTTTCAAAGGTCTCATCAGAAAATTGAAGACTCGGAAGAAAGCAGTGATGAAATTCTTGCTCGTCTAACATCTGCGGTAAGACCATGCAATTTTCCTGCCTAGGGGTACAAAAATAATGAAGCCGGGATCCTAGAGGGGAAGCTGTTCGAGTGGTGGTGTTAGAGATTCTCCCTGTGGCTGCTCGTCATTGTGAAAGGTATGAGGCAAGGCAGGGGGAGACAATGGCTTGAACTTTCTGTATGCAGATGAAGCCTCCCTTTGCAATATTGTAGATATTTCTGGTGGAAAGTTCCTGCAACCTTTGTGGAGGTGGAGGTGTAGTATCTGATTTTTTAAATACAGTATGAGCCAACCTAGGAAAAGTTGTGACCTGCTGCACAAAGGCGAAAAGATTCTTTCATTGGGGGAAAAAAGAATCACTTCAGCCAAAAAAGGCCGAGTTGCTGGTATTTTAATGTACCACATTGCAACATTTTCTTTTCTTTTTTTTTAAAGCCATTGATTAGACTTTGTTATAGCCTTGTTGGTTGAAGGAAAGTTCATGGGTTTCTTCATAGGAAAAGCTGACTGTGGTCACTAATCCTTGAGTTTCAGTTTTGTTTTTATTTTGAAATGGAGTCTTGCTTTGTCGCCCAGCCTGGAGTGCAACGGCGCAATCTCAGCTCACTGCAACCTCTGCCTCCTAGGCTCAAGCAATTCTCCTGCCTCAGCCTCCCAATTAGCTGGGATTACAGGTGCCCACCACCATGCCTGGCTAATTTTTGTATTTTTAGTAGAAATGGGGATTTCACCATCTTGGCAAGGCTGCTCTCGAACATCTGACCTTGTGATCCACCCGCCTCAGCCTCCCAAAGTGCTGGGATTACAGGCGTGAACTACCGTGCCCAGCCTGAGTTTCAGTTTTTGACAGGCTCTAGCAATCCTATGTCATGACACCAGTACCCAGCAACTTGACTATTTGGAAACTTTACTAGCCTTCCCAAAAAATTATCTAGTTTTGCTCCAACTCCATTATTAAAATGATAATTGCTGAAAATCATGCTTGATTGTGTTATTATGTGTATGGATGAAATTGGTCTGTACAGAGTTTTACACCAGGTCTTGTCAACTGAGTATAGCTTGAAGATTGAAAGTATCTTTCTTACTTTTCTGGAATGTTGCTCAGAAAAGTAGTTTTTTGCTGAATATGTATAGTCATTTGTTTTCACACTGCTTTAAAGAACTATTTGAGACTGGGTAATTTATAAATGAAAGATGTTTAGTTGACTCACAGTTCCACATGGCAGGGGAGGCCTCAGGAAACTTATGATCTTGGTGGAAGGGGAAGCAGGTATAACTTGCATGGCAGCAGGAGAGGGAGAGAGTGAGAGTGTGTAGGAGGAAATGTCACACACTTATAAAACCATCAGATCTTGTGAGAACTTACTATCATGAGAACAACATGGGGGAAACTGCCCGATAATTCAAACACTTCCCCTCAGGTCTCTCCCTAAACACCTGGTGGTTACAATCTAAGATGAGATTTGGGTGGGGACACAAAGCCTAACCATATCAAATGATAATCAGTGGTGTAAAACACATGAAATGGAATCTTGACAGCATCTGATGAAAACATATTTAGACCTTTGCAGTTTAAAATATTGACCAAAAAGGAGTGCAGAATTATAATAGCCATCTGTTTAAAAAGCATTCACTATGGGCCAAAAACTATGGTAAACATTGTGTGTTTGTGTATACACACACATACATAAACATTCTGCTAAGCTGTATAACAGCGCTATGAAGTAAGTGGTATTATGTCTGTTTTATAGATATGAAAGCTTATTGAGTAACTTGCCTAAGGTCACTCAACAAGAAAGAACAAAGCAAAAATCAGAACTCAGAATTTTTTATCACGATATTCTTCTAACTACTATGCCTCATTAAAAATATATATAGTAAATAATGTAATAGACTTATCGGAATAGTTTCAAAAGTGATAAAGACATGTATAATTTTGTTCCTATAGCCATATCAAGAAGATAAGACAGATATATTCTGAAAGCTAATATATAAAGTAGTTGGAAATTGTGCACCAAGAAAGGTAATGAATAAGTAAAGTCTTAAATTCAAGGACCATAACAGAAAGCTTCACTGCAGACACTGGACTTGAACCACCATTGAAAGCGGTCAGGATTTGGAGATGATGATTAGGAGGATGTGTATTCTAGCTGTGCAATTTGTTATGGGCAAACATAGGAATGAGACAGTACAATGGAAAAGTGAGTAGACCCACCAAGTTAGAGAAGAAGGTCCTGGTTAAGAAAAATGAAAGATTTTCTTGAACAACAGATTAACGTGATGGAGATGTTTAAGAAAGAAGATAAGTTGAAGATAGGGATACTGATTAGAGGCTGATGAAAATCTAGTTTATGGTGGTTTTTATGGGAACCAAAAGAAAGATGAATTCAAAAAGGAACACAAGGAAATGGATTTTTTACAATCTGTATGAATGGGTCCAGGGAGGAGGGGTGTGATAACTGAAGTCTGAACTTGGGTGATTGGAGACACAATGATGCTCTTTGGAAGTTGAGTAACTTATGCAGTAAGAGAGGTGATTTGGGGGGCTATGCTGCGTTTGAGGAGACAAGAACATAAAAATATGCAGGAAACATCTGGAGACAAGTGCCTGAAGCTCAAAGAGGTCAGCGCTAAAGTTAAGGAAGCCAGTTCCAGAGAAGTTGCAGATTGACGAACTGAGTAGAAGATAAGAGTCTGGGCAACAGCCATAGGCCGAGGGCAATAGGGGGATGAGAGGACAGTGAGAGGAAATGGAAATAACTGAATGGTGTATAGCATGAAGGTCACATTCAAAAGAGCCTCCGAAAAGGACGGGATGGACAGCAAAGTGTTCACTATGGATTTAATTGACATAATCTTACCGGAAAAATCCCCAAGCTAAGAGGCTAAATAAAATGAGGTAAGATGCTGGAGTGGTGTTTAGAAATGAAAATAAATGGCAGAGAGGAAAACTTCATCTCTTCAGTTGATGGGCAATGTGCCTGTAATATTGAAAATATCCTGTACTGAGATTAAGGACCTTGATTCTTATTTCAGCAGGTTCACCTTGGCCAAGTTGAATGGTTGGACTAGACAATTGCTAAGTTCCTTCAAGTTCTAAAATTCCATTGTTGATTCTAGAAGCATTTGTTAATGGACAGTGGAGCTGAGTCCACCTCTTCATAACATGTTTGTTCCTGTTGGCAATGGCATATAAACTTTGTTATGTAGGTGATGATATGTGCAGAAAGATATTTACATTCATTACTCAAGGAACAGTTGTCATCTACCATGTCCCCTAATCATGACAAGGGAAAGCAGAAGCGACATCTGTAACAGAGAGTTGAGAGTTGCCTGTGTTTTGGGGGTATTGGAAGTGGACAGTGGTTTCCAGTAGTACAGTCAACTGTGCCCTCTTGTATATTCACCATTTTTATTCAAATGTGGAATTTTTGCATATGACTATCTTAGAAAATTTCTCATTTCTTTAACCCTAATAGTTTATTTCCTGGTTCCCTCTTAAGTTCATCAGCAGGAAAAGTCCTGTCATCTAAAAATATATTACCTGAAATTTTACTCTGGAAGAGGATACATGTGGATTTTCATATTGAAGGAACATGAGAGGACAGTGCATGTGCAGAAATAAAAATGTCTTTATAATTCAGTCAAATGTAGGGTTGTTAAAATGTACATAAACATGAACAATTAAAATGTTTCAGCCATGTTTCTAGTAGTCTTTATTAAAGAGCCGTCCTTCCAAGTATCAGACATACAAAAACCTAAACAGTGAAAGTCTGTAAGAAGTTTTCAGCTTCAGGAAGAGGGATGTGGCTAAAATAGACCCTTTCCATTGTGTAAAGTCTACGAAAATGCTCTCGGAATTATCTAACTTATCACCTTAGCCTCCTTTCTAATATTTGCTGGGGCTATACATTTTTACTTGAAAACCTCTTTTCATCGACTGTGATAAAGCTGGCAGGCCAAGAAGGGCCTTTGAATGACACAGCTCATCAGTTTCTACTCTTGAAGTTCTGAGCATTGCTTTATTTTTAAAGATGAATTCTTCCAGTGTTTATGACAAATAGATTATTCTGAATTGATCAGAATTAAGATATTCGTATTACAATCCAGGGGTCTGCTTGCTCAAACCTAAAGTAAATATGGGGAAGTTTTTATGGTGAATTCTGTATTACTTTCAAAGCCGCAGTTCTTAGGGATGTAAACTTAGGAAATCAGCTAAACTTTGAAGCATTGAAAAGATCTGAGATTGGGAAGTGTCCAAAGACAGGAAATAGAAACATGAACATTCTTAAATAGGAGATAAAAATGTATTTTAGACTTCCATCTCATGTTTACTTAAAATCAAGAACCAGAACAAAACCTATTAGGTTGTTTTTGTTTTTTAAGGCTAAGTTTTTGTGTTGGAAATTGTAGAAATAGAAAAGACAAAAACATCTCATCTGGGTTTGAATGAAATTTGTGATTTTTGTTCATAGTCTAATTGTCAAACACCTGAGGTAATGTGAGTTAGCCTAAGTTATGCATTGTTTATATTAGATGCCTATTTGGTTAGATGGTTATATGGAAGGCCCTTATAAAGGGACAGGGAGCATGTGATGTGTCCTCTGTGCTGATAGATTCAATAAAGTCAGCCATCACTTAGATGGTGACAGAGAAGAGAGTCTGAGTGTCTAAAATAAAACATTAACCTCCTGGTGGTGGGGGCGGGGGGGTTGGAAATTTATGGCTGTATCTTAAGAAATAAATTAAAATTACAAATTAGGTGTTCAGAATTTAGGAAGAGAGATCCATGGGGTTTAGAAAAACACTTGATACTCTTGGATCATGTAACTAGGCACTCTTACACCTTTGTGTTCCATGTCAGAACTGACCCAGTTTATGACTTTTATCCTTTTAGATGTTTCTATTTGTATGGTTCTTCTCTATCTTCTGGCTCATTTTCTTTGGTTCATCCAACTTTATTGTGGGATCTCTGCCTTGGATGCATTTAGTGGTGTGTTTTAAACTCCTTTTCATAGCATCTTCAGGTATAAGTCATCCCTCCTCTGAGAAATACTACTGGACTAAAATCTTAGTTGCCAGTCAAGTCTCTTATCTTTCACCTGAACTTTCCGTCGTTTTCTTTGAAGGGTGTATCTTTCACAGTACTCTATCTATAGCTTTTCTTCCTCCAGAAAGGTTGTAAAATGGCAGGGATTCCTTTAGTTTGCCCTAGTTTGGCTCTACAGTTTGGATTTGATATGTTGGAGAAATTCCTCTTTGAACAGGAATTGTTATTTCGGACGGGAATTAATAACATTGACAACTGTTTGACTGGAAACTTTAAAATTGATACTGCTTCCATAATAGCATGAGGTTTGGGTTTTGATGAATCTTTAAAAAGGGAAGTTTAGAGACTTCTTTAAGAGACTGTGTGCCAAGTTAGCAAGGACTGAGACTAACCTTAGTTGAGTGAAAGTGGAGGGGATTTGTCATGTTGAATACAGATGGTCCAGACCATGATGGTTCAACTTAATGATTTTTCAACTTTATGATGGCACAAAAATGAGACGTATTTGGTAGAAACTGTACTTCAATTTTTTTAATTTTTATTTTTTACTAGGCTAGCAATATATGGTAGGATACTCTCTTGAGACACCCAGTCAGCTCCATGATCACTAGGATACACAGCTGGTACCGGTACATTCCACCATGCTCTGTGCTGCCATCTGTAGGCTGATGTGACTGTTCTGAGCACGTTTACGGTAGGCTGGGCTAAACGCAGATGTTTAGTAGCTTAGGTGTATTAAACAAATTTTTGACTTATGATTGTTTTAATTTATGATGGGTTTATTGGGATATGACCCCATCATAAGTCAAGGATCATCTGTATGTGATGAACACAATTAAGTGATGGATTTCTACCACATTTACAAATATAATGCAAAAAACAGGTTTACTGCTCACCACTTTTCTTGGCTATCTGCCTTTTTCTTTCTGGAGAATGCAGAAATAAAGTTTAGGTAATCCATTCCCTTAGACTATCACAGCCTGACCAGACATGTCTATTCAAAGAATAAAAGTTAGTTGCACCCCCAGTGAATGACAAGCCTACTTTCTGGCTGCCACAGGATCATGAACATCTTGTTACCTTATATTTCTCATTTGTAGGGAACATAAAATTCCTACTTGGAATTCTTAGGCTGGCTCCAGTCCTTCCAGTGGCTTAAGAGCTACTATATGATTTGGGGAAGGGCCAGGCAGATGGAGTTTTGAGAGAAAGTGTCAAGTGAGACCAGAGAAGACATATCTAGTTCCAAGGAGCATTAAAGAAGCACCAGTGAAATTGTAGCATATCCTGGTAGCAACTTTTGTCTATGGTTTATAAGGGGCCATAGGAGTTGTTACTGCCTTCTCTCCTTGTGTTTCAGTCTGTCCTGATCCAGCAGGCCTTGGGCTATGGACTGTCTGTCTCTAGGACCACGTGGAATGCTGGTTAAAGCTCCTTCTGTTTCCTTCAGTGGGAGCTTAGAGTAACACCTCCCAAACCTATACCTGTCAATACCTAAATAGATCACTGAATAGTATATTTCTATGGTTGTCAATAAAAAATTCTTATATGTTCTTGCTTGTCAATAATTCTTATATGTTCTGCCTATTTCTATTGCTTGTCAATAAAAAATTCTTATATGTTCAATCTTCATTCTGGCAATAGAGCCCCATATACCATAATATACAGGTGTGTGAGTGCCCACACACACACACTTTAAAAAATTAATTACCTAGCCATTATTTCTAATTCCAAAGAAACTACCAAAATCTACCCAGATTGTGTGGTAACTTTTTTTTTTTTTTTTTTGAGACAGAGTCTCACTCTGTCAACAGGCTGGAGTACAGTGGCGTGATCTTGGCTCACTGCAACCTCTGCCTCCCGGGTTCAAGTGATTCTCCTGCCTCAGCCTTCATAGTAGCTGGAACTATAGGTGCATACCACCATGCCTGGCCAATTTTTGTAGTTTTAGTAGAGGTGGGGTTTCACCATGTTGGCCAGGATTGTCTTGATCTTTTGACCTTGTCATCTACCCGGGTCGGCCTCCCAAAGTGCTAGGATTACAGGCATGAGCCATCACGCCCGGCCCTTGATTTTTAATGCTAGCCCTGAGACTTTGGTTTTGGTAAGCAGCATAATAATACTGTTTTGCCTATTGAAATAAAGCAATGCAGGGTAGGGGGAAATTTATCTTTAAATATGTGTTCAGAAAGGTGTAAATGTACAGAATTCATTCAAGGGTAAAATGTCTCAATGAATCTCTTAGGAATGGGGGAAGACGGTTGTGTGTGTTTGCAAACATGTATATTATGGTATTGAGTATCTATTTCCGAGGTGAAAATCACTTGGATAAGCAATACGCATGGAAAATATAGACTTTTTATTGACAGGAAATAGAAATATACCATTTGACTCTCAATTTGGATATTGACAGTCATGGGTTTGTGAAGTGTTAATGTGAAATTCTCTCTGAGGGAAGCTGACGGAGCTTTAAAAGGTATATTAAAAGGATCCACGAATGTTTCATATTTGGCTTCTTCTTTGTACATTTCTTTAAAATAGAACTTCTTATAGCTGCTTTAGATGAAATGTAAGTTTTGCATACTTCAGTGTTATAGCTTTATATAGTATGTCCATATATAGAGAAGAACCAGGAAGCATAAAAAAAAGTGAAAATTACTTGAATTTTTTGGTGGTGTTGGAATAAGGCAAATTTTAAATTAGTTCCTGTTATTTTATATTGTTGTAAAAATTAGAATATAATGACATTTTATGTGGCTACTGGGTAGAAATAGTGTGAATTCATTTCCTGTGTTTGTAAATGTCAAATGAGAAGGCTGACAGTGAGAGAACAGTACTATGGATTATGCTTTGCAGTTTCCTTTTTACTTAGTTGACATTTGTATTGTTTAACTTGAATATAAAGACTTTATCAGTTTTTAATGCAGATATTTTAAAAGTGCCTATAATGAAACTACCCAGAAATAACTTATTACTTGCTAGGTCATTTTTCATGTGTGTTTGTGTGTGTGTGTATTTTTTTTTTTTTACAGAATAATTTTTTTGGAAGAAAAACCCTAAATATTTTACTTTGTGTTCTATACTTTTTATTTAATATGTTTTGAGAGCTAAAAGCACTGGCCACAACATATTTAGTGATTCTATGGTATCCCATTACACAGATTTAAAATTATTTTATTCTATTTTGAACATTGTGGTTATTTTCACTCTTCTGCTGTTATGAACAGCACAGAGATGAACTTTGTGGGGAAACCTTTGAAGAGACTTGTTTGCAGTTGTTAATGCATTAGCCTGCTATTGATTTAAGATGACCAAGAACGAAATGGGTAAGAGGCTAAGAATGGCTAATATTTGTTGAGTTCTTACCTTGCACAGGTATTCTGATACTGTTTGTCATATGTTGTCACATTGCAATCTCACATGACAGGGTGTATAATTATTGCATTAGAGAGATGAAGCATTTGAGACAGGCAATATTAATTAAATATTGAATTAAGAATCCATATTAATTAAAAATAATATATGGGGTTGAAAGCACAGTTTTCCACATTATCATCACTTAAAACATTTTATATTTACTGAATAGATTTCAACAGGTTGGGTTTTGAATGTGATTGTAGAATTCTCTCCTAATTTGGAAGATTTTATGTAATGATGTCCATGGAATTATATTAAATAGCATTTTAATTTTTAACCTATTAGAAAGTATAAAATATTGGTAAACATGGCTACATGATTTAGCAGTTTAGAAGTTTATTCAGACTGGTTATCAGGTCTTGTGATTCCATTGTTTGAATTCAGAGGGAAAAAAAGACGGCTTGGTCCCTGTCTGCAAGAAGCTTACTTCGTAGAAGTACGTAGCTATAAAGGTTGTCTGTTGTGAATACAAAGTGCTGTGGAGGTCAAAGTAAAAAGCCATTGTGCTCAGTTAGGGTTTTAAAATAGGTTGCCTGGAGATGGGGGGAGGGCATGAATGATATTTGAATGTAAAGGAGAGTGTGAATGAATAGAAGATATTAACAGCAATCTAATTAGAATAGCCTGAGTGAAAAAACCAAGATGGGGTATGTTTGAGGAATGGCCATCTTTTCTGTTTAGCAGAAGTGTGTGACGCATAGAAGGCAGTAATAAAGAATCCGTGCATCTGGTGGGCAGTGAAGTGTCCAAGGTCTAGAATTGCAGAGGGAGAGGTTGAGATTTAATAGACAGAAATAGCCAGTGAGGCTCCTAAGAGGATTGGAATGTGCTATGAGAAGCTTTATGTAGTAACATATTTGTCAGATGCATTAGAATGGCAAAAGAGAATACGGTTCCTAAATTAACCCAGGAAACCCTGTTAGGCAGCTTGGTTTCATTCAACTCACCTCCGCCAGCTAGTTCAGCTGAGTTAAGTTCAGTGGTGCAATGGCTACATTGTAGCTCCTCACCACAGGTTCTGTGGGGTATCTCATGATTAAAATGAGGAAGTGGTATATAGTTAATTGGAATTCTTCGGTTTGAAAACATCATGATTGGTTTATTTGGAAAAAGGATAGAAGGGAAGACAGTTTTAAACATCTTCTTCACCAGGTGCAGTGGCTCACGCGTGTAGCCTTTTGGGTGGCTGAGGTAGGCAGATCACTTGAGCTCCAGATGAGACCAGCCTGAGCAACAAAGTGAGAACCTGTCTCTATAAAAAATTCAGAAATTAGCCTGGCATGGTGGCGTGCACCTGTGGTCCCAGCTACTCTCGAGGCTGAGCTGGAATTATGGCTTGCACTCAGAAAGCAGAGGTTGCAGATCGAGCCACTGTACTCTAGCCTGGGTGACAGTGCCAGACCATGCCTCAAAAAAGAAAGAAATCATCTTCTCCAATTACCTCGTATTACAGATAAGAATAGGAAGACCCATGGCAAATAAGAGAATTGCTCAGAGACCCCGGAATCCTATTTGTGTTTAGAGAGCAAGAGAGAACAGGGAGTCTGCCAGGTAAAAATGTAGACTGTAATTTTATTCGTATTTTTCACATTTGCACTCCCTCCCAATCCTAAACCAAAAGAGGAAGTTATAGAACTGCTCTTCAAGTCGGAAGTATATGTTCAGGCAATATTCTTTTTTTCTTCTTCACTAAATTTTAAACTTCATACGGCACTGCTTCCTCACCTGGATCGCTTAAATGAAATTTAGTTAGGCTGACGTTCTAGGTGTCAGAGATTAAACTTACACCGCAGCATCAGGTCAGGATGTAGGAGAAACATTCCCAGACATAAAACAAGGAAAGGGGGATAAAGTTAAGAGAGAAATAACAGCTAAATGGCTTTCACACCCATATGTTTCTGTTCTCATTATAAAACCAAGTATATACAAATAAATGATTCACTAAATGAACTGGTCTAGATAAGATAAAAGCAGGAAAAAATTTACCCTTTTCCACCATTTTCCTCAAACTAGTTCTGACTGGTTCATTCCCACTCCTAGGTGAATCTTTGTGCAGATCCATAGCTTTTTTTCGGCTTTCTCAGAGCAGTCTCCATTTCTTCAGATATTTAAACGTCCATTTGAGTCTAATATCAGAGCTTCAATCTCTTATCCACTTCAAAGCGTCTCCTTTCCCCCAGCCTGAGCCTGGGCAAAGGGACAGGGTTGACTTTGTTGACATTTCCCATCATATTTTTCTGATTTTTTCTCTGCTGTCCCGCCTCCTCTGCTTCACTGTGCTGCTTCTGGCTGAGCCAGGGTTTGAGAGGATAGGGGGAAGAGACGCCACACCAAGAAAGGTCTTTCTTGACTGTTGCAGTTATTATCTGGCATCAAGGTTCTCTGTGTGAGAGTTGCAGAAATTTCTTAATTCTCAGCTGGGCGCAGTCGCTCACGCCTGTAATCCCAGCACTTTGGGAGGCCAAGGCAGGCAGATCATGAGGTCAGGAGTTTGAGAACAGCCTGACCAACATGGTGAAAAGCCATCTCTACTAAAACAATACAAAAAAAAATTAGCGGGGTGTGGTGGCACGCGCCTGTAATCCCAGCTACTCAGGAAGCTGAGTCAGAAGAATCGCCTGAACCTGGGAGGCAGAGGTTGCAGTGAGTCGTAATCGTGCCACTGCACTCCAGCCTGGGTGAAAGAGTAAGATTCTTTCTCAAAAACCAAAACAAAATTAAAAAAACAAGAATCTCTTTTTTTTCGGTATGGGGCCATTGTGTGGATTGGTATATTCCTGTGTCTGAAGAGCTCCTGATTATAATTCCATGGCTCCAGCAGTTCCTCTTTTTCTGAAACTTTAGGACTGTCCCTCCAGCCTCTGGCTTCCTTCTCACAGTTTTCTTTTATTGGGGTCACCCCACCTTTTCAAAAGGCCTGTTTTCAAAATGACCTAGACCCAACTTCCTGCTGGCACATGGGAAATTCGAGGGCATTACTGTCCTGTCAAACCCTGGAAACGGAGGCCATCCCAACACAGCACACAGCTCTTCTCTCTCCCTCTGCCTCCATATGCCCTATTTGCCAGCCCTCTTGGACGTTTACAGATGAGAGCAGACTTTAGGGACAAATGCCAACCAATTCAAGTGACTGAGACCCTGTCACTTGGCTTGAAGTGTTTATATAAGTATGTATGATATTTGACTATCCTTGTAGCACTCCAGCAACTCCTTTTAAATAAATGATCTTTGCTGATCCCTCCTGAATAATCAAGTCTCCCTCATAATTCCTTGAGGTGGGTAAAAGGATTAGAGTTGCCAGCATGGTTTTGCAGAATTTTGCTGCTTCAGGGCTAATGGAATCTGTGGAGGTGCACCTAGCTCTATCTTTAGGAGGTCTGAGCACTTTTCACCAATTGTTTTTGACTTTGGATTTCAATGAAAATGCTAAGACCACAGGACAAATGTCATTTAATATCCTCTTACCGCTAATACTAATATGAAACTATGCATAAGAATATAGTATATCTTGGTAGATAACAGAGCAAGTTTTCAAATTTAATAGATCCTATGCCAATCACAAAAAATTAAAGCACCATTTTAATTTAATTTGAATTTGGATTAGAAGAAATATTAAGGAATAAAGTTCAACTTTTTAAAAAGCGTCTACTTGTAGGAAAGTTCTTTAAGTAGATTAATACTTAATCTACTTTGTGTATTGAGAGTCAGGACCAACACGTGGGGTTCTGAGAATCGAATGGGCAAAAGACAGATTTAAAAACAGATACTAAATCCTTCTAAAAAACGATTACTAGGTTCTTCTAGTTGTATAACAAAATTTTACTCTTTAAAACAAAAGAACCTATGGATTATTTGGAATATTAGTAGCAGGTTTCAGTGATTTGTAAAGAGGTTTGAATAGGCTATGTAGCTGGGTAAGAAATTACAAATGCATGAAAGAGGTCTGATGTACACATATTAATTTAACTTATTCTAGATCATCTTCATAAAAATGACAGAACTTTTTCAAGAGCTTATCTATGCAGGTTACTACAGGTCAGATACAAAAGGCACTATGCAAATAAATTAAGTCAGTGAATACATGGAAAATATTTGGAACAATGCCCAGGTACATAATAAGTTCTATGGAAGTGTGTGTTTTGTTGTTTTATTATTTTATGTTCTGTATTCTGTGTGGGGGATTAAGGCTTCTAGTATAGAGCTGAAGTAGGTGACCTCTGTATTACTTCTGGCCTGCAATTCTGTGATACCAATATTTTTCTTAAAACCAACATTACTGGTATATACTGTCTATTGATGAAAATAATATGGTTAATACATCAATTTTTATAGCTCATAGCTGATAATTAACATCATGTTACATGCAGTGAGTGAATTTAGGATTAGCTCTTTGGACACTGGGACTGGGGGTGATTTTTCTTCATCAGTTTTTATACATTTTCCAAATTTCAAAAATAAACATACATTACCATAAATAACCCAACAAAAAACACAAAAAGTGATTTTCTTTAAAACTAAAAAAAGTATAAATTATAATACATTTTCCAGATTATATGCATTGTGTGGTGGTGATGAGATGTAAAAAACAAATCAGAAAAATTATGTCCATTTTATAATTAAGGTTAGCTCCATGCAGAAGCTGGAATGCAGGCTTTGACTAGATAAGGGAAAGAAAAGAACATTCTAGATAGATTATAAGACTTGAGAGACATCTCAGTGGTGAAAATGGAGGCAAATAAATGAGTTAATTTGAGACAGATTTGGGGCACTGACTGGGACTTTGGGGCACAACAGGAGAAAGTTGTAAAGGGAAAGAGTTTGGTGTGATCTAGTGAAGATTTTATCGCAAGTAAATCATGTTCCAGAGCTAGGCTTTGTTAGCAACTTTAAGTCCCTAACGAGATATTGAGGGATAGTTTCAAGATCTGTGTTTTTCTGTGATGGGTAAAATGGTCCGCCAAACAAATACCCCACTTGGTACCTGCACAGATTACATTACAGGTCAAAAGGTGCTTTATGGATATAATTAAGACTACAGACCTAGACTGTCTGTGTGGACTCTGTCTAATCATATGAGCCTTTAAAATAAAGGAGAGAACTTGCATTTGTGGGAGTCAAAGTGAAATGGCAGAAGGCAAGGTGAAAGAAATTCTAAGGCTAAGAAGGGGTCATTATGTCATTGCTGGCTTTCAGATGTAGGAGCCCACGTGCAAAAGACAGAAAGAGGCCCCTAGGAGCTATAGGCAGCTTGGGAACCAGCAAGGGACAGGTGACAACCAGCAAGGGAATAGGTACCTCAGCCCCACAGACATAAGAACTGGGTTCTGTCAATGGCCTAGATGAGTGTGGAAGCACATGCTCCCCCAGAGCTACCAGTAAGGAGTGCAGCCCAGCAGGTACTTTGCTTTGGGCCTTACAAGAGGCCTTGTGAGAAGCAGAGAACCCAGTTGAGCCATGCTGTACCTGGACTTTTGACCTACACAAATATGAAATAATAAGAAAATAATATTTTAAGTAGTAAAATTAGTGATAATTAGCTATGGAAGAGATATTAGACTAATGCACATTTCTTGTTGAATACAAGAGTTTGAATTTGGAATTCAATTTGAATTTGAACCCATAATCCCCTAATTCATAATACAGCGGTTCTCTTTTGAATGTCAGACACTGCCAGGGCACAGCTACTTAAGTTGATTGATACTTCTGACATTTCAAAGTGAATTTTGAAACCTAACGTCTGTCCCTCATACATTTGTAAAGTCTTCAGATTTCTGTGGAAATCTATAAGTTCTTTTTTAAAGTAAAGTCTGAAAAATCACTTTAATCATTGTTTACAACATTTCAATGAAATGCTTCAGTCCCTTTTATGCTAGTTGAAATGGGACTGGGCTAGGCAGGTGAAATATAATAAATGGAGGAAATACTGATTGTGAAAGAGTTTATAATTTACGTAAAAGAAGGGGCTTAAACCTATGCAGTATTAAAGCAATTAAAGACTGGATATGTCCTTTCTTCTGTCATTCAGCTCAACTATATTCTAATAATGTGATTAGGATGATAATAGCTAACACTCAAATAGCACTTACTCTGTGTCAGATCAGTCAGTCCAGATGATTTATATATATTAATTTATCTGACTCTCACAGCAGTCCAATGAGGTAGAGGACTATGACTCCACCCCACCATCAATAATCTACAGCTTCTCTCAAGGTTGGCATAAAATAAGTAGAGATTTCCTACTCTGGTTTAAGAGTTTTTGATCTTGGGTTCTGAATCTTGTTTTTCTAGAAGGCTTCACTTGTTAGCAGTTTTTATGAGTAGACTTTCTAATTGGAAACAGTCTTTGCTGATCTGAGTTTATCCCATTATCAGTCTTTGTAATGTACCATCTCTACAAAGTTCTACAGGAATCTGTCCCTACAAATGAGAGATTCCTAGAATGTTTCGGACTTGACTGTTGATGTAGTTAGTTATGCAATTGCTATAGTTTATAATCTTATCTCCAAAGGGCATGATGATTGGGAAAAGACATGTATGGAATGGTATGTGACATAGAATAAAAGACATAGTAAGACATGAGTTTAAAATTATATTTTGGCTTTGAAGATGCTTTGTTAAATTAACTGAGTATCATTTATGAGCTTTTGTAGATTGATAACACTGGGCTTACCAGAAAATGAAAAAAAAGTAACTTGAAACATAAAAATTAAAATTTTAATGATGTAAACTTAATGAATGTTTTATTTCATTATTATAACAAAAACGAAAACTTCCAATATGGATTTATTTCCTTAAAATATATCTTATATATGAAGTCTTATTTATCAGGGAATTAATGTTGATCGGCAGTTAGGGCTTCAGAGAAATTACCCATCAGAGGTTGTAAGAGCAGCTCTGAAAACTGACACAGGTGTACCTCCTCTTTTGAAAAGATGTTAGTGTCATTAGCTTGCTCTTCTCACAGTTCTTGTAAACATCTGTTGTTTCTCATGTTATTTGTAGGAATAACATCTGCAGGAGTCTCCACAAAATTCATGAGATTTCCTCAACAAGAAATGGCTTCCAACAGTTATTTTTTATCTATTCCTTCAGATTTGCACCACCTCCATCTCTGTCGGGTGGATTAGATGACCATAACATCACCAACTGTTCAACTCCAGGCTGACAGATGTCACCAGCTCCCCAGGTGACATGAACAAACCCCATGGTCTCCAAAGAGAACATGCTTGTTCTCTTTTGATAGTGGGGTGGTTAGGAAAGAAGGCACTCTTAAAACAAATCTTTAGAACAATCCTTAGGGCACTTCTGATATATACCTTCCCATGTAAAGTATCTCCTATTGAATCTCACAAATTCAATAGACCATTTCCACTATGGACAGTTCTGGGTATTTGAAAGTTCTTCTGTTGAGCTAAAACATGCCTTTTTGTAGCTTCTCTCCATTGGGCTGAATTTCACCCTCAAACTTTCAAATACTTGAAGTTAATGATCATGTTCCCCCTACACCTTCCCAGTAACAACTGTAAACATTTTACTTGTGTTCTTAATCGCAAACATGTATACCAGGAATGGTGCCAGGAGTCAAGGTCATAATGATGAATAAAGAAGTCCATTTCAGTGGGCATTTAATCTAGTTTTTGAGCCCTCCAGCTAAAGAGGAGATTTCATTAGAATGTGATAAGTGCTGTAATTGAAACAAGTCTAGCGTGCTATTGGAGTATAAACAGGACTTTCACACAGGAGAGGTGAGTGGCATTCAGGAGAAGATGGTACCTAAATTGGAATCTGAATGACAAGTAAGTGACAGCCAGACAAGGTGGGGAGGTGGGAAGGTGGGGAGGTGGGGAAGTGGGGATGCATTCCAGACAGAACATGTGAAAAGGTTTGGGGCAAGAGAGAGCATAGTCCATCCAGAGAATCGCAAGTGTCATATTTTAATAAGCTTGGAGAATGGATTTTGGAAGGAGGAATGGAGATGATTCTGAAGACTAGACCAGAAGAACACTATATATGCAGTATCAGACATTGGACTCTGTCATTGTGTCATGAAGAAATCTTTGAAGAAGTTTTTGGGAAAAGATATAATAATATAAAAATTCTATTTTAGGATTATTTAGTCTGCCTACAGAGTAGAGAATGATACAGAATGGAGAGAGAAAATTTAGAGATGGAGATCTGAGTAGGAGACATTGATGGGCTGATAGCTCAGGGATACCTTACCTCCTGGCTTGAGATTATGATATGTGATGGTGCCATTCATGGAGCAAATTTGTGGAGTGCAGGGGAAGTGGTAAAAAGGTGACTTCAGGCTGGGGGCAGCGGCTCACTCCTGTAATCCCAGCACTTTAGGAGGCTGAGGCAGGAGGATTGCTTGAGCCCAGGAATTTAAGACCAGTCTGGGCAACATAGCAAGATGTCATCTCTACAAATAAACAAAATAAAAAATTAGCCAGACATGGTGGTATATGCCTGTCCTCTCAGCTACTTGGGAGGCTGAGGCAGGAGACTCAATTGAGCTCTGGTCATGGAGGCTGCAGTAAGCTATGAATGGACCACTGCACTCCAGCCTGGGTGACAGAGTGAGACCCAGTCTCAAAAAAAGAAAAAGTGAATTCACCTTTGGAAATGTTGAGTTTGAGCCACTAAGTGGAACTTTCAGGTCCAGAATGTAGATGGCTACGGGCTCTAGGGCCCAGGATATATAGACTGGTCATGCAAATATAATTGAAGTCATGTGAGTGAATGGAAAGAGAAGAAGGTCAAGAGGTTTGAGGATAAACCACTAAGGGACATTGAAATCTTTATAAAAGGCAGAGAAGGCCTTGGGAGAAGAGAAGCAGTAGCTGGAGAGGAAGGAGAAAACCTAGAGCATGGAATGCCATGATAATCCAATGGTTAAGAAAAAGGGAGTGAGTAATAGTCAAATTGTGCAGAGGACAAGGTAAATGAGGATGGCTATGTTCATTAAGTTGAGCTACCAGGAAGTGACTATCTCCTGATTGTCCTCCTGTGGATACTGTCTGCTCCTCATGGACCTTAACAAAACTGAATACAGTCCTGATGTTGATCTTTCTGGAGTCCATTTTTTTTGTGTGACCTGAATGTCACACCTCTAGTAATATTTCTAAAAATTCTATTATCCATTCTAAGTAGTCCCACTCCCATTAACTCATAGTATGCTTGTACTCAACCAAACTATCAGATCTTTTTAAGGTGAACCTCTATCTCACTAGGTGTGTCTGTAGCAGACTTAGTAGACATTTAAAATCTGTAGAAGACTTTATTCCAGTTCATTTCGTTAGTTTCAGATCACTTCTACATATATTAGTCTTGGAATGGCCAGCTATTATCTCAGTTACAATACAGTAATATGCATATTTGTTTGCATTCCACAGAAAGTCTATTTAAGAGATTTAAAAGATACCCCTTAGTGCCTTGAAACAGATGAGTAAGCATAGATACATTTTATCATCACAGCATGCTTAACAAACACCTCTTTGATGTGATGACAGCAGTTATTGTGGAAATAAATGTCTATTAAATAAACAATTTGGTGGAGAACAGTAGTTTCTTGGCTGGGCACAGTGGCTCACGTCTGCAGTCCCAGCACTTTGGGAGACCAAGGCAGGCAAATCACTTGAGGTCAGGAGTTCGAGACCAGCCTGGACAATGTGGTGAAACCCCATTTGTACAAAAACATACAAACAAATTAGCTGGGCATGGTGGCAGGAGCCTGTTGTCCCAGCTACTCAGGAGGCTGAGGTGGGAGGATTGCTTGAGCCCAGAAGGCGGAGGTTACAGTGAGCTGAGATCGTACCACTGCACTCCAGCCTGGGTGACAGAGTGAAACCCTGTCTCAAAAAAAATAAGAAAATAAAAAATGATTAAGAAGCATATTTATTTATTTTTTTTCTAGATTTCCTAAACTCTATACTAGCTTAACATTTTATAATGGCTTAAAAGTTGTATTTTTGGGGAATAAAACATGGAAGAATATTAGATTACATTTCTTCTTACATTTAGCTTAGGAAATTGAGAAAAATAGGTTTTGAATTTTAAAAACACTTCTATCATGGCATCAAAATTTAAATGCTTCTAAGATTAATCGATTTACTAAAAGTCTTTAGGGAATTGTGAATTAGCAATTCTATTAAAAATTAGTTTGTAAGGACAACCCTTTAGTAACTAAGACCTTTGCTAATATTGCTCTATCCTCCCAAAATGACTTTCCTTGACTTTCTATTGAGCTTCATACCTTGCTTTCAAGGGCCTCTTCTTCCAGGAAGCCTGCTCATGTCTTCTCAGTTAACCTCTCCCATGGAGAATCTCTCTGTCACTCAGAGTTTACATGAGTGATGCAAAACAGGTCTGGGGCCTTTGGATTTTAAGACTGAAGGCACTATAAGTGCCAGAGGAGAAAGAAGACAGAACGCTGTACATAAGACTGACTCTGATTCTCACTGAATGTCAAGGCTACTTTGTGAACAGCCATAGTATCTTTGTGCAAGATAGAAAGCCAAAACATTTCAATATGTTTCTGACTGTAGCTTCTGATGGGTAACTAGGGGAGAGGGAAAAATTTTCTGACTGTAGTTTCTGATGGGTAACTAGGGGAGAGGGATATGTTTTATCAGTCCCTTAATCATCCTCGATTTAGACATTTACAAGGCCAAATATAACCGTCAGCTGCAAGTGTTTTGAATTGCAGTTGTTTTATATTGAGTAAACTATATTTTAAATTAAACTTGAAGCTTCTTAAAAAGCTTCCTTGCAATTTTCTTTGAACTTGAATAAATCTTGTCTGTTGAACTGCTACTGCAGTAAGTGAATCTCATCACTTGATTGGATTATTGTGTAATTTTTATATCTAAATATAGTGGAGGCCACGTTCCTTTACAGATGAATAAAATTAGAGGAGGACAAAGTACAGATTAAAATTTTTAGTTGAAATGAAGGTCAAAATATGGGGCCTTGGAGAAAGTAAGATACTTGTTGAATAGAGCAGTGATTTCCCACCCTGGTTGCAATAGAACCACCTAGCAAGCTTGGAAACAACAACACACGCTAATGCCTGGATCATTTCCCCTGAGGTTCTGATTTAGTTGTGGCCCAAATATCAATATTTTGTTAAACCTCTCCAAATGATTCTAATGTGCAATCAGGTTTGAGAACTGCTGAACTAGATGAAAACTCACTCTATATAAAGAAAGCATTTTTCTTTTTCTTTCTTTTTCGTTCTCTCTCTCTCTCTCTCTCTCTCTCTCTCTCTCTCTCTATTTCTCTTTCTTTCTTTCTTTCTTTTTTTGAGATGGAGTCTCTCTGTCACCTAGGCTGGTGTTCAGTGGTGCCATCTTGGCTCATTGCAACCTCCGCCTCCTGGGTTCAAGGAATTCTGCCTCAGCCTCCTGGGTTCAAGGAATTCTGCCTCAGCCTCCTGAGTAGCTAGGACTACAGGTGCATGCCGCCACTCCTGGCTAATTTTTTTGTATTTGTAGTAGAGATGGAGTTTCACCATATTGACCAGGATGGTCACAATCTCCTGACCTCATGATTCACCTGCCTTGGCCTCCCAAAGTGCTGAGATTACAGGCACAAGCCACTGCACCCAGTAAAGAAAGCATTTTTTAGTAAATAGACAAAAAGTAGTGGCTAAATAGCAACTGAAAAAGAAGCAACATGAGAAAAAGATAAGGGAGGGAAACTGTAATGTAAGACTAGTAGAGGTGTACAGTCCCTTGTTCATAGCCCGACAGTAGAAAAGCTCTTCATAGCTAAATTGTGGCAAAATCCAACCAAAACTGAGCGTATTTTGTGGCAAAACTCAAGGCTTTTTCTAGTTTTCCTTTATCCCATTTGGTTTGAATAGTAATACAATTCATGGAAGATATGTTAATATATCTGACTGCAAGTTGCTGCCCCAGACTTGGCTAAAGATACCTTTCTAAAATGTGTAAAATTTTGAATTTTGAAATATCTCTAGTCCCAGGGGGTTCAGAAAAGGAGTTATAGATTATAGCAGGGAAGGGTTATGATAGGTATAGCCAAGCTGATAATTTACTCTTTTTGTCAGATTAAGGACGATGCATTCTTTTTTCTGATTACCTAGGTAATGGTTTTATATCTTCATTGGATAAAAACAATTGCCAGTATCAGAACGTGGTTCTACTACATTTGGTACATTTCTCAAGCCTAACCTGGCAAGAGGAACTCAGGTTAGCCAACGACACAGTTAGGTTACGGTAGAAAAATCATAATTTTCCTATAAAAGACCTTTCAGCATAACCAATGACTCCAGAATCTAGAGATCTGAAACAACATGTATTTATTATGTTAGGAGTCCAGGAGCATCTTAGCTAAGTAGTTCCTACTCAGGGTGTCTTACGAGGTGGTGGTCAGAATGTCAGCCAGAGCCCCAGTTACTTGAAAGATCAGCTGGCGCTGGAATATGGGTATTTCTTTTCCAATGCCAACAGGTCCCTTTGTTAGCACACAAAGTAAAGTGTGGTCCCTGTTGAGGGGAACATCACACACTGGGGCCTGTCGGTGGGTGGGAAGCTAGGGGAGGGATAGCAGGGGGTGGGGAGATAGGGGAGGGATAGCATTAGGAGAAATACCTAATGTAGATGACAGGGTGATGGATGCAGCAAACCACCATGACATGTGTATACCTGTGTAACAAACCTGCATGTTCTGCACATGCACCCCAGAACTTAATAAGTTCTGCACATGTACCCCAGAACTTATTAAAGTATAATAATAATTAAAGAAATAAAAGTATAGTCCCTGTTTATGTAATTCCTCACAGTTTTGGTTTTCAATTCAATTTTATATAAACCTAACAATTATTTGCAAAGGCAGCTTTGAATCCTTCTAACATGTTCTGAAGATTTCTGCTAGGGATAGTTTATGACAAGGGAATGCCTTCTCTGAATTTTCATTGTCCTCTCTTGGGGAGCCTTTTCTCTCCCCTGGGTCCTTTCCTTATTTTCTCCTTCTGTCTCTGTATAAATAGGGTTGTCTCTTTGGCCATCTCTTGTGGGCTAATGAGTGAGTGTCAATTGCCCAGGATAATGTGAAGAAAAGGCAGACAGGTCCCTGCCTCAGTGGAGCTTCCAGCCAAAATGCAGTCATTAGTCACACAACTTTTAATGATTAATTAATTGATTGCTAGGGCATTAAAAAAAAAAAAAGGACTGTGAAGATGCTATGGTAGCGTATCATGGGATCTTGCCCAGTTTGTGCTTGGCTTGATGAGCACTTTCCCCTTTGTGTCTTCTAGGAAGACTAACTTACCTCTTGAGTTGTTGTTGTTGTTGTTAAAACCTTTTTCCTTCCTAGTGCAGAAACACAGAAGATATCATACATCCCACTTCGCATAAAATACTCATATTCTCCCATGGCAGAGGTTCAGTGGATGTAGTATAGTGCAGTACAGTAATCTCATTTATTTTTTATAAAAAAGCAGCCTAGGTTCTAAGTTGAATGGTGAAGTTCTTCTTGCCTTACTCCCTGCCCATCTCTCACCATCCCAGTGCCTGGAAATGCTCCGTTTTTTGCTTGCTCATCTCATTCTTTCCTTTCTTTCTCTGTCAACTCTTTGAAAAGCTGTAGTGTTCTACAGTGGTGGGAATATAATACTTTGCTTTTCTGAGCTATTTCTATTTGGGGCACCATTTTCAAATTGGAAAAGAAAAAACTGAGAATCCCATAAAGGGAATTCAGGTGTGGAAAATGAAAAGAAGATGATGAAGATGGTTTGATCCTTTGTGAGCTAATTAAGTGATCCACCTCCTGCATAATTTTCCATCTCTGCCTTCTCCCTGTGCATGAGCCACAGTGGGGTTTTCCCTGGGAGGTCACAGCATCTGGAAACCATGGACAGGATCCTAGTGAATGTTTATGATCTGCCTCTTTGTTTCAACTCCAAATATTTGTGACACTATGAAGGAAGAAAATCCTAAAAAGAGCCAATAATACTACAATAAACCTTACAAACATCTTAAAATCTGTAAAATATGCAATAATTGATATTTTTTAATTTATTTGAGTTCACATACCAGTACTTATAAAGGTTTTCTTGTGATTGTTCATTACTCTGTCTGCCTCAGTATTCTTTTCCTACTAATTTTTTTTTTTTTGAGACGGAGTCTTGCTCTGTCACCAGGCTGGAGCATAGTGGTGTGATCTCGGCTCACTGTGATCTCTGCCTCCCAGGTTAAGGCGACTCTCCTGCCTCAGCCTCCCAAGTAGCTGGGATTACAGGCATGTACCACCATACCCAGCAAATTTTTGTATTTTTAGTAGAGTTGGGGTTTCACCACAGTGGCCAGGATGGTTTCGACCTCCTGACCTCGTGATCTGCCCACCTCGGCCTCTCAAAGTGTTGGTATTACAGGCCACCGTGCCAGCCATGCTAAGTTCTTTAACTGTAAACTTTCCAACTGTGAGCATTTTCAGAGCTCCTAAGGTTGGAGAGGGACTGATTGTCTTCTCATTGCTGTGTAATTTTCATGACAGAGACTTGAGGTTTCAAATAATTGAATTCTAGCAGACTAGAATTAAGTGACTTTCACACTAGTATATCAGGGAAAGTGTGGCAATAAAGACAGCACATAGGACAAGCTGCCTTCTGCAGGGGTGATGATGCCCTGGCCATTGGGAAAGCAGTCCTAGGTGGAGTCTCAGGGTCTAGCATATTGCTACTCTTGCCTTCTGGTAAATGAATGTAGATTAAATTAATCCGAATAGCAAATCTGCAATTTATCCTTGAACTCCCTTTTTCTCTCTTTAAAGTGTCATTACTATAGTATATTCAGCTGCCTGACATTCCCAACCCCTCTCAAAAAAAATCACCATCACCAGCTCCAAACACCTGAACACATACACTTCTGAACTTGAGAGATTGTGTCCTGAAGGGGAGACAGCTTCCTCATTATGGAATTTTTATTGCTACCCTCATGTTGTCTTTGAGAGTGACTGTGCTTATCTTTTTTGTCACTGTTTGGTGTTCTGCTTTGAAAATGTTTTCATGGAAGGATTTAAGTGTTCAAAGTGGGAAGGATGAGAGGGAGATTAAGTGCTAAAAACTTTCGACAAGTAAGTAGGGTTTAAGACATTTAAGATTTTAAAGGTCATCTAGTCTATTCCCAATTCATCTGCCCTGTGAGTTGATGATGCTTGTTTTTATGTGGCATATTATCCAAAAGGGTTGCTCTAAACCTGTCAGGCTTGCAGTGAACATTCATTATATTTGAGCAGAGGTCCAGTTAAACCAGTTATATCAACTTTACTAGAATTTTTGTATAAACTAGCATCTTTGAGGGATAAATAATATTTAATCTTTGTTATGGTGTCATATATATTTTAATGATTTAATTCGTATTTGCCTTATATCTGAATGTTATATAATGTTTTTTTAGGTACTTTCCGTTATCATGACATAAGTACTAGTGTTTTACAATGTATACATTCTGGCAACTGTCTAACTTTTAAAAAAGTAACTCAGTATGTTTCTTCCAAAAGTTCCCATGCAGAGGTTTTTCCATGTACTAAAAACAAAAGAGTGATGTCAGCAAACTTAGGTTCAATTTCAACAGCTCTTAATTTGGGCTGCATATCTAAAAACAAAGCACTGCTTTTGATGGCTACATTCTTCTTCTTCTAATTTGATTTTTCCCCCTACTATTTTATTAGGTGCAGAGAGAGCTAGCAGCTGTAATTGCTTTGAAAGCAAGGAAATCTGGTAAGTAGTCCTTTATGGGGCTGGAGGAAGATTCTAATTCTTTGGGGACATTTCACATATCATCTGGTAGTGTGCAGTTGAGTGTATCTGAGGAGGTTGTGGTGAGGGATGCAAAGAATTATCACCATTTTTTTTTTTAAATCATTTGTTCTACCATCAAAATAGAACAGATGTTATTATATGTGGTTCTTTAAGATAAAATGTCACTGTTTTGCTCTAATTTATTATTTTATCTTAAGAAAAAATGAAATTTAAAGTTAAAAATATGTTTGTAGTCCATTGCATTCATAAAAGCTTGTAGGTACATGACAAAGTAAGCTGATCACCTTGTATTATACCACAAAGGACCATGGATATTATAGAGGTGGTCTTTTTTATAAGGCTTTAAAAAAGTCTCAAAGTAATTTCTTCTAAAAATAATTGAATTGTTTAAAGACATTTCAAAGCAAATATTACTCGTCGGATTGATTGATAGGTCTGGGATTCATCATACCTATAGTATGTAATCTGTGGAAGTAGTATGTGGAAACAAAAAGGGGGCTTTCAAATATATTTTAAAGGAGAAAAAAACAGCCTGCTAGAATTCAATATGAAATGGAGACTCACTGAAGTAGAAAAATGCTTGCTTAGATGGGAGAAATGTCAGGAAGAGGCATCCTTTGTTGTTCCTCCCTTCGGAGGGAGGAGGTCAGTGCTGCATGGAATGAAAATCAGAAGGGAGATACTTCTTGGATAATATTCAACTAGACTAAGACTTTTCAGGTGGAAAGATGATGACAAAATCAAAGTGATGACCAAATTTGAAGAAATAAGATGGAATGGAAATGTCTCAGGAACACAAACTGTACATTTTATATCTTTCTTTTTCAAGTTAGAAACTTGAAGAATTTGACTTTTTCCTCAGTTACTATTTGAACCAAACACATCTTAGTGTGAATTAGCTTATTATATTCATGTTAGTTTGTTGGTTTGGCAAATGTTGAAGACACAGAGACTGGAAGCTATACAGGTAGTGGGGAGGACGATGCAAGGTATTGAACGGAGGGTGGCATGAATAAGGCTCCTCAGTGAATAGCATTATATTTGCAGAGATGAAGGCCAAGGTAGAGAAAGGACGTCAATAAAGATTGCAAGAGGGAAATGCAGATCAAAACCACATTGAGATTTCATCTCATCCCAGCTAGAATAGCTATTATCAGAAAGACGAAAAGTAATCGATGCTGGCAAGAATATGGAAAAAAGGAAACTCTCGTACACTGTTGGTGGGAATGTAAAGTACAGCCACTGTAGGAAATGCCATGGAGACTCCTTAAAAAAGTAAAAATGGAACTACCCAATGATTCAGCAATCCCATGGAAATCAGTGTATCAAAAAGATATTTGCACTCCCCTCTTTGTTGCAGCACATTCACAATAGCCACCACATGGAATCAACTTAAGTATCTATCGACAGATAAATGGCTAGAGAAAATGTGGCACATATACACAATGGAATATTATTCAGCCATAAAAAATAAAGTCTGTCATTTGTAGCATCATGGATAAGCGTGGAGGACATTAAGTGAAATAAGCTAGGCACGGAAAGACAAATACTCTATGTTCTCACTCAAATGTGGCAGTAAGAAAAGCTAATCTCATGGAAGTAGAGAGTAGAATGGTGGTTGCTAGAAGCTGGCAAGGGCAGGAGGGATGAAGAGTTGGTTAATGGGTACAGAACTACAGTTAGGAACAGGAGTAAGTTATCTACTATTCAGTAGCGCAGTATTGTGGTTATAGTTCTCAGTAATTTGGTGTATATTGCCAAATATCTAGAAAAGAAGATTTGAAATATTCTCAATACAAATGATGTATGTTTGAGGTGACGGTTATCCCAACTACCCTGATTTGATTCTTACACAATATTTGCATGTATTAAAATATGTACCATACAAATATTTGCAATTATTATTTATCAAAAAAGGAACTCTAAAAAAAAGATTGTAGGAAGGAGTGCCTAGAAATAAATTGTGCTACAGCTGATGTTGATTCTTGTCATGATAAAGAGACAAAATGTACAGTCCGTACAAGTTGAGATGAGTATCTTGAAGGATAGGATTTGATTTTTAAAAATTTCTGAATAAAGTAGAGAAGTAATAAAAAACTTAGAGTGTGTCATTGCCAGAGAAGGAGAAAGTAAATATAGATAGGGAGGCTAGAGACGAGGGTGGGTGATTTACACGGAGTTGGATGGGAAGGCCTCTGATGTGGAGATTTTGGAGCCAAGACCTGAAGTCAGTGAGGGAGTGAGCCCTGTGGCTAACCACAAAGCATTTGGGCAGACACATTGTGCCAGATGGGTTTGACAGACTGCAAGGAGGCAAGTGAATGAGACAGAGAGAGGTAGCTTTTCAACATCAGACTAAGAAGTTTGAACTTTCTGGAGGTGAAGGGAGATGAAGATGAGCAAGCAAGACCCATACATGTTAGATTGTATAATGTCAAAGACGGCTGTGAAGTCAGTTTTATTATGTTGTGATGTCACTGCATGAGAGTAGCATGGCTGTTTTCCTTACTTATTTGATCCATGGAGCTTGGAGTGTGAATACAGTTTTGGCAACTTATCAGGGACAGAGTAAAGTGACCTTACGCACTTACACTAAGGATGGGGACATAAATTCATGGTTTTTCAGGAAAGCGGCTGTTCAGTACATTCCAGTGACTCTAATCCAGTAGGTTTATATGGCTGGAGGTCTGAAGAGATGCATGTAAAAAGTAAGGTAGAAGAGTATATGTTGCATTGCTTTTTTTAAAAAACAGAAAGTAGAAACAATCCTTAATTCCCTATGATAATGAAATAATAACATTGATAGATCAATGCATTGGAATATTAAACAGCTTTTAAAATAATCTTTAAAAGAATTAATATAGTAAATTTTTCAGTGAAAAAAATGTGTACAGTAGCATGTATTCTCTTTGTAATGATGAAAATAGCTTTATTTTTTCTTACCATCATAGTAGAGCATGCTCATTGAAAAAAAATTATAATACATGAATGTATGAAGAAGAACTTTGAAAGGTGTATCATCTCACTGATATAACCACTAATATTCTTTTGTTGTATTTATTTCCATTTTTTAATTTTAAAAATTATTGAGCTTTGGCTATTTCCAATTATTATTTTTTTCTTTTTTTTTTTTGAAATGGAGTCTCGCTCTGTCACCCAGGCTAGAGTGCAGTGGCATGATTTCAGCTCACTACAACCTCTGCCTCCCAGGTTTAAGCAATTTTCCTGCCTCAGCCTCCCTAATAGCTGGGACTACAGGCATACACCACCACACCTGGCTAATTTTTGTATTTTTAATAGAGACGGGCTTTTGCCATTATTGGCCAGGCTTGTCTCAAACTCCTGACCTCAGGTGATACACCCACTTCTGCCTCCCAAACTGCTGGGATTACAGGCATAAGCCACTGCACCTTGCCTCCAAACTTTTTGTTTGTTTGTTTGAGAAGGAGTCTCTCTCTGTTGCCCTGGCTGGAATGCAGTGGCACGATTTCGGATCACTGCCACCTCTGACTGCCTGGTTCAAGCAATCCTCCTGCCTCAGCCTACCAAGTAGCTGGGATTACAGACATGCACCATTATGCCCAGCTGATTTTTGTATTTTTATGAGAGATGGGATTTCACCATCTTGGCCAGGATGGTCTCCATCTGACCTTGTGATCTGCCCACCTTGGCCTCCCAAAGTTCTGGGATTATAGGTGTGAGTCACCATGCCTGGCTATAACTTTTTTTTAATTAATATTCAGATATTATATATAGTAATATGCTGCTGATTTAATAAAAGGATTATCTTATATGTGGTCTTTTGTGATAACTGTAGATTTGCACACAATTGTGATAAATAATGCACACAGATCCAGAGTACCTTTTATGCCAGTTCCCCCAATGATAACATTTTGCAAAACCGCAGTACAGTATCACAACCAGAATATTAACATTTTCATCAACACAGAGATCCTTCATGTTGCTCCTTTACAGCTACACTGACCTTCCACTACCTCTATTCTGTTCTTAATTCTGGCAATCACTAATCTGTTCTCTTTCTGTCATTTCAAAAATATTACATAAATAGAATCAGACAGTATGTAACCTATTGAAATGAGCTCTTTTCACATGGCATGATTTTCTGAAGCTTTATTCAAACTGTTGAATTTATCAGTAGCTTTTTCCTTGTTTTTGTTTGTTTTGATACAAGGTCTCACTTTGTTGCCCAGGCTGCAGTGTAGTGACATGATCTTGGTTCACAGCAGCCTTGACCTCGAAGGCTCAACTGATCCTCCCACCTCAGTCTCCTGAGTGGCTGGACTCAGATGCACACCACTACACCTGGCTAATTTTGTTTATTTTTTTGTAGAGACAAGGTCTTGCTATGTTGCTTAGGCTGAGTGCTTTCCTTTTTATTGCTGAATAGTGTTCCATGGTGTGAATATACCATAATACTTTTAACCATTGACCAACTGAAGGACATCTGGGTTGTTTCCAGTTGTTTGACTATTAGAATGAAGCTACTACAAACATTCCGGTACAAATTTTTTGTACGTGTGAGCCTGTCTTCATTTCTCTGGAATAACTACCCAGGAGTATAATTGCTAGGTTCTATAGTAGTTACATGTTTAGTTTTTTGAGAAACAGCTAAACTGGCTTTCAGAGTAGCTGTGCCATTTTTGCACTCTCACTGGCAATCTAATAAGTGCTTCAGATTCTCTCAGATTCTCTGCATCCTTGCCAGCATTTGGTATTATTATTGTTGTTATTATTTTTGATTTTAGCCATTCTGATAGGTGTGTAGTGATATCTCATTGCAGTTTTTATTTGCATTTCCTTGATGGCTAATGAGGTTGGTCTTCTCAAGTGCTTATTTGCCATCTAAATGTTGTTTTTGGTGAATTGTTCATTGATGCCTTTTGCCCATGTTTTAATTGAATTGCTTGGTTTTTGTTTTTTGTTTTTTACTGTTGAGTTTTGAGAGTTCTTTATATATTCTAGGTAGTTGACCTTTGTTGATAAGGACGGGTTGGCAAATATTTTCTTTCAGTCTGTAGCTTGTCTTTTTTATCCTCTCAACAGAGTCTGTCACAGAGCAAAGGTTTTTAATTTTGATAAAGTCCAATTTTTAAATTTTTAGTGACTCTTTTAATGTTTTTGGGTTAAATCAAATAGCTATTTGCCTACCTCTAGAGTCCACAGATTTTCTATGTTTTTTCTTTCCCTAAAATTTTTAGTTTTATGTTTTACATTTAACTCCATGATTATTTTTGAGTTAGTTTTGATATAAGGTGTAAGACTTAGGTCAAGTTTCTCTCTCTCTCTTTTTTTTGGCCTATGAATGTTCAGTCACCTCAGCACCATTTGTTGGAAAGACCATCTTTCTTCCATTGAATTGCTTTTGCACTTTTGTAAAAAATCATGTGGGAATATTTGTATGGATGTATTTCTGAGTTCTCTGTTCTGCTCCATTGAACAGATTCCATTGGTATCCACCAATACTACAGTATTGATTTCCATAGCTACATGTAAAATCCATTTTTATAGGATTAATGTTATTGTTATTTTCGAGACAGGATCTCACTCAGTTGCCTAGGCTGGAGTGCATTGGCACAATCACCAGCTCACAGCTCACTGCAGCTTTGACCTCCCAGGCTCAAGCAGTCTTTCTATCTCAACTTCCTGAGTAACTGGCGCTACAGGCAGGCATGTGCCACCATACTTGGCACTTTTTAAAAAAAATTTTTTGTAGAGAGGGGTTTTACTATGTTGTTCAAGCTGGTCTCAAACTCCTGAGCTGAAGGTATGTGGTAATCCTCCCACCTTGGCTTCCTGCAGCAGCCTAATTTTTATATCAGTAATATAGTTTTACATTGTTTTTATTAATTGTATATACTAGCAGTTTATTTAAGTCTGGGTTGTACATTTAGGTTTTTAATTTTTTCCATTGTAAATAATTATAGAAGAACCTGAACATATATTTTTATACATATCTGTTTGTGGCCTTTTCTAATTATTTCCTTATAATAAATACCAAAAGTGAAATAGCTAGGTGTGGACAGTGTTAAGATTTTGTTTTTCACTTTAGAGCTTTAAGTCCTCTGGAATTAATTTTATGTATATGGTGTGATGTGGAAATCAAAATGTTTTCCTTATGTTAAGACAATTACCCTATTAGCATCCATTGAATTTTTTGCTCACAGATCTATAATGCTTACTCCATCATCTATGAAGTTTCTATATATACTATGCTTATATTTATTTCTGGTCTCTGTGTTCCACTAATCTATTTACCTATCCTTGTGCCTACACTATCCTATTTTAATTACCAACGCTTTATGATAAGACTTCAGGGGAGAGTGGAGGCATTGTAGAGGCAAGGCAAGTCTCTTCTTACTTTTCTTGTTCTCTTCAAAGTTTTAATTTGTCATGTTCCATTAAAGCCCCTATAGGGATTTTTTTAAATGTGTATTCACCTTAGAGATTATTACATACATCTGACATTTTTGAGATAATGTGTTTCTTTCAATGAATATAAGATTCTTTCCCTGTACAAGTCTTGCACACTTTTGTTTGATATATTTTTTAGGTACTTGGTAGTTTTGATTAGTATTGTAAATGAACTATTTTTTCTAATACCTTTTTTTTTAGTGCCCCTAATCTCTGCATTGTGTGGTGATTCCTCAGTGTTTTTCTTTAATGAATTGCTTTTATTGGATAGATTTTATTTTGTAGAGCAGTTTTAGGTTCATAGCAAAATTTAATATGGAGTACAGAGAGTTGCTCTATACCTCCTGCCCCACACATGCACAGTCTCTCCACTGTCAGCATCCTACTCTGGTTCAGAGTGTATGTTTTTTACAATCACTGAACTTCCACTGACAGTTATCACCCAGAGTTCATAGTTTAGGGCTCACTCTTGATGTTGTACATTCTATGGGTTTGGAGAAACATATAATGGCATGTGTCCACCCTTAGAGTATCATACAGAGTAGTTTTACTGTCCTAAAAATCCCATCTGCTCCACTTATTCAACTCTATCTTCCACTAACCCATGACAACCCCTACTCTCTCCATAGTTTTGTCTTTTCCATAATGTGATATGGTTGGAATCATATAATATGTAGCCTTTTCAGACTAGCTTCCTTCACTTAGTAGTATGCATTCAAGATTCTTCAGAGTCTTTTCATGGTTTCACAGCTCATTGGTTTTTAGTGCTGTGTAATATTCCATTGTCTGGATGAACCAGTTTATCTGTTTACTTACTGGTTGTTCACTTACTTGATTGTTTTCAAGTGTTGGCAATAAAGAATAAAGCTTCTGTAAACATCTATATTGCAGATTTTGTGTGGTTGTAAGTTTTCATCTTTTTTGGGTTAATACCAAGGAGTTTGATTGCTAGATCCCATGTTAAGATTATGTTAAATTTTATTAGAAACTACTAAGTTGTCTTCCAAAGTGGCTATACTATTTTGCATTCTTACTAGTGTGATTGAGAGTTCTTTCTGCTCCACATTCTCACCAGCATTTGATGTGGTCAGTGTTCTGGATTTTGGCCATTCTAATAGGCCATTTTAATAGATGTGTAGTGATACCTTGTTTTCATTCACAATTCCGTGATGACATCTGATGTTGAGCATCTTTTCATGTGCTTATTGTTTATCTTCTTTATTGAATTACGTTTTCAGGTCTTTTGCTCATTTTTTAATTGGCATGTTTATTTTCTTATTGTTGAATTTGAGTTCTTTGTATATATTGGATAACAGTTCTTTATCAGATATGTCTTTTGTAAAATATATTTTTCTCTGTGGTTTGTCTTCTTATTCTCTTAAGTGGCTTTGCAAAACAGAAATGTTTTTATTTTAATGAAATCTAGCTTATCAATTTTTTCTCTCATGGGTCATGCCTTTGGTGTTGTAATCATCCCAAATCTAAGGTCATCTAAATTTTCTCCTATGTTATAGTCTAAGAGTTTTCTGATTTCGTGTTATAATGTAGGTCTGGGGTCCATTTTGAGTTCATTTACAAGGGCATAATGTCTGTGTCTAGATTCTATTTTTATTTTATTATTTTGCATGTGGAGAGCTAGTTGTTTCTGACCCACTTGTTGAAAAGACAGTCTTTTCTCCATTATATTGCCTTTGCTCCTTGTCAAAAATCAATTGCCCATATTTGTTCGGGTCTATTTCTGGGCTCTCTATTGTTCCGTTGATCTATTTGTCTGTTCTTTCACCAATACCACACTGTGTTGATTGTTGTACCTTTACTGTAAGTATTGAAATTGGGTAGTGTTTGCCTTCCAACTTTCTTCTTCACTTTCAATCTTGTGTTGACTATTCGCAGTCTTTTCTCTCTCCATAAAAATTTCAGAATCAGTTTATCTATAGCTACATCTATTATCTCTTCTAGTTGGCTCTTTTTTTTACTGTATGAGAAATTCGATTTTGTGTTCCATAAAAGTATTTAACTCCAATGAGTTCCAATAGCTTTCTTAAAAATTATCTTGGATTTTTTTCTACATGAACAAATTCATCATCTCTCAGTGGTGATTATTTTGTCTGTGTTTACCAATTTATATAATTCATTTTTCCCCATATTACAGTATTTCATCAGAGCCTTGCAGAATAAGGTTGAATAATATCCATGATAGTTGGCATTCTTATTTTGTCCTTGAATTTAATGAAATATAATGTTTAGGAAAACAGTATAAATGAAAAGATTGTGTTAGGAAAAAACAAAGACATTTCTTTCTCACAACCCCTCCCCACCCTGAACTACAATAAATTTGGGAAGCAGTCTAGAGGTAAAAATAACTAACAAGATACATATTACTGTATTCAAATAATTCAAATATGGAAATATTAGAGATACTTGCCTGTTTCACTGTGCATTCTCAGTACTTGAGTAGGCATTGAGAGTGGATGAAAAGCATCAATGGAAAGGTACAAAAGAGCCTAAGTCATAGGTATTGTATTCATTCATTCCTTTATCCAGCTCTAGCTGGGTACCAGCTACATGCTGAATGCCGTGTAAGGCACAGGATACAATAGGGAGCAAGGACAAGCATGGCCCCTGCTGTTTTAGAATCACAGCGTATGTTTCATAAATAGAATGCATGAAAGAGTCAGTGACTGTCAGAGAAAGGAAAACTTATTATTGTGATTTTAGGAGGTGATCAGATGCAGAACCGTTAAGCGTGGCCTTAGTTAAGTAGAGTTCCCAGAATAGTGCAGAATGGTGCTTTCTTTGTATGATTCTTATTTTTAAAACTATTTTGGATAGAAAACGAAGCTAACATACATTAAATTAAAAAGTATTTAAAATGAATAGTTGATGCATCTGGAGCTTGACGGAAGGAATTTATTATCTACTATCTTATGTCTTATAGTAAAACTGTTAATTAAGGCTCAGGTGGTCCTGCCAGATTTATGTCTAACTGCAAAAGGTTATTAAAATTAGCATTCATACAAAAAAGTTTTGGTTTCAGCCCACTGTACAAACAGAAATAAAAGTAACTGCCAATCTATGTAGGTTTTATAAATAATTAAAGGCTGTAGCTTAGTAAAATATCTATTCTGTTATAATTTTCTAAAAAGCCATTAGGATATGCCTGTAAACACCTTTCTTCCCTAAGAGCTAGCTAACCTTAGTAGATGTGAATAGCATTTTAGGCTTCATAAGATTTGCAGAAATTTGCGCAGATATCATTGCCCTTCTTTTTTCTTTGTTGGATTGCTTATTCTCCTGCTAGTGTTGGCTCATTAGTGTCTTGAGAGATGTGTTACTTCCCTTTTCCAGGGAATCCAAAGCACTTTTATCTCTCATTATCTTTAGATCATACGAAATTTGTGCCATGGTGGGCTTCTATTTCTGGAAAGGCAGAAATCTCATAGTGGTAAATCTCCTTGGCAGTGTTTAAATTTCACTTGCTGTCCTTAGCTCATAGCTAGTTAACTGTTTTAAAACTAAAGTATCTGGGATTTTGAAGTTTGAAAGGGAAAGAAGGGGCTCCAGGCCCTGATTTATTTTTGCCATTATATGTCTTTGTGACCTTAGCTTTGTAATTTCAGTTTGTATCTTGCAGGGGCTGGTGTAAAATCTGGTAACCTCAGTAATTCCTTCTAGCTCTAATATTTAAAAATCCTTTTATAACAATGTTTTTACTTTTTACTTTCGTTCACCTCAGTCACAACCTTGAGACTGTTTTATTCAGGATTATTTTAAGCACATGTGACAGAAAAACTAACTGAAAAACCAAAAAGGGAATTTTTTTGCCTCAGGGAATCTGTAGAGTTTAACGTCTCAGCAAGGGATTGTCCTGATAGCCCCAACAGAAACTTTGATAAGGGATCTTATCGGGAGGATGAAGAGCCCACCTCCGGAGCAGCAGGAAAATTGTAGAGGGAGGTGGACGGGTCAAGTCAACCCCACCCGAGCAAAATACATGGCTCTGCAAAGAGGAGGGGAGAATGGCTGCTGGGCATTCTCTGCAAAGAGGAGGGGAGCAGAGGAGGGGAGAATGGCTGCTGGGCATTCTCTGCAAAGAGGAGCCCAGAATGGCTGCTGGGCTTTGCAAAGAGGAGGGGAGCAGAGGAGGGGAGAATGGCTGCTGGGCATTCTCTGCAAAGAGGAGGGGAGCAGAGGAGGGGAGAATGGCTGCTGGGCAGGCAACAGTAATGTGATCGCCCCAGAAGGAATTCTCTGCACTCTTTGAATCACAAGATTTAGAGAGGAGATGCCAGCCTGAGATTCACATAGGCTAGAGAGTCTGCAGCCAGAACGCAATCTCAGGTTTTCCAACACCTGGTCTCTGACATTCCCAGCTACACTCCCACTGTTGGTTAGTAATTTTCAAGATTATAGAGTAAGTATGTGATTTGTGAAAAGCCATTTTTGTTTTCTGCCTTTGTTCCTGGAAATTGAAAGGAATGAATTGAAAACTCGTAAACTCTTCAAGTTGTGGGTAATAGCATTTTTTCCCTCTTTCTAGGATAAACCAGCCAGGAATTCAGGTTAAAGTGTTCTTCTTGTACCAAGATACTTTATTAAGAGAATAAAATATGGCCAGGTGCAGTGGCTCATGCCTATAATCCCAGCACTTTGGGAGGCCAGGCCGGGCAGATCACAAGGTCTGGAGTTCAAGACCAGCCTGACCAACATGGTAAAACCCATCTCTACTAAAAATACAAAAATTAGCCAGGCGTGGTGGCTTGCACCTGTAATCCCAGCTACTCAGGAGGCTGAAGCAAGAGAATCACTTGAACCTGGATGGTGGAGGTTGCAGTGAGCTGAGATTTCACCACTGTACTTTAGCCTGGTGACAGAGTGAGACTCCATCTCAAAAAAAAAAAAAAGATAGTAAAATATACATGATATATAAAAGTGTATAACATGGTTTAGCCTATTGTAATTTTGTTTTTGTTTTGAGACAGTCTCGTTCTCTCACCCAGGGTGGGGTACAGTGGTATGATCTTGGCTCACTGCAACCTTTATCTCCCAGGGTTGGGTGGTGATCTTCCCACCTCAGCCTCCTGAGTCGCTGGGACTACAGGTGATGTTTTGTTTATTTGTTTTGTTTCGGTAGAGATGGGGTGTTGCTGTGTTGCCCAGGCTGGTCTCAAGCTCCTGGGCTCAAGCAGTCCTTCTGCCTCAACCTCCCAAAGTGCTTGGATTACAGGTGTGAGCCATGGTGCCCAGCTAGCTTATTGTGTTTAGTTTTAGCTTTTTAAAATATTATTATTTTTAAGAGGCTAGAACGGACCAGAGAGAAGCCAATGTTTTATGTTAAATTATTTTTTCTAATCTTACAGATCCTCTTGTTTCATAATCTTTGATTCCTATGTTTAAAGAATGTATCCTATATCATCTTTGAAGCCTACATTCAAGCTTAAATAGGCATTTGTAATGGGCATATGGTTTGAACAGCCTGGTAACTGTTATTTGTCATGACAGTGAACACCAGGTAAAACATTCAAGTAGGAAACCCCAGGATCTGGTAATTATGGTGGACCTATTAGACTTGAGGTCCCCAATCCCTGCGCCATGGATCAGTGCCTGTCCATGGCATATTGGGAACCAGGATGCACAGTAGGAGATGAGTGGCAGCAAGCAAGCATTATTCCCTGAGTTCCACCTCCTTCGGATCAGTGGCAATAGATTCTCACAGGAGTGTGACCACTGTTGTCAACTGCACACACAAGGGATCTAGGTTGCGTGCTCATCATGATAATCAAGTGCCTGATGATCTGACGTGGAACAGTTTCATCCCAAAACCATCCCATCTCCCTCTTCCACTCTGGGTCCAAGGAAAAATTGTCTTGCATGAAACTGTTGCCAAAAAGGTTGAGGAATGTTCTATGAGACAGTCTGAGGGTTTTTAAAAAAATTACTCTTTGTCTAAAGTCCCAGCTTTCCAGCTACTGTAAGTAACAGTCACATCACCAGTAACATGATTTTGAAAAATTTAGAGGTTTGAAGCCCCCCTTTTCACATATATGTATGTAAGATTGGGAGCAGTCACATGTTAACAGGACTCACCAATGTGAGGCATTTGTGAGGTTTGAGATTGGACACTACTGAAAAGGCATATTTTACTTTGGAGCAGAATATTCCAGTGACAAGATATTCATGTTGCTTTGTCACAAGAAATGAAATTGATAGACTATTTTTTAACAGTATAAGGAAGGCTTTCCCTTTTCCATGTTTAGAAGAAAAATATAACCTTTATACCTATGGATTGCTTCTTCTTTCATGGTTTTATAAATTTTTACTTTTTATTTTTAGTTGACAGATTCTTCTTTTAATGTGGTACTGTATTAGACTTTACCTTGGTCCTTTTGTAAACACATAGCTCATATTTAGGAGAGTGCATGACAAATGGGATTTTAGAATGGATGTCAGTAATAAAATGAAGGGCCAGCAAAGACAGGCTGACTTGCTTAGTATAATTATTACCATCTCAAATTTCCTTTACCTTTCTGATAAAATGTTTAATTTTTTTGGAAAAAAAATAAGTTCTCTTAGAAAGCTATGGCGATATTCTTTTTTTTTTTTTTTTTTTTTAGTTGCATTTTAGGTTTTGGGGTACATGAGCACAGCATGCAAGACAGTTGCGTAGGAACACACATGGCAGTGTGCTATTCTTTCCTTCTCCCCTTCACCCACATTTGGCATTTCTCCCCAGGCTATCCCTCCCCACCTCCCCCTCCCACTGGCCCTCCCCTTTTCCCCCCAATAGACCCCAGTGTTTAGTACTCCCCTTTCTGTGTCCATGTGTTCTCATTTTTCATCACCCGCCTATGAGTGAGAATATGCGGTGTTTCTTTTTCTGTTCTTGTGTCAGTTTGCTGAGGATGACGTTCTCCAGATTCATCCATGTCCCTACAAACAACACAAACTCATCATTTCTGATTGTTGCATAATATTCCATGGTGTATATGTGCCACATTTTTCCAATCCAGTCTATTATCAATGGGCATTTTGGTTGATTCCAGGTCTTTGCTATTGTAAACAGTGCTGCAATGAACATTCGTGTACATGTGTCCTTATAGTAGAACAATTTATAGTCTTTTGGATATATACCCAGTAATGGGATTGCTGGGTCAAATGAAATTTCTATTTCTAAGGCCTTGAGGAATCGCCACACTGTCTTCCACAATGGTTGAACTAATTTACACTCCCACCAACAGTGTAAAAGTGTTCCTTTTTCTCCACATCCTCTCCAGCATCTGTTGTCTCCAGATTTTTTAATGATCGCCATTCTAACTGGCGTGAGATGGTATCTCAATGTGGTTTTGATTTGCATCTCTCTGATGACCAGTGACGATGAGCATTTTTTCATATGATTGTTGGCCTCATATATGTCTTCTTTCGTAAAGTGTCTGTTCATATCCTTTGCCCACTTTTGAATGGGCTTGTTTGTTTTTTTCCTGTAAATCTGTTTGAGTTCTTTGTAAATTCTGGATATCAGCCCTTTGTCAGATGGGTAAACTGCAAAAATTTTTTCCCATTCTGTTGGTTGCCGATCCACTCTAGTGACTGTTTCTTTTGCCGTGCAGAAGCTGTGGAGTTTCATTAGGTCCCATTTGTCTATTTTGGCTTTTGTTGCCAATGCTTTTGGTGTTTTGGTCATGAAGTCCTTGCCTACTCCTATGTCCTGGATAGTTTTGCCTAGATTTCCTTCTAGGGTTTTTATGGTGCCAGGTCTTATGTTTAAGTCTTTAATCCATCTGGAGTTAATTTTAGTGTAAGATGTCAGGAAGGGGTCCAGTTTCTGCTTTCTGCACATGGCTAGCCAGTTTTCCCAACACCATTTGTTAAACAGGGAATCCTTTGCCCCTTGCTTGTTTTTGTCAGGTTTATCAAAGATTGTATAGTTGTAGATATGTTGTGTTGCCTCCGGTGCCTCTGTTTTGTTCCATTGGTCTATATCTCTGTTTTGGTACCAGTACCATGCTGTTTTGATTACTGTAGCCTTGTAGTATAGTTTGAAATCCGGTAGTGTGATGCCCCCCACTGTGTTCTTTTTGCTTAGAATTGACTTGGCTATGCGGGCTCTCTTTTGGTTCCATATGAAGTTCATGGTGGTTTTTTCCAGTTCTGTGAAGAAAGTCAATGGTAGCTTGATGGGGATAGCGTTGATTCTGTAAATTACTTTGGGCAGTATAGCCATTTTCACGATATTAATTCTTCCTAACCATGAACATGGAATGTTTCTCCATCTGTTTGTGTCCTCTCTGATTTCGTTGAGCAGTGGTTTGTAGTTCTCCTTGAAGAGGTCCCTTACGTTCCTTGTGAGTTGTATTCCAAGGTATTTTATTCTTTTTGTAGCAATTGTGAATGGCAGTTCGTTCTTGATTTGGCTTTCTTTAAGTCTGTTATTGGTGTAGATGAATGCTTGTGATTTTTGCACATTGATTTTATATCCTGAGACTTTGCTGAAGTTGCTTATCAGTTTCAGGAGTTTTTGGGCTGAGATGATGGGGTCTTCTAGGTATACTATCATGTCGTCTGCAAATAGAGACAATTTGGCTTCCACCTTTCCTATTTGAATACCCTTTATTTCTTTTTCTTGCCTGATTGCTCTGGCTAGAACTTCCAGAACTATATTGAATAGGAGTGGTGAGAGAGGGCATCCTTGTCTAGTGCCAGATTTCAAAGGGAATGCTTCCAGTTTTTGCCCATTCAGTATGATATTGGCTGTTGGTTTGTCATAAATAGCTTTTATTACTTTGAGATATGTTCCATCGATACCGAGTTTATTGAGGGTTTTTAGCATAAAGGGCTGTTGAATTTTGTCAAAGGCCTTCTCTGCATCAATTGAGATAATCATGTGGTTTTTGTTTTTGGTTCTGTTTATGTGGTGAATTACGTTGATAGACTTGTGTATGTTGAACCAGCCTTGCATCCCCGGGATGAATCCTACTTGATCATGGTGAATAAGTTTTTTGATTTGCTGTTGCATTCAGCTTGCCAATATTTTATTGAAGATTTTTGCATCTATGTTCATCATGGATATTGGCCTGAAGTTTTCTTTTCTTGTTGGGTCTCTGCCAGGTTTTGGTATCAGAATGATGTTGGTCTCGTAAAATGATTTGGGAAGTATTCCCTCTTTTTGGATTGTTTGAAATAGTTTTAGAAGGAATGGCGATATTCTTTTGAATCTCCTTTTGATCTTCTTTCCATCTAATCTCTGAGTGTTCTAATAAGGAGTGTTTATGCTAAAAAACGCATTATAAGAGAAATCCGTTGGCTGTATTTTAAGTAATTAAAAGATTATATTTATTTTTTGGTGGTATTTTCAACCACTTAAATTTCCCAAGACTTTCACAGCCTCTCCTCAAAGGATGGACCAGGATCCTCTCAGAACTGATTTTTCCAGATGGTTCGTTTCTGTCTTTTTTTATTCTTTTGCCGCATCCTCAATGCTGTGTCCGGCAGTGCCCATCACTCTCATTTGTGGTCAGCACAGGCCTACACCAATTGTCTGGTAACCCCACTGAATGTGTTGTTTAGTATTTGTCAGCCAAGAAGAAAGAAGTGCCATGTGTTTGCCCCTGAAATAATCAACACAATATTCTTGTCTTCCTGATTGATTGATGATTCCTAGGATGTTTTCCCCAAAAGAGAGAGCTTTGCCTAACACTATGCTGATTGTTGAAGTTTGTAAAATCTGTCTCCCTCTCCAGTGCTATAATAACTCCTTGTTCTAGCATTTCCAGGGATGCTGCTTCTCTCCCTGCTTGCTGACAGATTTTGTATATTCACATCCTGTCTCCACCAGTGCATGTTCTTGTTCAGCAGTGATCAGTTCAATGTTTGACGGGTTGTATCTTTCTTTTTTATTTTAAGTGAGACAAAAGCATCATAAGAACTTGAAAGAGTACTTCTTAATGCAGTGTAAAGTTAAAGTATATTTGAAAATGTAAAATTCTTACAATCAAGAAATAATACCAGTAATAGCACTGGTAAAGCCCAGGAATAATTGAAAACGCATTCAGCAGATGCTTTTTTCTAACTCTCCCACTAGGATACAAAGAAAATTGCCTTTAAAAAAAGTCCCATGACACTGTCTTTTGTAATTAGAGCTATTAAGTCGAAATGATAAATAACCATTCAGTGGTATACTATAAAAGAAAATAGCTCTTTGCACAGATTTCTCCTGACGAGCAGGAGATCTGAGAATAGTGAGTATAAGAAGTTAGATTCCTTTAACCCTGAGAATTGTTCAGAATTAAGAAAATCAGAATGCGAGTCAAGATGATTTTCTTTTTAATCCTTCAGTATGTTCACGTCCATGAAGATAGTAAATGACAGATTTGCCAAGGAGGTGAATAATTATAACCACAACAGCATGTACTCCAGAATGCAAGGTTTTTGAGTTCTTGGTTTTCAAAAACACATGGGGCACTTCAGTGAAGCTGTGTAACACTTAGTAGACAAAGCTAATTAAATGGCTGTAAGTGGAAGATTGTTTCTATTGTAGGGAATTTGATACTGGGAGGAAGAACTGAACACTAATGGTGCCAGTAAGGTGATGATGCACAGAGCGGGTTACTCTATGGTCTTGTGTGGTCCCGGACAATGATTTTAAGCTCTTCAGAGTCCTACTTCTTCTTGCTCATGTTTTATATACGTTACTAAGCCTGGAGGAACAGTTTCCTGAGACATAGAGCAGAGAGGTGGCTGTAAGGCGGGGGAGAGGCATTAAAGAGATAATCAGGTTTTCTAGTTGAGAACTGAGAGGCAGCTTCCAGCATTGCAGCTCCTGGGAACATGTTTTTTTGTGAGGAAACTAGATGAGCATAATGAGTGTACCCTGTGCATAAATCCAATATTAGTTCTGTACCCAAGGTCAAATGAAAGTTAATGACCATTTGCACACCAGAGATCTGAAACCCACATTTTATTTCCTTCTCATAATGACAAAAGGGGAGAGCAATTTATATTTAAATTGATTTAAATTTCAAAGCATAAACACAGAGGTCTCGGTGGCACCTCCACCTCCTTTTTTTTTGTTTTTCTGGTCAGTGAAACTTCCTGGCAGGGCTCAACTTTTATAAAAAATTAAATCCATCCCATTTTGTTTTCCCAATGCGGACAGGTTTTTGTTTTCTGTGGAACTACCTCGTTCTCACCCTGCTGGGTTAGTGACACCAAATCAGAAGTCAGCAGTGCAATCAGGGCCACTTTATTTAATGATTTAGGTTTTGCATTTGTTGAGCTAATTAGCTGATTGAGGCAACTAATGGGTGTCCTTAATACACTGTTGACTGGGCAGCTACTCCCCTGAAGCCTGCCAGCTCCTTTGTCCTTGGTCCTCTGGTGAGTGGAAGCCGCTTTCCAGATGAATCTATGATATATGCCACCCAGTATTCGGAGGCAGGGCCCAAGAGGCCATTATGCTAATTACCAGGTGCCCTACACAGGACATGCATCCACTTAAAACCCTGTATCTGACCAATTCTGTGTATATGAATACAGGTTTTCATTGGAGGGTGCATCAGTGGTTGCTGGGGGTGAATTGTCTATGATTTATTTTTAGAATTTATAGTTCAATGACTCCTTCTCTGTAAGGTACAACATAAAAGCAATCTGTAGGTATTTTAAAATATTGAATATTAAAATACTTAAGGAAATATTAGGAGATGATCACATAATTAAATGGAAAACCTTAATGGCTAAAATCATCTCTATGTACTAAAATATTCCTTAAGAAGAAAAATCCTTGCCATATGCTGTTTTTATAGTTACGAAATTCTGTAGAAAACATGGGCATCTAACAAAATTTAGCAGTTTTAGGGATGTGGTTAGGAAATTTGACTCCTACACTGGATGTGTTACCCCTGATTAATCACGGTGTTTTTTAAGCCTCAGTTTCCATTTTTTTAATAATATGCAGAGGTAGACTTGGTTGATGACTAGAGTCCCATGCTGGAGGTCATGTCCTAAGTACCAAGTACTAGGAAGCTTCCCTTCTCTAAATTATGCATTGCTGTCTATTTCACAAGAATATGAGAAGAATAATTACTGATCATTAATTTTCCTCCCTAAACTTTTTTCATTTTATCGACATTTTTTCCCAGTGAAAATCAATAGAAGGCCCTCTTTTTTCCCCCCAAGGAATATTTTTTTCTGTCATTTGTATTGACAAGTAAGAGCTATCAAGGGAAATCTTTGTCCAGGCCATATGACCCAGCTCATGTCCATCATTCGTCACATTAAAAGTCTAATTGTATAAACAGACGCAAATGGAACTATTCTCAGGAAAACTGGAAATGACATGAACATGGTATGTGAATAAAAGTAAATAACATTCCATAGTAAGTGATACAAAGAGCATAATTTGCTTCAGCTGAATTCTAGCAGTTTAAGTGATGCTTATGACAAAGTGAAATGTACTTAATATAATATTCTTTTCACTCATGTAATACAAAATACTTGACACTTGAGAGTTTCTAAATCAGACATCATCCTTTTAAGTGGAGAAGCAAACCCTGGTTCTAGCTATTTGCATTTTTTAGATAGTTTATAAAAATACTGTATTTTTTAAATATTGTCATATAGTGATTAAGATTTGTTTTGGGGATAGGATTAGTAATAGACATTTTCACCCTGGAGTCAATGAAGTCACATATTGTACAATTTCAGCTTAAACAGTACATTTTAATGTTAAGTGTTTTTGTTTGGAGATGAGGAAACAAAGATGGATAGATACTTTATAAAATAATCCTAGGCCCCTTTCTGAATAGCTGCATCAAAGTCTCTCCTTGTCTAAATAAAATCGTGTTCTTCTAAAGCAGTGGTTCACAAATTTAATTTGCATAGGAGTTACCTGCAACACTTGTTAACTGTGCTAATTCCTGGGCTCTACCTCATGGGGCTTTATTTAAGTATAGACTGAAGCCCTGTCATCGAATTTTAACCAGCCATTAGCCCTCGATGATTTAGATGCCAGACTTTGACAATCACATTCAAAAGTCTGTATGACCTGCAAACTTAGAAAATGTGCTGGTGTTTTATAAAGGGTGTTTGCTGGTTTCAGAAACCAATCATGGCCAGGCATGGTGGCTCATGCCTGTAATCCCAGCACTTTGGGAGGCTGAGGTGGGAGGATCACCTGAGATCAGGAGTTCAAGACCAGCCTAGCCAATGTGGTAAAACCCTGTCTCTACTAAAAATAAAAAAAATTAGCCAGGCATGGTGACGGGTGCCTGTAATCCCAGCTACTTGGGAGGCTGGGGGCAAGAGAATTGCTTGAAGTCGGGAGCTGAGATGACACCATTGCACTCCAGCCTGGCAACAGAGCAAAACTGCGTCTCAAAAAAAAAAAAGAAACCAGTCATGATAGAATAAAAAATATACTTTATAGTTCTGCAACTAACTCATTTATTAGAGAATTGCCTAACTTTCAGTGTTTCTCTGCCAGTAAAAGCTTTATGAAAGAAGATTTATTACCAAGCTTTATTTGGTTGGCAGTCAGGAATAAGCAAATATTCTAACTAAAGTTTCTATACTAAACTGGTCCAGACTTCTCTTGGAGCTGATTTGCACTAGTTTGAAGGGTAAGGCTGGGTGCAGTGGCTCGTGCCTGTAATCCTAGCACTTTGAGAAGCCAGGATGGAAAGATCACTTGAGGTCAGGGGTTCCAGATCAGCCTGGCCAACATGGTAAAATCCCATCTCTACCAAAAAAATACCAAAATTAGCCAAGCGTGGTGGCGTGCACCTGTAGCTATGCAGGAGGCTGAGGTGGGAGAACCACTTGAACCTAGGACGCCAAGGTTTCAGTGAGCCAAGATTATACCACTGCACTCCAGCCTGGGTGATGAAGTGAGACTCCATCTCAAAAAAAACAACAAAAAAAGGGTAAATAACTTTAAGCCTGGCTCCAATTAAGTGTATTTGAACCAAGCCACGTCCTTGTAAACTGTGTGCAGGTCCCAAGGGCTTGTCTGGTTCTCCTTTTGCCAAGAAGTAGCTAACTTTCATTTAATAAAAACGAAGCATTTGCTTTAAGACTTATTAAAATCAGTTGAGGAAGTTTACACCTTATCCTGTTATTGTTCTCTAGTAGAAGAATGACTGTGAGAAATTTCAGTTGAGGTTGTCTTTATAGGCTTCGGAATAGATGGTAGTATTTAGAAATGTTGCCCATTTTCTTCCACCCTGTCTACAATAGGGAGCAAAGCAGGACAGATAGAATTTGTCATCTTACTTTTATAGGTTCTAGTCTTCTTCACTTTTATTTTTAGTATTGTTTTAGCATGTTTAAAAGGCTCATTTCCTACATCCTAGCTCTGGAGGTGGAGCTACGTACAAATTCTTCCCCTCTGTGTGAGGGGCCTTACAGAGCAGACAGACGCGCATTTATCACAGGAGAGTTGTCAGGAAGATTAAGGGAAACAGGAAATTATTAGTAATCTATGGCTGGGAATACTTCTTCCTGACAGTGGAGGAGTAGGGGGCATTGTCCCAGCAGCCTGTGGTTCTCAGGGAAGGGGTGTGTCCATACAGTCCAGTTAGGGAAGGGGCACATTCCATCACTGGGCCTCACAAGTGTTAGAGCAACACACCCCATCTGGAAGTTTGCACACTGGGCACCTCACATCTCTAGTTCTCAGCTTCATCACTGAAACTAACCCAAGACTTAGAATGCAAACTTAGCATTTGTGCCTAAATTCAAGTTAGTTGAAGTTGATTCATTTTGTTCATAATAGACCTCTATGAGTCAACTAATTTCATAGCCTTGTAACCAGTCTCATCAGAAGATCACATTTATTGGAATGATCCAGACTCCTCCAAGGGAATTTTTCTGGGGCCTACCCTAGTGTAGTTTTTTTTTTCACTTTGATAATTTTGTTTTAATAATTTCAATTTAATTTTAGATTCTAAGGGTACATGTGCAGATTTGTTACCTAGATATATTGCGTGATGCTAAGGTTTGGGGTATACATGATCCCGTCACCCAGGTACTGCACATGGTACCCAATAGTCTTTTGGCCCTTGTCCTCTTTCCCTCTTTCCCCCATCCAGTAGTCTCCAGTATCTGTTGTTGCCATCTTTTTTCATAAGTACCTGTTGTTTAGTTCCCACTTATAAGTAAGAACATGCAGCATTTGGTTTTCTGTTCCTGCATTAATTCAGGTAGTATAATGGCCTCCAGCTGCAACCACATTGCTGCAGAGGACATTATTTCATTATTTTTATGGCTGCATTGTATTTCATGGTGTATATGTACCACATTTTCTTTATCCAGTCCACCATTAATGGGCCTCTAGGTTGATTCCATGTGTATTAGTGCATTTTCATACTGCTACAAAGAAATACCCTAAACAGGGTAATTTGTAAACAAAAAGAGGTTTCATGGGCTCACAGTTCCACTTGACTGGAGAGGCCTCACAATCATGTCGGAAGGTGAAGGAGGAGCAAATGCATGTCTTAATGTGGCAGCAGGCAATAGAGCATGTGTGGGAACTGCTCTTTATAAAACCATCAGATCTCCTGAGACTTAGTATCCCAAAGAACAGCACGTGAAAAACCCACTCCCATGATTTAATTACCTCCTACCAGGTCCCTCCCACTACATGTGGAGATTATGGGAGCTACAATTCAAGATGAAATTTGGGTGGGGATGCAGCCAAACCACATCACTATGTCTTTGTTATTGTGAATACTGCTGCAATAAACATACAAATACATGTGTCTTTTCGGCAGAACAATTTATTTTCTTTTGGAAATGTATCTAGTAATGGAATTGCTGGGTCGAATGGTAGTTCTATTTTAAGTTCTTTGAGAAATCTTCAAACTGCTTTCCACAGTGGCTGAACTAATTTACATTCCCACCAACAGTCTACAAGCATTCCCTTTTCTCTGCAGTCTTGCCAGCATCTGTTGTCTTTTGACTTTTTATTAATAGCCATTCTGACTGGTGTCAGATGATAACTCACGGGGTTTTGATTTACATTTCTCAGGTGATTAGTGATGTTGAGCATTTTTTCATATGTTTATTGGCTGCTTGTGTGTCTTCTTTTGAGAAGTGTCTGTTCATGTATTTTGCCCCTTTTTTAATGGGATTGTTTTGTTTTTGCTTGCTCAGTTGTTTAAGTTCTTTATAGATTCTGGATATTAGACCTTTGTCAGATGCATTGTTTGCAAATATTTTCTCCCATATTGTAGTTTGTCTGTTTACTCTGATGATAATTTCTTTTGCTGTCCAACTATTTAGTTTAATTAGGTCCCACTTGTCAGTTTTTGTTTTTGCTGCAATTGCTTTTGAGGGCCTTGTAATATTTTATTTTTACCAAGGCTAATGTCCACAATGGTGCTTTCTAGGTTTTCTTCTACTGTTGTTATAGTTTGAGGTATTACATTTAAATCTTTAATCAATCTTGAGTTAGTTTTTATAAATGGTTAAAGTTAGAGGTCCAGTTTTATTCTTCTGTAAATGGCTAGGCAGTTATCCCAGCACCATTTATTAAATAGGGCATCCTTTCCCCATTGCTTATTTTTTATTGCTTTTGTCAGAGATCAGATGGGTGTAGGTGTGCAGCTTTATTTCTGGGTTATCTATTCTGTTGCATTGATTTTTGTGTTTATTTTTCTTTTCTTTCTTTCTTTCTTTTTTTTTTTTTCGAGACAGAGTCTCACTCTGTCACCAGGCACCAGGCTGGAGTGCAGTGGCATGACCTCGGCTCACTGCAACCTCCGCTTCCCAGGTTCAAGCAATTCTCCTGCCTCAACCTCCCGAGTAGCTGGGACTACAAGCACACACCACCACGCCCAGCTAATTTTTTTTGTATTTTTAGTAGAGACAGGGTTTCACCATGTTGGCCAGGATGGTCTCAATTTCTTGACCTCATGATCTGCCCGCCTTGGCCTCCCAAAGTGCTGGGATTACAGGCATGAACCACTGCACCCCACTGGTCTTTGTATTTATTTTTCTTACAGAACCATGCTGTTTTGGTAACTGTAGCCTTATAGTATAGTTTGAAGTCAGCTTATATGAGGCCTCTAGCTTTGTTCCTTTTGCTTAGGATTGCTTTTGCTATTTGGGTTCTTTTCTTTTTTTTCCATATGAATTTTAGAATTCTTTTTCTAGTTCTGTAAAAAAATGACAATAGTAGCTTGATAGGAATGCCACTGAATCTGTAGATTGCTTTGGACAGTATGGCCATTTTAACAATATTTATTCTTCCAATCCATGTTTTTCCATTTGTGTGTGTCATTTATTGTTTCTTCCAGCAGTGTTTTGCAGTTGTACTTGTAGATATCTTTCACTTTCTTGGTTAGATGTATTCCTAGGTATTTTGTTTTTTGTGTGGCTGTTGTAAATTCGATTGTGTTCTTGATTTGGCTCTCTTCCTGAACATCACTGGTGTATAGAAATGCTACTGATTTATATACATTGATTTTGTAGTCTGAAGCTCTCCTGAAGCCACTTATCAGTTCCAGGAGCCTTTAAGATTTTCTAGGTATAGAATCATGTCATCAGTGAAGAGAGGTAGTTTGACTTCTTCTTTTCTAAATTGGATGCCTTTTATTTCTTTCTCTTGCCTGATTGCTTGGCATAGACTTCCAGCACTATCGTGAATAAAGTGTATTATGTTGATATCTTAAGAAGAAATCCAAACAGTTAAAGTAGCCTATGGTTTTTCAGTTTATGTGGAAATTCAAAATGCGCTTGTTTTGCTTTTGTAAAAAAACAAAAGTAAAAGTTAAAAAAAAGTTTTAAAAGTAAAAACAAGTAAAAATATACTTTTACTTATTTGAAAGGAAATATGGCTCAGTGCCTTCAACATGGACTTAGAAAATATACAAAATGGGAAGTCTTTAATTTAAATGGTGCTGGAAAGCTGTACATCCTCAAGCAGAAGAATGAAATTGGATCCCCATATCACACCATACACAAAAAAAAATGTAAAATAGATTAGAGACTTAACTGTATGAACTTAAACTGTACACTTCTAATAGAAAACATGGGGGAAATCTATATTAACATTGGCCTAGGCAATGATTTTTATGAATATGACCCCAAAAACACAACCAATAAAAGCAAAAAAAGACAAGTGAGATTACATCAAACTAAGAAGCTTTTGTACAAGAAAGGAAATAATCAACAGAATGAAGAGACAACACAGAGAGTAGTAAAGATTATTTATATGCTATACATTTGATAAGGGCTTAATAGCCAACATATATAAAGAATGGAAACAACATGATAGGAACAAAACCCAATTTTAAAATGGCCAAAGAACTTAGACATTTCTCAAAGACATGCAAATAGCTAACAGGTTTCTGCAAAAAATGGTCAATATTACTAGTTACGAGGGAAATGCAAATTAAAATCACAGTGAGATATCACCTCCTACCTGTTAGAATGGCTGTTACCCAAAAGATGAAAGATAAGTTTTGATGAGGATAAGAAGAAAAGAGAACACTTGTACTTTGCTGGTGGAAATGTAAATTAGTACAGCCATACAACAATGTAGAGTTTCCTCAGAAAAACTAGAAATAGAATTAGCATATGACCTAGCAATCCTACTTCAGGTATCTATTCAAAGAACTGAAATTAGTATGCTGAAGACGGACATTGTAACAATGTTAGCAGTGGTCCCCAACCTTTCTGACACTAGGGACTAGTTTTGTGGAAGACAGTTTTTCTACAGACTGTGGTAGGGGGATGGTGTTGGGATGATTCAAGCACATTGCACTTATTATGAACTTTATTGTTATTACATTGTAATATATAATAAAATAATTATACAACTCACCATAATATCGAATCAGTGGGATACCTGAGCTTGTTTTCCTGCAACTAGGTGGTTCCATCTGCGGATGATGGGAGACAGTGACAGATCATCAGGCATTAGATTCTCACAAGGAGCACACATCCTAGATTACATGCACAGTTCAAAGTAGTGTTTGCTCTCCTGTGAGAATCTAATGCCACTGCTAATCTGACAGGAGGTGGAGCTCAAGTGGTAATGCTCACTCACCACTGCTCACCTGCTACTATGTGGTGTGGTTCCTAACAGGAAGACCCCTGCATTACAGTATTCACAATAGCCGAGGTAAGGAATCAATGTAAATGTTCATCAACAGATGAATGAATAAAAAATATATATATTTAATATATATATTTAATAAAATATAGATACACACATGTGTATATGTGTGTATATACTTTATTCATATATATACACATATATACACATACATATAGAATACATATAGAATATATGTATATATATATAATAGAATACTATTCAGCCTTGAAAAAGAGGGAATAATGTCATTTGTAACAACATGAGTGAACTTGGACGACATTTTGTTAAGTGAAATAAACCAGTCACAGAAAGAGAAATACTACATGATCTCGCTTATATGTGGAATCTTAGTGGAACTTAATGGAAACAGAGAGTAGAAAGGTGGTAACTGCAGGCTTGGCAGGTAGCAGTGGGAGAGGACTGGGGAGATGTTGACCAAAGGGTACAAAGTTTCAGTTAGATAGGAGGACTAATTTTCCCCGATCAATTGTACAGCATGGCTACTATAGTTAATAATAATGTGGTCTTTATTTCAAAGCTACTAAAAGAATAGATTCTAAAGGTGTTCACTATAAGAAATGATAAGTATGTAAAGTGATGGGCGTGTTAGTTTGATATGATCACTTGACGTTGTATACATAGTCATTCCAAAATGATACAATCATTCCACAATATATACATGTGTCAGAACATTCTATTGTATCCCATAAAGATATATAATTCATATTTGTCAATTAAAAATTAAAACTTGAGAAATAGATTGGGCTGATAACTGAAGCAGTATCAAAACATTTTTTTGGCCAGGTGCAGTGGCTCATGCCTATAATCCTAGCACTTTGGGAGGCTGAGGTGGGCGGATCACCTGAGGTCAAGAGTTCAAGACCAGCCTGGCCAACATGGTTGAAACCCCACCTCTACTAACATACAAAAATTAGTTGGGCATGATGGTAGGTGCCTGTAATCCCAGCTACTTAGGAGGCTGAGACAGGAGACTCACTTAAATCTGGGAGACAGTGGTTGCAGTGAGCTGAGATCACGCCACTGCACTCTAGGCTGGGTGGCTGAGGGAGACTCCATCACAAAAACAAACAACAACAACAATAAAAAACTTTTTTTCCCCCAAATATATTACATCTTAGTTTTGCTATTTGATAATCTTGAGACTGTTTTCTTTTGTGAGCCGTAAGTACAATTGTTATTCAAAATGGTAGCATAGAGGCTTTCAGAATTATTCACTGCACTGAAATGTAGAAGGGAAATGCTATGTTCTTTATTTTCTACAGTGGTTCTGTGGTCCTTACTGGTTGCTACCTGTCACAGAGCAATATTGTAGTTGTTTCTGATCTGAACACTTTTCAGAATAAGCAGTCTGTTTAAGATGTAGCTGCTCCCTGAGTCCCCACTTTCGGATCACTTGTTCCTGGCATGCGGGGATTGTTGGAGTGACATTGGCCATGTCAGTCACTCTGCCCCAGTGGATTCGAAGTGGTGACCAGGGGCCCCCTCTCAGCTGGGTCAGAGTCTCTGGGCCTTTCTGGCTGCCCCACCCCATATTGGCAGAACTTAAACCCCCTGGCTTCCCTGCCACATGCTCTGTCCAGACTTTTGCCTTTTGTGAAGGGAAGCTCCATAACGAGTCCCTCTCCCTAGGGGATGTAGAAACTGCTAAGTGCTAGGAACTTCCCCATCCTGAGAAAGAAGAGCAACTCGAAAAAAATAGCCGCTGACTTGCTGTGACTCTGCTAACTCCCAAAGGAGCTGGGGTCAGACTTTGGGGCAGTCTTCTCTGTGTGCCAACCAGCACCCTGTCCACAGTCTACCCTCAGCCATCTCTCTGGCTCACTCATCCTCTCAGACCCAGCACAGCCAAGGAAGTCAGGCCTATGGCTCTTACCTGCCCTCTCTGTGTCCTTGTCACCCTTCTCCCTGCAGTCCACTTGATGCAACATGGGGACAGCCTTGAGCTTTTCCAGCCTGTCACTTCCTGACCTTCCCTTTGGGGGAGGAACCTGCAACTTAGCATCACGGGAGACAAGGTCAAGATCTGGGACTTAAAGACTTGGTGCTTGATGTGCAAAGAAAGGCAACAGAATCTCTACAGATTCTGCCATTTCAAGCTTCTTTCCTTGCTGCAAAGTTCTGCTTTGGGTATTGGAATATAAATATTACTGACTTTGTTTTTACATTCCTTATCTTCCTCTCCACCCCAGTGGTGGGTGGAAAAGCATCCCATCCACAGATAAAAATGCAAAAAAGCACATCACCATGTTTTGTATAATAATATAAAGTCACTACCATTGATTAAGTAGTTTAAATCCATCTCTCCTTCCACACGTCCATCCTGTGGGTTTTTGTCGTCTCCCATTTACAAGTAATGAAATTGAAACTTGGTGAGTTGATGTAATTTGGCAAACAGTTGTACCAGAAGTATTGTAGGAATAATGCTATATTTTCCCCTAAAGTGTAGTAAAAGGAAATTCCTTTAAATTGTAACAGGATAGATTTTGAAAGGGTTTAAGGCAAATTTTCCAGTCTTCTTTCCTGGACTTCTCCTGGGCTGCCCTCCCACTCTATTTAGTGACTCATTTGGTGTCACTTCTTGTGTTTGCAAACACGACCTCTGGGGAATTCTTGGTGGCTTTGCTGTTTTTAAATTCCACTGCAATATCAGTGGGAAGATTTAGCAGTACAATTGCTGACAATTCAGAAACAAAAAACTTGAATAATATAAGTGGCAAAAAGTTTCAATAAATGTTTTTAAAATGTAGCTGTCTGCCATAAATTTTAGTTAACCAGAATGTCCTTTAGACTTGACCTGTTGAGTTTTCCAGTTTACAGTCCCCATGGCAGAATCATGTAGCTGCGAAAAGCAAATCAAGAGACTCAGGTTCATTCCTGGCTTAGCCACTAGGCAAGACTTAGTGGCTTCCAGAGGCTCATTTTCTTATTCTGGGCAGTGTAGCTAATGACACACACTTTTGGGGCTTGTTGGAGGGGCTAAATGAGATGACTTAAAGCACTCAGAGCTTTGTACTGACACATAGGCTCAGAGTCATTTTTCTTTTGCTGGCTGAAATAAATCTTTTATAATTTAATTCCTAAGAGAAATTGTGTAGAGTAGTGGAGTGCACTAGGATCTTTTTATGAATGAACATTTTGTATTATCTAGGAATCGATGCTGCTTAATATTTTACTGTGTGATGATAGCAGATTCGCCTGAATCTGTATTGTCACCGGAACAACCTTGAAAGGCACAAAAAAATAAGTAAAGTTGGCCAGTCACAGTGGCTCACATCTGTAATCCCAGCACTTTGAGAGGCCAAGGCAGGTGGATCGCTTGAGGTCAGGAGTTTGAGACCAACCTGGCCAACATGGTGAAACCTTGTCTCTACTAAAAATACAAAAACTTAGCCAAGCGTGGTGGTGGGCACCTGTAATCCCAGGTACTCGGGAGGGTGAGGCAGGAGAATCTCTTGAACCTGTGAGGTGGAGGTTACAGTGAGCCAGGATGGCGCCACTGCACTCCAGCCTGCATGACAGAGCAAGACTCTGCCTCAAAAAACAAACAAACAAAAAAAAAGTAAAGCCTTTCTGTCTCCCAAGAAAAATGTTGGAAAAAAGAAAAACCTCAAATCTGTTGCTAAGGTTAACTTGATTTTTGTTTATTGACACTTTATTTTAGTTGGATAATATACAAGCCACCTTTGCATTAAAAGAAAACCTTTTGTTCCCAGTACATTTCCTTATAAGAATGGCAATGAAATGGGCTACTGGTATCAATTATTGATTACCTCTTTATTACCCCAAGCCAGTGAGAGAAGTATTTATGCTCTAATTAAAGGAACCAATATGAGATACCTTTTGTTCTAATGACATTAACATTGTTTTCTGTTGAATAACTTTTCCATCGACTGGCTGTATATTAAATCTTAATCAAAAGAAAACACTGTAAAAACCTATTAAGAAATAGTAGAGAAGGAAGCTTGGAGAATCTTGGCTATTAAAAAAAAAAGGTGTAAGAGTTGAAATGGAATCCTCTCTGCTGTAGGGCAGGGATAAATCATGTAGTCAGTAAGGCAGCAGGGAGGGTGGAACGAGGCCACCCAGAGCCCTCTCAGTGGCTTGAGTTGCCCCCAGTCAAGCGTGCTGAGCGTGGAACATCTGAGTGGGGAAGATGGGAGCTTTTCAGCCCCCTCTGCTTTCCATCTTCCCACAGTAGATATGTTGTGCTGTCTGAGTGCTATGGCTTTCTAGAACACACAGCACGCCTATATTCAAATGTTAATAAAAGTAATACATTTCTTTCATGTAGCAAACATTTATTATCTTTTTCCTATAAAACCATGGGGAGGATTTGGGGGGAAGGCAGTTGGTAGGAGCACTTAAAATTGTGTAAGTCATTATGGCCCTAACGACAGAGCCTCCAGTGACCACTCCTGCGGCATAGGCCCACCTAGGCACATCTCCCCAGCAGGACCCTGAAAACTGAAAGGCAGCCAGCTTCCATTCCAATCCCAGCCCCATCCCTCACTGGCTCATCAAACATCACTTCTTTAAACCTCAGATTTCTTAGTTCTTAGTAGGAAATCCAAGTCAGTTCATGCTTATACTGTTTGAAATAAAGCTCCTTTTTGTTTGTTTGTTTTGTTTTGTTTGTTTTGCTTTCAGCCTCATTTCTGTTCAATTTATTTTAGGCTATTTGATCTTTAAAACATATTGGTACAGATAGAGTCAGACCTGGGTGTACTTAACTATCTCCTTTACTCACTTCCTGTATAATTTTGGGCAAGCTATCTGGCATCTCTCAGCCTCAGTTTTTCCATCTGTAAAGTGAGCATAATCTTAATTGTGCTTAGAATCTGATTAAGGAGAGGGCCAACCACACGCCTACCCTAGAACATCACTGGTATAATGGATATATGCTCCCATTTAACTCAGAATTTTTTAAATGAAGAATCATATAACTGTCAAATGTAAATGGATTCTGCTTTGGCCAAGGAAGTTGGTCTTATCTACTAAAAAGTTATAAACACCCCTTGTTGAGCTTGTATAATGATGGAGGAATTCTTTTTCAGTGAGCATAATCTCATTGCTCAAGGCCCAGCAAGGCAACCACAGCAACCTATAGACTTGTTGGCTTTGGGTGGTGATTAGTGACAATTCTGAAACCAGGTTGCGCATGGGGTGTTGCTGGGTCTGGGCAATGTGATTTTATCTATGTACATGATTTACCTTTCTTCTTAGTAAGTGTTTTGGAAAAATTATGAATGTCAGAAAAATGAGGAATTAAGTGTCAGAAAATAAACACAACTATAATTTGTCACTTTACAAAATAATTTTTAAAGCGTCAGAAAAATTCCTAATTGAGATAATTCAAGAAAAGTGAATTGATAAATTCCAAGAAATTGTATTCACCTTTTATTAAGAGAAATTTGATTTTTCACTAGCCCTACTAAGTAAACGCTGAACAGATATTTAACAAACATTGGCACAAAGAGGTATCAAATTATTAACCTGCCCTCAATGGCCACATGCCTCAGTGTGGCCTTGCCAGGACCTCTACCAGAGGGCTATGGGGAGGATGGAATGGGATAATCCATATTAAGAGTTTACCATGTGCCTGAAACATAGTATGAGCTCAAGAAGTATATGTATTTGTTATATGGTGGTAGTGTTTCCTGTGCTTATGGTCCCTCTATGCTTCTTAGCCTAGCATCCAAGCCCGACTTACTCTTCTGGCTTTGTTTTCTAACATTTCCCAATGTGGTCTACTTCCTGCTCCCATATCAGATCCCAGAGGTTTCTTCAGTTTACCTTTGTTTATGCCAGTTCTCCACCTTCACTCCATTCCTTCCCTTATCTCATCCACCTGTCAGAATCTACCTTTTCCTGGATGCCTTTCATGATGTTAACCCTTGCCCCCAAACTAGGTGGACATTTTGTTCTATTTTTAGCTGTTTTATAGTTACTACTGTCTGAATTGACTACCTTTGTTCAGTTTAGTAGACCATTACTTGGCACCTCTATGTTCTAGAAATTATTCCGGGTGCTGGTGTTACTGAAACATGACGGGTTAAGTCTAGATCCTGCTGCTCAACACACAGAAAGCCAATCTCTGAGACGAGGATTATTGCCAAGGAAGAAGGCTACAATCAGGTGCTACAGCAGAGAAGATGGGAGCTCAGTCTCAAATCCATTTTCCTGACCAACTAAAACTAGGGGCTTATAAAGCAGGGAAGAGATGTAACAAGTAAAGGGAAGCAGAAACCTAGGGAAGGGCAAGGAAGCAATCAAGATGAATGATGGATCTAGGCTGTCATGTCTAGATGCAGTGATCTGGTGCATTTCTATTTTTTTATTTTTTGGGGGGCAGGGGGAGGGGAAGAAGCCTAAGGGTTGTTTCCTGAGGAAAGACCTCAGGTAAAACAAATGTAAGTTTCAAGCTTTAAGACCAGAAGGATCAATTTCTATGGACATTAAAAAAAAAAAAAAAAAAAAAAAAAAAACTATGGGACTGTTGGGTCAGTTTCACTGGAAAAAAAAAAAATATACACTCTGTCCTCTTGAAGAACTCAGGATGTAGGTTAGCAAAGTCAGATATTTGTGTTGCTGACTACAAAGTATGGACTGTACAGAAAAAGAGCTTTGTTGGGCTAGGAGGAAATACTCTTCATTTTGTCAGGGGCCTTAGATGCAGAGGACTCAGAAGATTCTTCATTAAGGAGCTGGTATTTGGGCTGGGGAGCCCAGTGGACAAGAGTAATTCTACCTGCTCAAGACAGAGACAAGGGCATTCCAGGCTAGAGACAAAGAAATGTATAAAGGAAGAGATGCGCCTGGGGAGAGGGTCCAAGACCCAGTGGCCTGACCTTTGAGGCCCTGTTGAGGGCTTCCACCTGAACATTGGCCAGTGGTCAATAGAGTGGGGATCACAGGTATCAGAGCTTTCAAACCTGCCCATCCCTCAGCTAAGTCCCATGGCATCAGAAACACTGGGGATGGGGCTGTGGAGCCTGAATTGGTATGTATCTCCCTGTGTGACTCTCATGTACTCTAAGCAGGCATAGGCAGGATGTGGGGATGGTCTGATTGGACTCCCATTCTGGAAATGGAACTCTGGCGGCTGTGTGGCAAATGGATGGAGGATGGAGGGAGAGGCCATGCCACAGAAGCTTACCTGAAGTGTGACCATGGCAGAGAGGACAAAGGGTGGAATCATTCCAGACTTAGAAGTGACAGGATTTAGTGTGAGCTTGATGTGAGGGCTTAGGGAAAGAAGGACTGTGAAGGTGCCTGAGCTTTCCAGCTTTAGTACTTGGTAGTGATTTAAACTGAAATATACCAGGAGCAAGAAGAGGCTTGTGATATCAGACCTTCATGTCCTCACACCATATTAAATCAATTACTCTTTCCTGAGATACAGATTGTGCCACTACACCTATCTATCAAAGCAGCTTGTTTGTAGCAGATATGTTACTGTCTATGAAATGAAAATATTCAACATGTAACTGGAAATGTGGGCCTGGAACTCAGAGAAGCAGGCAGAAATGTGGACAGATTTGAGAATAACCCGCATAGCAGTGAAAGTTGAAACTCTGGGAACAGATAAGATCACCAAGGAAAGAGGCAAAGAGAGAGAAGAGAGAGCCTGGAGAAAGCTTGCATTTTTAGAAGATTTGAGGATGATAAGGACACAGAAAAGAGAGTTTTAAGTCAACAGTCTTAAGTTCAGCTGAACAGATTGGGGTTGAGAAAAAATGCTGGAGCAGAGATGTAGTGGTCATTGGTCCACCTTCAAAGAGAAGTTCAATGGCACTGGAGGGGCCAGGTTATAATACCATATAGAATGACTTGATGGTGGACACCGACACCTACTTCTCTAATTTTAACACTGAAAAAATACAGTGATGAGGCAGAAAGGTTACAATTACCATTTTTCTTCTTTTTTAAAGAATGGAAGAGATTTGAGTACTTGGAAGCATTTAAGATTATATGTTGATAGCAAAAATGCGTATACTCTCTAAACAGTTCTCACTGCAGGCTTGTGTCCGTGCCATCTCCCAGGGCCGAATGTGGACAGAGTGCTGTTGAAGGGCCTCCAAAAGTAAATATTGTGACCCCACTCCAGGATGGTACAAAAAATAGCTGATTATTTAGATAATGAGGAACTGGGCCCTGCCTCCTGTGGCCTGGAGACACTATGGTGTTTTCCTAACATTTTTATGTCCACAACCCACAGAACATGTAAAAGATTCCAACTTAGTACACCTCTCATCCACACTTGTGAAAAACGCTTTACTAGTGTAATGCATTTTGATCTTAATTATTTTTCTGTTCTTTCTATGATATTCTGTTGTATTTCATTAAAAGAGAAAAAAAATGAAAAGAAACCCTGGTCAGGATCCATGTAAATGAGTTTGCTGATATGCAGTTTGACCAGCCCTGTTCTGTTCCATCCTTGACTGAGGCGGTAATGAACTGTCACCAACATGTACAGTTTACATGTGAGGCCTAAGACAGGTTACTTCACTGCTCTAGTCTCAGTTTCCTCATCTATAAAATGGAGGATGATTTTATCTGCCCAACATTTCAGGTTGAACGTCAGATGAGACCCTGCATGAAAGAGTTTTCTTTCTGTAAAAATGCTACACAGGTGAAAGATTATATTATTGCCAAAACTTTAGTTCTTGGCAAAAATACCCAGTACGTTATTTTTCTTAACTGTTTGCCGATTTCTCACATTGAGTCTTGAAATGTTCAGTTTCTATCTGTAGTAATCTCTGTGGTTGGTTTGTAAGATTTTTTTTTTTTTTTGAGATCGAGTCTCACTGTGTTGCCCAGGAGTGTGGTGGTACAGTCTCAGCTCACTGCCACCTCCAACTCCTGGGTTCAAGTGATTCTTCTGCATCAGCCTCCTGAATAGCTGAGGTTATAGGTATGCGCCACCCTACCTGGCTAATTTTTGTATTTTTAGTAGAGACGGGGTTTCACCATGTTGATCAGGCTGGTCTCAAACTCCTGACCTTGTGATCCACCTACCTTGGCCTTCCAAAGTGCTGGGATTACAGGCGTGAGCCACTGTACTTGGCCATTGTAAGATTTTTTAAAGTAAATGGGTTGGTTGATTTTTTAAAGAATGGTCCTGATGAGAGTCAGCAAATGACAGTCATTGTGTATTTAATGTTTTCTTGTTAGTGGGGCTCTTACCTTTACAAAATTGATCAGCAGAAGTTAAATAAGCATCATTTAGAAAGGACAGCAGTCCCCTTTGTGTTTAAGTATCATTAGTAGTAGAGTTATTCACAGAGTTGTTGTTGTTTTTTTTTTTTTTTTTGGTTGTTTGTTTTTTAGCACCCATCCTAGTAAGTCCCGGAGAGAGAAAACCTGTTTTGTCCCCAAGGCAACAAGAAAGCAAAATCAAGTTAAGTCCAAAATCCTTGGACACTTTCAACTGTGTTCACCTTGAATCTCTCTTGGCTAATTTACAAATAGATACATTTAAACTAGGTACTCCTATCCAATCAGTGTTAATTAATTCACATACATGCTTAGTTCTCCTGCAGGCTCTAGTGCTCACCCCTCAAAGTATATGCTTTAGATCTTGCACTTGTGTCTTTTGTTATGGTAAGTTATTTTCAAAGGCCTTTACTTGCTTTTAGACCCTGTGTATTGAGAGATAAGGAGATGGTTTGTGTTGGCAGAGAATGAGGCTCCTAGCCTCCCTCAGTCCCAGAAGCTGTCATTCCTGTGTACGTGTTTCGCTGGAGGGAACTGTCCCAGAATCAATATTTGCATAGGAAATTTTCCCCAACCAACTCTTATTCTGATCAGATAAAAGAAAAATTGATCTGAAAAATCTAAATAACTCCTTCCTCCTTTTTCTACCACGTTAGCCACACCACTGATTGTGTCTTCATTTATTTATTGACATTAATCTATGCATTAAAGGGTCAAGAGCTCTCCCTTTTAGGGGACTGTATGTACTTTATGCATGCAACTTTATGGGATAATCACAAATCCTTAACCAGGATAAATATGCTTTTGCTCTTCAGATGCATTCTTGGAATTATAATTTTTTTTCCAGGAAAATAATGTTATTTTCGCTGTCTTCCCTTTGTCATTAAGGGGTTGAGGTTGAGTCCAGCAGAACTCTGAGAGTTTCTCCATTGTGCAGATTAGTTTACAGAGTTAGCTTTACAAAGTCCCTTAACTTGCTTGTGTTTCTAATTCTCACTCTGTTCTTTTGGCATAATGCTAAGCAACTGATTTTGCAGTCTTTAAAGATGTGACAATGAATGTAGCATTGTCGTTGGGGACAATGCTTTGTCCAAGCTAGAAATAAATACAGGACTGGCATTTTATCTTAGGTTTGTTTTTATGTTCATCTATTCCTCCTTTATCATATTTCTATGTTTTAAGAATTATTCCTAAATCCTAAAAAGTAGTGTGAGGTCAGGTGAGGTGGCTCACACCTATAATTTCAGCACTTTGGGAGGCTGAGATAGGAGGATCGCTTGAGCCCAAGAAGTCAAGGTTGCAGTGAGGCCCGATTGTGCAACTGCACTCCAGCCTGGGCAACAGAGGGAGACCCTGCCTCAAAAAAAAAGTGTTACCTCTCAATCTGAAATTATCGTTTAGTGTCCTGCATGTTCTGTGTTCTAGTATAATAAGGTAAGGAAAAGAAATGCCTATACCTTAGAGCATTGTTGTTTTAAAACCAAAACTATGAATTCAGTAGGCTAAAATAGTCTAAAATGTAATTTTCTTCATTTTTATTAAAATTAGCACTTTAAAGAGAAAAAATACAAATAAAGCTCAAAGGAAGAGCCAAAGTATGATTGCTTTCCATGTTATTTCGCATTGGTATATGCTTAGCTTGCCCTCCAAGAAAATTACTCTGTGTTCCAGGATGAGGAAAGACTTCTATTATTTCAATTAGTTAGGTGGAGTTCCTTACTTCTATAGCCCATTGCATTTTTAAGTGGAATTTAGAATATTATTCTGTGTTTTATTTTTCCCTTTGTATTCTTGCCTCTAGTTTTTCAGAGAAAACACTAATGTTTTTCTTTGTTCTTAAGTTTCCCCCTAGCAGGGCAACAGTAGCAACAGGGGACCCCTTTGAACAAGCATGAATGGGACTTTTCTCTGAAAAATGAAGAAAAGCCTCTACCACTTCAACTCTTCCTACCTTGCCTTTAGATGCTCAGCTGGTCAGAATTATCCTAGTTATCCAAAGAGTGAACAGAAGAATTTCTCTCTTTTCTTCTTTCATAAATAGTTACAAAAGAAGTAGCTTATTATATAAGTGGGAATAGTCAAGCAGTGCCATTTTGATCACTTGGGGATACATTGTTCATGCCAGTTAGCATTTGCAGGGCCCTACTGTATGCATGGCTTTGTAGGTGGGCTCCATGGTGGGTACCACACAGCAGGTATGAAAGGCATACAAAAGCAAAAGGTACATGAAATGATATTTTTAAAAATACAGATCAGAGAGCACAATATTTAAAAGTACGCAGGCTGGGTGCAGTGGCTCATGCCTATAATCCCAACAGTTTGGGAGGCCAAGGTAGGCAGATCACTTGAGAACAGGAGTTCGAAACCAGCCTAGCCAACATGATGAAACCCCATCTCTTCTAAAAATACAAAAATTACTGGGTGTGATGGTATGTGCCTGTAATCCCAGCTACTCAGGAGAATCACTTGTACCTGGGAGGAAGAGGTTGCAGTGAGCCAGACTGCACCACTGCACTCCAGCTGGGCAAAAAGAGGGAGACTCGATCTCAAAAAAAAAAAAAAGTACACAGACAATGCAAACTGAGTCAATAAGTACAGTGGGTGACTTCACTGTTAGCCAGGGTTGGTATGCTTTGGCCTGCTTTTGATGGGGAGGGCAAAAAGGATAAGTGATATAGTGGATACAAGGAATAACTATTTAGGAGTCATCCTTGATTGCTTCTCCTTCATATCCTCTTTTTTCTCCTTCCATATTCAATTCTTTAGCAAGTTGTGTCTATTTTGTCTAAAAAATACAGCTCCAGTGTTCCATGTTTCTCCTGCCCATTGCCACTTCCCTGGTCTGAGCCACTGTCATCTGCAGGCAAGATTATAGCAAGAGTCACTTAACTGGTCTCCCTGCTTCCACTCTTCTTTCCCTCAAGTCTGTTCTCCACAAAAGAACAGAAAATGAAACACCGCATATTCTCACTCATAGGTGGGTGATGAAAAATGAGAACACATGGACACAGAAAGGGGAGTACTAAACACTAGGGTCTATTGGGGGGAAAAGGGGAGGGCCAGTGGGAGGGGGAGGTGGGGAGGGATAGCCTGGGGAGAAATGCCAAATGTGGGTGAAGGGGAGAAGAAAAGCAAAGCACACTGCCATGTGTGTACCTACGCAACTGTCTTGCATGCTCTGCTCATGTACCCCAAAACCTATAATCCAATAAAAAATTAAAAAAAAAAAAAAAAAAGAAATGTAGGATCCTAAAAAAAAAAAAAAAAAAAAAAGAACTTTTGAAAATGTGTATCAAATCATGCACTTCCCAGTTTAAAATTCTTTTCTGGTTCCCCATGTTCCTAGGCTTAAATCTGAATTTATTGTGGTTTCTACTCTCTCCAGGCTTGTTGAATGTCATGTCTCCTGCTATGGACATAATAGGTGCTCCATAAAAAATTTGAAAACAAAAGAACAGGTTGTATAAAGAGAAAAGTAATTCAGCTATTATGCATGAGTCAGAGTTATGGAAAATACATTTTAGTGTTGAATGTCAGCGTGAAGTTGGACATTTGGAAAAAGCTAGAGAGTTCAGAGAAGCCCTTCAATGATGAGCAGGAGTTCAGATGCCATCAGATAAGCAATACATAAGCCAAAGTCTAGCACTTGTTGTTTCTATATTTTTTGAGACTGATTATTTTAGCATTGTGCCCAAGCTGGATTGGATTAATGAGAGGCTGGAGTCAGGGACTTTGTGTAAGAAGTCATTGTACTAATGAAGAAAGGGTGATAAGGGCTTAAATAGGGAGATGCTGGGAAGGAGAGATGGATGCAAGACTCCGCAGTATGGAATTTTGTGGTGACAATGCACTGAGCAACCCAGGTTTAAAATACTGTGCTTCCTTTATTATATGACATTTAAACTGCCAGCCAGAAAACCACGTTAAAAATATATATATGGTTGTTCATCTTAAAGCCCCATCTGCCCGTTTGGTAAAGCACAATACTGATATGATGATGTCTGGATGGGTTTAGGTGAAGAACAGAATTAAGATTGAATTTTCTCACTGCCATTGATTTAATATGTGAGATAATATACATGAGAAGTACCCAGTGCTATTAGCTAACTTCACATTTGATTAACAAAAATATAATGCCAATATTAACATTTTATGCATCTATCTTTTTTTCTGCTAAATTGCAATCTACAAGAAAATTATCTGAAACATTTTTGTATGATGAGATATTTGTTTAATAGTGTTCTTTTTTTTTTTTTAAGCAATTGAACAAGATGAAGAAAACAATGACAAACACATAGCTGTGACAGAAACTGAAAGTGTTCCAGATTCTCAGGTATGATCAATTCTGTGACAGCCCTCATCATCCCTTTCTGTGTTAAGGGTGGTGAGACAGTACAGGTGTTCAGCTTTTACCTTTTATGTTTTGTAAATAGCCACGTTTCTGGGAATAAAGTGCTCAGTTTTGATATAAAGGTATTTCACACGAAGGGGTCCTAAATTGATAATTATATTTATAATTTGATTCGTAGGATAGGATCAGATAAACACACTCCACTGGGCAAAGTGAAGAAAGAGAGAAAGCAAGGGAAATGAGTGAAGGGCAGATGTTCCCCTGAAGAACGCAGTGGAGAATGAGCCAGCTAACAGCACAAACCTGCCAGAGGTTCTGTGCTACCTTCTAGTAGCTAAATCATGGCATGAATATGCTTTTGGTTGCAACCTACCTCCAAATCCTATTGCAGCACAAAAACCTTGGATCCCCTAGTGCTGACAGCTATTAACTTTATATAACAGTGGAGCATTAAAAAATTCTAACTTAGCCTAGCTGACTCATCCCACTTTAAGGTTTCCAAATCTGTTGATTCTGGTCAGAAGAATCACATTAACTTTTTCAATGAAGAGTGCATGGACTGTAATGTTTTAAGAAAGTCACATTGTTTTGCTATGGTAATATTAAACATGCAGCAGTCCTCAAGTTCATATTAAAATTATACTGCAGGCTTCCAAGTAAACTGGTGCAGGGATTCCCCTGCTCAGTGTATTTACCACTTTCTCCAAGATTTCTTAAATACTTAAATATGGATTTTAAGAAATATGTTACTGAGGGGAAAATGCCTCTAGTGAGACAAGGGTTTCTACATTTGAAATACTGTTATTCTTTATTTGTTCCGAACTTATTCTATGCGTAAATGTCTCTTTGAATGCAATTTTATTTCTCAAAAAGACACACAGACCTCACTGTTCAGGATTTTGTGATTTTTATTCAGCAGTGGTTATGTAACTATATTTCTACAGGACCTACAGAGGAATGAAATCATGAAACCAGTAGTTGATAATTAGATCAGGAACAGATTCTACTTAGGTTTGAAAGTCGAATGAAGTTCACCAGCATGGCATCATGGCCGGGTATGGTGGCAGGCACTTGTAATCCCAGCTACTTGGGAGGCAGAGGTAGGAGAATCACTTGAACCTCGGCGGCAGAGTTTGTAGTGAGCCAAGATCGCGCCATTTCACTCCAGCCTGGGCGATAGATTGAGATTCCATCTCAAATAATAATAACAATAATGAGTGGTATAGGCCTAAGCTGGGTAAGAAGGAAGGCAGTTGTCACCTCTTCTGGTGTGTCTAAGAAGGCTTGAACTGCTACTATAGTGGAAACAGCAGTTTTACTGGCTTAATTCTACAGGCCCATCTATATAAATTCTCTGGATAGAATAAATAGTTCAAGTCATGCGAGGTGAACTTCAAGAAAACTCAGAATTTTGCCATCAGATAAGTAGGCAGAATTAGAAATAAAAATCTATGCTCGTTGTTATGTACATATGTGTGTAATTTACATGTATGACTTATTTGATTGGTATATATTCATATAATGGCTTGAACACCTATTTGCCAATCTTTGCAGTATTTCAGATTACTTCAGTCTTCATTCCAAAGCATATTTTAAGTAAGTTAAGTGGATTCCTATTCCTTCTTCCCCATACATGATGAAATATGTTACTGAGGGGAAAATGCCTCTATGTTGCTGAAAACTTTGGGTCTATAAAGGGTTAAGATGGTCACTAACCCCAGAGAGACTTGGCCTTGTAGTACACAGGCTTCTCATCTACCGCAGATCTCTCATCTTTTTTCACATGTTGGCTGCATTCTTCATACTCTCACTAAAAATAACTTTTCTGCTTAAGAAACTCCCTGTGTTAATGCTGTCACATGTAGGTAGAGTCAAGAGAGCATTTAGAGTTGGGTTTACATCCCAGCCCTTCTTCCTTAAGGGATGTTCCTTAGTAGCTGTAAACCTGGAATTTCCTGTAGGGCACCTAAGTCTTTGTCCCCATGACGTTCCCACTATGCTAGGCAATACCTAGCGTGCATGGTTTTCATCTCTACAAAATAGAGATATTATAAGCTTGTCATGAGGTTGAAGTGAAGCAACATAAACACTACCTGCAATCCTGGGCACATAGGAGAGTTTCAGTAAATGTTGGGCAACATAATGTAAAGACTAGAGGTGCTGCCTCTGGGGCCAGACTTCCTGGGTTCTTTTCCTGACTCTGCCACAGTAACCTTGGGCAAGTTAACACTCTTGTGTTCCTACCCTCCTTTCCTGTAATAATACTGGGAGCTAACACTTGGGCAGTACTTCATATATATTAGGCACTTTAAGGCTCTTTGTTTTTATTAATGTATTTAAACCTCACAGCAAACCCTCCGAGGTAGATAGTATAATCACTACCACTGTATAGATGTGCTGGTAAGGGACCGGGCCAGGTCTCAGACCAGGGCAGTCTGGTTCTGATGTCTTTGCTTTAAACCACTGTGCAAACTGCCTTTCTAACCTCTGTAAAATGGAAATAATTGTTAGATTGTTTTGAAGATCGAACAACTACATGTGAAGCTATTAGAACAGTGCCTGGACTGGGCACAGTGGCTCATGCCTGTAATCCCAGCACTTTGGGAGGCCGAGGTGGGTGGATCACGAGGTCAAGAGATCGAGACCATCCTGGTCAACATGGTGAAACCCTGTCTCTACTAAAAATACAAAAAATTAGCTGGGCATGGTGGCGCGTGCCTGTAATCCCAGCTACTCAGGAGGCTGAGGCAGGAGAATTGCCTGAACCCAGGAGGCGGAGGTTGCGGTGAGCTGAGATTGCGCCATTGCACTCCAGCCTGGGTAACAAGAGCGAAACTCCGTTTCAAAAAAAAAAATTAGCTGGGTGTGGTGGCTCATGCCTATAGTCCCAGCTACTCTGAAGCAAGAGAATTGCTTGAACCTGGAAGACGGAGGTTGCAGTGAGCCAAGATCATGCCACCGCACTCCTGCCTAGAGCCTGAAGACAGAGCGAGACTGTCTCAGAAAAAAAAAAAACCCACAAAAACAAAAAAGAACAGTGCCTGACACACAGTAAGCACCCAACAAAGTCAGCCTCTGTCATTTATTGTCATTCTGATCATCTCTCTCATTCCTTTTTGGTTGGAATATTTAAAGTATCTAACTGGGCCAAGATGCAGCATTATTGTCTGCCATATGGTATCTTCACAGACACAAAATATTCTAGTCCCTTTGTTATGGGACAAAAGGATTTAAGAATCTTTGTCAAAATGTACTGAAAATTTGCTGGTTCTAGCTTGAGTTCTCATTAGATTTTCAATTAGTTACTAATTGACTGATTGATTGGTTGATTGATTGACACAGTGTCTCACTCTGTCACCTAGGCTGGAATGCAGTGGTATGATCATGGCTCACTGCAGCCCCAACTTCCTGGACTCAGGTGATCATCCCACCTCAGCCTCTTGAGTGGCTGGGACAACAGGTGCACACCACCATATCAGGCTAATTTTTTGGAATTTTTGTAGAGACAGGGTTTTGCCATGTTGCTCAGGCTGGCCTCAAACTCCTGGGCTCCAGCAGTCTGCCCACCTCAGTCTCCCAAGGTACTGAGATTACAGGCATGAGCCACCACACTTGACCTTGAGCAATTAATGTGTTGAACTTTGGAAATTCTTGCTTTGATTCCATTAGCCATTGGCCACTGGATTCAGTCACTATTTTCATTGCCTCATATCCTCCATTTGAATCAATTATTTCATTATTAAATGATAATTGTTAAGCAAATTAACTGCTAATTATTTGGTAACTAATTTATCAGTAGTCAGAGTATAACTTAAAAATATATATACTAAAGAAAGCTCTTATATAAGACTGTCAAAGAAAATTGACTATCCTGTTAAATACTTTATGTTTGATGTTATTTGAGTTTGCTTATTCTCTTTTTAAACTTTTTATTTTTTTAACTTTGCTACCCTTTTTTTTTAATTGTATTTGGGCTCTGGGGTACATGTGCACATCCTGCATCCTGCAGGATTGTTGCATAGGTACATACATACCATGGTGGTTTGCTGTCTCCATCCCCGCCCCCCTCACACACACACCGTCACCTACATCAGGCATTTCTCCCAGTGTTATTTCCTCCCTATCCTCCCCGCTGCCCCCCACCACCCCCCCCCGCAACTCTCCATCCCCTCACCTAGCCCTGTGAGTGTTGTTTCCTTCCCTGTGCCCAAGTGTTCTCATTGTTCATCACCCGCCTGTGAGTGAAAACATACGGTGTTTGGTTTTCTGTTCCTGTGTCAGTTTGCTGAGAATAATGGTGTCTAGGTTCATCCATGTCTCTACAAAGGACATGAACTCATCATTTTTATGGCTGCATAGTATTCCATAGTGTGTATGTGCCACATTTTTTTTGTCCAGTCTATCATTGATGGGCATTTGGGTTGGTTCCAGGTTTTTGCTATCATAAACAGCGCCGAAATGAACATGCGTATGCATGTGTCTTTATGATAGAACGATTTATAATCCTTTGGGTGTATACCCAGTAATGGGATTGCTGGGTCAAATGGAATTTCTACTTCTAGATCCTTGAGGAATTGCCACACTGTCTTCCACAGTTGTTGGACTAAGTTACACTCCCACCAACAGTGTAAAAGTGTTCCGATTTCTCCACATCCTCTCCAGCATCTGTTGTCTCCAGACGTTTTAATGATTGCCATTCTAACTGGTGTGAGATGGTATCTCAATATGGTTTTGATTTGCATTTCTCTAATGACCAGTGATGATGAGCATTTTTTCATATGTTTGTTAGCCACATATTTTTCTTCTTTTGAAAAGTGACTGTTCATATTCTTCGCCTACTTTTGAATGGGTTTGTTTGCTTTTTTCTTGTAACTCTGCTTCAGTTCTTTATAGATGCTGGATATTAGCCCTTTGTCTGATGGGTAGATTATGAAAATTTTTTCCCATTCTGTTGGTTGCAGGTTTACTCTGATGATTGTTTCTTTTGCTCTTAAGTTTAATTAGGTCCCATTTGTCTATTTTGGCTTTTGTTGCCATTGCTTTTGGTGTTTTAATCATGATGGCCTTGCCTGTGCCTATGTCCTGAATGGTTTTGCCTAGGTTTTCTTCTAAGGTTTTTGTGGTATTAGTTCTTATGTTTAAATCTTTAATCCATCTGAAGTTAATTTTTGTATAAGGTGTCAGAAAGGGGTTCAGTTTCAGCTTCCTGCATATGGCTAGCCAGTTTTCCAGCACCATTTATTAAACAGGGAATCCTTTCCCCATTGCTTGTTTTTGTCAGGTTTGTCAAAGATCAGATGGTTGTAGATGTGTGACATTGCTTCCGAGGCCTCTCTGTTCCATTGGTTTACATCTCTGTTTTGGTACCAATACCATGCTGTTTTGATTACTGTAGCCTTGAAGTATAGTTTGAAGTCAGATAGAGTGATGCCTCCAGCTTTGTTCTTTCTGCTTAGGATTGTCTTGGCTATGCGGGCTCTCTTTTGGTTCCATATGAAGTTTAAAGTGTTTTTTTCCAGTTCTGCGAAGAAGGTCAATGGTAGCTTGATGGGGATAGCATTTAATCTCTAAATTACTTTGGGCAGTATGGCCATTTTCACAATATTGATTCTTAACCATAAGCATGGAGTGTTTTCCCATCTGTTTTTGTCTTCGTGTATTTACTTGATCAGTGATTTGTAGTTCTCCTTGAAGAGATCTTTTACCTCCTTTGTTAGTTGTATTCCTAGGTATTTTATTCTCTTTGTTGCAATTGTGAATGGGAGTTCTCTCATGATTTGGCTCTCTGTTTGTCTGTTATTGGTGTATAGAAATGCTTGTGATTTCTGCACATGGATTTTGTATCCTGAGACTTTACAAAGTTGCTTATCAGCTTAAGGAGGTTTTGGGCTGAGATGATGGGGTCTTCTAAATATACAATCATGTCATCTGCAAATAGGGACAATTTGACTTCTTCTTTTCCTGATTGAATATACTTTATTTCTTTTTCTTGCCTAATTGCTCTGGCTAGAACTTCCAATACTATATTGAATAGGAGTGGTGAGAGAGGGCATCCTTGTCTAGTGCCGGTTTTTAAAGGCAGTGCTTCTAATTTTTGCCCATTGAGTATGATATTGGCTGTGGGTTTGTTGTAAATAGCTTTTATTGTTTTGAGATATGTTCCATCGATACCTAGTTTATTAAGAGTTTTTAGCATAAAGCGCTGTTGAATTTTGTCAGAGACCTCCTCTGCATCTATTGAGATAATCATGTGGTTTTTGTCTTTGGTTCTGTTTATGTGGTGAATTATGTTTATAGATTTGCATATGATGAACCAGCCTTGCATCCCCAGGATGAAGGCTACTTGATTGTGGTGGATAAGCTTTTTGATGTGCTGTTGGATTTGGTTTGCCAGTATTTTATTGAAGATTTTTGCATCAGTGGCCTGTAGTTTTCTATTTTGGTTGTGTCTCTGCCAGATTTTGGTATCAGGATGATGTTGGTCGCATAGAAAGAGTTAGGGAGGATTACTTCTTTTTGTATTGTTTGGAATAGTTTCAACAGGAATGATACCAGCTCCTCTTTGTATGTCTGGTAGAATTCGGCTGTGAACCCATCTGGATCTGGACTTATTTTGGTTGGTAGGCTAATTGCTGCCTTGACTTCAGATCTTGTTATTGGTCTATTCAGGGTTTCAGCTTCTTCTGGGCTTAGTCTTGGGAGTGTGCAAGTGTCCAGGAATTTATCTATTTCTTCCAGATTTACTGGTTTATGTGCATAGAGTCATTTGTAGTATTCTCTGATGGTAGTTTGTATTTCCGAGGAATCGGTGGTGATCTCCCCTTTATCTTTTTTTATTGAATCTATTCGATTCTTCTCTCTTTTCTTTTTTATTAGTCTAGCTAGTGGCCTGTCTATTTTGTTGATATTTTCAAAAAACCAGCTCCTGGATTTATTGATTTTTTTGATGGGTTTTTTTGTGTCTCTCTCTCTCCTACAGTTCTGCTCTGATCTTAGTTATTTGTTGTCTTCTGCTTCCTTTTGAGTTTTTTTGACCTTCCTCCTCTAGCTCTTTCATTTTGATGATAGGGTGTCAATTTTAGATCTTTCCTTGTTTCTCATGTGGGTATTTATTGCTATAAATTTCCTTCTAGACATTGCTTTAAATGTGTCCCATAGGATCTGGTATGTTGAGTCTTCATTCTTGTTAGTTTCAAAGAATATTTTTATTTCTGCCTTCATTTCATTGTTTATTCATTCATCATACAGGAGCAAGTTGTTCAGTTTCCATGTGATTGTGCAGTTTTGAGTGCTTTCTTAGTCCTGAGTTCTAATTTGATTGCACTGTAGCCTGAGAGACTGTTTGTTATAATTTCTATTCTTTTGCATTTGCTGAGGAGTGATTTACTTCCAATTATGTGGTCAGTTTTGGAGTAAGTGTAAGGTGGTGCTGAGAAGAATGTGTATTCTGTGGATTTGGGGTGGAGTGTCCTGTAAATGTCTATTAGGTCTACTTGCTCCAAATCTGCATTCAAGTCCTGGATATCCTTGTTGACTTTCTGTCTCGTTGATCTGTCCAATATTGTCAGTGGAGTGTTAAAGTCTCCCATTATTATTGTGTGGGAGTCTAAGTCTCTTTGTAGGTCTTTAAGAACTTGCTTTATGTATCTGGGTGCTCCTGCATCGGGTGCATAAATATTTAGGATAGTTAGCTCTTCTTGTTGCATTGATTCTTTTACCATCATATAATGCCCTTCTTTGTCTCTTTTGATCTTTGTTGGTTTTAAGTCCGTTTTATCAGAGACTAGGATTGCTACCCCTACTTTTCTTTGATCTCCATTTGCTTGGTTAATCTTCCATCCCTTTATTTTGCATCTATGTGAGTCTTTGCACGTGAGATGGGTCTCCTGAATACAGCACACCAATGAGTCTTGACTTTTTTTTTTCTTTTGAGATGGAGTTTCACTCTTGTTACCCAGGCTGGAGTGCAATGGTGCAATCTCGGCTCACAGCAACTTCCACCTCCTGGGTTCAAGCAATTCTCTGGCCTCAGCCTCCCGAGTAGCTGGCCCAGCTAATTATTGTATCACCATGTTGGCCAGGATGGTCTCGATCTCTTGACCTCATGATCCACCCGCCTCGGCCTCCCAAAGTGCTGGGATTATAGGCATGAGCCACTGCGCCCGGCCCGGGTCTTGACTTTTTATCCAGTTTACCACTTTGTGTCTTTTGATTGGGGCATTTAGGCCATTTACATTCAACATTAATATTGTTATGTTTGAATTTGATCCTGCCATTTTGTTACTGGCTGGTTGTTTTGCCCATTAATTGACATGGCTCCTTTATTGTGTTATTGTTCTTTATCATTTGGTATGTTTTTGCAGTGGCTGGTACTGGTTGTTCCTTTCCCTGTTTAGTATTTCCTTCAGTAGCTCTTGTAAGGCAGGTCTTGTAGTGACGAACTCTCTCAGCCATTGCTTGTCCGTAAAGGATTTTATTTCTCCTTCACTTATGAAGCTTAGTTTGGCTGGGTATGAAAATCTGGGTTGAAAGTTCTTTTCTTTAAGGATGTTGAATATTGGCCCCCACTCCCTTCTAGCTTGTAGGGTTTCTGCCAAGAGAACCACTGTGAATCTGATGGTCTTTCCTTTGTGTGTGACTTGACCTTTCTCTCTGGCTGCCCTTAGGATTTTTTCCTTCATTTCAACCCCGGTGAATCTGATAACTATGTGCCTTGGGGTTGCTCTTCTAGAGGAATATCTTTGTGGTGTCTTCTGTATTTCCTGGATTTGAATGTTGGCATGCCTTGTTAGGTTGGGAAAGTTGTCTTGGATAATATCTTGAAGAGTGTTTTTTAACTTGGATTCATTTTCCCCATCACATTCAGGTATGCTATCAAGCGTAGAGTAGGTCTTTTCACATAATCCCATAGTTCTTGGAGGCTTCGTTCATTTTTCATTCTTTTTTCTCTAATCTTGCTTTGTTTTATTTCATTGATTTGATCTTCTGTCTCTGATACCCTTTCTTCTGCTTGATCAATTCAGCTGCTGAAACTTGTGTATGCCTCATGAAGTTCTCATTCTGTGTTTTTCAGCTCCGTGAAGTCATTTATATTATTCTCTAAGCTGGTTATTCTAGTTAGCATTTCATCTAACCTTTTTTCAAGGTTCTTAGTTTCTTTGCATTGGGTTAGAACATGGTGTTTTAACTCAGAGAAGTTTCTTATTACCCACCTTCTGAAGCCTGCTTCTGTCAATTCGTCAGATTCATTCTCTGCCTTTTTTTGTTCCCTTGATGGTGAGGAGTTGTGATCCCTGGGAGGAGAAGAGGTGTTCTGTTCTTTGATGGTTTCAGCCTTTTTGTGCTGCTTTTTCCCATCCTCATGGGTTTATCTCCCTTTAGTTTTTGAAATTGGTGATTTCAGGAGAAGTCTCTGAGTGGACATTTTTTCTGTTGAGGTTGGAGCTGTATCTCATTTGGCCTGTAGACGGCGTTGCTGGGCTTTCTTAAGTTCAGTCAAGTTGTTGGGTGGGTGGTCCTTCCCTGGAGTTTGTTTGCAGGTGAGATTGGCCCCGCCTTCCCAATGGCATCTCTCCTTCCCCAGCTGGGTCTTCCCGGTTGGGGTCAAGTTGGCATATTTGCTGCCAACTCTGCCTCCCTCCGTGGGACGTCCATGCAGCTGGCTTAGTCCAACCCTCCCCGCCCCCCTGGTCAGTGCTACAACTTGTTGCACCTGGTGGTAGCCACTGCTCAGATTTGCATCGACTACCCACGGTGCCCCACCATTTGTGAACCGTGGGTTGCAGGAGGGATGAGGTTCAGGATAAGCACAGGATCCAAAATGGAACACTGAGGGGATTACCCTCCAAGCTGGCTGTACATTTCAGGTGAGGATGTGCCCCCACCCACCCCCATTCCTTCTTGATTTGCCCCCCTGGGGGTCTCTTACCCTGCGGCTCCTTCTCTGGGCCTAAATTCAGTGCCCTATCATTCTCACAGAAACTAATCCAGCACCTCATTTGGAATCGTGAAGTCCTCTAGCCCTCCGAGTCTCATTTGCTGGGAGCTGCATTCCGGTGCTGGCTTCTCTCGGCCATCTTGGCGCCCCTGCTATGCTGTTTACCAGTGTGGTCAAGAATGTATACAAGTCTGAACTGTAATTTCTCTTAGTCAAAACAAGAGAAAATATTGGTGGCCCCCTACTTTAATCTGGAAGTTCAAGGAATCAAGTATGTGAAAGGAATGAACCCCTTACTTTACTAATTATATAAATTAATAATACTATATATTATGCAAATTTGTAACTCTGCATTTTGATTTTAATCAGAAGGGATAATTTTCTAAATACAAAAGGTTAAGAAAGTACTTGAGGGAAATAACAGCATAAATTCCATGTAAGTATGGTTTCTGCCTTATTCCCGGCTGTCAGCATGCTCTGACAAGATGCAGTGTTACATAGTGTTTATATAGGATGGGTCTGTCCATCCTATACAAAGGTGCTGTTTTAACACACAAAGGAGTAGGTCCAGAGAAACTGAACATCCATTGTCTTGCCTGGACAGTGAGGGGCTAGGAATTATCAAATGATTTCTATGGATTTATGATGCCCCAGCAGGGTGTTCGTGGCCCACTAACTCCAAGGCAGGGATTCCTCACCTGCCTTGACCGTCACACTTTCCATTAGGTGCGTTTCTCAATGTGGATGCTTCGTTTTCTTTTCCCAATTTTCAAGGGACACATTCTTCTATCACTAATAGGGAGAGCTTTTTCATAGTGTTACTTTTTTATCTGAATAAATTTGAGAAAATGAATATTTGTTGTCTTAAATTATTATTACTTTTTGACTATGAATTGTCTTCTGAATTTTCCTGGAAAAGAATTCTTAATATTTTCTGTTTTGAAAATAAGGTGCAGGAAGAAGGGGGAAGATGGCGCTGTAGGACCAACTCAGGATTGCAGCTCCAAGTGAATCCGCAGAGGGTGAGTGGATGCTGCATTTTCATACGGATCTTTATTGCCCACAGACCAGGAGATTCCCAGATGTAAGAGCCCCACGGGCCACCAGCGTGGCAGTTTGGGCCGGCATGGCAGTTTGGGCTGGCGTGGCTGTTTGGGCTGAGGCTGTAGCACAGCGACACTCCGTACAAAATGCACTGGTTTGGTTGCCCTGTTAAACCAGCAATTGGAGATTTGGGAGGCAGATTAGCACATTCATCTGATTAAATGGGACTTAAACAGAAAGCCAGGCCAGGAGATTCCTGGGCAGCAATGTGGTTTGAGCCGGCGCAGTGGGTCGCTGCACAGAAAATCACACAGATCCCGGCACCCTTGCAGCAGGCAACTGGAACACCTGGGAGAGAGTCAACCATTCAACTTAAAAAAAAAGGGGGGAGCTCTGAGGCAGGGAGCCAGGTGATCAGGCTCCGAAGGTCCCACCCTCACAAAAACAAACAAAACAGCAGTTGGAAATGCTCGGGGTTGAGAGTTTCACAGCAAGCACAGCTGAACCCAGGACAGTGCAGCTCGGTGGGGGAGGGGCGTCTGCCACTACCGAGGCACACGACCCCTACGGAGGTACTCTGCCATTGCTGACGCAGCCTGCCTTTGCTGAGGCAACCCACCATAACAGAGAGACAGTCCGCCACTACAGAGGCAGGCCACCATCACCACTGCAGTTCTAACTACACCCATATAAACAGGACTAAAGGGAATTACACACGGCAGCAGGGCAGAGCCCACGGCAGCAGGGCAGAGCCCACAGCAACAGGGTGGAGACCCATGGCAACAGGGTGGAGCCCACGGCAGCTCATCATAGCCACTACAGGCAGGCAGTGACTAGACTGCCTCCTCGCTGGGCAGGAAAGTACAAGGGATACTCATAATAAAAGTCCTAACTCCCCCGGACAGAGCACCCGAGGAAAAAAAAAAGGGACTTTATGAGTTCTGCTGCAGCAGACTTAAACGTACCTGCCTAGCAGCCCTGAATGAACAACGGAGCTCACAGCTCAGCACTAGAGCTCCTATAAAGCACAGACAGTCTCCTCAAGTAGCTCCCTGACCCCCGTATATCCAAAGAGTCACCCCACAAAGGACTGATCAGACTGACATTTGGTGGGCATCATACAGGGACAAAGATAGCAGAAGAAGAATCTGGTAGCAACCCTCAAAGTTCCGCAGCTGCTACAGGAGTTCCCCAGGCAAGCAGGGCCTGGAGTGGGCCTCAGCAGTCCTACAACAGAGGGGCCAGACTGTTACAAGGAAAACTAAGAAACAGAAATACTTCATCATCAACAATCCGGACATCCACTCAGAGACCCAATTGGAAAATCAGCAACCACTCAGATGACAGGTGGATAAATCCACAAAGATGGGAAGAAACCAGCGCAAAAAGGAGGAAAACACCCGAAACCAGAACACCTCGCCTCCTACAAAGGACCAAAACTCCTCACCAGCAAGGGAACAAAGCTGGATGGAGAATCAGTGTGATGAAATGACAAAATCAGATTTCAGAAAATGGTTAATAAGAAACTTCCGTGAGCTAAAAGAACATGTTATAACTCAATGCAAAGAAACTAAGAACCTTGAAAAAAGATTTGAGGAAATGATAACAAGAATGGACAACTTAGAGAGGAATACGAGTGAATTGAAGGAGCTGAAAAACACAACACGAGAACTTCGCGAAGCATGCACAAGTTTCAACAGCCGAATTGACCAAGCAGAAGAAAGGATATCAGAAGTCGAAGATCAACTCAATGAAATAAAATGAGAAGCCAAGATTAGAGAAACAAGTGCAAAAAGGAATGAACAAAGTCTCCAAGAAATGTGGGACTATGTGAAGAAACCTAATATACGTTTTCTAGGTGTACCTGAATGTGACGAAGAGAATGAATCCAAGCTGGAAAATACTCTTCAGGATATTATCCAGGAAAATTTCCCCAACCTAACAAGGCAGGCCAATATTCAGGTCCAGGAAATACAGAGAACACCACAAAGATATTCCTCAAGAAGAGCAAGCCTAAGGTACATAATCGTCAGATTCATTAGGGTTGAAATGAAGGAGAAAATGCTAAGGGCAGCCAGAGAGAAAGGTCAGGTCACCCACAAAGGGAAGCCTATCAGACTCACTGCAGATCTCTTGGCAGAAACCCTACAAGCCAGAAGAGAGTGGGGGCCAATATTCAACATCCTTAAAGAAAAGAACTTTCAACCCAGAATTTCATATCCAACCAAACTGAGCTTCAGAAGTGAAGGAAAAATAAAATCCTTTGCAAACAAGCAAGTACTCAGAGATTTTGTCACCACCAGGCCTGCTTTACAAGAGCTCCTAAAAGAGGCACTACACATAGAAAGGAGCAACCAGTACCAGCCATTTCAAAAACATACCAAATGCCAAAAAGCATCAACAAAATGAAGAATCTGCATCAACTAGCAGGCAAAAGAGCCAGCTAGCATCAAAATGGCAGTATCAAATTCACACATAACAATATTAACCCTAAATGTAAATGGGCTAAATGCACCAATCAAAAGACACAGACTGGCAAGTTGGATAAAAAGCCAAAACCAATTGTTGTGCCGTATCCAGGAAACCCATCTCACATGCAAGGATACACAAAGACTCAAAATAAAGGGATGGAGGAAGATTTACCCAGCAAATGGAGAGGAAAAAAAAAAGTGGGAGTTACAATTCTCTTCTCTGATAAAATAGACTTTAAAGCAACAAAGATCAAAAGAGACAAAGAAGGACATTACATAATGGTAAAAGGATCGATATAACAAGAAGAGCTAACTATCCTAAATATATATGGACCCAATACAGGAGCACCCAGACATATAAGGCAAGTTCTTAACGACTTACAAAGAGACTTAGACTCCCACACAATAATGGAGGGAGACTTTAACACTCCACTGTCAATATTAGACAGATCAACCAGACAGAAAATTAACAAGGATATCCAGGGCTTGAACTCAGACCTGGAACAAGCAAACCTGGTAGACATTTACAGAACTCTCCACCCCAAATCCACAGAATATACATTCTTCTCAGCACCACACCACACCTACTCTAAAATTGACCACATAATTGGCAGTAAAGCACTCCTCAGCAAATGCAAAACAACTGAAATCATAACAAATAGTCTCTCAACCATAGTGCAATCAAGTTAGAACTCAGAATTCAGAAACTAACTCAGAACCGCACAGCTTCATGGAAACTGAACAACTGGCTCTTGAATGTTGATTGGATAAACAATGAAATTAAGGCAGAAATAAAGAACTTCTTCAAAACCAATGAGAATGAAGACACAACATACTAGAATCTCTGGGACACATTTAAAGCAGTCTCTAGAGGAAAATATATAGCAATAAGTGCCCACATGAGAAGAGTGGAGAGATCCAAAATTGACACCCTATTGTCAAAATTGAAAGAGCTAGAGGAGCAAGATCAAAAAAATTCAAAACCTAGCAGAAGACAAGAAATAACTAAGATCAGAGCAGAACTGAAGGAGATAGAGACACAAAAAACCCTTCAAAAAACCAATAAATCCAAGAGCTGGTTTTTAGAAAAGATCAACAAAATAGACAGACCACTAGCCAGGCTGATAAAAAAGAAAAGAGAGAACAACCAAATAGATGCAATAAAAAATGATAAAGGGGAAATCACCACAGATTCCACAGAAATTCAAACCATCATCAGAGAATATTACAAACAACTCTATGCACATAAACTAGTAAACCTGGAAGAAATGGATAAATTCCTGGACACTTGTGTCCTCCCAAGCCTAAACCAGGAGGAAGCCAAAACTATGAATAGACCAATAACAAGGTCTGAAGTTGAGGCAGCAATTAAGAGCCTACCACACAAAAAAAGCCCAGGTCCAGATGGGTTCACAGCCGAATTCTACCAGACACACAAAGAGGAGCTGGTATCATTCCTTCTGAAACTATTCCAAACAATCCAAAAAGAGGGAATCCTTCCCAAATCATTTTATGAGACCAACATCATCCTGATACCAAAACCCAGCAGAGACTCAACAAGAAAAGAGAACTTCAGGCCAATATCCATGATGAACATAGATGCAAATATCTTCAATAAAATACTGGCAAGCCGATTGCAACAGCACATCAAAAAGCTTATGCATCATGATCAAGTAGGATTCATCCTGGGGATGCAAGGCTGGTTCAACATATGCAAGTCTATAAACGTAATTCACCACATAAACAGAACCAAAAACAAAAACCACATGATTATCTCAATTGATGCAGAGAAGGCCTCTGACAAAATTCAACAGCGCTTTATGCTAAAAACCCTCAATAAACTCGGTATTGATGGAACGTATCTCAAAACAATAAAAGCTATTTACGACAGACCAACAGCCAATATCATACTTAATGGGCAAAAACTGGAAGCATTCCCTTTGAAATCTGGCACTAGGCAAGGATGCCCTCTCTCACCTCTCCTATTCAATATAGTACTGGAAGTTCTAGCCAGAGCAATCAGCCAAGAAAAAGAAATAAAGGGTATTCAAATAGGAAAGGAGGAAGCCAAATTGTCTCTATTTGTAGACAACATGATAGTATATCTAGAAGACCCCATCGTCTCAGCCCAAAAACTCCTGAAACTGATAAGCAACTTCAGCAAAGTCTTAGGATATAAAATCAATGTGCAAAAATCACAAGCATTCCTATACATCAATAACAGACTGAAAGAGAGCCAAATCAAGAACGAACTGCCATTCACAATTGCTTCAAAGAGAATAAAATACCTAGGAATACAACTTACAAGGAACGTAAGGGACCTCTTCAAGGAAAACTACAAACCACTGCTCAACAAAATAAGAGAGGACACAAACAGATGGAGAAACATTCCATGTTCATAGTTAGGAAGAATCAATATCGTGAAATGGCAATACTGCCCAAAGTAATTTACAGACTCAATGCTATCCCCATCAAGCTACCATTGGCTTTCTTCACAGAACTGGAAAAAACCACCTTGAACTTCATATGGAACCAAAAGAGAGCCTGCATAGCCAAGAACACAGTGGGAGGCATCACACTACCAGACCTCAAACTATACTACAAGGCTACAGTAATCAAAACAGCATGGTATTGGTACCAAAACAGAGATATAGACCAATGGAACAGAACAGAGGCATCGGAGGCAACACAACATATCTACAACCATACAATCTTTGATAAACCTGACAAAAACAAGCAATGGGGAAAGGACTCCCTGTTTAATAAATAGTGTTGGGAAAACTGGCTAGCTATGTGCAGAAAGCAGAAACTGGACCCCTTCCTGACACCTTACACTAAAATTAACTCCAGATGGATTAAAGACTTAAACATAAGACCTGGCACCATAAAAACCCTAGAAGAAAATCTAGGCAAAACCATTCAGGACACAGGAGTAGGCAAGGACTTCATGACAAAAACACCAAAAGCATTGGCAACAAAAGCCAAAATAGACAAATGGGACCCAATCAAACTCCACAGCTTCTGCACGGCAAAAGAAACAGTCACTAGAGTGAATCAGCAACCAACAGAATGGGAAAAAATTTTTGCAGTTTACCCATCTGATATCCAGAATTTACAAAGAACTCAAACAGATTTACAAGAAAAAAACAAACAAGCCCATTCAAAAATGGGCAAAGGATATGAACAGACACTTTACAAAAGAAGACATATATGAGGCCAACAAACATGAGAAAATGCTCATCATCACTGGTCATTAGAGAGATGCAAATCAAAACCACATTGAGATACCATCTCACGCCAGTTAGAATGGCGATCATTAAAAAATCTGGAGACAACAGATGCTGGAGAGGATGTGGAAAAATAGGAACACTTTTACACTGCTAGTGGGAGTGCAAATTATTTCAACCATTGTGGAAGACAGTGTGGTGATTCCTCAAGGACCTAGAGATAGAAATTCCATTTGACCCTACAACCCCATTACTCGGTATGTATCCAAAGAACTATAAATTGGTCTGCTATAAGGACACATGCACACGAATGTTCATTGCAGCACTGTTTACAATAGCAAAGACCTGGAACCAACCCAAATGCCCATCGATGATAGACTGGACTGGGAAAATGTGGCACATATACACCATGGAATATTATGCAGCAACCAAAAATGATGAGTTCATGTCATTTGTAGGGACATGGATGAATCTGGAGAACATCATTCTCAGCAAACTGACACAAGAACAGAAAATGAAATACCGCATATTCTCACTCATAGGCAGACGATGAACAATGAGAACACATGGACACAGGGAAGGGAGCACTATACACTGGGGTCTATTGGGAGGAATAGGGGAGGGACAGTGGGGGCAGGGCTGGGGAGGGATAGCCTGGAGGGAGAAATGCCAAATGTGGGTGAAGGGGAGGAAGGCAGCAAATCACACTGCCACATGTATACCTGTGCAACTGTCTTGCATGTTCTGCACATGTACCCCAAAACCTAAAATGCAATTTAAAAATAATAATAAATATATAAAAAGAAAACAAGGTGTATACAATTGAATATCATCTGAGCTCATCAGTGTTTTATTCTGTCATTTATATTTCTGTGTAAAATAGCTAAAATACTATATGAACTTTATTCCAGGCTTAATTTTTAATGAAGTTAAGATATTACATAGTAATTAATAAGAATTTATCTAAGCACCCTGAATTTGAAGTATTTGAAGAATAACAGAATAGCATTCTGTTATTGCAAAAGTGCTTTCATGAAGGTTGGACTCTTTCCTCCTGGTTTCCCTGACCTTGAAAAGCAATTTTCACCTGATGTTTTACCTAGGTGTTTTAGAAAAAGTGGTTGTTAAAGTTAGGATAATGCAGAGAATGTTTTAGTAAAAGAACTATGCTTTTGCCACAGTAACATGCTCATCTATCATCCATGTGGCCTTTCCTACGGGATCTTGTCCACTTCATTCTACCATTGAGGGGATGGACTCAACATTTTTATGACTCCATTTATAAAGGAAACAGGCTTTCATTTACATTCATAACACTTCTCAAATGCTGAAAATCATATGAATAGCTTTAATTATGTATTATGGAGACTTTTTTTCAAAACAGACCTTCAACTAAAGCTCTTAAATAACTCTTCTGACAGTTACACATTAATCTTTTATTTTTTTTCTGGCTTAGCAGTGTTAGGTAAACTGTTTGTAATTAATTTTACATAGATAAATTAAATAGGCCAGGGATGTGAAGGTCTAGATCAAGGGCTATTAGTTATCTTGCTTTTTCTGACACAAGAAAGCTCCCAAAATATATTAATAAATTCATGAGTTTCTTGAATTTAATCACTAAATTATGGAGCTCAGAAAGGGACCCTGAGGAACATCTGGTTTGGCATGATGCTCCCACATAGCACTGCCTTATAAATCATCTAGGATACATGGGCTCAAAGTCTCCCAGTGAATGAAGAAGCATTCATAACCTCCTTGAAAGCCTTTTTTGATAGTTGTTATGTAAGGAGTGCTATAAGATTATCTTGTGAAAATGCATCTAGAGGTTATTTTAAAATCAGAAAATCAAAACAGCACTGTTCTGTCTTTAATTATCAAATATGGAATTAAAGAAATACATTAGTCTGAAGCCCAGTTTAAAAAGTAAGAAAATTTTGCCTTTAAAATACATATTTCCTTTGTGGGCCCAAATATCTGTTGTAATAAAAATGTTTCTTCCTGAAAGGAAAACTTATTTTATTTATGGATTTATTTATTATTATTTTTAGAGAGAGGGAGGGTCTTACTCTTTTGTCTAGTCTGGAGTGCATTGATGTGATCATAGCTCACTGTAGCCTGTAACTCCTGGGCTCAAGCAATCCTCCTGCTTTGGCCTCCCAAAACATAGGGATTACAGGCATGTGCCACTGCATTTGGCTGAGACAAAAGTTTATATTTAGGACCCTAGTCATATGTGAAAAATGTTTAGAGTTCCTTGAAAAATTATATTCACACAGAAATAAAAAAATTAGTGAAGTCTTCTTAAATTTCCTCTACTTAATTTCAGCCTTTCATTGATGATGCTGTAATCAGCTAATTAAACACACACACACACACTCTCTCTCTCTCTCACACTCTCTCACACACACACACTGTTTTGGGAACTACAGATAGAAGGAAAGACTTTATCTCCAGCTGGAGTCTGTGGCAGCTAATCTCAGTTGCTTTGGAGCCTGTGCTGGAGAAAGGAGGGAACAGGCTCCTCGTGGTGATGAGTTATAGCTGCCCAGTACTCTCATCTGTGTCCCACCACTGCCTGGGCCTCCAGTCCCCACATGCTGTCTTTTGTATGGGAGGGCCATACTGTGGAGCAGAGCAAGATCAGGTCTAGCCCCTCACACCACTGAATAAAAGCATGGAACAGGTTTCCAGGTTGGCAGTTTGGAAGGTCATTAGCATGCTCCCTCTACCGGCAGGACAGTATAGTATTACTGTTATTATTTTATGCATTTATTTATTTTTGATACTGAGTCTTGCTCTGTCGCCCAGCCTACAGTGCAATGGCACAGTCTTGGCTCACTGCAACCTCCACCTACTGGGTTCAAGTGATTCTCCTGCCTCAGCCTCCCAAGTAGCTGGGATTACAGGTGCCCGCCAACACACCCAGCCAATTTTTTATATTTTTAGCAGAGACAGGGTTTCACCATGTTGGCCAGACTAGTCTCAAACTCCTGACCTTGTGATCTGCCTGCCTCAGACTCCCAAAGTGCTGGGATTACAGGCCTGAGCTACCGCGCCCAGCAAGACAGTATATTAAACACTGTGCAGACGACATGGAAGGAGAGAGATGAAATCCTCGCTGGTTGACATACATGCATTTTCTAGATAACAGAAACGTATTTAAGTGTCAAAGCATTTAAAGAACGTTTATTTGTAAGCAGAAATCGCCCCAGTTTCCCTGCCTTCATAGTTATTTTATAACACCATTGAAACTCCTTTACCCTCCTTAGCGTAGATTAAAAGAGCATCCTCATGATAGACCCGTATATTTACCATTGTCTCAGATTATGGACCGCACTAAACTCCTGACAAACAGAAATATGCCCTAAGGAGGATGGCTAGGAGCATAAAAGGAGCTAAAAAGAAAATCAGGTGGGCCTTTAGTAATGCTTGGCAATCTTTATTCTACTTCCCTTGTCCAGTTTCCTCTTCTGTTAGTCCAGGGGTTGACAAACCACAGCCCACTGCTTGTTTTTATAAGTAAAATGTCATTGGAACGTACTGTGCTCATTCATTTATATATGATCTCTTGCAGAATTGGGCAGTTGCAGCAGAGACCCTGTGGCCTACAAAGCCTAGAATATTTACTGTCTGGCCCTTTACAAAATAGTTTGCCTGCAACCTAAATGACTATGAACGTGCCTTCTTTTCTTACGCCTCCAGCAGCAGCTCCCCATTTATTTTCAGTTAATAACTTGCTATTTATTTTTCTGGGAAATAGAAGCCTTCAGAAAAGAATTTCTGCATGTTTCTAAGACCAAATATGCCAACGTACCCATATATTTACCCCTGTATTTCACTGTTTCTTCTGCTCAGTGGATGAAGTATTTATATTCATATTTCTTCCTGAGAGTAGATCTTTATCTTCTCCTTCCTACTTAAGAACATTACTCTTGAAAATTCCCCTTTCTCCTTCCCATGTCATCAAATTTTGCTGTCTCCTGCAATTCTAATAAAGGTAAATATCCTGGAATAGCCCTTGTGTTAAGTAAATAAGCAACCCAAACTCTCTTCAAGGTCACTCCTAAGCTAGTGCCTCATTTCTTGTCACAAAACTCTTTGGAAGAATTGTGTCCTATTTCCTGTTGAATCCATGCTATTAAAGATATTGTCTCTATCAGTTCAAACAGAAATTGCTCCACTTGAAGTTATCCATTATTTTTGTCAAATCAGTGTCAGCTATTTTGAGCCCACCTTGTTTGACATTTCAGCATTATTTGATAGTTTTTCACTCCTTCCTTCTTGAGACAGCTTCACTACTCTCCAGATTCTTTTCCTGGAGCCACTCCTCCTCAGTCACCTTTTCTGATTGATACTCTTCATCTTCCCAATTTCAAAATACTAGACTTAATTCCTGGATTTACACCATTCCATTGGTAAAACCAGAGGAATACCATCTGCACTCTGATGACTCTTGAATTCATACCTTCAGCCTGGACTTCCCCTGAACCTCCGGACTTCTAACCAGCAACTCCACTTGGATGTCAAATAGCCATTTTCCTCCCAGACCAACTCCCACATCTCCCATGAGGACTCCATCCTTCCAGTTACTCAAGCCAGATATTTTGGAGACTCCCAAACAACAAAATCTGCTGGCTCTACCTTTGAAATCTGTCTACTGGTTAGAACCACATTTGCCATCTTCACCACTAGCACATGTTCCAAGCCATGTCTCATGTGAAAACCAGGCTCCTAACTGGTGTTCTAACATCATCTACTTCCCCCACATCCAACCCAGAAAACACAATGATCCTGCTAAAATGTCAATCATGTTTTGCTGATTCTCTGTTCAAAACCTTCCAAAGGATTTCCATCTTATTCAGAAAAAGAATCCAAACTCCTTATACAGCCTATGAGGAAATTATGCGTTGGGCTCCTGCATTACCTCTCCACCAGCATCACCAGTCTGCTGCTTTTGGCTCCCCTCTAGCCCTGCTGCACTCTTTGCTCATCCATGACCATGCCAAACACACTTGAGACTTAGGGCCCTTGTACTTGCTGTTCCTCTGCCTGAAACACACTTCCTTCTAGATAACCACAGCACCTCCTCCTCATTTCCTTTAGGTCACCATTCAGATGTCATTATACTAGAAAATCCTTCCTTGATCTTTTATCTTAATAATGCCTTCAATTATTTCTCTGTCCTCTTACCCTACTTCATTGTTTTTTCTTTCATATATTACCACTCCATATTTCCTATTGGTACGTTACATTATGAATGTATGCTCCATGATGTGGCGAACTTTGTTTTTTTTGTTTTGAGATGGAGTTTCGCTCTGTTGCCCAGGCTGAATACAGTGGTGCGATCTCAGCTCATTGCAACCTCTGCCTTCCAGGTTCAAGTGATTCTCCTGCCTCAGCCTCCTGAGTAACTGGGACTACAGGTGTGCACCACCACGCCCAGCTACTTTTTTGTATTTTTAGTAGAGGCGGGTTTTACCATGTTGGCCAGGCTGGTGTCAAACTCCTGACCTCAGGTGATCCACCCTCCTTGGCCTCCCAAAGTGCTGGGATTACAGCGTGAGCCACTGCACCTGGCCAGAACTTTGTTTCTTTATGTTCACTACCATATCCTCAGAACTTATAGTAGGTTCTTGCTCAAATAAATTCTGTTGAGTGAATGAATAAATAAAATAATTTAGGGAACTAAGAATTTGTATTAGTCTTCTCTTATGCTGCTAATAAAGACATACCTGAGATGGGTCATTTATAAAGGAAAGAGGTTTAATTGACTCAGAGTTCAGCGTGGCTGGGGAGGCCTCACAATCATGGCAAAAGGCAAAGGAAGAGAAAAGGCATGTCTTTTATGGTAGCGGTAAGACAACGTGTGCAGGGGAGCTCCCCTTTATAAAACCATCAGCTCTCATGAGACCTATTCGCTATCACAAAAACAACTGGGAAAATCCTGCCTCCACGATTCAGTCACCTCCACCTGGTTCCTCCCACAACATTTGGGGATTATGGAAACTACAATTCAAGATGAGATTTGGGTGGGGGATGCCACCAAACCATATCAGATATATATCTGGAGAGTGTTAAATGGAGAATATAATAAATATTTGTGTTTAAATATTTTGAAAGATTGTCACGTTGGATAAAGAATAGGCCTCGTTTCCACTGCTTTAAAAGGCAAAACTAGTCCTCACGGATTGAAGTTAAATGATTTCAGAGTTTTGTTTAGTTTAATAAGAATAAGGGACTTTCCAACAATCTTGGCTATCCAACAGGGTACAGACTGTTTTAAGATTAAACTTAGGTTGCTGTCCAAGGAAACTTTAGAAAGGAGCTGAAAACCACTTGTGAGGGATGTTGTAAAAATCTCTGACTTTGGTGGAGGAATTCCACTTGTCCTCTAGAAGTCTGTGAGGTGACCCACTTCAGAAATGTTTTGTTTCCTTCTTAGCTGGACAAACTGCTAGATAAAGAGATACCATGGCCCTTGGGAATAAAGATTTAGTCATTGCTTTGCATGGATGGTTCCATTTCTCTGCTGCCCACTCATCAACATGGGTATCTTTAGCACAAACCATTAAGATCATGAAGTTTGGATTCTTTGCCAGCCCCTTTGCTGTATTTGGTCATGTTATGGAGTATATTCAAATCCAATAGGTTATGGATTGGATTCCATAGTTTTGACTGCTCCTGCCAAGTATAACTTTAGATTTCTCTATTAGATCAGGTCTTGTATGTCAGTATGAACCATTTTGGAAAGAGTTTGAGCAGAAACAGTTCATAATTGGTGTGTTAAAATGAATTTTTTTTTCTATTTCAAAGTCTGAGATTCACCTCTTTCCTCCTATTATTATTTAGGTGCTTTGACTATATAAAATATGATGCTTTATGGATCATTTCCAAAACCCAATGAATGAAATTTCAAGCTTTCTTTTTCCAATCTCTTATTTTTAGTAAAATGTTTCACCATCTTTTATGCACTATTAGTGGCATTCTACTAATGCCCCATAGTAATTTTCCAGTTATGAAAAATATCATCATGTGATCTTCTTGTTCAGGGTTTATTTACATATGGAATAATTTGGTGTGGAGCTAAAGAATTGGGGTGTTATTTTTAGTGCTCTGTATCAGTTCACCCTTTCACCAGTGTGGTTCCTGGCTAACTTTCCCATGAGTTTTTAACCTCTTGCTAGGCTCTGCTTATGTAACAGGAAACAGGCTGTCAGGAACAAACAAACAGGGACATATCAGGCACACACTTAGTAGCAAATGATTTAGTTTGCTCTGTCCTTCACCCTCTTAAAGTAGAGCGACACGCAGACTCAACGTTAAGTCTTTTGGCATGGTGCTCCTAGATTAAAATAATGTAACTTCGGTTTTTGAAAGGCAAAATATTTACCAAGACCATGATTTAATCCAGGCAGTGGAAAAGATGAGCTTATTATAAGGTGAACTTTGCAGTGGTGTCATGTCCTGGGACTGTGGTTTTAAGTATATCTTCGCTTTTTCTCCAACTCTTAAGGCAGGGGTGATGTGCAAGCTTCAAGAGAGAGATGAAATCGGACGAATTGAACTAGTCCAGAAGCTGGCAAGAGAAAACTATCAGTTTCTGCAGACGGACAAAAAAGAACAGGAGAAGTCTGAACACGTAAGCCTTTTGCCTCTTGGGGATGCAGGTTTGAAGGGGTGGAAAATGTTTCTGCCTGATTGCATGTTTGAATGAAAGAATATTTTATTTTAAATTCTTTAGGTTTTGGGTTTTTAGGGGTGGAAAATGTTTCTGCCTGATTGCATGTTTGAATGAAAGAATATTTTATTTTAAATTCTTTAGGTTTTGGGGTTTTTTTTTCCCAAGAGCATCCTCCTTAGTAAAAATGACAGCTGCCTGTAGCTCTAAGCAAGTGACTTATGACACTGGATTTATAAGAGTCTTCTCAAAAGTAAATTATGTAGAAATATGAGAATACATTTAAGCAAATATGAATGCTTATCTATTTATGATCCTGCTTGGGTGGTTTCCAAGTTTGACTTTGCAAGTTTTGCCTTATCATATAGTTTGTAGAACATGAATTTTGAAAAAAACATTTCAACATATTTTTCTATTTAGTACAGAGGTGGATCTAGTTGCCAAATGAATGTGTCCTAAGTCACTAGAAATATATGAAAACAGATTATAGATGCTCTCACCAAGTGGGAGGGTCAGAAGGGAGATTTCCCAGCATCTTATGAAGGCTTGTGTTCCAACAAGACTTATATTGTTTGAATGAAGTTAAAACTGGAGGAAAGAGACGTTCCGCTTCGTCCTCCTGAAAGCAGTTATTCAGATAGAGCCTTAGAACTGAGAATGTGCCATCATGCTGGGAAGACACTGGGACCACTTTCTTGTGCCACACATTGTTAGCTGTTGACTTTGCTGTTGTTGGTTATAAGACTTCACTCTCAGTGCTGCACTGTCTGGGACTGCTCATGAAGGGGAAAATCCCCTGTGCTATGTGTCTTTCTCGACTTAATTTTTCTGGGCAATTTTATTTTCAATCCTTTTCAGGGGGAAAACATTGCTTCATGCTTTTTCTGCTCCAAGTCTATTAATACAAATGGCAGGGTTTTACTGAGCAGGAGAGGGGTGAGATGCTCAAGTCTGGCTGGCTGCTTAGTTTAACAGCACAGCACTTCTCTAACAGTGAGACATCGAATTGTAGCAGTTGTCGTCTCAAGAAAGAGAATAATTAGGCAGTTTCAAAGCCTTCAAATAGTGATTGAACTATTTCAGAGGTGACTATTGACTTTAAGTGTCATGTAGGTCTCAGGCAACCTTCACTTTGTTAGGTACTGTTGAAAAATTTGGCACCTTGTTCAAGTTGTGAAAAGCACCCTGAAGGTTGACTATATCATAGATTGACTCAACCTCTGCTGTGTCCTTAGGATATTTGAATATCCTAGTGTGTGGCTTAAATGTCTCAAAAAATTTCTTTTTGATTCATTTTAATTAGATGAGCAACAGTTTTCATATGCCATACTTTATTGATTTCAAAATGCATGTTTTCCCCACAAGAGTCTTAACAATTGATGATATGAAAACATGTCATAGTTAAATTGTGAAAGTTTTTCTTTCCTTATGGTTGTTAAAATGAATGCTATATATTACAACTGATTGCAAATTAGGTGCAGTGAATGAGTGACAACTTGAGGTATGGTAAGATCTTTCAAAAAATCAAACTGTTGGCACCAAATTTAGAAATCATAAGCTTTAGGCCACAAAACAACTTTGCACCTATTAGAAAGATACCTGTATGTTGTCTTTGCTGTATATTTAGTTCAATCCAGAATATTGTAAGTATATAATATATTAATACATAATTTATTCAGACAATATATATAATATATAATTTATTCAACAATAATATATAATTTATAATATATAATATATAATTTATATATAATATATAATTTATTCAGCCAATAAAATTATAATACTCTCCAAATCTGTGACTATAGAAATCTAAACTTGGTGCTGATAATTTAAAGGCTTTTAACATGAGGCAGAAATTTAGTGGTGGAAGATTTACAGCTTTGCTTATGGTTATCTGCTGTGTCACCTTTACACCTTCATTTCATGTGTAAAATAGAGCACTAACGTTTTTTCTTTCTTGCATGACTGTCTTATGGAGGCATTAACAGCTCTGAAACATTTGTGTTTCTGAGAGGAAAGATGGTGTGTAAATAAACATTGGAATTAGGACTTTTTTCATGTAGACTTTTCTGTGAAGTTTAAAATAAGAAAAGGAATATTAGGGATCTAGTGATAAATATAAACTAAGCTATCCTGTCATCTCCCTTCTGCAGGATGACACCAGTGGAATCTCTCAACTCTTAAGGCATTATTGATGTAGTGCTCCACTAAATGAATTATTTTGTACTAGATGCTTACACTTTTGCAGTAATTTATTAGGGATAAAAACCACCTGCTAATTCATTTCTGTCTTTTATGTCTTGGGCATTTGATGTGCCTGTACCTTTGCTTACCCGTTAACCTCACAGTATTCATGAAGGTGGTGCAGCGTTTTCATTTTCCTGACTTCGCTTTCTTTACAATAGCTATCATCTGCTCTTCATAGAAACTCAGTTCCAACACAGCATGGACAGAGGAAACTGCAGTTTACTTAGCATAAACCTAGGTCTGCAATTTCCTCTTCTTGTTATAACAATAATGACCAAACCCTGAAGTTATATACAGATTTCCTTTCTTTTATGATTTTAAAATGCTTCATTGACCTCATCTGGGCCAAAGCTAGTTAAGTAGCAGTGATAACATTTGAGTTCGAATCCACGTTGCCTATTGAGTCATTCTTTCGACTAACCTATGTTACTTTTCCGGTTCTAGAATGCCACATCGATGCCAAAGAGGAAGCTAATTTGCAGCACTACTGCATAGGGAAAGACGTGAATTTGATAGAATAAAGCTTTTGTCACTGGTACATCTTGTTACAAATTGAAGGGGATTACAGCTTTCTCTGTAGGCATTTCTAATATTAACTGCTTAATGCTATGATTATAAATGCATGACATTAGAGAAATGCTTCACTCGGTGCTTTTGCCAAGGTGTTTCTGAAATTTAAAAAGTTAACTGTGTAATTGTCACAGGTTTCTCAGGAAGCACTCCGTTTTTCTATTTTCTATTAACTAGCTGTAGGCAAAATTAGCAAGCACTCATTCCTATGTGTTGAAAATTATTATGGGAGGACTTTCAGAAGGGGAAAGAAATGGGCTGTGTCTTCTAAACATTATGATAGTAGAGTTAACATTGAGTTGCTGGTTCTTTAAGGACACTATCTCTTATGCAAGCATTGTCTTTGCTAGCCTTAATTCTGTGACTATACCAATAGAGGAAGGGGCAGGTGTTACCAGATGGGAACTTTTGAGCTTGACCCTGAAGAATGACTGATGGTCATAGAGGAAGGCAGGGGACACAGCATTTCAGGCAGAGGGACCCTCAGGAAGACACATGACTGTAGTCCTGGTGATTCACAGGGAATGGAGAGGGGTGGGCTGGGAGTCAGCCTAAAATTCCATTATGAAAGACTAGTAAGCTACCCTAAGGAGTTTAAACTTGCCTTTTTGGCAAAGGAAAGCCATCAAAGAAGGGAAGTGGCATAATCAGATGTGGCCTTTGGAAGCCTCTCTGGCATTACTTTAGAGGAAGAATTGAGTGAAGAAGAGGAAAATGTTGGAAAGAACCTTTAGAAAGCTACTGTAGTGCATCAGGTGAGAGGTGCCAGCCTGAACTGGGACAGTAACCATAAGAACCAAGAACGGAGAGTCTGTGGAGAGTCATTTACACAGTAAAATGGACAGAATTCGGTGACTGGTAATGGAGGATGTGCATGCTATTTTATGTTAAGCAGTTTTTAAAGATTCTTTGGTATAGTGGCAGACATAAGAATGTTCTGATTTTTACCACCTTTTCCAAAAAGCTACATAAGCCATTTACTTTGCTTTGTTTGCCTGCAGTTTGCTTCAGGTAACTAAGACATTAGTATTTGTCTCATTGACAAATTGTTAGGTGAGGGTTCTGGCAAACAGTATGGGGATTGCATAAACTTTTCTTTTCAGAACCTTTTGAAAATACCTTAATCAGAGTCTCTGGTGGCTCCCAAATTAACTGACGTGTTTGGCTAGAACTTTGGCATTTGCTGCGATATCTATGCCTTCCTCAAAATTCACTAGGATTTTAGGGTTGCTCTCCTGATCTCTGTAGTATGAGTTGGTGTTACTATACTTCTATTCTAGAATACTCTCTGCCATCGATTCATTCACTAAACTTTTGTTTAAGCTGATGTCGTAGAAGAGCCAGACTAACTATGGTGTCTCCTACCCTCAAGAAGTATAGTCTAGTTGTGGAGAAAGATACTGACACAAATAACTGAGATACAAGGAAGCAGTGAAGAGAATCCCAAGAGAGATACATAGGAGTTAGAAAAAGAATTTACAGCTGAGGAAACAGGATTCTTTCTTAGAGCAGAAGTAGAGTTTGACCCAGACCTTAAATTAGGTTTTGGGTTGGATTTAAAGAATCCACATTCAAGAAAAGTATTCCTAATGGGAAGAATGGCATTAGGAAATGCACAGAGATCTCAAAATACAAGATTTTTTTTTTGGAACTCTGAAATGATTTAATGTTGCCAGAATAGCAAGAGTTGGGGGTGTGGAAGGGGTGTGAAGGGAAGGAAGATTTCATGAGACATGAGATCGGGACCAGACTGTGGAGGATTTTGAGGGCTGAGAAGGTTTACTTCATCTAGAAATAATGAGGACCAACTGAGCATTTGGTTTTCTAACTTTTCCAAAGGAAGATGGTTGAGGCAGGGCCATCATGAGATAAGTTCTATTATTTCAGTGTGACTGAATAGTGACTGAATAGTGAGGGAGCTGAAGAGTGATTAGGCAGACTCGGGCCCAGAGTGAATTCAAGTGATTGTCTCTGGAGGGTTCAGCCTTCATCACTGGAGTGAGGACTGATAGGCGGCCAGGAAGCCAAGGTAACCAGCACCACATCAGTCCTGCAAAAGAGGGCATTCGTGGAGAGGGCAGCCCTGGAGGCCAGAGACAGAAAGAATACGTGGCGGGGAGGGGGGCAGTGAGGAGGCAGAAAAAGAAAAGGTGCTTGCCCAGTTAGAGGCAAAACTTAGATTTGAAAAGCTCATAAACTCTTCACATTTTAGTTTCAGTGAAATAGTTACATTAAAGTATATGTCTAGATGGAAGTGGGTCCTATTTTCTGGAATATAGCTACATTATTTACCAGAAAACTGAAGCTGTATTTTTCCTGAAATGTAGTTTATGCTTTGTAGTGTATTAAAGTGTAGATTAGAAATACCAACAATAGCTTCTAAACTGACTTCCTATCTTCCAGCTGTAGAAATAAGCAGTGTCTGTAAAATGTATGTGAAAACCTTGTTCAGCAATACTTTCCCTAGAGATCCTGTCTGTATCCCTCCCTTGCCCCCCCCACCCCATTTTCTTCTGTTCCTTTGTTAAGTCTGGGGACCCACCCTACTTCCTTCCCCTTTTCTAATTCACTCATGAAATATGGATGGGTGGGAAGGGGATTTTGCACACTCTGAAACTGCATCTTGGCATAGTCTGCTGCCAGGGTAGGGTCCCTATCACTCAGCCTCAACCGGAATTTCCTTTCCCCTGTTTCCTGCAGCCTCATCCTGGAATTCTGCCTACGTCAAAGGGTTCCTTGTTTAAGGATTACTAGGGGAGAAGTGGTTTGGAGTATTCTGGCTGCTGTCACTCTTCTGTTACGTATTATAAGTTGGTCTCTACCTGTTTCCAACTTTCATTTTGTCTCTTTTTTTAAGCAGTTAAATATAAGGTGAAAATCTCTTTTTACTTTATATGAAATACTAAAAGGAAGAGAGGTTTTATCGTTGTTTTCAAACTTACACATCTAGGTGAGTAAAGTTTCAAGCAATCCCAGCATTATTTGAAGTTTGTCAGTCATTTAGTTTAACCAAGAAACTGCTTATTAAAGAGAAGTAGAACTTTCTAATGTTATTGTAATGTGATTGAAAGTCAGAACTAGGGTGTAACAGGCAATTCATAATACATTAAGTTGCCCACTTATAAACTGACAAATCACCTCAGGTTATTTTCCTTAATAGCAAAATCCTGACTTAGTGTTGGGTTGGGTATTAAAGTATCTTTTCATCAGAATTAGGTTTCCTGGAGTGAGTTATTATAGTCCATTTTTAATAGAGAATAATATGGCCAAGTAGAAGCTAGTTCTTTCTTCCAAGAAGTTTACAGTCTAGCTGGGGAAAGAATTTTTACATGGAAAACAGTTAACCGTTCAAGACAGCATTTAATGAAGTGTCTAAATAAGACATTTAGAAGAAAGTAAAATCTGGCAAACACATTTCACAACTGCAGCAAACCGTGCTCTTCTCATTTACTTAGGAGCAAGGTTTACAAGTTTGGTTCACTGCGTGTGCTCTTTAAATTCTAGCTTTTGCTCCAGAAACATAGCAGTTAACTGCTAGTGAAAGTCAGTGGTGTGCTCCTGCTGTCTGGTGGAGCCATCTGCTCATTAGCTGTATTTTTAGGTTCTTGCAAGAAGCCCACTACAAGTCCTAACATTTTTTAAAAATTAGTTGAGCGTTTTGAAAAGAGAAGAATTTGTCATTATGCTATTTTTTTTTAAGGCTCAAGTTTAAAAGGCCCAATTAAGAACGTGGATACTGGCTCAGTATGATTTATCAAACTCATGTTAGCAAAGGGTCTTTTTATTTCCTGCTGTACAGATGCTGCTCCTAACTTTATTAGGTTCTTATTCTTGTACAATTAAAATAGCCATATCATCTGCAATATGGTTGAGAAATTATTGAAGTATTGAAAAACAGGTTATTTTTTCGTTGTTTTTTTGCCCTCACCCTCCTCCCCCAGTGATGTATCTCATTCCAGACCCCAGATGACCTTATATTCTTTTCTTCTCTACCCCCATCAAGGCCTGATCTGCATTAATATAACAATGTTACTACCATATAGACTGGTGTCTGATCAGGCGACACTAGCAACTTTTGGCAGTCTGGTTTTATTTGGGTTTATAATGAGTGCTTTAAGACAAAAAGTTTAGGGAAAGGATGCACAGACAGATGGAGAGTCGTTCATGATAACTGTGTACTACCAAGGTTTAGAAAAATAAAAAGAAGAGATAGCAAGAAGTAGAGAAACATAGGTAGCAACTTATAATGTGCCTTGGTTCCAGAAGGACTGCCCTGATACACCTCTGACCTCATGAGCTGATGCTCTGAGAGAAACTCAGAGACTGAATTCACAGCTTACCTGTGTAATCAGCATCCAAGTGCTGTGCAAGTGTTTAACAGGGACCTTGGCTAGTCTAGGGAGTCACGCACATTTCCCTGAGAGAGAGGGAGAGAGAGAGAGAGAGAGAGAGAGAGAGACAGAATCTGAAGGGTCAGGAGAACTATGAAAAGTGAGGAGGGATGGGTATTCCAGGCAGAGGAAAGAACACCTGTGATAACACAAGGGGCCTGGTGTGCAGAAGAGAGGCAGCTCTAGAAGCAGAACCAACCAGCTGGAGCCTAAGTGTGGACTGGATGCTGTGGATGGAAGAGGCAGGGCCAGGTGAAGAAGGTGCAGGAGCTGGAGGATGCGGGACCTGTGGGTTTAACCAAACATAATGTGCTAAGAGCAATAGCAAGCTCTTGTGTAGAATTTAAGCATGTACAAGTTAAGCAAATAATTAGATTCAAATTTTTCAGATTCCTCTGCTGCAGTGTGGGGATGGATTTGAAGGAGGGGAATAGGTCACACTCACTCCTTCAAAGCTTTCTGGTCCCCCTTTCCTCACCGTCCACTCTGTCAATTTCACATTAAACAGTAACCAGCATACATGCAAAGGATTTGCAAGTCAGGGGACTTCAGTTCCAGTGAAGACAGAATGTCCAGTGATGTTCACTTCTAATTTATTATGTTTTCCCTAAAATATACTGTTATATCATCATTTTTCTTTAAAAAGTTGGCGTGGAGTCAGTCCTGTTTTTTTGAAATGAATTTTGCTTACACATATAGTGTGAATACCTTTTTTAATAAACATCATGCAGGCAGATATGTTCACTTTACATACAAGTTACTGTGCTATATATTTGCCTCATACTGATTGAGCCAAAGTTTGGTGATTTTTGAGTCATTCATATACTTTGGTTGCTAAAGATGAGGAAAAGGAATTTATAAAAGATTTCCACGTAGGATGCAAAGAACCTTTTTTGCTTTTGCAGTGGGAAGTGGGTGGAAAGGAAAAATTCCATCTGGCATCCAGGAGTCCTAAATGTTGTTTTAAGATTACAAAAATAGAAGATCACTGAAAATATCATAACATAACATAACAGACTGTGGGCAAATGTACAGTACATTTTTTCTAATAAATCATGTTAAATATGCATATTTTACTTAAAACGAGACCAAGCTCTTATTTGCTGTTACATAAAATTTGTCTTTATTTTTTGTCATAAAATTATCTGCTCTATTTTTGAAGCAAAAAGGATGATTATTTTGGTCTGAAGAGGTCAATGTTGCAGTTCTTAGTTTTAGCTGGACTAGGTTTTTGAATTTTGCAGTTTCTCCCCCTTTTTCCAGCATTTCCCTCCTACATTAAAAAAATAGAGAAATAAGATATGGCATGTATGTTCATTTATTGCACATTTATACATAAGTAAGTGAACAAGACTCAACCATTTTAACAAATCCTTGTAAATATCCTCTTTGTTCAGGTTCCAGGAATGACTGGGCATGACTGAGGCAAAGTGAGTCAGAGTAAAGGATTAGGGGCACCTCAAGATCCAAGAAACACATGATGGAGAGAATAATGGTGATAATGAGACAATTAAAATGTCAGAAAGTGGCTTGGAGGTATGGATTCACAAGAAGGCTAAAAAATATGAGTCATTCCAGTATATCTGGGTGACCTCAGAGGTGGGACTGGGGGTGGAATGTGTCAAGGTAAAATTTTTGCCATCTGCTGTCAAAGAGGGGAGAGAGTGGTGCTTCATACAGATAGTTCCTAAAACCTTCCATGATCTTGCCTTGGTTTGGATTTATAGAAGTAGAACAAGCTTTATGTTGACACCCCTATGAATAAAGAATTCTAACATTCCCCAAATGGCACAATGCATAATAAAATCCCAAAGTGAGTTTTATGGTTGATGGATGCTATCACTTTCTCTCTGCTCCATCAGCTTACCGTTATTACACATTGGGATGTTGTGATGATGCCTTATTTTTCACCATTAATCTGAGTAGTCTGGAGTTTTCCTCTGAGAGTCATAGGCATTAGAAAGATTTTTAGATATTAGCCGGGCATGGTGGCTCACGCCTATAATTCCAGCACTTTGAGTGTCTGGGGCGAGTGGATCACAACATCAAGAGATTGAGACCATCCTGGCCAACATGGAACAAAAGAGAGAGCCACCCCATCTCTACTAAAAATACAAAAAATTAGCTGGGCATGGTGGCACACACCTGTAGTCCCAGCTGCTCAGGAGGCTGAGGGAGAATCATTAGAACTGGGAGGCAGAGGTTGCAGTGAACAAACAAGAGAGAGAAAGAAAGAGAGAGAGAGGGAGGGAGGGAAGGAAGGAAGGAAGGAAGGAAGGAAGGAAGGAAGGCAGGCAGGCAGGAAGGCAGGCTGGCTTTAGATATCTTAATGACTTGGGGAGAAAAACTTTATTCAGAAAACTGACACCTGCTAAATAAGATTATAAGCAGTTTCCACCAAAATGGGCAAAGTATATTCTATGACCATTAGTTATGTTGAAAGTGCATAAGTAACAAGAAAATGTTAAAACATTTCCATTGATAATATTCTTCTAGTAAAAGTTCATACCTTTTAGCCTCTGTAATCAGAAGCAATTTTGTTAATGATTTATTAACACAATTATAATTCTTTAGTTTGTTAGAGAACTTCTTAATTCAACCTTTGTGCTTTTATCTCTTTGTCTTTCTGAAGTTAGAGTTTGTGGGGCCCTAAAGTGAGGCTGGGCTGATTGACATGACCCTTGCCCTAATACCACACTTCTTTTCAACTGCTCCTCTCCTACCTATTAGCAGTTAGCCTATCAGAAAAGTAGTGACTCATGAAAGCGGGCACAATTTGGCTTGCAAAAAAATAAATGGGATCATTCAGTTATTTTCATTAAACACCCATTGGGAAACACATGTCTAAAAATTATCTCAGTGTTAGAACAAGACTGAGGTATAACTCTAAAAACATGGTCGGGGAGGACAGTTGAAGCTACAGAGATAATACTGTCCTCTCTAATAATATGTATGAGTTGAATTTTAAAAGATATGTGAGTAAAACTGTAGGAAATGGAGAGCACACACAGCCCAAGTTGGTATTGATTTATACCTACAGGTTTGTGATTAAGAGATAAGCCAAGAAAAGGATCTTGATCTTGGACAAGGCAGAATTCTGCCTATTCCTTAAAATCTGAGAAAAGAAACTCTTTATGGAATATACTTGAATGCCAGATGTTTGCGCACAGAAGCCTTTCATGACTTGTTGAACTATTAAATGCTGTTTCCATTATAATTTGGCAATCACATCTGACCTTTATCTCAATTTTCAGTAGATCCTATTTCCATCCCAGGTCAGTAAATCTTAATTCCTGTCTTTAATTTAAGTTCCTTTAGTAATACTAAAGTATTACTCATAATCTTGGCATATAGAGGAGATATGCACAGACCTGAGAAAATTCACCACACCCTGGAAAGAACCTTATTAATGACAATCAGAGTGGCTGTAGGTACCGTCAGCATCTGCAGCTGCTTATTGGTGCCCCACCCTTTGTGGTTTGCGATTTTTGCATCTTAGCTTGACTTCTACTTTATGTTCCACATCTGGCTAGTCCAGAACCTTTGGGGAAGAATGTAGTGAGAGAGTGTCTTGTTGGTCTCATTTTGGTCCACACCTAAGTTTTTAGATTGCTTCAATCCAGACTAGAGAAGTAAGAAATGGTGGCTTTTCCTTCTGAGTGATAGATGATAGTAGGCTATAGACATCTCAGTCTAGGGGACCCTATAAAAAAAAAAAAGAAGAGTTGGGCAACACAGGTCTGTGGAAGACATAGTGAAGGGAATTATTCCTTTGCTGAATGTAATGAGCCAGAGATACAGGGATTTTGGTCACATTGGTTATTGCACTTCAAACCAAGGCCAGCATCCCTTATGATCATCCCTTATGGTCTGTGCTGCCCAACTCTTAAGTGTCTTATCACCTCAGACACTTAGTTTCTCCACCATTAGCAGCTGAAATCAGATTCCTGCATTTGAACTCAGAGATTTTTTTGAAAGAGTTATACTAGTGAAGATGGAAGACAACCAAATAGCTGCTTAGCTTGTTGCCACCAGTCATTTAGTGACAATACATAAAGTTGACTTTGTTGATGGCCTAAATAATTTTAATGTTAGTGCAACCTTTTTTTATAGGTAGAGCAAAATTTTAAAACATCTGGCTAAGAGTAATTTGCTCTTACCTTCATTCACTGAGAAAAGCATTTGTTGAGCAACTATGAGCAAGACATCACATGAAATAGAACAGAGACAGAAATGAGCAAGGTGTGATGTGAACCCCAAAGATACCAACATTTAATAAGACAGAAGCATGTGAAAACTCACACAGGAGAGTAAAGAAAAAGGGCAAAACACACAGAAGAGAAGGCCAGAAAAGGATTCCAGATGGGAGGAAAGAGTGCACTTTGAATAAAGTGTTTGTTTCCAGAAAATTGTTTTCTCACATTCCTGTAAGGGATTTGCTAAATTAAGCATCATCTTCTTTACTTCCTGGGTTATGGCCAGGTCAGGACACAAATCATAAATGACAAAGATTATATAAATCTCAAATCTAAAGGAGGTTGCATATTGGAGTTTACAATTCATTCCCTTCCCCATTTTCTAGCTATAAAATATACTTTCCAAAAAAATGTAGTATATTATACATAGTCCTTGGCCTGTTTCACTGATTGAATTTGTTTTTGAAAACAAGTTTCATCTGGAAGAGGTTTACAGGTGTTTTAACAGTCCGGAGTAAAGTAACAGGCAACTTGATAGAATTTATATCACAGTTGTGCTAAAGATTTTTTGTTTAAAGTTGTTCTACTACTGTAGAAGTAATATGTGCCCTTCATAGAGAACTTAGAAATGATAGAAAGCTACAAGGAAGAGAATAAAAATTTAATCATAAACCACTGTTCCTCCACTACCCTCTTGCTGTCCCCAATCTTTGTATTCTCAGGCTTTCCTCATATTTTCATAATGTGCTTTAGTTAGCCACCCTTCCATTTGGGGGAATTTTGCTATTATAAACTGTAACACATAACTCTCCAAAAACCTAAATTCATATTCTTAAGTATAAATTTCCAGCAGCATAATTAGCACTTGTAAATTGCACTAATATCTTTTATGTTTTTGCTCAATCAGCAATATATGAAATTACTTGTTTTGTAATCCCTTCTTCCTAGCCTTCGCCTTCATTGAGTATTATAATTTTGAGAAGTAGAAACTATGTGTCTTTGTCAGGTTGATGGTGGGGCAGGGGAGAGGGCGGAAAATACTGTTTTGTTCAAATTTGCATTTCTAGTGAAGTTGAATATTTGCAACTTATATCAACCTATTTCTCTTTCTTCTGTAATTTATTTTTCTCCTTTCTCATTTTTATCACTGAAATTTTCTTATTTATTTGGATAAGTTCTTTATATATGAAGGATATAAAATTTTGTCATATTGTTTCCCTAAGTTTGTTTTCTCCTTAGTTTCCTAGTTATTTTATACATACAACTGAAACTGTTAATACTTTTTTTATTTTTTAAATTGTCTTTAAGATAAGAAATCCCTTCCTCATTTTATATTATATTTTTAAATTTCTTTTGGAATTGCACTTTTCACTCAGATTTTGTTTTTCTTGATACATGGGTCTCACTCTGTTGCCCAGGCTGGAGTGTGACAGAAAGATCAGAACTCACTACAGCCACAATCCTCCCACCTCAGCCTCCAGAGTAGCTGGGACTACAGGCATGTACCACCACACCCAGCTAATTGTCTGATGTTTTTGTAAAGACAAGGCCTCATTATGTTGCCCAGGCTGGTCTCCAACTCCTTAGCTCTAGAAATCCTCCCAGCTCGGCCTCCTAAAGCACCAGGACTAAAAGCATGAGCCACTGAGATTGGCCTCACTTGGATTTTTAATATAGCTGTGATTTATTTTTGTAATGTAAGATTTCTTGATCAAGTATCACATGTATAATTTTTCTTATTACTTTACTCTATTTTATTACTAGCATCAAAGAAATTCATTTTATTTTGAGAGAATTGAAATTCTGTGATGAACAAACTACCTCCCAAGTTAATATGTTGAGTACTGATTTAGTAAATCACTTTACAGAAGCTCTCTGAGCTTCAGTCTTCTCATCTAATAAATCAGGATATTAGAGGTCTAAGATTTCTTCTGGCGCTAAAATTCCTTTCTTAACTTGAAGACACCCTTCCCCCAAAATTCAGCAATATCCATGCATTTGAGTGTTGGACTCTTTCTGGGAAAATGTCACCATTTTATAAAGGATACCAATTGATTACTCAGGAAGTTCTGAATAGCTCTTTTTTCACTCTGATCGAATATGTCTATCAATGCCAAGAATCATTCTGTTCTTTTATGTTCTAAAAATACTCCAGTGGGTAGAACTTCTAAAAACTTACTCTGTGGAATGGTGCTGATAAAGGACAGATGGCTAATCTAGCATATCCGGCTAGAAGTGTCTGTTATCAGGACATTAAAATGATATTTCAAGTCAAGTCATTAAATATTTGGAATTGTTTTCCTGAGATCAGAATGTTCTGAGAAGGATCAAAATCTGGAATTCCCAAATCTCAACAACGAAGGAAATGCTAGGTCTTATTGCCTTGAACCCTTAGAAATACCAAGAAAGTACCCTAGTTCTTGATGTTGGCTAGGTTCATTAGCTAGCCGCTACCCGCAGCCTAGCTCCAAATCACTGTTTTTAAAACATGCAAATTTTTGTCTGTTACATGTCTATCTCCCACGTGAAAAATGTACTCTTTGAGAACATTCCTAGATTTTATTTGATTGGACTTTTATCCCTAGTGTTCAGCACTAAGATTTCAGTTTGTGGAACTGGAGCTGACAGAGAAGGACACTGTGGGTGGTTTGAAATGTTTCCCACAGTCAAGCACTTCACATCAAATCTGTGAAAATCCGAAGTTGTTCCAGCTTCAGGATTCCAGTTCATTGGATATTTAAAGTTTTAAATTAGAAGTTTTCTACCTTGGAGAATTCACCTGGAAATGACAAGCAGAAAAGGCAGGGAGGTTCATAACCAATAGTCACTTTGTAATATAGAAAAGTCTTTGGAAGAATCCATGCTTCGTGAAGAGTAGATACAGACTTTAATGGGTCATAGGTTATGGAGCAAAGATCTTACCTGGGCAGGTTTTTGAGGATTTCGACCTTCTTTGGCATTCCAGGTGCATATTAATATTCAGGAAAAGAGAATTTGTTTTGTGTATGTGGTATCACTTCAATACTAATTCCTCACTTAAATAGTAATTCCTCTTTTGTTCCCCCAGTCTGTCCTTCCCTGTACACCTATCTCCTCCCTTAGGAAAAAAGGCAGGAGATAATTGCTACTTTGCAAGCAAATTTATCTTTGTCTTATTTTAACCTTCTCTATTCCTTTTTACCTTCTGTTTTTTTTTTTTTTTTTGCTTGCCTCTCAAATCATTTTAGCAATACATCATTACATTTTAAATTCTCTTAACCTGTTTTCAATGCCAACTTCCCGTTACTGTTCTGAGCACCAAAAGTGACACTTTGTCTACCTTTCACCCAACCTTGTTTCAAACTGTGGAATGAAGTTTCTGAGATGGTTACAGCAGAGACTAAAGGCGTGCCTCCCTAAAAACACCAAGGAATGTACAAAACATGAAAAAACAAGAGTGTTTACTTAAGAGGCTTTGTATCTCCTCACTCCCATTCCATGTGATCTGGCAGCTGCTATACTAGCTAGGAATTTTTCATTCCATAACTTGCGTAAATACTGGAACTCCCCTTCTGATTGCTGCTTTGCCCTTGCAGAAGTTCCACGTGCATGCATGCACGCACACACAAAGAATATCCTCATGTACACACATGCAGATGCACATTGACACACACAGGAAATTTGGGAAGAGTGATAGAGTTCCTTGGCTTGAAGCCTTTCAATCTTTTAGGGTTTATTTCCTTTTTAAGTTTGAAGAATACTTCTGCTGAGTCTACTCAGCGATAAGAACTAGCTTTTTCAAATAATTTCTGTTTATGAATTAGTTCCTCACTGAGTCAGAGGTATGAAACACAACTCAGTTTGAGATCCTATGGGAGGAATTTGAAAGGAGAAGTCAAGGCCATAGGAACCAGTCAGGGCTAGCTATTTCATGCTGCTCTGAAAAGTCATGTTATTCTCTTGTTATTCAGTTGTAAAGACTTCTGTAAAACTGCTTCCATGGATTATTTAAACCCCATGGGACAAATATATCTGCAACCAGAATGTAGAAACTTTAATCATAACTTAGTGTAGGTTTCTGTCCTATCTTTGGGCTGCTAGTGAAAAGCAGTGATTCTGGTCACTGGCATTTTTTTCCCCTTTCTTCTTCTACATTTCAAGAAATGCTTAAGGATCTAATTTAGATTTCTGAAAGATCCTCATTTCTTCTGACGTGCTCACAAATAGGCCTCTATCAGGTCGGGTGTGCACACAGTGCCATGCCCTCAGTTGCCCATTGACCCAGGCTGCTTAGTTGCAGGGAACTGAGGCACTGCTGAAGAGCCCTAGTCCACAGCATGCAGGTGGTAAGTGGCTCAGAAAATCTCAGCGGTTTCCCAGTTTGGCTGACCCTTCGCCTGTTCCCTCAGGCCTTCTAACCAGGCAAGTGGATGTACCTCCGAGTCTCTGCAGAAGGAAATAACCACCATACCTGGAACAGAGGAGCAGCAGAAAGCAGTGGCATTCCAGCTGCCTCACCTCAGGTGACCATGGCTGGCATCACACCTTGTTTGTTACTGCCGTGTTTTATCCTGTCTATACTCCAGTCCTGCCAACAATGCAGGATGCAACTGTGCCTTTGCAGATCATCAGTAACCCTGACCAAAAACCAAGAGCCCACAGAGCATTAGCTAACTCTTTGACACTTTAGGTTTAAAAATGTAAGCGTCAGAGAGACAATTGGACTTCCTTGTCTCCCTTCTTTTAGTTTTTGATCTCTAGAGGTGGTACGCTTCTTGGCGAGTGAGATTTGGGGTGAGGCGAGTGCCAGAAAGAAACAGCTCTACATGCCCATGAAAATGATCAATTTCATCATCATCAGTCCTTCTCTGGCAGAGGGGCTTGGAACCTCCGTTTCTGCAGGTTCCGTGAACTCTGTAGTTAACTCCTGTGATGCCTTCTCCTCTCAGTGGCACATACAGCACCATAGGCAGCAGTTTGCATTGCAGTAGGAAAAGTTTTATGATGTTGTTTGTGTGTGTTTTTAAAATTTGGATATTTATATATATACATACAGAAACAAAATTTTAGCAAGACCCTGATGCAAATTCAATTTTGTAATACTTCAGTGTTAGTACACTTGGATGGTATACAGTTACAATATAGCTTGCATATTTTTCTGTCCTCTATTTATTGAGGGCTTTCTCTGTGTCCAGTATTCATTGGGTCTATAAGGTAGGGATTATCCCATTTCACAGGCAAGAAAAGTGATGCTCAGAGAGATAGACCACTCAGCTAGTAAATGGCAACTCCAGGATTTGAACCCGGTCTGTCTTTGCTTTGGTGGTTATCAGTTTAATTTGATTCAGGCCATAAGTTCTTTGAAGGGATGCCATCAACTGAGTGTAATTTTTATGCTATTAAAAATTTGTTATTACCCATGAACTAGAGAGAAATGGACCATATCCCTGGGTTGCGGCTTGGTGGAAGGGTTCTTGGTAAGGCATGTAAATTGTTAAACAAATTAGATTTATCTAGTCATTGGTGATTGAATTGTAGTTGGGGTGGCAGGGGACCATGGTGGGCCTTCATTGTCTTTTTTAGTGCCTAAATGTCCTGGAAGGTGCATAATGGCCTTATTTTTTAGATGATACTTTGGAGTTTGGGGAGTGAGTATATTTTTATTCTCTCAGCAAAACAGCTATTGGATGGTTGCCAGGATTTACTCTAGATAAGGCAAGCCCTGTAACCCATGTCCTCTCAGTATAGGTTGAGGCCTTGTCTGCAGCTGTGAACTCAGCCCTTTGAGGATGGACGTCTTCCTGGGTGAGAACTGGCTCCAAAGACCCTGGAGTCAGAATCAGGCTCTATCTGTGCTGTCAGAGAGCTATGCCCATTACTCAGACTTAGCCTAGATCTGACTTTACAGCTTTGGTTCCTAGCTACAATGGACTAGATTTAGTTCTTTCATTCCACAGACTTTAGGCTTGAATCTTCCTTTTCTATCCTAGCTTACCCCCTGGACTTATTTCCTCTGAGTCTAAGCCTCTGCCTCTTTTGACCTTGAGCCATTCTGATTTACAGTATCTGTTCACTTATCCATCATTCGCCAGGCCATCCATTCATTTAACAGACATTGTTCTGGATGGTGGGATGAGATAGAAAACCAAACCAACCCATCCACTGTTCTCATGCAGCTATCATCAGAGTGGAACTGGCCCTGCCATTTCTTCTCCCTCTTCTACCTTCTGTTCCACTCCCAAATCTGGTCACCAGCCAAGAACTTTTATATTGGAACTAGAAGCTTGCTGGAAAAGATTTAATAAAATTTAAGCTTTTATGATAAACAGTAACACCTGTGTGACTGACTGACCACTCTCAAAGGTCACATGGGAAGTGTAGAGTGCGAAGCATGCTGTGGAAGCTAAATTACAGTAAACTAATGTAGGCATTAGATAAGAAAGACTGGTAAGACCATAAAGCATGTAGAAATTGGATTCAGTCAAGTAGGAAAACTAACACACCCTACCCTAAAGATTTTAGATTTTCGAGTTGTTTTCTGGACAGCAGGAAGATGAAATACATGACCAATATGGTGTAGTCTAAATTCATGAAAACTTCACACAAGCTTCTCTGGAAACTGTGAAATATGAAGCATGCTGGGCTGTCTCTGTTTGCATCCGCTTCTCCATTCTCACGTCTGCCCTGTGCTGGGACAGCAAGTCCTCACCACACACTGTGGAATGCATCACCCTGGATTTCTTGTCCTTCTGCTCTGAATAGGATACAGCCAATGGGAAGCATCGCAAGAGATCAGAAGTAGGAAGGAGAGAGAGGTCAGGGTATTCCTCTCACCTCTGTCCAGCTTCCTCCTTAGTTCTGGCAGTGGCCACGACTCCTCCTTGGTAGCTTTTCACTTATGCCTCTAGCTCCCAAAGGGATCCAGTACTTACTTTTACCTCCTCTTACCCCTTCCAGCCCAGGGCTAGTTAAGATCTCCCTCTTTTCTAGTCCTGGTTATCTCTTACCATTTTTGCTTAGTTTCATCAAACCTACCTACATAGCTGTAAATAGCCCCTTCATTAAACACTTTCAAAACCCTTGCTGAATGTGCTTTTTCCTGCCAGTATCCAGAATGATCTGTCAAGCTAACGCAGCATGTTGAAATATATTCATAATAAAAAGGCATTGACTTTATATTTCAAGATGCTACAGTCTATCCCATCGCTTCTGCCCTACTGTGCGGTAGGGCAGAATAACTGGCTGAAGTTGGCCCTGAGATAAAATTCTCAGGCTTGCTCTGGTTTGGGGGTTATTAAATAAGTTGTTTTATATGATGATATTCCTAGAGGCAATGAGGTTTAATACATAAAGTTTTTGTCTAGTAGCCAGTAGCTTTCTGTTTAGTTATGCATACTGGTTTTCTGTTGGAGTTTGGTCAAGTTCCATAATATTTATAAAAGTCAGGCTTTACCTAGATTTTATAAATGTTGGGATGATGAATTTTATTAATCTTATTTAGACTTTCATTAGAGTTATTAATCTCAATATGGGTGGGATTAAAAAAAGGAAAGAACTAATTATCATTGTCTAAATGCTCTCCTTCTGCCAGAGTATCCTGGACAAAGACGTATTTGTTAGGCCAGCTCCTTTGTGGTCGGCTGAGTCTAAGCGGCTCACCTTGACATACATCTGCTAACTTAATCTCTCTTAATCAGTTCTGTCTTGCCAGCAATATTCTTTTGACCTTTTTATAAAACATCTGTTTACTTTTTTTTTTAATAAGAAAAAGAATCATGAGATATATTTTCAGCAAATTATCTAAGGGTTGTTCTCAACAAAATTCTTTTTGGCTAGAGGAGATTTTCTTTTCAGATAAGCATTCTAATTCTGCTGTACCCACATTTATAGAACAGAAACAGATGTGGGCATTGATGGCTTGGTCAGCTAGGCTTTAGGTGAATTTCCATAGTGCAAGATGGGAAGAGATACCTAACTGCTAAATCATGTGCGTTCTTTCTATTTAGGAGAGCCAACACTTTGGGCTTCTGTGAGAAAAGTGGAATCAAGAATAATTTTATAGGATCTTTATGTTGGAAAGTGTGCAGAGCACGGCCCTGACCCTCAATCCAGAATCATCTTCATTTTTTTATGATATGTTGACACACTCTGCTTCATCCTGGGAGAGAGCTGGGTCCATTTCTGCTGTTAGCACTTCTTTAAATTGGTCCACAATCAGCCACTTTTATCTCATCACCCACTAGTGGAAAGTCACCTTTCTAGAACATCATGAGTAATTCCAGGGCTTCCTCTCCCACAGGGCAGAGTGGCTTGGAAAGTGGAAATAACCTGCTGCTACTTATCCTCCTGAACTCTTCTTTCTTGGACCTCTGGCTACCTAAACTGTACCTCTCAGGACATATTTCTCAGAGCTCCTTGTGGCTCCTTGGGGCAGATTCACGTGGCCCCTGGCCAACAAATCTGTGTCCACAGACTCATCTCTGCTGAGTTCTTTTTTTTTTTCTTCAATTTTAAGGTAAAATTTACATAACATAAAATTAACCATGTTAAAGTGTAATTCATGTCCCCCAGCAGGCCCAAGGCAGCTTACATACCGGGAGCCCCACCTCCACCAGCCTTAACCTGCATGTCTCTGTGTCCCAAGTTGCATAGACATAGGTGCCCACAAACATCGCCTTCCTCTAAAGCCAGTCCCTGCCCTGTTTAACTCTGTTTCTGCCTTGGTCCCTGCCTCGGGTCTGGTCGGCACTTCATTTTCCCCTTGCAGGGTCTCGAGCGCTGCCTGATCTGAGCTGGTTGAGCTGTGGTCACACCACTGCACTCGGCTCCTGCCAGCTCTCTTCCTCTCTTGGAATGGAAGCCCTTGTATACTTTTCCCAAACCAGACAGGCCATCTAGAACTAAAAACTGGCTATGCTAGCTCGAGCTTTTGACCCTGACTTTGGCCTAGACACCCCTGTTGACTGACCCACCAACAACTGCCCTGCACTGGCAGTCAGCACGAGGGAAAGTGGCATCTTTGATAATTGTCATCTATAATATAGAGCACTGGCCATCTTAGGGGACATTTGTGGTTCTGGTTAAGAGTGCTCGCATCTAGCCTATCTGGGTTCAATCTCAACTTTGCTCTGTGATCTTTCTTATTTAATCTCTGGGCTCCTGTCTCCATTTGTAAAATAGGAATTTTCATAGCATTAATCTCGTAGGATCCTTATAGTGATTAGGTAAGATAGTGGATCTTCAGCTCTTAGCTTTGCCTGTGGTACAGTAAGCCCTCAGTTACTGTTAATTGTTACAGGTTTATCTGCCTAGTGGTGGCTGATTCCTCCCCAGTTGCCCATTCCTAGTGGTGCTGTTTGTTGCATATGGCAATGTTGTCTCCTTAGTTTTTGAGTTGTCGTTACCTCTGCCACTATGGAATAAAATTATATTAGCTATTAATGGTCCAGTAACTAATAATTGCATGATGTTTTATACTTCACAAAATACTTTTCATATATTAAGTAGTGGCCAAGGCTCAGTGCTGTCTGACATAAGCCACTCTCAGGCTAAGATCCTGAATTAGAGCAGGTGGTTCTGATCTGATATGTAACTCCTTGTCTTGCTTTGCCATTGTCCAATTTAACAAGCATGCCAGCTGTTCTTCTCAGGTTAGCACTGTCTGTTTGAGTGCCTTAGCTAAGCTGATGGTCAGGATGCAGAGCAGGGAAGGCCAGTGCCCTGCAGAGTTTGATGACCACCAGCAGAGTTTGACGATCCCTCCTTAGGAAGAGCACCTCTCAGCAAAATGTCCATTCTCTGAGCTCTATCACAATTCAGCAAGTGAAATATATTCAGAGATTTAAGGTGTTCTTTGGGAGACTGACACGGGCAGATTGCCTGAGCTCAGGAGTTCAAGACCAGCATAGGCAACAAGGTGAAACCCTGTCTCTACAAAAAAATAAAATAAAAAATTAGCTGGGCATGGTTGGCGCCTGTACTTCCAGCTACTCATGATGCTGAAGTGGGAGGATCACTTGAGTCCAAGAGGCAGAGGTGGCAGTGAGTTGAGATTGTTCTCCTGCACTCCAGCCTGAGTGACAGAGTGAGAATGTCCCCCCACCCCCCCAAAAAAGAAAAATGAGATTTAATGTGTTGCTCTCTAAACCTCCAGTTTAAAATGCACATGCATTCATTCATCCTTTTGTTTATAAACGTATTCAGTAAATGTTCATTGAGTGTCTGTGAAATGTCAATACCTGGTTAATTGTTGGGAATTCAAAGTGAAAGAAGATAGGGTACTCGCCCACAAGTGAGCTTGGGCAAGGCAGGGACAGAAAGTGCATCAGTAAGTGCTCCTCAGAGTGCTGAGTTAGAGGGATACATGTGGTGCTGTGAGGTCACACAGAAGGGCCAACAAGATCAAACTGAAGGCCAGAGGGCTACCTGGAGGAGGTGATTCTTGAAGTGAACTTTCTGGGATAAATAATAGGCCAAGAAAATTGTGAGATGAAAAGAGGTATAACAAGCTACTAGCCACAAATGCATCTTCAGTTAGTGTTCACAAACCTAAAGGCAAACAGCATTGGCAGTTCTGCTGCTTGTATGACTTCTCGAATGTCGTGGGGTTGAGCTAGATGATTCTCAGCATTTGCCATCTGAAAGGTTCTCTGGTACTGGCTGCTTCAGACAGGTTTGATTTTAGAGGAATGGGCCTCTTCAAGCTGACTTCTTTCCTTTATAAGGAAATTTCCAAGATGTAGTCTTCTCTTCCTCCTTGTTCACTCACAGTTGAACACATTTGACCTAAAGTGACCTCCTCATCACTTTTTCTTAGATTTACCATCTTTGTAAACGTTAGTGTCAGGCAGGCTTTCTCCTGGGGTCTCCTAATACAGCGCTCTCCTGGCTCTCCTGGCTCTCCTCCCGGCTCATCTTGGTGGTGGTCTTCATGGTCTCTCTGTAAGTAGGTTCCCCCATTTCTCTAATATTCTCCCTCTTTACTTCTTCCCCTTACTCTGCTTTTAGTTCCTTTAATCCCCAGTGTTCATAGTCTGCCTCTTTCCTGCTGCTGCTTAACAATCTCATCCACTACCAAAGCTTAAGTAATTCTTAAATTTGTCTCTTCCCTTGACCTTTGTCTAGAGGAGGCCTAGTTCGTTATTTCTAACTGCTTGCTAAACATGTATGGCAGGCAGGCTGTCTTAGTCCGAATTGTCAATATTTAAAATCAGAAGCATCGGTCTCCCTAGAATCACTCCTTCATAGACTTTCTCCCCTGTTTAATGGTATTTCCATTCTCTCCGTCACCCATAGTTATCTTTGATTGTCAGATCCCATGGATTCTACTTTTGCACTGTCTCTTGCATTTGGCCATATCTTAGGGTGGTCACCCTGTTATATTTATGTTGTCATGGAGCCTATTAACTTGTCAGTTAAGAGCAGGATACTTGCCTCACTCATCTTCACTTGCCACTTGGTATCTAGAACAGTGCCTTATGCAAAGGAAGCCCTATTTATTGAATGAATGTCGCTTAAGTGTTTTAATACTTTACCTGCATTTTATGAACTGTTTGTCATTGAATATATTTTCTGTTTTTAGTTCTCTTAATACTTTTCATCTTAACCAAGCAAACACAAGAACAAAATTTTATACCCAGAACCTCAACTATGATGATTCTGTTCTTTCTCATGATGAGAAATTAGTCAAGCATACCTGGGTCAGGAAACATTAAATTACCTTTCCTTCTTGAGAGCCAGATGTAATACAGAGGATTATTATGTTTTTATGGCAAATTTAGATAACATATTTCCCTTTATACATTAATTTTTCTGCTTTTTCTCTTCTTCATTTTTAACAGGTCTTCAAAATGGAAAACTATCACAATGACATAAATGCTATTGATAGCACATCAATATAATTCAGCTCTTCCCTTGCCCGGCAGAGTGTGGCTGCTGTGTGCACAGCCATGTAATACATATTAGTTACACAGGCATTAGAGAAGCCCTTCCCATCCATATGTATGTGCATGGCCTGTGGAAGTTAATAATGCCATATATCACATGCACATAGAATGTAAAACGTGCTTCAGAATGACAGCAAGCTCATATGAGTATTGGCGCATGATTTAAGGGAAAGATGTTTGTCCTTTCAGAGAACAGACTTATTTGTTTGTTCTGTGTGTCTCAGCATCCCAGACCCTCATTCTGCTTTTTTTTTTTTTCGGTCAATGTATGCACTTCTCTTCAGCCACCTTATTTCACTTCAGCCACATGGATAACAAAAGAACCCCTTTGGAGAAATGAAAGATAGCAATTACACATTGGTATTCATGTTACGGGAGTCCCACTGTCGTCCCCAGGGAGTTTAACAATGAATATCCAGCATTAATTGCCACAGTAACTGCGCGCTTCTGACCTTGCTGAAATGTAATACATCGATTTTACATAGTGAAATTATTTACCACTAAAAGATTAAAAATGAATGATCATAAAATTATATTGCCATTTAGAATGACAAATATTTTTTGTTTTTAAGGAAATCCTGGAGGACTTAAATGATTAGCTTATTACATTTTCTTAGGAAACAGAATACTGGGAGGTAAAATCACAATTTTATTACTGATTTGGCTGGCAAGTAGGGCAAGATTAGTACCTTCCTACTCTTATGAAAGGTGAATAAAATACATCGACATCTCTGATTAGGCTGTAGAACCAATTAATAAGGCACAGTGGGTATTTTTTTCTCTGTTGGGGATGGGAATAACCCCTTTAATGTTAGTACCTGAGCCTAGGTAGGTAGGATTTACTATCATTAGGGTAAATGTGCTAGGAACCCTAAGCATGTAGAACGCTTTTTAGAGGTGATACCGTTTTTAAAGTGAAACCTACTTACTCTCAACTTTTCTTGCTTTAATCTTTTGCTCAAATCCTCAGAAATAGGGAAGCTAGATTTTCTGACATGAATCTTATAGTTCTTTTTTCCCGGGCTACCTTATGCTTACTGGGTGTTACACATTGAAAGAATTTCACACTAAACACTCTGGAAGTGTTTATGGCTCTTAGAGTCTGAGGCCAGCCTGCTGGGTCAGCAGCAAAGCTGTCCTCTGTGACTGAGCCACGTCAGCGGGCCACACTCGCTCTGGCTGTGGAAGCTGTGTATGCAGAAATGAATGATGGTTCAGCCATCTCTCCTTTTTAAAAAGGGACTGAGGTGAAGAAAGTCTGTGCACTCACCCATGACATCCAAATTTCAGCCTAGATGAGATTCTAACTAGAGATCCATTTTTGCTTATGTTCTGGCAGAACAAGTACATGATAAATTTGAAGGCCATCTCATGTCTGAAAAAAAAATTGAACTGAAATGATGGAATGGGTAGTTTTTTTTTTTTTCCTTGCCTGCCTTTTAAAGTAAGGGTGATTACAGCTACTGAATATGGCTTACTCACTGTCTTATTGTTTAAATAATGTATTTTTTTAATGATTTTTCAACTTTAATAGAGTGTTTAGTAAACATCTACCAGGTAAAAGAGAATATAGTATACATGTAATTAATATTTGTACTTTCTGAAACTTTGAACTTTGCAGTTTCTAAATTGTTTAGGTAGTTTTCAAAATAAACTCTGAATTCCACTTCTACTTTGTTTTATTTCCTTTAAACTATTTATGTCTCTCTAATGATTTAAGTTTTCATAGCACTTGAGCCTGGATACTTTACTATTAGAGGGAGATTTTGGACCAGACTCCTAATTTGTTTTGAATCTTTAAAGAGATGATACTGTAAAACAACTCTAGAAAGTGCAGCTTTAGTTAGCTCCTTCCCCCGCCCTTTTAATTTTCTCTCTCTTTTTCCTTCTCTCATCCATCATCCCTGTCCACAATTAAAGCAAGATGATGAAGTGACGACTGTTCAGGTTAAAGAGCAAGACCAGAGCGTCCTGGTGCTGAGGAAAGTGCAGTGCTGTGGCCCAGCCCCCACAGCTGGGAGTGCGGAGAGCCATTGGAGGTGAGAGTTTCCCTGCAGCCACAGAGGCACGCGCTCCCGTTTCCTTTTCCCTGCCTGCCTTCCCTTCCCTTGCTCCATCTCACTCGCTCTCTGCCTCCTCTACCCTCCCTCCCTCTCTTTTCTCTCCGCCTCTCCAGCGTTCTAGCTGACTGCAGAGCTCTTAGCAGCCAGATGGACTCAGTTCCCAGTGAAAGGACAGGGATGGCAAGATCTCTTAGCATTTAGGGGATGCCTTTGTTAGTAACCGTTCACAATGGGCAGCTCCCGGCTGAGGGTCTTTGACCCTCATTTGGAGAGGAAAGATTCCGCCGCAGCGCTCTCAGACCGAGAGCTGCCCTTGCCTACCTTCGATGTGCCTTATTTCAAATACATCGACGAGGAGGATGAGGACGATGAATGGAGCAGCCGCTCGCAGTCTTCCACCGAGGATGACTCAGTGGACTCTCTGCTCTCTGACAGATATGTGGTGGTGTCTGGGACCCCAGAGAAGATTTTGGAGCACCTTTTGAATGACTTGCACCTGGAAGAAGTCCAGGACAAAGAGACAGGTAAGGCTCTGAGTAGCTCATGCTTCCAGACTCACAGCAGCTGATGCCCTTGTCAGTACCCTCAGGGGCAAGGTTCCCACTGTTAGCTGAAACCGGGGTGGAGAGAAATAGCATATGCTTTGTGCAACTCATCCCTTGCCTTGTGCTGATTTGTTTAAATCCAGTAAATGGACACATGTAGATCCCAAGCAGCTCCTTGGGAAGTAGCTATACAAAGAAAATGATATGAAGGCAGCTGTTCTTGTTTCTTTGGCAATTTTTCCCAAATCTCACCTAAAGGCAGTTGGCAAGAGGCCAACATTCAATAGCCCATGTTCAATGAAAAGAAATACAAGGGGGAGGAGGGTTAGCAGGCATTCACCTGGCATATAGGCGCTGCTGAGCTGGGGGCAGCAGCCTCCGTGCCAAATGTCAACAGTTAATGCAACTACTCAGCAGCTACATGGTTAGTGGCAACTTCTGCCTTTTTCCAAGTGGTTTACAAACTGCTTGGTCAGAACAAGCCCTGAGGTGCAGGCTGTGATACTCACAGCTCTTCAGACCAGAAATTGTAGTGCACTAAAGCCTTATTGATCAGACTTCTTGTCTTTTAATGTAATCTGAGAGTAGAACACTCATTTTGCTTTTTCACCCATGCACTTTTGGAAACCCTGCTATTCCACTTACAAAATGACTTATCTGTAACTTCCTTTATCTCAGAAGGGAGAGTACTTGCTTCTCTTAACCAGAATTTGTAATTTGTTCTATGTTGGAGCAGTTATTCCTCCTAATGAATAGGCCTCTGACTGTAGCCTGCATTTTACAACTTGATTCCTTAACTAAAATGCGCTTTTTGCTCCTACCATAGAACCTGTGAGACCCACAGTTTCCTTAGATTTTTACTGTGCAGGAGGGATTGTTAAATGACAACTTAGGTGGGAACAAGAATTTCCTTGTGTTCCTGGAGTTGTGTCTGAACATAAGTGATGTTTGGGTCTATATTCCATTATTAAGGACAATAAGAGAAACAAGGATGTGTGAAATACATAAACGGACACACAAAAAAGTATGGAAATGACCTAATCATGTATCCTACAGAAAAGTTATTGTTTGGTTTTAAAATTCAGATAGATACCTTATTTTGCATATGTTTGAAGACAAAATCAATAGCTGTTATTTATATACCCTAAACACACCACTAAAAAAAACACATTCTCTTGGCATTTGCTGGGTTGATTTTGTATATCTTTAGATTAATATTTTGTGCATTTTAGCACTATGCTTATGTTCTACTTCATCAAATATAATCATCATGGAAGTGGGTCTAATTTTCAGTCTACTGATTACCAGACTGCTTTACACAGGTGGTTTGAACTAGAGTATAGGCAAATTATCTGTCATGGAAAAGACACTTTGGAAGTAGACATTTGGAAAGCTTGAATGCTTCTTCTTAATAACATTACAGTTCTTTAATGCAAGACTTTGTGTCTGGGTCACATTAGCAAGTGGGGAAGTTATTGAAACTTGAGCAGGCCTAGCTTGATTTATTTTTCTTTCTAATTGTCAGTAGTTTGTGTTCTCTTTACTTTTGAGACAATGGCTCAGGTGCTCACAAGTTCCCACTACTTAACACTGAGAATGACAGATCACTCTTATTATTGTTGTTGATGTCAGAAGTTGCCTCCTATTGGGAAATATAGTGGTTTACATGCTGTCTAGTGACTTATTCTTGCTTTCTTCTCAATTGTACCAACCCCTGGGATCACATATGTCACTTCTGCCTTGGGCTCACAAAGCCAAGAGAACCAGGACTTCATGGCTTGACTTGCCCAGCACCAACCTAAGTGGGGACGAAGGGGTTGGTTGGGGTCACCTTGCCTAATTCGTGCTCATTTCTTTAGAATTTGGGAGGAAGGCACATGTGAAACTTTAGCATTTTGCAGAGTCATCTGAGTGGCAAAAATGGTAACAACTTTCATCGAAGAAAGATTTTATGAAAATGGAAAAGTCAACTTTGGAGAAAATGATTAATATGTATATAACAGAGATGCTTAAGTGGAAGTAACATGTAGCTCTTCAAACCTCAACTGTGGCACTTGGAGAAAACTCAACAGAAAAGCCACCATGTGCTTTCTGTTAATAAGATTACAAGAAATATAATAAGTATAAAACAAGTGTGTACAAATTGAAGAAAAGCAGATATTAATAGTGTGAATACTAAGTGAATCAGATATTTAAGGTAACAAGGCCCCTTGTCACTGACAAAGGTGAATTCTAGTTCTTTATCTCCATCAGGTAAGCAACCCTCATTATCAAAGGCCTGGGTATGCAGGAGCTGAAGAGAGTTGCATAAACCATATGGAGGACAGATGGAGGAAAATGAGAAGGGGCTGCAATAAAAGTACACAGCAGCATTTTTATGTTCTTGAGCACCCCTTTTAGGGAGATGTAGCCATCTGGGGCCGTGTGCAGCCATATGGTGGCCCTCCACACGGTCCAATAGCAGTGAGAAGGAGAGGGTCCATGGGAGAAAAGGAATGGTCCTGGAGGCTGGGATGAGCCTGTTCTGGATTCTTACATTTTTGGACCCACCAGAGGATGGGGAAGATAGCCGAACAAGAGATGTGAGTAATTTCTCATCCCTTTCCCACAAGAGTCACTAGATTGTGAAAATGTAGCTGCAGGACCCAGTAGAGTCTCTGTGCTCCCATAGGACAAGTAGAAATACTGATTGATGTTAACATGCAAATAGATAAAGTTTACTCCATGGAATATAGCAGGAGGAGAATGCCAGGGCTATTAAGATAAGACATTTCTGTTGTACTAAACAATTCATACAGTATTCTATCAGCAAATCAAGCTAATTTTTTAAAGGAAATAATTTTAGAGGTGCTTAAAAGCAACCTACTAATGATTTTCCTAAATGAGTTGACCCCCACACATCTACTTTACATATTTTCATAGTTCCTAAAGTGCATATCTTTCCTTCTTGGTAGTGAAAGGCACAAGAAGTCATCCAGTGATATCTATGGAATGAAGGAATGCATGAGTGAATGAGTGAATTTCTAAAATTCTTAAAGAGAAGATCAGTGGGAAATGCTGATAAGGAACAAGTAAATCAACCAGGCATTTGGGTCCTTCTTTGCAGCCAGTTTTGAAATGTTCATTCGTCTGTGACAAGCTCCCTTTTTGTTTACTAAGTTAGCTCTCTGAAAGCAAGCAGCAATGAAATTCATTGTCATCTAAATTTTTCAACATTTCTTCCTCTGTTCAATAGTTCTTCATTGTTTAAAGTAGGAAAGCTGTGAGTATGGTAACTGGATATTTATTTGTGAACCTGGATGGTAATTGAAGCTATTTTCTAAGATTTCATTTTTTTTCCCCAAGGTTCAGGTTTTGACTTGAAATATTTTGAAATGTTAGAGGAAAATCAAGTTTTTTCTGGAGTTGTATCTTTTATCTTCCCAGAAATAGGTCAAACATCACTGGACATGAGATTTACACGAGAGAATTACAAGGAAGGTAAGAAAGAAAAAAACACGGAGCTGCGAGTTATAGGAGTTGAAGGGATGGAGGAGCAAGTTTGGGCCCAGTCCTGCTCTGTTGTGGTCCTGCTGGTAGCTGGACCTGTTTAACTTTTTCTCCTCCCTAGAGAGGATAAAGTGTGTTTTGCCTACAGATGCTTCTGTAGTGAATGATGATTTCTGTTTAAAGCATGGGGAAAACTGTGGATTATATAGAGAAACCCCTTCTTATTGATTTTCCTTTCTGAATTTGTGTTACGACAGGTCCACCTTAGGGAAAACATAGGAAATATGTTCTTTCCCATTTCCTTATTTATCTTTCTGAAGAAAATGTACTTATGATTACAGGTTTCCAAGAAAAAAAAGCCAACAGAGAACAGAATAGTCGGAATAGGTAAAGCCTACCAGCTGATTCTCATTAGGCCTGACCTGATTTCCTTTAGGTATGACTACTTTTTTTTTTTATTTTTTTTTATTTTAGGAAGTTATCATTCAGTATATTCTGTTAACATGCCTCTGTGTGGAAATGTCTACACAGCCTGCCTTGATTCTTTTGGAAATACCTTAGTGTTGGGGGTTCACATTTAGCAGCACATAGTAGGTTGAGCATGTGATTGAAGAAGTGAGTTCTTTACGTTCTAAAGAGGAAACAACGTCTGTGAAGTGCCTGTTTTATATGATAGGAGTGTCTCACTCAACTGATACCGCCCAGAAGCTCTTGATGGTCAGCCTAGTGGCTTTTTTTAAGCATTGCACTGATAAAACATTGAGTAAAGCAAGGGCAGGCACCTCATTTTCTATTAACTTTCTAATCTTCTCTCCTGCCAGCACCAAGCTCATGATTATCCCTTGATATTTAATGATGTAATTTTCATAGAGGAAAATTAAGAATAGCTTTCTTCTTCTCCTTGGAAAGATAGAAGACAATGTAGGTGAACTTCCTCCTTGCTTACCTTGCCTATTCGCATGTCTGGAATGATGCTGGGTGCCTGTATTCCAGGCTTTTTCTCTCAGGTTACCAAACCATAATAACCCCGTAGCAGCATGGCTTTTGCAGTACTAAAACTTTTTGAGGGTGGGTAAATATTTAGATGGTGGTGAGTCTCTTCATGATTTTGTGCAATTGGTATGCACACAGAATAATCTTCTGTTTATGTCTTTTTATTTTCTGTAAGGTCATGTAATAGACCAGTGTAGTTTATCTGTAGCTGTTCATTAGCAGCACCTGGGACACTTTGAACAAAACAGCAATGTCCAGAGATCCTAATTCAGTTGGCCTCAGTTGAGCCCTAGGCCTGAAGGGCTTTAAAAGTTCCCCAGGGGATGCAATCTGCAGCCAAACTGAAAGCCACTGAAATAGAACATTGTCTCACTGATACATTTTTAAAGACCTATTTCAGGTTTCTAATGGTTATAGATATACAGAGAGTCAGGGACATCATTCCCATTTCTGACCCCTCTTAGAGGACTGACTGTATGTCCAGCCTCATGTCCAGTGGCCCCTGCCCTGGAGTTCTACAGCCTGGGAAGTTCATAACTGACAAACCTACACTGCCAATTCATCCATTAAAGTGGTTTTGGAGAAAAGGACACCATCAGAGGGAACAGAGGTACTGGACACACAAAATATTTGGTTTCTCAACTCTTGGAATGAGAAGGTGCAACTATAGTGAACAAAAGCCATTTGGATTTTTGTGTGGATTCTGTCACACTACACATATTCCTGGGTGGTCCTTAGGTTTCACAGCCAAGAATGCTTCTGAAAGAAAGAATGTTTTAAGAAAGGAGAAAATGCACATAGCAGAGTAGAAAGGTTGCTAAAATGAAATTCTAATGTCTTGAGTACCAGATCTGGACTCCATTAAAAAACCAGCCAGAGACTTTGAGCAAGCAATAAATGAAATGATCTCTGAAGTATCTTTCATCACTAAAACTCTTTGATTCAAAAAGATCTATATCTTTTTTCCTTTCAAAATATGTTACAGAACCATAGAATTTTAGATGGGAGGGGGACCTGCGAATTCGTGTGGATGACTCCAAAGTCATTTCATGCTGAAAACACCATCACTTAGCCCTTGCACAAGTGATGGAAATGTGGTCTAACTTCATATTACTGCTACATTTCTGCAGCCTCATAGAGCTGTTAGAATGTTGTCGGGGTATTAAGCTTAGAATACAAGGCTGAGCGGCCATACCTGCTGATGATTTAAGCGTGTTTTTATAGAACCTTGTCCAATGGGAAACTTTTTAAGTTCCTTTGAGAGATTATGCCATAACATTTCTAAAGAATAGCTTTGATTTATCACCTTACTTCTAATTCCATTTGCAGAGTTTTATTACCAAGCCATTTTGGGATATTCAGAAATAGTGTTGCAGGAGAAAAGCAGCAGTTTTCCCTCAGTGATGAAATATACTACATCATATCTCTTTCCCTTCAATTCCTTAACTTTCAGCTTTTATATGCTGCTCCTATAAAAAATGTAACAGTGTATTTCTAGTTATTCAGTTTGTGTGTGCACCTGAATGAATCTCTTAGAAAATTTTAGTTTCTTTATTTATTTAATTCCTTTGATCGCCAACTGCATAGGCACTGTTCTAAACGCCAGGGATACAAAATAGACAAACTCCTTACCCTCCTGAAGGCTTATATTCTATTGGAGGGAATCAGACAATAAACAAAGTAAGTAGGAAAATATTGTATATTAGATGATGGGTTTCTAAATAACCAGTATCATTCCAGGCAGTAATTTGGGATAACTATATCCATGTCTTTAAAAATAAAAAAACTGGAGGATAGTTTAATGTATTTAAAGTATTTTAAGAATTAACGTGAAACTTCTCATCAAATGCAACAAAGTTCAGAATAAAAAGAAATAGACTTAATTAAAAATTTTAAAATAACATAAAAGAAATTTGAAGTATGAATAGGTATCTCCAGATGGTGAATAACTACTGTTGGAACCCACAGAATCTGCATTTGTGGAAATGTTTGATAAGGATATCATATCAGCTTTCTACCATCTTAAACTGTGAAAATCACTTTATCCAAGGCAAATAACTGGACTGGGCTGCTACTTAAGTCTTTTTCAGCTTTATGAAACTGCCTCTTTAAAATCTTAGATTGAGCACTTTGGGAAGCTAAGGCTCGCAGATCAGTTGAGGTCAGGAGTTCGAGACCAGACTGGCCAACATGGTAAAACCCCACCTCTACTGAAAATACAAAAAGCCAGGAGTTGTGGTGCTGAGGCATGAGAATTGCTTGAACCTGGGAGGGGGTGGTTTCAGTGAGCTGAGATTGCACCACTGCAGTCCAGCCTGCGTGACAGAGTGAGACTCTGTCTCAAAAAAAAAAAAAGATTAATTTGTTTGCATACATGCTAATAAAAAAAAATCAATGAAAGACTGAATTCATTAGCACAAACTCCAGCTGCCCTGGGTGTGCCTCAGATGCAGATGAAGAGTACCACTGTTTGGTAAGGGCTTGTTTTTCCAGATAAAGCAAAGACTTGAAACAGCTACCCAGAGTGACAGTAAAAATCTCCAGAATGCTGTGAAGAGAGAAAAAGTGCTCAAATTAGATTATGGTTTCTGTTATGCTTTATAATGTCTGTGCTGTGGTTTTTGTTTTGTTTTGTTTGGATTTTGGTAGTTCCTTGAGCTTCTCTCCTAACTACTAATATGAAGAATGTAATGTACTATATTTGTTGACCATAACTGAAGCATCGGAAGGCTTTGTAAATTAATGCTGACAAAGTGATGAAATAATTAGAATTGTGTAGAAATTTTCTCAGTTGTTTCACTTATAAAAGCAGAAGCTTTAGGCCAATGACATTTGAGGCCCTTCCTAGCTATAGGAACCAGGTTCAAAGATTATTTCAGACACAAATTTATTTATTCAAACCTTGTCCCATTAGATGGATCCTTGTGCAAGATAATTATCCCCATTTAATAGTTATAGAAGCCAAGGTAGAAGTTAATTCAGTTGCTTCAGTGATTGGGTGACCATTTGAATTGGGAAACAAGCCCAAATATATTCCGAATTTTACATCAAAGATTATTTTTGCTAGAGACTGGAATCATGGATGAAAGGCATAATTGAAATAAAAATCTAACTTTCAACTCAAGCTGTAAACCCCAAATCAGGTGCTTCAGTGCCCACTTAAGAGTGTTCTAATCTCCAGCACAAAGACCTGCTTCTTGGCACCCAGCTGTGAGCAGGATGGCCACTGGGTAAGCTAACTACTTCAAAAGGGTCGAGAGAGAGAGAGAGAGAGAGAGAGAGAGAGAGAGAGAGAGAGAGAGAGAGAGAATGAGAGAATATGAATCCTAGTTCCAGCTGACGCTATCAGACTACTCACATGAGAAGTGATTAAAAATTAAATTTTGACTGTGGATTTCATTTGAGGTGCTCATCTTCTGGGTTAATCTATTCTCACCACCTTTGAACATGCAATATTATGTATGATAACAAGGGAATTGATGCTTTTACACTGCCAGTAGATTGCGGGTTAATTAATACCCTTGTTGTTAATGAAGCAAGGTGAAGTGAAGGGAGACCCAGCTGAAGCATAAGATCATTAACATACACTGATTAATAATGGAAATGTGGAAGTTTTCATTACAACACAACCAGTGGGCAAAGGAATATGTTTAATGGATAAGGATATATTTAATAGAAGTATAGCATACTTTCAGGGACACAACCGCGATGTAGAATGAGAATGGATCATTGGAATTCATTTTTTAATTGCATCATTTTCATGTTTATACCACATTTGAGCTATAGTTTATAATCTGAATTTTAATTTTGCAAACAATTTCAGCATGAAAGGTTATGCAAATGTTACAGTTTTCCAAACGAAATTAAAGTATTCAGAAAAATGTTCAGTAGTTTATTCAATGATTACCTAATATTTGTAGTAAACTATGTGGAGAGATGAACACTTTCATTAAACTTTTAATTTTATGATTCGCTTTCATTTTTCCGCCCTTGTTTATTCTGTGTCCACCGTTAGAATTTACTACAATAAAGGCAAAGGACTGTATATGTAAATTTATTTATAAAGTAGAAAATAAGACATGGGGTAACTAAACTTGTAATATTTAATTAAAGGGAAGCTACAGTTGGCTTCATGGATCTGGCTTTTGCCACAGGAGGTTGACCATTTTACAGTAGACTTTGTAAAGAAAAAGTTCTAGGGGAAGCCTAGAGCATGCTGGAAACAAACCAAAATATTATAGGGTTCTAGGAAATTATTTTCAAGAGGATCTGAAGATTGGAAATGGCAAGTGGAGTACATGAGAAGGAAAGAATGACCTTAGAAATTAGATCCCTAGCTTCCAGATTATGAGAATTGTGGAAAACATGGGCACCTTAACAAGACTTTATGGACTTTGAAGGAAAATGTCAACCACTTTCTGATAGAGTGGAGGTTTTGTCCTAGAAGCTGAAGGTGAGATAATCTGGAGGTTTCCTGTACACTGTGTTCTGTCTCAATGACATATGTCTGTGACTGTTGGTTTTCTCAAGGTCAATTTCAGTGCTGACCTCAGCCCCTGAACCCGTTCTCCTGTGTAAACTGCAGCTAGCATGGAAGATGGAGAAATCAGTGGACTTTCTCCTTTATTCATATTTGCATATTTTATTTTATTTTTATTCCTTATTTATGGTTATTTACTTCACCTGAAATATTTTAACCTCTGCCTCAAATGCCCAACTTGATACTCACCTTTTTAGCTAGACTTCTGTGGAGAACTTTAGTTCTTTTTTTGGAGTTAAGTAAATTTCTAAGTTTCTAGAACAACTGGAGGATAAATCATTACAAGTGATAAAATATCCTGCTCTACTGAGAGTTGTCATAAGTATGTACACGAATTGTCAAGTTTCAGAGAATCAAAATATATAAAATTACAATCTGCTTTCAAATATAAAATCTTGAGTTTTTTGTTTTTTGGTTTTTTTTTTTTTTTGAGACAAAGTATCACTCCATTGCCCAGGCTGGAGTGCCGTGGTGCCATCTTGGCTCACTCTACCCTCAAGAGATTTTCCTACCTCAGCCTCCCGAGTAATCTGGGACTAGAGGCCTGGGCCAGCACACCCAACTAATTTTCGTATTTTTAGTAGAGACAGTGTTTCACTGAGAGAGACCTTGAAAGCCAGGCTGGTCTCAAGCTCCTGATCTCAGGTGATCCAGCCACCTCAGCCTCCCAAAGTGCTGGGATTACAGGCATGAGCCACTGTGCCTGGCCTCAACTATAAAATCTAATGGCAAACTATGAGTCCTTGGTTTTATTGTTAAGTAGACATTGGCTTACGTCTATATAATCTCTTTAACATAGGATGAAGGCTGCTTTTGAAACACAAATCCTCAATTTAACTTGTGTTTTCTCATAAAAATAAATTTGAGACAGATAACACCTTTTTAATATTCTCTTTATATCCTGTCTCCCTAATTAAGGTACCCTTTAAGGAAGAAGGCTACATATATTACTTTTCTATTTCTATTTCTTTGGAAAAATAATTTCTTCAGCACTGTTTCCCAGTTCAGTTAGTGCTAACTGGGGTTTTAGTTTATTTGAAAGGAAAATTCTGTTCTAAAACCTTTAACATTCTTTAAATTGCCATATCTTCTCAGTTTTGTGTCTATTGGCATATTTAATATTGTGCTTTGGTAGAAACACATGTGGTTTTGTTAGTGGCTATATTTCCAGGAACTTGTTTAAATGTGTGATTTGACTGGGGCATTTCTGGAGCAGCAAACTGAAAGGGAACAAGAGATACTGAAATTCATGGAGACAAGATATTGTGTCAGTTGTGGGTTTGACAACCTAGTAATTTTAGCAAAATGATAGCTTCACTCTAATATCGGCAGCTGAAATTACTTGAAACTGTGTTTAAGGCAATGTCAACGGTTGAAAAACCTCTGTCTTTCTTTCTTTTTCTGTGTTTCTCTCTCTCAGAGATCTTGTGTCATCTCCCCAGACAGTTGATGATTTAAAGTGAGATCATCAGATGTCCTTGTCTGAATTTTAAAATGTTTATGACATCTTCCTCAAGTAAAATTTAGCATCCTATCAGAAAATGGGGGAACAAAGTGGTTTTCTTTTGTGTAAGAGTGTGTACTTGAGATAGTCATAAAAATTATGAAGAAGGAACGTTAGTGAATGGCAATTTGTTGATTATAATCACTGCATGTTATTGTCTCACAGCATGTTTCAATCAATTATTGCTTCATCGAAAGGGTGTAATGTCATAGAATTGCTCTAACTGACAAGTGCATGTCTAAAATATTCTTTGTGGGGGAGAATGTTTGCCTTTAACCTACCTATAATGGAGCTTCTCTTCATTTTTCCTATCAGCCTTTCAGCACTATAACCTTCCCCTCCCATTTCCCATTATCCTCATTTTCTGCCTCAGGCTTTCTTACTCTACAATTGAAACCTTTTTTTTCCATTCAGTTTGCAGCTTTTTTGCCTTGTACTTAACCATGCTACTTGGCTGGCAGTCCTTCCCTTGAATCTAGAAAATAAATATGAAATTAGAATTGCTAAATACAAATGAATAGAAACCATCAGAAACTAAGCACCACCACCAAAAATCCCAGAACATCTTGTCATGATCTAAATAGTGACAGAAACTAATGTTCGGAACAATTCCGTAGCCTTTTCTGCTTCAGACTTGGTGTCCTTGTCTAACATTTAGGATATTTGCTGAACCTTCTAACTTTGAAATCTTTTAATCCTTTAAATGAGCATCGTTGAGTGTGAACATGAAAAGTACAATTTAAAATTGTCTATTGCATACCTGGCTGGATATTCCTACCTAAATTATCAGTGTAAAAATGAATATAGTTTTGATGAATGGGTATACATAATAGCTTCTGCTATTTTCCTTCTTATTATATCCCTTTCAATCCTCTTCACCTGTTATGAAGAAGAATTTATAGTACTGACAGCAAGTTAGCTCTTTTCCCCTGAGTTTTCTTTGAGTCTTGCTTGACATTACATATTTTCTTTTGTGTAGCAGCTTACAGATCTTAAATCTACCGTCATATCATGTGTTTTATTAAGGAAAAAAAAAGAGCAGAGTGATCTTTTCATCCTAATTTTGGATTACTCCTCAGAGTTGGATATGTCAAATGTGACCTTTGGTGTCTTGGTTCAGTTTGATCTGAATTTGAAGGCATTGCAAGCCATTTTTATTTATTGATGGCTTCTATAGAACAGTTTTAGTAAACTCAAGTTCTGCTAATGCTTATTGGAATAGTGTGCATGTCTCAGAATTATTATGACAATTTGCACTATTTGACAGTTTCCCAGGGAGGGTGTTTGTTCTTTCAAACCAACAAACAAACATTCAAGGCAGTGTGTCTTCTTTAGCACATTCTAGAAATCCACAGTAGTGAGATCAGGATGAATTCACAGTACTCAACACTCCTTAAATGTACCTTTCCTACTTTTAATAATTGAGAAAATTGAGAACCTGGTCATACTGCCGATCATATTGAGCTTCTGAAAATTTTCAGTGTATATATATTATTTGTGATTAGGCACAACTGCATATAGCAGAAAAGCTCTAACGGTGATTTAAACATGGTATAAATGTATTTCTCTCTTATGTGAAAGTAAGTATGGAGAAATACAGTCCACAGCCAATAAAGCTACTCAGATGACAGTCTGAGATCCCTTGTCTTAACTTGATCTTCTGGGCTCTGACGGACACTAGCATAACTGTCCATGCAGCAGGATGAAGTAAGTCATGAGGAGCACACCTGTCTATCACACAGGCTTTGCTTTTACCTCATGAACCAAAGCTTAGTCTTGTAGCCACATCTAGCTGCAAGTGAAGCTGACAAATATATTCTTTGGTTCTGATTTTAAAATATCAGGAGAGCAATATGCCCAGGAAAAATAAAGTTGTATTCCCAAAGAAGGAAGAAATGGCATGCAATTTTATAAATAGAAGCTTATGTTAGTTTGTTTTGATATTGTAGGCCCAACGCCTTAATTATATATTTGTTTCTTCAAAGAAATACTATGATTTAAAGCATTATATAGTTGTCACCAGAAAAGGGTCCTAATTCAGACCCAAAGAGAGGGTCCTTGTATCTCGTGCAAGACATAATTCAAGGCATATCCATAAAGTAAAGTGAAAGCAAGTTTATTAGAGAAGTAAAGAAATAAAAGAATGGCTACTCCGTAGGCAGAGCAGCAGCTTGAGCTGCTGGACTAAGGATACTTATAGTTATTTCTATATGCTAAACAAGAGGTAGGTTATTCATGAGTTTTCCTGGGACTCAAGGTTCTTTCCTTTTTTAGAATACATGTTATAACTTCCTGATGTTGCCATGGCATTTGTAAATTGTCATGGTGCTGGTGGGAGTGTCTTTTAGCATGCTCTTATATTGTAATTCGCATTATAATGAACAGTGAGAACAACCAGAGGTCACTTTCATCACCATCTTGGTTTTGGTGGGATTTGGCTGGCTTCTTTACCACATAATGTTTTGCCAGCAAGATCTTTGTGACCTGTACCTTGTGTATACCTCCTATCTCATTCTGTGATTTAGGATGTCTTAACCTTCTGGGAATGCAAACCAGTAGGTATCAGCCTTATTTTACCCAGTCCCTATTCAGAATGGAGTCACTCTGGCTCAAATGCCTCTGACATAATCATTTTTTTTAAAGCCTATAAAGTGGTTTGGATCATCTCTCAAATCCTCCTCAACAAGTGAATATTTAGAATAATCTTATGTATATTTAGCATGCAAGGTTTACTTAGCTGTAAGTGCTTTTCTTATGTCTGATTTGAGCTGTTGATTTTGTATTTGAGAATTATACATCATTCACTCTCATATTCTTCCTAGTCATTGTTAGAAACATTTTTCATATAAGAAATTAAACATGAACTAAGAAATATTCCATATATTATTGCTTGGAAGAAGGATTATTTAAACAATGCCACAAATTAAATTTGTGCTTATAAGAATAGATTTTAGTATCTAATTGTATATAATATTCTATTATTGTGACATAATCAGAAATACCTATTTGGTCTCTGCCACTGGTACAGAGCTCTTAAAACCATGGAATTTCATGAGTGATCGAGGTGATAGGTGCATCTTTTGTTTTAGCATTTGGTTTTAATCCCCCTTTTTTTTTTTGAGACGGAGTTTCGCTGTTGTTACCCAGACTGGAGTGCAATGGCACGATCTCGGCTCACCGCAACCTCCACCTTCTGGGTTCAAGCAATTCTCCTGCCTCACCCTCCCGAGTAGCTGGGATTACAGGCACGTACCACCAGGCCCAGCTAATTTTTGTATTTTTAGTAGAGACGGGTTTCACCTCATTAACCAGGATGGTCTAGATCTCTTGACCTCATGATCCACCCGCCTCGGCCTCCCAAAGTGCTGGGATTATAGGCGTGAGCCACCGCGCCCGGCCCACCCCCCTCCTTTTTTTTTTAATCACAAGAGCTTCTAAGACTTTTGGAATCTCTAGAGTGATACGAGAATCTTTTTGTATGCTAATATGATGACTGGTGGCTGGGGTCCTTAGAAAGCTGCAGGATGACTAGAGAGGGATGGAACTCTCGGCCCCAACCCTCAACCTCTGGGGAGGGGTGGGGAGGGAGATGGAGATTGACTTAATCACCAGTGGTCCATGATTTAATCAATCATGCCTACCTAATGAAGCATCTATAAAAACTCTAAACAGTGAGATTCAGAGAGCTGCCAGGTCAGTGAACACTTCCATGTGCCATAGAGATAGCGAACCTAAACTCCACGGAAACAGGCTTCTGTGCTCTGGACCTTTTTAGACCTCATGATGTGTAACTGCTCTTCACCTGACCATCTTTATATCCTTTATAATAAAACAGTAAGTGTAAGTAAATGTTTACCTGAATTTAGTGAGCCCTTAACAGACAGTTATCAGACTACAGAGGGTGCTTGTGAGAATCCTGATATACACTCATTGGTTGGAAGTACAGGTGACAACCTGAGACTTGTGATTGGCATTTGAAGTGGGGTGCAGTCTTCTGGGATGGAGACGCTAGTGTGTGGGGTCTATGCTATCTCCAGGTAGTTAGTGTCAGAATTGAATTATAGGAAACTCAGCTGATGTGTTGAGAGTAGAAAAACAGTTTTTTTCAATATTTATAATCTTTCATATAGAGAATTTATGTAGAAGGGAGGGAAGAATTATGATTTGGCCTTTTGTAAGCAATTTGTTTTTAGTTTTTGCCTTTACATTTAGATTTTTTAAAGTAGAAATATGTATAATTGGCCGATCTTAAAAGCATTAGGAATTTGTGGACCATTTAATCCTTCCATGTGATTGTCAGTTCTACCTTTTATAAAGAAAATTGGCTGATCTCATATCTATTTGCTATGGCCAGGTGTCCTCTAGAAAATAAAAAACAAAATAAAATTTGAACAGGAATAAAGGAATTCCAGATCTTGGAACTTAGATAGAAAACAACTTTATAGGGGCATCTTTGGTGATTTAAGACCAATAAAAGACCACCTTCTTGTGTCTATGACTCTACTCCCACTTCCAAACCTGGAGATTCCATTAGTTTCCTGTATTTTCTTTTCCCACAAACCAGATGGGTTGTTTGGGTCCACACCCTCACAAGAGCATAGTGTCATGAAAGAGCCAGTGCTGGGACTTAGGCCCTTCAGACATCATCTTGCTGAGGAGCCCTGGGTAGTTGTTCACTTTACTTATCTCAGCCCCAGTGCTGTCATCTCAAAAAAGACAATGTGCAACCTACCTTCTAGGGTGGATATGAGGTGTATAGGTGATGTAGGTAAAGCCCTTAGTGTTAACAGGTGAGGAATGTTGAATGATGGTTCGGCAGTTATCGTTAGTACTGGCACACAGTTTGTGGTCAGTAAACGGTGGCTGTTGTATGTTCACCTAGAGAGGCCAATATCATTTTCCTCCCTTACTTTTTCTCCTTGCCCATTGAAGCCACTACAGCTTCTTGGTGCATGGCAACAGATAGATATGGTTCAAAACAAATTTGGGGCTCCTTAGAAAATAAAGACAAAATAAAGTTTAAGTAGGAATAAAGGAACTTCAGCTTGCTGGCACTTAGCTGGAAAACAACTTGATAGGAGCATCTTAGGTAACTCAAGGCCAGTGACATGTGCTGGGTAAGGGTTGCAGTGTAGAGGACTGGCCAGATATTCACAGGAGTGTGGTGTTCATCAGCCCGGGGTGTGGAGGATGCCTTATATGGTCATTTAATTATCTCACCAATCACATCCCCAAACCCTGTGAATAACTTTTCATTCTCCATGGCAGAGGGCACAGTGCTTATCCCTTAGTCACAGAAGTTCAGTAAATGGTTGCTGACCAAACCTTTCTCTGTGACCCAAAAACATGAGTCTTCTTTTCACCTGTGTGAGAAAGAAAGCAGCTGTGCATTATTAAAAACACTAATGACAGCTCTGGAACCAAAACACAGACATGTCTTCTGTTAGCCCCTGGTTGATATATTTGTCCTATCAGTATTTTTAAATACAGGCAGTACATTAAAGTACATTTTCTTGTGTTGAAATTGTTGGTATGTGTAAGATCCTGTACCAGATTATTTAGAAAGAGGCTTAATTGGTCAGGCACAGTGGCTCACACCTGTAATCTGAGCACTTTGGGAGGTGGAGGTGGGTGGATCATTTGAAGTAAGGAGATCCAGACCAGCCTCGCCAACATGGTAAAACCCCAACTCTGCTAAAAATAGAAAAAAAATTAGCCAGGCTAATAATGGTGGGAGGCACCTGTAGTCCCAGCTATTCAGAAGGCTGAGGCAGGAGAATTGTTTGAACCCGGGAGGTGGAGGCTGCAGTGTGTGGAGATTGTGCCATTCCACTCCAGCCTGGGTGACAGAGCAAGACTCTGTCTCAAGGGGTGAAAAAAAGCCTTAATTGTTCTTACTTGTGTTTACTTTAAATCAGTTTTGTAGAATAGCTTATCTTTAATATAATCTAGCTATCATGCCAGTTCTTAGCCTTAAAAGAGGCAGATAACTGTCTCATATTCCTAGAATTTCTTTTAACAAGATGATATGGTTTGGCTGTGTCCCTCCCCAAATCTCCTCTTGAATTGTTGCTCCCATAGTTCCTACGTGTCATGGGAGGGACCCAGTGGGAGGTAACTGAATCATAGGGTGAGTCTTTCTCCTGTTGTTCTCATGATAATGAATACATCTCATGAGATCTGATTGTTTTATAAAGGGGAGTTCCCCTGCACACACTCTCTTGCCTGCCACCATCTAAGACTTGTCTTTGCTCTTCTTTCACCCTCTGCCATGATTGTGAGGCCTCCTGAGCCAAGTGGAACTGTGAGTACATTAAACCTCTTTTTTTTTTGTGGATTACCCAGTCTCCGATATGTCTTTATTAGCAGTATGAGAACATACTAATACACCAAAAAAAAAAGTAAATAGAATGTTTTCTGAAATTTAGTGCTAATATTAACATTTGGAATGATGATGTATTTCAAGTTTTGAAAAAAGTTGATAATACAGATACTTTTGGTGCTTGAGAGGTAAAAACATTACACAGGTCCTAAGTTGATTCAAATTAATTTGCTTATAATCACCAGGTCTCAGGCTTCTAAGATATTATGTTTAAATTAATGTTTGTTTCCTGAAAGTTAAGACTGTTTAATTGACAATCACTTAGTAACACAGCTTGAATCTTTAGAACACATTGTGTGATGTTAATCAGACAACCATGCAGCAACTCTGAGAGGTCAATTATGTTGGACTGAGTGAATCTTAGAGCCGGATATTAATTTTTGTTGGTAGATGCTGGCAGATTGGTGCTGAAGGCTTCATGCCCATGACAGTTCCCACATTCTAATGTATAAAGTTAAATAAAATGATAATTGTATTGATCATTAAGAAATTTTTCATCCCAGCTCCTTGTGAGAGCAACTGCTCTTTCTAAACAATGAGCTCTACAACTGTAAGAAGAGTCTTTTGGGAAAAACAAAACAAAACGAAACAAAACAGTATGATATATGGTGTGAGCACTGATTATCAGAATATCCTTAGTTCCTTTTAACTACAGTATGTCCCCACCATTGATCAAAGGGCATCTCTCTAAGGTCATCAAACCAGGGATTGTCCACATAAAAATCCAGTGCCCTTTGAGTGCTAAGCCTGATGAAGCCCCTTCAAGCAGCATTTGACACTCTCTTTTGCAATCCTTATTTTTTCTTGTTGGTTTATTACGTTTGTGTCTCATTTGTTTGTTTACAGAAAGGAAGCTATTGACTACATTCATTTCTCTTGATTCTGTGTCTCTCCTTCTTCTCTTTTCCCTTCATTAACTCATCTTTCCCTTACCATCACCCAAACGTGAATGTCCCACTCCCTTAGACCGTTGCTTATTTTTCTGAGAAACCATGTCAGCCACAGCCATCCTCTTTAGGTTCTGGCTCCCACAGTCATAACTGTAACCCTCTTTGGCAAGCTCTGGTCTTTGATGTTTTTTTCCCAATAGCTTTCCTTAGAGTAACTTGGGGAACCCAAGATCAGCAAGTTTAAAAGGAAACTCACCTCCCTCCCCTTATCCTTCCCTTATCCAGTCTGACTTCCGTGATGAAGGAAGCTTAATCATATCTCTCTTGTCACTTCTGGTCTGGAAAACCTCCCTTCATTTCCCTTTTCCTTTGGAGTAAGCCCCAGGCTCCTTAGTGTAGCATCCAGAGATCCTTCAGGAATTGCCTTCAACCTACTGCTCTAGGTTTACTTTTCAATTGTACTATGTGATCTCTTCTATTCCTACTACACAGCTATGCTGTAGAACAAGACTTACCAACTTGCATGTCCACAGGCATAAAAGTGAGTGAGTAAAGCCTGCCAGAGCAGAAGGGTGATGAACTGGAAGGTGCCCCCTGCATAAAGTAGGCAAGTTGGCTCTCAACATGGTTGCCATAGGAGATATGGGCCGGGTGTTGCCAAATCTTCTGACTTTCAGATTTTGTCAACTCACAAAAAGCATCTCTAGGGGCTAAACAAGACCTGCAGGTCACAAGACCATAGGTTTATGACTCAGCCACAGACCCACCCACATCCATTGCTTTGCTCATATTTGCTCTCCTTTTCCTCCTCCAATTCTTCTTGGAAACTTATAGTACTCGATATTCAGTTTTTGTTGGCAGATTAGTGGCACTTGGAGAATTGGGACAATATTGAAATAATTTTATGAAAATATAGAATAGGTAGTATTTGTTTAGAGTGCCCAGGGTATACCAGGCTCTTTGCCTAGATATATTGGCTTTTTAAAATCCTCTCTACAACTCTGCTAGGCCTAGATGTGATAGCCACTTTACTGGAGACTTAACTAGGGTCTAGAGAGATTAAATACTATGCTTTAGGCTACCCCATTAGATTTTCATCTCCATGATTCCATAGTATTCTTTGTACTGTTTTCTGAGCTTCCCAGCATGTTTGTCAGACACATGCATATGCCATGAATGGGGCTGCAACTGTGCCCAGACACAGAGCAGTTGATGGGGCTGTAACAGCAGAAGCCATGAGGCGACTCACTGCTCTTAGTCCCAGGGTGACCCACACCCTTACTTTGAGGGCTGCAGCCTGGAGAAGGCAGACAAGCCTCCTGTTTTTTACTCTATGCTCCTCCTAGTAACTTTTTTAAAAGGCGGTGTATAGAATCAAGTGTAGCTAAGAATGGAATACCTGTTGTATTCAAATCATTCTTTCCCAAAGAAGGAGGGATAGGATTCTAAAACTGAATTTTGCAAGTTAAAATAAAAAGAGATTTGATTATTTGAAGAGTGTCCCCGAGCCCTGTCTGTAGTAAGTTCCTGTCATTTAAAGGGGTGAGTTTTAAGATTTGATATATAAACAGCATATAATAAGTAAGCATTATTTTTCTGCCACAAATACCTAAAAATAAAGCTAGATCTCAAGATTTGGCCATGTTAGCATAGCTAAACGAAACTCTATGGTGAGATTGTAAGAATTGGCAGGAGTTAAATGAATTTAAGAGCTGTAGTAAAGAGCTGCATTTGAGGTCATTAATAGCACTTTCAGAAATGTAAGATACACAGGGAAAGAAGCATTGCTTTTAATGGTATAGCACTTTATGATTCCATCCTGAACATGATAAAATTTTTTATTTGTGCTTAATCAGATTACATGGTACATTTTGGCACTGTTTCTCAAAAAATAATGGCAAGTTGTAACATTCCAGGATCAGAAATGGGCCCTTTCATGTTCAAAGCTTTTCTTGGCTTCTTGAAATAAAGGTTAAGTGGAACATATTTTAGATTGCCTTAAATTCCATTGCATCTGAAGTAGAAATACAGGTGAAACAAAACTGCTAACAGTACTTCAGGGAATATGAGTTAATACAGAAATGTTAAATATTCACATTCCCATACTTGGATTAAATGGTTACTATAGGCAGTTGCCTGTCAAAACTCTTTTAATTTGCTTTCTTGGTAATTCACTTTAACAGATGAGTAGTTTCGTTATCGTAGTGCATTTTGCTTATGAGTGTTGAAAAAATAACCAAGGTAGATTTCTATAATTTTTCCTACATAACGATATACTTCTAGTGAGTTTTAGGCTTCAGGATTTTGTTTTATTTTTTTTGTTTTTATGCTAAAGATAACATTAAGCTTAGACCTTTTGATAACATTTAGATCCATTTTTAAAATTTGGTTACATTTATATAACAGAACTCTAAAAAGGGTTCATACCAAACCTCTTACTATTCCACCTTGACACAACTCTAGGATGCTCTAGGGGGTTTGTAGAAATAAAATGGGAGTTTTTAGAACCTCATATACTTAAAATGAGACTGAGAAAAATGTTTTAATTGGTGCATACAAGAGAAATACATTCACATAAAATCAAATAAAAATAGATAATTGTTTTTATAAGCCTTAAAAATTAAAATAGTAGGCTGGGCCCAGTAGCTCATGCCTGTTACCCCAGAATTTTGGGAGACCGAGGTAGGTGGATCACCTGAGGTCAGGAATTCGAGACCAGGCTGGCCAACATGGTGAAACCCTGTCTCTATTAAAAATACAAAAATTAGCCAGCTGTGGTGGTGTGCACCACCAGCTACTCTGGAGGCTGAGCCAGGAGAATCACTTGAACTTGGGAAGCAGAGGTTGCAGTGGGCCGAGATCATGCCATTGCACTACAGCCTAGGTGACAGAGTGAGACTCCATCTCAAAAACAACAAAAAAAATTAAAATAGTAGCAGATGTTAGGGAAAAGTCCTATATGACATCAGTATAAGTATTACACGCATGGATTTCAGAACCACTTCTATATGTATTTTAAGTTTTATAATATTTAAAACTGTAGAAGTATTTACCTTCCAATTTCAGTGATTATCAAGATGTTACTTTTTAACTTGCAAGGATGTTTCTTGTATTCAAAAAGCCACTACACAAGTATTAGATTATTTTGGAGTGGGGAGGATAGTCCCAAAAATTTAGTGATAAGCCAAGAATTAGGGATTAGATTTAGTAATTGACTTAATGCATAGAATACCAAAGAAAATGACGGACACAGTGGCTTGCGCCTGTAATCCCAACACTCTGGGAGTCTGAGATGGGTGGATCACCTGAGGTCAGGTCAGAAGTTCGAGACCAGCCTGGCTAACATGGTAAAACCCCATCTCTACTAAATGTACAAGAATTAGCTGGGCATGGTAGCGCAAACCTCTAGTCCTAACTACTCAGTAGGCTGAGGCAGGAGAATTACTTGAACCCAGGAGGTGGAGGTCGTACTGAGCCGAGATCGCGCCACTGTACTCCAGCCTAGGCAACAAGAGTGAAACTCCATCTCAAAAAAAAGAAAGAAAAGAAAAAAGAATATAAAAAAAGTTTTTGTATATTAATATACATATATTAATATGCCTAGGTATGCCCAAAGTTAGAAATCAAAACGAATACTTTTTATTCAGAATGTTAGTGTATATGGCAACTCTGAATTTGTTTAAATGAAAGATACTTTTATATATATAAACATGCTTTTTTGCCTGTTAAATTACTATTAATTAAGTACTATGTAGTGTAATAGATAATTGTAGTGCTTTAATTTGGATTCCATTGGATTTGCTAGTCTTTCTAAGTGGCGATTGTCGGCTAATAGTCTTCATGGGATTGTTCATATAACCATCATTGTTCTAAAAATATCTCTAAATACCAATGGGACAGTCTCTTTTTTGGAAGTATGGTTGTTATAAAATGCACTTTTATTTGAATTGCACGATTTTGATTATAGTATTTGAATTCATACCACTCAATTACTTTCAGAATCTGTACAGCAAAAAAATTTTTAAATGCTGGAAAAGAATAAAGTAAAGCTTTTTATATAGAAAAAATTTAGAATAATGTGGTAGTTAAATAGAGAGATATTTGAGTTAGGAGTATTGGTAATCTGTCCTACTCATTAGAATTTTTAACTATTTTCTTTATAGGAATTCAAATGGAACTGTTTTTATATAGCCTCATTGTTTTTATTTTAATTAATATTTCTATAACAGAGAGATAATTAGGTAAATGCTGTTGAATTTTAAATATGATATTAGCTTAGAAGAAAATAAGCATTTCTGGGTCAAAGCCCTTAACAGAATATTGTCATATGTGAGCTAATTAATTGAACTGAATGCCAAATGGGTTTGCCACCGTCCAACCAGACTGATAATCAGTTCATTATCTAAGGTTGTTTTGGAATGGAATGACTGGTTATGTCAAAGTTAATGGTTTAATGGTGTTCTTTTCAATCTCAGCTACTAATGGAGTAAATCTTGATTAGAGAATAGTTCTAATCTCATTAAATGCAGCTAAGTGTAAGAACAGCCCAAAGAGTCTGAACCTGTATGTCACATCCAGCATTTTAAATGCCAACTTCCTCTCAATGCTGTCACCCAGTGGTTTCTGCATACTGGGGGCTCCTATCTATAAAAGCCATTGAAAACACTAAACTAGATTCAAAGCTACTCTGTTGGCTGGGCACGGTGGCTCACGCCTGTAATCCCGGCACTTTGGGAGGCCAAGGCGGGTGGATCACTTGAGGCCAGGAGTTTGAGACCAGCCTGGCTAATATGAAGAAATCCTCTCTCTACTCAAAATATAAAAATTAGCTGGACATGGTGGCGCATGCCGTTAGTCCCAGCTACTTGGGAAGCTGAGGCACAAGAATCACTTGAACCCAGAAGGCGAAATTTGCAGTAAGCTGAGATTGCACCACTGCACTCCAGCCTGGGTGACAGTCTTGAAACAAACAAACAGACAAACAAAACTTTTTTTTGTTTCCTGCTTGTATCTAACATTGAATGCAAAAAGAGAATCAGCTTTTTTTTTTTTTTTTTTTTTTTTTTGAGACAGAGTCTCGCTCTGTTGCCCAGGCTAGAGTGCAGTGGCATAATCTTGACTCACTGCAACCTCTGCCTCCTGGGTTCAGGCCATCCTCCCACCTCAGCCTCCTGAGTAGCTAGGAAGATTCAGCTTAATTTTATTTTTTTTGATACAGAGTCTCACTATGTTGCCCAGGCTAGAGTGCAGTGACATGATCTTGGCTCACTGCAATCTCTGCCTCCCAGGTTGAAGCCATCCTCCCACCTCAGTCAGCCTCCTGAGTAGCTGGGATTACAGGTGTGTACCACCACACCCAGCTATTTCTTTTCTTTTTTTTTATTCTATTTTATTAATAGTAGAGATGGGTTTCACCATGTTAGCTAGGCTGGTCTCTAATTCTTGGCCTCAAGTGATCTACTCATCTTGTCCTCTCAAAGTCCTGGGATTACAGGCATGAGCCACCATGCCTGGCCATATTCAGCTTAGTTTCTGATCAGACCAGAAAAGTTGAGGATTTCCATCAATCACATTTAACACAGAGAAATGTTGTAACTTGTAAAACATTACTCTTCAACAGAATCCCTGAGGGATAGTTTTCAAATTGTATTTCCAAAATATCCTAGGTTTCAGCTAATATGCAAGTGATTGATTTTAATTGAAACTATTTTATAAAACTTTAATGAAAGGAACACATTATCTATTCCAAATTTCTCGTTAGGATGACCAGTGATTAACTTGAGCTGCCAGGTTAAGTTGTTTGGAAACAGATTTTAAAGGAAACCTTCTCCTGCCTTGTTCATATATTTGAAACTTCCATAAACAGAGACTCTAGTAGGGGGCTCCTGGCTCTTCTGCATACACAGGCTGTGCATGTTCACCCATGTGACATTGTTGGATTGGGTACACCGCCACAGTTGTTTTGTACTAGGCCTAATTTATGCTCAGCAAGGCCCAGGTTTATTTGTTTAGAAATTTGCTTTTGTCATAGAGTAATAGTAAGTTAGACTAGTGATTGCTAACGTATTGCAGTGTGATACAACAATGTAAATTTAGGCTTTTAAAAACATGTTTTAAATCAAATAAGAAAATGTGTCAAATTTATTATTTTGATCTAGAAAGCTACAACTTAAATAGTTTTCAGAGAAATTCCATTAAACTATTCATTGACACCCTTGGTTCATGTTAATTATGGGCATCTTGCAATTAAAAACAAGCTTTAAAAAAAATTGCCATTTGTAACCACTTACCTATGTGGATCAGGATTACCTTGATATTCTGCTAGCAGAAAGAAATAAATTATGCCTTGCAGCTAATATAGAAGTGTAGTGTCATCCACAACCTCTTGTATCAGAGTTTTGTGTTCATAAATATAACCTTGTTGTTGTGATTAACTTTTAAAGTAAATATTACTGATTATTCCTAAAAATTCTGTAGATTTTCTTTCATCCAGTCTTCAATGTAGAGCTCTAGGGCTCTATACTGGGCAGTTATTTTTACTTACACATCATCATTATAAGCTGGAGATTGTGGAGAGCATAAGCAGTATTGAGTATATATCTTGGTCAGCTCAAGCTGTTATAACAAATACCATAGCCTGGGTGGCTTAAACAACAGACATTTATTTTTCACAGCCTGGAGGCTGGGAAGTCCAAGATCAAGGTGCTAGCAGATTCAGTATCTGGTGAGGACCTGCTTCCTGGTTCATAGACCAGTCTCCTCATATCCTTGTGTGGCAAAGAGAGAAAACGAGCTTTCTCAGGACTCTTAGAAAAATAGCGATGGCATTCAGGAGGGGTCTTCATGACCTTATCTAATCCTAATTACCTCTCAAATACCCTGCTCCTAGTACCATCACACTGGGGGTAAGGTTTCAGCATATAAAGTGGCGGGGTAGGAGTGTTGCAGAGGATATAAGCATTCAATCCGTAACAACAGTACACAAGCTAATGGCTCTAATAATTTATTACTGTTTTATATAACTAAAAATGTGATGTCTAGAATGTAAAAGAAAATTAAATCATATGGTAAAATGAATTTTAAGTTAAGGGACTGACTAGATAAAGACTACTACGGCAAAATCACTGCTTTGTATTATGCATATAATCTTTTGTGCCACATTGGAAATTACACTGAAGGTCAGAGTTTGCCTGTTTAGCAATTCCATATTGTATACAAACTGGACTCATCCAAGAATGCTCAAAATACAAAGATGATAACAATGTAAACTGTTTTGGTAGTTAGAAAAAAGAAATTAGAAGGCCGGGCATGATGGCTCACACCTGTAATCCAAGCACGTTGGAGGCCAAGGCGGGCGGATCACCTGAGGTTGGGAGTTCAAGACAAGCCTGACCAACATGGTGAAACCCTGTCTTAGAAATGAATAAATAAAATAAAATAAATAAATAAATAAATAAATAATGAAAGAAGTATGTTGTGATATGTTGTACCTGCTTTCGAATTTTAACTGGACTCAGTTCTGTCTCTCTTCCAGACTAAGAAAATCACTCATCACTTTTCCAACTTCTTAAAAATGCATTTAAGAGATAACGGTGAATGGCCTTGGAACCTGATATGTGTCTTCTGGGTTTTATTATTGGTTGTTCTTGCCCTAGACTTAGTAAATGACTTTGGAAAAACCTTAATTTATTAAAACATGAAGGCTTTATTCCCTGTAGGACTTGAGTGTATACCTCAGAAGTCTTGTAAAATTTATTTCTTAAAGCACATTATTTATGCATTGGTTTTCTATGGCATCTTTGGCCACAAATATAAATGAGGTTTCAAGAAAACAAGATGTTAACAAAATTGTATGTTTAGAGAGCTTTGCAACAAAATATCTTATTGCTTGAGGCATTCTAAATAAGGAGTTTTTCAAATCTTAATTTTAATAAATAATGTATTTGTGGCTAAAATTCTCCTATTCTAATCCCTCCCACAGCCATCAACATTTATCATATTTCTGCCATGCACATGGTTCTGCGGCCCAGATAAGCAGCTGCTTTTCTTATCCACCTCTTTGCTGACCTTGTATTTGTTTGTTTTTTTTTCCCTTTGCAGAGACCCTCCTGGATGATTTCCTTCTCACGTACACGGTCTTCATGACAACTGATGACTTGTGCCAGGCTCTGTTAAGGCAATATCCTTCATTATCTTCAGGCTGCTCTGTCCACTTCCTCTCAGACAAATGTCCCACATTAGGAATTAACTACTTTCCTTAATTTATTCCACCCCACAGTAGAGTGTGGATATGTTAAATATTAATGTAATGATATTCAAGGTAGAAGATGAAATGAGACAGACAGGGAAACTGGAAATGTGAATGGCTGTTTTCACATTCTATGTTGTGGGTATATTATACTGTTTATATTATGTTTGCTTCACATCTGTGCCTCACGATTGCTTAGAAATCTGGAGGTAAAATTGGCCTGCTGGGTAAACTCCAGAGTCAAAAGGTTGTATGGATTGGCAAGATCATGGAATAGATGTACTTAAAGGAGAATCAGTTAGTTAAGTGTCAAACCACTTGTAAAGGAAAATGCACATATGTGATATCATGTTCCTGGCAAGTGTCCCGGGGAGACAGGCCACTCCCCAACATGGGAGGTCGAACCTAGCCCCTGGAATGAACTGTCATCTTTTCACAGCCTTGTCACTGCATGCTCTCTTAGAATGATGGATGTGATTAGAAGGTTAATGACCAGTTAAGGAAGCCTTTTAATTTTATTCACTAACTAGAAGAGATGCAACATGAGATCATCGAAAGGCCATAAAACAAAGCCGTGTAAACTTACTAAAAATCTCCAAATGGTCTTCTTGTTTCACAGTATTTAATGTGTTCAGAAGCATTTAAGTAGGCTGTTAGCTGTACTGTTTTTATTAAATGAAACCGAAGATTCCACTCTAAACCACATGAAAATTTTAAGTAAAATGGAATGCTTTTTGTATATACTAAACTTCTATTAAGACCTAATGATGGCTGGGTGAAATGGCTTACCCCTCTAATTCCAGCACTTTGGGAGACCAAGGTGGGAAGCTTGCTTGGGCCCAGGAGTTCAAAACCAGCCTGGACAACATAGTGAGATCCCATCTCTACTATATATGTGTGTATATAGTAGAGACACACATATATGTGTGTATATAGTGGAGACACACTATATATGTGTGTATATAGTAGAGACACACTATATATGTGTGTATATAGTAGAGACACACTCACACACATGCAAAAAACACCAGAATTAGCAGGCATGATGGCAGTTGGCCTTTGGTCCCAGCTATATGGGATGCTGAGGAAGGAGGATTACTTGAGCCCAGGAGATTGAAGCTGCAGTGAGCTGAGATTACATCACTGCTCTCCAGTTTAGATGACAGAGGGAGACTGTCTCCAAAACAAACAAACAAAAGACCTAATGATAATGCTTATTTAACATTCTTTCTCTGTTAAATAATTATTACATGTCTCCCAACTTTACAGCATTTTTACACCTCAAAGAAACCTCATAAAGAGCATAAAGTAACATCTCTCTTGAAAAATATATAACTAGAAATGCTGATTACATTTTAATCCTTTACTATATCCTATGACCAAACAAAGCTATTTTGATATTTTTTAGAACCCAGTTCATAAAATTGATGTTGAAACATTGTTAGTTTTGAATTTGGAAAGTTTCAATAATATGTGCAGATTTCCTTCAAGCTTTCAAGTGGGGTGTTGCTAAGACATTTAGCAATAACTATAAGATTTTGAACAGCTCATTCTTCAAAAGTATTTTGGAAAAATATCTGTGAGCTAATTTCATATATATTTTAATGCTAACACATTTCTAAAACAATTACCATCCATTAAGTAATATAAAATGTACTTATAACAAATGAGATGCCTTCAAACTACATTTTTAAACTATGATCCTAATATTATTTGTGATTATCGTTTAATAATTTAATGTCTTTTGAGTCTTTGACTAAGACATTATATATAAAAATTTAGCTCAGATTTTTATGAGCCTTTCTACCAGTAATCAAAACCCATGAACTCTAATAAGCCAGAAGCCTTTCTTTATGATTGTTTCTATCAATTTGCAGTCTGCCTTTTATGAAATAATACCACAAACCATAAAGGGAATCTGTATTTAAGTTATTTTTGTGCACATCTTAGTGAAGATGTATTACATGTTCCACTACAGCCAACTTCTGAAAAATGGTCTAAATTACTTCTGTTTGTTTTTTTCAATGATTTTAAAACATTGTTTATAGACTAGAGCTATTTGTGCTGGGTTTAGATATTTTAGATAAGTTTTTTTTATTGTAATAGTATTTAATAGCTTTCACCTTTTATCATCATAAAAAGCATTAAGTTTATAGCTCAGGGCCCCCTAATATTCTGTGCATTACATAGAGGTTATAACTCTCACCACATGCCTTCCCACTATTCACATCAGCAGCTAGACTTATAAATCAGTGTAATCTGGCGTAGACAAAATGTAAAAGAATGTCTGTATCCTAATTTTGGAAATCAGATTAATGCAAATGCAAATTTAACCAGTAAATATATTTTAAATATATTTCTTGCAGGGAGGAAAACAAGGTAAAGCAGACAACTGTTTACAAATGGAGAACTATGGTTGAAGTGTCACTTCTTGATTGCTTTATTCTGCTAGTCTATAATTGTAGAACATGCACCTTGAATACAAAGTTCATATCTTCATTTACATATGCTGACCTAAAAAATTGTATTTCTTAATTTTCTAGATTTTTTTTCTTTGTATTAGTGAAGACACTATATTCACAGGAAAAAAGAGAGAAGAACGTTTAAGTCAAAATAATATAAGATAAATCTTTGAGACAGGTCTTGCTCTGTCACCCAGGCAGGAGTAGAGTAGCTCAATCATGGCTCACTGCAGCCTCAACTTCCCAGCCTCAAGTGATCCTCCTGTCTCAGCCTCCCAACTAGCTGGGACTACAGGTGTGCATCACCACACCCAGTTAATATTTTTCTTTGTAGAGATGAGGTCTCACTTTGTTACCTAGGCTGGTCTTAAACTCCTGGGCTCAAGCATCCTCCTGCCTCAGCCTCCCAAAGTGCTGGGATTATAGGCATCAGCCACCATGGTTGGCCTAGATAAATCTTTATTAAATTTTTCCTTTAAAGAGAAAAACTAAAAGAAATAGAAACAGATTTTTTTGTGTTTGCCTGAGTTTATTTCGCAGGTGGAAATCAAATATGGTCTTAATGTATTTTTGCAGGGTGGGGAGACATTGACTAAATTATATTTTAAAATATGCACAAAGCCTGACATAAAGTTATTCCAATTTTGCAATTGTATATCAGTGTTAAAGAATATGTAATCCTGTCCAACAACCCTCAACTGTTTGGTGTCATAGCATTTCCTATTCCTCATCATCTTTTTAATGTGTCCAAGACACTCAGAAATTACCATTTTGGAGACAACTAGAATAGATTGGTTTGGAATATGCCAAGCTGCTGTTGCATTCTTAGTAATTTAAACATTTTGCCTTTGAGGTTGTTATTTTTATGTAATTTTAACAGCATAGTTAACATATGGTTATTGTATGTAAATTAGGAAATCCTAATAAGTACAATAGCAATAATTTATGTGCTCTGAAATCTCATTACCTTGAGAAGCCACTGTTAACTATTCAATATGTATCCTTCCAGATAGTGAGGTTATTCATATAAATAAACATTGTTAATAGAAGTAGATCATCCTAACATATTCTTTTCTTCCTTGCATTTCTACTCAAGAATACATTGTGCATATTCTGTCAGTAAATGTACTGCTGAACCATCATTTTTATGGCTGCTAAATAGTCCATTAAGTGCATATATAATAATTTAATCAACTGTTCTCAGTTGTTGAGGTATTTAGGTTATTTCCTATTTTAAAAAAATTTTAATCAAAATGAAAATTAGTCCCTTTTACCTCTGTGTTTGCAGAGGTATCCAATGTTTTCTTCAAGTAAATTCCTAGGAGTGGGCATTTGAACCATGTTACAAATCATGTTCCTTAAATCTGTACTCATTAGGAACTACTTTAGAAGTACCTGGTTTTACAGAATGTGAATTTCAGAGAATCATACAGCATCTGGCCTACTTCTGACCTCAAATGTGTTGAAATAGTATTCACCTGTGTAGTGAGGCCAGTTCTCTTCTCAGAGTCACTGTTGAAATTCACGGGTCACCTAGTATCTCCTTAAGCTGGCATTAACCGCATGCTGCCTGTGGAACCATGTCACCAGCTGCCAGTGAAATGATCCAGCCCTTCACTTCCTGGCTGCCCACCGAGTATGCTTCAGTCATTTTCCTCAGTTTACTTTTGCTCTTTTCAGTGCACACCTTTTGCTCTCCCTATGCATATTTTATTCTTCCTGCATGTTTATATACTTGTATGCCTTCACTGTTTTGTAAAAATGAGAGTAAATGGATGTCTTCATATTTTTTTTATTTTCAACAATGTAATTTTTTCTTAACCATTGGCACCTATTCTGCTAAGAAGTATCAAGGCAAAGAAGAAAGCTCAGATGCTCCTCGGAGGAAACGTAAAGTCTTACACCTTGTTTCCCAGTGGGTCGCTCTGTACAAAGACTGGCTCCATGAAGATGAACATTCAAAAATGTTTTTAAAGGTGATCCAACATTTCCAGATACTCTTTGATGCCAAATAACTGGTTTTATTTTTAGATCTGCATTTCAAAAATCTCCTTTGTAGATAAGTCATTCAGCTTACTTGTGATAGTTAAGTTGTGATTCAGAGAATATATATATTTATTGTGACTTCTGGAGTTTGATATTCCCTATCTAAAAGCCATGGAAATTTTTATTGCTAATGAAATAATTAAAGAAGGTAAACCAAAACATTCAAAATTTGGTATAGTTTATTATGTTGATGTTCACTATAAGTTTGAAGAAACTAGTTCTATATATATAATATTTGCATAAAACATTACTTATCATTTAAAAACTATATTGACATCCCAGCTACTCAGGAGGCTGAGGGGCTTGAACCCTGGAGGTAGAGGTCACAGTGAGCCAAGATCACACCACTATACTCCAGCCTGGGTGACAGAGCAAGACTCTGTCTTAAAAAAAAAAAAACTCTGTTGACAATATAGGTTCTATGAAACATTTGTCAGACATGGCATACTTTGGTAATTTTAAGCAATAATAATTTGTATAATAGATGTAATCTAGATTTACATTTGGAGTGAGACAAACTGATTTTTTCCAATTAATAGGCATCAATATCTTTTCAACACAGATGATTATCTGGAGAGATAATTAGTAAGACAGTTGGATTATTTTGGCCTCTAAAATCGTATTAAGTCTACAGGTTAAGACAGAGAAGGAATACAGTGGAATTCTAGCAAGGAACAATTCTAGTTCAGAGTCAGCAACTGCCTAAGTAGACTCAGCCTTTCATGAAGGAAACCACTTTGAATTCAATACTTAGTTGTCATTTAGGCATCCAGTTAAAAACGAGTCCAACCAACTCTTTAAATTCATGTTTATTTCAAAGCAACTGCTTAATTCAATTCAATTGACTTTTTTCTCCCAAATGATTATGTAGAATTTTTGGTGGGGTAGCTGAAACAGGGACTCCCTCTGTTACCCAGGCTGTAGTGCAGTGACGCAGTCATAGTGCACTGCAACCTCAAACTCTTTTGAGCTTGAGAGATTTTTGCACCTCAGCCTCCCAGCTGTCTGAGACTAAAGGCATGCACTACCACACTCAGTTATTTTTATCTTTTTTTTTTTTTTAGAGAGAGAGTCTTGCTTTGTTGCCCAGGCTAGTCTCGTACTCAGCTCAAGCAGTCTCCCCACTCAGCCTCCCAAAGTGTTGGGATTATAGCCTGAGCCACTACACCCAGCTGATACTATTTTTTTAAGATATAGAATGATCATGGAAATCTCTAGTAGCTAGCCAGCCAGGGATCTCTAGATTTCTCTTCAGAATTCCCACCTCTAGCCCTAACAGCAAATAGGAAGCCATGGCAGTTAAGTGAAGAGCTAGGAGTTATGATCCCGCTCTGGATCTCATTGACACCTGGTGAAAACTGTGCATTGTCCTGGATCCCTCCTTCTTTCCTCTGTTAGGATAGCCATGGTATGAGTCTTTATCCCTACAAAATAGGCATTCAACCACTCAGCTGTCATTTGTCTTTTTTCTCCAGACTATATACAGGAATGTACTCGATGATGTTTATGAATATCCAATACTTGAAAAAGAATTGAAAGAATTTCAAAAGATACTTGGAATGCACCGTCGTCAGTAAGTATTTCATTTTCCTAAGTATAGTTAATGAAAGAAAGCAGCAGCAAATATGAGAGAGTTTGGAATGCCTTATACATAAAAATTGATTCTGAACATTTTGACTCAGATTCATCTTGATGCTTTAGCTTTTCTAGTACTTATAACTAGAAAATTGTGTTTTGTACTTATAACTCAAAATGAAATAATATGGAATTTAGCTCATTGACTATTGTTTTAACCCTGTTTGGTATAGTAAAAACAACCTGGGTCATAATAATCGAGTGCATATAAACAATTAGTAAATCATTACTTAATTTTAAAAGTCTGTTTAACTTGTCATTGTGGGGCTTGTAGCTATCTCTATAGAATAGGGAGGAAACATTTTATAAATAGATCTTAGGGAATTGTGGAACATTTTATTTCGTTTTGTTTTGTTTTATTTTATTTTATTTTTTGAGACATAGTCTCACTTTGCTGCCCAGGCTGGAATGCAGCAGTATGATCTTGGCTCACTGCAACCTCCACCTCCTGGGTTCATGCGATTTTTGTGCCTCAGCCTCCTAAGTAGCTGGAAGTACAGACATGCACCACTAACCTGGCTAATTTTTGTAATTTTAGTAGAAATGGGGTTTTGCTATGTTGTCCATGCTGGTCTTGAACTCCCTACTTCAGGTGATTCGACCGCCTCAGCCTCCCACAGTGCTGGGATTACAGGTATGAGTCACCACTCCCAGTCTATGGAGCATTTTAAAAGCTCAATTTTTATGGGTTCCCTGAGATTTCTTTATCAATTTAGAAAGATTACAAAAAGCCATTTACTCAATGACTCTTGGCATGTCAAAGTATCCCCTAGGTATCTGTCATGAATCTTTCAGATTGGCAACACTGACTTTACTATTAGTGATATTACCATTCAGTCCCCTTACTAATTTCAGTAAAAGAAAACATCACGTCATTCAGTCTTCATATTTAGCCACAGAGTTCATCTGAAGAGAAAAATTGTTGTCTGATTTACAATGTAATTTATATTTCATAAACATGAGGCACATATATTACCAAGTTGTGAAAAGCTTCTATTAAGATTTCAACAGTCACAAATTGTACCTCTCATAGAAAATGTTAATTCAAGGCTTTCAGATTACTGATTTGTGATTTAAAGCTTGACCTAATTTTAGTAAAGGGAGACTTCATTGCAAATGAAACATCTGCATAAATTAATCTTAGGTAGCAAACCATGTGTATACTTTAGTCCTCAGTCATCCAAATCTTATATTGAGAGATTTAAAAGTAAAGTCCAAATTAGCACAGTACCCTAGAGATGAGTGCTGTGAATGTTGGAGGTCCTCTTCTGTTACAGTGTACATTATGTTAAGTTTCCATAGCCTAAGACTGATATGAAAATATGAAATAGTGAATGAAATCAAAAAAGGAAAAAAAGAATATCCTTGTCATCAAAATAATCCCCCATGTGGAAGTTGCTCTGTGCTGTGAGGCAGACCTGTTACAGCTGGAAAACTTTAATTCATGCTTTTAAACACATTTCATCAAATACATTAATGGAAATGTAATACATTTCATTTTAGAAACCTACACAAAAATGGTAAACAGTAGAGTAAAATAAGAATATGATGTTAAGAAATAATTCTTGGTCAGCCATGGTGGATCACACCTGTAATCCCAGCACTTTGGGAGGCAGAGGTGGGAGAATCACGTATGTCCAGTAGTCTAGGGGTTTAAGACCACCCTTGTGAGACCCAGCCTCTACAAAAAAAATATAGAAACTTAGCCGGGCATGGTGGCACATGCCTGTAGTTCCAGCTACTTGGGAGGCTGAGGCAGGAGGATCACTTGAGCCCTAGAGGTCAAGGAGGCAGTGAACACTGATCATGCCACTGTAGTCCAGCCTGGATGACAGAACAAGATTCTGTCTCAAAAAAAAAAAAAAGGAAATGATTCTTACCTATTTTTATAAGATTATGAAATATCTTTAGATTCTAGAATAAGATTCAAGCCCTAAATGTAAAACTCATAACATTTTTTTGTCTAGCCCCAGTGCATAGAGGAGAAAATGTTTCTTTCTGAGAGCAAGATTGATACCCTTAATTTATAGTTTACCTAGTGATGTATGTAATTGTCCCCTGTACTGGCTCCTTCATCAGTAGAGGTGCCCTTCAGAGGGCACTTAAAGGTGGAAATTTGCCGAGATGATCAGAGATGGGCAGAGTGTTCTCAATTCCACCACACAGAGACCATATCCTGAAGAAGATGTGCCTTTAGCTAACTAAATAGAGTAATATCTATCACTATCACTGTATGAGAAAACTTATTTCTATGGACTGATTATTGCAATTTTAAAAAATCCTCCTTTCTGTGGACTAAGTTCCCATGGACTGAGCAGATCCAGTTCCTCCCTCACTTCTGAGCTTCACTTTCTGTAGGTGGAAGGCAAAATATATCTGTGGAATCGATAACTTCTTTACCTCCTGGCTCAGTTGAAATTCACAGCCCAGTGTCAAGTGTGTTGTACATAGTAAATTAATAAATACTGTGTTTTATCTTTTTTAAAGAGCAATATCTTCTATCTAGTGCTGGAAAATTAGTCTTCTATAACAATAACTGCATTATTCTGGGTTTGGGACCAAGACTGACTTCTTGTCATTTTTTTTTTTTCCTTTCAGTACTGTAGATGAATATTCACCACAAAAAAAGGTAAGCAGATGCTTCTGTACCTAAAATGAGGTGATCTGGTTTGGTGACCTTGCCTTGCCTCCCTTGGCATGTTTCATAATTAAAATGAATACTGCCTCGAGCATAACACGACACAGCAGGGTGCCTGGGGCTGCAGCTTCCCTGCTCTTTCCTGCTTTGCTTTTGTATCCCTGGGCTGGTGTAGGTCCGTTTTCAGCTGTGTACTCTTGACTTTTTGATATTCTGCTGATTTCATGGTGCATTTTACAGTCTCAGGGCTTCCTGTTCTCCCCAGAGTGATATAAATTTGAATTTTAAAATGTTTATGTCAAAAAAAAAAATCCAGGCAGGAAGAATCTTGACTCTAAGAGGAAAGGAGTCACATAAGGAAAATATATGCTCTTTTAATACAACAGAAAAAGAGAAGGTAGCAAGTGGGAATGTGTTCCCAGTCCAATTTGATGAGGGGAAAATGTAGACTGAGATGTCAGGCACAAGTTTTGGAGACACAGATGTATTAGGTGGATCATCGTAATGAACAGTATACCTGTGTCCCTTAGGAAAGTCCTTGTACTACAGCAGAGGTATTGAAACCATCTCAAAGTTGCTTCTGTGAACAATTTAATAGCAGAGGATCTCATTGTGATAACTATACCTTAAAGGTTAATGTTGGAATGGGGAAATGATGTTTATCTCAGGAGAATCTGTGGATGTTTGTAATAGCCAGATGTGAAAAATCGTGTTGCAGGGAATAAAGATTGGGGCTTTTGACCTGCTGCTGGCCTTAGCCCAGTCCCATCAGACAGAATCTCCCCCAGCGTTTGCATTAATTGAGGCAACTCCCAGGTTATTTCTCTAAGATTGAACGGGGGAATTTCACATTTAAAAAAAAATTGGAACATGTTGTAAGCAGCTATGGTTTTCCAAAGGGCAGTAATACATTTATTCATTGTTCTCTTTCTCCCATCTCACAGAATAAAGCCCTTTTCCACCAATTCAGTCTTAAGGAGAACTGGCTCCAGCATAGAGGAACTGTGACTGAAACGGAGGAAAGTGAGTATGGTTTAAGTGAGGGTTTGGGGGTAGGTAGCAGTTAGCCACCACTTTTCTCTGACATTGGTGCATCAGCCTGACTAACCTTCATTTCATTCTGTCACCCCTCAGGTAAGCATGTTAGCATCAAATAGCATGGTTTTTCTTTTCTTGCTTTGAGCATTATAGTTGTCTTAGATCATATAATACTGTCCCACGTACCAAGGATACTTGTAATTTGGGAAGCAAGGAAAGTAGACAATGCCTAGAGCCTCCTTGCATTCTTGAGAGAATGATCAGGAAACTCAGCCTTTTTCTCCTAGAACCAGCTCCTCCCTGCCTTCATCAGCCCATTGCCTATGACTAACTGGAAGGATCACTAAAGTCAATGTGCAGAGTTTGAGCTGAGTCAGTCCATACTCAGTCCTTGAGAAGAAACTCTTGGATTAAGTAATGGACAGAAGGCTGTACGGTGGAAGCTCCTGCAAGGCTAGGCTCTGTGGGCAGTGCCACCCATCTACTGTGCCCTCAGTCACTGCTTATTTGTGTGGAAGAGTCTCATGGCTTCCCTTGAAGAGGGCTGTTCATTCAACACAAGGGGTAACACCTTTTTAGCACCCTGAAGATGCTGATGGGATTTTCTATGTTAATACTTTAAAGAGGAACGAGAAATATTAATAGTAGTTTTCTCCTTTTAGATAAAGGTTGAATCAAGTGCAGAGCTGGAAAACACAGCAAATTAAAATTTTAATGTACTTGTGACTCACAGACCCTCTCTTTTGACTCATCTTTCTCCATATGCTGAAATTCTGAGTGTGATCATTTAATATTTGCCCAATTTCTGGAACTTAGAAATCACAAGGATGCTTATTCCACTAGATAATGTTTATATATAATGCTCCTGATAGATGGTTCTGTTGGCTCATATTAAGTGTCATCTGTACCAAGTGAGAGAGCAAACAAAATTATCTAACTTCCTAACTCATTCGTTGCTGACCGTCCTTGCCCATTTGTCTTATAGTTTAATCATACAGTTTTCCAAGCTAAGCTGCAAAGAGGCAAAGTATTTCAAGGATCCTAGCCTCTTTTTGTTTATCAGTTTATTTAGCAAGATGTAAACTTAACTTGCATTTTAGTGGTTTAAAGACTGGATTTTTCCTTGCTGAAAATTTCATCTTTCCATGGAAGGAGGAAAGCCTTTTTCTCTCTCACTAGTCTGTTGGCAAAATATAAAACGACTATTTGTTAGATGCTATTGTTTTAGCGACGTACCCAACCAAACCAAATATGTCAAATGTCTCCTGGTGGTGTGTTTACTTTGAGATTCTATACATATAAACTCACAGACTTTGCTTCATTTGCATTTCTATGAAATCATTCCTGGGTTTGTTTTTGTGGTGCCATTTAAGCTGCATTTAAAATTTCTCTAGAAGCTTCACTCCCAATTTTTTTTGTAATACCAAAGAGTAGAATATCTAAGTATATTATTGTCCTTCTGTCGATTTGAAAGAAGATAATGTGTTTTATACGTTTATAGTAGCTGATATAAGAGGCAATGTGTCGGTTACTTCCATTGCTATTAAAACAGTTTCTGATATTAATATCATAAAGAAAACATTTTCCAGGATCCATTCACCCTGATAGTGATAACGTCCTAGTAATAATCATTAGCATCACAGACAGTGAAAAGGAAATTAAAAAGGGTAGAAATGTGACCTCCATTTGGAAACTAAATTCTTCACTACCTTGATGGGGGAAAGGGAGTCATTCTTAAATGACTGAGAAAGCTGAACACAACCAAGGCAGATGACAGATTTTTAGATAAGCTTTAGAGAATTCTAATAGCAAAATACGGTGTTCTTGATTGGGCCACTGAGATTGTCCTGAAATGGAATGTAAAGTAAAATTTTATGAATTAGACACTTTAATATGCAGCTTTGGGAGATCTCAGAAACTGTCAAAGAAGGGATTTAAAAGTACAGTCTGTGTACCACAGACTCCACTATATTATGGTCAGATGGTTTCTACCGTGAGTACACACTTGCCTGACTCAGGTCTCTCAGTACAGTGTGAAAAGATTAAACACCACTCTTGCTTGTTGGCTGGCTTTGTAACATCTGAGTTTCATGTGTTTTGCATACACTTTTAGACATACACCCTGGTGCTCAAGTGCATATATAAATATGCAGATGTAACTCTATAGGTGCTATTCCAAAGAGAATAGCAAGGTGGGGGTTGGTTTGGGAGAGTTGATCCAGGTGCCTTGACTTGGAAAAGTCTGTATGTCATGACCACTGTTCTCTGTTTACAAACAGTTTTTTTCACTTGTGCAGTTTTCTGCCACGTGTATATAACGGAGCATTCCTATGTCAGTGTGAAGGCAAAAGTTTGCAATACAGCCCAGGAGATCCTAAAAGTCGTGGCAGAAAAGATTCAGTATGCAGAAGAGGATCTGGCTCTGGTGGCCATCACATTCTCTGGGGGTAAGTTGTTTTCTATCCCTGAATATTAATATTTCACTGATCTCCTTCAAAAGGGGAGGGTTGGCATTTTTGTAGAGTAAAAGTGCAGCTCCTCCCTTCTGGGCCCGCAGCTGAATGACCACAGGAACAATAAGAAGCTGCCTACCAGAAGTGTTTCCATGACAACAGTTGGGTACTGTGGGATACTGAATTTCCTCCCCAAGAACTGAATAGAGAGGCATGCCAGTGTTTTGAAATACATTATAAAGCTTTTCATATTTTGTACTCTAGATAAGCCTTCTATTTTCATATTTAAATTAACTTGGGAAATTGCTAAAGAGTGAAATTACTTTACGGGGGAAGAAAAAAGGAAAGATTGCCTTGAACCAGTTGTATTGCGGGCTGACAATTTAATAGTTAAAGACCCCCTATTGAAAGAAAGACAAACTGTACAATAAGGTGAAAGCTCACACGGCAGTATTCCTTTAGGTGGACATGGGGAATGAGGCCTGGTTACAGCTTCTCCTTCTGTTGGGCCTTATTTATCCTCAGAGAATGGTTTATTGTCTGTTTTGAATAAGATCGCACAGATTACAAGCTGACACTATTGATCTATGCAGCTTGAACAGACCCCTTAGTTTTCACTGGAGCCTGTCAGATCTCAATGTTGCTGGCCTCCTTTTTTGCTTTGCAATCTTTATTTAATATCTCCTTAACCCTGAGAAAAAAATACAAAGAAAGTGACTTAGCATCAGTAGTTGAAAAATGTGAGTACTGTGTGGACTAATCAACCTGGGATGTGGGGTGAGGGGAGCAGATAAATTGCATTCCTGTTTATTCTTTGTTATCATTCTCTAATTGGGAGATGTGTATCCGAATATACTTGAGGGTAAAGTATTATGTGACAGAATCTTCTTCCTAGGGCTCTGTTGCTCACAGGCAGGTAAAATGGTCCTATGAGCTGGTGGATTACGTTTGCAAATGAAGCCTTTCTCTGTGGCCCTCCTCTCTCTCCCAGGGCTCTAATTGTGTATCTTAGCAAAACATGATCTAGAAAAAAAGAATTTGAGAAACATGAGGGATAAATGAATTTTAACTAGGTAATAGTTAGATTTTTAATAATATCTTTCAAATAGGTATGATAAATATGTGTTATATTTAACTTTCAAGTGACCAAAAATATAAAAGGATTTTCAACAGTATTAAGCTTCATCAATACTGTTTAATTAAGCAGCATTAAGCTGGAGCATCTGCCTCTCAAGGTAGCACCACTACAGAGAGTGATCCTGGGGTTCCCATACAGAGAGAAGGTGCCAGAGAAGGAAGAGCTGAATGAACTTTGCAGCGCAACTGAGACCCATCTCCCTTGGGAGCTGACTCAGAGTCAACCCAGGGACTGGTGCTTTTAGTTAATGAGTGGTTCTTTCACTACCCAGTATCTGTTTGGTGGCTATGAAATAGCATTTTCACACTCTATTAAATTAAATTCATTAGGGTGGGCAATAGCATTATAATGTGTATAGACCATTGCTAATCATCACTAGAAATATCAGCATATCTCTTGAATTATCCCACAGATTTGGAAATGTGCCATTATTTTCCATCCTCTACTTTTTTTTTGGCCTGTAGAGAACTTTTATGCCTGCATCTTTTTATCCCCCAAACAATAATGTTTTAATGAAGAAAACAAACTCAAGAGCTTAATGCATTCCTTGTTTTAGTTATATTATTTTTAATAAATTATATTTTAGTGCTACTTCAAAAAGAAATAATGAGATTTTTTTCTTTTTGTCAAAAAAAAAGTTTTAAGATGTCAGAGATGTTGAAAGTTTTATAGATTTTTCTGAAGGGAGCAATAGTATCATTCTCATAGCTTTAGTAGGTTTTTAGCTGTTTTGTACCCAGGGTAGTTACATGTATGTAGTAACAATAAACTACCCAGTTATTGCTGTCAGAGGTTAAAATTCTGTTATTTTTTAATTTTTTTTTTTTTTTTTTGGAGATAGAGTCTTGCTCTGTCGCCAGGCGCCAGGCTGGAGTGCAGTGGCCACTGCAGCCTCTGCCTCCCGGGTTCAAGCAGTGCTCCTGCCTCAGCCTCCCAAGTAGCTGGGACTACAGGCGTGTGCCACCACGCCCAGCTAATTTTTTTTGTTTTTTAGTAGAGACGGGGTTTCACTGTGTTGGCCAGGATGGTCTCCATCTCTTGACCTTGTGATCAGCCCGCCTCGGCCTCCCAAAGTGCTGGGATTACAAGCATGAGCCACCGCGCCCGGCCAAAATTCTGTTAGTTTTTATCTTTCATAGTATAGTGACAAATCTGAAAATAAGGGGATGTGATGAAATGTTTCTCAGCAAATAGGAAAACTGCTGTCAGAAAGTCATGACATTTTGTTCTATGAAGTGCGAATGGCTCTCATAAATTCAGATTTAAGGTGTACATAGGCACAGAAAGGGCTGCAAGAAATTATAGCTAAACAAAGAAGGAGCCAATGGAACCTAGGAAATGGAACTTCAGAACCCAGCCATGTGAGACCATCCACTACACAAGTCACCAGCCCAACATTACAGCACTATGGATCTTTATAATGCTGGGCCATAAAGAATACATTAGATTATTATTTGTGTACTCTGCATTAAACAGAAATGTTCAAAACAACACTTTGTATTTGGACCAATTAAGTTGTCTAGAAAAGGCCCATAGAATATTGCATTTCCCAGTCATGCTGGATAGCTCCCTTAGGAGAAGTTGACTGAGTCACAGTGAAATAAACTTTAGTATGACTTTAGTCTACTTCCCTATGCATTTTGTAGTTAGGAGTAGGGCATTTTCTATGAAGAAAGCTATTTGGTTTTAAGAGGGCTCCAACTGTGGTAGAAAATAGTCAAAGGATAGGAATTTGCAACAAGAAAAATAAGGTAGAAGAGGAATATACAAAAAATATTCAACCTAGTAGTTAAGAAATACAAAGTAAACAGAATCTACTTTTGTTATTAGCAAAATAGTAAACTTACCAAAAGTAATGATCAGGCTGGGCATGGTGGCTCACACCTTGTAAATTCCCAGCACTTTAGAAGCCAAGGCAGGAGGATCACTTGAGGTCAGGAGTTCAAGATCAGCCTAGACAACATGGTGAAATTCCATCTCTACCAAAAATACAAATTAGCCAGGTGTGGTAGCAGGCACCTGTAATCCCAGCTACTTGGGAGGCTGAGGTGGGAGAATTGCTTAAACCTATGAGGCAGAGGTTGCAGTGAGCTGAGATCACACCATTGCACTCCAGCCTGGGTGACAGAATGCAACTCCATCTCAAAAAAAAAAAAAAAAAGTAATGATCAGTGTACAAGTCTTATACCTATTTTTAAGTAAAATCTATTGGCTTTTAAAAAATCAGAAAGCAATTTGGTAGTTTATATCAAAAACATAAAAAAATTCATTCCCTTTGGCCTAGTAATTCTAACACTAGGAGTTTATCTTAAGAAAATCCTTTATAATCAAAGATTTATACATAAGGATGTTGACTTCAGCAGGATATATTATGACTCCTATAATAATAGATCCCATTTACCAAACCCCCCATGTGCCAGGCCCCGTGCCAGTACTTAGCATACATCATGCCATCTAATTTGTATGATAAAAAAAATTAAAAACCACTAAATGTTCAACAACAGAGGAAACATTCAATGATGGTATAATGAACTATTGGTATTTAATTTTGTATACCAGGGCAATTATATGTATTGGTATATACTATTGAGATTTAACCAATTAAATGTGACATATATGAATAATTTTGGCAAGTGGATAAAGTGCTTATAAGAACATCAGAATATAAAATGTGTATGGAATAATTGCAAATATATATGTGTATCTACAATAATTATAAATGCCTATGCATAAATCATTGCAAATCAATGTAATTATTTGTGTGTAGACACACAGTTATATAAAAATCAGAACAAAAACAGACCTAAATGTAACCAGTGTTAACATGGTATGATTATCTTAGATGAGTACATTTTACTGTTTCTCTTAAACTGCTCTGTGTTCTAAACAATGACTAAATGTTATAGGAAAGAACTGCAAGAGGGCGCCTCTTTTTGGCCGCTGAGCAGTGAGAGCTGTTTGTGATGCCGCTGGTGTCATTGTACAGCGTGTGCAGACCTGAATTAATCCACTTAGTTCTGTTTACTTTAAAGTATTTTTCTTTGGCAAGTTTCACTTTTTAAATATATTGTGTAGGCCTACTGCTGCTACTCTTGTATTTCTAATTATTCTTTTTTTTTTTTTTTTCAAATAAAGAAAAGCATGAACTTCAGCCAAATGACTTAGTCATCTCCAAATCCCTCGAGGCATCTGGTCGGATATATGTCTACCGGAAAGACCTGGCTGATACTTTGGTAAGGACCTTCAGCCTTGTATTTGAAACAAACAGGCCAGGCGAGGTGGCTCATACCTGTAATCCCAGCACTTAGGGAGGCTAAGGAGGATAGCTTGAGCTCAGAAGTTTGAGACCAGCTCAAAAGTTTGCAACCCTTTCTCTAAAAAAAAATTTATAAACTAGCTGGGCAGAGTAGCACACTCCAACTGTCCATAGCTCTGTGCTGAGGTGGGAGGATCTCTTGAGCCCAGGAGATCAAGGCTGCAGTAAATTGTGATCTCACCATTGCACTCCAGCCTGAATGACAAGGTGAGATCTCAAAAAAAAGGTCGGGGGGGAACACACACACAAATGTCAGATTCAAAGCATAGTTTTTATATGTTTATAATGATTGTTGGAAAAAAATATTAAACTGTTTCCTCCCTTATCCAATGAAACAATTCCAAAATCACATTACTTTTACAAATCAAAAAGGGATTGAGAAATTTAATTCAATTTAATCCAACATGAGGAGTTCTAAACCCTGCCTAATTAAACACTTAGGGTCCCTGAAATAAAGGATTTGAGACAAGTGACTCCTCCCATGGAATTTTAATTTTATTTCTTCTTTTTCGGTGAGCATATGGAGATGAGGTGAGAAATGCATCCTGGGTGGATTTAAGGGGAAAGAGACCTTTGTTTTGGTATGTTTCAGTACACTTTGTTCCATTCCCTTGAAGAAAAGCATGGATGAGCAGCTTTCGCTGTGTAGAACAGGGTTGTGGCAATGGGGCATCAGACGCTGCGAAAGAGAAAGAGTCTGGAGAAATGTAGAACCCATGCTTTAAGTTGCTTTCAGTCCAAAATTTAAGAACACTTATCCTAAGTAGATGATTTCATTGCTGCTGTGGTTCCTAAAGACCTCAGTAGAGTGTGAGGATTTTTTTTTTTTGGAGACGAAGTCTCACTCTGTCACCCAGGCTGGAGGGCAGTGGTGCAATCTTGCCTCACTGCGACCTCCGCCTCCCTGGTCCAAGTGATTCTCCTGCCTCAGCCTCCCGAGTAGCTGGGACCACAGGCACGTGCCTGGCTAATTTTTTGTGTTTTTAGTACAGATGGGGTTTCACAGTGTTACCAGGATGGCCTCGATCTCCTTACCTCGTGATCCACCCGCCTCGGCCTCCCAAAGTGCTGGAATTACAGGCGTGAGCCACCGTGCTCGGCCAGAGTGTGAGGATTTTTAAATGCAATTATATGTTTGACTCTGAAGCCCCTGCATATTCCCTTTATTTGTACATGTCTTAGCACCTTTCCTGTGCTGTCCTTCAGCAGGTCACAGATCCTGTGTAATTCTGTCAGTGAAACGTGACCAACTGGGTGCTGCACAGCCTTTCTGAGTAAATAATGAGTTTGATCTTACCCCTCCCCATGAAGGAGGACGATCTGACACGTAGCTACTGTGGGGATCGTTGTGGTAGAGGAAATCCCCACTCCGAGTATCTTCCACGCCTCCTCTGCCAGCTACATGTGGCCTTCTCAGGCAGCTCCCTCCCATGCATCTCCACACTCAGTCTACTACTATCCAGGGTCACCTTTAGAAAATAAGGCTGGCCTGGGCAATGCCTTGATGGAATAAATAGGTGCTATGAAATATGTTGCCAGAGAAGCCAGACTCCATCCTACCTTCAAAAGCTTCCCCTGCCAACTCTTGATACCACCTAAAATTGTCCCAATGGAATCGTAGGTTTAGATATTTCATCACCTAAAGATGCCAGCTAAAATCAAACATTGTAAGGAAAGAATAACACATGAAAACACCAGTACCCACTATCACTTTCACATAGATTAGTTAATCCTCTTGGAAAACAGGAATTAATGCACTGAAGGAATGAGATAGAAAATTTTCATGTTTCTTGGCAAGGGCAGGACAACCTTAAATAGAGTTATTCAACCTTGAATAACCAGAGTTAATAACTCCAGTTGGGTAAGGGACCCAATTAGGAAGAAAATGGGGACAAAAAGCCAAGTAGAAATATCCTGACACCTCCAAGTTATTAAGCAGGTGTGTGTGCTGCTTCCTCACTCTGGTTCTTCCTTTGAAAGTCAGCAGTAGAGTCTGTCTGTTCTTAGCCTAACCAGACCAATCCCTGAGAAACCTCTGCTTTTCCTCTACCTCCACTGGTTCATTAGCTGGTTCATTTAGTCAGTGCTTTCTGAGCACCACACTTAGCCCTACACTGGGGATACAGAGACAAAGTGAACTTTGACCTGCTGCTGAGAGGACTGAGTCTGTGGGAAAACTCTGTGAAGATCTTCAGTCATTAGGTTTTAAAAAAAAAAATAGGAAACCTACTAATCAATGTAAAACTTCTAAAATGGAAATAATTTATTTTTTAGTTTAGAAATATGGATTAATATTTGGCACCTGGAATATCCCCTTTATCCTACTATGTCATTTATTTTTGCAAAGTTCCTTTTGTTTTAAAGTTATTATTCAAATCTAACCCTTCAAATGGGAGAATTTATATTTTTATTAGAAAACATCAACTATTTTGGAAAGCTGCCACTTAATGTTTTAAATAACTTTAGTGGTGAAATAGATTTAAAGTTGTGATGGCATCTAATAACTTTATGCCATATCTTAAGGAAATACTGTTACCAGCCTCATAGTGGTTAGGCCTTATTTACATAGGGAAAGAAGTTGATACTTAAAATAATAATCTACCATGGGATGTAAACAAAATAATTTTTATTTTTTATTTTATTTTTTATTTCATGTTAAATTTTTTTCACTTTCCATGGGCATTTTAATAAAATGCGTAAATGTGTGTCTGGGATGAGACTTGTTAAACATAGTTCCTGTTAAAGCCATGTCTGTCTTTATTGAAATGCACCGTGACATTTCTTTTGTTTGTTTTTATACTAACCCTGCTGGCACATTAATTCTTGCCAGAAGCCAAAGTGATTTCGGGGCTTTCGCTTTCATTATGCTGTCTGCCAGGGCAGTGTTTTATAATCAGATTTGTGCATGTGTGTGTGCGAATGGGGGCGGGGGAGAGGGATGGAGGAGTGGGCAAATTCACTGAAGTATCATTGATCACCTTGTACTATTTCCAAGGCCGTTTCCTAAATTGCCGGTAACTCACTGAAGTTGAACAGACCAGGGAAAATACTAAGTGCACTCAGAAAAGATTACTTTGCTAATGTGGGCTTCTAGTGCTTTTCTACAGCCAGCCAATGCTGTGTGAAACATTTGGGAATTCCTGAGGATCTTTTTGCTTCTGTTGGTTTAGAACCCGTTTGCAGAAAATGAGGAATCACAGCAAAGGTCGATGAGGATTTTGGGAATGAACACTTGGGATCTTGCTCTGGAATTAATGAATTTTGATTGGAGTCTATTCAATTCCATTCACGAGGTAAGTGAGGAGTGAAAAGATCAAATATAAATGCTGTTTTAACTGTGAATTCTTTGTGAAGAATATCTATGCGTATGGTGATAATATTATGCTAGAATAACATGGTCCAAAAGATATTTGGGGACTTTAAATATATTAAAAGACTGAATCAATTCTTAAAAAATTAGAATATGTAAGCATGCTTTTATTTGCTTCTAGTGTGATCATATGCTTGTGTAATGTATAAATATGCTATATTTTGTACATATAAATACATATATGTATTTGGAGATAAGGCTCTAATGGGGTTGATGAACTATTTTACTTCTGATATTAATAGATTTATTTTTCCATGAAGTTTATGATAGTTGTACAAGAATCGTATTCATATTTATGTATGTACACAACACATCCATCTTTTTACTTAAGAACATTCTATAAATTTAGACTGCATTGTAAGACTTCGAGTACTTTATTGAAAATTTTGGATATATTCAAGTTTTTATGTCTATCAGTTTTTCACTTGAGGACAGATTATAACATTTTTGAAACAATAGATTGGGAGCAAAATGCTACTAATGATTTGTGAGTACATTTGGCCAGAGGAAATGCTCACAGGAATCAAGAGATGAAAAATGTTAGAGCCCCATGCAACCATATGTTGCATTTGCTTTGCCATGTAGTGAAATTTTTTATTCTAAAGTGGCCTTTCCTTCTGAAGAAGGAACCTCACGCCCAATTTAGAGATCCAGATGTCCTCATATTTTCTCATTAAACAGATTTCAATATTGTGATCAGAATGTGAGCAAGTAGTGAATTCATTCATGCTAAATGGCTTGTGTCTTTGGAAATGTTAGTAGACTAGGATATACCCCTGCTTATGCAGCAGAAGAATGTAAGTTACCTCTGCAAAATTCACACACACACACACAAACACACACACTTATTTAAAAGCAAATCTCTTCTATTCCTTTGCACATGATCAGTCTATATAAATAGTTACTGGTCTTGTTTGCTTTTGTACATTATTAGACCTTGCCTTAATCTCATTCTCTTTCCATTTATGATTTGACAATGTTTTATATCAGTGGTTTTCAAAAAGCAGGTACTCAGACCAGCATCATCAGCAGGACTTGGGCATTTGTTAGACATGCAGATTTTCAGCCCCTCCACACACCTACAGGATCAGAAGTTCTAGGGATGGGATCTAGCAGTCTGTGCTTCAGCAGTCCTCCAGGTGATCCTGATTCACACTAAAATTTGAGGACCATTGTCTTAGAGAACAGACCTGTAAGGGTCTGATGTGCACCTTAACAAATACTAGTCGTACTAGCATTCATTTTCACTTGAACTTTTCAATGTGACAAGTTTGGGAAATTAGGGGATTCCATTTATCCTATGATTTAAACTTTAGGATATCTTAGATTTTTATATAGAAATGTATTCCTTACATTCTGAAAAATCACTTACATAGTTCTAGGTGAACATTATTAAATGAGGCACCTCTAAAACTGTGATTTAATGTATTACTATTCACTGTATTTTCTTTTCGCCTATTAATAATATGGGAGGGACTACCTAAAGTAGCTGTTAAAATATGACCGAGTTTTGTATCAACTGTACTTTGCTATAAATAAACCTTGGCATGAATACATTTTCTTTCAGCAAGAGCTGATCTACTTCACATTCAGCAGACAGGGAAGTGGAGAACACACTGCAAACCTCAGCCTTCTGCTCCAGAGATGCAATGAGGTCCAGCTCTGGGTGGCCACGGAGATTCTGCTCTGCAGCCAGCTGGGCAAGCGAGTGCAGCTGGTGAAAAAATTCATCAAAATTGCGGCTCAGTAAGTTTTTAGTGTGAGAAGTGCCATTCCTCTAGTCTCCTTGAGAGAGTACATTGTTTTTCTTTCTTTTTTCCTTAGGATGATAAGGGTTGGGATATAAATGTGTAATATGGAGTTAAATGACCAAATGGCTGAAAAGGTCCATTTTTGAATATTTATATCTTTGCATTTCACGTATTTATACCTTAAAGTAAATGTCAAAGTATCAGACATAAGCACTTTGCTCTCTGCCTCTGCACTAATAAGCAGGCAGTACACACATCCTTCATCCTGCAGCTGAACTGCAGTGTGCCTCGGTGAGCTACAGGAGGCTAGAAAAAAAGGGATGATGATGTGCGGAAGTGAGAATCATTCACCCCACCCCCTGAGCCTCACTCCTGGGTGCACCCCATGCTCCAGCCACTCATCTTTCCCTTGAGCACCATTTTCCAAGCATGAACACTTGTTGGCTTTGCCAAGAATGGCCGCTTGCACCCAGCAAGTTGCTACCATTCTTCAAGACCTCAGTCAAATATTACTTCCTTCCTGAAGTTACCCCTGATTTTCAAATGCAGAGGTACTACTTCCCCTCTGCTCACATATACTTTTTACCTTCTAAAATCGTATTGTATTTATTAAATTTATCTGTTTATATAGGTTTCTGCACTAGGCTGTGTTTGCTTTCAAAGAACAGGGACTATTTCTTATAATCATTATACTTGGGTGGGTAGTACAGAACTTGGGTAAATAGCAGTGACTCAAAATTTTGAATGAAATTTTAGTCACTTGCTAGGAGCATCTCTTAAAATATCAGAGTCATGTCAAGAGTCTGTTCTTTGGACAGCTCCCCAGCAGAAGCAGGGAGCATGAATCAAAATCTTCCTCAACTCTTGCTTCCCAGCCTTAAGATTTTATTTCTCCTTTGTCTTCCAAAGTAGTTTTTATATCAGTTTTCAAGTACATGTCAATATCAATCACTCATGTACAGATATATAGTAGTGTGGGGAAATCAGACTGAGTCTATACACAGTTCCTGCCTTTGTGAGGCTTGCAGTGTATCAGTGGGCATTTCTAGCCCTCAGCTGGCTCCTTTGCAAAGTAGAATGGGGAAATGCCCTAGAAGAAGATCTAATTCTGTTGAGGGCTGTAGAGGAGGGGGCGCTCATACCCCAAGAGTGTAGAAAGTAGGTTCAGGAAAACATTGGTGAAGGAAGTTGCCTTTGAATCTATTTGAATTCTTGGGGAAGGTGTGACAGGTAGGAATTCAAAAGAGCACACTCTTTATGGGAGGCCAACTCAGCAGAGACAATGAAGCAGAGCCTGTGGTCAGAGAATGTGACCTCCTCTGATTAAGAGTGGAGGGGGATATGTGGGAGAATGATCTGTAAAGACAGGTGGAATCAATTACAAAAGACCTTGAATTTCAGATTGAACTGAACTTAGAAGGGAGAAGGGAGTTTTTTAAAGTTTTTAGGCCTGAGACTGACAGGATCAGAGATATCCTTCAGGAAGGTTGGTCTGAAACTAGCACATTGAACTGTAGCAAAGGGACCCCAGGAGCAAGATAATTTTTCTTAGCCAAGAGACCATGAAGGATCCTGACCTGGTATTTGGTGTGACTGGGCGTGGAAGGATAGATAACATGATATTCCTAAATCTTATAATCTTATTGGACTGCTTTTATGGTGAATGCTTTTTTTTTGGCCATTGTATTCCAAAATGTCTTGGGAAATTCCTAAAGGTGAGGCTCTTTTGGGTAAAAAGCTTTCTTGTAAATGCTAGTCACTTAGATAAATGGAAAATTAATGTTCCAAGGAGTAAAACGACACCGCCCAGCTCAGTTCCCACTATAAGATTGTCTGTCCTCAGGGAAATGAAATATATTCACGTCTTCTCCATATGGCCCCATTCTCTTGAATTTTTATGGTGCTGGTCTCTATTGCTAGCCCAGGGAATAGAATTCAACAGAAACATAGAGTTAAATTCCTTATAATCACGCTAGTAGGAATAACCAAGGGAAAATAGTAATTTCCACAATCATGAAGTGCTTTTCCTGCCTAAGGCATCCTATTTGCATATTCATGTTTCCCCTCCTTCTCACCATCCCCATCCCCCACCTCGGTGTATTGAGTGGATTTTATTTTCTCACACAAAGACAAAAGGAGTGTTTGCTGAACTGGAATGTTTAGTGTCAGACAGTTTGTTCTTATCATGGAATGAATGACCCCTGTTAACAGAGGATTCCAGCCTGGAATGGTATCTGATATTTGCACTGTATCAATTTGTCTTCTCCAGAAATTGTGTCTGTATTAATTCCTTTTTTTTCTTAACAGATTTAGATGTTAGGTATATGTGTGTTTTCTGAGGTTTTTTTTTCCCCCTTAAAATATGACTAAAAAGGACAGCTATATGGACCACGAAAATTGTTCATTGGGTGCTAAAAGATAAAATGATGGGAATTCTAAGATTTCACTAGATTAATGAAGCTGAATAAGAAGTAGAATAATAGACATCTTTATAATGAGTAATGATAAATCCATTTCCCCAGAAGTTTGTTTTCTACTTCAGCAAATGCTGTTTAAAAGGCTTGCTGTGTACTAGGCACCTGGGTGATGGACAGAATATTAAAAGATTAGACATATACTCCATCCTTAAGGGACCTACTATCTAGCAGGGATTGCATAACCAGTGGGACCTCCATCATATCCTAAGGCTCAGGGACCCAGGGTAAGAGAGACTTCCAACAGAAGAGCTTCCAGCAGAGTGATGGAGCAGTTCTTATTGACCACAAGAGCCTCTGCAGAGGAGGCTGGTATTTCAAAACATCAACTCAGGAGATGTCACTAACTCAAGTCTGTTCTGGCTGGTGGGAACATTCAGGGTGTGAAGAGTCAGAAAAAGTAAAATGAGGGAAGTGAACAGCAGGAGGAAGGCGAGTCACCATGTGAAAGCAGTGATTCTCAAATGCAAGTAGGTTTCCCAATCACAGAATGCGAGGTATCTTGTTTTAGGTTATTCATGGACTATACCAAGCAGGGTCTACCCAGGAGAAAGTTGGCAAAAAAATAAATAAATAAATAAGGGGTCACTTAAATGAAGGTACAGGGCCTCACACTTACCAAGGAACTGCTGGCAGAGCCAAAAGCCAGACAGGAGGACCATGAAAGGAATAGATCATGCCCCTTGGAGGCTCAGTAGCAAGGTGCCTATGAGACACATGTCCACCACAGATACCTTTGGCACGAGGTGTGGAGGCAGTGTGACATGGTAAAAAGCCCCACAGGACTGCATACCTCAACCATACCTCAGCTTTCTGTTGAAACTCTTCTCTGTAACCCAAATGTGAATAAGTAATTAAGGACTGTGATCGCCACCCTACCCAGGCAATGTGTAAACAAATGCTAATCTTGACTTTTGTGAACCACTTAAGTAACAACCAGAATGTCAAAAAGTCCCCTGGCCCTCGGATGTCTGGAGCCCCTCACCCTCATCTTTACCCAGGAATCCACTGGAATGTCCGGAACCCCTCACCCTCATCTCCGCGCAGAAGGTGATTTGCAGAATCCACTAGCCCTCGGAATGTCTGATGCCCCTCATCCCCACCCCTGCCCCTCACCCTCACTCCCAAGGTGATTTTTACAGGTATAAAAAGTCTTGACACCCTCCTTTCAACGCCACGGGTTGGAGAGACATGAGTCCTCTGTGGCCGCCGGCAATAAAGACCCTGCAATTTGGCATACTTTTGTCTTGGTGTTGACTTTCTATGCTCAGGCCAGTACAACAGCAGCACGGCCTGTCCAGGTTCCACTGTTCTTGGGAGTGGAACTTCTAGAATGTCCCCAGGCCTGAGCCTTCCTGGCTTGGAGCCTGGTACAGCTGGACTCTGGCAGTACCTAATCTGTGAGGCTGGTTCTTGGGCAGGCCAGTTTAGGCAGGGCCTGCCAGAGCACAGCTTCTGTGGGTCTTCCCACTCACTCCACAGCTCAGGTCATTCTCCTAATTCTGAACTAGACAATCTCATACACTGTGTGTACAACTGGGAATCGGTATAGCTTTGGGGGACAGAGGCTTGTAGTATGTATTGAGAACCTTTAACGTCTTCGCAGCTTTTGACCAATCATGGAATGACTGGAAGTCTAACTTAATGGGGGAAAAAGTCATAAATACAGTAAAAAAGTTGTATGTATAAGAAATTTATTGCAGCATTCTGTGTAACAGGGAAAATTGAAAATTATTGTCCACATTAGAGGAATAAATTATGTAATATGCTCTTGATAAAATATTACATCGCTGTTAATGATTATAGTAAATAATCCATAGTATATAACATAACACGGTATTTAACCGAAAAAACAGGCCACAGACTTACACAGTTCCTAAATCCCATGTGAGACATTTGGTGGGGAGGTCATGAAGGAATGGCATCTGAGGAAAGCTAGACAAACATCACGAGGCCCCTGATACATACTCTGCTTACTGCTAAGTACTTCATACTTTTCATAGTAAACTTTCAAGGTAGGGTAATTTTTTTTAACTTTGTTTTAAAGCGCTACCTCAGAGAAGTTGTTTTCTAATGCTCTCCAGATAAAGGAGTGCCTGGAATTCACAGGCTATTCTGGTTGCCCTGAAAGCCCGAGCTCCCTCTGCCATTCCAAGCTCTCTTAGCCAGCTTTGGAAGTTAGTGGAATGCTGATCAGTTAAGTCTCTGGGCATGATTGATGTTGTGCAGCCTGGATGGCCTCATGAAATGAATGGAGCTCAGCATGATCTTATTTTGCATTTCATTTCCTTGTTTAAGTGAGAAATGTTGAACAGTATTCCCATTAATATATGCCATATTTAAAATATATACATAATATAGTAGCTATTTTGTTGGTAGCAAAGAAAAGTGTCTAAATGTAATGGGAAGGAGAGCTTAGACCTGTGAGGTGAGAAGGGCTTGTCTTTCAGAAAATGAAAAAAGCATTTTGATGAAGGAATCAGGACTAGTGAGCTGTTAAAAGGAGAGTGCAGGATAGACAAAGAAACATGAATTTAAAAGAGTGTTCAGTTGAAATTGTAAATGCATACAACATAGATTTAAAAAGGAGGAATCTTGTGAAATGTCAGGAGGGTGTCAAGAGCACAGATCTTTTCCTTTAAGTAAGGGTGAGCTGAGGTGTTTGGAGTCATTTCTTTGGCATTTAGAGACAGCTGAGGGGCAGTAAGGGGTACATAGACTGTAGAGCAGAATTCCTGAGCTCTGTGGCCTAGGAGAGTCTTTTCAGCTTTATCTTTTGTGATCATCTCGGGAAAGAATGTTCCCTCAAAGTGTCCTCTACTCTTTTATTTTATAGCTGCAAAGCCCAGAGAAACCTGAATTCTTTCTTTGCCATCGTGATGGGTCTCAATACTGCTTCTGTCAGTCGACTGTCGCAGACCTGGGAGGTGAGCCTTGGAGTCCCATCGTGGGGTAGAGGGCAAAAAAAAAATGGAAATAAAGTAATTGACATGGACTAATGAGATGAGCACTACCAAACTAAAAATGTTTAAAAGTTGTGTGTCAAGGTGGTGGGTATTTTTTGATCAAATGGTCTTTAAACAGTTGTATAATGTGTCCGAACTAGATGAAAATGGTAACGTGCTCCCCAGCTAGAATCAGTCTTCCCCTCTGTGCCGCCTGATAGGTGTGTGGTTCCCATCCAGGCTGGTCCCCGAAGTCTCCCTGCTGGATGATGTGTGCTCAGAAGTGCGCTTGCTGTGACGCTAATGAGTTTAAGCTTCAGGGCCTCTCACGTGCAGAACTGCTGGCAGTGTGTTCACATGGAGGATATATATTTTGTAAAATTTGTGAAAGCAAAGTAATTTTGTATTCTTTTTCTTAAAGAGGATCCACAAAACGTTCTCAAGTTTCAGGCTTCCCACATCCTGGCTCTGCAAGCCGAAGGCTATTTGGGTTCTGAGCTGCAGAGTTCCCCTCAAGTTCGCACAAGGTCTGATGCCTGGACTGCAACATTCATGTGGGAAGACCTGAAACTGGGGAGCCCTAAACTTAGCCAGACGCAGGCGGAGGACTCAGCCCCTCTCATGGCCGCATCACCTACCTTCCTTGTGCTGCTGTTTCCTTCGCTCCTTTCCTTCCCAACCAGCTACCTCCCTCTGAACCATTTCTCCCCTCATCATTGCTCTTTAAGCTTCATGCCTCTGCCTTTGGCCTGTGTGTGCTCACTGCGGTCTCCTCAGTCTCCCTCACAGTCCTCTCACATTTAGTTCCTATCACTGACTGTGCCGTTCTCTTCATGGTTCCCAACTCAAACTCCTACAAGAGAAAGGCAAGGCCAGCTCTCTTTTTTCTCAGTATAGGTCTCTGGGCAACCTGTGGATTCACTTTCTTTCAGTCAGGGGTCATACCATGATGGAATGCTCTGTACTGACCCAAGGGTCAGAGGCAGTGTTCCTTAAAGGGGCCCAGAAGAAAAGAAAAGAAAGCCCTCCCTGCTCTGGTTAAGCAAACAAGACCTTTACATACAAAGCCAGATGAAAGAGATGGGGATAGATGGCACCATTCATTAGAGTAGGAGGAAAACAAATGGCTGGCAAGGGTCAGTGGGGGACAAATTTGAATTAAACCTTGAGTGAAACTGATTTGGAAAAATTAAGAGGAGAAGTAACTCAATTAGATTTAACCAGCTTATGTTTAATCTGCGCATTGACTGCCTGCTACGTGCAGGGCGCTGCATCAGTGCCATAGCAGACAGGAGATGACCGCGTGAGAACCGAGCGTGCCTGTGATGACAGAAGTCTTTCACCAGGGCAGAGCAAGTGGAGGGATTCATTCTGCCTCCCAGTAGCTGAGAAAACTCAAATAAGAAGCTTCAAGCTGCAGGGCCTTCGAGGTCGAGCTGGGAGTTACTGGAGTGTGGGGATGGGCATCTCAGGCAGAGGTGACCACAGGATCTCCAGGTCTGGTGACTGGGTGAATGGAAAGTGATCACACTATCCCAAATAGATAATATGGGGAAAGAAGTAGATTTAAAGAAATAGATCAGAGGGCAGCAAAGTGCTTTAGTAAAGGGCCAGCGAGTAAAATGTTTAGGCTGTGCAGGCTACATGGTCTCTGTGGCAGCTGCACAACTCTGCCATTGGAGTGAAAGAGCAGCTGTAGTATGTGTGTGAATGAAGGGGTGTAGCAGCAATCCAATAAAACTTGACCTACTAAAGGTAGCTTATGTCTAGATTTGGTCCACAGCTGACATTGGACGTGTTGAATTTGAGGTGCCACTGGGACATTTGAGGGATGTCCCACAGACTAAGGTAGGCAGATCAGAAGAAAGATTGGAATCAGTTGCAAATACCTCCATTTTGTATCTTCTCATTTAATTTATCCTCCGTTCATTAGGGTGCATGCGTGTGTGTGTGTGTGTGTGTGTGGTTTCCAAACAGATTAAACTACCTGTTTGCTGTGAGAAACTGAGTCCAGATTCAAAATTATCACATTGAAAAAAATCTCTAAATAATTGTAAAGTCTATTTATTGTAGGAGTTGCCTCACTGTTTTGATTCCTTTTAGAGGCAGAAAATCACAGAAATATCTTCTTAAAATTTGTATTTAGTGTTAATAGCTGGCATTTGTTAAGCACCAGCCAAGGACTGTGTACTTTTCATGGAGTGGTCTCTACATCCTCAGCTGAAGAAACAGATCCAAGAGTTTGCTGACTCACACCAAACCACATAGCTAGAAAGGGCAGAGTCAGAGTTCAAACTCAAGCTACCTTTAAATATGTGCTGTTCATCACAAAAGATTGCTAAGTCAATATTGAAAGGCACCCAATATTTTATTTAGCCCTGTTAAAGGCAGGCTGGAACATTCCAGGCCCTTCCTCCTTAGGCCTGAATTTTTATTTGGGAGCATGGCCTGTGTTTCCATCCCTGTCACTTTGCCTGCCATCTGTTGTGAGCTCTGCAATTCAGTGATTCCACTCATTAAAGTGCAGGCTTCACCACTTAAGGTCTTCCTGGCCCTTCACTATTTAGCCCGATACTGTGAAATAAAATTACATCATTTATACTAAAAATGTCAGCCAACATCATTATTTCCCACTCAGGAAGACTATTAAGAAGATGAGAGCATTTGTCAAAGGTAGGATATGGAACTGAAATCTAAGTTTTTATTAAATGACCACCAATATGTGGAATGTCTAACCAACTAGATTCCTGAATCATGGGGTTGTTATTTTAAGCTCTTTTAAGCAACATTCCTAAGAAAGATCACATTTAAGAGATGATGAAAATTGCATAATGAGAAGCAATCAGGGTAGAACAGATGATAGATGTATTTATGTTCAGAAGTGTGACACAGATAAACAATGTAATGAAAACTCCCTTCGACGCCTCTGAAAATAACCAACTTCTGTGACCTTCTGTTTTTTTGTTTGTGTTTGTTTTTTAGAAAATCCCTGGGAAGTTTAAGAAACTTTTCTCTGAGCTTGAAAGTTTAACAGTAAGTAGTTGAGCTGAAGGGGACTTATTCTTCAGAATAATTCCTAGGGTATAGTTTCTTTCTAGTTTTCAGTGGTTGGTATTTGTACTCTACCGTGTCAGGTAGCCTAGACCAGTTTACTTGTATATGAAACTGTAGCTTTGCTTCTTATGGAGGGAAGGAAGTTGACAGTTAATGCTTCTTCCTCTCCTTCTAAAAGGGTAGTGAAAATAATCCTTTTAATGTGATTTTTGAGAAGGCAGGTTTTTAAGTATAGTCCATTTCAAAGCCTGCAAAATTAATTAATATCAATTTAGCATGCCATTAGTATCCTAGGCATTATTCTTTTTCCCTTTTCTCCTTTTTACAATTTCTTAGATTGAGATTTTTAAGAATTATAGTTTCTTTTAGAATACAATAAAACAGTATCCTCTCGTTTTCTCTGCATTGTCTGTGCATTACAAGGACAGATTTCCTTGGTAGTGTAACAAAAGACTTTGGGTTAACTCATGATATAAATTATGCAGAGGAAACTGTACTTAAAGAACCTTTTGAGGAAAATAATAGGGCAATCAAAAGATGTCTCTCATTTTCGGTCATTTCCCCTTAATGTAAACCAATAGCTTGAGTTTCATTCATTGCCTAGATTTCCTGCCCTAATTTGGTGAGTTTATTCTCCTAGGAAACCTTTGTCTACTTTGTTCTTAGGAGGAATCTCTCTATATCTAAGTCATGTTCAAAGTATATAGCAAAAGTGGATTTGAATTGTTTCTATCGCACACTGATTTCTCTTTCTCTTTGTAATCTGCTTGGTTTGGCAGGATCCTTCCCTAAATCACAAAGCCTACAGAGATGCATTCAAAAAGATGAAGCCACCAAAAATCCCTTTCATGCCCTTATTGCTTAAAGGTAATGATTTTCTATCTTTTATGCCATGTAATTTCATCTTCTAGAAATTTCTTACTCTATTGAGGCAAAAGGGACTCCAAGTTTGTCTCTTTATAGTTATTTTGACATTCGACCTAATTATGTTTCCCTGTGATTGTTTTCAAACGGCCAGTTTTTTTTTGTTTTTTTGTTTTTTTTTTTGAGATGGAGTCTCACTCTGTTGCCCAGGCTGGAGTGCAGTGGCGAGATCTTGGCTTACTGCAACCTCCACCTCCTGCATTCAGGCAGTTCTTGTGCCTCAGCCTCCCTAGTAGCTAGGACTACAGGTGCGTGCCACCACACCCAGCTAATTTTTTTGTGTTTTTAGGGTAGAGACCATCTTGGCCAGGCTGGTCTCAAACTCCTCACCTCATGATTCGCCTTGGCCTCCCAAAGTGCTGGGATTACAGGCATAAGCCACCGCACCTGGCCTAAATGGCCAATTATTTTTGAGATACCTAGAATACTTAATTGTGTTTGAGCAGACACCAAAGCATTTTCACTTGACTCACAAAACTTGGCACTGGAAACGTTTGTGTTTTTCTTCTACTCTGCTTTAAGCCCTGTATTATTTCCTTTGAGCCAACAGTCCACTGAATTCAACTAAGAATAACGCTGGCATAAAGAACCCAAATGGTGATCAATCATGTTCTATTTTTGCAACCTAAACTTAAGAGACGCAGCCCACAATTTGCTGTTTTATTAGAAGTATCTTTGGTCAACACAAACAAGACAGCCTTTGAAAATTGTTGACCGAAAGTGCAGTTCCTTTTTTCTAGAGTGGAATCTAGTTGGGAAAGTATTTGATAGCTGCAAGTTAGACCACTGACCACTTCCCACTAAGCACCAAATAATTCATCATGAAACATGTTAAATTTATTGACGAGATCTCCATGATCTCTCTTTCAAACTGAGGGGATTAATAAAGGGAAACTCTTTTTAATCTGGTGTACACCCCTGACATTCAGTGTAAATCTTTACCTGTATGCTTTCCAGGGAAAGGGTTTGGGCATTGTCCTTAGCCATATTTTGATTCCTTCAAGGGGTTTTGTAGGAATACTCTTTGATCCAGCCACTTCTCTTCAGAGGCTTGTAACTTCTGGTGAGCCAGGCCCCGATGGCTGGACCCATACACGTGCTTCTGGAAATGAGCTGTTTGGGAACTGGATTGCTGGTTGGCCTGGCCATCCTCATTCCCCACTTCCTCCCATTGCCACCATCCCCACACCCCTCACCCACCCAATAAAGCTGTCATTTTCTCTTCAACATCTCTCAAGAACATCCAGAGCTTGGAGAATTACTGTGAGTTGCTATACATCTTGCAGCTACTCATTGAGTCTTCCTTCATCAAATATGAAGCAAGAATCTCTGTGAAACAAGAATATAATATTAGGACAATGGAGACAGATATGCACAGATGCTTCATCAAGCTGAAAAGATTCTCTTAAATATAAATGCGTGAAATAAAGAGAGTCTACGGTTCCCAAATAATTTATAAGTTTATTTGATTCTTTAGACTTATTTGCTTTTAAAAGAAGGGTGTTCAGGTCTGTGCTTTTTATTTGCTGAATAAAACGCCTTCAGTTAGTGGGTGGGAGGTGGCAGGTAGGAAGTAACACTTAGGATCATTTAGACACAAATAAAGACAATAGAAAGTAGGACAGATGTAATAAAGGAAATCATTTGTATAAAGAAAAAATTTTGAAATAATGCATACTTTTAAGGTAATGAGAAAGTAGTTGACAATGTTCCTTTAACTTAATTAGATAGGAACAGGGCCTTCTGCCACATATTAGTGGTTTTCCCCAAAAAATATTTAATGCAGTCAAGTGTCTCACACTTAACATTTTAGCTTGGATGCAATTTTCTGCTCTACTGAGTTTATCGAGACCTCTGTTGGCAGCAAGACAGATTTCCCCTTTTCTACTGAAAACACACTTATTTCAAAAAGAAATAAACATTTTTTCATTTATTTATTAGAAGCTTCCTTGAGTTTAAATAAGCACTTAGTTTTCCTTTATCTTACTTTTTTGTCATTATAAAAATATATAGTATTAGTACTTCATTGTACTTAAAGTTACTGTTTTTGTCTGAAATAATTTCCAAGGCAAATATGATGAAAATATAAAAAATATATATCATGCCTAAGATAAGACATTTTGGCAAAAATATATAACGTTAATTCTTAAGCTTTTTTAATCATATAATTATTTTTAAAGTTGCAATGAACTATTTTAGAGCAAGCAACTTAATTTCTAGTGAAAGCTCTTCTTCCTCCTGCTCTTGTGCCTCCTACATTGAGTAGCTTTTGATTAGAAAAGTGGGACCAAATTGAACTCCTTGGTGTTGAGGAAGGATTAGGCCTGCCATGTTGCATTTTTTGCAAGTCAGTTTCCAAGTAGCCTGCAGATGATCAAGTTAGTGAATTACCTGAGGATCCTTCCAGCCATCAGTCTTCCTCTTTCTTATTTGCATTTCTTACCTTTTGACGTACTTTCCCCTTACTGTGGTGGGAAATCTTGGTCAGAAACAGATGAATGGGAAACACTAAGTGCTGGGGAGAAGACCCAGCTGAGCTAAGGGTCTAAGCAGTTATATATTGTGCGCTATTTTTGGAGATGGAGTGAATTACCTAGTTGTTTGAGGATAAACTGGGGTCTCTGTGGTAGGTTTCATGTATGTGTCTTAGAGTGGAGTTTACTGTTGCAGATTTGTGCGGGTCTCTGAAGGAAATGAATGTTAGGACTCTTAGATGTTTCTTCCTCCTCTTCCACTTGCCATCTCTTCAAAGTGTTGTTTTATAGAGCAGTTGTATTTCAGATGTTTGGGGTGTGTTCAGGTGTCTCCAGATGGCAGTTGCTTATTTCTCATATGCCAAAACTGCTTCTTGTCCCATGACTTAAATTCTGACATCCTAGTTTTTTCCAGTTCAACCACTCATTCTCTCGCGTGCCTTCATGTCATGCATCTGCCATTCAACTACATCAAAATCTGCAGCCAGTTAAACTCTTCTCTTTCTTCCGAGCTGCAGCCCCTTCCAGCGTTTCTCCCCACCTACCAGGCCAGCATCCTCAGGACCTTCCCTGCCTTATCCTTTGACAGTACCAGCCTGACAGTCCCTGGCCCCTCAGCAGAGCTGCCACCCGCTCTGCTGATAGCTAAGAGGGAGAGGGACTACCCAGGAAGAGGAGAGACTGAAGGCAGGAGGGACTGCCCGGAGGGAATGAAGGGGGAAACACACTTTCAGCATTGCAGGGGCAGCTGATGTGTTGTGAATTGAGCAGGTTGATTGCACCTGGCAGCAAGGAAAGTCAGAGTCCTTTCCACTTGAGGTGCCTGGAGGGGCGCAGTGGTGACGGGGAGCCAGCCTCCTTGGGTTTGAATCTTGTCTCTGACACTTGAAGCTGTGAGCATGGGTTGACCATAGATGTCCTTGGTGCCTTAGTTCCTTCACAGGGTTACCTCCTAGAATTTACCTGATGAGTTAATGCAGCTAAAGCACTTAGATCCATGTCTAATGCTGTTAATAAATGTAAGCTGTCATTATTGTCACTGTCCTCCTCCTCATCCCTAGGAAGAGAGGTGAGGGTCAGGTGAGGGATAAACCTGTAATACAGGGGAAATGGGCCAAGCTACTCTGAGAAGGTGTTGGAAATCTGGAATTCTCAGAAAGTTAGTAAAGGCCAGACCTTTGGGTGATGTTTAATGTAGACAGAGTGTGTGCACAGATTTGCATTTGCTATACAGAAAAGGTAAAACCTAACTCTGTTGACGTCTCTTTTCTGAACAGCATGTCACAGAATGAAAGCTTGTAATTATTTTCTGAAAGCCAAGTTTCAAAAGATAATAAAATAACCAGAGAGTTTGTCAGGAGACTGTGTAATTAGCTGTGAATCATTTTCCTATGAGGACATCAGTTTACAAGAGAAAAAAAAAAAAGAAAGAAAGAAGCAGCTCCTGAAAACATTGCAGTCCACATGGGAAGCGGTGTGCAGGGAGCCTTGGGGAAAGGGCTGCCTCAGTGTGTGCTGTAACTACCTAACTAGTGTCACCTCCTGGTGACAGTAAAAGTTTTATGGCCCAGTGTTTTGGTGGCATGTTTTAGGAGGACCTATCTCATCATTCCTCCTTAGGGACCAGCAGAATAAAAGTCTTGACTAAAAGCAAACTCACTCCTTTTCTGTGTATAGGCACTTTGAGGACTTTCTTTTTCCCTCTTTTCTGTCAGGTTATTTTTACAAGATTTTTGAAGGCTGTTTTTATTTGGTTGGTTCTCCATGTCTGTAATATAATGTGATTATTTGCATATGCTTTAAAATATAGTGTATTTATTTGTGTGATGTTTGTCTGTGAGGATTCCCCAATGCTCAGTCATCACCTCTGATCTAATTGTGGCTAAGTCATCCACTCTCAGAGCTTCAGTTGCTACCCTTATTTAATATAACTAATTTCCAAAACTGTATGTCGTGGGGAGGCATTCTTTTATTTACTGTAGCCAACAGGAGATTTTTAATGAATATCTTCAGTTGCTTTAAATGCAGTGAGCCTCAAACCAGATTTAACTTTCTCTTCCTCTGGAAATGCACTTTCATTCTACTTTCCTCCTTTTGTTTTCGTCAGTGATTGTTGCTTTCTGCTAGTTGAATAGGGCCAGAAATCTTGCTACTTTCAAACCTGCCTCTTTCCTCACTTATTCCTGGTACACAGTCAGACGTCAGCTTTGGGAACCAAAAGTTTAAATTTAAACATCTAAATCTAAATCTTAACTAGTTGTTTTAAGTAAAGCAGGTTCCATACACTTTGCCAGGGATTTGTAAAAAGCAAACATGTAATTACTAAAATCCTGTTGTTTCTGGGTATTCAGTCCTTTTCTGCTGTCTTCGGACCTAAAAACACAATGGAACAATTAAGTTATAGACCAGCTTTAGTTTTTATTAAGCAGATTGAAGTCAAACACTTCGTTATGAGTGCAAAATATATACTTTCAGTAAGGTTACACTGTTTTTACACACATACACACAAAAAAAATTATGCAGTTTTATATCAAATAACATATAAATCCAATTTCAAATTGCCTCTCCAGATGCAGGGAAAGATCCATAATGTTTAAGAAAAATGAGTAAGTTGCATTGTACCTAGACCTCTTTGGCCCTAACTCAAGATCCATTCCTAATGATACATACATCTTTTTGTTTTTAATTTTCAGATGTAACATTTATTCATGAAGGAAATAAAACTTTTTTGGATAATCTTGTCAATTTTGAAAAGCTGGTACGTAAATTTCATTACTTCTTTCTTTTTCACAGTAAAGAAAATGTACGCTTTTCTTTCTTGCTCTAGGAAACAAATAGTTTAAGTCCTCTTCTCCTTTGGATGCATGGTGAATTCAAGGAGCTTATTTGCTGCATGTTGTATGTTGCCAACAAAATGTATTCCAATTAACAAGCAAGGTTTTTGCGAACCAAATATAAAAATCTGCTTTTTGTTTTTAAAAATAGAACATCATAAGATGAAGAAGTGAGTGTATATTGTCGAACTAGAGCTAAAACTACAAGGTTGCTGTCAGGAGGAATCCGCACTCAGGCGATTCAGTTTTACTGCTTTCAGAGCATCTCTCAGTGTCTCAGCCTGCAGACTTTCAAGGCACAGAGGGAGAAAGTTCCCCTCCTGGGGATATATGTTTGTCTCTCAGGACTCCGAGCTTAAATGTGAGGCTGGGATGTGCAGGATCTTGTGTGAAGGGAAGGGTCACCGCTTTATCAGCCTATGGACAAAAGATGCCACCTCTGAGCACCGCGGCCAGAGCAGCTCAGGCAAAGCAACCTCCCTCCTCATGAGCAAGAGGTTTCCAGCACAGTCCTCTCTAAAAGTGTCTGAAGCACCACTTCCTGAATGATCTCCAGGACATTCCCAGGTGCTTTGTGATCCGGTGGGCTCATCCAAGCCTTTCTGACCTGCCCTCGAGCAAAGGAGGGGTTAGCCATAAGAACTGAGCAACTGTAAAATAGAAGTGCTCCAAAGAGACCCGCTTGACTGGAAGAGGAATGGATTTATCTGACAGATGAACTTTAGTGTCATAGAGTAAACTGTCCTTCATGGGTAAAGACGATACCAGTAACCCTGCTCCACAGATCCTGACCTTTGAGCGACCTTTTCAATAATGGTAATGGATTTGTGTGAACTCTTGCAGAAACTGACCCTGGTTCCCTGTGAGACTGAGTGAGGCACTTAAGAGGAGGTTAAGTGAGGCAGGGACCACAGACCATGATCAAAGAACAGTAGGAACTGATGAGTCCCGCTGAGGCTTGGCCCCTGACCTTTGCCTCAGAAGTTCATTGCTCACCCAGCCAGCTCCCCACATGTAGAGTGAGGCAGCTCGGGAACAGTGTAGTTGGCTCATATACAAGTCCCCCAGAACCCAAGCATCTGGAATATGGAAGACAGTCTTGGAATATCTTGTTTTATCTCCATTTTAACCACACGGAAGACAATACCTTCTCGGCTAGTGCTTTCCTAAGTGGATATGTCAATACATTTTCAAGTCTGTCTCTGCAGTAAGTGTTTTGGAATCAGAACTCAGTTATTTCAGATGTTGCAGTCAAACCAGCGGAGCCAGAAATGGATAAAGTGTTATTTTTTGTATGTGTTTTGTGTTGCTGTGTGAAAGTCTGAAGATCAGAGGGCACTTATTAGCAATGACAAGCTGCAGGCACTAGAATTCTTGTCTCTAAGCAGGTTAATCCCTGGTGTTTGGAATTAAAGAAACAATTGCGAGAATATGAAGCCTTTGGTTGATAGTTACTTCGCTTCCTGGCCGTCACATCTTCCTCGGAACAACACATGAGCTTTGTAGAGCATCTGTGAAGATATGGGATGAGGTGTGTCACACCAAGTGGAATTCCCTGGAAAGGCCTAGCAATCCTTTCACCTAACTAGTCCAAGGGGCTGTGGGAGAACAGCTGGACTCTTTATCAGCTGGCTGTTGCCTGTTGTTGAGGGCAGACATGTGGTGACCTCCCTAAAGTGAACCTTGCTCCTGCTCTTGCCATGTAACGTACCTGGTCCTCCTTCACCTTTACAGTGAATTTGTAAAGTTCATTGTGTCATTTCCCCCTCAGATAGTGCCACCAAAGTGACAGAACAAGTCCGTAAAGTCACAAATGGGAACAAGCTGTGGAAAGCTTGTTCCCACCTTCCTTCTGACCAGCATCCGTGGCCTCCCCTGTTCTCTCCAGTACTCCAGCAGAAGCCTCTTAACACCAGTTCTCAAATGTGCTAAGACTGCCAACTAAACATAGGGTATGACACCAAGGAGGAGGTCTGAATGATACGACTTCTGTTAGGGTCAGTCATCATACCCTTAATTCCTTGAGAAAGTTTAAGGGAATAGCATGGCATCAATGATATTTTAAAATCCTAAAGAGAACTTCTATTTTAAAAAAGAATGAAAAAATGGGTGCAGTTCAGCATGCACATGGCACACATGCCAGCCTATCAGGCAGGCACAGGCTCATTATTTCCTCAGAGGGCAGGCTCTGCCCGCAGGACCAGTGAGCTCCTGGTCCACAGCACACCTCATGCTGACCCCTCCTTATGCGGAGTAGACAGGATGAGGTTAAAACTGTGTCCAGGAAAAAAGCAGTTTTATGTCATATGTAGCCCTGTGTGACACCTGGATGCTGGAGAATGAACTGACCTTTTTAGGAGAAACACTATTTTCAAAGAATAGTTCTTAGCAAAGGACTGAGTTTCTCTAATGCTAAAACAGGATCATCTTTCACCATAAGGAACCAATAGAACCTAAGTGAATTAACTTGTGAGAAGTCAGTTCCTCCTGATGGATATTAACTTAAGCCAGCTAACAGATAATTCAGTGTATTATCTTTATCTGGCTGATGCAGGCCAACACATTAAGTCAGACCCCATGAAAATCCAGAAGCCCTCATCAGGTCTAATGAGATTTATGTTCTTTATGGTACATTCCTTGCTGCCTCAACAACTGGAAATATTTTCATCTCAAACTGTTTCATAAACAGAAACAAATGGTTTTTCTTCTCATTAACCCTCGATGTTAAGAGCATCACCTTTTACCCTGTCCACCGCCCCCTCTTTTTACAAAGCCTAAAGATGAAGACCAGGACTCAGGTTTCAGTGCCACACCCAGTACCCAGCCCTACATCAGCTTGAGCCTTGCACAGGTTACGCAAATGGCACAGGATAGAAATCAATGTGACGCCAGAGCTTAAAATGAGAAAACTGATCTGGGAAAAGTGGTAAAATTTGGGGAAGGAAACTGAACAATACATTCACAGACATGAGTCAGGTCTCATTTCCTTTACAAATGTAGCTTGAGCTACTGCAGTAATCACTGTCCTATTTAATTTTCCATTATTAAATAGAAGTGCATTAGAAATACGGTTATGAGAACAATTTAATCAGTAGGTCATATTCAAATAATGTTTCTGTGTAGTTCTTCTGAATTTTAAGTAAGAACATTTTTTAGCATTTAATACTCTTTCAGCAGCAATTCACTGAGGGTTTGCTGTATATGGTGATCCATTGCTCAGTGAGTACAGTCAGGACATTAAGGACCAGAAAATGAATGATGTTAATTCTTGAATAACAGGATGATGTTTGGATTTTGACATGAAACAAAGTAGAGAGCTCCTGTTGATTCTCAGGAGAACTAGAACATGATGACAATAGTATTTAGAGATTATTCTGGCAATCGGGCCAGCTAACATAGCATTTCAGAAGAGACTTTCCCCCACTCTAGTTCCTCCTACACATACACATCTATGCTATAGGAGGAACTAGAGTACAGGATGGTCTCTTTCAAAATGCTGCTTCCTTCAACATGAAAAACTAAAAGTGATAGACAGCTAGAAGACTCTGGTGGGTACACAAGTATAAGATGCTGCGATCTTGTCAAAAGCAGCTGTAAATTTAAGAAGACTTTTACCTGGAAATCAGTGAGGACTTCAAGGAAATAAATTAGAATATTGAAGACTGTAAGCAAATATAAACTTTGAACAGAAAATGGTCTCTGAAGATGTTGATGTTGGCTGGGTGTGGTAGCTCACACCTGTAATCCCAGCACTTTGGGAGGCTGAGGCAGGTGGATCACCTGAGGTCAGGAGTTTGAGACCAGCCTGGTCAACATGGTGAAACCCTGTCTCTACTAAAAATACAAAAATTAGCCAGGCATGATGCCTGTAATCTCAGCTACTCAGGAGGCTGAGGCAAGAGAATTCCTTCAACTGGGAGGCAGAGGTTGCAGTGAGCCAAGATCATACCACTGCACTCCAGCCTGGGCCACAGAGCAAGTCTCTGTCTCAATAAAAAAAAAAAAAAGATGTTTTAGAAAATGTTAATCTTTTATAAGTATCTCTTTTCCAGTTACATTTAAGATACTTGAACCTTTGAATCTACAAACATTCCTACTTCCATTCAGCACATATGTGTAAATCAATGTGTCTGACATAGCAGGCTCTGCATATGCAAAGCCCTCTGGTGGTACCTGGTCTAGAGAAGGAGAAAAGTTCAACAGCAATGACAGTGACACAAGGCCAATAGGCGCTGTACAAACAGCAGTGGGAATGTTGAGACTCGAGCCTCTAAATCCAGGAGGGACATCCCAGAAAGGCTTCGTGAAGAGAAGGTGATGCATGCCCTGAAGTGAAACACATGCACAAATGTGAACAGGATGATCGGGGTTGGGGTGCTGCACTTCTCTACAGCATATTTTCTCATGGCTCGATTAGACCCTGTACAACCCGGATTGGGTGCTACTGTTGTTTGTTTGTTTTCAGACAGAGTCTCACTCTGTCACCCCGGCTGGAGTGCAATGGTGTGATCTCAGCTCACTGCACTTCTGCCTCCCAGGTTCAAGAGATTCTCCTGTCTCAGCCTTGCAAGTAGCTGGAATTACAAGCACTTGCCAACACCCCCAGCTAATTTTTTTTGTATTTTTAATAGAGTTGGGGTTTTGCCATGTTGGTCAGGCTGGTCTCGAACTCCTGATCTCAAGTGATCTGCACACCTCGCACTCCCAAAGTGCTGGCATTACAGGTGTGAGCCACCCTGCCTGGTCTGGTGCTGCTGTGTTTGCAGACAAGAACTAAATATTCTTTGGTAATCCAGCCTCAATAGAATCAATCAGAGCTAAGTCCAGCTCCAAATATAGTTTTTCTGTTTACAGCCAAGGGTGCTAGCTTATCCATCCATCCTAGTAGGCAGTGTTTCTTCAGTAACACCTTTAACGGCCCTTTCATTGATGTTTCTATTCTACCTACAGCATATGATCGCTGACACTGTCCGAACCCTGAGACACTGCAGGACTAACCAGTTTGGTGAGTAATTGAAGTCAGGTGCAGAATGTAAATTGACTACATTGGTACCAACTGTGGTCACAGTATTGGTAATCAATTTAAACAGATTGAACAGTATGATATGTATATACTTATGCATATTGTATGTATATAGTAGATTGTCTCTTTGTTTCCTCATTGCATGTTTGGAATGCAGAGAAAGACAAGATATGGCAGATTATTATTCCCTCACGGCCGCAAGTTTATGCTGTGAACAGTGACTTTACACACTCAGAAGCCTCTTTTCCCAATGCCCTGCCAACTCCTGGCCCCAGAATGTCTTGCTTTGCTTGCCCATTGGCTCAAAATCACTGGTGAGATTAGCAGGGGTGACCTTGTCCCTAACCTCCTTGCATGGAGACTTCCTGGAATAGGACTGTAGCTTGTAAAAGTGCCTAAAGCAGCCTTCCAGATTCTTTTCTCCTCTCCAACAAAAACTTCCTGTCTGGAGCTGCCTTTCAGCTGCAAAAGTGTGGTTCTGAGCACTTTTGTAGAATCCCCACTGAGACTAATGTCTGTAGGAATATTTGTTCCGTTTTAAATCTGTTATAATTTATACTATGCTTAAATGGTGTGAGAACATTGCAGGAAGGAAGGAAATCAACTTTATTGAGTTGAAGGAGCTTTCACATGGGCAATGGAATCCTGCCTCGGTCCTAGTAAATGGGGATTATTAATCCTGTAGGTGTAGAACAAAAAAGCAGAAACTCAGAGAGATTCACTTATTTGGCCATTATTCAGCCTGAGTCTGCCTGACTTCCTTGCCCTCTCTTCTGCTTTCAGATCCTATGGATACAAAGGGTAATTTAAAAACAGAAAGTCAAGTTCAATAATTATAAGTTAATCAAAGGCAACCACTCAGTTCAACTTCATTTTTTTAAGTCAGACATGCGCTTTTTAAAACAATTTTTCAACAATATAGAGGCATATGTAAAGTAGAAAATCGGAGTCCCACCTCTCAAGAAAAGTTCTACTGACAATAGAGTCTACCTGCTTAAGAGTTTTTGGTGTTCAGTGCTGGTCTAGGCTGGCAGTATTGTCCCCCAACAAAGTAAGTTAGGAACTGGACTTCTATGCGGATTATGTTTTCTTTCTGAAAAGGAGACTTACAAATACAGGGCCTAATTTTTTAGATATTCACATCAATTAGTACCACTTTACTGTACCTATATAATTAAGCATACAAGCACAATGCAGTTATAATAAAAATAGTAATCATAACGTCATCATGGAGAGTCATTGAAATGTACAGACATAATGCTGATGAGTATGGCTTCATATTGCTTTTAGCCTCCTTTGCTTTCCAAGCATTTACTGGGGATTCAGCTAATTCTAAGACATCAGTCTCAGCCAAAGAACTCTAGTTTATACATGCTCCAAGTATAGACAGGAAGGTGAAAGTTATACTAGCTTGTGTGGCCTTGAACCTGCCATTACCTCCCACTCATCAGAGAGTAACCCTCTGTGTGGCACTAAGCAAAGGAAAAATTTAAATTTAAACAACTATCAAGCCAGTTTGTGTTCTAATATTTATCTACTGTATCTTTAAAAATCAGTTTGGGAACTGAATTATCTGAATTCATTTTAACAGTTTATATGAGCATAGTAAACCAATGTCAGCATTTGGGATAAAATATGAGAATGTTAATTAGGTCACTTATACATTATAAAGTGTCATGCAAATGTCAGTTATCATGGTTAGAACCGTTCATTGTGCCATATTTCAGGCTTGAAAATTAACAACAGAATTACCTTTCTATCATGTTATCTAAACCAATATTTAATAAAGGAAAAGCACTTTCTCAATGTCTGCCAGAGAAGGCATTCTGGAATAAAACAGCTTTTTGTTACTTTCAAATAGATGGGATGGCATAAACTTTAACTCCTAGTGCTTTTACTTGCTAAAACCAGGAAACCTTGTTTCTATTAAGCCTAAGAATTATAAGCCACCCATGTCCTACAGGTCTTAAATTATTTCCTCATGAAATGCATTTGTTATAGAATAGAAAAAAGGGGGTTTCACGAAAAGGAAAAAATGATATAAGAAAATGCTCAGCCTCCTGCATTCGCCTTCCCTCTGATCAAACAGCTCCAGCAGCTTACCCTGCCTGTCCCATGCATAATCTATAAAGCAACAAGATATGATGTCTTTGTCACTCACCTTTACATTGTCTCACTGTACTGCAGTTTAGCCAGCATTCCCAGCCTCGAGTGCTTTCATATGTGTGTGTTTGACTGTGGTGTGTGGGCTTGCCCCATGGTTCCTGCTGCTGTATCCTGGTTCCTTATCAGCATGGGCCCTAGCAGGGCAGGGTGTGTTCACAGTGCAGTAAAGACTCTTTTGGCTCCTGGATTCCTTGACTGCCCTAGAAATGTGAGTGGAAGAGCCCCTTGGCTTGTCCTTCTCTGGGTAGGCTTTAATCCGTACACATATATTCTGAACCTATTTTGTCTGTGGACCACATCTTAGAGTCTGTTCTGTGGTATCTGTTCATTCAGTTGCGCCATGAAATTTTTTTTTACAAAAACTGAGAATACCAAAGAGTTGTACAAAATCTAAACAACAACAAAAAAGAGTGATGGCATTCATATGCTAAACACATTATCAGCGATTTTTAACACGTCTAGGCTGCGATATAGAAGCCAGTGCTATCCATTTAAACAGGTGACTGCTGTGAAAGCCTGCATAGCTGGACTCAGGAACCACATGACCTGGGTCCGAATCCTGGCTGCGACACTTGCTGCATGACTGTGCTCAGTTTCCCTGTATGCGGAATGAGATAATAAGATAATTTCTAAATAGTATATGATGTTAGATAATAAATGCTGTAAATATCCTGCCAGTCTGATTGCCTAACCTGAGGACTCCATTCTGAGCTGAAAAAGCATGTCTACTATTAGGACAAGGACACCTCTTACGGGATTCTGACTAGTGAGAACCCACCAGGTAGATTTCCTAGCCTTAGTGTGGGGTTTTGTGGGTATGTAGACATAGCATTACTGCTCTCCTGAGGTTGTCTTTTTTTTTCCTCTAAACAACAGGTGACCTGTCTCCAAAAGAGCATCAAGAGTTAAAGTCCTATGTTAATCACCTGTATGTCATTGACAGCCAGCAGGCCCTGTTCGAGCTCTCACACAGGATCGAGCCTCGGGTATGAGCCCCACCACCTCACCTCCCCTGTATCTGCAGCACTTTGAGCTACAGGAATGTCTATGCCAAGTACATTGCTTTCCTGTGAGAAAAGAAGTTGCTGAGTTTTATCAGCATAACCGAAGACATGCACAGGAAAGCCAGCCAAAGCGTGTTCAGGAAGTGATGTCAGCCACCAGAAAGCGGGAGAGGCCTCTCCATGCCACTCTTGGAAGAAGAAGGCAGAGGGAGAGTCAGAAGCATTCTTAAGATGGAGAAGGCTGCTTTTCATGATCACATTGTTGATCCAATCCAGTTTTTAAGATGAGATGTGCCAGCATCAAGACCAGACAACTTCTTGACATGCAATGACCAAATATTTCATTAAGAGTGTGCATGAAACAGGAAAGAGTTTTTACTTTGCCTAGTTTTAGATTACTGTCTGCTGGCTGTCAAAGAAGTCATTCTTTTGAACACCTGATGACAGAGACACCATCTCTAGATCTCCAGGGAGGAGAGGTTTCTATTGATACAACCTATGACATCACCAAAAGCCACTTGTGTCTAGGGAGTTAGTGAGGACTTCCAGCATCCATGCTCTGATGGGCAGATGAGCAGTGTCAAGGCATACATCACTTCGCACCACGATCAACTATCGACACATGCTTGCAGGTGAAATTGGTTTCTGTACAACTCATTTGCAGCTATAGGCAAGGTAGATGAAGTTGGTTTGCCAATAAGGAAAAATAGTAATCTTTAAGAAATTGCCTCATTGTTTAATTTCTGGGGATTTTCTTTATATTTGTAAGCAGGCTCTTATCCTTCATTGGACATAATATGATTTTGAAAAAGCACGGTGCCTGACACATTGTAGACACTCACTAACTGCTTACTGAGGTGACAGAGTCACAAAAGTCTGCATTCTTGTGCCTGATGATGCATTTCGCATACCTCATACAGGCTCCTTGCCCACACTATGGAATGATAGCAGCCAGTGCAGGGAGGTTGAGTGACATTTAATGAGGGAAGCACTTAGCACTCTCTAGGTTATTAGACAGTGGTGATTACCAATGTTTTGGCAAATGAACAATGCCCTGAAATAGCCAAATGTCTGATTTATGTGGGAGACTTAGAAGTCCTATAGTCCACCTACCAGCCAAAGCAGGGAGCCTTTCTATAATTTGCCTTTTTTTTCAAAATCTGAGTCTTCTAAAACCTTTTTTATTATTCCCATTTTTACCAGTGGGGGCTCCTGTAGCAAATAAGACTTCTTGATATTTTCAAGGACTGGTTAGAGGATTTCTTTCAACCTTGGTATGAACAAAACAGCCTATGGGTCAAAATAAAGAAATCCACCCCTGCCTGCTAGATACTTCTCACTTTGCTAAAATGCAAGGGCCTGGTCCATTCGTTTTCCAAACACAGGAGTCTTGGTGCACTTCTCACCCTGCCTGCCTGTTCATCTCTTTCATGCCCACACAGACCTGCTTCCTTTTGTCTCAACACCTCATTCATCCTCATTACTGAGGCATGTCCAATGCTTTTTGACATCTTTATAGCAGTGCTGTTCCTGGGCTCAGGAACCACACTGAGCTTGAGATGCTGCTGGAAGGAACCATGTGGAGAGAAGTTTTGGGAAGGCTTTCAGAGAGACTTAGTCTGGCCTAGCATGTCAACTCTAGTCCTGAACATTTACAGGGTGTTATAGAAGGGCATCCTCCAGAGCTGTCCCTTCAGAGAAATGCTGCCTGCTGCCGGTCATGGAATGAGGCCCATGGGAGGGCACCAGAGGCATGAGAACCAGGGAGAGCAGATTTCCCTCGTGGCTGGGTGGGGCAAACCCTCCGAAGCCCTCCTCGTGGCAGTTACTGACAACAGCATGGGCTTACAGCACAGGCATGTGTTCTCATCTTTCTCCTATGCTGCGGATTAAGGTTTGGCCTGTCTGATCATATAAGGCTGTCCTGACATTGTTTGTGTGTTTCACAATTTGGATTTTTATTTGCATTAGAACTACATTGCTCCTAGTAGAACATTACTGTTAGGGGACTAATTTTCCCTGGAGAACTATTTCAGCATTGTGCATGCTGCTTAGGCCCCAAGTCAGATATGTACATCGTGCCAGATCAAGCTGCATAAATATTGTGTTTAAATGCATTTTGTACAGTGACTTCAGAATATCTCACATGACATGGGTGGAAACTGGCTGGGGAGAAAATGATGCTTGCCCACCTCTTCCTCCAGCCATGGCTATGTGGTCCTTGGGGTAGCAGAGGGAGGATTTCAAGCAGTCGAGATGTGCTTTTCCATCCTTGTCTTCTGAATGTCTAAAATCTGTATATCTTTCTGAAGTTTAACAACTGTCTCCAGAGGTTTGCCAGGTAGCAGCTCTCAGAAGTTTCCAAGGCTTTGCAGAATCTTAGATCTGGAATTAAAGAATTCAAGCCAGAATTGTGAGTACCAGATTTTACTCAACAGAAAGCTCTTTCTTAGGAATCTGGGCTGCCCAACAGTGAATGGCCTCTGTGGAGCTTGAGTGCTCCTTGTTAATAGGATGGGCATGCTCTCTCTCTGGATAGTCACCAAGGCCTCTTCAGAGTAGGTTTTGTTCTGGCTGGAAGTGTGGACTAGAAGATGGCTAATGTCTTTGCCAGCTCTCGTTCGCATAAAATCTAGGCTCCCTCTGCAAATCTTAGGTCGTCTGCCATCTTCGCAGCAGGTGGTGCAGGGGCACTTCTAAGTGGGCTCTTTTGGTTACAGCACAACTCCCAGAGAGTCCTATGGGTCTTTGGGTTCGTCAGCGTTCCAGCAAACTAGCGCTGCTTAGAAGTTAGCACAAGACAGCAGGATGCAGGGTCCTGTAGGCAAAATCATAGCCTTGCCATTAAAAAAAATTTTTTTTACATACGCATTTGTAGGTGTTCCCTAGAGTGTGGTGTTTTGAATTTGCTCTTTGTCATCTGTATAATTGCCAAATGATTGTAGAGATATACATGACCTGCATTCACTTTTTTCTAGTTTATTTAATTAATGTTTAGAATAAATTCATTTCCTTAGACCAAGAACCACAGACAGGTAGTGTGGAGCAGACACCGAATTTAGAAGCATGTGGATAAGGTAAATGCTCACACTGCCTAGTCCACCAGGAGAGGATGCTACACGAATTTATACCCACCTCTGAGTGAGGAGAGACCATGGCATGAAAGAGAGAGTACCGGTGATAACTTCTTATCTCTGGAGCTGGGCTTCCACCGCTTCCCATATCCCAGGCCTGCAGGTCTGTTCTAGCCAGCACAGACACCACAGATCCAGAACCGAGTGCTCCTAAATGGCACAGCCAAGCCAGGCTTCTCGGAAACTGGGCAAAAAACATTAAAATGGGGCGTTCAGGTCTTCTGCAGTTGTCTAACAGAGGATTTCTTTTAAATGTTTCAAAAACATGTCCTTAAAATTTCAGCCTGCTTCTTAGCAAGTGGGCCAGTTTTGCTTAAAACTGGTGGTGGTGGGGGAAAGTTTTTAAAAATTGCCAAAAAGCTGATGAAAATGTACTACTGTATAAAGCAAAGCTGTATATAGTAAACATTTTTTAGCAGAGTAATATTTATTTGCATAGTCTATTTATCGTATTCGTATTACCCTGTTACTAAATACTGCAATGAAATCAGTGACCCGAAGCAAGAAATCTTGCCTTTTAATGTATCATTAACTAGGGCTGCCGTGATAGTGTCAGCTTGCATTAACAATTAGAAGATAGAGAGCCTGCCATCGGGGTGTCTACTAACTTCTCAGGGACTGCACTTGGTAGTTTTCCACTATTTAAAGAAATGGTAAATATGAAACATTTGTTGAGTTACCAGAATTGCCATTAACAGTGTTTTCGTTCCCATATTTCATGCTTTCTGCCTCTGTATGTACATATATACATATATATATATATGACTGTGCTGTGTATTTATCGAAGCTAGTAAGCAATAATTTATATGTAAAAATGGCCAAGCAATATAAGATTAAAACTTATATAGGTAACCCTTACCTTATCTTGTATTTTCAATTGTTTTTTTAAAACTGCTTTTCCAAATATAAGACTATGTTAAAGACACTATTCATGCCTCTTCGTTTCTTGCTTTCTTTGTGGCGCGCGTGGATTAAATGGCTCTGCTCTGGCAACATATGATGCTCAGGGGTTTGGAACTCAGAAGTCCTTTACTTGCTGAAAGAGCTACAAGTAGGCGAAGAGGTTCTCAGGCAGCCCAGAGAATCCTAAGTCACTTGTGCTGCTGTTGGGTTACTGCGGAACCTATACACCCTGTTGTGAAACTGGCATCAGTGTCCTCAGAGTCTGAGGTTTAGGGAATCCAGCAACCACTGGCATTGCCTCACCCCAATTGAGCAGGACCAGGAACTGTCCCTCACCAGCCCAGATATTGAATGCAGCTCCAAGCCCAACAGTGATAGCCAGGGCCAAGGATAGAGGTCCCGACAGCGGAAGAGCCGTGGGTGGATGGCACAGCACTGGGGTAATAAGAATGCTCTAGGCAGTGGGGTGATGGGCGGTTTATATACTAGCGAAGACTGTGTGACTGTGCAGCGTCTTTTCTCTGTATAAACAGGAAGTTTGTACATCTTGCCCATCGAGGTCAGGTTTGGCCTTTGGCATGCTTGGAACTCAGAAGTCATGTCAGTGACTTACAGGGGGATTATAAACCTCATCTTGTTGAACCCGGGAGTGGCCAAGCATCTTGCTCTGTCCAGTGAAAACTGGGGAGACATGTCTGTGGAAGCTTTATGAGGTAGCCTGTGCCTGCCATGTCTGCTCTGCTGAGAGACCTGCACTTCTCCAGATGAAGGCACCCCATCAGCCTGGGTCCTGGATCACAGGCAACATGGAGCAGAGCCCTGGCTTGTGAATGACACATAACTTGAGGGAGAAATCAGACATCATCACTAGAAGTCTCTGAGGTCTGGGAGTGGTTTCTTACTCAATGGGGAATGTAGCCTCAGCTGACTAATACAGTCCCACAGGACAGTCTTTCCTTGACAAATTGCCCTTTTCCTCACCTCGTGGATGAAGCCACCTGTTGTCACACATCCATGCAAAGGGCGTGCCTTTTTATGAGAAATGGGAATGAAGACTTGAAGACAATTTTCTTGGGGTTTTAATCACCAGGAAGTAGCACTTTTGTGAAACAAGGGGAAATGGGAAAACACAAGGATATTGTGTCTAAGGCAGCAACTGGAAGCAGAGAGAAGTCCTGATCCCTAAATCACTTCATCTGTAGGGGCTGACCCCCCAGGGTCCTCCTGGAACCTGGAGAACCCAGGAGATGAAGGGAGAATGGGAAGCCCAAGGCTCCAGCTTTGGAAGGGACTAGGAAAGAATGGGAAACGCCCATTGCTTAGGATGCAATAGGATAGTCTTCCATTTTGAGTGGGATAGCCGGTACTGGGAAGATGAACCAGGGCTGCCATGAACTCAGAAGCCTGTTCTTGTTAGCAAAACTCAAAATGAAACTTCTGGTCCTGGCCCTGGTGCACTAGCGACAGCATCCTACTCAAGGCAAGAGGCTGCATAAGAGATTTTTTGTCTGATGTCTTCCGAATACCCCACAAGCAACTTGTGTCTTTGCTCTTCATTCACTACTTTAAACAAATGAGATTCTTAAAGCTTTGGACTTGCTGATGTTCTTTACTGAAATACTCCTGTTACCGAAGGTAGCAGGAATTTCTCTTGCCTAAACAGAGCCACAGCAGTTCCCATTCCCAGCACCTAAGGAGCAGGGTGGACTTACTGGGCAGCAAGTGCCGCCCTGAGGACCGAGCTAGTGCAGGGCTCCTGGGGGCTGCGCTCAGATCCCTGATCCAGTCAGACAGAGCTGGGTTCAGTCGCGCATTTGTTTGTTTCTCTTGTGGTGAGTCAATGCCCAGGAGAAACTCAGCGTGTGTTGGCCCTACTGTGGGTCTAATCATGCATCCTTATCCTAAGGAGGGGAGTCTTCCAAGGGTTGGGAATTCAGACAGTACCCTAGGGTTAGCTTTGCGGGCATTTCTGCCACAGAGGCGTCACGCTCACCACAGCAGTCCCATAGAAAATTCTGCAGCCACCTTCTGAGTCCACTGCTCTCCCCCAAGCCTGGAATTAAGGAACTTCCAAATTCTCCTCACGTGACACTTGTGTGCCAGGGTAAACCAAGCCCCCTGTCTAGCATACATGTCACCATTATTTGCTGCTACAGCCACACCATGTAGAAGATCTCGACAGGCCTGGAAATTTTCCCCTAAAAGAACAAGCTCCCCAGTTGTGGATTCACCCCTTATCTCTGGTGGCTCCTGCATTCCCAGGTTTTCAACCTGAAGTGGGCAGGTAGAAATGCCAAGCTCTCCTAGTTGGACTTTTCCTGTCTCTGGAAGACCCTGAACAGCAGTCCCAGCCCCGGAGGCTGAGCTCACCTGAAATGCCACCATGGGAAGTGATACGCACCCTCCTCTCTGGAAGGCCCCTCTTGCTCACAGACATTTGGAAGTTCCCAAGTTGTGTGAAAGTTCCCAGCTTGAGTGAAAATCATCACTTCCTGAGAAAATCCCTCTACTGGTCACCTTGTTCTGGGGGTCCTGACCAAAACAGCAGCAACAAATGGCAAAGAGATTGACGTCTCAAAAGCAATTAAAGCAATTAGCCCACCTGGAAGCCTTGAGGCAGTGGCAAAAGTTGCCCAAATTCTTTTTCTTTTTCTTTTTTTTTTTGAGACAGGGTTTCACTCTGTCACTTAGGCTGAAGTGCAGTGATGTGACCACAGCTCATGACTCACTCCAAGCTCAACCTCCCCAGGCTCAGGTGATCTTTCCACCTCAGCCCCCTAAGTAGCTGGGACTACAGGTGTGTACCACCATGCCTGGCTGATTTTTGTATTTTTTTAGAAATGAGGTCTTGCCACGTTGCCTAGGCTGGTCGCAAACTCCTGTGCTCAAGCAATCCTCCCACCTAAGCCTCCCAAAGTGCTGGGTTTACAGGTGTTAGCCACCACACCTTGCCCTTCCTAAGTTCCACAGTAATAGGGCTGTGGCGTCTCAACTCTCAAGTCCCCTTCAAGGTGGTAAATCTTAAAGCCAGACTGATAAGGATGCATATATAACTGTGTGTAACTGTGTGTGTGTGTGGGTGGGTGTGTTGGCCTTAACTAGAGGAGCCCAGGCCACCAGAATTGCCTTTAGGACAATGAGTTCTTCCCTATCAGAGATGTACAAACAGACCTGAAATCAACCAGCAGAGATGATTACAAGGGCCCAGTAACCGCATGACAGCCGCATGGGGAGATTTTTGAGACTCTTTCAGCTCACAGTGGTTAGGGAAGCTGGCACAGACCTGTAGTGACCAGAACCAATTAGTTTTTTGGTGGGGTATTTTTTTTAAGTGCTTGAGTAATGTAGGAAATAAGAACTGTTCATGCTTCTTTGTATTCAATTGACCTGGGCTAGGCCTCAGAAGCTGGAAGGGAAAAGGACTTGGGAGGATGCCGGAAAGAAACACCTCACCCCTTCCCTGTCCTGTGCCCACTGCTGAGTCCACAGTCCTACCAGAGATGAATGCCTGCAGTAAACAAACACAAAAGCCTCTGGAATCAATGCATCAGGGCCTGCTTCCAAGCGCCAAGCTGGCTACTGCCCCCCTAATAGTAGGGACTGGGTCTGCCTGGCTCCTCTCCTGGCCTCCCGCCGTCCAGCCCCAACCTGCCTCATCTCCCAGCCTCCCTGCCAGGCCCCAGCTCTCAGGTCTGGCCTGTCCCTTCTCTGCTCACTCAACACAGTGTGCCCAGAACTCCTTCTATACCTACCAAACAAGGACTGGTGCACTCTGAAGCCCTCCTGGACAACCCATCTGACACCAACGCCCCCATCTCTTATCTGAATCCCTGCAGCAGGTTGCACCTGCTCCTCTCTTTCAGGAACCGCCTTCCATTATCAAGAGCTAAGAGAACTGACAGAAGTTTCTGCCCTGCTCTTGGCTGTTGTTTCTGCATCTCATAAAATGTTCCCTACCTCACAAGATTGTACAAAAAGTAAAATGAGAAAGTGCATATAAAGTGCTAAATACAATGCCTGGTACATAGTTCACACCTGATTAATGATACTGTGTGTGTGTGTGTGTGTGTGTGTGTGTGTGTGTGTGTGTGTAAAGACAAGGTCTCACTCTGTCACCCAGAGTGGAGTTCAGCAGTGTGATTGTAGCTCACGGCTGCCTTGAACTCATGGACTCAAGGGATCCTCTTGCTTCAGCCTCCTGAGTAGCTAGGACTACAGGTGAGAACCACCACACTGGGTATATATATATATTAGAGATGAAGTCTCATTGTGTTTTTCAGGCTCATCTCAAACTCTTGGGCTCAAGCAATCCTCCAGCCTTAGCCTCCTAAAGTGCTGGGATCACAGGCATGAGCTACCATGCCTGGCCTGTTATTATTATTAATACAGGATGCATGCCGGAAGATGTGTACCCACATTTTTCCTCAGTCATCGACTATACATGGCTGTGGGTAAGTCATTTGACTTCTCTGATCCTCACTCCCCTTCTTGTCAAACAAGATAATAGAGCATCTCTATCACAGGGCAGTTGTGAGAATGAAATGGACAATGCACGTATGAGTTCTTTGTTCTCGCTAACGTGCAATACGAATATGAGAGATTTCCTTTTGGAATCCCCTCATGGCTTGCACGATTCCAGGATGAAGCAGCGGCTCCCTGAGTATCGGCTGATTTATCTGAATAAAGATGTCTGGCTGTAGCTCGCCAAGTTGGGATGATATTCCTGTTAGTGTTTGTATTATTGCTAACACAGCAAGCAACAATGCTGACTAGACCTTGGGCCACAACTTCTCTGAGGACTGGGCAAAGCGCTCTTGCTAGGTGCCACCCCATTCCTTTCCCTGCTGCCCCTCTGAGGAGACTCCAGGCCAGGAACCCCTGAACAGCAGCCCCCCTTCCAAGCCTTGGGCTGCCGGGTTGCCACACGAAAGTGTCATCATTTCTAACAAGGGCCTGAGAAGAACAGGCTGCTCACTGTGCTCCATGGTGTGCTCTGTGCTTGGGGGAAGTTTTCTCTGGTTTCATTTAGAACTCAGTCTGCAAGCTAAAGGGCAGAACCTGCACTCTGAGCCCTGGGTTGAGATGAAGTCCCCTTTGTAAGTGAAAAATCAGGAGAGGCCCAAAAAAGGCATGGTTCACCCTGGGCCCTATATTATGCTTGCATGGTGTTTTTCTTCCTGAAATCAATCAATAGCTGACTTCCCCTCCACCTCTCTCTACATGCTAGTATTAGCTCACTAACATTAGTCTGTATCAGCCCTCATCAGCTCCATCTTCTGCCCTAGGTACTGGTCATCTACTGAATGTCAGGTACTATTCTAGGTGATGGGGAAACAACTATGAACAAAGACCCCTTCTTCATGGAGCTTTGATCCAAGGGAAAAGGTGGACCATAAACAAAACAGGTAAGTAACACGTAGCAGCACATTCGATGGTAATAAGGTTCTCAAGAGCAAAAAGCTAAGGCTTGGAAAGGAGTTAGGGAATGTTAGGCAGGCTTCATGGGATTTGAAGTAGGGTAACCAGGGAAGGTCTTTGTTATGAGCTGAACTGTGTCCTCCTAGAATTTAATATTTAAAGTCCCAATCCCTAATACCTCAGAATATGAACTTTTTTGAGATAGGGTCTTTGCAGAGGTAATTATCTGAAAAAGAGATTTTAGGGTGGACCTGAATCCAGTGTGACTGGTGTTCTCCTAACAGGGAACTGTGGAGACAGACCCAGGCAGGGAGGACACCCATGTGAATATGTAGCCATCTACTTGCGCTGGGGGCGGCTGTGGAGAGAAGTACCTGGAGCCGACGTTTCCTTCACAGCCCTCAAAAGCAACAGACCCTGCCAGCATCTTGATCTCAGACTTCCCACCTCCAGACTGCAAAGCAATACATTTCTGTTGTCTGTGCCACTCAGCTTGTGGCATTTCGCTGCAGCAGCCCTGAGAAACTCATGTAACTTTGCTGGGAAGACCTGAAGGATGTGAGGGAACCACCCGCACAAAACCCTGGGGAAAAAGCATTCTGGACAGAGGGAACATCAAGTTCAGAGGTGCCGAGGGTGCCCCTTGGAGTTCAGGAACCATTGAGGATCCTGGTGTGGCTGGAGTCAGTCAGGAAATGAGGAGAAGTGAAGGAGCCCAGAGATAACGAGGGCCAGATCATGTGGAGCCTTGACGTTTACCTTAAGTCAGATGAGAAACCACTGGAAGATTTTAAGCAGAGAAGGACATGATCACTCTGGCTAATGAATTTCAGACCAAATACAGGCAAAGGCGGAAGTAGAGAAATCGGAGAACTTATTGCAATAATGCAAGCAAATACAATGGTGACTTCCACCAGCTGGTGGCATGGGGCGATGTGACATTAGAGTATGGAATGTTTAGGAAGATAGATCTGATAGTGTTTGCTGATAAGTTAGATATGGAGAAACAGAACAGTAAGCGTTGACCACAAGATTTTTGGTTTGTCCAACTGAAACACTGGAATTTCAACTAATTGGAATGAGAAAGACGTTGGAGGTGGCAGGTTTGAAGGAGAATATCAGGAACTCAATTCAGGACATATTTGGTTTGCAATGTCCGTGAGACTTGGATCGGAACCAAACAGTCCCTTTGTACCAAGTCTGTACAAAGTCTGCCTCATCACAGCTGGGATTTCACCAGAGTCAAAGCCTTCTATGAGCTGGGGTGTTGTGCTGGATGAATACTTGCTAAATAATGACGCTTCAGACCTCCAGCTCCAAGCCCCAGGCATTCTCAGCACGGCCATGTGGAGCAACTTCGGCACACAGAACCTCTTCAAGCCCAGCCAAATAGACAGCACCCCCTTGGGCAGCAAACCATCTCAGGGGCAGCCACCTCACGGGGTCTCGACACTCTTCCTCTAGCAACAGTGGTTTCAACTTTGACTTCGCGGTTTTGTTAATGCTGCCTGCTCATTCGGAATTTCCTTCCCAGAAGAAATGTAGGAATATGATTCTGTCATTAGAGATTCCGGAGTCTTCAGTTAGCCAAGCTGAAATAAAATCTGTCTAAAAGACATGCAATAAAAGGCCTTTGAAACAAGCTTCAAGGTGGTCCCAGACATTCGATTCCAATTTCACATTGCACAGCCAGCAACAAACTTACACCTCAGTGGGAAAGAACTTTCCAGACAATCCCTTATTTTTTTATTTATTTATTTATTTTTTTGAGACGGAGTTTCGCTCTTGTTACCCAGGCTGGAGTGCAATGGCGCGATCTCGGCTCACCGCAATCTCCGCCTCCTGGGTTCAGGCAATTCTCCTGCCTCAGCCTCCCGAGTAGCTGGGATTACAGGCACGCACCACCGTGCCCAGCTAATTTTTTTGTAATTTTAGTAGAGACGGGGTTTCACCATGTTGACCAAGATGGTCTCGATCTGTTGACCTCGTGATCCACCCGCCTCGGCCTCCCAAAGTGCTGGGATTACAGGCGTGAGCCACCGCGCCCGGCCACAATCCCTTATTTTTATATGTTACTCTTTTATCATCAAAAACTGACCTGGATCTCCTCTCTCCTCCTCATTTAAGTAACTCTTCTTCCTGCCCCAGGAATTTTTATGTACAAAGTGCTCAGCCTGGTGCACAATGCACTTAGTAAGTTCGCTGCTTATTAAGTATTTGTTGACTGAGGTGCTTGCTGCTGGCCTGACCAAAATGTGAGACGTTAGCGACATCTGCTGGGAATATGGTGATGCTGTACAGAGTTTAAGTCAGAAACGCCTGTTCTTGAAGGGCTGGTTTCAATCACATGCCACAATGGGGCGCTATTGCAAGACATGGCTTTGCAGCTCTGTCTTACAAGGACATGGTCCAGTACATTATTGTTCTCCTACAATAGAATGCAGCCTTGTTTTTTTAAAATACAGAAATCAAGACGATGGAAAAGGAGCCGAACCGGGAAAGTTGAGGTTTGCACAGGTCTGTTGACTCCTAAGGAAATGAAGAGAGTGCTGGCAGGGAAAGGATGGAGAGGCAGGTCTCCAGTCTTCCTCCACTCCCACCCCTGGCCCTCAGGAGACGGTGCAGGTGCCCAAATGCGGCTGCCCAGCCACTGTCCTTCTCCAGCCTCACCTCCGGCTTCTGCTGCCTGTCCCTGCTCCACACCCCACACCTTCGCTCCACTCTAGCACAGTAAAATATCCAGGTACTCGCCTCCAGGTCTTTGAGCTAATTTGTTCAACAGCCAAGCACCAAGCGGGAACTTGGAGGCAGTAGGAGTCGCTGTGCTAAACACGGGTCTACATTCCAGAGCTAGTTCAGGAAGTGTGGTTCCAGAACGGGTGGAGCTTCTGGAGCAGTGGATGTGGGCTCTCAGACCTGGATCTCCTCTCTCCTCCTCACGTAACTAACTATTCTTCATGCCCCAGGTCTCAGCACTCCCAGGAAACCTGCACTGGCCCCTCGAGCCTACACCGGAATCCCGCCCCCCACAAAAACCAAGCACCCTCTTAACACTTGAGTTTTCCCCTCTCCAACTGAGTCAGAGCCTATGGACTAGTTGGCCTCCTCCCCACCTCCCAATACACTAGATGTCCCCTCAAGTACAGGCTGCCTTCTTTACCATTTATTTATCAGTGTTCATCGCAAAACCAGAACAAGGGAGGTACCTCAGTGGTGCTGGAAGAGCAATGGTAACCCAGGAAAGATGCATTTACACCCAGAGGTGCGACGGTGAGTGGCAGGAGACTCAGCAGCATTGTCACATCACAGAGCAAACCCTGCCTGCTGGGCCTCTGGGCCCTGGAAGGTAGAGATCACTGATGACCTGCTTGATTAAGTGTGGAGCCCATGGAGCTGGCTGGGGTGTCAGGGAGGTCCCTTCAGATGCCTCCCAGGGTTCGGGGGTCTGCCTGTCCCAGGAACTGGCAGCAATTCCATCACATTCCTGAGCACACATTGCTAAGATGAGTCCACGTTCACGTTCCCAGAACAGGTTCCAGGTGAACCATGCCAGAGGTCTGTGCCAGCTACGTTTGGTCTAGGAGGCCTGGGACCTCCATCAGCCCATTCTTCCTTGAGGCTCAGCAACAGTGTGGGACATTAGCCGAGCTGTGCTCAGAAGCAACACTCACTGATTAGGGCTGCTGAGAATACCATCCTCTGCTCACCTGTCAAGTAATCAAACCTCTTCACTGTCACCCTGACCATCCCTTCAGGGCTGATCACTTTGGCTGCTCACAGAACCCATGAGGACTGAGAATTTCCCAGATTCTCACAACTGAGCAGCCCTACTTCCCCAGCTCTTCATAAGCATCTGGAACGTGCCCAGGTGTGCCCGGTGTGGCCTCCATGGTCTGCCAGAGGAGTGGGCAGGGAGAGCACAAAGACTGAATCAGACAAAGACTAAGCTTTGTTTCCACCTCTTCTCCATCCTTCTTTTCCATATAAGAGTCTCAAAGCCAGATCCAGAAGGAAAAGTCAGCAGCATTTCACCATTCAGTTCCTTTTCTTGGCCCCAGTGTGTGCCCTGGGGCCCTTTTGTCCTTTGGGCTGGGTGGAGTGCGTGGCTACACTCTGCTGAAAAGGTCAGGGTCAAGATTCTGGGAGCGGCCCGTGGCACTAGAGGAACCCATGTTTTCCATTGTGCATTAAAATACCCATTTGCCTGCGGCTGAGCTTCCCCTCCGAATCAAATAGGTCAATAAGGACCAAGGACAAAGCACAAATAGGGCCTGGAAGCCAAGAGATGTCGATAAAAATGGAGATAAATGGGCATTTCAGAGCGGGCAGGCAGTGGGTGTGGGGCATTGTCCCTTCTCTGGCCGGCAGTGCCTGGCCACTTTGTCTCCAAACAGTGCTTCCATTTTGGAGATGCCAGATTGGTTTGGACCCAAAGCTTGACTGCTGTGGGGTGGGCTGAGGTGGGAGTGGGGAGGATTCACACAGAAAAAAAAGCATCCTCCTGGGTGATATATGTGTCAGTTCCTGCATTTCTTGCTCCCGTACAAAGCCCTCCTAATGTGCAAATCACCCCCTTTTGACCATGTTATTCTTCTTTTCCCTTAAGAAAATACGTTCCCAATCTTAGGGGTTTTTAGCAGTGCAAATGCTGGCATTTCAGAGCTGCTTTAGTGTCTTCAGCTAGAAGTTTTAAGAGCCCAGTCTTCGCTCATGATTTCCTCTGCCCCTTGGTTCATTTCATGAAGAGCTCCAATTGAAAGATCCCTGGAGCAGGAGTCAGGAAACATGGGTTCTGCTCCTGACCTACCATCTCTCTGCCACTGTGACCTTGGGCAAGCCATCATCTCTGAGTCGGACTTTCTAACATTCTGTGACTATGTAGAATCACAGGGTGGGAGGGGGCAGGGCTTAGTTAGTTCACCGGCTCACCATGGAATAATTGATTACGTATTGGTGACCTCATTCATGCATCCATCAAATATGCCAGGGATCGTGGCAGGCATGAAGATACAAACTGAAATAAGACCAGTCCCTGCCCATGAACAGGCAGCATGACATGATGGACAGAGCACGGATTTTCTGAGGACACAGCCAGGTCCCACCCCTAATTAGTTTTGTGAGCTCAGATACGTTTTTATAACCTCTCTGAGCCTTGGCTTTCTCATGTGCATCATGGGATTATTTTGTGGGTTGACCACCCATCCTGGTTTGCCTGAGGATGAAGGGTTTCCTGGGACACAGACCTTCCGGTACTAAAACCTGGAAAGTCTCAGGCATATCAGGGTATCGGTCACTTAGAGGACAGATGAACTGAAATGGACGAGCACCGTGCCCTACATCTAATAGCTGGTCTATAGACGTAATTACACACAAACATGCCCCTCACAACATAGTAAAGGAAAAATAATATGAAACAAATAGGTGAGCGCAAAAGTAATTGTGGTTTTGGCATTGTTGGAATTTGCCATTTGATACTGGAGTACATTTTTTTGAGATGGACTCTCCCTCTGTTACCCACACTGGAGTACAGTGGCATGGTCTTGGCTCACTGCAACCTCCGCCTCCTGGGTTTAATCAATTATCCTGCCTCCGGCTCCCCGAGTAGTTAGGCCAATAGGCACATGCCACCACACTCAGCTAAGTTTTTTTGTATTTTCAGTAGACACGAGGTTTCACCATGTTGGCCAGGCTGGTCTCGGACTCTTGACCTTAGGTGATCTTCCTGCCTCAGCCTTCCAAAGTGGTGGAATCACAGGTGTGAGCCACCACACCCGGCCACATTCTTAAATAAATGTGTTTATGTTATACATCATTTTAATGGGCATTGCTCGCTTAACACTTGTTTGCTAATGACTTATTACTTCCTGTTTATTTTAGGTGTATTTTAGACTGTAGAAATGATCGTAGACATAAAGCAAATTCGAGCAATTCTCTTATTCGAGTTCAAAACAGGTTGTAAAATAGCAGAGATAACTTGTAACATCAATAATGCATTTGGCCCAGGAACTGCTAACGAAGGTACAGTGCGGTGGCAGTTCAAGGAGGTGACAGCCTTGACGATGAGGAGCACAGTGGCCGCCATCAGAGGTTGACAGCAACCAATTGAGAGCCATCATCCAAGCTGATCCTCTTACAACTACACAAGAAGTTGCCAGAGAACTCAACGTTGACCATTCTGTGGCATTTGAAGCGAATTGGAAAGGTGACAAAGCCCGATAAGTGGGTGCCTCATGAGGTAATGAGAAATCAAGAAAAGCATCATTTTGAAGTGTTTTCTCTTATTCTATGCAACAGCGAGCCATTTCTCAATCGGACTGTCACATGCGGCAAAAAGTGGCTTTTATATGACAATTGGTGATGACCGGCTCAGTGACTGGACCGAGGAGAAACTTCAAAGCACTTCCCAAAGCCAAACCTGCTCCAGAAAATACAAAAGGTCATGGTCATCCTTTGGTGATCTGCTGCTGGGCTGATTCACGATAGCTTTCTGAACTCCAGCGAAGCCAATACATTTGAGAAGTACACTCAGCAGATGGATGAGACGCACCGAAAACCGCGACGCCTGCAGCCGGCACTGGCAACACAAAAGGCCAAATTCTTTTTCATGACAACCACACATTGCACAACCAGCACTTCCAAAGTTGAACAGATTGGGCTTACAAAGGTTTGCCTCATCTGCCACATTCACCAACTGCCTCATCTGACCTCTCACCAACTGACGACCACTTCTTCAGGCATCTTGACAACTTTTGGCAGGGAAAATGCTTCCCCATCCAGCAGAATGCAGAAAATGCTTTCCAAGGGTTTGTCGAATCCTGAAGCATGGATTTTTACAGTAGAGGAATAAACAAACTTATTACTTCTTGGCAAAAATATGTTGATTGCAATGGATCTTATTTTGATTAATAAAGATGTGTCTGAGTCTAGTTCTTATGATGTAAAATTCACGGTCTAAAACCGCAATGGCTTTTGCACCATCCTGCGCGGAAGGCAGCTAAGGCAACACACAGGAGAATGGAACTCTGAGAGGATCCCAGGGAGCTGGATGGTGAAGGAGGAGTTGGAGTTGATCAGATGAGGAGCGATGACTGGGGAGGTGCATTCTGTGTATGGGACATCCGTAAATGCATGAAAGTTTAAGAGCTTACAGCCTGAGGTGTCCTATGTGGCTAGAACTAAACAGGTAGGATCCCAAAGGTAAATCGGATTCATATCAGAAAGGCCTATTGTAATTCTAATGAATTTGGACATGCTCTTTAAGGTCTCCAAACACTTTTGATTATGCATCCTTTTAGTGAAGAAAAACCCATATCTTTTCCAATAAAATGCATGTCATATTTATGAATAATGTTCTGTACTGTGTAAATAAATAAAGCATAGACAAAATACAAGTGTTTAAAGGATCAGACTAAAGGTAAATACAAGAGTTCTGTTTTTCTTCTACGCTCCCATGAATTCCTTTGCCTGCTTCCTCGAGGACACACATCCTACCTCAGAAATAGGCACTTTAGGCTGTGAAGAGTTACGGAAAGTTTTAAAGCAAACAACTGACACGAGCAGATTTGATTTTTAGAAGATCATTCTGGATATATGTAGGAGACAAGGCTGGAAACAAAAGGCCCCCAAAAAAGCTATTGTGAAAGTCCAGGAGGAAGGTACCAGTGGATGTACAGAGAAGGTGACAGGCTGGACAGACATTTAGGAAGTAGAATCGAAAGGACCTGTGAGGCCGGGTGCAGTGGCTCACGCCTGTAATCCCAGCACTTTGGGAGGTCAGAATGGGCAGATTGCTTGAGCTCAGGAGTTGGAGATGAGCCTGGGCAACATGGCAAAACTACACCTTCACAAAAGCAAAAACAAAAAACAGGCCGGGAGCAGTGGTTCACACCTGTAATCCCAGCACCTTGGAAGGCTGAGGCGGGCAGATCACTGGAGGTCAGGAGTTTGAGACCAGGCTGGCTGGCCAACATGCTGAAACCCTGTCTCTACTAAAAAAAAAAATTAAAAAAAAAAAGACAAAAAAAAACCAAAACCCAAAACAGCAACAAAAAATAAACTGAGTGTGGTAGTGTATGCCTGTAGTCCCAGCTGCTTGGGAGACTGAGTTGAGAGGATCAACTGAGCCTGGGAGGCAAAGGTTGCAATGAGCTGAGATCATGCCACTGCACTCAAGCAACAGAGAGAAACTCTGTCTCAAAACAAAACGAAACAAAAGGACACGTGACTGAGAATAGACCTATTGAGTTAAATAAATACATGAATGCATGCAGTTGAAAGATGTCCACAAAGAGAGACATGCCAGGACCTGACATTAAATTCACTGACACTTTTGATCCACATTTCACAAATGATACAGAAAAACCACCAGGCCAGGTCCCCATTATGATTTTCCTGGGCCCTAAGCACTTTGGCTTCCTGAGCCCCTTCCTCCATACACTCGCGCGCGCGCCTCCGCGCGCACACACGCTTTTTTAAAAGTATGTGTATGAAAGCATATTTAATGATTGCATTAGTAAAAATCCAGGAGTATTATATTCATTTTTTTTTATTTTAAAAGAAATGAAAACACTTTTGTGGGTCCCCAAGAGTATCATGCCCTCGAGTTCTGAAGGACACAGCAGGCGCTGGAAGCAACGCAGGTTCTTTCTTTCTTGAGCATGGAGCGCCATCTGGTGGTCCTCATGCTCGCAAGGGTGCCCAGCCACTTCCGCTCTGCTGAAAAAGGTTAGTCTACAAAACTTCTATTCAGAGACTCCAGACGAAGCGCAACCGCTATGATGACTGCTTGACTCAGATTCAAATTGCCCAACACTGGGCTTTGAGGCTGTCTGATTGGCAGGAGCTAAAGTGAGACTTTAAGAAGACAACGAGAGGCCAATGATGACCACAAATCAGCTGAGGAACGCCAGCAGTCCAAGCTTTTCATCAGACTGTTAGTGCAGTACTTTTCCACATTTCTGTGCTTGAGGCAACATATTAAAGACAGTGTAAGATGAAGACAAGATTAAGAAAGCATGTTTTAAAATACTAAAAAAAATCACAGCTCGTCAACATTCACTCATCATTTCCTGCTCTCGTCTTACCTGTACTTCCTTCTGCATCTACAGATGCCACCAACGCAGGTCCATCCTCCGAGCAGCTGGAGGCTTGCCCGTGTGTCCTGTAGCACAGAATGCGGGGTGTGCAAGCCTCTGCCACTGGGGTAATGTTCTCTGTGTCCCAAAACACTGGGATTCAGGGGCTCTTCTTTTGAAGTCGTTAATTTATAAAGGGTGCTTAATAATCATTGCTGCCATACATATTGTTATGTATGAATTGTGTTCTCCAAAATCCATATGTGGAAGTCCTAACCCACAGCACCTCAGAATGCCATCTTACTTGGAAATAGGGCCATTGCAGATGTAATAAGTGAAGTAAAGGCGAGGTCATCCTGGAGCTGAGTAGGGTTCCTAGTCCAGTGTGACTGGTGTCCTCTTAAGAAGGGAAAATTCAAAGAGAGACGCATAGAGGGATAATGCTGTGAAGACACAGGGAGAAGACCACCGTCCACAGACCATGGAGAGAGGCCCAGAGCAGACCCTTCACTCAGAGCTCTCAGAAGGAACCAGGCCTCTGATACCTGCATCTCAGGCTTTTAGCCTCCAGAGTTGCAAGACGATATGATCTGTTGTATGAGCCACCTACTTCGTGGTGGTTTGTGACATCAGCCTTGGAAAACTAACAGATTTTTGGTGGTTTGCTGGCAATCTTTGGAGCTCCTTGGCATGAAGAAGCATCAGCCTGTGGATGCTGCAGTGGGTCCACTTTCAGTTCAGAAACCCCCGGAAGACTGCTTTCGAGGAGAGCCTGAGGAATACACCTTTCACCAAGTGATGAAGAATGCACCGGTGTTGGGGCCATCCTGCATAGTGAAAGGATAATGATAAAATATAACATTACGAAACTGAATTCACAAACAACAGTGAGGCCAACAGGTGCCCCAAACAATGAGAAAGGTGGTTATGGTCAATCGTCACAAAAGCTAGGTGGGTACTAACACAGTGACAGCAGAGTCTGAACATTAGTGGAGATGAGTGACAAGACACAGGAACCCTAGGGACAGAATGAATGGACAGTATCAAAGGCACTGACCAACATGTACAACCAAACAAAATCAAAGATGGCTAAGGGCAGTCGTTTCAGTGAAAAGGTCCTCATCCTCTACCCAGTTGCTAGACCGGAACACATTTTCAAACTCGGTGACATAGGGCTGAGTTCCCAGGATAAAGACCCTCTGACAACAAGTCAAGCACACATGATAATGATTCCACAGTCTTTCCTCAAAGAGGTTTACTGCCATTCACACAGGTAAGCACACACTGGGGGCAGGGGAAAACCCAAACATGGCAAGGACTGTTAGATGCAGGGTCCAAGTTGGCACTGAGGGGCAAAGACCCAGAGCTTCATCCTGAGCCCCAGTTAGAGATGGGATATGGGGACACGTAACCAATGGAGTTCTGGCCCAGGGCTGGCTCACAGTAGATCCACTGAGTCTGTGGACCCACCAGGTAGTCATTTTTCTCATTGTTGAATATGTGATTGGCATCACCATCCCTTTCTTTTTTTAACTTTAAGTTCCAGATACAAGTGCAGAATATGTAGGTATGTTATGTAGGTATACATGTGCCATGGTGGTTTGATGTACCTATCAACCCATTGTCTAGGATTTTTTTTTTTTTTTTTTGAGACAGAGTCCCACTCTATCGGCCAGGCTGGAGTGCAATGATGCAGTCTCGGCTCACTGCAAACTCCACCTTCCAGGTTCAAACTATTCTCCTGCCTCAGTCTCCCAAGGAGCTAGGATTACAGAAACCTGCCACCATGCCTGGCTAAATTTTGTTTTGTATTTTTAGTAGAGGTGGGGTTTTGCCATGTTGGTTAGGCTGGTCTCAAACTCCTGACCTTGTGATCTGCTCACCTCGGCCTCCCAAAGTGTTGGGATTACAGGTGTGAGCCACCACGCCCAGCCCTATCATCTAGGTTTTAAGCGCTGTGTACATTAGCTATTTGTCTTAATGCTCTCCCTCCTCTCACCTCCCACCCCCTGACTAGCCCCAGTGTGTGTTGTTCCCCTCCCTGTGCCCATGCGTTATCATTGTTCAACTCCCACTTATGAGTGAGAACATGTGGTGTTTGGTTTTCTGTTCCTGTGTTAGTCTGCTGAGGATGATGGCTTCCAGCTTCATCCATGTCCCTGCAAAGGACATGATCTCATTCCTTTCTATGGCTGCACAGTGGAATCACCATTCTTAATAATGAGCACAAGCCCCACGTTGGTGCTTTGACCTCTGTGATAAGAGTTGTTGCACTGAGGAAAACCAATGGAAACATCTAAAACTATAGCCCACCCTGGCCAAGACAGCAAATCAAAGATAATTTTATATCCTGGGGGAAATAGTAGAAATTATTGCCACTCTTTAAATTGTGGAAGGTGTAGTTCTGGTCCCTACAACAAACAAATCCTAAAGATAACGGCGGGATGCCACAAACTCAACCAAATAGTGGCCCCAGTTGCAGGGACTGGACCAGATATGGCACCTTTGCTAGGAAGACTCAGGTCCACCACATCAGAGAACGTTAAAGGCCCATTGGTCTGTGATTTCTACAACTTCCTCTCCAAAATGAAGAATGAATTATTGCATGTTGAGCCTCTGATTACTAGAAAGAACCCTGATTGGACCCTTGGAGTTCTGGAGACAACAGCTTCCATAGCTATGGTTACCGCTCCAAACCATGTCTTGGAGAAGACAAACAGCTGCCAGCTTGGGAGGTTCAAAGCAGGAAGGAACTCTGCAGAGCTCCAGCTGCTGCGGTGCAAACAGCTCTATTGTTGGGACTGCAGCACCCACCAGAACCTATGGTTTCTATGGTGGGAAAAGATGCTGTGCAGTGTGAATGGTGAGCTCCATTGGGAGAACCAAATGTAGATCCCCATGGTTCTGGAGTATGGCCATGACATTTTCAGCAGAGAACTAAATGCTCTTTACTGGTAAATAGCTCCTGGTGTGCTATTGAAACTTGGTTGAGAAGGGGCACATGGGATGCCCTGTTATATGGCCAGAGCAGGCCCTCATGAGCTGGATTCTGGCCAACCCACCAAGCACAATGTAGGGTGACACCAGCAGGATCCATCCGAAGGTGAAAGGAGACAACCAGGCAATGGTGCGTGAGCAGGTTGAGTGCCCAAACAAGCCGAATGAGCGGGGAGCCCGACTCTCACATCCCCCAGCACTGCACCTCACTATCTCTCCCTCTGACCAGCTGGCAGAAGAGGAAGACATTCAAGCTGATTTTACAGATGGGCCAGGTCGGCATGTGAGAGCAAGCTGAAAACGGACAGCAGCAGCCTCACAGCCCCGTTCACGCGTGGCCTTGAAGGACAGTGGCAGTGAAGAATCCTCCTTGTGGGAGCGCTTGAATAAGTGCACTTGGTTTTCCACTTTACGTGGAAAGAAGACAGGCCCACAGTAGGAGTGTGGTTGCATTCGTGGCAACGACAAATGGTTGGCTGGTCAGGGGCCTGGAAGGAGAAAGGCTGGAAATGGAGACACAAGATAGTAGAAGGATAAGGGTGGACACGTGGAGCTTGGCACAAACTGTGACCATCTTTCTATTACACATTCACACCCGGCAGAGAGGAGTCGCCCAAGAAGAGGCTGATAGAGAAAATGACAGCCAGTTGGTGTTAGCCAGCCTCTGTCTTGGCATCCCGGGGCAGGTGCTGCGGGTTCGGGAATGGAGTTGTTGTGGCATACAGAGGCTGGGCATGAGCCCAACAGGGTGCCCTCCCCCACCCAGGCTGAACCCTGCTACCTCCAAACACCCAGGCCCAGATGAGAAACCAGTGCTCAGTCCCGAACATGGCACCACCCCTTGAGGAGACCAACCAGCATGTGGCGGCAAGTTACATTAAACTCTTAGCACCCTGTGGAGGGCAGAGATTCATTCTGACAGAACACACATATTCCAGGCATGGATTTGTGTACCCACGGGGCCTCAGCCAGCATTATTATCAGACCGCATTGCAGCAAAGGAGGTGCGCACAGTATCAGAAGATCCACGTGTCATAGCGGAAACCACACCACTCCTCAGCTGCCCGCTGACAAAGCAATGGAATGGCTTTCAAAACCTCTGCTGAAGTTCCAGCTCAGAGGCAACACCATGTGAAGATGGGGTGCCTTCCTCCAGGGCCCAGGGCACATTCTAAGCAAAGGCATTTGTGTGGTGCTGCATTCCCCTTAGGTGGAATACGTGGGCCTGGGACCCAAGGGCCAGAAGCAGTGGCCCCTGTTACCCCCATCCCATCCCATTACCCACATGGGGAATTTATGCCCTTATCTGGGTTCTGTGGTTTTAAAGACCAATGAGATGACTCCCTCCCACTCATCTCCCATCTGTAAAGAGAGTAATCTTTATGCAGTTCAAATGTAGCCACGACCACCCTGCCACAGACTGGGGAAGAAAAATGTAGCCAGGACCACTCTCAGAGTGAGGAAGAAAGCCCAAGCCCACCCTGGGATCTTTGCTAATTCCCAGGGCACCTGCGGTCTCATGCTCAACCCCTCTAGTTCCAGTTAAGTAGTTTCTGGCTCTGGTTAAATAGTTTCACCTGAGGGGCAGTGTTAAGAAGATGAGAAGGCTCTGGGTGTATTTAAGAAAGGCTAACTTTCCCCTTCCCCTGTCAGAAGTCCCGGGGTTTTTTTTCTAATCTTATTTGTGAGAACCTCGTTTGGCTCCTAGAGGAAACACTCACGGGAAGTGTAGGAGGCTACCTGGAGCTTTAACTTTCAAAATTGTTCCCAGCAGCAGTTTGTCAATTACACATGAACTTTTCCTGGGTCTCCCGGATGTTTCTGCTTCTGAGCCTCTCTTCAAGTAAGTTGAGATTCTCTGTATCTATCTGTTTGTCTCTCTAATGTTGGAGGGCAGCAGCTTGTGCTGTTGCCTCAATCCTGTGGTAGACCTCGATTTTCAGTTCGTTTAGCTTTTTCTCTTACTACAGGGATGGAAGAGAGAACTTCCAAGCTTCTTTATATGTCAAACGGGAACTGAAAGTTTACTAATAGAAGTTTTAAATGTTCCCTACAGTTTATTTTATGGGAAGTAGCGTCGTTGTGGAGAAGTGCTTTGGAGACCTGGATTGTTGTGGTGTTACCTGCCCCACCTCTCCTGACTAGATCTTGTAGAGCCCTGCTGTTCCATGAACTGGCAGCGTCCTCCATGCTCAGGAGCTTGTTAGAAAAACAGCATTTCAGGCGTTCTACGCCAGACCTACTGAATTAGAATCCACATGAAAACAAGACCCCAGATCACTCCGGTGCTTATTAAAGTTTTAAAGCTCTGATGGAAAGTTACTTTGAACCTTTAAGCATTAGTTTACTACCTCAGTTCCCAAACCATGCTCTGGGGCATTTTGAGCTATTGTAAATGTTTAAGGGAAACACTGCAGCATCTGTCCAACACAATGTGAACTGAACTATCTCACTACTAGCTTGAGGTAGTTCCGGGTCCTGCTTCTGCTCAGTCAGGGTAGTTTAGGGATCCTTTTGGTTCCACGTGTGCTACTTCTTATACTCTAGTCACATGCTGGTTCACCCTCTTAACTCCCATCAGAAATAACAATTAAATGAATAATAATAACAAACCATAACATACAAGTCCTTTGATGAGAAGATTCACACTGTAATGTGCCCGACTTCACTGAGGCTTCTCAAATGGTAGGGCACTGAAAGAAACTTGTTTTCAGTGGCTCCTCCCTCTGGGCCCGGTGAAGGCATCAGGCTGGCTCTTCCCGCAGCTCAGGCTTAGTTACTCTCCAGCCACTTTCACTATAACAGCCTGATTTTGGTTATAAAAAATGTGTTCTTTAATTTTTTTAGTGATACATAATGTACAGATTTTGAAGTGTATGTGACAATTTAACACATATGATTTGTAAAGATTGAAGCAGTGTCATTGGGATATCCATCACCTTCAATATTTTTCAAATTTCACTGTTAGATTCAGTATCACCCCTTTTGGGGCAGGGCAGGGTCCCCACGATCTGGGCCTGTGAAACTAAGAGGACTGGGGCTGCTCTGTTCTTCCCACCCTTTCTTTCCTCGGAGCTTATGTGCTGGGACGAAGAGACAGGGTGCATTTCAGGGGCTCCCCACCGTCAGCTTCCATGATTCTCTAGAAGGATTCACAGAACTCAGAGGAGTTGCTGTACTTGTAGTTACAGTTTGTTACAATGGAGGGACACAGATTAAAATCAGCAGAGGATATGATCTGGCTCCGATGAGTGGAGGAACGCCAGGGTTCTTTGTCTCAGGTCAAATCGGATAAAACGACATGGACACACGTGCAGTGGTTTTCAGGAGTGGAGAGTTTAATAGGCAAGAAGGAAGAAAGGAAGTACAAAACAGCTCCCCTCCATAGAGACAGAGGCAGGGGATTGGAACAAAGAGAAACCCCCCTGTGTGGTGGAAAAGTGGTTGCTTATATGAGGAGGCTGGAGGAGGTGTTGCCTTATTTCCATAGGGCTTACGGGATTGGCTTGACCAAGCATGTCAGTTAGGTAGCCTGTGAAAAAACTGGCCCTCCCACTCCAGCCTTTTAATATGCAAATACAGAGCACCATGACGTTCTGCATATCTGGTTCTGTTGCCAGGCACATGTGGAGGCAAGGGCAAGAGGACAGTGATGGGAATCCCTAGTTTGGGTGGACCCAGTTTCTAATGGCTTGCATTTGCATGTCAAAGGTTGCCTGCTCGACTCTGAGAACCAGGACTTTGCTGCTAGACAAGAAATGTTTCTGTAACTGCTTTAAAAGAAACAAAAACTTCCCAAGGATCCCTTTTCCTCTTTATCAGCCTAAAATAGTCTCTTAATAACTCCTATAACAGGAAAAGGTGTTCAGGGCAGAGTCCAGGAAAATCCAGGCATGAGCTGCTGGTTGTCTCTTCCCAGTGGAGTCCTGGAGCAGCACTTCCTTCTTCCAGGAATGGCATGTGGCCACGTGCACAGAGCGTTGCTAACCAGGGCAGCTCACCCAAGCCTCAGCATCTAAGATTTTTATTAGGGGCCAGTCACGTAGGCATGGCTGACAGCCCATGTGGCTGACTTCAGTCTCCAGCTCTCAGAAGTTAAGCTGATACTTTATGGCCCCAGACTCCCAGATAAACAAAGACACTCTTACCAGGCAAAACATTTCAAAGACTCAGAAGTTAACTCCGAGGAGTTTAGCAAGGACCATACCTTTCCCTTGGACAAGGCTAATCCTTTACTGCCCATGGGCCTATCTTGATGTGACTGCTCATGGCAAGAGTTGGTCACCCTGCTAGGCTAGCTCATCGTCCACACAGGTTCCACATCAACGCCAGTAGCCTTGATGGACCTGGAGAATGTGGGGACTTTGTTCTCTGTGGTGCCTTGTATCCATCGTTATCCCCTGTACCATTCTGTAACCTCTGGGGTCAAGAATGAATAGCAATCATTATTTCATATTGTCCTGTTACTATAGCAACAGGAATAACTTAATACTGCATTCAGGACATCCCTGTTTCAGAAAAAAAAATGCCTTGGCATTTGCCTGTAATGTAAGCTCCAGTTTTCCACCCAATGCCTCTGCCCCTCTTGGGAGCAAAACCAAATTCTTCCAATTTCAGCTTCTTCTGTCCCCTCCATCAAAGTTTAGCTCCAGGTCAAACTGCATATCCAAGTCCACTTAAGAAGTTGGCAGAAAAAGCCTTTCATTCTCCCAGGATCCACATTCCTAAAAGGCATTTTTGATTATAGATGGCAATTTTTTTAATGTTACAGTTACTGCCACATCATTAGTCATCAGTTTTGGATGATTCGCTTTTTTAATTGAACCCTCTGCTGCTTCCAATCTGCTACAAGAACATGGCGCCTACATTCTGGTGGTTGACAGGAACACTCAGTGAGACTGAGGCATTGCTGAATTTTTACAGAATTATCTCGTGTTCTTATTGGCATGGGAGTGTGTCAGTGGTGTTGAGGTAACTCTTCTTAGCAAGGAAGTAACCTGATTTGTTGTATGCCCTACTGAACAGCGTTGGCTTGCCTTAAATAAATACCTTATGAGGACTGTGCCATTCAATTGAATTGCTTTCATGGATGAAATGCAATTTCATGCATACTGAGTTTCCTCCTAAAAACAGCTGAGTGTGTGTGCTTTGCATGGTGATATGGTTTGGCTCAGTGTCCCCACCCAAATCTTACCTCACACTGTAATCCCCACGTTTCGGAGGAGGGGGCTGGGGAGAGGTGATTGAATCGTGGGGGCAGACATCCCCACTGCTGTTCTCACGATAATGAGTTCCCACGAGATCTCATTTTAAAAGTATTGCACTTCCCACTTCGATAACTCTGTTTCTCTCCTTCTCTGCCATGGTAAGACATGCTTGCTCACCTTTACCTTTCGCTGTGATTGTAAATTTCCTGAGGCTTCCTAGTCATTCTTCTTGTTAAACCTGTGACACTGTGAGTCAGTTAAACCTGTCTTCTTCATAAATTACCCAGTGTCAGGTAGTTCTTTAGAGCAGTGTGAAAATGGACCATTACTCATGAACATCCCTGCCTTGTGGAAATGGATCGCCATAGGCACACTGTAGGGAGGGGGCTTTGCCTCCTGCTGGCCAGGCAGTGGTTCTGCTCTCTAGGCCAAGGCATGTGTCTAATGTAAAATCACAGGGGATACCATGGCTCATTGAGTGTGAGGTGGCCCTAGGGACATTGCTGATTTGAAGGGAAGCAGAGTTGGTGGAGTAAGTGGCTGCTCAAAACCTCATCCGTTCCAGAACTTAGTTCCTGGGCAGGATCTGAAGCAGATAAGTACATCTGAGAGCAACCACAGAGTTACATGTGCTGATGAGACTTTATCCTGGCATGCATGGTGGCTTTGTGTCTGTGTGACCAGTGCAGTCACACAGGACCCTGTGCTCGGAATGGCCTGTGCTTGGGGTGTAATGCTTTGTGACTTCCATATCAAAACTCTTAATAATTTTATCTTTGAATTTGTGTTTTGTAACTGACATCTGATGGGACAATGGAGTATGTGCTGGGGCCTGAAGGGTCAGCTTTGGCTCTAGTGCCGTCCCTCCTGTCTCTGCCTTCCCTGTCTCCCCTGGATGAGCTCTCAGCCTTCCATGTCCTATGCCCTGGCTCCCCAACCCGCATATGGCTTCCTCTTCCTTACCCTCCTACCTTGTGAATGCTTCTGCCCTCCATGCCCAGCAGTGCCTGGACCTGGACAAGGCAGGGGGTTGGGCTGGACACATGTGCTTCATGGCATTGGGGGGCAGGGCATGGGTGCACCCCCGCTCTGGGCTTCCAGCACCACAGCACAGCTGGAAGGGACTTGGTAGCAACGAGCCTTTTATTCAGCTACTATCCAGTTATCTAGGGCATCCCAACATGAAAGCAGCAATACCGTTGGGAGTCACCCATCCACAATGGCTTAGGGCAGCTGGCCCCTGAGAAGGGATGATGCCTGACCCTACTTCTCTGTCCCAAGCTATGATGTGCCGCTTTGGTCCAGTAACTGACAAGAAAGCAGAGGAAACCAGCAGCCAGGGGACACATACACCAATTCTCCGAGGGGCCTGTGAGAGCCTATATTCACCTCACAACTATCCCCACATCCAAGGAATTGCAACATTAAAAATACAAAATTTTAAAACACAATACACACACACACACACACACACACAAATATATATATTTATATTTATTTTAATAACATAATTTTAAATTCACTGGACCCTGAAAATTATGTAGCCAATTTTGCTGGCATGAAAGCAGTTTTTTGTAGGTCATAGTTGAAACTACTTAAAAATTGTTAACAACATTTCTCTAGCTCCTGCCAGGATTTTGCTGATAGTCAGTATAATGGGCCAAATAATTACCCTAATTCCTGGTACCCATGAATATGTTATGTCACATGGCAAAGATTATGCTGATAAAATTAAGGTAATGGACCTCAGGATAGAGAGCATCCTGGACTATCCAGGTGGATGCAATGCAATCACATGGGTGGTTAAAAGTGGAAGAGTGAGAAGAAGTTAGAGATATGGTGGAGAAGGGGACTCAAGGGGAAATTCAAAATTGATCATTGTTGCTGGCTTTGAAGATGGAGGAAGGGAGCCATGAGCAAAGGAATGTGGGTGGCCTCTAGAATATAAGAACAGTCTTCAGCATCTATCTGCAAGAAAGGGGGACCTTATGGAACATACAACTTCATACAGCCAAATGGAACTTAGTTCTGCCAACAACCTGCATGTTCTTAGAGGTAGACTGTCCCCCAGAGCTTCCAGAAGGGAACAAAACCCTGTTTCCAGTGCACTTGCAGCTTTGAGAGTCCCAGGCGGAGAAATCAGCTGAGCCCACTGAACATCGGACATATACACTGTGATATAATAAATCTGTGTTGTTTAAAATTTCTAGATTTGTGGTCATCAGTTACAACAACAATTAGAAAACTAATACAATTGGTTGATCCAGTGGCAGCAAGAACCTGGCAAGGTCACAGCAAGAGCAAAATGAGAGAGAAAGGAAGCTCCAGAGGCAGGCCCCAATGTGTGCAATGTGTATGCAAACATGGGTAGGTGAGTGGGTGGGGGGTTCCATATGAGCTATGGGTAACTACGCTAGACTGGAGGGCCGGTGTGGATAAAACAGCTGTTCCCTCAGGGAGAAGAAATGAAATTGATAGGTTAGGACATTTTGCACAAAGAGCATGGTCAAGGCAAATGTTTTGTGTGAACTCAAAACGAATGTGTATTCTACTGTTGTTGGGTAAATTATTCTATAGATGTCAATTAGATCTAGTTGGTTCTCCTTCAAATTATACAATATAACTTCCTAGTAGTCTAAATAGCTTACAACAGACTATTTCTAATTCCTTCCTTTTCTCCCTTATAAAGTTGCCGTCATTTATTGCATGTATCCAGTAGCTTTGATCGCTAAACACATTGTTGCTATTATTTTAATGAAGCTGTTACCTGTTAGATCAATTAAGAAGACAAGTGTTTTTATCTTACTTTATTTCTTCTCTAACACTCTTTATGTAGATCTGAGTTTCTGAGTTACATGATTTTCCTGTTCTCTGAAGAAACTGTTAACATTTCTTACAAGGCAGATCTACTGTTGACAAATTCCTTCAGTTTTGCTTTGAGACATTACTTTTCGTTTTAAGAAAGTCTCTATTTCTTCTCCACTTTTGAAGAATAATTTAACTGGGCATAGAATGTAGGCTGGTGGTTCTTTTAGTCTTTTAAATATCTCACTCCACGTTTTGCTTACTTGCACAGTTGCTGAAAGGAAGGCTGATATAATTCTTATCCTCACTCCTCGATAGATACAGTGTTTTGTTCTCTGGCTTCTTTCAAGATGTTTGCTTGTCTTTGATTTTGTGCAGTTTGCACGTGATGGAACTGGGTATAGGTTTTTTGGTGTTTGTCGTGTATAGTGTTCTCTCCTTGGATCTGTGGTTTTGTGTGTCAACTATTTATTTGTTCATTTCTCTCTTCCTTCTCTTTCTGGTATTTCCATTACCTCTATGTTACACCTTTTGTAATTGTCCCATAGTTCCTGAATATTATTTTCTGTTTTTTCTTATTTTCAATTTGAATTTCAGGTTTAGAAATTTTGAGCAACATTTCTTCAAGCTCTCTGATTCCCTGGGTATGTCCAGGCTATTGATGAGCCTGTCGAAAGTATTCTTCACTTCTGTTAGTGTGCTTTTTATTTGTAGCATCTCCTTTTAATTCTTAAGAGTTTGCATATCTCTACCGATATCGTCCCTCTGTTCTTGCACGTTGTCCATTTTTTCCATTAGAGCTCTTAGCATATCATCACAGTTGTTTTAAATTCCTGTTCTGATAACAATACTTCTGCCATGTCTGAGTCTGGTTCCACATCTTTGTTTCTTCAAACTGTGTTTTTTTGTCTTCTAGTATGCCATAAGTTTTTTTGTTGCAAGCAGGACGTGAGGTACTGGGTAAAAGGAACTGGGGGAAATAGGCCATCAGTGTGAGTTTTTTGTTATCTACCTAGTGGTTAGGCCATGTCTGCTGTTTGCTGCAGCTGTAGGTGTCAGAAGCTGACCTTTGCTCTGGTGTCCTTATTTTTGTCTGCCCCGTTGCTCTGGATTTTCCTAGCGGCTCCTTAAATACTATCTGAGATGCACAGTCTAATACCTAGCTGCATTTCCCTATTATTAGACATGAGCCCTATTACTATGGTAAGAGGAGGGGAGGAAACATTCTGCAGTCCTGTGATTAAGTATTAGACTCTTAGTGCCCCTGTGCTGTGACCTTCACAAGCGCTTCTCGGTTTTGTTTTGAATTTTTTTCTCCATAGGTGAGACAGGATGGCTAGAAAGTGTTGGAGTTGTATACAACCAGCTTCTTCTCCCAGGGTGGTTAGGGTCTGGAAAACCCCAGGAGGTTAGGCTCTGGTTAAATAGTTTCTCCTGAGGGGCAGTGTTAAGAAGCTGAGAAGGCTCTGGGTGTATTTAAGAGAGGCTACTTTTCCCCTTCCCCTGTCAGAAGTGCGGGGGGGATTTTCTCTAATCTTAGTTGTGAGAACCTGGTTTGGCTCTCTGAGGAAACACTCAGGGGAAGTGTAGGAGGCTACTTGGAGTTTTAACTTTCAAAACTGTTCCCAGCAGCAGTTTGTCAATTACACGTTAATGTTTCCTGGTCCTCCAGGAGGTTTCTGCTTCTGAGCCTCTCATCAGGTAAGTTGAGATTCTCTGTATCTACCTGTTTGTCTCTCTAATGTTGGAGGGCAGCAGCTTGTGCTGTTGCCTCAATCCTGTGGTGGACCTGTGAAGACTTGATTTTCAGTTTGTTCAGCTTTTTCTCTTACTACAGGGATGGAAGAGAGAACTTCCAAGCTTCTTTATATGCCAAACGGGAACTGAAAGTTTACTAATAGAATTTTTAAATGTTCCCTACAGTTTATTATATGGGAAGTAGCGTCGTTGTGGAGAAGTGCTTTGGAGACCTGGATTGTTGTGGTATTACCTGCCCCACCTCTCCTGACTAGATCTTGTAGAGCCCTGCTGTTCCATGAACTGGCAGCGTCCTCCATGCTCAGGAGCTTGTTAGAAAAACAGCATTTCAGGCGTTCTACGCCAGACCTACTGAATTAGAATCCACATGAAAACAAGACCCCAGATCACTCCGGTGCTTATTAAAGTTTTAAAGCTCTGATGGAAAGTTACTTTGAACCTTTAAGCATCAGTTTACTACCTCAGTTCCCAAACTGTGCACTGAGGCACCTGGTGGCACCCTGAGGAACTCATGGGGGCATTTTGAGCTATAGTAAATGTTTAAGGGAAGCACGGCAACATCTGTCCAACACAATGGGAAGTGAACTATCTCACTACTCACTTGAGATAGTTCAGTCACAATTGAAATTGCTGCATTCCTTTTGATGATGTCAGAGGTGTTCGAACCAGAGCAATTCCATTTTGAGTAAGAGCTAGGAAAATGAACTGGGACTTACTGGGAGGCATTCTCAGAAAGTGAGGCCTTCCTAGCCTCTAGATGTTTATGGTGAAGGGAACAGATTAATATTGTTTACTAAACAGATCCAGACTTGGGAGTGTCCAGATATACCAATATCTGGACAATAAAGGCATTCCTAATTTTGCTTTAAAGATAATATTGATTCCTGCAAAATACGGTAATTAAGAAAATCCTTTATCGCAGATCCTCGTAGCAGAGCATGTCTCCCCATATACACGAGTAATGTACCTAGGGTCGCTGTGTTCCTCCCTACTTTCAGGAATGCCCTACACTGTCTGGAGTAGCTGTACCCTCACCACTTGACTTTCTTGATGAACTTGCTTCTACTTTGCACTGCAGACCTGCCCTAAATTCTTTCTTGCCCGAGATCCAAGAACCCTTTCAGGGTCTGGATCGCCCCCTGTCCTGTAACAATGTCGTATCTATGAGAAGCTAGGATTTTAATTGTAATAAAATACTAGTACTGTGTGAAAATCAGTGTGGAACAACAAACAAGGTGCCAGTGTCCTATCTGATTCCCAAACCTGAGAAGCTATGCAGGGGCCAAGTTGTTAGGATATCAGTATGTATGAAATAGTTTGAATCTGGCTACCTAATAAAGAGAATGGTTAGGTTTTCCTTTTGGCCTGGGAATGCTGACACACTAAGAGCACCATGAACTAAGAAAGTCTAGGAACCTGGGTTTAACATTGAGCTAATTACTTCCCTCTCGCTTGATGTTTGAATGCATTAAATGAGACGAGGTGTGGTCAGTTCCTGTCACTGAATGTTAGTTCACTTCACATAGCCCTTATCTACTTTTTCTGTTGCATTTCATCTGCATTCTTTAAAGACAGGAACAGAACCATCATAGCAAGTTCTAGGAACCCTGCAAGATACAACCACAGCCCATAATCACTTTCCTTACCTGTGCATCGCCCCCTGCTGTTTATAAACCAAGTCACATGCACAAGCTACGTGAATTTTCACAACCCCATGAGGAAAGCCAAGAAAGGTATTCTTAAATTCATTTTATTTATTTATTTTTGAGACGGAGTCTCAGTCTGTCACCTAGGCTAGAGTGTAATGGCACGATCGCGGTTCACTGCAAACTCTGCCTCCTGGGTCAAGCGAGTCTCCTGCCTCAGCCTCCCGAGTACCTGGGAACCCTTTTGGTCAGGCTGATCTCCAACTCCTGAACTTGTGATCTGCCTGCCTCAGCCTCCCAAAGTGCTGGGATTACAGGTGTGAGCTACCGCACCTGGTCATTAAATTCATTTTAAATATGAAACCTCCAAACACAGAAATTCACAGAGGTTGAATAATTGCAGGGTCACAGAGCAGAGTCTTTTGCTACTCCAAGACTAATTCCTCTTATTTCCTTTACTGTCTGGGGATAAAGCAAGATATTGGAGAACTGGGTGGGGTAGGAAATTTTAATCTAAACCATACAGCTGGTTGGAGGGTAACTTCCTGCTGGAGCCAAGGGCCTCACTCTTCAGAAACTGAGGTCAGCTGGCCTGAGGGTCATATTTGTGATGCCATGGTATATTGGAGCCCAGGTGACTCCCACAGCTTGGCATGAAATTGCACAGGTCCTACCTACGGCAGCAATGGAAGTCAGCCCTGCCTGCTGGGATGATTCCACTTGGTATGGAGCAGCTGCTACAGCAAAACAATCCCACAGATGACTTCTACCTCCTGCATAAATTGAAAATAGCCTGGCTAACGTGATGAAACCCTGTCTCTTCTAAAATATACACACACACACACACACACACACACACACATTAACCAGGTGTGGTGGTACATGCCTGTAGTCCCAGCTACTCAGAAGGCTGAGGCAGGAGAATCACTTGAACCTGGGAGGCAGAAGTTGCAGTGAGCCAAGATTGTGCCACTGCACTCCAGCCTGGTGACAGACTGAGACTCCATCTCAAAAAAAAGAATGGTACAGTCTTTAAAATGGAAAAGAGCTTTGGATGCTGTGTAATATCCCACTCCCCTGATCAACCTGGTTTGCCACCCACCTTTGGACACTACAAAATAGGCTCCCTGTCCCCTTACTGCCTGTATGGTGTATGCTGGAGTTGGGAAGAAAGAAGTGGATTTCAGATTGTGCATGTAACGTGCAAGAAGGAAGTTTTCAGACGATCCAGCCCTTTGCCTCTCTCTGGAGGACAAATAGAGATGAAGGAAGTTACTTGCTTGCAGGGGTTGGGTTTCTGTTCCAAGGTCTCACTGTCTCACTGGCAGCCAGATAACTATGCTGTGAGGGTTGAGGGAAGGGAACTTTATATTCTGCTTCATTTATTTCCATTTCAGGTGATTTAATGAACCTTAAACACAGACATTTGCAAAGACAGTTTTGGAGGGACTGAGAAGATCAGGAGACTGGTAATGAACTCTGGTCCCTGTGACAGGGATGCTTATGGCCAGGAAGGACTGAGACAATTCATGGAAGGCAACTGAGGCCTCTGTAGAGGTCTTTAGAGAGGAGGAAAGCTACATCAGAGCTAAACACACCATTGCCTCTGGATCCCTCATTTGGTTCTTGTCCAGATCAGGGGCGACCTGAAATGATGACCATCTGTCCACTGTTTCTTTGCCTCCAGCCAGGGCCAAGCAGGCCTGGCATACACCAGCACTACTGCCCAGCCTCTCTCAGTCTACTGGGTGCAATGTCCTGCTTTGGTCCTTTTCTACTTCTCAGATTTCATCCTTACTTAAAGAGGCAGTATACAGGATCGTTGTTTGTTTTTGTTTTTTAAAAAAAGAAATACAAATCTAATATTTACTGAGAGCTCTCTAGTAGAGATGGCTTGCATTATGCGATGTGCTTTTAGATATAGTATCTCACACAGTGCTCCCAAATGCCCCCATATTAGTCTGCTAGGACTGCCAAACCTAGGAACCTGGGTGAATTAAAAACCGGAAATTTGTTGTTCCCCCAGTTTTGGCAACTGGAAGTTTGAAATCAAGGTGAGGGCAGAGCTGTGCCCCCTCTGAAAACACTAGGAAACAATGGGTTCCAGATCTCTCTCCTAGTTTCTGGTAGTTCCCTGGCTTCTTGAAGCACAGCTTTGGCATTAATTCTGTGTGCATGTCTGTCTCCACATTTCCCTTTATTATGAAGACACTAGTGATATTGGATGGGACCCACCCTATTCCAGTATGACCTCATTTTAACTAACTAATATCATCTGCAATAATCCCTATCTTCAAAAAAAAGGTCACACTTTAAGGTACTAAGAATTAGGACTTCACTATATGAATTTTGTTCAACCAAATAACAATTCCTCCAACTAACAAATTAAGAAATAGAAACATTGGGAAGTCAAATAACCTGCACAGAATCACGAGGCTAGTGTATGGTTTGTCTCCCCATCCAAATCTCATCTTGAATTGTAGTTCCCATAATCCCTCATGTCATGAGAGGGACCCAGTGGGAAGTAATTGAATCATGGGAGTGGTTCTCCCCATGCTGTTCTTGTGATAGTGAGTTTTCACAAGATCCGATGGGTTTTTAGGGGGCTTTTCCCTCCTTCGCTCTGCACTTCGCCTTCCTGCTGCCAAGTGAAGGATATGTTTGTGTTCCCTTTCGCCATGATTGTAAGTTTCCTGAGGCCTCCCTAGCCCTGCAGAACTATGAGTCTATTAAACCTCTTTCCTTTATAAATTACCTAGTCTTGGGTATGTCCTTGTAGCAGTATGAGAGCAGACTAATACAGTGAATTGGTGCCACAGAGAGTAGGGTGCTTCTATAAGGATACCCAAAATGTGGAAGCAATTTTGGAACTGGGTAACACGAAGAGGTTGAAAGAGTTTGGAGGGATTTGAAGAAGACAGGAAAATGTGGGATAGTTTGGAACTTCCTAGAGACTTGTTGAATAGCTTTGACCAAAATGCTGATAGTGATATAGACAATGAAGTCCAGGCTGAGGTGGTCTCAGATGGAGATGAGGAACTTGTTAGGAACTGGAGTAAGGGTGATTCTTGCTATGCTTTAGCAAAGAGACTGGCTGTATTTTACTCCTGCCCTGGAGATCTGTGGAACTTTGAACTTGAGAGAGATGATTTAGGGTATCTACTGGAAGAAATTTCTGCATTCATGAGGAAGCAGCATAAAAGTTTGGAAAATTTGCAGTCTGAAGATGGAATAGAAAAGAAAAACGCATTTCTTGGGGAGATATTCAAGCCTGCTGCATAAATTTGCGTAAGTAATAAGGAGCCAAATGTTAACCTCTAAGACAATGGGAAAAAGCCTCCAGGGTATGTCAAAAACCTTCATGGCAGCCCCTCCCATCACAGAGAGGCCTAGGAGGAAAAAATGGTTTCCTGGGCTGGACCCAGGGACCCCTGCTGTATGCAGCCTAGGAACTTGGTGCTGTGCATCCTAGCCACTTCAGCTGTGGCTAAAAGGGGCCAGAGTACAGCTCAGGCTATGGGTTCAGAGGGTGCAATCCCCAAGCCTTGGCAGCTTCCATGTGATGTTGAGCCTGCAGGTACACAGAAGTCAAGAACTAAGATTTGGGATCCTCTGCCTAGATTTCAGAAAATGTGTGGAAATTGCAAGATGTCCAGGAAGCAGTTTGCTGCAGTGGTGGAGCCCTGATGGAGAGTCTCTGCTAGGGCAGTGAGAAGGAGAAATGTGGGGTCAGAGCTTCCACACAGAGTCCCTACTAGGGCACTGCCTAATGGAGCTGTGAATAGAGGGACACTGTCCTCCAGACCCCAGCATGGTAGATCCACCAGCAGCTTGCACCATGCACCTGAAAAATCCACACTCAATGCCAGTCCATGAAAACAGCCAGGAGGGGAGGCAATACCCTGCAGAGGCACACAGGTGGAGCTGTCCAAGGCAATGGGAACCTCCCTCTTGCATCATTGTGAACTAGATGTGAGACATGGAGTCAAAGGAGATCATTTTGGGACTTTAAGGTTTAATGACAGCCCTATTGGATTTCAGACTGGGAGGGTGTTTGTAGCCCGTTTGTTTTGGCCAATTTCTCTCATTTGGGATGGGTATATTTACCCAGCGCCTGTATCCCCATTGTATCTAGAAAGTAACTAACTTGCTTTTGATTTTATAGGCTCATAGGCAGAAGAGACTTGCCTTGTCTCAGATGAGAGTTTAGAGTTGAACTTTTGGGTTAATGCTGGAAAGAGCTAAGATTTGGGGGGACTGTTGGAAAGGTGTGATCATGTTTTGAAATGTGAGGACATGAGATTTGGGAGGGGCCAAGTGTGGAATGATATGGTTTGGCTTTGTTCCCACCCAAATCTCATCTTGAATTGGACCTCGTAAGAGGTAATGGAATCATCAGGGTGGTTTCCCCCATGCTGTTCTTGTGATAGTGAGTTCTCATGAAATCTGATGGTTTTATAAGGACCATCCCTTATAAGGGTTTTCCCCCCTTGTTCAGCATATCCCCTTTGTGCCACATGCGAAGGATGTGTTTTCTTCCCCATCCACCATGATTCTAAGTTTTCTGAGGCCCTCCCAGCGCTGTGGAACCATGAGTCATTTACACCTCTTTCTTTTATAAGTTACTTAGTCTTGGATATGTCCTTATAGAAGCATGAGAATAGACTAACACAGCTAGTGAGTGACCAGGCTCGGATTTGAACTCGGGGCTGTATGATTCCAGAGGCCTATTACTGGTTTTCAAACTTTGGAACCCAAGGTCACCTGCAGGGCTTATTAAACACAGATTGCTGGACCCCACTCCCAGAGTTTCTGGTGCAGCAGGTGTGGGTGGGACAGGAGTATCTGCATTTCTAACAAGTTCCATGTGCTGCTGCTGGTACAACACCAGATGTTGAAAGCAGCTTTCCCAGCAGCTCTTGGACTTTTGTGGTCATAAAAATCACATGGGAACTTCGGATTGTTCATTTGAGCAGATCTTCTGGCCCAGTCCGGAAGATTTGGATTTGGTAAATCTGAAACAGGGCCCAGGAATCTGCATTGTAAATCAGCAACCCAGTGATTCTCAGGGGATCAGTGGCCACACTTTGAGAAAGAATGTAGTTCCTGCTTCCCTGAAGACCCACGAGGTCCTCAGCTTTGACTGCACATTGGAACCATCCTGGAAAATTTCAGAAATTTGAAGCCGAACTGATGTCTGGAATTCACCCTGAAAGATTCCACTTTCAGGTAGTGTGGGGAGGAGGTGACCTGAACCAATGGATTTAAAGAAAATCTCATCAGGGTGACTCTAATGTGCAGACAAATTTGAGAACCACCAGTACCGCTCAAAGTAATCTACTAGTGGCTGGTGACCATGTGCAAAATTCTGCAGCCTTTGTTCTCCAGGAGTTCTAGTTCTTCCCCAGCACTCAATCAGAAAGGACCCCACATGACTAAGACCTTTTCCAGCCCAAAAGCGTGTACATTTTTCCAGACAACTCCCCAAAGTTAGCACACAATCATTCATTCACTGCCTCATGTATTCATTGACAAGTGGCCCTGTGGAGGCCGGATGAGCTGTGAGGGCACTGGAGCCAGGTTGCCTGAAGCTGACCCCAGCTTCCACACTTGCTGGGAATGTGGCACCATGCAGGTTGTTTATGGGGTGGCTGGCTTTCCTTATTGGAAAACCTTACCTCTTAGGCTTGTTGTAAGGAATAAGTGAGTCACTGCCGGTGGAGATCTTATAACATAGTAAGCTCCAAATTAGTGTGTTTTATAATCAATCATGGAACAAATCTCTATCCAGCAGCTACCATGAGTCAGACACGGGGTACAACAGAATAAAACACAAAGTCCCTTATCTCATTGAACTAACAAGGAGCAGAAAGTGAAACTATAGTATGTGAGGGTAGTAAGTCACTGAGTTTCTCTCTCAGAACCCCTCAAATACCCAGGGGCACGCTACGTGAGGACAGCTGGACATCCAGTCCTGTGCAGCATCGCGGATGAGGGGTGTCAGTGAGGGAAGTGTGGAGGGCCAGGACGCCCATTCAGCAGCTCTCTTGCTTTTCTATCACCCGCCTTCATACTGTCAGGTTAAACCTCCCTTGATCTCTATCTCTCTCTTCCTCTTCGCTCCTTCCTTCTCTGCCTCCCGCAGCCGCTCTTTGGGTTATGTCCCACTCTCACTAGTGTGTCCGTTTGGGGTGGGGTTAGGTGCACCGGGGCGGGTGCAGAAGTACACAGCATGGGGCGGCAGCAGTGGTGGGAGCTCGGGCTGCAGGGCCTGTCTGGCAGGGAGAATAGAGCGGAAGCATCTTTTCTCTTAACTCTGAAGGCATCTCCCAGCCGGCACTGGAGGGCGCTGGTCCCTGGATCTCCTAAAAGACACCCAGTCTGGAGGGCCATTCCTGCAGCGTCCCCTTGGGCAGCGCTCACCGGAGAGGGTGGCGCGCCTCCTCTTGCTCCCTGGCCCCAGGCTGCTCCGCAACTCCCCCACCCCTACCCCCGCCGCGCCAGGAGCCCCGAACCCCGGGTCGGGTCGCAGTGCAGTGCGGTTCCGCGGGGCCTCGGCAGGTGTCACTGTGGTCGGGGGAGCGAGCTCGAGGAGGTGCTGCGGAACCCCGTCTTGGGGGACGGACGGGAATGAGTACGAAACCAAGCCTTAAGCAACCGCAGTGCCCAGACGGACAGACTGTTCCCGTCGCGGTGGAGCCCGTGTGGGTGTATGTGTCGAAGCAGGGAGAGACCTGGACCTGACTTCCCGGTCTAGCCCGGTGGGAGTCTGGGTGCTGCTGCTCCCTGGACCTACCTGGAGCCATTAGGTGGATGATTCTCGAATCCCGGGGAGGGGGCACTTTAAATGGAGATCCCAGGTTCCCACCCTAGAGTTTCTGATTGGGAACCAGCAGGTGGAGGCCCAGGATGCAGCTTAGCGCCTCTGCTGTCACAATGGGTGCAGTTCCTGCTTGGAAAAACAGGAAGAGAATCAATCAGATTAAATCAATTTGCTGGAGGTTTTCCCAAACATCTATGTGCTATTTCAAAATACGTTTCACTGGGTGATTAGGACACTACATTCCTAATTTTACCTCCAAAGGGCAGAAAGTGGCCATTTCCACTCCTGATCCTCTGACTCACCCACCCCCACCCGCCATCGTGGCAGGGCCTGCTTTCCATTCATTCAAGTCTCCACTCAGATGTCATTTCCCTATAATCTTCTCTGAGGTCAAAAGCGCTCCCTCTGCAACAATTCCCACCACCTTACTTGCTATTAATATTATTGTTGTTATGCATAACACTTATCAATATCTAAAAATGTTGTCACCCATTGTTCCTTTAAGTTTCTTCCCTCTAATAAAGACTTTATGGTCACATTTCGGTTTTCTAAAAAATGGAAATAATCACTTCTAATAACCAAACTGTCAGTGTGGCAACTGAAAGGCAAGTCTTACAGTCAAAATTTCAGTGTTGTCTTTCAATTGAGTGAGGCACATCTTCCTCGCCTTCATCTTGAGTCTTGGGGGTGGGGTTTAGACAGGGAAGGGGTCCCGGTAGCTTCTCCTCCCCTTTTGTTTTTGGCCCTGTCCTCCTCCTTTTCCTTCTTACTTTCCCAGGTTTCTGACTTTTCCAGAAGGCAGGCCAGGGTGGGAGCACTGGTGACAAAGCTGGACAGTTCTGCCACTTCAGTGGTGACCCCACATGAGCACTTGCTGGATGTGGTTACCTACAAGAACTCCCATGACAAAAAAAGTATCATGTTGGTGCAAAAGTAATTGCTGTTTTGGTCCTTAAAATTCATGGCCAGATCGCAATTACTTTGGCATCAGTGTAATACTAAAGATCTGCCACATCCAGCACGTAAGTGTTGGGTCACGGGGAATATATGGCTCTCCCTCGTGTAGTCCTTTCACAGGGAGTGTGCACTCTCAGAGGGAAAGGGTTGGGGAACTATGAGTCCTCCTTACCTCCCTCAGCCCCTAGAAATGTAGCCATCCTCCAGCCAAGACCACTCCAGTTACCCCTGGCTATCTTCCCAGGCAGGACTCAAAGTAACCCCACAAAAATTCTTCCTCTCCTGCGTGCCCTCCCCATTCTGGTTCACAGAAAATATTCATGCAGTCTTGTCCAGGCTGGGTTTGCAGGCCAGCCCCAAGGTAGTAGCAAATGGCCCAGCCCGTTGGATTTATCACTGTGGACCAGTGTGTTGTGACCCCTCCACACAGGGCATCCAGAGAAAGCCCTTAGAGTAGTCTTACTAAAGCCTCTTTAAGTGTCTGGGCTTTCCCTGGTGGGAGGTAGAGGAGGTAAGAGCCACAGCACATTCGCAGCTTCCTCTAAACAAACTGTTGTAACTGAGCTAGTAAGGAACGTGCCAGGCTTTCAGTTTTAAATTAAGAGTTTTTCACTGCTTTGCCAGCTTCTGAGAGACAGCTAATGCTTAAAATTTTTTTGGCCTCAAGTAACGGGCCCGATTATCTTTTATACCTTGATTTAGGTAGGGGAGGGAAGTAGTACCTAGCTGAAGTAGAATTTTACAGAAGCAGAAAAGTAGGTGAGAGGAAGTGACTGCAGGCACTTACAATTACCAAGAAGGGAGCGATTAGGCTCCTTTTACACAATGATTAAAGGGAAACCTTTTATTATGCCAAACAAAATGCAGTACAATGGTTACAAGTGTTAAAAACAGTACACGTTAATGCTTTTAAGTGCAGCATAACCCAGTTATGCACCCAAAGGGGCTGTGGGAAGGAGGGGGAAGCCAGGTTAAAGTTAACAGCTAAAATAAAGTTATGCTAGCCCAGGGTAGGTTATTATAAAATCTGCCTACTCTCAACCCCAGAACCATTTTATCCTCTGGATACATGTTAGGCAGAGCCAGGGCTCAGCTCAGGTGAATAAGGCACCAAAAACCTCAGTCATAAATTACGTGTTAATATATTGTTTTTTTAAAAAAATCCATTATAAGCAAAATATCAAGATCTTAAAGATGGTATCAGTACTCTTAGGGTTTCAGAGGCACACAGCAAGTTGGCTTCTTTCCCCTCCTTATCCACGACTCTTTCCCACTTGGGATGTATTTTCTACTGTCTTGGAGCTTTGGCCAAAACTTCCATATAAAGGCCATGAGGGCAGGGTCTTTGCTCTGAGCAATGCTAAATCTTCAGTGTTGGCATTTGGCAAATATCTACGAATGAATATGTGAGTTGTGTTTTTTGATTCTTGGATGTTATTTTAGTAGAGAATTTATAGTGGAAACTAGCTGTGGGGAAAAAAAGCTTGGCAATGCTCCATTTTCCTTCTACATGCTGACTTCAACATTTTCTAGGTTTGGGAGTAATGTGAAGGCTTGTTATATAGGTCAACTCATGTCACAGGGTTTGTTGTACAGGTTATCTCATCGCCCTTTTATTAAGCCATAGTTATTAATAACTGTTAAGCCAATAGTTACTTTTTTCTGCTCCTTTCCTCTTCTCACCCTCTACCCTCAAGTAGACCCCAGTGTCTGTCGTTCCCTTGTGTTCAGGAGTTCTCATCCTTCAGCTCCCACTTACAAGTGAGAACATGCAGTATTTGGTTTTCTGTTCCTGCATTAATTTGCTAAGGATGATAGCCACCAGCTCCATCCATGTTCCTGCAGAAAACATGATCTTGTTCTTTTTTATGGCTGCCTAGTATCCCATGGCGTCTATGTACCACATTTTCCTTATCCTATCTGTCATTATTGGATGATTAGTTTGAGTCCATGTGTTTGCGATAGTGAATACTGGTGCAGTGGAACAGTGTGTATGTGTCTTTATGGTGGAATGATTTGTATTTCTCTAGATATATGCCCAGTAATGGGGTTTGTGGGTCAAATGGTAGTTCTGCTTTTAGCTCTTCGAGGAATCACCATATTGCTTTCCCCAGTGGTTTGACTAATTTACACTCCCACCAACAGTGTATAAGTGTTTCCCTTTCTCTGGACCCTCACTAACATCTGTTATTTTTCTAACTTTTTGATACTAGCCGTCTGACTAGTGTGAGATGCTTATTGTGGTTTTGGTTTGCATTTCTCTAATGCTCTCTATGCTTTTTGGCATGTGTGTCTTTTGGAAAGTTCCATTCATGTATGATATGTATTTAAAATATAGCTGGGTGCTGTGGCTTGCACCTATAATCTCAGCTACTCCAGAGGCTGAGGCAGGAGGATCACTTGAGGCCAGACTTTTGAACCAGCCTGGGCAAAGCAGCAAGATGCTATCTCTAAAAATAAATATCTGGGTACAGTGGCATGCACCTCTGATCCCAGCTACCTGGGAGGCTGAGGCAGGAAGATGTTTTCCTCCAAGTGTGTTTTTGTTGTAGGTGGCGTTTGCTTTTCTTTTTATTTTATCGAATTAAGCAGAAGGGTCATAGTCATATGCTAGACACTGCCTGTTTCAGGTTTTCTTCCTGGCTACTTATTTTACCTTTTAATATTATCATTCTTTCTTTGTCAAAATCATTGACCCAGTTGGTCAGAGAAATGAGCTCTTTTTCGTCGTTTGGTGGGTGGAAAGGTACACCAGCCTCAGCTTTGGAGTTCATTTTTATTCGACATGACTTCTCTAATGGATTCTGATGTGAGCGTTCAGTGTCTTAACACTATGAAACCAGTGAAAACACTTCTACAGTGTTTAGTAGAATTAGAATAGTACAGTAGAATTTTTATAGAATTAAAAATATTTGACAACTAAATATCTAGTTCTGTGCATCAGTACAATATAAGGTAAGTATAAAGTCACGTAATGCAATAACATTTCTCTTTGTAAAAAAGTAAAAGCTTTTGGCTGGGCGCAACGGCTTGCACCTGTAATCCCAGAACCTTTGGGAAGCTGAGGCAGGTGGATCACGAGGTCAGGAGTTCTCGACCAAACTGGCCAACATAGTGAAACCTCATCTCTACTAAAAATACAAAAAATTAGCCAGGTGTGGTGGTGTGCACTTATAATCCTGGCTACTCGGGAGGCTGAGGCAGGGGAATCACGTGAACCCGGGAGGCGGAGGTTGCAGTGAGCTGAGATCACACCACTGCACTCCAGCCCAGGAGACAGTGGGAGAATCCGACTCAAAAAACAAAAAAGTAAAAAATTTCTTTCATGGTGTGTTTATATGTGGTATAATATTCATGGTATTAATGTCTTATAATACAGTTGCATTATAAATCACTCTTTAAAATACTGATATCTTACACACCTTACCTGTTCTATTACTGTAATTGATTTACATTGAGCTCCATCTTAAAGTATCAGATTTGAAGAATTTTACATTTGGATTAGATTTAGAAATTACTGGAACTTCGAATAATTTGGAACTTATTCATGCATTATTAACTCACAAAAATTAACGCCATTTTCCCTGTACACCATTCACTCTCATAGACATACAAAATTTAATAGATATTGTCAGTGTTTCCAAATCAGAGGCATCCTGGAGGCAGATTTCTGGATCACAGAATTACAAAACTGGAATTCAGAGGGACCTCAGAGCTCCAGAGGAACTTCTTAAGAATGTAAAATCTCTTCTCCTGTAGTTGTTCTATTGGTTTGTCCTATAGTATTTCAGTCTCATAGAGTTCAGAGAATTGCCTGGGCAGAGTTTTCAGCAGAAAGAAAAGACTGAGTGAGTAACTAGCACAGTCCAGTGCTACTGTTGCATGGAGGGTATTTAAGAATGTTGCCCGTGAAGCCTTGGCTCCAGGCTTAGCCATACGGCTGTTTTCAGCTCAAACTCCAAGCTAGAGGTTATTCTGGCAGTCAGTAGGTTTTTGGGGCTCTTCTTTCCACTTTCTTAGTGAAAACATCAGAGTGCAGTTTCTGAAGGGAAGAAACACACTCATCTGAGCAAAGGAGTGCACATTTCCCTCTTTCGGACCGCGCCCCACGTTGTTGTTATGGTCACTGGGTGAGGATTCATCATGAATTAGCCCATGTGTCCGAACCTGCTGTGGAAGTGTTTTCACTGGTTTCCTAGTGTGAAGACGCCGAAGACTCACAGAACCCATTAGAGAAGTCATGTCGAATAAAAATGAACTCCAAAGCCGAGACTGATGTACCTTTCCACCCACCACACAACAAAAACGAACTTTCATTTTTCCTACCAGCTGGGTCAGTGAATTTGACAAAGAAAGAATGATGTTTTCGGGTGAGATGGAAGAGGTGGGAAGTTGCTGTTGTTGTTTCGTTTCGTTTTGAAGGCGGTTGTTAGCCAAGGATCAGATGGCGGTTATCGCAACGTTGTGGGTGATGTTGGGGAAGGGCTTCCAAAGAGGTGAGCGCAAAGCTAGACTTGCCAGGAGTCTGAACCCTGGCTGGCTTCCAGCTGCTCAGGTCTGCCTCATCAGTGCCTTGGTCTAACGAGCCCCCCTCTCTCCCACCAGCTTCACATGCCTCTCATAGTCCATCAGCCCAAATTGTTACTCAGTAGCTGCATGTGTACAAACAGCTACTGTATAAAAGTTACGATTTTTGCCTCCGCAAATACGTGGAAGCAACAACATTTAGTTCTCATGACGAAATAAGATTTCTGCCACTCTTAAAGCTTTTTTCTGTTTCTTAAAAAATAATCCAGGTTAAAATTTTTCCCCAGCAGAAGTAGATTTACACTGAAGCAAATAATTAAGCTTAACTGGATGGGTGCGGTGGCTCACGCCTGTAATCCCAGCACTGTGCGAGGCCGAGGCAGGCCGATTGCCTGAGCTCAGGAGTTCCTGACCAGTCTGGGCAACACGGTGAAACCCCGTCTCACCTAAAATAGAAAAAAATAGCAGGGAGTGGCAGTATGTGCCTGTAGTCCCAGCTACTCAGGAGGCTGAGCAGGAGAATTGCTTGAACCTAGGAGGTGGAGGTTGCAGTGAGCCAAGATCGTGCCACTGCACTCCAGCCTGGACAACAGAGTAAGACTCCATCTCAAAAAAAAAAAAAAAAGGCTTAAGGCCAAAGGTATGCATTTGTACAGCCTCTTCCAAGAGCTGTTTTTGTAAAATTAGAAAAAAATAAGATATTGGAAGACCACTGTCTTTCCTGCTTTCCCTTTCCCTTTAATGACTGCTGGTATCTGGTGGCATTGGAGTGGCCGAAGTCATTTTTGGGATCCAGTTAAAGGAATGTTGAATGACAGATACATTTTGTTTGGGTTTTATGAGACTGTATTTATTTGGTTCCCAATTATTTCTCATAGGAAGAACTTATGCCAAGTTATATTGATTGTCCCTGCATGGAAAGGGTTTTTAGGAATGTACCTGTGGTCCACGGTGCTGCTTCTCCTGGCATTGTGAGCCAAAGGTGCCCTAAACCAAAGTAGGCAAACAATGAAGGAGAAACAAGGTTTGAAATGTAGTAAGTCAGAAGCTGATCTGCATCAAACGTGTATCATCATCAGAAAAGTAATATTTAAGTAGAGGATGTGGTGCTCTTTGATGCTGGGTTAAAGCAGTCCTATCCTGTGAGGAAATAAAAATTTTAAAAAATTCATAATGAGCCTCCACAACAATGACATTAAGGATACTGAGCTGCTTTTATTTGGCAGCACAGAAATAATCATCATATAGAAAAAAAAGTGCAGGTAAAATGTAGGAAAAAAATGCTGGGCTGGTCAGTCAATTGCTCTCTGTGTATATACAGTGATATATTTATTACTGTGTTAATATATACAAATTATGGTATCATATAATTTGTATATAATTACTAATTATAAGTTTCTGGATGTTGTGACATTTGTGATATTTGTCAACTTTTAAAAATCTGTGGCCAGGTGCGGTGGCTCATGCCTGTAATCCTAGCATTTTGGGAGGCTGAGGCAGGTGGATCACTTACGGTCAGGAGTTCAAGACCAGCCTGACCAACATGGTGAAACCCCGTCTCTACTAAAAATACAAAATTATCAGGGCGTGGTGGTGTGTGCCTGTAATCACAGCTACTTAGTAGGCTGAGACAGGAGAATCACTTGAATCTGGGAGACAGAGGTTGAGTGGAAATCACACCATTGCACTCCAACCTGGGCAATAAGAGCAGAACTCAGTCTCAAAGACAAAAAAATCGTCCTTGGTTGTGATCTCATTTCTCATTCTAAATCACCACTTTTATACCCCCTCACACACCTGTGCATTAAGATTTCACTGCCCAGAATGGACAAAAACAGGTAAGCAAATCCTGCTACAGGAACCTTCCTTAGCAAACCTAAGATATGAGGCAACACTACCCTGATAGCTAATCAGAATGGGAAAGGAAAAAGAAGTCAAAAGAGGGAAAAACTAAGAGAGAAAAGGAGGAAGTACAGAAACTCAAGCTGAACAGGTGAAAGAGGGCCAGGAAAAAGATGAAAACCCAATAATACCTACTAACTAGAGGGAGACATAGAAAGCAAAATATTAGGAAAATGTAGAGTAAAACAGACAAAACATTTGAGAGGGTTTTCCAACTCTCTGCCAGGCCTTTCCCAGATGGTAACTGAACCATTTGTTTAAATTAAGTCTTGCCTAAATTATAAGGAGCTGAGCTAATTTTCAATGTCAAGAATTCTTGGAATAGGGCCACGGGAGGTGGGAGAATGTGGGAGAAGAGAAACATTTGTCAGCTAAGGGTTTGGGACCTGTCACTCTTGTTTAAAACAATAGCCACCCTCCAGCAGCCAGCCACGTTATCATCATTCATGTTGAAGCCCAATTGCATGAAATATTTGGCGTCTTGAATGGAAAACTTCTTTTTAAAAAAATCTCCTGAAATACATGTCCTGGAGGAAAAGTGAAAGCTGGGCCAGCAGCATTGTAGGTGGCTTCTCCTTCCACTTCCTTGTTTTATAGATTTTATAAAGTTCTTTGATTTAGAAATAATTTTTAAACCAAATAGGCAAACTTCAAGGTTGAAAATTAAGATAAAATTGACATTATTTTTGTTAAAGTGTCCTAAACAGCCACACATAGAAATAAGAATTTCCTGGCCTTACAAAATGGATTCCTAAATTTCTATGTTGATGGCACAGGATTTGAGATGAGCTGTTAGGAGAGAGTGAAGGAAACTCCCTGGAAATGGGCAGAAGCCGCAGGGGCTAGTTCTGAACATCTGTGAAAAAGAAGCACCCGCTGGATAAGGGCAAATGATCCTGCTTTACCCTCTTCAAACTGTCTGTTCCTTTGCCCATGAAAACAGCTCTTGGGGCTGTCCCACACCCTTCCCAGCATCTCCAGCTCATCTGAGTCCTTGGTCAGATGGCTTCCTTCACACCCACCTGCCCCAGCTCTGTCTTTCAAAAACACTTAGAGGCTGCAGCCAAGCCAGTTTTTTTTTAACTTTCAGTTTTTATTGAGAGAGAAATTAGGATTTGGGAACAATCCCAACTTAACTTTCCTAAATACTGTCACTACCTGGCCACAGGTAATTGTTTGAAAGCTGCAGCTGCCAGATGACAGGTCTGCACAGAACAACCCGGGGTGGTCGGCAAACCTCAAAAGGGTCAGCCATTCAGTGCCACTCCACCACCACACCAAACTTCCTGGATCCTTGAAATTTGGATCAGAACTACCTGAAAAGCTTCTCTGTCAGCTTTTTTTCTGGGCTAAAAGGACGAGAATGGTAATTGTTGAAAGCTAATGATGATGACGTCTAACAGAAAATCACCTGCTCATGTACACATCAAGTCGGATTACTTGCTGGGGACTGTTCACCTAGTGCCCATGACTTTTAGAGTATCTCAGTGCCACAGGCAGAGGCATTTCAGCTCAAAGGCAGTGTGGCATGTTGAAAGAAAATTGAACCCAGCTTCAGGTCAGACTCTGTTGCCTACCGTCACGAAGTCTCTCCATCTCTGGGAACCTCAATACACCCATCTGTAAAAGGGGAGAAGATGCAGCAATGTATGCACTTCAAAGGGTAGAGACATCAAGGTCAATAATGTCAGAGGATTTTGAGATTTCTGTACAAATGGAAGTAGAACATATTATACAAATGAAAGGTTCTCTATCACTAACACCTGGAGTTATGGGCGTGCTCTCCAGACCCTGCCGAAGCAGCCGTATCTGCCCTTGCCTAAAGCATTTCAGCAGGTCAGGAGCTATGCTGTGGAGTTCCTTGGATCAGTGAGATTCTTTCAGTTAAAGTAAGAGTCAGTAGTAGTATTTGCAGAGTCCTCTAAGACTTTGCAAGAACTTTGGAGGTCTCTGATTTGCACAAGTTTGGCCTGACTCTCGACCAGCCTCATACGCAAGCACCACGATTGATAAGCATGTGTTAATAATGCATGAGTGATGGAATGAACACACATTGATTCACAGAAAATCTTAGCCACCCTGCAGTTTTTTTTTTACTCAGCGCTTTTTGTTTTTACTCCGTAATTATAATGAGGTAAATGACAGGAGAGTCACTAACCTATGGAAGTGTCGTCATTCCCTACTCTGTGGACGGATTGTCCTTGTTTCCGTTTTTGCTCCTATTACATTGTTATTAAGCCTAATTGTAGTATTCTGTTGAATTCTGTCTTGTTTAGTTGACTTTAAACCTTCCAAACAAAAGGGCATCTGTTTCCTCATCCTTACTTGGATCAGTTGCTGGGAACTCCTCACCTAGTGCCAATGACTTTTAGAGTATCCCAGTGCCATAGGCAGGGGCATTTTGGCTCTTTAAATTCCTGCAGGGCCTGTAGAGGCAGTGTGGCATTTTGAAAGGAAATTGAACCCAGTTTCAGGTCTGCCCCTGTTGCCCTCCAGCAAGCAGTGCAAAGGTCAGGAAGTCGTTCCATCTCTGAGAGCCTCAATACACCCATCTGTAAAAGGGGAAAAGATAAAGCAACATATGCACCACAAAGGGTAATTAAAGACATCAAAATTAGTACTGAACCTTCCTTCATCGGGTGAAATAAAAAAGTAACTGCCAGCAGCAGGGAAGAAGACCACAAAGCTCTCAGGCAGGGAAAACTGAGGAATTAGAAAATAAGGAGACCTTGTTTATTTTTGTATATATTTGTCTTTTCAAATTATAAAAGCAATACATTTTATACAAAATCTGTATAAAAAGTAAAGAAAACTAAAAGAGACAGAAAACACTGTTAAGATATGGGCACTTTCCTTCCAGTTTTTTCCCCCCACAAAGCCTTTGTCATGGCTCAAGTTAGTTGTTTATTCCTTTAGTAAATAGTTTTTGTGTGGCACCCATGTAAGAGGCACCATGCTGGGTTGGCACTCATTGGGAAGACACTGGTGAAGAGGGCAGTTTGACCTGAGGTGGTATTACTTTCTTCAGGTCTTCTCCCAGAGTATCACAAGCCCTGTCTGCAACGTTGTGCTCAGTTGTCTTCCTATGTGGATTGTTTACTAAGAATCGCATCCCTCCCTGAGGCACATAAAAGTCTCTGTTCATTTGTTCCTTATGATAAAGCTCTCATCATCTTAATATATCTGGTTGATGATGGATAAGACCCCTGAATTCTGACAATTACCATTGCCTTGGCCCAGCTGGTTCATCTTTTTCTGTGGAAGAGACACAGAGAGAGAGGGAGGGAGGGAAGGACATAGCATTGTTTTTATGCTTGCTCACAAGACATGGAACTGTTCTCTATAGTATTCCTTCAGCCCCAGTCTCAAAGTTTTATAGACTTTCCTATTAGGATAACCCTGCAAATGGTGAATCAAAGAAGAGAACAAAAGAGAAGTATTTTCTCTCTAAATTGTTCATGTCTAAGAATATAGGTGCAGATCAGGCTGCAACAATGTTAAAAGTGACTCTCCCTAGGACGTGGCAAATACCTCCACCCCAGACAAAAGTCAATTTACTTCCCACTGACTTAAGTGGCCTCCCAGCCACACAACAGGCATCTCCCTCATTTTCCTTTGTACCAGGCCTCCAGCTCTTGAATGAAATGGTCTAAACATTTGTACACAATCAAGCTCTGAGTACAGTGTTCACAGAGGGGCAGGCTGCACAGAGGAGAGGCATGAGATGCACAGTGACCATCTCAGTGCCAGGGATCCATCCTGGAAAATTTCTCACAGTTCCCCACTTTTTAAATAGTATGTTCTAAGTCCCCTTTTTCGGTACAAAGGCAGGTTTTGAGATCAGATTTTCAAAAAGTTATGTCCAATCTTTTCATATTACATAAGTCAATAGACACACATATTGAGATGAAAATTTCCAGTGTGGATGATTTCCTGCTCAAATTTTAAAGAGATTTATTGTCTTCTGTCACTCATTTTAGTTCAAGAAAGCAATTTAGTAATGCTTATAAGGCAAGTTTAAAAAAAGAAAAAGACAAGTCTTACTCCCTGAGAAGCAGTTATTGGAAATAAAAAGTATATATATATATATATATTTTTTTTATACATACACAGTTTAAAAATCATGTGTAACTTTTGACTCCCTGAAAACGAATAGCCCACTATTGACTGAAAGCCTTACCAATAACATAAACAGTCAATTAACTTATATTTTATATATTATACATATTGTAGATTGTATTCTTAAGCTAGAGAAAAAGTTATTAAGAATATCATAAGGAAGAGGAAATGTCATTACTAATCATTAAATGGATTGTCATAAAAGTCTTTGTTGTCATCTTTATGTTGAGTAGGCTGAGGAAGAGGAAGAAAAAGGGAAGGGATTGGTCTTGCTGTCTCAGGCACGGGAAAGGCAAACAAAAATCTACAATAAGTAGATTCATGGTTCAAGCCCTTGTTGTTTAAGGATGAACTGTATGTGTATACACACATTAGAGAGAGCTAGATGGACAGACACATACATATACTATGTATATCTACACATACATATACTCTGTGTAAAGTATACAATTATACATATGTGTAATATATATATATAGCATATATTACATGAAAATGAGCTGATGTTGAAAATACAGATTCCAGACATCCCTGAGTCAGTCTCTAGAAATGAAAATACCTGAATCTGCATTAAAGAAAAAAATTATTTGTACATACATATAATTATATACTTTTTCTTTTTGATAAAATATGATAGATTCTTATATTTCAAGTTTTTAATTAAAAGTCTCCTAAGGCAATGAAAGCGTTTCCTGTGCAAGTCCATGTGCCATCTACATCAGAATCACCTGGGAAGATTTTTTTCTTTAATGCAGATTCAGGAGTTTTCATTCCTAGAGACTTATTTCAGGAGGGTCTAGAATCTGTATTTTCGATATCAGCTCATTTTCATGCCCAGCTTGATTTGAGAACCACAGTTTAATGAAATATAGTTACCCAGTTGTGAAAAACAAAAAGCAAACCCATAGGGTAGGCTTTAGTTTTCTAAAATAATAGTGACCGTGGCTACCACTGAGTTACTGTTACGTTCCAGGCCCTGTGCTAGGTATTTCCATTATGTTATCTTGAATTGCACCCTTGTTGAGAACCTATTATTGCTTTGACTTTGAGATCATCCAACCTAAGTCAAGAGTTTCTCTTGGCCGGGTGCGGTGGCTCATGCCTGGAATCCCAGCACTTTGGGAGGCCGAGGCGGGCGGATCATGAGGTAAGAGATGGAGACCATCCTGGCCAACATGGTGAAACCCTGTCTCTACTAAAAATACAAAAATTAGCCAGGCATGGTGGTGCATACCTGTAATCCCAGCTACTTGGGAGGCTGAGGAAAGACAATCCCTTGAACCTGGGAGGTGGAGGTTGCAGTGAGCCAGGATTGCCCTACTGCACTCCAGCCGGAGACAAAGAAGAGTTTAGCTTTAGGAGAATGTTTGGTTTTTAAACTAGACCGTATCTGAACAGTCTATTAAAGTGGGCTTCACTTTCTTTACTTTGGGTTGCTTTTGGTAACCTGCACAAAGGAGAGTTGCGATAGACTGAAAGACTCTGAAAGACTCTGAAAGGCTCTCAAATACATAGCCAATAAATAACATTTAAGATGATAGAAAGTGCATTGTTAAGGCTGGGGGCAGTGGCTCCTGCCTTAATCCCAGCACTGTGGGAGGCTGAGGCAGGTGGTTTGCCTGAGCTCAGGAGATCAAGACCAGCCTGGGCAACACGGTGAAACCCCGTCTCTACTAAAATACCAAAAAAAAAAAAACCAATAGTTGGGCCTGGTGGTACATGCCTGTAGTCCCAGCTACTCAGGAGGCTGAGGCAAGAGAATCACTTGAACCTGGGAGGAGGAGGAGGTTGCAGTGAGCCAAGATCGCACCCCTGCACTCCAGCCTGGGCGACAGAGTGAGACTGCATCTCCAAAAAGAAAGAAAGAAAGAAAGTACATTAAGACACGAAAGCATGGAGTATAGTTTTGATAGGTGAGCTGATAGCCTATCTTTAGCAGTATTATAGATTTCTTCTGTGATGCTGATAGCAAGCGCCTAATAAACACCTTACTAGAGAGATACAAAAATATGTTTAGATCAATCCCTTCATTTTCTACCTATAAAGATCTATACATTTTTATATATATAAAAGATTTTCTGCTTGTTCATTTCACTAATGTAACTATGTAACTGTGCTGATTTTGGTGGTTAGAACTGTTATTATTTTTATATCTAAGGTAGAATCATTTGTAAGTTGATTCTTATTTATAAACTATATTCCATGGTCTTTATCTTTTTGAGAATAACCCCATTTGCTAAAGGTGACATTAGTTGTTACTGGAAACAGAATTAGAATCTAAGTCCGTCCTTTCACTCCCTCAGTCACCTTGTTGGAACCAGCGTGATTTTTTGGTCTAAGACATGAATGCTACCCTCTCTCCATCCTGACTGTCATGTCAAAGCATTTGAGAATAGACAGAAGATTGCCATACCCAGTTTGCCCTTTCAACCCAAATAATGCAATATAGAAACTTTACTTTTAAACGGTTTAACAAGCTTTGGTTTTCAGAATGTCTGATCTCAGCACCTTTGGGTTGTAAAATAGTGGATTTTCAGTCTGTGAGATTCTAAAGGCTCTTAACATCCCCCATGTGGTCCACATTGTTTTGAGTACATCTTCTGTGAATGGTGTGCAAAGGGAGACCATCAAAATTCATGGGTCCTGGGCAATTTCTCCCCAGTGAAATAGAGAACTGGGATCGGTTTAATAAAGTTTCAAAGGTTCTCAGCCATTATAATCATGGCTAAATGTTAAGCAGGAGGAAATCAGAACAATCTTCCTCTTATCTATCTAGACAGCTAAACTAATGATCACAAAGTTTTTTTTTTTGATAATGAAGAAGAGCTGTCTCTTGGACAGTGGGTAGTGATTCACACAGCTTAACACTATTGTATGCCTACTATGTGCCAGCAACTGGTCTAGACACTTGGGACATGTCAAGGAACAAAAATGACAAGGATCCTTTGTCTCTAGAGCTTTTATACTAAAAGCTTTTATGTATTAAACCCTAGAGCATTATTGACTATTTGGAAATACCAATGGAATATAAATATTCCATTGGTCTGTGAGTTGCAAACCAGTCACCAGAATTGTTAGTGTAAACCTTCTTCCCTTACCTCAAAGAATCAGATACATTGAATGTATTCAGAGCTATATGTGAAATGTTTCGTTGTTCGTGGGATGTCAACTCCTAAGAGTTGTACCCACTTTGCCTTACAGGGTACTCAAAGAGACCAGTGACTGGCATGGTTAGTAATAGCTAAGGTGATTCTAAAACTGACTCTATCATTCCTTTCCCTTATACTAGAAAACCAAGTTGTTTGTTTTTTGTTTTTTTGCTGACAAAACTATGTGTTGTGATTACAGGGGAAAGGGCTCTTGCACTTATTTTTTAGAAAGATGGTAGAAGTCCCATCCCTCATTCCTCTCAAATGTGAGCCTTTTACCCTGTGTGATTTCCACACTCATCCTCTCTGACTCGCATTCACCCCCATGCATCCTTGCCATCTACTCAGTCCCACTCATCCTCCCTTCAGCGTTCCCACCTCATCCATGATAACATCCCATTCTATGCTAACCCTTGTTCATTTCCCCTTCTCTGAATCCATCACACATTTAGGGTAGTCAATGATATTCATCCATTTAATTATTCACTATTTATTGATTGGCTACCCTGATCTGCCCAGGCACTCCAAAGTTAGATTTATTCATACATTTAATGATAACTGTGATATGGTCATCTTGTCTTTTCAACAAAATGTGCATCTTCCAATGTGACGAACCATGTCTAAGGTCACCATTAGCCACACAGTGCTCTGTGTGAGTTGGAAAAGGAGGCTCCTCTGGTGTATTTCTCCCAGCCCCTGCTTACCCCTCATCTGTGCACCTTCTGTCTGCACTGGAACACCTAAACTACTGTATGAGAGAGCCCAAGCATTGAACACTGCCCCAGCAAAGGGAAGACACATCAAAGCTTGACAAGTAACTCATTTGGTTTAAAATGTAGATAGTCCTCAATTATCATTAACAACAGAATGAATCTTCCTAGCTTTAGATTAACCAGGCTCTCAATTTCAATTCCTGTATTACAAGTCTGATGCAAGGACACAGCATCGAGTCTTTGTTAAGCACTCAGTTTTTATTGGGGTGATGATAAAATTTACCTTCCAAACCCAGACACTTGTAAGAGGAGGTACACACCATGACACCAAGAATTAACTGGGACCGTCACAGGCAAACTGGGATGTATGCATCCTGATGCCTACAGTAGTAAAATAAGGAGCACCTTTCACTGCCCACTGTTTAAGAAGGTGTCAGCTCTAGTCTCTGACAATATAGGGCAAAGGAGAACAACCTGCCTCCTGTGTTAGGACAGGATAGGAGATCATCAAGGACAGCAGCCAAGTGTTCATTCAATTTTAGAGTCGAGTAGGCTGTGATGAGTCTAACATGTAGTCTTAGTCATCATGCTCTCCACTACCCTGGGCCTTCTGTGGAAGTACTAGAACTTTCCACCCCAATAAGAGGCTGCCCTCCTTGCAAATCCTCCCATGTGATCCTGTTTTCAGCCCTGATCACTACTAACCACCATAGTCATTTTTAGAGCTCAGTACCCACAGAAGTATGGTATGGTAATATAACTCTCCAGAGAAAGAACCTCAGAGCAAAAGTCCTCTTTGGTCAATGATGCAGCCCTTGGTATTCAGCTGATAAATACTAGTTGGATATCTGACTGTGAGAGAAAAGTCCAGTTTCTTTCCATCCCATACTGAAGGTAGAAAGGGACTGGAACTACAGAGAGTCTGATTTCTCTCTCCAAGGCAAAGGAAGTTGTTCCATCTTAAGATGACATTAAAGAAGCTTGGAAGAAAGTCAGGGTTATCTATTTCTTAGGAACTTCTTTAATCTCAAGATTAAGAGGGTTTCACTCAATTTCAGCTTCCTTCTAAGAAAGTTTTGCTCTCTTAAGTCTTTCAGACATGGAGGTTGTCTTTCAGGAACTTTAATTCTATTTAAGGACGTGCCAGAATATTTCCAACCTGGAACCTTTTTAGGCTAAGAAACTCACATGTAATACACATATACAAGGTCCTCTATATTTATGTCTATATGTGTGTTTCCTCTCTATCCAAATAGACAAACACCTTTTATCTTGATAAAGAAAGCACATTCTATTCATAGGGAAATAGTTGGGTCAGGCTTTCTGGGCTTTTTGTTTGTGCACCACAGGGTGCCTAATAGCACTGCAGGAGCAGGCATCCAGCATCACGCCAGCCACCTACAGCATGCCTGGTGCCAGAGGCAGCGATGACAGTACTAATTAGAGGGTGTCAGGAGACAGGAGAGAAAAAAGGGACACACACACACACACACACACGCGCGCGCGCGCGCATAAAACTTTCCATGAAGATGGCAAGTAAAGGGCAGTGGCCTTCTCCTTTTTATTTTTGGTGGGAATTCTCTGCTTTTGGACTGTGCTTCCTTCACAAGAGTACTTTCTCATTTTACAGTTTACAGCAGAGCTGGGTTTGTGGAAATTGCTGGATCATGTTTAGAATGTTGGCTGCCTGCTTACAATAAACATTTTTTCCATCTGCTTTTATCTGCATTTATATCACAATGACACCTTCTACTCTACAGCAGCCATTGCTGACAGAGCAAATATTCAGGAGTCTTCATGAAGCTCCCCCAGTATTGTAAAATGTATCCTATGGTCTAGCACTCCCTGTCTTCCTAGGGGCCATGTGTAGCTTCATGTCTTCATAGACATACCATTTTTATTTAAGTGGTCCAAGCCCCCTCACCCTGGATGGTTATGTTGGTGGACAGAGTAGATACTACCTGTTATAAAGGCATCATTACTAACGCTACTAATAAATTGTAATGACTCCCAGCAACTATAGATTTGGATGGTTTCAGGTATTCACTTGACATTATTTTCCTGGATCTGATGTTGCCTATTTCCCCTGCCAACAGTTGTCGGCTTTTCTAGGTAAGCTGTTTACAACCCTATTTGAATATAAAAATCATCTAGGAATGTTAAAAAATACCAGTGCCTAAGTCTCAATCTAGACCAGTGAAAGCAAAGCCTGTGGAGAGGATGTCTGAGAACTGGTTTCTTTACAAGTTCCCCAAATAATTCCAGTATTCAGTGGGGGCTGAAAACCACTGGCTGTCCTCATCACATGACACTAGGGCTTCAGTAAGACCTGTGAGAGGTCTGCATGGCCTCATTGTGTCCTCATTTGCACAAAATGCCACCCACTGCTTAATCAGCCTCTTTATGATTCTTACAGATCACTAGGGCCAGGACCAGGGGGACCTGAATGAGACCCCAAATTTAAGGAGACACTCACTCTCCTGCCTCATCCTAGTCCTGGCCTGCAAACCAACTGACCTTCATAGAACCTTGCACTTGATTGTTTTGACCTAAAAGCATTTACCTTCTAATCTCCCATCATCTCCATCAAAACCTGCCTTATTTCCTCTACCTGATTTGACAGTCCTGTGTCGCAAATGTCATTTTAAGGAAATGAGACATTTTTTTAATTGCCTTTGGAGCTAGCATCAAACTGTAACTAAAAACATTGTTTTCTTTTTCTTCTCTAAGTTGTTAGGTTCAGGGGCACATGTGCAGATTTGTTATATAGGTAAACTCGTGTCATAGGAGTTTATTGTACAGATTATTTTGTCACCAGACACTAAGCCTGGTACCCAATAGTTATTGTTTCTGATTCTCTCCCCCCTCCCAACATCCCTCCCAAGTAGGCCCCAGAGTGTGTCATTCCCTTTTGGTGTCCATGTGCTCCCACTTATTTATTTTAGTTGAGACAGAGTCTTGTTCTGTCACCAGGCTGGAGTGCAGTGACATGATCTCAGCTCACTGCAATCTCTGCCTCCTGGGTTCAAGTGATTCTCCTGCCTCAACCTCCCAAATAGCTGGGAATATAGGCGCACACCACCATACTCAGCTAATTTTTGTATTTTTAGTAGAGGTGGGTTTCACCATGTCAAACTCCTGACATGGTTCACCTGCCTCAGTCTCCCAAAGTGCTGGGATTACAGACGTGAGCCACCATACCTGGCCTATGTGTCTGTTTTTGTACTAGTGCCATGCTGTTTTGGTTACTGTAACCTTGTAGTATAGTTTATAGTTACATAATATATACCTGCCTCAGTCTCCCAAAGTGCTAGGATTACAGGCGTGAGTAATGGGATTTCTGGGTCATAGAGTAATTCTACTATTAGCTCTTTGAGGAATCATCACATATAGTTCCACAATGGTTGAACTAATTTACATTCCCACCAATGCTGTATAAGCATTCATTTTTCTCTGCAACCTCGGTAGCATCTGTTATGTTTTTGACTTTTTAATCATAGCCATTCTGACTGGTGTGAGATGATATCTCATTAAGATTTTGATTTACATTTCTCTAATGATAATGATATTGAGCTTTCTTCATATGCTTGTTGGCTACATGTGTATCTTCTTTTGAAAAGCAGCTGTTCATGTCCTTTGCCCACTATTTCATGGGGTTGTTTGGTTTTGTTCTTGCTAATTTGTTTAAGTTCCTTATAGCTGCTGGATATTAATATAGACCTTTGTAAAATGCACAGTTTGGAAATATTTTCTCCCATACTATAGTTTGTCTGTTAACTTTGTTGTAGTTTCTTTTGCTGTGCAGAAGCTTCTAAGTTTAACTAGATCCCATTTGTCGATTTTTGCTTTTGTTGAGATTGCTTTTGGCATCTTCAGCATGAAATCTTTGCCAGTTTCTATGTCCAGAATGGTATTGTCCACGCTGTATTCCAGGGTTTTTATAGTTTTGGGTTTTACATTTAAGTCATTAATCCATCCTGAGTTTATTTTTATATATGGTGTAAGAAAGGGCGCCAGTTTCTGTCTCTTGCCTGTGGCTAGCCAGTTATCCCAGCATCATTTATTGAACAGGGAATTCGTTCTCCATTCCTAATTTTTGCCAGTTTTGACAAAAAGCAGATAGTTGTATGTGTACAGCCTTATATATCTGGGCTCTCTATTCTGCCCCATTGGTCTATGTATTTTTTTTTTTTTTTTTTAGACAGAGTCTTGCTCTGTCACCCAGGCTGGAATGCAGTGGCACGTTCTTGGCTCACTGCAGTCTCTGCCTCCTGGGTTCAAGCAATTCTGCTGTCTCAACCTCCTGAGTAGCTGGGATTACAGGCACGTTCCACCATACCCAGCTAATGTTTGTATTTTAGTAGAGATGGGGTTTCACCATGTTAGTCAGTCTGGTCTTGAACTCCTGACCTTGTGATCTGTTTGCCTCGGCCTCCCAAGTGCTGGAATGACAGGTGTGAGCCACTAATTTATGAAAGTAAAGTAATTTGCTTTACTTTTTCCAAATACAAATTCTTCCTCAAAAGACCAAATCCCAAAACTATTGTTCTATTTCTGAGAAAATGCCATGGTGGAATTCCAAGGGCTTTTGTATTATATCTCATACATTGACGCCCCAAAACACCTTCTACGGGTAGAGTTGTTTTACTTCCATGATGATTAAATGATATAATTTACTTTAGATGGCTATTACAGACCCTGGATATTGCAACAGATGTTAGTTTTCTTTCCTTTAGACCCTCATTTCCAATTGCCCACTGCCTTCCCCTTCACCCAGAGGCCCCACACCTACCTCATATGAACATGTCTGAAACTCACCTCATTAGCCTTCCCTCCAGACCTCCTGCTTCTAAGTCCTCATCTCCGCATTCCCTGTCATGGTGACTCACTCTTCTTTCTACCCCACTATACCAGACCAGAATTCTGGAAGACATTCTGTTATGCCTCCAACCAATCCAACTCCAACACCTGCTAATTCTACCCTCTCAACATTCCTCTGAGCTGGCTTCGTGGTAATAACACCCATTTCCTGAACCTACCATGTTCCTCTCATGCTCCTTTGCAAAGGTTACCTTCTTGCCCGATGATCTTTCAGCGCTTATCAGACACGTGCAATCTTTCTGACCTAGTTAATGGCCGCCTCCCATGGGAAACCTCCTTTAAACCCTCTAGTCAGTAATCTCTCCAGTTCTGAGTCCCCATTGCTCCAAGTGGATGCCACCAGTATAAGCTTTTATCATATTTACTGTAATTGTCTGTGACTGTGACTCTTTCTTCCCCTGGAACCCTGGATTCCTTGAAGACAAGAGCCACTTTCCTTTTATCTCTGTAGCCCCAGTCTTTAACCCAGTTAATGACAGCTAACAAATTTACAGTGGATGTTTCTTAAATGGGAGAACAGTCTAGTGGTAAGAGTAAGAACCCTTTAACACGGAGTTAAACTACCCGAAATCAAATGCTTCAGGATCACTACTTGCTAGTTGCATGAATCCAGGCAAGTTACTTTAACTCTCTCGGCTACAGGGTTTTTTTTTAATCTATAAATTGATATAATTATAGGACCTGTCTCATGGGATTACTGTGAACATTAAATGAGCTAATAACTTTAAAGCACTTTCCAATCCTGAGATTTAAGAACTCTGTAAATGTACTCCGTCTCTCCCCATCCTCAGCAAATGTATATATGAAGGTATGGACTTTGAGGGCCTTTTTGAAATCACTTGCAGCATCTAACCCAATGTAGTGCTTAAGATCAACTATTTCATAGAATAGTTGTGAGGATGAATTTAGTACCACATGTAAAGGACTTAGAACAGTGTCTGATACATTACATAGTAAGTGCTCATTAAACAGCTATTCTTATTATCGTTATTGCCACTTCCCTCCCCAATTCCTTCAGTAGCTCTCCAAGGTTAATAACTTTATCAAGTCCAAATTCTGCAGCCCAAGAATATGACTGATGCACCTGCTTCTCATTTAGAGCTGACGTTTACTACTTTCACAAATGTTGTTCCCTGTTCCAGTATTCTTTTCCAATCCCATTCACTTTTTCACTTGTTACAATCCAATCATCTTTTAAGGCACGTCTCAGATATTAACTTCTTCCTACAACTTTTTTTGAATTTTTAAATTATTTATAAACTTTCTTATTCTCAATGCCCTGTGAACTTTGTATTATTATTATTATTATTTACTACCATTAACATTTATAGAGCATATAGTATGTACCAGGACCCTGATATACACAGAATATACACATCATATCATTTAACTGAAGGAGGTTGTATTAGCCCTTTTCACACTGCTATAAAGAACTACTTGAGACTGATTAATTTATAAAGGAAAGAGGTTTAATTGACTTGAAGTTCTGCATGGCTGGAGAGCCTGGTGTGTTGATATCCAGTCTCCCATTTAGTCAGCACTGCTGTGTGCTCTCCTGAAATCAAGGAGCTTCCTTACTCTCTGGGTCCAGTTGGGTTTGGCCAGTGGGAAGCACCAATAAGAGAATGGAGGGAGAGTGGAAAGTAACTGAAGTATTTAGTTCCTCGCCCCTCCCTGGCACAGTATCTTGCTCTTGGCTCCCATCAGTCTTCCTTTTCCACACAACTCCCTCTGGCAGTAAGCCCCTTCCTCCCCCTGCTGATTGAAGCCTAGCGGTGGTAACAGTTCTAGGATCACTAGTGATTACTTTGATATCTTCATAAACAGTTCCTGTATGAAACTTCCTCAAATTTCCAAATTTGGGTCTGCTACCTGCTCCTTAGATACTGGCTGAGAAACCACCATTGCCATGTCTATATCTCTTAAAGTAACTTAGTGTCCAGCTTCAGGTAGGCAGTAAGAAGACATCAGGTGCAGCCAGGAGGTCTCTCTAAATCTAAAATAAGTTCTAACTTGAGATCCTACCAAAGCTCTCGAGGAATGGCCTTGAATGGGGGAGAAATTTCTCATATGGTTTTCATGTAAGACCACTCCTATATATATCACTGTTTCTTGTTGAAATTGGATCCAGAGCAAAAATGCCAGTGAATTCCAGAGACGACTTGTCTCCTTACTTGCCAGGTTGGAAATTCATTGCAGCAGGCTTTGAATGGAAAGTATTTGTCTTAAGTAAAACCTGGAAGGTAGCAATGCATGATTCAGAAATGGAAAGAGTCATTTTTTAAAATCGGGGAAGATGGCTGTAACGTGGAAGATTCTGTTAGATCCTGAACTATGTGCTGGTTCTTCATCAACTCTTAGTCTCATCTGCATAGATACAGAAATTACACAGCAATCCGGAAGCTTTAAAAAAAGAAAGAAAGAGAAAAGAAAAAATGGCAGTAATTAAACGACAAAACTATATTCAAATAAAATTAAGGGTTTGACTTAAAGCCATGGGGGGCATCTCCCTTTGTTTCCTTCTCTGTAGCATTTAAAGGCGAATGAAACAAAAAGAGCATTCTGGAAGTGTCTGAGCACTGACTTGTAGCCCCAGCCTAAGGAGAGGTTCGCCGGCCCAAAGTGCCCTGTGAGTCCAGCGCACAGATTTACCGCTTTGGCTTCATTGTTGTGCTTCATGTCAAAGCCCCCAAGAAGAGGCCCAACATCCGGATAGAAGGAAGGACCTTAGTTTAGTTTTTATGTTTGTCTGTCATATCAAGGGCTTGAAAGAGCCATTCTTGACTAAAGTGGAAGTTATTATAATATTAATAGTGAAAAAAAGAGGAGTATTTCGGATACAAAGGAAAGGACCCATATACCCAACTATATTTAAAATATATATGAACATTTCGCTTTATTTTTTAAAGGAAAAGGACAGTTTCAGAATGGTCAAAGCCCCTAGAGTAGTCCTTCCTCTTTCCATTCCACACACTCTCCAGAGTCACCACAGTATGGAAGCTGACGCTTACCTTTTCTCTCATTTAATGCTTTGACTGCAAAGGTGTATATTTAGAAATATATGCATAGTCATCTGACTTTTTTAAGTCAAGATAAATTGAATTATATTGCCTTGTGTTTTCCAGAATTATCCAAATTGATACACTGTAACTTTTAGATCACTCGTTTTAAATGCTGGGTACTATTCCATTATATGAGTATACACCATGGTTTATTTCTCCATTTACTACTGACAAATATTTAGAATGTTATCTGTTTTTTTCTGCTATTATAAGCAATGGTTTGATGAAGATCTTGGTAAACATCTTATATACAGCTGCAAAAGATTCTCTAGGATTCTTACTTTGGAAAAAATATTAGGCCATATGTCATGTCTGCTAGCAGCATCCCTGCACGTTGACACATTGCCTCCAAAGGGGCTGAACAATTTGTGTTCTTACCAGAAGGCTCTGAGAATATCCATTCTTTATATGACCAAACTTTAGGTTTTGCTAATCTAATGGTGGTTTTATTTGCCTTTCCCTGATTACTAGTGAGACTGAATTTCTTCTCAAGGGTTTATTGGCTGTTCAAGTTTTCTGTTTTTCAATGATCCTTTATGGTGATTATTGCTCTTTTTTCTTTTATGTTGTTCGTCTTTCATAACTGATTTGTTATGGCTTCTTTATGCTGTGTTCTCATCTTTTGTCAGTTACTAATTTGTCTCAGAGAAATTCCAGGTTCTGTCTACTAAGCAGCAAATATTGCAGATGCCTGTTGCAATTGACACGTTATTCCAGGGCTGATTCTAGGTTTTGTCATAAGGAAGAAGCAAGCCTGTTACGATATATATTCTAAGATGACTATGAGAGCAGAACAAGTCACCATCCTTTGTGGATTTAGGACCTGAGTTATTAGGGAGAAAGATCCTGGGAACACACCAAAAGCAGGGAATTAAGGATCTGGAGAATAAATCAAAGTTCATACAAGAGAGACCAGCCTGGAAATTTACAGAAGGACAGGAGTGAAGAGTTTCCAAGAAAACGTGTTAAAAGATGGGTGAGTGGTATAGGCTCTGTGTTGGATCGGATGACTCTAATGGTTTCTGTGAACTAGAGAAAGAGGCATCCCAATTCCCCACTGTCCGCCCAGTGTCACAGCATGCCAAGGTAGGTGGGCAGCAGGGAGAAAAACCAAAACTGATTTGAGAAGGAAAAGCTTGCAGCGAAGTGGTCTTCTTTCCCCACTGGCAGAGCCACTAATAACTTTGCAGTGCTTTGTCAGTGATTTTCATAGTGAGCTTGGCCAAAACCTGGCCAGGCTGTCTCCACTGCAATGTAATAGCCATGATGGGGTAGGGCATCAGAACTCAGATCTGTTATCAAATTGGAATTTAACTTCAGACTGTCAAGATTTATTCTGTGCTGACTCCAACCTAGAACTAGCAAATAACAAAACTAGATGGTTTGCATTTTACCTCCTTGGCCTTCCCTTCCTCCCTGCCTAGTAGAGGTTGTGTAACTGACAAAATGCCCCTCACTGAAGTGAAGGTAGGCACAAACACATTCTTGGCTTGAATGGCTGGACCCAGAGTAAGAGAATTGATGGTAACATAGTAGCCAAACGGACCCTATCTTCTGCTCTTGAGTATAGCAACCTGTGTGTTATCATCCATGAAGGTAAGTAGAGGCTGATAGGGTTTGGCTCTGTCCCCACCCAAATCTCTATGAATTGTAGCTCCTATAATCCCCACATGTCATGGGAGGGACCCAGTGAGAGGTAATTGAATAATGGGGGCACTTTCCCCCATGCTGTTCTCATGATGGTGAGTTCTCACAACATCTGATGGTTTGATAAGGGCTTCCCCCACTTTTGCTTAGCACTTCTCCTTCCTGCTGACGTGTAGAGAAGAACATATTTGCTTCCCTTTCCACCATGAGTGTAAGTTTCCAGAGGCCTCCCCAACCATGCTGAACTGTGAGTCAATTAAACTTTTTTCCTTTATAAATTACCTAGTCTCAGGTATGTCTTTATTAGCAGCTGAGAACAGACTAATACAAGGCTGAAAAGCAATTAAACTTAGAAATCCCCCAAATTGAGCATCTCTTTGGTTTCTAGCTATTTCAGGCCCAAATAAATAAAACTACTTGAAAAACTTGTTTCACTTGGGTGGTGAAATACTGTCTCATAAATCAACTAAATGAAACCGGATCAATCCCAGTGTCTTGGGCAAAATTAGCTATATTAGAGAAATTAAGAAGCACTCTTAACCTATTGCTAAAGCTAAGCACAGCCCTTCCCTGTCAAGCCAGGCATCAATCTTTGTTGCTATTGTTTGTCGTCGTCTTGCTAGTATGTGTGAGAGTTGGTGTTCTCACTGAATGTAGACTGCAGAGCAATGACATATAATGTAGAGCAGACATAGTAAGGCTTGCTGTAAGCATATAGACAAGTATTCTAGTAAATACACAACTAGTTCTGCAGAATTAATTCCAAAGCCTAATTTCCTTTTGTTTCTTTTCATTCACCAAAATCTATAACTAAGTCTACCTTCACGATCCATCAGAATCAATTCTACATGTCCTCAAAGCATGTTTGGAAAACAAGCAAGGGCAGATCAGAAAACTCCCAGATTTCTTTTTGGCAGTATCAGTGGTTATTATCACAGAGCCATGCAACATTGTCAGAGACTTTAAAAAAAATAAGAATCAAATAAATCAGTCTGGTGTCACAGATGGCCAGGAAGTGAATTAGCATGTTAGAGGATGTCCCTTGCCTTTTCTAGAATTTGGGAATACAAGACAAAATCTTAGGTTAACATGAAATTTCAAACAAAGCCTAGTCCACCTTTGACATTCATCTTTACAGTTCGATTAAAAGGTTTTAAAAGAGGTTATTGGGTTTCCAGAAATAAATGACAATCATCATTCATAAATATCTTTTCTGAAGTTATCATTTGGTTGTATAGTCTCTGAAATTTTTCTTTGATTGCAATTTTAAGCAAATTTACCTTTGCATAGGGCTATCTTCCAAATTAAGCTATAGCCCATTGAAAATTTTCTATAGCCATGTTATTAGGAACCCAATGTTCTGTTTCCAATTTATTTGTGCTTCTAAACATTAAAAAAATTGTTTTTTAGATGGAGTCTCACTCTGTCACCCAGACTAGAGTTCAGTGGCACAATCTCAGCTCACTGCAACCTCCACCTCCTGGGTTCAAGCAATTCTCCTGCCTCAGCCTCTCAAGTAGCTGGGATTACAGGCATGTGCCACCACACCTGGCTAATTTTTTGTATTTTTAGTAGAGACAGGGTTTCACCATGCTGGCCAGGCTGGTGTCAAACTCCTGACCTCAGGTGATCCATCTGCCTCAGCCTCCCAAAGTGTTAGGATTACAGGCATGAGCCACCATGCTGAGCCAAAAAGGTGTACTTTAAAATTAGATTTTATCTAAAATTCCCTAATCTTGTTTTCAGTCATATCCCTATTGCCTTGTTATCTGTGTACCTGGAAAATATTTTTTCTCAAAAAAAGTGATCTGACTTCTTTCTCCAGAGTTGTATGAGGGCCCTTATCCCCTTTGATAAACTACTGAAGATGTGAAGGAGGCTGATAAACATCTCATTACTGTATGGGAGAAAAAGGTGGGATATGTTGGTCAGGTAGCATAGGAAGTTTCTTTCCCATACTGAAACAGGAAGTTTCTTTCCTGGAGTGGCCTCCAGCAGGCTGCATGTTACACTCTCCTGGGAACTCTGAAAGATGAATAATACTTAAGTCCCATCCTACACTAATTAAATCAAGATCTCAAAGTGATGTCCCCAGATCAGCAGCAGCAGCAGCAGCAGCCATCACCTGGGAACCTGATAGAAATGTTTATTCTCACCCCCCACTCCCAAAGACCTGTTGAATTAGAAACTCCAAGGCTGGGCCCGGTAACTGATGTTTCAATCAGCACTTCCAGTGATTCTTGTCACATTCAAACGTGCAAGGAAATTCCTTGCGGTTGTTATTTTTGTAAGTTCCCTAGATGACTCTGATGTGAAACCTGGGTTGAGAACATTTAGAGCTTTCCTTCTCTTCCTATTTATTTACTTCTGTTTGATTTCAGTGAAGAAAAGACCAACTGCCTATTTCATTTATAGTTATTTAGCTCAAGCAGCTATAGCTGAGAGAGTCCTGGCTTTGTATACTATGATTCAAAAATCTCAGCCTAAAATGTGCCTGGGAGAATCTATCTCCAGGACCCGCCCTTTGACAGAAAGTAAACCTCATCCCAAAGTACTAAGAGGTATCGCAAGATTCTTGAAGAAATGAAGAAACATTATTTTAATTACTAGAATACTAGTCATCTTTTTTGATATTCATAATGTTCAAAATCTCAAGACCTTTCAGGTTTGTTTTGTTTTCAAGGGATCTGAGTGATGTTCTAATTGCTATTCACTTAATAAAATCTCAGGTCTGATACCACTGAACTTGGTTTGATTAATAGATATCCTTATGGCTTTATTAAATATGAAGAGTTCATGAAACGATTTCCTCCTCTCAACTACAGTTTCGCAAAATTTTCTGCCTCCTCCTTCTTCCTCTTTTCCATTAACTCTCACCATACTCAATTCTTCTCCTTTTATTAGCAAGTTTTCTGCACCTGTGTGAGATAATAAATTACTCTTACTTGAGCCACAGTCTTCTTTACAAAATCCCTGGGACAGATGGTTTTTAAATTCATACCTATTTCAGTTTGTAAGGAATAATGTTTGTTCATATTGTACGTAGAGGTCTGGAGAAAAGGTGGAGATACTCAGATAAAGTGGAATAGAGGCTATGCATAGCCTTATGATGGGCAAGTTTAGGTTTGCCATCAAATAACTTAAGAAAAATTTTCAGGCTTTCAGAGTTTTTTGCATTTCAGCATTCTGAGTGTGGGATGGTGGATGGTGTTCTATCTTTGAACCCAAGGGTAAGCCAGCACCAGCAGCATTGAAGAGTCACAGAATCCTGAAATGAGCTTAACATCTTGATTATGTTAAATGTAGACTGTTGACATTTAAAGGGAAGAACTTGTGAATACATAGCTTTGAGTGCTTAGTGCTAAGACGCTGTAATGATGATGAAAGCAGCCTGGCTTAAAACATGATTTTCTATGTGATGACAGTCTGGATGGTCACGTTACTCCTTAAGATGGACTGCTAAATAATCACGCTGCATCTTTCACCCACTTCTTAACTACAATACAGTCCAGGTGGCTCAAGTTAGAAACATTGTTTAAAAAACTAAAGGAACGAATATGTTTACAATACTGCAGTGGGGAAGACTTTTCAAACATAATGAAACCCCCCAGTCACAGAGTTAAGAGTTGTTAAATTGCACAAACATCCAAAATTTCTTTAGAGCCAACATTACTATGAAAGTGTCAAAGTGCCGACAAGTATTTGCAAGATACAGATACACTAGATAAACATCTTGGATAAACATGCCTTGAAGAGTGCCTTTGTAAATCAAAAAGGAAAAAGACCACCAGCCTAACTGGAAAATGGGCAAATAAGCCACAGACAAAAGGAATTACAAATTTCTTTGAAACGTGAAGAGATTCTCAATCTTACTTTTAATTTAATAAGATTAAATGTGAAAAACAATCAACTGTCAAATTGCTCGGGATTAAGCTGTTTGGTAATTGTTTTTAGAAATTCATCCTACAATTATACAGATGAATGAGGATATACCTACAAGGATTTTCACTGCAGTGTCATTTTCAATAGATTGATTTAGAAACAACCTAATTGTCCTTCAGTAGAAAATTGGTTGACTAAAATGCATCCACATGCCAAAATAGTCTGTTAATGTTAAAACAAATGAGATTCATCTGCCTGTGATGACACAAAAAGGTGTCCACTCTGTCTTGATCAGTGCAGAAAACCAGTTGCAGAATAGGATATGGAAGTATGATTACACCTCTGTGTACTCTGGTATAAACATAGAGAATGTCTGCGGTGCTGCAAACGGCACTTGTAACAGTGGTTACACCTAGTGAAGTCAAGCATAGAGGGAGAGAGTGTTTTATACAATTTTATATACTGTTTGATTTATTTGTGATAAGCATGTATTGCTAGGTGCGGTGGCTCACACCTGTAATCCCAGCACTTTGGGAGGCCGAGGCAGGTGGGTCACGAGGTCAGGAGATCGAGACTATCCTGGCCAACATGGTGAAACCCCGGGTTTACTAAAAATATAAAAATTAGCTGGGTATGTTGGTGCACACCTGTAGTCCCAGCTACTTGGGAGGCTGAGGCAGGAGAATCGCTTGAACACGGGAAGTGGAGGTAGCAGTGAGCTGAGATTGCACCACTGCACTCCAGCCTGGTGACAGAGCAAGACTCCTTCTCAAAAAATAAATAAATAAAAAATAAGCATGTATTAATTCGGTAATATATTTTGGAAACCCTTTAAAATCTGTGTATCCTTCTTGCAAGTCAGTCTTACTGTGGTAGACTTATAGCTGGGCATAGATGGAGGTACGGTTGAAGGGATAGTATTTCATCATTTTGTAGGAATGTCTTATTTGCAGTGGATGCCTTACTGTCCATTTGCAAGAATGTCTTGTTATATCAGCATTTGTTGAGAATCTTAGTTAGCTATTTTGAGACAATCCCCAGTGGGATCTCAGATTAAAGATACTAACCTCATTCTAAAGGAACTTCAAAGCATTCAAATTTTCTTGATTGAGAAACCTCCTTCCTTTCACTCCTTATAATATGTTGAATGTTAACCAGTGTGTCAGGGGCCAGAAAGGGGCTGTGGACACTAATTTAGTCAGCAAGTGTCCAGGAAGGTCCTAGTGCAAGCCCCAGTCCTGGGTGATGCCAAGAGCAGGGACCCACGGATATCCTGCTTTGTCGCTTTTTGTAGCTGTGCAGTATAGATGTATCATGTGGGCAGTCAAGCTGGACTGTTCAGGTTCTCTTCTGGAAGCTTTTACCAGCTGCCTAAAAGGATATGATGAGTAAGTTGAAGCTAAAATCAAAATGACCAGAGACAGGAAAAATCGGTGCTGAATATGAGATTCTGTTAATTTTGTTCTTTTTTTTTTTTCAATGGAGTTTTGGTCTTGTGGCCCAGGCTGGAGGGCCATGGCACAATCTCAGCTCACTACAACTTCTGAACCCAGCTTCAAGCAATTCTCCTGCCTCAGCCTCCCGAGTAGCTGGGATTACAGGTGAGTGCCATCACACCCAGCTAATTATTGTATTTTTAGTAGAGACAGGGTTTCACCATGTTGGTCAGGCTGGTCTCGAACTCCTGACCTTAGGTGATCCACCCACCTTGGTCTCCCAAAGTGCTGGGATTACAGGCGTGAGCCACCGTGCCCTGCCTAGTTTTGTTCTTGATGGTGTGGAAAGAAAAGGCAGCCCTCATAGTTCCAGGCTGTCCTCCCACAACCCCACATCATTGCTACAAAAGGCTCAAAACACACTTTTAACCAAAACTCGGTTCATCTCCCTATCAGCCAGGACCTCAGGCAAAAAAGAAACAGTGGGTTTGACATGAGTGAAACCTACTGGAGACCTCAGTTCTCAGAAAGCCGCCCCTCTTCCTTAGCCTGAGATCTGCTAGTCAGGGGCCTCAGGCAAAAGTTTGGGACTACAAAGATCTTCACATTTCCCTCTCATTTTACCTCTTTTTTTTGTTTTGCAAGCTAATCTAATGCATTTTAAGCTTTAGCTGGCAAGTTGGGTTTCTATTAGCAGCCAAGTCTGTACCGTTCACAAAATAATTAAAGAATCAAAAGGGGATCTACTGTGGAAATAAAAGCGGTGAAGCCTTTTATTTGCATCACTAGCTTCCTAGCAATCCATTTGATTTACAATGACGTCTTCATAACTCCAAATTTAGAGCAGTTATTTGGGAACTTTGCTTCAGTCTCTTAACAGCTACCTCTTGACAAGCACATTGAAATGTATGTTGTATGTTTTGGGTTTGCTAATCCAACAGTCATATCTGAGATCCATGTAAATGAAAACATACCAATAAGACAGGAAACCCTTAATTTCTCTAATGTATGTACCGAGGCTCTCCTCCCAGCTCCTCTCTCCCTTCCTCCCTCCACCCCAACCTTCCTTAACTCCTCCGGGCACAATCGCTAGCTGAAGCATCCAGCCCATCGCAGTTCACTTAAACGGCGGCAGGAAATTTGTTTTACAAGGCTGGTTTTAACTGAACTACCTGCTGTGCACCACATTGCTACTGTTTGTGAAATGAATGATGGGAAAGGCAACTCTGTGATTTCATTTGTTCAGACCGATTACTCACACGTTGCACACGGTATCATTTGCTTGTCACTTAATGACTGACCAGCCTGCCTGAATCATTAGTGCTGCAGCGCAGTGAAAAGAAGACCTCACGGCATAATGAGGAGCTGAAGGAAGTGGAGTGCTGTTTTACCTAAAAGAAATGGTGCGCAGAAATCCAGCACAGCTGCAGGTGTTCCAATGACAATGTGGGAAGCAGTTAGCTTCCAATTTAGCAGAAAATTAAGAGCGAAAAAACTGTTATTTGTGAGAGAAGATACTCATGGCAGGCAATCATCCTCGCTCTACAGCCACAAGATGAGCATTCAGCTGTCTTTGTCGTGACTTAAAACAATTGGTATCTTGGGCTGCATTCAACACCAGATTGGTGCTTATTATCTGCAGTTTATTCTTTCTTGGGATATTTTGTTTTTTCTCCCCCCTATTTTATGGTTAATTTGCTTGCTTGAATGTAAAGCCATTTAAGCTGAAAAATCTGGATTGTGGCTGATCATTGTGCCAGGGCTCTGAGCTGTATGATACAAGATAATTGGCAATTTTCAAATTCATAATCTATTTTGTTTCACTCACTTCCCCCCTCCCTCTTCGTCCCTTCTGCTAGTTTCTTTGGCATAGTCTTCAAAACTGGCCACAGAGGGAAGGTGAGAGCATGCAAATTCCTCCAGTCAAGACCCCAGACTCCCAAGGTGTCTCTTTGAGGAAATTAAAGGGCAAAACTCTGTGATATGAATCTACATACCTCCAGGGAAGGCAATCACAAAACACACACACACACACACACACACCCCGACACACACAAAGTTTTCTCATGGAAAGATTTAATTCCATTTGGAACTAACACTTAAAAGTCATGTTGGTAGGATAATAAGATTTTTATTTAATTTGAGGTTTTGGTTTGAGGCAGGCAAGAAAATCCTGACATTCTGTAAACCAACTGACATTTTCCCATTTGGTCGTTGTCCGGCGGATAGATCTCACATAGCATGTTATATTCCTGTTACCCCTTGCTATGCTCATCAGGGTGTTGATAGGGAAAGATGCCCATATCCATGATGACTGATACCGTTTTACTTTAAACAAGTCTAGCCCATTGACTCCGAATACTGTGATCTCTTCTTGATTTATTCTTCTCTATTTTCCTGATATGTTATCAGCGTTCACTCATTTCAGTCAAGTAATTTGGGACCTGCTATGTTTCCTTCAGCGATCTTTAGAGATGAAGTTGTGCACTCCTGTTATTCTACCCTGACCTGAACGCAGAATGATGGTTAGTACTCCATGTGCAATTTCTCGGTGGAACTGCAGTGGGTGATAGCAATATGTTAAGCAGACTGGGGAGTTGTCAGCAGTGATCCTGTTGCCTCCGCTCAACAGAATAGGCAGAGATTTGCTCTCATTAAAAAGGTTTGATTTTCAGTGACATTCTTTATTCTTGCAAATGGCCAGGCCTCATTTCCTTGAAAGCAGGAAAGTAATGTTCCGGTTCACTTTTCTTCTGCTTATTGATTCCAATATATTTTATTTTTCCATTTTGTCACTCCGTCATGTCGATAAACACACCTGCTAATAACATCAGTTAAAACTGTAAAACATCATGTTTCCCACTTTGCAATAATTTTCCACTTGAATTGTAATGCTGTTGTTCATATACATTTGGGTAAATTCACAGAAAGAAAACAAAAGAGAAAGAATAGAGAGCATGAATATGGCGACCAATCACAGGCAAAACAAGCCACAAATTAGCAAACAGAGGAGAAAAACAGAGAGGGGATAAGAGGGTTTCCACCTGCAGATCCTATTTTACGTTCTGTGTTTATCTTTCATGACTGTGTCTTTCTCCTTTCATGTTACTCCCCAACTCAGATACCCAAATTCCCTTTCACCGTAGCTGTGTTTATTTTTCAAAATACTGGCAGGCAAAATTTCCAGTTGATGCGCTGCTTTCTGTGGTGTAACTTGGATTTCCAAGTACTCCCCATCCCATGTGTGGGCTTCATTTTACTACTTCCTCGCGCAGATATTCTGCTGTCACCAGCTGGCCTGAGAAAACACTCAGCCACACTGTATGTTCATGTCCACTAATAGTCACTCCGTCTTCTGTTCTGCCAATTTGGTGCATAATATTTTCATTTTCTCTATATTCATTTCCAATACTGCTGTCAGGTTCCAGCGTCTCCTTCATTAAGCTTCTCCTCTGGTTTCATAGCAATCAGCAATGAAGGATCCTTTGTGAGGCCGGGGGAGAATTGATCTTGTTCTCCCAGCGCACTTGTGAAGCTGCCAGAATGGGAGGATTTACTGCGTGTCATGCAGATTGCCTGGAGGATGCACTGTGTCCCCATTTGTCACACGGCTCCCGTTGCTCACCAGGCATGTGGGCTTGTAAACTTATTTCTGAAAACGTGAAAGGATTATCCTCGCTCATAAAATGCAAAATTTGCTTAACTGCCTTAGAAGATATAAGGCTGTTCCACTTGTTTTTAAAGAAAGGCTTATTTGAATTACAAAGTATGACTGCTACTGTGGTCTGAGAGAGGGAAGGGATGGCACCAGGCTGGCTAGACAGGACTCACTGTCAACCATGCATAAAGGAAACGATCATGTTGACTTCCGTGCTCTTCTACACTGTGGAACAAAGTCGTGGAGCAGGGCATCTATTTCTTTAATTTAAGGGTTCTTGGTCCAATCTGCCTAATTTTCCTAACGGGCAAATATGCCAATGCAGAAGCGTATGGGAAAATAATTAAACTCCAGTTGGCTATTTATCTTTTATTAAGCTCCTAAGGAATTGTAGATTTGTAATAGAAGACACAAAGGCCCAGACCAAGGGTAGAATCTCCATATTTGGTAAGTCTAGTAACATCTTAAATATGCACATGAAAGCCTTCATGTTTTTTATCATTTACAGAATCCCATAGTTATTTTTATACCCAACCCAGACATAAACCAACTCCTACAAACTAAGTTGGATGTGACATAATGGAATCCAGATATGACTATATACAGATATGACTATACTTTTGTAAAACCATCAATAAACAAACCAAAAAGCCTTTGTTCCCTTATTAAATCTAGATCCTTCAGAGAATATACCCTCAAGGACTAGCGATAAAATAAAATCACTATGAGAGGGGGCAGCTGTATCTCTTGAAGATCCTTCCCCAAGGCTAACCTAGAAAGCCAGTCTTACCCTGACCATTTCTCTCTGCAGATCCCTTGGTAAAAATGACGATGTCTTATTGGATTTTATATCCCCCACACCTGTATTGGGGATTAGTACATATCAGTGCTCAGTAGATGAGTGTCTGGGTAAATGGATGAGGTGTATATTTTTGTGGCCTTTTTTTCTTCTTCATTCTCAATAAGTAATTTCAACTCAGTTCATTCAAAGCAGTTCATAAATTCACAAATTGATAAATGGATGTGATATTTTTGGCAGAGAGAAAACTTGTTGAGGAAGTCTCAAAACAGGAAGTTAAAGGAGATTTGTAAAGAGACTATCAAAGAGAATGTTCAAATGAAACCCCATGGAATGGATGAAATAAATTATAGATACAAAGATAGAAGAAAGAAACAAGGGCTATTATACAAACAGCTGAGCCAAATGCCCATCTTCTTTAGAGGTGAGTGACAGGAGCCAGATTTTACCACCTGCAAAGAGGGCCGTTTCATGAGCAAGCCTTGCCATACTTGGGAGTCAGGAAAATTAGCTGCTCTTTTTCTGTCACCCCATTTCTTGTCCTCACTCCTAGGTGAACTATGCTACATTACTCTGTCACAGAGCGAACTGCAGTACACTTGATCAGTTCTTACTAAGGCAGGGCAACAGAAAGAACTTCTGTCATGGCTCCCCATAGAAATTAAACAGAGTGTGCAAGGAAAGTCTCTGGGATATAGAAAGAAGTAACTATTCTACTTAATCATAGTCAAGCACCTCCTCTTAGCCCCACCTTGGCTGTATTTGACAATGGAATTTTTTTTCCCCTTAACATCTTCTATTTGTCCATTTTGGTAACATTGACTTCACTGTTGGTTTTCTTCTGCTGGTTCCTTTGAGTGGCTCTCTCCCGGCTATGAAATAAGCCTCAGCTTCCCATTTGGAGATCAGGTGCTCTCTCTCAGGTCCTCCCTGGGCTGGCTCCCTGTGGGCGTCACCATCAGGCTCCATGTGATGCCTGTCTGTGCCTTCCCGTTGGTGGCAAGGGTACCACCCTTATCCTGGCCCCCAGTGCTGCACTTCAGACACCATTCTGAGCCACTGTCTTTTTGCCTATCATCTAATCAGTCCGGCCAAGGGATATCAAGAGTTCATTCTAAAACTCTTTTCCATTTTCTCATTTTCACTGTCACTACCTCAGTCTAGGCCTCCATGGCTTTGGGGCTGAATTGTTGTCTCAGCCTAGATTTTATTTTTCTCATTACCACCCCTCACACACCCACACCCACATCTTCACCTTCTTATACATCTGACATACAGTTGCTAGATTAATTTTATGAAAATATCATTTCTATTAAGCTTATCTCCTTTAAAGAAAATTTTGATTTTTTTAAATTCACAAATAAACATCTCATAGATTTATGTGTACAACATAAAGTTTTCATGTATGTATACATTGTGGAATGGCTTAAGCTAATTAACATATTCATTGCCTCACATACTTATTCTTTTTTTTGTAGTGAGAACATTTAAAATTTACTCTGCTAGCAGTTTTCAAATGTACAATGCATTATTATTAACTATAGTCACCATGTTGTACAATGGTTCCTTGGACTTATCTCCATCTGAAGAGCTAAAAATTAGTCTCTTTTTTAGATTTTATGTAATTTTATTAAATATTATATCTTAATACAAGTCTAAATGTGACCATTTTTTTGTACTTTAGTACCAGGAGTATTACTCTCTACAGTTTGGAATGCAACTGAAATGCCCCAGGACAACTACCTGTATTTAAAAATCTCTCCTCTCTTTAGTTTTGTAGATTTCCAAACTCTGATTCTACTTCATTAAAAGATGCGTTTGACCCAATTAATTCCTTCTGCATCTTTGATATTTTTCCTCAAAGATGAAAGGGTTTCTTTCATCCTTAGAGATGGTTTTAAACAGAAAGAAAGGGAATATAGATATACTCAGAGGGTACAATGTTACATAATCACCGATATGCATTCCTTTTCACTTAAGACGAGCTTACCCCGGCACTCAGAGGATTCTTCCCAAATTCTGTTCCTCGTCCTGTGCTTTACAGAGCCTACTTTATTGAAAATGTGCTTTGCATAGACTACTTAAGATTATATTTAAGGTGATACTTGAATTGTCTTCACGTATCCAAGGACAATTGGATATCCAAGGGCATTGGATATCCTTCAGTAAAAGGACTATGGATATCTTTCTCTCTAATTATTTTGAAGCACATCTGGAAAAAACAAGTTTTAACCTATAATTTTTTAAAAATAATTTTGCATGGATGAGATGTGCTAGAGAAAGAAGTAGGACAGGAGTCCCCAACCCCTAGGCCACACACCAGTACCAGTCCATGGCCTGTGAGGAACCTGGCCACACAGCAGGAGGAGAGTGGTGGGTGAGCAAGCATTACCGCTTGACCTCTGCCTCCTGTCAGATCAACAATGCCATTAGATTCTCACAGGAGAGTGAACCCTATTGAGAATCTAATGCCTGATGATCTGAGGTGGAACAGTTTCATTCTCAAACCACCCCCCACCAGTTCCCTGATTGTGAAAAAATTGTCTTCTATAAAACTGGTCCCTAGTGTCAGAAAGACTGGGGACTGCTAAAGCAGAGGACCTCTTTGTTCAGCTGAGATCTTGAATGGTTTGTAGCTATGCAGAGACAGGTTGCGACTTGCATTTGTGAGAAAGGACAAAAACATTGAGCAGCTGTGCATGAGAAGACTTGAGAGCTCTAGAGGCCAATCTGAGACGAAGGGGAGGGAGGAGTCAGGCAGCCAGACTAAGATGCGGAGAGCTCTGTGGAATGAGTTAGCCAGTGAGAAATCCCTGGTGTCTGGGCAAACAAAGGCAAATGGAAGGACTTCAACTACAGGAATGACAGAACACCCTACAGGTCCATCAGAGGGATCAGTAGATTTGAGTATATTCATATAGTGGAAGACTTGATAGCAGAGAAAATAAATGAATTAGAACTACATTAACTAGTATGAACCTTATAAGCATAATAGTGAATAAAACATTTTCCAAAGCAGATATAAGATGCAATTGATATAAAATTTTAAAACATCAAAACAATGTGTCATAAAAATATCAATAAGTGCATGGGAATAAGAATTTCCAAATTCAGGATAGTATTACCTCTAGAAGGGGCATGAGAGTATAATAGAGGAGTATGCAAGGGACTTCAACCCTATCCATAAGCATCATTTTTTAAGCTGAGAGTGGACACAAGACACATGGTGTTTATTTTACTTTTTAACCATGTATATCGGTCAGGGTTGTCTAGAGGGACAGAACTAATAGGATAGATATATACACAAAGGGGAGTTTTTTTTAAGGAGTATTGACTCACAGGATCACAAGGTGAGGTCCCACAATAGGCCGTCTGCAAGCTGAGGAGCAAGGAAGCCAGTCCGAGTCCCAAAACCTCCAAAGTAGGGAAGCTGACAGTGCAACCCTCAGTCCGTGGTCAAAGATCCAAGAGTCCCAAAGCTGTGGAACTTGGAGTCCAGTGTTTGAGGGCAGGAAGTATCCAGCACAGGAGAAAGATGTAAACCAGAAGACTAAACCAATCTAGTCTTTCCACATTCTTCTGCCTGCTTTTATTCTGGCCATACTGGCAGCCCATTAGCTGGTGCCCACCCAGATTGAGGGTAGGTCTGTCTTTCCCAGTCCACTGACTCAAATGTTATCTCCTCCAGCAACACCCTCACAGACACACCCAGAGACAATACTTTTCATGCTTCAATCCAATCAAGTTGACACTCAATATTAACTATCACACCTTTTTTGTATATCTCTTAGATACCTCATAATACACTTTTTATAATAAATTTTATTTTTGTACATTTCAGATTCATCAAAAAGTTACAAAGATAATATAGAAAATTTCCATATACTGCAAAGGTACCTAGTTTCTCTATTACTAATATCCTAATATGGCATACTTTTTAATTAATGAATCAATATTGATCCATTATTATAAACTAAGGTTCATACTCTATTCAGATTTCCTTGGTTTTAACCTAATGTCCTTTTTCTATTCCAAGATCCCACCCAGAATACCATGTTACATTTAGCCATCATGTCTCCTTAAGCTCCTCTTGGCTGTGACTGTTTCACAGACTTTCCCTGTTTTTGATGATCTTGATAGTTTTGCCAGTACTGGTAGGTATTTTACAGAATGTGCCTCTTCTGTAATTTGTCTGTTGTGTGTTTTGTGATTGGACGGGGTTATGGGTTTGGAGAGGAAGACCACAGATATAAAGTGCCATTCTTGTCACATCATATCAAAAGCATACGTTGACAGCACCACTGATGTTGACCTTGATGAGATAGTGTTTTTCAAGTTTTTCTCCATTAAGTTTACTTTTTTAGCCTTTTTCTATAAAGGAGTAAAAAACTTTCTTTTGTTTTACAGCAAAACAAAAATTCCTCCTTATCCATGGGGGACAGGTTCCAGTCCCCCCAGTAATCATCTGAAACTGCATATACTACTCAACCTGATTGCCATTGATTGGAACACATTTCTCTTCATGTCTTCCACTCACAAACTTAATGTCTTTTTCATCATAACTAAGCACTTTCAAAAATCATGCACTATGACTATAACTTTTGTAGTTGGAAGTGAGACAGCAAAACTAGCATGCATTTATTTTTTCTTCTTCACAATTTCACAGGTAGAAGATTCATTCTTAACCTGAACATATGTGTTTTGTTTTATTGAGAACTTTCACCTTTTCACTTAAAGAAGCACTTTATGGCTTCTCTTGGGCATTCATGAATCGCCAGCATCACCACTCTTGTGCTTCAGGCCATGATTAAGTAAAATACAGGCTGCTAAAACACAAGCCCACTACAATACTGAACGGCCTAACTGATGACTGAAATGGCTGCTAAGTGACTATCAGGCCAGTAGCTTTTGCAGCGTGGATACTCTGGACAAAGGGATGATTCATACCCCAGGCAGAATCGCAGATTTCATCACATAATTCAGAATGGTGTGCAACTTAAACCTTATGAATTGCTTATTTCTGAAAGTTTCCATCTAATATTTTCAAATCACAGTTGACCACAGGTACCTGAAACCTCAGAAGCAACACCATGAATAAGAGGGGACTACTATAATCCCTTCCTCACTTTCTGGCATGTGAGATGCTCCAGGCTCACCTTGTGTACTTCTCACGTAGGTCCTAAAATCAACCATTTCATGAAGGAGCCCTGGTTACTTTCACTGACAAATGGGATTAGACACCAAGGTTTGGATGTTAGATATGGTCATTGCTACTGGGATGTTGTTGCTTCTATGCTCTCTCCACAAACAAAACAAGAAAATTACATACATGTCTAGAAGTATATATACCAACCCATATATATATATACACACACACATGAGTACTTCTATATATAACCATCTCTATTAGGCTAAATAAGAGTTCAAGTTGATATCTCTAACTCTCATCATTACCATATGGGTCATTCTAGTCTCTTCCCCTTGCTTATCTGTAAAGTTGCACTCCAACAATGAGAAACTTGGCTTCCACAATAATCCACTAAACCTGTATGTGTGTGTGTGTGTGTATATATATATATATAGTATGCTAATAGTTTTTCTGTTATAGAAAGTGAATTCTGCCTATCTTATGTACACTGAGAAGTAAAAACACAGCAATTGAGTTGTAATGAAAGTGTTCATAGCCAAGAAACAGGATATATGTGGACATTCTATATTAATATACAAACTACATGTACACAGTTTTAATATAGGACAATAAAACTGAAACATACATATATGTGTATCATATTTACAAAAGAAATTCTTAAAACGAGTAAGCCTAAAACACATACAAATCAACTTTTATAAAATATTAAAATTAAAATAATGTATTTTTTTTCTCCTAAATAATTGTGTACGTGTGTGTGTGTATGTGTGTGTCACTACTGATGAGTATATAATGAGCTGGGCATTCTACCATTAATACATAAATGACAATGATATAAAATTGTAACTCTTTCCCAGAAAGAAATACGAGAATAAGAATGAAAATGTTAAATATATTCTTATCTTCAGGATCAATAATTTCTCTTTTCAAATCCTATTCTAGAAGTTAATACGCAGAAAAATAGACAAATATTTTTGTTCCAAAGTGTTTATCACGGGATAACCTAAGATAGCAAAAGATGGAAAAGACTACTTTAGCAACTAGAAAACAATTAACTAATTTATGGCATCTTCATATAAAAGTGTTGTAGTCATTGAAAGTAATGTATATAAAATGTTTTGAATAATATAGGGAAGGAATAACATAAATTCAGTTAAGTGAAAAAAATTCAGAAACTAAAATTGTTTTATAGTATGATCTTACCTACATTAAAAATTATGTAGCACAGTTTCATAATACCTAGCAAAAACTTTCAAATGTGTATGTCCTTAGATTAAACATTTCTTATTCCAAGAATTCATCCTATAGATATACTGACTTAAGTATCAAATGCATATGTGCAAATATGCGTCCTAATATTGTGATAGAAGATTGGCAACAACCTAAATGTTCACAAAATGGGACTGATTAAATAAATTATAATACATCAAGACAATGAATAGCATGCATTGAGGCAGTGCTATATGATTATATGTCATCTTGAAGATTTAGCATTTCATGAAGAAAGTTGCAGGATAACATTTTTATTTTCTTAAAAGATAAGAATATATTCACATAATGTTTTATACTAATAGGATTGCTCTGGATGCACAAGTAACTAATGGTAGTTGCCTCTGTGGAATGGGGAGCACGGTAACTGGAGGATAAGGTGTAGGAGGAAGAATTTTCACTTTTTTAGGTCTTGCATGTTTTGAATATGTTACTAAGTGGGACCATTGTCTTTTTAAAATAAATTAACGTTTTAATTTTAAAGAACAGCACAAGAATATGTAGTAGATCAGTTTCAGTTCAGTAATAAGTGGTTTGCTATGTGCTACAGTCTTTTAGAAGTTGTAGTAATCTTTTACATGCTCTCAGTCTCTCCCATTCAAGTCAAGGCTTCATACAAAGGCTTTCTGGAAGTAGGGCTTTTCTTTTTTTTTTTTTCGGTTTTTGGGTTTTGAGGCTTTTTTGGCAATCAAAGAAAGCGGTTGAATTTCACATCTTGTTTGAAGCCAATTAGGAAAAGAACAGCAGTTTTGAGACAGTAAAAGCATCCTCAGAATCAACTAAAGCCACAGAAGAAGCAGCTTATAAAGCCAAGGGTAACCATAAAAATATATTACGGTTATAATATAACCGTAAAAATATAAATGTAAAAAATGATATATGTTTTATACATTTATATAAATATATAGTTCCCAGAATTATAGACCTCATGGGGAAGTCATCAGAATTCATGGAGATTATGAAAATAGACGGGAGGGTGGTTGAGCTTGTTTTATCTAGATGTTAAGGAGAAGTGTGACTCCATCTGGCATGGAAATCTACATTTCTATGTGAAAACTGTGGACACTTTCATTGACAGTTTCTCAACGAAAACTGAGGAGAGAAAAATGGCCAGCAGAAAATATTAATTACCAATCTTTAGAAAACTCAAACAACAAATTAAGCTGGGTTGAAAAGGTCTTTTAAAATTCCAGGCAATGTTTAAGCCTAACGCACTCATTAGAATTCTTCAGTGCTTTTTTTTTTTTTCTCAGTACATGGAAAAGTCCCTTTCATGGATAGATACATGGATCATATTAATGCACAGTTCTAACAGTGGTGTCACAAAATCTTATATACCCATTCGACTGCCAACAGAATATTTACACCTATGTAATCTTTTTTTAAAAAGTGGATGTATATTCAAAGCAAATGTTTATCATGAATAGGCTCTTAGAAGATAACAAAAGAAATTTAACACACTACCACTAACTTTTGATAGATTGTCAGTTCCTCCTAATAAGTATCAGTAATAGAAGCTAGAAAAGATAATTGCTTGTGAGTGGTTACTTTTTAAAAAATTGTGATTTCAATAAAGCATGTTCTGATTGCTAACACTTTGCAGTGGGACCTAAAGCACACAAAATAAGAAATAACCATTTGCTTTTGGAATTTCCATCAAGGGGACAGGAGACTTGTGACCATTGGAGCAGTCTTCTTTTCCCTTCAGTGGAGTCACTCACAGTTGTTGTAATGGTTAGAACATTATGATTCAATATAAGGCATCACGCTTGGTGATGTCATGCAGGTATTAGTCTATTTGCAGATGGTGTTTTATTACTGCTGTTTTTAGAGTAGTAAACAATGCTCTGTGTTGTGTGCAGGATTTTGAAACCATTCGAAGCTCTTACAATTGTCACCACTGCAGAGAAAAGATAAAAGGCAGCCCGTTGTTTCCATTGAATTCACAATGTATTGGAGAACATGGGGCTTGCTTGAGGAAGGAAAAAATATAAGTTCATTTGCAGTTCAGTTGTGTCTGAACTGATTAACGATAAGTATAATTTGTGAACTATTGCTGTTTCCCACCAAAGGCAGGTTTTATTATTTTCCATAATTATCTGAAACATATTTTACAAACTTTTGACAGCAATAAAAATATAAAGGTCTACAATTTAAATGGCTCAAGACAAGTTCTGTAGAAATTTGACAGGTTTCTTGCCAACACAGAGAAGGAATTTATAACATAATAACTGAAAAAAAAAAAAAAGTGATTTTAGATCCATGGAGATTAGTTCACAGTCTTCCTTTAATTAGAAGTTGAATTCCTTCTTAAATGGAGATTTGTATTTCTGATTTCATATTATCCTTCCTAAAAGAGGAGATTTATATTATTTTTAACACACTGTCAAATTTACTGTTAAAAATGTAGACTTAAAATATTTTCTATCCACTGGCCAGAACTCTCAGATTATAAAATCAATGATAACTCAGAATTTGTAGCAATGCATTTAGTTAACAGCCTTCTTTGTTATCTCTAGTTATAAAAATATATAATTGTGGAAATCACTACAAAGAAATGTGTCCCCTTCAATCTCCAGTTGGGTCACAGGCTTTTTACACAACATTATTATTGAATCCTAAAGCCTTATTACATTGAACAGATCTCTAAATATTAACTAGAAATGTATTGCCTTTGATTTTATTTGTCTTTTAAACAACTGCGTGATGTTTGTATTGCTGCCTAGCAACCAAACTCAAAATTTCATAGCTTGAAATTTCCTTGATTTGAGGTGATTGATTCATTCCTCTGATTCTGTATGTCAGCTGGCAAGTTCCCCTGCAGAGTTCATCTGAGCTCACACGTTTAGCTGCATTCAGCTAGTGAGCCAACTTGGGCCAAGCTTGGCTATGACAGGATGGAGGCTGTTCTCTCCATGGCTGACAGTCACCTGGACGTGTCAGCTGGGACCCTTCCATTCTCCTTCAGGCTGGACTGGACTTCTTCACAGAAGAGTAGAAGAGTTCCAAAACTGCTGCTTTAAAAGCACAAGCTGCAAGGCCATTTGAAACCTATACTCCTCAAATTGGAGAGTGTCGCTTCTACCACATTCTTGGTCAAACCAAGTCACAAGATAACACAGATTCAAGAAGTGGAGAAAAATAGACTCTATCTCTTTATTGGAGTAGCTACAAAAGTATTCTGGCCATGTTTTCCAGTCTACCATGGCCATATAATTAGAGATACCAAAATTCAGTCCCCACTGACAGCTATGCAGATTTTGTCTTTCCTCAAGACATTTTACTACCATACTACCATCTTCTAGAAAATTGTAATACCTACACAGATCTAGGAGGATTACTAATATGTATGATATCTCTTGCAGTCATGCAAAGTACACATACATAATTGCAAATGGCTGTTTTGCTCAATTTCATACTGATAACTATGTTAAAGGCAACAAGTGGCTAGGCTTAGTGGCTGCTGCGTGTAATCCCAACATTTTAAGAGGCTGAGGCAAAAGGATCACTTGAGCCCAGGAGTTCAAGGGCATCCTGAGTAACACAGTGAGACGTCACCACTACAAAAAATAATAATATTTAAAAATAGCTGGGTGTGGTGTTTCACATGTTTGGTCCCAGCTGCTCAGGAGGCTGAGGCAGGAGGATTTCTTGAGCCCAGAAAGTTGAGGCTGCAGTGAGCCATGATCACACCATCGCACTCCAGCCTGGGCAACAGAGCAAGACTCCGTCTCAAACAAATAAGCAAACAAACAAAAAGCTAATAAGGACTGGAATATCAGTAGGTACTTGGAGATGATAATGAAGTAAAGGAGTATTGGAAACCAGAAATCTAGGATCTAATATTCATAATGATAGTAGATTGTAATGGTCAAGAGGTTAGACTGTTCAATCAGACGGTTTGAAATGAAATTCTGGTCCCCTGTTCATGAGCTGTGTGATCTTAGGCACAGTACTTCCCTGTGCTTCAGTTTCCTCATCTGTAAAATGGGGGATAATTCTGTCACTTCTCACGTCGACTGGTGGTAAGGATTGATTGATATAAAGCACTTGGAAAGTGTTTGGCATCTAGAAAGTGTTGAATAAGTATTCATACTTTTCATTATCATCATTGGTAAAAGAAGGAGTCCATCAAGTTAGGTACACCATTAGAAAGGGGAAGAGAGATTTTTTCCTAAGCAGAATCATTCTGAGAACCAAAACAATAATCATATTGGACCAGATCCCATCTTCAAATCCAAGCTAAATATTTGGGACAAATAGAAAATTTAAGAAGATGATAACTTTGAACATTTCTAAAACAAAATTTTAATCAGGCATTTATCTAAAAAGTTTCAAAATCTAGGAAACGGGGTTACTTCATCAAATAATTAGGAATGGCATAGTGCTAACAAGGGTAGAACTAAAAGATGAAAAGCAGAAATTGTCCAAGGACTTTTGTTGGGTATAAAAATATCTGAAGTTTGTAAGTAGCCTTTGGGCAATTTCTTAGAAACTGATGGATTCAGGCCAGGTACAGGGGTGCACACTTGTAATCTCAGCACTTTGGAAGGCCAAGCTTGAGCTCACAAGTTCAAGGTTACGGTGAGCTATGACCATGCCACTGTACTCTAGCCTGGGTGACAGAATGAGACCCTGCCTTCTAAAAAAAGAAGAAAATAAATTGAGTAATTCACAATGAATATCAGTGAGTTTCCATAGGAAATGTATCTGTGTGTCTAATGCTTATTTATATATTACAAGATGAACATCCCAAATTCAAAAGTTTGAAATGCTCCAAAATCTAAAACTTTTTAAGCATCAATATGATATTCAAAAGAAATGCTTATTGGAGCATTTTGAATTTCAAATTTGTGGATTTGGTATGTTCAGCCAGTAAGTATAATGCAAATATTCCAAAATTTAAAAAAACCCAGAGTCCTAAACCTTCCAAAATCTGAAACACTTCTGGTCCCAAGCGTTTCTGATAATGAATATTCAACCTGTAGGCATTAGTAAACTTCCAAGTCCCCAAAGTTCTGTTCCATGAACACAGGTGTTTGTGTGGTGGGGGATCGGCGGGGGGGTGAGGTGTTTACACTTGAGAGAGTCCAGGAATCCATGTTCCTAATAAGCATTCTAAGAGGTTTTTACCATTAGTCAGGATTGTGATATACTGTTGCCACTGAAATCTGGTCAATGGGCCAGCAGCATCAGCATCACATGAGATCTTATTAAAATGCAGAAGTCTGGCGTGGTGGCTCACACCTGTAATCCCAGCACTCCAGGAGGCCAAGGCAGGTGGATTGCCTGAGGTCAAGTGTTTGAGACCAGCCTAGCCAATGTGGTGGAACCCCATCTCTGCTAAAAATACAAAAAATTAACCAAGCATGGTGACAGACACCTGTAATCCCAGTTAATCGGGAGGCTGAGGCAAGAGAATCATTTGAACCGGAAGGCAGGGGCTACAGTGAACTGAGGTCACGCCACTGCACTTCAGCCTGGGCAGCAGAGCAAAACTCCAGCTCAAGCAATAAATAAATAAATGCGGGATCTCAGGCCACATTCCAGACCTCAGCATCTGCATTTTAATAAGATCATATGATTCCTATGCACATTAAAGTTTGAAAATAACTAGATGACAACCTTTGGTCACAGTGCCATTGTGGTTCCATTTTCCAAATCATTTTCAAACATTGTGAAGTTGGCATTTAAATTACTAGCTATGTAATTACTAATAGTGTTCTCTTAAATAATGCCATTTCAATAAATTCTACAAGAAGATAAACCAAAGGTTCGTTTTGTCACACCTGGTGTATTAAGTCTTGAAATAAAGGCTTTAAAATAACAATTATATGTGTAGAATAACAGAATCATTTTATTAATTCAAAAGAGAAAATAATCACCACCACCACAATAGCTACCCTTTGACAGTGTCTTTGTCTGACAACAGGCTCTATTATGTGTTGCTGTGGCTTACGTATGTTATCTTATGGAATCTTCAAACTTCTCATTATAAAAACACAACATTATTTTTATCATTATATGGTAATAATTTAGATGCTTTTGCTTAAGGTACAGGTAAAATCCCCTCTAGCTCTGCTTTTTTCCTTCTACCTTTTAAGCCAATTCCCCTTTAAGTACATTGCTCACTTGTGAATCACTTCACTAGTAGAGTAAACCAGTGGGTAAGGCATAGTGCAAACTCTTTTTGTGACTTTTGCCCATTCATACATACATTCATTCATTCATCTAACAAATAACTATTAAGCTCAAAATGTTTTGGGCTTCATACTCATACAAGAGATACAGAGGAGAACAAAATACAATCTATGTCTTTAAGAAACATAAATCTAATAGAAAAGACAGATGAGGCCAGGAACAGTGACGCATGCCTGTAATCCCAGCACTTTGGGAGGCTGAGGCAGGAGGATGCTTTGAGACCAGGAGTTTGTAACCAACCTGGGTAACACAACAAGAACCTGTCTCTACAGAAAAAAAAAAAAAAAAAAAAAAAATTAGCCAGCCATGGTGGTATGTACCTGTAGTCCTAGCTGCTCAAGAGGCTGAGGTGGGAGGACCAGTTGAGCCCAGGAGTTCAAGGCTGCAGTGAGCTATGGTTGTGTCACTGTACTTCAGCCTGGGCAACAGAATAAGACCCTGTCTCTAAATGATGGATAGACAGATATGTAGGTAGGTAGGTAGGTAGGTAGGTAGGTAGGTAGATAGAATCAGCAATCATAACTTGATTCAATACATAGTTTTAATAGCATTTTAAGAGGTGCATGGGAGAGGCTCAGGGACCACTTACACAGAATGAATAGCCTGTGAGCTGTCATAATAGACGAGGTGATTTGATGAGGAAACATGCTACATACAGATGGTGAAAGCAAAACCAGCAAAGGAGTGAAATTGCCTGATGTGTTTGGGGAAGCATTCTAGTTCACTATGATTGTAGAGTGAACTAGGTGCATGTGTTTAAACGTGCTTTGAGATGTTGGCGGAGGCTACATTGAGAATGTCAGGCTACAGAGTTTGAATGAATATTGTGCTGATGGCAATAGAGATCCTTTGAAAGATTTATTAAGGAAAGTGAGATCATCAGAAGTACAGTTTGGAAAGATCATGCTGGCAGATGTGGAAGATAGAATTGAGACAGTGGAGACAGCATTGAAAAATAAATGTATAGGCCAAGCCAGTGGGCATAGGGAGAAGACAAATTAGAGAGAAGTACAAAGTCAAAATGGACCTGGCTTGATGTCCAGTTGAATATAAGGGATGCTGAAGAGAGCAGCCTCCAGAATACTGCTTAGCATTCTGGCCTGGATCCTTGGTGGATGATGGTGTCAGTCACCTTGGTGGGGAACACCATAGGACAAACACGTTTGGAATAAGAGAATAAGATGTGCCATTTGGAGCAGGTTGAGTTTGAGCAAGTTTGAGCAAGTCTGCGCATTATCCACTGGAAGTGTGCAGTGCATGGCTAGTCTGCGGCCCAGCACAAAGGCCTCACATTACTTATGAAGTGTCTTTCGTAATGAACCATGATGGAGTGACTGACCGTAAGTCGTCATTATTCTCTTACACAACCATTTTAGCTGTCACATGTTGGGAAGGGATTTTCTTCTCTATGTGTGACATATTTCTTCTTTAAGCAATGCTGTACAATGGAAGTTCTCTTTGTTGACCTCCATTTGAACAATATATAGAATTAAGCAAAATTCTCCATTCCCTCTTGTAAATCATAAGCACTAACCTCATTGAACACTCCCAGGCGGTAGGTTTCTCTCACATATATCCTCATACATCCTCTCATGCCAGTTGAGTTGAATACTTACCAAGAGTTAACTTGGTAAGTTCCAAGACCTATTTCATACCAGTATAGTTGCTATTGTAATTACATTGTTTAAATAAATATTATGTAGAGCCATGAAACAGGAATGTGACAGTAAAGAAGAATAGGAATGTGAAAGGCAGACCCACCCTCAGTCTGGGTGGACATGATCTAATCACCTGCCAGTGCAGCCAGAATAAAAGCAGGCAGAAGAATGTGGAAAGACTAAGTGGCTTTGTCTTCTGGCCTCCATCTTTCTCCCATGCTGGATGCTTCCTTCTCTTGAACATGGGACTCCAGGTCCTTTAGTTTGGGACTTCTGCTTTCTATTAAGATAATAAAAATAAGTTTACTAAAAAAAAATTGCTGTCAAATGAGTGGATAAAGCAAGTATGATAGATTAGGGGAAATAATCACAGCTTGGACAAACTTACATATTCAGATTGCTTTGCGTACATGTTAATTTCCCAATCTACTTCGAGGAAAAAAAGCTGGAAACGGTGTGTAAAAGATTGTGTCTATAGTTAATGCGAGAAAGATGTTAAGAGATTTCAACCAGAGGACCCATTTTCATAAAGTCTTGACTCTCCATAGTCAAGTTAAATTGTCAAGTTATGTCCATATGTAATTGTACTTTGAAATAAAATGTTTAAACTATGTAAGAACCTTTTAAAAATATTTTCCCACTTCAAATGATTTTTTTGATTAAGTAACCAATATTGGTCCTGATCCCTCGGTTAAGACCATTTCTATTATTTTTGACAAATATGTCAAATGTTGTGTATAGCTTGAACTCCTGAAGAAACAAAGTGACCTCAAAGAACCTAACTGAAGCCCCCTAAAGCATAGGAGACGGGAGCCTCTGTTGTAGTTCTGACTTGAGTTGTGTGCTTGGCCCCAAACAAGTTTTCCTCCCTCTACATCAGTCATTTCTCTTGGAAAATAGTTGTTTTAAGGCAAATTAACTACATCTTAAAAAAGGCTGGGCACAGTGGCTCACACCTGTAATCCCAGCATTTTGGGAGGCCAAGGCAGGTGGATCACAAGGCCAGGAGTTTGAGACCAGCCTGACCAATGGTGAAACTCCATCTTTACCAAGAAATACAAAAACTAGCCAGGCATGGTGGTGTATGCCTGTAATCCCAGCTACTCAGGACTCGGGAGGCTGAGGCAGGAGAATCGCTTGAACCCAGGAGGCAGATGTTGCAGTGAGTTGAGATTGTACCACTGCACTCCAGTCGGGGCAAGAGAGTGAGATCCTTTCTCAAAAGAAAAAAGTGTGTGTGTGCACATATATACACATATACACATATATAAACAATATATAGCCATTTGTTCAAGTGAAAGCAGTTCAAGCCACCAGTGTTTCCTGAGTTTCATGCATCACACTACATACACCAGCCTACAGTGAGGGGACTAATGTGCTTCAGTGACACCCCAATGGCTAACCCCTTAGCTATATTTGGAAAAGCATGGGGAAAACACTGCAACCGAAGCTATCTGAAAAGCCTCTCTAGAAGCAGTACCCTTGATGATGATTTAAGAAAATCAGAGAAAGTCTTCTCTTTCTTTTATTGTTCTTTTGTTTGAAAACCCTTTATAAACTACAAGTAGCACAAAAAGATTTGAGCACAAACTGGTGGCTCATGGATCCAGTTTGGCTTACATTGCTCTATAGAATCAACTGTTTCTACATGTAAAAATTGGGAGATTTCATACAAGACTCTGAATCCAAATTTGGAGCATTTTCACAAAATCAGAAAGGCTGACAAGAATCAGCTAGATTCGGCCATTGTGGCCCAGTATATAATATTCCACAAGCGGGTGCCTACCTGTTGCCTGTTTGCTATAAACGTTTAAGTTTGTAACTCCCAAACTTTAGAAAGTAACAATATAAAATCAGCCCTTGATATAAAACTGTGGCCCAAACTTTACATTCATTCAGTTATGCTCCTTCAATTGTTTTCAATTTACCTTTCTCAGTAATTGGTGTCTGTCTGTATTTAGCCGTATATCAACTTCTGTCTTCCCTAATTAATAATGTTATTCATTGCTGTCTATATTCATCTATATAGCTGCTACATTGCTACCTGCTTGTGATATGTCTTGAGGGCTCTCCTCCCCTCTTTAAAAAATAGTCTTATTCTCTATATATGGTTTGGAGGCTGGAGTTCTGTAACACGCATCAGAAAACTTTTGCTGTAAACGGCAAGATAGCAAATATTTTTGGTTTGTGTGTGACGGTTTCTATCCAACTGCTCAAATCTGCCATAGCACAAGCGAGGCCACGGACAATGTCTTAGTCAGCTCAGGCTGTGTAACAAAACACCATAGACTGGGTGGTTTACACAACAGAAATTATTCTCTCACAGTTCTGGAGGCTGTAAGGCCAAGAGCAAAGTGCCAGCAGGGTCAGGTTCTGGCAAGGGTCCTCTTCCTGGCTTGCAAGCAGTCCCCTCCTGCTTCGCTCTCTTGGGCTTTCCTCAAGGCACACACAGAGAAAGCCCGATCTCTTCTGTGTCTTATGAGGCCACCAATCCCATCAGATTAAGACCCCCCCCACCAGGAACTCATATAACCTTAATACTTCCTCAAAGTTGTCTCCAAATACAGTCACACTGGGAGCTAAGGCTTCAACATATGCATTTTGAGGGGACATAATTCAGTCCATAGCAGATAGTCAGTGAGTGAAAGAGCATGACAATATTCCAATAAGACATTATCTCCAAAACCAGGCAGCAGATTGGATTTGGCCTGTGTGCCGCACTTTACTAGCCCCTGTTCTAAACCATTTCTTTCTTTATTTTGAAAGTATATTTTTAGGTTAAGTTTTTTCTTTCCATCTCTTATTGCTGTTGAAATCAGTCTCTCCTTAGTAAGCTAAATGGAATGTTGTTTTGAATTGCAAAGATAGCTCAGCATGTGCAGTGTGTATTGATTAGCCTTGGAGAAGAGTAGAAGAGGCCTTGATGTGGGGCTGCTCATTCAGGTAAGTTGCATATGAGGTGCTAAAGGACCTAGGCTTATCTGAAATGAACCTGAAAGTCACATCAAAATCACTGACATCCAGATCCCTGCAGCACTTGCAGCCATGACCTCAGTCTGTTTAACAGAAATTGTTCTTGCTTTACAAGCTTGGTCTTTAAATCAGTGATGTTGGTACACATAAAATGAAACTGGCCAAGAAATTAGCTGTACAAAGTAACAAAAGAAACCTTAGCATAAAGTCCCAAAACAGAATCTTTTCATCTGATAGGATTGTTGGTTAGGAAAAAGAATGATCTCATTTCCCAAAAACCCAGAGTGCTTCACAAAATTTCAGGACTTGCTTGGTAGATGAGTTGAGAATATATATTTTAACCCTGGGCAGCAAGTTTGCACCCCTGACAATGGAGGGAGGACAAGGGATCCATCTCATCCCATGGCTGGGAGCCGCGTTTCCTTCCCAGTGAATTGCCCCACAGCCTGCTGCTGAGTGGGGCACCCCCAGCCTCCTCTCCTTGTTTACATTCTACCCACACGACCTTTAACAGTCAGCATCAACAGTGTCAAAGCAACATTCTCTGCTGTTTTCCTGGAAGGGATGTGTTGACATGAGCTCCCTAGCCGTGAATGTAAAAATGCTGCTGACAGCAGTGAGGCAGATGGGTTAGCAGGTACCTCTGTTTACCAGGGGCAGATGTTTAACCTTGACATGAATAGCAATTAAGCAGAACCTCAGAAACCAGTGCCTGCCCAGGAGCCAATTAATAATTTAATGGGGTAAATGCCATATGCAAATTTCCCCCCATAAACCACTCCAGAGTGGGCTTTCCCCCTCTGCTCAGTGGACTGAGCAGAGGAGGCATTTGTAACAAAGCCCTATGGTGTGGGTGTGAACAAATTGTAATTAGGCAAATTAAATGAGTGTTGCATGTACATCAATTAATTTGTGGTAGGAGATACTCAGTGATTGGTACTACCTGTGTCGTACATGGAAGGCTTAATCCTGACAGCAGCCTTTACCCCGCTCTCCTCCCTCCTGTCCCTTCCACACCCACTCCCAGCAGAAGCCTCGCCCTCACTTAACTCTCCTTGAGTTACTTCATCCCAGTTTGCTTTTACGTTATGACAACTAAGTATCAATACACACACTGCAAGCAGCCTTCTCACATATAAAAGCTAAAAAGAAAAAAGTGTCCGTACCCCTACCGGCCCCCCCCCCCCCCGGCTTCAAGTGATGTTTATGAAATGCACGTATCTAGCACACATTGCTCTTTCGGGACACAACAGTGATAAAATCCATTTCCTCTCCCACTGAGGCAAACACAATAAAATAAGGCTTCTGTGAAAGAATGGCAGGCACAAGTTGGGGACTTCCCCACAGAGTAAATTGTTTGGGGAAGGCACATGATTCAACATAATTGTCCCAAGTTAGGTCCCCCTACTGTGGATTTATGTGGGACTGAGTCATCCCACTAAGAAAAAAGCCTTGGAGGAAATGTAGTGAAATAATTGGCCTCGCAGTTCTCGCTGCGTAGACAGACTGTGCAGCGTTAAGCCCCTCAAGGCTGTCTGTAGTTATGCCCCTGTAGGGCTGTCCAAATTTGCACACTAAAATTTTATGGAAGAAAAACAAAGTAATTTCTCTACTGTATACAGCCCCGACAGGAAAATAATAAAGAAAAGCAAAGTTTAGGCCTCCACTGTAATTCAGTCCTAACGGAGCCTTCAACTTGGACTGAAGTCTCAGACTCTGAGCCCTCTCTCACCACCGTTGTTTAGTTTTCTGCAGAAGCTGTTATCTATTTACTGTCCTGGTAAAACTGACCATTTACGAGGTGAGCGGTTTCCAAGCAAAAAGGCCAACGGGGACGGAGCAATGTTAAGCTGGTGGGCTCTGGCAGGCCAGGTGTTGCTCTCCTGGTAGGTCAGCACTCCCTGAAAGGGAGGAGGGTCCAAGGCCAAGAGGAAGCAGCTGGGGGCAGGATGGGTGCCCAGTGGTCACATGGCGTAGGACACCTCAGCCCTGGAGCCTGGAGCTTGGGTTGCTTCTTCAGTCCTATATGATTTGGGGCAAAGTATTATATGGACCATGAGGAAAAGGACCCAAGGACACTCCGTTCAGCACTCATGAGAGAACCGATGTTCCTCCCCAAATCAAAGCCCCAAATTCAGCAAAACACTCAGATTCAATTTGGGAATGCTTTTTATAGCTAAGTATTTTTCATTTATATTTATAATTATATATTTCCTTTATATTAATTATATAATATATAATTTATATTTATCATTGTATATTACATTTCACTCATTTATATTTCATATATAATAAATATGAATTATATAATATATATTAATTATATTTATAAAATAAAACCGATTTGATTCTACAGCTGGCTGGATGTATGTTTACTGAAATGTTTCTCACCGCCTGTAACGCATCCCATCTGCAGCACTGACTTTGTTCCATCATCCTGCACTAGACACTGTGGTCTCCACACAACTGTAGGCTCTTCAAAAGTAGACCCCGGGCCTTTATTCACTTCTCCATTACTTCCCCCAGTCGCACTGTTGTGCAGTGTGGAGCACAGCATGGCATGGGTGCTCAGAATGCAGCCGCAAGTATATACGCAGTAGATCCAATAGCCTCAGAGTGAACCTAGCAAAGGAAAATAAAACCCTTAAGAATTTCTGAAGTCAGGAGCCAAGGAATTGCCTTAGAAAGCACTGAAAAGAAACAGAAAATAAAATAAAAGAATTTCAAGAGTCCAGGAACTAGAGTTACATTCATAGACATTTGGGATGAGGCCCCAGCTGTTGGGTGTACCCCACCTGGCTTCTGCCGGCATGACCAGCCCCTCCTCTTACTACTCCCTGCCCCTGCTCTCTGCTCTAATCATACTGATCTGTTTTTCAGTTTTTCGGAAAACACCAAGTTCTTTCCTGATGCTGTGCCTTTTCTTTCCTGTTATCCCCTTTATTTTTGTCAGACCAGCTGATGAGCAGCTTCCAGTTGTTCTTTCTCAGCTTGAAACTCCCCTCCTTTGGTAGCCTCCATCACCATTTGAGAGAGAATTTAGATTCTCTTTTACAAACTCCCATATCAGCCTACTCTCCTCCTTTGTAATTCTCACCCTATGTGTAGTGTTCATTAGCCATTCTTACGACAGGCTTTGGGTTTGATGAGAGGAAAGGGACTGGAGCTGTCATGTCCATTATTTAATTCCCAAGCATCTAACATAGTAGATATATGCGTTGAAGGCATGGGTAGATGGATGGAAGGATGAGTGAATGAGAGGAGGAGTGGGTACATGAGTAGATGGAAAAACGGACAGACGAGTGAATGGATGAGTAGATGGATAGGCGAAAGGATAGATGGATAGATTTTTCTGTCTTTCCCTGACTTTTAGGGTTAGAAACACAGGCTTCTGCTGTGGGCTGGGTTCTCTGGCGCTGAGCTGAGAAGGGACTAAAAGGCCAGCCACAGCAGGAGGCACATCAAAGAGCAGAACCAAAGATGTTAATCAGAGGTAAGGGCCAAAGGAAAAATCAGAAGATCATCTGAAGAGAAGACCCAGGGGAAGACAGGCAGGTATGTTGCGGGGATGAGAGGCTGCAGACAGTCTCCCCAAAATAAGAAGAAGAAAGAAGCCTGGAAACTGTCTTGAGAGGGGCTATAGTTTGTGTAAGTGTTGTTAAATGTTTTCCTGGTAGGTTGGCCCTCCCTGAAGGGGAGGAGGGTGCAGGAGACAGAGGAAGCAGCTGGGGGTGGAATGGGTGCCCAGCAGGCACGTGTGTGGAATGCCTCAGCCCTGGAGGCTGGAGCTGCTTCTAATGGTTTCCCAGCTTCTAATGATGAGGAAGGAGCTATTGAGCATGATGAACTGTTTTTTAAACAAACATACAAACTTGGGGAAAGGGTCATCATTTTAAATATTTTCTCCCAGAAGTTGAACACAGGGATATGCTGTGTTGTTCCACATTTTTTATTTTATCAAGTCAGTAGCCCGATGATGGATGGAATATAAATATCAAATGGATCATGCCTAGCTCAGTGGCTCTCAAACCTAGCTGGAGATTAGAATCACTGGAGAGTTTCTGAAACACATAATGCCCAGGTCCTGCCCACAGAGATACTAATATATTACATTGCAAAATTATTCTCAGTGAGTGATTCTAACATGAAGCCAGACTCGAGAAGCCCCTTGCTGCTCAAGAGTGCTGTGATCGCACTACTCATGGACTGGTCTATGAACCAGTAGCATAGGTATCACCCAGGAGCTTATCAGATATGCAGAATCTGGCTGGGCGTGGTGGCTCATGCCTGTAATTCCAGCACTTTGGAATGCCAAGGCAGGCAGATCACCTGAGCTCAGGAGTTTGAGACCAGCCTGGCCAGCATGGCAAAACCCAGTCTCTGCTAAAAATACAAAAAATTAGCTGGGCATGGTGGCGCGTGCCTGTAATCCCAGCTACTCAGGAGGCTGAGGCAGGAGAATTGCCTGAACCCAGGAGGCAGAGGTTGCGGTGAGCTGAGATCGCGCCATTGCACTCCAGCCTGGGTAACAAGAGCAAAACTCCGTCTCAAAAAAAAAAAAAAAAAAAAATACAAAAATTAGCCAGGCATGATGGTGCGGGCCTGTAATCCCAGCTACTTGTGAGGCTGAGGCAGGAGAATCACTAGAAACCAGGAGATGGAGGTTGCAATGAGCCGAGATTACACCACTGTATTCCAGCCTGGGTGACAGAGCAAGGATTTGTCTCAAAAAAAAAAGAAATGCAGAATCTCATGTCTCACCTACTCTATTGGAATTCGCATTTCAGCAAGATTTCTGGGTGATCACATGCAATTTAAAGTTTGAGAAACACAGCTCCATTAACCCAGGCGTTATGAGAATCCAAAGAACATTCACCAAGGACTGGACCAAGAGATCTGGGAGCCTGTGTGAATTGGCTGGGGCTGCTATCACAAAGCACTACACACTGAGTGGCTTAAACAACAGGAATTTACTTTCTCACAGTTCTGGAGGCTAGCAGTCTGAGATCAAGGTGCTGGCAGGGTTGATTCCTTCTGAGAGCTGTGAGAGGAGGATCTGTCCCAGGCCCTTTTCCTTGGCCTGTAGGTGGCCATCTTCATGTTCACCTGGTGTCCTTATTATACGAGTGTCTGTGTCTAAATTGTGCCTGCTTAGAAAGACACCAGTCAGAGGCCAGGTGCGGTGGCTCAAGCCTGTAATCCCAGCACTTTGGGAGGCCAAGGCGGGTGGATCAAAAAAAAAAAAAGAAAGACACCAGTCAGATTAGATTAGGGCCTCCCTGACTCCAGTATGCCTTACCCAACAGCTTAACTGTTACATTTGTAATAAACTGAGTTCCAATTAAGGTCACATTCTCTTGGGGTTTAGGACTTCTACATATGAATTTTCAGGGGACAAAATTCAACCTGTAACAGCTGCCCAAGATTTTTTACACAGTTTAAGAAACTTTCCTAAGGCAGGACAATAATAAGAAATAAAGGACAAAATGAGAAAATTGAAGTTCTCCTTCCACAGGATAAAGTGGGCATCCCGCTTCCATTCCCAGCACAAAGGATTTGCACGATGCTGTCTTTCCTTAGCAGAGACTTGAGTAAATCAAGCAGCAAAATCTAAATTTCTACCTTCTCCAGATGAAATACAGGGGCACTCCTGAAAAGATATGGCTGCCACCTTTTGACTTCACCATGTAGAAAATTATCTTCTCAAATGTCCTCTAGACCAGGCAGCTTTTTTTTTTTTTTTTTATGTTCTATTTATTGTTTTTTTTTTTTTTTAATTTTTTATTTGATTATAGGTTTTGGGGTACATGAGCAGAGCATGCGAGACAGTTGCGTAGGTACACACATGGCAGTGTGCTTTGCTTTTCTTCTCCCCTTCACCCACATTTGGCATTTCTCCCCAGGCTATCCCTCCCCACCTCCCCCTCCCACTGGCCCTCCCCTTTTCCCCCCAATAGACCCCAGTGTTTAGTACTCCCCTTTCTGTGTCCATGTGTTCTCATTTTTCATCACCCACCTATGAGTGAGAATATGCGGTGTTTCATTTTCTGTTCTTGTGTCAGTTTGCTGAGGATGATGTTCTCCAGATTCATCCATGTCCCTACAAACGACACGAACTCATCATTTCTGATTGCTGCATAATATTCCATGGTGTATATGTGCCACATTTTTCCAATCCAGTCTATTATCAATGGGCATTTGGGTTGATTCCAGGTCTTTGCTATTGTAAACAGTGCTGCAATGAACATTCGTGTACATGTGTCCTTATAGTAGAACGATTTATAGTCTTTTGGATATATACCCAGTAATGGGATTGCTAGGTCAAATGGAATTTCTATTTCTAAGGCCTTGAGGAATCGCCACACTGTCTTCCACAATGGTTGGACTAATTTACACTCCCACCAACAGTGTAAAAGTGTTCCTTTTTCTCCACATCCTCTCCAGCATCTGTTGTCTCCAGATTTTTTAATGATCGCCATTCTAACTGGTGTGAGATGGTATCTCAATGTGGTTTTGATTTGCATCTCTCTGATGACCAGTGACGATGAGCATTTTTTCATATGATTGTTGGCCTATATATGTCTTCTTTCGTAAAGTATCTGTTCATATCCTTTGCCCACTTTTGAATGGGCTTGTTTGTTTTTTTCCTGTAAATCTGCTTGAGTTGTTTGTAAATTCTGGATATCAGCCCTTTGTCAGATGGGTAGACTGCGAAAATTTTTTCCCATTCTGTTGGTTGCCGATCCACTCTAGTGACTGTTTCTTTTGCCGTGCAGAAGCTGTGGAGTTTGATTAGGTCCCATTTGTCTATTTTGGCTTTTGTTGCCAATGCTTTTGGTGTTTTGTTCATGAAGTCCTTGCCTACTCCTATGTCCTGGATAGTTTTGCCTAGATTTCCTTCTAGGGTTTTTATGGTGCCAGGTCTTATGTTTAAATCTTTAATCCATCTGGAGTTAATTTTAGTGTAAGGTGTCAGGAAGGGGTCCAGTTTCTGCTTTCTGCACATGGCTAGCCAGTTTTCCCAACACCATTTGTTAAACATGGAATCCTTGCCCCATTGCTTGTTTTTGTCAGGTTTATCAAAGATTGTATAGTTGTATGTATGTTGTGTTGCCTCCGGTGCCTCTGTTTTGTTCCATTGGTCTATATCTCTGTTTTGGTACCAGTACCATGCTGTTTTGATTACTGTAGCCTTGTAGTATAGTTTGAAATCCGGTAGTGTGATGCCCCCTGCTGTGTTCTTTTTGCTTAGAATTGACTTGGCTATGCGGGCTCTCTTTTGGTTCCATATGAAGTTCATGGTGGTTTTTTCCAGTTCTGTGAAGAAAGTCAATGGTAGCTTGATGGGGATAGCATTGATTCTGTAAATTACTTTGGGCAGTATAGCCATTTTCATGATATTAATTCTTCCTAACCATGAACATGGAATGTTTCTCCATCTGTTTGTGTCCTCTCTGATTTCGTTGAGCAGTGGTTTGTAGTTCTCCTTGAAGAGGTCCCTTACGTTCCTTGTGAGTTGTATTCCAAGGTATTTTATTCTTTTTGTAGCAATTGCGAATGGCAGTTCGCTCTTGATTTGGCTTTCTTTAAGTCTGTTATTGGTGTAGAGGAAGGCTTGTGATTTTTGCACATTGATTTTATATCCTGAGACTTTGCTGAAGTTGTTTATCAGTTTCAGGAGTTTTTGGGCTGAGGCAATGGGGTCTTCTAGGTATACTATCATGTCATCTGCAAATAGAGACAATTTGGCTTCCACCTTTCCTATTTGAATACCCTTTATTTCTTTTTCTTGCCTGATTGCTCTGGCTAGAACTTCCAGTACTATATTGAATAGGAGTGGTGAGAGAGGGCATCCTTGTCTAGTGCCAGATTTCAAAGGGAATGCGTCCAGTTTTTGCCCATTCAATATGATATTGGCTGTTGGTTTGTCATAAATAGCTTTTATTACTTTGAGATACGTTCCATCGATACCGAGTTTATTGAGGGTTTTTAGCATAAAGGGCTGTTGAATTTTGTCAAATGCCTTCTCTGCGTCAATTGAGATAATCATGTGGTTTTTGTTTTTGGTTCTGTTTATGTGGTGAATTACGTTGATAGACTTGCGTATGTTGAACCAGCCTTGCATCCCCGGGATGAATCCTACTTGATCATGATGAATAAGTTTTTTGATTTGCTGTTGCAATCGGCTTGCCAATATTTTATTGAAGATTTTTGCATCTATGTTCATCATGGATATTGGCCTGAAGTTTTCTTTTCTCGTTGGGTCTCTGCCGGGTTTTGGTATCAGGATGATGTTGGTCTCATAAAATGATTTGGGAAGGATTCCCTCTTTTTGGATTGTTTGAAATAGTTTTAGAAGAAATGGTACCAGCTCTTCCTTGTGTGTCTGGTAGAATTCGGCTGTGAACCCGTCTGGACCTGGGCTTTTTTGTGTGGTAGGCTCTTAATTGCTGCCTCGACTTCAGACCTTGTTATTGGTCTATTCATAGTTTCAGCTTCCTCCTGGTTTAGGCTTGGGAGGACACAGGAGTCCAGGAATTTATCCATTTCTTCCACGTTTACTAGTTTATGCGCATATAGTTGTTTGTAATATTCTCTGATGATGGTTTGAATTTCTGTGGAATCTGTGGTGATTTTCCCTTTATCATTTTTTATTGCATCTATTTGGTTGTTCTCTCTCTTTTTTTTAATCAATCTGGCTAGTGGTCTGTCTATTTTGTTGATCTTTTCAAAAAACCAGCTCTTGGATTTATTGATTTTTTGAAGGGTTTTTCGTGTCTCAATCTCCTTCAGCTCAGCTCTGATCTTAGTAATTTCTTGTCTTCTGCTGGGTTTTGAGTTTTTTTGATCTTGCTCCTCTAGCTCTTTCAATTTTGACGATAGGGTGTCAATTTTGGATCTCTCCATTCTCCTCATATGGGCACTTATTGCTATATACTTTCCTCTAGAGACTGCTTTAAATGTGTCCCAGAGGTTCTGGCACGTTGTGTCTTCGTTCTCATTGGTTTCGAAGAACTTCTTTATTTCTGCCTTCATTTCATTGTTTACCCAGTCAACATTCAAGAGCCAGTTGTTCAGTTTCCATGAAGCTGTGCGGTTCTGGGTCGGTTTCTGAATTCTGCATTCTAACTTGATTGCACTATGGTCTGAGAGGCTGTTTGTTATGATTTCAGTTGTTTTGCATTTGTTGAGCAGTGCTTTACTTCCAATTATGTGGTCAATTTTAGAGTAGGTGTGATGTGGTGCTGAGAAGAATGTGTATTCTGTGGATTTGGGGTGGAGAGTTCTGTAAATGTCCTCCAGGTTTGCTTGCTCCAGGTCTGAGTTCAAGCCCTGGATATCCTTGTTGATTTTCTGTCTGGTTGATCTGTCTAGTATTGACAGTGGAGTGTTAAAGTCTCCCACTATTATTGTGTGGGAGTCTAAGTCCTTTTGTAAGTCATTAAGAACTTGCCTTATGTATCTGGGTGCTCCTGTGTTGGGTCCATATATGTTTAGGATCATTACCTCTTCTTGTTGTATCGATCCTTTTACCATTATGTAATGGCCTTCTTTGTCTCTTTTGATCTTTGTTGCTTTAAAGTCTACTTTATCAGAGATGAGAATTGCAACTCCTGCTTTTTTTTTGCTTTCCATTAGCTTGGTAAATCTTCCTCCATCCCTTTATTTTGAGCCTTTGTGTATCCTTGCATGTGAGATGGGTTTCCTGGATACAGCACACTGATGGGTTTTGGATTTTATCCAATTTGCCAGTCTGTGTCTTTTGATTGGTGCATTTAGTCCATTTACATTTAGGGTTAATATTGTTATGTGTGAATTTGATACTGCCATTTTGATGCTAAGTGGCTGTTTTGCCTGTTAGTTGTTGTAGATTCTTCATTATGTTGAAGCTCTTTAGCATTCAGTGTGATTTTGGAATGGCTGGTACTGATTGATCCTTTCTATGTGTAGTGCCTCTTTTAGGAGCTCTTGTAAAGCAGGCCTGGTGGTGACAAAATCTCTGAGTACTTGCTTGTTCACAAAGGATTTTATTCTTCCTTCACTTCTGAAGCTCAGTTTGGCTGGATATGAAATTCTGGGTTGAAAGTTCTTTTCTTTAAGAATGTTGAATATTGGCCCCCACTCTCTTCTGGCTTGTAGTGTTTCTGCCGAGAGATCTGCTGTGAGTCTGATGGGCTTCCCTTTGTGGGTGACCCCACCTTTCTCTCTGGCTGCCCTTAGTATTCTCTCCTTTATTTCAACCCTGTTGAATCTGACGATTATGTGCCTTGGGGTTGCTCTTCTTGTGGAATATCTTTGTGGTGTTCTCTGTATTTCCTGCAATTGAGTGTTGGCTTGTCTTGCTAGGTGGGGGAAATTTTCCTGGATGATGTCCTGAAGAGTATTTTCTAGCTTGGATTCATTCTCTTCGTCCCCTTCTGGTACACCTATCAAATGTAGGTTAGGTCTTTTCACATAGTCCCACATTTCTTGGAGACTTTGTTCATTCCTTTTTGCGCTTTTTTCTCTGATCTTGGTTTCTCGTTTTATTTCATTGAGTTGGTCTTCGACTTCAGATATTCTTTCTTCTGCTTGGTCAATTCGGCTATTGAAACTTGTGTTTGCTTCGCGAAGTTCTCGTATTGTGTTTTTCAGCTCCTTTAATTCATTCATATTCCTCTCTAAGGTATCCATTCTTGTTATCATTTCCTCGAATCTTTTTTCAAATCTTTTTTCAAGGTTCTTAGTTTCTTTGCATTGATTTAATACATGATCTTTTAGCTCACAAAAGTTTCTCATTATCCATCTTCTGAAGTCTAATTCAGTCATTTCGTCACAGTCATTCTCCGTCCAGCTTTGCTCCCTTGCTGGTGAGGAGTTTTCGTCCTTTCTAGGAGGCGAGGTGTTCTGGTTTCGGGTGTTTTCCTCCTTTTTGCGCTGGTTTCTTCCCATCTTTGTGGATTTGTCCGCTGGTCGTCTGCGTAGTTGCTGACTTTTCGTTTGGGTCTCTGAGTGGACACCCAGAATGTTGATGATGAAGTATTTCTGTTGCTTTGTTTTCCTTCTACCAGTCTAGCCCCTTCGCTGTACGACTGCTGAGGTCCGCTCCAGACCCTGCTTGTCTGGGGTGCACCTCTAGTAGCTGTGGCACAGCGAGGGATGCTACCAGTTTCTTTTTCTGCTCTCTTTGTCCCAGGATGATGCCTGCCTAATGTCAGTCTTTTGGATATAGAGGGGTCAGGGAGCTGCTTGAGGAGACAGTTTGTACTTTACAGCAGTTTAATTGCTGAGCTGTGCACTCTGTTGTTCATTCAGGGCTGTTAGGCTGCTATGTTTGATTCTGCTGCAACAGAGCTCATTAAAAAACCCCCCTTTTTTTTTTTCTCAAATGCTCTGTGTTGAGGGGTTTGGGCTTTATTTTTGGATGTCCGATCAGGTGTCCTGCCCAGCTAGAAGGCAGACTAGCCACTGTTTGGCTGCCGAGGCTCCGCCCTGCTGTTGTGTGATTCGCGCTGTTCCTGCCGGCTCTGCTGTGGTCTCCCGACCAGGCAGCTTTAATCCACTAAAGGATCAGCAACATTTCAAATGAAAAATAGCCGCAATTTTACCTGATGTGGCAAATAGATGGTTGGCAACAAATTCAAATTTTATGAAATGTGAGTTGACAGAAAGTGGTTTTCTCTCCATACTCACAGGTGTCCCAGACTTTGAAGGAGATGGGCAGGTGGGATTCCAGTGTGCCAAAGTAACATTCACCTCTTCCCTCCTAGTGGTCTCCTAGGGTGGACTTTGAAAAGATAATAATGATAATGGGTGAGACCTTTAATCATAGGGAGAGGTTTTGTGCTGTTAAACTGGGGTTTCTCAACCTCAGACTATTGATATTTGGGGCTAAATAACCCTTTTTCGTAGAGACTGTCCCGTGCCTTGTGGGTTTAGCAGCATCCCTGGGCTCTATCCACAAATCCAGTAGCACCCCCTTTTTGGTTGTGACAACCAGAAATGTCTCCAGACGTTGCCAAATGCCCCTTGAAAAGTGAGCAGCTCTAACCCCAAAACCATGTATTAATTCCCCTAATATCCTATATTGTTATTATTTTTTAATTCATGTAACAAAGTCCTGCTTTGATTAAAATAAGATTTACACAGATGATGAAACTCAACTTTTTCTTCCTTGTAGCAACCACCACTGTTCTGAACTTTTAGAGGGATGATAAGAAATAAGGCACAATGTGATCAGCGATTTTAAAACTACTGGCAAAAATGTAAGAACATTTTAAATTTGCCGCAATGCACCGTAGTCTAATGACACTATTTCTTAAGATGCAGCCAGAAAGCATTCTTAAGCCCAAGTGAATCTCATAGGAAAAACAAAGTCAAGTCAACAGGTTCTCAAGTTTCTTTCTTTTTTTTTTTTTGAGATGGAGTTTCGCTCTTGTTACCCAGGCTGGAGTGAAATGGCGTGATCTCGGCTCCCAGCAACCTCCACCTCCTGGGTTCAGGCAATTCTCCTGCCTCAGCCTCCTGAGTAGCTGGGATTACAGGCACGTGCCACCATGCCCAGCTAATTTTTTGTAGTTTTAGTAGAGACAGGGTTTCACCATGTTGACCAGGATGGTCTCGGTCTCTTGACCTCGTGATCCACCTGCCTCGGCATCCCAATCAAGTTTCTTAATTTAATGGGTTCTAAAATGTATCTGAATACAACAGAGAGTTATGGGAGGCTGAGGTGGGTGAATTACTTGAGGTCAGGAGTTCAAGACCAGCCTGGCCAACATGGTGAAATCCTGTCTCTATTAATAATACAAAAATTAGCCGAGAGTGGTTGTGGGTGCCTATAATCCCAGCTACTCCCAGTGGAGGCTGAAGCAGGAGAATTGTTTCAACCTGGGAAGTGGAGGTTGCAGTGAGCCAAGATTACACCACTACACTCCAGCATAGGTGAGACAGCAAAACTCCATCAATTAATCAATCAGTCAATACAACAGAAAGTCAGTTTAAAAGCTATGTTAAAAGTAGCATATTTTTGGCCGGGCGGGATGCCTCACACCCGCCACCACTTTGGGAGGCCAAGGCAGGTAGATCACCCTACGTCAGGAGTTCAAGACCAGCCTGGCCAACATGGTGAAACCCCATCTCTACTAAAAATACAAAAATCAGCAGATGTTGTAGCATGTACCTGTAACCCAGCTACTCAGGAGGCTAAGGCAGGAGAATCACTTGAATCCAGGAGGCAGAAGTTTTAGTGAACTAAGACTGCACCATTGCACTCCAGCCTGGGTAACAGAGTGGGACTCCATCTCAACAACAACAACAAAAGCCCAAAAATTTTGGGCTTCTTTGGGTCAGAGTGAACCAGCAGTCATTAGACCAAGTGCGTAATAAAACAGGACCAGCTCTTATTAAGCATGGAAAGCAAAAATGATGTTTTTAACCAAAATTTCACTTAAAAGAACAACTAATTAAAAGGCCCTAGCTTTGCTCTCAGAATTTCTTAAAATTTCAGACTAAATTATCATGACTTATCACAAATGAAGGAACATTTTTATGTAGTTAAAAAATACATGTAAATGCATGTGTGTGTGTGTGTGTGTGTGTGTGTGTACACATATGCTCCTCAACATGATGGAATTACATCCAATAAACCCACCATAAAGTTGACAAATCACAAGTCAAACCATTGTAAGTCAAGGGGTGTGTGTGTGTGTATATGAGAGATATCTTTCTCTGATTCAATTTTATGTTGCCTCAAATCCTGTGGAATGTTATATTATGAAAAGAAATGTGCAATAATATCTCTCTATATGGATACTTTTCTCTTTTTTTTAACTTTTAGTTTAAGTTCAGGGATACATGTGTAGGTTTGTAACATAGCTAAGCTTGTGTCATGGGGGTTTGTTGTACAGATTATTTATTGTCCAAGTATTAAGCCTAGTATCCATTCCTTCTTTTTCCTTATCTTTTCCCTTCTCCCACCCTCCACCCTCTGGAAGGCCCCAGTGTATGTTTTTCCCTTCTGTGTGTCCATGTGTTCTCATCATTTAGCTCGCACTTGTAAGTAAGAACATGTGGTATTTGATTTTCTGTTCCTGTGTTAGTCTATTGAGGATAATGGCCTCCAGCTCCATCCATGCCCCTTTAAAGGATATGATCTCATTCTTCCTTATGGCTGCATAGTATTCCATAGTGTGTATGTGCCATATTTTCTTTATCCATTCTATCAGTGATGGGCATTTAGGTTGTTTACATGTCTTTGCTATTGTGAATAGTGCAACAATGAACGTACATGTGCATGTGTCTTTATAATAGAATGATTTCTAGTCCTCTGGATTGTAATGGGATTGCTGGGTCAAATGGTAGTTCTGTCTTTAGGACTTTGAGGAATCACCACACTGTCTTCCACAATGGTTGAATTATAATTTACACTCCCGTCAACAGTGTATAAGCATTTGTTTACAGCCTCACCAGCATGTGTTGTTTTTTGACTTTTTAGTAATAGCCATTTGTACTGGTGTGAGATGTTACCTCATTTGGTTTGGTTTGCATTTCTCTAATGATCAGTGATGTTGAGCCTTCTTTCATATGCTTGTTGGCCACATGTATATCTTCTTTTGAAAAGTGTCTGTTTGTCTTTTCCCACTTTTTAATGGGGTTGTTTTTCTCTTCTTGTAAATTTGTCTAAATTCCTTATGAATGTGGATATTAGATCTTTGTCAGATGCATGGTTTGTAAAAAATTTTCTCCCATCCTGTAGGTTGTCTGTTTACTCTGTTGATAGTTTCTTTTGCTTTGAGGAAGCTCTTCAGTTTGACAGACAGACGCTTTTCAACGGTGTATCTTCCACGTGTGTTGCACATAGCAGGTGCTCAGTAAATGGCTGCATGAGAACAAAAGGAGGAGGTTTAATTTCTCAGCTGGCAGAACTAAGGATCAGATTCAGAAGTTAAATCAATTTCAAGAAAATACAGCATGTGATATTCTTGTACATGTGAATATCTGGACTGAGAGTCATGCTAGTTATGTACATTCATGCTGCAAGATGTAACAAAACCAGTGTGTGAGCATTTGCCATCTGAGAGCCTCTCACCTACAGACTACTTAGTGCTATGGGGCTGTAGAGATAAAGTGTTCCAGGAAAGACCAGACCCTTCTTACTGTCTACAGTAAGTAGATTCAAGCTGTTTTGTGTAGGCTTCATCATCAATGCCCACCCAGCAACATGGATGAATGAGCCCCTACAGGAGAGTCATGTGTTTTAGGCATTACAGTCGGAGCTGATGAAGACACAGCTCCTTATTATATTATTATATTATTTATTATAATAATTATAATTATATTATTTTATTATAATATATTATAAATATTTAATATAAATATAAAAATAATTATAAATTATATATTATTCATTATAACAAGTATAAAATATTAAATTATAAAAAATAAAAAATAATTATAAATTATTATAGTATTATAATAATTATTATATTATTTATTATATTATTATAATATATAATATTATATATGAGCTCCCCAAGGAGCTCATAGTCTCAAAGGGGAGCTGGATTTAAATAATAAATATTCAGTGACTGCATAAAGAAGTAAATAATAAATTGTTGGCAAGGAACAGGTGACATCAGGGATGGTTTGCACAAGAGATGAATCTAGAAAGATGTGTTTGTGTTTATCTACGTAGAATGATGAAGGGGAAGGGAAAATGTCAGGCATAAGAAATAATGCATGCAAAGACAGGGGGTCATACAATCAAGCTCAGGAAACAATGACGAGAGGTGCAGGGTTGCGTAGGGCTCTGGCAAGGCAAGACATACACAGAAATGGTCAGATAATGGAGGGCTTGTATGCCCATGAAGGAATGTTGATTATATTCTGAAGACAGCGAGAAGCCACTAAGGGGAGGAGAAAACTAATCAAACCCTCATATTGATTTTAGAAGATGAGGCAATAATCCATGGTCAAGTGTAGCTCTCAGAGACAGTGAGACCTTTCATTGCCATGAAAATGATGGGAATGCCATTATAGCAATTTTAGACCTAGGACATATAGCACTAAGCATACTTTCAAATCATCCAGGTCAGAAAGAAGAAGGGAGGAGTGTCCCAGGCTGGTATCTCCCAGATCTTGACCTCGTGTCTTAGCTGGCAGTGGGTAGCCCTGGGGTCTGAGGACAACCTGTAATGAGAGTGCAGTGCAGAGCAGGGGAACATTACAACTACGAGGTAATTTGTAGCTGCAGTGAGTGCCCTTCCTCTGGAATGCTCTAACACAGGAGAGGGCCCCGTGGTCAGCCTGTCCACCACGGACCAGAAGAGAGGTGGACACTTCACTGAGCTGTGCCTGGAATGTGGGCATCATCTAAGACTCTTGCAGGCAAGAAGGGTTGGAGCCGAATCTCATCAATGTCAGGGCTCCACAGAGCGAGTCTATCTGCTTTATCACGTGACGTCCTGGGAGAAGGCCCTATTCTGACCCCAGGATTATTTGTTCAGCCATTCCATAGATAATGAGAGCTTTTCAAATAAATATCTTCCCAATAAATCTCTACCTTTTTGAAGCAACTGGGAGGAGCAGAGTTGTTTTCAGCTACTTACAAAAAGAACCAAAAACCCACTTTACTAGTACAGAGGATTGATATGTTGCAAATGCTTTGTTTTTTTGTTTGTTTGTTTTGTTTTGTTTATTTTTGAGATAGAGTCTTGCCCTGTCACCAAGCTGGAGTGCAGTGGTGCTATCTCGGTTCACTGCAAACTCTGCCTCCCAGGTTCAAGTGATTCTCCTGCCTCAGCCTCCCAAGTAGCTGGAACTAGAGGCATGTGCCACCATGCCCAGCTAATTTTTGTATTTTTAGTAGAGACGGGGTTTCACTGTGTTGGCCAGGCTGGTCTCAATCTCTTGACCTCGTGATCCACCTACATAGGCCTCCCAAAGTGCTGGGATTACAGGCATGAGCCACCACACCCGGCCACTTTAATTGTTTTAAACTGTGGCCCCCTATACATTCAGAGCCTTGTTTCCAAATAGACCATGTTTCCAGATACACCTCTCATGCTGGGAATAGACAGTGCCTTACTGGCAACAGCCCTTGAATGTTGACAATCCAAGCCCAGTGTTTAGTGAACCAGGACACCCAGGTGAGAGATGCGACACAGTCTCTTTCATAGTCACTGGGATCCCCAGTCCTGCAGAAAAAGCTGTGGTCACAGAGCTAATGCCAGTACAAAGCCCTGTTCAGCGAGGCAGAATGAACCCATCTGTCAGCAGGATGGCACAGTCTCTCTTAGTTCTTTTCCTTCTTTAAAGCTTCCACTAAGATTTCCAGGAACCGTGAAGTTGCTTTTCTGCCCAGTCTCCCTGTTACTGATACTTGAGCAGCAAGAGGTGAAAGGCATGGAAAGGGACAGACTAGAAGGAGAAAATACGAGGTGAATTCCAAAGCAGATGGGCTTTTTTTTTAATGTGTGGTCCGAACACTGTTTATAAAATTTCATGTCATGGAAAAAGCTGGGAGGTTAGGGATACCCCTAGCCTCTCCACTAGGAATTTGTTTTAGTTAGGTAGAATTACATTTAGATTCTGAATTTCAGATGCATTCTTGTTTAATACACATTTCTATCACATATATAACCTAATTAAAATGCTTACTGTTAATTTATCTTAACATAAATTTCTGTAATGTGTAGAGCTAATTAATTTAGCATAATTATCAAGATGAACAACATCAAACCTCACAAGGAAATTGCAACCTGTTATAAAATAAGAGGACCCATATTACAGCAGAGCCTTCACCCTCTGAGATACCCTGTTAGAAAAGCCAAATAGTGCAAATAAATTCTCACTCCCCAGTTGGATGCTGCTTTGGTGATTCGATTAATTATTGTGAAGTGAAACAGCTAACAAAGAAGGATAAATAAAAATAACTTCTTGTATCCAAAAAAGGGTGTAAATTTTAACTCCAGTGCTTGACAGCAAATGTAAGCAAGAATTATAAACAATGGAGCCTGCTGAATGAAATAATATGCATCGGCCTTTGTTGCTAGAAATAGGCCCCTATATTGGATGGTTAAACTGTGGTTCCACTCAACTGCAAATCTGGCTTTTCTTGTCTACTTCTCCTGGGAATTCAGAAACTGTCCTATTAACAACAGTGAGGAAACACAGCAGCCGAGAGAATCCTGAAAGTGTCTGTCTGTGAGCTTGGCGCTTTTTCCTAGACCCTGCTATTTTTATAAAACATTTCTGGGTTTCGTTTGGCTTCCATTTCTCTTAATTCTTTAATATGGTTTAGGTAACTCTGCCGACATTCAAGTCCCACTACAAATTTCTGCTGGTCCATTTCCACTAGTCTCTCATTGATCTACTTCTGATTTGTTGTTTTTGTTTTTTTGTGAGGGCGTTTCATTCTTGTTGCCCAGGCTAGAGTGGAGTGAGAGACCACCCTGACAGTGTGAATCACATTGTCAGCACATCGGCTTCCCTTCTTGCTCCACCTCAATCCTATCCTTCCTGTTTCCTGAGGAACCCTCCTCCCACATATTTGTCTCTTCCACAGTTTCCTCAACTGCTCTCTTTCCTAACTGCTTCCTTTGTGCCTCTCAACATGTTGCAAAAAAAATTCTTTTTTCTTTTTTTTTTTTTAACAAAAACAATCACAAAAGCCAACCAACCGACTAAATAAACCAAAAGGCATTATAACCTTGCCCTTAGGACTCTCGATTCCTGGAAAGCTGGACAGGTCCAGTCCATCACAAATAGGCCTACTCTCCTAGTGGTGAGTTACATATACAGACAGGTCCAGACGAGGCCATACAGTTTTCTTGACTGAACCTTTCAGCCCAGAAGAGCCCACTTTCCATGGGTGTCCAAAAATCCCCTTGCCCTGAGTCTCTCTCCATTATCCCTTTACCTCCCACGTGGGTGCAGCAAACATCCCCTTTCTTGCATTTCTTGGATCCATGCAGCAATTCCATTTGTCCTAGGTTGTCATATTCTTCCATTAGAACGCCTTCAGTGCCAGCAGCCCTCCCACTGCTCATCACATAGCTTTGATGTGTGTCCTTACCCGAAAGCCCCATCCCACAAAGCTGGATGCTGGGGAGGGATAATGAAAGGGGGGGCGGTTCACCTGACCCAACTGCTCCTTCCATCTGCCTTTCTATTTCTCTTTATTTCCTGACAAGTTTCTCTAAATGGTCTATAACTGCAGCGCCCATTTCCTTGTTATCTAAGACTGATTCTGGCCATAACTACCTTTGCCCCTGCCTTCCTGGGGCCATGTTCCAGCGCCGTTCTGAGTGGACAGTTTCCTTGGCTTCCCGTTTGTCTGGCTCCCTGGGTACCCCTTCCAGATCTGCTCCTGTACTCTCAGTCACCCCTTCTTCCTCACCCCTAAAACATTTCCAGTGCTTGTAACTTTAATAAAATCCCCTTTCTTCTCCCCATAAAAACTTTCATTCCCATTTCCTTGGAGGGGAGGATCTCAGCTAGATGTTTGACTTAAAAGGGGGATTTTGTATGCTTTATGGTACAGAAATGGCTGAGCTGCAGATTCTAACTATTCATATTTAATAGCTTCTGCCTGGTCTGCTAGGTTCAGAGTGCTTATGGACTGTGACTTCACCCAGACTCAAACCAGCTTGTCAGGGAATCATCAGATTCAGTCACCTCTCCAAAAGAACAAGGTGCCAACATTTTTCTTTGGCATTGTGTTTAGTGGGCATCTGGTCTTAGCATTGCTAAGTATCCAATTTCACCAAGCCAGTCATGCGTTCCCACATCATCCGCTAAAGCCAGAAGTGAAGAAGGAGAATGCTGTGTTACAGTATACACGTGTGTGCGTGTGTATGTACAAACACACACACACACAGCTACTGTGGGAAACTCAGTTTAGGAGTCATTGCAATATGGAGGAAATGCAGCAAGGTCACATTAAGGTTTTTAAAAATACATGATATGCTTTCATTTTTTCCTACTATAACTACAAAGTACAAAAGCTACAGTTGTATATTTTAATTTACTGACTATGCTATGTCTTTAAATCTCCATTAACTTTTTATTCTCGGCACCAACCCTACTTTTGTGAGTGGACTCGTGACCACCTCTTGCCCAGGTGATAGATACACCATAAACTTGTGGTGACAGAGGCCTTGTCATCTTGGGGTCATCATCAACGTGATTTGGGGGTGCCATGGTGGAACATGATTGAAGAGCTTCAGCACCAAGCGGTGTGGGGTGAGGGTATCATCCTAAAGGAGCTGTAACTACATGAAATGATAACTAAAATCTCGTAGTATTACAGCAGTGACATGGTAAACAGGTGTGAAACCATGAACAAATATATGTGGATCAGAGCAGAAAGATGGAGAGGCAGAAAGGACTGCAGGGTTGAGTATGAAGGGATTAAACCTGGTTGGTTATTAACACATCTAAAGAAATTAGCTTTTGGTCAAAAAGGAGAGAGGTCAACGAAGAGGACAGAGCCCAGGGAGAGTTTGAAGAACTGTCCGGCAGGGGCTGTTAGAGTACTGCCCAAGACATAAACCAGTGCGATTGCCCATCTAGTGTGAGGATGGAAGCACAGGCCAGCAGAGACAGACACCATTATGTACTCAGAGCTTCTGATTCTTTGTTCACCAAGCAACCCCCTGGTAATTTGCCCCCCACCCCCATCCTGCTTATAAACATGGAACAATTGTGTTTATAACAACCCATCTGTCCAGTCTCTTTGGAAGTAGTCTTTTTTGTAATAATTTTAATTGCATTCTTATTTTATGCATCAGTGTCTTGTAGGCTTTCTTTTGTTTAAGGCTCCTCCCATTAAAATTCTTTTTTTTTTTTAAATTATACTTTAAGTTCTGGGGCACATGTGCAGAACATGCAGGTTTGTTACATAGGTGTACACGTGCTGTGGTGGTTTGCTGCATCTATCACCTCATCGTCTACATTAGGTTTATCTCCTAATGTCATCTGTCCCCTCCCCCCCCACACACCAACAAGTTCCAATGTGTGATGTTTCCCCCTCTGGGTCCATGTGTTCTCATTGTTCAGCTCCCACTTATAAGTGAGAACATGCGGTGTTTGGTTTTCTGTTCATGTGTTAGTTTGCTGAGAATGATGGTTTCTAGCTTCATCTATGTCTCTGCAAAGGACATGAACTCATCCTTTTTTATAGCTGCGTAGTATTCTCATGGTGTATATGTATTTTCTTTGTCCAGTCTATCACTGATGGGCATTTGGGTTGGTTCCAAGTCTTTGCTATTGTGAACAGTGCTGCAATAAACATGCCTGTGCATGTGTCTTTATAATAGAAAGAATTATAGTCTTTTGGGTATATACCCAGTAATGAGATTGCTAGGTCAAATGGTATTTCTTGTTCTAGATCCTTGAGGATTTGCCACACTGTCTTCCACAATGGTTGAACTAATTTATACTTCCACCAAGAGTGTAAAGCATTCCTATTTCTCCACATCCTCTCCAGCATCTGTTGTCTCCTGATTTTTTAATGATCACCATTCTAACTGACGTGAGATGGTATCTCAATGTGGTTTTGATTTGCATTTCTCTAATTACCAGTGATGATGAGCTCTTTTTCATGTGCTTGTTGGCTACATAAATGTCTTCTTTTGAAAAGTTGTCTGTTCATATCCTTTCCCTACTTTCTGATGAGGTTGTTTGTTTTATTCTTGTAAATTTGTTTAAGTTCTTTGTAGATCCTGGATATTAGCCCTTTGTCAGATGCGTAGATTACAAAAGTTTTCTCCCATTCTGTTGGTTGCTTGTTCACTCTAATGGTAATTTCTTTTGCAGTACAGAAGCTCTTTAGTTTAATTAGATCCCATTTGTCTATTTTGGCTTTTATTGCCATTGCTTCTGGTGTTTAGTCATGAAGTCCTTGCCCTTGCCCAGGTTCTGAACGGTATTGTCTTGTAGGCTTTTTAATGTGAGTCACCCTCCCTGACAGTGATCAATTCTGGGACTTTGTAAAGGTCAGAGCCCCCTGAACTTCCACAGCTGATGGACAAAACTTTATACCCAGGACAGAGATTGCTATTTGTTTCTTAAAATATATTTCCCCTTTTTCTGTTACTAACCATACTTCTAAATTCTAGCTGGATACATGGCCTCAAATAATAAAAACCATATGTCCAAGCTTCACTGCTCCTTGTGGCCATATGACTAGGTTCTGGCAGAAGAAATACAAGTGGAAGTGATGGGTACAACATCCAGGTCATGTCCTTACAAGAAAATTACATGCCCATGTCTTCTCCTTGTTCTTATTCTCTTTCCTACTTGCCAGAATGTTGACAGGTAGACTCAGATAAGATGAAAATTTCCTAAAGGATGGCGTATCCAGGAATCCAGTTCTCTAACACCAAACAGTCACCAATCATCCTTTAAATTCTTACTCTCAATAACTACATAAGAAATAACTTCTCTGCTGCTTAAGCTATTATTATTTAATTAAGTAATTATTATAGCAACAGAAATTGTATGACCTAATAGTATACCATTAGCAGTTGATCTCCCAGAGGGCTACCATTAATGTTCCCCAGGCCAGTGGACACGGTGGCTCATACCTGTAATACCAGCACTTTGGGAGGCTGCGGAGGGTGGATCACCTGAAGTCAGGAGTTCAAGACCAGGCTGGCCAACATAGTGAAACCCTATCTCAACTGAAAATACAAAAAAATTAGCTGGGCATCATGATGGGTGCCTGTAATCCCAGCTACTTGGGAGGCTGAGGCAGGAGAATCACTTGAACCTGGGAGGCGGAGGTTGCAGTGAGCCAAGATGTTGCAATTGCACTCCAGCCTGGATGACAAGACTGAAACTCCATGTCAAAATAAATAAATAAATTCCCCAGCCCACACCATTCCATTCATCATGTTGGGAGCCTTCCCACTGGAAATGTCCAGCTAATACAATAATAATCAAACAAGCAGAAAATGAAATGGTGAAAATGGAAACCAAGTGCTAAGGGGAAATATGCACAGGGACAGATTAAAAGGGAAAAACAGCAGCAGCCACCATTACCCAACACTTGTTCCATGTCAGGCATGTTAAAGGATTAGCATAGCATTAATCTTCACAATAAGCTGCCGCAGTAGATATTATTTCTGCTCCTACAAATAAGCCAACCAAGGAACAGACAGTTTAAAAAACTGCCCAATGTAACACAGCTAGAAAGTGGCAAAGTTAGGATTCGAATCTAATTCTGTTTGAATCCAACACATTAAACTGGCCAAGTCAAGCCCCATGAATGAGTCAAGTCAACAAAACAGCAATTCTCAGACCTTAGACATCAGCAGCCTCGCTGGAAGGGGACCAGACTCAGAAACAGTCAAGATTATATACTTCAGAAAAATGTTTAATATACTCATTCAGTCCCTAAATGTATATGTACAGGAAGAAGAGGAATTATTCAAGACAGCAGCTATAAAATTGCATCTGATCATTAATGTGTAGCATCAATAACCACCACTTCAATTTAAAACTTTCTATGGAATAACTTAGGAATCTTGGCAGCCTTGCTCGAAGTCTGTTGCTCAATTGTGTCATTAAATCTCATTAAATTTCACTGAAACCATCACATTGATCAGCTCTCATGTTTTTAACAAAAAAGACCAAATGTTTTTAACCAAACTTGTAAAAATATATTTATTGTTAACCAATTTTTTTTAGTTAGGGATTCACTGGCAAGGACTCCCATAATTAAAATGCTTCAATTTTTTAAAAATAACTTTTTGGCTGGGCGAGGTGGCTCATACCTGTAATCCCAGCACTTTGGGAGGCTAAGGCGGGCAGATCATGAGATCAGGAGTTCAAGACCAGACTGGCCAACATGGTGAAACTCCATCTCTACTAAAAAATACAAAAATTAGCTGGGCATGGTGGCTCATGCTTGTAATCCCAGCTACTTGGGAGGCTGAGGTAGAAAAATTGCTTGAACCAGGACCTGGGAGGCTGAGGTTGCAGTGAGCCGAGATGACGCCACTGCATTCCAGCCTGGGCTACAGAGGGAGACTCCATCTCAAAAACAAACAAACAAAACTTTTTAAAAAGCTGATAAATTAGAATCCTATTTGCTCACCTGTTGATTCTCAGAACCAATATTAAACTTGAGTGTTGATCATGCCAGGCACCCGGTTGCCTCTGGGGACATGCGGAGGAATCCACAATGGACTAGCCACAGAGCAGCCTATTGGACTAGGAGGCCTCATTCCTATTGTAACTGAGTACCCACATTTTTCTAACAAAAAGAATGAGTTCATATGTTCTTTTTTTTTTTCCCCCCGAGATGGAGTTTCGCTCCTGTTACCCAGACTGGAGTGCAATGGTGTGATCTTGGCTCACCGCAACCTCCGCCTCCTGAGTTCAGGCAATTCTCCTGCCTCAGCCTCCTGAGTAGCTGGGACTACAGGCACGCGCCACCATGTCCAGCTAATTTTTTGTATTTTTAGTACAGACGGGGTTTCACCATGTTGACCAGGATGGTCTCAATCTCTTGACCTTGTGATCCACCCGACTCGGCCTCCCAAAGTGCTGGGATTACAGGCGTGAGCCACCGCGCCCGGCCAAGTTCATATGTTTTATTTTTTTCTCTTTTCTTTTTTAACTGTTTCCCTTTGATCCCCACTTCCTACTTTGGGCTTCAGAAATACAATTATAACCTTTCACCTCCCCTTCACCAAACACTCCCTACAAGACAAAGTTGAGCTAATTATGAGTATAGAAGCTCTGGAGTGGAACTCTTTCCCACCAAGAGACTGCCTAGAAGGACAACAGCCGAATGATCCAAGATGGCCGATCGCTAACATCTCGGGATTGCAGCTCCCAGTGAAAGCTCAGAGAACAAGAGGATGCCACACTTTCAGACAAATTTTGGTCACTCACGGAGCAGAAGATTCCCCGTGGAGGAGCTCCACGGGTCGCCAGCGCGACTCTTGTGGCCGGCGCAGCAGTTGTGCCGGCACCTCAGCACGGCAGCTCTTGGTGCAGAGTAAATGGGACTGGTTCCCCTTCTGACCGAGGTTTGGAGCTCCGGGAAGGCAGAGTCACCTATTATGGACTCAAGAAGGAAGCCAGACTGGAGATTCCCAGGCAGAAAAGCACCATCAATCTTAACGCTGCTGTTTTGGCTGGTGCAGTGGGTTGCTCATATTTTGGCCCTGGGAATTAACAACTTGAACGTCCACTCAGAGACCTAATTTGAAAATTGGTAATTACAAAGACAACAGGTGGATAAATTTACAATGATGGGAAGAAACCAGCATAAAAAGGCTGAGAATACTCAAAATCAGAACGCCTCTCCTTCTAAAGAGGATCACAGTTCCTCACCAACAAGGGAACAAGACTTGATGGAGAATGAGCGCATCCCATTAACAGAATCAGGCTTCAGAAGATGAATAATAAGAAACTTCTGTGAGTTAAAAGAACATGTTGTAGCTTAACGTAAAGAAACTAAGAACTTTGAAAAAAGGTTTGACGAAATCCTAATGAGAATAGACAACTTAGAGAGGAATATAAGTGAATTAATGGAACTGAAGAATACAATGCAGGAACTCCGAGAAGTATGCACAGGTTTAAACACTCAAATTGTTCAAGCAGAAGAAAGGATATCAGAGGTCAAAGTCCAACTTAATGAAATAAAACGAGAAGACAAGATTAGAGAAAAAAGGATAAAAAGGAATGAGCAAAGTCTCCAAGAAATGTGGGACTATGTGAAAAGACCAAATTTATGTTTCATAGGTGTACCTGAATGCGACGGAGAGAATGAATCCAAGCTGGAAAATATTCTTCAGGATATTACTCAGGAAAATTTTCCTAAACTAGCAGAGCAGGACAATATTCAACCCCAGGTAGTACAGAGAACACCACAAAGATATTCCTCAAGAAGAGCAACCTCAAGGCACATAATCGTTAGATTCACCAGGGTTGAAACGAAGGAGAAAATACTAAGGGCAGCCAGAGAGAAAGGCCAGGTTACCCACAAAAGGAAGTCTATCAGACTTACAGCAGATCTCTCAGCAGAAACTCTACAAGCCAGAAGAGAGTGGGGACCAATATTCAACATCCTTAAAGAACAGAACTTTCAGCCCAGAATTTCATATCCAGCCAAACTAAGCTTCACAACTGAAGGGAAAATACAATCTTTTATGAACAAGCAAGTACTCAGAGATTTTATTACCACCAGGCCTGCTTTACAAGAGCTTCTGAAAGAAGCATTACACATAGAAAGAAACAACCAGTATTAGCCTTTCTAAAAATATACCAAAAAGTAAAGAGCATCAACATAAAGAAGAATTTACATCAACGAATGCATAAAACAGCCAGTTAACATCAAATGGTAGTAATCCTAAATTTAAATTGACTAAATCCCCCAATCAAAAGATACAGCCAAAACCCAACGGCATGTTACATCCAGACCCATTCCACATGCAAGGATACACAAAGACTCAAAGGGATGGAGAAAGATTTACCAACCAAATGGAGAGCAAAAATAAATAAATAAATAAAAAGCAGGAGTTGCAGTTCTCGTATCGGATAAAATAGATTTTAAAGCAACAAAGATATAGTGGTAAAAGGATCAATGCAACAACGAGAGCTAACGATCCTAACACCCAGATACAAAGAGACTTAGACTCAATGAGACAGAAAATTAATAAAGATATCAAGGACTCGAACTCAGATCCGGAACAAGTAAACTTAATAAATATTTATAGAGCTCTCCACTTTAAATACACAAAATATACATTCTTGTCAATACCACATCACACCTACTCATAGGTTTAAATGAAACATTGATTGGCCATTATTAATACCCATTTTTTTTAGAATAAAGCAACATTTCCGTTCTCTCTCCCTCTTTTTCTTCCTCTTTCTTCTTCTCCTACACTCCTTTTTTTTCTTTCCTTCTCTCAAAAAAAGAAAAAAAAGAAATCAACTTGTAGACCTCTAGATCCAGGTTGGCAATGTCTCTCTCATTGCTTGATTAAAAAAAAAAAAAGAAGGACAACAGTCAGTCCACAGCCCAAAGTCTGCCCACCATAAACTCTTCCATCTGCAGAGTTTCGGCCACCTTTTCAGCCTAGTTCTGCCCACACACGTGCTAACTTGACTACCCAGTAGATCTGCACCCGCTCGCTTCCTCCCTTGGGTGCTATTCATGCTAGGCCCACTTTTAAAAGTTCCCCACAGTCCTGCTCCAGAAGCCACGCAGTGCCCTTAAGGCAAGAAGCGGGAACTTCTTCCCTAAGCTAGCTTTGCAATAAAAGGCCACTTTATGTAGGACTTTGCTCTTGTTGATTGCACTCTGCAAGCTGCAAGTGAATGAACCTGCATGTTACTTACGCTATCAGTGAAGAATCTCAGTCAACCTTCACAGGTGGAATCACAAAGGTAGAGCCTGGGAGCATGGGAGAAAGAGAAACCACCATATGGGAGTCATTCTTTGGCCTTTCTCCAAGGAGCGAGGTTTGCAGAGCAGCCCCACCTTCTCTCCCATTTTCACTATCCACTCTCCTCTGCTCCATACCCCTGACACTTTTGGAGAGACAGTGACTGTGACCATGTGTCAGGTTTGATAGTTCCTTGTCAAACATATTATAAAATGTTACATTTGTGCCTGGAAACTTAAAGTTGAAATCTAGATGAGCTGGTCAGTAGCTTTCTCCTGAACAATCACCCCATCATTGTTGCAGGAGAGGTGAAGTTCTGTTTCCTAGGGAAAATCTGTGGTGTTAAATTACCTTGGTACTTTTTAGAAAATGTAATGTGCTTGTCTGTGCATGGTGGCTCATGCCTGTAATCCCAGAACTTTGGGAGGCTGAGGCAGGTGGATCACCTGAGGTCAGGAGTCGAGATCAGCCTGGCCAACATGGCAAAACCCTATCTCTACTAAAAATACAAAAATTAGTGGGAGTGGTGCCACATGCCTGTAGTCCCAGCTACTCAGGAGGCTGAGGCAGGAGAATCACTTGAACCCGGGAGGTAGAGGTTGCAGTGAGCCGAGATCGTGCCACTGCACTCCAGCCTGGGTGACAGAGAGAGACCCAGTTTCCAAAAAGAAAAGGCGAGGAGAAGTGGCTCACACCTGTAATCCCAGCACTTTGGGAAGCCAAGGTGGGTGGATCACAAGGTCAGGAAATTGAGACCATCCTGGCCAACATGGTGAAACCCCGTCTCTACTAAAAATACAAAAATTAATTGGACTTGGTGGCTCACTCCCATAGTCCCAGTTACTTGGGGGGTTGAGGCAGGAGAATCGCTTGAACCTGGGAAGCAGAGGTTGCAGTGAGCCGATATCATGCAACTGCACTGCAGCCTGGCAATGGAGCGAGACTCCATGAAAGAAAGAAAAGACGAGAGGGACGAGGGGAAATGTAACATGGTTGATTAATTTTAGGAACAGCTTTGTGTAATAGACTGCTTACCTTAACAGGCTGGGCATGGTGGCTCACACCTGGGCAGGCAGATCACCTGAGGTCACGGGTTCGAGACCAGCCTGGCCAACATGGTGAAACTCTATTGCTACTAAAAATACAAAAATAGCCAGGTGTGGTGGTGGGTGACTATAATCCCAGCGATTCTGGAGGCTGAGACAGAAGAATTGCTTGAACCTGGGAGATGAAGGTGCAGTAAGCAAAGATAGCACCATTGCACTCCAGCCTGGGCAACAGAGCAAGACTCCGTCTCTAAATTAATTCATTAATTAAATAATTTTGTTAGTGATTTTTTTTTAAGGAATTTCATTAGGAAAAATGAAGCAACTCAGTAGAGGCAAAGCTAAATAAAACGTGTTTTCAAAATTATTTTAATTTTTCAATGGTAAAAAATTCCCAAAAGCACTTGGATAGGTGGCTTCCAAGCTACCAGAAATTTTTGAAAATGTCATAGTTAAAAGATTTGAGGGGCATAGCCTTGTGAAAGATTTTTTACGTTATAATTATTGATTATATATATTTTTACGTCATATTATTTCATTATAATATGAAATACACCTATTTTGACAAGTTTTGGGAATATCATATGGTAGTGGGAACAGAACACAAATATTTGGCTCAAAATGACTGACAACAGAATATCAAATGTTTTTTTTAAATCCTCCAATAATAAAAAAAAAACTATGTTAAACTGTTGCTTTTATTATCAGGGAAGCTATTAGCCTCATGTGTATGAGTCTATTTAAATATTGAACCAGTTCTGGCTTGTAGGTAATGTAATATTTTATATTAAACATTTAACATGTTATGTGCAAATAAAAAATAAGTTCAATACATGTGGTGACTTTTTAAGAAACCACTGAAAGAATAACAGCTCAGAGGAGGAGAGTGTCTCTTTTAAACAGACACATGAGAACCGTCATGAGTTTAACATTGGAAAATGTTAAAGCAGCTGTGGCATGGATCCGGATGCGGGGTAGGGAAGAGTGTGGTCCCTTTAAATGACAGGGAAGGGGGAAGGGAAGTGCTGGGTAGAGGAGGGTGGTCCCTGGCTACGGCTCCACCCCCACGGACCACAGTGAGTGAGGACAGCCACTCCTGCCTTCAAGCCTAAATGTTTCATTTACCAAGATCACCCTGGCCTGCCATGCCTCCATCCTGTGCCTATAAAAACCCCCAGACCCTAGCAGGCAGACACACAAGGTGCTGGACGTTGAGAGGACCTTGAGGGGAGCAAGCAGGCGAGAGAGCCCACCGTGACAGACACTGGCAAACCTGCAGGCCATCAGGCCATCCACCAGTGGAACCAGGTGGAACCAGGTGGCGCAGTCGGAGGAGAGCCCAGGGAAAGCCATCTCCCTTCTGGCTCCATCTGCTGAGGGCTACTTCTATTCAATAAAACCTTGCACTCCTTCTCCAAGCCCACGTGTGATCCGATTCTTCCGGTACACCAAGGCAAGAAACCCAGGATACAGAAATCCCTCTGTCCTTGTGATCAGAAAGGGAGTGTAATTGAGCTGATTAATACAATCCGCCTACAGATGGCTGAACTAAAATGATCACCCTGTGACACACGCCCACTGGTGCTTCAGCTGTAAACTTTCACCCCTAGACACTGCCGAGGGTCTGAGCCCCAGAACCTTCGTTTCTGTATGCTCCCCTACAGCCACACCCCTATCGCACAACCTGCCACGGGTACAAGGGAACTGCCCGTTTCAGTATGTTTAAATATCATGTAGCCGTTTAAAAAAATGTGATTTTCAACAGTTTGAAGGTGTGAAAATGCTAGTGGTAGAATGTGAATTTAACAGGCAAGATACAAAGTTGAATGTGCAGTGTGATTTGAACTTTGTAAACAGTGAAACAAGGTGAGTTTAGATGGCTGAAAGAGTAGAAAACAGATCATTAATAAAGGTTATTTTTTAGTGGGATTTTTGAGTAATTCTTATTTTCATTGTTGTATCTTGCTATGTTTTACAAATCCCTATAATGAGCACATACTCTATTCCCCCCCACTTCTTTCTGTCTTCCCTCTGCCCCCACCTCCCTCTGCCCCTACTTCCCTCTCCCCCCCTATTTTCCTCTTTTTATTGATTACCTAATAATTGCCAGGCAATATACCAGTTTCTGAGACTAAACAGATGTAAATAACAGAGTTCCCTGAGGAAGTAGTCACACTAAAACTTCCAAGGTGCAGCCATAAACACACTAAAGGATCCCTATTCCAACCCATCCATGGGACAGAGGATGCTGTTCTAAAACATATCATCATCTCTTTGGAATTTTCAAATGAAATGTAGCCAGTGATTATGCTTATTGTAAATTGTGGACTCCCTTGGACAAATGTTCCCTTCGATACAGAAATGTACTAAATAGAGACTTTGGCACCTATTCTTGAAATGAGTGTTAGGAAGCACAATTCATTTTGGATCCTTCCCAAGATCCTGAACAAAGCCAGTTGCTGTGATGGCTTGGTGGGGGCGTTAGTGCTCCTGTCTCATCATCCCATGCCCCACTTCTGGCTTACTCCCGAGACAGCGGTCATCAGGGTTCAAGAGCAAGGCAGCTGGGTTCCCGTGCCCCCTTGCATCCTGGGGGCCTCTGATGACTCCCAGCACAGCCTGTCTGCTGCTGCTGCTCCTGGACTTCTCAGCCTGTCCCAGGGACAAACTCTGGCTTTCTAGTGGAGTCCTCAGCAAGGCCCCTGAGGGTCCGTGGTTGGCAAAGACAAAAGTGTGGAATATCGGGGGTTAAACAGCTGCAGGAGAAAGTAAGTCTCTTTCTCCCGCCTGAAGACACAGCTTTCTTTTTTCTTTCGTACTGTTCTTTTTTCTTTATTTGGTCTTACAGACTGTTTTCAAAGCCCAGCTGAATGGTAGCTCATGAGAAAAATATATATATATTGAAAAGAAAAGTAAGCATCCAGAAATCTGGAAAGAAGAAAGAGAATCTTTGACCTCAGCTGACTCAAATAAGGTGTTCATTACCGAACGATTAGAACCGCCTACACAGGACAAAGTGAATTTCTAATCAACAGGTAGTAATAACAAAACCCCTTCAAAGGCCAAGAAGCATTAGAGTGGATTATCCATGAAGAGAGGATTAGAAAAAGAGAGACCTGGAACCCAGCAAAGGAAACCCCAGCAGGCCAGCTGGCTAATGTTTGGGATAATAATTCCAAATGTATTAAAATAAATCGTTAGAAAGAAAAGCCTGAAGGCAATAAAAGCAAGCTTCACATGATACTGTATATTGTGGATAAAATCATGCACATTTGCAGTAGTCAGTTCCGCTGAGGCAGGCTGTAAAGGCACCCCCAGAGGAGACAGTAGAATGTAAAGAGACACGAAGCCCACTGCATGCTAATAAGAGTTGCTAGAATAGGGATTGCCGGGAGGTGTAGAAAACGAAGCCTGCCTCAAGGAACCTTCTCAGTCCGTTTTTCCTGTGGCCTAAGGAGTACTGTTTCACAAACAATGTTGAAATGGGAAGGATATAGCAGGAGTAGACAACTTCGTTCCTCCAGTCTTAAATGCAGTCTTGCTTTATAAAGGACTTCTTCATTCCCTGAAGAAAGAGAAATGTCTCTTTGTAAATTATTTTTTATTTTTATTAAGACAGGGTCTAGTTCTGCCATCCAAGCTGAATGCTGTGGCACAATCACACCTGCTGTAACCTTGACTTCCTGGGCACGAGGGATCCTCCCACCTAAGCCTCCCAAGCAGCTGGGACCATAGGTGTGCACCACCACGCCTGGCTAATTTTTAAAACCATTTTTTGTAGAGATGGGGTCTTCCTATGTTGCCCAGACTGGTTTAGAACTTCTGACCTCAAGCAGTCCACCTGCCTCAGCCTCCCAAAGCCTGAGGTTACAGGCATGGGCCACTGCACTGGCCAAATGTCTCTTCTGTTTTTCCCTCTTCAGTGGTTTCACCAGAAATCCTTCTTAGCTGTTGCCCCTCAAGGGAAGGACTAGAATTCAGAAGGTCACTGAAGAGCAGAGTAATTCATTTTTGTTTTCCCTATATCCAGAACCTGGCCAGCATTTTAAAATACTATTATTTCTAGGTTTTCAATGATAAAATTTCTCACAGATCCGTGACTACAATGAAGCATTTGGGGGAAAGCCTGGAATGTATTAAACATCCGTAGCGTGTCCAGAGCTATGTATATCCCGCTCCCCTTTTGCATTCATTTCATTTAAAAATTTTTTAAAATCCAAGTTTCATTAGATATCAGCAAATCTTAAACTTTCTCATTTAATATATTTCAAATATACATACAGTATAGAGAATAATTTTTAAAATAATCTTCAAACCCACCAGCGAGCTTTATCAACTCTGAATATTTCTCCCATTATTTTTTTATCTTGAGTGTCTGACTTTTTTTTAATTATTATTATTAAAGTTTCATGCTTGTTTGAGATGGCTTTGTTACTTCCAGGAAATCTGTAAATGCTATTTATTGGAATGTCCACCCTAATTATTTCCATTTATAGCGTAGGTCAGTGAAATAGAACAACCAGTCTGAGCTGGAGGAACTCACTGAGCAAAAGGTTACAGCTCCTTATATAATAACTGGGTCAAGGGTTCCTATGGTTACAGGCTGCTTCTTAAATGTTTTCTTTATGAATTCTGAAATTCCTCTATGGTTAACTTTTGAATAACTGGTGGTATTATTACTGGAGGATTTCCTTTCTGACATGATTCGGGAGAGTGCATTGAGCCTCTGGTTCCCGTTTAATACCACCCATCCATCAATCCATTCAACTATTAAGTGCCTAACACTTAGTAGGTGCTGTTGAAGATGAAATAAACACAAAGACAAATAAAAATGATTCTTGTCCTCCAGCCTTTATGGCATATAAAGGAAACAAGATATGCGACAAGCAATTAGAGCAATGGTTTAAGAGAGAGAGTAAAGGCTTTAGAGGGTTTTATGAGGATCTCGATGAGAAAGCTTCTGATTATTTTAATGAGTACTCAAAGAGGTCTCTATAGAGGATCTGAGCATGAATTAACCCTGAAGAAAGAATGGGAAGCCAGAGGTCAAAGATATGTGTGGGAAGAACATACCAGGGAAAGAACAGGAGGCAAATACAAGTTCAAGAACTGGGAGGGAAGAAAGATCAGAGCCTGTTTGGGGATTAGCTGTGTTTGGTTGCATGGCTGGAATACAACTGTGTGTTGGGGTTTTTGAGGTTGGAAGGGGAGGAGTAGAATGAAGAGAAATGACAGGAGATGACAGAAGAAAGCAAGCCAGGGGCCAGATCATGCCCGCTATTTTGCCCATAAAAGAATGTAGCCAAAGCAGAGTTTCCTGGATACAGTGTTCCTTTCACTAATCTCCCTTGGCTCCCAGTCTACCTTCCAGCTAATTAGAACTTGCTAAATGCTCCAGCATCCTCTCTTTTGGATGCAAGACCAACTGTGCATCTAGTTGGTCTTGATTTATTTGATACATGAGAATGTTATGAGGCCATTAGGTAATTTACCTCTTTGTAGATTTCTCAAGGAATAAGACCAAGATTAAACCTGTTTTTCCATACCCTGACGTTGCCTTATATAATTCTTCCAACCAAAAAGTTTCAAACTTTTCAAGCAGGGCTGAGGATAGAAAATTGGGGCCCTAGATCCACACAAATCAATTCAAAATGTAATTGTGCTCTCTCAACTTTACCAGTCTATTGCACTGCAGGTGTTCAGCTCTGCAAGAGACACATATACCTTTGTAAGGACTAGGAAAAGACAATCTAATATGTTTAGCCTATTAACATAATAGTTCAGGTTCAGAACTTATTTTTTTAATTAAAAAGCATTTATTGAATAGTACTTGTTGAAACAAGTGAAATAAAACACAGATAGGAAGACAAAATTATAATTCAGGAAAATCTGCATCAAACACAATAAAACCATGTAAGATTGGAGGCAGTATGGCGTGGTGGTTAATGGCCTGGGTGTGTTGGTCAGACAAATCAGGTTTAAACTCGAGGCACAGCTCTTATTAGCTGGGTGATTTTAGACAACTTACTGGGCTGCTCAAATCCTCAGTTTTCTCATTGGCAAAAAGAGAAACATGGCACTACTCCTAGAGAATTGTAGTAAGGATTAAATAGGATAACATGTCTTAGGTGCATGCCACATGCTGATCGAGTAATAAGCACGTGCTAACTGGGGCTTTTTAAAACCCAGAGGAGTGAGTACAGTCCTAGCTCATTCATCAATTCCTCCAGGAGGTATTTTTGATGCCCCCACAGCACCCCACCATCCACCCTGTAAGACTGGGCTCACGCCCCTTCTAAAAAACATATTCCTATAACATTTTATTCCACCCTTACTTAGGAACCCATTCCATTTTCCAGTTAGTGGTCTAACTCCCCCCACTAGCCTGTGAGCAACCGAAGCACAGGACTGTGTCTTGTTCCCCACTGGCTCTCCAGGCCCTGCCACAATGCCAGCTGTATGCAAACACTCAGAAAGCAATGTATTTTAAAATAAGTTGTAGGCCAGGTGCAGTGGCTCATCCCTGTAATCCCAACACTTTGGGAGACCGAGGTAGGCGGATTTCTTAAGGTCAGGAGTTCAAGACCAGCCTGGCCTATATGGTGAAACGCCATCTTTACTAAAAATACAAAAATTAGGTCGAGCATGGTGGATCATGCCTGTAATCCCAGCACTCTGGGAGGCCAAGGCGGGTGGATGACGAGGAGTTCAAGACCAGCCTGGCCAATATGGTGAAACCCTGTCTCTACGAAAAATACAAAAATTAGCTGGGTGTAGTGATGCACACCTGTAATCCGAGCTGCTTGGGAGGCTGAGGCAGGAGAATTGCTTGAACTTGGAAGGCGGAGTTTGCAGTTGCAGTGAGCCAAGATTGTGCAATTGCACTCCAGCATGGGCGACACAGCAAGACTCCATCTCAACAAACAAACAAACAAAAAATTAGCCAGACATGGTGGCGAGTGCCTGGAATCCCAGCTACTCAGGAGCCTGAGGCAGGAGAGTTTTTTGAACCTGGGAGGTAGGCGTTGCAGGGAGCCGAGATTATACCACTGCACTCCAGACTGGGCAACAGAGTGGGACTCTGCCTCAAAAAATGTTGATAATTAATTAACTAAAATAAAATAGGTTGTGGTTTAAAAAGAAATTGTTGGCAGGCCACAGCAAATAAGCAATGCAAAAAGGTTCACATAATTTCAGGGTGTTGTTATCTAGCTTAGTGCATGGAACGCCCACAGGCTTTAGCAGTGGAGGAGCCTGCATTTTAGGTTGGGCTTTACAGCTTGGTGGCTTGTGACCTTGGGAAAATTAATTCATTTCTCTGAGATTCCCACTTGCCATCTCTAAAATGTGACTAAAACAATGAATAAAGTATGCAATATGTCTGGCATATAGTAGTTACCTATCAAGTGGAAATAGCTGATTTTGTTACTGTCATCTAAATTGTGTTAATGCCTTTGCTGACGTTTCGGGAGCTTACGGTAAATAGTATACTATTTCATGGCTGTGGACATAATGGTAGCAGTTATTGAGAATTTTAAAAAATCTTCCAGGCACTGTCTCAAATGGTTTATTAATTTGTTTAGCATCCTAAGAACTCTATAAGATAATGTACCATGATTTTCATCATCCCATTTTACAGCTGAGGATAGTGAATCAAGAGAAATTAGCAATGTGTTCAATGCATAGTTAGTAAATTACAGAGCCTAGACTCAAACCCAGGCACCAGGTCAATACCCTTGACCAAGCCAAGAATATAACTTCAAAAAAATGCACTGTGGAAGGAAGACTGAGATGTCAGCCTCTACTGTGCTTTTAGGAGACAAAGTCCCTCCAGCTCTGAGGCTTCATTTCCCTTCTGCAATGCGAAGGATGGAAGGATCGTGCTTGTCCTCACAGGATTCCAAAGTCAAGTACAGACATACTACTTTTTGTTTCTATAATGGTCTCCTGGAAACCACATTGCGAGGTAAATCACTGCCAAGCGTTGCATATTTTCCCATAGGAATGATGGTCTAATTGCGGGTTATAGTCCTGAACAAGGCCTCAGAATCAAGTAAATCATTAATATGACCCAAAATGTGTCAAAGGAGAAGATACCAAGCAGCCATAAACCTTTAGCATCCTTTTAAGAATAAAATTGTCTTCCAGGTTCTGCAAAATAGGCACATAAAAACTTCCCAGGTTAAGCGAGTACATAAAGAGAAAAAGCACTGCTAACAAACTGAACCCATATGTTGAGGATTCTTGCTTTTAATAACAGTTAATTAGTAATGGTATTGCTCTGTTTAGAATTTAGAATAGTTTTGCAGGCAATCATTTAATGGCTCATGGCTTACATTTGTGCCTTTCTATGAAAAGCAGAGGCATTGAAAATAACTCCAGTGATCTCCATGTTCCTCTTAAAATGGGGATTACTGTTTTCCAATTTAGTGACTACAGTGTAAATATTTAAGGCACCCCTAAAGACTGTTGGTTCGGGGCAGAGAATCCTCTTGAAACTGGTCTTTTATTTTTTCGTCTGTGATTCAACTTTGCCACCACCTCACTTCCCCTTTGCCATGTGAGGGACAATTAGAAAGATGGGGAACCTAGTGGGTTGGAAAATATTTACCTCCTTGTTCAGTTACTGCTTTATCGATAGAATGTATTTGGGGGCTGATTGAACAGACAAACACCCACAAGAGACCAAAGTCCTTGTTCAGAATTGTCCTGAGACCCTACTATCCACATGACACTGAAATGAAAGTGATGTGCATTGACCTAAACTGTGAGGATTAAAGCATTTGGAACAACGATGATTATGACTGTTACTAAATGGAAAAATCCATTTACAGCACAATAAATATAGTATGATTCCATAATTGTAAATAATTAAAACACAAATTTCAAAGGATAGCTGTATTTAGCAGGAGAATTACAGTAATTGTGTTTTCCTTTGGCCTCTTCCCTAAATGTTTTTTTTCTTTCTACAAAGGACAAATTCTTTGCAATCCTTTTTTCTATTTCCAAGGAAAAATAAACTTGGACTGATAGGTGCTCATCTGTTTCTATTTGGTCTGGTATGAAACCCTTCAGCAACATTTGTAGGCTGGTATGTAGTTTTAATACATACCCAGGAATTGACCAGGTATTTGCCCTATGATATCATATTAATTAATAAAATAGAGCTATTCGTAACACTGAGAATGGAGATACTAACATTTTTAGCTCATATGACAATGTCTAGAGTGTCCTGTAATTCTGAGTTACTCCAGTAGATGGAAGTGTTGTACAAAAACAGCCGATGGATTGAGGCTGAAGGACTAGAGAAAGATTTTGGCTTTCTTGAAGAACCCTCCCTCCCCCAGTGGACAAATCACCGGAATGAGGTGAATAATAAAAACGGTATCTTATTCCATGGTAGCAGGTGTATGGCATTAATGGCATTAAATAAAGTAAAAATTATTTTATTTACTTAAATATGTATGTATCTGGTAATTCCCAGGCTGAATGCTTTTATCCGTGACATTAACAGAGGATTTACCCTCTCTCCCCACCCACCACCAAGTTTAACAAATCTTTGGTTTAAAGAAAGAGGATCTCTTTTCTGTATTTTTATTTCTTTTCCTATATTACTACTCTGAGGTCAACGTAGGAAGTGAGAGATTGACACCCTTTTTAGTTAAATATTTTCCTTTGTTTGTTTATAGCTGAAAAACTACAACTGCATGGTGGACACATAAGATGCTTTGTACCATAAAGGATTCTTATCTCGGGGTTTCTACGCACCCCCGGGGCTGACTCCCTGATTTCTACAAGCCCCAGGCTCCTCGTCTGGGAGAAATGGAGCCAGCAACAAGTTTCAGACAGTTGTCTCCAGGGATTAGCCGTCTCCATACACGCAGCTTGCTGACACCCTGCACAGTGTAAATCCCCAATAAATGGTGGTGATTCGTACTAAAATCGATATTGCCATAAGATCATATTAATTGATTAAATTTTCCCTTGATTAACTTCTGCTTTTATTCAATCTTCCAACATTGCCTTAAACTGAGGCAAGATAATTTGCCAGCCTTGACATGGGATCTGTGTTCGTCCTTCTTTCCTTCCTTCCTCCCTCTCTCTCTCTCTATTTCTCTTTCTCTTTCTTTCTTCTTTTTGTGAGATAGGGTCTTGCTCTGTCACCCAGGCTGAAGTGCAGTGGCATGATCTACAATCTCCACCCGCTGGGTTGAAGCCATTCTCCTGCCTCAGCCTCCCTAGTAGCTGGAACTACAGGCCAGGGCCACCATGCCCAGCTACTTTTTCTGTTTTTAGTAAAGATAGGATTTTGCCACGTTGGCCAGGCTGGTCTTGAACTCCTGACCTCAGGTAATCCACCACCTCAGCCTCCCAGTGTGCTGGGATTAGAGGCATGAGCCACCGAGCCCAGCCCTGTATCATTTCTTAAAGAAGTATGGACATCAGCAACTACCTTAAAGTGATGTATGTATGCTAAAGTGCTATCTTCACCAGAAACAAAATACTGTTGTTTTTTGTTTTGTTTTGTTTTAAATAGGGTCTCACTCTGTCACCCAGGCTGGAGTGCAGTGACATAATCATAGCTTACTGCAGCTTCAACCTCCTGAGCTCAAGCAGTCCTCTTACCTTAGCCTCCAAAGTGTTGAGATTACATGTGTGAGCCACCATGCCCAGCCATAAAATCCTGTTTTAGTAAATGAAGATGACAGCTGATTGCTTAAGCACATGCATTGACTGGGGAGGGCTGACGTTCTCCCAGGAGGGCGACTGGGGACTCTTGAGCTCATGCCCCAAATGGATCTTACACGTCATCTGATTCAGCATACTCACTGTACAGACAAGAAAACTCAGGTCCAACAAGGGTTTTGTTTTTAAATTTTTCTTTTGCAATACTTTTAAACATAGAGAAATGTTGCAAAATTGTAAGAAGAGTTTCTATATACCTTTCAGTCAGTCTCTTCTAATACATGACCATAACATAGTCTTACATAACCACAGTAAGTTACATAAAGAAATTAAACACAGCTACAGTACTGTGAACAGAATCTCCTATCCTTCTCTGAATTCCTGTTAACATCCTTTTTCTGTTCAGGACTCAGTCTAGGACCCCACATGCCATTTAGTTGTCATGACTCCTTGTCTCTTCCAGTCGGTAACAATTTATCAATCTATTCTTGCCTTTCCTGACCTTGTCACTTTTGAAGACTACGAATCAGTTATTTCATAGAATGTGCTTCAGTTGGGGTTCACCTGATGCTTTCTCATGGATAAATGAGGTTGAGTATTTTTAGTGGGAGTGCCGTGGAAATCATACCACGCCTTCTGTGTGCATCATATGACATCCTTATGTCTCTTACTATAGATATGAACCTTAATTCCCGGTTAGGGAGCTGACTACCAGTTTTTCCAAAGTAAAATTACTATTTCCCCATTAGGAATTGATTAATTAATATATCTGGGAAGATACTTTAAGACAATGAAAATATCTTGTTTCTCCTTAAACTCACACCCACTGATTTTAGCATGCTTTGATGCCTACAGCCATTTTTACCATGGGATTTCCCCCCATTTCTTCTCTTCCTTCTGCATTTATTAATAGGATTTCTTTGTAACAAAGATGTGTGCCTTCTTTCCCATTTATTTACTATATTATCACTATAGACTGATGGATATTTATTTTAGTTATGGTTTATAATCCAATGCTGTTACCCTTTCTCGCTTGCTCAAAATGACTTCAGCTTTGGCCACTGGGAGCTCTTTCAGGTGTTCTTCTGACATAGCTCCATCCTTTGTGGCTACTTCTTTGTATTCCGGCACAACATGATGTTCCAGGCTTTTTTTTTTTTTTTTTCTGAGACAGAGTCTTGCTGTGTTGCCCAGTCTGGAGTACAGTGATGCAATGTCAGCTCACTGCAACTTCTACCTCCCAGGTTCAAGCAACTCTCCTACCTCAGCCTCCTGGGTAGCTGGAATTACAGGTACCCACCACCATGCCCAGCTAATTTTTGTATTTGTAGTAGAGACGGGTTTCACCATATTGATCAGGCTGGTCTCAAAGTCCTGACCTCAGGTGATCCACCCACCTCGCCTCCCAAAGTTCTGGGATTACAAGCATGAACCTCCAGGATCATTTTATATCTTGTCTGCCCCAGTCCTGGAATCGCTAACTTCTCCAAAGAGCATGGTTCTTTTTATTCAAGAGTGATATTTAGAAACTAAGATCTAAGCACTAAATGTATTCATTGCTAGTAGAGTCATTATTTCTAGGACCTTCCAGCAAAGCAAGGAACTGTGTGTACATATACTAACTCATGCAGGCATACACATCTGTATGTGTGTATGTCTGCCTGCCTGTCTATCATCTGTTCAACTACCCATGTACGTATATATATATGCATGTAAACATGGGTTTATACTGAGAGCTGTAACTCAAATCAGCTCCACAGAATTCATTTTTGCCTTACCCCTCTTCTTATGTATAACATCTTTCTCCAACAGTGAGAAACTTGACTCTCTTTATCAGTTCTGGTATATAATTCTAGTATCTGTTGGAAACATATTTATAAGCTATATTACCGTATACAGTTTCTTTAGACTTTAGCCTTATACTATTAAGTCAAAATCATGATTTCTAAGTGTACTTAGGTTTTATTAAGGTATGGGAAATTTTGTAATGATTCTAAAAGTCAAAGTTATAAAAAAAGACTGTACTCAGAGAAAGATTACTTCCTCCTCATTCTTGCTACCCTGTTCCCATTCTCTCATCCTTTCTACCTGATTCCCTGCCATTCTCTGTAAGTAACCAGTCTTTAATTTATTGTTTGTAATTCCTATATTTCTTTCGCACAAATAAGCAGATATATTTATATTTCCTTATATCTCTTGCATAAAGGTAGCATATAATAGAAAGGCTTGTAAACTTTGCTATTTACACTTAACAGTATATCCTGAAAACTATCAGTTCACAGAGATCTTCTTTTTTATAGCTGTGTAGTATTTCATCATGTGGCGTTATCACAGTTTATTCAGCCCACTTTCCTATAGACAGACATTTACACTGATTTCCATATTTTTCAATTATAAACAATACTGTAGCAAATAGTTTATACGTATACATTTTTTAAATGTTAGATGTGTATCTTCAAGGAAAATTCCTAAAAGCGGGATTGCTGGGTCAAAAGGTAAGTATAGCTGTGGTAAACAGACTGACAGCTTCTCAAAATGTTACGTGTAGAGTCCCCATTACTTCGGGAGGCTGAGGCAGGAGGATCACTTAAAGCCAGGAGTTCAAGACTGTAGTACCTATCATCATGCCTGTAAATATCCACTGTACTCCAGCCTGAACAACACAGATTCTGTCTCTAAAAAGAAAAAAAGTTAAACATAAAATTATCATACAATTTGGCAATTCCACGTCTAGGCATATAGACAAAATAATTGAAAGCATCGACCCAAACAGATACTTGTTCTCCAATAATCATAGCTGCATTATTCACAAAAGCTAAACATGTCCATCAATAGATGAATGAATGAAGACAATATCGTATATATGTACCAGGGAATATTATTCACCCTTGAGAAGTAAGGAATTCTAATACATGTTACAACAGGGATAAACTTTGAAAACATTAGGCTACATGAAATTGGCAAGATACAAAGGATAATATATGATTCCAGTTACAGGAGTTACCTGAAGTAGTCAGATTCATAGAGACAGAGAGACAGAAAGTAGAATGTTGATTACCAAGGGGTGAGAGAAGGAGAAATAGGGAGTCAGTGTTTAATGTGTACAGAGTTTCTTTTTAGGATGATGAAAGGTTCTGGAAATGCATGGTGGTAACGATTACTCAACATTGTGAATATACTTAATGCCACTGAACTGTCTTTAAAATGGTTAAAATGCTGACTTTTATGTCATGTGTATTTTATTAAAACTAAAAACTGGAAAAAATAGGTACATGTGTAGTTTTTTTAGGTATTTCCAACATCTCCTAGCAGGGTTTTGAGTCTGCGGTCCCACGAGTTATATAGGAGTCCCTGTTTGCCCGCAGCCTCAAAACGGGTATTATACATTAAAAAGTATAACAAATGTATCAAAATGTTATACTTTTTAATTATTGTGATCTGATAGGTGAGAAATTGCATCTCGTATTGTTTTATTTGCATTTCTCTAATTATGAGTGAGTTTCAATATATTTTCATATAGCCAAGGGCTATTTTTCTATCTTTTTTGGTGAATAGTCTGCTCATATCTTTCCTGGATTTTTAGTGGGTTTTTGGCATTTTTGTCTCTCAATTTTTAAAAGTTTTTTTTTTAAATACACATTGGGGTATTAGCCTTGTGGTTGTAGTATATACTGTAAATAGTTTCTTCCAGTTTGCCAGTTGTCTTTCAGTTATAATTTTGATTATAGTGCTTTCACCATACAAATGTTTTACTATTTATGTGAACAAATATATTGATTTTTTTCTTATATTCCCTCTCAATTTTGAGTCCTAGTTGAAGGAAGTTTCCCTACATTGAGGTTGAAGAATTCATTGATATGTTCTAGCACATGTATAGTTTCATTTTAATACTTAGATTCCCTAAAACATTTGGAGTCTAGTCTTGTATATTTTGTAAGATATGGATCTAATTTAATCTTTTATTCCAAGTGGATACCCAGTTGCCACTGCACCATATATTAAAATTTTCATGATTTCATTCAAGATGTCACTCTTACCATATACTACATTTCCATATATCCTTAGGTCTGTTCCTGGCCTTCCACTCCATTCTGCCTCTGGATGTGCCATTACCACATTGTTCAAATTATAGAGCTTCTTCGTATGTTTTCATGTCAGTGGGATTAGTTCTCCCTTGTAGCTTTTCTTTTTCAGTGTTTTCCTGGCTGTTCTTGCATTTTTGCTTTTCAATGTGAACTTTACTATCAACTTGCCTAGCTCCATCAAAGTGCTTACTGACATTTTTATTGGAATTTTGTTAAATTTCATATATATTAGGAAGAACTGGTATCTTTATATTTTTCTACTTGCTAACGTGTTTAAATTTTTTAAATATATTTTTAATTGACAATATTTATTGTATACAACATGTTTTGAAATATGAAATTGTGGAATAGCTAAATCCAACTAATTGACATATACGGTACTTCACATACTTATCATTTTTTTGAGGTGAGAACACTTACAATTTATCCTCTTAGCACTTTTCAAGAATACAATACATTGTTATTAACTGTAGTCACCCTGTTGTAAAGTATAGCTCTCGCCCATTCTAACTGATGTATCTAATTAATTATCTTGTCTAATTGTACTAATATAATTTTTAGTAATAGGGAAGAGAGTGGGTGTTCTTGTCTTGTTAGTAATCTTAGTAAAAACACTTTTAATGTTTTCTCATTAAATTAGGTACCAGATTTAGGATTTAGACAACACATACGCACACGTGTGCACACACGCATATGCACACATACACACACACACAGATAAAGAAAGCACTTCTCATTTTCTTTTCTCTATAGTGTTTAAATCATAAATGGATGTTGAATTTTATCAAAGACTTTGTCAAAATGTATGGAGATAATCGTATTTTTTTTTCCCGTTAGGTCTGTAAGTCTGGTATATGATATTAATGGATTTCCTAATATTAAACTAACATATTCTGCAGAAACATTTTGAAATGTAAAACTTAAATATTGTGAATTAAATTAAAATTCTAAATACTAAGTGAAATATTGTATTCTAAAATTTGCTAAAAAAATCTAAAAAGTGTATGCCATCATTAGTAGATCATCAAAAACATTCCCAGGATTATGCATGTTACTGTATAAGAGGAAGCCTACATGGCCTAGAAATAATTAAACAGAAGAATTAATTTATAGAGTTATCCCACAACTAAGGACACCATTTAAAGAAAACACTCAAATACATGTTAAAATGCAGCGTATAGTTACACATGTATATTTACACAAGATTTAAAAGGCCAGTTACCATCCTGCAGCTCATCACTTGGAATTTCACATTTTTTCTTTGGAAACAGTAATGCATTATGTAAATACAAAGTGTTGCTAGTACCTGACCTCTAGTTAATTTTTTTTATCTCCAAAATTAAAAAAAAAATCTGCTATATTAAAAAATCTCTCTCTTTTACATTCATATGTGAATATGTTAGGTAACTCCTCTTTTTCTCTGTCATGTACACACACACATATACATTTGCACACACATTCATACAAATGTATATAGTATGAGGTCCTAGTCAGGTTCTCATTTTATTGGCCTTGAAAGCAATAAAAGGAAAAGGCATTCAGCTGTAGCAGAAGTGATTCAGCTTTCCCATACCCTAAAAGCTCCCACCTAAAATATCAGAGAAAAAAAAAAAAAAGACCGGGCACAGTGGCTTATGCCTGTGATCCCAGCATTTTGGGAGGCTGAGGCGGGCAGACCACTTGAAGTAAGAGTGTTCAAGACCAGCCTGGCCAACGTGGCAAAACCTCGTCTTTACTGAAAATACAAAAGTTAGCTGGGCATGGTGGCACAAGCCTGTAACCTCAGCTACTCAGGAGGCTGAGCCACAAGAATCTCTTGAACCCTTCCAAAGTTGCAGTGAGCCAAGATTGCGCCACTGCACTCCAGCCTGGGAGACAGAGCGAGACTGTCTCAAACAACAACAACAACTAAAACAAAACTGTTTGCTAGGAGGGAATTGAAGGCACCTGTGAGAAATGGCCTCTAGTTCAATTCATCTCAGTGGCCTACTAGAGAGTAAGGGAAATGTTCATCCTTTAGTAACTTAGAGGATTGCCTAATGTGTGTATATAGTAGATTCTTTTTATCTGATAAACATCTATTATTTTATAAATTGTCATTCAGATCAGCAACACCTAGTAATTATTCATTTTTGTCCCTGGCAGACAACATGTAGGTGAAATCAGGAAGGATAGTAAGGGCAATAGGGACTGAGGGTGCTCAAAAGAGAAAATCGCTTTCTCTCAGGCATCTTCTGTCTCTAGAATAATAAAAACTCTCAGGCAACCTAGATATGATTATTTTTATAAATGCCTTTTGCAATTAAGAAGTAAATACTGTATTCTGTCAAATTAAAGACAACTTATACAGAAGACATCATTCTTTCATGTACCACTAAGAAAGGGAAACTATGTTGTATCTGCTAGTTGATAATCCAGTGAAAATCTGATAAAAACTAGTTCTGGTTAAATTCACTTGAAATATTTGATGGAGACTGAGACAGAGCAATCCTACAGAGGATGTCTGAAAAGTAGTTTGAGTTTCTTGTTGTGGTGGTTTTGTCATGCATCATTTGGTATAAATTTATAACTATTTATTTTACTATTTGATAATACTTTTTGTAATACTTTATAAATTTTTTCCAAATAAACCTTTTTAGTAACAATGAGCTCAAAAAAGATAAGTACGTTTAGCAAATTGTTAAATAAAAACATCTAATTTCTCAAGAAAGTTGATGAAGAACTTGTACCTTGAACAAATTGTTGATATTATCTACTGTTGGTGTCATAGTGGTATCACTGACCACATGAAACTCAGAAGACACAAATCTACATCAAAAGCATCATAGTATTATAGGAAGTTACTGTATTATAGAAAGACTTTGGCTGAAAATGAAGATTTAACACTCAGCTTCAGAGGTGTGTGTACATTTCACTCTGTGGAGCATAACTCTTTTCCTTTAGATCAAAAGACTGGACTGTTGTTCTAAATCAGACTTTTTCTGTAAAGGCCCAGATAGTAAACATTTTAAGCTTTGAAAGTCCCATATGGTCTCCGTCATGCAGTCTTCTTTGGTTTTGCTTTTCAACTCTTTAAAAATATAAAGACCCTTCTTAGCTGACAGCCACGGCAATAGTTTGTCCACCTCTGTTCTAAGTTAATTTCATTCATTTTTCAGTCAAAATTTTCTGGCACATGTTCAAAAATAAAGCAATAGCTCTTAATATGTTGGCTCCATTACCAAAAGAAGAACTTCACAGATAATTAAATGGTGCAATTTTATATGAGTGATATATACATAAGAATTAACATGTCTATTTACTAATTTAATAAAAACAATTCCTTGACCAGTAAGTCAATATTCTTTGAATTATATGTTTACTTTGTTAGGATCCTCTTTTATACATATTTATATCATGAATAACAAAATATGTGGTTATCCTACTTAAAGATTGTTTCATCTATTAAAGACAAAATGTTCCTGGCAATCAAGATGATCATTTTTCAGGCTACCACAATAGGGATAATGATGATTAATGAGGAATGTCTGAATGAAAAGGGAGGATAATCTAGAACTTTACAGAGGCTGACAGACAAGTATACTAGTCTGCTCTCACACTGCTAGAAAGAAATGCTGAGACTGGGTAATTTATAAGGGAAAGAGGTTAAATTAACTCACAGTTCCACATGGCTGGGGAGGCCTCAGGAGACTTACAGTCATGGTGGAAGGCAGGAGAAGCAAGGGCCGCAAGGACCTTCTTCACAGGAGAGAGAAGTATGAAGAGTGAAGTGGGAAGAGCCTCTTATAACACCATCAGATCTCGTGAGAACTCACTACCATGAGAACAGCATGGGAGAAAACACCCCCATGATGCAGTTGCCTCCCACTAGGTCTCTCCCTAGACACATGGAGATTATGGGGATTCCAATTTAAGATGAGATTTTGGTGGGGACACAGCCAAACCAAATCAAGCATAAGTTTCCAACTCATTCGGGTAAATATCAAAGAGCAGGACTGCTGGATTTCATGGTAAGTGTACGTTTAGTTTTGCAAGAAACTGCCAAACTGTTTTCCAAAGTGGATGTACCATTTTGGATTCCCACCAGCAATGAATGAGAGTACCATATCAACAAGGTGTCAACAAGGATGTCGTCCACAAGCCTTATGGGAATCATGAGGAAGGGTGGAGGTGGGTCTTATCTCATAATATGTGAGGACATACTGCTTTGGTGTTCCTTTTTAGTTAGCTCTTCTCTGGAATGCAAATGGGGAGGTGAGTAGAGAGGTTCCTAACCATCACTGTTTTCTGGGACCGCAGGACTCAGTAAAAGTTCAATATTGTCTCTCCCTGCTGTTTTTTTTTTCAAAGGAAGTGTCGTTTGTTCTTGACAACTCAGAGGCAACCTCCTTAATGGGGTGGCCAAACAGGGTCTAAGAAATAGTCTCTCAAATACCCTTATTGGTATTGTTTCTGCAAAACTAGTTGAACCATCTTTTGAGATGTGGTAGCAAAAGTTTTGTTTAAGGATTTTGGAAATCAGGCACCTTAAAACAGAGATACTTCCAACAAAAGAGAAAATATTGACATAAATGATTGGACTAAAGAGCCAAAAGCTGAACCTGGAGGGTAATCAGGGCAGTGAATTCCAAGAAGTCAGTGGAGGAAAATCATTTGGTTTGCAAGACCATTCACTGAGTTTCTTAAAGCTCTCGAGCTAGGACATTGACACTCTGAGTGATGTTGTCTAGTGTTGGCTGTTTTCCTCCGGTATAAGGGCAGGTAATGGCTCGAGAATTCTTCTGGACTCTCTTAGTAGTAGTGGCTTGTCCAGGAAAAATTCCAGCCCATTTGTCTTCTGTGGCAGTGAGTCCTATGAGGTTAACATCAAGTCTTCAGACTTCAGTGTGCAGGGCTTCTTCAGATCCTGGGGGGAAAGGCCAGCTGCAAGATAGCCTAGAGCCCTGATGTGGATCTGGGCAAACAGGTTTTAGTTCATAGTGATGTCAAATTAGGCAGAAGGGAGAAAAATTGGAAAAGTTACTGGACGATTGTAGCCGGATATTGAAACACACTGGAAGAGTTTAAAATTGGGTAAGGATTGACAAATGGGGCAAGATAACAGGATCTAGTCCAACTGATAGGTTGATACCCAAACTGATTTTCCACAGATGGAAAGAAGCAATTAAATTTCTACCAGAAAAGGTATAGTTTCCAAATTTTCTACTAACAATTCACAAATATGTACCAAGACAAGGAACAAAACTGCAATCTGATAATTTGGAAGGTTATACATAGTTTTCCACTGAAGCACAGAATTCTTTCTATAGTTACCCTTATTTTGATTAAAGAATTTTCAAAGAAAAATTATTCTTCATCACAAAATAAGACTGATCTCATTAAACTTGACTGGTTATTTATATAGGTGCAGGAAGAATGGTAATTTATGCTATGCACTTTAAGTATGTTTTGCTGAAGTTTTCATAAAGAATTTCTGAATTGGCTTTTTAAAGTTTCTTGAGGGTAGTAAACCAAGCCAAGAATTTGCCATCAGATTTCACCCAGAATATTTATAAATGTGCATGAAATCGTCTCCTCTCCAGGTCCCCAATATATTCTAAGGATCCTGGAACTCCCAGAGCCTTAACTTTCTTATTCATCTGTAAGCCTGAGTACCAGGTCAGTTTTCCTAAGAGGCCTTTGTAAGCATTACCTCCATAAAATCAACTGTAGTTCTTGTAAAGTTTCTGGTCACATCTGATTAAAAGAGTATCAATGTCAAATACCATCTTCCAGGAAAAGCTTTGGCTGCATACATAATGTTTCCAATTATAACTCAGTAAAAAGAGGACACATTGGACCTAAGCAAGTAGTTATATTGCAGGAGAATAAGGCAATTCTGTATGAGTTCTTGAATTCTGGAGGGGCCAGGAAGAGAGAAAGGGGGATTTATTTCTGTTTATAAGAGCATAGTCGGCTGGGTGCTGTGGCTCATGCCTATAATCCCAGCACTCTAGGAGGCCGAGGTGGGCAGATCACCTGAGGTCAGGAGTTCAAGACCAGCCTGGCCAACATGGTGAAATCCCATCTCTACTAAAAATAAAAAATTAGGTGGGTATTGTGGCATGTGCCTGTAGTCCCAGCTACTCAGGAGACTGAGGCAGGAGAATCACTTGAACCCAGGAGGCAGAGGTTGCAGTGAGCTGAAATCATGCCACTGCACTCTCGCTTGGGCGACAGAGTGAGACCCCGTCTTAAAAAATAATAATAAAATAAAATAAAAGAGCATAGTCTACTGAATGGCTATGGCTTACAGATAGCTTAAGAGAAAAGAGAAAGAATTTACTCCTGGATCCAGAAAATAGAACATAAAGCAGCAACAATATTTGAAATGAGCCTAGCAATTGTGACTTATCAGTTATTCAGCCCTGTGCAATTCATTCTTATTCTGCTGTGTCTTGGATAAGCAGTCACGTGAACCCAACTGCTTTGTCACTGATGCTCTAGAAATCCAGTACACTGGTATCGTCTCAAAGTTGTTTACAATGCCTCCAAGAGTCTGTACCCAAAGACACCTGGCATAGTCTTTTTCTACAGGGCCCTGAGACTATTCATTTCTGAAGACAAAGCACTTGGGTCTGTAACTGGTTACAAGAGCTTTCAGGAAAATATTAGGGTAAAACAAAAAACTATCTGAAAAGGACAAAATACTTAAAATGGCTGTGTTGAAGTTATTACTGATCAGTCTTCAAAACTGAATGATCTGATGAGTTTATTTACAAAAATAATGCAAATGACACAGAAATTTGGTTGTTTCTGTGGCATGCAAAACAAGATTAAAGTCAACACAAAAACATTTTAAACAAAACAAGATATGTTTATAATCTATAAACATGATTAAACCTGTGTTCAGAGAAGAGGAGATAGTCTATTTAATTTATAAAAATCGATAACATCTTTGCAGAGAAAGAAGTCAGCTATACCATATGATAATCCTGATATAATGTACCATGAGTATACCAGACGTGTAGTTAGGACTGGATGTGGTGGGTGTATGAAGTTTGGAATCCCAGCACTTTGGGAGGAGAAGGCAGGAGGATTGCTTGACCCCAAGAGTTCAAGACCAGCCTAGGCAATATGGCGAGAACTTGTCTCTACAAAAAATATAAAATAAGAATATTTAGCTGGGCGTGGTGGCACATGCCTGTGGTCCCAGCTACTCGGGAGGTTGAGGTGGGGGGATTGCTTGAGTTGGGGAAGTCAAGGCTGCAGTGAGCCATGATCACAGCATTGCACTCCAGCCTGGGTGACAGTGAGGCCCTGTCTCAAAAACAAAAACACAAACAAAAAACCATGTAGTTAGAATACACTGAGAATATACAAGAATGTCAAGAAAAGAGGTTCAATAAATCTGGCATGGGTCCTAAACAGCTTTATATCAGTAACACCCCAGAAGGAAGCTGTGTGAACACCTGATGGAAGCCTATGGGTCTTTAGATGCTCAATTCAAGTTAAAGAAATAAAGTTCCAACAGATTTAACATTTTTTTAAAAACACTGAAATTATTACTGATAACACTATACAGTTGTTGTCTAATATCAGAAAAACAGCACCAGGCCTGTGAAAAACAAAAACATATCAGAAACAGTGAGGGCATTGACTAGTATCTTTCCATACTGCATACAACTTCTGAAATATTTATATTAATAACATGTAACTTAACCAAGGGGAAGTTAAGCATTTCTTTGGACTCAGTCCTGCTTCCTATGCAACTCATCAATAGTTTATTTATTCAATGTGCCTTATCATTTCTAGCACATCATTTTAATGGGCTTTATTTTTTAGAGTAACTTCAGATTGACAGCCCAATTGTGCAGAAGATACAGACATTTCCCATATATACCCTGCTCCCACACACACATAGCTTCCTGTATCATCGACATCACCCTCCAGAGAGGAACACTGGTTACCATCAATAAACTTCCATTGATACATCATTATCACCCAAAGTCCATAGTCTACCTTAGGGTTCACTCTTGGTATATTTTATGGGTTTTGTCGAATACATGACATGTAGCCACTATTATAGGATTGTACAAAGTAAGTTCACTGCCCTAAATCCTGTGTGCTCTATCTATTCCTTCTTCCCTCTTCCCTAACCCCTAGAAACCACTGGTCTTTTTAATGTCTCTATAGTTTTGCCTTTTCCCAAATGTCATACAGTTGGACTCAGACGGCAGGCAACCTTTTCAGACTGGCTTTTTCCCCAGAGTATCAGGCTTTTAAGGTTTCTCTATGTCTTTTCATGACTTGGTAGCTCTTCTCTTTTTAGCTCTGAATGATATTTCATTGTCTGGATATACCACAACTTAATTATTCTTTCACCTATTGAAAGACAAACTTTGTTTCAAAGTTTGGGCAATTATGAAAAACTGCTGTGAACATCCATGTGCAGATTTTTATGTAGACATATGTGTTCACCTCATTTGGGCAAATACTAAGGAGTATGAGAGCATGACTGCTGAATTTTGTGGTAAGTGTATGTTTCCTTTTGTAAGGAACTGCCAAACTGTCCTCCAAAGTGGATGTTCCATTTTGGATTTCCACTAGCAATGAATGAGTGTTCCTGTTGCCCCATATCCTTTGCAGTATTTTGGATTTTGGCCATTCTCATAGGTGTGGAGTGGTACCTCACTGTTGTTTTAATTTGCAATTCTCTAATGACAAGTGATATCATTTTAGTACTTTTTCAAATGCGTATTTGTGATCTGTGTATCTTCTTTGGTGAGATGTCTATTCAGATATTTTATACATTTTTAAATTTTATTTATGTATTTTTATATTTTGTCCATTTTTAATTCAGGTTGTTGGTTTTCTTATTTTTGAATTTTAAGAGTTTTTTATATACTGATGCCAATCCTTTATCCGTTATGTCTTTTGTAAATACTTTTCCCCAGTCTGTGGTTTGTCTCCTCATTCTCTTGACATGGTCTTTCATGAAGCAAAAGTTTTTAATTTCAGTGAAGTCCAGCTGATCAGTTATTTCTTTCATGGATCAGGCCTTTGGTGTTCTATCTTAAAAGTCATTAACGCCAGGAGCAGTGGCTCACACCTGTAATCCCAGCACTTTGCGAGGCGGAGGCGGGCAGATCAAAAGGTCAGAAGTTCGAGACCAGTCTGGCAAAAACAGTGAAACCCCGTCTCTACTAAAAATACAAAAAGTTAGGTGGTGTGTGACTGTAATCCCAGCTATTTGGGAGCCTGAGGCAGGAGAATCACGTGAACCTAGGAGGCAGAGGTTGCAGTGAGCCAAGATCGCACCATTGCACTCCAGTCCTGGCGACAGTGTGAGAGACTCTGGCTCAAAAAAAAAAAAAAAGTCATTAACACACCCAAGGTCATGTACATTTTCTCCTATATAATCTATCTTCTAGGAGTTCTATAGTTTTGCATTTTACATTTACATCTAAGATCCATTTTTAGTTAATTTTTGTGAACAGTATACGGTTTGTGTCTAGATTCTATATTGTTTTTTATAAGTGGATGTCCCTCATTTTTTACAAGATGATAGGACAAATTCTTTGTGATTTTTCAGGGGTCCTTTGGGAAATCTTAAAGACAGTTTTAGGGCAAAAGATATCATTTAGGGTAACATTTGGGGAAGGCAAAAATCTAAAGTCATCAAAAGTTTAAATACTTAAGATAGGAATCATGGAAACCTTATATTGTATACTTTAAATATATGTGGTTTTTATTTGGTAATTCTATCTAAGTAAAACTGAAGGGAAAAGATAGTAATTATGGTCACCTAAGAGAAATATCTTGCTACTTATTTCAAAATGACAATAAAATGCTTCAGAATAACTACAGAAGGTAACATATTTGTAAAGAACCTCAGCTCTTTCCAAATGAGAAACTATTTTTTTCTTAAATAATCAAGAACATAATAAAGTCAACAAAAATCATAGATTATTTTGGTAAGACACAAAGGTAAAGAATGATCTTTTCAACATTTTAAGAGCAGACTAATATCCAAGTAAACTGTGTCATTTTAACACAGAGAAAACCAAATTCTAGGTTTATCAGAATAATGTTTGATACTACAGCCCTTTTGAAAATCTTACAAATAAATCCATCAATCCTGAGCCAGTTTCGACCTCATCAAATAAAATTCCTCTTCTGTGAACCTTTTCCAACTTTCTATGTCAATGCAGGTTTTGGCCTCTCCTTTCCTTGTTTGCATTCTAGAACAACCAGTCGTTTTATTTCAGAGGAAAATGACTTTCTTTTTCTTGAACATAAACATGTCCTGCATATTCAGCATACAAAGTTGCCACTATTGCTTCTAGTAGAGTCTCATTCACAGATACTGATTGTAACTTTTAACCATGGCAACTTCTGCTGCACAGAGAAAAGGACATAGATAATTGTGAATTGCTTGAGTGATATTTTGCAACAGACTAGCAGAATGCACAATTTTCTATAGCCATATATATTCCTTATAGCATACCTTCTTAAATTGGCAAAAATAAACATGTCATTAACAGACAAAAATGTATATGTATATAGAGAGAGCCTACGTATAGCATACATGTAGGTAAGAGAAAGAAAAAATATATATACTTAAAATCATGCTTAGTAATTAAGGTTTTAGTACTTTATCTTATTTAGAAATAACCTAGGTATCCAATAAATACCAATTATTTCAACTTAGTTTAAGTTTAGAGTTTTTTGTTTGGTTTGGTTGGTGTGTGTTTGTTGCTTGTTTTGAGAGTCTTGCTCTTTCACCCAGGCTGGAGTGCAGTGGCACAATCTCAGCTCACTGCAACCTCCTGGGTTCAAGCTATTCCAGTGCCTCAGCCTCCCAGGTAGCTGGGATCACAGGCATAGGCCACCACGCCCAGCTAGTTTTTGTATTTTCAGTAGAGATAGTTTCACCATGTTGGCTAGGCTGGTCTTGAATTCCTGACCTCAGGTGATCCGCCTGCCTCAGCCTCCCAAAGTCCTGGCATTACAGGCCTCCCAAATTGCTGGGATTATAGGCATTAGCCACCCTCCTCAGCCAAGTTTAGAGTTCTTATTACATAAAGATCTTAAAGGTCAAGTTGACATAATCTAAAATATAATTACTTTGGAAATAAAGTTATCAATTTGGTTAAACAAAATTTTCATTTTTTTAAATGATATTAAACATGAAGTAGAAGTAATGCTAGCTAATTGGATGAGTAAGTCTATGTATGTTTAGGAGGAACATACCTAAGTAGAATAAAAGTATATGCTATGTTATGCTTGAGGCTGATGATGCAGATAAAACAGGTTTGTTTTTATTAAACAAAAATTATTAAACTAGTCCTGTTTGCTAAAGATCTACCTAAATTATTTGAACTTGAATTCTAAAAACATTTCTGAGTTAGGCTGGGCACAGTGGCTGACGCCTGTAATCCCAGTACTTTGGGAGGCTGAGGTGAGCAGATCACCTGAGGTCAGAAGTCTGAAACCAGCCTGGCCAACATGGCGAAACCCTGTCTCTACTAATAATACAAAAACTAGCCAGGCATGATGGCGTGCACCTGCAATTCCAGCTACTCAGGAGGCTGTGGCAGAAGAATTGCTTGAACTGAGGAGGCAGAGGTTGCAGTGAGCACTGCACTTCAGCCTGGAGGAAAAGAATGATACTCTGTCTCAAAAGAAAAAAAAATTCTGAGTTACTGGCTTAAGAACACTTTATTCCATGCTGAAAGTATTTGAGGTTCAATTTTCATAATTTGGGGCCGGTTAAAGAATATTCAATTTGTTTAAATGCTTATTTATTTAAGCCAATCAGAACAGAGCTCCTTTGAATTTTCTAATCTAATTTGGTGGTATTTGGAAAATCTTACATAGTGAGAAGTAAAGACCTTTCTGAATCACATAAACATGTATACAAATACAGAGAACTTCTAGCTTCAGTTCTAAAATTTCAGCCAGGGATAAAGCATAAATTAATATTTATAGAACTTACTGGTCTGTATCAAAGAACAATTCTCTTTTCAGTTGGTATGAATTCTTAATTGATTTGATCTAAACCAGACAAATAAATCAACAGGAAAGGCTAACCAACCAGATTTTATCCAACAGAGATCTCTAAGAACTGCCAGTTTCTTTACAGAGGTCACCAAATGGTCAAGCCATAACACCAAAAGAAGCAGGCACAAGAAATGAAGCAAGCACTCAGCAAGAATCCAGATCATGTCCTGACTACGCTACCAATGGGCAGGAATCTGAAGTGTAAGACCAGGAGTTGGATTCACCACTGGATCTCTGATCACCAGTCAGGAATAGAATCACTAAAGTCTCCAAGTGGCTTGTTTCTTAGGTGGAGTTCATGGGGAGCAGAAGGTGAAGTCCAAAGCTATCCAAGTCACAGAACCAAACAGTACAAGACAAAGTGCACCTCAAAATTAAACAGATTAACTTATCTAGAGAATAGTATTGGGAAAAACCTTTATTAATGCAGTATGTATCAAAGAAAAGGAAGGGATCCTGGGGTTTTATAGAATCAAGTGATGCAGGGCAGGCAAGTTCCAAACTGGGGCTTAGCCCTGGAGGGTTCTTTGCTTCATCCAGGAAAGAATCGAAGGGCAAGCCAATGGTAGAAGAAACAGCTTTATAGAAGTGGCAGTGTTGCAGTTCAGTGACTGCTCCAGCAGAACAAGGTACTTCATAGGCAGTGTGCTGAGAACAGCAGCTCAGGGGAATTCTGCAGTCATGTTTATACCTACCTTTAATTGCATGCAGATTAAGGGGCAATTTATGCAGAAATTTCTGGGAAAAGGGTAGTAACTTCTGGGTCATCAGGTCATTGCCATGGAAAAAGGGAGGTAACTCCTGGGTGTTGCCATGACACATCTTATGGAAAGTGGCTTACACCCCATCCCTGTTTTAGCTAGTCCTCAATTTGGTCCAGTGTCTGACCCCCACCTCCAGAGTCAAATCCCATCTCCTACCTCACAAGGGCTTTCCTGAAGAATTTTTCTCTATAACATTCAGGTAAGCAACTTTGCAGACACTTCTTGAAGACCTCTTTTGATGAGGAACTCCTCCTTAATACCACTCATTCCACATTTAAACACCATTGTCATAGAAAGCTGCTGCTTTCCTTCATGTCTGAGTTGAAATCTGTATCTCTAGATCTTCCATCCAGCTCTCATTCAAGGCAACTGGGCCAGATCTGCTTCCTCCTCACACAACAGCCCTCTAGATTTTTGAGGAAATCAACAACCTCCAGACAGAATCTTCTCTCGCAGTCCAGACATCTCCAGCTCCTCTCCCTGTCCTTACACATCATGATTTTCACCTATTCACACTTGCTCTGATTACAGTCTGTGTTGTCTATACTCTTTATTCCAAGTATGACATGTACCACTCCATGTGTTCTTCTTAGCACGTAGTAGGGACTGAATTAAGGGGGTTTTCTTGCTTGTTAGTTTTGGAAAAACCAAGTAACTTGTGAACTGAGGTTAGGTTTTCTTGATTTTAAAAAATATTTTAATTTTTAATTATGGTAAAATATACATAACATAAAATATATCATCACAACCATTATTTTTCTGGGACGGAGTCTCACTCTGTTGCCCAGGCTAGAGTGTAGTGGAATGATCCTGGCTTACTGCAACCTCCACCTCCCAGGTTCAAGCAATTCTCCTGCCTCAGCCTTCTGAGTAACTGGGATTACAGGCATTTGCCACCACACGGAGCTAATGTTTGCATTTTTGTATTTTTTAGAATGTTGACCAGGCTGGTGTTGAACCCTAGCCTCATGTGATCTGCCTGCCTCAGCCTTCCAAAATGCTGGAATTACAGGTGTGAGCCACCTTGCCCAGCCCATCATAACCATTTTAAAGTATATAGTTATGCAGTGTTAAGAATATTTACATTGTTGTGTGAACAATGTCCTGGACATTTTCATCTTGCAAAACTGAGACTCCGTACCCATTAATCGGCTCCCCTCTCTTCTTATTCCAGCCCTGGCAACTACTTTCTATTAGTTTGCCTGTTCTAGATATCTAAGTGGAATTATATAGTCTTTTTTTTTATGATTGGCTTATTTCAGGTAGCATAATAACCTCAAGTTTCATCCAAGCTGTTCATCCAATTCATATGTCAGAATTTCCTTCTTTAAGGCTGTATAAGACTGTATTCTATGTATATATGACATTTTGTTTATCCACTTATTCACCGATGGACACTTGGGTTTCTTCCACCTTCTAGATATTGTGAATAATGCTGGTAGATCTTGGTTTTTTAAAGAGTAATCAAAAACTTGGGTCAGGCGTGGTGGCTCACATCTGTAATCCAAACACTTTGGAAGGCCAAGGTGGATGGATCATTTTAGGCCAGGAGTTTGAGACCAGCCTGATCAACATGGTGAGACTCTGTCTCTAATAAAAATACAAAAATTAGCTGGGGGTACTGCCACGTGCCTGTAATCCCAGCTACTCAGGAACCTGAGGCAGGAGAATTGCTTGAACCTGGAAAACAGAGGCTGCAGTGAGCTGATTGTGCCACTGCACTCCAGCTTGGGTGTCAGAGTGAGTCTCCATCTCAAAAAACTAATACATAAATAAATAAATAAAAACCTAACTGGCTGGAAAATATCCGGAGCTTCAAGTCATACATTATGCATTCTTTCATTCATTTCATCAACTTTTATTGAGCAGTTACTATAAGACACTATTCAAAGCACTGTGGGGAGAAACAAAGATGAATTAAACTGTGAAGTCTAGTCTCAGTAGAGTATGTGTCTAATAAACTGTGTCTTGTACTGTTATTCTTAAATTACACTCTCCTATATATAAATCCTCGCCATTTCAAGTCTTAATAAAAGAAAAAAAAGACTAAAAAAAGGATAATATAGATCAAGAGAAAGCAACTGAGATCAAAGGCAAAACAGGAATTTCCCAAAATGTCATCTGGGAGAGTCCTTACATACACACACTTTGCCATGAATGTGTGAATCCTTGAACTCTACTCTCTTGGAGTACCTTGTGGACTCATCAAAAATTTGTTTGTTTTTTACTTAAAAAATTTTTAAGGCACAAAATTTATACATATTTATGGGGTACAGAGTAATTTTTTTTTTTGAGACGGAGTTTCGCTCTTGTTACCCAGGCTGGAGTGCAATGGCGTGATCTCGGCTCACTGCAACCTCCGCCTCCTGGGTTCAGGCAATTCTTCTGCCTCAGCCTCCAGAGTAGCTGGGACTACAGGCGTGCACCACCATGCCCAGCTAATTTTTGTATTTTTAGTAGAGACGGGGTTTCACCTTGTTGACCAGGATGGTCTTGATCTCTTGACCTCGTGATCCACCTGCCTCAGCCTCCCAAAGTGCCGGGATTACAGGCTTGAGCCACCGCGCCCGGCCCAGAGTGATGTTTTAATACATGTATTCAATGTGTATGGCCAAACCTAGGTAATTAGTGTATCTCTCACCTCAAGCATTTATCATTTATGTTGGGGACAGTCAAAATCCTCTCTCCTAGCTATTTGAGAATATTTGATAAATCATTGCTACCTGTAGTTACCCTCCAGTGCTGTAGAACGCTGGGACTCCTATCTAGCTGTAATTTGTTTGTTTGTTTTTGAGACAGAGTCTTGCTTTTGTCACCCAGGCTGAAGTGCAATGGCATAATCTCAGCTCACTGCAACCTCCACATTCCTGGTTCAAGCAGTTCTCCTGCCTCAGCCTCCTTAGTAACTGGGATTACAGGTGCCTGCCGCCACACCTGGCTAATTTTTATTTTTTTAGTAGAGACGAGGTTTTGCCATGTTGGTCAGGCTGGTCTTGAACTCCTAACCTCATTTGATCCACCCACCTTGGCCTTCCAAAGTACTGGGATTACTGGCTTGAGCCTGGCTAGTTTTGTATCCTCTAACTAACCTCTTTGCTTTCTTCCCTTCTTCCCATGTCTGGTAACTACTGTTCTGCTCTCTGGTTCTTTGAGAGCTACTGTTTTAGCTTCCACATATGAGTGAGAAAACGTGGCATTTATTTTTTCTGTGACCAACTTATGTCACTTAATGTCTTCCAGGCTCATCCATGTTGTTGCAAATGTCAGGATTTCATTATTTGTAAAGGCTGAGTAGTATTTCATTGTGTGTATATACTGCATTTTCTTTATTCCCTCATCCACTGATGAACACTTAGGCTGAACACTTGGCTATTACTAATAATGCTGCAATGAACATGTGAGTGCATCTCTTCAACATACGGATTTTATTTCCTCTGGATGGAGTCAAAACATGAACATGAATAGGTATAACCCGGAATGCAAAGTGATAAGAGCATGTGAAGCATTAGTCGAATTCGCGTTTTTGGTTTTTGTTTTCATTAATTTAACAAGTATCTGTATAGGCATATTGCACCTTGTTTCTTTTTCTTTTTCTTTTTCTTTTTTTTTTTTTTTTGAGAGATGTAGTCTTGCTCTGTCGCCCAGGCTGGAGTGCAGAGATGTGATCTCTGTTCACTGTAACTTCTGCCTCCCAGGTGCAAGTGATTTTCCTGCCTCAGCTTTCCAAGTAGCTGGGTGTACAGATGTGCGTCACCATGCCCAGCTAATTTTTGTATTTTTTAAGTAGATACAAGGTTTCACTATATGTTGGCCAGGCTGGTCTGGAACCCCTGTCCTCAGGTGATTCACTCACCTTGGCCTCCCAAAGTGCTGGGATTATGGGCATGAGCCATCGCAGCTGGCATGCACCTCCAGTTTCTTATGAGGATCAAGATGCCTACACGGGAAGAAGGTGTTACATATAGGAGAGTGTGTGTGTGTGTGTGTGTTTGTGTTAAACAGAATTATCCATGCAAAGTGCCCAGAATCATTTTTTGAACTCTTGACAATTGCTGATACTAGCTAACTTTTGCATAGCACTTACTTTGAGCCCGGTATGATTCTAAAGGCTTGACATATGTTCGTTTATTTAATCCTCAAAACAACTCTAATACGATTTTTTTTTAATACTAATTAAAAATGAAGAAACTGAGGCGTGGAACGTTTAAGTGACTCCCCCAGGTTATTCTGCTAGTAAGTAGAGATGCGTATCTGCTCTAAAGCTCATGCTAGTAACGGCCTCATCATTATTAACCTCAGGTGGGAGACCCTTTGGTTCGGAGTCTTGTCTCTCAGTAATTTGAGTCTGGACCATGATATTTACTCATCTATGGGTAAGTGGCGCTCCTTGGTGCTCCTATGACTGTGATGCCATGAACAATAACAGGTAACAGTGGGCCCAGAAGTGCGTGGTGATAAATCACGAATCAAAGTAATTTTGATGATATCGGGACATAGATTAACAGATATTAAACAGTAGTCAGGCAATTCTAAAATCAAAGAAAATGATCCTTCTTTCTATCCCCTGGAATACCCATGCCTGAGGGCCTGAGCAGAATTTGGGGGAAGCAAAAATGCTCTCCCCAGGCCAAGCTAGGAACCTGCTGATGAGCCCTTCTATTCAATGTAGGCTCTCATTTACTTTAGTTGCATTTTAGATTTGTCCCCCAAGTGACATAAGGGAGAGCTTTTATAAACACAAAACACATATTTGATGTTTGAATTCTTATTGACTGCCTGCCCTGCTCTCAGGCTCCTGGACTCCTGGTTCCCTTTTCCCAAGGCCTGGGCTCTGCTGATCTCCTGCCCTTGAGGTGTGACTGGGAATCCTTCACTGCTTTCTCTCGATTCACTAGATTTCAAGCCCTTATGAGTGGTGGCAGGTCCTACTTCACAGGTGCTTTGAAGGCAGTTAAGTAATGCTAATTGAGCTGAAAATACTTAAAATTTAATTCAATAAACATTCATCAAGTTCCCCACTGCATGCCACATGCTCTTCTAAACACTGGTAATGAGGGCAAAAAGATCTAGCATGGTCATTTACACTAAATAGCAGTTCAATAAATAGCAGTTCCTGTGCAGCAGGAAGGAAGGGCTCTTAGTTTGCTTACTATAGGGCTCAGTATCTGATGGGAAGGCGGACAACTAGGAAAGTACCTGGCACTAAGAGTGGGAATTACCAGGAAAGAAGGTAAGCAAGAGCTGCTTGCTCAGGAAAGAGGCACACCTGTGAAGGGACAGCTAGGAGCCAAGTCAGGTTGTTGAGGGAGAGTGTGCCTGGGATGGGGAGGTGCAGAGCAGCATGCTGCACTCAGTCCTCTCCTGGGCTGCTGCAGGACAAGAAGGCAGTTGTGGGGAGAGGGGAGGGATGAGGCTCCAGAGCATGGCAGAAACCAGACCAGGGTGGCCTCGCTTGCAATTTAACCTGGGAGTTTTTGATGAATTTAAATAGGGGAATGAATGACCAGATTTGTGATTTACAGCTCCCTGATGGCAGTTCAGAGGAATATTGGGAACAGGGGGGCATAGGACAGAAAACTAGTGACGGGCATCTGTGAAGTAGGCCCAGCAGGGATAGAGTGTGACCAAGACAGTAGTGGCAGTGGAGAGACGGTCAGAGCCTGAGACATTTAAGAGAGAAACTTTTTGAAGGATGTGAGCAGGGAGGGTAGAACAGAGGAGATTAGGAGCACTGTAATTGTTTTTGCTTGATCCTTGGGAAGAGAGGAATAAACTTGACCAAGACAAGATGAGTAGAAAAAAGAGTAGGTTTGGGAAAATCAGGTAAGTCTTCTTATGATGGGCAGAAGCATCTATGACACTTTCAAAGGAGATATCCTGGAGGTGCTTTGCTGGCCTGTATGATGACAACGCAGGTAATGATGATGATGCCGCCACCCAAAGAGAGGGTAAGTAGGTGGAACAACCCCATGTGTATACTATTCTTTGTACAGTGAGTCTTTTTGGCCAGGTGCAGTGGTTAGAGCCTGTAATTCCAGCACTTGGGGAGGCTGAGGTGGCCCAATCACTCGAGCCCAGCAGTTCCACACCAATCTGTGCTATATGATGAGATGATGAGACCCCCATATCTACAAAAAGTACAAAAATTAGCCGATGTGGCAGTGTGTACCTGTAGTCCCAGATGCTCAGGAGGCTGAGATGGGAGGATCATTTGAGCCCAGGAGATCGAGGCTGCAGTGAGTTGAGATCATGCCACTACATTCCAGCCTAGGAGAAAGAGCAAGACCCTGTCTCAAAATAAATAAATAAATAAATTTAATTCGATAATTTTTTATTGTAGTTAACGCATAACCTAAAATATATCATCTGTACCATTTCCAAGTGTATAGTTTGGTAGCGTTAAGTATATTGACTTTGTTCTGGAAACAATCTCCAGAACTTTTTCATCCTGTAAAACTAAAACTCTGTACCCATGAAACAGCAACTCCCCATTTCCCCTTCCCCAGACCCCACAATGACTGTTCTGTTTTCTGTTTCTATGAATGTGACAACTCTAAGTACCTCATATAAACAGAATCATACAGTATTTTTCCTTTGGTGACTGGCTTATTTAACTTGATATAATAGCCTTGTTATAGACTGAATTGTGTGCCTCCTGATCATATGCTGAAGCCCTAATTCCCAGTACCTCAAAAGTTGACTGAGTTGGAGATGGGGGTGTTTAAAAAGGTGATTAAGTTAAAATAAGGCCATTAGGATGGGCCCTAATGCAATCTGACTGGTGTTTTTAATGAAAAGAGAACATCTGAACTGAGAGATTCCAGGGGTGTTTGTGTGCAGAAAAAGACCACGTGAGGACACAGTGGCGAGGTGGCCACCTGCAAACCTTAGAGAGAGTTCTCCAGACAAACAAAACTAGCTGACACCATGATCTTGGACTTCAAGCCTCCCGAACTTTGAGAAAAGAAATTGCTGTTTGTAAGCCACCTAGTCTGTGGTGTTTTGTTATGACAGCACTAGCAAACTAATACAGGCCACAAAGTTCACTGATTGATGTTCTAGCATGTATTAGAATTTTGTTCCTTTTTAAAGGCTGAATAGTATTCTGGTATTGTTGTTGTTCTCATAGAGACAGGATTTTGCTATGTTGCTCAGGCTGGTCTTGAACTCCTGGTCTCAATCACTCTGCTAGCTTTGGCCTTGCAAAGTGCTGGGATTATAGGCATGAGTGCTTCACCAGCCCTGTTGTATGTTTGTATTACATTTTGTTTATCCACTTATTTGTCAATAGACACTTGAGTTGTTTTAACTTTTGACTAGCATGGCTCATACTGCTATGAACATTGGGTATACACTATCTCTTCAGTATCCTACTTTTAATTCCTTTCAATATATACTCAGACATGAAATTGATAAATCATACATAGTAATTCTACTTTTAACTTTTTGAGGAACTGCCATATTATGCTGTTTACCCCATTTTAAATCTACACCATTTTATATTCCCACCAACAGAGCACAGGGTTGCAGCTTATCCACGTCCTCACCAGTAGTTTCTGTCTTTCTTATAGAAGCCGTTCTGTGAGTGTGAGGTTATATTTTATGTAGTGTTAATTTATATTTCTCTAATGATGAGTGATGTTGAGCATCTTTTCATATGCTTCTTTAGGCCATCTTTAGAACATCTTTGGAGAGATGTCTATTGAAGTCCTATGCCCCTTTTTAAATCAGGTTTTTGTTGTTGCTGCTGAGTTGTAGGAATTCTATATATAGTCTGAATATTAACCCTTTATCAGCCATATGATTTGCAAGTATTTTCTCCCATTCCATTTGTCACCTTTTTACTCAAAGGACTGTGCCCGTCAATGCACTGAAATTTTGGTTTTGAGGTAGTCCAATTTGTCTATTTTTACTTTCGTTGCCTGCGCTTTATCCAGGAAATTCTTGTCAAATCCAATGTCATGAACCTTTTCCCCTGTTTTCTTCTAAGAGTGTTATGATTACATATACACTATTCTTTATGAAGCTTGGCTGTGTAGGAAAGGAGAAGGGGAGAGAATCTAAAACGAGGGAAGAACTATTTTGAGATGAGCAGAGATGTATCCTACTTCTAAGCTAAGAGACATACCAGAGCAAGCTAGAGCTTCAAGATACGGAAGAAAAAGAATGATGGGTGGGTCTCAGACATCATGGAGGTGTATGTGTGAGGGGGAAGAAGGTTATGTCCAAAGGCCAGAAGAAATGGGTGAACTGGATATAAGAAGAAATGGGTAAACTGGATAAGAGAAGCATCTTTTCCTCTAACAGGAGGTGAAGAAGGTAGGATGAGTATGATGGAGCTGAGATTGTCAAGTGAGGGCATATTGTGGCAAGATATGCCCTCAGAGGGCTTCCATTTTTTCTGTCAATCAGTCCCAACATCATCTAATGAGAGTAATGGAAGAGACGATGGTGAACAGTGAAGGTGGGGAGAAGCTGCTTAGGGAAACAGGGAAGAGCTGCCCTTGGACATGTTAGAAGAACTGTGCAGCCAATAGGTTAAGGGTTGTGAACTGATGCTGGTTCCAACCCCAAGTGGTTTTATCATATAGTCTCTTGCAGCTCAGTTGGAGGTGAAGAAGTCAGGCTGTTGGGGCCATGTGCGGTGGCTCACACCTGTAATCCCAGCACTTTGGGAGGCTGACAGGTGGATCACAAGGTCAAGAGATCAAGACCATCCTGGCCAAAATAGTGAAACCTCATCTCTACTAAAAAAAAAAAAAATACAAAAATTAGCTGGGTGTGGTGGCACATGCCTATAGTCCCAGCTACTCTGGAGGCTGAGGCAGGAGATTCACTTGAACCTGGGAGGAAGAGGTTGGGTGACTGCACTCCAGCCTGGCAACAGAGCGAGACTCCATATAAAAAAAAAATAGAAATCAGAAGTCAGAAATCAGGATGTTGGATTAAATTAATGTCAGGGTTTTCATCTCTAACATTGTATTTTTCATCTAGAAGTTCAATTGGGTCGTTTAAAAAGTATGTTTCATGTCTCTGTATAATATGCACCTGCTTTTGTCTATTTTAACATAATGTTGAATTGTCCTGTCTTCAAATTTTATCATTAATGTTATTTCTAGGTCAGTTTCTATTGATTTATTTTCCCTTCTCATTATAGACCATGTTTTCTTGACATGCCCAGCAATTTTTTATATGATCCAAGTCATGGTGGGTTTTATTTATACACTTTTCAAAATTTGTAAAAGTAATCTTGAGCCTTGTTCTAGGATGCAGTTAACTTATTTTGTAACACCCACTTGTTTATTCATTCGTGTGTTTGCTCTCGCCATTTTTAGGGAAGGCCATCAGGCTGGGACAGGGTGAAGGAGAAAGGACAGTACTACTTTAGACTTTCTGGGAGTCTGTGTAGAGGTTCACCTGTAAAGAACTGAGGAAACCTGTATTGGGAAGGAGGCCAGGGGATTCAAACCAGTGAAATGACTGAGATGTTCTTTAAGATGTAACTTCATGCCCTGTGACCCACCAGTATTCAGTGAAACCCTAAATCTCATACTGTGCTTAGTGTGATTGGGTTACCTGTAGAAGTCAGCAGGGGACATCCATGTCACCACAAGGCCAAACCAAGGTGGCCCATGAAGACTTAATTTGTGAAATAGAGAAGATTAGGAGGAAATAGGTCTGGGTTTGCAAAAATTATGAAGAGGATGGAAGTCATATGTGAATTCTTCTGTCCTCATACATGAACGTGATGTTTGGATCTGTTCATACGCAGTAGATAAACAGGGGAATCAACCAACAAAATGTGGGTGTTAGTCTGAGTACCCCAAAGAAGGAGACATCACAACAGGATTAAACACTCAAGAAACTTATTAGGAGAAACATCTGTGACAGAAAATGGAGAGGGAGAGGCTGGGAGAATCATCAGACCCCAAGTGAATCTAGTGTGCAGGAGACAAGGAAGGAAAGAGGGGTGTGTGGGTAGAAGTGTCTGAGACTTCCTTAAATTCTTTCAGGAATTTAAGATGTTTAAAACTAGGGTCACATTTTTATTGGGCAAGGGGAGCCTGGCAACTCTACCAGGCGTCGTCTAGCCAGAGTCATCTGATAGAAGATTCCCATGTCTCCTGGAAATGAGCCTGCCTTGTTACCATTGTCACCAAAAAGAGCAGATAAGGAGGTGACTATGCCTTTTTCTTGTGTCACCAGAAACAAAAAAACCCATGATTGCCTTGGAGGCAGTGACCCATGGAGGAGTAGACCATACACAGAAGCATACACACACACACACACACACACACACACACACAAACAAAAACACAAACACACACACAGAAACAGAAACATACACACATAAACACACAAAAAACACAAGCACACACACAAACATACACACAAAAACAAACATGCACAAATACACACACACACACACACACACAGATCTTCATCTTTTTCTTCTTATCCCAATTCACCTTCCCTGTGGTTATCTCACATTTTTGTCCTACGTTTGTACAATTTTCTTGATGCAAATGTCTAATAAATGTGCCAATGTCAGTTTCCTGGTTTGGATCATGTACTGCAGATGTGCAGGTTGTCATCACTGTGATGCGGGGGTAGAGGCTAAGTGAAGGTTCTCCTGATCTCTCTGTATTATTTTTGCAACTTCTTATTAGTCTAAAATTATTTAGAAATAAAGAGCTTTTGAATAATGTTTAACGCAGAATTCCAAACATGAGTAAGCCTGCTGGTTTTAAGAAACCAAGTAAAACACAAAAAAGAGCCTTCATTATGGAAGCAGATCTTGATATAATAAAAGACGTCTGAGAGAAATGATAGAAAATGCATGTCTTTTTGTAAACAATTGTTCACTTATTGCAGTTTCAGGATTTTTATTAATTGAAAATTGCATTCTTTCACTAAAAAAAAAAGAAAAAAAGAAAATGCATGTCATACCACAGAGCAACAGGCCTAAAGGAATATTCTGTGTGCCTTTAGAGACAAGGCTGCAAACTTAGCAGAAAGGAGAACAGAACACATCAGAGTTTTCCTGGCTTTAAGTGGGATTGAACAGCACTTGAAGTGGATTGAAAATAATGACTGTAATGTTAAGCCCAGCATGCTACCGTTTCGTGGAATCTAGTCTTGCTTGGAGTCATACAAGCTGCTGCTTTAAGAAAGGAAGAGACTGAAAACAACAAAAGCAAGTTTTCTCTTTGAATCCAGACCAGAAGAAACAAAATCAGGACAAATGAGCCATCTACCTCTGCTACTGCACATCTGGCTTCTAACATGATGGTCCTCTTCACCACTTCTTTTCCATCCTTAAGAAGCCACAACACCTCACCACATCACTCTCACCAAGCAAAGGTTACCTCTTGTATCCAGGCCAAGTCCTGCATTCACTCTATTAGGAATTCAAGATGTTTAAAACTAGGGTCACATTTTTTGGGAGCAGTTTGCTTCATTTTAATAACTTTTTTTCACATATTACTCTTGAGGTGTTTGTTTCACATATTACTCTTTTTGTTTGTTTTGTTTTGAAGAAGGAGTTTATTTTTTTATTTGATTTAGAGAAATAGCTCACTCTGTCACGCAGCCCGGAGTGCAGTTGCCCAGTCATAGCACAATACAGCTTCAAACTCCTGGGCTCAAGTGATCCTTCCACCTTAGCCTCCCAAGTACCCTGAACGACAGGCACACACCACCACAATCAGCTAGTTTTAAAATGTGTTGTAGAGATGGGGGTCTCACTATGTTGCCCAGGCTAGTGTCAAAATCCTGGTCTCAAGTGATTGTCCCACCTCAGCCTCACAAAATACTAGGATGACAGGCATGAGCCACCATGTTGGGCCAAACTTCATAGTTTTGAACGTTATACCTATAATTCCTTTTTCCCTTCAGCCTATTATTTATATTGTACAAGATCCAATAATAACATGGTGATTTTTAGTAACACATATCCCTTGTTGCTGTTTTCTCTTGTATTTTAATTTGCATTTCCGTAAATACTAAAGTCATTCTTTCTTTTATTTTCTGGCCATTTGTGTATCTCTTTTGTTGTGCCACAGATAGCCTAACTTTTACTCATTTTTCTGTTGCCTTATTATCTTTCTAATATGTATGAGTTTTAAAAAATCTATTCTGCCTGTAATCCCAGCATTTTGGGAGGCTGAGGTGGGCAGACCACTTGAGGTCATGAGTTCAAGACTAGCCTGGCCAACATGGTGAAACCCTGTTTCTACTTAAAATTATAAAAATTAGCTGGGCATGATGGTGCACGGCTGTAATCTCAGCTACTTAGGAGGCTGAGGCAGGAGAATGGCATGAACCCAGAAGGCTGAGGCGACAGAGCAAGACTCTGGAAGTTTATCTTTTATCTATCATATATGATCCAAATATTTTACCAGCTACTACTTTTTTCTTGCCACTCTGTTTTTAATCAAGATATGTGCACACAGTTAAAAACAAAATAAACTCATGTCTAGAAGTAGATTTCTCTCAGAGCTAATGAAACTTAAATTTCAGGGCCTTTACTAGCATAGGTTCTTCCCCAGGCCCTGGAAGAGGCCATAACAGAGTACCACATTGTCATGAGTTTCTGTAAAATTTACAGAGAAGATACATATCAATTTCTGTTTTTGTTTTGGGCAGGTTTATTACAAGGGTATATGGTGTTTGGGCTTCCACTGATCCTGTCACTCAGATAGTGAACATATACCCAATAAAGTTCCCATCTTTATGTCTGCACATATCCAAGATTTAGCTCCCACTTATAAGTAAGAACATATGAGCTTTGGTTTTCTGTTTCTGCATTAATTTGCTTAGAATGATGGCCTCCAGCTACATCCATGTTGCTGCAAAGGACATGATTTCATCCTTTGCTGTGGCTGCATAGTTTTCTATGGTGTATATATACCACATTTTGTTTATCCAGTCCATGGTTGATGAGCACCTAGGTTGATTTCATGTCTTTGCTATTGTGAATAGTGCTGCCATGAACGTATGAGTCCGTGTGTCATTTTGGTAGAATGATTTATTTTCCTTTAGGTATATACTGGGTCAAATGGTAGCTTTATTTTTAGTTCTTGGCGAAATCTCCAAACTGCTTTGCACAGTGGCTGAGCTAATTTATAGTCCCACAAACAGTGTATACATACATGTTCCCATTTCTTCACAGCCTCTCCAGCATCTGTTATTTTTTGACTTTTGAACAGTAGCCATTCTGACTGCGGTGAGATGGTCTATCATTGTGGTTTTGATTCGTATTTCCCTGATGATTAATAATGTCAAGCATTTTTTATATGTCTGTTGACTGACAAAGTAAGATATATTAATGACAATCTGTTGAGACTGCTGCCTCTTTCTTTCTTTGTGTTTGGTGGTATTGGAGCAGCTGCTGGAATTATTGGGATCTGGCCAGGGGCATATTGAACTGGAACATATTCTGTTTGGGTTTAGTGAGATACATCTATGTGGTTCACGGTCACTTCCACATATAGTAAACTTATTATTGGACATCTTGGTGTAGGTGTGGCTTTCAGGAATACATCTGTTCATCATGCTAACTCACCTAGCACTGTGACACAAAGGTTTGGGGCCAGAGGTCATATTGAGATAGAAATGTGTTCTATTCTCCCAGCACTGGAAGTATGTGAGTAAGAGAGGAGAAATGAGATTTGAAATTTGCAGGGCCAGAAACTAGTCTATGGAAAATCCTTCCAGTGATCAGCTATGTAAATTATAAACAGAGGACAAGGTTCTCATCCATGCCTGGTCAAATGGAAGTTCTCAACTGTAATAATGAATCACGTTATCAATACATAATGCAGCACTACAGGGAGAACATAGATCACAAGTTGGTTTGTGAGTATCTTCAATTCAAATAGTATTAAGGTTAATCACTGTACAAGACAATTTTATATGCCCTGAAATTTTACTGTTCATATGTTAAAGAAAGTGAACAGAGCTTTTCAAATTTTTTAATAAATTCTTGTAAATTAAATTGCATTACCAATAGCAAGATGTGAAGCTTAGAGAAACTTTTCTGTTGTACTCTTTTTTTTTTTTTTAAGAGATAAGATCTTGCCCTGTCATCCAGGCTGGAGTACAGTGGTGCGATCATAGCTCACCGCAGCCTCAACGTCCTGGGATTAAGTGATCCTCTCCCCTTAATCTCTGAGTAGCTAGGACTACAGGCATGCACCACCATGCCCTGCTAATTTTTTAAATTTTCTATTGTAGAGACAGGGTCTTGCTATGTTGCTCAAGCTGGTCATGGACCCCTGGTTTCAAGTGGCCCTTCTGCCTCAGCCTCCCAAAGTGCTGGGATTACAGGTGTGACCCTGTAATTCTGCTCCTGGCAGAAACTTTCCTGTTAACAATAAAGAACAATTTCAGTTATCTGTGCTAAAGAAAGACTTTTACCCTCCAAAAGAAATGGTGTGACATTATTTTTATATTACAAGTGAAGAGGCAGTCAAAAAATATGTACCAAAAAAACAGAAAATGTTTTAAAAGGATGTGTCAGGTAGTTAACAAATACAAATATGGTTTTCCATATTTTGTGATGTCTGTGGATTTGTATTTTTTGAAATTTGTAGCTTTTGTGTTTTTTAAGTTCTAAATATTTACCTTTATAATTATTTTTATTTATAAATGTCTATTGTTTTGTTTAAACAGGACTCCATTTTCCCCATATTATAAAAATTTCAAGTCTCATAAAACCTAGATGTGCCCTGATAATATTTTCAAAAGCTTATACTAAAAATGATAAGTCTCCTCTACCACTTTTCCATTGTTTTCCATCCCCAGTCATCCATGTATGCATATAATATATATATATTTGGAGTCAGAGTCTCACTCTTCACTGAGGCTAGATTGCAATGGTCCGCTCTCAGCTCACTTCAACCTGCACCTTCCAAGTTCAAGTGAATCTCCTGCCTCAGTCTCCTGAGTTTATAGGTGCCCAGAGTACAGCTTCCTTCCTAATTTCTGTTTTGTTAGTATAGATGGAATTTCACCATGTTAGCCAGGCTGGTGTCAAAATCCCGACCTCAGGTGATCCACTCGCCTTGGCCTCCCAAAGTGTTGGGATTACAGGCGTGAATCCCTACACCTGGCCCATATTTTTCTTTTTTTAAAAAGCTGTGATTCTATTGGTAATTTTCATATTCTAAAATGATATGCTTATATTTTTTCTTGATTTATCCAATTTTAGGCATTATCTAATGGCATCTTCCTTGATATATTGAAATGTAATAATCCACTTTTACTTCTTTCACCATGTCTATGTATTTCGTCCTTACTTTTAGTCAAATAAATAATCAATATTTATATCACAACTCTGCAAACGTCATATATTTCAGAACCAAGACGTAAACCACAATTATAGCTGCTTTGTAATACAGCTTTGTGTTTTTATTGGTTTCAAGTTGCTCATCTGTTTCCTTGTGTATTGTGAATATGCTATTCTCTAGTTTCCCCAGTGCTTCATTTTATCATTTACAGTTTTCAATTTCCCCTCTTTTTTTTTTTTTTTTGAGACAGAGTCTCACTCTGTCGCCAGGTGCCAGGCTGGAGTGCAGTGGCGAGGTCTCGGCTCACTGCAACCTCCGCCTCCCAGGTTCAAGCAATTCTCCTGCCTCAGCCTCCTGAGTAGCTGGGATTACAGGCACGCGCCACCATGCCCGGCTAATTTTTGTATTTTTAGTAGAGACAGGGTTTCACCATGTTGGCCAGGATGGTCTCAATCTCTTGATCTCGTGATCCGCCCACCTCGGCCTCCCAAAGTGCTGGGATTATGGGCGTGAGCCACCGCACCCGGCAATTTCCCTTCTTTCCTAAGGCTCTTCTCTTTGGAGTCCACTACCCTGCTCCAGTTGGAGCTGTTACTTCCTCTGCCTGATTTATAGCTGCTGTTCACGACTTTCCTTTGATATTGTCCTTACTGGATCCATATCTACGAGATCACTCTCTAATTTTCCTCCCGTTTTCCCCGAGGCAATCCTCTAACATATAGGAAATAAATTTTCTGTATCAAATAATGCCTTTATTTTATACTTACATTGAATTCCCAGTTTTGCTAGGTATTTAATTACAGTTAAAAATCATTTTCTAGCTGGGCAAGGTGGTTCATACCTATAATCTCAGCATTTTGGGAGGCTGAGGCAGGAGGACCATTTGAGACCAGGAATTTGAGACCAGCCTGGGGAACACTGAACGACCTCTATCTCTATTTTTAAAAATTTTTAATTAGCAATACCAAAAAAAAATCACTTTCTCTCTGTACTTTGGAAATATTGCTCCATTTTCTTCTAGATCCAGACTATGAAATTGGATGTTATTCTGATACTTGTGATCTATTCTTTCTGGAAACTTTAGGATCTTTTCATTCCTTGTGTTCTGACATTTTATGATGATTTGGAATTGCATGGAGGTGAGGATATATCATCACTTGTTATGTTAGCTAGTCGGTGGATTCTTTTAGTCAGGATATTTATGTCCCTCATTTTTGGACTGATTTATTTGCCTGTTTATCTATCCATTCATATATTCACTTATCTATCTATTTACTAACTTACCTAGTTTCTTTTTTATTTTCTCCGTTCTCTCAAGCTCCCTTAGTCAATATTGGAACTCCTGCGTTCATCTTACACATTTCTCATCTTTTCTCTAACACTTTCTATCTCTTTTGCTTTACTTTGGGAAACTTCCTGGACCTTATCTTCAAAATATTTCATTGAATGTTTCTTTTCACAGTTATGTTTAATTTCTAAGAGCTCTGGCTTGTTCTATTTTGTTCCTTTTTCATAGCCTCCTGTTCTAATATATGAATATAATCTAACCTTTCTGAGGACATAAATATTTTAAAAATGTTTCTTCTAGTGTCTGCTATTGCATTTTTTGGTGAGTTTATTTTTCCTATTGGTTTGGTCAAGTTTGTTTCATATTGGAGCATTCCTGAAAATACCTGGTATTCCTTGTTGTATTGTTTATATTCAAGAAGAGCCCATATCATGCCAGTTGGAAGCCTTGGTGGCATGAACCTGACTTGTTGGCCAGTGGGCTTCACTTTTGGACAACAGAAGAGAGCACTGAATGTTTCACTTAAAGACCCACAGGTATCAGTGTGTGGGGGTTTTCCTCCTAGGTTGTCCAGCCTGCCGGTGGGATTCCAGACTGCTGACATGCTGCATGAGGAGTAGAAGTCTCAGGTCCAATCACAGTCCATGCACGCCTTGAATTTCCTTGTTTTCAGAGCCTGGCGTCGCCTGCCCTAGGCCATACGTAGCCATACTAAGCCCCTTCTGGCTGTTGAAGTAAATTGTATATCTTCTCTTCCATATCCTTCTCTGGATTTTGGCTGCAAATTCTTCCACTATGCTAAATCAGTTACCAGCCACCCGTTTGCTCTGACTCTTCCAAAAGTGGATTGAAATCTCTCATTCTGATATCTTTTCTTCTACGTTTCTTTTTGTTCCTGTGGGTTTATACATTTGTTTATAACTTCCCAATCATGTTAGTGAAGCCCTGAGAAAGGGGAAAGATAAAAACAGTCCATCTAGCATCTTTAAAGGAAAGATTGCTTATCTTTTAACTTTGCTATGGTAATTTATTAAATTTTAACTCATCGGTTTAATGTAAAAAATTTACCACAAATGACTTACCACTTATCCCAACAATATTTGTTGATAGGCTTTCCTTTCCCCATTAACTGTTAATATTGATTTTGACATATACTAAAATCCCTTATGTGCATGGTCCTTTCTCAAGGGTCTATTTTTTTCCCTGTACTAATGATGTAGTGGCTGCTGCCATCATTCCGGCTGCAGCAGGGAGGCGTGGCTGCAGCTGGATACTCCATGGAGCCAGTGGGACCCCCGCCCCTTCTGTGTTGGGAGGGCGCTCCACGTGCCACTGCAGCCACCCAAACCGCAGCAGCAGACCCAGGCCTCCTGTTCTACGGAAGAGGCAGGAACCCTGCCTTCCTGGGCGGGGCAACAGCCACCCAAACTGAAGCTGTGGATCTGAGCCTCCCTGTGCTCTTGGAGGAGCTGGGAACAAGCAGGATCTGTCCTCCCCAGGTGCAGCTGTTCCCGCCTTACCTATGGCTGCAGACCTGGGCCTCCTGCTCCGGGAAGCAGGCAGGAGCCGGGGACAAGCGGGAACTCCTGCGGGCAGCTGTGGCTGCCCTCCCAGGCTCAGGACCCGGGTGTCTCTAAAGCCTGCAACCTGGTGTGCCCCAAGAAGGACCCCATGTCCCTGCAGGCTCACAGGTGTCTGCTTCCACTGCCTGGCCTCTCTCCACTCTCAGCACTAACTTCCATTTGGGTTGGAATGGCAACAGGAAGCAGACAGAGTCCTGGGTGGAAGCAGGCAGGGTCCCCAGTAAGGCCCCATCCTCAAGCTAGGGAGGTCCTGAAGACTGAGGGCTGGGTTGCTAGTCCCATGGACTTGAATGGGAACTTGTGGTTCCTCTTTCAGGCCCACCCCTGGCCACCCATGGACAAATTGGCACACACTTCCTCCCCTCTGAGGTCCATAAAAGCCCTGGGCTCAGCTAGCACAAGGCAGATGATAGCCAGAGGACAAAGAGAGCAGAAGACAGAGAGAGGGTAAGACGACCAGCTGCAGAAAGGAGAACCCTCTCTGCTGATACCTGGAGAGGATGGGATGACCAGCTACAGAGAGGCATACCCTCTCCACTGAGAGCAGCTGCTGCAGGAGAGAGCTTCAGAGACCTGCAGAGAGATCAAATGACCTGCTTGCAGAGAGGAGCTACCCTCTCCAGGGCCTCCTCTCTGCCACAAACTGAACACTCAAGGAGGACCTGCCTACAGAGAGGAGCTATCTACTCATTTGAGCTGTTCTAATGCTAAATGAAAGTCTTCTTCACCCTTTACTTGTCTGCATACCTCATTCTTCTGGGCACAGGACAAGAACTTGGGCAAAGACACTGTGGCCACAGTTTCTGCCCAGAAAAATGGACACCCCAGAGATCCCGTAACACTAATACTACAATAATTACTCTACATAATATGATTTGGTGTTTGGTAGGGCAAGTCTCTTTTACAGTTCTTTTCAATTCTTGAAGTCTCTTCTCACATATATATTTTAGAATTTAGGCCAGGGCACACTGGTTCATGCCTGTAGTCCCAGCACTTGGGTGGTTGAGGTAGGAGGATTGCTCAAGGCCAGGTGTCTGAGACCAGCCCAGGCAACATAGCAAGACCTTGTCTCTACAAAGAATATGAAAAAATTAGCCAGGCATGGTGGCTGAGTAGTCTCAGCTACTCAAAAAGCTGAAGTGGGAGGGTTGCTTGAGCCCAGGAGGTTAAGGCTGCAGTGAGCTGTGATCACCACTGCACTCCAGCCACTCCAGAGAATAGGCCCTGGAGAGGGTGGTTCCTCTCTCCAGGCAAGTCATCCAGATGTCTCTGCAGGTCTCTGAAGCTCTCTGCTGTGGGTGCTGTTCTCAGTGGAGCAAGATCTTGTCTCAAAAAAAAATTAAATATGTATATGTATGTACATGTATACACATACATGTACACATGTACATACATATGTACATATTTGTGTACACATATACACATGTATATGTATATAATTTGTTAATTGGCACACAGAATTTTAATTATGGTTGTTTTACTTTACATATTAAGCTAGGAGATTTTGAAGAATGGAGTTTTCTCATTCATCAGCATACTCTATCTGTCCCTTTATTCAGATCTTCTTTTACATGTTTCAGTAACATGTTGTTTTTGTCATATACAGCTTCATTTATTTATAATGGTTTCATCAGGTAGAGTCATTTAATAACCCATTCCAGTTTTCCAACAGCTCTTTTGATTTTGAAGTTAGGCTATGTGACACAACCACCTGGCATTCTTTTGGGTCATGTTTTCTACTGTTGGCTGGTAGAACATGTATCCTAGATGGAATAACATTAGATTCAAGGTTCTGATTGATGAAGATTTGCCCTGTAGGGTGCTAGCTGCAGAGCCTCAGAAATAAGAAACCAAATTCCAAATCCAAAGAGACACTGGCTTTTTTCAGAGCACAGCAGACTCCTCTTGCTCTGTGGGCAGGGGCCTGATACAGTCCATCTGCCAGCTGCGAGGAGTGCGTATGCGTTTGAGATTGTTCCTGATTGTATTTGCTTTGTCCTTGTTCTGCACCACCCATTTGGTCTTCAGCGATACAAAAAGACCTACCTCAGCATGACCTGCAGCCTACCATGCCCTGACATCCTATGAACCCACCCACCTGACATTCTGGGGGTTGATTAATAAAATGTTCATTGAACTTGCTCGTGATAGGCCCCCATTTCCCCCCCAGTAACTGTTGAGCTCCAATGCAGGCTGTTTTATGCTACTCAATTGTCCACGTCCACTTGGCCTCATTGGATCTTTAGAAGTTATCCAGGAGTTGGTATGAACCTGTGCCAGATGGTCCACAATCATGGCTTGCCACACTTTGGCCTACAGGCTGATTGTCTTCTGTTCTTCCCACTTCGGTGCTTGAAAGTTCGTCCATAGAAAGGCAGCTTTCCATCAACAGCCTAAGGGTATCAGTAAACCAAGCAAAGGTTATCAGTCTAAGGCTATCAGTAAACAAAGCTGTGGTTTGTAACTATTAAGAAAGACTCTCAGCCAGGCCCTGTGGTTGATGCCTCTAATTCCAGCACTTTGGGAGGCCAAGGTGGGCAGATGGCTTGAGCCCAGAAGTTCAGGACCAGCCTGGGTAACATGGTAAGACCCCATCTCTATAAAACAAACAAAAATTTGCTGACGTGGTGGCATATGCCTGTGGTCCCAGCTACTTAGGAGGCTGAGGTGGGAGGATCGCTTAAGCCCTGGAGGTCTGGGCTGCAGTGAGCCATGACTGTCCCACTGCACTCCAGCCTGGAAGACAGAGTGAGGCCCTGTCCTCCTTCTCAAAAAAAGAAAGAATCTCAGAAGTATAGCCCATTGATCCACAATGAAGACCATCCATTTGGAGTTCATTAGAGGACACTGCAGCATCATCTCTGAGCTCTGCTGGGCCTTATTCAAGAACCCAGTTCTCTCCACCTACACCTCCCATTTGGCATGTTTCTGACTTCCTGGCAGCTCCTTCTTATGTTAAAGTTGCTCTGAAATACCCAAGATATGATTGTAAACTGTGAGGAGAGTAATAAAATGTCTATCATTAGTTAGTGAGAGCTCAGATGAAGCTTAGTAATAATTGTAACAATGATAATGAATGATAATATTGAAGGCTTACTCTGTGCCAGGTGCTATTGTATTTCATACACATTAACTCACAAAATTCTCACAACTACATCTATCGCTATTCTAACTTTACAAATTATAAAATTGAAGTATAGAGAGTTTAAGAAACTGGCTGAAAGTAACACAGCCAGGAAGTACCAAAGGTAGAATTTAAGCCCAAACCAGCTGGCTCCTGTGTCTTTAGATCTAAGCCCTTTACTGTTTCCAGATTTAATGCAAATTGTGAATATCAGTTTCTGGGAGACACTGGGTTCAAAGCCAGTGCTACATTGCCCAGTGTCAGGCTGAGAAGTCACAGCTGATGCCCCAAGTTTCACAGGATCCTGTGGTTTGGCTCCCACAGTGCAGTTCCTGTCATGGCCTTTTTGGAATACTATAGAGCAGCTTCTCAGTTTCCCACGTGATCAGTCAATCTTTCTAACCTGGAGGGCTGAACCCAAAACAATTCACTATCATGGGATACATACAACTTTGCCAAAATCTTAATGGTCTTACCAAGTGATGGACTTATTGCATGGATTTGGGTAGAATCGGGGCTGAAAACTTATTATTAGTATTTTTTTAGATAGAGTCTCACTGTGTCGCCCAGGCTGGAGTACAGTGGCTTAATCTCAGCTCACTGCAGCCTCCGCCTCCCGGGTTCAAGTGATTCTCCTGTCTCAGCCTCCTGAGTAGCTGGGACTACAGATGTGCACCACCACACCCAGCTAATTTTTGTATTTTTAGTACAGATGGAATTTCACCATGTTGGCCAGGCTAGTCTTGAACTCCTGACCTCAGGTAATCCACCCATCTCAGCCTCTCACAGGGCTAGGATTATAGGCATGAGCCACCGCATCCGGCTCTAATAACTTCTTGATTGTATGTCCCTTCTATGCTAGTGCTGGGCTGACATCCATTAGGCACAGACATCTGGGGCCTGTGATTCTTCAGGACCTAAAAAAAGTTTTAATTTTGTCTAAAATCAGAATAAAAAAATGGATATAATAATAATGAACCCAGCATGGATTATATGAATATTTGTCTTTATACCAACCTAGGAAATACCATTTTTAACACAGCTTATGGAGGAAGGCACGTACAAAGGCAGAAGGGTTGAGGGTCCGCAAAATCACCATGCTGCCCTGCCTGGTGTATGTTAATTATTTTTGCTGAATAACAAGTTTCCCTAAAATTTTGCAGCTTTACACAAGAGATAATTATTATTTCATGCTGTTTCTGAGAGTCAGGAATCTGGGAGTGGCTTAGCTCAATTGTTCAGGCTCAGGTTTGTCCTAAGGTGAGGTTGCTGTCACCTGAAGGCTCTGCTCCAGGAAGATCTGCTTCTCAGCTCACTTGTATGGCTGTGGGCCTCAATTTCCCCCTGGCTGTTGGCCAAATACTTCAATTCCTCACCACTGAGCCTCCTCACAAGCTGTCTGGTATGTTCACAAGGTGGCAGCTGCCTTCCCCCAAAGTGAGTGAGCAGAGAGAGAGACAGAGACAGAGATGGGAAAGGGAGAGGACACACGACTGTGACAGAAGCCAAAGTTTGTGCGTTTATTGTTGTTGTTATTGCTTTTGCTTAATACAACAAAGCTTATTTCTCACATCTGCCACATGTCTGCCATGGGTTGCCAGTGAGGTTCTGCTTATCACAGTTGCCCAGAGACCCAAGCTGATGTAGTTCCATCTTGACATACACTTCTAGAAATGCAGAGCCCCGGAGAAGATGTTGAACCACATGCTGGCTTTTAAAACATTATTATTTTCTATGATTGAAGTAATTATAGTCTCACAGAAAGTTTCAAAAATAGTATTGAATTTGTAATGTTCCACTTAGAGAGCAAGTAGTTCTTCCAAATAGAAAAGTGACTTCAAGACCCTGACCTCTGAACTGTTTTAAAACTCAGTTAGCTTCACTGAACCATATAGTTCCAAGGATTCCATGCTTTTTTTTTTTTTTTTTTTTAAGATGGAATCTAGCTCTGTTGCCCATGCTGGAGTGCAGTGGCCCTATCCTGGCTCACTGCAACCTCCACCTCTAAAGTTCAAGCGATTCTCCTGCCTCAGCCTCCTGAGTAGCTAGGATTACAAGAGCCTACCACCATGTCCAGCTAATTTTTGTACTTTTAGTAGAAATGGGGTTTCACCAAGATGGCCAAGCTGGTCTTGAACTCTTGACCTCAGGTGATCTGCCCACCTCAGACCGACAAAGTGCTGGGATTACAGACATGAGCCACCACACCTGCTCGCTCTCTATCTCTCTTCTTTCTGAAGCTACAGGTTCAATATGAAAAGAACAGGAAGATTGTTTCATAAACATTAAAACAGAAATTCTTCTTAAAAGAAATAATGTAACATATCTGTAAATACACATGAAAAAGACCTGGGTAGACACATACCTTTGATTCAAGATCTCCTCTGGGTGTTTGTCAGAGGTAAAGATGAACTGTAATGTTGTCTTACACTCTGAGTAAGTTCATGCAAATGTCTTTGTGTGTTATATGTGTAACTAAATGTTTTAGGAAAAATATAGAGAAGTCACTACAACTTTTATTTTTTCATCCTAATCTAACTTCCTCTTTTTTTGATCAATCACGCAGGTAGAATCACAGCAATTAAAACATTTTTAGGTCCATTCTCACTCTGCATCGAAAACATCAGCAGTTCTCTAATTTCTGCCTGGGAGTCTCCACTCAGAAGTCTAATGGGGTCTTGAGGAGCCCTTAGTCTCTAGATCTTTTCTAATATCATGGCCCAGGTGTCAGATATTGGCATTCACTTGAGGTACCTGGTCCAAACTTTCAGTTTCCCCCTCACTTCAGGGATCCTTGGCTACTTGGCTGTGTGCTTCTGGAAAACCAGGGAACCACATCTGGGGTGACTGCCCCCAGCTCAGATCTCTTTAATTAGCCACTGGCAGGGCCAGCTGGAGTTAGGGGAAACTGAGTAAATTCCACTAACAATTCCTTCAGTGGTGCAGAGGCTAGCCTGTCTCTGCATAGGGGTCCTCAGTATTTTCTTCTTCAACTCCCAGAAGTTCCTTCCAAATACAACTGAGGTGGGGTAGAGGCTGGGGGTGAAGCCAACCCCAATGATGACACCAAATGCAACATTTAGTGACTAACGGGAAGACACACACACACACACACACACACACACACACACAGAGAGAGAGAGAGAGAGAGAGAGAGAGAGAGAGAGAGAGAGAGAGAGAGAGAGAGTGTTACCAATTTATGTTCCCAAGTCTTAAGTAGCCACACAGGATAAGGGCAGATACAGATAAGATAATCTTATTTTAGGGCAGTTTCCCTTAATCCTTGAAATCCTCTAAGGGGAATGTGAAGTAACCAGAGACATTGATGACGTCTGGGGGGAAGCCTGATTCTGTGCTTTACTGATGATCTTTTTACATCACTCCTGAGGAAGAACTTGCCTAAATACAGTGCTCCATGCTTCTATTTAAGGAAGTGTTTTAAGACCTTGGGCTTTCCCCAAGCTGAGCATCTGGAAGGCCTCTCTGTCACTGGAGGAAAACAGCAGTCAATTCTGGGGTGTTCTGAATCAGTATCCCTGCCTCCACCCTCCCTGGGCTCAGGAAGGTCCACAGCCTGCGCAGCATTTACTCATGCTTGTGTCCAGTGGTTCTTTATCTTTTCTCTCTTTTTGTCATCATCAGTCTTGTCAGAAATTTGGAGAAATCACATCTTTTCAAATAATTGGTTTGGTTTTTTATATTGCTTTTACTGCTTGCTTTATTTTGTTAGGTATTATTTTAATCCTTATCATGTCCTTGGAATTCATTCTGAAATGGGAGAGTTCCCTACCTCCCCCTTGCAGGACATGTGACTGGGTGTTATAACTCTCTGTGTGGCCACCACAAGGTCAAATGCCTTATGAGAGGAGGAGCACACAGATGGGCAGGTGCTGGAGCTGGCGTGAGCACGCTGGGCTCTGGCCCCATGGTAGCAGCTAGGGGTGGGTGTCTGCGACTCTTGAAGCCCAAGTGGGCACCTTACAGTGTGGCTCTTTTAGCTTTGCCGTCTGCAGATGGCTTAAGTGTAAAGCTGTTCAGTGCCCTCTTGGTATCCAGGTCCTTGCCCAGAGTCCAGGAAGAATCAGGTCACACATGGACTTGAAGAGTGAATGCAGGAGTTTTACTGAGTGTTGAATGTGGGATAGATGGAGAGCTAGAAGGGGGATGATCTTCCCCTGGAGTTTGGCTGTCCAGTGGCCAATCTCTTCTCCGATCGTCCCCACCCAAACTCCACTCGCTGTTCAGCATTCCTCTCTTCTGTCCTTCTCTGTTGTACTCTTCTGCTGTTTGTCTGCTCGTCTTCTCCTGGAGCCGGGGGTTTGAGGTTAATGTGGGTACAGGATAGGGGGTGTGGCAGGCCAAAAGGCAACAACATCTGGGGCTTGAAAACAGGACTGTCTGTTCCCATTTAGGGCCATGGGTTTCCAGAGTTGAAGGTGGGACTTTTGCTGGGAAACCACCCTCCTCTACCCAGTATTTCCCTGTCTCCTATCCCTATCAGTTCTATCCTTTTTTTTTAACCTTCAGGTGAATGATTAACTCATTTATTGTAAATATGTATTGTATCCTAATAGACGGATTTTAAATTTTTACATTTTCCACAAGTTTGTCTTTAGCTGCATCCCCCAAGTTGTGACTGGCAATACTTTGAATACTTTTTGGTGCTATTTCATATTTTAAATTTTATTTCCTTTGAAATTGCAAATTAGTCAGAAGTAAGTTTTTGATTTCTAAGAATCTGTTTTTGGTTTCTTTTTGTTGTTGATTTCTTTTTTTTTTTTTCATTGAGACTAGAGAACATGACAGTTGTGATTCTGAGTCTTTGCAAATAACTGATACTTCCTTATTGTCTATTCCTATTGAATTTTTAAATATGTTTTAGGATATGCATATCCAATATGTGCACATATGTGTATTTTAGATCCATCCTAATATTTTGTAAGCTTCATCGAAAACTTCCTAGAGTGAGATACATTTAAAATTTCTCACACTAGCTTTATGGATGTGTCATTTTCTGTATTAGGCTGTTCTTGCATTGCTACAAATACCTGAGACTGCATAATTTATTTTAAAAAGAGACTTAATTGGCTCTTGTTTCTATCAGTATCTCCCCAGCAGTGTTTCTTCACCCAGACAACGGCAGTTCCTTTCCATAGCAACAGCAGAACTCAGCTTGGGTTTTTGCGACCCTTATAGAACGAGCTATATGAAACTCACCTCAGACACATCAGCATCAGCTGAGCAGCATGGCCCTTCAGGGTGTGCGTGTTTCATTTCTGCAGGCCTTCTTCTTAGCACATATGGATCACGCTAACCTTTTCCCTTCCTTCTACCCCAGGCCTAGGGATGCTAGCTGCTTCCTGCAGTTGCCCTCCCTGTGATACCACAGTGTTCTCTTTTTATTCTTTGCTACCTTCTTGTATATCTATGCAGCTAACAGTTCTTCATAATCAATCCTCTTTCTTCAGATAACTGGCATGGTTCCTATCTCTTGCCTGGACTCTGATTGATACAGGTTTTGAAAATGTCAAGAAATGAAACTCTTGGATGTTGAAATTAATAAGAATGAGGATAAGAAAAAGAGTGAAGAGCAAGATAGTGCTTCAGAGGAGAAGGTCATCACAAATGTCAGGGACTGAGCACTACAAGAAGAGGGACATTACGTGCAAAAATATGGTAGATTTTGTACACTTAAATATTTGATTTGACATTTTCCTGTCTATGATTTATGCTCAAAGGTAACTATATTTAAAATCCATCAAGTTATTTTCATAGCTACACTTGAATAACACCTTTCCCTTCCACCTCGTAAGAGTTATAAGCTAACTTCAAGTCTCCAAGTCAGTCTTTCTGAAAGTGTAGTCTGAAGACCACTGACATCTGAATTTACTAGATCTGGGGTCCCCAACCCTGTACTGGTCCATAGCCTGTTAGGAACTGGCTGTACAGCAGGAGGTGAGCAAGCAAAGCTTGATTTGTAAATATTTACAGATGTAAACACAGGCTGTATTTATAGCTGCTCCCCATTGCTCACATTACCACCTAAGCTCCGCCTCCTCCTGTCAGATCAGCAGTGGCATTAGATTCTCATAGGAGTGGGAACCCTATTGTAAACTGCACATGTGAGTAATCTAAGTTGTGCATTCCTTATGAGAACCTAATGCTTGATGACCTGTCACTGTCTCCCATCTCCCCCACATGGGACCATCTCGTTGCAGGAAACCATGCTCAGGGCTCCCACTGACTCTACATTATGGTTAGTTGTATAATTATTTCATTACATATCACAATGTAATTACAATATAAATAAAGTGCACACTAAATGTGATGTGCTTGAATCATCCCAAAACTACCCTCAACCCATCTGTGGAAAAACTGTCTTCCATGAAACCAGTTCCTGGTGCCAAAATGGTTGGGGACTGCTGCACCAGAGTGCTTACTAAATGTGCAGAATCCTGGACTGCACGGCAGATAAGCAGATCCTAAACTAAGGAGTTTTGCAAATAGCCTGATATGGGTATGGTTAGTCACACTAATGCCAGACCTAATGAGTCTGAGTCTTAAAAGGTAGGGCAGATCCCTACATTTGAGCAAGTGCCTCGGGTGAATCTCAGGAATAGTAGTATCTGAGAACCAGTACTCTAGGTGTCCTGGATGATCTGTGTGGTCTTTTCTTCTGGGCTTCATGCTACCTTTAAATTGGGAGGTATTCCCTGCCCAGGGCAGAGCATCCCACTTGCTTGTCATGGGAACACTGTGGAAATCCTAGCAATCGCTTCTGCTGCTAGTTATGAGATCCTGAGGATAAAAAGTGAATGAATCACACTTTTTTATGGTCTCTTCCCTTGGTTCCTAGAAGGAGGTATACCACTAATGCTGTTTCATGGTAGTAAGGGAAGCAGACTCCACCTCCATCTTCTCAGGGTCCCAACTGGGCCTGAGAATTAAACTGATATAAGATAGATTAATAGGAGAAAAACACACAAATTTATTTAACTTAAGTGTTATGTGGCAGGGGAGTCCTCATAAGGAAATGAAGACCTGAAGTTACAGTCGATCACTTACATGATGAGTTGGACAAAGAACAGTGAGCTGTGCAGTAGGATAAAGCAAAGAGACTTGGGCTATAGCAGCTAATTGGGTGGAGAAGTGACTAGGAAGATAAGAGTTGGTTTAAAAAGGTTTGTGGCTGGGCTCATGCCTGTAATCCTAGCACTTTGGGAGGCCGAGGAGGGTGGATCATCTGAGCTCAGGAGTTCAAGACCAGCCTGGCCAACATGGTGAAACCCCATCTCTATGAATAATACAAAACAAACATTAGCCAGTCATGGTGGCTCATGCCTGTAATCCCAGCTACTCAGGGGGCTGAGGTAGGAGAATTGCTTGAACCCAGAAAGCCAGAGGTTGCAGTGAGCTGAGATCACACCATTGCACTCCAGCCTGAGTGACAAGAGTAAAATCCCATCTCAAAAAGTAATAATAATAAACATAAACAAGCCAAAAAATAAAAAAATAAAAATAAACAAGCCTTCAATTTTCCTTGGCTTCAATTTCCTGTCTTTGATAAAAAGGCTGCGTTCTTTCCAGGGTACAGAGGGCATCTTCCACATGGGAGTTTCATACCTGGCCTTTAAGAAACAGCATGAAAGTCAGAATGATATTCATGTACCTGCTATTAAGTGCCTTGAACTCCTGATCTCAGGTGATCTGCCTGCCTCGGCCTCCCAAAGTGCTAGGATTACAGGCATGAGCCACCGGAATCAAATTTTAACAGGAGGTTTCAAGAGGTCATATATCCAAACCATAGCAGAAGACATAAATAAGTTTACATGCATACCTTGTTTATAAATTAAAAGAATCAACATAATAAAAATATACTCTGCTAATTGACATAATACAATTACTATCAACATTCCAGTAAAGTTTTACATAGACATAAGCGAACTTATTCTAAAATTTACAAGGAAAGGCAGAGGCCTTAGAATAACTAAAACAATCTTTTTTTTTTTTATTGCATTTTAGGTTTTGGGGTACATGTGCAGAACATGCAAGACAGTTGCATAGGTACACACATGGCAGTGTGTTTTGCTTCCTTTCTCCCCTTCACCCACATTTGGCATTTCTCCCCAGGCTATCCCTCCCCACCTCCCCCTCCCACTGGCCCTTCCCTTTTCCCCCCAATAGACCCCAGTGTTTAGTACTCCCCTCTCTGTGTCCATGTGTTCTCATTTTTCATCACCCACCTATGAGTGAGAATATGCGGTGTTTCATTTTCTCTTCTTGTGTCAGTTTGCTGAGAATGATGTTCTCCAGATTCATCCATGTTCCTACAAATGACACAAACTCATCATTTCTGATTGCTGCATAATATTCCATGGTGTATATGTGCCACATTTTCCCAATCCAGTCTATCATCAATGGGCTTTTGGGTTGATTCGATGTCTTTGCTATTGTAAACAGTGCTGCAATGAACATTCGTGTGCATGTGTCCTTATAGTAGAATGATTTATAATCCTTTGGATATATACCCAGTAATGGGATTGCTAGGTCAAATGGAATTTCTATTTCTAAGGCCTTGAGGAATCGCCACACTGTCTTCCACAATGGTTGAACTAATTTACACTCCCACCAACAGTGTAAAAGTGTTCCTTTTTCTCCACATCCTCTCCAGCATCTGTTGTCTCCAGATTTTTTAATGATCCCCATTCTAACTGGCGTGAGATGGTATCTCAATGTGGTTTTGATTTGCATCTCTCTGATGACCAGTGACGATGAGCATTTTTTCATATGATTGTTGGCCTCATATATGTCTTCTTTCGTAAAGTGTCTGTTCATATCCTTTGCCCAATTTTGAATGGGCTTGTTTGTTTTTTTCCTGTAAATCTGTTTGAGTTCTTTGTAAATTCTGGATATCAGCCCTTTGTCAGATGGGTAAACTACAAAAAATTTTTCCCATTCTGTTGGTTGCCGATTCACTCTAGCGACTGTTTCTTTTGCCGTGCAGAAGCTGTGGAGTTTGATTAGGTCCCATTTGTCTATTTTGGCTTTTGTTGCCAATGCTTTTGGTGTTTTGGTCATGAAGTCCTTGCCTACTCCTATGTCCTAGATGGTTTTGCCTAGATTTTCTTCTAGGGTTTTTATGGTGCCAGGTCTTATGTTTAAGTCTTTAATCCATCTGGAGTTAATTTTAGTGTAAGGTGTCAGGAAGGGGTCCAGTTTCTGCTTTCTGCACATGGCTAGCCAGTTTTCCCAACACCATTTGTTAAACAGGGAATCCTTTCCCCATTGCTTGTTTTTGTCAGGTTTATCAAAGATTGTATGGTTGTAGATATGTTGTGTTGCCTCCAATGCCTCTGTTTTGTTCCATTGGTCTATATCTCTGTTTTGGTACCAGTACCATGCTGTTTTGATTACTGTAGCCTTGTAGTATAGTTTGAAATCCGGTAGTGTGATGCCCCCCGCTGTGTTCTTTTTGCTTAGAATTGACTTGGCTATGCGGGCTCTCTTTTGGTTCCATATGAAGTTCATGGTGGTTTTTTCCAGTTCTGTGAAGAAAGTCAATGTTGGCTTGACGGGGATAGCGTTGATTCTGTAAATTACTTTGGGCAGCATAGCCATTTTCACGATTAATTCTTCCTAACCATGAACGTGGAATGTTTCTCCATCTGTTTGTGTCCTCTCTGATTTCATTGAGCAGTGGTTTGTAGTTTTCCTTGAAGAGGTCCCTTATGTTCCTTGTGAGTTGTATTCCAAGGTATTTTATTAAAAATATGGAATGCTTCACTAATTTGCGTGTCATCCTTGCACAGGGGCCATGCTAATCTTCTCTGTATTGTTCCAATTTTAGTATATGTGCTGCCGAAGCGAGCACTAAAACAATCTTGACAAAGGTGAACTGAGTGGGAGGGCTCTATCTGATGTTAAGGCCTATGCAACATAGCTGTAGTAATGAGATAGTGTGATATTGGTGGACACATAGACACATAAATCAATGTGCCAGAACAGAGAACCCAGAAGTAGACCCACATAAATATGCTCAACTAATTTTTGACAAAGATGCTGACATGGTTTGGATTTATGTTCCCACGCAAATCTCGTGTCAAATTGTAATACCCAATGTTGGAGGTGGGGCCTGATGGAAGGTGATTGGGCCATGGGGGTGGACTTCCCCCTTTGGTGCATAGAGTTCTCATGAGATCTGGTTGTTTAAAAGTGTATAGCACCTCCCCCCTCTTCCTTCTGTTCTGGCCACATAAAATGTGCCTGCTTCCCTTTCTGCCATGATTGTAAATTTTCTGAGCCTTCCCAGCCATGTTTCCTGTGCAGCCTGTGGAACTGTGAGCCAGTTAAACCTCTTTTCTTTAAAAATTACCCAGTCTCAGGCATTTTTATAGCAGTGCAAGAATAGACTAATAGAGGTACAATACTAATTCTACAGAAGAGAGAGTTTGCCTTTTCAACTAATGATGTTTACACATTATTGGCTTATTTCAATATAAGCCAAAAAAAAAAGTCTCAACCTAAAACTCATAAAAAATTAACACAAAATGGATCATGGACTTAAACATAAAATGTAAACTAATAAAACTTAAAAAAAAAAGAGAGAAAATCTGCAGTATCTAGGTCTAGGCAAAGAGTTCGCAGACTTGACACCAAAAGTAGGATACTTAAAAGGGAAATTGGCTGAGCATGGTGGCTCATGCCTGTAATCCCAGTACTTTGGGAGGCCAAAGTGGGTGGATCACCTGAGGTTAGAAGCTCGACACCAGCCTGGCCAACATGGCGAAACCCCATCTCTACTAAAAATACAAAAATTAGCTGGGTGTGATGACGGGTGCCTGTGATCCCAGCTACTAGGAAGGCTGAGGCAGGAGAATCTCTTGAACCTGGGAGGCAGAGCTTGCAGTGAGCTGACATAGCACCACTGCACTCAAGCCTGGGCAAAAGAGCAAAACTCCATCTCAAAAAATAAATAAAAATAAATTAAAAAAAGAGAAATTGATTAATTGAAGGTTGTGAAAATTTAAAACTTTCGTTCTGTGAAATCATCTGACGAACACGAAAAGACAAACTAAAAATTGGCAGAAAATACTTGCAAACCATGTATCTGACAAAGGACTAGTATCTAGAACATATGAAGAACTCTCAAAGCTCAACAGTAGAAAGAAAATCCAATTAGAAAATGGGAGGATAACCCAAGATGATGTACAGATGGCTAATAACAAATATTATTCAGTATTTGTAAAGATCTTCAGTATCATTAGCCATCAGGGAAATGCAAGTTAAAACCATAGTAAGTTGTCACTACACATTTATCAGAATGGTTAAAATGACAAATAGTGATAACACTAAATACAGGAGAGGATGCATTTGGAGAAGGATATTGGGATCCTGGGGACTGGACCAGCCACGTATGTTAGTTGGAACGTAAAATGGTATTGCCACTCTGGAAAACAGTCAGCAGTTTCATGGGAAACTAAATTTGCAACTTCCATAGGAACCAGTAACTGGACTTTTGGGTATTTACCCCGGATAAATGAAAATTACATTCACACAGCTATTCATACAAGCCTTATCTGCTATACCCCAAAACCAGAATCAGCCAGATGCTCATCCACAGGTAAATGGTTAAAAACTGTAGCACATGCATACCATGGAATACTACACAACAATCAAAAGGAACCAACTGATTAATACACATGGCTACTTTAATGAATCTCCAGAGAATTGTACTGAATTTTTTAAAAGCCAATTCCAAAATGCTATGTAGTATGTGATTCCATGCATGTAACATTTTTTAAATGACAAAGTTTCTGAAATGGAGACTAAATGAATGGTTACCAGGGGTTAAGGAAGGAGGAAGGCAGGTGGGAGGAAGGTGGATGTGGCTATAGAGGGCAACAGGGGGAACCTTGTATTCTCTTTGTGGTGGTGCATGGTACAGACAAGTAAAACTGGAGACATCTGAGTAAGTTTGGTGGATTGTATCAATGTCAGTATCCTAGGTGGGACAGTGACTATAGTTTCCCAGAATGTTACCAGTGGGGGAAACTGGGCAAAGTGTACACACAGTCTCTCTGTATTGTTTCTTACAACTGTCAGTTAATCAGCAATTATCTTAATAAGTATTGTAATTAAAAATGACACTTTCAGAGATCTATTTCAAGCTTGATATTTGTCCCCAAAGAGGATGAAATAAAAAACAGCTGACTTACAGCCTTTGCCACAGGAGCACATGCTCTGTCATTTATATGTAGCTGAAACTTGTGGATTTCTAAAGTTTAGAGATCTACAGTGACTACCAAATGGTTAGTAAAAATCTGAAACAAGATTGCACGCCAGCCACGGTGCTGAAAGGAATCGGGATGGAGATACTGAAGCAGAAGCTGTTAACACAACAGTTTTTGCTTGCCACTGGGTTTCAGTCAAAAGATTTCATGAGGATGAAAAAAATCTGAACAGTTTCAAGCAATTACACTTTTGTCCAGAGTTAATTAATTTCAGAAACTGCTGATTTTAGCCTATGCCTTCTGCCTAACATATTTTGATACTTAGTTTGCTTTTTTTTTAAGGGAAAGGAGTGGAAAGCCAAAGATAAATTTATGATGCCAAGTAAAGGGCATGATTACATTGCTGCCTCTTTCAGTTGTTCAGCCTTGTAGCTCAGTTCCTTTCTGTTTCTAACATAGCCACTGCTTTCCCTTGTCTTCTCTTGGAACATGGTGTATAAATATCCCAGGCACTAGTAGGTCAGAGAACACAGGCAGTTTATGAAATACCACAAAGTCTGCTAGTCTGAAAGCATGTTAAATAAGGCTTGTTACAGAATGTTCAGGAAAAAAAAATAGGACTCCATCTATTATTATCACTTTGACTTTCTGTTTGATTGTTTTGCTATTCTTACTACTTTGGGGAAGCTTGTTTCAAGTTTTAAGCATGGTAGATTTCTGTCTGGGCCCTCACATGCCCCAGCGTTCCTAAGAAATTGCAAAACCTATGCTTCCTTCCAGAAAAACTTGTCTATGCCTCTCCTAATCCCTATGGAGAACCGCAAGTTTTCTTATAGAAAATGCTTGAGAGTTTCAGAGTGTTGTGAAAGGAAATGAAAGGGAGAGATGGAGTGGGAGCAACTGCAGGAAAGAAGCAGTTGCTTTTCTTAAAAACCAAAAAGACTCAGATTGTAACATCATTGCATTTAAGTTTACTTGGTCAGAGTCTGATGGAAACTCCTGTTTATAAGAGCAGTGTGGAAAGGCTGTGCTTGCAAAAGGAACATTCTGTAACAAGCCTTATTGAACATGCTTTCAGACTAGCAGACTTTGTGGTATTTCATATACAGATATGATTTGCTTTGGAAGTAATGGTCAGAAATGCCATGTCCTGTTGTACTGAGCCCATCTTGGAATTTATGGTTATCAATTTCATTACATAGTCTTAAGATTAGGTCTTGAGTTTTATACTGTCAGAAATCTCCTGGTGCTGGGCTACAGTTAGAAAGGGCAGGAGCTTGTTTGGACTCAAAAGCTATAAAAGAATCCAGACATGACTTGTAGGTCAGAGCTGAAAGCTGTTAAAGACATGATAATCAGATTGTCAGATTTGAATAGCCAGCTGGGGCAAATTTTACAGCGTTCAAGTCTAGACTATGTGTAGATGGCAGAAAACAGAGCCAGAGGTGTGTGTATGATGAAGGGGGGAAGTTTTTTGAAAAGAATTCAGGAATAACTGTTAAACATGGCATATAAACAAATAAATAATCATTTTCAGAAAGAAATAGGGGGAAGGTATCAGAATCCTAAGCACAGTAAATAAACAGGTTGGGATGGTAGTATATAAAGAATCTAGTTCCTCGGTTTTATTCTTTCGTTTATTAACTTGATCTTTTAATTTAACACTTTTTGATGTTTATTCTTATTGATTGATAAATATAGATCCATTTTTTCATTTGAACTGATATACAGTATTCTAGTGTATGAATTAAACATTTTACATCTACATGCCCATCCTGAAAGACAAATTAGGTTCTCATGAGCCTTTTAAACATTTTTAGTTGACATGTAATAATTGTACCGATTTACGGGCTACAAAGGGACATTTGGATACATTTTATACAAGATGTAATGCTCGAATCAGGGTATTTAGCATAGCCATCACCTCAAGGATTTATTATTCGTGTTGGAGACTTTCAAAATCTTCTCTTCAGCTTTTTAAACAGACCATAAATTATTGTTGACTGTATTCACCCTACAGTGCTACAGAACACTTAGAACTTACTCTTGCTCTCTAGCTATAATCTCGTATCCATTTCCAGTCCTGTTTTAATTAATTATATGTTTAATTAAATATATTTATAATTAAATATTTATGAAATATATATATATATATTTGTTGTTGTTGTTTTTGAGATGGAGTTTCACTCTTTTGCCCAGGCTGGAGTGCATTGGAGTGATCTCAGCTCACTGCAACCTCCACCTCCTGGCTTCAAGCAATTCTCCTGCTTCAGCCTCCCGAGTAGCTGCGATTACAAGCTTGCACCACCACATCTGGTGAATTTTGTATTTTTAGTAGAGACAGGGTTTCTCCATGTTGGCCAGGCTGGTCTCAAACTCCTGATCTCAGGTGATCCACCTGCCTCAGCCTCCCAAAGTGTTGGGATTATAGGTGTGAGCCACTGCACCTGGCCAATTAATTATATATGTATTTTGAGACAGGGTCTTGCTCTGTCCCCCAGGCTGGCATGAAGTGGTGCCATCATAGCTCACTGCAGCCTCAATCTACAGGGCTCTAGAATCCACTTACCTCAGTCTCTCAAGCAGCTGGGACCACAAGGGCATGTTACCACACCTGGCTGATTTTTTAAAAATTTTTTGTAGAAATGAGGTCTCACTATGTTGCCCAGGCTCCATTTTTAAAATCAAAGTTTGAATTTCTTCTCCCTCTCTCTCAGGCTATCTGAATAAAGGCAAAAATGTGAAAGGGTATAGCTTGACAGTAGCACACATCTGACTTCTAACTTGGCTGGGTCACCCTGAGCAAGTATCTTAAACCCTCAAAGCCTCTGTTTTCTCATCTGAAACAAAAAGGATGGTATTCTGTACAACACATGTTTGTGGTAATGACTGAGTGGTATAATATGCCAACAGGTTCTGGCACGTGGTTAGTGATCAATAAATGGAAAGATTACAACTATTAATACTATTTCACAAGTGTAAAGCACTTAGCCTTCTCAAATACCGTCACATTTAATGCTACATGTTCATCTTTGTAAGAATACTGTTGGAAGGGGTGGGAGAACTGGGGGAGGGTTGGTCAAAGAATGCAAAGTTTCAATCTGACAGGAACAATAAGTTCAAGAGAGCTCTTGCATATCATGGTGACTGTAGTTAATTACAAAATATTGTGTATTGGAAAATGCTACAAGGGCCAACTTTAAGGTTCACCAAAAGTGTCAACTATGTGAAGTAAGGCATATGTTAAATAGCTTGATTTAGCCATGCTACAATGCATACATATATAAAAAAAATCTCGTGTTGTACACCATAAACATATATCATTTTTACTTGTCAAATGAATAAGAACCTTTACATACATACAAAAAGAAGAATACTTTTGAGGGACTAGGCAGGTATATAGTGTCCCCATTTTACAGATGAGAAAAATGAAGCTGAATGATTAGTCTGCCTAGTTGGAGAGCAGTACACTTTAGATTAGAATACAGAGGTTTGTAAATTTCAGTAAGGATCAGAATCACCAGAATGGTGACTAAAATTCAGATTGCTGGGCTCTACCTCCAAAGTTGCTGATTAAGTAGGTTCAGAAGGGAGCCCAAGAACATGAATTTCTTAACAGAGCTCAAGTGACGTTGATGCCATTGATCTTGCCACATGTTGCAAGCCACTGAACTATGCTAGACCAATGGTTTTCAAATATGCCTGCTCTTTAGAATCAGCTGGAAGCTTAAAGGAAGAATAAACCTATAACTGCATCACTTCCGTAGGTGTTCTGCTATCACAAATATGATCCAGCCTTATCACTGGCATACAAATACTTGATTATTCCAAGTAAAGAAGGGTAAGTCTGTAACAACTTTGGAAATTTTGCAAAGCCTGGAAGGTTTTTTTTTTCTCTCAAGAATATAGTATTACTATATTTCTTGGTCAAGTGTGGTGACTCACGCCTGTAATTTCAGCACTTTGGGAGGCCGAGGCTGGTGGATTACTTGAGGGCAAGAGTTCAAGACCAGCCTGGCCAAAATGGCAAAACCCCATCTCTACTACAAACACAAAAATTAGTCGGACGTCATGTCACACGTCTAATCCCAGTGACTTGGAAGGCTGAAGCAGGATAATCACTTGAACCTGGGAGGCAGAGGTTGTAGTGAGCTGAGATTGCACCATTGCATTCTAGCCTGGGTGACAGAACAAGATTCTGCCTTAAAAAAAAAAAAAGAATATAGTATTACTGTATTTCTGATCCCAAATTTTCCATTTTACAACCTAAGATTTTCTATTATTGCCTGTCAAATACTGAATCAGGGCTAGCAAATAATTGAGATTAATTACCATACCTGAAGCAATGAGGTTTTTTTGGGGGGGTGTGGGGAAATGAACCCCGGTCTCCTGCATGACTAGTTTTTTTTAATATTATAACAAATACTGATACTTTGACGTTCATTTCTGAAATACTATATGGTTGGTTATTTTAGCCTTGACAAAATAGAAATTTAAAAACTCTGCTTTAAAAAATATCCTGAATTGCCAGATGCAGTGGCTCACGTCTGTAATCCCAACACTTTGGGAGGCCAAGGCAGGCGGATCACGAGGTCAAGATATCAAGACCATCCTGGCCAACATAGTGAAACCTTGTCTCTACTAAAATACAAAAATTAGCTGGGCGTGGTGGTGTGCACCTGTAGTCCCAGCTACCCAGGAGGCTGAGGCAGGAGAATTGCTTGAACTTGGGAGGCAGAGGTTGCAGTGAGCCAAGATGGCGCCACTGTACTCCAGCCTGGTGCCTGGCGACAGAGCGAGACTCTGTCTCTAAATAAATAAAAAATATCCTGAATTTATTGAAAGAATGAAATGTTTTATGACTTTTTGCTAATTAAGAAGTAATTTAAAAGTTATTTTTATAGATACATTTATTCTGAACTCTGTATATTGACCTTTTATAGATTTTTAAGTATGCTGCCTAAATAATTATGAAGAAAAACGTAGTTCTTTAAAAACTATGTATCAGAGTACTTTCATTGATACCAATAATTGGAAATAAAACATTTTCTTTTATAAGACCTAAATTCATAGAAAGGTAAGAATTATTTAATAACATGTTTTCATTTTCATTCATTTATTGTCAGTGCCTAGTCAAAATCATATTTTATGTTCACATACTAAATGATAAATAATGTACTATCTGTTGCAAAAACCTATGTAATAAGGGTTGTATGATTACATATTTGGAGTTTACATAGCATCTCTAAGAAATCCCAAATGCTTTGAAAATATTGTTTCACTTACTTTTTTTTTTTTTTTTTGAGACAGAGTCTCACTGTGTCTGTTACAGAACTGTTTTGAGGGGATGTGGTGGAACTCTCAGTTGAAGGATTCCAGAAGGGAATGTATTCAAAGGTTAATTCAGCACAGGGCTTAGAGCATGGTGAGTACTCTTTAAATTAGCTGCTATTCCTGTTATCACTATTACTGTTTACTTTTTGATAGACCACAGGCTTTAAAGTTTCATCATGATGTGTATTTTTCTGCATGTGATGTATGGACAGATCTGATTATTGATTGTCCAGATTATTTTCTCATCAGCCATTAGGATGATTTTTATCAGAGTATTCTTATATTGTGAGGTCGTGACAATATCATCTTGACATGCCAAGTCAGGAAGATGAAATACCAGGTTGTACTAATAATTTTTTAAAAACTTTCCAGAAGGACACCCAGTCTGTGTTAGATGATGATTTTACAAGAGACTCGATTCTAGATCTTTTATTCTGTAGCCACTTGGAAATTTTATATCTGAATGTTTCAAATTTAGGGATGTCTTCCCCTTCTAGGATAGGTGTTATCTAATCATAATGAGATGAAAGGTTTAAGAGACCAAGAGCTAGAGAACAACCAGTTATGTTTTCTTGTTTAACGGTTACTTTATTTTTTCACGACCACATACAATGCTAAGTGGTGCTCAGATACTGTTACCAACTAGGTACTGGTCTATTCTGCCCTGAGCAGTAAATCAATTACTGTGACATAGGTTTTGCAAAAGAAAAAAAATTATTCACAAGGGCATAGAGTGAGGAGGTGGGAGAATAGCTCTGAAAGACAATAGGGATATTTATGGGTTAGGGAAATGGGACAGTCTGAGGTGTGGGGAAATGTAATTGGCAGTGGGGAAAAAATGAACAGGCTCATTCGGCATAAATGTAGCCAGAGTTCATGGCATTATATAGGACATATGTACAGAAAAATGACAGTGTTAGCATGATCTGAGGGTGGAGTTTTTGACCCTCTGACATCAAAAGGCCACACCTCTCAGGCACTTGAAGAGTCAGTGGTCTCAACCAGTTTGAACTGGACAAAAGCTGGCCTAAGTTTCTGAAAACAACACAAGGGACAGTTACCATGGTGACCTATGAATATTATCTATAATATAGCCAGTGAAGGTTAAGTTTCAGTGTTCAGAGTCCCAGTGCTCAGCTACTGCAGCCTTCAACTTCATGGAAAAAGGAAACAACAACAAGAAGAGGCAAATGACCAAAAGCAAGCAGCGGAGACTGACCTAATGAAATTAACCTCTCAGTTTCAGTACACTCATGCTGCTTCCAGCTATCTGCAAAAGGTAGATTCTCTGCATGATTTTCCATTATATGGGGAGGACTAGGGAGTCTGCACAGAACTAAGCTCTGTGGGGAATGTGGGGAAGGCGGAGATACTACTTCAGATAAAGGAGAGATGTCTGGGCTCCTTTTACAAAGCAAAAATGGACAAGCGTTGACATCCAATCACAACTCTCGCACATCATTTAAAGAGGTTCAATAATGGCTTTGCAGAAGAGTAAAATTTCATCTCCATCATTTGGGGTCCTGGCTGGGCCCGAGGATTAAACCAACATAAAAAAGCTTAACAAAAGCATATAGATTCGTTTAATTGAATTTTTATGTGGCATGGGAGCCTTCTTAAGGAAATGAAGACCCCAGGATGAAGTTTGAGTTGGCCATTTATATAGTGAATTGCACAGAGTGATAAAACTGAAAATGCAATAAAGCAAAAGGGCATGAGTTAGGGTAGTTAATAGAGTGGAGAAGTGACTAAGAAGATAATAGAGTGGAGAAGTGACTAAGAAGATAAGGGTTAGTTTAACAAGGTTTGTTTGTACAGATTTTCCTTAGCTTCAATTTCCTGTCTTTGATAAGAATGTGGCTTTCCTTCTTGTGTAGGGAGGACATTGTTGACATGGGAATTTTGTCTCCTGCTTTTGAGAAACAGCATGAAGTTCAGAGTGATCTTCTGGTACCTGCTTTTTTTTCCCCCCAAGTGCTTGACGTGGGGAAAAAGTCAAGCTTAAAATTTTAGCTTTTAACTATTTAACTTAAAATAGTGAATATGCCACAGCAGCATATTTTAGTGAGGCATATTAACTCTTTTGGCTTCTAATCATAAATTTCTTACCTTGTAAGGTACTAGGGACCAAGTTTTCACTCTCTTATAGAAACATTTAAAAAGCAATCAAGCATAGATTTCTAGACATAGACTTCTTAAAGGAAGTTGCCAACATTATGTCTTCTTTCTCTCTGTTGCAATGTGTATACTGTTGCATCTGGGAAGGGACACTCATTTTTGCAGTTCCATAATGAACTCCAGTGCTCACACCCTGGGAACCCTATCAATAATAATTGTTAGAAAATATTACTGCAGATGATGTCAAATCCTCTGGTTCCTTAGGGTGTTACCCAAAGCCTTACCAAAACAAAACAAATTACACCACTATATAATCAATTACTAAATACCTTCAAGTGTGCATAGGCTTTGCTAAGCACAGGAAGAAAATTTCCAGGTTGTCATCTGAAGACTTAGGGCTGGTTATGGCAAATTTCTAAACAGAAAGGCTCAACAGCTTACAGGTTTCCAGATACAGAAGTAGCTAGGCTAGGCTGCTTCAAGTGCTTTGCAAAATCGGACCCACTTCAAATTTATGCTCCCTTTTCCAAAATTGATTTGATTTAACCTACAATGAAAAGAAGTAAATGCAATCAAGATCAGCAGTTCATGAGGAAGCAATTATCTTAAAAAAAGAGGGAGAGAAAGAGAAAGAAGAGCTCTGATCAAATCAATTTTCACTCTAAGCTTCCTAGCAGCGAAGGGAAAAAAATAAAGAAAAATGGAAAGAGTGTTGGATCTGGTGGCATAAGGAATGGGTTTCAGTTTGGCAGTCTGCTGCTGTCACTTAGTGGCAGGGTCAGGATCTCTTAATGTATCTTCTTAGATTCTGTTTATTTTTAAAATGTGGAGATTAAGAATCTGGAAGGATATTGAGAGGATTCAAGGAGATACTGAATGTAAAGGAAAACTCTAAAGCATAATAAAAATGAAGTGGCTATAATGAGTAATTAACATCCAATAAAAATATAACCTTTTAAGTCAGACAATGTTACATTTGTCTTCCACCCGAGAAGAACACAGAGGGCTGGAACATGAGAACTCATAAACATGTTGTTTACTGAACTAATGAAAGAAGGAAGGAAATCTTTCCCAAGTTTTCTCTTCAAGCTTGAGTAAATGTCTGGCAAATTTCATTCACTCCTTCAATATAGAAAAGATGAACATCAGATCCCAAGCAGCTGAGGGGGGCTGCAGAAGGTCCTATGCATACAGGAGGCTCTACTGTAAACCCATGACCACAGTTCTAAATAGGTGTTTAACACTGTCCAGCAAACTGTGATTTCAGCACCACTTCATTGACCATTCTCCCCACTCTCTACTTCAAGTCTCCTACAATCTCTACCCACTTAATTCCTCACTCTTCATACCTGAGCTCTAAGAACTATTCCCTGACCTCTGCCAGATTGTCTCCATGGAACAGTCGCCTTCTTCTCATAGCATCATCACTCCAAAGTTACATTTCTTTGCATCACGATTACATTATGGTATCAAATTAATTATACATCTAATTTATAAAATGTACATCATCATTATTACTATACTTATTTGCATCATTATTTTATTTATTTAGAATAATGCAATTAGGTTGGTAACGGGCTCTCAGGCTGTAAACTCCAACAGAGCAGGGGCCTGTTTTTGTTCTCCCTTGTGTTCCTTGTCCTAACCCAGTGTCTGATGCTCAGTAGGTGCCCGGGTCAATTTTGCTTAAGTAGTCAGGATTCCTGACCTCTACAAACTCTCTGCCTAGTAGGGGTGGAGGCCTACTGTGTGTAATGGCCATCTAAAGTTTCAGGAGAGTTTGCAGCTCTCCACCTGGGCTTTGGTAAAGAAACCTGGGTTGCTTGTTTTGCAAAAGGAACCCTGTAGTAAATGTTTTAGGAGACAGAATCCTCCCAAAGAGAACCCTGCCCCTTTACAACAACAAAACAAAATAAGCCCCAAAGCCGCCACAAAATATTTTCCTGGATCAGAGACAGGTGTTGCTCAGAATCCTGCGCCCCAGGGCAGGACCTGGAATAAACCCTTCCAAGTATCGAGCGCGCGTGCCAGCTGGAGGCTGCGCCGGGACAGCCCCCTCTCATTTCTCCCGCGCGAAACACCGCCGGACGGCTCCACTCCCTCCCTCCGCTGCAGGGGGGAGCCCGGCGCCCTAACACTGGCAACTGGTCTTGCCGCTCACAACTGCAGCCCCTCTCGTGCCGCCTGCGAAAAGAAGTTCAGTGGCTGCGAAGTTGAAACAGTGATAAGAGCCACGAGGCTCAGCGACGCGGCGCCGAGCGGGCAGCGCGACGCGCTCCCCCTGTCCCAGGCGCGGAGTGCGCCCCTCCCGGGTCCCGCCCGAGCTCCGGGCGGAGCGTGCTGGCTGCTCGGCCCCGGGGAGTTCTCGGTGCGTCTGGCCCGTGGCGAGGCCCGGCTCCCGTGGCCGAGTGCTTGGAGGAGACTGGAGCCTCTTTAGGAAGAATGGAGTTGGCTACTCGCTACCAGGTGAGGGTTCGGCGCCCGCAGTTATGTGGACGCACCCACAGCTTGACTTTCCTTTGCGACCGGGTCTTACTGGCTTTGGACTGGAAACGTGGCCCTTGGCTGCGGCGCTGACGATTCCGCGCGCCCAGCCGTGTGAGTGCCGGAGTGGGCGCGCCCTGCAGGTGTGCGCGGTGGGTCACGTTTGTGCCACGCGGACCAGAGAGGCCGGGTGCCCCCGCACACAGCCGCGCTCAGCGTAGCGCTATGTTCCGTATCGGGTGGCTGCCGGGGGTGCAGGCGGGGAGTTAGCGGGGCGCAGCGCCTGCGTTTGCAGCCCTCGTGTGACGGGGGAGGGGATTTTTTGTCCGCTCCCCACACTTTCTCGTGGAATTGGCAAAGATATCAGGAAGCTTAAGAAAGTTGTATTTTTTTTTTTCTGATAGTCTATCGCCAGACCAGTCCAACTTGGATAATGGAGTTTAAAAAGAATAACTTTAGTGTTCTAGAACGTCTCTAGACGTTTTTAAGGAATCGTGTGGGGGAAATAGCAACATTGTTCAAGTCAGACAAGCTGCAAGATCCCAAATCTTAGGCACAGCAGGATCCCAATTACGCGTTAAGGGCCTAACTAGCCTTTAAAACTCATTAGCAAACACTTGAGTAAGTTCTCCCAAAGGTTTCACTGAGTGGTGGGAATGTGAACGTGACTTCAGCTTTCTCTTTTTACTTCTTCAAAGCGCTTTTCTCTACCTTATCGTAATGGAGATATATTTTTTCCTTAGAGGTAAGCAATAAAAACATTTTTCAAAATAACTAAAAGTAAAATCTTTAAAAAGAGAAGCAGCCACGCCTCTGCTTGTGGGGGCGCAGAGATGCTTTGTGCGAGAATAGTTTTATTTTTTTCTTTTTCCACTTGTTTTTGTGAGAGCCGCGAGATTCACTACTTTCACCTTGCCGTCTACTCGTGTTTACTTTCCTCCACCTGCGTGCCTAGCCGGGGAGAAGAGGAGGCGGGGCCCCTAGCGTTGGAAGGCGCAGAGTGCCAGGTGTCCGACGCTGTCACCTGCCCGAGTCTGGCGGCAAAGACCGAGGCCCTAATGGTAGTTTTGGCCTTTAAGTAATTTCTGAAGCCGTCTTGAAATGGTTGTTTGAGAAAAATCTTGTTGATGCTTCTGAGAAAGAGTATTTGTAAAGTGCTTCCTGTGAGAGAAACTGTTAAAAGCAAGGGAAACAAACAGTAAAACCTAGGGAATGAGACGGGGTTCGATTTTTTTTTATTTTTTGCCACTGGCTTTTATTGTGTATTGGCATCCTAATCTTTTGTTTGTTTGTTTTTTGTTTTTTTGAGATGGAATTTCCCTCTTGTTTCCCAGGCTGGAGTGGGAGTGCAGTGGTGTGATCTCGGCTCACTGCAACCTTTGCCTCCCTGGTTCAAGCGATTCTCCTGCCTCAGCCTCCTGAGCAACTGGAATTATAGGCGCCCACACCGTGCCCGGCTAATTTTGCTTTTTTTTCCTTTTTTTAGTAGACACGGGTTTCACCATATTGGCCAGGCTGGTCTTGAACTCATAACCTCAGGTGATCCACTTGCCTTGGCTTCTCAAAGTGCTGGGATTACAGGCCTGAGCCACTGCACCCAGCGGCATCCTAATCTTCTAGGAGTTTCTGCTGCTGCAGGACAGAAAACAACAACAACAAGACCCTCCAGATGGAGATTTGTGCTCCCTGTGAATTTCATCACAAAACGTATCTGGAATGTGTCACTCCTGAAACCTGTTGTTAGGCTGGAGAGTTCTTTTCACTTCTACCACTGATATTCATAATTCATGCTTAGGAAACTCAGAAGTCCCAGAATGTTACATAATGAGGCTAATTTTTGGTAGTTGTAAAATGTTAAACTATTTTTCATGTGGGGATTACCCACAAATTATATCCGATCCATTTATGCACCAATTAAGGCAAATTACTATATGTAAGATGATGAGGGTTTTTTTTTTTCCTTTTCTAAAGACCTAATTGGCAGCTGAAATCAAGATGTGTGATGATTTTTTCCAGTGGAAATGTTCCTGTTCATCGTAATTTAAATGTGAACAGATTATACTCTCTAAATTAGTGGAGAGTGGTTCTATGGGGTGAGCAGGTGACTGCAGATAAGAGTACTTAATGAATGTTTCAGGCACAGCAAGATGTTAAATTCATGTGGTTCCACCCTGTCCTCCAGCCTTATGAATAAAGCAGTGTGATGAACTGCCTGAAGTGGCATTACTGCACGCTGAATGTTCAGCTCAGTGTGCAGTGGGTTTTAATCTCACACATTGGAGTAAGTATAATTTTTATCCCTTGGAAAGCACAAAGCTAGACGGTGTTTCAGCAAAGCAGCTTGGGCCTAATGTTATGAGTAATAAGCAAACAAGGAGACACGCATTTACTCTGAACTACCTTTGAGTCTACTTTTCTGCCGTTCCACCTGTGTGTTGGTTTTGATGTTCTGTGACAGTGATTACGCTTCCCACAGTCTGGAGTCTTGTCTAACTGACCACTGTGTCTTTGTGCTTTTATATAGGATGACAGAAATACCTCGTAAAGACAAGGGTGTGATCCCTTACTAAGAGCTGTCAACAGTGCAGCTTGCTGGAGCCCCAGCTTGCTGCAGCTCCCTCGGAGAGAAACTGGTAGGCACTGAATGTCAGTGTTCTCCTGGTACTGTCTTCTAGCTCCAGGGTGCAGAATAGCCCATTTAAGAAGGAAATGATGCTAAATGTTCTTGTAAATAGGCAGGAGGAGCATGCTTTTAAAGGGGTAAGGGGTAAAGGGGAATTTTTCTGGTATTGATTTGTTAGCTGCAAAGGGCTCCCATCTGATCCTGTTGCTTACCATGTAATGCCAGAGCCCCAGAAGCTAGTCACAGAAAGGGCAGTGATTTGCCAATTTAATAGTTTTGTATTTAAAAGGCTCCTCGGTTCTGTGTTCTGCTGGCTACCCCATCCATAGCAGAGCAGGATTCTCAATAATCAGGAGAAAAACCTCAGACCATAGCGATTCTGATCAGGTACACAGGCCAGGAAACAATGAGATAAGTGTGGCCTAAAATGATTATGAACATTAGTGTAAATTAATGAAAAAGATCAGAACGCCATTGAATAGAATAGAATAAGCCAGGCATACTACATTTAAACTGCTCTTGAGAGTTTTCCTTTACTCAAAGTTATGGTTTACAATTTTTACCTCCAAGATAATTTTGTTTTAGGAGAGACTCGGATTTATTCGCCAATGTAGAATTGATGCAGGCTACTTGAGGTAGATAGGGATAGACATAAAGTATTTAGTGGGGCCACTTTATTTTCTTTTTGCTTAGGAAAAGCAGTGGTTTCTGGAGAGTTTTTGAAATAGGACCATTTAGAGGCATATTTGGTAAATGTCACTGAACACTCAGAAAAATGTATCTTCCATAATAGTAAATGCTAGCACCTCGTATGCAGCACAGAAATAAATCGTTGTGTCTCACAATGCAAGGGGCCTGAGCTTTGGTTCAAATAAATAGTTGGTGCTTCTTGCCGGTTTTCCCTTGTGATCATGAGCTGAGGACAGAGGGTTTGCTGGGTGGGTTAGTCCACTGATCAGATATTCAACAGAGCACCTACTCTGTGCTAGACATTGGTAGGGTGATAGAACAAAGACACAGAAAACATTATTCTTTCCCCATACTCTCTACCAGAAAGCCACTCTTGAACTCCCTTCCTCTTCTGCTTTTGCCACAGTTTAGCTGCCTCCTGCTCTGTGCTGTGGGGACTTGTGGGGACTTTGGGTTTGGAGGGAAGAGGGAGACCTTAAGAACCACCCTTTTTTGCCCCTAAGGAATGGAAACTATCACTTCCTTTTGAAAGTCATGCTGTGCTAGGTACTTAAAAGTTATCAAAGTTAATCCCCACTGTTGTTCTGTGAAGTAGGTTGTGTTACCTACATTTTACAATTAAAGCTAAATTGACTAATTTGCTGAGGGCAATTTACAAGGAAGGTTATTTAGCCAGGATTCTGTCCCCAGAGCCTCTGCCTGGCCCTTGGCTGCTGGAATCCTGGGGCCTTGGTGAGTCAGGAAACTTGCCCTCTTTCCTCCTCCCTTTAACTTGAAGGGCAGGAGTGGTAACAGCAGCTAGTCTGGTTCTTTTTCTTAGGAACTCACCAGATTATGCTTTACACTGCCTGTAAAAGCTAGTTTGGGAATGTGAATCAGATCCACCAGGCTTTTACATAGGAATGACTTTTATGTGAAATTTGCATTGTGCAGACAATAACATGTTACTGTAAGCTGGGTTGAAGCACTTCTCTGCTTCTCCTACTCTCTGTGCCCCATTTCCTGGACACTTTCCATGTAGTGTTTGCCTAATCTTTTCAGTATGATTGCTGTTGGAATCTGCTTTCCTTAGCACTGTCAGTATTATGTTTCCTAGTAGCTTAGAGGTCTTCACAGTTTTCATTTTTAGAGACTGTGTAGTGTTTCTAGATGTGCATTTTATGTATTTTCTGTTGAAAACTTTTTTTCTTTATTAGAGGAACTTTGTAGTAAATATCTCAGGATAGTATCCTGTGTATCTTACAGCTTGTGTTAGAGTCTTCACTATATATGTGTGTGTATATACCTATATATACATATATGTACTATATGTACATACACACACACACATTTTTTTTGAGATGGAGTCTTGCTCTGTTGCCCAGGCTGGACTGCAGTGCCAAAATCTCAGCTACTATTACACTCTTTTAATTAACGTTTATATAGCATCTTCTACTTGACAGAACACTTAGGGGCATAGTTTGGGAGTCATAAGGGCTTCCAGGTAAGTGGTAGGTTTGCACTTTCCTGGCCCTGAAGCAGGCAAGGCTATTTGACTTGCTTTGGCCAATGAAATATGAGAATACTGTCTGTCACTTCTAGGTGACAGAATGCTATTCGCCAGCATTCTGCAGGGTGATAGCTCTATCAGGCAGGCTCTGGTGTGAAGACAGTGTGGAATAGAACCTTGGGCTGTCCAGTGATGAACATGTAATGCGAACAAGACGGAAGCCTTTTTTGTTTGTTTTAAGGCATTGATTGAGATTTAGGGTTGTTTGCTACTGCTTTATAGCTTTTCATATTCTAACAGGGCTCTCATATTTCAGTTTTGGATTCATTCACTCTGTGGTTGTTATCTAAGTGAACTGGGATCATGGGAGTCGTGGTAACAAACGTGGATGTGTTTCTTTTTAATTGTTAAAGTGCTAAGAGTAAGGGGAATGCCACTGGTAAATGGTTTGGAGTTCAGGGATGTTAAATACCATATGGCAGGCAGGAGAGCCCCACGGGATGAAGTGATTGTTCTGTCCAAAATATCAGTAGAACCATGTTGGAGAACACTGAGAACAGACTTGTTCAGTTTGATAATCTTTTTTTTTTTTTGAGACAGAGTCTCGCTCTGTCGCCAGGTGCCAGGTTGGAGTGCAGTGGCGCGATCTTGGCTCACTGCAACCTCTGCCTCCCAGATTCAAGCAATTCTCTTGCCTCAGCCTCCCAGCTAGCTAGGACTACAGGCGCACACCACCATGCCCAGCTAATTTTTTGTATTTTTAGTAGAGATGGGGTTTCACCATGTTGGCCGGGATGGTCTCGATCTCTTGACCTCGTGATCCACCCACCTCGGCCTCCCAAAGTGCTGGGATTACAGGCTTGAGCCACTGTGCCCGGCCTCAATTTGATAATCTTTTACTTAGACTCCAGAGAAATCTTAACATTGGCTTCACATTTCCTATCTGCTGACCTCCCTGGAGGAAGATACTACTTCACACTTCCCAAGCGGTTTGCTTCACTTCACTCCTAGGATCTCTGCCAACATTCCGGTTCATTGGGTGCTCATCTGCGGGATAGCTCTTCTAAGCCCCCTATAAATTCATGTCTGAAATGTCTCCCCATTTATATCTTCTCTTTTAAACATAACATTGACTCTCTTGTGGGGCTTTTTATTGTGGTAAGTATACATAATAAAATGGACTATTTTAACCTTTCAGTGTTATTAAATACAGTCACATGGTTGTGCCGCCATCACTGATCTCTCATGAGCTTTTTCATCGTTCTAAACTGAAACTCTCGACCCACTCAAGTTATTTCCCCTGACCTCTTCCCCCAACCCCTGGTTACTTCTATTTTAGTTTCTACCTCTGAGAATATGACTCTCCTAGGTATCTCATGTAAGTGGAATCATATGGCATTTATCCTTTTCTGACTGGCTCATTTCACTTAACATATGGTTTTTAAGGTTTATCCATTTTGTTGTATGTATCAGAAGTTTTTAAATACTTTATTTGTTTTTGAGACAGGGTCTCTGTTGCCCAGGCTGGAGTACAGTGTTGCTGTCATGGCTCACTGCAGCCTCCACTGTGGGAGGATCCTGGGCTCAAGTGATCCTCCCCCAGCAACCTCTCGAGTAGCTTGAACTACAGGCGTGTACCACCCCGCTTGGCTAATTTTTCTTTTTAAAATTTCTTGTAGAGATGGAGTCTCTCTGTGTTGCCCAGGTTGATCTTGAACTCCTGAGCTCAAGCAATCCTCCCGCCTTGGCTTTCCAAAGTGCTGGGATTAGAGGCGTAAGCCACTGTGTCTGACCTCATTTCATTGAAAGTCTGAATAATACTCCATTATATGTACATACCACTTTTTTTCCATCTATTTATTTTGTCAGTTTCACCTTTTCGCTATTGTGAATAATGAATTGGCACACAATGAATAAACATTGGTATACAAATACCTGCTTGAGTCCCTGCTTTCAATTGTTCTGGACGTGTGTACCTAAAAGTAGAATTGCTGGGTTAAATATATGGTAATACTAAATTCAGTTGTTTCAGAAACCACTATACTGTTTGGAACAGCGGCTGTGTCATTTTATGTCATCACCGGCAGTGCATGAGGGTTCCAGTTTCTTCACATCCTTGCCAGCACTAGTTGTTTTCTGGTTTTTTTCATAATGGGCATTCTAATGTGCATAAAGTGGTATCTCATTCTGGTCTTGTTTTGCATTTCCCCAATGATTAGTGATATTAAGGATTTTTTTTCTTGTGCTCATTGGTCACCTATATATCTTCCTTTAAGAAACATTAATTCAAGTCCTTTGCCCATTTCTTAAGTGAGTTTTTGTAGTTGTTAAGTGAGTTATTTGTATGTCCTGGATATTAATCCCTTATTAAATATTATGATTTGCAAATATTTTCTCCTGTTCTATAAGTTGCCTTTTCACTGACTTGATAGTGCCCTTTGCACAAAAGTTTTTAATTTTGATGGTCTATTTTATTTACTTTTCTTTTGTTGCCATATCCAAGAAATTATTGCCAAATCCAGTATCATGAAGCTTTTCTACTATATTTTCTTCTAAGAGTTTTATAGTTTTAGCTCTTACATTTAGAGTTTTCATCCATCTAAATGGATGGATAAAAACTAGAGATAGTTTTTATACATGGCTTAAAGTGAAGGTCCAACTTAATTTTGTACGTAGATATATCCAGTTTTCCCAGCACTGTTTGTTGAAAATACTGTTCTTTGCCATTAGTCTTGGCATCCTTGTTAAAACTCAGTTAACTATATATGCAAGGGTTTGTATCTGGGCTCTTTATTTACTTCCATTGATACATATGTTTGCCTTTATGGCAAGACCACACCGTTTTGATTACCATAGCTTTTTGGTAAGTATTGAAGTCAGGAAATGTGAGTCCTCTAACACTGTTTTTTTTTTTTTTTTTTTTGGTTTGGTTTTGGAGTTGGAGTCTCGCTCTGTTCCCCAGGCTGGAGTGCAGTGGCACGATCTCGGCTCACTGCATTCTCCACCTCCCGGGTTCAAGCAATTCTCCTGCCTCAGCCTCCCGACTAGCTGGGACTACAGGCACATGCCACCATGCTAGGCTAATTTTTTGTATTTTAGTAGAGATGGGGTTTCACTATGTTGCCCAGACTAGTCTCAAACTCCTGAGCTCAGGCAGTCTGACTTTCTTACCTCCCAAAGTGCTGAGCCACTTTGAGATTAGAGGAGTGAGCCACTGCGCCCATCCACTGTTCTTCTTTTTTAAGGTTGTTTGGGCTCTTTACGGTCCTTTGAGATTCCACATTAATTTTAGGATGGACTTTCTTGTTTTTACAAAAGAAGTCACTGCAATTTTGAGAAGGAATGCATTGAGTCTATAGATAGCTTCAGTTAGTATTGTCATCTTTTATTAAGCCTTCCAATCCATGAACATGGTATGGTTTTCCATTTCTCTGTCTTCCTTAATTTTTTCAGGGATGTAGTTTTCAGTGTACAAGGCCTTCACCTTGTTGGTTAAGCTCATTTCTAAATACTTGATTATTTTGATGCCATTGCAAATAGATTGTTTTCTTAATTTTCTTTTTATAATTGTTTGTTGTTAGTGTGTAGAAACATAGCTGATTTTGGTGTTGATTTTGTGTCGTCCTGCAATGTTGAATTGTTAGCTCTAACTACTTTTTGTGTAATCTCTAGTGTTCTTTACATATACACTCGTGTTTCTTTAAGCAGAGACAAATTTTGTTTCTTCCTTTCCAATTTGGATGCCTTATTTATTTTTCTTGCCTGATAGTCTGGCTAGAGCTCCCAGTACTGTGTTGAATAGAAGTGTTTAAAAACAGGCATATTTGTCTTTTGCTGATCTTAGGGGAGAAGCTTTCAATCATTCATTCATCATTGAATATCATATTATGGGTTTTTCATAAATGGCCTTATGTTGGTGAGTTTAAGATTCCTTCTGTTTTTTTTTTTTTTCTGATGGTGAAAGGGTGTTGAATTTTGTCAGATATTTTTCTGCATCAATTGAGATGATCTTTGCTTTTCCCCTTTATTCTGTTCATATGGTGTACTACATTAATTGATTTTTTTATGTTTGAACCATTTTGCATGCCTAGAATGAATGCCACTTGGTGATCTTTTATAATCCTTTTGCTGCAGTACCAAATGTTTTACCTGCATTTTGTTGAGGATTCTTTTATCAGTATTCATAATGGATATTGCTGTATAAGTTTTCTAGTATCTTTCTCTGGCTTTGGTATCATGATAATGCTGGTTACATAAAATGAGTTTCAAGTGTTCCTCCTCCATCAGTTTTTTGCAAGAGTTTAAGAAAGATTGGTGTTCATTCTTTAAATGTCTGGTAGAATTTACTCGTGAATCCCTCTTGTCCTAGGCTTTACTTTGTTGGGAGGTTTTTGATTACTAGTTCAAATATGTTCGAATCTTCTATTTCTTCATAAATTAGCTAGGTCATTTCTAGGAATTTATACATTATATCTAGATAATCCAATTTGTTGTCATATGGTTGTTTAGAGTACTCTTAAAATCCTTGTTATTTATGTAAAATTAGTAGTAATGTCCAGTTTCACTACTAACTTTAGTAATTTGAGTTTACTTTGTATATTAGTCATGTAGCTTAAGATTTGGCAATTTGTTGATTTTTTTTTTTTTTTTTCAAAGAATAAACTTGGTTTCATTGATTTTTTTTTTTTTTTTTTCTCTATTTTCACTCTATTATCTATTTTAATCTTTGTTTCCTTCCTCTTGCTAACTTTGGGTTTGGTTTGCTATACATTTTCTATTCCCCAGGGTGTGACGTTTGCTTGTTGGTTGGAGAGCTTCATTTTTGTTGTGCTTACAGCTATAAATTTACCTCTTAGCAGTGCCTTTTGCTGCATCCCATAAATTTTGTTTTCATTTACATTTGTTTCAAGGTATTTTGTAATTTCCCTTGTGATGTCTTCTTTGACCCATTGGTTGTATAGGAATATGTTATTTAATTTCCATGTATTTGTGAATTTTCCATTTTTCCTTCTGTTATAGATTTCTCATTTGGCTCTGTTCTAACAAGAAAGGATAGTATGCTTGCAGTCATTTTAAAATTTAGACACACTTATTTTGTGGCCTAACACACAGTGTGGCCTGGAAAATTTTCTACATGTACTTGAGAAAAAGTGTGTATTCTCTTGTTGCGTAGAGTGCTCTTTATTAGTTTTAGTTGCTTTATAGTGCTCCTCAAGTCTTTCTATTTGCTTATTGCTCTGTCTTATTCTGTTCATTATTGGAAATGGGGTGTTGAAAGTTTCCATCTGTTGATGCAGAACAGTTGATTTCTTCATTCAGTTCCTTCAGTGTTTGCTTCATAGGTTGGGAGCTTTGATGTTTGGTGTGTGTATATATTTATAATTGTTCTATCTTCTAGTGAATTAACTTTCTTATCAATCTATAATGTCTTTGACTTTTAAAACAGTTTTCGACTATTTTGTCTCATATTACTATAGCCACTCCATCTCTCTTTTGGTTACTATTTTTGCATTATCTTTTTCTGACCTTTTACTTTTAACCTATTGGTGTCTTTAGATCTAAAGTGCATCTGTTGTAGGTAGTGTATAGTTGTATCCTATTTTTTTTTTTTTTTTTTTTGGGGACGGATTTTCGCTCTTTTCACCCAGGCTGGAGTGCAATGGCGCAATCTCGGCTCACTGCAACTTCTGCCTCCTGGGTTCAGGCAATTCTCCTGCCTCAGCCTCCTGAGTAGCTGGGATTACAGGCACGCACCACTGTGCCCAGCTAATTTTTTGTATTTTTAGTAGAGATGGGATTTCACCATGTTGACCAGAACGGTCTCGATCTCTTGACCTCGTGATCCACCCGCCTCGGCCTCCCAAAGTGCTGGGATTACAGGCTTGAGCCACCGCGCCTGGCCTTTATCCTATTTTTAAAAAGACCCTTCCTGCCAATCAGTTTCTTTTGGAGTTTAAAACATTTAAATTTAAAGTAATTTCTGGTAAGGAATTATTTAATCTTGCGATTTAAAAAATAGGTTTTCTGTATACCTTACGGCATTTTTGTCCCTCATTTCCTCTGTTACTGCCTTCCTTTGAGTTTGGTTGATTTCTTGGTAGAGACATTTTGACTCTGATTTCCTTTTCTGTGTTTTCTTAGATACTTTCTGTGTTACCATAGAGATTACATATAACAGTCTAAAGTTATAACAGTGTAGTTTGAATGATACCAATTTCACTTCAGCAACATACGAAAATTCTACTCGTATATAGCTCTGTCTTTTTCCAACATTTTATGTAATTGAGATCAGGAGCTACATCTTTATGTGTGTATCCACTAACAGATTTGTAAGTATTTTTAATCCTTTAGAAAATAACAAGTACAATTATAAGCCAAATTTATAATAATACTGTAGTCTTTTTATTTGTCCGGGTATTTACCTTGACCTAAGAACTTTACATTTTTGTATGGCTTTGGCAAAGTTATAGTGTAGCGACTTTCATGTCAACGTAAAGGACCCCTTTCAGCTTTTTCTCTTGCAAATGCCAGTAGTAATGAATTCCCTTGGCTTTTGTTTATTTGGGAATGTCTTAATTTCTATCTCATTTTTTAGGGCACTTTTTTTTTTTTAAACCAGATACAGAATTCTTGCTTGATAGTTTTTTTTTCTTTTCAGCATTTAAAATGTATTATAAATGTAACATCCTACTGCTTTGTGGCCTTTAAGGTTTCTGTGATAAAACAGCTGATACTTATTGAGTGTCACTTAGATGTGACAAGTAGCTTTTTTCTTACTGCTTTCAAGATTCTTTGTCTTTGGGCTTTTAACATTTGATTGTATGGTGTCTTCGTAAGGATCTCTTCCAACTTACCCTACTTGGAATTCATTGAGGTTCTTGGATGTATATATTCATGGCTTTCGGCCAGTTTGGGAAATTTTCAAGCCACTGTCTTATGAAATAATCTTTGTCTCTTTTTCTCTCTGTTTGTCTTCTGAATCTCCCATCATTCCTATATTGGTCTGCCTAAATAAGTATTTTAGGCTCTTTTCACTCTTCTGTATTCTCTTTAGTTTTTTCTCCTCTTTAATTTTTTTCTCTTTCAACTCAATGTTTTCAAATCTTATCTTCAAATTTGCTGATTCGCCTACTCAAATCTGTTTTTAAACCAGTCTAGTAAAGTTTTCAACTTGGTCATTCTATTTTTTTCAGCTCCATAATGCTGTTGGGTTCCTTCTTCTCTTCTCTTTGTTTATAGACTCAGTTTGCTCATTTTCTTGATGGATGTTAGTTCTTTGTGCCTTTTGTTCTTTCAGCATGTCTAGGATAGTTGTCTTTTCTAGTAAGTCCATTGTCTTCCTCTAGGAAAGTTTCTGCTAATATAATTTGTTTCTTTGAATAGGCCAGGTTTTTCTTCTTCTTTTTTTAACTTTGCTCTTTTGTTGAAAATTGGGTATTTGAGAAAGTGGCCACCTCTTCCAGTCTTTACAGAATGACTACTCTGTGCTGTGGAAATCTTTAAAAGATTGGCTGAGCATGTTCTGAGCCTGAAAACTTAAGGTCATCATAGATCTTTTCTGAACATACTGTCTTACCTTTACCCGTGTGCGGCTTTTTTCAATTCCCCCATGGGCTCTTATCCAATGTCTTTGTTGTTATTGTTAGTTGTGAGCCAGGGTCTTGTGCTGTCACTCAGGATAGAGTGCAGTGCCTTGATCGCAGCTCACTGTAGCCTCGAACACCTAGGCTCAAGAGATTCTTTTGCCTCAGCTGCTCAAGTAGCAGGGACTACAGGCATATGCCATCACGCCCAGCTAATTTTTGAATTTTTTTTTGTTTTAGAGATGGGGTTTTGCTACCATTGCCGAGGCTGGTCTAGAAGTGAGCTTAAGTCATCCTCCTGCTCAGCCTCCCAAAATGCTTGGATTACGGGCCTGAGCCACTGTATCTGGCCAGTATTGCCTATTTTTGATTTTCATTTCCTTAATGACCACTGATGTATGCATTTTTATGTACTTGTCATTTGTATGTCTTCCTTGGAGAAAGGACTATTCAAGTTCTTCACCTAATTTTTGATTGGTTGTTTGCCTTTTTCTTGAGTTGTAAGAAATCTTTATATATTCTAGATTGTAGATCCTTATCAGATACATGATTTGCAGATGTTTCTCCCATTCTGTAGATTTTCTTTTCACTTTCGTGATGTCCTTATACACAATAGTTTTTAATTTAGATGAATTGCAATGTATTATATTCCTCTTGTTGCTTGTACTCTTGGTGTTAACTTGAGTTTGTATTTTTTTATTAAATGCTGAATACTAATTAATATGTAGTTATATTAATTAGTATTCATATAACAATAGAAAAACAGATTGTTTTCCTATTTAGATGCTTGGAAATTTTTTTTTTGTAAGGACATTAACAAGCTACATGCCTTTGAGTAAGTCTAAGTGTGGTTGCCCTAATTTTATTTTATTTTTATTTTTTTATAGAGATAGGGTCTTGCTTTGTTATGCAGACTGAACTTGAACTCCTGGGCTCAAGCTATCTTGCCTAGGCCATCTAAGTAACTGGGACTACAGGTGTGCACCTCTGTGCCTGGCTATCACTCCATTATATGAAGAGAGATGCACGAACTGATAGATGAGATCCCGTCACAATCTGACAGTCTTTTTTTTTTAATTGTTTGAGATAGGGTCTTCCTCTGTTACAGTGGTAGGATCGTAACTCACTGCAGCCTTGAACTCCTGGGCTCAATTAATCCTCCCTCCTCAGCCTCCCAAGTAGCTGGGACTACAGGCACATGCCACTATGCCTGGCTAACTTTTTATGTTTTGTAGCGATGGAATCTTGCTGTGTTGCCCAGGCTAGTCTTGAACTCCTGGGCTCAAGTAATCATCCTGCCTTGGTCTCCCACAGCACTGGGATTATTGGCATGAGCTACCATAGTTGGCCTGATAATCCTTGATTTTATGATTCTCTTAACTGCTAATGGTAATTCACATACTCCTTCACCCTGAGTTTAACCACATTTTCCTAGCAGTCTTGAAATTGCACTGTATATAGTTTTTTAAAAATTTACTGCCCTATTTTCGATGTATATGATGATGATGATTTTCTGAAACTGTGTCCAGTGTCCTCAAACCAGTTCTATAGGGGAGTGTTTGTCTCCTCACACCTTCCACATCATTTAGCATGCCCTTAAAAACAGAAGCAAAATGTTGCTAAATTGCTAGATGAAAAGCATACTTTTTTACTTTCCATTCTTTTCATTACTAGGTAGGCTGAGGACTTTTAAAGTGTTTTTAGCCTCTTGTTTTCTCTATTTAATGAGTTTTCTTTTTATTTTTGCCATTTTGTCTGTATGACCTTAGTATATATTTCATTTTTTATGAGGTTTTCAGCAATTTTAATAATTTATCATCTTCTTATCATATCCTTTGCCCTACCTTTGTTGTTTTTGTTTCTATGTTTTCTTCTTTTAAGTAAGAAGCTTTAAATTATTATATGGTCAGCAGTACACTTTTCTATTTCGGTCTCCTTTACATGGATGGTGAAAGTCCTCCCCATTCAGAGGTCAGATGCATGTGTGTGTTAATTAAATTCTCCTTTGCGCTTGTTTACCATTTAATTCTTTGATCATCTGATTGGTTTGTTTTCTTTTTTTTTTGTTTGTTTTTTGAGACAGAGTGTAGCTCTGTTGCGCAGGGTAAAGTGTGGTGGTGTGATCTCGGTCCACTACAACCTCTGCCTCCCGAGTTCAAGCGAGTCTCCTGCCTCAGCCTCACGAGTAGTTGAAATTACAGGCACGCACCACTATGCCTGGCTAATTTTTGTATTTTTACTAGAGACAGGGTTTCACTGTGTTGGCCAGCCTGGTCTTGAACTCCTGACCTTGTGATCTGCCCTCCTTGGCCTCTCAAAGTGTTGGGAATAAAAGTATGTTAAGCCACCCTGCCCGGCAGATTTGTTTCCCTTTTATTGAGTTTTGAGAGTTCTTTATATTTTCTCGGTGCAAATCAGAGATTCCATTTGCCAATACTTTCTCCCAGTCTGTGGCTTTTCTTTTCATTCTCTTAACAGTGTTTTCTGGAGAGCAGAAGTTCATAATTTTGACTCTCTGCATTTTAAAGATCTGTATTGCGCTTCTGGTGTTGTGTCTAAGAATTCTTTGCCTAACTTAAAGTCCCAAATATTTTCTCTTCTAAAAGTTTTATAGTTTTTTATTCAAGTTTGTGATCCATTTTGAGTTCGTGTAATTGCTTCATGGTATGTACTTTTCTTATGGGCCAACCAATTTAATTGTGAAAGATTTAAAGAAATGATTTTGCAAAAGAAAGTAACACAGAACTCTCACCCTTCGTGGTGTGGTAAAGAGGAAGGAATGCGTTCCTTTGTAGATCTCATTTCACAGATGCAAGATAGTATACCTTGCACATTTTGCTGTCATCGCTATCAAAATCACTTTCAAAATACTTAAGGAAAATGCAGTAGTGTGCATCAATATCTTTTGTCTGCTTTTTAAATCTTAAAATGGAGATTGTTTCTAGTGAAATACACACTGAATATTCTTGGAGTATATCAAAATCAGCCCTTGTATCAATTGGCCTTAAAAGTGAATCTTACTTTCATTTTCTTCCAAAGCTAATACTGATAAATGTGTTCCTTCTGGTTTGGAGGTCGTATTTTTTTTTAATCCAGGAAGGATGAATTTAGATATCATTGAGATATGGAAAAGCTTTAAAAAAATTATAATTTCACAATATAAAGTTTTAAATTAACAATACTTCGCATTAAACTATTTTCAAAGGTAAATACTTGCCTGAAAGCCAGCTGACAGTTTGACGATCTTTTTAAAGCTTATTAGTTTTTTAAGGTGAATTTTAATGGAGACTCAGGCTGACAAAGTTCAAAATGATATGGAGACCTCCAAAGCACTGCTTTTGTATGCCTGAAAGGCACCTACTCAACGGGAAGCCAGCAGCAACTCAGCAGGGTTTAGTTTTATTAAGATAGCTTAGCTGGGATAGAGCAAAGCTGGATTTCAGCCAAACGTGGTTCGACAAACAGTTGTGTCCTCCAGACTTCTGGGCTTACAGATACCTGGTTTGTCAGACACTAAAGCTGAAGCCTTGGCACCCGCATAATATATGTGAACCTTCCTTAGGTGTGAGAGTGTTGGGTTCTCAAGCCACATACTCCTAAGGTGATGGTAACATTAAAACTAGGCTAAGGCCTGGACTTATTCTGTCATTTTGGAAGATTTCATTCACTTAAGGAAAAATTCCCCTCCACCCTGGTTTTTAATTTTTTTTTCTTTCTGAGACAGGGTCTTGCTGAGACCCTGACTGCGGTGTAGAGGTCATCTCACTGCATGCAGCTTCTTAACTCTTGGGCTCACCTGATCCTTCCATTTTAGCCTTTCAAGTAGCTGGGACTACAAGCGCACACCACCACACCTGGTTAATTTTTGTGTCTTGTTTGGTAGAGATGGGGTCTCACCATGTTGCCTAAGCTAATCTCAAACTCCTGGCCCAAGGGATCTTCCTGCCTTGGCCTCCCAGAGTGCTGGGATACTAAATTGTCTATTTTTTTTTGAGACGGAGTTTCACTCTTATTGCCCACACTAGAGTGCAATGGTGCGATCTCAGCTCACTGCAACCTCCACCTCCCGGGTTCAAGTGACTCTCCTGCCTCAGCGTCCGGAGGAGCTGGGATTACAGGCATGCAGCACCACACCCAGCTAATTTTGTATTGTTAGTAGAGACAGGTTTCTCCATGATGGTCAGGCTAGTATCGAACTCCTGACCTCAGGTGAGCCACCTGCCTTGGTTTCCCAAAGGGCTTGGATTACAGGTGTGAGCCACGGTGCCTGGTCTAATTGTCTTTCTTAATTAGTCTTTTTTGTTGTTGAATTTTTTAAAATTGTGCTAAGATTCATATTACATAAAATCTACCATCTTAGCCATTTTTAAAAGTATGGTTTAGTAGTGTTAAACATATTTAAATTCCAGAACTCTTTTTATCTCGCAAACCTCAAACTGTATCCATCAAAGAGTGACTCCGTGATTTTCCCTCCCCTCAGCATCTGGCAACCACCATTCTGGGTACCTGTTACAAGTAGAATCATACAGTTCTTGGTTTTTGGAGACTGGTTTATTATCATTTAGCATAATGTCTTCAAGGTTCACCCATGTTGTGCCATGTGTCATAATTTCCTTCCTTTTTAATGTTGAATGATATTCATTGATAAGTATGTATCACATTTTGTTTATCCATTTATCCATTGATGGATACTTGGATTGCTTCCACCTTTTGGCTCTTGTGAATAATGCTGCCATGAACAAGGGAAAGGATATGTTTAGTTTTTCTTAATATTCTTAACACTTCGGTGCCCTCTACTATTACTACTAGGCACTAGTAGATATATTAACGCTGTTGGTAACATTTGGAATTCTGGCATTTACACTTTTCCTTGGTGTTCCACAAAGCCCCACGAGTTCCACTGTGCGTGTTTCCTGAACAAGTTTCAGATCCAGTGTGTAGATGGGATGTTTCTTAGCAAGACTCAGATTCCTAGGTTCTCCGGGAATGTTGGAGGTCAGGCACACTAGACCCCTGTTCCTGCAGGGCAGTGATCAGTGGAGGAGTGGCCTCCCTTCCTGGATATATGTGTTCTGCCCACCAGTCAGCACCATCTCATATTGTCCTATAGCTGACCTACTGCCCTGTTGACCACCTGCTTGGCCCCAAAGCCTGTTGAGTTTGCAAAATGTGAAAGCTCTCAGGTAATTTGTATGGCCTATTAGGGAAACCTGCAGTCCTTTCCAAAAGAGGAGTTGGGAATATGACTGCTTTGTAGATGGATGTCCTAGGATTCTGGGTGAAAATTCTTAATTCCCCTCATGTAGGAATGCCACAGAGTGTACCTTTTTGACTTAGTACTTTCCTAGTAAAATAGGCCTTTCTTAGGAAAATGACTACAAAGTCAGATGCATGTAAATGCTTTCAGCAAGGGTTGATTGATCACCTGCTATAGGCTGGACCCTATGTTAGGTACCTGGGGATTCCCTTCTAGTACCTGTGTTCCCAGAGAGTTGAATCCTGGTCCCCCACATGACTTTTGATGATATTCACACTGTTAATTCCAAGAAAGGCAGAGTAGAGAGATTCTGTACATGAAAGGAGTAGCATAAAGTTGCTGATTTTTAAAAAGTTTTATAAATAATCAGTCTTTTCACTTTCAGATGGGAATAATGTGTTTTTTGGTTTGCTTTATTGTTGTTATCCTAATTTTGTGGCAGTTCTAATTTACATTAGAAGAACTAATGTTAATGCTATCCGGTGATGGAGAAAGTTTATATTTGTGTTGTTTTCAGTTACTTACTTTAGTTATCTTTTTTGGTGAGTCTTATGATGGGCATTATTGGAATAGAATGGAATATAAACTTTGAAAAAAAAAAGATCTGTTGCATTTTGTCTAGACTATGCAGTTACCCAGTGGATCACTACTGAATGGAACAGGGAAATGACAGATTCTTGGGCCTCAAATATTGCTCTTCTCTGGAACTGGTCATTCGCTAGAACAGTGTCCCTGTGTATCCTTTCTATCAGGTCTTCTCACACAACACAAATCTTGCTGCCTTGGTTGCATCTGTTAAACAAATCAGTTCGTTACATTGATGACACTTGTATATTGTACAGAATTATGTGTATGTGTGTGTGTGTGTGTGTTTGCCGAATCTGGAAGCTTGTGACTATCTGAAGCTCTTCTTTTAATACCTTTTGAAGTTCAGCAAGGATCAGAACCCAGCATGCCCCAAGAATGCACAGTGTTTTTTGAAAGTGTGCTCTTTCCTTTTGTTCCTAATCAGTAATTACATGCCCCTAATCGTACCCTCTGGCGCAGATGCGGAAGTCAAAAGATGCAGGAGGAATTAGCGAGGCGGACACAGGCTCGCAGCAGTGGTGGGCTGAACACAATAGCACAGGGACTAATGCAGTTGCTGCTGGAAGCACTTTATTCCTATCACTGACCCTCTCCGTTCCTTATGTGTCATGGATGGGGTGCTCCTCCTCCTTTAAACCATTTATGTTTAAAGAAGCTTCTGGGCCAACAGGGCTTTTTGATTTTTGTGGAATGGTGAGAAGTCAGAAAGAGAAAGACTGAAACTGACACAATATCCCTCTCAGTGCCTCTGCAGGGACTGAACTCAGTGGCTGTCATGTAACTACAACATAGGCTCGCTTTCATTAAATATTGTCTGTTTCTCTAGTCTGGGTGTTTTCCTTGCATATTAGTTCTGAGTTCTGAGTGCTAAACAACAAAAGGTGTCTTTGACCAGATAAGGTGGCAAATGTTGTTAAACATACCTCAAGAAGTTTCAGTATTTTTCCCAAGAATGATGTCAGAGTTAGGCTTTGCTAGTGCTGCCCTGCATGTGGCTGGCCAAAAAAAATGTCAGTGGAACTCTACTTCTGTTACAAGTATTATTCCTGTTTATAACTTGAGATGATTTTATTAGATGGTTGGAAAGTGTTTGTATTAACCCATTAGCATACTTGGAGTATTCCATCTCTGTATTTGTGTTACAACTCCTTTGATTGAACTATTATTTTCTAATTATTTTTAATCAAGAAATGAACCTGACTAAATGCAAAATTAAGTCAACACACCTACACAGAGAATTCCAAGGAGCTAAGTAGCTTTTGAATATACAACTCTGTGTATGCAGGCACAGTGGTCAAAGTGTGAGATGGAGGACCCTGAGACCCTTTCAAGGGTCCATGAAGGTGAATGTATTGTCATCATAATACTGAGACATTATTTGCCCTTTTTGCTGTGTTGATACTTGCACTGCTTACGCAAAAGCCAAAGTGGAGAAAACTTCTGACCTTTAGCAGGAATCCAGGTGGTAGCAGCAAACTATAGTAGTAGTCATTGCATTATTCACCTCCGTGCACTCAATTTAAAATGTCAGTTTCACATAAGAATGTTTTGATGAAACAGTAAAAATCATTAAATCTCGACTGTTAAGGACATCTTGTTAATATACCGCATGATGAAAAAGTACATGTAAAGCATTTTTGCATAACCAAGTGCAATGATCATCTGGTCAGCTGAAGGAAAAGGTCTCATGCAGTGGGACTATGTCCAAGGCCAGAAAGAACTGCAAAGAAATCTTGAACTGCACTGTTTGTTTTTGATGGTGTCAGTTTGGCACTGTTTTGTGTTTATTGTAGATAGAGCACCACATGGATAAATATATTTAAAATGTTGGGAATCAAGGGTTTTCCTTGTGGTAGAATGGCGATGCTAATGTGGGATGAGGGAGCAGAGGAAGAAGCATCCATGTTGGATTTGAATTCACAGCATCACCATCAACTTGTGATTTATGTATTTACAGTATCCTTGCTCTGCCCAAAGAGCCTAAAAGCAATGATATTTCATTAACAAAGAGATACGTCGTGTTCTCCGAACTTGGTTTTTAAAAGCCATTTCCAAGAAAGGTTCCAGGGCTCCTTGGAGAAATGGCTGATTTGAAGTCTGGGACAGGAAATGCACACGGTTAGCTGGCCATGCCTGTAGTGTAGAAAGCAGGTGTTGAAAGACCCCTAGTGCCATGTCAGAAGGACCGAGGATGACTTAAAGGAGCTCCCAATGAGCAAATTTGGGACAGCCAGAAAGAAGTATGACAGTATGAATTTTAACACATTGAAGAATAATGTTAAAAAAATCCATGGATATACATGGTAGAAGAAAAGGGGGAGAGTGAAAGAAACACTGTGTTATACAAGAATGCCAGCTACTTTATAAAGGAGAGAGAGAATTTGAAACTTACTATTTTGTAGCCCGTTAACATAGTAATTGATTCAGGGGTGCACTGGCTCACGCCTGTAATCCTAGCACGTTGGGAGGCTGAAGTGAGATCACTTGAGGCAAGGAATTTGAGACCAGCCTGGGTAACACAGACCCTTGTCTTTATTAAAATAAAAAACTAAAAAAAAATTGTCAGTGGATGTTCAAACTGTTGAGTGCGATGTTATTACGGAGAAGGATATTCACAGAATCTCAAGTATCACTGCATATTCCTTATTAGTAACAAAAGAGAAAACTTGTCCTTTTTTTTTTTAAGTGAAGAAGAATTCAGGCTGATTCCACCTTAACTTGTTGACCAAACAGCAGCACCGCTAAAAAAAGAGACAGCCAGACCTTACATGCTTTCCAAAGGAAGAACGTCTACAAACACTTAAGCAGTCTTGGCAAAAGCAAGCAAACTAGAAGTGAGCCTCCAGATTGAACTCCCAAATTATAGAAAACCCAAATGAGCCTGTTAAACACCACCTTGGGCTGCAAAAAAAAAAAAAAATAACTTCAGACTTGGGCAAACTTCACAGTCAAATTACCCAGTTTCTTCGCAAATAAACTGCAAGAGAAAAATAAAGGAGCGATGAGAAGAGATTTATGAGCCATGTTGATCAGTGTGTGACTCTTACTTGGATCATGATGCAGATAAACTCAGCGTTTAAAAAATGAGGCAGAAGAATTGTGAACACAGACTGCGCATTTGATGATGCTGCGGAGTGACATGGTACTGTGTCTACGGTTGCTTCACAAGAATTTGGAAGAAGAGGGGTTGGGTTGGGATACAGGGGAAGCATAGTTAGCCATGGGCAGATTAATTACTGGGAGGATCAATGTGTGCTCATTAAAATATCCCGTCTACTTTTGAAATATCTTTGAAAGTTTTTACAATGAAAAATGTCTTAAAGTTGCGAATTAATAGTGGAATAACTTGACATTTTGTGCCTGCTTATGCAGTGCATTGAGAAGTACATGTCACCTACGTAGAATTGGTGCCAAAAATATGTAACCTGAGTCTAATCATGAGGAAACACTCAGATAAGCTCAAAATACATGACATTCTACAAGGCAGTTGTCGTGGTCTAAGAAAAAGTCAGTGTTGTGAAAAACAGCAAAAAAACAATGTCATAAAAATCAAATGCAATACAAAACCTTGCTTGTCTGGCTCTTACTGTCTCCAAAAGTTATAAAAGACATTTTGGAAATAGTTGCAGATATTAAAATGTAGAATTACAGTAACTCATGCTATTAAATTATGTTAATGTTTACTGTACCAAACATTAACATTGGTTCTGTGGGTGCTATAGGAGAATGTCCTCATCCTTGTGAGATACATGCTGAATTATATTAGGACCAATCAATACAGTATCTGCAAATTACTTTAATCAGTGTGGATATATATGGATGAGGTTGGCTCCTATTAAATGCTGTTTTCGTAGGTTCAAAACAGCCAAATATCATCACATGCCCATGGTTTAACTTAATATTTGGTGAAACAGAGAAAGAAGGCAAATGCAGTGACAAATAGTGGCTCTAGATAATGAATTGACAGGTGTTTGTACTATTTTTTTCACCCTTCTGTGTGTTTAACTTTTTTAAAACAAATATTTGGGAGAAAATAGTCAACTTAAAAAAATGAACTCCAGCAGACACATATTTGTGGATCAGGTGTGCTGACAACGTCCCCTCTGGGGTCAGTCATCCCCTAATAGCAATTAAATTCTCTTAGAATTCATTTCCAACTTCTTAAGTTGACTTACAGTATTGAAGAGAAGGAAAGCTACTTATTTCATTGTATGAACTTTCTACTTTCTGAGTCAGCCTATGACAAAGAAGAGAAAAATAAATAATATAGGTGAACATTAAGAAAAGAGCTTAATCATATTTTATGGTAACCTTTTTATGTCGATGACATTTAAAGACGTATCCACTGTGGGAGAGAAAAAGAGATCATTGGTTCTCAGAAAATTTTTTATTTTTGTCAAGAGATCAAAAATGTCTTCTCTCTGGCCTGGTATTAACATTCTCTTTAAAATAGGATGTATGTCTGGAATTTTAAGTTTTATCTCCCTCTCTACACACCCCTTATTTTGCCATGAGGTCTTAGCTGAAGTGTGTTTTACTCAGGGTGACTGGGGACTTCTGGGCGACCATGGCAGTTACATGAAGTGGTGAGATCTCTACTGCCCTCCAGAAAATGTCCTGAAGTGATTACCAAGAACTCCTGGTTTAATCCCGCCTCTTTTGAATCCAAAACAGATCCCTAAAGAAGTGGCTGATATCTTTAACGCCCCCAGTGATGATGAAGAGTTCGAGGGCTTCCGAGATGATGTTCCCATGGAAACCCTCTCGTCAGAGGAGAGCTGCGATAGTTTTGACTCACTGGAGTCAGGGAAACAGGTATGGATGCTTCCTTCCAAGCAGATGTGTTCATCTGGAAGCCTGAATCTTGGTTTGGATGTTCCTTTATTTGAACATAGTGTGAGGTTGGTGAAATCAGTTTATTGTCTAGCATTTTATTTTAGAAATGTTATGCCTTCCTATTTTAAAAAAAAATGGTGAGAGAACCTAGTTCACTCTGCTGTGTTAATCCTTTTCCGTACCATAAATCAGGGATTTTTTTTTAAATAAAGGGACCTCACATGATCAAGTGCATTTTCTTGGCTGCCTCGGGGCTGTAACCTGCAGCGTCGCTGTGTTCAGAGTCTGCCCACAGAGGGAGACTGCGGCAAGCCATGGGGGATCGTGTGGTTACTGGGAGACAGTTGCATCTCTCTGGTCCTGCGGGGCAATTCTGTTGGCACGCCTCTCTTGAAATTGCTGGGGAGAGCCTTATTCTTGCGTTAATGACTTTGATTTCTAGCACGCACAAGTTAACAGTTCTCTGAGAAGTAGATTCCTGGAGGTTCACATTGTGTCCTAGTAGTAGAATGGCCAATCAGAATCTACCCTTCGGTGGCATTTTCTTCTGAGTTGATTGCGGCACTCAGAAGTCCTCATTCTCCTTTGACCATGGCTTCTCCAAAAAGGCAGCAAATTAAGCCCACCTTGCTTCTACCCAGCAAGTACCGGAAGAAGCAGTGAATTTTATGTAAGTGAAGTACCCGCTGAATTGTGCGAGACATTGTAAGTTCTGGCCTGGGTGGGAGCTGTGCTCTCTGAGATCACCAGGGGCTCCCTGGTCTCTGGCCATCTGGGTCTCATTTAACATCTCCACAGCAGTTGATCCTACTAGCCACGTCCTTCTAACCCTCTGGGTTACTTCCTCTCTGTTACACACCTTTTGCTTTTTTTTCTTTCTTTCTGAGACAAAGTCTTGCCCTGTTGCCCAGGCTGGAGTGCAGTGGCATGATCTTAGCTCACTGCAACTTCCGCCTCCCAGGTTCAAGCAATTCTTCTTGACCCAGCCTCCTGAGTAGCTGGGATTGCAGGCGTGTGCCACTACACCTGGCTAGTTTTTGTATTTTTTTAGTAGAGACAGGGTTTCACCATGTTGGCCAGGCTGATTTTGAACTCCTGACCTCAGGTGATCTGCCTGCCTTGGCCTCCCAAAGTGCTGGGATTACAGGCGTGAGCCACTGCACCTAGCCTGCTCTTTGTTAATGTCGCTTGTTTTTCCTGACCCTAAATGCGGATGTTCTCTAAGGTTTTGTCTTTAATCTTCTTACTTAGCCATCTTGTCTGTTGTCTTGCTTTGAGCTGGCACTGCATTTTGTGGAGCTTGTCTTCTCTCTCCAGCCTCTGGTGGTTTCTGACTACCAGTTGGACTGGTTGCTAAGGGAGATCTGAAACTCAATTTTCCTTCCCTTGGTTGTCTTTCTGGCTTCCCCCTTTCCCCGTCTTGATCTCCGTCTTTTGTTGTTCTTGACCCTCCTTCCCCTCTTCCACTTCCCCAGCAGTTGTCCAGGAGTTGATGAAACTTCTGCTGTGTTCCTCGTGTTCATCCTTCCCTTCCCTCTGCAGCTGCGGAAGCCCTTGTAGCTCTTACCTAAATGCTCATTCCTTCCTACTAGGATCTGTTACAGGACTGAGCTCCAGTCAGCTCCTCCCTTCCTCAGAGATTGCCCAGCCCTACGACTAATCACAGTGAGGCAGTGGGGAGAGTAGCGCCTGCAGGATCCACCTTGAGGAGCATTTGAGCAGGGCAGAACATGTCTAAAGTGCTAAACGCAGAGCCTGGCAGGCACCAGGCATTAAGAAACAGAACAGCTGCTTCTGCTGCTATGATGACTGCTTTTGGAGTCAGGTCTGTCCTCCCCAGGGAGGAAAGTATGCCACCTGCTTTTCATACAGATACTACATTTAATCCACAGACCTCCAAGGAAGCTGCCAGTGTTGTTACTATCCCCATTTTGCAAGTGCTGAAACTGAAGTTCAGGACGGTAAAATGACTTGCCCAAGGCCCCACATCTGGGAAGAAGCCAGCTGGGATGTTCCAAATCCAGGGCCGCCACTTCCCAGCCTCTTACCCTGCGGGGCCTCTTTCCTACCTGCTATGCTACAGGGCACAGGAACTGCACTGACATTCTCATTATCCACTGTTCTGCCCTTTCTGCCCACCGGTCCATGCTGTGTTCTTCCTGCCTGTCTGCTGTCACCATTTTTCTAGGCTCTACCCTGGCTCACATCCAGTTATGCTACTTCTCCCATGAAGTCTTACTGGGTTTTCTTTCCCTCCGTGTGCTGTATTGCTTGAGTATCCCTTAAAGCACTGACCCTCACCAGGGTTATTCGTGGACCGGTCTGCCTCCCTCTTAGACTGTAAACTCTTTGAAGAAGAGGGGACTCATACTAGAATGGTGCTTTCTAGCTTCCCTGGCTCTGACTTTTTGTCCTCATGTATCGTCCCTTTCCTCTCGTTTCAGGCTCCACCTGACTGTATACAGTGAGCACAGAGGGGGTTTTGTTTGCAGGGTGCAGTCGAAATAGGGTGCTTGTCTGCTTGTCTGGTTCAGCAGGCCATTGCTCTCCAGTCTGTTTCTTCTTGTCAGATGGGCTTCAAAATAAAAAGTTTACCCACCTAGGTTAACTTTTCCTCTGATGTGTTATTTGCTTATGGTCCTGATCATGGTAGATGACCAAGACCCATAGCATAGTGCCCAGAATTGATTTTGAAGGAGAATCAACCAGTGCCAGAGAGCACCTAGCAGTGCAAGGGTTTGTAACTAAGAATGCAGTGGAACACTGTAGAGTGGAGATTGATGTCATATAGACCCATGTGAAAAACAGTGTTTACACACTTTGGAGTAAAGAAACTATAGTCCTCAGTTCACGACAACGGTAAGTTATTTTTCTCTATCAGGACTGACCATCATCTCCCAGGCTGCCTATTGCCCTGTGAGGCCAGCACACAGGGCTGAAAGAACCAGAAAAAAATGGAAGACGGGAACTCACTGCTTCAAGGCTTGCTCTGTTCTCTTCAGGGCCCAGGCAGGGGCTTTAAGTAGTTGATGACATTTACACACAGAAATACAGCTCCAAATCAGCCTGCAAGGGCTGCCCAGGGCTCTGTGAGCCAGATGTTTCTTGCACTGAGAGGCCTCAGGTACGTGGTGGGTTTCCTTAGCAGCAGCTGTATACCATTCTTCCTTAATAATCAAGCCCTGGCCTGCTACTTCTCTACCTTGACCCCACACGCACAAGATCCATTTAACCAACAGAAGCTGTGTGAACTTACACACAGCATGCGTCTGCTAACTCTGGTCTCCCTTAAATACGATTTGAATTTCACTTTAAAGAAACTTCGCTTTTGTATGTGCAGTTTTTTTTCAAGCAGCTGCGCTACAGCTATCAACAAAAGAACAAAGTAATTTAGCTCTGAGCAGACTCACTCCAATTACCCATAATAATTCATAGGAGACATTTTTAAGCGTACAGAATGCTAGATGGAGACATTTCTTTCTGTTTGCCCCTGTAAGTTTTTCTACTTGTCCATTATATCTGTTTTTCTCCAGAGATATATGAGCTTGAAGAAGTCTATAATTACAGCTGAGGAAAGGCAGGGGGGAGATACAGATTCTCAGCCAAGTGTGGTGGTAAGGGGGTCACTGCTACATCAGGGATGGCGGGGAAGAGGTGGCAAAGGAAACTGGGGACAGACTCGAGCCCTGATGAGGCGTGGCAGCCTGGCAGGAGGCTGGTCTCGCAGGTCTCCTGTTGGCCTGCAGTTTGTTCTTTTTTTTCAAGCATACTATTAAGAGAGCTGGGTTTCCTTCTTTGCACTATTTCAAAAGAAAGAAAAAGTCATTATTAGAAAATGCCTTTTCTTAAAGAGTCACATTGCATCTTTCCTTCTGCTCACTTGACAGCTTGCCATGGTTGCTCACCTCTCACCTCATGCAGAAGAGAAATTCCTGGGGGTGACCTTGGGTGAGCTTTCCATCAGGTGTGTCTGGTCATGGAGCAAGTCTAGGCTCTGGTGGTGGGTAGTGAGGGCTGGGAGAGGACCCAGCCTTTTCCTACAGGGAAACTCGCTGTTGGTGAAGGGGAGGCATGCTCACCCACTTGGAGGAGACTCTGGCTTTGAAAGGCTGTTGGAAAGGGAAGCCAGCATGTGGGAGGGAGCCAGGTTTTCTCATGTCTTCTTTCCATGTGTTTTGGTTCTGTGTGAAAGCAGACGTTTCTGGTTGCCAGCTTTGGCAGAAGCTGAATTCCATGAGCACTTACCAGTTACATTAGAAGCTGATTGAGACTACACCCATGCTGATTTTTAAAAGCTGTCTGATTTGTAGGTCTGAATTTTGTAAGCTTTAGAAAATGTTTATATATATAAAATATACATGTATGTATATGGGTTTTTTGAGACAGGGTCTCTGTCACCCAGCCTGGAGTGACAGTGGTATGATCTCAGCTGCAACCCAGGCTGGAGGGCAACGGTGTGATCTCTGCTCACTGTAGCCTCGACCTCCCAGGTGTGGGTAATCCTCCCACCTTAGCCTCCTGAATAGCTGGGACTACAGGTACATGCCAATAGACCCAGCTAATTTTTGTATTTTTTGCAGAGATGAGATCTCACTATGTTGCTCAGGCTGGTCTTGAACTCCTGAGCTCAAGTGATCTGCCTGCCTCGGTCTCCCAAAGTGCTGGGATTACAGGCATGAGCCACTACACCGGGCTACTGTTTTCTTTTTGTTAATTGTGGTAAAGTATGCATAACATGAAATATACCATTTCAGCTGTTTTGAAGGTACTGTTCAGTGGCATTAATATTGACACTGTTGACCATCCATCTCAGAACATTTTCGTCATCTGCATCAGAAACTGCACCTGTTCAGTAGCTCCCCGTTCTCCCCTTCCCTGGTAACCTCTATTCTGCTTTCTGCCTCTGATGTATGTGTGTGTTTAATTTAGCAGGATATGCGCTTTCATTCCAAATACTTCACGGAAGAGCTAAGAAGAATTTTTATAGAGGACACTGACTCAGAGACTGAGGATTTTACAGGATTTACACAGAGTGATCTGAATGGAAAGACTAACCCAGAAGTAATGGTAATAATTAAAACGGAAGGATGTGGGTGGTGATGTTTGTCATCCTGTTTCTGCATTAGAGTTTTACTTGTAAGAAGTCATTTCACAAATGAAAAGATTTTACTTTTTCTTACCTATCTTTCAAACTAATTAACATAACCTTAAAAAAAAACACTCCTAGAAGGCTAATCCCTGGTCCACCAGTCCATTATTCTCTTAGAGAAAATCTATTCATGTTCCCCTTGTTCCTGTGGGGCTTAGGGATGTGTCTCAGGCATCCTTTGTTGTCCTTCTCAAAATGAGCCATGCACGGTGGCTCATGGCTGTAATTTCAGCACTTTAGGGGGCCGTGGTTGGTGGATCACCTGAGGTCAGGAGTTCAAGACGAGGTTGACCAATATGGTGAAAGCGTGTCTGTACTCAAAATACAAAAATTAGCCGGGCATGGTGGCGAGTACCTGTAGTCCCAGCTACACGGGAGGCTGAGGCAGGAGAATCGCTTGAACCTGAGAGGTAGAGGTTGCAGTGAGCTGAGAGTACGCCACTGCACTCCAGCCTGCATGAAAGAGCAAGACTCCATCTCAAAAAAAAATTAAAAGAATTTATCTCAGAGTTTTCTTGAGATTCTTACTGTGTGTGAAGTGATAGTTTTTGGTTTGAAGTCAGTGTGGCAAAAATTTGGCGTGGTACAAACTTGGTGTTCCCCGTGTACTGTGGATTTGGATTTGTCATGCTTTGTAGTGTTAAAAATCACCTGCCTGGATTCTGGAGGGAAGTCTGCTCTCAGCACTTCCTATGAGCAGACTTATTAGTTGATCTCTTCATGTTATTATGCACAGTTAGGCTAGTTGACTGCCAAGTTGTGTTTGAATCTTAAGGTAACTTTAAGGCACAGCCTTTGGATTTAAGAAAAGAAATGTACTTATGCTAACTAAAAATAGCACACATTTATGCAAAAAAACAAAACAAAACATGCTACTTTCTTCTTCAGTATGAAGATGGAACGTAGAGTTTAAGCTTCTTCACAGCCAGAAGCTGCTTAGGACTAACTTTTGGCCCAGAGCCTGTATAGAGGTATAAACAAGCTGTGACTCCTAGGCTGGCCTTGTCCCTCACCTGTCCTAGGAGAGGACTTAGAGTATAAAAGCCCTCATGGTAGGTTGCTTCGTGTGATGGTGACTTTTTGCCATGAGTAGCAACATAGAATTGGGCTAGCTCGGAGGCCCCAGCTCTCCTTTGGCTTCCTTTGCAGAAGCTGTTTGTGTGGCAGTTCATTGGTTCCGGCCAGAAAGTCCTCAGTTTCTTGCAGCAAGATATTAAGATCCTTCTAAACCCCTAATGGGCATTATGTCTTAGCGACCTACTTGTCTTCTGTTCTTTAGTGAAGTGATGTCTGGTTATTTGAAGCATTTGTGTTTCTAGTGAGAGAAAATGAATTACCCCAGAAGTCTTCCCTCCCACCTGCCCCCATGTCTGTGGACTGTGATGTGTTACATAGATCATGATATGGCATACGGTTCAGCACAGGCCCCTGCAAATTTTATTTTAGAATCCAGTGAGAAGAAAAGCATGGTTGCCTCCCAGCCCAACCTCCTGCCCACCCTTGTGGGAACTGGAGAGACCATCTTTCTTGCTAAATGGGATATTGCTGTCACCTGGGTTTCCAGGGATCTGTGGTCCGGATGTGACATAGCCACATCCACGTGCTAGACTGTGCTTTACTCTCAGGTCTGATTCTGGGCTGCTGTGGACAGTTTGTTCTTCCCTTCCTCCAGGCCTCTGTAGTGAGCTGTTCCACTTCTGTCTGTGGTAAAGAGAGGCCTGTCGATGATAAGGATGGAAGATAAATGGATCAAAGCTGAAGTTCTTCCCTGACAGTGTCCCCTAAAATTGGGTTCCTTTGCACTACACTATTTTGAATTCTGAAGCTACTAATGTGGAAAGGTCAGGGTATTAAAGAAATAGAAAAATCAGTGCTGTATAGTCTTATTTCTCCCTAGGCTTTGTGTGGCTATACCAGAGTTGGCAGTCATCTGCATTTTCTTTCTCCCTCTGTCTTATTTCTAACTTTAGTCCAGCTAGAATTTGGCGGGGGGGTGATGGTGGTCACTGGGGAGGAAGCAGAGTCCCTGAACTAAGTCCTGAGTCTGTCCTGCTGCTATTCCATGTTCTTCGTAGATTTTTGGAATTCCCAGATAGCGGTTTCTTAAGTTTTCTACCTTGTGGTCATGGAAAGATGCCTAGAAGATGTCCTGGATCTCACATACTTAAACCTGTCTCGGTACCACTGCTAAGTGTCTCATCACATGTCACTTAGGTGATGTGACCCTGTTACTGCCTTCCATACTTACTAAGTTCTCACTTGTAAAGTGGAGCAGTGTTTGAGTGCTGGAGACCTATACCATGTGGAACTTGAAAACTTAGAGGAGGATTTCTTGAGTTGACTAAGTGATGTGTTGCTACAACCTGTAGCTCTCTGACTTGATTTCACCCCATGGCTCTGAGGGTTCCAGAGAAGGGAAGGGTGCCCCTTGACTGAGGACCCAGTGGCAGGTCATCAGCCTGTCCTGGGTCACTGCCTTGAGGTGCAGTCAGCTCTCCTGCCCTCTTACTTGGAAGTTTGGTTCCTGCTATTTGAGGAGACCAGTCAGCACTTTTTCCCCTTAGCACCATTGCTTCTCTGCAGATCACATCTGTCGTGAATACCCTTTTCTGTGACTGTCTCTCCTCTTGCTGGTGCTCCTTGGTCTTCCCATGGTGGAGGAACCCACCCTGTCCGTGTTTGGCTTACAGCTGATGCTCCAAATGGACCCAGTTCTGTGCTGGGTTTGATGGTCCACAGTTCAGTTGTAGATTATTTCATTTTATTCATCAACCAATTTCTTGCACATTTAAAAGAAATTCAGAGGAAACTCAAAATTCGAAGGGGAATCTTTTCATTTCTCATGTTTTTTCTCATATACTACCAGAGTTGTTTTAAATGCATGTCTTTTTTGTTTGTCTGAAACGGTGTCTTTGTGCTTTTTCTTGCTCTTATTTTATTAGCTCGTGGAGTCAGATTTGAGTGACGACGGCAAAGCATCTTTGGTGAGTGAGGAAGAGGAAGATGAAGAAGATAAGGCTACCCCAAGAAGAAGCAGGTCTCGAAGAGGTAGTAGTATTGGTCTTCGAGTAGCCTTTCAGTTCCCCACCAAGAAGCTGGCCAACAAACCAGATAAAAACAGTTCTTCTGAGCAGCTGTTTTCTAGCTCATGCTTACAGAGTGAGAAAAAAGCAGTTCTTGGAAGAAAGAAAGGCCGTAGACAGGTGATACAAAGGGAAGATTCTACTTCTGAGTCTGAGGATGACTCTCGGGATGAGAGCCAGGAGAGTTCGGATGCTCTGCTGAAGAGGACCATGAACATCAAGGAGAACAAAGCCATGGTGAGGCTTGCGGGGGGGCGCCCTGGGAGTGGGCTCCAGGCTCTGGCAGCAGTTGCTGGGCTCCCAGAACCACTTTGCTCCTATAGATGCTGTTGTTGCTTTGGCTTCTGTCAGGAAAATATACTCTGGGTATTGTGTATCCTTCTTCTTTTCCAGAACCCAAAGCAACTATTACATGATCAGCTCTGGTTTGCGAACAGAGAAACTCCCCAGGACCATTTTTAGCCCCTCCATGGTGCCATGAACTAATGCTGCTTACTCTTGACCAAGCTAAGTTCTGAGTGTATAGTGTGGTGTTGGGGATGAGATGGGCTGAACAACTGGCCTGTTCCCAGCAGAGTAAAGCAGGGGGAGTGGGATGTCACTGAGTCCATGGAGGAGTTGAAAGGAGCAGATTGGGCAGGTAGCTTTTCATCTAGAAACCACTCTTCTGTGGTGACTGGCCCTGGTTCTAAGGTATCTCAAGGAACGGAAGAGGTTTAGGAGTTAAAATGACCCCAACAGTGTTAATTTCCTCTAAAATGTCTTCATTAGAACAATTAATGGAACAAGGTGAAATCTTTGTTAATATATTTGGTTTTTCTGTATGTAATCAATTACTGTTAATCTGAACATTGTAGAGAATCATTGTTTGCTGCTTAATTGTTTACACAGAGTGTTTTTTTTTTTAGTTCTACCACTTACCACTTTTAGCATTTTGGTGTTTTTCTAATCTTTTCCTTTTAAAAAAAGAATGACATAGTGATACTGTATATGTAAGCTAATATGTCTAATATAAATTACTTACAAAAATAGAACACCTACTTTTGGGTTAATTTTATCCTAAGAAACATTTTTACTTAGCTAAGGGAAATTTTCAGTGCTGTGTCCATCTGCATCTTTAAGAGCTGGCCAGGCGCGGTGGCTCACGCCAGTAATCCCAGCACTTTGGGAGGCCGAGGTAGGTGGATCACGAGGTCAAGAGATGAGACCATCCTGGCCAACATGGTGAAACCCCGTGTCTACTCAAAATACAAAAATTAGCTGGGCATCTTGGCGTGCATCTGTAGTCCCAGCTACTCGGGAGGCTGAGGCAGGAGAATCGCTGGAACCCAGGAGGTGGAGGTTGCGGTGAGCCAAGAGCCTGGCGACAGGGCAAGACTCCTTCTCAAAAAAAAAAAAAAAATTATATATAATTGTATAAACTAAAATGAATCCTAATTAAATTATCTGGCATATTGATGCCTCTTATTTGTTGTTATCCATTTAGGAATATGTTCATAAATTACTTTTATTGATGAGAAAATAACCTATTTAAAAAATCAGATTTTGGGAGCTCTAAATAACCACTGAAATAATCTAATTGAGCTTATTCTTTTTTGAACATCCTGAAACTTGAGACTAACTAACATGTACAAAATGAAATGATACCACCTTGGATTAGCCTTCAAGTCAGGTTTGGAATTTCATGCTCCAGGTCTGGATGATTTCAGGACTGTTTCATAGTGTTGTGTTGTCCTTATATGTAAGGAATACGCTAGTGTTCATTCACATGAATGATGACATCAGCATCACAGGTCTGGAGATAAAATCTTTACATGTGAGGTTAAAAGTGTAAGTGTTGTGGGTTACATAAACTATTCAAGTTAGGTTTCTTACTGTAGCGGAATGGAAGATTTGAGATAGGTGTTGGATGACCTAGCCCTGGAGCACTATTTATGTAAAATTCTTTCTTTTGTTCTGAACTTCAGCTTGCTCAGTTATTGGCGGAATTGAACTCAATGCCAGATTTCTTCCCAGTACGAACCCCGACCTCAGCTTCTGTAAGTATAACTCCTTATAATTATACCCATACTGATACATGGTGATAAGCCACCAGATAGCTTTTGTTCAAGAGAGTCCCCATTTGCTTCTGTCTATACTCTTGATTTCAGAGGAAGAAAACAGTGAGGCGGGCCTTCTCAGAGGGACAGATCACACGGCGCATGAACCCGACCCGGAGTGCGCGGCCTCCTGAGAAGTTTGCTCTAGAGAACTTCACTGTCTCAGCCGCCAAATTTGCAGAAGAGTTTTACAGTTTCCGAAGAAGGAAGACAATTAGTGGGGTATTTTCTGACTAATTGTGAATTAGTTTTGTCTGAGCCACTGTTCCTCCAAACGTGAATGCACATTGCTGTCACCCAGGGCTGGTTCTGATCCCATGGGTCTGCAGCAGCTGAGAACTTGCATTTCTATCTGGTTCCCAGGTGATGCCGTTGCTCCTGAGAGCACACTTGGAGAAGCAGTGCTGGTCTAAGCTGGTGGTCACAGAGAGAGCCTTTATCCAAACCGAGCTGAAAAGCAGCTCATTTGTTAGGATGCTGCTTTGATCTCTGCGGTAGGCAGTAAAGGCCTGTCCACAGCTCCAGTCAGCTTTGTGGTTTCCACTTTGTGGAAAAGTAGAGTGATTCCTCTTTGCTTTTCTATTTTAGGCATTAGACATTTCAAGTGCTTTTAATTTGGAGGGAAAAACTTTGGACCCATTTGTGGGTTTGGCTGTTCTGTGTGGTTCATCTCTCCACAGAATTCACAGCAAAGAACCAAAAACCTTGAGTTTCTCCTCTATGATTGTATTGCCTTGCTGAGAAGGAAGCTTGGCAGGTAGCAGAATCTCAGTAAATGCCGAAATGAAATGGCTGCAGGGAAATAGAAGAGGGACCGGGTTAACATGAATGGTGCTAGATCTTTGAGAGTTTAAAATGTTTATAATTTTTTATAACTGCTCAAAACAGCTCACTCTAGGTTCTGCTTGTGTTCATTGTGCAGGGGAAATGCCGGGAGTATAGACGACGTCACCGTGTATCTTCTTTTCGGCCAGTGGAGGATATCACTGAAGAGGACTTAGAAAATGTTGCCATAACTGTTCGAGATAAAATCTATGATAAAGTTCTGGTAAATTCTATATTATGAGTAATTTGCATGATTGCCATTCTTATTGGGAGTCTAAGGCATTGGTATTTGAAATCTCACATGTTTTTAAACTGGATAAGGGCTTATGCCATCTCACCAAGGGTTTAGAGCCAGGCTCTGAATTGGAGGGTCAAGGGTCAGCTGTCCCTGGGAAAAGGGGAGCAGCTTAGGGCAGTAATTCCCATTGGGACAGTGTGCTCTTATGGATGCATAGCACCTGGGGGGAAGGCAAGGGTATCGTTTAAAAGGGATTTTTATATGTAACTGTTATGGTTTAAATATTGTATATTTTATGTTTTAAATATTGAAAAAAGATAGTATATTTGGGGGTAACATAACTGTAGAAAATAAAGGTTGGCAGAATATCTTTGGTAGGAAACCGGTTAAATTTCCTCTAAATGGTGATTTAGAGGGAGGCTTTGTATTCTGCTTTTGTATGTGTTTTCTAGATAAGTAGTGTGACACTGTCTTAAGATAGTATTAAAATGCTTTACATTTAGTTGCCAATATTTAAAAAAAATAGATTTCACATTGAAGATATCCAGGTCTGCAGAGCTAAGGTGGAACCAAGGTGATGCCATCCAAGGCTCATTGCCACTTAGTCACCTGTCGGGCTCGGCCACCCCTGCCTTAAGCTTTTCCCTGGTCTCTCTTCCTGACAGTCTGATCATTTCATTCCTTCCCACTCTCTGCTCAGCCTCATCTGACCTCATGTGCTCCTTGGCCCTAGACCTGTGATGCTTACATTCTAGAGCAGTAGTCCCCAACCTTTTTGGCACGAGAGACCAGTTTTGTGAAAGACCATTTTTCCATGGGTTTGGGGGGACAGGGAGGGGATTCAGGATAAAACTGTTGCACCTCAGATCATCTGGCATTAGATTCTTAAAAGGGAGCACAACCTAGATCCCTTGTGTGTGCAATTCACAATAGGGTTTGTGATCCTATGACAAGCTAACACTGCCGCTGATCTGACAGGAGGCAGAGCTCAGCCAGTAATGCTCAGTCACCCGCTGCTCACTTCCTGCTGTGCATCTCAGTTCCAAACAGGCCACAGACTGGTACTAGCCCGAGGGCTGGGGACCCCTGGTCTAGAGACAATGCTATGGTTCTTATTAGGAAAGCAGTCCTGCTTAATTTGAGGAGACAGGTGTTTCTTCATGCACTTGGTAATGCACATGATGGCATCTGGCCTGAAATGGGCATAGCATATCCCTGAGTTCACCTGCTCACTGCCTTCACCCTCTAGGGTAACACATGCCATCAGTGTCGACAGAAGACCATCGACACCAAGACGGTGTGTCGGAACCAGGGTTGTGGTGGTGTGCGGGGACAGTTCTGTGGACCATGCCTGCGGAACCGCTATGGGGAGGATGTCAGATCAGCATTGCTGGACCCGGTAGGTACAGTGTTTGTATTTGTCATAAATTGTATGGGCGAAGGAAGCAAGCCGAAGATGGGGCTTCTGGGCTCTCACTGGGAACTGGGAGCTCCAGAACTTGGGTTTTTTGCCTTCCATCTGTATCTTAAGGCTCCAGGGAAAATGAAAAATAGGGACTCCTAGAAGGAGAGCAAGCTGACCAGTGAATATAGTTTGTTAAGATTTTCCATTGTCAGAACAAAACTTGGTTACAGTTGTCTAGCTTTGTACAAGTAATCCCGGTACCCTTCCTTGAGCAAAGTGATTTCCCTCTGATTTTATTTTCTGGGCCAGGCTGAGACGGGTGTAGATTGCGGTATAGACCATGTTCTGTGTGCCCCGCACTGTGCAAGGTGTTGCTCACTCCATCATAAATCTTTAATCCTGTGAAATAGGTGTATAACTCCTCTCTGCCTCAGCTCCCTCAGTAAAATGAGACATAGTATCAGTTAATAAGCATGACCTTGAGCCTGGGGCAGTCCTGCTACCAAGTATGACCTCTCAGGCAACAGTCATGGGGTAAGTATATCATCCTCAATTGACAGACGAACGTAAATTACAGCTCAAGTCAGGTTAGTCATTCAACAAGCACACATATTGGAAGGGCTGAAATTCACACCTCGATCTTTTGGAAACCTTGTGCTCCTAAACCATGGCTGACATTCTGGGCTGTGACCTGCACACTCACACAGAGCCCTGTGCTTGGCCAAATGCTGGTGAAATTCTCCATAAGTTTTAAGCAGGGGGCCCTGAAACCCATTGTTTTTCAGTGTTTGCATGTGACATGGGGTGATGAGCCTTCTTGCCTCATGAGGAGCTCCCTGGGGCATAGACTGAAAGATGCCATGTGATTAAAAGTTGGGGGAGAGGGCAGTTGAGCCAGTCTGGATCCAAATCTCAGTTCTGGTCAAAGCCTGCAGATAGTGAGGAAAGTGTCTGCTGTCATCTCTCTGTTAGGATTGGGTGTGTCCTCCCTGTCGTGGGATCTGCAATTGCAGCTACTGTCGGAAGCGTGATGGCCGTTGTGCCACAGGGATCCTCATTCATCTGGCGAAGTTTTATGGTTATAACAATGTTAAGGAATATCTGGAGAGGTAAGTCTAGCGGTTGACAGATCTTGAAATCCCCAGGCCGAGCATGGGAGACCCTCTTGGACCCATTTTTATAAAGCACGAGTGCCATTCTGCATCTGTTTGCATTGGAGAAGCTCAGGCCTGATATTTTCCCTAGTAGGGAATATTCTCCTTTGCTAGATTTTTCAACTCCACGTGGCCTTTAACCAAGACTTTTTCTTGAGGTGTCTGTCAGAAATGGAAGGAGTGAACAAGGCAGGCTAAGGAGAAATGGCAGAGTCTATGAAGAGCCAGAGGCAGCCATAACCCTAATGCACAGAGAAAGTTGAGGCAGTGTGCACTTCAGGGTGAGGAGACGGAATGTGAGTGTGCGGGAAGTCGTGCTTAGGGCATACTCGACTGGAGGGTGTCCTGTTAGTGATGCTTAGAATGTCAGGAGATCTGGGTTCTGGCTTTGTACTCTAAGATGATTGTGGACTCTCTCCAGCCTAGAATGCTGCCTTTGGATTTGTCCTACTTACCAAATACTTCTCATCTTTTCCTCAGCTTACAGAAGCAGCTGGTAGAAGACAATTAAGAGGAAAATGGAACTAGCCACCTCGCCATAGACGACTCCAGTGAGACATGCATACCATTTGTGCCTAAGATTTTTTACAGTTGTGTTTTTATATAGAAATTCTTCATAGAGATTACTGTTTCTAAATACTATTTTTTAAAAAGATTGTTTATATGCTTACAGAGATTTCTCAGGAAGACAACAGAGCAGAGGAATCTATATAGTTGTATACACAGACCTGTTTGTTTGTATGCTGTATTTTGTTAAAAGTATCTGCCAATGATTAAAAAGCACAATTTAAACTTTAAACAGAGTGGAGTTAAAGTTCAGGTAAGTTAGAAAGCATTGTATGAGCAGCTCCTGATGATCTTTCACTTCCCAGACAGTAACTCCAGGCCAAGTTTGAACAGGGGTCCTATATCCTTTAGTTTGCTGTAGCATGAGTGACCACAGTTCAGCACACCACAGGTACCATTTAACCTGCTCTGGGTCATTGGAAATTTATACTGAACAAAGTGCAGTTTAACCACAGAACATGAGTACTACAGTTTTATTGTTATTAAAAGTTGACGGAACAGAAGGGGACCATCAATGTTGTAGACACTGGAGGGCTCGGGGTACCAGCCTTTATCTTCAGGACTCACCTGGGGCCTGCTGCTTCTATATTTTGAAAAGAATATAGGGGGTAATAATTTTTAATTTAATTTCCTGTTTAAAAGTCCCCCTTCTTTTTTTTGTGGCTGCATTGCTTTTTTTAGTTGTATATTTAGATGTACTTATGGAGTCTCATTCTGTCCCCTAAGCTGGAGTGCAGTGGCACCATCTCAGGTCACTGCAACCTACCAGTTTCATGTGATTCTTTTGCCTCAGCCTCCGCATAGCTGGGATTACAGTTACAGTTGCATGCCACGCTAATTTTTTGTGAATACAGGGTTTCACCATGTTAGCCAGGATTGTCTCGAACTCCTGACCAAGTGCTGGTATTACAGGCGTGAGCCACCGTGCCTGGCCTCAGATGTACTTTTTTGTCTTGAGGGAGCTATGGGGTTTTAGAGGGAAAGCTACAATGGACATAGATTCGGTCTCTACTATTTTTTCTGCATTTGCTGATTTTTCTCTCCCCTTTACTTTTTAAGGATAGTGTTGAAAAAAAAGAGAATGCATTGTGTGAGGTACTAAAACCTTATAATAGGATACATTAAGGTGCATAGGAACAGTGCAGCAACACAATAGAAAATCCTCACTGCACTCCAGCCGAGGCTAGAGGAATGCCAGTGTTATCTTACGCTTCTAGCAGCAGAGCCACTCCAGCCAGAACCCATTTTGCAGTCTTCTCTTTGCTTTTCAGCCTGAAGGTCCAGATGTAGCTAGGGCCTCTCAGTTTGGTTCTGTACACTGGACAGTCGTAGGTTTGTCTGGTTTCTTGTCTGTCCACAAGGGTGGCCTTTGCAAAGATGACCGGCATTGTGCATGTCAGCTCCTTGAGACGGGCTTCGACAATGGTTCCTGAGTGGGTGTCCCATCGGGCGCCTATGGCAAACACACAACGGTTGCAATTGTGTGGCATGTTGCTACTGATGATCTAGTTGTTTGATGCAATAAACATTCTGGTTTTGTCACACTTCTGCTTGTCAGTGGTTATTTTTACCCAGCTGGCCAGACTGAGCTTTGGAAGGTAGGTTACCTCTGCTTGTGGCCGAGGCTCCGCTTTGCTTCCATGTTTAGTGGCGAAACTTTATGAAATGGGATTCTAAGAGAATTTGCATACATTAAAATAGTTTGCGCTTCCTTTTAAAAAACAAGTATAAGAAATCTCCAATTCACCACATTCCCTCCCTGTCACACCTTATTCTGTTACACCAAGTACCAGACACTCATTTACATCAGAACTTGAAGTCAAAAAGGAACATCTTAGTACAGACTGATTGTCCTGCAGAATAATGCATGACCACATACATTTGGAAAATACTGCATAGTCTAGCCCCCTTTTAAAAGACTCACCCTATGCAGTAGCACCTTCAGGGCTTGAAGAAGTTTTGTCTTGTAGTAAAATATTGGAGCAAATTTACTGATTGTTTTTAAACCAAGGAAAGATTTCGAAATGATTACATTATTTTGCTTTTCAATATAAATTCAGTCTCAAGTAACTCTGTGGCATGAATACCCAGACATGTGGAAAATTTAAATGACAGCCATCACCCCAATTATTTTACAATTTGGTTCACATTAGACACCCATCCCAGCACTTCAAGTGTTTGAGACAAAGAGGAAGAAATGTGACAATGATTAGCATAAGGTTACTGTGTGAAGAGATGCTAGACTGTAAGCAGAGGCCCAACATTGATCTGAACCTGAGTAAGAAAAGGCTCCCCACATACTCCTCAGGTGTCTTACCCTCCATGAAGAGCCCGTGGAGGTATGCACCTTCCCTTGGTGGGTGGCCATAATCTTCCTTTGTTTTTTTGGTAACATCAACAGTCAAGCACGTTTTATCCAGTGGCCACTCATTTTTTCGAGCCATTGTCTGCATGATTGCTTTGGAAACAACAAAAATGCAATAGGATCAATGGGATAAAAACATTGTCACTTTTGGAGGCCAAGGCGGGTGGATCACGAGGTCAAGAGATCGAGAGCATCCTGGTCAACATGGTGAAACCCCGTCTCTACTAAAAATACAAAAAATTAGCTGGGCATGGTGGCGTGTGCCTGTAATCCCAGCTACTCGGGAGGCTGAGGCAGGAGAATTGCCTGAACCCAGGAGGCAGAGGTTTTAGTGAGCTGAGATCGCGCCATTGCACTCCAGCCTGGGTAACGAGCGAAACTCCGTCTCAAAAAAAAAAAAAGTTGTATACGAGATTCCCAGGAACTACCAGTAAACTGGGGCATCCTTTAGTCCCATAGGATGTTTTAGGTTCTTAGGCATTTGCACATGGCTGTGCTGGAGCAGGGATTGCCAACTAAGGCCTGCAGGACAAGCTCGCTGTTTCTGTAAATAGTTTTACTGGAATAGCCACAGCCATTTCTGTATTGTCTGGTTGTTTTTGTACTACAACAGAAGAGTAGCTGCGCCACAGACCATTTGGCCCTTTCCAGAAAATGGTTACCAGGGTACACACCGTGCCCAACCTCACTGTAGGAGGTCCTTTCCCTTTTGCTGCTACTCGCCTGCCCAGCACTGTTTCCTCTAGCTGCTGGTCCTTTCTCTAACGGCTGCTGCTTGAGGATTGGTGAGCAGAGCAAGGCGATGCTGTCATACATACAGCAAGGCAGGACTTCTGCTGGGGGTGTGGTCCTGTCCTCATCGGGGACTGCACTGCCTCAGCCCTTACCAGTTAAGAAGGACTGAGGGTTGAAGAAGCCTGAGAGCCACACGACAGCTGGAAGGACAAGGTCTTGTGTCCAAGTATCGAGTTCTCGGCATCGTAGGAGGAGGTCATTGAACCTGGTTAATGGGAGGCAGGAAGAAGTTAACTTGCTGTTAAGTAAAACAGTCATTTTCCAGTACATGCTGGCAGTATGTGGGAGGCAGTTGGGGTGGGGTGGTAGTGGAGTAGAGCTATACCATTGATAGCTGGTAAAATCCTTTTCTGGTAATTTGCAGGGCACTGTCCCTTTAAAGGGCTCATTTGTTTCCTGTTGGAGACTTGATGCCTGTAGCCCTTACATTAGGCAAGATACACTGAGGAATGTGGAAAACTCATATCCATTTATTCAATGGATCCTCTTTACGCTATGTAGTGACTGTACAAAGGTCATCACTCTGTGACGTGGACTTGGACTCACAAGCACCAACTTGGATGTATGGACAGAGTGTCCAAGGACAGGGATGGCAAGGCTACTGGTTACAAGGCCAGAGTTGCCAGAAAAGCTGATAGGCAGGGGGGACAGCATGTGCAGAGGCAGTGGAGCATGCGACAATAGTCTAACCATGTACAGTAACTACCTAAAAGCAGGGAGGGAAAGGTTAATAAGGAAAACAAGTCAGCCATGAATGGGGTGCCAATGGTTTGAGAAACGCTGCTGTTACAGACATGTTCTCTCCTCTACTCACAATTGCAATTGGGCAAGGTAGGAAGTATCTTCATTTTTGTTTGTTTGTTTTTAGATGGAGTCTCGCTCTGTCTCCCAGCCGGAGTGCAGTGGCACAGTCTCGGCTCACTGCAGCCTCTGCCTCCTGGGTTCAAGTGATTATCCTGCCTCAGGCTCCCAAGTAGGTGGGATTATAGGCACATGCCACAGCACCCAGCTAATTTTTGTAGTTTTAGTAGAGACAGGGTTTCACCATGTTGACCAGGATGGTCTCGATCTCCTGATCTTGTGATCCACCTGCCTCAGCCTCCCAATGTGATAGGATTACAGGCCTGAGCCACCATGCTTGGCCTCTGCAGTTTAAGGAAGCTGGCTTACAAAGGCTAGGGACAGATGAACCTCTTTGATACAATTGGGAGACAAGTGAAACCTTGAAATGTCAGTTTCAGAGGCTGCTGAAAGGGGACCCGGAGAATGGAGTACAGAGAGCACAGCCTCAACATAAAAGCCAGAGAGTTCTCCAGAAGGAAGGACTGGCACTAAGTTTTCTAGGACCTTGTGTGCTTCAGAGTTGCAGATGAAGTGGGGATGAATGAGCAACCAGCCTGACAAGCCACATGGCAGACGGCTGCCTGAGACACCTGGCCGACTTGGCTGTGAAGAAGAGAAAGCTCATAATGCTCACATTCAAACTTAGCTCACCACAAGGAAAATTCCTGTTCCCAGACCTATATTAAATTCTTCCCGGCCAGACGCGGTGGCTCACCCCTATAATCCCAGCACTTTGGGAGGCTGAGGTGGGTGGATCACGAGGTCAGGAGATTGAGAGCATCCTGGTCAACATGGTGAAACCCCGTCTCTACTAAAAATACAAAAATTAGCTGGGCATAGTGGTGCGTGCCTGTAGTCCCAACTACTTGGGAGGCTGAGGCAGGAGAATTGCCTGAACCCAGGAGGCAGAGGTTGCGGTGAGCCGAGATTGTGCCATTGCACTCCAGCCTGGGTAACAAGAGCGAAACTCAGTCTCAGAAAAAAAAAAAAAAAAAAATTCTTCCAAGTAGCTGGATCAGAAAAAAGCATACTAGAAGATAAGAAGAAACCACATAGGCACCATACAAAGGAAAAAGGGGAAGAACAAGAAAAGCAAGCGCAGGAAGACATTTCTCTCAAAATGTTGCCATCATGAGGATAAATACTGCAACCAATTTGTAAGAACTAAAACCACTGACTGTTTATATAGAACAAGATCATGACTTAGAAAGGATCAGGACGGAAAAAGGAAATTAAGTTTGAAGACCTCAGAAAAGAAGAAAATATCATTATAGAAATGAAAGCAAAAAGCAAGAAGGGAGAATAAAAACAAATAGAAATAAAGAGGTAAAGGATTAGAGTGAAAGCAATAAAATGAGGGCTGAAATGAGGCCACATGCAGTGGCTCACATCTGTAATCCCAGCACTTTGGGAGGCCGAAGCAGGTGGATCACTTGAGGTCAGGGGTTCAAGACCAGCCTGTCCAACATGGTGAAACCCCCTCTCTACTAAAAATAACAAATTAGCTGGGCGTGCTGGCACATGCCTGTAATCCCAGCTACTTGGGAAGCTGAGGCAGGAGAATCACTTGAACCCAAGAGGCAGAGGTTGCAGTGAGCTGAGATCACGTCATTGCACTTCAGTCCAGGCAATAGAATGAGAATCTGTCTCAAAAAAAAAAAAAAAAAAAAAAAGGCCAGGCGCAGTGGCTCACGCCTGTAATCCCAGTACCCCAGCACTTTGGGAGGCCGAAGTGGGTGGATCACAAGGTCAAGAGATCGAGACCATCCTGGTCAACATGGTGAAACCCCGTCTCTACTAAAAATACAAAAAATTAGCTGGGCATGGTGGCGTGTGCCTGTAATCCCAGCTACTCAGGAGGCTGAGGCAGGAGAATTGCCTGAACCCAGGAGGTGGAGGTTGCGGTGAGCCGAGATTGTGCCATTGCACTGCAGCCTGGGGAACGAGCAAAACTCTGTCTCCAAAAAAAAAAAAAACTGAAATGAAACAGGATAAAATAGTGTAATTCTAGAAAATTTTAGTTTTCCTAAATCATGTCTTTGAATCTGTGTAATCAAGGGCACATCATGTTCCAAGAAAATTTGGTAGCAAGTATTCAATACTAAAATATAAAGAATAATATGAACAGTAAAGATACAGAAGCCCTGGATGGCCAGGGGAAAACAAGAAGCCATTTATAAAGGGGAAAGAAGTAGGCTAGCTTTCGACATATCCATGGCAGCATTTGACAAAAGGAACGTGATGAGTACAAAGGCCTCCAACTGAGGGCGTTACTATTATTTTTTAATAACTAGCCAAACTGTCATTCAGGTGTAGACAGAAGACTATATAAGGCATGAAAAACCACCAGCAAATCCAACAAACGGGAAGGTTTATAACCCAGGAAAGAGAAATCTTGATGAAAGTATTCATTTATAAGAATATTTAAACTTCTCAGGACAACAGTGTAACAGTTGTAAAAACAAAAATTATGAAAGGAAGTTATGAAACTAGGCTGGGCACCCTTTCAAAAATAAACAACCTGGAACTGAAAATTACGGACAATGAAATTATATTTTATTTAAGGCAGTGTCTTGCTCTGCTACCCTGGCTGGAGACACTGGTATGATCACACGTCCTTGCACCCTTGACCTCTCGGGCTCCAGCAGTCTACCACCTCTGCACCTCGAGTAGCTAAGACTACAGTCACATGCCACCACACCTAGCTAATTTTTAATTTTTTTTTTAAGAGACAGGGTCTCATTACGTTGCCCAGGCTGGCTTCGAACTCCTGGGCTCAAGTGATCCTCCTGCCTTGACCTCCCAAAGTGCTGAGATTATAGGCATGAGCTACTACACCCAACCTGGACAATGAAATTTAAATAATTAAGAAACAGATTGGAGGCAGTTGAAGATGCAATGAAGATCACCCAAAACTGAAGTCTACAAGTATACATCTGAGAGACACTGAAAACATAACAGGCCCGGCAGATAAATGCAGACACGAGGAGAACAGAGGGAAAGACAATATTCAGAGAAATAAGGGCTAAGACTTTTTCAGAATGGAAGCTATGGATGGTGTCTCGTATTAATGACAGCACTTTAAAAATCCACACCTCAATACAATAGTAAAAGTGTTGAACAACAAGGGTAAAGGGAAAAGTCTTAAAATTTTACTTGGGAAGGAATGGCAAATATTTAAGACCAGACCCACCCTCTACAATCAATACTAGAAAACCAGGGAGTTAGAACATCAAAGTCCTGAGGGAAAATAATGGTGTGTCCTAGAATTCTAGTAGAAGTAAACTATCAATCAAGACTGAGAGTGCAGTGAGGACAGTTTCAGATACACAAGATGATTTACATTCCCCGCCCCCCAAGCCTTGCTCTGTATTTTATACTTTGGTAAAAAGAAAAAGGAGCCTCAAACAAGATACAAAAAAAGAAAGCAATGATGAACAAAAAAAGCAGTGCAGTGTTTTAAAGCAAAAATAATGATTGAGCATAAACAAAATAGGACAAAATCACTCCGGTTTAAAATAAGGTAGAACTACGATTCCAGACCAGGAGGCCGATGTTCAGAGGGAAGCTTAAGGGTCTAAGTTGTGTTGGAAAAATCAGAAGTGTGCATGTTACAATGTAAAGGGTCTCCACTAAAATAATAGGAATGGTACAGGGATAGTTCAGGTTCATGGAACAGGATTCAGGAAAGCAGGGTGAAAGAAACTCAGCACCAAAAAGCCAGGAATAAAGAGCTTTGCGAAACTTCCTGAATTGTTTGCCAAGACCAAGGAGCAGTGAGGTGTAACACTCGCCTTGAATAATCTGTGAATTTCTGCCCTAGCTTTGTGACACATCTCTGCAGTTATATCCCTAGTTTACTGCACACTGCATGCCACATTACAGACTTCCAAAAGTTGTCTATGAAAAGGCATAGGAATCTTAGGTTTGCAAAGTAAAGGTAGAAGATGACACAAAGGCAAATTCGAGTTGCTTTTCATGGCCACTTAACTCTTACAACTCATGCAGGAGATTCTATTACTATCGCATTTCTCAGATTTAAATAAGAGACAGATTATTTTGGCTAAGATCATATACACAAGGAGAGGCAGAATTTGAATTTTGCTCTGACCCTGACTTAACTGTTTTTTGCCTTTGATGCAATAAACCAAGTAAACTCAAATGAAGTTGGCAGAAGAGTTTTCACAGTGACAGGTTGAGTACAGTCACAAAGCCTAGTCTGTGTAGTTCTTAGGAAGCCTTATTCAGAACACTAACCCAGCATCGAGGCTGCTCAGGGCCAGTGGCAGTGAGGATGGGGTAACTTACCACTGGGCTAGGCTGTAAGTAGAAGGATAAGCCAGTTTGCTCCAAGTGTCTGGTACTGTGTCATAACTTAATGCAAACTGCTGGGCTTCCACAGCAGGAGATAATGCCAACTCCCCCTTGCATGGAGAAAAAAAGCCACGTAGTGAATACCTTCCAATGTACTGAAGTCTACTATAGTCTCAGTTTAAGCTTACCTTCAAACTAAGGTCCAGTTGTTCAAGTGATAAACGTATTTCCCGAATGAGAATATTCATCCTCTCACATTCTTGGAAGCAAACAAGAACAAATGGGCTTCTATTTGAATTTTTTTGCATTATCTCTGCCATGTTGAATTCTTCTGGAAGTTTCTCCAAAATGTCATCCAAGACATTCTTAACCTTAAATCATTAACATAAAGATTTAGCTCCTTTCTGTTTCAGTGTTGGTCATGATGACTATGTATACCCTCTACTTTTTGAAGTTCCAGAATAGAGCATACAGCTTCTGAAGGTGCCTGCAAATGCATCTGAAAGATGCCTACAGCTCCCAGGAGGTGGGCAGCATGGCAGTGCCAACTCCCTCAGCTGCTTCTGCACCAATGCCAGCACTTCCCCTTCCACAGAGCCCCAAATCTAGTCAAGAAGGAGCTTCAGTTATTTGCAGTTTATTCACTTCACATTTAGGGACTATAGAACTGTCATTGACTCATGTCATTTGTATGTAAAGACACAATTAGAGGAAGTAGAGGCCTATTGTCTTGGGACTGTATTTTATAATCTGCTAAATTAATAAGATCATTTAAAAATTCACATAAACCAGGGGCTGGACACAGTGGCTCATGCCTGTAATCCCAGGACTTTGGGAAGAAGTCAAGGTGGGCAGATCACTTGGGGTCGGGAGTTTGAGACCAGCTTGGCTACCCTGATGAAACCTTGTCTCTACTAAAAATACAAAAATTAGCCAGGCATGGTGGAGCATATCTGTAATCCCAGGAATTTGGGTGGCTGGGGCATGAGAATCACTTGAATCTGGGAGGTAGAGGTTGCAATAAACCAAGATGGTGCCACTGCACTCCAGCCTGGGAAAGAGAATGAGACTTTGTCTCAAAATAAATAGATAAAACATGAAATAAAATTTACATAACCCAAAGAAGCCTTTTAAGCATAAGCAAATTCTGGTGAACTATGAAGCTGCCTTCCCAACCATGACATCCGAAAATTCCTAGAGCAATTTAGACCAACATTTTTAACAAGGAAACTTGTATCTTCTGTAATTATTACCCTGAAGGAATGAAAGATTCATATATTAAAGATATGAATATGCATGTGGTACTCAGATATGCATATGAATTCTACCGACACGGCTCCGCTGAGCTGGAAGAAAGCAGTCAATATCTAGAAAGGACAAAACATGGAAGAACTTTGCTTGTCCTTCGCCCTGGGTGGCTTTCCTTCTGCCCTTGGTTTCTCAGACTACTGCCTTTGGTTCTGACATAATGCCTGCCAGCTGGCATCACTCTGGCAGGTAATTTATCAGGTCCTAAAATCTTAAGCTCATTTACAGCAGAAGTAGACAGTATATCCAAATGGCCATAAGCATGTGAAAAGATGCTCAATGTTATTGCTCAGCTGAGGAGTGCAAAGCTAAAACCACTGTGAGGCATCATTACCCTAACAACATCATAGGAAGTCAGAGCAACGGAACTCATACACACTGCTGGTGGGAGAGGAACTGGGACCACCGCTGGGGAAAGCTGATTGGGAAAGCTATTAAAGCTAAACATTATACCCTATCATCTGGCAATCCCACTTCTGGGTATAGGTAAATGGGTATTATGAATGGATGCTTTTGGGAGTTACCTTTGCATATTGACAAAAGACTGTGGAAGAATATTCCTGGTTGTGATATTTCTATAAAAGTGAAAAACAAGAAACAACCGAAACATCCATTCACAGGAGGATGAAGAATTTTATATTCATATAGAATTCTAAACAAAAATGAAGCACTGGTACGTGAACAACAGGAATGAATCTCACAAATGTAATGCAGAATGAAAGAACTTAGACCTGAATGAATGCTTACTATATGATTCCATACATTTGGAATCAGGTAAAGCTAATCTACGATGATAGAGGTAAAGATATTGATTATCTTGGGGGGTGTGAGGGGCACATTGACTAACAAGGGGCATGAGTATCCTTCTGCAGTGTTGGAAATGTTATTTTGATCTAGCTGGTGGTTATATGAGTAAAAACGCAGATAAAAACTTAATAATTTGCACAACTGAGATTAGTACACTTCAGTACAAGTAAGTTATACCTCAATTAAAAAGAAAAGAGAGACCCTCTACCTTTTCTTCTGTAGACTGCCCAAGTTCATCATCACTGAGTGCATTCCTGGGCTGCATCTCCAGCAAAGTTCTAAAGAGAGTGTTGGACGTCATTGTCAGAAATTCGATTTCAGCATTTGGGTGGAGGCCGTACAGTGCTGGACTTTCCGGAGGAAGCATCTCCTCTACGTACTGGTGGTAGCCTGCATAATCTAGGTAGGGTGGGGCAGCAAATCCTGGTGCCAGCATCAGTTCATCTTCAGTCTTCAACCACAAAGGAAAAGTCAGTTATTCCAAATGTAGGTAGGCATCAATTTTCACTTCCTAAGCACTTTGAGAAGACTGACAAGAAGGCCCCAGCACAATGCTGGCTGTGTAGCAGGATCTCTAAACTGCTTTATAATCAACGATTCTATTCTATATGCAGCACCAGACTGATCTCTAGGAAAGAACCCAAGGAACGAACATTAGTCCTATTCCTAAGAAGACTCAGTTTGCAGCGTGCATGGGGCAGTGTGATACATGCACACAAAAGGAATGAGCAAGTGCTGAGCCATCATGGAGCATGGGCTACCCTGTAACACAATCCCATTCATTGATTCTCTCAATCATCCCCATTTCCCTGAGAGGAAATCAAGACTCTGATGTGAACTTGTTAAGACATTTGACTTTAATCTTGATTCTGAATTAATTTTAGTATGACTCTATAGCCTGTCCTTCCCCAGGGTACCATACTTTCCACAGAACTGCTTCACATCATTTTATATATGATGTGAATTTATATACATGAATTGTATCAATATAAATGACATGTGCATTTAATGAAAACTGTGTGTGTGTATAAGTACCACTTATAGGCCATATATAGTAAGAGTCAAACTGATGCTACTTTCCCAGGACTTGGAGCTACTCGCAGCAGAGTCTGTGTTGTTCAGGATCCACAGACCCTCAGAGAGCTGCTGGTGCTCAATACACAGTTTCCTGCTGGGTGAAAGGCTGGAGTAAGCGGGCTTTGATCATGCCCATCTACTTCAATAAGGCTGAGGCAAGAGGATAGACATTCCGTTTAGAGGGAAGTTTTGAACAAAGGCAATGTGAGCAGCAATAACAAACCCTCTAAACATTAGAACGTAGATCTTCAAAACATAACAGAACAATTTATGAGCCTGAGTCTCTGACCAGCCATAAACAGAGTCAATCCAGTGCTTACAATTTTCTAAGTAACAGTATAATCTCAGATTTATTTTTCTATGATGGCTCTTTGGTTTCCAGGGGTCATTAACCCCTCTGCTTTAATTCTCCCAGCCTCTTGCACCATAAATCCTGTCTGTATCTGTACTTAAATGTATAGGGGAATGTTATTTTTAAACTATTGCCTAACGTAGCTATTTTCTGCCTAGATTTTCTAAGTCGGTTTTTGAAACGAGATTCGTCTGTAGATGTGTATGCTATGCTGTGGTTCCCCTCCCTATCACCTGGAGACAAAGTGAATATTCTTTAATTCATTCAGTAATGTATACTCACCACCCAGTACCCTACAACAAACCATGAAGTATAAGCTTCCTATGACGTAGTTATTAGGAAACTCAGAGTCTAAAGAGGACACAGTAAGTGTGAATTTCCACACAATCATGTGGGTAACAGTGGTTTTCTCTTTCCTCCTTAAACCTTCAATCCTAGGTTGCTTAGAAAGCCTATGGCCATGCGTGGTGGCTCACACCTGTAATCCTAGCACTTTGGGAAGCTGAGGTGGGCGATCACAAGGTCAGGAGTTCGAGACCAGCCTGGCCAACATGGTGAAACTCCGTCTCTACTAAAAATACAAAAATTACCCAGGAGCGGTGGTAGGTGCCTGTAATCCCAGCTACTTGGGAGGCTGAGGCAGAACTGTTTGAATCTGGGAGGCGGAGGTTGCAGTAAACTGAGATCACACCACTGAACTCCAGCCTGGGTGACAGAGCAAGATTCTGTCTCGGAAAAAAAAAAGCCCATGTCCTTAATAAGGATGCTTGACTGCTTTCTGCAAAGTCTTGCATTTTAAATACTCAACTCAGCATTTTTATTTTGTACCAGGAGGATTTTCAAGTCAACCAATCCTTCATATTGCCAGAAATTTTGACCAATGAATATGAGAAGGAAGAAGTTGAACTATTCCACCGCCAGTATCCATTGGCTTGGTTTTATTTATTTATTCACATTTGTATCATTTCATATTTCTATATAAGAACAATCAAAATGTATATGTCACCTGGCTCAGAGTGACAGAAATAAAACTATGCTGGAGACTTAAACTCATCATTATTAGTCTATGATGGATAAAGTAGCCAAAATAAAGATATGAGCAAAATATAAATAAGAAAACCCAAAGCTAGAATTTATACATCCCAAGTAAAAATTATTCCCTACAAACAAGTACTTGGTCTTCTCTGCTTGTGCTTACTAGGAAACTGAAATAAATTTCAGAAGTCACAGTTAATCTGTCCTTCAACAAAAACAAAAAGTTAACAACAGAATTTCAAGCAAAGAAACTGACCAAAAACAAAAGCACTTGGAAAAGTTCAACTGCCACGGGGTTAAACGGCCGTGTTTGAATGCGTGTTCATGTACTGCTGATGGGACTGCAAACGGTCCATGCTCTTTGGAAAGAAAATCAGTCTTTATACACATGTGACAAGTGCCTTCCGTATGGTAGGCAAAGAGCAAAGCAAAAGAAAACAGCCAACTCAAAAGGACAGACCTGAGGTTTACAGATAGACAACCTGGTTCAGCTCCCGTGCTTTAATGATTTGGTGGCCTTATGAAATGACAATTTATCTGCGTTTCAATCTCCTAATGGTTGTGGCTATGTGAATTTAATAAGGTATGCAAACAGCTTGGCACACAGCAGACTATTATGTTAGTTTTGCTCTTCCTCAGAACCTAGCAACAGACATAATTATTTTAGTACTTCTTGATTTTTCTAGAAGGAAAAACCATTTCTCATTTTTCTGAGAAATGTTCTATACACAGATACTTGTGTTCCCTTTTACTTTAAGAAAACTTTTGGCCGGGTGTGGTGGCTCATGCCTGTAATCCCAGCACTTTGGGAGGCTGAGGCCGGTGGATCACAAGGTCAAGAGATGGAGACCATCCTGGCCAACATGGTGAAACCCCGTCTCTACTAAAAATACAAAAGTTAGCCGGGCATGGGGGCGTGCGCCTGTAGTCCCAGCTATTCGGGAGGCTGAGGCAGGAGAATTGCTTGAACCCAGGAGGCGGAGGTTGCAGTGAGCCCAGATTGTGCCACTGCACTCCAGCCTGGTACCTGGTGACAGAGCAAGACTCTGTCTCAAAAAAAGAAAAAGCAAAGAAAACTTTCAAGACAATATACTCAAGGAGCCATGTGAATCCTGATGCTGAATCTAGACTTTCTACTTTCCCACTCGAGTTTTTATGAAAAGCCGTTTTTTGCTAATGGGGCCATAATTGCAGACCTCTCTACACAGTGGCTGTTTTTCTTGCTTTTGGGGGAGGTTTGTTTGAGAAAACTGTTGTAATGCCTCAAAGAATCAATAGTTCTAACTAGACATTTCTCCAAAGAAGATACAAATGGCCAATGAGCACATGAAAAGATGCCCAACATCATTAGTCTTCAAGGACATGCAAATCAAAACTCTACTGTGACACCACTGCACCTCCACCAGAATGGCTCAAATAAAAAATGTCGACAGTAGCAGTGTTGGTGAGGATGTGGAGAAAATAGAACCGTCACAGATTGCTCGAGGGAATATAAATTGGTGCAGCCACTATTTAAAAGAGTTTGGTGGCACTTGCAAATAATAAACAGTCACTGCTTGGGCCAGCAATTCCACTCTATCTGAAAGAACTGAAAACATACGTCCAAACAAACTTTGTACATAAAAGTTCATAGCAGCATGATTCGTAATAGACAAAAAGGAGAAACAACCCAAAGGTCCACTGACAGATGGCATAAACAAAATGTGTCCACACAGTGGAACATTATTCAAACTTACAAAGGAATCGAGTACTGATATATGCTACAGCATTGATGAAACTTGAAAACATTATGCTAAGTGAAAGAAGGTTACATATTGTATGAGTCCATTTATATAAAATGCCCAAATCTATGCAAAATAGATTAGTAGCTGCTATGGGCTGGGGTGTAGGTAGTATGGGGTGGGGAGCAGATGGTGAGTGACTGCTAATGGTTACAGGGCTTTTTTTGGGGGGGGTAATAAAGCTGTTCTAAAAGTGGTAATGGTTGCAGAATTGTGAATATACTAACGACCTTTGAATTGCATAATTTAAATTGGTAAATGTTATGGTGTGTAAATTATATCTTAGTAAATTTTTTAAAAAAATAAAATGAATTAGTAAAATCATGCTCAGGCAGAAAGAACCTCCACATCATGAAAATATCATCAAAAATTTGAAATCGTATTTGTTAATGTCAGGGCAGGCACAATTATTAGAAACTGGAGAACCAGTATCCAGCCCAGCTTGTTGGACTCCAAGAAATTACTGTCCTTTTTACATTTTTCTATCTGCATGTAATAAAAAACTGACCCCATTCTATTGCTTCTCCAAGTAGTGTCGGTAATGGCAAGAAGCTCCAGTTCATTGTGAGTTTAAACAAATGCATCTGCCTTTGGCCTTTTGAGTCAAAAATACCATGGCCCCAAAGTACTGTTTGGGATTTTAAGATATTACTCAAATTTGAATTAGCATGGTGTCTTGAGAATGGAAAGGTACCCTGGTGATTTTCTAGGCAATACCTTAATTTTACAAATGAATAAACTGAGGCACAGGGAAGCCATGCACAAAGCTAGATAGCAAATCAGAAGCGGAACAAGAACTCTGATCTCCCATATTGTTTGTGTTGTTCTCAGTGCCGGCCTGTACACCATCTACTGCAGACACGAGTCACTGTTTTGGTGACCTGTGCTACAAACAGGTCAGCACTCCAACCAGGGCAGTCTGCTGCAGAGAAAACTGGCCTTTGGAGTCTGATTGCGAGTAAACCCTGATTCAGCTGCTTGACCTCTCTGAGCCTGAGGTTCTTTTTTGATTAAATGGCATAATACTTCATCATACATATAAAGTGCGTGGTATTGACCCTTGGCACAGAGCAGGTATTTACTAAAAGATTCCCATTGTTATCACAGATTAATGTACAGCCAAGTATTGAATATATATAATGAAATGAATACTTCATAATAAAAAGATTTCACATTTATTAAGCGTATTGTTCTAGCACTGGACCAATGTTCAAACCTGACAGCAAATCTCTTTTAAGTTGGTCATTCTTGTTTTGTAGATGATAAAACTGAGGCTGAGAGAGGTTCAATTACATCACATGGCAAATACAAAGAGGTACTTCAATGTGAACCCAGAGTTGTTTTTGTTTTTTACTTCAAAGCCCAGATTCCTGTTGTTCTATATCACTAAAATAGTTTGTATTCTGTAATAACTTTAAGGTGACCTGGCACCTTATTCTCTGAAAGTAATTTCCTGTATTTCTTACTTAACGCTGCCAAATACATGCTTTATGCGAGATGATGTTTTCTTTCTTAACTTTGGCCAGATACCCTCTTTAGAGAGGGTTCAATGGCCATTGCCATTGAACAACTCTCTCTGAGAGCAAACTCATTTATTCAACAAGAAACTCACTGACCCGCCTAAAAGCAAGATCTCACTGAAAGCATTCTGATTCTTATGATAAAAGCAGCAGAACATTAAACCCCACACCATGAATGCGTTGCTTTTTTTTATCATGTTCCAATGCAACCAAAGACACTAATTTTCAAACACATGAACTACTTGTGGGAAGTGGCAAAAAGATGTCCTGCAAATGAAGAGTTAGATCATGTTGCTAATCTTATAAACAGCATGCACAGGAAAAACGTGCATGAGAACCAAACAAGTGGGATTTGCAGCCTCTGACACCAAGTCAGTTAAGTGCTTTAATTTCCTCTGGTGAGTTGGGGAGGTAGCTCTCCAGTGAGGATGCCAGCTTGCAAGTGAAGCATTTCGATCCTGAAAACCTCACCAGATCCATATGGAAGGTCAGGTACCTACATTGCTAAAGGGCTTACACACACCACTGATGCCCCTTCAGGTTGCATCGCCTATATTTATTTACAATTATCTGAATGGGAGTTCAGGCTTGTGAAGGTTAATGGACTGCTGTATTTGGCAACAGTAATTCTCCCCTCAACCACAGGCCAGAGCCAGGGGAGGGACCATCCGAGGGAGCTCCTTGCGGGCCCCTTGCCCTCCACCATCATTCGGAGAAATCAGCCTCTGTAAAGGTCGCATGCCTGGCACTGTTTATCGTTCCCATCTCCATGGTAACTTGCTCCCAGAGCTCTTCAGAGGAGTGACTTCCAATTTAGCACAACTGGAGACTCTCTCTGATATGTGAAATCCCGCTCATTAGAACTAAGGAAAGACCATGAGACTCACAATCAAAAGAAACAATTACATAACATGGTGCATTTTTTGCACTCTCTCTAAATTGTTCAACTTTATTAAAAAGTAGTAACAAAATAATGTCCCCAGTTTTCTATATTAGATTAAAATACACTATGTTTTCCTGGTGTATTTTAGCCTAATATAGTCTAAATAATAGACTAAAATGATTTTAGTGATTTAATCTAATACAGACTAAATATTAGACTGATATGATTATACTACTTCTCAAAATGAACTGAATGAAGGTGATCAAATCTATGTAATGATTCTCTGAGGTGAAATTTTCAGAGAAACTATAAATAGGACATTGCTCAAGTTATTGAAAGCATTGCTTTACACAGAGCTGGTGTGTCGCCTGCCCAACTGGAAATAAAAATGATATGGTGTATGGGTGCTTTAGGTCTTCAAGAAATAACCCGGAATGGCCATGAATCTGGACACCATTAGAGAGAGAGCATGAGAAAACTACAGCCACCACGCTCAGATTCCATAGTATGAGAATATTTGGCTCTTGTTCCAAACAAACTGTAAAAACAAAAAAGTCAGCTTTTTTTTTTTTTTAACAGGTTGTTTGGAACAAGAGCCAAATAAGTTTCTTACTTTGCACTTGGTTGATAAAATCTTTTTTTTAAGAATTTACTTTAATTTTATTTTAAATTGACAGATATTTTTTATATATATATATGGATCGGGAATCATTTCTACATAGGCACAGGGTTACCAAGATGAGAAGTCATAAAAGGATGCCTGGTCTTTTAAAACTGCACCTACAGAGGTAATCTACCTCTTCTTCAAGAGAGAAGGAAGAATGAGGTTCTCAAATCACCATACTTTTCTTTTTAATTGATACATAATAATTATACAAAAGATGGGGTACAATGTAATGTTGTGATACATGTAAACATTGCATAGTGATCAAATCAGTTACTAAGCAGGTCCATCACTTCAAATATTTATCATTTCTTTGGGGTGGGAACATACAAAATCCTTTCTTCTAGCTATTCTTAGATACACAGTATCGTACTGTTGACTATAGTTAACATACTGTGCAGTAGGACACCAGATTTATTCTTCCTTTGTAAGGATGGTAACTTGGGACCCGCTGACCAATCATTCCCCATCTTCCCCTCCCCAGTCTCTGGTAACCACCGTTCTATTCACCACTTATAGGAAATCAGCTTTTTAAGAGTCTGCATGTGAGTGAGAACATGTATTTGTCCTTCACCTGACTTATTTCATTTCACATAATGTCCTCCAGGTTCACCCATGTTGTTGCATCTTTTCTCTTTTTAAAAAATACAACTATATTACTTTATTATCACATGTAAAATATTAACAGAAATTCTTTATTACCATGATACGTTAATGTTAATTTCCCACTGTGTCATAAATGTCTTTTTTTTTTTTTTACAGTTTGTTTGGAACAAGAGCCAAATAAGTTTCTTACCTTGCACTTGGTTGATACAATCTTTCTTTTAGATATAATTTTAATTTTGTTTTAAATTGACAGACAATAATTATATATATTTATGGGGCACACATTTTGATACATGTGTACGTCATAGAATGGTTAAATCAAGCTAATTAACAAATCTATCACCTCACATACTTATTCACCACATTTTTCTTAAGCACATATTTAATAGGGTAACTGTAACTGGTCAAACTGTAGACTATTCCCTAGGACTTCTATGACAGGCAAAAAAGGAACTTTAGTGAAATGAACTTTGGAATAGAAATCAAAAGACTTGTGATAAAAGATGCACACAATTCTTGCCCATACCAACCTAGTGGCCTGGGGCAAATCTCCATGTTTTAGCATCTCAGTCGATAAAATGGAGTAACAATGTCAGCTCTGCATATATCATAGGGTTTTTATAAAGAGCTGACAAGTCAGGGTATGTGAGCGTGCCTCACGCTGGCACACTCTCTAGCACGCACAGAAATCACCGGGAAGACTTGTGAAAATGCAGATTCTCATTCCGTAGGTCTAAGATGGGACCTGAGATTCTGCCTTCCCAAGAAATTTCCCAAAAGGCAAGAATCCTCAATACATTAAATAATTATCCATAGTGCAACTCATTTATAAGATTCTTACCAGAATCTTTTCCACAGTGAAATTAATTTAAAATGAATTAATTTACAAATGTCTTACCAGAGATGAATTCATGAATTCTTCTAAATACACCCGACACAGTTTGCGATCCCAGTCATCTGTGATGTGGCCCCCGTACATGATCTCACCAAAGAGGTAACGGAGATCCTCCCATGGGACCTGGGGTGGGGGGGGGAATCACACAAATGTTCACTGCTGAGTGCAGAGTCTGCCTCAGAGTAGCCAACCAGTGGCACGTGCCCCTCTAACACAATGCCCTCCAAACCTCTGTCAATAGGAGCATTTAAAGGTGGTTCAGAAATTGTCTAAGTTCCTGCTTTCTTGGGAGAATTATTTTGTGTCAGTGAAAAGTCACTAACACTGAAATATTTACAAAGCCTTTGTAAGAGATGGGGTCTGGCTCTGTTGCCTAAGCTGAAGTGCAGTGGCACAATCACAGATCCCTGCAACCTTGGCCTCTCCGGCTCCAGCAATCCTCTCACCTCAGCTTCCCAAGTAACTACAACTACAGGCACATGACACCACACCCGGCTGATTTTTTTAAAAATTTGTAGAGACGGGGGGGTCTCACTCCATAGTCCAGGTTGGTTTTTGAATTCCTGGTCTCAGGCCATCCTTCCTCCTTGGCCTCGCAAAGTATTGGTATTACAAACTTGGGCTGCCATGCCCAGCTTTAGGCAGATTTTAAAGGAAACTGAATCATTCAGAGAACATGTTTCCAGGGAAAGTTTATACATTCAAAATCTCATGTGAAAATTGTGAGGGAATGTTGGTTCACAAGGCCTTTGAACTATGTCATGGTTTTATTACCTGATTTATATCAGCTTTCATTATCTGATTCAGGAAAAGAAAACAACATCCACACAATTTGAAACCGGGGTGTATTTGAGGGCTTGGTTTATGGCATGACTGTTCTAAGGGTTGTAACTAATGACTGTACCACATTTTATTCAAGAAATCACTGTATCTCCTCTTTATTTGGCTTAGCAGGGTTTGAAGCCTCTTTTGTTACCCTTTAGCTTCTTCTGGGGTTGCGAAACATGCCAGTGTGTGATGAAGTCTTTCTAGACAGGAACCTTTATACCTTCAGGGGCAGTAAACTGCCTCCCAACAGTTCAGGTAAAAACGTGATCACAGCCTTCGCTTGTTGGGTGATGTGACAGAACAGAACAAGTAAACGTGCTTCAACTATGCCAATGTACTTGCTACAAGTTCATTTGAATTGGAATAAATGAACCGCAAATATGTCTTTCTTTTCAGCTAGGTTGAGGTGAATGAAAGATAAGAGAGGGGTGCCTAGGCTACAACATGCTCTCTGCATAGACTACCTTCAAAATCGCTGAAATGGATGGGAAACAAAGACTTCTTACTTTTTTTTTTATGAGACACAGTCTCACTCTGTCACCCAGGCTAGAGTGCAGTGGCACAATCACGGCTCACTGCAACCTCTGCCTACTGGGTTCAAGCAATTCTCCTGCCTCAGACTCCTGAATAGCTGGGATTACAGGCGGGCACTCCCATGTCCAGTTAATTTTTGCATTTTTAGTAGAGATGGGGTTTCACCATGTTGGCCAGGCTGGTCTTGAACTCCTGACCTCATGATCTACCCACCTCCAGTTTCTTACTTTTATTTCCTTTTCTGCTTACATTTAATTGATATTTGCTATACATTTCAGTATTCAATATGTATCTCTTTTTAATTTTTATTTAACTGGGGTCTGTTCTTTTTAATCTTTCTTTATTTCAATAATTATGTTTTTTTTTTTTTTTTTTTTTGAGATGGAATCTCACTCTGTAGCCCAGGCTGGAATGCAATGGTGCAATCTCGGCTCATTGCAACCTCCACCTCCCTGGTCCTGGTTCAAGCAATTCTCCGACCTCAGCCTCCCAAGTACCTGGGAATACAGACATAAGCCACAGTGCCCAGAATATTTTTGTATTTTTTAGTAGAGACAGGGTTTCACCACGTTGGCCAGTCTGGTCTTGAATTGCTGATCTCATGATTCGCCCACCTTGGCTTCCCAAAGTGCTGGGATTATAGGCGTGAGCCACCGTTCCTGGCCTAATTATCTGTCTTTTCAATAATTATTCAGCTAAAAATTTGTTCTTTCCTCTTTGGTTTTTGAGACAGTTTTGCTTTGTTGTTCATGCTATAGTGCAGTGGTATGATCTCAGCTTACTGCAACCTCCACCTCCAGGGGTTCAAGCGATCCTCTCACCTCAGCCTCCTAAAGAGCTGGGACTACAGGCATGTACCACCATGCCCAGCTAATCTTTTGTATTTTATATTTGGTTTCCCCAGGTTGCCCAGCCTGGTCTCAAACTTCTGGACTCAAGCGATCCCCCGACCTTGGCCACCCAAAGTGCTGGGACTACAGGCATGAGCCATTATGCCTGGCTTGAGATCTATTCCTTTCAATAACTGATTCTCAGCCGGGTGCGGTGGCTCACGCCGGTACTCCCAGCACTTTGGGAGGCCAAGGTGCGTGGATCACAAGGTCAGGAGATCAAGACCATCGTGGCCAACAAGGTTAAACCCCATCTCTACAAAAAATACAAAAATTAGCCAGGTACAGTGGCAGATGCCTGTAATCTCAGCTATTCAGGAGGCTGGGACAGGAGAATTGCTCGAACCCAGGAGGCAGACAGAGGTTGCAGTGAGCTGAGATCATGCCACTGTACTCCAGCCTGGGCGACAGGGCAAGACTGTTTCAAAAAAAAAAAAAGGAAAAAGAAAAAAATTGATTCTTTTTCTCCCAATTCTGGTCTTTGTTTTTTACATATACTTTCTTGAAAAGGGCATTTTGTACAACCAAACTATGTGCACAGAGAAACATAATTCCCCAATCCTGATAACTCGCTTTGTGACATGCAGAAAATGACTGAGGTCAAGACATCTGAGAAACATAAGGATGTGCTAAAAACTTGAGGCTGATCCTGGAGCCCCAGGAGGAGAAATGGCAGGAGAAAGTGTGACTCAGTTGGTCAACTGGTGTTTCCAAGACTAAGGATGTAAGGCTGGAGAGAAACACGTGTCCACTTCCCTCTTCCTGTCCTTCATTTCCACTTCAATTATGTACAGGATTCAGCTAAAATACAATTCCATTCCTGGTCTTAGCCTGGCAGGTCAGTTATGAACAACTTGAATAAAAGTCTTAAGTGGTCCATTCCTTTTTCTGCCTAGAACTACAATAATCTTATGTGCCATAGTTTAGACAAAATGTGCTGGGAATCAACACAAAAATATTACCATTTATTAGAATGGGCAAAATATGCTCAAAGTATACAGAATTACTTAATCCTATAAATTAAAAAATGAGAGATGTGGAACCCTGAACATCAAATACCAGATTAAAACCATTTATTTTGGATTCAACTTTTAAAAAATTTGTTCCTTGGGAAAACACACCTATGTTATGTACTAAGGGTATATATATATTCTAATAGCAATCAAATCACCACTGAAACTTGAGAAAACTGACAACCAAAACTGTAACAATTGTGACTGAAGGAACAGAAAACAATAGTTTCCATTTAGAAACGGCCGGGTGATTTTAAAAGCTCTATATGGAAAAAGTGGCCTAGAGTACAATACTCAGATTGGTTTTGACACATCTATTCTAGTTTTAACGGATTTAATTTAATGAAAAAAGTTTCCCTTGAGAGGATTAAGGTAAATCATTCTTAGGAATGAATGGTTCTTGCTTTTTGAAATCCAATCATAGGGTTTATGAGAATTTACACAAATGTTCCTGATGAGGCATTCCCATTCCCATCTGTAAAACACAATTTAGCTATGAAATAAAATCATTCATCTACCTTTAGCTTCAAATCAAGGGGAACATTACTGAGAAAGTCACAACAAGGTGGCATCCTTAATACATAATAATGACATATGCAGGAAATGCACCATTATTTATACATGTGACGTGCTGTAAATTGCTTCCATCATCAGAACTAATTGTAGTGATTATTAATGCAGTGTTATGAACTGTCAGAATTGCTGTATGTAATTACATTTGTGCAAATGCTTCATTACCTGCCTAATGAATCTGGCATATATGCACATGTAAACCACTGTTTTTGTTAACATAATGAAGGACATTTTTTTCCCACTAAGCTGCTGATGTAGAACTGGTTTGACCTATCTCATGAAGTTTGAACATTTACTGCTGGAAAACCTTTGATCTGGTTTATTTTCACACTTGGCAGAAGATGCATATATAGTGTTAGCTTTTTCAATATTAGCTTCAAAAGAGAAATTATGGTCAATTTTGATAGTGCCCAAAGCCTGACAGTTTTGTAGACTCCTTGGAGGAGGTTATCTGACCACTAGCACTTACTGTAGGGTTTGCCTCTAAGTAGTTGTAGAGGACGTTGGCACAAACGGTGAGATCTCCAGGACTGAAAGGATAGCTTCGGCTCCAGCCCTGGGGGCCAAACCTCAGTCTCCCAGCAACACAGGCATGGAAGTAGCAGAGAGAAAAGAGGATGCTTTTAAACTCCTGCTCCTTGGAGCATATTTCAAGTGTATCCTAAGAGAAAAAAAAAGAAGAAATGCTTGATTATCTATCTTTATGTTTTCCAAGGGCAAGGGTCTGAGTTTTCAATAATCTGGTAAAGAACTTTGAGAGAGAGATACTACAGAGGTAACATGTAATTTTCAGCATGGCTACCTCTCCTATGAGAACATAATAAGAGACTATTTGGCATTTGTCAGCCTGTTGGCTTAAGAGGAATACTTTTATTTTGCTTCGATCATTCTTCTGAAAGCTTCTAAGTTCACTAGGAAGTAAGACAGTTCATTTTAACCATGTTGATACTGCTTGACATCATTTTCCCCTGCAAAATTTTCTTTGTAGACTCTGGATGACATAAAGCCATCAACTTCATTTCATCACTGTGGTGGAATGCTACCATAGTTGGGAGAATGCTAGTTCACCACAGCTACCCATTCTTTGCGGGTTCCACTGCAGTAGAGATCATCTGGGCATATGGACACCCACGACTGTTTCCCGCCTCCCCTGAAGCCAGTTGTGTCACATGACCAAGACTTTGCCAACAGAATTTCAGCTAAACTATTGTGTATAACTTCCATGTCATTTGCTGAAAAGGAAATTGCTCATCTTGGCTGTCACTCTTCCCTTTTTTTCTTTTCTCTTTTTTTTTGAGGATTCTAGCTCTGTTGCCCAGGCTGGAGTGCAGTGGCACCTTCTCGGCTCACTGCAACCTTTGCCTCCTGGGTTCAAGCAATTCTCCTGCCTCAACCTCCTGGGTAGCTGGGATTATAGATGCCTGCTATCACATCTGGCTAATTTTTCTATTTTTAGTAGAGAAGGAGTTTTACCACATTGGCCAAGCTGGTCTCGAACTCCTGACCTGAGGTGATCCACCCACCTCAGCCTGCCAAGGTGCTGGGATTATAGGCATGAGCCACAGGGCCTGGCGAACTCTTATCTTTTCTATGGCTAGAAATGATGATGATTGAACATGTCTGGAAACCTTGAGTTAGGTGTAGCAGAGGCACCCATCAGCTTGGAGGTATGAATGATCTCATGGAACAAAGCTGCCTAATATGTGAGAAGGAGAGAAACAAACTCCAATCTCGTTTGAATCTCATTTTGATTCTCTTTCTTACAGCAGCTTAGCCTCTACCTTCACTAATACAATCACCATGACACATGATTTCCTTCCAATAAACTAAGAGTGAAATTCATTGTTGGGATGACTGGGTGACAAATCGAAGATTGGGAAACATGTGTCTAGACCTGTGAGATATTTTTGAGAATGCAAAGGGAAAGTGGAATTCTGGTATGCTACGTCGATACAGTTATGGCCCAACTGCCATAAGAGGAGAAAAACAGCTGTCCAATATACGGCTTAAAAGTCATACTTCACCCATGTTCGGATTTGGCAGTTTTGTGAGGCAAGGAAAGGAAGTTGAAGACTACTTCTTCAGCTGGCATTGAGCAGCAGGGGAGAAAGAGGCCAAAATCTGCACCTCCCTGCCTAGTCCTTTAAAATGGGCAAACTATAGCCAATTCCCATTTGAAATGGATCTGACAACTTGGGCCATATATAAAGTATACTTAGAACCAGTGGGAGTAGGAGTTCAGAACCAGTCTTCCAAGGGACTTCTGGTACTAAACCAAACCCGGATTTGTTCTCTGTGGGTCGGGACCAGAGAACTCTTTAGTGTCTTTTGACAGTGCTGTTAGCAAATCCTGCCAAATATGGTTCTAGAATTGGCCAGGAAGCATATAGTGCAGACCTCGTTACATCACGAAGTCACTCTAAATCACTAGGCCATTTTTAGGTCATTTATGGGGCTTGGAAATATATAATCATTACAAAATAACTTTTCCACAAATAAAAGGCAAGCTTGTGAAGGCAGAAAAGATAAACTATATAACTGGAATTGACCTTGAAGGATATTTGAAAAGTTACTTGTAAATATAAGAAATTTCTAGGAGATCCAATATAAGTATCAAAATTTCACTTTGGAATTATGATCTAACAAATCAATACCTTTCTGAATTACAGATGGTCCACATAAAACCCAAAGTACTACAATAGCTAAGTATATTAATTCAATCTGTATTTTAAATAACTGACTTGGCTTTATTCTCAGTGCTAAAACAAACACAAGTCAATGCATTTCATTGTGTTCTGATAACAAATGATGTAGGAAGAAGATATGAATCAGGCTTTCTGAACAAAAGGTTTGAGTCTACCTACCATTCCACATTTCAGGCCAGTTGTATTTTTGCAAACAAGTGATAGGCAAATTAATATTTAAAAAATACAGACTGCATTGTGAACAGAGAGCAGGCATCTGCATACATATAATAGTGCTATTTGCCCACAATCACCAGTTGTTTTTGTTTTTTTTGTTTTTTTTTTGTTTTTGAGACAGAGTTTTGCTCTTGTTACCCAGGCTGGAGTGCAATGGCACGATCTCGGCTCACCGCAACCTCTGCCTCCTGGGTTCAGGCAATTCTCCTGCCTCGGCCTCCCGAGTAGCTGGGATTACAGGCACACACCACCATGCCCAGCTAATTTTTTGTATTTTTAGTAGAGACAGGGTTTCACCATGTTGACCAGGATGGTCTCAATCTCTTAACCTCGTGATCCACCTGCCTCGGCCTCCCAAAGTGCTGGGATTACAGGCGTGAGCCACCACGCCCAGCCCCACAATCACCAGTTTTATATGCACAGTGATCAATTACTTGTTTCTGCCTGCAAATTTTACAGAAACAGAAATCTATATTCTTACTCTAAAAAATATAGTTATCTGTGTGTGAGGGGAGCCAAAAGAGTACTCCTTTACAGTATCTTCTTCAAGAGGCTCTTTAGCTGAAAGGTAAGGTAAATGGTACCCTACAAGAAACAGTTCTATATGTCTTGGCCACTTAATGATTAAATCTACATAAATATTCTGTGTTGCTCAGGAGAATAAAGTACCAGTATTAAACAAACTGTTTATTTTGAATTCACGTGCCAAAGTTTGGAGGTAAATTCTAATTTGAGGGGAAAGATTAAAAATATGGATTTAAAAATTAGCCAGGCATGGTGGCATTTGCCTGTAGTCCCAGCTACTCAGGAGGCCGAGGCAGGAGGATCACTTGAGCCCAGGAGTTCAAGGCTGCAGTGAGCTCTAAGTGTGCCACTGTACCTGAGCCTGGGTGACAGGGCAAAAATGAAAAAAAATATATTTAATTTGAGTTGAAAAATATCCCAGCAGTACAGCTGACTTATCTAAACCTCTTGGGTATTTTACTCCACTGTAAGGGACACCCAGGCAACAGGAACAACTGGCCCTGATTTACCTAACCCGTATAAGTAACAAGAGAACTAGTATTCATCATTCTGTCCATTCACAGGCTTTAACAAGACTGGACCATAGTAGCCACACAGAACACTCAGGATGATACAAGGAGATGTGGGAAAGGATATCTGCGATAGAGACTGCTGGCTGCCTTCCTTAACATGTCTTCTTGCTGATTTCTAGCTGGGCATATGGTTTTTTAAGATAAATTTACTTTTCCCAGCCTCTCTTGCATTTAGGTAATGCAATGTCTGACCAATGACATGTAAGAAGTTCTGTATGTTAACTTGCAGGAAGCAAAGCAAACACAATCCTTTTCCTTTTGTCATCTTCCATGTTTCTTTTCTCATCCTCCTGTCAGGAATATGGATATAGGGGCTGCTACTCCCACAGCCAGCTGGGACCATAATGAGCCTATTCTAGAAATGGTGAACTATCAAGAGCCAGAATGATGACAATTTGTAGTAACATATGGGTTCTGAATGGACTATCTGTAAAACTCTCATGTGGCAGAACTACTTTTTGAACTGTGTAAGCCACTGTTATTTTCTAAGAACTTCTTTCAAAAGTAGCCAACCCAACATTCTAACTGATAAAAGGGTAATGGGAACTTATTCACAGAGAGCCAGGGAGCACAGGCTAATACCCTTGAATTATATAAGCTGATTAAAACCTGCATTTTGTTTTCTAACATAATGACAGGTCAGCATTAATAAAAGATGGTAACATTTTAGCTTTTCTGCAGAGTTTTTATTTTGTTAGTTGGTTCTAGCTAAAATAAGTTTGATGAGAAGTTTATTTAGTGAATCACTTTGCTTTTGCTACTTTTTATTAAGTTTAGTCTTAATATTTCAGAGGACCCTCTCCACAAAATAAGAAATATTCTTCCTTAAAATTCTTAAAAGTATTTTCAATAAATGCCTTTTCAAAAAACCTTCAATTAATAAAAATGGCTTTCCAGAGAGCAGTCAAAAGAACTGATAGGTTCATGAAAAGACTAGAACAGGTGTTCTGAACTAGGGAATTCATACATAGACTTTGGGAGAATCTGTGAATTTCTACCAATATATGCAATGTATTTTTAAAATTCCTTATTTATTATTTTTTGAGACAGTGTCTCGCTCTGTTGCCCAGGCTAGAGCACAGCATAGCTCACTGCAGCCTCGAACTCTTGGGCTCAAGTCCTCCTATTTCAGCCTCCTCAAGTGCTGGGATTGTAGGCATGGGCCACTATGTCTGTCCCAATATGCAACATATTTTCAAACGTGTATTTCCCTGGGGAGAGTATCCATAGTTTTACACGATTCTCAAAGTGTTTTGTTCTTATGTCAAAAACAAAACAAAACAAACAAAAAAACTAAAGGATAATTGGGCTGAAGCATATTTGTTCATGAAATGTTCACTTTCAGGAATAAATATAATTATTTTAGGGAGTAGATAAGTACTAATTAAAGAAATCAAATTCCTCTTTGTACTTAACTTTGGGAAATAGCTTAAAAATGTCATAAATAGAAATTATATCTTAAGGGATGATTAAAAACATGTATGTCTCTCAGTGGATTAAGGCATATTGCAAATATTTACTAGTTTCAAAAAGATTTTTTGAGTGCTACTATTTACACAATCTTCTGTGTGTACATAGGATACAAATTACTCAAATTTTTAATGAAGTAATTAACTACATTTTTCAACACTGTATTTTTAGGTAGTGAATTATCATAATTCCTTCATAATGTTGGTTTAGGTATTGACCCAAAAAGTACTAGAAAAGAAGTTGGATGTTGACACTCTTCATAAAGAATAACATTTCTATGAGGAGGCTGAATATTTATCACCAAATCATATGTATTTCCTTTTTAGGGTTCATTCTACTCTCCTGACAAGAGTGTGATTTACCAAGGATTTCCAAGAAATTAGAGGAAGGAAGGAGATCTCAGAGCAATAACAAGAAAGGAAACTGGAAGACTTGATAATGATATTGACAGATAGGATAATTTGGGTAAAAAGAACAATGATAATATAGGTATCATTAACTTATATACGTATTCGGCCAGGTGCGGTGGCTCACACCTGTAATCCCAGCACTTTGGGAGGCTGAGGCGGGCAGATCACCTGAGGTCAGGAGTTCGAGACCAGCCTAGCCAACATGGTGAAACCCTGTCTCTACTAAAAAGACAAAAATTAGCCGGACGTGGTGGTGGGCACCCGTAATACCAGCTACTTGGGAGGGTGAGGCGAGAGAATCACTTCAACCTAGGAGGCAAAGGTTGCCGTGAGCCAAAATCACACCACTGTGCTCCAGCCTGGGCGACAAGAGCAAAACTCTATCTCAAAAAATATATACATATATAAACATATATATATATCTCACACACTTATACATTTGTCTTACCTTGTACAAACATGAAAATATAAATAAGGTATCAGAGATATAACCTGAAAAGAAAGCTTTAAATTTAGTCATATCAAAACCAAAGCTAAAACATTACACTGAAACTTTTACCATGTCATTACTGTTGCCATCAGCAACAAAAAACAATGGCTTCTCCTCTTTCTGTGGTCAGAGATACCAGTCTGCCACATTTATTGTCAACAAGTAAGTTCCAACCAGGCACGATGGCTCAGGTCTGTCATCCCAGCACTTTGGGAGGCCAAGCCAGGTGGATCACCTGAGGTCAGGAGTTCAAGACCAGCCTGGCCAACATGGTGAAACCCCGTCTCTACTAAAAATACAAAAATTAGCTAGGCGTGGATGGTGTGTGCCTGTGGACCCAGCTACTCGGGAGGGAGGCTGAGGCAGGAGAATTGCTTGAATGCTGTAGTGGGCTGAGATCACACTACCACACTCCAGCCTGGGGGACAGTGAGACTCTGTCTCAAAAAAAAAAAAAAAGGAAGCAAGTTTCTCAAGATGTTACCTAGTTGGTTCTCCCTACACAGTAGCTGAAGTTTTCTTAGTGTCAGGGTGAAGCAGAAATATATTTACTAGTCATTAGAACAAAAAATGACAGGGGCAATTCTTTCAAGAGAGTAAAACACACCCACTCCTAGCCCTCCACACTCAAACATTGAGAAGTTGCTTCATCCCTGTAAATGACATGCATGGATTGATGCTGGGCCCCACAGTCTCTGAGAAGACTCTGACTTCACTGTCTGCCCAGGCTGCTTTGCTTTCTTACCTGATCAAAGTTGTAGAGGGCCGCATGCAAATTGGCCAGCATCCCTGTGGGGGGCTCATTAGTGATCTTAATGGAATTTTCCAGGAGTCCTTGAGGGATGATATGCTTATCTGGTGAAGGTGCAGGCTCGGCACTCATGAAAACCCTGTAATCTCTGTGGCTTCCTTGGCTAAGTCTTTCAAGGAGCTTCTCCAAGGTTCCTAGCCACTTGGCTACCAAATGAACATTCTGAAAGATAGTACGGTGCATAATTCCTGTGAAGGTGAGGCATATGACTTGAATTATAAGATTACATTTTCCTATATGTAACTGCATTGAAAACTGGAGAACCATGATTCAAATTTTCCTTTATCAATATACATCAGAAGAAGGAAGGAAAGAAAAGTGAAAAGGGAATTGAACCTTGAATGTATTAAATGTTCCCAATCAACACAGATTATTTTTGTAACCCCAAACCTCCAGGCAATACACATACCTACTTTAAACACCCACCAGTCACTTCTGAGCTGGAGTTGCTTAGTACTTTTCTTTGCTATGGTTCAAATCCAATTACTGAGACATATCTAGGTTAGTTTAAGAAAATAAAAAATTAAAAGCCAGAAACGTGCCTGATTACCCACTTCATTGTTTCTGATGGAAACCTCTTCTACTCAAACTCCTACCCATGAGCATATGAACTCAAAAGGATGTGAGGGAAGTAAGGCCAGCTGAGAGAAAGTACTCACTCACTGTTAAGGTGCTTTGGGTGTTCCTAACAGATGACTTTCCTTAAATCCTAGGACTCTCAGAAGTCACACACACAAAAACAAATGCCACCACTGTCATCATTCTTCTCTTTTCCATTTTATGATTCACAAATTTGCTCCTCCAACACTTAACACCCACAGGGTATAGCTTGGTAGTTGGTGCTGGGAGTGGGTATAAAGGCTGCACCTTACACACTCTCTGGCTTTGGAGAAGTCCTTGATACAGTAATTGAAACATCACACCCAGAGATATATAATTATTTCCAACAAAGATTATAACAGTCACAAAAATACAGAGAATGAAGACAAACAAGGAACAAAATAACAATGCAGGTATCTTCTTTAAAATTTCTACTGCAAAAGGACCTATGCCAATTCAGTCATTCACATTGTTGGCTACTATTCCCTTGTCAAATCATGAACACTGGTAGATGTGATGGGCTGAATTGTGTACCCCCAAATTAATATGTTGAGGTCTTAACCCCCAGTTTCTCATGTGACTATATTTGGAAATAGGGTCGTTAAGGAGATAATTAAACCTAAATACGGTCATTATGAAGGGTCTTAAACCAATAGGATTGCTGTATTCATGAGAAGAAGAGATTAGAACCCAGAACACAGAGGAAAAATCATGTGAAAACACAGAAGTTGGCCATCTACCCTAGCAAAGTAAGACAGTAGGCAAGGGTTCTAAGTTCCCTCCTTTCCATGTTTGCTAACAGGTTATAAGGAGAAAGTATTTCTCATTCCTAATTGTGCCACTCATAAAATAAAACAATGGAAGCAATAGTAAAACCTGCTTTGTAAACTCAATTGTATCTTCATTCTCTGTCTTACGGACTACAACAGAACCTTACCTGAAAAGTTTACTTGAAACAAATGTAAAAATACTCCAGGCAGTGACTGTGGAGCCACTGAAGGGGACAGAAAAACCTCCAGTGAGCCCTCATGGAACACAGGCACACTCTGGCATCCAGCCTGGCAGCTATGCTTGAGGCTTTGGGACTGGCTAGATTCTCATGTTTATTTTTCCAAGAATTGCAATGCTTGTGCAACATTTTTAGACAATCTACATGTCTTGGAAATGCTTGGAAAATGGTCATTTTGTCCTTGAAAAATGGTTTTCAATACCTGTTATGTTAATTCACAAACCTTCTGGTGTGCATATGAGATAAAAATACTTGCCAGGCTGCTACTTTTTCTCTGGAACGTGGGCTTTCAATGAAATACCATCTCAACACCTTTAAAGGGCTCTATCTAATCATAACAAGTGATCATACTGAGGTTCGGGTAAGAACTAACATGTACATACATATCATATACCCATGTTAATATGATTTAATGTAAATTACGAACAGCACAAGTTTCTATTATGTTGGTCTTCTCTTTCTTCAAAGTCCTGCTTCTCTTTTTCCTGCTGATCAAACAGATACTAGAAACCTCTAGACACTGGGACAGCCAAAAGTCTGGCATAACCTCTCCCTACCAATTACTCTATGTGGGTACGGGGATAGGGAGGGAAGAGGCTTAAACAGTTAAATTCTAGGTTCCTGGCTGAGCACTAAGAGCAGAAATCAAATGTCTGAAACAAATATCCAAAAGTTGATCCTTGACAAAATAAGATCTTTTAAGGATTTTTTTTTAGTGGCAAAACTGACAGCTTGCAATTTTAGGAACAACAGGTAGCTTAGCATAGAAACAAAAGTGATAGAAACATTTATTTTGAGTATGTTCTTTTGAGGATCACTATAGCCCTCCTAGTGTTCTCTCCAGTCTGAGCTGCTGGGCGCATGAGAAGTCTCAAAGAGCTCTTTCCTTTCTGAGACGATCTTACAATCTACCAAATTGTATAACCATCAACTGTTTTCTTGGGAAAAAACCAACCCTCCCGTGTTTCTGATTCTGAGCCTAAGAAGGGGATACACTACATTACCCTCAATCTCCTTACAAAGGTCTCTATTAAGGCCTCATCTAAGCAGTGAGCATTATTGTCCCAGAAGGTTATGTTCCTGCCATCATAAGTCTGCTTGGACTCTGGAAGCCCCTCTATGAATCCAGTTGGATTTCAAGCAGAAATGCCAAAGGCTGTGGATAATGGAGACACTAAGGGAGGCCAATGCTGTATCCTGCATGAGGGTGGCTATTTTCAGGAATGCCACCCGCTGCCAAACACATCTAGACTCCAGTACCAGCTCTGCCATCCAACCAGCCCTGTGGTCTTGAGGCTCTCCAGACCACTCCAATGCTCACTTCTCTCATCTTGATATGGAGAATGACAACTCCTAACCTTGGAGCTTTGTCATAATAATTAGAGATGAGGTAGCCTGTGAAGTGTCTACTAGAGAGAACCTTTGCAAGACTGAGCTGAAAACTAGATAGCCATTCCTAGACTGGCTGAGACACCTAGCAGAGCTTGCTGTGGACAGAGTCAGCACGTTTCTCAGGTGCCCCCTAATGCTGGCCTGTGCTCCACTGGTTCCTGTAACACTCAGCCAAGGGGACCCTCCCAGAGGACACTGGGTGGTATAACCAGAGGTCTGTATGATGTTAGCCTGGGAAGGGATAAAGGGGTTGTCTGCTCAAATCCCTTTAATTTATGATCAAAGGGAATGTTACACACTAGTTAGGGGCAGAGTCGGACTTGTATGAGATAATAATGATTCATGCAGGAGGCAGATAAAAGAGGGTCACCAGAGCATCTCTGACCTGCCTGTGCACTGGGAGAACACGGTGGAGCCCTAGGAAATTTGCACCTTTTGCAGTGGGGAGGAGCCAGATACAGGGAGGGTTTCCTTCCCCCTTATCTCTGACCTGCCCGCCCACTGGGAGAACGGTGGTGTAGGAAATTCCCACCATTTGCAATCAGGAGAAGCCTGGCCTCTCCAGCTCCCGTGTGGTGGCCTAGTATTCAATCTCTGAGGCCGGGGCCTGTTAGCAGGATCCCCTCTCATTTTGCTGAGAGTTTTTTTTTTCTTTTTGCCCAATACATTCATTCCCCTCCCCCTTCAATGTATCTGTGTTCCTAATCCTTTCTGGTTGTGTGACAAGAACCCACTTTTAGTTAAGTAGCAAAATTCTACAACAACAATATACATTTAAAAGGGTTCTGTTAACTCTAATGTGCAACAGATACTATGAACACAGTGTTGGCAATCTAAAGGAGCCTGTTAGTTTTCAGGACTCCTGCGTGTTCTAGGTATCTCTAAGCAAGGGGAATGATGACGCTCTTCCAAATCGCTTTAATTTTAAAGCACAATGGCTAGACAGTCTCAGAAGATGACAGCCATCGCTGTCTACAGAGCCCCTCACTATCTTTGAAGGTGCCATGAACACTGACAGAACCGTCTGGACTCTGCAAATCGCCATGAGGAGTGGTGTGAAGAGGGCGTTCTGTTGGGCAGGACAGCTCTCCCTGGCCCTCCTCTGTGTTTATGCCCAGTGCCTTCCCTGAAACTGAATACTCACTTGGAGGATGACCCAGTGTCCCCCTTTGGAAGCTTTCTCCAGTGCCATTTCTGCCACCGTCTCCTGACCTTGTCCTAAAGACACGTTGTGGAATTTTCCAGAGTCAATTGTAAAGCCAAGTCTTTTGCCTGTGAGAGAATACACCACAGTGAGAGGAAACGTCTGTGAAGGAGGGTGAGAGGAGCCTGGAATTCTGTGGTCTAATGCACAGCTGTGCCCACTGTAGCTATCTTCTGGGTGACTTTCCTGAAGAATCCAAACAAAACTTCTGCTGTATCCACAAGCAGCATTTTGAGCTCTCCACAGCTGCCTCATTGCAAGCATTAGAAAAGCCTGTGGAAGCCAGTTCCTTGGGTTTTATGATAATGAAGCTTTTGACATTTTGATAGATGGCAGGCATTGTTATGGAGCTTTATAAACTCTTGCAGGAGTAGCAAAGCATTTCTCTCATAAAAAGGAGCAACATGTGGTAGATATCACATCATTTTTTTGAATGGATCTGTTCATTGGGTAAATGCACAAGCCTCTCACCTTGAGAGGCTGCATTTAAATTGAGCGCAGTCAGGTCACAGCTATATTAACCTGGTATTCTTGGTGCAGGCCGTGGGGAATGGTAATCCAGAACACAAAGGCGACAGTGCCTTGCGCAATCAAATACACTTGCTCTAATGACCATTATTTAGTCACAGGGGGCACGAGATTACATGAGCATGGGGAAAATTGCCCTCTGGCCCTCATATAGTTGAAAAGTGGAAAACAGTACAAAAGAAACTCACATTATGCCAGCCAGAGGAATGTTCCATTTGAACATTTCTTCAGACTACAGTGTTATTAGCCTTACATGTTCCATACACCCAATCTTCAATGAAAGAAAGAAAGAAAAAGAGAGAGAAAGAGAAAGAGAGATCACTGTGAACTGAAAGGAAGGGCAGGGTGGTGGGTGAAAGGGAGGGAGTGAGAAAGGATGGGTCAGCAAGCCTCCCGGCCACTCACCAAGAATCTCCAAGTCTTTAAGGGCATCTACCCCTGGGGATAGGATGAAGAATATGGGGGTGGCTGGGCTGCTTTCTTCGAATGCTTTAACTAATTCCAATCTGGTGCTCTCCACATACTTTGCACCCAGCTTTTCCTCTACAAAATTTCTATAAAAAAGAAGAATACAGAAAACACCATCAGTGGTTTTGACCTTGAAAAGAGTCACCATTGGAATAAGCTTAAACCGCAGGCACAGGAGAGAAGTAACCACGTTTATCACATGGGATGTCTTGTTAGAAAAGCAATATGAATCCAACTAGATGTATGCAGGAGGGGTATCAATGAAACCCCTCTCTTCCTTAGAAGCTCTGAAAATCAGAAGCCTACATTCCATTTTGGGGGGCTACTGAGACCCCCCAGAGCTATCAGCTGTCTGCTATGGCTTTGTATTCCCCAAATCCCCTTCCAGATTCCCCCATTACTTATTAACAGTTCATTAGATTTGCCACAGTGCAATTTTCCAGCCTGCTGGGCTTCTCATGAATATACAAATGCTTTTTGGGGTGTTTCTTACACAGGGAGGCTCAATTAAGCAAGGATTATTTTCCAGCATCAGATTTAGCAGAAAGGAAGTACTACTAAGCAGAATTAACTTGTAGAGTTCAGCAGAGGCTTCTGCAAAGGGAAAATTGGCTGAACTAGACAAAGCCAAAGAAAAAACCTTAGGCACATGAATATTACCAAGGAACACAGTAGGGAAGGAAGTTAGGAACTCTTTCGGTGGTGGTGAACTCAAATTAGAATAAGACTTGTGTGAATTAAGCAGCACATTACTATTTAGAAGCCAAGAGGGCAAAGAAAAAGGACATTTGAACTAAGATGTAGACAAGGGTTTCTGCTTTTAAACTGCGTTGGTTGTAAAGTTATAGGACTACGAGAGACTCCATGAAAGGAATTCATTTTTGTTTGACATGCAAAATCTTCAGAGCCAAAATGCCATCACTGAATGAAAATGATGGAAATTACACTTGGATAATGCATGTTCCTGGCCTCTGAACTCTGCTGACACCCATCTCTCTTCCAGAAATATTTCCATCAGTCCCCTGTCTCCCCTACTGATTTCAGAATTAAGCTTTTTGGGAAGAATGTGCCGAGTCTGCCTAGCACACAGTTTAGTGTTTAGCAGATTTAACAGTAGCAATGATTATTGTATCAAAATCTCTGCAGAATCACTCCCCATCCATGTGGATGGTAAACACCTCCACCAGATCCTCCTAACTCCTCAGACTAAATTTCCTCTATGCTAACTTGTGTTCCCCAAAATGCTGACCACCTCACCTGAGAGCATATGTCATTCTGTCAGGGCGCACTGCTCTCAGAATAATCAGCTTCTGTATTAAACTTTTCTTCTTCCATTCTTGAGGTAATTTTTCTTTTTCTGGACACTCGGATTCTACCCACTTCCTCCACTGCTTGGCAGATCCTTCCACATCCCGGTCTATGCCTCGAAACGCTTCCAGGAGGGCGATTGCCTGTAATGAGATAGGGAAACAAGTAGGAATGGTGTGAAAGGTATTCTATAGTTTGAGATGAAGACTTGTGAATGTATCTAATCTTATACAAAGACCTCATGCTGTGAGGTCAGGAGTTCGAGATCAGCCTGGGCAACATAGTGAAACCCTGTCTCTACTAAAAATACAAAAATTAGCTGGGCAAAATGGCATGTATCTGTAGTCCCAGCTACTTGTGAGGCTGAGGCAGGAGAATCACTTGAACCCGAGAGGAGGAGGTGAGGAGGTTGAGGGGAGTTGAGATCGTGCCATGCACTCCAGCTTGGCCAACAGAGCAAGACTCAGTCTCAACCAAACCAAACCAAACCAAACCAAACCAAACCAAACCAAACCAACAACAAAAACGTGCTGGATACGGTTCACTTTCCTCTCCAGATTTCTTCCTTTCTGTTTTTGTTTTTCGCTCTGCTAAGAGGGTGAGCTCAAAGGACAGTTGAGCTAAGTTCTCTAGTTCCCTAACCTGGTTGGGTTTGGCCAAAAGAAAGCAACGGTAGGAGCCTGGAGGACTGGAGAAGAGAGAGGAGGGGGTCCTTCTGTCAGAGGCATTTGAACCAGAGCAACCCCATCTTGAATAGGAGCTGGGTAAACTGAGGCTGAGACCTGCTGGGCTGCATTCCTAGCAGGTTAAGGTATGAGTCACAGGATGAGACAGGAAGTTGGCACAGGATACAGGTCATGAAGACCTTGCTGATAAAACAGCATGCAGTAAGGAAAATGGCTAAAACCCACCAAAACCAAGATGGTGATGAGGGTGACCTCTGGTTGTCCTCACTGCTACACTGCACCAGTCCCGTGACAGTTTACAAATGCCATGGCAACATCATCTAGTTACCCTATATGTTCTAAAAGGGGAGGCATGAATAATCTACCCCTTGTTTAGCATAATCATCAAGAAATACCATCAAAATGGGCAACCAGCAGCCCTTGGGACTACTCTGCCTATGGAGTAGCCATTCTTCATTCCTTTCTTAATAAAATTGCTTTCACTTATGGACTCACCCTGAATTCTTTTTTGCGCCAGATCCAAGAACCTCTTTTGGGGTCTGGATCAGGACCCCTTTCTGGGAACGTTTCTATCTCAGCTCTTTCTTGCGGGACTGTGGTTTGCTAGTGACCATGTTTCTCGGCCACAGGCCACAGATCCCGTGTGACTGGCTCTCTTCCACAACTTCATTTCTCAGTAGTTCCAGTAACTGTCCTTTTCCTCCTTTTTCCCTCCCCCTCTCCTGGTTGATTTCCTCTTCTTGCCCATGCTATGGAAATATACTCTTGGTTAAACTTTCTTCATCACCCTTTTGAATGTGCCATCTGTTTCCTGCTGAGACCCTGACTAATACACACTTGAACTTGATTTTTGAATTCTAAATTTACAATCTAATTACAAATACTAATTTAGAAAGCTGAACATATATAAAAATAAGAGGTAGCACAGTTATTTTGAATGCAGAGAAATGTTTCCTTCTTAGAAAAAAGAGTGGGGCAAAGCTTAACCCATGTTGAACATCATTAAGAAACTCCAGATCCTAGGAGAATTAGCTCCTAACAATAGGACTTTTGACAGAAAAATGCAATGAGGATTGATAATTAAGGCTTATGATAATGGTCACTTTTTTCTCTACACTATTCTGTTTTGCTTAAACATTTTACAATGAGAATAAACTACTCTATTGTGGTATAATTTAAATAGCTATTTAGAAAAACGGAAAAATAATTTAAAAAGAAAACAAAGTAGATATAAGGAAAATTTTAAAAATATTCCTTTGCATCACTTGGCTTTTATCAAAGGTCCTGACAGATTGTACATATTTATTAACTTTCTACCCACACTTAAGTCAAAGGCTCCTTTACATCTAAATGAGAAATTAACCAATTTAATAATAAAAAGATTCACTAAATAACATCACATTATATAGTGCATTTCTACAACTGAGATGGTGCTTAATACATCACCTGTATTCTTTAATGTTTACATTTCAACCCTGGAGACAGCTAATATTTTAAAGAAGATCTAGAAATTGAGAAACTGTATTCCTAACATACCTTGATAGCACTCCATGACTGAGTAGTTAGGAAGTCAACGGGACTCAGATGAGTGTGTTCAACCTTGAATCGAAGCAGGAAATCCAATTCAAGGGGGTCTATCTCTTTCTTTCTCAACAAAATCTTGAGAGTAGACAAAATTGAAAAGGATTATTTGGTTTACATCAAAATCATGACACAGGAAGTAGTCACACATTTAACAGACATGACTGAGTAGGCCAAACCATACCTGCAGATAATTCTGGCTGAAATCTGTTCTACTGTTGAAATAGGGGATCTTAGATTATGTCAATGATCTCAAAACCATGATCAGAAATCTAACGGAAAATAATTGTGAAGGCTGATTTATTCCAATTCTAACACCTATCCCTATTGGCAACATATTTTAAACATGCATTTGTAATTATTTTATTATTAGCTCAAACACGTCTTAACACATATAAAATGAGAAAGCCTCAGGTGACAACAGATTAAATTACTCAACAGAAGGCAGAACCAGTATTATTAGTTAATTCTGATACAGTAGTTATTCAATAAACTCTGAGGTACATGAAGGTTTTTTTAATATGTAAGATTATATTGAAAAGAATGAGAAAATACTTTATAGGTACAACTAAACAAACACTGTGACGTGGAATAAACTTTAGACATTCTAGTCATAGAACTGATAGAAAGTCCACAGTATATTTTGGAGAGTATAAAGTATTCCTAATTTTCATATAAAAACCGTAACAGGCTGGGCATGGTGTCTCACACCTGTAATCCTAACATTTTGGGAGGGTGAGGCGGGTGGATCATTAGGTCAGGAGATCGAGACCATCCTGGCCAACATGGTGAAACCCCATCTCCACTAAAAATACAAAAATTAGGCCGGGCGCGGTGGCTCACCCCTGTAATCCCAGCACTTTGGGAGGCCGAGGCGGGTGAATCATAAGGTCAAGAGAGCAAGACCATCCTGGTCAACATGGTGAAACCCCGTCTCTACTAAAAATACAAAAAATTAGCTGGGCATGGTGGCGCGTGCCTGTAATCCCAGCTACTCAGGAGGCTAAGGCAGGAGAATTGCCTGAACCCAAGAGGCCGAGGTAGCGGTGAGCCGAGATCGTGCCATTGCACTCCAGCCTGAGTAACAAGAGCAAAACTCCGTCTCAAAAGAAAAAGAAAAAAAAAAAAATACAAAAATTAGCCGGGCGTGGTGACACACACCTGTAATCTCAGCTACTTGGGAGGCTGAGGGAAGAGAATCGCTTGAACCAGGGAGTTAGAGGTCGCAGTGAGCCGAGGTTGTGCCACTGCACTTCAGCCTGGTGACAGAATGAGACTCTGTCTCAAAAAAAATCCCAAAATAACAACAATAAAATATCCCGTAACACCCCACAAAGCTAACCAGGTAAAGTTTTTGAGCTTTGTATTATCTTTAAATTCCAGATATTTTCAAAAGGTGTTACGAGTGATAGCATGCCATTAAAATATTTTAATAGATTTTTTAAAATTGAGTTTATTTCAACAAACAAGTAACTATCCATACAGTTATGAAACTTTGATTTATATAGATTGTCAGGACTTGAGATAGATTATGATATAGCTATGGCTTCCAAGGAGAAGTTTTAAATAGATGTTCATGTCATATGTTATCATCCCTGGCCTTTTCCTATTAATGAGCAGTACACATAAAAACAAGTATTTCACACCTGTAATCCCAGCACTTTGGGAGGCTGAGGTGGGCGGATCATGAAGTCGAAAGATTGAGAACACCCTGGCCAACATGGTGAAACCCCGTCTCTGCTAAAAATATGAAAATTAGCTGGGTGTGGTGGCACATGCCTGTAATCCCAGCTATTCGGGAGGCTGAGACAAGAAAATCACTTGAACCCAGGAGGCAGAGGTTGCAGGGAGCCCAGGTGGCACCACTGCATTCTAGCCTGGAGACAGAGCCAGACTCCGTGTCAAAAAATAAAAATAAAATAAAAAATAAACAAACCAATAAATCAAACAAGTCTTTCATTGTGTAATGCCTTGTTCCTGTTTATCACATACATTCTAAAACACCCATACCTGTATATTCTTACGGAGCCCAGAGGAATCTGTGAATACCAAAAGTATTGAAAGAGAAGTCATAGCTTATCATTAACTGCAGGTGTGTATAAAGTGCCTTCTTTGGCACACACAGAATAGTTAAGATATATACCTTTCCTTAACAATTGGATAGAAAAAGCCATAAAGCCAACTAGCTGATAAAAGGACAACCTGCTTATTTTATCTAGGAAAATGGTCTGGAAGGGTTTCCTTTTTCTTATCACAAACACTTTTATTTAAACAAAGTCTTTCATAGAAATTCACGTAAAAAAGAAAAAAAAGGAAGCTGGTCTCGCTGAAGGTTTGGGCAGGAAACCTGGAGCTCTACTTACTCACTACTGTCATTTTCTGAATTTCAACTGACAAACAGTAATTATATATCTTTATGTGGTACAGAGTGATGCTTTGATACATGTTTATATTGTAGAATGGTTAAGTTAAGCTAATTCGTCAGCTCACATACCTGTTTTTGTGATGAGATTTAAAATCTACTCCTTTGGCAATTTAAAAATACACATTATTAACTACACACAATGGAAAAAAAAAGAAAATTTGGTTATTTGTGACAACATGGATGAACCAGTCACTGTTTTATAAGGAGACTCTGAAAAATTCCCAGCTCTACTCAGATCTGGACTCACAACCCTGATCTCAAAGAATCTTCCTGGTAGTGCTTGGAAGTGTCTTTACAGGACCCGAGAAGGTGAGAAAATGTCTCATGAGTGTTTTTCAGGGTGAGCACTGTGGTGGAGCTTAATGTACATACCTCTCCCCCCCCCGGCCCCCCACTCTCCAAACCAATGCACTGGGACCTAGAAGGCGGTGGTCACATGCCCAAGTTTCCTATGGAATGCAAGGTCTCCTCATGCTACCAAGGGCTTCCAAAAAAGGTATCTACATTTTGCTTGAGCAGAAATAAAATATATAATGTACAGAGGCAACTGCCTTTTGTTCTGGGATCCTTTTTCAGTAACTGATCTCCTTACCTGAAAAGCCATTTGGGACAGGAAGGTGAGCTTGTCCTTTTCAAACAGCGCCTGGCTGGTGTAGAGGAAGATGGCGTGGGTGACGTTCTCCATCAGGGTATAGATGCGTCCCTGCATATCTTCCACCTTGTCAGCCTGCTCGATCGCTCTGTGGAACAGCACGTTAAAAGCCTGGGAAATTTAATGTGACCATTAAAATGGGATAGTTGGTGCCTGGATGTCTAGCTAGCACCAGATACACAAGGCAGCAGTTTAAGGTTTATCTACAGGGAGTGCAAATGAGTCAAAATTTTTAGGAGGATTATAGTTTCTGGCACATGGTATGTGCTCATTATTAAATGTTTGCTGTCATTACTGTTATTATTAATATGATTCCATGAAATTCATTCACATCTCCTTCCAAGCAACTGAATTGCATCATTTTCTCTCCTTCTGCCCACGCACTTAAAACAAGTTTTTAATATTTGTGATAAGATACACATAACATAAAAGTTCCCATCTTAACAATTTTAAGTGTACATACATTCAGTGCAGTAGTGTTAAGTATATTCACATTCTTGTGCAACCAATCTCCAGAATTGTGTTTTTCATAAACATGAATTATACTGTTTAACGCAGACTCAAGGCCATATGTTTTCAGGGGAGTAGGTTTTACTTGCAGTATAGATTCTCCTCATATAAGACTACAAAAATATAACACAATGTGAAGAGCCCAATTTAAAAATTACACGTGGCAGTCCATATTAACACACATAGCACCCAAAGAAAAAGAAAAGCTAAATCCAGTGTCACTAGAACTCCACAGCTTTTTCATTTTGTAAAACTGAAGCTCTGTACCCATTAAACGACTATATATTCTCCCTTCCCCCAGTCCCTGGCAACCACCCTATTCTGCTGTTTCTATGAGTTTGACCATTAGAGGTACCTCATGGATATGGTTTGGCTGTGTCCCCACCCAAATATCATCTTGAATTATAGCTCCCATAATTCCCACGTGTAGTGGGTGGAGGGGACCCAGTAGGATATAACTGAATCATTGGGGTGGTTTTTCCCATACTATTCTGGTGGTAGTGAATAAATCTCTTGGGATCTGATGGTTTTATAAGGGGAAACCCCTTTCACTTGGCTCTCATTCTGTCTTGCCTGCTGCCATGTAAGAAGTGCCTTTTACCTTCTGCCATGATTGTGAGGTCTCCCCAGCCACAAGGAATTGTGAGTCCATTAAGCCTCTTTTTCTTTATAAATCACCCAGTCTCTTGGGTATGTCTTTATCAGCAGTGTGAAAATAGACTAATACACTCAAATAAGCAGAGTCATAGTCTTTCTGTGATTGGCTCATTTGAGTTAGGATAATATCCTCAAGGTTCATTCATGTTGTAGCATGTATGAGAAATTTCTTCATTTTTAAGGCAAAAGAATATCCTATTACATGCGTATACAACATTTGATTAATCTATTCAGCCACTTATGGACATCTGGGTTGCTTCTACCTTTGGCTATTGTAAATAATGCTGCAATAAATTTGGGTGCTTGGAAATCTCCTAGAGACCCTCTTTTGATTCTTTTCAACATATAGCTAGAATTGCTTTATCACATGGTAATTCTAATTTTAATTTTTCTGAGAAATTGCTACACTGTTTTCCATAGTGGCTGTACCATTTTGCATCCCCACTGACAGATTCCAATTCTCCATTTTCTTTGATAGAAGCCATTCTAATGTGTGTGTGAGCTGATATCTCATTGTGGTTTTGATTTGCATCTCTCTAGTAATTGGTAATGTTGAACATTTTTTCATATATTTGTTGACTTTTTTTTTTGAGACAAAGTTGCATTCTGTCATCAGGCCTGGAGTGCAGTGAAGTGATCATGGCTCACTGCAGCCTCAACCTCCAGGTCCTAAGTAATCCTCCCACCTCAGTCTCTTGAGTAGCTAGGCCACAGGCATGTGCCATCACACCTGGCTAATTTTTAATTTTTTTTTTTTTTTTGGTAGAGATAGAGTTTCTCTGTGTTGTCTGAGTTTGTTGACCATTTTAATAAGATTTTTAGAGAAATGTCCACTTATGTCCTCATCCTATTTTAAAATCTGGTTATGTGCTGGGTTTTTGCTTTTGTTTTTGTTTTATTCCCATGTACTTTTGGGATGCCCTTGGTTATCTATTATTCCTTTAAAGACCACTCTTGATTTTTATTACTGCAGTTCATGCCTTGATGATAATGGTGTCATATGGATTGTTTTATCTCTCTCTATAAATATAAATTTTAAAAATATATCTATATATATAAGTAGCTATAAATATAAAATATCTTTTTATTTATTTATTTTTGGATAATAGGGACCAGAGACCACAGATTAATTCACCTTGAAATGTGTGTATTTAAGTGAAACTAAAATCCTACAAGGACAGATACATACAGCAAATTTTGCTAAGAAGGCATTAACGAAGCATAGCTTGAATATGTCTTATCTGAAATGCTGGGGGCTGGAAGTGTTTCAGATTTTAGATTTTTTTCAGATTTTTGCATATACATAATGAGATATCTTGGGGATGGAACCCAAGTTTAAACACAGTCATTTATAGGCTGGGTGTGGTTGCTCACGCCTGTAATCCCAGCACTTTGAGAGACAGAGGCTGAGGCAGGTAGGTCACCTGAGGTCAGGAGTTTGAGACCAGCCTAGCCAACATGGCAAAACTCTGTCTCTACTAAAAATATAGAAATTAGCTGGGCATGGTGGTGGGCACCTCTAGTCCCAGTTACTGCAGAGGCTGAGACAGGAGAATCGCTTCAACCTGGGAGGTGCAGGCTGCAGTGAGCTGAGATCACACCACTATATTCCAGTTTGGGCAACAGAGAGACTGTCTCAAAAAAACAAAATGAAACAAAACGAAAAAACAAAATTCATTTATGCTTCGTATACACCATATACACATAGCCTGAAGTTAATTCTATACAATATTTGAAATAATTTTGTGCATGAAGTGCATGAGATCAAGTATGGAATTTTCTACTTGTGGCATCATGTCAGCATTCAAAAAGTTTCAGATTTTGGAGCATTTTTGTTTTTGGATTAGGATGCTCAATCTGTACTAACCTCATATTTACACTTTTTAATCGGTTTTTCATTTACATACAATAAAATGTGCCTATTATATGTACAGTTTGATGTGTCATGACAGATACATTCCAATAATAACTGTAGCAATCAGGAGACAGAACCCTTCTACTTACATCGCCACAAGAAGTTGTCATGTGCCTATGTACAGCTAATTCCCACCACCATCCCTAGCCCTGGTCAAATACTGATCTACCTCTGTCATTGTTGATTAATTTTTCCTTTTCTATAATTTCACATAAATAACATCGTAAGGTAGATACTCCACAGTATCCAACTGCTTCTTTTCAACATAATGTTTTGGTGACATATCCATGTTGTTGTGTGTATCAGCAATTCATACCTGCATGTTTTGAGTAATAGCCTACTGTGAGAACATGCCAAATCTGCGTCACTATTAATGTGTCAGTCCTTTGGATTGTTTTCAGACTTTGGCTATTATGAATAAAGTGTCTATGAACATTTGTTAACAAGCTTTTTGCAGGCATTCATTGTTATTTCTCTTAGGTAAACGCCTGAAGTAAAAGTGTGAGATCATACTGTAACTATGTATTTATAAGATATTGCCCAACTGCTTTCCAAAATGGTTTATTGCATTCCCTCCAGCAATGTGAGAGAGTTGCAGTACAATATCAGTGCTATACTTGGTATTAACAGTCTACTAGAATTCTTCTTAAATTTTACCCATTCTATGGGACATAGAATAAGACCTTATTCTTCTTTCATTTTGCATTTTTCTGATGACTGATGAGCATTTTTAATGTGCTTGTGGATAATATATGTATGTTATTATATGATATGTCTGTTCAACTCTTTTTACTGAGTTTTACAAGTTCTTCATGTATCCTGATACAAGTTCTTTGCTGTATATATATGTATTGGGAATACTGTCTTTTATTAAAATTATTCCTAAAAAGTTTCATGGTTTTGGAAGCCACTATAAATAGTGCTAAGATACTTATTTTATTTTCCACTTGTTTCTCATGTATATAAATACAAGTGACTTTGTATATTAAACTTACATCCTGCAACCTTGCTAGAAATTTACTTCTTAGTCCTAGCAGGTGGTGAGTTTCTTAGGATTTCTATATACATAATTGGGTGATCTGTGAAAAAAGAAAGTTTTTCTTTTTTTTTTTTTTAAATCTCTTGCCTTTTATTGTCTTATTGTACTGACTATAACTTCCAGTGCAGTGTTGAATAGATGTGCTGAGAGAAAGTTATCTTTGTTTTGTTCCTGATTTTAGGGAAAAGCATTCAACTTTCAACATTAAGTATAATGCTAGGTGTAGATGTTTTCTAGATGTATTTTATCATGTTGAGAAGTTACCATCTATTTATTACTTGAGAGTTGGGGGTTTTTTAAAACTCATTTGTTAAAATTTTTCAAGTACTTTGCATCAACTGAAACAATCATATGAGCTTTTTTCTTTTATTCTGTTAACTATTTACACTTCGTGATTTTTATTTTTTATTATTTTATTTATTTTTATTTTATTTTTTGAGATGAAGTTTTGCTCTGTCACCAGGGTAGAGTGTGGTGGCATGAACTCGGCTCACTGCAACCTCTGCCTCCCGGGTTCAAGCCACTTTCCCGCCTCAGCTTCCTGAGTAGCTGGGAATACAGGCACGCACCACCTCGCCCAGCTAGTTTTTGTATGTTAAGCAGAGACAGGGTTTTACCATGTTGGCCAGGATGGTCTAGCTCTCTTGACCTCGTGATCTGCCCACCTTGGTCTCCCAAAGTGCTGGAATTACAGGCGTGAGACACTGTACTCGGTCATACTTCATGATTTTTGAAAGTTAAGCCAATTTGATTCTTGGCATACATTCTATTTGCTCATAATATGTTGTGCGTTTTATATGTGGTCGGATTCAATTTGCCAGTATTTTCTGGAGGAGTTTTCCACAATGTTTACAAGGGGAAATATCCAATATTTTTCTTTTATTGTAAAGCTTAGTGTAGTTTTGGCATTTGGGTAATACTGAGCTGACACTGCTGATTTGGTTTTATTCTTCTTCTCATACACAGTTACTTTCAAACTCCAACCACACTGTGCTTGTTAAAAGTTCTGCATACTAGTTCATACTATTAGGAAACCTGCTAGTTATGCGTGACCCTTTCCTCTTCATCATAACCAGTCCATCTCCAAGAGCCAGTGATTCCAGCTTCAAATCATATCTCAAGTCTGTTCACATCTCTCTGAGTCTTTTGTCATCATACCAGTTATCTACTTTAAATCTTCCAATGGCTTCTCGTTGCATACAGAATGTAATCCCCAAATCCCTCAGTGGTCTACAAAGCTCTGTGTGATCAAGTCCTTTCCACCTCTCTAGATTATTTTCTTACTACCTTCCCCTTGCTCATTGCCCTCCAGCCACAGAGATTCACTCACTACCTGGAATCCCTGAATTATTTCATCTCACACATTCGTGTTTTCTCCAAACTCTCTTTAAATACCTAAGTCCGACTTATCCTTCAGAAATAAATGTTACTTCCTCTGGAAGGCCTTCTCTGACCCCCAGTAAAGCAGCCTCTCCATCCCTATCATTCTTTCTTATGGTATTTTCTGCTTTTATAAACAGAGGTATGTTCATAAAGGTGGAACTATACCTATGTATACAGGTATATCTATATGTATCTACATATACATATAGCTCCACCCATTTTTTTCTCCCAAAACTATACACTCAAGTGAAAAGCATCTGAAATGATGACTGACCACAATAAGCAACTGTCTATAAACTGATGAACAGATGTACAGAATGAATGAGCTCGGCCCAGCAGGCAGCAGATGATAAAAGGTATAGAGCATGGGCTTTGGAAAGAGTTACAGGTTGAAATGCTGGCTCTTACAGTAACAAATACGAATTCTTGGGCAATTTATTTGAAATCTAAAAATGTCATCATTACTTTTTTAAGGGGGATGAAATTATATGCTTTATGAGATGAACAGGGATAAAGAATCAGCCAAAGTATAAAACGCCTTGCATGTAATAGTGACTTAATAGTTGTTCTCATTATTTTTCTTTCTTTAGCAAAGAAATATGAGCATTTTCTTTCCAAGACACATTTTTCACAAAGACAAAATAGGAGTCTCAAGAAAAATTCCCTTAAATTTAAAAGTCTGCTTAGGAGCAATACACCAATATAATATGATGCCATATCCATAGTTTAATTACTTCAAAGTTTTACTGAAAATTATATACGAAAATTCCTGAGAATGAGGATTTTGCTTTTGTTATTTTGTTAACCAGATCCTCATGACTCCTTACTGGGTACAGTGATTGCTTAAAAATACATTCCAGCCGTGCGTGGTGGTTCACACCTGTACTCTCAGCACTTTGGGAGGCCGAGATGGGTGGATCACTTGAGGCTAGGGGTTCAAGACAAGCCTGGGCAATGTGTCAAAACCCTGTCTCTACTGAAAACACAAAAATTAGCCAGGCATGGTGGCACACTCCTGTAGTCCTAGCTATTCAGGTGACTGAGGCAGGAGAATTGCTTGAACCTGGGAGGCAGAAGTTGCAATGAGTTGAGATCATGTCACTGCACTCCAACCTGGGCTACAGAGTGAGACTCTATCTCAATAATAATAGTATTATAATTATTAATAAAATAAATTTCAAATTTCCAGAAACAAACTGAACTCCTAGATTTCCGTATTTCTTAGCTACTTCAGCATTACCTTCAAAGAGAATTGGTAGATGGGGTTGATTTTTTGGAGGTCATTAATAACAAAATAAAGAAGAGATGCTCTTGCCGCCACTGGTCTGTAACATTCGCGGGCCTCGTTGATTTTTCTTTCATTTTCTTTGGCTTCAATCACCTACGGTGGGATCAAACAAAAAAAGTAACTTATTTACTCTTCATATTCTCTACACACATCCAAGGAATGGAAGGATGTACCCGAAATGAAAAATTATCAGTATTAAAATAGGTAACATGCATGGCATCCACGTGCTCAAGCTTTTCTAAATTCATATTAAAAAATTTTTTTTTCATAAGCTGAGTTTCAGGGAGAAGGGACTTAACTCTAGTGGTTTTAGAGGCCACAGATTAAACAAACCTAATTGTTTTTGGGTCTACAAAATTTGTTTCTGAGTAATGTCACCTTCCTGCCTCCCCTCTCTCTTTCAAGGCTTAATAACCCAGCTATATCACCTCCCAGGGATGGCTCTTAAAAGTCTGCTGGGTCAATTCAATGCCAATAACTTTATTAGGCTACCAGGTATACAAAAGCAGACAAGGTCAATAATACATCCAGTAACTGTGCTGACTAAAAAGCCTTTATATGAAGACTCTCATGCCTAATTCTAACTTTGCACTGGATCATCCATATGTCCACATATTTCCATTTAGTTTATCTTTATATATTAGCCTCTGGGTAGATTCAGAGATAGTTAAAAAATTATAAACACCACCACCATCAACCAACATATTCAGTTTTACTCAAAGCTCAAATACCTATTTCTTTTATCTAAGACTACTGCTGGTCCTACAGGATACAGTATTTTCCCCAACCTTCTCTATAGACTTGACTCATAATATTTGTGTATAAAAGGAAATAAAATGTAGGGCTGAGAAGAAAGTCACTACATGGTGATGTATTAAGAAGATAGGAAGAGGCCGGACGTGGTGGCTCAAGCCTGTAATCCCAGCACTGTGGGAGGCCGAGGTCGGGTGGATCACGAGGTCAAAAGATCAAGACCATCCTGGTCAACATGGTGAAACCTTGTCTTTACTAAAAATACAAAAAATTAGCTGGGCATGGTGGCGCGTGCCTGCAATCCCAGCTACTCAGGAGGCTGAGGCAGGAGAATTGCCTGAACCCAGGAGGCGGAGGTTGCCGTGAGCCGAGATCGCGCCATTGCACTCCAGCCTGGGTAACAAGAGCGAAACAAACAAAAAAAAAGAAGATAGGAAGACACATTTTAAGAGACAATTAGAAGTTAACTTCAAAGCTAAGTTAATTTACTTAGTTGCTCTAATCTTTGCCATCTCAGGAGCCACCTAGAATTCACTTACTTGAAAAGACAGAGTAATTGGGGATTCCATTTCCTTGCTTAATTTAAGACAAATATACAGGATGTGTAGTAACATAGCTTCTCCTGGGTAATTAATAACTACTTACTAATATGGATATTCCAGAAAGCAAACGAGGGTCTAATTCTCACTGCAACAATGGAATTTTAAGGGTTAATGGTCATTTGTGAAAGTCCTAAGTGTGTATCACACGTAAGGCATACTGGGAACCATGTTGGACATTAGCCGGAAGGCTATTCAATGAAAATTTCTACTGCCATTTAGGAAATGTCATTTTTCCTGTGGTGAATAGTGCATTTGAGTGCAGCAGGAGACCATCCTTTGTTTAGTATCCTGCCATGGCAGGCATATAAACAAAACTTCTAAGAATTTCTCTGAAATGTCCAGCAGCCTGGAGAACCTGCAGAGAAACTGTAGGATGCCAGTTTGGTAGAGCTGGTTGCTAAGGCTTTTCAGATTTTCAGCCATGGAAGCCAGCAGGCCTCAATTTTCTTCACATCTGGTTGCCCAGGAAAAATAATAGCCAGACAGTGTCTAATCTGAATGAGATCTTTATGGAATTAGAAGAAGCACACATTCAACCATCTCCATCTCCATTAAGAATCCCACACAGTCCAATTGCAGCTTATTAAATCACCTGAATTCCACACGCTGGTCCTCTTCAAGGAATTAACAAGTCTGATTACACTGCCACCCACCCCATGTATCTCATTCAAACAGAGCCTTAGAACCTGCCAGGCATCCTCAGCCTTTCCTACCTTGTGCTCTATCTCTGCCGCGGTGGCCTTTGTCGCCTCCAATCTCTCTACCAGTTTGGTGTCATCCAGAAAGCTTCCCTCTGCCGCAGAAAGGCGCAAAAGGAGGTCGTCTTCCAGATACTTGAGCTCAATCTTAAAATCATTTTGGTGCTTTGTCAATACCAACTAATACAAACCAAGAAAAGTGTGAGAAATGGTGGTTAAGTACATGTTTGTTTGTTTTGAGAGGGAGTCTTAATCTGCTGCCCAGGCTGGAGTGCAGTGGCACGATCATGGCTCACTGCAACCCCTGCCTTCTAGGTTCAAGCAAATCTCCTACCTCAGCCTCCCAAATAGCTGGGATTACAGGCACGTGCCACCATGCCCAGCTAATTTTTTGTATTTTTAGTAGAGACGGGGGTTTCACCATATTGACCAGGATGGTCTTGATCTCTTGACCTCGTGATCCACCCGCCTCGGCCTCCCAAAGTGCTGGGATTACAGGCTTGAGCCACCGCGCCCGGGCGAGAATTTACATTTAAAGCAAATTTGCATCAGCACTAGCTGATGGTAATGTTGCTGTTCCAGGACCCAGAGTTTGAAAACAATGGATTTATACCAGGGTGGCAATCTTTTTCTGCAAAGGGCCAGATAGTAAATACTTCAGGCTAAAAGGTCTCTGTTGCAACTAAAGCAGTCATAGACAATATGTAAATATATGAACACTGTGTTTTCAGGTTTTTTTTTTTTTTTTAAAGACAGAGTCTTGCTGTGTCCTCCAGGATGGAGTGTAGTGACACTATTCTGGCATATTGCAACCTCCAACCCTCTGGGGTCAAGTGGTTCTTATGCCTCAGCCTCCCAAGTAGCTGGGACTACAGTTGTGCATCACCACACCTGGCTATTTTTTTGTATTTTTAGTAGAGACAGGGTTTCATCATGTTGGCCAAGCTGGTCTCAAACTCCTGGCCTCAAATGATCCACTCACCTCAGTTTTCCAAAGTGCTGGTATTATAGGTCTAAGCCACTGTGCTTGGCCATGGCTGTGTTTTAATAAAACTTTATTAATAAAAAGAGGTGGCAGGCCAAATAGTTTGTGGACCCCTAATTTATACTAAGAAAAAGTATTCTAGCTTAGTTATTCAAAATATGAATAATGTTCATCTGTGGAAAGAAATCCCTTCAATTTCCAAAATGCAGGACATAGATCTCTAACATCTGAAATATCAATCCTTGTTTTAATTCTTAATATATCTCATTTAAATGTTTGAGATACACTATTGCCAGATTTGCCCATTACCACATAAATTATTTTTAATTTTCACATCACCATTTCAATTTTCAACTTCATTGTTAGAAAGCTGAGCACAGCATTCCTTTATATATTTTAATCTGTGTAGTGATGTGCCTTTTTCTTTGTTTACTTGCCTTTTCTCTTTCACTCTTCACTAGCCCTTATGGAGGTATATCTACTTTATCACTTCCTCACCCCTTCTTGCCAAAGAACTATCTTTTTATTTTGTTCATCTTTTGTTTCTCTATCTTCTTTGTCATTATTTTCTGATTTTATCTTTATTATTGCCTTTTTTCTGCATTTCAAGGCTATGTTGTTTTGTTTTCTGTACATAACACCGATTTTAATTATTTTCAGCATTGTTTCTTAATATATTAGGGCCATAAATGTCCCTTTGTATACTAGTCATAACTAGCTACCAGGTCCTTAATTTTTCCAAGTTTATTTCATTTCTTCATTCTTTTGCCCAGGCTAAATTAGTCAATTACCTTCCAACCTACCTGGGCACATACCTGCTTCTATACCTCTTATTTTCCATCACTTGTATGCCTCTTTGTTTGCCCCAGTCCTATGCCTCAAACAAGATCTAGAGCCAGCCTATTTCCTACTTGTGGCATAACTGTAACAATCTAGCATTTATAAAGAGCAACTTTGAGTTGTTTAATTTTTAATGTGTATACTTATTTTTCCTAATTAGACTGCAAGATTCTAGAGGGCAAGAATCCTATTTTATACTTGTGTGTCTAGCACTATGATTTGTGCAAAGCAAGTGCTGTGTAAGTGTTAGTGGTGACATAAACATTTTTACCTTAAGTTTCTCCAAATCTGGCCTTTCAATACTGACAACCTCTGCCAGCAGCTGTGCTTCTAGACCATCTTCCGTGACTGTGAAATTGAGGAGAGTTGTCTGAGCTTGTAATTCCGGCTTATAGTGAGGATTTGCCAATTTTGTGTGAAGGATAAGGCGAAAGTTCTTGTTAAATTCACATTCTTTATCTCCGATCCTGATATACCTAAAGGGAGGATAACACAGATTTTCAGGAGATTTCTATGAACCATAACTGATACTAAGGTGTCATTTCATTCCTTTTTTCTTTTTTTTTTTTTTTTGAGACAGAGTCTTGCTCTGTCAGGTGCCAGACTGGAGTGCAGTGGCGCAATCTTGGCTTACTGCAACCTCTGCCTCCTGGGTTCAAGCAATTTTTCTGCATCAGCCGCCTGAATAGCTGGGATTACAGGCACGCGCCACCATGCCCAGCTAATTTTTTTTGTATTTTTAGTAGAGACGGGTTTCATCATGTTGGCCAGGATGGTCTTGATCTCCTGACCTTGTGATCCACCTGCCTCAGCCTCGCAACATTCCTGTATTCTTATAACGGCCAGAAGCCAGGTGATTTAGAATTTTTTCAGCTGCTCCCAAATTTCCTGAAGTACAGCAGGATCAGCAATCACCCACCAAATCACTATATGATTAAGTTTCCTCATATGTGAAATGGTGACAATAGTACTCACCTCACAGTGTCACTATGAGAATTAAATACAATCATATAAAGGACCTATAACAACATATGTAACTCCTCAATGTCGTGGATAAACTCTTGCAAACTGTGACTTTAAGCAAAACGCCATATGAGCTAACCAGTTTTGCCACAGGCTAATTGATATAAACAAGACTGGAGTTCCTACCGCATGTTTCTGGTCACAAAAACATCATCAATCTTCTAAATAAAGGCCCCAAACACTTCTAATATGAAACACTGAAATAAACATGAGCTACACATACACTTAAAAAGGTTAATAATAATAAGTAAGGTCATTATTTACTCCTTAATGAGAAATGGTGGGCATGGAGGGGTGGGTTCCATTGAGAAGTAAACGCGTGCGAAGCAGGAGATCTTCAGTAGCACCTCCTACCACCACGCGATTCAAAAACAGTGACAGCTCTGGCAGTCTTGAGAAGGGCTTTTGTACTGCAACGTTTAGTGTTGTGCATTTGTATGATTATCATCTACCTTACAATTTTTTATTTGACAATAATTTTCATTTACTCATTCCTTCCTTTTCCAACCCACTGGCTGCAGTTCAGGCTCATGGGCAGCTAGAGCCTACCCTGGTGGCTCAGGGTGCCAGGTGGGAACCAGGCCTGGAGAGGATGTCATCCCAATGCAGAGGATGTCATCCCAATGCAGAGGATGTCATCCCAATGCAGGGCCACTCGCACACCCCACTCTCACTCACACTGGGACCACCAGGTAGACACTCCAGCTCATCTAATGTGCACAGCTGTGGGATACGGGAGGAAATAGGAGGACAAGAGGAAACCCAGGCAGACACAGGGAGCATGTGCAAACTCCACACAGACAGTGGTCCCAGCAAGCCGGAAGTGATTTTTTTTTTCATTGACATTATAATGAAAGAACGTTATTTCAGGGCCAGCTGTACTTTCTGTGATTAAATGTACATTAAATGCTATTCTTTAAGGATAAGATAAAATGTGTATGTATGTGTTTATGTATATCTGTATATATGTATATGTGTGTGTATATATAACATATATACAGATATACATAAGTGTATATGTTAAATAATGTATTAAAATATTTTTTATAAAGATGAAATATTAAAAACATATATATTCTCTTTCGTTTTAAGACAGTCTCACTCCTTCACCCAGGCTGAAATGCAGTGATATAATCTCGGCTGACTGCATCCTCCAAGTGATTCTTGTGCCTCAGCCTCCTGAATAGCTGGGATTACAGGTGTGTATTAACACACCCAGCTAATTTTTGTATTTTTAGTAGAGATGGGGTTTTGCCATGTCGGCCAGGCTTGTCTCAAACCCCCGACCCCGTGATCCACCCATCTTGGCCTCTCAAAGTGCTGGGATTACAGATGTGAGCCACTGCGCCTGGCCCCAAACACATATATTCTTAAAATGACTTTCCAATACTTTCGGCAATGGCCTCCTGTAACTGCAAATGCTTGGTTGCCTCAATATCTCTACTTAACCCTTTCCTCTGAAAATGATTTCTGTAAACAGTCACTATGCTAATTCTATTCAAAGCTCCCAGCTTAATTTATGTTTTTTCTTTTGAAATTTTAAGGGTACATAGTATTATATGTATTTGTGCAGTATATGAGATGTTCTCCTACAGGCTTTATGGTCACTTTCCTGCGAGGAACCTGCTATGAGGATCTAGTAAAGGGTGAGCTTTCTAATTCATGCAAGAGACAGAGAAGCCAAAACCACAAATACTGGAACTTCCCAAAGCAGCCTAAGTTGCTTAAAGTGAAACTTCTTACGAGGCCTGGAGACATGGCTGCAGCAAGGAGTATCTTCTGTTGCCTCTTTCGCCTTACATATGAAAATTCTGGATTCTTGCTTATTAAGTGTATAAAATATTTAAGTTGTATAGATAGTATCATGATAGAATATTAGCCAGAGCCCAATTATAATTGAAATTATTTTAAATAGCCATGAGGAAAACATATTTATTGCCTATCTCACTGACTTCAAGGTGAGATATTATTTCACTGAATTTGTCAATTTTGAATAACTGGGTAAATTCAAAATAAAACACATTCTATCACATTCAGGCAGGGCTCTTTTTATCAAAATGTCACAATATTTGCAACAATTTTTAATTTGAGAAGAGATACCCAGAATGCCATAAAGTGGCAATGTTTTATGTGATTCTTGGGGGATGTTTTATAATTGTGTCTTGTTCAGAGGTTAAGTCTCTTGTGTCTTTGGCAAGGAAAGTACCTCTGAACCTCTGGCTGTGTTATTTGACTGAAAACATTTTTAATGAGACAACTGGTTTTAATGTGTAAAGATTATTTAAAAATTATAATTTGCTTACATTACTAAAGCTTTACTTGCCTGAATACGAATTTAAAATCCCAAAGGACTGATCAGAATTATCACCTGCTGTATGCATCCAACTCTCACATTTTCCTGCCCCTGCAGAGAATCTTACACTGGCAACAAAAACCTTCGGAGCTGTCGATGAAGTGTCTAAACCTCAAAAAACATCTGCCAAATAAGCCACTTTTAAAACCTACTAGTTGAATGATTAATTCATTCACTTTATTCAGTTTGGGTTTGTTTTTACTTTGTCAGTACCTCCTACTATTTAACTGTTTTCCAAAAGGAGAACAAGCAATTCAGCTAGCAACCCTCTTCAGCCCAAGCCAGTGTACAGCTCGGCGGTGTACATCCCTTTTTTAAAAAGGACACATTTTAAAAGATGAGTATTGTGAGTATTGATATCACTACTAAAAATAAACACTAAAACCATTAAGAGGTGAATGAACTACAGGCTAAGTATTGTAAGTGAACCAGGCAGCGGCTACTAGTGTATCTGGCAAACGCAGTGGTCCTGGGCCCTTGTTTCATACGTCCTGGATTTGACACTACTTGTTCACGTATTTGCAAATATTTTTGAGTTAATAATCATGCTCATTAAAAAAATCATCTTATTATCTTATTTATATCTTCTTCAACTCTTGGTGATATGATACAACACATTGCAACCAAACATTTATTCACCTAGTGAATAAACACCTATACCATGCCAGACTGTCAGAGAGTCTTCTAGGTACTGGGCATATATAACCATTACCAAGACAAACACGGCCTCTGCTCTCACAAATGTTATTACTTACTATTTCATTATAGGCATCAACTTTTAATATAGTGATTTGCTCTTTTATCTATTCAGTCGATAATTCTGTATTCAGTCATGTTTCTGCAATGTGATAGGCATACAATGATCAAACATCTGTACAAGTAAAAGATGAGTAAAATAACTACATAGACTTTTCTCCAAAGAAGAAATACAAATGCCCAATAAGCATATAAAAAGATGCACAACATCATTAATCATCAGGGAAATGCAAATCAAAGCCATAGTGAGGTGATCCTACACACCAATGAGAATGACTATAATAAAAAGCCAAGACAGTATCAAGTGTCAATAAGGACATGGACAAATTGGAGCCCTCATACACTGCTAGTGGGAATGTAAATTGTGCAACCATGTTCACAAACAGTTTGGCCCTTCCTTAAAATTAGCACGGTGTCATGGCGCACACCTGTGATCCCGGCTACTTGGGAGGCTGAGGGTGGGAGGATCAACTGAGCCTTGGGAGATCAAGGCTGCAGTGAGCTGTGATCAGGTCACTGCATTCCAGCCTGGGCAAGAGAAAGACTCTGTCTCAAAAAGAAACAAATAAATAAAAATTTAAAAAATCCAAGCAATGAAATATTATGGAAAAACTCACAATTACTTTTGCACCAATCTAATATTTGGCCATAGAATGGAATTAAGTATTGATGCATGTACAAATGAAACCTGAAAATGTACAAAGTGACAGAAATCACAAAATATCACATACTGTATGGCTCCTCTTATGTGAAATGTCCAGATCAGGCAAATGAATACAGAAAAATACAGAAATTTCAATTCTAAAACAGACTGTGCTGATGGCTGCCCAACTCTGTGAATATACTAAAAATGACCGACATGTACACTTTGAATGGGTGAATTCTATGGTATGTGAATTTCAACTTGATAAGGATGCTACCAAAAAAATGTAACAATTATCATGAGGTCAAATCACTAACATTTGGGCTTTTATCAATCTATAAGTTACCAAGCTAATACTGTTTCTCAGAGGTTCATGCTTGCCTTTTGAGTATAGTAATGTGTATCACAGGGCGATCTTGTTTGATAAGGACACCTTTCTAAATTAATCTGCCTCTTTTGACTGACAATCTAATCAAACATAACTATAGTAGAGAGCATCATCGAAATTTCTCCTACTGAGTTTCCTCTTTTCAAAGATTTCCAAAATGATCTTACAAGTAGCTTTGAGAAAATCATTGTTAGTGCTATTCACTGTACAGTTCACTGCCACTTCTGTAGACTCACCCTAACTTCAGAATTTGTACGACTGACTTTTAAAAGAACTATTTTTAACTGACACAAAACTGTACATATTTATGGGGCCCCATGAGGTGTTTCAATACATGTATTCATTGTATAATGATTGAATCATGATATTTAGCATATCCATCATCTCAAACATTGGTCATTTCTTTGTGGTGGGAATATTCAGAATCCTCTTCTAGTTATTTTGAAATATAGACTATAATGCTGTTTACTATAGTCCCTCTACTATACTATAAAATACCAGAACTTACTCCTCCTAAAAACCACTGAATTGTACACTTTAAGTGGGTAAATCGTATGTGAATTATATCTTGATGATGGTGTTACCAAAAAAAAAGTAACAATGATCTATTAAAATGATCAATAGGTAATTTTGTAACCACTGACCAGTATCTCCCCACCATCCCCTCTCCTTTTCCCTCCCCTGCCCCGGTAACCACTTTTGTACTCTGTACTTCCATGAGACTGGCTTTTTTAGATATCATAAATGAGTGAGATTGTGTGGTATTTTTTTTTATACCTTAGTTCACTTAACATAATGTCCTCCAGGTTTATTCATGTCACCACAAATAACAGGATTTTATTCTTTTTTATGACTTTTTAAAGTTTTCTAAGGATTTTTCACCTCCTTAAATTTCTTAGGATTTTTTATTTGATACCTTTTGTAAACAGAATTGCTTTCTTGAATTTTCAGACAGTGAGTAGTATTCCATTGTTTATATATACCACATTATCCATTCATTTGTTGATAGGCTGACTCCAGATCTTGGCTATTGTGAATAATGCTGCAATAAACATGTAAGTGCAGGTATCTCTTTGACATGCTGATTTCATTTCCTTGTGATAAATCACATAACTACTGGACCATATGGTAGATTTTAGTTTTTTGAGGAACCTCTATACTCTACCATAATGGCTATACCCATTTACATTTCCACCAATGGTGTATAAGCATTCCCTTTTCTCCACATCCATTTTAGCAATTATATTTTGTCTTTTTGATAGTAGCAATTCTAAATGAGGTAAAATGATATATCCTTGTGGTTTTGATTTGCATGTCCCTGATAACTAGTGATCTGGAACATTTTTCACATACCTTTTGCTCATTTGTATATCTTGTGAGAAATGTCTATGCAAGTTTTTTGCCATTTTAAATCAAATCATTTTTCTTTTTCGCTACTGAGTTCCTTATATATTCTGGATATTAAGCCCTTGTCAGAGGCATATTTTGCAAATATTTTCCCCCATTCTGCAAGTTGTCTCTTTGGGCTGTTGGTTATTTCCTTTGTTGTGCAGAAGCTTATTAGTCTGATAGAATCCCATTTGTCTATCTTTACTTTTGCTGACTGAGCTTCTGAGGTCTTACCCAAAAAATCCTTGTCCAGACCAATGTTATGAAGCATTTCCCAATGTTTTATTATAGTAGTTTTATGGTTTCAGGGCTTACATTTAAGTCTTTAATCCACTTTGAGTCAATTTTCATAGTTGATGGGAAATAGGCATCTAGTTTCATTTTTCTGCATGTGGATATCATTTTTCCAGCACCATTTATTGAAGAGACTGTTCTTTCAACAAAGTGTATTCTTGGTACCTTTGCTGAAAATGAGTTGGCAATAAGTGTATAGATTTACTTCTGGGTTTTCTATTCTGTTTCACCTGTCTGTGAGTTTGTTTTTATGCAAGTGCCATGCTGTTTTGGTTATACAGCTCTGTAATATATTTTGAAGTCAGGCAGTGTGATGCCTCTAGTTTTGTTCTTTTTGCTCAAGATTGGTTTGGCTATTTGCAGTCTTCTCTAATTCCATATAAATTTGGGGGTTGTTTTTTCTATTTCTAGGAAGAAAGTCATTGGTGTTTTCATAAGGATTACACTGAATTTGTAGATCACTTTGGGTAGTATGGACATTTTATAGCTATGTTAATTCTTTCAATCCATGTACAGGAAATATCTTTCCATTTATTTGTGTCCTCTTCAATTTATTTCATCAATGTTTTATAGTTTTCTTTCTAAGGATTTTTCACCTCCTTGGTTAAACTTCTGAGGTTTTTAATTTGGTAGCTTTTGTAATTGGAATTGCAATTTTCAGATAGTATTGGTGTACAGAAATACTACTGATTTATGTATGTTGATTTTTTATCCTGCAACTTTACTGAATTTGTTTATTAGTTCTAACAGGTTTTTTTTTTTTTTTTTTGGTGGGGTCGTCTTTAGGGCTTTCTATACATATAATCATGTCATTTGTAAACAGGGAGAATATGACTTTCTCCTGTCCAATTTGGAGCCCTTTCTCATTTACTTGCTGTCTAGAACGTCCAGTATTGTGTCAAATAGAGGTGGTGAAAGTGAGCATTCTTGTCTTGTTTCAGATTTTACAGGAAAAGTTTTCAGTTTTTTCCTGTTCAATATGTTAGCTGTGGGTTTGTCATATACAGCCTTTATTGTTTTGAGGTATGGTCCATCTATACACAATTTGTTGAGAATTTTCATTGTGAAAAGATCTTGAATTTTATCAAAGCTTTTTCTGTGATTGAAACAACTGCATGATTTCCCCCCTTGATTCTGTTAATGTAATGTATCATGTTTATTGATTTGTGGATGTTGAACCACCCTTGCATTCCCAGAATGAATTCCACTTGGTCACGATGAATGATCTTTTTAATGTGCTATTGAATTTTGATTGCTCTTATTTTGTTGAAGGTTTTTATATCTATGTTTATCAGGCGTATTGGCCCACAGATTTTTGTGTGTGTCCTTATCTGATTTTGATATCAGTGTGATGCTGGACTTAGACTGAGTTTGGAAGAACTCCCTCTTCTTTTTTTTCTAATAGTCTGAAAAGGATTGGTATTACTTCTTTAAATGCTTCATAGAATCCTGCAGTAAACGCATCAGGTCCTAGGCTTTTCTTTGATGGAACACTTTTGCCTATTGATTCAACCTCATTACCCATTATTAGTTTGTTCTGATTTTCTATTTCTCCATGATTTAATTTTGATAGGTTGGACATGTCTAGGAATTTATCTAGTTCTTCTAGGTTTTCTATTTTGTTGGCATATAGTTGTTCATAATAGTCTATTTTTATTACTGTGGTATCAGTTATGTTTTCTTTCTCATCTCTGATTTGAAAGTTATTAAAATTTAAGTCTAAGTAGAGGTTTGTTAATCTTACGTTTTTGCTTTTTGGGACAGAACCTCACTCTATCACTCAGGCTAGAGTGCTAGACTGGTGTGCAGTGGTGTGATCAGAGCTCACTGCAACCTTAAACTTCAAGTCTCAATCTATCCTCCTGCCTTAGCCTCCAAGTAGTTAGAGCTATAGGCATGCATCCCTATGCCTGGCTATTTTTATAATTTTAAAAAGTTTTATAGAAATAGAGTATCTCTATGTTGACTAGGTTGATCTCAAACTCCTGTCCTCAAGCAATCCTCCTGCCTTGGCCTCTCAAAGTGTTGCAGTTACAGGTAATTTTGTTTATCTTTTCAAAAAACCAATTGTTTTGTTGATGTTTTGTATTTTTTTTTAGTCTTTGTTATTTCTATTCTGATATTTTGTTTCTTCTGCTAATTTTGGGTTTAGTTCTTATTTGTTTTAGATTCTTGAGGCATAACTATGGGTAGTTTGAGATCCTTTTAATATTATTAAACTTTCCTCTTAAACTGCTTTTCTGTGTCCATAGGTTTTGGCATGTTTTTGTGCTTCCATTTTTTGTTTCATGAAATCTATTTTAATTTCCTTTTTCTCTATTGACCCATTTGTTGTTTAGGAATATATTACTCAATTTCCAAGTGTTTGTCTAGCTTCCAAAATTTCTCCCATTATTGATTTCTAGTTTTATTCTGTTGTGTTCACAAAAAAGACTTGACATAATTTCAATTTTGTAAAACTTTTTGATGGAACTGATTTTGTGGGATAACATATTACCTCTCCTGGAGAAAGTTGCATTTGCTGATGAGAAGAATGTATATTCTGTGCTATTGGGTGGAATGGACCTAAACATCTTTTAGGTCCATTTGGTCTAGAGTGTGGTTTAACTCTGACGTTTCTTTATTTTCTATCTGGATGTTCTGTCCATCGCTGAAAGTAAGGTGCTGAGGTCCCCTGTTATTATCATTTTGCTGTATTGATTGACATTTAAATGAAATTTCAAGAGTGAAGATTTCATCAAGGTAGGGCCTAGGGTTCTCACACATAAGCGATAATAACATCTCTACAATAAAATTTATATTTTACATACATCTCTGTGTACATCCTGTGATTTTTGTTTTTTACAGTGGAGTCTCACTGTCGCCCAGGCTGGAGTGCAGTGGCATGATCTTGGCTCACTGCAACCTCTGCTTCCAAGATTCAAGACATTTTCCTGCCTCAGCCTCCCAAGTAGCTGGGATTACAGGTGTGTACCACCACACCCAGCTATTTTTTTTTTTTTTTTTTTTTTTTTTTTACTTTTTAGTAGAGATGGAATTTCACCATGTTGGCCAGGCTGGTCTTGAACTCCTTACCTAAGGTGATCCACCCCCCTCAGCTTCCCAAAGTACTGGGATTACAGGCATAAGCCACCGTGCCCAGCCCATCCTGTGATCTTTTGATTGCCACTCTACCTTGGATTCATTCCTTTCCTTGTGGAAAATCTCAGAGAAATTCCAGGATTTTTGTATTTTTCTTCACTTGCTTAAGAATTTTCACCTGGTTTATATTCATACTTCATAAACTTCCTGATACAACCACTAACATATATTCTCAGATGAAAAGAGAATTTATACATTTTGATAATTAAAAATTGAACAAATAAAAAATTTAAGTCAAAAACACTGAATCAGAGAAGTCTAGAATTTTTGTTTTTGTTCAATGGGACAGTTCACTGTGATGGGATTAGGAACTGGTAAGAAGTCAGTTAGTTTTGAGATTTGTGTGGTATGTATGTGTTTGAGTGTATTCACATATGCATGAGAAGCAAAACAAACCACCAGCAAGATGATTAACTCATTTTTTAAAATAGCAGATATTCAGGCTTCAGTGAAAAATTTCTCTAGAGCAGGGGCTGACAAATTTTCTCTGTAAAAGGATCAGAGAGTAAATATTTTAGGCTTTGTGGGTCACATACATCTCTGCCATATATTCTTATTTCCAATCCTTTGAAAACCATTCCTCGCTCCTGGGTGGCAGTGAAACAGGCCATTTCTCCACCGCCACTCTAGAGAATCACAGCAACTAACAGTATTAGTGTAATCTCTTCTCAAAGCAATAGCAGCTAATTTTTCCAGTTAGCCACTATACATAACCATGCTCCTCTTGGGTTTCAAGAATAAATGTGTGAGACTAGTCATCAGAAAGCATGAGGTTTTCACAATTTTGCTTCTGGGTGCAAGTGACAGAAGTTTGTTGGTTTGTTTGTTTAAACACAGTCTTGCTCTGTCACCCAGGCTGGAGTGCAGTGGTGCTATCTCAGCTCACTGCAATCTCCACTTCTAGGTTCAAGCAATTCTCCTGTCTCAGCTTCCAAGTAGCTGGGACTACAGGCACCTGTCACCATGCCTGGCTAATATTTGTATTTTTAGCAGAGACAAGGTTTCACTTTGTTGGTTAGGCTGGTATCAAACTCCGGACCTACAGTGATCCACCCAGCTTGGCCTCCCAAAGTGCTGGGATCACAGGTGTGAGCCACTGCACCACACCAACAGAAGCTTTCAACTGGTTAAATATTTATTTAACCAAATATCTGAGTTAACCTCCATAAGATGCTTCATGGATGACTCCCTCGCTCTGTATCTCTCTTGCATATCTACACAGACCCCAAAGCATTCAGAGATTCCAGTTTGAAAAGCAGAGGAACAGCTCTGATTTTCTCTGTGAAAAGAGAGGTTAATAGAGGGGAGGAAGATGCTGCTACGCTGATGGAAAGGAGAAGGATGTCTGCTTATAAAATTGGTTTTTACATCTTGCTTTGAAACATTATTTGATATGTTTAGATTTCCCAGGGATAGTAAATTATCCTCAATTGGGGTGTTTATGATCTATGAAAGGCAAAAATTATATAATGACTCAGTGGGTTTTATCATTGCTGCTAAATTAACTTTTGGTTAATTTCCTATCTGGGAAAATTAAACAGACTGCTAATGTTCTCTCATGATTTGAAGGATGAAAAAGCAACAAAGTTAACCAGAGGGGTGGGAAAAGCAAACAGAATCGCTTTGTTGTTTCCGTGAAAGACATGAGTCCAGAGGTTATGACTTCTAGAACACTGAAGGTAGCTATGAGGTCTTGAACTTAAACTCCAAGGAGGAGCAACAGCAGGTGTGAAGAGCGACATCACACTTGGAAGTGTGGTTGTGTTCTTAATCCATCATCCAGCTCCACTCCCAGCAGGAACAAAACACACCTGCCCTTGTCACTGCATCATACTAAGAATCAAGTGGGTGTGAATCTCCGAATTTGGCTTGGGGCTGCTCCCATAGGGTTTTTATACCTTCCTCTACAGGAGTGAGCTCCTCCTCTGTCTCTTCCCACTGGCTGAGATTTGCTGGTTTGGAGGTGAGATTTGGAGGTGAGAAGCTGATTATGCAATCTCAGAACAGAAATAAAACTATTTTTCTGAGTACAAATACCCTGGTTTAATTGGCTAGGACATGGGGTGAGTAAAAAACATGCTGTTTCATCTAGCAGAGCATAATTTTAGACCAAGAAGGACCACTAAAGGTTATTCAACTGATTTCTTTTTATGAACCTAAAGAGTTTATGGCTTGCCAAGGTTGCTTAGCTTAGTGGCAGAGCTGGGACTAGAACCTGGGTCTCTAGACTCCTAGTATGAAATTTATTTCACTGAATAACATTGCAGGCTAATTTGCTCTGACAGTGGCAGCCTGTAATGTCAGCCTCTGTCAATCTGCCTGACTTTCTATCACAAGAGGGTACTGAGAGAATATGACTGACTCACTACCAATCTATGGCCACTAGAGAAAAACAACAGACACAGCTCAGAGCACATGCCCAGCTGGTTAGTCTCTGGTTAGAAATTCTGTCCTTGCTTACGAAGGAGAATAGTACCAACTACTGAAGTATCAATTCCTAATCTAAGATCTTTAATTTCTGGTCAATAGATTCATAAACTGAATTACTTATTTCATAATACTTTTACAATACATCACTCAATTTATATAAAAGTTTTCTATTGTTTAGCTCGCAGGAAAAGAAAAGGTATTAAGTGTGCCAAAATGTTCGCTAGTTAACCAAATGAATCATTTTATAATAATGACAACCATCTTCAAATATGTATGATGTATAAAATAACTTTACATACATTAGATTTGCATAAAAGCCAGGAACACTCGGAATAACAAAATGCTTTCAATGTTTATTCAAAACCCAGATAAAAAGTGAGTGTCCTGGGACCAAAAGTTATGGAAAGTCATTACTGTTGTGGAGGACAGCTATGCAGATTACATTAAAAACACTTAGGAATGTGGATTCACAGCTGAATTCTACCAGAGGTACAAAGAGGAGCTGGTACCATTCCTTCTGGAACAATTCCAAACAATAGAAAAGAGGACACCTCTCTAACTCATTTTATGAGGCCAGCATCATCCTGATAACAAACCTGGCAGAGACACAACAGAAAAAGAAAATTTCAGGCCAATATCCCTGATGAACATCGATGCAAAACTCCTCAATAAAATACTGGCAAACCAAATCCAACAGCACATCAAAAAGCTTATCCACCACAATCAAGCTGGCCTCATGCTGGGATGCAATGCTGGCTCAACATTTGCAAATCAATAAATGTAATCTATCACATAAACAGAACCAATGACAAAAATCACATGATTATCTCAACAGACGCAGAAAATGTCTTTGACAAAATTCTACACCTTTCATGCTAAAAACTCTCAATAAACTAGGCATTGATGGAATGTATCTCAAAATAATAAGAGCTATTTATGACAAACCCACAGCCAATACCATACCGAATGGGCAAAAGTTGGAAGCATTCCCTTTAAAAATCAGCACAAGACAAGGATGCCCACTCTCACCACTCCTTTTCAACACAGTATTGGAAATTCTGGCCAGGGAAATCAGGCAAAAGAAATGAATAAAGCGTATTCAAATAGGAAGAGGGGAAGTCAAATTGTCTCTGTCTGCCGACGACATGATTGTATATTTAGAAAACCCCATCGTCTCAGTCCAAAATCTCCTTAAGCTGATAAGTAACTTCAGCAAAGTCTCAGGATACAAAATCAATGTGCAGAAATCACAAGCATTCCTATACACCAATAATAGACAAACAGAGAGCCAAATCATGAGTGAACTCCCATTCACAATTGCTACAAAGAGAATAAAATACCTAGGAATACAACTAACAAAGGACATGAAGTACCTCTTCAAGGAGAACTACAAACCACTGCTCAAAGAAATAAGAGAGGACACAAACAGATGGAAAAACATTCCATGCTTATGGATAGGAAGGATCAATATTGTGAAAATGGCCATACTGCCCAAAGTAATTTATAGAGTCAATGCTATCCCCAGCAAGCTACCATTGACTTTCTTCACAGAATTAGAAAAAACCAATTTAAATTTCATATGAAACCAAAAAACAGCCCACATAGCCAAGACAATCCTAAGCAAAAAGAACAAAGCTGGAGGCATCATGCTACGTGACTTCAAACCATACTACAAGGCTACAGTAATCAAAACAGCATGGTACAGGCACCAAAACAGATATATACACCAATGGAACAGAACAGAGGCCACAGAAATAACACCACACATCTACAACCATCTGGTCTTTGACAAACATGACAAAACCAAGCAATGGGGACAGGATTCCCTATTTAATAAATGGTGTTGGGCAAACTGGCTAGCCATATGCATAAAACTGAAACTGGACCCCTTCCTTATACATTATACAAAAATTAACTCAAGATGGATTAAAGTCTTAAACATAACACCTAAAACCATGAAGACCCTAGAATAAAAGCTAAGCAATACCAATCAGGACATAGGCATGGGCAAAGACTTAATGACTAAAACACCAAAAGCAATGACAACAAAAGCCAAAATTGACAAATGGGATCTAGTCTAACTAATGAGCTTTTGGACAACAAAAACAACAACAACAACAACAAAACCTATAATCGGAGTGAAGAGGCAACCTACTGAATTGCGGAAAATTTTTGTAATCTATCATAGTATCCAGGATCTGCAAAGAACTTAAACAAATGTACAAGAAAAAAACAAACAACTGCATCAAAAGGTGGGCAAGGGATATGAACTGACAGTTCTCAAAAGAAGACATTTATGCTGCCAACAAACAATGAAAAAATGCTCATCATCACTGGTCATTAGAGAAATGCAAATCAAAACCACAATGAGATACCATCTCACGCCAGTTAGAATGGTGATCCTTAAAAAGTCAGGAAACAACAGATGCTGGAGAGGATGTGGAGAAATAGGAACACTTTTATACTGTTGGTGGGAGTGTAAATTAGTTCAAGCATTGTGAAAGACAGTGTGGTGATTCCTTGAGGATCTAGAAATTGAAATTCCCTTTGACCCAGCAATCCCATTACTGGGTATATACCCAAAGGATTATAAATCATTCTATTATAAAGACACATGCACAGGTATGTTTACTGTGGCACTGTTTACAATAGCAAAGACTTGGAACCAACCCAAATGCCCATCAATTATAGACCGAATAAAGAAAATGTGGCACATATACGACATGGAATACTAAGCAGCCATAAAAAGGATGAGTTCACGTCCTTTGTGGGGACATAGATGAAACTGGAAACCATCACTTTCAGCAAACATACACAAGAACAGAAAAACACCATATGTTCTCACTCTTAAGTGGGAGTTGAACAATGGGAACACAGGGACACAGGGAGGGAAACATCACACAATGGGGCCTGTTGGGGGTAGGGGGGTAGGGGAGGGATAGCATTAGGAGAAATACCTAATGCAGATGACAGGTTGATGGGTGCAGCAAACCACCATGGCACATGTATACCTATGTCACATACCTGTACATTCAGCACATGTACCCCAGAACTTAAAGTGAAATATATATATGTGTGTGTATATATATACATACATATACATGTGTGCATGTATATATATACATACATATACACACACATACACACACACATGGGAATGATTTCTTGGCTAGTTTTCAAAGTACTTCTGTGATAGAACAATCCAAACACTGGTCCCAATGATCAGTTTCCTGAAATCCAGAATCACAGTGAGCTGAGCAAGCAAGCATTATTTCAATATAACCATTATTTTAATACAACCAAGATAAGAATTTCAATTTAGAGATTATAATCTGAAATTCTTACTTCTAAAATCTTCATCTGAAAACAAAGGACATCCCTTTTACTTTTATTGGAACTATTCTCAAGACTTAGACTTAGTATAATGGGGCGGACTCAAGATGGCGCTGTGAGAACAACCCAGGATTGAAGCTCTCAGTTAATCTGCGGAGAGGTGAGTCAGAGCTGCATTTTCAGACTGATCTTTGTTGCCCACAGAACGGGGAAATTCCCAAGTATAGAGGAGAAGCGGGACACCAGGCAGAGACTCTGCTTGGAGAAGCTGGCAGCCGGGGTGGCGGTGGCCGGCCCTACCCAGCGCTCCCCACAGGGTGCACTTGTCCAGGTGCCCTGTTGAACCGGCAACCTGAGACTTGAGAGGGCTGAACTTGAGACTAAAGGGGACTTGGACAGCAGGCCAGCCCAGGGAATTGCAGGGACACAGCGTTAGGGGTAGCGCAGTGGGACAGACAAAACAGCGATTCCAAACACTCGCCGTGGATACGGTCCCTGAGACGCTCCATGGGGGAGGGGCATCCACCATTTCCGAGGCAACCCGCCCCGACTGAGATACACGCCCACTGCTGACGCAGCCTGCAGTTGCCGAGGCAACCCGCCCCTACTGAGATACATGCCCACTGCTAACGCAGCCTGCAGTTGCCGAGGCAACCCGCCCCTACTGAGATACACGCCCACTGCTGACGCAGTCTGCCATTGCTGAGGCAACCCGCTACAACAGAGAGACTCTGCCGCAGGGCGTAGCCCGTGGAGGAGACCGCAGCAGAAGAGCAAAAGCCTGCAGCAACAGGGCGAACCTCACAACAGCAGTGCAGAGCCTCAGCAGTCAAAAAGTGACTAGACTGCCTCCTAGCTGGGCAGGACACCTCAACGGACATCCAAAAACAAAGCCCCAACCCCCCGAGACAGAGCATTTGAGAAAAAAATGGTTTTTTAATGACCTCTGTTGCAGCAGAATCAAACATAGCAGCCTAACAGCCCTGAATGAACAACAGAGCTCACAGCTCAGCAATTGAGCTCATATAAAGTACAGACTGTCTCCTCAAGCAGCTCCCTGACCCCTCTATATGCAAAAGACTGACATTTGGCAGGCATCATCCTGGGACAAAGATAGTAGAAAAAGAAACTGGTAGCATCCCTCACTGTTCCGCAGCTGCTATAGGTGCACCCCAGACAAGCAGGGCCTGGAGTGGACCTCAGCAGTCGTACAGCAAAGGGGCTAGACTGGTAAAAGGAAAACCAAGTAACAGAAATACTTCACCGTCAACAATCTGGGTGTCCACTAAGAGACCCAATCGAAAAGTCAGCAACTACGCAGACGACAAGTGGATAAATCCACAAAGATGGGAAGAAACCAACGCAAAAAGGAGGAAAACACCCAAAACGGGAACACCTCGCCTCCTAGAAAGGACCAAAACTCCTCACCAGCAAGGGAACAAAGCTGGATGGAGAATGACTGTGATGAAATGACAGAATTAGACTTCAGAAGGTGGATAATGAGAAACGTTTGTGAGCTAAAAGAACATGTATTAAATCAATGCAAAGAAACCAAGAACCTTGAAAAAAGATATGAAAAAAGATTTGAGGAAATGATAACAAGAATGGATAACTTAGAGAGGAATATGAATGAATTAAAGGAGCTGAAAAACACAATACGAGAACTTCGCGAAGCATGCACAAGTTTTAATAGCCAAATTGACCAAGCAGAAGAAAGAATATCTGAAGTCGAAGATCAACTCAATGAAATAAAACGAGAAACCAAGATCAGAGAAAAAAGCGCAAAAAGGAATGAACAAAGTCTCCAAGAAATGTGGGACTATGTGAAAAGACCGAACCTATGTTTGATAGGTGTACCAGAAGGGGATGAAGAGAATGAATCCAAGCTGGAAAATACTCTTCAGGATATCATCCAGGAAAATTTCCCCCACCTAGCAAGACAGGCCAACACTCAAATGCAGGAAATACAGAGAACACCACAAAGATATTCCGCAAGAAGAGCAACCCCAAGGCACATAATCGTCAGATTCAACAAGGTTGAAATGAAGGAGAAGATACTAAGGGCAGCCAGAGAGAAAGGTTGGGTCACCCACAAAGGGAAGCCCATCAGACTCACAGCAGATCTCTCGGCAGAAATACTACAAGCCAGAAGAGAGTGGGGGCCAATATTCAACATTCTTAAAGAAAAGAACTTTCAACCCAGAATTTCATATCCAGCCAAACTGAGCTTCAGAAGTGAAGGAAAAATAGAATCCTTTGCCAACAAGCAAGTACTCAGAGATTTTGTCACCACCAGGCCTGCTTTACAAGAGCTCCTAAAAGAGGCACTACACATAGAAAGGAACAATCAGTACCAGCCATTCCAAAATCACACTAAATGCTAAAGAGCTTCAACATCATGAAGAATCTACAACAACTAACGGGAAAAACGGCCACTTAGCATCAAAATGGCAGTATCAAATTCACACATAACAATATTAACCCTAAATGTAAATGGACTAAATGCACCAATCAAAAGACACAGACTGGCAAATTGGATAAAAAGCCAAAACCCAGCAGTGTGCTGTATCCAGGAAACCCATCTCACATGCAAGGATACACAAAGGCTCAAAATAAAGGGATGGAGGAAGATTTACCAAGCAAATGGAGAGCAAAAAAAAGCAGGAGTTGCAATTCTCATCTCTGATAAAATAGACTTTAAAGCAACAAAGATCAAAAGAGATAAAGAAGGCCATTACATAATGGTAAAAGGATCGATACAACAAGAAGAGCTAACAATCCTAAACATATATGGACCCAATACAGGAGCACCCAGATACTTAAGGCAAGTTCTTAATGACTTACAAAGAGAATTAGACTCCCACACAATAATAGTGGGAGACTTTAACACTCTACTGTCAATATTAGACAGATCAACCAGACAGAAAATCAACAAGGATATACAGGGCTTGAACTCAGACCTGGAGCAAGCAAACCTGATAGACATTTACAGAACTCTCCACCCCAAATACACAGAATATATATTCTTCTCAGCACCACATCACACCTACTCTAAAACTGACCACATAATTGAAAGTAAAGCACTGCTCAGCAAATGCAAAACAACTGAAATCATAACAAACAGCCTCTCAGACCATAGTGCAATCAAGTTAGAACTCAGAATTCAGAAACCAACCCAGAACCGCACAGCTTCATGGAAACTGAACAACTGGCTCTTGAATGTTGACTGGTTAAACAATGAAATGAAGGCAGAAATAAAGAAGTTCTTCGAAACCAATGAAAACGAAGACACAACATGCCAGAATCTCTGGGACACATTTAAAGCAGTCTCTAGAGGAAAGTATATAGCAATAAGTGCCCATATGAGAAGAGTGGAGAGATCCAAAATTGACACCCTATCGTCAAAATTGAAAGAGCTAGAGGAGCAAGATCAAAAAAACTCAAAACCCAGCAGAAGACAAGCAATAACTAAGATCAGAGCTGAACTGAAGGAGATTGAGACACGAAAAACCCTTCAAAAAATCAATAAATCCAAGAGTTGGTTTTTTGAAAAGATCAACAAAATAGACAGACCACTAGCCAGATTGATTAAAAAGAAAAGAGAGAACAACCAAATAGATGCAATAAAAAATGATAAAGGGGAAATCACTACAGATTCCACAGAAATTCAAACCATCACTAGAGAATATTACAAACAACTCTATGCACATAAACTAGTAAACCTGGAAGAAATGGATAAATTCCTGGACTCCTGTGTCCTCCCAAGCCTAAACCAGAAGGAAGCTGAAACTATGAATAGACCAATAACAAGGTCAGAAGTCGAGGCAGCAATTAAGAGCCTACCACACAAAAAAAGCCCAGGTCCAGATGGGTTCACAGCCGAATTCCACAAGACACACAAAGAGGAGCTGGTACCATTCCTTCTAAAACTATTCCAAATAATACAAAAAGAGGGAATCCTTCCCAAATCATTTTATGAGACCAACATCATCCTGATACCAAAACCCGGCAGAGACCCAACAAGAAAAGAAAACTTCCGGCCAATATCCATGATGAAAATAGACGCAAAAATCTTCAATAAAATATTGGCAAGCTGATTGCAACAGCAAATCAAAAAACTTATTCATCATGATCAAGTAGGATTCATCCCGGGGATGCAAGGCTGGTTCAACATACGCAAGTCTAAAAACGTAATTCACCACATAAACAGAACCAAAAACAAAAACCACATGATTATCTCAATTGAAACAGAGAAGGCATTTGACAAAATTCAACAGCCCTTTATGCTAAAAACCCTCAATAAACTCAGGATCGATGGAACATATCTCAAAGTAATAAAAGCTATTTATGACAAACCAACAGCCAATATCATACTGAATGGGCAAAAACTGGAAGCATTCCCTTTGAAATCCAGCACTAGACAAGGATGCCCTCTCTCACCACTCCTATTCAATATAGTACTGGAAGTTCTAGCCACAGCAATCAGGCAAGAAAAAGAAATAAAGGGTATTCAAATAGGAAAGGTGGAAGCCAAATTGTCTCTATTTGCAGATGACATGATAGTATACCTAGAAAACCCCATCGCCTCAGCCCAAAAACTCCTGAAACTGATAAGCAACTTCAGCGAAGTCTCAGGATATAAAATCAATGTGCAAAAATCACAGGCATTCGTCTACACCAATAACAGACTTAAAGAAAGCCAAATCAAGAACGAACTGCCATTCAGAATTGCTACAAGAAGAATAAAATACCTTGGAATACAACTCACAAGGAACGTAAGGGACCTCTTCAAGGAGAACTACAAACCACTGCTCAACGAAATCAGAGAGGACACAAACAGATGGAGAAACATTCCATGTTCATGGTTAGGAAGAATTAATATCGTGAAAATGGCTATACTGCCCAAAGTAATTTACAGAATCAATGCTATCCCCATCAAGCTACCATTGACTTTCTTCACAGAACTGGAAAAAACCACCATGAACTTCATATGGAACCAAAAGAGAGCCCGCATAGCCAAATCAATTCTAAGCAAAAAGAACACAGCGGGGGGCATCACACTATCAGATTTCAAACTATACTACAAGGCTACAGTAATCAAAACAGCATGGTACTGGAACCAAAACAGAGATACAGACCAATGGAACAAAACAGAGGCACCAGAGGCAACACAACATATCTACAACTATACAATCTTTGATAAACCTGACAAAAACAAGCAATGGGGAAAGGATTCCCTATTTAACAAATGGTGTTGGGAAAACTGGCTAGCCATGTGCAGAAAGCAGAAACTGGACCCCTTCCTGACACCTTACACCAAAATTAACTCCAGATGGATTAAAGACTTAAACATAAGACCTGGCACAATAAAAACCCTAGAAGGAAATCTAGGCAAAACTATCCAGGACATAGGAATAGGCAAGGACTTCATGACCAAAACACCAAAAGCATTGGCAACAAAAGCCAAAATAGACAAATGGGACCTAATCAAACTCCACAGCTTCTGCACGGCAAAAGAAACAGTCACTAGAATGAATCGGCAACCAACAGAATGGGAAAAAATTTTTGCAGTTTACCCATCTGACAAAGGGCTGATACCCAGAATTTACAAAGAACTCAAACAGATTTACAGGAAGAAAACAAACAAACCCATTCAAAAGTGGGCAAAGGATATGAACAGACACTTTACAAAAGAAGACATATATGAGGCCAACAATCATGAAAAAATGCTCATCGTCACTGGTCATCAGAGAGATGCAAATCAAAACCACATTGAGATACCATCTCACGCCAGTTAGAATGGCGATCATTAAAAAATCTGGAGACAACAGATGCTGGAGAGGATGTGGAGAAAAAGGAACACTTTTACACTGTTGGTGGGAGTGTAAATTAGTCCAACCATTGTGGAAGACAGTGTGGCGATTCCTCAAGGCCTTAGAAATAGAAATTCCATTTGACCCAGCAATCCCATTACTGGGTATATACCCAAAGGACTATAAATCGTTCTACTATAAGGACACATGCACACGAATGTTCATTGAAGCACTGTTTACAATAGCAAAGATCTGGAATCAACCCAAATGCCCATTGATGATAGACTGGATTGGGAAAATGTGGCACATATACACCATGGAATATTATGCAGCAATCAGAAATGATGAGTTTGTGTCGTTTGTAGGGACATGGATGAATCTGGAGAACATCATTCTCAGCAAACTGACACAAGAACAGAAAATGAAACACCGCATATTCTCACTCATAGGCGGGTGATGAAAAATGAAAACACATGGACACAGAGAGGGGAGTACTAAACACTGGGGTCTATTGGGGGGAAAAGGGGAGGGCCAGTGGGAGGAGGAGGTGGGGAGGGATAGCCTGGGGAGAAATGCCAAATGTGGGTGAAGGGGAGAAAGCAAACAAAACACACTGCCATGTGTGTACCTATGCAATGTATTGCATGCTCTGCACATGTATCCCAAAACCTAAAATGCAATTAAAAAAAAAAAAAAAAGAGAAAAAAAAAAAGACTTAGTATACTGTTGGAAATGCTTTCAGTTTTGGATTATAAAAACCAAAATGCATTTATTTCGTTATCAGATATTCTGAGTACCTGAACAAACACCATCACTATTTTTCATTACCATCTAAAATCAAACATGGAAAACAACATATTTAATTTGGAATGAAGATTTCCTACTGTGTCAGACCAGAGTATTTACTGGAAATGGCTACAGTAGGAATCTCTTCAAAAGATTTGCAAAATCTGCTGTTTGGACAGAGATTTCCTAAGATAGTGTATTATTATATCAAAGCTTCTCACTCTATGTTGTACAATTCAGATAGCTAACATGTTCTCTGAATAGGAGAAATTCCATTCCGGAGGCTTCAATGAGCCATTTTGTCAAGGTAAAGAGATAGTAGGTGTTTTTTAAGATAAGCAAGTAATATAGCCCACGAGTTTGTGGGGGGTGGAGGGAAACACACAAATGAGAAGAAATAAACTTTTCAGTGGACATCTAAAAGCCTTACTGCACATCCTGCTGTTTATAATTAAAGGCTTCTCGATTAGACTTGGGAGTTCCAACAGCTACAGTGAAGAGTGCAGTGGAAAAGATCAGGTGTAGCAAACGTGGCAAACCACGAGACAGGAGTTGTTACTTAGCAACCTCAGCAGGAAGGGCTGTGCAAGTTGGTCAAACCCGTTTCCTGAAGAAAGGTTTTGGTTGAAAGCTGCACAGCTGGCAAGACGTTCAAGAAAAGAAGGAAAGAAAACCCTGAATAGAAATGAGTTAATTGTCTTGCTGCTTCATACAGTTAATATAACCAACATGTCCTTCTAAGATAAAAGTAAATTTCAACCAGAATTTAAAAAAAAATTGGTGCTTCAGAAAAAAAACCAGAAAATTAAAAAAGAAAGTCCTAAGTAGACTGCTTCTCCTTTGATACACACATACACATCCTTCAGCATATCCACTTTAAACACATAATGTAGCAGCAGAAACAAAGAAAATTTCAATGACTTTTTTTTTGAAGATTGTTTTTTCAAAAAGAAAAGAATCTGGGGCTGGGCGCGGTGGCTCAAGCCTGTAATCCCAGCACTTTGGGAGGCCGAGGCGGGTGGATCACGAGGTCAAGAGATCGAGACCATTCTGGTCAACATGGTGAAACCCCGTCTCTACTAAAAATACAAAAAATTAGCTGGGCATGGTGGCGCGTGCCTGTAATCCCAGCTACTTGGGAGACTGAGGCATGAGAATTGCCTGAACACAGGAGGCGGAGGTTGCGGTGAGCCGAGATCACGCCATTGCACTCCAGCCTGGGCAACAAGAGTGAAACTCCGTCTCAAAAAAAAAAAGAAAAGAAAAGAATCTGATAATTCTTAATCTGAAGACCTGTTTGGTACTTATTTTCAGATAAAGTCAAACAACTATTTCCAAGATGACTGTGAATGTGAGACTGCTTTGCCTGCAGACGCTAAAGATTACACTATTAAGACAAAAAAAAAAAAAAAAAACTTTACTAAATTTAGGAATAGAAAAGCTGCTGGAGATCTGTGGGAATTAAATTTTATTTTGAATTTGGAAATTAGGAGAGACTAGAATGCTGAATTCGGTTATAGGAGAGCATTAATGAACTTGAAAATAAATCTATTCTTACCTGCAAGGGAAATAATGAGAGAACTACGTAACTCTATAGTTTATTTAAAATCCATAAGCTAGGCTCTGCATGATAGTTCATGTATGTAATCCCAGCACTTAGGGGGGCCAAGGCAGGCAGATCACATGAGGTCAGGAGTTCAAGACCAGCCTGACCAATATGGTAAAACCCCATCTCTACTAAAAATACAAAAATTGGCTGGGTGTCGTGGTGGGCACCTGTAGGTCTTAGCTACTTGGGAGCCTGAGGCAGCAGAATCGTTTGAAGCTAAGAGGAGGAGGTTGCAGTGAGCCAAGATTGTGCCACTGCACTCCAGCCGGCAACAGAGCAAGAAAGCATTTCAAAAAAAAAAAAAAAAGAAAAAGAAAAACATCCATAAGCTTCCAACTCAAGAGAGTACGTTCTATTACACTGCAGGGTTCAATATAACATGCTTATGCCTTAAGTCTCACCTAAGGCCTCATTTGAATAGATCTATAGTCAACTCTAATATAATTGCATGGCATCAACTTCAAGAACGGCAACATAATAAGAGTTAATAAACTGGAAACTTGCTAACTGAAAGCAATTATTCTTCTTAATCTTAACATAACTTTCAGGAAACCTAGTCATTATAAAATAAATATCTATAAAATGACATCTCCCTCTTCATATATTATTTCTATAAAAATAATTTTTTAAATCATACAGATAATATTTCTAGTAGCCCATTTTAAGTTCCTTTCTAGGGCATGCTACTTAAAGCCTATTACGATGACGTGTTGATGGGTACAGCAAACCACCAGAGCATATATATACCTAAGTAACAAACCTGCACATGTACCCCAATGCATAATAAAAAAGAATAATTGTATAAAAAGTAAATGCAGAAGCAAAACGTATCTTAAAAATATATTTATATACTCCAACCTGAAATACATCTTGCAGGAAAGTTCCTCCAGTCTTTCAAAAATTATTTCAATAATATTTAGGGGTATTTGAAAGATTAAAGAGACAATTTTATGAAGATGCTTCACAGATCAGCAACTTCTCTAATACGTAAGCTAGTAAATTTGCTTTGGAAAAATTACATGTTGATAAATCTTTCCAGATATGTTTTCTTGTCGATTGATATGATAAAATATATTTTATTTAAAACTAGGATTGTCTGGAGCTTGGTGGATTTAATTATTTGTAATTACCCAGCTGTCGTCGGCCTGTGGCCATTTTATGACAGTGGTATCTACTGTGTGGGCCAGGTTCACCTGTATATCTTCTCAAACACAGATTTAATGTGCTATTGATGAAACCATTACTCGAACCAAATTAAAGTCTTGGGCTGATGTATTGGTCCACAGGGAGCTGTCAGACATGAAGGGAGTAATTAGTATTCATTACTTCATACTCCACAACATTCCAATTATTAATGAACTTCAACTTTTGGACTATGCTGTATCTATCACAAACATTTCTCAGACATTCATTATTAGGAAGAATAAACTAATACTGGTTTAAAAAAAAAAACTCCCCCCACCCCACGCAAACAGAACTAGAATAAACAAAAACACTATTGGCAGCCAAAAACTTTCTGAGGGAGGTGAGTTTCTCAAGGGAGGACAGTGTTATCCCACCTGCATTTGAGGATATGATAAAGACATTCTGGGTGAATGTGGCAGCTCCGCAGTCCCTGTAGGTTGTTTTCCTTGCTCTCTTTTCAATGCTATCTTGTCTTTACAACACCAAGAAAAACATTTGTAAAGCCACAGGTTGCATAAAGATAGAGTCACACAGAAAAGAAAAAGAGGACAGAGAAATCGAGTGAACTGTTCATTGTTGGAGGTCAAAACAGGAAGATCCATTATAAAATTTATAAACATGTAGATTCATTTTCAAAAATTTTCTGTTCCTGTTATTATACTGCAAATGGGTAGCTCCATTATCAAATAAATACATAGCAACATTTTCCCATTAATTTTCTTCTATATTTTCTCCCAACTTTTATTTCATCAAAAAAAGAAAAAGAATTTATTTTTGTACCAATCTAATTTTTATTTTACCATAACTCCTACTTTGCATACATGTGAATACTTTTTAAGAGTTAGATGAGGGAATGAGAAAGCATTTGCTTTGTTTTAAAGATACTTTCATCAAGCAAAACAATGCAATAATAAACATACCAAAATTTATTCAAAATGCTTTTTAAGAAAATTACTTTTATAGATTTAGGGTGTATGAGAGTTTTGTCACCTGGATACACTGTGTGGTGGTGAAGTCTGTGCTTTCTATGTAACCAGCACCGAGAAACATACATTGCGCCCATTAGGTTACTTCTTAACCCTCACTCCCCTTTCCAGGGTCCCACCTCTCAGAGTTTCCAATGTCTATTATTCCATCAAAGTACTTTTTAAGCTTTTGTAACAAAACTATTTTGAAAGCTTAGTGTGCCCTCAATTTGTTCATTCAAAAATAAAAGTGGGGAAAAAAGGAGGCAGGAATAGTTCAATGTAGGAAGAGGTAGCTAATAGTATTAAATATGGGAAAGCTTTTGGATTGTAAAAGCAACAGAAGCATAAAAGTCCCTCTTAGCTCTCTGGAAGACTCCACAATTTTTTTTTTTTTTTGAGATGGAGTCTCACACTGTCGCCTGGGCTGGCATGCAATGGTACGATCTCAGCTCACTGCAACCTCTGCATCCTGGGTTCAAGAGATTCTCCTGCCTCAGCCTCCTCAGTAGTTGGGATTACAGGTGCCCACCACCATGCCCGGCTAATTTTTTGTATTTTTAGCAGAGACGGGGTTTCACTACATTGGCCAGGCTGGTCTTGAAATTCTGACCTTGTAAACTGCCCACCTTGGCCTCCCAAAGTGCTGGGATTACAGGTGTGGGACACCGCACCCAGCCCGTAATTCTTAGATACTACCAGTAAGCATGTAAATTTCTAAAAACTTTGGAAAACAATTTGGTATTATCTTTTAAAGTTGACTGTGCATACATTTTGCAACCCAACTATCCTACTACAGAATATAAACACTTAAAACCTTGCTGTGTATACCTGTAGATGTATGCATGAATATTCACTAATATTTATAGCAGCATCACTGATAATAGCAAAAAGTCTAAAAACAACAAAAATTTCCTTCAATAAGAATGTTAAAGAAATCGAGGAACACACCTATCATTAAATATTATAGTAACAGGCTGGATGCAGTGGCTCATGCCTGTAATCTCAGCATTTTGGGAGGCCAAGGCAGGCAGATCACTTGAAGTCAGGAGTTTGAGATCAGCCTGGCCAAAACGGCGAAATCCCATCTCTACTAAAAGTACAAAAATTAGCCAGGCTGGTAGCAGGTGCCTGTAATCCCAGCTACTCGGGAGGCTGAGGCAGGAGAATTGCTATGAACCCAGAAGGTAGAGGTTGCAGTGAGCCAAGATTGTGCCACTGCACTCCAGCCTGGGTGACAAAGCAAGACTCCATCTAAAAAAAAAAAAAAAAAAATACACAAATGGCCAACAGGTGTATGAAAAGTTCTCAACATTATTAATCATCAGAAAAGTGTACATCAAAACTCATCCCAGTTAGATGGCTATTACCAAAAAGACAGAAAATAACAAATGTGAGAAAGGAAAGCACCTGTATACTGCTGGTGGGAATGTAAATTAGTATAGCCACTATGGAAAACAGTATGGAGATTCTTCAGGATCATGCCACAGGATCCAGCAATCTGACTATTGGGCATATATCCAAAAGAAATGAAATCAGCATATCGAAAAAGTATCTGCATTCCCATGTTGACTGCAGCAATACTCACAATAACCAAGACAAGAAATCATCTTGAGTGTCCGTCAGTGGGCGAATTGTGAAATGGTTTGGGTATCTGTCCTCTCCAAATCTCATGCTGAAATGTGACCACCAATGTTGGAGGTAGGCCTGGTGGGAAATGTTTGGGTCATGGGGGCAGATCTCTCATGAATGACTTGGGGTCCTCCCTGTGGGAATGAGTTACCTTGAGATATGGTTGTTTAAAAGAGCCTGGCTCCTCCTGCCCACTCTCTATTGCCCCCTTTCTTGCTGTGTGACATATCTGCTCCTCATTTACCTTCCACTGTGATTGTAAGCTTCACCAAAAGCAGATGCTGGCACTATGTTTCTTTTACAGCCTACAGAACCATGAGCTAAATCATTCTCTTAAAAAAAAAATAAATTGCCCAGTCTCAGGTATTCCTTTATAGTAATGTAAAACACAGGAACACAAATGGATAAAGCAATTGTGGTACACATACACAGTGAAATATTATTCATCCATAAAAAGAAATAAAACTGTCATCTGTGGCAACATGGATGGAACTGGAGGGTATTACATCAAGTGAAATAAGCCTGGCACAAAAAGACAAATAGGGCATTTTCTTACTCATATGCTGAAGCTAAAAACGTGGATCTCATGGAGGCAAACAGTAGAATGGTGGTTACAATAGGCCAGGAAAGGAAGTCAGTGGGGGAGGGGGAGGATAAGGAAAAATTGGTTAGCGGGTACAAAAATACAGTTAGAAGGAATAATTCTAATAATTCTAGTATTCAACAGAAGAGTAGGAAAATTATAGTTAATAATTTATTGCATATTTCAATATAGCTAGAAGATAAAAACTGTAATGTTCTCAACAGAAAGAAAAATGTTTGATATGACAGATTTCCCAATCACCCTGATTTGATCATCACACATTGTATACATGTATCAAAATATCTCATGTACCCTCAAATATGTACAACTATGACACAGCAATTAAAACCACAGAAAAGAGAAAAAGCTGTTAAAGAAACTAGGTTTTCACATAACCTTCATATAGTTACAGGGTATGCAAGAGGCCCTTGATTCATGTCTCTGGGTCCCCATTTTTTTCATGGAAAAGAGCAGAGGGAAGACAGGGTGCCCTGTTTTTCTGGCTCTAGATAATCACATCCACCATGATGGTGGAACTGCTTCTCCAGATAGATACGCCCGGTCTACATGATCAACCAACATTCTTTTATTACGCTCCATACTCACATGTCCAGCTGCTTTTCAGACTTCTGGTTTAGAAATGAGTGTTAAAGAAGTACCTCAACCTTTGCATTTACAAGTAAGAGAAATCATTACTTCTTTCCCCATACTTATTCTTATATACATTTCTCCATAAAGCACAATATCATTTATCTGACAGAAGGCAGAATAAACCATCCTTGAACCTTCCTTTCTCCCCACCAATAATATCTAATTAATTACCATAAACCGATGGTATTAACTCCTTGTTATCACACTGAGATGTCCTCTCCTCTCTTTCCTGTAACTGCCTAAGTTTAGGCTCATACCATGTCTCAACCAATGGATTACTGCAATTATTTACTAACTGGACTCTGGCTCTAGGTCCACGCCCCTTCAGTCAATCCTTTCAGAAACATTCATCTGCTCACTCTGCTTCCAGTGTGCACAGGAGTTCTAACGAGCTTCTCCAATGACTTATGATCATGATTCTCGAGTGAAAATATGGAGACTCCAGGAAGGCATGGTCCTTTAGTTAAAACAATTGCTATTGCCAGCCAGTATAACTGATAGAAACGGGCCCTGGGTGTATTTGGGAGAGGTTAGAAATTATCCACCTATAGATAAAGGCCAACCTGGGGATCAATCAAAGGAGTCTGTGCTCTGGGTCCTGCTTCTTCTCTGGTCTCATCTATCCTAGTCCACATCCCTCTCTTTTCCTCCCCAACAGACTCTCCACCCATTTGGATTCTATTTGCAGTTCCCCAAAGCTGTTGGATTGTTTTGTGTGTTTTGCTATTGGAAATTAGGGCTCTCTCTCCAAGATTCTCTTCTCCCACTTGTCTACCTCAGAAACACCTACTTAACTTTTGAGACTTGCATTAAATAAAAATGTAATCAAAGGTAGTTTTTTTCCAAGAAGTCTTTCCAAGTCTCCACTATGGAGCTGCCAACTCCTTGCTATGTATACATCTATCACCACATCAATGGTTCTGCTTTACATTCATTGATTATTTATAGGTCTGTCTTTCCTAACGGAAACGTAGCTCCCTCAAGTGCAGGGTCTGTGTTTCATCACCCTAAATCTGCAGACCCCAGTATAGTACCCAGCATATAGCAGTGCTCAGAGAAGTTTTATTCAATGATTGACAGGATATTTAAGGACTCCACTGGCACTCATAGTCTCTGCGTGAAGATACTATAAAAACATCTACATGCAAAAGGGAAGGAGGAAGATTTGAGCATATAGAGTTGAGATTCACCCTCAAGCAAGCGGTTGTTCCCATGCGTAAGGGTTTAGGAGCCAGGACTGTTAAATGTAACAACTGCATAAATCAGCACCGTTTGTTACATTCTTACAGATTATCTTAAATCTTCTTGGCCTTAAAAGAAATGCTAGAATAACATGATCAATTCTATAAGGCCTAACAGACAGAACATATTCCATAAATATTATTAATTTGAATTAAATTGTTCTGGCCTGATATTTTGTGATAAAGACTTGAAGCTCTATGTAAAATTTGTTTCTAAAATCCTCACTGATAGTTAACTACATCCATACCGGGAATCATGACTCAAATTTATCAGTCTTTGGAAATTTCAGATTATCCAACTATATATGTAACGAGAATCAACAAATTGCTTACACCTGAATTGTGCTACTGAAAATTGAAGTTGAAGCCCAGATAACATGCATTTAACTGATAAAAATTTTAGGTCTTCATAATAGAGTCAGAACCTTAATAACAAGGATTTCACTTTACTGACATTCAAGATTTTACACTATATTTTTAACACATCAGACACAGCTACAATTATATTTATGTTAAAAGTTGCCATTTGTCAAAGTGGCTTATTAGATTGTTCTAAATGTGTGCCTGGGCAAATTTTGGTTTATTAAACAATTATAAGTTGTCAGTCACTCTGAATGGATTTACTTAGTGAGCTGTATGATAAATACCATACTAATCATTTAGAGACCAAGAAGTTAGTCCCCCTGATGTAGGCTTATTTCCACTGAAAACTGACAGGAATAATCTAGTGATGAAAAAGGAGACAGACACTTTAGAGGCAGAGCGTGGGTGTTAAGGAAGAACAGGGTGGGGGAAGTTCTGAAATTATATCTCTTTGAAGAAAAAAAAGGAGAGAGAGAAGGAAATCCAGTGAGTTAAGTCTAGTCAATGTTGATTGCTTGTGCGAAGAGGCATAGGAGTCTCTGGAGTGCCAGTTTCCCTGATGCCCACCCAGACTTGATTGAAGACACAATTGCTGCACCTGACCTTTCCCACATTGACAGGAAAGTAACATGATGACTCCTCAGAAGTGGCTTCGATGCCCCTAAGAGAATGTTCTGGGAAGTATATTGTCTTAGGAGAATGGCAGCCACTTAGAAAGTCACACACAGCTCCTGGAGGGGTAGGAGAAAGTGTTTCTCTGTTGTTGATAATCCAACACTGTTGGCATAAGGGGTGATTTCAGGGATTCACTCATGAACTCTCCTTTTCTGAATGGTTAGATTTTAAGTATATTAGAAACAAAACAGAGTTCGCACAGTAAATGCATCTGATTTTAAAAAACAGAGAATGGATATAAAATCTAGTTTAAGAAAAATGTTAAGTAAACAGGTACAAGTGATATGTAGATACGCATCCATATTCAAGGTGTTGTGCAAATTACTGAAGTTAGAGAAACGCTGGCTGAATTTAAAAAGGGGCGACTGTTCTCTGACTTATAACAATGCATTTTTTGGGTCCATAAGTCAGGAATTGGATAAAACAAATCGAAATCCACCAACAAAGAGTCTGAAAGTCTGAATTATGCTGTAGCTGCCTTGACCTTGGAGTGTAGGTACATAAAATGGAAACTCAGAAATCTCCCCGAGATGGCAACACACTGCTTATTATGAGGTTAAGAAATAGATGCTGCCGCGGGAAATCATTTAGCACGAAATAGATGTTAAAGATTCCAGAATACTTACTTTCCTTTTTTAATTGTGTTCCTGCCAAGTAGTGGGTCCAGGACTGGATCTATCGTTTCCTTGAGATTTTCAATTAAGATGACATCACCAAAGGCCAAAGCAGTTTCTATGGCATTCAAGAACCTTAAAATTCAGTGGGATTTGAGATCATAAAATGTCAATTGGCACAAAAATGTTCAAAAGTATTTATATGATTAAATTATCATTAATAGAGAAAACTATTTTATAAAGTGGTAGTTTCCTTTAGATTATACAGAAATTAAAGATGAGATTTTAAGATACATGTTAGTCATATTTTTCAAGTGAAATTCAATCATTTGAAATAATAAATCTATATGTAGATTAGTTGCTTGTAATAGCAACCATAGTTTAAACAAGTATAACTTACCCAAATATCATTTAAATTCATTTGATGGGCTTTTTTTAATGGAAAATTCATGTATCAATTGCTTTATAATCCGATCAGACTTTTTATTTTTTAAACCTTTAAGTTTAGTTACTTAAAATGGCGAGCTATCATTTTATTTTGGTCTTACCCTCCAAAAAATTATCTCCCTACCAAAAATAATTTTCTGCAAGTATTCAGATAAGCAAGAACTACATTTAAAAACCAGAGATGAGGTCTTACTGTGTTGTCCAGGCTGGAGTGCAGTGGCATGTTTCTGGTTCAATGTAGCCTCAATCTCCTGGGTTTCAAGTGATCCTCCTGCCTCAGCCTCCCAAGCAGCTGGGACTACAGATGGGCACTGCCACAACTGGCTACTTTTTTTTTTGGTAGAGATGGGGGTTTCACTATGTTTCCCAGGCTGGTCTTGAACTTTTGGCTTCAAGCAATCCTCCTGCCTCAGCCTCCTAAAGTGCTGGGATTGTAGACATGATCTACAGTACCTGGTCTAAGAACTACATTTACTTGTATAACTATAGAAATTTCTTATTTCACTCTATGTATAAAAAAGAATGGAAAGGTCAAGTGACATATCCATAGTTCTAAAATAATTTATTCAACATTAACTGAATAGCAACTGCATAAAAGATAGCTTTCTATCTATCAGACAGTATTGTCACGATGACTCAGTAACAGAAAGTCTCGGAGTAGATTAAGTTCTCATAAGTGACATGTAAATCTTGACTAAGATTAAATTAACTTCAGGCATCCAGTGTTGGGATTTGTAGCCATGTTAAGAGCCTTCTATAGGCGAAGTATAGATTTAGGAATATGACCCATCATTAAACCTGGAGGCACCACTGACAATTCTTGTGTTACTATCCGAACACTCCAGGGAAGGAATGTAATATATATAATGGAAATATAATACATATCCATTCTTGGCTTTAGAAAATTTACATATTTTTCCTTTCTAACCTTCAATCTTATTTCTTCTTCGGATAACTTGATGCCATCCAACACGAATGCCTTTTCAACACAGATACAGATAAAAGAGCAGGCAGACAAAAAAACTAGCGCCAAATTGTAACACAACAATGTGGTGGAGAGGTCTAAGAAACATGACGCCTTTATAAAAATCAGACCCACTGCACAGCAGGTAAATAGCAAGCCTTCAAACTTCACATACCCTTTCTGGCCCAAATGTGTGACTTTCAGGTCCGTTCCGTACTTATTCTTGATCCACTTAATTCCCTGCTGCTGCGGATCTATCACCAGAGGCCAGCGCTCACAGTGTGTTAGGATAGCAGCATTTTCAGTGGACATTCTGTCGCTTGGCAGTCCTTCATTATTCCAGGCGGCAACTGTAGCATCATCCGTCAACATGGAAATCAAGTCCAGGCCTTCAGTTAGTGGAATGAAAACCTTTAAAAACAGAGTTGAATGCAAAAACTTGGCCATGTGGCAGACAGAGCAGACAGACAAGAAAACATGAGAACAAAGCCATGAGAAAGTAACTCTAGAGAAACACATGCAAATTCTCTGTGGATTCTCAGAAGCCAAACACAACTCATCATGAGAGGAAGTTTGACTTGATAAACCCAGTATTTTACATCTCAGAATTCTGTCAACTGTGAGATTCAACATCTTGTTTTATCAACTGCATCTACTGGGCTTCAACTGAGAGAGAACTTTGTCCCATACTTAGGTAAGAGTGAATTTATACACCAGGAAGAATGGCAGAATGCCAGAATCCTATTTGCCCATGGAGCTATCCACACCCCCCACCCCCTCATAAGCAATGCTAAAATGCAGTATCTTGCTCAGGCACTTCATTTTTTTCTACCCGCTACCCACCAATCCTGCAAAGAGAGGACCCCTCTTTCTGGATGGGTTAATGAAAAGTACTCAGTACACTGGAACTCCATTAACTTCTCAGTTTTGCAAAGGAACTTAGGATGTCACTTCTAGGCTGAGAGGATAATTCTCTATGCCTTGACTGCATTGTAAAGTAAGGGGATGGGGAGGGGCAAGAGAGGAGGGATGGGCAAGGGGGGAGGGGAAGAGGGAGAAGGGGCAAGAGAGGAGAGGGGCGAGAGAGGGGAGGGGCAAGAGCGGGGGAGGGGCAAGAGAGGGGGAGGGGCAAGAGAGGAGAGGGACAAGAGAAGGGAGGCACAAGAGGGGGAGGGGCAAGAGACAGGGCAAGAAAGGGGTAGGGGTGAGAGGAGGAGGGGCAAGACAGGGGAGGGGCAAGAGAGGGGCTAGTGGGGGGGGACAGAACAATCCATTTTAAAGAATAAGTATCATTCTTTATAAAAATTGACAACAAAGAATAAATATTGTGGCAAAAATTTATTAAAGAACGTATTTGTTCACTCCTTCAGTCATCAATTACCAGAAAATTATTGAGCATTTTCTGCATACACAAAACACTGTCTGGAGACACCAAAATGTGCAGGATGAATACCGAGCTAGCCCCCCACCTGCTGGGGCGGTTAACATGGAAGCATTCCTTCATAAGAGACTGCAGTGAGAACCCACGTGTAGTACGTAGAGGAGGGAATAGTTTGGTTCATTGATTTGTCACAGAGCTTCAAAACAAAATGCTGAAAGGATTCCCACATTAAGGCTGGCATGAAATTTGATATGAATATAAGAAAAGTAGCATAATATTCTTAATGCCTCTGACTACAGTGTTATCTTAAAAATGAATCAGACCTTACCTCCTAGTGATACTGAACAAGTCTTGGTATCTGACTTGACACATAGTTCCCTTAGAGACACAGGCAACTTGATCTTCTGGAGTAAGTACTCTATTGGCAAGAGATATGTGGCTTAAATTTGTTACTTCTACTTTATACAAACAGCTGAAACAATTGGTGGCTGTGAGTAACTTTGATTTCTGAAGCTAAAAGGACTAACAGAAGGTGCACCTGCAGATCTCCTATCCAAAATCAATAGTTTGAGCACCTACTCTGTGCGGAGTACAGAGCCAGGGATGAAAGAGAACACCCGTCTCCCCCCTGAGCCCTGGCTTAGTCACATTCACAGTGAATGTGAAGGCCTAGGACATTACAGTGGACTATCACGGACTTTGTATTTGTTCACAGTAGTCCTCTTAGCTTCAGAAATCAAAGTCACTCAGAGTCCCCAATTGTTTCAGCTGTATCCATTAAGTGGAAGAGTCACTAAGCTAGAGCAATTTCCAGTTCTGCAAGCTCCTCTCGGGATAGCTGCTCTATACAGGTGTACCAAGTTTAGTCTTTTATGCTATGTTTTCGGTGTATCTTTTCTACATTTGGATCGATTTAGATGCACAAACATTACTGTGTTACAATTGCCTACAGTATTCAATAAAGTAACATGCTGTGCAGGTTTGTAGCCTAGGAGCAATAGGCTATGCCATGCAGCCTCGGTGTGTACTCGGCTCTCCCATCTAGGTCTGTGTAAGTACAGCAACAGACATTTCTCAGAAATATCCCCTTCCTTAAGGGTCATATTAGAGTATACCTTTTTATTATAATGAACTTGTCTTTTCAGAATTTCTTGGAGTCTGCAGCAAGAAAATGGGTTTGGAAACCAAGTACAAACAGGGAACCCTTTAAGTTCAAAGTCTGCTTCTAAAGTCAGCCTATTGCAAGGCTCCATCTAATTGCTCCGTTAAGTAGGGTCAACATGTTGCGAGCCAGGTTGTTACTACAAGGTGGAGCTGAACACACACACACAAAAGGAGGCTCACTCCTTGGAAAATAAGCATTTGCTAGAGAGAAAAGACAAGGCTGGAATCACGTGCCATGAGCCAAAGTGAAATTAGTCCTAACACTGAATGCCCATCAGTCCTCGAAAAACTGCCCAACTGGCATATTCCTCAGAAAAAAGGGCAATTTCCCATGGACATAATACTTCCATTTCTCCTAATGTTATGGTAACATAACAGGTAATGTTTACGTAAGGCTTTATATGTTCACAAAATTTATTCATATATATTCATTCTTTCCATTTTCTCATTTAACTCTTACAAGAGTTCTGTAAGGTAGATACCTCTATTTTATTGCTTAGGACATACAGGCTTGGAATTAGTGCTGGTAATAACTAATTAATAACCAATAACTAATTATAAGCACTAATAACGCCATGTATTTGCTCTGTCTATAAACTGTTGGGTCAAAGCAATGAGTGGAGTGCAAAGGCTGCCTTGAACTTGCCTGTGACTCTGTCCATCTGCTCAGCAAACAACAACTTTGGATCAAAACAACTTTGGAAAACAGTGTGATTTGGACCCTCAAAGCCGTTTCAGCCACCACCCTCTGTGTTACTGTTTTCTCCCTGTCCCATCCCTCAAACTATGCCCCCATGGTTGTACTTTCTGACAACCCTTCCCCCATACCCTTTAGTATCTTGGACCAAATTGCCTTATCTTCTCTACCTGCTTGTCTTAACCCAGGGCAATGGCTGTCAACCCCAGGCTGGATATTGGAATTATGGGATAGCTTTAAAAAGCTGCCAACAGGAGGCTGGGTGCAGTGGCTCATGCCTGCAATCCCAGCACTTCGGGAGGCTGAGGAGGGCAGACCATGCCATCAAGAGATAGAGACCATCCCGCCCAATATGGTGAAACCCAATCTCTACTAAAAATCAAAAAATTAGCTGGATGTGGTGATGTGCACCTATATTCCCAGCTACTTAGGAGGCTGAGGCAGGAGAATCACTTGAACCTGGGAGGCAGAGACTGCAGTGAACCGAAATTGTGCCATTGCGCTCCAGCCTGGGCAACAGAGTAAGACCCTGTCTAGGGGGAAAAGCAAAGCTACCAAGAGGCATGGTCCTTTCCCCCACTGATTCAGCTTCAACTGGCATCAATGCACTTCAAAAGTTCTCTCATATGATTTTAACATGAGGCTGGGATGCAAGAGTCATTGTAGAGTCTCATTTCCCTTGAGGGCTTTCTCAAGTGGAAATAGTTCATTTTCCTCCCTTCCTCCCTTTCTTCCTTCCTTTCTCCCCTCTCTCTTTTTGTCTTTCTCTTTCTTTCTTTCTTTTTGAAATAAGGTCTCATTCTGTCGCCCAGCCTGGAGTTCAGTGGTGCCGTCATAGCTCACTGTAACCTCTAACTCTTGAGCTCAACTGATCCTCCCTCCTCAGCCTCTTTGCCACCACACCTGGCTGGGTATTTTTTTTTTTTTTTTGTAGAGATAGGGTCTCACTGTGTTGCCCAGGCTGGTCTCAAACTCCTGGCCTCAAGGGGTCCTCCTGCCTTGGCCTCCCAAAGCACTGAGAGATGTGAGCCACCACATAGGCAGACAGTTCATTTTCTTAATACTCCCATAACTGAAAAGTGGATGTGGAAAACAGTTATCATTCTTTTTTCCCTTTAAGTCAACCCAACGATGATTCTTCCATTCTTAAGTCAAAATGCCACCTTCAAGACCCATAGTATCCAGATATACAATCTTCCATCTGTTTCCTCACCTTTTGAATGATACAGCTATTGGTTCTTCTTGCTTTTCCAAGTTCTGCTATCAATCCTTGACAACATCAGTGCCTATGCAGATGATCAATCTATTCTCTGGCCTTGACATCTGTCATGTTAAAGCACTATATTTCCTTTCTACTCCAGCATGCTGGGGCAATTGGGGGAGGAAGGGGATGACGTGAGAATCACCTGGGAGGATTATACAATACCCTTTCCCTGGCTTCTGATATGTGCATCCCCTCCTCCCATGATGTTGATATATCTTTGGTGGGTTATTAGAGTACCTCCTTTTTCGATGGGAAATGTTGACCCAGACTTTGTAAAAATCTGAAATTATTTCACCATTGAAACCTAAAATTTCTATGTCTAACTCTTGGATTATGATTGTCTGTATCTCTTTGACATCTTTAAACATAACACTCTAACAAATACTACTGAGACAGCAGGCCAGGCCAGGCACAGTGGCTCATGCCTGTAATCCCAGCTCTTTGGGAGGCTGAGATGGGTGGATCACGAGGTCAGGAGATCTAGACCATCCTGGCTAAGACGGTGAAACCTTGTCCCTACTAAAAGTACAAAAAAATTAGCTGGGTGTGATGGCATGTGCTTGTAGTCCCAGGTACTTGGGAGGCTGAGGGAGGAGAATTGCTAGAACCCGGGAGGTGAAGGTTGCAGTAAGTCGAAATTGCACCACTGCACTCCAGCCTGGGCAACAGAGTGAGACTCTGTCTCAAAAAAAAAGGACACCAGGCCTTTAGCCAACTATTTACTGTTTTACTGTGGTAAAATATACTTAACATAAAATTTGCTATTTTAACCATTCTAAGTGTATGGTTCAAGTGGCATTAAGTACGTTCACATTGTTGTACAACCATCATTATCTATCTCCAGAACTTTTTCATCTTCCCAAACTGAAACATACCTATGAAACAGTAACTCCCCATTCCTCCCTCTCCCGGCCCCTGCTAACCATCATTCCACTTTCTGTCTCTATGAATGTGAATGCGCTGGTTCCCTCCTAAAGTGGAATCATGCAGTATTTGTCCTTTTGTGAATGGCTTATTTCAGTTAGCCTAATATTGACAAGGTTCATCCATGTTGCAGCATGTACCAGAATCTTCTCCATTTTTAGGGCTGAGTAATGTTCTATTGTATGTTTATTACCTTATGTTTAAAAATCCATTCTGTCCACGGAAGAACTGCTCCGATCTTTTGGCTACTGTGAATACTGCTGCTATGAACAGCAGCATGCAAACATCTGTTTCAATTCCTACTTTTATTTCTTTGGGGTATATACTGAGAAGCAGAATTTCTGGATCATGTAATTCTGCCTTTAATGTTTTGGGGAACTTTACCATATTTGAACACTAACTTCTGGCTAACCAAGTGCACCTCCCATTCCTTAAATGTTCTGCTAGTCACTGCTTGACTTTACCCTCACCTCCTTTCTTCCTGGCTTACCTGCCTACAAACCTTGTACTTGGCTGGATTTGGCATTCGCTGTTCTCTCTTTTTACTCCTGGACTTTGAATACTGCTGATGAAAACTTTATTACTGTGACTACAAACTCCTCTTGTTCAAATTCATCTTGGGTTTCTTTTTTTTATTGCATTTTAGGTTTTGGGGTACATGTGCAGAACATGCAAGATAGTTGCATAGGTACACACGTGGCAGTGTGATTTGCTGCCTTCCTCCCCTTCACCCACATCTGGCATTTCTCCCCATGCTATCCCTCCCCAACTCCCCACCCGCCACACTGTCCCTCCCCTATTCCCCCCAATAGACCCCAGTGTGTAGTGCTCCTGTCCCTTTGTCCACGTGTTCTCATTGTTCATCACCCGCCTATGAGTGAGAACATGTGGTATTTCATTTTCTGTTCTTGTGTCAGTTTGCTGAGAATGATGTTCTCCAGATTCATCCATGTCCCTACAAAGGACACGAACTCATTGTTTTTGATTGCTGCATAATATTCCATGGTGTATATGTGCCACATTTTCCCAGTCCAGTCTATCATCGATGGACATTTGGGTTGGTTCCAGGTCTTTGCTATTGTAAAAAGTGCCGCATCTTAAAGCCGCGTGGAGACTCTGACCACCTACTCCCCTGTTGCCCTTCACAGGTATTTTTGCTATTTTTACCACTCTCCTCAAAGGTATTCTCCTAATTCCCATTTTCTTTTGTCTGGCCATCTTGCACTGCATTTTCCTACTTCCTTGAAGTAACAGAGACCAGCAGGTGTGACTGCTTCAATTATCTGTCAATATCTGTGCCCATGTCCATCTTTGTCTCCATACTCTAGAAAGGACTGGATATATAAACTAAGAATTGAGATGACAGTGTTGTTTCAATGAATTGAGATGACAGAGTTGTATAGAAAATAGAGTCCTGGAAATCAGGAGGTCTAATTTTCTATTCTATATGATTGAAGAGGAGTCATTTAGACTTACTTTCTCAGTTTTCTCATTTGTACAAGCAGGATCTTAAACTAGATGATTTTAGATCTTCCAAATCTATTGCTTCACTTTGCTTATGGGTTTGAATTTTCAAATTTAGGGGAAGATACTTTATACTTACAAAAAATGCTACACTTTAAGTCTGAAAGTAGTCTTTTAAAAATCTTTAACAAATAACCCATAATATTAGTAAGAAAATAAAAAGTTTCATGCTACTCAATAACATGATAATCTGAGTTTGATTTCAGTTATCACTTTTGTTTAAAGTACTTTTCCAACTATAACTCCATAGTTTACATAATTAATTTTTATGTTCTTGTTGAAACCATCATTAACATAAGAAAAACTATCCCTATCTTTTCTCGTGTGCAAAAATAAAATCGGGTCAGCCATAGTGGCTCACACCTGTAATCATAGCACTTTGGGAAGCTGAGGCAGGTGAATCACCTGCAGTCAGGAGTTCAAGACCAGCTAGGCAAAATGATGAAACTCCATCTCTACTAAAAAATAAGCTGGGTGTGATGGCAGGTGCCTGTAATCCCAACTACTTGGAAGGCTGAGGCAGGAGAATCACTTGAACCTGGTGAACAGAGGTTGCAGTGAACCAAGAATGCACCACGGCACTCCAGCCTGGGAAACAAGGGTAAAACTTTGTCTCAAAAACACAAAATGAAATAAACAAAAACCAAAAATCAAATCAAAATGGATTAAAGACTTAAACCTAAGATCTGAAACTAGAAAATTACTATAAGCAAAAATTGGGAAATTTTCCAAGACATCTGGGCAAAGGTTTTTTGGGTAAGACCTTAAAAGCACAGGCAACAAATGCAAAAATAGGATAGTATCAAGCTAAAAGGCTTCTGCCCAGAAAAGAAAACAACAAACAGAATGAAAAGATAATCTATATAATGGAAGAAAATATTTGCAAACTATTCACCCAACAAGGCATCAATAACCAGAATATATAAGGAACTCAGCTCAATAGCAAAAAAGCAAAAAACTTGATTGTAAAGTGGTCAAGTGACTTGAATAGATACTTCCCTCAGAAGACGATGTACAAATAGCCAACAGGTAACATGAAAAAAATGCTCATAATCATCAAGTCATCGGGGAGATGTAAATCCAAGCCACAGTGAGATATAATTTCACCCCAGTTAGAATGACTGTTATCAAAAAGACAGAAAATAGCAGATGCTGGTGAGGATGCAGAGAATAGAGAAAGCTGGTACACTGCTGGTGGAAATTTAAATTAATACAGCCACTATAGAAAACAGCATGGAGGTTCCTAAAAAAAAAAAAAAAACAAACAAACTACCATATGATCCAGCAATCCAGCTGCTAAGCATAAATCCAAAAGAAAGGAAATCAGTGTATCAAAGAAATACCTGCATTCCTATGTTTATGGCAGCACTATTCACAATAGCTAAGACACAGAATCAACCTAAGTGTCCATCAACAGATGCGCAGATATGGAAAATGTGATATATGTGCACTATGGAATACTATTCAGCCATAAAGAATGAAATCGTGTCATTTGGAGCCACATGAATGGAACTGGAAGACTTTATGTTAAGTGAAATGAGTCAGGCACAAAAAGACAAATATCTAATGTTCTCACTCACATGTGTGAGCTAAAAAGCTGGATCCTATGGAGGAAGAGAGAGTAGAATGATGGTTACCAGAGAACCAGAGGGAGGAAAATGGGGGAAAGGGAATGCAAAGAAGTTGATTAGTGGGTACAAAAATACAGTTAGATAGAAGAAATAAGTGCCAGTCAGTATTCAATAACACAATAGGGAAACTGTAGTTAATAATTTATTGTGCATTTCAAATAGCTATAAAGGAAGAATTACAGTGTTCCTAACACAGAGAAAAAAATAAATGTGTAAGGTGACAGATACCTTACTTATCCTGACTTGACCATTACACATAGTATACAGGTATCAAACTACCACATTACCACCAAAATACATGCAATATTATAAATCAATAAAAACATTTTTTAAAATAATGAAATATTTATTACGAATTCTGTGAAAATAAAAAACACCTTCACAGTGGAATTTCTGGTTAGTTCTCGTTGCTGCGGTCCCAAAGTACCTGATAGACACATGGGCTTTATTACTGAAATTTCAATGTGACTTTTCTACCTGTTGACAAGGTAAGGAAGTGAACTTACCTTCTGTTGAAGAAAGGGAACCCACTTGCAGTCCACCAGCTCCTGGCGATACTGCTTTGTGAAGGGTCCAACATAAGACACAAAAGCTGCTGTGAGAAGAACATCTCCACACAGTGTCTTCTCTTGAGCTTCGAAGGACTTAATGGATTGACCCCAGCGAATCTTCTCTGACTAAAAGATAAAATTACTCAGCTGTAATTGCAGGGTGAACGTCAACTCAACAAATGCTTAATGCAATCACCTTATGGCACAGTTTATGTCCTTCCACACAGTCACTAGAAGGAACAGAGTGTAACGGGTTGGTGTGACTATTGTAATCTTTCATGTGTTTGAAACCCATCATTATGACGGAGTTCTCATACTCTCCTCAGTGGAGTTTATCACAATGTGACATTAGTTCTTTAACACCTCTTCTCCCTGAATATCCTAACTCTTCCATTATGATTGAGGTTCTTCTTGAAAGGCTGACAGTCTCTACCCTACCCCTCTGGGAATGGAGGATGACCAAGAGCTGTGGCAAAAAATGAGTGACGTTAGGATTGATTGATTGATTGTTTATTTATTTGACAAGGTCTGGCTCTATCGTCCATGCTGGAATGCAGTGACACCATCTTGGCTCACTGCAACTTCCACCTCCTGGGCTCAAGCCATTCTCTTACTTTAGCCTCTCAAGTAGCTGGGACTATAGGAATGCACCATCAGGCTCAGCAAATTTTTGTATTTTTTGTAGAGACTGGGTTTTGCCATATTGCCCAAGCTGGTCCCAAAATCATGAGCTCAAGCAATCAACCCACCTTGGCATCCCAAAGTGCTGGGATTACAGGCATAAGCCACTGCGCTTGGCCTGATGTTAAGATTCTTAATGTCGGCCTGGCTGCTTTCCATTCTTCCCACTACACTGCCCTAGGCAAACTTTTTATTTATCTGTTTTTAACATGCTGGTGATGGTCTGATTACAGACACACAACTCTTTTTAATTAGGTAAAACATAAGCTGAAATAGCCATCTATCCTGGATTCTATTAAAGAGTAGCATCAGTAGTTACTAAACTTAGGTTAGTTTTCTAATATAATCATTAAGTCAATGGAGGAAACTACGATCCATGTACAAAGATGGAAATCAGGACTTCACAATACTCTCCAAGACAGCTGTTGAAGTCCTTATATCTAGTTGGATGGCCATTTAAAATCTGATTTACAGGTTAAGTATGTGAAGCCCTTTATATTGGATTTGAATAAAACTGCAATAAATATGTATGGATTGACTGAACTGCAAGGTAGTTCACTAATTCATTTTGTTTTAATGTATGCTAAAAATTAATACAACATTTTAAGAACATGCACATTAACAGAACTTGAAAAAAAATCAGCAACTTGTTAGTACAAGCAAACAAGCACTCTATGGAATTTTGCTTTTATGAAAGAAGATCGACCACAGAAAACAAAAATGATGTCGGAATGGATTGGAATGCCAGTTCCCTGCAAGCCATCTTAATATCTACAACACGGAGGTCAGAGGTCACGGAATTAGCATGGGAAAATGGTTATCAAAGCGGTTTCAAGATCATCTCCGTGCTTTGATTGATAAACATCACCCCAAGTTAACTACATAATTAAACACTAAGGAACTTCGGCTCTCTAGCCCTCTTTACAGAATGTATTACTTTCCTTCCTCAGCCACAGACAACATAGCCATTAATTTTCAGGAGGAACCTCTCCTTCACCTACCCTCCATCTTTGTTGTTTTTGGTTTGTAAAGGATAAACAATAAAGTGTACCCATCTCATTCTCCAAAACAGCTTTGAAATTTGAAGATTTACTAAACATAGATTTATTGGCTATCGAAATCGTCAATAATTTCGCTATAGTATCCATGCAACATAAATCATTACTGACAATGGCTAACAAGGGTTTAAGAGTTGGAACATGTCATGTAATAAATTTCTAGACAGTTAAAAATCACTATAATTTTATTCTAATGCATTATAGATTGCCTGTAATGTCATCCTGGCCGGGGTGACCCATTTCTAATTTTGAACAGCTGCTCAGCTCAGGAGTTAGTTAATGATTAAATATAAATTGCCTGATTTATTAGTCTGAATGGCTGAGCTTCCAGGTCAATGCTATATAGACAAAATCATCAGTCTTGATGTTTTTCAGAAGTTAACTGTCTCCTGTTCTACTCAGAAAGAATTTATCCTCAAAGAAAAAGATCAGACATTTTCAATCAATCCTTTAAAAATAGATATTTTTTCCTAGTTAACGTGATACAATCTTATTTTCCTTTTCTTGTCTAAATCATCACGAGTAAGTAGAGTCTTTGGAAATACTGCTGTATGTTGGAGACACATGGCAGAGCCTGCTTTTCCTTTGATAAAACTTTCAGACGTTCTATAACTAGTCCAGGAAAACAGTCTAATTGTATGACCCTTTTCCTCAGGTAGCTCGCAAATGGTGAACACTTTAAACTGCTTGAATCTTGCCACTTTAAATGGAAGCAGTAGTAAGTACTAGTACTGGTGAAATTTCTCAACAAGTCTTCAAAAGGTTCCAGAATTTTAACACAGGAGGCTCCCCAAAGTCACCCATTCATTAATTTATTCATTCAATAAACAGCTAGTGATGCCTACGACATGCCAAGACTATACTATATGCTTGGGATCAAGCAGTGCACAAAACAAGTGAATTTCCTGTTTTTGAGAAGCTTATATTTTGGATGGGGAAAAAAGACCAAAAAAGTACTTTTGCGTATGCATACATGTACAACTATGTGCATGCAATAAATGCTGTCAAAAAATGGTAACACAAGGGCCTGTAGGTCAGTGAAGCCTTTAGAGTGCACTTTGAGTGATTAGTTACTGGGGAGTTCTGAGTGAGGGGGTGATGTGAACAGACTTCAGTTTGTAAAGTATCACCAAGCTGCAATGAGGGAAATAAGCTTTAGGAGGCAATGGTGGGGCCTGCAGAGGTACTCTAGGGAAGAGATACCAGCAGGCTGGACCAGCATGGTGAGGTGAAGAGAATACGAGGTGCTGGGATTTGGAATGAACTTGAAAGGCAGAGTCAATATGCTGAGGGACTGGATGTCAGAAAGAGAGCAAAAAGTCAAGGGTGATTCAAAAGCTTTGGGCCAGAAAATGTGAAAGAACAGAATTGCAGTTACTGAGATGGAATGGAGAGAGGGCATTTTACAGAATGAGTTTTTGCATAACAAATTATGCATTTCAGAGAGATAGTGTGTTTAAATTTGCGGTGAATTAGTTAAATTTGTGGTAATAAGTTAGGGTTTTAAAAATCTACCATAAGAAATTAGGCTATCACCTGGCCATCCCAAAACACTTTTCCTCCTCCTTTCTTGCTAAGAGAACCCTGAATCTGAATGGGATGCCATTGTACCCAATCCCATCAGATGAACTGTGACTTGCTAAGCCAATCATGATAATCCCGTTTCCCACTCTTGCAGACTTTTTTGGCGGGGGAGGGCATGTGGGGTGGAGTTAGGAGTTTATCTAGATTGACTAAAGAAACTTAAGTGGGAATTTGCCAGAGAATTTCCAGAAAAACATCAGTTTTTCTCATGAAAGGGGTATGAAGTGGTACCTTGTTGTGATTTTAATGTGCATTTCCCTAATGACTAATCAAGCTGAGCATCTTTTCAAGTGCTTATTGTCTATTTGTCTATCTTTTATGGAGAAATGGCTATTCAAATCCTTTTCTTATTTTAAAATTTGGTTATTTATCTCTTTGACTTTTGTTAGGAAATACTTGAACATACATTATGTCTTTTGAACATCATCACAACCTTGTAAGGGAAACACCCACATCCCTGTTTCAGATACAAGAAAACAAAGTTGAAGACGTTTACTGATTTGTCCCAAACTGTTGAATGCCACATTGTAGAGCAAATAAAATCGGTGAATACTGATGTCGAAGAACATATGTTCCTCTGCCACTCATGTTCAAGCAAGAGAATGTTAATAAGAATTATAAAAAACCTTTATCTAATGGAATAGCTGTTAACAGTAGCATGTCATTCACCTATAACAAGATATAACAACAAAAACATAAGCCAACCAGTTAGCATGAAAGGAATCAGTTGCTGGTAGAATTCAATGGCAAATGTGTATTAAAAGGATTAGGCAACAGGCAGTTCAATTTCACAATTATCTAGCAGCCATCCTGAATTTTATAAAATATTTTAAGAAAAATATGCTTTTTGTTTTTAAAGCATTTTACAATGTGGTAAGAAAGGAAGGGAGAAAGTAGAAAAAGTAAGTACATAATCCACCCACAGCTGATGTACTTCACTGTCTTAAAGTGAATACACAACCACTAAATTCTGATAAAGTGTATGTCTTCCCTGTTTTAGTAGGAGATCAGACTGATGGCACATTGAGATCAGGACTACATATTAAAAGATATGGACCTGATCATTTCTTCTGTCTGGTGAGTTAGAGCCACAGTATGAGTGATGATTAAATATTGCCCTTTGCTGTCAATTCCATGTCTATTTAATTATTATTGATGGCAAAGAATAAAATCCCCACAAGCGGATCTGAATTTTTTAGGTAGAATGTTTGGAAGAAAAGGTTTAACTTGCCTCAAGTTCCTTGACAAGTCTGTTAGCTAATTTGATGGTTTTATCAGTTTGGGTCACCTCTTCTTGACACCGGACTTTCTCAGCTATTGCTTTCTCAAATGAAGCTGTGAGTCTGCTCAAATTTCGATCCAGATCCTGAATGAGAGTGGAATTAGCTTTTGAGTCATTTTACTTAAAACAGAGATTACAATAATCCTAAAACATCTGTTACTGTAAGGTGAATGAACAAACCTTTTCCCCCATTAACATTTACCCCTTTACCAGACATATTTTAGGGGAGTAGGAAAAGAAGAATATAACGCCAATAAACACATCAGTGCCACCATAAAGTAACAGTTCACAATGTGGTCTTCTCCCCTTCTGTCTCCACTGGGCAGAATTCAGGAAGCAACTGGGGTGAAGGGATGTACCCCGAAGATGTGATTACACTGGGCGCACACTATCCCCCTCTGCTCTTGCACCTAAGCCTCATCCTCCAATCCCAGCTTTATTAATGACAAAAATGATTTCTTTGGTTTCTCCACCTATTCCTTCTTTTCTCTTTGGGTTCATAATTCAGGCAGTGAAGAGAGGTATTAATTACTGAGCCCTTTAGACCCAGCTTGGTCAATCAGATTTTTCTTTTTCTTTTGGAAAGAGTATTTCTCTGTTGCCCGGGCTGGGTGCAGTGGTGCAATCTCAGCTCACTGCAACCTCTGCCTCCCAGATTCAAGTGATTCCTGTGCCTCAGCCTCCTGAGTAACTCAGATTACAGGTGTGCACCACCATGCCCAGCTAATTTTTGTAGATTTAGTGGAGATGAGGTTTCCTGATGTTGGCCAGGCTGGTCTTGAACTCCCAGCCTCAAGTGATTACCCCCCCACCTCGCTTCCCCAAGTGCTGGCATTATAGACGTGAGCCACTGTGCCTGGCCCACATTTTTCTCTTCTGGAGGTTGGGACTGAAACTCAGAGATAATCCACTGTCTTTAGCATTAAAAGGCCTGTGGGAAAGTATGAATCAGAGGGCTTCATTTAGAGAGGGAACAACTTCCACCAGGGGACAAAAAAATAGAGAAAACCATTGTGGAGAAAGGGAAAAGGATGAAAGAGACATACAAAGAGAAGCAAGATGAGAAGTCACACAGCCCTAGAGAGACTCCAAGAGAAGTTCACGGCAGCTTCTTGATTCCTGGATCTCTTGGAGCCCCTGCTCACTTTTTGTCCATGAGTTTCTCTTTGTGTCCTTTTTGGCCAAGATATCTTTAGTGAGTTTTGAACATTTATAGTCAAGAAGTCTTGACTAAGATGTCAAATGCTTGTAAGACTCCTCACTATGCTACCTTGCTTTAAGATCCAACAAACCTAATAAGATTTATAACACGGCTTTTATAGATGCATGCAAAGTTCTAATACACTTCAACAAGAAAACTTGTAGAATATAACCTATTAATAATTTGGAGAGAAAAAATAATTTAGAGACAGACTATATTTGCCAATGACCCAGTTATTTCACTATTGCTTTATATTGCTAAAGCAGTATGTATATATACATAAATATGTATATATAATGTCAAATATATATATATATAACATCAAATTTAAGATTAATATGCAAAATGGCATCAAATTTATGAGAACTAATGGAACTATTATACATCACCAGTTAGAAATAAGATTAAAATGAAAATATTACAAGTCTGTTTTGGGTTACTAAGAGCACTTATAGTTTACTTATAGATTTACCAAACACAGAAGCACACAAAGACTCTGGCATCATTTGGGTTCGTATTTGGAGGCTGCTACCACCTAAGCAGTGTCAAGCTGGGACTATTTACAATCTCTATGCTTCGGTTTCATTATCTTAAAAATTGCATTAATAATGTTACCTAGCTCAAAGGGGTTATTCTGAGGATTAATTCTGATGATTCATATAATAATACCTAGGAAGGGGAAGGCAATGGTTCTCAAAATTTTTGTTCTCAAAACTCTTTTACATTCAGAACCCTAAAGGGTACTGGTTCATACAGATGATATCAAGTAACATTGATACGTTAAAACTGCTAAAAAATAAAAATTAATTTTATAATAATAAACTCACCATATACTAGCATACATCATTTTATTAAAAATATTACCAAAACAAAATTAATGAAAAAAATGGCATTTAGATTTTTGCAAACCTTATTTTAATGTCTTATTTAGCAGAAGACTGTTAGATTCTTATACCTGCTACTGCATTCAGTCTGTTGGGTTGTTGTGTGTCATACAGCCTCAGAAAAACTCTACTGTATGCTTGTTGGAGAAAGAAGGTGAAAAAAGTAGGCAATGCCTTATATAACTTGCAGGTGAGGAAACTGAGACAAAGATCAGTTGAGTGATTTGCTATAGTTTCACCAGCTAGTGTGTGAAAAAACAAGGCTATGAACCCAAGCCTTCTAAGTCCTCAACCAATTTAATGGAAGGTATTTAACAAAACAGATGTTTGAGGAAGTCCAGCTGTGGAGAGAGAGAGAGCAGATACTTCTAGGCTTCCGAGTCAGATCACACCTGGTAAACTGTATAGTTAACAGGATCCAGCTTTGAGTTTTAAAATGTCTTTGTTCTGCCAGGCACAGTGGCTCATGCCTGTAATCCCAGCAATTTGGGAGGCTGAGGTGGGTGGATCACTTGAGGCCAGGAGTTTGAGATCAGCCTGGCCAGCGTGGTGAAACTCTGTCTCCACTAAAAATACAAAAAATTAGCTGGGCGTGGTGGTGTTTCTGGGTTTTGGGGTTCAGGGGAGCCCTCAGTTCCCTTGAGAGGACTTCTCTCCAGGTTCTAGGTCTATCACTCCCCCAAGAATGGGAGAGGAGACCACAGCACAGTGCACAGTAAATGCCAGACTCAAAAGTGTTGCAGAAAAGTGATTTCATTTTAGGCGGAGAAAGAGAAAAAAAAGGAGAAGAGAGAGAACTTCCATATGACAGAGTGTGTGAAAGGGGACCCAAACATGGAGTCCAAAGGGGTGTGGAAGAAGGGGACTTTTAACCTGGGAGGAACCCCCACCTTCTCCAAGACCCCTGGCCAATGAAAGGAGTTCCTAAGAACTTCCGCTGGAGTGACTGACTTTTTGATTCTTCCTGTGCCTGTGAAAATTAAAACAGAAACTGTTAAATCTCCCGGATGGAGAGAGATGGGAGGATGGCATGGCACTGGGAAGTTCTTGCCCTTAAAACTACACCCCCTTATTGTCCCAGAAAGACAACACCTTTCCTCAGTGGCACAAGCCTGTAGTCCATCTACTCGGGAGGCCGAGGTTGTGGTGAGCTGAGATTGTGCCACTGCACTCTAGCCTGGGTGATGGAAAGAGACTGTCTCAAATGAATGAATGAATGCACGCATTTATGTATGTACGTATGTCTTGGTTCTAGTCCCTCCACCTCTTACTGGCCCTGGTGGTGTGGGCTCATTATTCACTTTCAGTGAGTTTTACGTTTTTTCATTTGCAAAATGGTGCTACTCCTACTAACACCTACTTCGTACGTACGTGCACTATGGAATCAAATCTGTGTTAATGCATGTAAAATATGGCACAGCACAGTTAGCAAGCACATGGTAAGTTAGCTCGGTGTGCAAATATCACTGGGGTTTATTTCAAATGCGATACAAATTCACTTTGGTTCATCTTTTTCATTTAGCTGAAACATAATCACCTTAATGGCAAATGTTTGGGTAAGAGTTGGCCCTTGGCATGTAACTTTTAAGGGCATTAGTGAATGTTCACCAGGAATAAGTACTAACCTGGTGTAATAGCCAGCATTCTAAGCATGCTTAAAGGTGACAGTCTATTACTTTCACAGGAATGTTTAGCTGTTGATTTGAGCTTACACTGACTGCTTTATATGTAATCAGAGATTTGAAGGGAGTGCTAGTGTCTCACATGAATACAGTTAATATAAACCTAAATGTGTAAACTGTACATGTACTAGAAGAAGTAGTTCAGGCCTGGCGCGGTGGCTCAAGCCTGTAATCCCAGCACTTTGGGAGGCCAAGGCAGGTGGATCACGAAGTCAAGAGATTGAGACCATCTTGGTCAACACGGTGAAACCCCGTCTCTACTAGAAATACAAAAAATTAGCTGGGCGTGGTGGCGCGTGCCTGTAATCGCAGCTACTCAGGAGGCTGAGGCAGGAGAATTGCTTGAACCCAGGAGGCGGAGGTTGTGGTGAGCCGAGATTGCGCCATTGTACTTCAGCCTGGATGACAAGAGTGAAACTCCGTCTCAAAAAAAAAAAAAAAAAAAAAGAGAAAAGAAAAGAAAAAATAGTTCAAAGCAAATATATAATCATCATCAAGATGATTTTACTCTAAAATACATAAGATTAAGTTTCCAAAATATTTTCTGAGGGTGTCTTAATATAGCTTCTATCTTTCTCCTTGTTTTAAAAAATTTTTTTCTCTATAGAAAACTCTATTCTTACTGTTCTTTTCTCACCACCCATTCTTTCCTTCATCTATTTTAATCTTTTATTTCTATCACTTTTTTCTTTGTTCTTCTCTACCATTTTACTGAAACATGTGATACAAACCACCTATGAATCTGATAAACAAGCTTTATTCTCTCAAGTTACTAATCATTGTTTGTAAAAAGTAAAATTAAAAAAAAAAAAAACAACTCATAGTTACTGATCCTGTAACATGCACGCAGCACTATTCTAAGTATTTTACATGTGTTGATGCATTTGATTAGTTTGGTAAGTCTCAGAGAGATTTTTCCATTTTATAGGTGAGGAAATAAGAGTCAAAGAGGCAAAAAAGTTACTCAAGGTCACACAGCTGCGAAGTACTGGGCTAGGACGTAACAGTGCTGTTTGGCCCCACAGCTTGGGCTCAGATGCACTGTGGTACCCAGCCTCTTTACTCTCTGTTCCAGGTGATGGTTCCTTTCCCTCCCTTGGCCCCCAGATACCGATTTCTCCTGGCTCCTCATTCACCTTCCTAACCATCTCTTTCTTGCTCTTTCAGGTATCATCATTCTGTACCCAGTGTATAAACTGTTTATAACCCAACCTTCTCTCCTTGACTTTCTTCTGTTTTCATTCTGCTTCCCTCATCCATGTTCATTCTGTTTCCAGTCTCTTCCCTTTTGTTTGTTGGCTCAGAGTTATCTTTTCAAAAGGCAAATGTGATCAGTTTAACCCTCCTGCCCCCAACTACAGTTCTTCAATGGCTCTCCCTGTATGATGGTGTCAGTTCTCATATATGGCTCCCAGATCCCTAGTGGGGCTAGTTTATTCTGCTGGGGCCCACTGAATCTATGTTTGCCTTAAGCATTGTCTATATAACATGGTTAAAGGAAAATATAACTACCATTCATTACTGTCTGGGACTTTTTTTTTTTTGGACGTAAGAGGAGTCTTCAATATTAGGGAGCTTAAGATCTTCTGGCCTATAGAACAAACACTTGCCTCTTAACCAACCCCTTGCAATTTCCTGTGTGATCATATCCCTGCTTCTCTTTTCACCACAAGTGATCTACAAAGTGACCTTTATACTCTACGCTTCAGCCATACTGAGCTACTCATTGTCCACAGAATACTTGACCTTTTTTCACTGCTCCTTCATGAAATGCCCTTTCCGTATCTTCTGGGTGAAAACCTATTCATCTTTTAAGAACTGTTTCAAGAGGAAACTGCTCCTCCAAACCTTTCCTGAGCATCCAACCCCATCCTCACCTGCAGAACTGATCAACTCCATTCTTTGTGCTCCAGTGACAGCCAGTGCAACTTCCCTTGACAGCACTTAGCAAATTAAACAGCATTTAGCAAATCTGTAAGATTTTTCAGAGCAGGGACTGAGCCTTCTGTGTCCCTCTGACTCCAGTGCCTAGTCCAGTGTTAAAAAACACTTTTTGATTGTTAAAAGGAAAGTGAGTCCTTCAACTAGAACAAATGAACCTTTTAATTAAAATATCAAATATAGTTGTTTCTTAATTTAATTAATAGCTTTCGAGTTCCTCTCATGTGCCAGGTGCTAGACATAAAAACTTAAAAGACTTTAAGGAGCTCATAGTGTGGAAGACAGAAAGGAGATGAAAGTACACATTAGGATGAAGTGTACACTGATGTGTAGGGTATGTGGAATAACAGAGAAACTGGTCAGTTGTCTGCAAGGAGTATCCTGAAACGCTGCTCTTTATTTCAGCCAAAGGAGACGCCAAATCAGAGTGGCCGTTCAACAGCACCACACTGTAGGAGGCACACGCCATGGGTCTTCTGGGCACAAACCGCCGTAGCCATCTTTCCCATAAAGCCAGAGTATCTTCTTTGGGACCCCTTACCCCCAATTCAGGATTGTCAGTACTCAAACATTTCTAAGAGTCAAGGCAAACCTGGGCTTAACATACAATATAGTGCTGAAAAGGAAGCAGTGATCTAGAATTAAGGAACTCAACAGATGACTGCAAATAACCTCTAAGCAAACATACTCCAGAAAGACCAAAATAAGCCAATCAGCAAAGACAGGAAAAAATAACTAATTCTTCCATATAAAGTCATAGATGTAGGCCCACGAGAAACAGCAGAAAACAGGGAGCCATGACCTCTCCAAACAAACAAAACAAGGACCTAATGACCAACTCTAATGAGATGATAATATGAGAGCTCCCAGAACACTAATTCAAAATAGTAGTTTAAGAAAACTCAGCCAACTCTAAGATAACACAGAAAAGCAATTCAGAAATGTATCAGGAGTTTGAGAGATTGAAATAATTTTTTAAAAATCAAACAGGAAATCCTGGAACTGAGAAATACATTTGCTGAAGTAAAAAAGAAATTTGAGGCTTTAAACAGCAGAATGCATGAAGCAGAAGAAAGAATCAGTAACTTCAAAGACAGATTATTTGAAAATACAGAGGTGAAAAAAGGAAAAACAATGAAAATAACAAATGTCTACAGAGAATGACCTCAAAAGACATCTAACAGTCACTGAAGTTGAGTTTAAAAACAGCAAGATGTAGAAAGCTTGTTCAAAGAAACAAGTATATAGAGCAAACATTAATAGGTCAAAGTGGAGAGCTAGACTGAAATACAGTAATAGCAGGGGACTTCAACACCCCACCTTCAGTAATAAACAGATCATCCAGACATAAAATAAAGGAAAGGAAAAGAAACGAAAGGTAAAAAGAAAGAGAGAGAGGCATACTTTTACAACACCTATTTCACAGATAAGAAAACAGAGGCTCATAGAAGTTAACTACCTTGTATGGGATGCAACAGTAGACAGTGGAGCTAAGATATAAACCAGATAGTCTGACTCCAGAAGCCCTGCCTGGAATTATGGTGCACTGCCCTCCCCTTTCCACTCTCAGACTGCAAATGTTTCTTAGCTGTAAAAACCATGAACATTTGCACTTTCCCAGTTCAGGGTCTACCATAGAATAGATAAGAAATACCTACTGAATGGTACCTAAGGAAATACACACATGGAAGATCAAATTCCTTTTTGTTTGATAGGGCTCAGGTATGGTGCTGCCTGAGGATGGAATCCTATGGTGGAGGCAGGAAACACCTCTTGGGAACCTTTTCAATGTCATAGTTTGTACTTACCACAAGCTTTTTCCTGATAGCCTCTAGTTTTTCAGTAGCTGCAGCCAATTCTAAGTTTGCCTGGGCTAATGCTTGGCGTTTTGGCTCCACATCACAGTAGACCTGAAAAGTCATGAATTAATAAAGATACAAAGAGGGTACGTAATAACTTGAACCTAGATAGGATGGAAGCTTTACCATTAAAATCTCTAATTCATCTAGCAATTTCTTTTTTCTTTTTTATTGAGATGGGGTCTTCCCATGTTGTTCAGGCTGGTCTTAAGGGTTTCTCCCACCTCAGTCTCCTAAAGTGCTAGGATTACAGGTGTATGCCACCACACCTAGTCTGTTATTTTTCAGACATGGTGCCACCTAAAAGCAGAGCACAATCTACACAGCTTCCACATTCTCTCTGGTCCACCGTTATTTTACCTATTTATTCTGGACCTTAGAGTTACAAGTACTTGCATAACATGCTATGTAAGTCAAACACCATTAAGATACTGAAATCAATTTGTCATAAAATGTGGAGATACTTCTCATATTACTAGAAATTGCACTGCGCAGGAACTATGGCCAAAGTTGAGATCATGCCTAGCCTTTAAGGCAGAAAATAAGTGTGGACAAATTCTCAACACAGAAAGGAGAGTGGGAGATATCACACAATATTAACCACACTGTCGCCTTCTTTTTAAGTTCCTGACCACCTTAGGCACATGTTGTTTGAATGGACCATTTGAGAATTTAGGTGCATCAATTTTTCTGCTGGTGGGGAGAGAGGAAGGAAATTAATTTTTTTCCTATTTTATAGCAAAATAGCACAGAATGCAGCCACAGTCAAGATCTATGCTTGTCTTTTCACGTACAGTACAAGTAGAAGACAGGGTTGAGGCATTTTACTGTAGACAGAAGCTGTACATCAACCACAATTGGCTAAACTCTTCCTTTATGAAGATTTCCACTAAGGAGAGAGATCAAGAGAGTCCTCTCCCTGTGGGCCCCACAGTATAAAGGAAATAACGTGGATTTGTGAAAATTACTTTGGGAACTGAATTGACAGTTTTGACTTTGATTCCACATATGAACACAACATAGAACCCTCCAAGACAAAAATGAGAGTTCTTCAGAGTTGTGGGCCACGCATTGTTCTCTCTGTATCAAGTACTCTGCACAGCACTTGGAATGCAGTTGGTTGGCAATAAATATTTGATAAATAAATAAGTGAAATGATAATTTATTGATATACTGCCAAAAACTACAGATTTTAGATTAGATCACCTATAGGCAAAACTCTTACCTATAATTAAAATACTGAAGCAAAGAAATGGTTATTTTCTCCTCTTAACTGTATCAGCAATACAGATGGTGTGAATGTTGCTTTGAGAGAAGGGACTACATTTAATCTGATGTGAATTCAGATTTGCAGTTGTCTCAAGTCAACATGAATTCAGTATTTAAGTGTATATAAGTACAATTCGTATCAGTTTTTATCTAATTACTGCTCTTTGATCTAAAGTAGCCAATCGCTCTACCCACAAAAGAAAAGATAGTTTCTAACATTTCAAATATTCTCCTGTAGAGAACTGTTTACCCTGACATGCTTATGTCTTATTCTTAGAACTATATATTCTTATTCAGAAAATGAAATAACAGATTTTACTCTTTTTGCAGACCTAGAAATTGATGCGTCTGTGGCCCTTTGGGGACAATACCTGTAAATAATCAGTATAGAATTGATACCTCATAGAATTTAACGATGTTGATGACCCAGGCACAGAGGCCAGCTGCTGCAAAAGATTTGGTTCGAATCAGGTTTGGATTAAACTCTGGGTCTTTCAAATATTGTTCATTCACCACTTTTAGACAGTTCTCTGGAATGTGCTCTTTGTCATAGTTAATTAATGCTTGCAAAAAATCATCAACCTGCAAAGCAAAAAGACTTTTTGCAGTGAACCCATTTTGGCTGCAGAGAAAATTCCAAGATCAAAAGTTAAAATCAGCTTTTAGGACTCACATTACAAAAGCAAAATTGGCAAGCTGCATTTATCCTACTGTTTCACTTCTTCCGTCTTTATAGCATTAAGTTAGAATTAGCAATGGACACTTTTAAAACCTCTTCTATCCTAGGGTAAAATATTCAGTCCCGGCACAGGAGGTATTCACATTTTGAAGAAAAGAAAGGCAGAAAAGAAAAAGCAAAAACACACCAAAAAGCCCCTGTGCTTCACCTTCTTATACATTAGTAACATTTTTCCAACCTAAGAAATCCATGTAATTTTCTCCCTCCTACACTTAACTGCTTTCATAATTTTGCAAATAATTAGCAACCTTCCACCTGCTGCTGGCATTGACTTAGGTTTGCCATAACCCCAAGCTAACCTCCAACTTGGCAAACAAAAACTGTAAGTCTAGAGAATATATAAAGTGGATCACATTCAACAACTATTAAGATGATTTCTTCTGACTGGAACATCTTTTGCTATTAAGGATAACCACAGTCCTGAAAACAGTATGGAAATTGTTAGAATTTTCATCTTTGCAGGCTGGGCTGATACCTTTCCCATGAAGACTTTAGCTGCTTTCCAACTTCGGTCTTTGGGCACTCTTCCCCGAGGAGCCAGAAGGACCATCACCGCTGCAGTAACATTGGTAACTGCAATGGGGGGGTTGGGAAAGGCTTTCAGCTCACTGAGGTTGACCTGAAAAAAAGCATACACACACACATACAGGATTAGGGGAGGTTTAGATTAACTCTGTAAGTTGCCAAGCTAGTTTTTAGTGGCCTCCCATATCTTTGTATCAGACCAGTCTCCATTTGGCAATTCTTTGCTACCTGGGGACTCTAGCTTGGAACTCCAAGAGGTTCAGTTCATGCTGGGCACTTCTCTGATTCTCTGGAGATATCACTTCCCTTTTTGCCTCCAAGAAAAATGATCTGTATATCAGTCCTGCAGAGCCCTGCTCACTGAGTCACTGAGGCCAGGAGGGGTGTGTGTAGTGTGTGTGTGTATATATACAAAGATGTATGATATATACATAGATATGTATATATATATATACACACACACACATAGATATATCATATAGAGATGTATATATACACATACATGTGTATATATACACATACATGTACACATACATATGTATATATACATACACACGTGTGTATGTGTATATATGTTGTAAGATATTTGTAGGTTCTATCCCACTATGTAATAGATTTGTATCTTAACCAAGCCACTCCCAGACACATAATTCCTTAATTCAGTGTCTCTTAGGTTTGTTTTTCTGTCTTACGTGTACGAGTAAGAAATATTTTCTATTACATTACAGAGACTCTCAAGTAGGAGACAGCCAAGATAGGCTGAACCTTCTTCTCTACTCCTTAATCTCCTCAGGTCAGACCACTGATTAATCCAAGAGATGATATTAATAGTATAAATTATATGTATCAGGGCAAATACTTTGAAGCAGGCACTAGCACATATAAGAAGCTCATATAGCCTTGTGATATTTAATACATGATTTAAAAAACAAAAGCCACCAACCAGGTATTTTCTGTGCTACATAATATATTTTTGCTTATAAAACCTTATCAAATGTTGAACCTGATTCTGCTCCCTTATCAGAAACTGCCTATTTATTTGGTAAATAATTACAAAGAATGGAAAGAGACTGAAAGCAAGAAAAAAAACAAAGACTTAAAATAAATAATAAATGAGAGCTAATAATAAATGAGAGCTGGCTAACCAAGATTTTTTTATAATTTAGAAATACATACACCTTTATCTTTTAAGTAGTGCTAATTTATTTTGCCTGAGTAAAGAGTAATTATGCAGAGAAAAATCTGCAAATTTAGAAAAACACAATAAAAAATATATATTCCATTACTCAGAGAAAACCAATTACCCTTTTTTCCAATCTTTTTCTGTACACATATTCTTATCAAAACAATTAGTCATAGAAAATACCCTATTTTATAATCTGCTTTATTCTCTTAATATATCATGGTTATCTTCTCAGATTGCTAACTAGCATTTAACAGTATTATTTTAACGGCAGCAAGGTATTTGAATGTGTAATAATCGGAGCTCTAGCATGCTATGATTCCATTTAAAAGTTTTTGGTTTTATGGAAATACTATAAGAAATACCAATGTAAGTATCTCTTTACTGACAGTCAAAATTGTTTTCTTCAAAAAATACTTAGAAAAGGAATTCAGTATTTCTATGAGGAACAGTGAAAGTCTAGATTCTTTATGTTCTAAAATGGAATCTTAAGAATCTCAGGCCCAGTGATTTCCTGAGCTCTCCCTAGAGGTCTAGGTAGGGGAAGACCCCAGGATGAGATTAGCTGCAGGCTCCTAAAAAAACATTGGTTGCATTTCACTTTCCCTAACAATATGCTTGTGATGAACACAGCTTACTTTCTCTTATAAGAATTTGAATGCTTAGGGACGTTTTACTAACAACATGAAGCTTGAAGAAATGGTGGGGACCAAAACTAGGTATCTTTGCTCCTACTATTCTTTCCCCGAGGCTCTCTCATCAATGCTACTCTTTATCTTATTCCAGAGGAAATAAAGAATGCCTTGTCTAGTTCTTAAAGCAACGCACGATATGAAAAATTGGATTTGTGTCAAATCCAGTTACCAACAATCCAGTTGCCTTTCATAAGAGTATAAATCCCATAGGGTTGGAAATATTAAAAAGGAGACTGCTTATTGGGATGCCGTAGGACAGAGTCCTGGATGGAGAAAAGAAGTGGAACAGTAATCGACCTCAAAGGTTTGTTTCAACTTTAAGATCTATGGGTGTTGCCAGGTGCAGTGGCTCACACCTGTAATCCCAGCACTTTGGGAGGCCGAGGTGGGTGGATCATGAGGTCAGGAGTTTGAGACCAACCTGACCAATGTGGTGAAACCCCATGTCTACTAAAAATACAAAAATTAGCTGGGTGTGGTGGCAGATGCCTATAATCCCAGCTACTCAGGAGGCTGAGGCAGGAGAATCACTTTAACCCAGGAGGCAGAGGTTGCACTGAACCAAGACCGTGCCACTCCACTCCAGCCTGGGCGACAGAGCAGACTCCCTCTCAAAACAACAAAAAAATTCATGGGTGTTTCTTTCCTTTTAAAACACTTTTTGGCTGCATGGGCCACACTCTCAGCTCAGTTATTCAAACTCTAATAACCCCTAAATATTACTTTGAGGAAACTCAGGGACCAAAAAATCATCTTTACCCTGTTGAGTGTATTGAGTGCAGCTGTAGCAGCCACCAGTGCAGGCTCAGCCTTGACTAAGTCAGCCTCGCATTCCCTCTGTTTCTGGAACACTTCAGTCTGAATGGCTGTCACCTAATTAGAGAGGAAAAGCACACAAACCTACATAATGCATAAATTATTATCACAGATATCTCTAAAGAAAAAATGGAGGTTGACTCAGATGCACTGTTAAATAATTCATTTCCCCGGTACTTTGAACAGGTGAGAAATTTGTTAAACAGACTAATTTTCCTTTAGACATAATATGTACACAAAGTTTTGTAAATGTAAAGAACACACAGTAACAAATCTCAACATAAATGGATTCGAGTTCCAATGCTCCAAGAAAGCTTTGACTAATCTAATTATAAGGTACCACTAATAGTAAAAGCAAGATTAAGTGATTCCTCTGTTCTTCAGTTTTCTTTTTCAGAGAGTCCTGGATAAACATCTGGGTTAGCTTAGCAACCTAGACCACAAAATATTCTCGCTAGGATTCTCTAATTTTTGCTAACTTTTGCTTAGAAGCCATGTTGGCTATTCCTAAAGAAAAGATTTGAAGCTCTTTTGTTCAACTGGTGGGAAGATATCCTTTTTGTGGTCATGGATCGCATGCCTACCTATAAATACAATTTTAGTGAAGACTAATTACTGGTTTCTCCACAGACATGGGAAGAAGACACAGATGCAAGAGCCCACCTCTGCCTTCGGTACTGGAACAATGGCACTGATACCCACTCTCCTCTTGTGGGTCCAGTGGCACCTCTTCCCCGTCCACAGAGGGTGCTGCACTAGCCTTCTGACGTGATATATAATATAGAAGAAAGTCATACTGGTAAACTTGAACCAAACCAAAATGAGAAGCGGAGGCGGGGATGGAGGGTGGTTTATCCTCCTCCCCTTAAGATACCTATAGAATGTGAAAGGCCAGGAAAAGTTAATTTTTAGTATGCAGTAGAAATTTGAGTTTAAAAGCTGTGGCACTGGCCACCAGGATCTAGCCACCATGGGGGATGGTCCCTGTGGTGATGGTGACTGTGAAATACAAAGTGTGAACACAAGTATATTTCTTCGGATGTGTTTGAAATGAACAGGTTAACTATACCACAAAATTAAACACTGCTTACAGCAAATTATGTTGTCTACTCCAGCTTTATTAGCAGTAATTACCCTTCTCCTGATTCACAATTATTTTGCTGTGTGCTGCACTTTTTATGAACATAATTGGTTCAGGGTAGATACAAGCCTCCTGCTAATACACACACAGCTATCGTTAATGTAAATAAGAAAACCCTGAATGCTTACTGAGAACTACCCCAAAACCACAACCCTCAAAAGCTTCCAGGAATGGACCACAAAGATTTTCAGTATGCTACAGAACACTGCTACTGATAAAAGAAAGTTTATGTGAGCGAAGGAGTTATCACCTCAGGTTTATTTATTTAAAAAAAAATTTTTTTTGAGATGGAATCTCGCTCTGTCACCCAGGCTAGAGTGCAGTGGCACAATCTCGGCTCACTGCAACCTCTGCCTCCTGGGTTCAAGCGATCCTCCTGCCTCAGTCTCCCAAATAGCTGGGATTACAGGTGCACACCACCATGCCCAGCTAATTTTTGTATTTTTACAGACAGGGGTTCACCATATTGGCTGTTTGTAATCCACTGCGCCTGGCTAAAGTGCTATTTCTATCAGCCTAGGAGCTACTACTCTTTTCTGACTCCTTTACTGTTAATGAAGTGTTTTTCTTTTGGGCAATTTTTAGAAACAAAACAATCGTGAACATTAAAACCCACTCATACAAATGAAGAAAAGTCTCAGGTTGGCCAACTTATTTCTCATCCTCAACACTTCTGACCCTAAGGTGCAATACTGTAAGAGTGAGAATTCTGTGTATCTCCATGAGCTGGTAAGCTAGTGTGCAACTTCCTTTGCCCAGTGGCTCCTAGGCAGTGGTCAGCAAGGCTCAACCTATTAAATGGGAGACGAGTTGCATGGAGTGCCTAGAGGATGTGCTTTCCCCTTACCGGTGTAAATTAAAGCAGGAATTTGGAGACAGATCCCCCTTTGGGTAGACCAGAAAGTCTCTGCCTTGTATTAGTCAACAGCCCGTTGCAGATGTTCTTATGATTTAGTGATGATCACAGGAAGAGAAAAAAGAGAATGAAGTCCCAATAACTTCTTGTTATGAGCTAAATCATGTCCACCTAAAATTCTTATGTTGAAGACTCAAGCTCAGAATTTGACTGTATCTGGAAACAGGCCCTTTACAGAGGTGATGAGGCTAAACTGAGGTCATTAGGGTGAGCTCTGATTCAAACTGATTGGGGTGAGAAGTTTGGACACACACAAGAGACGTCAGAGAAGTAATCACAAAGAAAAGATCAGGTGAGGACATAGCAAGAAGGCGGCCATCTGCAAGCCACAGGAGAAGGCCTCAGGAGAAACCAAACCTGCCAATACTTTGATCATGGACTTCCAGCCTCCAGAACTTGGAGAAAATAAACTGCTATTGTTGAAGTCTCCCAATCTGTGGTATTTTTCATGGCAGCCTTAGCAAACTGATACAGTGCACTTACCTGCCTTTGGAATATAAGAATTTCCTTATGATCCTCTGAAACCCAGGCCTATCCACATTCAGAACAGAAATACACACAAAAACTGATAGCCTCTCCAAATCAAGATTGACATTCATCTTTTGAAGACATGATATGAGCGCTTCAATTTAGAAGGCACCCCTACTCACGAAGGCTTACAGTCTACTCAAGGGAGAACACAGTTTGGAAGCAATCAGAGGATTCTTAGCATTTTAGAATTTGGAGCTGAGAAGCCAAACAAATATGGAGGAAGAACTCATTTTCACAGGCTTATGATGCTTGGTGACTTGAAGTCATTGCTGGCAATGCCAATGGTTCAAATTGCCCTTGATTATCTTACAAATCTGAAGCAATGATTTCAGCCTGCTTCTCTCTATGGGCTCTCAAGACACACAGCAAGAGAGTTTGAACCCCAACATTTGTTTAGTCATATTAAACGTGGTTCTGCACTTTGTGAGCTATGCACAGTTGCTTTTAAATTACTGCTTATGTGTGAAGACTTGAGACCCCAATTTCATAGGACAAAAACAGTCCATATTCACCCCTTTAGTATGGCATAATGTAGTATCTACCACATTGTTGGACATATGACGAATGTGAGCCCACATCATGGACTCAAGTGTTGATGAATTTCTAGATGCTACCTAGTTTAATTACAAAAGAACTTCCTTTCATACCCAATTTACAATAGCTCTCTTCTTGATTTTAATCAGAGCACCTATCTTGAAATATTCTGCTTCTCAATGTGTAACATGTCTCCTGTCAGTCTTTTTCATGGCAATGCAATTTACATGAGAGCTCACTGCTTGTCAAATATCCCTAATAGTCTCCAACAGTGCCCGGTGGAAAAGCAGATGTTCAGTTAATAATTGTTATTTATAATTAAACTAAGTTCTATGGATAAAGTGAAAACATTTAGAAGTATATTTATGTCTTGGTATGGATTAAATATTAAAATAGTATGTTTCTTCTTTGTGTTTGAAGAACTTCACTAAATGACCTGTCGGATGAGTTCTAATTTGCTAAAACTTCTTTCTCCTTTTATGAGGGTAATTTTTCCTTAAGAATTCACATGTAAAAATGCAAAAAAAAAAAAAAAAAAAAAAAAAAAAACTCCTGCAGTATTTATATTTTAAGTTTTCCAACAAGTATCTGTGATGGTAGGTTATGATATAATAAATACTAGAATATCACATGTTTGTGTAATGCTTGAAAAACATTCCCTGGGTGGAATTAGCTCATGGTAATTACATCATGTGTGATACCTAATTCCTCAATATAATGATATACTTTGTCTTTTTTGCCCTTCTTTTATGGAGAATAGAGTATCGTTATATTGTCCAGACAGGTCTCCAACTCCTGGGCTGAAGATATCCTCCTGCCTCTGTCTCCCTAAGTGCTGGGATTACAAGCATTAGACATTGCGCCAACCCCAATAATACACTTTAAGGGACATTCTCCACTTAACTGCAACTCAACAGAAATGCTTATGACTCTAAATAGGAATCATATGCCCCTTGATCATGTCAAATGTGCTTTATCTTCAATTTTAAATGTCATAATCTTATTTCTTAAAACCATTTCTAGTTTTGATGTTCAATTACTTTTCAAGTCTTTAGTTGTGCAAGAAAAACATGCTCAATATGTATTAGAAAAAAAAGCAAAACAACTCAGTTGTGTATGAATGGCAACACCACTGGGAAACTCAAATTTTCAAGTACCCTAAAATACAAGAAAAAATGGCATAATCACTACTGATCCAATGGGTATGAGCATGTTAGCAACTCATAACTTGTTATTACTTAGGCCCTGATTATAATCTTTTGTCTAAAATAAGAAATTTTTACCTTATACATGTACACTCAATTTTTAAACAAATATGTATTAAAATGTTTCTGTTTACTATGGTGTTTCTTTTGAGAAATCAGTCAGATGTACAAAACAATGTCTTCCATCTGTAGCTGACGTTTTGGAAAAGAAGATGACAAAAGACGTATTTCAGAACTGCTAGAACCCTGAGTAGAAAGAAAGCAGAATCTACATAATCTTAAAAGAAATTATTTCCAACAATAAAGCACAATACAGAATGCCAGGGTCTCAATCGAATCAAAAAGAACAAATTTAGCCTAGGACTTAATAATAAACTCCAGTTGTATTATTAAAATGCAAGATTTGAAAACCATCTTGCAAAGTGATGGAATGGGCTTTGTTAACAATTGAGTTGTTCAATTTGCCTAAAAAATGGAAACCTTTAAAAAACCTCAGAGGTGACTTCCTGACCTTTACTATATTACAAATAGGCCTGATGTTCAAGATCCACATCCATTATATGCTTGAATAAGCTCAGTATTTATTGTTCTTTCATATCATTAAAAGAGCTAAAAGGTTGGGGAAATGCACAATGTAAAGAAAGGTCAAGTGGTAATCATGGTGTGAAATGCTGTTACATGTGTAACTATAATAATTCTTTAGACTTTATGCTCCCTGGAGAGGAACTTGTTCAAAATTGTTCACCTACCAAGGTTTATTTTGTGCTAAATATAGCTCAGCACTCTAAATGGTAGAATTAGCCTGACCTTTCGCTCCTCAGCATCAGCGATGGTCTTTTCCCGGCTCACTTTCTCCGTCTGAAGTCCAATCTTCGTGATTAGAGCTTCGGCATCATGATTTTTCAGTTGCAACTCGGCTTCTTGAGAGGCAAGTCTGGCTTTTAAATCTCCCACCTAAAGGAAAAGTCACTATTGTTATGGCACTTGCCTTGGTCACAACAAATCCCAGGTAGAGCTTATTGTTGGGAATGAATTCAGGATACCTAACAATTTGTATCTTGCGTCTGTTTCCACCCTGATTTTACATTCTGATCTGCAAAAATGCAGCCACATTGTTTTTCTCCATGAGAACAAACAGAATAATATTTTCCAATAATTTTGCAGGAAATATAATTAATTTTTGCCAGTACTAACAGGTTGAGTAGGGAAGCTTCTCTTCCTTCTGTCCAATCACATACTCCTTCCCCAACATCTGCCTTCAGGTCCTAGGCAGATCAGGCTCAACGAAGCAGAAGTTGTGGAAAGACATACTTGGTGATAAACTGGAAGACCCATGCCTCTCACTCTCCAACAGAGAGTTGTTGGAGGCTTCAGTGGGTTGAAGACTCAAGTACTCCTTGCCTGACTACAGATTATTTGGCTGCATATTAAAAAGCGCAATGACAGGTCTCACCTTTTCCCATCAAATAGAAAATGGCCCTCTAGATTTTTTTCACCTCATTTATGATCGTGAAGCTAACCCAATATTCATCTTAATAACTACTAAGAAGAGCAAACTGTGTGTTTGAGGCATTAGTATGCTGTGGCCAAAACTTAGTGAGCTTCAGGGGCATGTATGTCTCCCACCAGCCCGTCACTAAATAACCTTACTCAGCTCTTGGAGAACTCAGCCTTCTGAGAAATCCACAAATTCATCTGCTAAAAAGAACTCTCAATATTTTCTTTTAAAATTTCATTAGGTTCACAGGGCATTACTAGGTTCCTCAGTTTGAGGGTCATGTAACTAAGAGCAGAAGTGAGGTGCTAGAGAAACAGACACGACTCAGTTATCAGAAGTATCTGAAAGCAGCTGTATACATCCCAGTAATTAACTCTCCATTGCATTTCTTTTCCAAAAGTACAAATATTACCATTTGAAAAATCATAGCAGCAAAGAACCACCATAATCATTTATTTTAACTCAATTGCTAAAGACATTTCAGTGGTTTCATCTTGTGGAACAACATCTCACTACTATATCCGAGGGATCCTGTAATTTCCACCCAACACAGCATATTCACGCTCTAGCTAAAAAGCATGGTTACTACTATGACTGCTGCTTGTACTATTATAGTAAGTGAAGCTGTGACTGATTTTGCAGTCTCTCTATGAATGCAGGGTAACTTTGCAGAGTGACATGCTTCTCTGCTCTTTTCAGCTGTATGAAACTAGTGTTATGTTAGGCCATAGTCAAAACAATCACCAATCGGGAAAATGCAAGGAAAACCACCGTATCACTACACGCCTATGAGAATGGTTAAAATAAAAATTAGAGATGCCACCAAATTCCTGCAAGGAAGCTGAGAAACTGAATCTCCCATACACTGCTGGCAGTAATGCATAATGCCACAGCCATTCTGGAAAATATTTGCCTGTTTTCTATAAACATAAACATGCAAGTACCATACCATCCAGTAACTTCATTTTTAGTCACTTGTGGATTTATGTTTATAAAAAAATACCTGTACATGAGTATTCATAACAGCTTCATTTATAACCGCCAAAACCCAGAAATAACCCAGGTGTCCTCCAGTGGTTGAATGGTTAAATTGTGCTACCTTCATACTGCGGAATATTACCCAACAATAAAAAAGGACAAATTATGGATACACCCAATACCTTGGACGGATCTCAGGGGAATTACGCCGAGTACGGAAAACCATACCCAAAGTTTACATATTATATAACTCCATTTATATAGCATTTTTGAAATGACAAAATTATAGAAATGGAGAACAGATTAGCAATGGCCAGGAACTAGGGATTCAGGAGGCGGGAAGGGAAGAGAGGTTGTAGGTGTGGTTATAAAATGGCAATATGGGATCTTTCTGTAGATGGCAGTTTTCTGTGTCTTGACTATGGTAGTGAATCCCCAGACCTACATATGGTAAAACTGCATAAAACTAAGCACGCACACACACATGTACATACACACACCAACAAAAAACCCTGGAAATCTGAATAAGGTCTGTGGATTGGACCAATGCCACTTTCCTGGTTTCGACATTGTACTAGTTACGCAGATGCTACCACCAGACCTATAAGATGTGACACAGACCTGTCTGTTCTACATTTTGTAATTTCTTCTGAATCTAATTTAATCATCTCAAAATAGAAATAAAGGGAAAAGAATCACCCAATAGACCAGGACAAAATTATGTTATTTCAATCCGTAATTTCAGTTTCTAAGGAAGCTGTTAGGTCTGCAATATTCAAGGTGGGTGAAGCCGTGGAAGTAAGGCTTTATTTATGAAGAAAGGTCACTATGACTATCTATGATGACCTAAGCTGACATCTAGAGAGGGGTGATTTGGCTATAAAAAGGATTTACAGCTTTACTGTAAAGAATGAACATTGCTAAGGTTTTCAAATGACACAGAGTTGCTTAACGCAGACCCCTAGAGGACACATGCCCCAATATGCAGGCATTACGCTCTCCGTACAACCTGACCTTATGCTATATGGCTCTCCAATTCTCCACATAGGAAATCATCCTTCCTTTTCATAACCCACTTATTTCTAAAACTACCATGTACCTACTGACTATTCCAACCATTTTTTTTTTGATAGAGCATTCTATACACAAATACCTGATGAAAAGAAATCACTGTCAGTCTTTCCATCAAGACTTCCTGTGTCTTCACGGACTTTCTGCCTGTGGTTCTTAGCCAAGGGGGAGTAAAGAGACCCAGGCAGCCCTGACTCGGCAGACACAGTGAACTGGCTCTCATTTCTCTTTCTCGCCCATCCCCCTCACTCATCAATACATAACCGAGGTGATTATTAAGGCATCAGAGTCTCTCTACTCTTTTTTTTTTCCTATGGTTGAGATGCTGCCACCGCTGGAATGGTCCAGGATGGTAACCCACTTGCCCTTAGCTGTGTCATTTGGGGAAAATACCCTTTAAGTATGGCAATAGCACTTATTTATTTGCCAAGGGTGCCCCACAGTATTGAAAGCTGTTTGGGTGACAACACTATCATTTCCTGTGGGCAAAGTCAACAGGTTCAGGTTGGGACAGCATTCAAAGGGATAGAAATACACTGAGACACAGAGCTCCTTCCTTGTCTTATTCACCACAACAGGACTCCTGGGAAAATCTTTCTTATGAAAAGGCGTCTTGATTTCAATGAGGTAGAAGAGGATAGACAGAAGAAAACAGACATCGAGAAGGACAAAAACAAGAAAGTAAAATAAGGTGTGAATAAAAAGAAACAGGTAACACAGACATTCTTTTTTTTTTTTTTGAGACAGGGTCTCACTCTGTTGCTCAGGTTGGAGCTCAGTGACCCAATCAATCAGCACACCATAACCTCAAACTCTTGAGCTCAAGGGATCCCCCTGTCTAAGTCTTTCAAGTGGCTGGGTCTACAGGTGTGTGCCACCATGTTAGGCTCATTAAAATTTTTTTTTGTAGTGATTGGGTCTCATTTTGTTGCCCAGGCTGGTCTCAAACTCCCAAATTCAAGCAATCCTCCTCCTTCAGCCTCCCAAAGTGCTGGAATTAAAGGTGTGAGCCACTGTGTCCGGCCTAAACAGGCATCTTTGAGAAGGAAGGAGAAGGTATACAAATATGGATATGCTATTTGTGGGTTTCCTGGAAACTACTTATTTTTTTTTGATGGAGCCTTGCTCTGTCACCCAGGCTGGAGTGCAGTGGCATGATCTCAGTTCACTGTAATCACTGCCTCCCAAGTTCAAGTGATTCTTCTGCCTTAGCCTCTGGAGTAGCTGGGATTACAGGTGTGTGCCCCCACACCCAGCTAACTTTTGTATTTTTAGTAGAGACAGGATTTCACCATATTGGCCAGGCTGGTCTTAAACTCCTGACGTCATGATCCGCCAGCCTTGGCTTCCCAAAGTGCTGGGATTACAGGTGTGAGCCACCACGCCTATTCTTAATATCACTTGATCCCAACTGTCTTGGAAACCTCCTCACTCTGGCTTCTCTTTCTCAATTGTGGTCCATCTACTTTGCTTAGTACAGATCACAGTGTTTTGCCACAGAGTCACCCTTCGTGTATAAAACTAAGAGGGAAAGAGGCAAGTGGTGCTTTGGCCCAGAGTGGCTGAAGGATATGACCAGAGAGCCCTTCAAAGTGAAAAGGTACCCACATGAAAACGTGCTCCCTCCTTCGGGCCTCAGCTTTTTTGTAGCCTAGCCACAGGTGGGTCACACAGGCCACATGGGGGAAATGACTAGCCCAATTCTTGTAAAGCATATCAGAGTGTGACCTGATGACATCACTCTGAAAAGGCCACCAGTATTTCTAGTCTTGAGGTGACCTGCAGTGAGAATTCTTTTCACTCCAGCTGTAAGTCCTGGCTGGCTCAGAGAAGGGCTGGGCTACTCTTCAAAGTCTCCAGAGTCTCTCATTCCAGCCTCTTCTTTTCAGCCACAGAGAGGCAGCATGGTACCATGGACAACTCACAGGCATCAGAGCAGACCTGGGTTTAAAACCCAGCCTTGCTGGCTCTCTGGTCTTAAACTCTGTAAGTTGATGAATAAGAATGTTCCAAAGCCTACAATAAGATTGGCCGATTTCGGTGTCACAGCTGGTTTAGAGAGAAACCTCCTCCTGGCGTGAACAGAGCCTGTTCACTGTGTTTGCTAAGTATGGGGCTGCCTGGGTCTCTTTACTCCCCCTTGGCTAAGAACCACAGATAGAAAATCTGTGAAGACACAGGAAGTCTTGATTGACACATGACATCTTGATGGAAAGAATGATGGCAATTGTCTTTCATATATAAAATTACGTCACATATAAAATTACAGTAACACCTACTTCATGAAATCCTCTGTTTTTTAAAAGTGAAATACTGTCATGAGCATAGAACCACACATGATTAACATCCTGTGCTGATTTGCTCCTGATTTATATCTGCAAATTAGAGGTATCACCCTTTGTGGGGACAGGGGTCTTAGGACTGAGGACAAAGATGATACCGGACACTTTTATCTAAGTGTGCTGGTGGCGAAGAGGAGCAGACCAGTCACCAAGGTAGGAGAAACAGCTCTGCTTTGGGATCTTGCCACAGTCATTAGCCAGAAAATGATGCCCTCATTAGAAGTTGAGAATCTGAGACCAAAAGGGATACTGGTCTATCCCAGGATGTTAAAAACCTTGACAACAAGTACCGTGCACTGAAGAAGTCAGAGACAAGAGAGGCAACCGCTGTGTCTGCTCCCTTCAATATCCCATGCTGCCTTGTACTGAGTCAGGCCAGGAAGAGAAGGTTTCTCCCTAAACCAGCTGTGACAAGTCATCGGCCAATCCCATTCTAGGCTCCAGAAAGCAGTAGCAGTGTGTTCTTTGGGTCATCAAACTGTACGTTTCACCAGTTGGCATCTTACAGAAATGGATTTAGTAGTGCTTCAAAAGGAAATACATTTTTCTCTTAAGCAGCATCAATGTCACTCAGTAATAACACGTCCTGGTCATACCTGAGAGGCTGTGGTTTTTAGCTTTTGGATGCCGTTCACCAAGTGTTCTCTTTTCTCAGATACCTCATTTTGCTTCTTCTTCAACAGGTTCTTAAACAGTGATATTTGTTCTAGAAAACTCTTTGGGGTAGTATAGTTGCGTCTTCTCTCATTCTGGTAATACCTGGCACTAATTTCATTTACAGTGGTGTGAACGTGTGCCATGAAAAGGCTAATGGAGTCCTTGTGCTGTGGCTGAAAACATAAACATTACAATTCATGTGAAATCCTCTCAAGTTAAAAATACGACTTAAAAAAACAGAAGAAAAATTTAAAAAATGATCTTTTTTCCCTAAAAGTCAGAAAAAAATTATAGGATAACCTAGGAAAACTTATTTAATCTTTAAGAGCTATCCACAGGATTAGGGAGATTACAGTAAAGCATTCAGCTTGATTAACCTTCTTCTTGCCAAGTAGGACAAAGGACTTGTGTGTGCTTCACATACCAAACCTGCAAGCCAACATCTAAGAACGGCTCTTCTTCACAACTTGACTTTTATATGCCACATGAAAGAGAAGGTAGAGAAACAGACACGATATACTGAAAAATATTTGTGCCAATGATTTCAAACTAAGCTTTAGTCAAAGAGAAGCAATAACCCTTCAAAGTCACTGGGGAAAAAAAAAAAAGCCAAAACTCAGAAACTCACAGTTCTATGAGAACTCATGTAAAAACAAACTGGATAGTAGGGTATATACGTCATTGCTTCTGGGAGAAAAATATCATCATCATTTCTACTCTAATTTAGGAAAAAAACCTACAGAAAGAGCAACTCTCCTTCAAAGAGTTACTGGAGGACCCCGACTATACATTTTTTTCGTTTTTGTCCTCTATGACTTCTGAAGTAGTTAACTTTTCAATTTGTGGAGTCACATCTCCCTCATTTTAATGATTATTTATTGCATTCTGTACAAGATGAACCAGGTTCAATTAATCAAGGGAAGCCTAAAAATCAATTAATATGAATTAAATGAGCGACACCGACTCTTAGGAAAGTCACACGTAATTTACCAAAGTGTTGCCAATAAGGCTCGGGCATCTTTCGGAAAACTGCACACAAGTGGCTGGTGATGCAGTCAAACATTTCAAACCTGCACCATTAATATTAGGAGCAGAGGTGCGAGGGGAGACAGGCCAGTTCTTGTTGGTGAAAAACAACTGCTCTTGAACAATGTCTTTAAACAACTAACCTTCCAACATCAGGACAAATTCCCAAGTGGGTTTAAAATACCTGCATATTGGACTGTGCTGAGTATTAAAATCCACCTCACTAGTAAATGAAATAGTGTATATTACTGTAATTAAAGTTAAATACAATGTGATATAAATTCTGAATATTCTTGGTTTCTAGTGGACACTAGATACAAATATATTTTCAAACAGTAGACTCAGAAAAATAAAATGAAAAAGTTTACATCAACTTCATGTAAATCGTAATCCCTTGGAGACTGTATTTTTTACAAGAGCTTGACTTCCATACAGACATGTGCAGGAATTTACTCCTGCCCTGTCTTGTTTTAATGGGAACTAAAGGTACATACATACCTTTCTACAATATAGATAAATACTTCCTCAGCCGAGTGTAACTTCCTTAGAGAGGGGAAAAAAAAAAACCCCTCTGGCCTCTGCCCAACCATGATCCTTATGAGGAGGCTCCTTGGAGGCGCTGAAAGCTCTCTTTAACAACAGTTTCATTTGTAAATTGGGGATGGAAGAAGTGGTTTCCGGTAGAGCTGAAAGTGGCCCCAGACAACTTGTCTCAATGGGGCAAAATAACTATTGTTATCGAGCTTAACAAAATGGCACAGCATGGGAGACTCACTGAGCCAGGGAGCAGCTGGTTGTAATTCACACTGTTTTTCAGAAAACTCTAATCGTTCCAGAACAGACCTCTTTGATGACTGGTCTTCCCTGCATTCTCAATTTGTCACTTTCTCTTATGATAAGGTCAGTAGTGACAGCACTTCCTGACATTAACAGCTGTGGCTTTTAAAAGGGTCATTGTAGAACTACTAATTGCAGTAATTTCATTAGCATAAATTATTTATTCTGCCATTCATTTCTCTCCAGTTTTTTTTTTTTTTTTTTTTTTGCTTTTTTTTTTTTGGTGGGGGGCGTCGGGGAGAGCTGGGGGAAGTTGCTGCTGGTGCCGCTGCGGCTAGGGCTATGCAAAGCTGTATTTTTCACTTTGAGAGACGTGAGGGGAGAACATCGTTCCTATGAGATTTGGCCTCTTCATAAAAACCAGTAGATAACCGCTGATAGTCCTTTAGCAGCCAATCATAATGAAGGCAAAAATAAAAATAAGCCAAGTGTTGCCAGTACTAAATGTTTATAAACTCAAGGTTTCCCCACTAAGATGCTTCGGAAAGGGATGCTGTCTCCAATGTATAATCAAATGCAAAGATGAAACTGCTTTTCCTCACATTAAGAAAACATGTTTAATTTCTACTCTCTCAGATGGCTCACTGCAAACACAGTAACATAAACAGATCTCGGCTATCTGGTGTGACAGTTCTCAAGCAGTCGTAGTCTCTGTCATACCAAGTATTCCAGACACCTGGCACATCAAGCAAGTACCCAGTATACTCCTCTTGAAGATGACAAACAGCAGAGTTGAATGTAAACGATACCCAGAGGTCAGCACTAAATCAATTTAGGATTTTACACCTTCTCAAGACCAGCAAAGACGACTACATGGTTTTGTAATATTAAATTTGGGCTTTCAAGAGCATTGTATTCAGGGTAGGGAGGAAGGGCAAAAGGAAAAGGAACAGGTGAAAAAAATCTATTTTCTCTCTTTTTGAAGTTTAACTTGGGAGAATTTTGTCACATTAAATGCCATATACTTACAGTAAGTCTTGAACATTTTTCTCAGAAATTATTTCTGTGTTAATTTTTAAATATGTCAAACTGATGTGCTATAGATCAATTACCAGATCTTCTTGCTCCCTTTAGGGCTGGTAAAAGAATGTATTAATAAGATATTTGTGGTTGTATGGTGGCTTATTAAAGAAAGGAAACTTACGAATGCATAAAATGAGCAGCGTTGCCTTTTCGCACTTGTCCTAAGCTCTTAATAGTGCTGTTTTGCTCTGAGAAGAAGATTCTGGAGGGAGCCAGGGACACAGGGTTTGAATCCTAGAACCTGGGCTAGATTTCCAGTTCTGGAAAATCTAGTAAAATACTACCCAGTCTCCTGTACTTCTTCCTGCCCACAAAATTGCTCCTAAAAATTCTGTTTCCTTTCTTCTTTGACTTTTTTCCAAATAGTAAAACATTTGTGCAATAGTCAAGAGAAGGATTTAAGACTATGGGCTGTGGTGTCAAACTGCAGATGTGCCCCTTATCAGTGGCATTATTTACTCTTGGGCCTCCATCCCAGGGGAAACAAGTGGTCCCTCCTCCTGAGGCTTGTGATAGGTAGCAGGTGATAAGCAATGCAAATTGACAGCAGGAACAGGCTGAGCATCCCTAATCTGAAAAATTCAAAATCTGAAATGCTCCAAAAGCCAAAACTTTTTGAACACCAACATAACACCAGCTGGGCACAGTGGCTCACGCCTGTAATCCCAGCACTTTGGGAGGCCAAGGCGGGCGGATCACGAGGTCAAGAGATCAAGACCATCCTGGTCAACATGGTGAAACATCAATTCTATTAAAAATACAAAAATTAGCTGGGGTGGCACATGCCTGTAGTCCCAGCTACTCGGGAGGCTGAGGCATGAGAATCACTTGAACCTGGAAGGTGGAGGTTGCACTGAGCCGATATCGCACCACTGCACTCTAGCCTAGCGACGAGAGAGACTTTGTCTCAAACAAAACAAAACAAAACACTGCAAGTGGAAATTCCACTTATGACCTCATGTGATGGGTCACAGTCAAAGCTTTGTTTCATGCACAAAATTATTCAAAATCTTATATGAAATGACCTTCAGACTATGTGCCTAAGGAGTATATAAAACATAAATGAATTATGTTTAGGTTTGAGTCCCATCCCCATGACATCTCATTATGCAAATGCAAATATTCCAAAATTCAAAACAATCTGAAACCCAAAATAATTCTGGTGCTAAGTGTTTTGGGTCAGGGATACTGAACCTGTATCAATTCTGCTGCTGTGGTTGTAGCAGCACCAACAGCAGGTGCAGCAAGATTACTACCATTACATAAGGCAGCAACAAGTGTAGTTTTCTAAATCACATGCTAGTTTTGTGTTTTGAGTTGTCTGGTGAGTACATTATAACACTATTTGCTTATTATGCTTTTTGTATTTTTTCTTTAATTCTGGAGCTCAAGTACCGGTCAGAGGCAAGACAAAGTCCGGCAGAAGCCAACAATTTCCTAGATGAGATTACAGTCAATGAAAAGGGTACCTTCAATAGTTCTCTGCCAGAAAGTTAAAACAAAGAAGCAATTGAGGACTCAGGAGGAGTGGAGGAATGAAACCCAGCCTGTGTGCAGTGGCTCATGTCTGTAATCCCAGCACTCTGGGAGGCGGAGGCGGGCAGATCACCTGAGATCAGGAGTTTCAGGCCAGCTTGGCCAACATGGTGAAGCTGTCTCTACCAAAAATACAAAAATTAGCCAGGCGTGGTGGTGTGCACCTGTAGTCCCAGCTACTCAGGAGGCAGAGGTTGCAGTGAGCCAAGATCATGCCACTGCACTCCAGCCTGGGTGACAGAGTGAGACTCCACCTCAAAAAGAAAAAAAGAAATCCATCTACCTCTTTTATAGCAAGAAGACAAAGCAGGAGATGGTGGGAATGTTGTGGCTGGTTCTGGTGAGGCCAGCACCACAAAACTATAAACTTATAGTGACAGCTCCATTTGAGTTAATTACACTTTCAGCTGAATATGCACATCTAGATTCCTAGGCAGTTACAAAGTTTGGACCCTACTTATGAGGTCGAGGCCTGAAGAATGGGGAAGGACGTTAACAACTACCTGAGTCTTCCCTCAGCCACGTGACGATATGCTTAAGCCAGTGTAAGAACTGGGCAGAATCAAGATAAATGTCGTTGCACTTATTTTGTCTTAATATTTTTAAATGGCTTCAATATTCCTCAAAAAAGAGAATTATTTTCCTCAGATTCACAGAATTTCTACTACATAAGGTTATCCTTCTACTTTTTATTCATAGTGAATAATTCTAATTGATATTTCAAAGTGAGAATTGTGCTGAAAGTCATTAATAGAAACTCTGCTAATATAGCTATCACTGACAAATATGTTGTTTTTTACCCTTTGTGTTTGCCATGCCATTTTAAAAATGAATTTACAGACCATTGGAGAAACAAGGCTTTAAATAAAGAAGTAAAATAACTTTCTTCTTAGACTAGACTTCCTCACAATCAGTTGTGGAAAACAGTAATAAAACATGTCCTTCACAGGCTACCAAACTCTGCAACGATTGAAGAGGTGACTGCATGGAGCATAACGGCTTTTCCCTGAAAAAGGTGATCATATTGAGTTTGCGTCATTACTTTTAAGTGGTACCAAATAAGGACAGAGGATTTTAACTCATCAGTTGGTGAACAGGTCCAAAAAGATGACCTCGTTCACCTGGCTCAGACCCACTTCCCACCAACCAACAAGCATCTCACTCCTTCGCCAGACAGCTCACTGTTTCATTTTCATTCAGTAACTTCTCCTTTCATCTGGCCTTGCTTTCAAATATGTTTGCGATGCATTTTACCCTGAAAAGCAAAAACATCACCTGTCTTTCAATACCCCAGTTTCTCTCAATTTTTCACTGTAGAACACATGTACTCATCAGTAAGGTCTTCACCCAATTCTCTCTCCAGTGAGCTTCTCACAGCCTTTCCCACCCTGTTCCCAGGTTTACCCAGAGGGCTTTTTCTTCTCTCACTCCTTACACACCTCCTCCCATCTTCATTTCAAAATCTCCTTGGAGAAGTAGTGTATGTTGACATACTTAAGTGTCGAACTGTTTTGTTCATTGTTTGTCAGCTGTCATTCAGTTCAATATCAGGTAACAGAAAAATAGCACAAACATTTGTTTAGATGCAGTCAACCCGTACCCCTGGGTGCTGAGTGTGTACTGACGGAAAATTCCATGTCAACACACACCAAACTGCTTGCCTTTATTGAATCCTTTCTCTCTGGCCTAAGGAGGTCGCCTTGTATAAGTACCTCAGACTCAGCAAATGAGGTCAATAATTAAGAAGGGCCTAAAATATGCTGATAACTTTCAGTCTTAATAGAGGAAATTAAAACAAAGAAAGTGATCAAATTAGTGCTCATTCAAAAAATTTAAAAGCTGTTTTGACCTCTACAGAAAAGACACCACATGTTTTTAGAAGAATATGGAAACAATGTACTCTGAATTATAATCATTGCTCCTGTGCAACACATTAAGAAGGTGAGAAAGTTAAAATAAGCACCTTGTGCTGAAATGAAATCAGCTGGCTAATTGGTTCTGAGGCACAATTCAGTTCAACAGAAATGGTAAAGTGCTTTTAAAATTCCTATTAGGCGCTCAGCATCCTACATCCTATAGGAGGCGTTATGACACCATCGGATCGAGCTGAGCACCTGACAGGAGCCCTCTGGACTTCACACGATGCAAGTCCTGCCTCATCCAGCAGATGTCAACGGTCACTGGCATATCAAAGCTCCTTGAGCTGTTTTCAAAGTGGCGCCCACCTGAATACGAAAAAGCTTGCCCAGAGCAGCAAAGCAAAGGAACTCTAAAAAGCACGGTGCCAAATGCCAACTTAAACCATGCTATTAGCTCTAATTTCCTAACATTTGAGAAAGTAACAGGCAGAAACAAACTGCTGTGGCCCCTTCTCTTCCTACCAAAGCAGCCGGGATAAAGCTGAACTTTGCTGTCAGAAGATTCATACTGACTCTCTCCCTCTAATAAAGCAACATTGTGAACGCTTCTTGTAACTATGAGAAGATAAAATGATGCCCTAGAGAATCCCAGTAATGCAACAGACCTGGCAACTGCATAAGAAATTTGTGTTAACATTTATGACTATTATTTGTTGTATTTAATGATTTTCGAGATGTTAAAGTACAAAATATTTCTGGCAGACTTTAGATCATTTCTTATTTTCATTTATTTGTGGAAATGTTTAAGTGTAAATGTAGGGGAGAGAAGGAGGGTGGGTAGCGGAATAGCCTAAAACCTGTACTATATGTAAGTATCTTCCAAATTAGACGTTGCTTGACAGCTCTTTCCTAGCAATCCAGCAGCAAATAATTAGATTAATAAACATTTCAGGAAAAGACTAAAGGAGAGGAGGTCTTCCTCCACAAAATTCTGTAGGTATCGCAGAATGCTTGCATGTGTACTTACCCCTACAGCTGTTTTATTTTAGTAGAAGCAAAGGAAAATGATACTATGAACAATAAAGCTAGCTGCATACAGACAATTAAATATGTAAATATGACCAGATTTTTAACCATATGGCCACCAAAAGATACAACATACAACAAAATGTAAAAGGATTGCTTTGGAACAGCGGCAGTTATGCCTTTTGGAGTAAGGGGTGGGCTACCTGTTCATGATAGTCTTTCAACTAGGAACGGACATCATTCCTTACATATCTCCAGTTCTGTGTTTGCCTCTGAGAGTCAATTTCAGTGTCTGAGCTATTCTAGGAAACTTTCACCTTATCACTCAATGGAATGAGGAGACAAAGCTCCCTGGGAAATGTCCACAATCACTTTTAAAAGCTATGTAATCAGAAAGGCACTAGACATGAATAAAACTTCATATCCAGAAATCTAAATAACTTCATACCAAATCCTTTTTCCCTCTCCATCTGAGTGCTTGAAGCTTCTGTTGCTCTGTTTTGTACAACCATTTTAGAATGCCATGGGAGGTACAAATTTCATCATGAAGACATGAATGACAAAATAACCCATAAAACCTAAGTCTGTAAAGCAAATAAGCAGATATATTATTTGACTTAGTGATTATGGAATATGGGGGCTGATTTTTCAACTATCGATACTATGAGAATAATCACAATGAATTGCCTTACTTCATTAAGAAGCATGGCTACAGTGACTACACTTCTGTTTGGGCTTTTAGTTCAAACTTAAAGGATTTATAATCAGTAAGCCCCAGTATGATCCAAGGAAGTTATGATCCTGGGTTTCGAGTGAGTCAGTGCATGAGTAAGAATACACTCAAGTGCTGTGTGCCTGTGTTCACACACGTGTGCACATCCTCCTCAGCCTGGTGGAAAAAAGGCCAGCCATCGAATTCCTTAGAAGGTAAACTAACAGATAAGTTAACATCTTAAATCAGGACAGCTTTCTGACAGGAGATGTATTTTTGAAAAGTACTTATCTACCGAGGATTTTTGGTGTGAGTGTGTGCGTGACACAGGCTGACACGGCGTACCTCAATTCCCTTGGTTTCCTCAATGAACCTCCTGCTGACGGAGACCAGGGCCTCCTGCGGCCACGCATGAAACCAGTCAATAGCCGTGCAGTTAACTATGGCTGGGAACTTCCGAGCTCTAATTCTCAGCGTGTGACCAACTGGAGAGAAACACAAAATGATCTGTGGAGACATGGGGGCAAGGCAGAAACAGGCGGGTGATGAGTGAGCAGAGAATTACTTTGCAATCTTAGACAATGAGAGAAAGGAGCGCAGCCAACCGTGACATGAAACTACCCTAAAGCTCTACAGAGTGGACAGCAACATTAACCTCCTTGCTAATCAAAGTACAAACCTGTTCAAAGAGGCTGCTCCACTGAACACATGGAAACACTGCTGTCTGCTTTCCTTGAAATCTGTCTCTCTTTGCTTAAACATTTTTGATGATTACCATTAATAGTGAGACCTATTATTCATTTACATCACACAAGTAACATTAAAATAAAATAACAAAAATTAAAAAGAAATCACCATGATATAATACCAATATCTTCATCTTCTGTTCCTTCCATTTTGGAATTCATCAGGCTCCACAAAGCTGCATAATAAAACACTTAAAAAATATTTTCTCATCATTAATGCTTGTGTTTCCATTTAAAATGAAATACATCTACTTGAGCTCCCACCTCAGAATTTTAAAGAAATTAGAAATTCAGTTTATACTATCACACTGGTCTTCAAGAAAAAAAAAAATCAGTTTAAACATTTTCCTGCTGAGAACATTTTTAAGTTTCTGCTGTAAAGCTAACGTTTTGTGTGGCTATGTAATGAATTACAAGTTAATTAAAATTTAAATATACTTCCATACTTTTTTTTGGACATAAGGGATTCTGTCAGGAGTCCTGAGGGTGGCTATGGCATCTGGCTATGACAGAAGGTCAAAGACACTCAGTGAGAGGAGCACCTGGTCAGCTCCTGTTCGCTTCAGAGGGTACTTCAGAGGAGACCCCCTGTATAAAGTGCCAAAACAAAGGAGGTGTTCCGGGAGCATCCTTTCCATCTCTGCTTTTATTCTCAAGTTCCTATGGATATGAGGACACTGGAAAGAGACCTGTCAACTGGGGTAAGGTCTGAGAGGGAGAGTCTTGGTTTCCTCTTTCCTAGAAATGGCTCAGATCTGATGATACAAAGCTTTGTGAATGCTTCTCAGTCTCTAACACTTTGAAATCAGGCAATTGAAATCACATTTCAAAGGATGTGATTTTTTTTACCTATAGCAGTTAAAAAGTCCATGTCACACAATATTCCAGTGTACATGAACCTATATAATCTCATTTAACAAGTGTTTTATTATGTTTATTTTATATACCATGTGTATTCAACAATTCAAGCTATATAAATATTAAGATCAAAATGTTTTATTGTGTCAAAAAACATGAGATCTACCCTCCTACATTTTTAAGTGTATGGTACAGTATTGTTAACTCTAAGTACAGTGTTGTGCAGCAGCTTTCTAGAACTTTCTTAACTTGCATTACTGAAACTCTACACCTATTGAATAGACCTCCCCTCCAGCTCCTGGTAACCACCATTCTACTTTCTGTTTCTAGGAGTTTGATTACTCTTGATACTGCACATAAACAGAATCATACAGTAATTGTCCTTCTGTGACTGGTTTATTTCACTTAGCATCATGTCCTCAAGGTTCATCCATGTTGTGACATATGACAAGACTTTCTTCCTTTTTATAGATAGAATTATTCCATTGTGTATATATAGCACATTTAGTTTATCTAGTCATCTGCTGATGGACATTTTAGTTGCTTTCATGTCTCAGCTACTGTGAATAATGCTTCAGTGAATATCAAAGTGCAGCTACCTCTTTGAGATCCTGCTTCCAGTTTCCTTGGCTATATACCTAGACGTGGGATTGCTAGATTTTATGGTACTTCCGTTTTCAATTTTTTGAGGAGCTACCATACTGTTTTCCATAGTGGCTGCAACATTTTACAATTTCACCAATAGTGTACAAGGGTTCCAATTTCTCCACAGCTTCATCAAAGCAACACTTATTTTCTGCTTTGTTTTTTTAAACTGTAACTATCCTATGTGAGGTGATACTTCATTGTGGTTTTGATGTGCACTTCCCTGATTAGTGATGCTGTGTATCTTTTCATATACCTGTTAGACATGTGTAAGTCTTCTTTAGAGAAGTGTCTATTCAAGTCCTTTGCCATTTTAAAGTCAGATTTTTAAACTTGAATTATAGGAGTTCCTTATATATTTTAAATATTAATTCCTTATCAATATCAAATATCAAATCAGTATCAAATAATCAAATATCAATATCAAATACACAGTTTGCAAATATTTTCTCCCATTCCACATAGGTTATTTTGACTCTGTTGATCATTTCCTTTGCTGTACAGAAGCTTTTTAGTTTGATGTAATACACTTGTCTGTTATTCCTTTTGTTTCCTGGGCTTTTGGGGTCATACCAAAGAAATCAATGCCAAGACAAATCTTCTGAAGACTTCCCCTATATTACACTTAAGTATTTAACACATTTTGAGTTGATTCTTCCATAGGTTGTAAGATAAGGTCCAATTTTTTTTTTTTTTTTGCATGTGGTGAAATGTATTTAATGTTACATAAGCTGATTGTTTTTTCATTATATAAAATTCTAGTTATAAACTAAATGATTGCTGTAACATTTCATGTGCTAACAAGCCTTAGTTAAAATGCATAGTTTTTACTTATATCTCAGTTCTTATGTTTCTCTTATGAGCTTTCCCCAAAACTTAAGTGTTTCTCCTTTCTTTCCAAGTTGGCGTCCCACACCCAACTCATCTCTCATTTGTGCCAATTTTAGAAATGTCATTTACATATAATGTTAGCAAAGGCAGAGGGAAAAAAGGCATCTTTTATTTGACAAGATCCCAAATATTTCCATCACTTCTACACTTAATTTCCACATTTGTAACTGGCATAGTATCCAATTTTAAGAAAGTGTTAGAAAATAAAGTATCTAAACCATGTTTGTTCAGTCTCAGGAAAAGATGCTTTCCCTGAGTTACTGAGTCACAAGCCTTCATTACTGGTATGGTTTGCCTCTGTGTTCATACCCACATCTGATCTCAAGTTGAAATCCCCACAATCCTCATGTATTGAGGGTGGGACCTGGTGGGAGGGGACTGGATCATGGGGGCGGTTTCCCCCATGCTGCTCTCATGATAGTGAGGGAGTTCTCATGAAGATATGATGGTTTTATAAGCACCTGGCATTTCCCCTGTATGCACTTCTCTTTCCTGCTGCCATGTGAAGATGGCCGTTGCTTCCCCTTCTGCCAAGACTGTAAGTTTCCTGCGGCCTCACCAGCCATGTGGAACTGTGAGTCAATTAAACTTCTTTCCTTTATAAATTACCCAGTCTTGGGTATTTCTTTATAGCAATGCGTGAAATGGAGCGTTTATTGAAAACCAATATAGAATGGTCACTTAGAGAACTATTATTCTTTTCTACAATTTTATGATTGAAGATATCTCCTCCTATGTTATGTATTATTGCTTAAATAAGGATCCTCAGAACATTATGTAAAATTTCATAATGTGAGAGGGCCTGGAAGGGTGGCATGGAGACCAGGTGTTCTCAAAGAACTGTCTAGGAGTTGGTTAGAAATGTAAATCCCTGGACCAACTCCAGACAGAAATAATCAGAAACTCTGGGGGTGGGACTCAGCAATGTGTGTTTTCAACAAACTGTCTAGGGTTATTCTGATACCCACAGCAATAGTCTAATAGCTTTAATGTATCTACAGGAATACTTCAATGAAACATTGACTTTTTCAATGTTATTGCAGTTTGTTAAATACTCATAGAATCTAGGTCTCTACATGCAGAGATAAAAAATTTAGAGAATTTTAAATAAGTAATCTAAATTGTATCAGCTAAACTAGACACTGGGAACTAAATTATAGAAATATACTTGTTCATTAGTAATCTCTTTGAAGGTAAAGGAGAGTGCCATGCCAGCCTTGGGAGTGCAATTACTGACCCAATTCAGTGCTCAGTAATTTGTAGTTTTGCTAAAAACTGAGCATAAAATTTCTCCTGCCATCCAGCTTTCCTTGGTAGTAGAGTCATGTGGGATTTTTCCAGAAACCCACACTAATGTCTGGAAACCATTGATTATTCTGCTCTTTTCTAAGACACTACTGTCTTAAAAAATAACTTTACAGATAACCTGAAGTAAACCCCAGTTGTCACAAGGAACATTATTGTGGGGGAAAAATCATTCCAAACAATTTTCCTATTACTTTTGCCTTAATTTCGTGAAAAATTAATATAGCAAAGGGCTTATAAGAAATAAAAACAAAATACATAATTTTAAAAGGGTGTTGTCTATAATTTAACTACTAGTATAACAAGCATGTGAATAGTCATTTTATTTTACACCTTAGGGGCTGTTTGTTAATATCTGCAATATATCAACAAGGGCTACACAGACTGGTGGGGATGTGGCTAAGCAGCATTTCATGGCCTCGAATGTAAGCCCACACTGCAGAGCCAGCTACCAGAAGCTCTTAGCCAACTACTTCTCTCATCAACATAAATGGTTGGTGTGGCAGCATCATGGATGGTAGACATGATTTTTCACTGATAAAATAAGTAGTGTTCAAGATACCTGAAGCAAAACCTCCCCACTCCAAAAAATGTGTGCATACCTCTGCCAATATATGAACAAAATTTCAAGGTATCCCAATAATTATATTTTGGGCAGCGGCCCTTGGGATTTTGGAACCTGACCAGTCCTGTGGTAAAGTGTTTAGGAAGAGAGTCTAATCTTTTGATGTGATTCCAACGAGGTCAGCTGAATCCTTCTATGGAAATACTGCCACATCTACCCCAAAGAAATCTTCCAAGGTTGGGCAAGTCGAGTCCTCAAAAGAATAGAGCCGGGATTACACCAAACTTATGGAGCAAGTTGTAAGGTGTGTGCGCCTTCTTATTATCACCAATCAACCCTCTGTATGTAGCAGGCTTCAGTCTGGGACATCCTTTCCTGGAAGCGTACCTTGAGTTGGGAGATTTGGGGGAAAAGCCCTCTCCCTCACCCAAGACATCATCTACCTTGAAGTACCTAAATTCACTGAACTATACCCTTCACCAAAAAGTTCTTGACAATTGCTAATAAGGGTAAGTTAGTTTCCAACAGTGGGATTAGAAAGGAAAGTCAGAGAAAATATAAAGTTAAAAATGCCTCTGGCAGCTGTGCTCTTTTCTCAGGGCAAATTCTCACAAGTGAAAAACAAACCCTGAAATCACCATCTATGTACTTCCTGCGGCTCTAACATTTGGATGTCAGGAACTTGCTTTTAGAATCCACACCAGAGAATTTTCTATATATTTTTTTCTTGCCCACACGGGTGTTATGACTCATTTGCAGGAATCCACTTTTCCCTGTGCTTTGTAATATGTTTCTGTTTCTTTTAGATAAGATCTGATCATAAGTACATATTTATTTGTATATCACTAACAGGACTCAGTCAATTTCATCTGGTAATAAAAATGTGAATTGCCACAGTCACTCTGTATTTTTTTCCATTTGATATAGTTTATTCTCAGATGGTAGTAACCCTCCCACATATTTACTTCAGAAGCTTCCATCCATCACTTAGGTTTGCATTTTTTCTCAAAAGCCTCAATATTTTTCAAGAATAATAAAGTCTCAATCTGAGGGAACCCTCGCAGGAATGGAAGTTTAGTGCAGAAAATATTCCCCAGTTTGAATGCTCAGTGTCACTTTATCACTGTCCTCATATCGTCCTGTATTAACCCCATCTAATTACCTTTCAGTTTCAATTCGTTTTTAAAAGATCCAATACCTTCAACATGCACACACTCAATACATTTTCTTATTTATTGCCCTTTTAGACAGCACATAATGAACTCATTCCCATAACCTTTGACTTGTGTAAATATTGGACATTACAGATATTTGCTAGAGGTAATGTTTGACAGCAGGGAGTTTTAGTTAATTTATTTTTCTTTATTTTCTAAACAAGAAAACTCTTCTGTTCACAAAGAAAATTGTGTGTGGAATCCCAATAGATAGCAAAGAGCAAGACTATTTCTGAGGGGGAAGACAGGAAACAGAGCCCTTGCCTCAGCTCCCGTGCTTGTCACCAGGGCCCCTGCTGGTTACAGACTGCATTCCAAGACAATCTCTAGCTGCATAACAACCTATCAGTTTTGTTTTTTAAGAAAATCAGATGCCTACTTTTCTTTCTTCTGGATAGGCCTGTATTTGAACTGTGTCACATCAGGTTTCTGGCTTCCAAGCTGTGCTGCTCAGTTAGAGTAGAGAATGTTTCTCCTGACACTGTGGGGTAACTGCATACATGTGCACCATTGCAAGAACAGGCCTCAGATTTTACTAGCAAACCCCACAGGTGAATGCGAGCAAAATGAGAAAAGCACGATATGCTTTCCAAAATGCAAAGGCTATTCAACACACGGTGATGTTCTTACTCAAGGGATTAAGTGCTGGATTTCTGGTATAAAAATTTTCTTTTACAATATAAAATAATGAAGAAGACTTCTATTCACTCTTTGGAAGTCTCTTCTTGATCATTATATTTTGGTGAAATCTTTCTTGTCCTGTCTTCTGTTAACTTACATAACCTTTATCTCTCACGTACATCGTTGTGATTTTACTTTTTGTGTGTGATTATTAGATTGAATGAGGTGGCTCTAGGTGGGCAGTGGCTGGGTTAGCCTTTGCTCCCTGTCACATTCCAAGGACTCAGCACCTCACAGGCACTCAGTACATATTTGCTGAGGGATGAATGGCTACACAAATGAGTAAATCTATAGCAGTTTGAAAAGAACTTTTATGGGTAAAATAAAATATTGATATTTGTGTCCTAATTTTTTTAAGGTTTCGCTGTTTTATCTAATCTCAGAGGGTGAACCTCAGATACAGAGTACAAGTTGGCACGTTTTGTCCTTCTCTGAAGTTCTTTTCATTCTACTTATGTCAAATAATAACAGAAAATGGGAGGACAGAGACTAGAGCATGGTATCCAGATAGGTGTGGTCCTGCAAAGCGAAACACAGCTGGCAGCACTGAGACTCCCAGAGCCCTGGAACCAGTACCGGGCAAGATAGGTGTTAGTGTTTCTTATTTCTCATCAGTTCACGTGTCAGAATGCGCACTAATGAGAAACAAGTGGGGTAGGAGGGGTTAAGAGTGTCCCTCTCATCATCAAGATGGCCATCCACATAAGGGCAAGAAATTAAATGTTCTGCTCCTCAGCCAGAGGGAGGTTTGAAGAGACTCGACTCTATAATCTTGCAAAGATAAGGTTCTGTGATATCTGATTTTCCACTGGGCAAGGTGAGTAGCTGAGCTTTTACACAAAATGAACAACATACCCTGAAAATTACTTAGGTTACTAATAAGTCTCTTGGCTTAGGCCATGTATGTCTATGTTAATCTGTTGGTTGGATACAAGTGGTGCTTGGCATTTTTTGTCCAGACTCTCAGGTCCCTGCACATGATGCAGGGTGAGCCAGTAGGAAATCATCCACCTTGTCTGTTGCCAGACTTTAGCTGTGATTGCTGTCTCTACTATCCAAGAAGAAAGAAGAGGAAAGAAGCCTAAGTGGAGCCAGAGGAAGAAATACTATAAAACCAAGAAAAGTAGAAAAGCATCTTGCAGATTGAAAGGCAGATGATTCCTCTGAAGTTGATTTAATACAAGAACCTTAAGAAAAGAATAAAAACTTGCAAAGCACTCTCAAGAGGCTGGAAGGATAAATAAAATAATAGAAACACACAATAGGAGAATAGGCAAAGATGAAAAAAGAAGACAAAGAAAGGGAGTTTAAATAAAAACAGATAGGATAAACTGTAATACCTTTTTCTAAAACTAATATTGAAAATATCCCAAGCCAGCATTTCATCTAATACCAATGATGGAAAGGAAATGGCATTCTCATTACAAAAATAAATAAAGATGATCACTATAGTTACTTAAAAATTTTAGTGCTGTTCAGAAAGTATGGCTGTCCCAGGATATACAAAAGTGGTGACAGTAATAAAGGATTAAAAATTAAAAGATGATCTGTCTACTCAGCAAACTCTAAAGAACAAAATGCAAAAGCTATTGGAATTAATGTATGCACTGAATTCGTTGGTAAAACAAATGCATAACTAATTATCCATCTATTCCTCCTTCCCTCCATCCAATGGCTTTATGTCCACAATGATCAGTTAGAAATTTGGCAGTAGAAAATAGTATAAAATATTGAGAAAAGAAATTAATGAGAAATGTGTAAAATGTATTCAAGAGAATAATCTACTTTTCCAAAGCTTAAAGATATTTTGACTGAAGGAAGAGATGTGCCACATTCCCAGAAGAGGTCAATTATTATAAAGATGCTAATTCTTCCCACATTCATTAACAAGTTTTAGGCAATTCTAACAATTCCCAACAGGCTTAGCAGAATTTAGCGAAGTGATTTTAAAGTCCAGCCAGAATAAAAATGAGTAAGAACATCAAAGGATATTTGGAAAAATATCCTTTATGTTGGGAGAGAATTCATACTGTCAGGGAACAAACCTTAAATTGTAACAAGGAAAACAGTGCAGGTGAATAAATAAAAATATTCAATATTGTAAATATATCCATTATCCCCAAATTAGTCTATACATTTTCATTGGATTTTTTTAAAAAGTCAAACTGATTTCACAGTTAATCCAGGAAATTAAAGGTACAAATAACTAAGTAAATGTAGAAAAGGAAGGTGATTTTGCTCTACTAGATTCCAGAATATACTATAAAGCTATAATAAACAAAGCAGTGTGACAATTCTGCAGAAACAAATTAATGGGACATAATAGAGAAATAGAATTTCTTATGTTTAGGCATTTAATGTCTGAGATAAATAGCATTTCAAATCAGTGGTATGAGTTAGCAGAATTACGATAAATTCCAAAACAAACACTGGAAACACATAAAACCAGAACATTCTAGATATACAAATAATATCCATTATATAAAGTGCTCCTATAAAACAATACAAATTATAGCAAACCAACAGGAAATTTGGAAAGAGCTGTAAGTGGATAAAGGACATTTTCTACAAATGGTTATTTAGAATAAAGTACGTTTCAGTTAAATAGTTCACTCCATACACCAAATTCTTGAATCATTTGATTTTTACCCCCATGGCAGCCTTCTAATCAGAAAGCCAAACAGGAAGGTAATTAAAGACAGTGTGAGATGTGAATAAAATTTTTTTAGTTTCTGAACATATACTTCATGTTTATAAGTACTTAGAAGACTGAGAGGAAATATATCAATATGTTATCTGTAGACAGTATTATTAAGGGCAGTTTAAAAATGTTCTTTCATATTGTTTTGTATTTTTAAATTCTCTACAATAAGCATATATTTTTTATATTATCAGAAATGGATCTCTCTATATATGTATCTAAGTAGATAGATAATGAGGCAAATAGATAAAGTCTTGGGATGGAATCAGGGGCTGCTACATAAATCAAGTGTCCTTTGCCCTATACCATCAGATGGCCAGGAAGGAAAGTAGGAAGGAAGAGTTATTGGGTTAACTAAGGTCCACCAGAGAGAAGATGAAAGTTCTGTATTCTAGTTGTAAGATAAGAACTGTGTAGGAAAAGATGCACATATACGAATGTGAAGGAGAGAAGGCACTTGGCGTTGCTATTCATTGGCTTATCTGAGGCAATCCAAGGACACACATCTGATGGTGGTTAATGGGAACTGCCCTCTGGGCTTCAGAGGTCACATTTTGCCTGTCAACAGGTTCTCACTATCTCTGCATTTCAAGTGGGGTAAATGACTTTGGGTGGTGAGCATGGGTAATGGGGTGGCAACTTCACATCATTTAGCTTAACCTGCCAGGTGTGCTCACCAACCCCCTGTAACACATTAAGCTTTCCATGATGCCCAGCTTGGAATGCATGCAAAGGAGGTATCAGCTCATCAGAAATTCTGAGTCTTCAGTACACACTGGTGAGTATCATGATATCTGAAAATAACACAGAGCAATTTGGAATTCTTTAAAATTCCATGAATGTGAGGATAATACATATAAATTGAAAAAAAAAAGGAGCTGCTATTTTCAGGCTCAAAGACTACCCATTTTTCACCACAATAATTCTCCGTCAAGGTAAAGAGGTCATGGTGCTAATCATTAACCTGCCGCAGGATGTATCAAACTAAGTGACAGGCCAAAGGGGATCAGAAGTGGGATCCTTTCTTCTGACACAGAGATCCTATTTCTACATGACATTAAAAACAAAATAGAACAAAACAAAAATGAAAAAACAACCTCCTACTCATTTTGGTGGGGAAGACATGGATCATTCAATTAATAGTCCGGTGATGATGGGTAAAAATTATCCATATCTTACTCTAAAAGAAATTCCATCTTCTACTAAGTTAAATACCAAAAAAATGAGACCATAAAAAGGTTTAGACAACTATAGAGATGAATACAGAACTGATCTCAGTTTTGGTAAGGCCTGCCGACACATAGCCTCAACAGAAACAAAGAAAAAGGCTGATGGATATAAAAATATAAAAATGTAAAACTCCTGTATATCATTCTGTATTATATGAATGTTAGTAAGTCCAAGGAAAAAACCATATAAATATCTCAATAGATGCTGAAAATGAATTTACTAGGTAGATACTCCGACAAGATACATATTCTGAGTCAAACGGCAATGTAAGATGTAACAGTGAAACATGAGACACATCCCCGTTAAGTAAGAATCAAGACAGAATTCCTACTATTATCATAGTTACTTAATGTTCTACAGTATTTACCAATGCAATGAGGGAGGAGAATAGAAACACAGAATAGCCGGAAAGACAAAATATCATTACCTGCTGGCTGTATGATATCAACCAACGATTAGAAACCATAAGAGAGACAGTAAGGTAGCTGATTATAAAGTTAAAAATCAATAGCTCTCCTGAGTACAAATAATACACCATTACAAAACTTCATGAAACAATCCTTCTATAAAAGCAGTAAAAGACATTGTACCCTGAAGATTAAAGTCTAATATAAAATAAGCATTCAGTCAAAATTGAAATGGAAAGTGTTTAGAATTTGACAAAACGATGCTAATGCTTACCCATATAAACGTAGGAGAATACGTAGGAAAAGCTTAACAAGAAAGCAATCAGAAGTGAAAATAAATGATAAACCTTTACTAATTTACAGTGAAATGCTGAAATCAGTAGCAGAGAATTCACAAGAGAACAGAATTTGGAAACAGATGCAATTAATATGGCTATTGGACATATGCTAAAGATGTGTTTGAAACTGGCAAGGAAGAAATACATGGTGTTTAGATAAGAAGACTGTTTTTTGGGAAAAATAACCTGAAACATCTCAGCTCACACTTTGCCATATACAATAAAAATACACTCCAGAGGTAGCAAAGTTTTAAAGAGAGCGTGAAAGCATATAGGCACTAAAATGACTGATACTGCTCCTTTTTAAAACTATTCCAAAATCCCTTTCCAATTTTACTCATAAAGGCAATGTCCCCAATTTAAATATTCACTCCCTCAGACTCTTTGGTAGCTGGAGGCAGCATGGGATGCATTTGCAGCCAGTAAGACATCAACTTAGGGTTGTGGGGAGGAGCTTAGGTTTCCTGGTACAGAGCCTCCAGGTCCTCTTCCCCTTGCTTCCTCCTGCCTGGAACATAAACATACTGCACCCACCTGTGATCAGGAGGCAAGAGGCATCACGATGAAAGCTGGCAGAAGGGAAAGATGAGAAGAGCATCTCTTCTAAGGAGTCTCTAAGGGTAACAATGAGCCAGTCTGGACTTACTATTGTGAGAGGCTTTAAGACACTACTGAGTATTCTCTTATTGTAGCTCAACTTGAGTTCCAACTGTTTCTAATGAAGATTATCTCACTCTCGCCTTTGGGAGGCCAAGGCAGGCAGATCACCTCAGACCACGAGTTCGAGACCAGCCAACATGGTACAACTCCAGCTTTAATAAAAATACAAAAAATTAGCCAGGCATGGTGGCAGGCACCTGTAATCCCAGCTACTCAGGAGGCTGAGGCAGGAGAATTGCTTGCACCAAGGAGGCAGAAGCTGCAGTGAGCCAAGATTGTGCCATTGCACTCCAGCCTAAGCAACAAGAGGGAAACTCTGTCTCAAACAAACAAAAAAGAAAATCAATAAAAATAACCGGGCATGGTGACTCACACCACCTGTGAGTAAAAAGAGCATCAAAGAATTTGAACGCATGTTTTAAAACTACCGTAAGCTGTAACTACTGAATCCAGCAATATCCATTCTACAAATTTATCCTGTAGAAGCAAGCAAAGTTGAGCATGAAAGATGTATATATATATATATATATATATTTATATTTATATATATAAACAATGCTCATTCTGGCACTATTTATAACAATGGCTTTTAAATTTCATCATGCCTCTGAATCACCTGGAGGCCTTGTTAAGACAGATTTCTGGGGGCCACCCAAAGTTTCTGACTAAGGAGGTCTGGGGTGGAGTTGGAGAAACTGCATTTTAAAAAAAGTTTCTTGTTGACGTTGATTCTGCAGCTCTGAGGAAGAGACTGACAATCATTAATTTATACTATTACTACCTCAAATTCTATCACTGTACTTGTCTTCCCATTCTATAAAGAAAATTTGATTCAAGTATATCACAATGGAACAGGAAGAAATCCCTGGCCTTTTTACTACCTGGCAAATGTACTTTTAGTCGTATTTTTGATGGGGAGAAAGCTTTTTGGGCAACTGAACCTTAAGTCCTAACCTTCTAACCTCAGCACAGAATTGCTCAGGAGGATTAATGTGGAACTTGAAATGGCAGAATGTCAGAGGAACTTATTGACTCTGCTCCTTACCTTCCAATCAAAGGCATATTCAGGGCCGATGCCAGTCCCCGTCTCCTATCCTTAAATGCTTTAGTTCTATAGCTGTGGCAGTCTGCTACTAACTTGACAGGTGTAACAATATGAGAAGGATGAGTAAAGTAGCAGCTTTCCTAGATTACTAGCCATTCCATACTAGACAGCCTGAATTTTCCCGAGCAGCATTCTTAAGCTGGCGTCCTGCCGTAAGTCTGGAGGCACTCTGTTTCCTTGTGATACTTGATCTTTATTGATCTATTTTCTGTTTACAGTACATGCCTATGTGATACACGATAGCACAGAGCAGTTGATGGGGAAGAACACTGGGATAATCCTTCAGAACATCTGAACATTACTTCTTTTTTTTTTTTTTTTTGAGATGGAGTCTCACTCTGTCGCCCAGGCTGGAGTTTAATGGTGTGATCTCGGCTCACTGCAGCCTCCGCCTCCCAGGTTCAAGTGATTCTCCTGCCTCAGCTACCTGAGTAGCTGGGATTATAGGCACATGCCACAAAGCCTGGGTAATTTTTGTATTTTTAGTAGAGATGGGGTTTCACCATGTTGGCCAGGCTGGTCTCGAACGCCTGGCCTCAGGTGATCTCCCTACCTCAGCCTCCCAAAGTGCTGGGATTACAGGCGTGCACAGCCCATGGGGTATTACTTCTAAATTCCTTTCTGAGAAGTTACTGAAATCATCATCACTTTTTAAATTCAAAACTCTCTTCACTGCTCACTTTATGATTTAGAAACCTCTTATCTCATTCCAGTTTACTTTTCCAGATTTATCAATCTAACTCTCCTTACAAGAACTCTATTCCTCAGCCTTTAGAGGTAACTTGGGTTTCTCCAAATATGTACTGTGAAGCCGACCTTTATATAAATGCCATTTCCTGTCCCTGAAAGCTCCTCCCTGTGAATTATTCTCCATACTTGACCTGTGGCCCATCATTTCCTCCAGAATGACCTGCTCCAGTGAGGAAGGATACTGCGCTCCTCTGTAATCCAAGGTCACTGTTAACATTCATCTTGTATGATAAGTATTTGTAATGTCTCCTGTGTTCTATAATAGCGTAAGTTCCTCAAGGGCACAGACCACATGAAACTTCAGCTGAGGACTGCACACGCTGCTTGGCAATGCTTTACGGGAGCCCAGCATCATGGGACACTTTGGGGAGGTACACTCCAGATACAGGCTTGTAGAAATACACACATCCCATGCGCTTTCAAAGCGCATGACTGAAATACAATCCCATAATAAAAAACTCGAAACAAAACCAGAGAGTTGCAAAAGCAGGTTTTAAGCAACATGCAAATGAAGCAAGTATTTCTTACTTTGAGCTGTAGTCGCACCCTGGCCAAAAAGAATTTCCAACAGTTTTCTTCGGAGTCCACCATGCCCAGAGCATGAACTTCATTATGAATTCCAGAAATTATCTTGTCCACATCTTCATCACTGAACAGATCTGGGATTTCTCCTGCCCCCAAAGAATGAGTAGAATTATTAAAAGATCATTGCAGTTTAAATTTTACATATAACTTTTTAACATTTGAAATGACGTATAAGACGAAGTTCAGCATAAGAGTTTAAAATCAGAAATGTCACGTTTCTTTTTCTTCTGCATTTATAAGACATACAGTACATTCAGAACAAGCCATGATGATCACACCCTCTACACCCATAGGTGTGGGAATAATGCTTACTTCACTGAAGGCCTTTTCATCCATAAACAGACTAAGAAAGCAATATGCCTCAAATTAGGTTTACAGGTTTCTCCCCAAAGACTGCCCAGCAAACATCTCAAAGACAAATTCTCTCTCTTTAAAGTTCACTGAAACTACAGATAATTTGTCATTGGGGAAGATCTTTCAAGAAATGTGTTGGTTTAATCACCTGATGCCAGCAAGTCATTAATCAGCACGAGGAAGCTCTCATCTAGAACCTGGGCATCTGTCAGCAGGAACACAGTGGGCATGTTCTTGGCTCCAGTTTGGACGTACAAATTGGCAAGATCTACCTGCAAGGAAAGGCCATCATTCATGTTTTGTTAAAATGCTGATGCGGTGTTGAGAGGATGTGTGTGAGCGCTGGGGAGAATTGAATAACTACATCGCCATAGCACTGTGGGTGCCTTTCCCTGGTTTACATATTCCTTTTCTGAGGACCCCAGTGTAAAAGAAAGCAATGTGACATCACCTCCATTTCTGACATTTAAGGATGGGTGTCATGTTTCTGGTTTCTTGGAGCAGGGGGATGAAGACAGGCTGTAGATCACCAGCTCCCTTCGCACTGAGTACAGATGAATTCAGTGACGCCTTTTCTAAGCAGTGCCATAAAAAGAAGTGTGCTCATTTTAACAAGTGTCCTATTTTATTGAAAATGGGGTTTATTTCATTGCAATATTTAAAAAATTAGTGATTTTAAAAAATTTAAAATAACACTTGCCACAAACTGTAGGTACTATTTTCTAAGTACTACTGTTATTAAAAAGCACAAGTTTCTGGAATGTGTTATTCCTATTGCAGCTGCTTCTCCTATTCTTATCCAACGTGGAAGAAATGTATTTTCACTTGTAAAGCTAGTGGCTTTTCCCCCCAGTCATCATACAGAAACACTAACAGCAATGAGCATCAGGTTTGATTAATGGAAAATGGAAAGAAATTTGTGTAATCACGTATTTAAGTAAATATTTCCTGAGTCAGGTTTACACATTATTAAACCTACACAAAATTTGTAGAAATTTATTATTACTAATTTGACCTTAAAGGCAAAACAGCCAAAGGTAAATTGCTGCTCTAAAGAGCTCCCTCTCTCCCATGGTTGGGGAGGCCCTGGTCAAATCTGGGAGTCACAGCACACATGGGCACTAGGAGCCTCGGCTTTATCTGCCAAGCAGAAGGGTCAGAAGAAGTGCCTGTCCCCTTTACTCACCCGAAGTTCCTGGATTCCATAGCCCTCGGTCAGAGATATCTGAAAGACCTCAAGGCCACAAAGGTAAGCTGCCAGCCTGGACAAGCTCTGCTTGCCACTGCCCCCGACTCCAACCAAGAGAGCACAGCTCTGAGGGGTTCGTAAGATCCGGCTGATACGACACCTGGGGAAAGAAGTGCCCACCATGGCACAAAATCGAAAATGCCCTGGGACTACGTCTGTCTGTCTGTTTGTTTGTTTGTTTAGAGGCAGAGTCTCGCCCAGGCTGCAGTGCAGTGGTGAATCTCGGCTCACTGTAGCCTTCATCTCCCCAGTTCAAGTCATTCTCCTGCCTCAGCCTCCCAAGAAGCTGGGAGGCACCCGCCATCACGCCCAACTAATTTTTAGTAGAAACAGGGTTTTGCCATGTTGGCCGGGCTGATCTTGAACTCCTGACCTCATGTGATCCACCCACCTTGGCCTCCCAAGGTGCTGGGAATTACAGGCATGAGCTACCGTGCCCAGCCTATGTCTGTTCTGTTTATTCATTAGATAAGGAGTGAGAGACTAAATTCCAGTTTTTTATTGGAAACCTCTGGTCCGTGTTCATTTGCTTCCTCATCAAACAAAGATGCTATCTTTATCTCGCCCTTGAAGTGCTGCCATGACAAACCGTCCTATGCTAGTAACATTTTGGATTCTCTTGGTGCTTTGTTAGTCACCACCAAAAGTCCAAAGAAGAAAATATATGCAAAGGCCTTGTGTTAAAGGCTTCAAAATATTTTAATTAGCAAGAAAGATCCAAATTGCACATCAGCATCAAAGGGGGAATAGCCTTGTGCCAGAAATCTTTGCTGTAGAATTATTTTGGAAAGAATGGATTTGTTCAGGCCAACACGTCTCTCTGTGTGATTTACGCAGCAAATCAAACACTTGTTTCTTAATGTGATTCTTGCATCCTTCACACTAAAGCCTTCCCTTGTAACTACATCATTCTAGAATAATTTTCTGAAGCTGTTCAGTATCATAAAGTTAAATTTCCACCAAGGCCAACTAATCCCTTGTTCTATAGCATCCAAAGCATTCTGAATGCTTAATCCATTTATATTATTGCTATATTTTATGGCTACAAACTGGCTTTAACTTTAGCAAAAGATGGGTTTTGGCTAAAGAAATAGTTCATAATTATATTGTAAATATTAAGAAAACCAACAAAACCAAATATAAGCATGTAGATGGTAAAACATCCCAAATTTGATGCCATCATTTTGCTCTAGGTCGCTTTTCTGAAATGAACTTAAACTTCCGAACCTGAATAATCTACGTAAGTTTTTAAAAATAGTGCTTTTTGAAAAAACTGAGGTCAGTTATATTAGGACCAGCACATGTGAACATTTCCTGAAAGCCTCCAATAACTGAAAAGATAGGCTATTTTTATAAGCTCAGTCATCACATTAAATTTTACTTCACATGACCACACAACAAAACAACCTTGGGGAAAGCTATAAAATTACTCTGACATGAGAGATACCCCAAGCTATAAAGCAGGGTTTTCATTTCATTTTAATGTATACTTTGAGGTTTTTAACCTCACAAGATTCACTAAGTGGCAAAGTCCCTTTCTATAACATTCAAGGACATGCTCTTAAATCACCTGCAATGCTGAGTAAATCAGCTTCTAGCTCATAATCCCTGACCAAAGAAACAGTCTTACCTTTCAGGCCACTGAAAATTCTGTATTGAGGGATTATATGGGAAAACTTTTCCTCCCTATCAATGGGAGGTTTCTGTTTCACCTGAGCCAGGATGCACATACACAGTGAGTATATTTGAACTCAACCAGAGACAGCATTACCAATAGTTAATACCACGGTCTTAGATTCCAAGACCGTGGAATTATGAAACTTCCTTTGCATAATCAGAGGAAGGATCACAACTGCAAAGGGATCAGTAAAACTATCCACACTTAGTTGTGATGACAGGAAGGACTCTACAATTATCGTAGGCACTGGGGCCTAGGAAGATTTCAAAGATTAGTTCTTCTAAAACTGAATTCTCCACATCTTATTTTATTTGGATTCTTCCTTCTTCCTTTTATTTTTGAGAGAGAGGGCCTTACTCAGTTGCCTAGGCTAGAGTGCAGTGGCATAATCCTAGCCCACTGCAGCCTCGAACTCCTGGGCTCAAGCAATCCTCCCTCCTCAGCCTCCTGTGTAGCTGAGACTAGAGGCACATACTACCACACCCAGCTTACTAAATAAAACAATTGTAGGGATGATGTCTCACTATGCCACCCAGGCTGGTCTCAAACTTCTAGCCTCAAGTGATCCTCCTGCCTCAGCCTTCCAAAGTGCTGGGATTACAAGTGTGAGCCACCACACTCAGCCTCTTCTTGTTTTCAATGATTTCTTTTTATGCTTCCTTTTTAAGTCTTTGGCCGTTGTCAATGAGAGATGAAGGTGACTTGAACTAGGAAGGCAGTATCAGATGTAAACATGTGATCAACTTTCTACACAGAGTGGCAATGGTGAGTTGTTTAGCCCAAAAAATGAACTGTCATCCGCATGCTAAAACCCATGCAACCACTTCTCACTGGACTTAGAATAGAATCAAAGTTCCTTATTCTGGTTACACGGAAATACTCTGTATTGGTAAGGCCACTTCCTCCCTCTCCATTTTTGTTTTCTTTTTCTCTATGCTGCAGCTTAACTGATCTTCTTTTCTGTTTCTCAAACATTCTTGCCATAGGGTCAGATGCAATCTGCTCTCTGTCTAGAGTGTTTCATTTCCTCCAGATCTTTCCATGCTTAGCACCTACTTATCATTCAGGCCTCACTTTAAATGTCAACTCTTCACAGAGATGCCCAGCCCCTTTGGAAATTCACATATTCTATTTCTCACAGAATCAACCTATTTTATTTCTGGGTATGACACATCACTTTCTGATATTTTTCTTGCTTCTTCTCTTGCTTAGTTGTTCCTGTCCTTATAAAGGTCCATCTTCATTGCTAACATGTAAGCTCGACTGGAGAGGGGACTGGACTGTGTTCACTGCTGCTGTTTCCCAGCACCTAGAACCATGTCCGATAGGAGGGGCTGCAGATGGCTGCACGGTCTGTGAATGACACGAGGTACCAGGTCTAGGAGGTGAGCGAGAGCCTTGTCAGCCATGCTGTATCCAAGGACAGGTGCCTATTTTTAATTTTCTGCCAAGAAAGCATAAGCCCTCCCCATTTTTAAATAATTTGCCCCAAATTGCTGAAGAGGCCGACAGTGTTCCTATCTGGCACTCAACAGGTGCTCAACAAAACCTGCTTAATCAGTGAAAATTAGTTGGATTCCTTCATCCTTTATGAACTATATGACTTTGAACAAGCTATTTATGTTTCCTTTCTTAATATCCAAGTGAAATAATGGATGTGATGGCATCTCAGAAAACAGTGTACCTATGTAAGACATTATTAAGGTTGTGACATTAAAAGCAACCCTTTTATATTTGTAAATTATAAGACAAACGGCAGATAAGAACTGGTGGTTCAGAGTGCTTGGTATGATCTACTGAAAAGTGACAATTGTGGATACCCAGTAGCTCTTCCTTTTGTGAAAAAGCATCTTAACTAGTCAACTTACACGTGTTGCATGGCATCTTCAAATAAAACCAGGTGCATGGTAGCATTTAGTTCATTGTAGTTGTCTAAGGTTTCCGTAAGAATTGTCTTCAGCACTTCCCAGTCCTTTACTGGCATGTAACATGGGTCCTTCCCTCCATTAGCAAAGTGGCAATAAATGAGGGGCTGCTGAAGTAGCATGTGACTATCTATACCCTGCAGGATGAGAAAGAGAAAAATATAGCATGTCAACCATCCACAGAAGTCCAGCTGTGGGCAGCATAGCCGAGCAAGGGAAAAGCTTGCAGACCCACGCATGGGTAGGTGGGTGGAATGTTCCCAATCATACACTAGTGTATTCTGGAGTCACAGCCATTGCAAAAAGGTAAGTGCTTGTGCACTTCTCTCAGATCTTCATCTAACTTCGGTCCCAGTACCCAGTTAGTGTAGGAGTAAGTAGTGACCTCTGACATTCATATACTTACTTCAAAATATTTATAAGCAGTTTCCAGCATTTTTTTCTGAAACAAATCACAATCTTTTGTGTCTATCAGTTTGTCTCCATAAACACGGGCAGATTCATGAAGCCACAGACGTACTAAATCAAGTGAATCTTTTAAACACTTGGGGGAAGCAAATAAAATCCCCTACAAGGCAAGAATGGGGAAAATATCTTTAATTCAGAGGCTGATGGCATTCCAAATAAGATTTTCTTTAACACTTTTTAAACTAAAATGTGAATTTAGCAAATGGTTAAGTTGAAATAAATATTAGCAATAGTAATATGTGTGTTTGTGTATAAAAGTAGTTTTACAGCCAGGCATGGTGGCTCACGCCTGTAATCTCAGCACTTTGGGAGGCTGAGGCAGGCAGATCACGAGGTCAGGAGTTCGAGACCATTCTGGCCAACATGGTGAAACCCTATCTCTACTAACATACTAAAGAAAACAATTAGCCGGGTGTGGTGGCATGCACCTGTAGTCCCAGCTACTTGGGAGGCGGAGGCAGGGGAATCACCTGAACCCGGGAGGTGGAGGTTGCAGTGAGCCGAGATTGCACCAGTGTGCTCCAGCCTGGCTACACAGTATTTTAAAATTTTAGTAGGCTCATATCCCTTTTTAGGTGTGCAACTAAGACTATTTCAAGAGCCAGTGCAGGCACTAAATATCACATCTGAGTACTTATGTCTATTAAGTCTTAGAGTGGACTAAGTTCACAAAACCAAAGTACAAACAGCTAATATGAAGGTCACAGCTTCGTTTTCTTTTTAACTATAAAATCATTTGATATCAGTCTCATCTCTTCACTTCTCAGATGAAGAATATGAGACCAAAAGTAAAGTACCCAAATTCATACTTGATAGGTAGAGCCGAGTCTAGCACCAACACCACACTATGACTCCCATTCCCACTCAATGGTGCTTTCAGTGTCTCAGATTCATATCCAACACTCCTCACAGAGAGAGTCAGCTTACTCTGGATTCACAGGAGAATAGTAAGGGAGTTGTGGAGAATTAAGCTGCAAAAGGCTAAAGAATTATTTGGCGGTGTCAGGTGCAGCTGACAGACTGGATCTGAAGGGTGAGCAGGCAGTCCTCTTGTCCCATTTCACCTATGTCTTCTCTTCCCTTTTCTTCTGAGAGCAAATTCAGCTTTTAAACAACACTGTATTAAGCACTCTTTCTGGCAGGAGCTAGATACACAGACATGAAAAGAAGTGCTCTGTGTTCATGAGAAGTAACTGCCTAATGCTGTGTTATGGCTTTGAGGCAGCTTTGGATACTAAAAAGGGGGTTATAAAAATATAAAGAAGTCCTATGGAGTTTTCATATTTAACCCATATGCCACCTCTCTCACAAAAGAAGTTTAAGCTACCCATTTTTACTGTATAGGTAGAACACATTAGTTGATTTAAAAAAATAATTCTAGACCTTCAATTCCCTCTTCAGAATTTCCTAAGTCAAATACATAAACGGTGTCCTTTTACTAGGTAAGCAAGGTGATTTTCAGTATTAAACCAAAATGATCCAACAATTTAAAAATTACTATTTATCTTAATCTATGTTTAAAATCACACATAAATGCCTTGTGCAAAACCATGATCACTTTCCCTTCTTACTTGGCACTCAAAACAGTAACACTCACCCACTCAATCTAGAGTCCAGGCTCCTACCTCTGCCTCCATTGCTAAGTCACCATACGCCATGGCCTGAATTGCCCCTACAATTCATTTACTGAAAGTTCATTGCCATGTGACAATATTAGCAATATAAAGTCACCTTTAGGAGGTGACTAAGTCATGAGGGCAAAGTGATCTTATGAAAGAGGTGCTGGGCATTTACCCTTTTACTCTCTGCCCCTTCTGCCCTGTGAGGATGCACCACTTAGGGTGCCATTTTGGAAGCAGAAACCAGGCTCTCCCCAGACACTGAATCTGCCAGTGCCTTGATCATGGACTTCCCAGCACCCAAAACTGTGAGAAGGAAACTTCTATTATTTATGAATTACCCAATCTTGGCTATTTTGTCCAAGCAGCACAAAGACACTATATGATCTGAGGAGAGGCACTGTTCTCATTGATGAAATGGTAATAATAAACCCACCATATTTACTTCCTGAGAAGTTTATGAGTAAAGTTAAAGGATACATATAAAAGTATATAGCATAGTTTCAAGCTGTTTTATAAATGAACACCATTAACAGTATGGTATGGTTTGGACGGGTGCCTCCTCCAAATCTCATGTTGAAATGTGATTCCCAGTATTGGAGGTGGGGCCTGATGGGAGGTGACTGGATCATGGGGGCAGATCCTTCATGAATGGTTTAGCACCATCCCCTCCATAAGTAAATTCTCTCTTGGTTCATGCAAGATCTGGTTGTTTAAAAGTTTGGGACCTGCCCCACTCACTCTCTTGCTTCTGTTCTTGCCATGCAAAATATGAAGTGCTGGCTCCCCACCGTCTTCCACCATGACTGCCAGCTCCTGAGGCCCTCATCAGAAGCAGATGCTGGAGCCATGCTAGTACAGCCTGCAGAACTATAAGCCAATTAAACCTCTTTTCTTTGTAAATTACCCAGCCTCAGGTGTTTCCCTATAGTGACACAAAATATGGCCCAATACACAGTATTATAATTATTTCTCTACTTAAGAGGCATCACATAGAGCAGTCAATGTACCTGGAAGACGTTGGATAGATCTCTCAGATTAAAGACATAGTGGAATTTAATAGCTGTGGGTAAAAAGTTACACATCATTGTCTGATGGAATGCTATTGCTGCCTGAATCAAAGCAGGCCCACTCCTGAGAACTGATGGACCAAATGCTTGCTGTTGGAAATGGAAACTGAAGATTTGGCCATAGATGGTGCTTAGTGCATCCAAAGATGGAAAATTGAATGCAAACACTGTGAAATGTCTCTGAAAAGAAAAACAAATATAAGAGTGTAAGGATTATGATTGTACCAGAAAACTGCCAAGACCTGATTTTTTTCACTCCTACCTATATCCAGGCCCATTACCATGCAGCTTTTTAGTGCTCCACTCTGACTCTGGGGTTGGCCATGTGATTTACTTAAGCCAACAGAATGAGGTGGAAGTGATAGTCTGCCAGTTGTTCTCAGAGGTGCATGTTTTTACTTGCTTTGTTAAGTCTCTAACTTTGCAATCGACTCTACAAGCCTGATAAAGTATGAGAGACACATAAAGCAGGGCCATCTTGTCCTAGTCACTCCAGCCAAAGCCACATCAAATTAACTGACAGTTTATCCCCGCATGCATAGATGAGTCCAGCGAAGTTCAGCAGTCACTGAGCTCACTCTCAGCTGAGTCCAGAGAGGTAAGAAACCACTGTATGTTACTGAATGTGTGTTGGTGGTAGCTGTTGCTGTTGTCATGATTAAAAAGCTTATATGCCTACACAAAACCTGCACACAATTGTTTATAGCAGATTCTTTCTTAATTGCCAAAAGTGAAAGCAACCAAAGTATCCTTCAGTAGGTGAATGAATAAGCAAGCTGTGATGCATTCATTCAGTGACTACCACTCAGCAACAAAAAGAGATGAGCTATCAATATCAAGCCATGGAAAGACATGAAGAAATCTTAAAGGCATAGTTAAGCTATGTGGGAAAAAAGCCTATTTGGAAAGACTACATACTCTATGACTCTCACTATAGAAAATTCTGGAAAATGCAAAATTTATAGAAATGGAAAATATCAGTGCTTAAGGGATTAATATCCAGAATACATTGAGGCCTCCTAAAACTCAGTGATAACAAAATAACCCAATTTAAACATGAGCACAAGACTTGAATAGACATTTCCCCAAAGAAGATACAAAAAAAAACTCCCCCCCCTGCCCCCGCCAAAAAGAAGAGAAGCATATAAAAACATCACTAATGACTGGGAAAATGCAAATGGTAACTATGAGATACTGCCTCACACCCATTAACATGATTACTATCAAAACACAAAACAAAACAGAAAGTAAATGTGCATGAGGAGGTAGAGAAACTGGGACCCTGATGCACTGTTGGAAGGGGATAACATAAGGTCTAGTTGTCACAGAAAACAGTAAGATTATTTCTCAAAAAATTAAAAGTAGAATTCTGTTATGATTCAGTAATTCTGCTGCTGGGGGTATAACCCAAAGAATTAAAAGCAGGGTCTTGAAGATACATTTGTTCACCCATATTCACAGCAGCATTATTTACATTAGCTCAAGTGTGGTAACAACCCAAGTGTCCATCAGTGAATGAATAACTAAGGAAAATGTGTTATTCATATTCTATTACACTAAAGGAAATGTGTGATAGAATATGACTCAGTCATAAATAGGAAAGAAATTCTGCAATATGCCATAACTGGATGAACCCTGGACATTACACTGAGTGAAATAAGCCAGCCACAGAAAGACAAATACTGGATGATTCCACTTATATGAGGTACTTAAAATAGCCAAAATCAGGCTGGGCGCAGTGGCTCAAGCCTGCAATCCCAGCACTTTGGGAGGCCGAGGTGGGTGGCTCACAAGGTCAAGAGATCGAGACCATCCTGGTCAACATGGTGAAATCCCGTCTCTACTAAAAATACAAAAAATTAGCTGGGCATGGTGGCGCGTGCCTGTAATCCCAGCTACTCGGGAGGCTGAGGCAGGAGAATTGCCTGAACCCAGGAGGCGGAGGTTGCGGTGAGCCGAGATCACGCCATTGCACTCCAGCCTGGGTAACAAGAGCGAAACTCCGTCTCAAAAAACAATAAAGAAAAGAAAAAAAAAATCGTAGCCAAAGTAGAATGGTGGTTGCCAAGGAGGGTGGCGGGGGTGGAGAGGAGAAAAAGGGGAGCTGTTGCTTAATGGGACCAGAAGTTTAGTTTCGCAAGATGAAAAGAGTTACGAAGATGGGTGGTGATCTTGGCCGCACAACATTATGCGTGAGTTAATATTACTGAACTGTACACTTGAAATGGTTAATGTGGCAAATTTTATGTAACATATTTTACAACAATAATTTTTTAAAAAGACAAAAGATCATCTGTTACTAGGGACTCAGAGGGGAAGGAGTGAAGAATGAATTGGTAGAGTACAGAGATTTTGGGGCAGTGAAACTATCTTATATGATATTGTAACATCTGTTGAAGTCCATGGAATGTACAATACAAAGAAAGAATCCCAGTGTAAATGCTGAACTTTAGTTAATAGTGTTTCAATATCGGCTGATCATTGTAACTAATGCAAGATGGTAATAATAGGGTAAAACAAGTGGGGGCACTAAGGGAGTATATAGGAATTATTTGTACTTCTAGCTGATTTTGCTATAAACAATGATATTAGAAAATAGTCTACTAGTTAAAACAAAAAAGCTTATTAGAACCCCTGTCCACTTTTAGTGGGAATAAAATATAGTACAGCTGCCATGAAAAACATGCTTAACCAAAGGTCCCCTAGGAATCCTAATCTGTACTCAAAAGCAGTAAAATACAGATCAACAGTTCAAAAACTGTATTTAACACCCCACCTGTAGCCTAGGATTGATGGTGAAACTGCCCACCATTGGATTCATGCAGGCGACATACTGGCAGTTGTGGATTTCTTTAAGCATCACCTTCTGTCTATCATACCTAAAAGACAGAAAATAGAACCTTAAATCCAAAAACTGGAGATGACAAAACAGCAAAATCTGACAGTTCATAAAGGATTTCATCACAAATTATCTTCTTTCTTTACAACCACTCTGTGAAGTTGACCTTGTGAGCCTCATTTGAGAGACATCAAAACTGAAGCTCAGAAAACTGAAGGTGACTTATTTCTCTGATGCCAAAATCAAGACCTGGAACTGAATCAATATAAACTATTACTGCTTACTGATTCTCATGTTACCCTGTAGAAACTGTCTTGTACCCATAGCAAGACTCCATGGAAGGGCTCGGGGCTGTCCCTGTAGTTAACTGTCAGGGACTGCAGACTACAGTGCCCAAATGTTTATATCCTGCCACATAAGATCAAGTTTCTCTTAAATAATTTAGTGAGAGTTAATTTTTTTTTTTTTTGAGACGGAGTTTCACTCTTGTTACCCAGGCTGGAGTGCAATGGCACGATCTCAGCTCACCGCAACCTCCGCCTCCTGGGTTCAGGCAATTCTCCTGCCTCAGCCTCCTGAGTATCTGGGATTACAGGCATGCATCACCGTGCCCAGCTAATTTTCTGTATTTTTAATAGAGGTGGGGTTTCACCATGTTGACCAGGATGGTCTCGATCTCTTGACCTCGTGATCCACCCGCCTCGGCCTCCCAGAGTGCTGGGATTACAGGCGTGAGCCACTGCGCCCAGCCCGAGAGTTAATTCTTAAAGAGGGCATGATTTCTGGACAGTCCTAACATTTCTGAGATACTTTTCAATCCAATCTCCCAAAGATACAAAGGGAAACTATTCCACTTAATATGATGAAAAGAGATACAAAGGAAAATTATTCCACTTAATATGATGAAAAGAGATAGAAAGTAAACCCAAAAGATATTCCTTAGAAGGAACTGGGGATAATTCTACTTGAAAATGTTCATCCATAGTAATTATTAGATTTGGGAAGAAAGTAAACTCCAGAGACTTGCTTACCAATGCCCATAATCAATATGCTGTCGGATCAGGGTGTGAGGCTGCACAGTGCCATAGAAGTCCACTTCAGGCATGTTCATGTCATCAATAAAATAAATCAATTTTTTATTTCCTCTTGGACCATAGTTATGACCAGCTTTTTTCTCTAGGGGCTTCTCGAGGATTTCTGAAATAAATGATATTTCTGTCTACCAATCAACAGAATGTAAATGTTCTGTCTACAGTCATTTCTCTCTTGCTCTTACCTTCTTCTGTTGATTTCTTCCACCCACAGTTTCAGGTATCACCTCTTCATAGGTTAGGAGACCTGAGATGTGTCTCTGGCCCCTCCTTCTATGTCATGCTTTCTGGCCAATCTCCCTCTTGTTGCCAGAAGTCACTCCACCTCTCCCTTTATGGAGATTGCAACATGTGCAGCACGACATCACATTGCCCATCACAGCTGAAACAACCCAACCACTAATCTACGCACTTCTTCCCTGTACCCATTCTACATGGCCTCCACTAGTCCAACCATGGCCTGGTCTCTCAGTTCTATTCTCTATCATCCCTGCAGAAAAGTCTGGGAACAGCTCAGGAAAGTCTCCCACACCTGTCTTCTTAGGCTGCTGCAGTGCAGAAGCACAAGAACAACAGAGTATGTAGACACCAACCACAATGTAGACACTATCTGTGAATACAAGGAGTTACATTTCTTCCTGTACCTATATGACTTTCCATCTATTTTTTAAAGTTTTATGTGAAGAAAATCCAGAACAGCGTGTGTCTGAGACATTGTATCTAATTACTTGTTGACTCTCCAAACAGACTATAAATATTTTAAGACCAAGGAACTATGTGATATTCACTGCTATACCACTGGTGACGGCCACAACAAATACTTTTAAAACAATGAGCAAACAAACAAACGAATGAAAAAATAATTGTGCAATAGATAAAAACCTTTTCCAAGAGGCAGACTCACATTTCTGAACACTTGCTGGACATCAATTCTTACCAGGCATTGTATCCAATGTTCAGCCAACACTGAGTCTGCCTCTATCCAAACTCAGCTTAACATCTTTTCTTCCCCACTCAGAATTCACCTCTTTTCTTTTGTCTCTGTGCTCTTGCTTATGGGGTTAACATGCCCATTGGCCAGATACAAAGCCTCCCAGTAAACTCTCTTTCCTGGTCCCCCGTTTGCCCAACCACAGCCTATGCATAGTACTTCATGTCATTTCCATATGTTCCCAAGTTGCCACCTAATTTTTTACAACTCTGGTATAGGGCCACATTACATTTAGCTTTTATACTACTCAGGGGGGCTGATCTCCCCACCTCAGATCTCTTTTCTCAAAGAAAAAACTGTCAAAGAACAGTTCTCACCTTGTCAGTTCCTTGCTCCCCTATCAATGGTTCACCATTTTCCATCAAATGAAATACAGTCCCCTCTGTTTGTATCTCAGCATTCTCTAGAGTTGGTGTGATCAACCATCTGTGGTTGCCTGGGACTGTCCCAAGACACTCTGGTCTTTCAGGGAACTGGACAGGTAGTCATCCTATGAGCAGTATAACTCCAAGTCAGCAGCTGAGCCTTTTCTGCATCTTCCACCCAATCACTATGCTTCAGTCATTATAGAGATTCAATTCACTGAATGTGTCCCACAACTTTCTCTCTTCCATGTCTTTGCTTAAGCTGGTCCTTTATCCTAATCTTCTTTGCCCATTTGTTGTCCCGTTTCAAATGGCTGAAATCATAATTCTCTTTACAAGTACACAGACAACTATAGCTCCTTCTATTCTTCATACTAACAGGCCATCTCTAAATCTTATTCATGCCTGTATTCCTTTTAGGAATTAGCAAGATGCACTCACATCATAATCAAGTAATTTGTCCACTACTGAACTGCAGCCTTATCTTCCACTTATAAATCATAGAGTCTTCCTTTCATCCCTACAAATTAAAAACATATACCCTACAAAATCCTTGGGAAAAGTAGGTAAATCATATGTATTTGCTGAAGTGATGAATGAAATTATGTAGAACTGGCTTTTTTTGGGGGACAGGTATCTCAATACATTGCCCAGGCTGGACTCAAATTCCAGGGCTCAAGCAATCCTCCCACCTTCCTCCCAGCTCAGCCTCCTGAGCAGCTGGGACTACCAGTAGGTACCACCACACCTGGCTTGAGCTGGCTTTCTAAAGGTTCCATTCATAAAGACAAGTAAGACCAACCAACTAATAAAAAGATGACAGAAAAATCATCACTACTGGCTGTTAATGACGTCAACGAGTAAAAATACTATTAGTCTCTACCGATGCAGCTAAGAAAACAACATATATTCACACACATACAGATACCTCAGCAACCCACAGTCAGGGCAACTCAACAGTTTTAATCAACAACCAGACAGTAGAGCGACTGGCTGACCCCCACCAGAGTCCCCTTTCCCTGCTGGACAGTGACTGGCCTTCTGACATCAGCTGTTTCTGTGATTTTCCCTCTACTTCCCATGTCTCTTTTGCTTGCTCTACCTAACTCTGGGAATGTCCCATTTCTGGGTGGGTCTTTTGATTACACTGATTAGTTATTCATTAGTTCAAAATTAGTTCTAGTGACTTAGGATTTCATTAATGACTCTTCGCTCTGTCATTTACTCAACACAGTTTTAATGAATTTCTTCTAAATCAATATTGTACTTGAAAAAGTAACCATCCCTCCTTGAGTACACCCTTATATTGTCAAGACTCCATGAAATTAAAGGCAACCAATGGTTTTGAGGTAACACATTAACACTATTGATGTATATTTTTGCTGTTCTAAAGCATGATCACCCAAATAACGTCATGAGTGACATAAAATGCCAAAGTGACAACAATATTTAAGCAACATATATTTAATAAGGATGATGATGATAAGTAAAAATTCATCTGAGGCCGAAGCAACAACTGTAAATTCTAGGGAAAGGCATTATGAGTCTTTGGGGGCTGCATGTCCCCATCTTCATGATTTTTGATCCCATGTTTCTGGAAAATAAACAGGTGCACGCACTTACTTTGCAGAGTTGCGGATGTTGTGTAGTAGTTGAAAGGCACACGGGATACTATGTAATCTTCACAGAGACTTGCCAATGTGTCACCTACGAAGACTGTTTTCCCCACTCCGGCATTTCCTACTAGCATTAGAGGCTTTCCTTTCTCAAGCAACAACTCAATGAAATATCTAAGACGAGTTGTCTCTGATGTGTGAACCAGAACTGTCTGGGAGGAGAAACAAAATCAGACAAAGATCAGAGAGGAAGAAAGAGAGAAAGTGAGAGAGAAAGAGAGACATTCCAAAATTTTATATATAAAAAAAGTGGCACAGTCACTTCAGAATTGAGATCCAAATAATTTGTAGTACAGATTAACACCCAGCGGGAGAGATTCCACCTTATTTTCAGCTTTTAATGGTCAGAGTTCAGACACTGTAGCTTGACGAGAGCAATTGGGTAATGCATCGAAGTAACCATAACTAAAACACTGATTTATCATTTACAATTTAAGTACTAGCCCATAAGGCCTCTTATTCCAGAATATACCCTCTGCCCAACATCATGGTAAGCACAGAAGGGAATACGGTAAACATATAAGAAACCATCTACAACATTTCAGGATATGAGGAAACATTTGCGAAGTTAAGCCACACATAAATGAACACTGGGACTAATGCCTTGGCCTGGTTAGATCAAATGGCTAAATAATTCAGCACAGTCCATTTAAAGGAGTTCAGTGTGGGAAGAGATCAGTTTAGGGAGAAATGATGGCTTTTAAGTGGAATATTAAGAAACCAAAACACATTTGAAACGTATCATGCCTTGCTTTGTTAGAAACTAAAGCTTAATTTTTCTGTTTTAAAAATTAGCAGTTTATTTACTTATAAACGCTATATTACTTTACAAACAATTTGAAGTGGCTTACAGGAAAACAATAAAAAAACAAAAATCAAACTCGGGAACACATTAAAATGTAAGATCGGAACAAGAAGTACATATAGACATGCAGTAAACAGAATTTTGCTCAGTGATTAAAAGACAGCTGATCCTGGGTTTTGGCACCAAAACAGAACACAAAGTACAAAAGACAGTTGACAATTTGGTTGCATTTTTTGGTGTTCAAATTTAAAGGGAGGGGAGAACCTACCTGCAAGATTCAGATTGTTCATAAGAAATCCACAGAAATTCTATAATTGATGACGTTCTTCTCTACCTAGTTAGCATGTACTAACCACAATGGACTATTCTGGGTTTTAAAAATTATTTTTTTTTTGAGACAGGGTCTCACTCCTATGCCCAGGCTGAAGTGCAGTGGCGTGATCATGGCTCACTGCAGCCTTGACTTCCTGGGCTCAGGTGATGCTCCTACCTCAGCCTCCCAAGAAGCTGGTCCTACAGGCATGTACCACCATGCCCAGCTAATTATTTTGTATTTTTTGTAGAGATAGGGTTTTGCCATGTTGTCCAGGCTGGTGTCAAACTCCTGGGCTGAAGTGATCACCTGCCTCAGCCTCCCCAAGGGCTAGGATCACAGATGTATGCCACCATGCCTCACCCAGCTGAATATTTTATACACAATTCAAGATCATCCCCATGATGGAACATTTGCTCTAGAACTTCATTTTAATTCCGTGACACTCTTAGGGCTTACTGAAAAACAGACTGTTCTATGCTATACTAGACAGTCCTAGACTACTGTTTAAAAAATATTCGAGCTGCATCTCATATGTTTTCACCTTTCTTGCTGTTAGTTGTCATCATTTGCTTTTAAATTTGTCTACTGGCTCTTTTTTCCACACATTAATACCAATAATTAACACTTACTGGGAAATACGTGGCAGATACCATGCTAAGCACTTTATATGCATAATGTCATAAGATACCCATAACAAACCTATAAAGAGAGTTACTAGTTTTATTTCAGAGGTGACTAAACTAAAGCTTAAAGAACATGACAGACTTGGTCAAGGCATAACTACTAGTAAGTGGCAGTACTTTGATTCAAACCCAAGTCTGTCAGAGCCTGACCTGTCTCTTATGTATACATAGAATGCTCTTCAGAGCATGGACTCTGGAGTCAGGCTGTCTGGGTGTGAATCCTGCTTTGCTTGTTTTAGTGTGACCAACTCTTGTTTGCTCAGGATTTCCGTTTTAAAATTCAAAGTCCATTGTTCCCCAAATGCCTTTAATCCCAGTCAAATTAGAACTGTTGGTCGTCGCATACTTACTACCCATATAGCTGTGAACCTATTTCTTCTCTTTGTGCCTCTGTTTCTCCCTGTGTAACAAAGGGCTAGTGACAGCCTCTGCCTTAGAAGGTTGCTGTAAGGATGGCTTTTTGTATAGCACTCAATAAAGGGCCTGGCATATAACAGCATAATATTAGTATTCACTATTATTATTGACTTACTATGGTTCTCTTCTATGATATCAAGATGCTGTTAATCAAATAACTGCATTTTGTACAACTGTGCATAAAGAGTACAAACTCCTCATAGGTTCTCTTTTCAGTACAAGATATCATCACTAAGGTGCATGAGCCTTGTGATACCAGTTTTCAGATCTTAAGCAGTTCTTGGCTGATCAGTTTCTCAGCCTTCAGCCAGCTAGATCATACTTGTAGGTAGCTGAATTCTAGGTGGCTTCAACAAAAAGCAAGGTTTCCAAACAGATAAAGTTAATGGAGCAGGCACTTTTGGCTGCATCCCAACCCCCTTTCCCCAATCCTTTTTTTTTTTTGAGATGGAGTCTTGCTCTTGTTGCTCAGGCTGGAGTGCAATGGCACAATCTTGGCTCACTGCAACCTCTGCCTCCAGAGCTCGAGAGTCTCCTCCCTCACTGCAACCTCTGCCTCCCGAGTTCGTTCAAGTGATTCTCCTGCCTTAGCCTCCTGAGTAGCTGGGATTACAGGCACCCACCACAACGCCCAGCTAATTTTTTGTATTTTTAGTAGAGAAGGGGTTTCACAATTTTGGCCAGGCTGGTCTTGAACTCCTGACCTCAGGTGATCCACCTGCCTTGGCCTCCCAAAGTGCTGGGATTACAGGCATGTGCCACCACACCTGGCCTTCCCTGCTTCTTTGTTGGGAGAGACCCCACACCAAGTCCCCACCACTCATCCATGTAGCCATGTATTCCATGAGAAAAATCTGCCTGGCTCTTGCAGGAGGTGAGGACTCATCAAAGCCCATCATGGCAACCCCACTGCCCAGGCCTGAGATTGGGTTAGAGGTGGCACGTGGCCCAGTCTGCAGAATTAGATGCAGGTGGCAGTCAGCTCCAGGCTTCTGAGGAAAGTGTTGTAGCTCTTAATAAAAAGATAAGAGAAAGTCCCTTTCTCCTTTGAAGTCTTCTGGGACCACTAGAGTGATCTTGAGACCAAAGGGATGGCTGTCTTAGAATGAAGTCAGTGTGAAGCAGAGCAGTGCAGAAAGATGGGATGGTCAGAATCCTTGGTGATTCTGCCAAGTCACAGAATTAATCTGCATTGTGGTTATTCGACCTCTAAATTCCTTGTTTGTGACATGATAAATTTCCTCATTGTTAGGTGTTACGGGTTGAACTGCCTACTCCCCGAATTTCTATGTTGAAGTCGTAACCTGCAGTACCTCAGAATGTGATGTTATTTGGAAATAGGGTTGCTGCAGACGTAATGAGTTAGGATGAAATCACACTGGAGTAATACTGCAGGCTGATAATGTTGCATACCCCCAATGTTCATGTCATGAAACCCTAACCTCTGTATTTCAGAATGGGATTGTATTTGGAGATAGGGGCTTTAAAGAGGTGATTAAGTTAAGGTGAAGCCCTTAGAGTGAACCCTAATCCAATCTGATGGGTGCCCTCATAAGAAAACTTGGACACACAGGGAGACATCAGGGATACACATGCACAGAGAAAAGCCATGTGAGGATGCAGAGAGAGAGTGACTATGTGCAAGCAATGAAGTGAGGCCTCGGTACAAGCCAAATTTGCTGACCCCTTGAGCTTGGACTGCTAGCCTCCACAGCCGTGAGGAAAGAAATTTCTGTTGTTTAAGTTGCCCAGTCTGTGGTATTTTGTTATGGCAGCCCTAGCAAACCAATACAGTTGTCCTCCCTTAAACTTGGTGAGGTAGGGTCCAAGGCCCCCAGGGAATGCGTGAAACCACAGATGGCATGGAACCCTACATAGACTGTTTTCTCCTGTATCTATATACCTTTGATAGAGTTTAATTTATAAATTAGGTACACTAAGAGATTAAAATTATTAACATAGAACAATTATGTCAGCAATACTACTCATGCACTTTGGGGTCATTATTATGTAAAATAAGGGGTGCTTGAACGCAAGCATTGCAATATACAACTGTCGACCTGGTCACCAAGCCAGCTGGATGAAGGGATGGTTACCGTCCTGGGTGGGATGAAGTGAGATCATACAAGATTTCATTCTGCAACTCAAATCAGTGTGCAACTTAACTTACAAATTGCTTATCTTTGAAATGTTCCACTGAATATTTTTGGACCACAGGTGACCATAGGTAACTGAGACTTCAGAAAGCAAAGTCATGGATAAGTGAGGGACTACTGCACAGGTTTACCTGTTTGTTTGAATTTTTATTTGTAAATTTATGTGACTAGTTTCAGAAATACAGATTATTCTGCAATTTGCCTTTTTCAAATCAACATTATACTTCTGAGATATGCTTATACTGATGTATCTAGGTCTAGGTTATTTTTCTTACTGCTGTATAGATTTCCATCCTACTAAGAAACTACAACTTCATTTCTCAATTTTCCTATTTTTGGGTTGTTGTTAGGAACAATGTGGCTATGATCATCTTTGTATGTGCAGTTGGATTTCTTTAGGTTACAACTATAATTAAATTTTTTTGGATCTCAGAGCTAAAATATGTTTTTAGAAAGTGAATTTTTAATTGACAAAATTGTATATATTTATTGTGTATAACCTGATATTTTAAAATATATATACAATCTAAAATGGCTGATTCCAGGAAATTAACATATACTTATGACTCATGTGCTTATTATTATTTTTTTTGAGACAAAGTTTAGCTCTTATCGCCCAGGCTGTAGTGCAATGGTGTGATCTCGGTTCATTACAACCTCCATCTCCTGGGTTCAAGCAATTCTCCTGTCTTAGCCTCCTGAGTAGCTGTGATTACAGGCACACGCTTCCACGCCTGGCTATTTTTCATATTTTTAGTAGAGATGGGGTTTTGCCATGTTGTCCAGGTTGGTCTCGAGCTACTGACCTCAGGTCATCTGCCCGCCTCAGCCTCCCAAAGTGTTGGGAACACAGATGTGAGCCATGGCACCCAGCCCCACATGCTTATATTTTATGGGAAGAATATCTAAAATTTATCCTCTTAATGATTTTCAAAAAACACTAAACATCATTATTAACTATAGTCACCATGTACAATAGATCTCTTGAACTTATTTCTCCGATCTAACTGAAATTTTGTATACTTTGACCAACATCTCCCCAACCTCCTAACTCCAGCCCCTGGTAGCTAACATTACAATCTCTGCTTCTATCAGTTGAACTTTTTAAATTTCACCAGTAAGTGAGATCATGCAGTATTTGTCTTTCTGTGTCTGACTTATTTCACTCAAAGCCCTCCAGCTTCATCCAACTTGTTGCAAAGCACAGAATTTCCTTCTTTTTAAAGGCTGAATGGTACAAGTTGAATATCCCTTATCTGAAATGCTTGGATATTCTGGATATCCACAACTATTTTGGATTTCAATATTTAGGGTTTTTGGGATGTTTGTGTTATACTTACTGGTTGAGCATTCCTAACCTAAAATGCAAACTATTCCAAGGAGCATTTCCTTTGAGCATCATGCCAGCACTCCAGGTTTTTAATTTTGGAGTATTTTAGATTTTTGAATTAGAGATGCTCAACCTGTATGCCACTGTGTGTAAGAACTACATTTTCTTTGTCCATTCATCCACGGATGGACACTGAGGCTAACTCCATGTCTTGCATATTGTGAATAGTGCTGCAGTGGACATGGGAGTGCAGGTATCTCTTTAACATACTGATTTTATTTCCTTAGGAGATATGCCCAGAAGTGGGATTGCTGGAACCTCCATACGATTTTACACAATAGCAAGACTAACTGACATTCTCACCAAAAATGTGCTCAGGTTCCATTTTCTCATGACAACAGAAAAAAGGTTTCTTGTTATCTTTCATCTTTCTGATAACAGACATCCTAACTGGTATGAGGTGATATCTCATCATGGTTAACACAGATTTTGATTCTGAGAATCAAATCAAAATAATAAAAGGTATTTATGACAAACCAATAGCCAATATCATATTGAATGGGCAAAAACTGGAAGCATTCCCTTTGAAATCTGGCACTAGACAAGGATGCCCTCTCTCACCACTCCTATTCAACATAGTACTGGAAGTTCTAGCCAAAGCAATCAGGCAAGAAAAAGAAATAAAGGGTATTCAAATAGGAAAGGAGGAAGTCAAATTGTCTCTATTTGCAGATGACATGGTTGTATACCTAGAAGACCCCAATGTCTCAGCCCAAAATATTCTGAAACTGAGAAGCAACTTCGGCAAAGTCTCAGGATACAAAATCAATGTGCAAAAATCACAAGCATTCCTATACACCAATAACAGACTTAGAGAGCCAAATCAAGAACCAACTGCCATTCACAATTGCTACAAAGAGAATAAAATACCTAGGAATACAACCAACAGGGAACATAAAGGACCTCTTCAAGGAGAACTACAAACCACTACTCAATTAAATAAGAGAGGACACAAACAGATGGAGAAACATACCATGTTTATGGTTAGGAATAATCAATATCATGAAAATGGCCATACTGCCCAAAGTAATTTACAGATTCAACACTATCCCTATCAAGCTATCAATGACCTTCTTCACAGAACTGGAAAAAACCACCTTAAAATTCATATGGAACCAAAAGAGAGCCCTCATAGCCAAGTCAATTCTAAACAAAAAGAACAAAGCAGTAGGCATCACACAACCGGACTTCAAACTATACTACAAGGCTACAGTAATCAAAACAGCATGGTACTGGTACCAAAACAGAGTTATAGACCAGTGGAACAGAACAGAGGCCTTGGAGGCAACACAGCATATCTACAACCATCCGATCTTTGACAAACCTGACAAAAACAAGCAATGGGAAAAGATTCCCTGTTTAATAAATGGTATTGGGAAAACTGGCTAGCCATGTGCAGAAAGCAGAAACTGGACCCCTTCCTGACACCTTACACTAAAATTAACTCCAGATGGATTAAAGACTTAAACATAAGACCTAACACCATAAAAACCATAGAAGAAAATCTAGGCAAAACCATTCAGGACATAGGGGTAGGCAAGGACTTCATGACTAATACACCAAAAGCATTGGTAACAAAAGCCAAAATAGACAGATGAGACCTAATCAATCTCCACAGCTTCTGCACGGCAAAAGAAACAGTCATTAGAGTGAATTGGCAACCAACAGAATGGGAAAAAATTTTGCAGTTTAGCCATCTTACAAAGGGCTGATATCCAGAATCTACAAAGAACTAAAACAGATTTACAAGAAAAAAACAAGCCCATTCAAAAATGGGCAAAGGATATGAACAGACACTTTACAAAAGAAGACATATATGAGGCCAACAAACATATGAAAAAATGCTCATCATCACTGGTCATTAGAGAAATGCAAATTAAAACTACACTGAGATACCATCTCACCAGTTAGAATGGCAATCATTAAAAAATCAGGAGACAACAGATGCTGGAGAGGATGTGGAGAAATAGGAATACTTTTATGCTGTTGATGGGAGTGTAAGTTAGTCCAACCATTGTGGAAGACAGTGTGGTGATTCCTCAAGGACCTAGAAATAGAAATTCCATTTAACCCAGCAATACCATTACTGGGTTTATATTCAAGGGATTATAAATCGTTCTACTATAAGGACACATGCACATGAATGTTCATTGCAGCACTGTTTACAATAGTAAAGACTTGGATTCAACCCAAATGCCCATTGATGACAGACTGGACAGGGAAAATGTGGCACCTATACACCATGGAATATTATGCAGCAATCAAAAACAATGAGTTCGTGTCCTTTGTAGGGACATGGATGAACCTGGAAAACATTCTCAGCAAACTGACACAAGAACAGAAAATGAAATACCGCATGTTCTCAGTCATAGGCGGGTGTTGAACAATGAGAACACATGGACACAGAGGGGGAAGCATCACACACTGGGGTCTCTAGGGGGGAAATAGGGGAGGACAGCAGGGGGTGGGGAGTTGGGGAGAGATAGCTTGGAGAGAAATGCCAGATATAGGTGATGGGGGGGGGAAGGCAGCAAATCACACTGCCACGTGTGTAACTATGCAACAATCTTGCATGTTCTTCACATGTACCCCCAAACCTAAAATGCAATAAAAAAAGAGGCTTCCGGTGAGGCCTCAGACAGTAATGAGGAAAATGTTATTTGACATTGACAGAACAGCAATTCTTGTCATAAAGTGGCAAGCAACTTGGCTGAATTGCATTCTAGTGTTCTGTGGAAGATAGAATCTGTGAGTGATTAACTCAAGTACTTAACTGAAGAGATTTCTAAGAAAAGTGTTGAAGATGTGACCCAGTTTCTCCTTACTGCTGGCAAATGACAAGGAGAAAGGCACAGTGAAGAAGTAATTGTTTAGCAGAAAGGAACTAGAACTTAAAGATTTGACAAATTCTCAGCTTGTCCATATGCAGAACATGAGAAAGTGTATCCTGGAGAGAACACCAAAGGGTGGCGGGACAATTACTCCATAAAGAAATTATGGATGTAATTATTAGACAAAATCAGCTATTTCAGTAGAAGCTAGGAATAGAGATGGGGTTATACCAGCAGGAATATTGCCAGCTTGGGCTAAAGGGCATGAGAAGAGGACAAAATGAATGAAGGTAAGACTTCTTAGATTCTACAAGACAAGACAATTTAGCAACCTGGCTGCAGACATGCATTATCCTCCAAGAAAAGGGAAAATAACTCCAAAGGCAATTCAGAGATCAGCAGAACATCCGCTGCCACTGCCACCACTGGCCCAAAAGGTACAGGTCTGGGAGATGAGGCTACTTCCCTCTCACTTTCAGGGAGTGGGGTCACCACTTCTGTCACTGAGCCAGGACGATATGGCCCAGTGCCTCAGGGACAGGGCTGCTGCCCAGGACCATGGAGGTGGGGCTGCCACCAAGGGCAACACTGCCACCTTAGTGGGTCCAGAGGCAGGGCCATCATTCTAGAGGGCCCCAGTATAGAGCCAAAGATTATTATTCCGAAGTCTTAAAAATCTCAAGGGCACCACTGCACTCCAGCTTGGTGACAGAGCAAGGCTCCATCTCAAAAAACAAAAAAATCTGAAGGCATTTGCTCTGCTAAGTGTTGGACTTGCTTGGGAACTGTGATCCCTTTCTTCTGTCTGATTTCTCCCTTTTGGAATGGAAAGGTCTATCCTATGTCTGTTCTAACACTGTATTTTGCAAGCAGATAACTTCTCTGGTTTTGTAAGTTCATACCTAGAAAGGAATTTTGCCTCAGGATTGAACTGTACCTTAATTCACTTCATGAATTGATAGATGAAATATATCATGTAGATGATATTTGGATTGTATTTAGGACTTAGAGTTGATACTGGAATGGGTTAAGAATTTTGGGCTCTTGGTAAGCTGGGCATGGTGGCTCACACCTGTAATCCCAGCACTTTGGGAGGCCAAGGCAGGTGGATCACCTGAGGTCAGGAGTACCAAATCAGCTTGGCCAACATGGTGAAACCCTGTCTCTACAAAAAATACAAAAATTAGCCAGGCATGATGGCGGGTGCCTGTAATCCCAGCTACTTGAGACTGAGACAGGAGAATCACCTGAAGCCGGGAGGCAGAGGTTGCAGTGAACCAAGACAGCACCATTGCACTCCAGGCTGGGTGACAGAGTAAGACTGTCTCAAAAAAAAAAAAAAAAAAAAAAAAAGAATTTGGGGCTGTTGGAATGGGGTAAATGGTAGGAGGTCCAGAGGGCAGATTGTTACAGGCTGAATTATGACTCTTCCAAAACACATCTGCTGAAGCCTCGACCCCTGATAGCTCAGAATGTGACTGTATTTGGGGATAGGACCTATAAAAGAGATAATTCAGTTAAATTAGGCTATTAGGGTAGGCCCTAATCATGTGACTGGAGTCTTTAGGAGAAGAGGAAATTTAGACACACAGGGAGACAGTGACCATGAATGTGTACAAAGAGAAAAGGTTATGAGGTCACAGCAAGAGATGCCTATCAGCAAACCAAGGAGAGAGGCTGCAGAAGAAACAAAACCCCTCAGTATCTCCATCTTGAGCTTCTAGCCTCTAGAATTATGAGAATACATTTTTACTGCTTATGCCACCTGGTCTTTGGTCTTTTGTTATGGCAGCTCCAGGAAATGAATGCACTGGGCTTTCTGTTATTTGGCACTAACCGCCTCCTAATAAATGCCGTAGGAATCACTGACATGCCGTTCATACAGCACTCCCAAAATAGTAAGCCCCAAAATGAATCAGAATGACATGATTTTGAGGAATAAATAAAATAAAAAGGAAAACAGATTGAGGCAGAATAAGATGATCAAAGAATAACTGAATCTAAGGGAAATGCAGAGGAGCAATCTATGAAAACAAACAGTAAAGAGAGAGAGAAAGGTTCATTTGGATCATCAGCTGTCACGTGACTGAAACGTGAGTAGAGGAGAGTAAACATCTTCATTTGATTGCTGGAGGGTAAAAGAAGAGTTATATGTGAAAAGTGGTATCTAAGAATTTTACATTAAGGTCAGAAATAAGAATCACTGAACAGAAATATGCTTCTAATTTTTACAAACTCACAACGTTTCTAGGAAAATATAAAGAACAATGTTATTGCAGAATTAAGTTGTAATATTGTTTTAAAAGAGGATAGAGAGATAAAACAGCTACCTCAGTAAACATTCCTATAGCTGAGATTCTTCTCCCCCAATGATAGATGTCATATGCTGAGCATATTAACACAATAATTTATTCACCAGGCAAGAAAGAAAAAAAGACTTTCTTTTTTAAAGGGATCACATTAGCACATTGTCACTTGAATATTGCTGATATGGTTTGGATCTGTGACCCCACCAAATCTCATGTCGATTTGTAATCCAGAATGTTGGAGGTGGGACCTGGTGGGGGGTGACTGGGTCATGGGGGTGGTTTCCCATAAATGGTTTAGCACTATCCATCTTGGTACTGTTCTCATGATAGTGAGTTTGTTCTCATGAGATCTGGTCATTTAAAAGTGTGCAGCACCTTCCCCCGACTCTCTCTTGTTCCTGCTTTAGCCACGTGAACTGCCTGCTTCTCCTTCCCCTGGGATTGCGTTTCCTGAGGCCTCCCAGAAGCCCAGCAGATGCCAGCATCATGCTTCCTATGCAGCCTGTGGAATCATGAGCCAATTAAACCTCTTTTCTTGATTAATTACCCAGTTTCAGGTATTTCTTTATAGCAATACGAAAATAGGCTGATACAATTGCTATGTTCCCCATACCTACCTGCAGGGGCACATCTGGATCCATAGTAAATTGGGCGATTTTGTCAGCCCAGGGCAAGAATTTCTTAGTTCTGTGGTCCACATAATAATCAAAGATTGTTCCCTGGGATGGAAATTTCACTGCTTTCATCTCTTTCTGCCACCAACGGCTGAAGTGAGCTTGATAATCAGAAAGCTATGGAGAACAAGAGAAATCCTTATGATAGACTCAAAGGTATTCAAAATGATTAAAAAAGAAACAAATTATAATAAGTAATACTGTCACAGGGGTAGAAACCTAAAATTGCCATAAACCCATCACGTACAAATTTTGTGAAATAACTAACTTATAAAGCAAGATAAAGTTAGGTGAATGCCAGATTACCTGTTGGTTATTTAATCTAATGACAGCATATCATGCAAATTCCTGTGCTAGGTAGTCACTATTGAACAGCGGTGTTCACTTCTACCAATGTTCACATTAATTTATGGGAAAATGCGGAAAATAAGAAAGGAGTACTTTTTAAAAATTAATAACATTATTTGATTTAAATGCTGGCCCTTTCAGTGATAAAATGTTTTTTCCCTTATAAAATTATGGTGATAGTTATTTTTAGAAACACTCTTGCTTAGAAAACAACTGGGAACTCTATACCATTCCTACAAATCATTATCGAAACTCTGTTAATCTCTGGAATTCTAAATCTGGGAATCCCTGGCATGAGAGATGGAGGAATGGAGAAAGGCATGGACTTGGTTTCCCACCAGACCAAATCTGAGGGGTCCAACTGAAAACTGCATGGGGACCAACTTTCATCCTCCAGAGAGATTTACAGTGACAAGAAACAGGCTCTCTTTACTGGGAGGTGCTTGTTTTAATATGCTTATAGATATAAGCCATTTACTGCTAGATTAGGGTTTGGAAAATAAAGAAAAAGACAACTGTGTATAACTACTAGAAAAACCCCTCTATATCCATATGATGACCTAGCCCAGGGATGCCCTTGTCCACAGGATGACCTGACCCAGTGACTCCTATATCCACAGGATAATCTGACCCACAGATTCCTATATCCACAGGATGACCTGGCCCAGTGACTCCTATATCCACAGGATGATCTGACCCACAGATTCCTATATCCACAGGATGACCTGGCCCAGTGACTCCTATATCCACAGGATGATCTGACCCACAGATTCCTAAATCCACAGGATGACCTGGCCCAGTGACTCCTATATCCACAGGATGATCTGACCCACTGATTCCTATATCCACAGGATGACCTGGCCCAGTGACTCCTATATCCACAGGATGATCTGACCCACTGATTCCTATATCCACAGGATGACCTGGCCCAGTGACTCCTATAACCACAGGATGATCTGACCCACAGATTCCTATATCCACAGGATGACCTGGCCCAGTGACTCCTATATCCACAGGATGATCTGACCCACAGATTCCTAAATCCACAGGATGACCTGGCCCAGTGACTCCTATATCCACAGGATGATCTGACCCACTGATTCCTATATCCACAGGATGACCTGGCCCAGTGACTCCTATATCCACAGGATGATCTGACCCACTGATTCCTATATCCACAGGATGACCTGGCCCAGTGACTCCTATATCCACAGGATGATCTGACCCACTGATTCCTATATCCACAGGATGACCTGGCCCAGTGACTCCTATAACCACAGGATGATCTGACCCACAGATTCCTATATCCACAGGATGACCTGGCCCAGTGACTCCTATATCCACAGGATGATCTGACCCACAGATTCCTATATCCACAGGGTGATCTGACCCACTGATTCCTATATCCACAGGATGACCTGGCCCAGTGACTCCTATATCCACAGGATGATCTGACCCACTGATTCCTATATCCACAGGATGACCTGGCCCAGTGACTCCTATATCCACAGGATGATCTGACCCACAGATTCCTATATCCACAGGATGATCTGACCCACTGATTCCTATATCCACAGGATGACCTAGCCCAGTGTCTCCTCTATCCACAAGATACCTGGCCTAGTAAGTCCTATATTCATACGATGACCTGGCCCAGTTACTCCCAGATCCACAGATGACCTGGCTCAATGCTTCCTATATCCATAGGACGACCTGGCTCAGTGCCTCTAATATTCACAGAAGACCTAGTTCAGTGATTCTGATATCCATAGCTTGACCTGACATAGTGAGTCTGGTGAACTCTTAAAAATACTGTGTCTGTCTATTGCTTTTGGCAATCTCATTCTTATCTTTGACTTCAATTGTGATTTTTTTTCCTAGAGAAGTTTCTAAAGGGCTTTTATTTTGATGTCCCTATATCACCAGATTATGGCCTATAAACTGGGCAGAGGTTAGTGGTGTTTGCAGGGAGAACTTTCTTCACCATCTTCCAAAGCAGCTGAGTGCAGCCTTCTAACACCCTATGCGTGAGTTATGAGTTTAGGCTCATTTAAATTATTTTCAGATTGGTGGCAGAAGACATTTCTTCACCCCACCACATGATATTACTTATATGACACCATTCTCTGTAGGCAGACTACATTTAACTTTCACTTTATATCAAACTTTGCTACACCTAACCACTACATAGGCAAAATGATTTTGGTGACAAATCTTTGATTCATTAATTCATTCAACTGAAGTGCATTTGTTCTAAACAAGGGAAGAAAACAGTCTCTCCTCTCACAGAGTTTATGGGAAAGACAGAGGGGAGGAACATGAGGATGTGTCGTGCAGCTGAAGCTAAGCCAACAAATGCAGAAATGAACAGTTGCCTTGAAAGTAAAGTCTGCTATAAGTGAGAGTAACAGAGGCAACTCATTTTAATTGGAAGTTCAGGGAAGGCGTCTTAAGTGCCACTTCAGAAAGAGACCAGCATGTACAAAGTTCCTGTGGTATGAAAGAAGCTGGGGTTGGGGGAGTGGGGGAGGGAGTGGCAGAGGAAGAAACAGGGAGAGATAAGCAGGGCTAGATTCAGAGGTCTTGTAAACAGAATTAAAAATTTTGAAATGTTATCTTAAAGGCAATAAGGAGCCTTTCAAGTGTTTTCAACTCTGGAATATGTCATAGGATTTAATGTACATTTCAAAAAATCACCGACTGCTGAGTAGATGATGAATTATCGGAGTAAACATAGAAATAGAAAACCCAGTGAGAAGGCTACTTCAGAAGCGAAGTGAGAAATGATGGCAGTTTATGGGAATTCAGAGAAAGTTGATTTGAAACTCATTTTGGAGGTTGGCTGCAATGACTTCAGTTGAGAATACAGGTCCTAAGTCACTGGCTGCTGTTTGAACCTGGTTTAGGCATGGGTTAGCTTTGTGCCTGGAAGCAGATTCATGTACCTTTCTAAGTTTCAGTTCCTTATTTATAAAAGAAGAATAGTTGTACCAATCCATACAGGGTTTTATTATCTTTGAGGAATAAATGAGGTACCCTATGAGAAAGCTCTAAGCACATTCCCTGACACATATTAGGCACTCAACTGGTTAAGCTACCAAGTAGCTATCCTGAGAACATTTCTCATGTCTGTTTCATTCACACTGCCAACCTCATGGCCTTCTTTTGAATGCTTTGTCATTACAGCCCTTTTGAAAATATTAAGCTGCTGCTGCTGCTCATGTTGACTACTAAAGAAAGGAAAGTGCCAGTGATATCCAGCTTGTGGCTTATATAAGTAGGGAGAAGGCTGATACGTTTGGAAATTGGAAAGATTAAAAGAGGATCAGCTGGGAGGGAGGTGAGGAATTATAAGGAGAAGTGGGAACATGTCCACTTTCAACATCTCACCTCATTTTACAGTCCTAGAAAGGGAGAAAACTTGTAGTAAACATTGAAAGAAATACCTGGTGGAGGAAGAGGGTTGTCTTCTGTCTGCATGTGGCTTCCAAAACAAGAAACCCAAACACACTGCAAAACGTGCCTCTGAGAAAGCCACCTGAAGTCCCTGACATGAACGCTTGACTCTCACTCACTCAGTACCAGCTGCTAACCTTTAGAAAGCACTTGGAAATTACAGAAGGAATCTGGCTTCTGAGAATGGCTGAAATAAGATCTAGGAGGCCACATGAGTGCCAAATATATTATTATAATAATAGGCGTAAGTTACTGTAACCTAGTGGCAAGAAGTGGAACTGGCCAACAAATAACATCATTTATTTTTGGATCTACAGTGAGCAAACCAGCAGAAATACAGGTCACTCTTGGCTGTGATACATTCTAATGTAAATGCTCCATTCACATCAGGAAAGAATCAGGAAGCCTGGAAAAGGTGTCCCGTCTATTTTAAATGTAAAAATTCAGGGGTACCCATAGAAGTACCATGAGAGGCCCTGAGGCACCATGGAAGGCATGGCTTTTGGAGAAAGACACACTTGGGAGGGAATCCCGATGTTGCCATTTCCCATGAGTATGACTTCGGACACGTTACTTTGCCCTCTGAGCTTTACTTTATTTGTGCGAAGAGGACATCTTGAAGAATCATAGTAAAGATCACATGAGAAAAATTACACGTAGAGGTGCATGGTGGCGATTAGATCAGCAAATTTCAAAGTTGAAAAGTTCCCACTTTGCACTTTGGTAAGCCTAAGCAGTTCATGGGATCTGTGCGCTGGTGCAAATTTTTGTCTCATGTGTTTTCCCACAGGAACTCAGAAGCCACAAGAGGGCTATGCAAGCAATCTGTGCAGGCATGACTATTTCAGACCAGTGCAAAAGGAATTGGCCCAGGGTTGACTATGGTTCACAAACGACTATACTGGGAATAGTGCGAGAGACTGGTTAGAAGTAAGAGGGACTAGAGACAGGGAGACCCATTTGAAGGTTATCATATGCTACAAACTGAATTGTGACCTTTCCTTGCCCCACCTCCAAATCCATATTTTGACGCCCACCCTCCAGTATGATGGTATTTGGTGGGTGGGGCCTTGGGATATAATTAGATTTAGATGATGTCATGAGCAGAGTCCTCATGATGGGATTCGTGCCTTCATAAGAAGAGAAACCAGTATGACTCTCTCTCTCTGTCACATGGGGACATGGTGGGAAAGTGGCCACCTGAAAGGTGAGAACAGAGCACTTGCTGGAACTCAACCATGCTGACACCATGATCTTGGACTTTTGGAGCCCAGAACTGTGAGAAATAAATTTCTATTGCTTAAGCCACCCAATCTGTGGTATTTTGTTATAGCAATCTGAGCCACTAAGACACTATGACAGCCAGGGCAATCTAAAGATGATTTGCCCCTGAATTTAGGCTGCAGGGATGGGGAAGATGTAAGAGAGTTGGCATCTATTTCACAGGTGAAACTGAAAGAGTCTAAGATCACACAACATAGAAATAAGGAAGAGAGATATCTCCCACATTTTTTACTGGAGCTACCCAAAAGAATGTACCACTGAGCAAAAGAAAAGAAGGAAGAGCAGGGGCAAGTTGGGAGTATGGGGCCCAGGAGGAGGTCTGTCTCAGGCACACTGAGTGGGGCTTCTTGTAGAAAAGCATGCTGGAGGTGAGGAAACATGAATCCTTAGGTTCAGAAGACACAGCCAGGCTGGAGGGTATGGATTTGGCATTGTCAGCTGGGGTTAGAACCGTCAGGGATGGTTCTCTGGGAATATCCGGAGAATGCACAGGCTTAGGAGAGAACAGGGCAAGCAGTACAAATCCATAATATAACAAAAAGGTATGGATCACATATTTTAACCTCCCCCCGACCCTGTCCCACACAGAACTGGAAACTGGTCCTAGAAACCATTTCTAAACATACCTGATCTTGTACCAGGGTACCTCCAAAAGCCCAGATACAAGCAAACACAAAATAGACTTCATAAACTTCTTTTGGGCTGTCATATGGGACATTTTCAGGAGTCAGCAAGCACTCCAAAAGAACACATATAGTCTAAAGAAAAAGAAATTATCAAATAAGGTGACATTTTAAAAATAGTAGAGTAAGTTAAAGGACATTTTTCTAACTCCACTTTATCCTTGACAGAGTATATAGTTTTTCCCAACTATGATCTGCTACATTGGGAGAGATGAAAACTGCCACCTTTGGTGTCTAAGTTAACAGGAGAAAACTTGTCACTTTCAACCAAAATGGTCTAGGTAACAGCAAACTATTTTTAAAAATAAAATTTTAAACAATTTAGTTAATAATCATGAAACAAACCAAAATGACATATAAGCAAAAAAAGGGGTATATATCTATATTTACTTTTTTATAAATAGGAAATCATTTTATACATGGCATTCTAACACACACTTCCTCAATTAAAAACTGTAGACCTCTTTCCTTATCAATAAGCGTTACTCTGCGCCATCACTGGAATGGATGCACAAGATTTCACTGGATCAACAGGCATTGATTTGACTATTTCCCTTTTGCCAGACATTTAGATAAACCGCTTTCCGTTAGTGCTTTGGCAGCCATTTTCCCACCTGTTGTCATAAATTTAGAATGCCAGGCGGGCAGCTTAAGCCTGGGGCAGTTTTTTGGACACCAAACTAAATTTAACCTTGAAAGAAATGCTGTTCAGGAACTCAGGAACGTTCTTCATACCCTCCAGATAAAATGGCAACATGCTCAGGGGTCGGAACGAACCTCACCCATGCTTAGGGCAGTTACATCAGAAATGAGGGGGATGTGGCTGCTGCAGAGGCCTTCACCATGTGAAATAATAACCAGTAATGAACAGGTGTGGGGCTGGCTCTCTAAAGCACAGAAACTGTTGTCATTAATTAGCATTGCCGCAGGTCCTAAAAACTCAAGAGACTCTTTCTCCAGTTTCTTCAAGCAACAATAGATTTTCATCTCTATTACATACACAGCAGTGCAAGCGATCACAAATCAGGTAAGGACTGTGTGTGTGTTTTTCCTTGCTTGCCACAAAAGATGGGGAAATACTTTTCATTTAAATTGTTGAGGACCTATTATATTTTTAAGTCTTCTTTCTTGATTTCTATTATTTTGCAATGTGCCACATTTCCCAATTTGAAATAATCTTTTAATAGAATAAAACTCGCCAATTTGCTATTTAAAAAAACTGGAAAACTCTGAGGCTTTGTTATTTTTAATAGAAGCCATGTTGCTCTAAGGAACTGTTGAAATCAAAACAAAAAAGACTAAAGGGTCTCAATGTGATGCTATCTGCTGAGATGAATACACTAATAAGGTCATAAGCTGCTTCTATTTTCTCCCATGGTACTTGAAAAGCGTTTTGAGTTCTGTGTCAGCACTTTAAAAAATCATACTTGAATTCATAATCTGAAAGAGTTAATACACCTTCCCAAACTTAAAGAAATGTCATATATCAGAAAACAGAGTGCATTAATTTCTCAAGAGTGCTATTTCAGGTTACTATCTTCTTATACTCATTTTTGTCTCAAATATCCAAACCTGTTAGTAACAAGAGAAGAGAAATTACTCTATAAAACAACAGCCTAATAGGAGCTAAAAATTAAATGCCATTTTTGAATACTACAGAAGAAAGAAGTAGAGCAAAAGTCATATTAATTCCTACTGACCTATTTTCACACTGCTCTTGAATGGAATAGTTCACACCACAGAGAGTCACACAAATACACAAGTCAACTTGAGAAAGAACACGATCGTGCTTTTCTGCAAGTATTGCACCAGAGGAAGTCTAATTAGGCTAACTACATAATTAATTCATTATGAATAAATTCAGACCTGCTTTCAGAAATAAATTATACCTCAGATAATTACTGTCGAAGACTATCGTTTATTTAATTGGTGTGTGGATTATCCAAAAACCTGAACAGAATTTCTCTTCTTATTATGCTTGTGACTATTTCTAATTTAGTGCCAAATAAATTTGAAACAAAGTACTTAATGGTAACAAAGTACATAGAAAGCAATTTTGCTTCTATAGGAAAAAAAGGGTGTGGGGGTTTCTAATCTTAAACCTCTTTGTGAAGTTTTTTTACTTGTAAGGGCTGGGATAGTTTTTCTTCATGCTGAGATTAAGATCACAACCTTCATTTCTGTGTGCAGTGAATTATTTTCACTGGCTTCCATGACAACATATCATATGTATCCTTCACTCTTTCCAGCTGTCTCAAGATGAAGACCAAAAAAAATGTATCCCTAAGATATTATGAACTCTTCATCCAGACTGACACGCCTTCACAAATATTTTTGGGAGGAGTAGGTCTGTGAGTGATGGCACCTAGATGTTAGAATTCAGAGGCTTTCTCTTACTCTCTGGCTGGCATCTTTAATTGCACAGATTTATTTTATTAAGAAACATACTGGCCGGGTGCGGTGGCTCATGCCTGTAATCCCAGCACTTTGGGAGGCCGGGGAGGGCGGATCATGAGGTCAGGTTCTATTTTTCAGACCAGCTTGGCCAAAATAGTAAAACCCCATCTCTACTAAAAATATGAAAAAAAAAAAAAATAGCTGGGTGTGGTGGTGGGCACCTGTAATCTCAGCTACTCAGGAGGCTGAGACAGGAGGATCGCTTGAACCCAGGAGGCAGAGTTTGCATTGAGGCAAGATGGTGCCACTGCACTCCAACCCAAGTGACAGAGTGAGACTCCATCTCAAAAAAAAGAAAACATATTGAGCACCTTCTGTGGGAAAGTTATTTAGGAACCAGAAAAATAAGTAAGGCTATTGCAACTTTGTTCTTCTAATTCTTTGTTAAGATACTGGAAAGGAACACAATGATTCAACAAACACATATCTGGCACCTACTATGTGCTAAGAACTATCTGGGGATATTAAAAAAAAAATCAATGAAATATGGTTCCAACCTTCTTTCACAAGATTGTGAGAACAATCAGAGCACAAACTTAAATGCTAACAGAATGTAACAGACATTTACAAAAAGCTCCAGGGAACATGGCGGGTGAGAGCAGGAGGTTTGGAGCAATCTAACAATTCTGGAAAGCGTCTGATTTTCTTGGGCAAGCAAGAACTTCTGTTGTCTTGATCAACAAACAATACCACATCAGGACTGGAATGTTAAATGGTATAACGGAAGACAAACCTGCACCAGGCTACTCTCAGGAATTGAAGTGATGGTTTTAAAGCTTGTCCTCAGCTTATCCAAGCATGCGGGGACATATTTATCAAAAAGAATAGTCAAATTGGCCTTTTCTGATTGATGCCGCCTTCTGTCTATCCAACTGGCCACATACCTGAAAAGGAACACAGTAAAGCTTTTACTGAACACTAGGCTTGAAAAGCAGAATTTCACCAAGTCAAAAGCTTCCTCCTTCAACACAGCTTGGTGCAGCCCTTCAGGGACATGTTCAGTGAGTTCATTCTATTTCTCAAACTGCAAATATTTTTAAATGGCCCTTTAAAAACTCGTTTTAATGGCCATTTTACCGTAATGAAAAGACTGTAAAGGAAACTCCTAATAGCACTTAGAAGCCAAACATAATGGAATATAAGTAGGCCATTACTGAGCATTTATGAGGAAGTGCAGTATGTCATTTCCTGAAGGGGTGAAACTATTCCCAGAGCGTAGGCCTTATTTATGAAAACAGCTTGCGATTTTTCATGATTAATCTTGGCATCAATTATTTAGTAATGAGAAATCAAGTTACAAATAAAAAGATGAAAATTCCATAGGGGCTATTTCAAAGTGCCTCCTTTTCCAATGGACCAAATGTAACTCCAACCTGATAGCTGATAACGAGTTTTGAATAGGTGGCTCTGATAGGCCATTTCATTCCTCTGTGTGTGTGTGTAATCTGTGACAAAATGTTATGAATTTGATACAACAAACATCCTTAATTATTAGTAAAATAGTATCAGTAAAACAAAGCATGACTTAGTAGCACCTATAGTAGTCTATAGGGCAAACATGTATTAGGTTAAACTAATTAGGAAAAATAATCCCTCAGAAAGTTCTCATTAAGGATGAAGCAGGGGAATAAATGCATTTAGCAATCAGCAGAGAAGCAGTATGACCACAGATCAATTTTAGCAACACCTTGCTTTAAGTAAACCAGATTTTACATTTTGAGCATCAGAAGACATTAAGGCAAGATGATTGATTATCTGATAAAAGGTTCCTTTTGCTTTTCGAAAGGCTTCACAATACAGTTTATTAAATAGTCAGTGATGTTACAACTCTGATTAATTTACAAAATGTCAACTGTCAAAACTTCTTTGGGTCCGAGAGAAATGGTTTTTCAGTGGAAGTCCAATTGCATAAGAGTAACCTAATAATGTCTCTGTGTGGTGGTGATGGTGGGAACCACAGAACAATGGAAAGCAGGTGTCAGTGTCTGGGACAAAGGAATGAAGGCCACCCTCCCAGCTACTGACTTTACCCCATATCAGCTGCCAGAGTGCAAAGTGGAATCTTTGTATCTAGAGCTTATCAAGAAGGGTCAAAAGAGAATTTCCCAGGGAAAGGAAAGTCTAAAGTGAGACTGACTGGATATGCATCTCAGTCCCACCATTTTTTAGCTGTGTTACCTTGGGCAAGTTACTTAACCTCTCTGTGCTTCAATTTTCTCCTATGTAAATAGAGATGATGATCATCTAAACATCCCGGGGTGGTTGTAAGCATTATGTAAGTTTGCATGTGCCAGTGCTTATATTAGTATCTGACAAATAAATTCTCAATAAACATTACTCATTAGTAGAGTTGGTGGCATTGGGAGACTCAGGTTCAGATCATGATTCCATCTCCCTTTGTATCTTCTAAAGGCAGTGGTGTCCTGTTGGGCGTAAGAGCCAGCATCCTGGGCTCTGATGGATATAACAAACCCACACTCACTTCCCAACCAAGTTTCTTCCAGGGCTCTGTGGAAGCAGAAACCATTGCAAGGATAACTAGAAGCAGCAACTTCAAAAAATAGCCCAGAAGGAAACAGTGCGCTTTGCACTTAACGTGTAAATAATAGCAACTTCACTGAGTCACAGCAGCAGCAGCTAAAGTCTCAGAGAAAATCTGCCAAGCCCACCAGCAAACGGTGCTATTGCACAAATTACTTCCAATAGTGGGATTTGCTCCAGAAAAAAGTCAGTTCAGCCAAACTGAGATGTGGTAGGAGCTGATTCTACTTGAGAAAAAAAGAGGGGGCAGACAAATCACTTCTACTAGGGATCAATCATACCACATAGCATAGGATCGAGAGTCAAAATGGCTATGTTACTGCATATGGACAGTTAAAAATTTTATGTAGAAATTATTGCTAAACTTTCATAATTTAGGAATAAAACAGACATTAAAAGACATTAAATTTAGAAGGAAAAACTGCTACCTTCAGCAAACACTGAAGCTTAGAGGTGCATTTGTATGCAATTCTTGCAACACTGCTTCACAAAAAAAATTCCTTATGATTTCTCAAAGATGCAACAGATGTAAACATGACTACTATTACATTACATACAATTGAAAATGGCATACTAAAATGACATATTTTTTCCTTGAATAATCACAGAAAAGATCACTCATACTGGTGCACACCTAAGGAAATGGCTACAGTGGAATGCCCCAATGTATCATCTTAATGCCAACACATAGGTCATTAACAAAGAATTTTGGCCTTTCAGAATTTGCACATGAGTCCTCCTGTCAGCAGCTCAGTTGTTCTTCCCTCCTCCAGAACTGCTCCAGGTTTATCAAGTGAAGTCTAAACCCTGTGGTTTCAAAACTTTCTAATGCAACCAAAGTTTTCAGACCTCTGAAAACTTTATTACTCAATCCTCTGGGGCTGGAACCTGTTGTATAGGATAGAAGGCATTGAAGAGACTGTAAGTCTACCTTCAGAGGAAGCTTGAAGGCCTCTTTCACCGTGGCCTGGAAAAATGGCAGACATTAGTGGTACATGCTGACTAGCAGTGTACACCAATTGTTTCTGAAGTTGCATGTTTATAAGTATATACAGTATCCAAAGATGAGACAGTGGAATTGTAGGGACATAAGACAGTAAGTTCATTTGATTTAGGTGCAAGTATTAGTGATGCAAAGCCAGAAGAATATTTTATAAGTTCAAGTAATAGAAGAAAGTATGATATAAAGCTGCAGCTCCCAAGAGTCATCTACCAGTATCTACTCTTCAGTAATCAGACTTAGGGATGAAGTGTCTTAATGCTTCCAACTTACTTTCATGTATTTCAGCAAAAATGGATGAAAGTAGCAAATATGCCTGTATGCCAGGGAAAGAGAGAGAGAAAGTAAATGTAGTAAAATGGTAACAATTAGTGATTGTAGGAAAAGCGTCTCAGGCTGCACATTGTACTACCTTTCCAACTTTTCTATAGTTTTCAACTTTATTTCAAAGTTTTGACTCTGAAACAAAACATTGACACTTAAGAGATTCACTTGGAAAAGTTAATAATTATGTCTATCTCAGAAGGTAACTGAGTATTAAGTGAATAACTATAGAGCTATCATTTTATATAATGACATTAAAGATGTTAAAGTATCCAATAACTATGGAGTGGAAAAAAATACCCTTTTTTCTAAAATAGCCATTTTGTGACTTACTGGAAGTGTATTGCAATGGGAGGTGAAAATATCAAAATACCTTTTAGAGAAGATTTCTATTGTTTTGGAAAATGACCTGGATGAATTCTTTGGTCACATATATGAAAAGTAATACCTACACATTAATTCTGGATAAAACAAAAACCTCCAAAAGTAAAATCTAATGGTGAAGACAGAGTTGTTAAACTCTCTTAGGAATATAAGTTGGCTGTCTCTCTAACTAACCTGTGATCGTTGATGTATTGCATGAAAATCCTTCTTTAAATAGGGATTTGTACCAAACTTTTGTTAGCACAAACCCCCATAGGCCAGTACCCAGACTGAATTACATATACCTTGGGAGCTGTGAGGTTCCCCACCGAAATCAGAGCACACTCAGGAGGGGTAAGGGGTCTCATGAAAGAAATAAACGCTGTCATATACTGCGGTGCCTGAGCTGTCTGTACAGAGGGAGTCAGGGCTGCTGGAGAGACTCCTTCAGGTAGCCCCCAAACAATAAGCATCCCAGGAGATAGAATCCTAGGTGTGGAAAGAAATTATTATCCCAAGAAAAACACTCCATTTGAGACTTTTGAAAATCACTCCTCCCCCCAAGCTAATCCAATAAAGCCTTGTCAAAAACAAAAGCCTGGGCATATGGCTCTACTATGCTGTAGAGATAAGGAGTCAGTACAGAGAGGAAAGGCAACCTGGAGAAGTACATCAGTTATGCATCCAGCAGGAAATGGATGTCATCCCCAAATCAGGATAATAAGGGAAGGATCAATAAAAGGACTAGTTACAGAAGTGTATGCAAGGAATAGAGAAAATGAAAGGGACAGTACCATGGCAAGAGGGTAATAACAAGGAATGTTTATTGTACCCATTCCTGGAGGGAAAAGAGAATGAAAGACTGCCAGAACCTCAAGGAAAGAACCTTGATGGAGAGATATAAGAAGAGCTGTGACCTGCAGTTTGAGGGACAGAACCATCCTGACATGACCCTGTTGGGAAGAAGAATAAATAGCCTGACCTCACTCTCCTCTCTCCTTCTCACTTCCTGCTAGGATTCTTCATTGGCCCAACCAACCAGGAGCCAGAAGGCAAGGAGCTCACTAATGTGATCCATACAGGGCAGCCCCTGGGGCACAGAACATGGTGAGATGAATGGAAAGTATGTTCACAGGGGTAAACAGGTTTCTGACATAAGAAACATGCCAGGCACAAGCATGGATTCATTGGCATAGCTCAGTGATTCCTACAGTTCCGAGTGGAAATGCTGGAGGTGACAAGTTACCACCAGGGTGAACAGTAGAAACTGCAAGCATTTGAGGAGTAAGCAACTGGGCACAATAAGTTGCTCTAAACCAAAGCACTGCAACTGTTCTTGTATGCGAAGTATATATGCATGAAACACGTAAAACCTAAGTGATTTCTTTTTATATAAGCGCTCCATGTAAGCTTTCATTATCTATTCACTTAACGATTATTTCCTGAGTTCTTAACATGTTGAAGATATGTGAACCAGGTAACAACCAAGTAAAAATGACAAAGGTATTCCAGTGCTTAAGTAATTATCTTTAAATTAGCCTGATTCCTTAGCCTGAAATTTAATTGCTAATACCGTCTTCAAGTAAGCATATATTTAGAATTTTATACTAAGATTTTAACAAGATCCATGCACAACTTTAAAAAGCACTGATTAAAAAGTGGGCAAAGAACTTATGTGAACATTTTACCAAGGAAGACATACAAACAGCCAATAAGCACATGAACAGATGTTCAACATCACTAATCATCAGGGAAATGCAAATTAAAATGAGATATCGCCCCATACCCAGGAACATGACTACTGTTAAAAAAAAAAAGGAAAATAACAAGTGCTGGCACAGATGTAGAGAGATTAGAACCTCATACACTGTTGGTAGGAATATAAATGAGTAGCAGCTGTGGAAAAAATATGTAGTTTCTCAGAAAATTATTAACATATGATCTAGAAATTATTCTTCTGGGTTCTACCCAAAAGAATGGAAAGCAGGGTCTTGAAGAAATGTTTGCACATCCCTGTTTACAGCAGCGTTATTCACAATAGCCAAAGGGCAGAAGAAACCTGAGTGTTCATTTATAGATGAAGGGGTGAACAAAATATAGTATATATACACAATGGAATATTATACAGCCTTAAAAAATGAAATCCTGGGCAGGGCGTGGTGGCTCATGCCTGTAATCCCAGTACTTTGGGAGGCCGAGGCGGGCGGACCATGAGGTCAAGAGATAGAGACCATCCTGGCCATGGTGAAACCCTGTCTCTACTAAAAATACAAAAATTAGCCAGGCGTGGTGGCATGCGCCTGTGGTCCCAGCTACTCAGGAGGCTGAGGCAGAAGAATCTCTTGAACCCGGGCGGAGGTTGCAGTGAGCCGAGATTACGCCACTGCACTCCAGCCTGGCGACAGAGTAAGACTCCGTCTCAAAAAAAAAAAAAAAGAAATCCTGCAATATGCTGCTACATGGATGAACTCTGAATACATTGTGCTAAGTGAAATAAACTTGCCGCAAAAAGACAAACACTGTATGATTCCATTCACATGAGGTACCTTGAGTAGTTTAATTCACAGAGACAGAAAGCAGAATGAAGGTTGCCAACAGCTGGGAGAAGGGGAGAATGAGGTGTTATTGTTTAAGAGATAAGTAAGAGTTTCAGTTTGGGAAGATAAAAAACTTCCAGAGACGGATGGTGGTGATAGCTGTGTAACATGAATGTGCTTAAGCAAAAATTATCAAAATGGTAAATGTTACATACACTTTACTACAATAAACGAAAAAGAAATACTCACGGATTCCAGCCCAGATCTTGTGGGTTCACAAACAGAATACCAGCTCTGGAAACAGTGGCCGGGGTTGCGCTCCTTAAGTGATGTATCTCAAACAGAAGCCTCATGGAGGGAGTGAGGGCGATGCGCTCATTGCTGGCGAGGGTCAGCACCTGGAGTGAGTAGCACAGTGGTGTACAGAGGTGCACTGTCACCCATGGGCAAAAGCAATGCTGCGAACATACAGAAGAAACAAGTACTTTCCCTACCAGAATTACCACAGGCTGTGCACTCAATGTCCTGAATCAGAAGTGCAGTCTGAATAAAGATCTAAGCTCCCCTCTGAGATCACCTGATTTAGCCTTGAGGAATAAACTCACCTAAATGGACTTGTAAATGCCAACCTTCAAATAATTGTAGTAATTTCATTACTAAGCTAAATAAAAGACATTTATTGTAAAACTTAATCACATGAAAAGACCTGTATACCATAAAAGAAACCTTTAGAATCTGAAATGCCACAATTATCAATTGTCCCAAGACACTCATACAAGTATAAAGATCCCAAACCTGTATTTTATGATGAACAGTGTCTCAGTTGAGAAAGCAGTAATTACTGTTAATTTAAGGGGGTTACTAACTCTCTCCTGGAGTAACGATGATTACTGATCTCTCTGCTGACCCCAACAAAAGACCCTGTGTTGCTTGAACGCTATCTCACAGACCTGTACCATCACCTTTATTTTTGCTGAGAAGGCTGGATTCACTGTGGCAGGAAAAAAAAAAAAAAAAAAAAGCTTGGGAAAACTTTATTTATTTATTTATTTATTTTTTTTTTTGAGACGGAGTTTCGTTCTTGTTACCCAGGCTGGAGTGCAATGGCGTGATCTCGGCTCACTGCAACCTCCACCTCCTGGGTTCAGGCAATTCTCCTGCCTCAGCCTCCTGAGTAGCTGGGATTACAGGCACGCGCCACCATGCCCAGCTAATTTTTTGTATTTTTAGTTGAGACAGGGTTTCCATGTTGACCAGGATGGTCTCGAGCCCTTGACCTCATGATCCACCTGCCTCAGCCTCCCAAAGTGCTGGGATTACAGGCTTGAGCCACCGCGCCAGCCCGGGAAAACATTTTAACTCAATCCATAGCCAGAGGAACTAGTTACTTTCAATTATCATATGTCACAAACTAGTTCTTTCATTGTCTAAGTATTCACACTTAATCAAAGATAAGATATAAACTGGGCATGGCGGCTCACACCTGTAATACCAGCACTTTGGGAGGCTGAGGTGGGCAGATCACAAGGTCAGGGGTTTGAGACCAGCCTGACCAACATGGTGAAACCCTGTCTCTACTTAAAAATACAAAAATTAACTGGGCATGGTGGCACATACCTGCAATCCCAGCTACTTGGGGGGCTGAGGCAGGAGACTTGCTTGAACCGGGGAGTTGGAGGTTGCGGTGAGCTGAGAGTGCACCATTGCACTCCAGCGAGACTGTGTATCTGTCTGTCTGTCTGTCTATCTATCTACCTATCTAATAATTTATGGCTACCTCTTAGAAAGTGGTAATGCTAAGATGTATAAACTAAATTCTTAGATTTGCATCTGAGAGTTCTCAGTAAAGGTGGCTGAGTTCAAAGAAACAACGAGAACATGTTCCTTGAAATTCTTTAATGGTGAAATTAACAAAATTATCAGGAAAGCAACACTTATTGAAATGGTAAGTACATAAAGAATACCAGGTTAATGAGCAAAAATTAGTATTAACATCAACAGGTGAATGAAACTCTTAATACACTAGGGATGTTATATTTAAGGTTTAGGACTGAAGTTTTATTCACCTTATTATCGTCCATTACAGTATTGAGTGATTCAATCCACATGGGATCAATATCTCCATCCAGGACTATCCATTTGGGTCCATCGTGCTTAAGATTTGCTTGTTCTCGCAGAATGAACGAGAAGAGACCTATAAAGTAACAGTAAACAATCCTAATATAGAATGTAGTTGAGTGCTGCTTACTTCTACCATAGACTGGTGTTACTCATCTTGGAAGCTCTTTTATTAACTAAATAAAAGCGAGTTTGCTGCCTCTTTCTTGTGGGCAGTGTGGAACTCCTTTTGAGCCACACATGGTTTCCAAATCCAGCTCTGTTATTTACCAGTGTGCAAGCTTCACCTCCCTGAGAAGGAACTTCCATGACTGAGCTTCCCCATATGCCAGACAGAGATAACAAAACCTTCTGTCATGAACAGCTGTGGGGATTTACAGAGGTTAATGTACATAAAACTCAAAACTTACACCAAGCCATGATCCTTCTTCACACACATATGTTAAGTATCCATTTAAGATCAAATATTTGTTTATTTCACCTTTCTCCATTTTGCTATAACAATTTTCAAGGGCATAATTCTGAAGCTAAAGCACTCAGAAGCACTGTATGTCTCTTACAGGACTGTGCACATTGGGATAATAACACATCATTCCTTAACAGGATGTATATACAAAACCATTTTACATCTGTAGTCCTTTTTGCCATTATACATATCTAAGCATTGTGTATTTTATGTGACATATTTAACAGCTGTTAATTTTTCAAGCTCTAGTATAATTAATAGCATTGTGAGTAAAACTGCTTTGATGCATGTATGTAGAATGTTTCCTTTATGAAGCATTGTGTGTCCAAAGTGACAGTATCTAATGGAACCTGCCACCATGATTCACAAAGCAGCTACCAAACTTTTCTAATAGTTCCAACTTTTTCAGCCTAAACAGATATGGTTCTCTCCCTGCCACAGTTCTTTACAAAAAGACAGAAGCGACGCTGAGACAGTAAAAGCTTTCCCACAGAAAATGGAGTGTTCACAAGAGGAGAGGATAGAGAATGATGAAGGGTGTCCTGCTTTATTATTCTTTTTAAAATTTCAACTTTTGTTTTAGGTTCAGATGATGTGCAGGCAGGTTTGTGGCATGGGTATACTGTGTCACACTGGGGTTTGGGATACAAATGGTGCCATCGTCCAGGTAATTAGAATAGTACCCAACAGGTAGTTAGTTTTTCATCCCCTGCCCCTTTCCTTCCCTCCCACCTCTAGTAGTCCTCAGTGTCAATGGTTCCCATCTTTAAGTCCACATGTATCCAATGTTTAGCTCCCATTAATAAATGAGAACATGCAGCATTTGGTTTTCTGTCTCTGCGTTAATTCATTTAGGATAATGGCCTCCAGCTACATCCATGTGGCTGCAAAGAACATGATTTTGTTCTTTTTTATGGCTATGCAGTATTCCATGGTGCATATGTACCATGTTTCCTTTATCTAATCCACCATTAATGGGCACTTAGGTTGATTCCATGTCTTTGCTGTTGTGAATAGTGCTGCAATGAACATATGAGTGCATGTGTCTTCTTGGTAGAACAATTTATTTTTCTTTAGGTATATACCCAGTAATGGGATTGCTGGGTTAAGTGGTAGTTCCATCTTAAATTATTTGAGAAATCTTCAAACTGCTTCCCACAGTGACTGAACTTATTTACATTCTCACCAAGTCTATAAGTGGTCCCTTTTCTCCACAGACTCACTAGCATCAGTTGACTTTTTAATAATAGTTTTTCTGACTGGTATGAGATGCTATCTCATTGTGATTTTGATTTACATTTCTACCTTAGATCTGCCATCAGAGAAGTCCTTTCTGATGTGACATTTGACCAGATGCTAAAATAACATAAGGAAGCAAGTCATGCAGGCATCCAGAAGAGTGTCACTGATGGCAGGAACATGAAGAGCTGAGGCCCCACAACAGGATCAAGTTCAAGGAACAGCAATGAAGTCAAAATGAATGGATTATAGTAAGTGGTGGGAAGTGAAGTCAGGGATGGTGGGATTTGGGGACAGACAGGGATCCAATCACATAGAGCCTTATAAGCCATGGAAAGGGATGGATTCTTAAGGCGATTGGAACCCACTAGAAATCAAAAGCAGAGAAGTAACATTTGAAGCCTTCTGTCTGCTGTAGGTCAAATGAACTGCAGGGAAAACAGCAGGAGGAGGTGCCCAGCTGCTGTAGTACAGGTGAGACATGATGGTGGCTTCAACTAATGTGGAGAAGGTGAGAAGAACTGGAATTCACATACATTTTAAAGATAAAGCCTATAGGATTTGCTGTGAGGTTGGACGTAGGGTGTGAGATGGAGAGAGGCCTCAAGAATGATGCCAAGGTTAGTGCGTTTATTGTAATAGGAAGTCATAACAGATTGTCATAAAGGGACCTTTTTGTTTACAAATACTTTCAGGGCAGGAAATATGCCCTACTGACTTTTGTCCCCCTCACCTGGAATAATGCCTGCCTGAACTTCAGTCAGTGTCTTGTATCAGGTACTTTAGAGACATTCCCTGAGGCACTCATGTGAACTTCGCTCCTGATTTACAGGGAGCCCTGACATAATTGACATGGGATAAAATACAACAGCTCTGAGTGCAATTCTGCTGAATGCAAATCAAGTACTTATTCAAATCTAGTTTCAATGTATACATTATAAATGCTGTTGTGATCTGCCATATTTCCAATAATGCCACCATATAAACAGTAAATCTGTGACTATGACTAAAATTAGCTCATATTGAAAAATGGCTCTCTGGAGAGAAAAAAGAAAACTTTAGCACTTCTAAAGAGGAAATACTACTTACCATCTTTCCATTCTCGGGTAACATGATGTATGAAACCAAAGAGTTCATCTGTTGTCACGGCTTTAGGGTTTAAGTCATTCCAAACCGGCTTCCGTTTCATGTTAACATATGTTTGGTTCAGTGTTCTCAAAATCTGAGGGGAAGAAGAACCAAATAAATTAATACTAACGTGAGGCAAACAGAAAGTTAAAGATTTCTGACGGGTTTTTCTTATTCATTATATGTTCCTAGATGTTCTGTGTGCGCTAAGATTGAGAAGGAAAAACTGCACATATGTGCATTTCCATTACCATCTTGAAAAGCTTCATCTTACAAATGCTCAGCGAGACAGAATCAGCTCACTGGATTCTTTGAACCATTTAGACTAAAAATCTCATTTGAGATTTTTAACCATGTGTGCAAAGTGCAGGGCCATACATAAATAAGCATTCATGTTGATTATAAAATCTACCCTGCCTGCATCAGCAAGATTGGTATTTCTCAAAATGTAGCCCACATCAGAATTGTTTGGAGGGTAGTAAAAATACAGATTGCTGGGCCTATTTCAGTAGGTCTGAGGTGGGGTCAGTAATGTGCAGTTCCAACAAGGCATCACGGATGCCAATGATACTGGTCTGGCCATGCTTTGAGACTCAGCGACTTAGGGCAGTGGTTCTCAGAAAGAGACTGCCTTGACTTGGGGGAAGAAGTGGGAAAGGGCTTCTGGGCATCTAGTGGATGCAGGCCAGGGAGGGTGCTCAATATCTTTCAGTGCACAGGATAGACTCCTACAGTGGAGCTATCCAGTCCAGAATGTCAACAGTGGTGAGGCTGAGAAACCCTGATCCTGATAATGGAGGAAAAGCCTTGACAATGAGAACTCACAGAACAGGTGCTCAGTGTATGACTACTGAACTAATTGATACTTTAACTCAAATACCTGCCGTGACTCTCCCTTTTGCTCTCTTTGAAAAGCCATGACTTTCGTCTTAGGTATTTATCATGCTGAGCTACTCAGAGGGGTTTTGAAGAACTGATAAACAATTGGCAAACACTTTGAAATGGTAAGATGCTAAAGAATGTCACCCTGAGCTGCAGTGCTCTGGGTATCTTGGCTTGCGAAGATGTTGAGTAGAACAGAACTGGCGAAGACTAGATCAAAGAAAGTAAATGCCTTAGAATATTAAGCTTGTATTTTTAGAAACCATTCATCTACTGGAAAGTATAGAATTATCCTTCCTTGAACTGTGGCCTACATCTGTAACTTACTCTAACAAAATAATTACAGGTCTATCAGTTATGTACTTTAATATTTCATTTATCATATTCTTCACTAGAAAAATCTCTATACAGAGATTGTTTTTCTCACAATTTTTCCACTTTGGGCTCTGATCTAAATACTAGCAAATTCCATATACTGCCATGCAGTAAAATCTCACATGCTCAATCTGATTATTTTTAGTTGTTGGCTACCAAGTATGTTTATACCCAAGCATCCTGAATTAAAATGCATGCAGTTCTGCCTATACCGTCTGCCAACCAAGAAAATAAGTATGTTGCCAGGACTGTCGGTAAGATAAAACAAAATCAAGCAGTGAACTAAAAATGGGGATCATAATACCCATAGTATAGCATTGTTGTGCAGAATAAATCATACACAATGCACCTAGCACAGTGCATAATAGGTACCTCAAAAATGTGGTTTTTGCCATTCCCTTTTATTTTTAAGTTTTGTTTGGCCATATAGAGGGTTACATTTCTAAGGGAGTACTGAAGGAAAATATTTGGGTTTGTTTTTCTTAATGATTTGGGGAGGAAAGTCAAGAATGACTTGGAAAAGATAATAGGTATGATAAATGCGGCTACAGCCAATGAAATCCTCCAGCCAGATATCTTATTCCACAGTCTCTTAATATGTTTATCTTTGATAAAAGAATCCAAGCACAAATGTATTGAAAGGTGTGTAAGGCAGGAAGGCATCCATCAGAATGCCCGTATCTGATGCTAAACATCTCATGTGGAAAGCTCAATCTTCATCTTGGCTTGCTTTTCCTATGTCAATGCAATGCTCTATTTGCTTCTCATTCTCCAGCCCCCAACCAATATCAAGAAAAACAATGTTAATTGATCAAGCAGCAAGATTATAATCTCAGATTCTGAAACAAAATTATGGTGGGCTTCATGGAGGGGAATTCTTTTGAGGAGCATTGCAAATAGACCAAACCACAATGACAACAAATGTTCTTTCTATGGCTGAAAGTTATTAGGCAATTTACTATACCTTACTCTTTCCTGTGCCTGCATTTCCAACCACGAAGACCGAGTGCCACACAGCCAACAGTTCCTCGAGCTGGACAACCTGCAGAGCAAACAGTTGGTCACGGGTTTCCTTTAATGAGTTGGTGACAAAAAGATAACCTACCCATTTTTGCCCAGTTCTTCCTTCCTTACACCCAAGCCAGCCCCCACTGACAACAGTATGTTCAGAAAAAGTTCAAATAGACCGTAAGTGCAAAGTATAGTTTCTCCTGAATCTCCCACGTAGACCACAGGGATGAGACTGAAGCTAAACCTTGATTTTATGCAGTATTCAGTATATGGCAGGAGTTATTTACAAAAATCATTAACTCTCCATGAAGTTTTGAACAAACATTGTAAATAGCTAATCACGCTCTATAACTGAGTAATGATTTATATCCTATAAAATATCTAAAATGGATAATGTATATAGTGTCTAATGTCCATGCATTCACTGAATTCAAATTGAATATTAATATACCCAAGCCTTTGATATGTTAGATATCTACCTAAGTTATTCTCAAACATGTTGTCATTCTTCCCTCATTAAAAGCATGCACTAATGATTTTACTTTCAATAATCTCTAAAAAGGAGGAAAGAACAAAGTAAATTTTTAGTTTATGTCTCCAAGAACCAACTTTTGTAACCTAATTAAAAATATGCTTACATTTAAAACCTGTGACAATCGTATCTATGTTTTCACCTTACAGAGTGGGGCTACTAAAATATTTACTAACGTTTACTAAACACTGCCATATGAAAATGCTTGAAAGCATATAGTGAGATCCTATGAAGGTTAGGGTACAAGTTAATATCTTGCTTTAGTATCAAATAGCCACAATTATTTCCACTGACATCCCAATAGCTGCCATGAAAAGCAAATGCTCCTTTTACTTTCAGGATGAAGCTCTCTTCAGGCTGCAGGCGGAGCTCCAGGGTAGACTGCCTGACCATCTGTTCAAAGTGCAGCGTCCTCCTCCGGGGCACATCCAGGGCTGGAAACAGGTCACCGACCAGGCCCAGAAACACTGGGATGTCGTCAGTCACTATTTTAGGCATATTGAAATCCCTTAATGCTCTCATGAGTACCTAGAAAAAAACCATTTAATACAAAAGCCAATACAAGGTCTAACACACCTAAAAAACTAAAGATGTTTGTTATTTTTAATCCTAATATGGGAAGCATGAGGTACTGTTCTCCATTAAGATGGCATTCTATTAATAGGGAGGTTAAATGTCTAAAATTGATATATCAGAACATGAGAAGAGTGAACTGATACAATGGACATCCCTTAGAGTAAGAACAGCAAGGAGGCCTTTTCCTTCCCGCCAATGATCTGTTTTGATCTTCAGGCAGAATCTAAGGGCATTCTCTCTTGAATCCTCAAACTCCAGAATTTAATCAAACCCATCAGATCATTTTGGCCACAGTACTCTGAGAATTTAAGAATGAAAATCTTAAACATTTTTAGATTTTTTGTTGTTTATTTATCTTGGCTGAAAGGCAAAGATTTGAAAAGCAGTAACTCAAACATCAGGATAACTTTTACAGAAAGAGCTAAGCATTTCAACAAAAATAAAAAAAGCAAGAGAACAAATAAATGAAAGAAAATTTGCACCTAGTACTAAATTATGACTAAGAGGAAAAGAGAAAAATATTGACAAAGAAAAGTAGAAAATCACATGATAAATATCCCTCAGTTTAAAAAAAGACAGTACATCAAGGTTTTTTTTTGTTTTGTTTTTTTGCTATTTCTCAGGTCATACTGCACATACACATGGTGATACATATTTATATGATTTGGACTTGTGCCCCACCCAAATCTCATGTCAAATTGGAGGAGAGCCAAGTGGGAGGTGACTGGATCATGGGGCGGATTTCCTCCTTGCTGTTCTTGTGATAATGAGTTCTCAGGAGATCTGCTGGGTTAAAAGCATGTGGCACTTTCCCCTTTACTCTCTCCCTCCTGCCATCATGTGAAGAAGTTCCATGCTTCCACCTTGACTTTCTCCATGATGGTCAGTTTCCTGAGTTCTCCCAGTCAGGCTTTCTGTTAAGCCTGCGGAACTGTGAGTCAACTAAACCTCTTTATGAATTATCCACTATCAGGGAGTTATTTATAGCAGTGTGAAAATGGACTGAAAATGCATATGCATTGCTCTCACTACTTATTTAATAGGAAAAAATGCATGATGTGTTATCATTTCTTTCCAGGAAGGACAGCAGAACATTTCACTAGTAACTCTGACCAACCAACCAAGCGTTTCACAGGTGTTAGGAAACTACCCTTCCTGTTTCGTTCTGCATGCCCATCTTACATCTCATGAAATGGATGTACTTTCTCCCATATGTCTTCACTGACTTTCCAGGATTAATATCCCAACTCAATCAGATTTCTTAAATGTTCCTCAGAGGAAATCAAACAGTGATTACTGAATTATCTGATTATAACTGTCAAAATACTTTTTGTGGCGGATATTTCAAAAGTACTTATACAAACACATGTCCTTTTCCAGATTCCCTTCTTTGTACTCAGAAACACTTGTGACCTCTTATAAGTAGTACCACTCTTCAACTTTCCTGCATTAACAATAGATGTTATGCTTGTTAAAAGTTGTGCTATGCACACCCCAGCATCCAGGCATATACTTTCACTTCTGTGAAACTGGCCAGTTACTCACTCAGCAAAATCCTATTAGCATTGTAGTACCTGATCTTCGGGTCTGTTTCTGTCTCCTCGTTTCAGAGAGCCAGCCACAACCAAAACAGATTTAATAGCACGAAGTCCCCAATCATAATGATCCTAAAATCAAAACAGGTTGATTTTCTCAAAAACTGAGGGAAGAGGATTCTCATCCCAGAGGTAAGAGCTGAAAGTTTAAAGAAAGCAGTTCACATAAATATACACTTTAATGATTCAAAATACCATTTTCTTTTCCCCTTTGAAATTGTGAAAAACCGTGTCCCCATAGTGTTGTCCTGTTTCTTTCACCCGTTTTTCTGCCTCTGTCAGCAAGTCTCTCCTTTCTGTAGCGCTTAACTGCAGCATTTGCGGAAGGCTCCGTCCGCCTCCCTTGCTGGAGTCTCTCAACAGACAGGCTAATGCAGTAGCTCAACAAATTCCATGTCATCTCCAACCTGAAGCTTATTTCTCCAGCTCAGCTGGTTTCACCAAGGGCCCTGATGTTCTACCTCTTCCCAGACTTCAATCTCTAATGGCCCTAATTACTCCACTTCCTAATCACTCAGACACTTCAGCCTAGATGCTGGCACATAATATAATAAAAACCGTGTCATGAGGATTCAGTTATATTTTTTTGAGACTTCAACATTATCCCTAATGAATATTCCTCCCACAGGCTCTGAGTTCCTGGAGGATCTCAGAATATCACTTCTGAGATTGGATACAATTGCAACTCCATGCTCCCTGGGTCCAATTACATTTTTTTCCCTGGCCTTTTCTCAGGATAAACTTATTTCCCATATTCACCATCTCCTTGGGCCTAGCACAGTGTACGGCACAGGGCGGATGCTCTGTAAAGGTATCCCGAATGAACCAACTGCTTACACAGGACTGGCCTTCTCTCTTTTGCTGTCCACCTATAATCTACATAGTAACAACCTTTCTCTCAAATGTCTCTCAGCTGTGTCTGTGGGAAAAACACTTTACTTCCCAGAACCTCAGAATCATCAGCTATAAAAAGGCAGATAAAAGCACCCACCTACTTTATAAGTGGTTGTAGGAGTAAAGTGAGTTAATGTGAATACAAATTGTGTGGGCACTGAAACAATATTACATGTGTAAATATCCTATTTACTCCATTAGTGGATAATAAAATCAATTTAGTAGGTCTCGACCATCATTTTTGTCTGTAATAAAATAGACAGAATGAAATGTAAAACACCAGGGTATGATGCAAATAAGGGCAAAAAGTGGCTGGGTATGGTGGCTCATGCCTGTAATCTCAGCACTTTGGGAGGCTGAGGTGGGTGGATTGCTTCAGCCCAGAAGTTCCAGACCAGCCTGGGAAAAATGGAGAAAATCCCATCCCTGTAAAAAATACAAAAATTAGCCGGGTGTGGTGGTGCATGCCTAAAGTCTCAGTTACTTAGGAGGCTGAGGTGGGAAGATTGCTTGAACCAGGGAGATTGGGGCTGCAGCCAGCCATGATCACATCACTGCACTCCAGTCTGCATAACAAAGTGAAACCCTGTCTCAAAACAAACAAACAAACAAACAAGAGTAAAAAATCATTTGAAAGCCACTGATGGAGTAGGATGAGGCTTGAAGAGGAAAAGGAAGAGGAAGAACCAGTTTTTTTCATACTTTAAGCTCTGGGATACATGTGCAGAACGTGCAGGTTTGTTACATAAATATACATGTACCATGGTGGTTTGCTGCACCCTCAACCTGTCATCTACATTAGGTATTTCTCCTAATGCTATCCCTCCCCTAGTTGCCCACAACCCTGACAGGCCCTGGTGTGTGATGTTCCCCTCCCTATGTTCATGTGTTCTCATTGTTCAACTCCCACTATGAGTCAGAATAGATGGTGTTTGGTTTTCTGTTCTTGTGTCAGTGTGCTGAGAATGATGGTTTCCATCTTCATCCATGTCCCTGCAAAGGACATGAACTCATCCTTTTTTATGGCTGCAGAGAATTTCATGATGTATATGTGCCATATTTTCTTCATCCAGTCTATCATTGATGGGCATCTGAGTTGGTTCCAAGTCTTCGCTATTGTGAATAGCGCTGCAATAAACGTATGTGTACATGTGTCTTTACAGTAGAATGATTTATAAACCTTTGGGTATATACCCATCAATGGGATTGTTGGGTCAAATGGTATTTCTGAGAGCCAGAGTTTCAAGCTGGGAGGTGGTTATGTTATTGCAGTGACAAAGAAGAGGATGCAGAAGAAATTCTGGAAAAGAGATTTCAGAGTACTTGGTGCCTCTGCTAAACATTTAAACAACGCAAATTGCTAAAATTATCTTCATCATTTTCATTAAATCATTCCATTGGCCAAAAAATGTCTACTATTTTCCCAAATTAATTTCTGGAGCACAGAAAGGTATCCAAGAATTGTGTTCCTAACCCAGCTCCTTCTGTCCTGGCCAGACTTTTTCCAGCTCATCTCATCTGTAACATTTCTGAGTTAGCGAACTCTTTCCTTCTTTGTTCTTCCTGTACTCCCAACACCTTCCCCTTGTAATTGGCTACAGGTTTGTCCTAGACAGAATTAGGAAGAACTGAAGTCAAATCTTGCCCTTACCACTTGTTAGCTATATGGACTCAGGGTTGTTTTGCTCAGTTTTCTCATCTGTATAACAGGGCTAATAAAAACAAACTTGTAAACTTCTTTTGACAGTTTTGTAATATAACACATGGTACCCATTCAGTAAATATTGGTTTCTTTCTTCCCTGAAAACTCGAATAATCTTTTCATTCTCCATTGTCTCCCATTTTTTATGTCATGTAAACTGAATTATCTAAATTCTTCAAGGTCAGAAATCTGGGTGTTTGTTTTGTATCTTACCCATTCATCATGGTCAGCAATAAGCACATTACTTAGATATAGTAGATGCTCATTAACGTTTAAATGTCACTACTGAAAATGGATATAGTTGAAACTCCACATTCCCTGGACTCTATTACAGTTTTTCTTTTGACTTTTTACCATTACAAAATTCAAATAGGCTTGGTGAGGTGCGGTGGCTCACACCTGTATTATCAACACTTTAGGAGGCTGAGGCAGGCCGATTATGAGGTAAAGAAATGGAGACCATCTTGGCCAACAAGGTGAAACCTCATCTCTACTAAAAATATAAAAATTAGCTGGGTGTGGTGGTGTGCACCTGTAGTCCCAACTACTTGGGAGGCTGAGCCAGGAGAATGACTTAAACCTGGGAGGCAGAGGTTGCAGTGAGCCGAGATCATGCCACTGCACTCCATTCTGGCAAAACAGTGAGACTCTGTTTCAAAAAAAAAAAATTAAAATAGGCTCATTAAAAAAATAGATTGTAAGAATAAGGAAAATAAAAAATATCCATAATCTTATCCAGAGACAACTGTTAAAAATTATGATTCCACCCCCCATGTAAATTCAGTTACCACAAGGATAAGTTTCTGTCATATTCCATCTATATTGTGCTCTAACAATGAGCAAGTTAAAATGAATACCTGGCAATAAGGCAACTGTGTGGTTATAACTGTGGTATTTTGATACTTCTTTTTTTTTTTTTTTTGAGATGGAGTCTTGCTCTGTTGCCCAGGCTGGAGTGCACTGGCACGATACTTTCATTTTGGCTTCAGAATAACATCACCAGTAATTAATGAAATGTTATCAAGAGACCAAAAGTCAAAAATGACCATATGGCAAAATTGTAAAATATTGATGCTTATATGTAATTTCTGTGGCTTATCAGCAACTTCAATAAATCTGTGAGAAGCTTATGATTGGTGAGTGGAGAGTATGTCAATTTGATCCATTTTAGAGACAAGGAAATTGGAGAGAAAACATTTAGAAGAACAAAAAACAGTCAACCCTACCTTTAAATAAATAATTACCAATAAATGAGAATAATTTTAACATTCCTTGAGATATTCTTCAGAAAATTAGCCTTGCCTTACTCTTATGAGCACTCTTGCCCTATTGTACTAGAAAATAACATTTTCACGAAGAAAGGGAGGCCACATAAAATTCCATTTATAATTACAGAATTGAGAAAGTTAAAGAAAATCACATAGCTCATTGATTTAAAAATGTATTAATACAAATAAAATGTCAGAACTCAAATGTCTCAAATTTAATTCCAGAAAAAAATAAAAATTATAAAATAAGCTTTTCAAAATTTATAGAAAATATTTCTAATGTCAGATCAAATGGTAGTTTTAGGTTTTTTAAAGGAATCTCCATTTGATCCAGCAACCTCACTACTAGGTATCTGCCCAGAGGAAAAGAGGTCATTAAATGAAAAAGACACCCGCACACACCTATTTCTAGCAGCACAATTTGCAATTGCAAAAATATGGACTAGCCTAAATGTCCATCAACCAATGAGTGGATAAGGAAAAATGTGGTATATATATATATACCATGAAATACTACTCAATCATAAAAAGGAATGAAATAATGGCATTTGCAGCGACCTGGATGGAGGCAGAGACCATTATTCTAAGTGAAGTAACTCAAGAACAGAAAACCAAATATCACATGTTCTCACTTATAAGTGGGAGCTAAGCTATAAGGATGCAAAGTTCTAAGAATGATATAACGGCTTACAGGAACTTGGGGGAAAATATGGGAGGTGGGTGAGGGATAAAAGACTACACACTGGGTACAGTGTCCACTGCTCAGGTGATGGGTGCACCATGATCTCAGAAATCACCTCTAAAGAACTCATCCATGTAACCTAAAAACACCTGTTCCATTCAACTACTGAAATTTAAAAAGAACGTACAAATATTTTTTAATGTTTAATGTAATCTGAATAATAAATTACCTAGAATCCATATTTCAAAAGCTTTTTCAGTGGTATATAAAAACCAAGAAAACATAACGAATGATCCCTCACCTGCTTGGAGAGGAGCTCCTTGCAAAGTGTGTACAATGTAATGAACTTTCGGGCTAATGAGCGCGCATCCACAAAACCTTCAGCAACTAACATGATTTCACAGATTAGCTCAATGTCAGGGGCCACCATGGCACAGGGTCTAAAAAGTAAATATGAATTTTTTTGTTTTAAAATGTGACAGGGTGATAAGTACAAATTACTGAAATCAAGTGATTAATTCATACCAACATTTTAACCATTCCTAAGCAGGTCATAATTACGTCTGTCAATCACAGCTATTAAGAGCCTTCACTTCAACTAAAAAAATGTCCACTCATTACTGAATGCAAAAAATGAAAGCCTGGAATGACAGAAGCACAGGCATAGGAGTTCAAAGAAAATCCATGAATACATTCTGTAGACTTCTGGTATAAGTTGTCACTGCAGAAAGAGGAATAGTGATGTTTTGAGCTAGGGGCCAGCCTTTTCTGTGGTGTGCTGGTTAATGTCTTGACAACCAGCTGTCTAAAAAATCGCATTTGCTTATTTTCAATGAATAAATCCTTCTACCATGGCTGATTCCCAGCTACCAACACAATGTCACGAAATGTTGAGCCGAGAAGTATACCACCATACAGACACAAAAGACAGAAATAACCTCAAGAGCATAAATATCAGTAAAATAAATAGTTATAAAGTGACCAGTTTGGAGCATTTATCACCTTTGGTTTTTTTTTTTAAGTTTTTAAAGACGGGGTTTCACCATGTTGGTCAGGCTGGTCTTGAACTCCCGACCTCAGGTGATCTGCCTGCCTTGGCCTCCAAAGTGCTTGGTTTACAGGCATGAGCCACTACACCCGGCTGATCACCTTTGTTTTTAATACAATTTATTGAATCAAAAGTTGATAAAATTTAGTTTTCATTAAACTGAAGAATCAACTCAGAAAATTCATGAAGGCTGAACCATCAGCTCTTGAGAGCTTGTACCAGCTGTCTCCAGCACACTACAGCCTAGGGCCAACTTGGATAGACTTGTAAAGGGCACATTTAGAAAAACATAGCTTCAAATCCCCTTTCTTTTGGAGAGGGACTAAAAAGTCCCTCTCCAAAGACAGCTGCTATTCTCAGCAACGTTTGAAAAAATTCCACCTAACTGAAGTTAAGTGCAAAGAAGAACAGTATATAACTAAATAAGCTCATTATTTTATACTTCCTAAAGTATACATTCCAGTAATACCTAGCCAACTGGTTTTGTAAATATAATTATAGCCTATTTCATGCAAACCCGATTTTAATCCTGAACATCAAATCTTAAAGTATCTTTGGATTTAGGTTATTCAATACCTCTTATATCTTAACTGACCTCATTTTTTTAACACATTTATTACTCTTCATCACATGATGGAAGATGATGAAGAGTAAATGGAGAGAGAAAAAGCTAGTATATCTATATATTTTATACCTACATTAATATAGACAACTAATTTTTATTGAGCACTTCATACCACATAGGGTGCTAAAATCTTTTTATGTACTCTCTCACGTAACCACCGCAACACTATGAAGTGCCCATTCCTCTTTTTATTTTACAGAGATGCAGACTGATGTTCCCCGAAGATCAAGCACAGGCTGTAGGCCTCCTGGTTGGTAAGTGGTGGAATCAGAACACTCGAAAGGCGCAAGCATACGGCTTCCATGAGTGAATAATGCTTTCATCTTCCATTAATTATTAAAAATTCACAAAACAATTTCAAATTTCAAGTCCCAAATGAAAGACAGTATGAGATAAGTTGGGTCACAAATAGAATACCGGAAAGGCACACAGTTTTCCAACAAAGCTATTCTGTAGTTATTACATTTATTTCTAGAATGGTTATTCTCTCTCTAGATTGTTTTTTTTTTTTGAGGCGGAGTTTCGCTCTTGTTACCCAGGCTGGAGTGCAATGGCGCGATCTCGGCTTACCGCAACCTCTGCCTCCTGGGTTCAAGCAATTCTCCTGCATCAGCCTCCTGAGTAGCTGGATTACAGGCATGCACCACCATGCCCAGCTAATTTTTTGTATTTTTAGGAGAGACGGGGTTTCACCATGTTGACCAGGATGGTCTCAATCTCTTGACCTCGTGATCCACCCGCCTCGGCCTCCCAAAGTGCTGGGATTACAGGCTTGAGCCACTGCGCCCAGCCTCTCTATCTAGATTTTTTTCAAGAAAGATAGACATTAAAAAATTACTATGCTAGAGAAAGCTGTTATGAGGAAAGGAAAACATTCAATACAGGATGGTAGAATAATTAGTTAGAATAATTGATTAACTGCTAGGGTAAATAACTGTTTAAACACTCATTTCATATTACCAACCAAAATAAATTCTCATCAGATGAATTACATTTAATAAGTACAGTAACATTATAAAAATTAGAAGAAAATACCAATAAAATTATGGTTAAATATCTAGATGAATGGGCAAGCGAACTCCAGGCTTAAAAGAATGGGAAAAGATCACACTAAAAACTGCAGAGGTTCTTAGAATATATGTGAAGTGGAACATTATTATTTTGAAAGCACATTGAATAGGTGAAAACACATATTGAGAACCCTAAATAATACCCCAAAATAAAACTAATAATCCTCTAGCTTATCATCAAAGAAAAAGGAAGAGAGAAAAGATTTAAGTTACCCATGTATCAGGCATGAAACTCAAGACATCACTACATATAATAAGGGAATATTGGCCTCATGAATGTCTTCTTTTGAGAAGTGTCTATTCATATCCTTTGCCCAGTTTTTGATGTTTTTCTTTTTCTTTTTAAGTTCCTTCTAGATTCTGAGTATTAGAACTTTTCTCCCATTCTGTAGGTTGCCTGTTTACACTGATGATAGTTTTTTTTTTTGCTGTGCAGAAGCTCTTCAGTATAATTGATCCCGTTTGTCAATTTTGGCTTTTGTTGCCATTGCTTTAGTATTTTAGTCATGAAGTCTTTGCCCTGAATGATATTGCCTATGTCCTAAATGGTATTGCCTAGGTTTTCTTCTAGGGCTTTTATGGTTTTAGAGTCTATGTTGAAGTCTTTAATCTATCTTGAGTTAATTTTTGTATAAGTTGTAAGGACAGGGTCCAGTTTCTGTTTTCTGCATATGGCTAGCCAGTTTTCTCAGCACCATTTATTAAATAGGGAATCCTTTCCCCATTGCTTGTGTTTGTCACGTTTGTCAAACATTAGATGTTTGTAGATGTGCAGGGTTACTTCTGAGGCCTCTGTTCTGTTCCATTGGTTATATCTCTGTTTTGCTACTAGTACCATGCTGTTTTGGTTACTGCAACCTTGTAGTATAGTTTGAAGTCAGGTAGCATGAGGCCTCCAGCTTTGTTCTTTTTGCTTAGGATTGTCTTGGCTATATGGGCTCTTCTTTGGTTCCAAGTAAAATTTAAAGTAGTTTTTTCTAATTATGTGAAGAAAGGCAATGATAGCTTCATGGTAAGAACATGGAATCTATAAATTACTTTGGATGGTATGGCCATTTTCATAATATTGATTCTTCCTATCCATGAGCATGTAATGTTTTTCTATTTGTTTGTGTCCCCTCTTATTTCCCTGAGCAGTAGTTTACAGTTCTCCTCTAGGGAGGAGATTCCGCAAGTGCTGAGGCAGAAGCAAAAAACCTCAACCTATTTCCGTATAAATAATGAAGAAGAAAGTAACTAGAAATATAAACAGTAGTAGTTATTAGTTATTCATATGTGATTTTAGTTATTCATAGGTGATCTTAATTCTTTTACTAATGCCTCTCAGGTCGTAAGTGTAAATCTGGGGTGACATTGTGAAATGAATGACACTAAGGCAAGATGCTCTAAGCCCTCTGTCATGCCTGCATAAGGGCTGCTGGAGGGTGCTTTGGCTGTGTGGCAGCCTCAGCACTGGGAAAGCTCCTGCAGTTTAGGCAGGTAGGGAAGGAGACGTCCAAGATGACTGAGACATCTACTGCCCCGGGGGAGTTAGGAGAAAACTCCAAGTCTCCATGCTCTTGTGTAAGGCCTGATGGCTGTCAGGCAGACTGACAGAAATCCAGGAGCTTAATTGTCTCTATGTGATGCTGTGCTGCAGTGGTCACATTCCATGTCCACTCCCATGTTCTGCTCTGCACTTGGTTCCTTTCTTCTTAGAAAAGATAATTAGTAATAGTAATATATATCTTAATGTCTTAGTACTTTAATGATAAATATGGAAAAAGTGCTGATGCGTTATGCTCCTTACCTCACGTCCAGTGCCAGAAATTCCTGAGCCCCTACCTGAATGACTCGTGATATACTTCACCCTATCACTGCCATGCCCTATCTACCCTGCCCCCAGTATCCAACCAACAAGACCACGCCCTACCTACCCCACCCCCAGATTTGCAACTCAATAAAATTGAGAACATCCCAGCATTTGGGGCCACTGCTGGTCTCTGAGATTTAGTTAGCAGTGAACCCCCGGGCCCAAACTCTCTTTTCCCTGAGCGAGGGGAGGGAGAGCATTAGGACAAATATCTTCATGTCTTGCATCTTTTATTTCTACAATTTCTCGTCTCCACACCAGCCGGGAGGGGCTCACGGAACCCTGTAGGGCTGGACCCTATATTCTCCTTGAAGAGGTCCTTCACATCCCATGTAAGTTGTATTCCTAGGAATTTTATTCTCTTTGTGGCAATTGTGAATGAGAGTTCAAACATATGAAAAAAAGCTCATCATCACTGGTCATTAGAGAAATGCAAATCAAAAATCACAATGAGTTACCATCTCAAACCAGTTAGAATGGTGATCATTAAAAAGTCAGGAAACAACAGATGCCAGTGAGGATGTGGAGAAATAGGAATGCTTTCACATAGTTGATGGGAGTGTAAATTAGATCAACCATTATGGAAGACAGTGTGGCGATTCCTCAAGAGTCTAGAACCAGAAATGCCATTGGACCCAGCAATCCCATTAATGGGCCTATACCCGAAGGATTATAAATCATTCTAATATAAAGACACACACACACATAAGTTTCTTGCAGCACTATTTACAATTGCAAAGACTTGGAACTAACCCAAATGCCCATCAGTGATAGACTGGATCAAGGAAATGTGGCACATAATGTGCCATGGAATACTAAGCAGCCACAAAACAGAATGAGTTTATGTCCTTTACAGGGACACGGATGAAGCTGGAAACCATCACTTTCAGCAAACCAACACAGGAACATAAAACAAAACACCACATGTTCTCACTCATAAGTGGGAGTTGAACAATGAGAACACATGGACACTGGAAGGGAAACGTCACACACTGGGGCCTGCCAGTGGATGGAGGGCAAGGGAAGGGAGAGCATTAGGACAAACACCTAATGCAAGTGGGGCTTTAAACCTAGATGACAGATTGATGGGTGTGACAGCAAACCACAATGGCATGTGTATACCTATGTAACAAACCTGCATGTCCTGCACATGTATCCCAGAACTTAAGGTATAATAAAAATTTAAAAAATAATAACAAGGGAATATTATGAATGACATGGTTTGGCTGTGTGTCCCCACCCAAATCTCATGTTGAATTGTAGTTCAGTGATAGGGGAGGGACGTGGTAGAAGGTAACTGGATCATGGGAGATTTTCCCCAGGCCATTTTCATGATGTTGAATGAGTTCTCATGAGATATGATGGTTTTAACGTGTGTGGCACTTCCCCACTTCAGGCACGTTCTCTCCCTCTTGCTCTGCAATGTAAAATGTGCTTGCTTTCCTCTTTACCTTCTGCCATCAGTGTAAGTTTCCCGAGGCCTCCTAACAATGCTTCCTGTAGGGCCTGTGGAACTTCAAGTCAATTAAACCTCTTTTCTTCATAAATTACCCAGTCTCAGGTAGTTATTTATAGCAGTGTGAGAACGGACTAACACAATGAACAAATGTGTGCCAATAGATTCAACTATCTAGATAACACCAATAAGTTCCTTAAAAGGTTTAAATTACCAAAATGAAATCAAGAAAAACGAAATATCAGAAAAGCCTCATATCTATTAAAGAAACTGAATTTATTATTATAGAGATTCCAGTAAAAATCTCTAGGTTTTTACTCACTGATTAATTCAATCAAATACTTAAGGAGTAAATAATAGCAATTCTACACAAACTACACAAACTCGTAAGAAGATAGAGAAGAAAACACTTGCCAATTTAGTTTATGAGGTCAGCATTACTCTGATGCCAAAGCCAGACAAAAATTTTACAAGAAAGGACAGTATAGAACAATATCCCTCATGGCACAGATTTAAAAAAATTCCTTAACAAAAGAGTGTCATATTGAATCCAGCAGTACCTATTAATAAAATACCTACTGATCTAGTGAAGCTTATCCTTGGAATGCAACATTGAAGGACTGCTTAGCATTTGAAAATCAATCAATATAGTTCAGCATGTTAACAGAACAAAGAAGAAAACCCATATGAAAACTATAAAACCACAATGCTTATAAAAGAACACATGGTTAAAAAGTTTTCCAGGCTGGGGCTAAGCAAATTTTCATGGATAGGATATTAACAACAAAAACAAATTGTTCAACTGTATTTCATCACATTTAAAACTTCTATCTTTGATGAGCACAAGAAAATGAAAAGGCAAGCCACAAACTGAGAGAAAAAATATTTGCAATGTATGTACTTAACAAAGAAACGGATGCAGAATACAGCATTTCACAAAAGACGGTAGAGCAATAGACAGTAAGTATGTAAAAGAGGCTCAACATCATTAGCCATCATGAAAATGCAAACTAAACCTATAACGACATACTACTACCTATTAAATTGGCTAAAATTTACAAAGGCTGACAATATCAATTTTTGACAAGAATGTGAGCACCTAGAATTCTCATACACTGATGGTGAGGGTGTAAACTTGTAAAATCACTTTGGAATCCAGACTGGCAGATTCTTATAAGTAAAACATACATTTGCCATGTAGACCAGCAATTCCAGCCATAAATATCTGCCCCAAAGAAATAAAAATATATGTTTATATAAAGATTGTACATGAATGTTCATAGCTGCTTTATTCATAATAGCCCCAAACTGGAAATAGCCCAAGTGTCCATCAACTAGTGAACGGATCAACAAATGGTAGTAGGTGTATATAATAGAATACTAATCAGTGAGAAACAGGAACAAACTACTGATATGCTCAACAACTTGGATAAAGCTCAAAACCACAATCTTCAAAGAAGCCAGACACAAATAAGTACATACTGTTCAGTTTCATCTACATGAATTCTAGGAATGACAAATGTAATCTATAATCACAGAAAGAACATCATTGGTATGGGAGGCTCACTTCAAAGAGGCAGAAGAGAACTTCTGGGGGTATGAAAATATTCTGTACCTTGATTGTGGTTGTGTTTTCACCACTATTCACTTGATTATATTAAATTACACCTGAATGTTTTTACTATTACCTAGTATGGTGATAGGTTTCAAAATTATCTCTCTAAACCTGATGGCTCATTCTCTAAAAAAACATAAACCACAGTTAAACTCTGTAAAATTGTAATACACAGTTTTCTGGAAAACTGAACCAAAAGAGTGGCATCTGAATGAAGTTGACTTAAATTATAAGTGAATCATAACTGATAGTAGATGTAGCAACACACGTTCTTTCATAGACTCCTGCTAAGCGCATACACTGGTAGAGTACTTTTGAAAAGTAGTCATCGATAGGGATTTTAGTCATTCTCTTAAGTAATTCTACATTTAGAAATCTACTCTGAAATAAGAATGAAATGAATAACCTGAAATAAGAATAATTTTTAATGTGAATAGATGTTTGTAGCCTGCTACTTCATTAAAATAAAAAACAAAAATGAAAACACAAACCCTACATAATAGACAACAGGGAATGGTTAAGAAAATTGTGAACGAGGCATGAGAGGGACTATTTCAGAGCTATGTAAAATGGTGTTTTTCAAGATTCTTAAATAATATGATAAAATCTGTATGTCAAAATATTAAACGAAGAGAACTAAAGAAAAATCATGCCTACTGTAATATCTTAATCCTACAAAATGTAAATTATAAAAGAGGCTAGAAAACATTTAACAATCATATCTGAATGGTGATGTAATTTTTTCTTTATTCTTTTCTGTATTTTCCAAACAGTTCATAATTTATGAAAATTATGTTTTAATAAAAAATATGCATTACAAAATAGCTAATAGTAAATATTCAAATACACCATGTAACTTCTAAATACTGATTTTGAGTCGTGGTTTCATAATTCAAAAGCTTGAATTTATCATAGTGAAAGTTTTGTGTATAAAAGGAGCCCAAAGAAATCGTAAAGGATTTTCCTTAGGAAATTTCAAGTAAAAGCAAATCACTTCTACAGTGCAAACCAACAACATTAGGTGGCATGAGTGTACCAGATGCTAAGCCACAAAGATAACACTTGCCTGAAAAGAGCTTTGAGGTTTTCCGGTAATTCGGTTCGACCAGCATAACCCGGGTTCATAGTAATAAATATTCCAACTGATGGCTTCAGTGCAATAGCTTCCCCAAGAAATACAAATCTACCATAAAAAGAATGTTGATGATATTAAATGTGTTCATTGAATATGAATGCACATTGACAAATGCAAACCACTGCAAAATGCAAATTATTATTAGGAAGCTGTTTATTCTGTGTAATTTTCTTTAAAATTCATAAGCATACATATTTTGAATACATTTTGAAGCATATTTATTAAAAACACCCTCCAGAGCAATTATAAAAATACAAAATATTCGTTTCTCTTTTAGTATAGCCTTAGTGTCCTAGAGTATAAAAATAAGGACTTGACTATTTTAACATTTAATGGAAGGTGATGGCATTTTTACCTTCAACATGGGCTGCAGTTCCTTGAATGGGATGTTGCATAGAAAGAGAATGCCCATACTAAGAGGAGAAAGGAATGCCCTGTTCAGTCTTATATTTTGTCTATTTCTTCAACCTCTTTCTTTCTCTTTCCCTCCATACCTTCCATTGACTCAACAAAAATCTATGAAATATCACTGAGGTGTAGAATAGCTCTGGAGCCAGACTCTGAGTATTCAGATACCAGCCATATCACTTTAGGCAAGTTAATTATCCTCCCTATGTTCCAATTCCAATTCCCTCATCTAGTAAAAATAATAATAGTATTACCCACCTTACTGGATTATGCAGGGATTTAAAGGGGATTATAAATATAAATGGGTAAAAGTACAATGAGTATTGACAATCATGGTCAATACTCAAGAGATGTTAGCTATGACTATTGCTTTTACTGTCACTTGAAGGCATTGGAGAAACAGTGAAAGATTTTCAGAAAGATTTGCAAGGACCCAAGGGGATTGTTGCTGGCCAGAGAATTGAATGGTAACGTGCTATGGGAGCCATACTGAGAGATGGGTAGAAGGAAACTTTCAAATGAGGGCAAATGAGACAAAATATAAGGCTGATTTCTTGCTGAGAGGGGAGAGCTGAAGCAGTTAAGAAGCTGGGTCGGCATCATGGAAGAGAGAAGATACAGAGAAAAAAATCACAGTGTTTAGGACTAAGAGTGTCTCATACACCAGGTAATTAAGAGCAGGTGGATTTTGTACAGTCAAGGTAAAAATGGAGAAAACTTCATTTCCCAGAATGTCAGGCTAGGGAAGGCAGACAGGCTGACAGGGCTGCTCACACACAGAGAGGTGGCTCTTGCCACAGGATAACTGCCTACTTTCCCATTGTATACAGCAGGGACAGCCACAGTCAAAGGTGTAGTGCTGGTGAGGCACTAGAAGGCTGTGTAATTGAGGCATGATCCCATCTCCTAAATCTTCATGTGTAAAGAGAATTTAATAAGCTCATGAAAACAAGAAGGAGCAGAACTGTCTGCATCTGGGCTAAAAAAAGATGAAGAGAGAAGACCCACAGACATTCAGACAAGAGGAGACTACCAAGGAGCATTCTTGGCAATTTTCAGAAAATCAGTACATGAATCAGTTACATAAATCTCCATAAGAAAGGATGGCCTCAAATGACATATGGGTTTCAGCAAATAAAAAGAATTTGACTAAAAGCCACATAAAATATGGCTGGGGATCTAAGAAGAAAGAACTGAGCTACTCTATCATGGCCTTAGAGATGGAGCAGGTCAGGAAACAGACATCTGAACATATAGAACTGGGACCCAAGGCCCATGTGGCAGGAGGACTGAATGAGAGGTTTTCTAGAAGGCAGAAATATCCAGATGTATCTACTAATAGCCTGGGAACTTCTACAACAGGGTCACAGTCCAAGAGGCTAGATAGTCCTTGGCAGATTGAAAATGTTCCTATGGACAAGACAGCTAGCTGAGCAAAATATTCTAAAACCTGGGCAGCACAGGTAGGCCAGATAAGACTGCCCTGTTGATAAAAATGTTACAAAGAGGACTAGAATTGTACTGCATGTTATACTTATTTCTCAAATTAAGCCATCAAACCTAAGTGCCAGTTGTGTTTTGCTTTTTGGAGTGTGGCATCATGTTGAGAAGTGTTTAGATTTCAAATATAACTTCAAAGATCTTGGCCCAAGTTACTGGAAGAACATAAAGGTATAAGCTGTTGGGATGAGACAACTAGCAAAGGAAGAGTTGGAGGACTAAGGTTTTGATTGTGGATATATTACATATGAGAAGCCCGGGAGACCTCCAGTAGAGTCTTGCGATGCCCCAAGCAGGTGTTTAGGTCAGTCTAGAGATGAGGGGAAAGAAGGCCTGCACATCTGGCGGTCAGCAGCATAGAAAGAGCTTTTAAAAGCCCTGGTACAAGATGAAATCAACAAGGCAAGAAAATATAGAGAAAATAAGTCCAAAGACTGAGGCCTGTGGTGTCTAACATGAACTGGCCAGAAAATAACAATAAAACATAACAGCAAACACTGACACAGTGCTTACAATGTGGTAGGCATTTGTCCAGGTACCTGGCATTTAATCATCACAGTAATCTACACAGCAGGTCCTCTTCTTTCCCCCATTTTATAGATGGGAAGAAACCAGCAATGAAGCAGCTGTGAGGGGACAGAGATGTAGGGAGGTGGTGTCCTGCAACCCACATGAACAAAGTGTATCACGCAGTAGATAGTGACCAACTGCATCAGATGCTGCCAGAGGTCAAGAAAGATGAGGACTGAAAACTGATCAATGGAATGAGCATCTTCGAAGTCTTTTGGGTTTTTTGGAGAAAGGGTCTTGCTCTGTCTCCCAGGCTGGAGCACAGTGGCACAAACACAGCTCACTGCAGCCTTGACCTCCTGGCCTCAAGCAATCCTCATGCCTCAGCCTCCCAAATAACTGGGACTAAACATGCTGCCATGCCCGGCTAATATTTTAAATTTATTTATTTTGTAGGCACCAGGTCTTGCTACGTTGCCCAGTTTGGTATTGAACTTCTGCGCTCAAACAATCCTCCCACCTCAAACTCTCAATGTGCTGCGATTACAAGCATGAGCCACTGTGTCTGGCCGATCCCAGAAGCTGTTTTTTAAGTGATTAAAGTAACGTAATATACATGTGTTGTATTCATCACTTAGAAACCACTAACAAAAATGGGAGACTATCCAATTCCCCCAAATGGACTAGACTCTTCCCTTTATCTATCTCATAAGACAGGGAGAGGTAGCAATAGACAGTGGAGGGGAGGTTAGTTGCATTATTCCATGTTTTTCTTTCTGTTTATAACAAGGGAAAACCCACATGCCACTCACCTCTTTTTCCTGTTTCTGATGGCATCATGAATAATTTTCACTTGTACCGCCACCACTGACAGAACTTCCACAGAGATTCGATTGAACTCATCAAAGCAGCCCCAAGCTCCTGTTTGCACCAATCCCTTATAGATATTTCCTATGGACTAAATAATAAAGTGAGGCACTTGGAATTTAACAGAAGGGGTTTTTAAGCTATTATAATGAATAATTCCCAACCAGGAATAATGCTAGAGAGTACACAGTTCTACACATGACTTTATGACTGACTTACTTTGTAGTCCATTTGCTCTGAACAGTTGAATACATAAACCATCATGCCAAGGGCACGACCTAGGTCCTTAGTGGTCTCTGTTTTTCCAGTCCCAGCTGGGCCAGCAGGAGCCCCACTCATGGTTAGATGAAGTGATTGAGTTAAAGTAATGTAACACCTTTAAGCAACAGAAAACAGAAATATCACGGTCTACTATGAGATTTCCATACAACATCAGAGGCAATAAATTTTTTTTAAAGTTTAAGAAGCTCTAGAGTGTGATAGTAGCACAAAATAACAAAATACTGATATACTTCTGATCTGTTCATGGCAAGAATGAATCCGAACATTTTGTATCACATTTATTTTTAGGCTAGCTGTCTAAAAATACTAGAAAAGAATGTATTTCCTTGTCTATTGATCTCATTTCCTACGAATTGTGTATTTGAATACAACACTTGATTTGTGATGCTAATAGATTTCAGGTATTTCCAGGTAAAGATACTATTAATATGGCAGACAACATCTCAAACTATTGTTTATAAAGGAAAAGTAGTTTAATGCAGTTAACCTGCTTTAAAAGTAGTTTAGAGCAGCTTAATGCAGCAGATGTTTAATTGATTCATCAGTCTTGAATGATGAATGAATTAAACATCTGCTGCATCAAACTGCTACTTAATATATGTATAATTTATATAAATACATAGTATACAAATAATATATACCTATTTCAATATATAAAGCAAATATAAAAAGATAATTTATTATATTTAAATGTATTTTAGAAAATTCTTTTGAATGTGTGCTACATGCACTTAGATTACCACAACATTATTTTACATGAAAGACTGAGAGGTTCTTAGAAAATCATGAAACAAGAATACGTAATAAAAGAAGACAAGACAAATAGCAAGGACCTCAAATGGCTGTATTCTTTATCTGGGGTTTCCTGAGGTTCATAAATTGTGTTCATCTTCGTCAGACAGCAGGTCTAGTGAAATGATACATATATGAAGGTCAGGAGACCAGAGACTAATGTCTCCTTTGCCAATCATCAGATGCTCATCTTAAATAAGTCTTCTGACATCAACGTACCTCAGTTTTCTCCTCCCTTAAATGAGGTTAATTGTAGGATTATATTCAGAAGGCCAAAGGTAAATGCCTTAAAAAATTGAAAGTGCTATGCAAATACAAGCAATTAATTATGAAAACAGAAGGTATTTCTGTATTTTATATCCATTGCATGTTTAAGCATATCTTACAATGAAAGAGTGAAAAGGCTCCCAGACTAGGAATCAGAGCATTTCTTGCAGTAGCGATTTTCACCTTATAATTTTCTCTGGTGGTTCCAAGTTTTGGGTAGGAATATGGCCTCCAACGTTTACAGACTGCATTTCCCACCTGGTTTCCAGTCAGGAGTTGCCAAGTGACCAAATCAATGGTATAGTGCAGAAATGATGAGTGCCATTCCTGGGACACTCCTTGCAGATATTTGACCTACACTCTCTTTTCATCCTCTCTACTGGCTAAAACACAAGTGGAAACCATGTTTGGCATGTGGGCCACCTGCCAGCCTGTACTGCTGACCCTGTACTCTCCTCTGGACTATGAGACACCCACTTCTGTGTTATTTAAGCCATTGTGTTTTGGAATTTCTTTTCTTTTTTTTTTTTTTTTTGAGACAGAGTTTTGCTCTTGTTACCCAGGCTGGAGTGCAATGGCACGATCTTGGCTCACCACAACCTCCGCCTCCTGGGTTCAGGCAATTCTCCTGCCTCAACCTTCTGAGTAGCTGTGATTACAGGCACGCACCACCATGCCCAGCTAATTTTTTGTATTTTTAGTGGAGACAGGGTTTCACCATGTTGACCAGGATGGTCTCGATCTCTTGACCTTGTGATCCACCTGCCTCGGCCTCCCAAAGTGCTGGGATTACAGGTGTGAGCCACCACACCCAGCCCATGTTTTGGAATTTCTAACAGCAGCTTTACCTTTACCCTCCTAACCAACACACCTGAGTTCCAGTACAAGTTGATCAGGTACGAGCTAGTTGATTTCAGTCTTTGAACCTGTTTACATATGGGAGGAGACACTGTCTCCCTTGCCTACCTCACAAAGGGATCGTCAGCATCAAATGAATATAATGCTAGAATTTGAAAGGCATCATTTTGTTAATGGAAACCATTAGTAAGTAATTCAAAGAATGAAATGGAAATGGAAACACTTTATCCAACACAATTCACAGTATAAAAATGAACATTCCTCTTCCTTTTAGCTCCCAAAATACCCACACAGTGACTCTTCTAATTTAGAAGTTAATAAACTATTCCGCCTCACATAATGATAAACTTTAAAATGTCTCTTCCCTTTTTCTCCTATACCCTGGGCCTTCCTTTCTTCTCTGTCGACAATGGCATGCATACAGTAGACTCCTCACCTCTGCAGTTTGGACTATTCTCAAGTGACTTCTTCAAGCGACAAATTGTAATCCCTCTCATTGAAAGCAGTGCATAAATTAATGAAGACAGTGAATGTTGATGTTTAGTGAGAGACAAGTTAGAACTGAATTAGACATAATTATAGAAATGATACAATACACAAGTGTTGTGATTATGAGCAGATTTATATGTATAAGAACAACCACAAATGTATCCTGACAATCCTACCAGCCTCTCAGGACTACCATAGCAAACCAGTTTTATAGACTTATAGTTGAAACTGCCTACATTTTGGTGAAAGTGGATAATTGGGCATACTGCTATGAGTTTGAGGTGTGATTTCCGTTTCATGAATGTCAAAGATTAAATGTGCTGTCTCCCATTAAACAGGTCAGCAGAGATTGGAATACTAACAAAGAAATTCATGTCAATGTGACATAGTCTTACCTCCACAATATTCTGACTATGTATATATTTACTTGGAGTCAAGTGGAAATGAACTATTGATAACAGTAACCTCTTGCCCTGTTGAAACACTTGAACCAAGTATTTCAAATACCTGTATTTGAAATACCTGAAATACACACTGGCTTTCCTTCTATCCCTGGCACTCGCCAAGTGTATTCCCACCTTGGAAACTTTGTCCTCGCTGTTGCCTCTAACTTTCTGCCCCAGGATCTGTGCCTAACTGGTTCTTCATGTTTTGGTCCCACCTCAAGCTCTCTATAATCTATAATAGACACTCCCTTTGAGACAATTTTAAATATATTGACATTTTTTATTTCTTCATAGCATATATTACAGCCTAAATAACAGTGTTCATTAATTTATTTCTTGTTTCTCTGTTTCCCTACTAGAAAGTAATCTCTGTGACAGCAGGAACCCTGTCTGTTCCACACTGGAATAGTACTTAGCAGAGGTACTATTAATGATTTGTTGAATCATTTAATGAATGCTATGTTCTACCCTTTCCTTTCTTTTCACTGTATACAATTCCTCAAATATGAATTTGAACACAGGCAATTCCTAGTTATTTTTACGCTTTGAATGTAAGAATACTGGGAGGGTGGAAGGAGGTGGTGATAGATCCTGATACCAGATGTCAGTTGTAGATAACTGGGCAGAATAAAAAATGCCTCCTTGAGCCCTATTAATCCACTCATGATTTCATCATCGGTGCATTGTATAGCGTCTGTAATTCTGTTTCTCTAATTTAATTCTCTTTACCTTTTCCTGATTAAAGTCAACATTCCCTATCTTACTTTATTAGTTAATTTACATACCACTCTCACGTAGCTCATTGTTTGTTTATCATTTCTCCTCATTTCTTCCTTTTCATTCTCACACATCTCTGCTCATGCTAGGGGACTGTTTTGGATGGGTTTCTCCCACCTGGATGGAAACTTACAGTTGTTACCTGTCAGTTAGAGGAGTGATCACTAGTCGAGGACTGTTTCCTAAGTATTCATAGAAGTACTGGAACCGGGCATCACAAATATTAACAAAGCAGTGCTTCTGTGTATCCTCCCACTGGTGACGAAGCTGAGACAGCCATGTAAAAGCTTGGGGACTGACAACCTAAAAGCATTGCATAATCATCATATACAGGACACTGGTAGTTTTGGAGCAAAAATTTGTTAATCTAATTAACTCTACTGGTTCACATTTTATTGATAAAATTTTCACAAATAGGAAATCTCTTACTATTGCCAATTGTAACTGCACATACATGGTTAAATAGTAAGAAATACACATGTAATAAGTTCTCATTTTAAACTGGCTTTTATTTAAAAACAATATGAATTTCTTCAAGCAATGCTTTTTTCTCCCCTTTCATGAATCATCCCAGGGGATTAGATAAATTTTGTAACTTCATACTCCTATCACTGAAGTCAGATGGAAAAACACACCATCTGTATGAAAATGGCATATAATCCATAACTTCTGCACCTCAGAACTACACTTTTAACCAAGTTCATTCTAAAACCAATCTGCTTTTAGTGCAGAGATTTTTCTGCTTCATTTTTAATCACATCAAATAACAGTATTTTTCATTGCTATTCTTTCCCATCTACTCAATCCTGACCATTCATCTTCCTGTTAAAAATCCCTGTCTTTTTCAAGGTATATGTGACCTGCGGATTTCTTGAGAATCAGTGGAACTTACCAAAATTACTGTATACTAACTTGTCTGACGACTACATAGGTTTCGGCACTGCATAATCATGTATATCAGATGGTTGGGAATTAGACAAAGTATCTCTTTTAGTACAAAATAAAGGACATATTTTAAATCAGAATTTATCCTACTGCAAATCATCAGACTGATAAAACAGAATAAAACATGTAGGAAGATAAGAGGCTCTATTAAAGGAGTAGTTAGTTATCAACAGTTCATTATCAAAATGAGAACACATGGTAAGTGATGTTTTGCAAGGAAAAGTTCTGGACTAGCAATTAAAGAATATTGCTCACTAGTGGTCCTGAAGATGGATCAAGGAATATTAATATGTTTATGGCTTACATGAAGAAGCATTTTCTTGCACTTTATAAAAGGAATTAAAATTCACTTTGTTTTTAATAAACTGAGAGAAAAAAAGAAAAAGCACAGAAACATTTCACAATACATCCAGGCATTCGAACTGTGAAAGGAACTGCCTGTTTTAGTGCTACCAAACGAGTGCAGTCCAGAAGACAAGCATGCTCCTGACTTCTGGAAATCGGAAAGTATTTTGGAAAGAAGGATGAGAAAATTCTCCTTTCACATTAAACACTTCCAGCACTTAAAGACACACAGACTTTTTAAAGTATTTAAAACAAAAGTTAATGTACTACAAGATTTAGAAAATAACTTCTTCCAAGAAAATAAATTAGCTGTTCAAGGAATAGACAAAGGATTACCCAAGTGACAACCTAAAATTATGACCAACATCTCTCTCTTCAAGGAGAAATGTATCAAAGGCACACAGACATGATTTAAATTACATACACAAAATCTTACTGCTATTGGCCGTGTAAGTCACAGAGGTGAGGCTCACAGACCAATGACCCAATATGGTCATGCACAGAGAGATGAACACAGTAATTTCTCATGGTTCTTTCATTACAGTAAAAATTTTTTTGCTGGTCTGATGTTCCTAACTTGGCAAACTCTTTGGGATATCACTTGGAATAACTCTCATCAGGATAATATATTGGCTAATCAAAATCAAATGTGCCCCAAATAACCACAACTTTTGAGGACTAATTAAAACATACAAACTTAAAAAAAACAGTGACTTTCTTGGAACTACCCTGGCAATAAACACCACTTTAAGGCAACGATAATGAATACATAAAATTTCTACAAACGACTTGCCTTCTGAGAAATAAGTTTGGCCACCACGTCTCTGGCATGGACATCTATGGTACAAATTGTCATGATCTTCTGTCTGTCTCCTGGTGGAAGTTCTCCCAGCAAAAGTGTAATTAGTGTATTCAGCTGAGAAATCTAGAAGGAATTGTTTTTTATAAAGGAGGGAAGGGTTACAAATACAGCATTTAATTCTTCATATTTGTAAAGTGTCATTGAGTTTACAAAACAATTTCTTTCTTTCTTTGAGACAGAGTCTCACTCTGTCACCCAGGCTAGAGTGCACTGGCATGATTTTGGCTCACTGTAACCACTGCCTCCTGGGTCCAAGCAATTCTCCTGTCTCAGCCTCCCGAGTAGCTGAGATTACAGGCACCCGCCACCACAACGAACTGATTCTTTTATTTTTAGTAGGGACAGGATTTCACCATTTTGGCCAGGCTGGTCTTGAACTCCTGACCTGAAGTGTTCTGCTCACCTAGGCCTCCCAAAGTGCTGGGATAATAGGCATGAGCCACCGCACCTGGCCACAAAACAATTTCAAATCTGTTACCGCAGCTGGTTCTCAAAGAACCTTGGTGTAGAAATGACAATATTATTACCCCCTCACACAGATGAAGGACAAGAGAACCTGTGAATAATGACAAAGCTGGGGCAGACACAGGGTTTCCTGGCTGCACTGAACTGACCCTCTACCCTAATGATAACCTGGTCCACAATATTGCTGGAATAGAAATCACTACAACTCTTAAAAGGCCAAATTAGACTAACTTTCAAAAACTATATCAAGAGCTAAATGACAAATTATATTTTTCTTTAGAAAAGTATTTGCCTAACAATGTGTGTGTGTTTTTTTAAATACACGATAGTGATGATTACTGAAAAAGTACTTAAAATGTAGAGCTGAAGAATATCCTCCTTTATTCTGATTCACATCTCTACTGTTTAGGTCCATCAAACTTGTAAGACAAATACTTTCAAACTGCTGGTCTTTTTTCATACAATGGAAAGGAATAAAATGAAATGACGTGACTGACAATTCATTGAAGTGAATGGAATAGAAAACACAGCGTTACAGGTAGTACGTGTATATACTGTTTCAAGCTGTTTTATTTCCGTTTTGACTACATACATAAACATGTGAACCTGGAGCTGAGAGAAAATATTTCTTACGGTAAATTGTGGTCAGAGAGGTTTGAAAGATGCTGTCTGTATTAGGTTGTCATTTTGTTACTATGGTTATTTACACAAAAAGATTTCTGCCTTACTCAAGCCTTATTTACAAAAACAGTATTTCTGCCTTATTCTAGGTATCGTACTGTGAAACAATACCATCCTTTTTTCTCTTCAGCTCTGCAAAGGACAGTCAATGACAAACTGCTAGCACCTGAGAAAGCTGGCAGTAAGTGTATAAGCCAGATCACCAGACTCAAACCTTTGTAGTCTACTGTCAAACACAGGTTCCCTATTGTACTATTATCACGCGCTGGAAAATGCAAAATCCTGCAAACTTCTCTGAGATTGCCACGCAGCTGGAGGCTGGAGAAAGTCATACAGCTGGAATAAGAAGGGAAAAGAAAGGCAGGAAGAGATAACCATAACATGTGCAATTTACATGAAACGAGAAGACAGAAGGTTTCAGGCACTGACTAAACATTGCTGATTTCATGGCACTTAATCTTAAGACAATCTGTTATCTGAACTTGCAGGTAAGAAAATTGAGTCACAGCTTTATTAACCACTTTGCCAATCCAGGGAGGGGAATCTCAAATCCCAACAGTCTGACTTCAGGGTTTTCACATAAACCCCCTCCAGTGTCCACAAGACCTACCCATCCCTTCAGGTCTGAAAAATTGTAGCTGTGTAAGAAGCATTCAGGACAGACTTAAAGTCAAACACAAAGGAAAAAAAGAAATAAAAATATTAATACACATTCCTCTAGACATTCAGGATACACAACAGCTTTATAAGCATTTGCTCTATTTCCCCTACACCCTGGCATTAAGGCATGACTGAAAAATAAAAATTGTACACATTTAAGGTGATATTTTGATATATGTATACACTGTGAATCTATTACCCCAACCAAGCTAATTGACATATCAATCAGCTCACCTACATGTCTTTAAGTGAGAATACTTGATATTTACTCTCTGAGCAAATTTCAAATATGTACTACATTATTAACTATAGTTGCCATATGTTACATCTTTAGAACTTACTCATGCTATAACTGAAAGTTTGTACCTTTTCACCAGGAGTATCTTCCCTTCTCCCCACTCCCTATCCTCTGGTAACTACCATTCTACAGTTATTATGTGTTAGACTTTTTTTTAATCCACTTATAAGTGAGCTCTTGCAGTATTTGTATTTCTGTTTAGCTTATTTCACATAGAATAATGTCCTTCAGATTCATCCAGGGTGTCACTAATTGTAGGGTTCCTTTATTGTAAAGGCTAACTCATATTCCTCTGTATGTGTGTGCATGAGTGTTAGTGTGTGTGTCTACACATTTTCTTTATCCATCTATCAGTGAAGACTTGGGTTTATTCCACATCTTGGCTATTGTGAATAAAGCTGCAATACACATAGGAATGCACATATCTTGTCAAGATAGTGATTTTATTTCCTTTACCTATATACCCAGAAATGAGATGGTTGGATCATATGGTAATTCTATTTTTAATATTTTGAGGACTATTCATACTGTTTTCCATAATGGCTATACTACTTTCTACCACCCGCCAAGGAGGTAAAAGATCTGTAAACCGAAAATTAAAAAACTTCAATGAAAAAAATTAAAGACACAAATAAATGAAATGATCCCATGCCCTTGGATTAGAAGAATTTATATTTGTTAAAAATCTCTGCACTGCCCACAGTTCTCTATAGACTCAATGCAAGTGCATCAAGACCAATGGAACAGAATAGAGAGTTCAAAAATAAATTTTTCAACTTATTTTCAGCATAGGCACCAAAAACACAAAGTAAAGAAAGGATAGACTCTTAAATAAATGATGTTAACAGAAAACTGGGTATCAAATGCAAAAGAACAAAACTGGACCCTTACACTATACACAAAAATCAACTTAAAGACTTAAAAAAAAAAAACTATACAAAAAAAACCCCTAAAGAATTGCACTTGTAATTCTAGCTAAGTCTCTTATCAAAGACTTAAAGATAAGACATGAAACTGTAAAACTCCTATAAAAAAACATGTGGGAAAATCTTCATGACTTTGGTCTTGACAATAATGTTTTAGACACCATAAGTACTTGACACCATAAGTATAGATGACGAAAGCAAAAATAAACAAGTGAACTATATCAAACTGAAAGGTTTCCATACAACAAATGAAAAAATCAACAAAATGAAGCCTATGAAATGGAAGAAAATGTATACAAACAAATCTGATAAGGAGTTAATATCTAAAATATATAAGGAACTCATACAACTCAATGGCAACAAAATAAATAACCTGATTAGCAACAGGCAAAGGACCAGAAAAGACATTTTCCCAAAGAAAACAAATGGCCCACTAGTATATGAAAAGATGCTCAACATCACTAATCATTAGAAAAATCAAAACTGCAATGAGCTATCACCTCACACACATTAGAGTGGCCATTATGAAAAAGTCAAAAGATAACAAGTGTTGGCAATGATGTGCCTTAACCTACTACAAGAGCGACATCAAAGATCACTGATCACCGGCCGGGAATGATAGCTCATGCCTGTAATCCCAGCACTTTGGGAGCCTGAGGTGGGTGGATCACTTGAGGCCAGGAATTCAAGAGCAGCCTGGTCAACAGGGTGAAACCCCATCTCTACTAAAAATACAAAACATATTAGCCAGGTGTAGTGATGTGCAGTTGTAATTCCAGCTACACAGGAGGCTGAGACAGGAGAATCACTTGAATCCAAGAGGTATAGGTTGCAGTAAGCTGAGATTGCACCAGTGCACTCCAGCCTGGGTGACAAAGTGAGATTCTGTTTAAAAAAAAATAAAAAAAGATCACTGATCACAGATCACCATGACAGATACAATAAAAAATTTAAATATTGCAAGAATTACCAAAATGTGACACAAAGACAAAAAGTGAGCACATGTTGTTTGAATGTTAATGCTCAGTATAGGGTTACCACCAATCTTTAATTTGTAAAGAAAAAAAAAGGCAGTAACCGCAAGGCACGATAAAGCAAATCACAGTAAAATGAGATATACCTGTATTTTAATACATTTCATCTTTAAAAATTAGTTAAATGTTTAAAAAGCAGATGTGATTATTGTTTTATGTCTAATGTGCTCACCATCCCCTAGATTTTATGTTCCACAAAGGCAAGGACAGTGACGATCTTATTCAGTGCCTTATCCCAGAGCCACTGAAGAACTGTCAGAGTGTGGGTGCTTAATGTGTATCTGCTGAATAGATGAACTAATTAATATACACGTCAGTGAGTAAAGAGGTGTTTAGGCCTTGGATATTTTCTCATCTGGGTCAAGATCCAGGCTTTGCAGTATCCAATCTTAAACCATTACCAGTATTTGGTTTTAAAAAAAGTTGATTGTAACAAAAGTAATAATACCATATGCCTTATAAGAACATTTATAATTTTAAGTGCATTCGCATGCATAGTCTTGTCTGAGCCTCCCAACAACCTGTGATTTCTGCATTCCTCATTTTTCACAGAACTGCAGTCAAATGGAAGATGATTAAAAACACAGCTTGTCAACATAATCTACACAGCATCGTATGTTGGAAATCTTATATTGTGCATCAAGATTAAACATTCTCTGATGATACTCTTTTTTAAGTAATAAAATTCTGTACCCATAGTTATGTAATGTCTGTATTATTTGGGCAGTGGCAACAGGTAGCAATCATTATGGTCAATAATGTAGTCACATCCAAGTTTACGGTCTGTGATGTAGAAAACATTCCTTGGCAGCTTTAAGAAAATATATCCTATTGTGTAATCAGTACATATTCTTGCCACTAATCGCAGTAGTGTTACAGGATTTTCTACTGGATCAAGCATGCATGCCCGCCTCAAGTCTAGCTACATCCCTTTGAAACTCAAGTGGCTGTTTTCCTGGTACATGTTGACTTCATTAGAGTGCAAGTACAGCATGTACCTTGAGCTAGAAATAAGCGCGTATTAGAGTAAAACCCAAACTTTTGTTCCCGGAACACAAAGTTTTCCATAGGCTCATGCCGATCCTTTCCTGTCTCACTTCACTGTCCATGCTGGCCTTCTCTTTGTTCTGCTCTCACAGCTGCTTTGAGCCCTCAGCAACCATTTCATCTGCCTGGAGTCATCTTCCCTCTAATCTTTGTATGATTAGCTTCCTCTCATTACTCAAATTTTAGTTCTAATTTACCTCCTCAAATTGGCCTTCTTTGGCCATTCTAATTACTATTTCCCCTATCTATTGATTGTTTACATTTTATTTTCTTTATGGAATGTATGAATATCCTATCCATCATTTATTTATTTGTTTGTCTCCTTCACCCTAAACTCTAAAGGAGCAAGGCCCACATCTGTCTTATTCTGTGCTGTGTTCCCATACTTAGCATAGTGGCCACCATCAAGCGTGTGTCCAATTCAACACTCACCGTATGAATTGATGAAGGGAGAAATGAACAAATAAATGATGGGAGCAATACACACCAGAACAACAGTTTTTTGCTCTCTCATGCACTCATTTGTGCAAATGTGGTTCTTGTTTCCAGACCTTACAGGACAAGAAGGAATGCAGATAAATAATGATAACTGTTTTGCTAGGGCAAGTAAAAAGTACGCGGATATCACACGGAAATAGGGCCTTGCCTGACCTAGGGCTTAGAAAGGCACTTTAGAGGAATTTATACTAAGACCTAAAGAATGAGCAGGATTTAGGTTGAGAAGAATTTAGGGGTTGGCCAACAGGGAGGCAGTGTTTTGGCCACAGGAAGCAGCCTGTGGAAAGGCCCTGAATGGAGTGGGTGGCTCTGGGGAAGAACTGAGAGGTCACCAATGGCAGGATGGGACAGCAGAGGTGAGACAGGTGTGTAAGGATGCTGCAGAGGAAAGCAAGTGCCCAAGATGAGTTAGGACAATGAGATGGTGCTTAAGGGTCTAGGAGGTGGGGTGATAATGAGATTCGTGTTATTATATGATTTCTCTGGCTATAGTGTTAAAATGAATTGGAGGGAAGCAAGACTGACAGAAAAAAAAGACCTGAAAGGAGAAAGCTACAGTCATTTAGAAGAGAGAAGAAAGTGGCTTGGTTTAAGATATTATCAAAGCAGCTAGAGAAGGCTGTGAGAACGGGGATCTTCAGAATAGCTGAAGAGGTTTGATGGCTGATTGGATATTGAGCATATGAAGAGTCAGATGGGCTTCTAGTGCAGGCAACTACTGAAGACATTTTTTTCCCCTGCAGTTGGGCACATTAGGAAGCAAGTTTAGGAAAAGAGAATGTACATTAGATCTTTTAGGCTGGGCATGCCTTTGAGACTTCAGTGAAAAATCCCTATCTGCTTCTGGCTGTGCTTCAGGACAGAGATGTAGGCTGGAGCAAAGGAAACTGAGCAGCCATAAAAGTGGATGAAACCAGTCAGGAATGTGTGGGGGTGTGAGGAGGGGAGGGGAAGAAAGGAAAGGAAAAAGAAGAAAGACCGTGAGAGGCTGAGGCAGGTGGATCACTTGAGGCTAGGAGTTCCAGGCCAGCCCGGTCAACATGGTGAAACCTGTATCTACTAAAAATACAAAAACATTAGCCAGGCATGGTGGTGCACACCTGTAACCCATTACTTGGGAGGCTGAGGCATAAGAATCATTTGAAGCTGGGAGGTGGAGGTTGCAGTGAACCAAAATGACACCACTGTACTCCAGCCTGGGTGACAGAGTGACACCCTGTCTTTAAAAAAAACAAAACAAAACAGCAGAATAGAGCCATAAGGAACAGGAATATTTAAGGGCAGAAGGAAGAAGACTGGCCAGGTAAAGTAAAGTGCAGCCCAAGTTTTCTAAGTAGAAAACTATAATTCAAAAACCATGAACATAAAGGAAGAAAGTATATGAAGAAGGAGGAAATATTTTCTAACTTACAGAAAATAGAAATAGACTTCATCAAGTGGTAGAAATTGGTTGTGATGATGAGAAAAAGTAAAGAGCAAGTATAGACATTAGGTCAGCAAGCTCGATTATAATAAAGGTTACAGAGATAAGGCAGGAAATAAAAGGAGAAAAGGCATGAATGGAAAATTTTTGGTTATTATTTTGAGTAATGAGGGAATTGGGCATGTTTAATTACTGATGGGAATGAGCAAGAGTGAGAAACTGAAGAAACGGGAGAAAAGGAAGTCAGGGCAGCCCTGAGAGAGGTCAGAGCAGAAGGGAACCAGAGCAGTGGTTGAGAAATAGCTCTGGGCAGTGGAGGCTACCCTTCCCTCCGAGCTGGATGATGGTGCCGGGGGAGGGACATCAGCCTGATGGCCACTACTCCAGTTCCTCTCTGATGATGCTGGCAGATAATAAAAGCACTGACTGAGAGGCAGCGCATGTGTACATGTGTGCTGTGTATGTGTTTACTAATTTCATCATCACAACAACCCTATGAAGTAGGTGTGATTAGTATTCCAGTTTTACATATGAGAATATGAGATCATCTGCCCAAGATCACACAGTTCTAAATGGTGGAGTCAGAGGCTAGTACACAATTCTAAGATCTTATTGTATGTTTTACAAATACAAACCCTTCTTGTGTGGATAACAGGGAACCAGAACAGGCAAGAGCTGGCCTCCAGTGATTGTGGTAAGTGAAGAGAGAGACTGAGTATACCCCACTTATGAATTCTCTTCTTTATATAGACAGAGATGCTTCCTAACAAAAAGACAAGATCTTATATTTTCTATATGACACACCATTAAAAAAAGACAAAAAGACACAGTCTTGACCACCACTGGGGTTTAAAAGATACACATATCTAAGGGACTATAGTGTTCCCAAAGAGGGTCAGCTAGCTTGGCAGGATAACGGTGGGTTCACCATGTAGGACAATGTCAGACCTAGAAAATAACAGACTCAAGGTCAGAGAGAAGTGGTGGTTCCTGATACACAGCGATGGCTGGTCCTCCATTTTGTCCTGACCTGGCTACTATGGCAGCATGGTAGAAAGAGGCCATACTGTGGATTTAAAGAGTGTGTCCCTCAATACTAGAGGTTAAAATAAGGCAACAATGAAAAAAAAAATCTTCCTTGCAGCAGAAGCATTGCAGTTTTACCAGTATCAGCCATGGCTTATCTCCCAGTCTGGGGACATCCAAGCCATGGTGGTAAAGAAGCTGGAAGAGGTCACTCTGTAGAAAAGCTGAGATACAGAGGTCAGATTTGGTGGCTTATGCCTGTAACCCCAGTGTTTTTGGAGGCTGAAGAGGGAGGATTGCTTGAGGCCAGGAGTTTGAGACCAGCCTAGGCAACATAGTAAGTCCGCATCTCTACAAAACACTTAAAAATTACCTAGACATGATATCATGCCTCTGTAGTCCTACTACTCAGGAGGCTGAGGCAGGAGGACTGTTTGAGCCCAGAAGTTTGAGGCTGCAGTGAGCCATGATCATGTCACTGCACTCCAGCCTGGACAAAAGAGCAAGACTCAGTCTCTTAAAAAAAAAAAGAAAAGAAGTCTAGAGCTAGAAGTCCTCAGCTTAGCAGATCAAAGTGAACATTACAACGTAACTGCCATAGTAGCTTGGGGGTCAGCTACAGGACCCTCAATCCCTTTCTAACAGGACATAATACTGAAGTTCTTCTTCTTTCAAAACAATAGCAATGGGGACCTCTAATCTTGAAACCCACCAGTTTCACCTTCAGCAATCTCAGAAACAATGAGTTTTCACTTCCACCAGCCACAGCAAAGGAAATGACAAAAGAGACCCAGTCCTACACTCTTAAAACTATCAGAGCATGGGTTGTTGAATCTCAATTTGTTGTTCTCCTTTCCAATGCTCACTTCCTACTTCCTACTTCTTTAATCCTACTGCCAAGACCACCAGTGCACCATTGAGCAACGAATGTCAGAGACAGTGAGCATAATTACCTCATTCTTGACACTAATGGAAATGATTCTAATGTTTCACCATTAAGCATGATTTTTCTCTGCAGGTTTCTGGTAGATATTTTTCAAGTTATAAAAGTTCCTTTAAATGCTTATATTAGAAAAGAAAAAGGTATAAAGTAATAAGTGCCTACCTTAAGAAACCTGAAAAATAGGAAAAAATTAAGCTCAAAGTAATCAGAAGAAAGGAAATAATCAAAATAAGGGCAGAAATGAGTGAAACATAAAACAAACAATAAAGAAAACCAACAACATTAAAGGTTAGTTCTTTGAAACCAGAAATAAAATTGATAAACAGCTACAAAACCCAATTAAGAAAAAAGAGAGAAAAAAATAAACTATCAATGCCGAAAGTGGGGCAGCCGGGCAGACCTTCCAGATGCTCTGAGGATAATACGGAAATAGCTTGACTGCCTTATATCAATACATTGAAAACTTAGACCAAGAGTGGCCCTTTTTCTGTAAAGGGCCAGAGAGTAAATATTTTTGGCTTTGTAGGCCATGCAGTCTCTGTCACAGCCACTCCACTCTGCCATCATGATGTTAAAATAGCCACAGACAATAGACACTGGGCCAGATTTGGCCAAGGTCTGTAATTTGCCACATGCTGAATTACATAGAATAGGCAAATATCTTGAAAAATATAAAATTCCAAAAATGACACAAAAGAAGCAGCCCAAAACACTATACAGCTGCATATGTATAAAAGAAATCAATTTATAATAAAAAATGTTCTACAAAGAAAACTTCAGGCCTGATGCATTACAAGTGATGTCTATCATAAACTCTTTCACAAAATAGATATAAATGGATCACTTTCCAACTCTTTCTAAGGAGTATACCCTGATTTTAAAACCTGGCAAAGATATCCTAGGAAAAGAAAATCACAGACAAATGTCCCCTTTGACTGTTACATTGTCCATGGGAGTATAACAGAGAACTGATTGGCTGTTTCCTAAATGGTTAGACATACACTTTCTTTGTGATCCAGCAATTTCACTTTTAGGCTTTTACCCAGGAGAAATGCAAATATATGTTCACAAAAAGACTTTATCTAATAATGTTTAATAGCCTTAGAAATAATAGCATCAAACTGGAAACCCAAATGTCAAGTACCAGAATGGATAGAAAGATTGTGATACATGTATTCAATGTAATATTAGTAAGCAACAAAAAATAAGGAACAGCAAGTACATGCAACAACAGGGACGAATCTTAAAAACATGTTCATTGAAAAATGTGAAGGGTCTGAAATTTTATCCTACTTGCAGACTAACAAGTCATGGATGCTGATAGAAGACGTAAGACTCCTGGGTTAGAAAGGACCGTTTATTACTCACAGCAGTAGCATAAGTAATATTAGAACATTAGCATTTGCACTATCTCTGAGTACAAATTTTCAAAGGATATTCAAAAAGGGTTAGCAAATGCAGTGAGTGTGTTACAAGAGAAACATTCTGGATTCAGGGAGCACAAATCATTTATTTAAAAAACTAGCATGCCTGACATTTGGCCCAAAAAGAGGTATTATTTTTCATTATACTAAATAATTAAGTCAACATGCCCCTTGCTCTGGAGAAAGATACTATCTCTATTTTCAAGAATGTTCACAACAAAAATATCCTTGAAAAATAGAAAAAGAAAAAAAATCTTTGAAAATATAATCTGGAACAAAGAGCAGTCATTACCTCTGTTCACAAGATGTACAGAAATGAAAGACCCATAAGAACTGTCTCCCAAGGTTAAGTAAAAAAAATCCACACACACAAAAAAAGATATGCTAAGGTAGGATCTTTGCCAAAAGAATTTTCTTTTGTATTTTATCATGGTGTGAGTTTTGTATCAAGTATATTAGAACTTTACAGAAGGAGTAGAAAATCCTTACATTTCTGTTTAGATTCCAGAACAATTGATATAACACGGTGTTTATCTTTCCCATGATAAAATCATTGAAACAGGGTCCTATTTAGGAAGGAGTGCCCATCTTTGACTACCATAATTACCATTTCAATTATTTCCATGGTTAATGGTCTATTTGAGTTTTCTAAATTATTTTGAATCAATTCTAGAAAAAAGTATTCATAAAGAATCATCTCTTTACATTTTTGACTTATTAGCAAAAAAAAAAAAAACCCCACATACTTTTACAGTCATTTTCAAATCTATTTCTTACAGGGATTATGTTTTTTTCCCTATCCCTTTATTGTATGTTTTTTGATTTCTTCTCCAAACTGCAAAAATGTGTATTATTGGTCTTTTCAAAGAACCTACTCTCGTGTTAATGGATCATATTGAAATAAAATGGCAACATATGGGTGACAAATCCTTTTTTCTTTTACCTCCATATCTCACTGTGGGGATCTTCAGTTACTTTAGGATTTGTTCCTGTTCTTTCTCTAAAGCAGAGGTGGTAAACTATAGACCATGAACCAAATTTGGCCACCACCCGTTTTTATAAACACAGTTTTATTAGAATCCAGCTATACCTATTCACTTACAAATTACCAACAGCTTCTTTTCAATCACCACACAATAGATGTGTGCATGCAGAAGAGACTATGTGGCTTACAAAGACAAAAATAATTACTATCTGATTCTTCCCAGAAAAAGTAGGCCAACTCCTGCTCTTCAGTCAAGACATATTCATGACAGGAGCCCTCTATAAATGGCTCAGTTTGCTTGCAAAGCGTTTCCCAGGGCTTTGTACTAGGGACAAACACCTTCACTAATAGCCTCTTAGGATATACAGGAAAGAGAAGAGGCTCCAGTTGTCCCTTTCTTCTAGATTTAATCCTTATCACTAATCATAAACTCCACGTTTTTTGTATTTGTTTAAGGTGAGTTCATAATTTATCTGAAATGTTGCTGGGTGAAAATAGGCTTACCATTGCAATAGCTTCCTCTTTTTATAGTTTTGGGCTGGTTTTTTCTCTGATCTTAGTTAGCTATCAATTCAGTTTTGTATATTCCTGGCATTCCTCAAATCATCTGTTCCTGTATTTCTAGAAACAATATGATTTTTTTCATATACCTTATCTGTCATTCAATGTAATCTTTGATGAGAGGGGAGGTAGAGAGTATGTGCTCTACTCATGATCTCGCGAGCTACTGCTAGATTATAAAGCATAGACTATCAGATCACATTGTTATATAAAGTCAGAAAAAAATGCTTGTGTCCAATATACACTTGGTAGCTCCAGGCTTGGCAGGCTTCTCTATTGAGGTAATAGGGTTGAAACAAGGTAAGAATTACACCACTATTGTATCTAAATTTCTAAAAAGAATTTCTTAGCAACTAAAAGTGAGGCCAAAAATTGGTTTTAAGCAGAAAAATGAGGTTCTCTTTCTTATACAAATACTGGTATTTCTGAGTCTTTGTTGGGAGGGGGAGGATGGTTAATGAGTAAAGTTTTATATTATTTATCATGAGCTTTTATCAAAAGTCTCTGGGTAATGTCCCTGCACACTATGAATTTAGCTTTTTAAGTTTAAAACACTTCTATCTCTCTTTTGATGATTTCCACACAGCTCAATAATAAAAGAGGAGTGGAGAAACTTACCATACCCCAAGCGTCCAAAACTAAACACTCTCACCAAGAAACCTTCAAATCCAAGAAATTAATCACACTTGCCACTTTTTCAAAGACTCTGACAAGGCAGTGATATGTACTCAAAATGCAATATTTTTGCCTTTAATCCCAATACTAATATGTGATCATCACAGATCCAGGGGAAAATAGAGTTTAAAATTATGATCCTCATTTATTTATCTCACTACAATTTGGGAGAACCAAGGAAAGGAATTACTTATAATCATCAATTATACAGAACTCTAATACCAGTTTTAAAATTAAGCTATTTTAAATGACTAAAGCTCATATAAAAACTGCTCACAGTATTACCAAGAATAATTTTAATTAAAAGCACACTCCAGCAGATGGTTACATCCATTTTGAAAGGAAGAAAACTAAAAAGGTTTCAACTTAGATGCAAACATTTCTCATGACCCAAACCACAGCTTTAGTAGAATTCAAATGTTAGCTCCTCTAATATACCTTAGTGCCAGTTAGAAAACTGAAACACTGTAGTAAAGGCATCTGGTCTGTCAAACATTTCAATTCATGCAGAAGTGTTTTATAATTACACGGATAAACAGTTTCTTCACAAACCATCCCCTTTCTTTACTCCTCATCCAACACGAGAAAAAAAAAACACTATGTAACTCTTGAACAAAGTAGAAAACTTTTAAAAGACTGTAAGAGAAGAATACTAAATTCCATTCATTAGTTGTATAGGGATATGAATAACTTTTTGAGAATGAGAAGGAAAAAAAGAACCAGCCCAATGTTGCTGACAGGGGAAGGAGTGGACACTTCTTATACACTGATATTGGGAAGGTAAACTTGGCACTATCTTGCAAAGGCTTTGATCTAGCAATTTTACATCTGAAAATTTATCCTGAAGAAATAAAAAAATACATGCAACATGTCTATACAAAGCTGTTCATTACAGTATTGAGAGCCAAAAATGAAAAAGCAACCCAAGTAGCCAGTATTACCAACAATAATAATCATAATAGGTGGGTTTGTAACACATTGATTAAATGAACATGGACAATTTCTTTATTAACACAGAGAAATATTAAATAAAACAGAATATACCTAAATATAAAGTATATAGCCAAACATGAGAAAGGTGGAAAGGGATAAGAGAGAGATGAAAGGGAGAGGGAGATAGTAGAATGGAAAAGAGGGGGAGAGAGGGAGGGAGGGGAAGGAAGGGAGGGAGGGAGGGAGGGAGAGGAGAGCGAGAGCGAGAGCGAGAGCGAGAGCGAGAGCGAGAGAGAGAGAGAGAGAGAGAGAGAGAGAGAGAGAGAGAGGGAGGGAGGGAGGGAGGGCGAGAGCGAGAGCGAGCGCGAGCGCGAGCGAGACAGGGGAAGAGAGACAGAGAGGAGACTGATACCTTCCTGACAACAGGAATGAGCTTCAAAGCAGAGAGGTATGATGAAGTGGATAAGCAAATGCCATGGCAGCTGAAAGAATTTGGATAGAGAGCCAAACATCTGGGGCTGAGGTTTAAATTGCCACATGGGAACAGAAATGTTCCCATTTCAGTTGTGCCTCTCATACTCCCCTGAGCAAGGCAGAAAGTTGGAACTGAGATGTTGAACATAAAGCTGAGATGCTGAAAGTGTTACAATTCTAGGAAAACTCTCCCCATCAGCTCAAGGAGCAAAATGAAAGCTGGAAATATCTGAAGGCTTTGGACAGGAAAAAAAATCCCTTAAAACAAATCAAAATCTCACATTTTTACCATGTTATGCTGTGGCGTCCAAATTTTAACCCTATCAATCTGATCAGGAAATCCTAAACTTAGTAATTGCAAAATTAATCTACAACTGGGCAGATGCAGTGGCTCATGCCTGTAAGCCCAGCACTTTGAAAGGTGGGTTGGGGGTGGGAGGATTGCTTCAGGCCAGGAGTTCAAAACCAGCCTGGTCAACATAGTTAGACGACCTCTCTACAAGAACCAAACACAAATTAGTTGAGCGTGGTAGTATGCACCTGTGGTTCTAGCTACTCTGAAATATGAGACTGGAGATTTCCTTAAGCCCAGGAGTCGAGGCTGCAGTAAGCCATGATCAATCCACTGAACTCCAGCCTGGGAGAAAGAACAAGACTGTCTTAATCATAATCATAATCGTAATCATCCAGAACTTACAAGGCCGCTAGAGACCTGGAAGAAATGGCGTGGGGAGGGGGGGGGGGTGGAATACACTATAGGAATATTTGCTCAACTTAGGGAAGAAAATTCTTACAGAAAAAACAGTCTTTAAAAATGAACATTAATAAACAAATCAAATTTAATAGTAGATCCAGTCACAGAAATAGAGCTAGAACAATGTAAGTAAAACTATTAAATATCTCTTTAAAATAATTATGAGATTAAAGAATAGAAACCACAAAGAAAAGATAGGTCATCATAAAACTGATTTTTAAAGAAGCCAAAGAAAAACTTTGAGAAAATGGGACATAGCTGAAATTAAACTGATTAATTGGGTAGGTAAATTTAAGTATTTAAAAAGGGAATCCCTGTACACTGTTGACAGAAATGTTAGTACAGTCATTATGAAAAATAGAACACTTCCTCAAAAAATTAAAAATAGTATTACCATATGATCCAGCAACCTGACTAATGGAGATATATAGCAGATAACTGAAATCAATATGTTGAAGAGATATCTGTATTCCTTTGTTCACTGCAGCATTATTCAGAATAGCCAAGTTATGGAATCAACCTAAGTGTCCATCAATGGACGAATAAAGAAAATGTGGTATATATACACAATGACATACTATTCAGCCTTTAAAAAAATGAAAATCCTGTCATTTGTGACAACCAGGAGGACATTATGTCAATTGAAGTTGAAATGGCAGGCACAGAAAAAAAATAGTGCATGATCTCACTTATATGTGGAATATAAAAATGTCAAACTCTATAAATATATATTTTTCAAAAGAAGATATACAAAAACCAACGGACATATAAAAAATGCTCAACATCACTAATTATCAGGGAAATGCAAATTAAAACCACAGTGAGATATTATAAAAGTCAGATAGGCTATTAAAAAGACTACCATCAACAACAACACAGATGTTTGTGAGGATGTAGAAAAAAGAGGACTCTTATACACTCCTGGTGAGAATATAAATTCGTACAACTTCTATGGAAAATGGTATGGAGATTTGTCAAAAGAACTAATAACAGAAGTACCATTTGATCCAGCAATCCCACTACTAAGTATCTACTGAAAGGAAAATGAGTCATTGCATCAAAAAGATATCTGCACTCCTATGTTTACTGCAACACTATTCACCATAGCAAAGTTGTGGAATCAACCTAAGTGGCTATGGATGGATAAATGGAAAAAGAAAATGTGATATACATACACAATGGACTACCACTTCATCATAAGAAAGAATAAAATTAAGTCTTTTGTAGCAACATGGATGGAACTAGAGGTCATTATCTTAAGTGAAACACATACAAATATCACATGTTCTCACTTACAAGTGGGAGCTAAATGATGTATACACATGGATATTGAGTGTGGAATATAGACAATGGAGACTAGGAATCATTAGGGGGTGTTAAGGGTGAACGATGAGAAATTAATGGACACAGTATACACTGTTCAGGTGATGGATACTCTAAAAGCCCTGAATTCACCATTACAAAATCAAAGCAGGTAGCAAAATTGCACCTGTACCTCATATAGTTATGCAAATAAAATTTTTAAAAAATTTAAATGAAAAAGTCAAACTTACATAAACAGCAAAATGGTGGTTACCAGAGGCTGAGGGGTGGGCTGTTTTGGGGAGATAGTCAAAAGATACAAAATTTTAGTCAAGCGGACTAAGTTCAGGGGGTCTACTGTACATCATGGTGACCTCAGTTAGTAACAATGTAACATATTTTTGAAAAGTGCTAATAAAGTAGCTTTTAAACATTTTTACCACAAAAAAGTTATGAGGTAATGCATATGTTAAATACCTTCATTTAGCCATCCATGATGTATACATATATCAAAACATCATGTTGTACCCATAAACTGTATTTACTTTTCAATTAAAATTAAAAGTTTTTGAAAATGAAAAATTTAGGGGTAATGGTATCTGCAACTTCCTTTGAAATAATTCATAGATATAAAATGAATCGATGGATGATTATAGGTTTTGATAAACAACAAGTGATGATGAAAATAAAACAAGATATTAATTGTAGAATCTAAGTGGTAGGCATACATGTTACAAAATTCAGCTTTTCTGTGTGTTTGAAAATTTTTATTATAAATTACTGATAAAAACCTAGTAAATGAGTTGTGTATCACATTGGACACCATTGTCATTATTGTCATAGCATTAACAACAGCAGCAATAGCCTGACCTTATATAGCACTTAAACTGAAATGCTATTTTAAAATAGCATTTAAACTATTTTTTGCTTAAAAATTGTATTTTAACTATTTTTAGTTAAAAATGGTAAAAAAAATTTTAGTTAAAAATAGTATTTTAACTATTTTATACTATTTTAACTAATAGCATATTTATGGGTACAACATGATGTTTTGATACATGTATATATCATGGAATGGCTAAATCAATGAATTTAACATATACATTATCTCACATAATTTTTTTATGGTAAGAATGTTTAAATACTATTTAAAATACTATCTGAAAATAGCGTTTTCCATATACTAATTAATCCTTCTAATCAGCCTATGATGCAATTATTGACACTGTCCATGTTTTGCAGATGATGAAATCAAGGCATAGAGTAGTTAAATAGCTTGTCCATATCACACAGCTAATAAATAGTAGAAACTGAGATTTGAGCCTACTTAATCTAGCCCTGGATACCTTTTTCTTCTTAGTCATATGCTACAAGGAAAAGAGTTTTATCAGAACCACAAAAACAAATCTTAAAATTATCCCAAAACAAGACAGATAGCTTATAATGGAAAAAGAATTGAAATGACAAAGATTTCACAATAACAATAATAAAAGCCATAAGATAAATGGAAAAATATTTTTCAGGTATTCAAATAAAATAATTCTCAACTTAGAATTCTATACCTAGCTAAATTTTATATATATATCATATATATTATACATAATATATATAAAGTCAATATAAAGACAAGGGACCAGAAAATTTCCTGTAACAATTAATCACTGTACAAACTGCTAAAATATATTCTACAGAAAGAAGGAAATTGAATTCACAAATAAGGAATCAGTTGAAAAACAAATAAAAAATGAGCAAAGTCATTTTTTATTTTTCAACTGATTCCTTATTTGTGAATTAGTAAACATGTAAATATGTTGGTAAGTCTAAGTAAGATCTACATAATACCATTGCCACCATAATTAATGGATAATTTTAAAAAATAAGGTTTAAATGACTGCATGTAAAATGGGGAATGGAAACCAGAATAAATAATCCTAAGATTCTTGAGGAGAGAGGTAAGATCTATTAATAGGTAACTAGAATCTAAGTCCCTGAGTAGAGGAACATCACTACTAGAACCACAGAACCTAGAACAGTGCCTGATAAGCTAGACAATCAGAGTAAACTGAAAGAAAATAGAAGAAAGAAAATAAATTCTGGTATATTCATAGAAAGAAATAATATTCAGTCACTTTTAGATGAGATCGGGCGCGTTCAGGGTGGTATGGCCGTAGACTATTCAGTCTCTTTTAGTGTGGATTCGATGTATATTTATAACAAAAAAACTGCAGAGAATATATTGAGTGAAAATATAAAGTAATCAAATGTATGGAATATAAAAGAATCCTTAAATGTATATTTACATACATATACATAATTATGTAAATCACTGCACTTACAATTAGCTACACAGTTATACATGTTTATACCTATAAATAAGGATGTTTATACATTCATAAAGAAAGAGAGACAATAAATAGAGGAAAAGCTTCTGATATTCACATGCTAAAATGTTAATCATTTTTCTCCTGAAAATGAATTTATAGGTACTGTTTAAAGGTTATGTCCCTTCTTTTCCTTTTCTGTGACTATATTTTCTTTATCATCTTTAACAGTAAACAATAAATAAACCATAAGATAAAGCTGATATAAATAAGAAATATCCATAAAACATCATTTAATCTTATAAGTAATAAAATAGTCTAGCAATAAAAAAGTGACAAGTTGGAGATAGGGGAGAGTTAAGAGGAAAAAAAAAGTAAAATAACTAGAAATATGCTTGTAGAAAGATTTGAGTAGTGATTGGTAATAGCTGAAATTTAAAAGATGATATTATTTTAACTAAGTATTTTTAAATGTTCTTACTTAAATGCATAATAAAAATGGTCATAACAGAAGCATAAATATCAGTATATTAACTAACTAGCAGGCTATTTTATAAGAAATGCATAACAGAATTATTTGCATTTAATTAATTATCTCATTTATGTCCATGAAGAAAATGTAATGACTCAGCTTCAGCATCCAAGTGGCAGCTACTAGAATTGCAAAGATGGCACCCTAGGAAGAAACCAGCCACTTCTTTAAATTGTATCCTGTAACTTCAAGCCTACTAAATAGAAACAATTACCTTATCTTCCTAAGAGTATGAAATCTAGAAGTTTTCTCCAAAAGCAAGTGGTACCAAAACTTCTTTAGTAGCCTAAGTTGGGTGGTCTCTACCCAAGATTGAAAGAGTAAAATTAAAAGGAATAACCCAGACTTGAATCTTCAAATGTGTTTAAGAATACAAGGATCACTCGCTATGTATTTTATTCTTAAGGTATTGAAGTAAAGGTATTGCTAAGGCAGAAAAGGGGCAATGAGGAGCATTGGGAAGCATTCTAACTCACTATCAGGAAGAAGTTACAATTCTACCAGGTTAACCTATAAAGTGTGCAACATTGGGAATGTCACTTCATATTTCTGGATTCAGATTTTATCCACTGAAAACCAGAAGAAGTAATACTTATTTCCTTTTCAAGCCTGATACACTCTGAATCTGTAAGTCCAAAATGATACTATATCTTTGAACTGTTAAATAGCTCACAGTACATCCTAAGATGAAAGACTTAAGGAAAGGTCACAGGGTAACTGGCATCAATAAAACAGAATTCAAAATGGATTATTTTCCAAGTTCTCATCTGTAATTTATAATTAACAGAAAACCAAAGCCCACAAAAATATTTGCTTTTGCTGAGGCTCCCTCCACCATTTTGAATAATGCAAATCATGCACATATTTTCTAATAAATACCTGATCAGCCTAGTTGGAAAGTCTTACATAGAAGAAAATAAATATGTACAATATCTCGGATACTCCTAATACTAGAGCCTTACAAGATAATAGACTTTTAAAAAACCCATATAGAGAGGGGTGATTCAAGATGGCACTGTAGAAGCAGCTCAGGATCACAGCTACCAGTGAAAGCACAGAAGGTGAGTGGACGCTGCATTTCCAGACAGATCTTTATTGTCCACAGACCAGGAGATTCCCAGGTGTAGGAGCCCCACGGGTCACCAGTGCAGCTGTTTTGGCCAACATGGCTGTTTTGGCCGGCGCAGCTGTTTTGGCTGGTGCCACAGCGCAGTGGCTCTCCGTACAAAATACACTGGTCTGGTTGCCCTGTTAAACTGGCAATTGGAGATCCAGAAAGGCAGATTAGCCCATTCATGTGATTAAATGGGACAGAAACATAAAGCCAGGCCAGGAGATGCCTAGGCAGTGACATTGTTTCAGCCAGTGCAGTGGGTTGCCGCATGGGAAATCACAAAGATCCTGGCACCCTTTCAGCAGGCGACTGGAACACCTGGGAGAGAGTCAACCATTCAACTTTAAAAAAAAAAAAAGCTCTGAGGCAGGGAGTCTGGTGATCAGATGTGGCAGGTCCCATGCCCACAAAAACAAACAAACAAACAAAAAAACAGCAATTGGAAATGCTCGGGTTTGAGAGTTTCACGGCAAGCACAGCTAAAACCGGGATGGCCAAGCTCTGTCGGGGAGGGGTGTCCACCATTACCGAGGAACTCTACCCCTACCGAGGTAGTCTGCCATTGCTGACGCAGCCTGCCGTTGCTGAGGCAACCTGCCATAACAAAGAGAGTCCACCACTACAGAGGCGGGCCAACATTGCTGAGGCAGTTCTAACCACACCCATACAAACAGGACTGCAGGGAAATACACACGGCAGCAGGGCAGAGCCAGAAGCAGGGTGGAACCCACAAAGCTTTTGCTAAGCTTCAGCAAAGACTCTGCAGGCAGTGACTATGCTGCCTCCTTGCTGGTCAGGACAGCCCTGAAAAACAAAAAAGGCAGCAACGAAACGGATACTCATAATTAAACCCCTAAATCCCCAGGACAGAACACCTGGGGAAAAACAGGGGGTTTATGAGTTCTGCTGCAGCAGACTTAAACCTACCTGCCTAGCAGCTCTGAATGAACAACAGAGCTCACAGCGCAGCACTTAAGCTCCTATAAAGGACAGACTATCTCCTCAAGCAGCTGCCTGACTTCCGTATATCCAAAGAGTCACCTCACAAAGGACTGATCAAACTGACATTTGGTGGGCATCATTCTGGGACAAAGATAGCAGAAGAAGAAACTGGTAGCAACCCTTACTGTTCTGCAGCTGCTGCAGGTGAACCCCAGGCATGCAGGTCCTGGAGTTCTAGCCTCATCAGTCCTAAAGCAGAAGAACCAGACTGTTAGAAGGAAAACTAAGAAACAGAAATAACTTGATCATCAACAATCTGGACGTCCACTCAGAGACCCAATCTGAAAATCAGCAACGACACAGACGACAGGTGGATAAATCCACAAAGATGGGAAGAAACCAGCCCAAAAAGGAGGAAAACACCCGAAACCAGAACACCTCACCTCCTACAAGGAATCACAACTCCTCACCAGCAAGGGAACAAAGCTGGATGGAGAATGAGTGTGATGAAATGATGGAATCAGACTTCACAAGGTGGGTAATGAGAAACTTCTGTGAGCTGAAAGAGCATGTTCAAACTCAATGCAAAGAAACTAAGAACCTTGAAAAAAGATTTGATGAAATGATAACAAGAATGGACAACTTAGAGAGGAATATGAGTGAATTGATGGAGCTGGAAAAAAAAACATGAGAACTTTGCAAAGCATGCACAAGTTTCAACAGCCAAATTGACCAAGCAGAAGAAAGGATTTCAGAGGGCAAAGATCAACTCAACAAAATATAATGAGAAGGCAAGATTAGAGAAAAAAAGCACAAAAAGAAATGAACAAAGTCTCCAAGAAATGTGGGACCATGTGAAGAGACCTAATCTATGTTTGATAGGTGTACCTGAATATGACGAAGAGAATGAATCCAAGCTGAAAAATACTCTTCAGGATACTATCCAGGAAAACTTCCCCAACCTAGCAAGGCAGGACAATATTCAAATCCAGGAAATACAGAGAACACCACAAAGATATTCCTCAAGAAGAGCAACCCCAAGGCACATAATTGTCAGATTCACGAGGGTTGAAATGAAGGAGAAAATGCTATGAGCAGCCAGAGAGAAAGGTCAGGTTACCCACAAAGGGAAGCCCATCAGACTCACAGCAGATCTCTCAGCAGAAATCCTACAAGCCAGAAGAGAGTGAGGGCCAATATTCAACATCCTTAAAGAAAAGAACTTTCAACCCAGAATTTCGTATCCAGACAAAATAAGCTTCATAAGTGAAGGAAGAATAAAATCCTTCATGAACAAGCAGGTACTCAGAGATTTTGTCACCACCAGGCCTGCGTTACAAGAGCTCCTGAAAGAGGCACTACACATAGAAAGGAACAACCAGTACCAGCCATTCCAAAAACATACCAAATGCTAAAGAGCATCAACAAAATGAAGAATCTGCATCAAGTAACAGGCAAAACAGGCAGCTACCATCAAAATGGCAGTATCAAACTCACACATAACAATATTAACCCTAAATGTAAATGGGCTAAATGCACCAATCAAAAGACACAGACTGGCAAATTGGATAAAAAGCCAAAACCCATCAGTGTGCTGTATCCAGGAAACCTATCTCACATGCAAATATACACAAACGCTCAAAATAAAGGAATGGAGGAAGATTTACCAAGCAAATGGAGAGCAAAAAAATAGCAGGAGTTGCAATTCTCGTCTCTGATAAAATAGACTTTAAAGCAACAAAGATCAAAAGAGACAAAGAAGGACATTATGTAATGGTAAAAGGATGGATACAAGAAGATCTAATGATTCTAAATATATATGAACCCAATACAGGAGCACCCAGATATATAAGGCAAGTTCTTAATGACTTACAAAGAGACTTAGCCTCCCACACAATAATAGTGGGAGACTTTAACACTCCACTGTCAATATTAGACAGATCAACCAGACAGAAAATTAACAAGGATATCCCGGACTTGAACTCACACCTGGAACAAGCAAACTTGAAAGACATTTACAGAACTCTCCATCACAAATCCACAGAATATACATTCTTCTCAGCACCACATCACACCTACTCGAAAATTGACCACATAATTGAAAGTAAAGCACTCCTCAGCAAATGCAAAACAACTGAAATCACAACAAACAGTTTCTCAGACCATAGTGCAATCAAGTTAGGACTCAGAATTCAGAAACTAACTCAGAACCGCACAGCTTCATGGAAACTAAACAACTGACTATTGAATGTTGACTGGATAAACAATGAAATGAAGGCAGAAATAAAGAAGTTCTTAAAAACCAACAAGAATGAAGACACAACATACCAGAATCTCTGGGACACATTTAAAGCAGTCTCTAGAGGAAAATATATAGCAATAAGTGCCCACATGAGAAGAGTGTAGAGATCCAAAATTGACACCCTATTGTCAAAATTGAAAGGGCTAGAGGAGCAAGATAAAAAAAACTCAAAACCTAGCAGAAGACAAGAAATAAGATCAGAGCAGAACTGAGGGAGATAGAGACATGAAAAACCCCTCAAAAAATCAATAAATCCAAGAGCTGGTTTTTTGAAAAGATCAACAAAATAGACCACTAACCAGATTAATAAAAAAGAAAAGGGAGAATAACAAAATAGATGAAATAAAAAATGATAAAGGGGAAATCACCACAGATTTCACAGAAATTCAAACTATCATCAGAGAATGTTACAAACAACTCTATGCACATAAACTAGTAAACCTGGAAGAAATGGATGAATTCCTGGACACTTGTGTCCTCCCAAGCCTAAACCAGGAAGAACTCGAAACTAAGAATAGACCAATAACAAGATATGAAGTTGAGACAGCAATTAAGAGCCTACCACACAAAAAAAGCCAAGGTCCAGATGGGTTCACAGCCAAATTCTACCAAACACACAAAGAGGAACTGTTACCATTCCTTCTGAAACTATTCCAAATAATCCAAAAAGAGGGAATCCTTCCCAAATCATTTTATGAGACCAACAACATCCTGATACTAAAGCCTGGCAGAGACTCAAAAAGAAAAGAAAACTTCAGGCCAATATCCATGATGAACCTAGATGCAAAAATCTTCAATAAAATACTGGCAAGCTGATTGCAGCAGCACATCAAAAAGCTTATCCACCATGATCAAGCAGGATTCATACTGGGGATGCAAGGCTGGTTCAACATATGCAAGTCTATAAACATAATTCACCACATAAACAGAACCAAAAACAAAAACCACATGATTATCTCAACTGACGCAGAGAAGGCCTTCGACAAAATTCAACAGCCCTTTATGCTAAAAACCCTCAATAAACTCGGTATTAATGGAATGTATCTCAAAATAATAAAAGCTATTTATGACAAACGAACAGCTGATATCATACCAAATGGGCAAAAACTGGAAGCATTCCCTTTGAAATCTGGCACTAGACAAGGATGCCCTCTCTTACCACTCCTATTCAATATAGTACTGGAAGTTCTAGCCAGAGCAATCAGGCAAGAAAAAGAAATATAGGGTATTCAAATAGGAAAGGAGGAAGCCAAATTGTCTCTATTTACAGACAACATGATATTATATCTAGAAGACCCCTTGGTCTCAGCCCAAAAACTCCTGAAACTGATAAGCAACTTCAGCAAAGTCTCAGGATACAAAGTCAATGTGCAAAAATCACAAGCATTCCTATACATCAATAACAGACTTAAAGAGAGCCAAATCAAGAATGAACTGCCATTTGCAATTGCTACAAAGAGAATAAAATATCTAGGAATACAACTAACAAGGATTGTAAAGGAACTTTTCAGGGAGAACTACAAACCACTGCTAAATGAAATAAGAGAGGACACAAACAGATGGAGAAACATTCCATGTTCATGGTTAGGAAGAATCAATTATGTGAAAATGGCCAGACTGCCCAAAGTAATTTACAGATTCAATGCTATCCCCATCAAGCTACCAATGACCTTCTTCGCAGAACTGGAAAAAACCACCTTAAACTTCATATGGATCCAAGAGAGAGCCCGCATAGCCAAATCAATTCTAAGTAAAAAGAACACAGCGGGAGGCATCACACTACTGGACCTCAAACTATACTACAAGGCTACAGTAATCAAAACAGCATGGTACTGGTATGAAAACAGAGTTATAGACCAATGGAACAGAACAGAACAGAGGCATCGGAGGCAACACAACATATCTACTACCATACAATCTTTGATAAACCTGATGAGAACAAGCAATGGGGAAAGGATTCCCTGTTTAATAAATGGTGTTGGGAAAACTGGCTAGCCATGTGCAGAAAGCAGAGACTGGACCCCTTCCTGACACCTTACACTAAAATTAACTCCAGATGGATTAAAGACTTAAACATAAGACCTGGCACCATCAAAACCCTAGAAAAGAATCTAGGCAAAACCATTCAGGACATAGGAGTAGGCAAGGACTTCATGACCAAAACACCAAAAGCATTGGCATCAAAAGCCAAAACAGACAAATGGGACGTAATCAAACACCACAGCTTCTGCACGGCAAAAGAAACAGTCATTAGAGTGAATCGGCAACCAACAGAATGGGAAAAAATTTTTGCAGTTTACCCATCTGACAAAGGGCTGATATCCAGAATTTTCAAAGAACTAAAACAAATTTGCAAGAAAAAAACAAACACGCCCATTCAAAAATGGGCAAAGGATATGAACAGACACTTTACAAAAGAAGACATACATGAGGCCAGCAAACATATGAAAAAATGCTCATCATCACTGGTCATTAGAGAAATGCAAATCAAAACTACATTTAGATACCATCTCACGCCAATTAGAATGGTGATCATTAAAAAATCTGGAGACAGCAAATGCTGGAGACGATGTGGAGTAATAGGAACACTTTTACACTGTTGGTGGGAGTGTAAATTAGTTCAACCATTGTGGAAGACAGTGTGGGATTCCTCAAGGACCTAGAAATAGAATTTCCATTTGACCCAATAATCCCGTTACTGGGTATATATCCAAAGGACTATAAATCATTCTACTATAAGGACACATGCACACGAATGTTCATTGCAGCACAGTTTACAATAGCAAAGACCTGGAACCAACCCAAATACCCATCGATGATAGAGTGGACAGGGAAAATGTGGCACATATACACCATGGAATATTATGCAGGAATCAAAAACAATGAGTTCGTGTCCTTTGTAGGGACATGGATGAATCTGGAGAACATCATTCTCAGCAAACTGACACAAGAACAGAAAATGAAATACCGCATGTTCTCACTCATAGGCGGGTGATGAACAATGAGAACACATGGACACAGGGAGGGGAGCACTACACACTTGGGTCTATTGGGGGGAATAGGGGAGGGACAGCAGGGGGGGGAGGTGTTGAGGGATAGCATGGGGAGAAATGCCAGATGTGGGTGAAGGGGAGGAAGGCAGCAAATCACACTGCCACGTGTGTACCTATGCAACTATCCTGCATGTTCTACACATGTACCCCAAAACCTAAAATGCAATAAAAAAAAGAAAAAGCATGCTTATATACTATATACTTATATAGTTGGGTTAAAATTTTAAAATATAAATGATCCCTATGATAATTTAATTTTAAAAATTAAGTTTGAATTGTAAGAAGTGGGCCAATATGAAAACTGGAAAATAAATTAAAAACAAAATAAAATCATTAAGTGATTAAAAAAATAAAACCCCCATATAGAAAATAAGAAGGATACCACAAAGGTAAAAAATGATTGAACAACTGATTGCCAAAATCTTCCCAGCATAGTATTTTGCACACAGAAGACACTCTACAAATGAATGACTAAAAAAGTGAATGAAGCAAGCTTATGTCTTGAAGTTCCTTTATGTCTCACAATCACAAATCTATAAAATACCTGTTTTTTATGGAAATCCTTTAGGGCTGTTTCGTAGCCTTCTTCCAGTCTACTGAAGGCTATTCCGACATCTGTGGTCCACCATATTTGCGAGCTGGTTAGTGCAACTTGAGCCGGGAAATCAAAAATCCACAGTTCCCTAGGTTTTTCCTCATAGGCCACTATGGCTTCGGTGATAGAAAGACGCACTGTTTCTTGCATAGTCTGTTCAAGTTGCAGAAGCCATGTTTCCACCTTTGGAAGCAAGTTGAAATGCTGTAACATAATACAGGCTTAACTATGGAAGGAAAATTTCATCCTCCTACTGGCTCTAAGGCCATACAGGTGGATTCATTTAAACCCAGGTAGAAAACTTCAAAGGGGAAAGTGAACAACTAATTGGTGAAATCCTTCTTCTACATGAAGCTGCCTTCTCCCAGGAATAATGCTTATCTTACTTTACCTACCAGTTGGCTAAAGACTTCCACAGCCTAAACAGAAAAGGGGTTCTCTGTGATTCATTTCTCAGCTTTGAAGGCAGGGAGGTTCTAGACCAAGATTCCCCTCAGGTAACACACAGTGTTTTCAGAAACCGAATGTCACAGACACTTAATCGAGGTATGAGTCATATTCTGGAGAATGAAAATTCAATTTAAAAATTGTTTCTATTAATTTTTAAATCCACTGAAAATTCTCTAAAATCTTCATAGTTCATAGTTTTAAGATAAAATGTTTTCAGCAAGTATCTTAATTATATTCCCTACTGGTTTTAATCTACACACTTGTCGGAAATTGGACCACAGGAGACTACGAGAGATAGGACAACTGCTGACTTGTAAAAATTAATCTATTTTTTTAAATTCGAGTTTAGTTTGCTCCCACAAACATACCTTAGCAAGTTTTCCATCCTGTTCCAATGTATTTTGTTATATTAATCCAGATATTTGTTTCCTTGGGATAGCATATAACTAAAAGGATACATACACTATTTGCAAATAATTGACCATAGCAATAAAAAGTGACTATCGTAAATAAATATCAAGGATCACATGAGATTCTGAAGATGATACATGATTTTTCCTCCGCCCCGGTGAAGAGAGCAGCAGCATTCCTAGAACCTCTGGAGAATTGGGACAGAGTGGTAAGTGGTTAATGAGCCAACACTCTCCTCTCTTGAAAGAAAAAGAAAACACTGCCCTGGCAATGACCTCAGTATCTCTTATTAACAGGCCTTCTCTCTTGCTTCACAACTGCACTTTTTAACAGGCATGAGTTCAGTTTAACTGAATTAGATCAGGTTGTTTTGTTCTAACCCTTAATAACTAAGGGTAACTCCTAATGTCAACAAACAAAAAGTTCCCTCATTAATTAAGTCATTATTGTGTGTCTCCTGGATGCCCTGGGATCCATGTCCTCCACATGGCCACCTATTGTCAAGAAACTTGCAGTTCATTTGGGAAGACCAAACACACATATAAATCAATATATCATCTCCTGTACAGGTGACTGTGCCTCAGTGGCAACCTAACTCAGTATGCTTTAAGAACTAAGCTCTAATGAGGTGCTTGCTGGATCCTTCCCTTTTTGGTACTTCTCAACCAACACCGTGTAACAACAATTGCTACCTCTATTATCACTGATTGCGTGCATATACATTTTCTCATTGGGCCTAAGAGCTTCTCGAAGACAAGGGCCATATATTGTTCGTTTCTGAACTCCCAAAAGCCTCACCTAGCATCTGATGCATAGTAGGTATTCTACACCTGCTGAAGAACACACAAATGGACTAAACTGGGAGAAGCCAATTGAAAGAGTGCAGAAATAGAAAAAAAGAACAAATTAAAAGCATCTTTTTTATAAAACAAAGGCAATTAGAGGGTGAATTTGTATATGTTTACAAGTCTCTAGCATAAGTTGCTTATACAGAATAAATTAGAGCACCATAAAAACTTTCAACATCAAGGATTCCAGCTAGTGACAACCACATCCATCAACTGGACTAGCCCCCTCTGGGCACCGTGCCAGTCAGTGAGCAGTTTGCTGGGAGGCAGCAGACAGCAACATACTTTTGTCAAGATAGTTTATGGTAACTTTTTCTAATCATTATAATAATATCCTAAAAAGCCCAAGAGATCAAAAAATATATTTTAATCAAAGTATTCCGCCATCTGCTTCTCCTTCGTTTGGCAGGTTTTCTGGTACAATATTAAAAGGCAACAAAAAGGAGTAAAGAAAACCCTTGTAAAATAAGGTTTCAAGGATTTCTGCAAATACTTTAAGGAACCCCTGCCCCAACCCAAATGGTTCAACAGGCTCTATTCATTCAGTTACTCTGTGAATTAACCCAAGCATCATCGCAAAAAGATGCAATTCCCCTAAATCATCTGAATACACCAGACATGCTTTCATAAATCATAATGAGTCATTCTTGTGGATAACTGTTAAGAATATTTTTGAGGTATTTGGCTGCGAGAGAAGAGAATATGCTAACTTAACTCTGTGCACATGGTAATTAGAGTATAGGATATCAGCTTGCTAGGCTCAATCAACTTTATTTATGAGGCACCACTTGTAACATTCACAGTGGACTACTGAACCACAGAGCCTCTTTAAAACATGCTTTATTGCAAGGTGCTGCTTCACTAGAACCCTCCTCTGTTCTCTGAGCAGTGGTGACAATAGAATACACTTTGTAGGAGACTGTCACTGAGTTGCATTTGCTACTAATTCTGGGGTCACTCATTCAATCTGTGACAGCTGCTTCTGACTAATTCAATTCCTAGCATCTCTGAGACCCTGCTGGGTGCCGAAGCCACATAAGTAGAAACTGGGACGCATGGCAGAGGAGCCCTCTGTCACCATGGATATAGGTAAGAAGGAACCTCCCTACACAAAACTAGGCAGAGCCTGATTTGACCTGACTTGAATCTTTTTCTTGTTCAATTCAACCTTCAAAGAGTATGCTGAAATTACTCCCCTAGCATAGAAAACATCATAATCAAATCTTACATGGCCCACGCATTCACACTCATCTTGGAATGGGACATACTCCTCCTCTTTGCTGTACATTCCAACTGCCCTGTGTGCAGAAACATCCTGACTGTCTTCAAACTGCAGGTCTGCAATGCTGTCAAAAAGTTTGACAAGGTGACGTGTTACCTAGAATGAGAATATTAGAAAAGATAAGAGCAGTTCTTACTGTAGGTATATACTGATAATCTAGAGATGATGCCATATGAAGTAACAACGCTTTATGGAATTAGAGTTGTCTCAAAATGTTTTTCCTCAAGATAAGAGTCACTTCTAAAATCTCAGAGCTTGAAATGATCTTGGTGGAGAAGTGGACAGGCACTCATTAAATAATCACATATTGGTTGATGAATGCTTACCATGTAAAGTGACCTATTTTCTAATTGATGATGGGAGGCTTACTGACTTCTCTACCTGTACCGTATTCCTGAAGACAAGTATCCTGCTGGAGCTTCTGTAGTCAAGTTTTTAAAATTCAAATTCACAGCATTAGTGTACACTATGAAAAGCTATTAAAGTGTCAGAAACAAAAAAGGTTAATTAGAAAGAATCTTACTTTTTTGGGGGGTTGTCTGTTGTTAACATGCACTGGCCTTGATACTCTGGTGAGCCCCACAGTATATAAGAAAGGTGAGTAGGATTTCCCCCCTTTTCACTAATAAGAAAATTGAAACAAAAATATTAGGTAAATTCTCCAAGTGGTCACTAAAAGTAAGTGACAGACAGTGAGTCTGTAATTCCAGGCCACATCTATAAAGATCAAGTTCTTTTGGTATCATAACGTCTTGCATTCTAAGTTTCGCATTCTCTAAACACCACAAAAGCAGTAAATGGCACACTGAACTATATGCAGGTTCCAGATAACTTGCAGGGGGAAAAAATCCCCAACAACAACAAAGATCAGATGAAAGACAAAATGTTGGTATTTATTTTGCTGAAGGCCATTGAAGAACAAAACCTAACTGGCCTCTAACCACGACCCCAGAATGAGCAACACTTATCCATCATATTAATGTAATCCACATGTTATCCATCATAGGATGATAAAATATATACAATGTGGTATATTGTAACTGATTTCTTCCATTTAGCTTATATTTTCAAGGTTCGTCCATGTTGCAGCACGTATCAGCAGTATCATTGCTTTAAATGACTGAACAATATTCTACTGTATGGATACACCACATTTTGTTTATCCATTCATCACGTGATGGACATTTAGGTGGTTTCCACCTTTTGGCTATTGTGAATAATGATTTGATGAACAGAGATGTACACATATCTATTTGAGTTCCTATTTTCAACTCTCTAGGTATATACCTAGGAGAGGAATTGGAGATCATTGGTAATTTTATGTTTAACTTTCTGAGGAACCACAGAACTGTTTTCCACTTAGCAGCTTTTATTTGCACTGTGAATACTTATGTTAGCAGAGACCAAAACAGCCCTCCTCTGGGGAGCCTGCCCTATGTTTTCATCACGGAGGAAAGAAGAGAATGACATGTATTATTTAAGTAAATTCACCTCCAAGGAGACAAAAGAGAACAGACTTTATCAGGGAAGTCACTCTATTGTCTCTCTTGGGGTAGACTGAGTAAAGAGCAGGGATCAGCCCTAGAAAGTATCAGAAATGGGACTGCATGTTCGTTTGTTATTTACGGTGCAAATAAAAGCTGCTGGGGAGGAAACAGTTTTGTGGTTCCTCAGAAAGTTAAACATAGAATTACCAACGACCCAGCAATTCCTCTCCTAGCTATATACCTAAAAGTTGAAAATAGGAACTGAAACTGGTATTTGTACACCTCTGTCCATCAAAGCATTATTTAAAATAGCCAAAATGTGGACACAACCTGAATGTCCATCAAATGACTGGATAAACAAAATGTGGTATGTCCATACAATGGAATACTCTTTAGTCATTAAAAGAAATGATATTACTGACACATGCTGCAACATGGATGAACCTTGAAAATACAAGCTAAATGAAAAAAAAAAACAGAATATACCACACATTATATATTGTATTACCCCATTTATATGAAATATCTGGAACAGATAAATCCATAGATATAGGTAGCAGATTGGTGGCTGCTGGGGGCTGGAGGGAGGGGTGTGAGAAGTGACTGCTTAATGGATGGGGTAAGGGGTTTTACTTTTAGCTTAATGAAAATGATTTGTCATTAGATAAAAGGTGGTGGTTGTACAACACTGTGAATGTACAAAATGCTACTGAATTACATACTTAAAATAGTTCATTTTATGTTACATAAACTTTATCTCAACAGAAAAAATAAGTATGAGCTGCTGATCACCAGAAGATAGGGTAAAGCAATATAAAAACACTTCCAAGGATGTAGGCGCCATTTCTGTAACAAACTTTTCCTGAAACGCAGTTTAACTGCATGTGGTAAGTATACCACAGCAGCATCTATAAACCACAGCAACCTGCTTACATTTTCTGCATGACAAGACCAACACCAGTATCGGTAAGGAACTTCCTTAGGGTGATTTAATCTTTGAAGCTTTCAGCCTTTCCATTTTTGTTATATGTGCAGTTTTAGTATCAAAGAAAATCATAGCAAGTCTTCTGTGTTTAAAAAAGATGAGTTTTTGAGACTCTTGCTTACTTTAAACACAGAGTGGTAGCCGCCTGATCACAGCTTGGTTTCTATGCTCCATCCCCGAACATTACCCAGAGAACATTAATATGTAGAAAGTCTCCAATAATCTCACAATTGACTCTCGCAGCTGAAGTGGCCGGGAAGTACACAGATGTTGAATGGCTTCTACTGTGTAATGGGCCTAGATAACATTCAACTGAAAAGCCTTAGGATAAATGAGACTTCAGGCGTCAGACACCCTCACATGTTATTGCTTCGGTGAGAAAATAATTTCAAGAGAACTCCTAGCTCTGTGGTAACTCAATGACCAGGAAACACAAACTTTAAGGCTTAGAGTTCTATTACTTATACATGGCATAGCTGAAGTTGAATGTTTTCATATTCTGTCTTCTATGTAAACTTTCTGAGGGAACAAGACTATTCTCTTAACTAATGTGGACCTGCTACCCTCAGATTTGTTCATTTTTAATGCGATCTCTTTGTATTTGTTAACACAAAATTAAAATTCCTTCTTCCCAGTTAGCTGTTTGGAAAGGCCGTTCATTTTACAACTTAAAAGAATAGATTAGGCTGGACATGGTGGTTCACACCTATAATCCCAGCACTTTGGGAGGCCAAGGCAGATGGAACACCTGAGGTCAGAAGTTCGAGACCAGCCTGACCAACATGGTGAAACTCTGTATCTATTTAAAATACAAAATTAGCCAGGCATGGTGGTACATGCCTGTAATCCTAGCTACTTGGAGGCTGAGGCAGGAGAATCACTTGAACCTGGAAGGTAGGGGTTGCAGTGAGCCAAGATCATGCCACTGCACTCCAGCCTGGGCAACATCAAAATTCCACCTCAAAAAAAAAAAAAAAGATTAAAAAACTAATAATTGATTAAACTTTATAGGCCCCTCTTTTGATAGAGAAAGGATATGAGTACTTCAAATCATTTTTTTTAAAAGCCAGTAACTTCATCATGTATTTTAAGTAGGTTTCTAAAAGATTCGTGCAAAAATTGAACACAGGTAGTCTTGGCTTTGCAGAAGAGTACAAAATAATCAAAATGGGCACAACAGCTGAAATTACACCATGCAATCTGAATGATCAACGGGAGAAATCTATGATGGGGCAATGACCGTTACAAATTTCTGTCAAAACATTAAAACCTCTCACTGTTGATTATAAACAAATAGGGAGATGCAAAAATTCATCAACTAATATTTGTTTGACTGCATTTTAAAACACCAAACAGTTTTCTGGCAGAAAACTTAGGTTATTTGAATAGCACTTGCCTCCTCCTCATCTCACTACTTAAGGTACAGAACAAGCAGCTTTTCTGTGCCTTGACAAACTCATACTCCCTTTGAATTTGGATTGGCTGTCAACATTTTATCCTTCAAGCATTCGATGTCATGAAATTTCTTCTAAGTCTCTTTAACAAGAAGTCAGTTTTGATTGTTTTCGGGGTTGGTTTTTAATATGTTTGTTTTTGCTGGCATGACTTCCTCTGGTATCTCTTCATCCTTTTTGTCAAATCCACTGTTCTCATTTATATTCTTAAGTTGATCTTCACTAAATTCCCCTGGCTGTAAATCAGACTCTCAAATAGTGCACGGTTGTCACTGCCAGTCAGCTCTCCTCTGTAACTCTCATCTATGTTTGATTCCATTTTGGCTTCTAGCATTATCAATTTTCATTTCTTTGCTACACTTCCAACTTTGTGACTAATTCCTTCTGTCCATTAACTACTGAAAAATGTCATGTAGGTTCACCATAGAACTACAAGCTTAGCTGCCTGTGTGCAAAGTGAATAAAAGCAGCACAGTGGCTGATCACTGACAGAATTAGAAAGATGTGACATGACTGTCACTGATCATGATGCACATCTGTTACTTAGGCAGTGATTTTTGTCGGCTGAAGAGTTAGTAATGAAGTACATGCTTTATGCAATCACTCGGAGTTAATATACCATGGTATTTGAAATTTGAACCGTGTTGTCGGGGCACTAGCGTTATTTAACCAAACCTTAGTAACTGAAATTCATAAATATTAGAATTATGCACAGGGAGAACCTCTTATGAAATACAATAAGGTACATTTATCTAATTGCAACTAAATTGAAAATACTTAATCGCTAGATAATTTTATAAATTAAAATGCACACCAGGACAGTGATCACTGATCTACCTTCACGACTTAGAGCTACAGTTCACTTAGAAAACAAAGGGAAAAAAGATGAAATTACTACTGCTTACAATGACATTCTCAAACCTTAACACTTGCTTTCTGCCTATATCTAACTTGGTTTTTGCCCTATCTAGCTGAAGATGCTGCTGCTGCTTATTAACAGGATAAAATATACACAAAGCCTAGTGCCACTCCCAGCCTGGTGAGCACCTCAGGACTCACCCATCTGTTTTCATTAACTAATTTATTCATAATGACAATACTCACAATATTTGTAAGAATGTAAGTCATGGCCAAAATATAGGCAGCCCTGGTCTTTTGTGGATATTTTTTAGAAAGAGAAAACAAGTGTCCATGATTTTTACATGTATAAAAGTTTAAGTCAATATGTCAAAATAGTAAATAGTTTTGCACATGTGGTTTTGTTTGAGACAGAGTCTTGCTCTGTCGTCAGGCCACAATGCAGTGGTGTGATCTCTATTCACTGCAACCTCTGCCTCCCAGATTCAAGTGATTCTCCTGCCTCTGCCTCCCTAGTAGCAAGGACTATAGGCACACGCCACTACACCCAACAAATTTTTGTATTTTTAGTAGAGACAGGGTTTCACCATGTTGGCCAGGATGGTCTCAATCTCTTGACCTCATGATCTGCCTCAGTCTCCCAAGTGCTAGGATTACAGGCATGAGCCACTACACTGGGCCATGTTTTTTTTTTTTTTTTGGTCCAAATAATAATTTTGGGCCAGGAGCAGTGGCTCACACCTGTCATCCCAGCACTTTGGGAGGCCGAGACAGGCGGATCACCTGAGGTCAGGAGTTTGAGACCAGCCTAGCCAACACAGTGAAACCCTGACTCTATTAAAAATACAAAAATTTGCTGGGTGTGGTGGCATGCCTGCAATCCCAGGTAATCTGGAGGCTAAGGCAGGAGAAGCACTTGAACCTGGGAGGCGGAGGTTGCAGTGAGCTGAGATCATGCCATTGCACTCCAGCCTGGGTGACGAGAGCAAAATTCCATCTCCAAAGAAAAAAATTATTTATTTATTTAATTAAATAACAGTTTGGTGATGGTAAAGGGAAATAGGTATGCAATATGGTTAAGAGTCTAAATCTGGAAAAAAAAAAAGCATTCTAGAAGATAGTTAAATCAGTAATGGCATATTCATAAAACAAAACCTTTTATAGCTACTAAACAGATTGTTTCTTTCACTTTGGGAGGCCAACGCAGGCAGGTCACCTGAGGCCAGGAGTTTGAGACCAGCCCGGCCAACATGGCAAACCCGTGTCTACTAAAAATACAAATTGTAGAGGAATATTAAAATTTGGATTAAGTATATGTATTATGACTCACAAACACAGACACATTTAAAAACCTATCATCACTCAAAAATAGCAATGAGTAGTATATTCTAAATTTTTAATGTATTTCTATATTTTTCAAACTTTCAGTAATGAACGTGCAATTACTTACATGACCCAGATTTGCTTTTACCAAAAATAAAATCACAGTATATTTTGTAATTTGATTTTTCATTTATTACTGTAACTTAAACATAGCTGTATATCATCAGTGTATACGGGGTTGTTTCTTTCATAAAATGTTTTACACGCACAAATCATATAATTTTATATAAATGTGTTCACAACACAAGTGCTGGGTTTTTTTTTTTAAACAAACTTTTGGAATTGAAACACATATGCTGAAAAATGGGAAAAAAATCATGTGTGTACAACTTAATAAATTTTAACAAAGTAGGCTGAACTCTTGTGACTACCCCAAGATTAAGGAATAGGATAGTGGCTGGGCACGGTGGCTCATGCCTACAATCCCAGCACTTTGGAAAGCCAATGCAGGCAGATCACCTGAGGCCAGGATTGCAAGACCAGCCTGACCAACATGGCAAGCTCCTGTCTCTACTAATAATACAAAAGTTAGCCAGGCATGGTGGCACATACCTGTAATGCCAGCTACTCGGGTGGCTGGGGCACAAGAGTTGCTTGAACCCAGGAAGTGAAGGTTGCAATGAACTGACACTGCACTATTACACTCAGTCTAGCCTGGGTGACAAAGTAAGACCCTGTCTCAAAAAAAAAAAAGGATAGAATATCAGTACCCACAAGACTCCTTATGGTCCATGCCAGTTACTATTTCTCTAAAAAGGAACATTATCTTTTCAGAAGTGAATTCACATAGTATGTACTCTGCCTCTTATGGTTCAACATTATGTTACTTGAATTCATTCATTATTTGGTATAAAATTAGGTGCTGTATAAATACAACACAATATATTTAGCCATTCCAGTGTTAGGGACATTTACATTGTTTCCAGTTTGGGACTATCATAAATAAACTGGCTATGAAAATTCTTGTATACTTCTTTTGGTCCATCTATGTATGCGTTTCTGCTGAGTGTACACTGAGAACATGAACTGCTACATAATATATGATGTATTCCTATTTAGAAGATGCTGGTAAACAGTTTTCCTAAGTAGTTGTATTAATTTATATTCCTGATGGCTAGATATGAACATTCTTATTACTTCACATTCTTTCCATTGTTCAGTATTGTGAGTTTTAATTTTAGCCTTTTGCTGGGTTTGATCTCAATATCTCATTATATGATCAGGTATGTATGTTTTTGGAATCCCAAATCATATCAACAATATAGGAAATATCTACACAAATTAAAAAGAGAAGGAAAAATGAATGCTAGGCAGAGTATTTTAGCCTAGTAAAGGGAAACACATTAACTTATGATGTTTTAACCAATCTTCCCAAACTCACTGGTGTCAAAACAATGATAGCAAGGTATTAAAGAAGGGAAAACAAAAAAATAAAGAAAACAAAGAAACTTGGATTAATATTTGATTTTAATCAAGTTCTTGCTTTGTTTTTAAATTTCAAGTAAAATTATTTTAAAACAGTAGCACAGAAAGTCCTTGACATTGATGAATGTAAATCCATATACACATACATGATTATGTAAACATATAACACATATTAACTTTGCAGTATAACAAAGCACCCAATAATTTACTGGCTTTTTTTACCACCACAATTCTGTATGTTGGTTTTGGGTTGCCTCAGCTAGTCCAGCTGGGTTCTTCCACACATTTATAGTCTGCTGGTGATCAATGGCTTTTCTCATGCGTGTGATGCCCAGATGGTAGCTTGGTCATGGGCACATTCATTTCATTATCCAGCAGGGTAGTGTTAACTCATTCATGATGGTGTGGTTACAGGTTTCCAAAGAGCAGTCAAAGGGCAAGTGTTGATATGCAGAAAATTTTCAAGCTTTTGCTAATGATACAGTGTGCAGAACAAGTCATACAGCAACCAAGATGGAGAATTAGTATCTAGCCCTGCATCAAAACTTCAGTATTACATTGAAAGTGCATGGATACAGAAAGGGAAAGAACTTGTGGCCAATTGTACAATATTGTATGTTACGTACTTTTACTGGTTCTTTACACATTTTATTGCATTTTAGGTTTTGGGGTACATGTGAAGAACATGAAGATTGTTGCATAGGTATACATATGGCAGTGTGATTGGCTGCCTTCCTCCCCATCACCTATATCTGGCATTTTTCCCCATGCTGTCCCTCCCCTATTTCCCCCCTACAGACCCCAGTGTGTGATGTTCCCTTCCCTGTGTTCATGTGTTCTCATTGTTTAACACCCACCTATGAGTGAGAACATGTGGTGTTTGATTTTCTGTTCTTGTGTCAGTTTGTTGAGAATGATGGTTTCCAGGTTCACCCATGTCCCTACAAAGATGTGAACTCATCGTTTGTGATGGCTGCATAATATTCCATAGTGTATATGTGCCACATTTTCCCTGTCCAGTCTATCATTGATGGGCATTTGGGTTGGTTCCAGGTCTTTGCTATTGTAAGCTGTGCTGCAATGAACATTCGTGTGTGTGTGTCCTTATAGTAGAATGATTTATTATCCTTTGGATATATACCCAGTAATGGGGTTGCTGGGTCACATGGAATTTCTATTTCTAGGTCCTTGAGGAATCGCCACACTGTCTTCCACAATGGTTGAACTAATTTACACTCCCACCAACAGTGTAAAAGTGTTCCCATTTCTCCATATCCTCTCCAGCATCTGTTGTCTCCAGATTTTTTAATGATCGCCATTCTAACTGGCGTGAGATGATATCTCAATGTAGTTTTGATTTGCATTTCTCTGATGACCAGTGATGATGAGCATTTTTTCATATGTTTGTTGGCCTCATGTATGTCTTCTTTTGTAAAGTGTCTGTTCATATCCTTTGCCCACTTTTGAATAGGCTTGTTTTTTTCTTGTAAATCTGTTTGAGTTCTTTGTAAATTCTGGATATCAGCCCTTTGTCATATGGGTAAACTGCAAATATTTTTTCCCATTCTGTTAGTTGCCGATTCACTCTAATGACTGTTTCTTTTGCCGTGCAGAAGCTGTGGGGTTTGATTAGGTCCCATTTGTCTATTTTGGCTTTTGTTGCCAATGCTTTTGGTGTTTTGGTCATGAAGTCTTTGCCTATGCCTATGTCCTGAATAGTTTTGCTTAGGTTTTTTCCCAGGGTTTTCATGGTGTTAGGTCTTATGTTTAAGTCTTTAATCCATCTGGAGTTAATTTTAGTGGAAGGTGTCAGGAAGAGGTCCAATTTCTGTTTCTGCACATGGCTAGCCAGTTTTCCCAACACCATTTATTAAACAGGGAATCCTTTCCCCATTGCTTGTTTTTGTCAGGTTTGTCAAAGATCAGATGGTTGTAGATGTGTGGTGTTGCCTCCGAGGCCTTTGTTCTGTTCCATTGGTCTATAACTCTGTTTTGGTACCAGTACCACACTGTTTTGATTACTGTAGCCTTGTAGTATAGTTTGAAGTCCAGTAGTGTGATGCCTCCCACTGTGTTCTTTTTACTTAGAATTGTCTTGGCTATGCGGGTTCTCTTTTGGTTCCATATGAAGTTTCAGGTGGTTTTTCCCAGTTCTGTGAAGAAGGTCATTGGTAGCAGGTGGGGATAGCATTGAATCTGTAAATTACTTTGGGCAGTATGGCCATTTTCATGATATTGATTCTTTCTAACCATGAACATGGAATGTTTCTCCATCTGCTTTGTCCTCTCTCATTTTATTGAGCAGTGGTATGTAGTTCTCCTTGAAGAGGTCCCTTATGTTCCTTGTTAGTTGTATTCCTAAGTATTTTATTCTCTTTCTAGCAATCGTGAATGGTAGTTCATTCTTGATTTGGCTCATTTTAAGTCTGTTATTGGTGTATAGGAATGCTTGTGATTTTTGCACATTGATTTTGTATCCTGAGACTTTGCTAAAGTTGCTTATCAGTTTCAGGAGTTTTTGGGCTGAGATGATGGGGTCTTCTGGATATACAATCATGCTGTCTGCAAATAGAGACAATGTGACCTACTCCTTTCCTATTTGAATACCCTTTAATTCTTTTTCTTGCCTGACTGCTCTGGCTAGAACTTCCAATACTATATTGAATAGGAGTGGTGAGAGAGGGCATCCTTGCCCAGTGCCAGATTTCAAAGGGAATGCTTCCAGTTTTTGCCCATTCAGTATGATATTGGCTGTGGGTTTGTCATAAATAACTTTTATTATTTTGTGATACATTCCATCAATACTGAGTTTATTAAGGGTTTTTAGCATAAAGCGCTGTTGAATTTTGTCAAAGGCATTCTCTGCATCAATTGAGATAATCATGTGGTTTTTGTCTTTGGTTCTGTTTATGTGGTGAATTACATTTATAGACTTGCGTATGTTAAACCAGCCTTGCATCCCTGGGATGAATCCTACTTGATCATGGTGGATAAGGTTTTTGATGTGCTGTTGCAGTTGGTTTGCCAGTATTTTATTCAAGATTTTTGCATCTATGTTCATCATGGATATTGGTCTGAAGTTTTCTTTTCGTGCTGAGTCTATGCTGGGTTTTGGTATCAGGATGTTGTTGGTCTCATAAAATGATTTCGGAAGGGTTCCCTCTTTTTGGATTGTTTGGAAGTGTTTCAGAAGGAATGATACCAGCTCCTCATTGTATATCTGGTAGTATTCGGCTGTGGACCCATCTGGACCTGGGATCTTTTTGGAGAGGTAGGCTCTTAATTGCTGCCTCAACGTCATACCTTGTTATTGGTCTATTCAGGGTTTCAACTTCTTCTTGGTTTAGGCTTGGGAGGAGGCAAGTGTCCAGGAATTTATCCATTTCTTCTAGGTTTGCTAGTTTATGTGCATAGAGTTGTTCATAATAATGTCTGATGATGGTTTGTATTTTTTGGAATCTCTGGTGATATCCTCTTTATCATTTTTTATTGCATCTATTTGATTATTCTCTCTTTTCTATTTATCTGGCTAATGGTCTATTTTGTTGATCTTTTAAAAAAAAACCAGCTCCTGGATTTATTGATTTTTTGAAGGGATTTTTGTGTCTCTATCTCCTTCAGTTCTGCTCTGATCTTAGTTATTTCTTGTCTTCTGCTAGGTTTTGAGTTTTGATCATGCTACTCTAGCTCTTTCAATTTTGACAAGGTGTCAATTTTAGACCCCCCTTGCTTCTCATGTGGGCATTTATTACTATATATTTTTGTCCCAGAGATTCTGGTATGCTGTATCTTCACTCTCGATGGTTTCAAGAAACGTCTTTATTTCTGTCTTCATTTCACTGTTTATCCAGTCAGTTGTTCAGTTTCCATGAAGCTGTGCGGTTCTGAGTTAGTTTCTCAATTCTGAGTTCTAACTTGATTGCACTGTGGTCTGAGAGACTGTTTGTTGTGATTACCGTTCTTTTGCATTTGCTGAGGAGTGATTTACTTCCAATTATGTGGTCAGTTTTAGAGTAGGTGTGATGTGGTGTGGAGAAGAATGTATATTCTGTGGATTTGGGGTGAAGAGTTCTGTAAATGTCTATTAGGTTTGCTTGGTCCATGTCTGAGTTCAAAGTCCTGGATATTGTTAATTTCTTGTCTCATTGATTTATCTAATATTGACAAGGGGGTGTTAAAGTCTCCCACTATTATTGTGTGGGAGTCTAAGTCTCTTTGTAAGTCATTAAGAACTTGCTTTATGTATCTAGGTGCTCCTGTATTGGAGGCGTATACATTTAGGATCATTAGCTCTTCTTGTTGCATCGATCCTTTTACCATTATGTAATGTCCTTCTTTGTCTCTTTTCATCTTTGTTGGTTAAAAGTCTATTTTGTCAGAGATGAGAATTGTAACTCCTGCACTTTTTTTTCTCTCCATTTGCTTGGTAAATCTTCCTCCATCCCTTTATTTTGAGCATTTGTGTATCCTTGCATGTGAGATGGGTTTCCTGGATACAGCACACTGATGGGGGTTTTGGCTTTTCATCCAATTTGCCAGCCTGTGTCTTTTGATTGGGGTGTTTAGCCCATTTACATTTAGGTTTAATATTGTTATGTCTGAGTTGGTCCTGCCATTTTGATGCTAGCTGGCTGTTTTGGCCTTTAGTTAATGCAGTTTCTTCATCGTGTTGATGCTCTTTACCACTTGGTATGTTTTTGGAGTGGAACTGGTTGTTCCTTTCTGTGTTTAGTGCTTCTCTCAGGAGCTCTTGTATAGCAGGCCTGGTGGTGATGAAATCTGAGTACTTGCTTGTTTGTAAAGGATTTTATTTTTCCTTCACTTATGAAGCTTAATTTGGCTGGATATGAAATGAAATTCTGGATTGAAAATTCTTTTAAGGATGTTGAATATTGGCCCCACTCTTTCTGCCGAGAGATCTGCTGAGAGTCTGACGGGCTTCCTTTTGTGGGTAACCCGCCCTTTCTCTCTGGATGCCCTTAGCATTTTCTCCTTCATTTCAACCCTGGTGAATCTGATGATTATGTGCCTTGGGGTTGCTCTTCTTGAGGAATATCTTTGTGGGGTTGTCTGTATTTCCTGGACTTAACTATTGTCCTGCCTTGCTAAGTTGGGGAAGTTTTCCTGGATAATATCCTGAAGAGTATTTTCCAGCTTGGATTCATTCTCTCCGTCACATTCGGGTACCCCTATCAAATGTAGATTAGGTCTTTTCACATAGTCCCATATTTCTTGGAGACTTTGTTCGTTGCTTTTTACCTTTTTTCCTCTAATTATGCCTTCACCTTTTATTTCATCGAGTTGATCTTCAACCTCTGATATCCTTTTTCTGCTTGGTCAATTCAGCTGTTAAAACTTGTGTATGCTTCATGAAGTTCTCGTGTTGTTTTTCAGCTTCATCAATTCACTTATATTCCTCTCTAAGTTGTTTATTCTCATTAGCATTTTGCTAAATCTTTTTTAAAGTTCTTAGTTTCTTTGCATTGGGTTAGAACATGTACTTTTAGCTCATGAAGTTTCTTATTACCCACCTTCTGAAGCCTGTTTCTGTCAATTCATCACTCTCATTCTCCATTCAGCCTTGTTCCCTTGCTGGTGAGGAGTTGTGATCCCTTGTAGGAGGAGAAGCATTCTGGTTTCAGGTGTTTTCCTCCTTTTTGTGCTGGTTTCTTCCCATCTTTGTGGATTTATCCACCTGTCATCTTTGTAGTTGTTGACTTTCAGATTGGGTCTCTGCATGGACTTCCAGTTTGTTGATAATGAAGTTATTTCTTTCTGTTTCTTAGTTTTCCTTCTGACATTCAGGCCCCTCTGCTGTAGGACTGCTGAGGTCCACTCCAGGCCCTGCTCGCCTGGGAATCATCTGTAGTGGCTGCAGTACAGTAAGGGTTGCTGCCAGTTTCTTCTTCTGCTATTTTTGTCCCGGAAGGATACCCACCAGATGTCAGTCTGAGCTCTCCTTTATGAGGTGACTCTCTGGATATACGGGGGTCAGGGAGTTGCTTGAGGAGGCAGTCTGTCCTTTATAGGAGCTCAAGTACTGAGCTGTGAGCTCCGTTGTTCATTCAGAGCTGCTAGGCAGGTACCTTTAAGTCTACTGCAGCAGAGCTAATAAACCCGCACTTTTTTTTTCCAGGTGCTCTGTCCGGGGGAGTTAGGGCTTTATTTATGAGTTTCTGTTGTGCTGCTGGTTTTTTCAGGGCTGCCCTGCCCAGCAACTGTGTGAACTTCCCTGCAGTCCTGTTTATACGGGTATAGTTAGAACTGCCTCAACAATGGCAGCCCACCTCTATGATGGTGGACTGCCTCTGTAATGGCAGGCTGCCTCGGCAATGGCAGACTATTTCCGTAGTGGTGGACTGCCTTGGTAATGGTGGATGCCCCTCCACCACAGAGCTGGACCTTCCCAGGTTCAGCTGTGCTTGCTGTGAAACTCTGAATCCAGAGCATTTCATATTGCTGTTTTTCTGTGGAGGTGGGACCAGCTGAGCCTGATCACCTGGGTCCCTGCCTCAGGCCCCTTTTTTCTCTCTTTTTAATTGAACGGTCGACTCTGTCTCCCAGGTGTTCCAGTCGCCTGTTGAAAAGGTGCCAGGATCTGTGTGATTTCCCACGTGGTGACCCACTGCACTGGCTGAAACAGCCACACTGAGATGCGTGGTGCTTTTTTGCCCAGGAATCTCCTGGCCTGGCTCCCTGTTTCAGTCCCCTTTATTATCAGTTGAATGGGTGACTCAGTCTCCCAGGAGCTCCAATTGCCAGCTAAAATGGTGCCTGGACCCGTGTATATTGTATGGAGAACCGCCGCGCCAGGGTGCCAGCCAAAACAGCTGTGCCGGCCAAAATAGCTGCACTGGTGACCCGTGGGGCTCCTCCCCCTGGGAATCTCCTAGTCTGCGGGCAATAAAAATGCGTCTGGATATGTGGCATCCACTCACCCTCTATGCTTTCGCTTGGGAGCTGCAATCCTGAGCTGATCCTAATTGGCCATCTTGGATCCATCCCCCTGCTCTTTACACATTTTGTTTTGCCTGCTACTTAGAAGCCAAAGAGACAATACCTACTGCTTTACCCATTTGGTATATAAGGATATTCGGGGTTTAAAAGGTTAAGCAATAACATAGCCAGTATCCACACAGCCAGTATTTAAACTTACATATATATTATTTCAATGGTTCTATTTTTTTGGTACCATTCCATCTTCTGATGAATGGCTAATGTTCCAATTTTGTCTAGTTCCATACAGTTGACATTTCAGTGTTCATAATTTTTTGCTATAGATCAAAATTTCCATCTAGTGTCATCCTCCTTTTCCTTGAAGAAAATTCCTCTTATCTTTCTTGTAGTGCCCGTCTAGTAGTGATAAAATCTTTGAGTTTCTGAATGTGTTAAAATGTCTTTATTTTGCTATCATTTTTTAAAGATATTTTTACTGGGTATAAAATTCTAGGGCTACAGATGTTTTCTCTTTCAGTACATTGAAGTTGCTACTCCACTGTCTGCTCACTTGCATTGTTTCCAGTGTGAAGTCTGTTGTCATCCTTATGTTTGTTCATTTGTAAAACATCTGGCTTTATGAATGACTTTGAGACTTCTATATTGTTTTGACTAATTTGTGCAATCTGGTGTCATTTTCTTCCTGTTTTTTGTATTTGGTTTATTAAGTTTCTGAAGTTTGTGAATTTATACTTTTGTACTTTTCATCAATTTAGAAAACTTCAGCTGTTGTTTTTCAAATATTTTCTATCTTTCTTCTTGTTCCCCACTCTGGAAAGTCCTAGAACATATATTAAACTCTGATATTCTCCAGGTCTCTACTTAACTTTTTGAACACACGAAATACAGATATAATTACTTTTAATATCTTTATTGGCCAAGTCTATTATCTGTGTCAGTTCTGGGTCAGTTTTGATTTGTCTCTTTTTTCATGGGTTGAATATTCCTATTTCTTTACATACTCAGTAAACCTTAATGCAATGCCAGACATTGTGAACTTTACCCTGCTTAAAGATGAGTATATTTTCACTCCCATACTTTTGAGATTTCTTTTCCTGGGATAGATTACTTGGAAAGAGTTTGATTCTTTTGGATATTACTATTTAAGATTTGTTTTCAGGGACCAGAGCAGTGTCTAATCTAAGGGCTAATTATACCCCACTACCAGGAATGACACTGTCAGTATTCTGCTTATAAATTATAAGGACTTCAAGTCTAATTGGTGGAAACAGGTATTCTCTGGCACCCTGTTGGAGCTCACTGGGGACCCGATGATTCTTTCCCCAGGCTTGGGTAGTTTCCTCACATATAATGCACTATTCAGCACTCTGCCTAATACTCAAAGGCGCCTCTCCATAAGTTTCTGGAGTTCTCTTTGTAAGGCTCTTTCTTCTTTGGTATTCAGTTCTGCAAACTGTAGCCACCTTGGACTCTGTCTGGGTTTCCCTTCACATGCTATGGCCTGGAAAATCTCTCAAGGCAGAAAACTGAGATAATCATAGTGTTCACTCCATTTGTTCCTCACCTGCCATGAATCCCTGTTCCTTATCTGTCATGAATCCCCCCTGCCTGATGTTGAGTATCTAGAAAGGTGTTGTTTTTCATCTATTTTGCTGAAATTTTGTTGTTTCAGGCAGGAAGGTAAATCCAGTTCCTGTTACTTCTTCTTGGTCCAAAACAGAAATGTATCTCTTGTTGTGGTTTTAATTTGCATTTGCCTGACAACTTTTGAGGTTAAGCAACCTTTCTTGTGTTTACTAGGCAGGAGAATCTTTTTTTTGTGAACTGTTTAAGTATTCTGTCCACTTTTATATTAGATTATTTGACTTTGTTTCTTTGTAGGAATTCTTTATATATTTTGTATATGAGTTTTTTGTTTGTATTGAAAACATCTTTTCCCATTTTGTGGCTTACACTGTTATTCTCAACAGTAACTTTTGATAAGCTGAAGTTTCAAAATTTTAACATAGTCAAATTTGTCAAATTTTTCTTTATAGTTAGGACTTTTGTATCCAATTAAGAAAATTTTGCTTACCCCAAGATTATAAAGATATCCTTCCTCACATGTTGTATATATTATTGTTTTGCCTTTCACATTTAGGTTTACATCCATCTGGAACTAATTTTTAGATATGGTATATAGTAGCTTCCTTCTCCCCCAACCCTGGCAACTTTCTATCCAATCCACCTTAGAACCATTTCTTATTGTTTGATTCTCTGTATAATATCCTCCTTAAGGTAGCCTGAGTTCCAGTTTTAATTTTTTATTTTATATATCTCCTTCTTTCAACTTCCATGAGTCTCATGAAGCTCTGATCAGCTTCTCACGCCCTTGAACACATCTATGAATTATCGAAGGCCTCAAGGGGAAAAGCAGCACCAAACATTAGGCAAATCTCTTTGTGCTTTCTTCTGCTGCCATCTTAGCCCTGGAACACCGACTTCCTCAATGCTCTTTAGATGCCCTTCAGTACATTTAAACAGATTCAGTTAAGTATTTCATCCAGCTTTTCTAGTTGTTCCAAAAAGAACGGTACTCTGTTAAAAGTTCATCTGTTAAAGCTGGAAGCTCTACCCACTGAATTTAAGCTGGAATTAAACAACCTTAATCAAGCGACATCAAAGCCAGAACCATTTCAGATTCCACAGAAGGGCCTAGAACTCCTTGCTGGCAGGACCCCCTAATTATAACATTTAATTTTTGGATCTCATCATATTGAAGTGATATTTTACTTTAATCTCATATTATAATAGCCCTAATGTTGTTGTATAACTTATACATTGGCTATGGAGAGAATTCCAAAGGGCCTGCCTACAATAGAATACAATGCAGTGACAACACACGCAAAACGAAGAAAAAATTGTGCATATTGTTACACAAAATTTGTGATTAACCACATATTAATCATTTTGAGAAGATAATCAAGGATAATCTCCATAAAATTTATTCATTTATTTTGAAAGCAGATTCTCTATTTTCTTGTCAAACACCTAAATGCCTGAATCTCTAGGCTAATCAGGCTGCCTTTATATTAAGATATCCATTTAAAATATTACATATTCTTAAGTCATGCCAAGCCAAGTTGCTCTCTTTGCAGTTTCTGTGACAGACCACACTTTCATGAGCAGCTTCTATTCCTTGCTCCTCAGCTTCAGGTCAATGAAGCCAATGGCAAGATGGTCAAACCACGACCCCTTTTCTGTGTCTTTTTTCTTCTTCTCATTCCATCTTCAATCCCAACTTAAACTCAGGAACAGCCCTCTCCTCCATTTAAGATACCTCGTATCTTTCTAGCTTCCTATTTCCTTTAGGAAAGTTAGAATTTTTTATTGATTTCATTTTAACTAAAACTCATTCATTCTTGCATGCCCTCAACTTACCATGTACATCTTGAGTCTTTTTCCTATTAATTATCTAAAGAAGAATATCCTTCTGTCAGTGAAGGTTTTGGCACACTATGAACGACTACTGAGCTCCATCCTCTTGAAATTCCTATGCTGAGAAACTTTTACTCTATCAGGAAGATAACTGAATGGAAGCTCTACATAAAAACATATTGTGCTTGTGGGAGTGTGGGGTCTAGATATTTGCCCCTTTAAGATCCAGTGGTGCTTTTTATCACCTAATATAAAGCTCATTTCTCAGATGCACCTTTCCGAATGCCAATATTTACAGTCTATTAGAGGTATCAGTTGAGTGCCATCTGTCTCATCACTGCAATATAGGAGATTTCTCCAAAGACAAGTTGGCAGATTTCCTTTTGTGTAGACTGGTGCCGATGCCCTTGAAGGGCATTTCTTTGGGCAAACATTAAGCATTCCTGAGTATATGTATTTTGTCATTTTAGAGAATGCATTATGGCTTCAATGCCCACAGCTACAACTACGTAGCTGCCTCATTAATATAAAAAAAAGGTGAAATTAATTTTAATGTATATTTAATCCAGTATATCCAAAAATATTATCATTCAACATGTAAGTAATAGAAAAAGTGAGATATTTTCCATATTTTATTTGTGGTAATTCTTTAAAACAAGGTATATATTTTATATTTTCAGCATAGCTCATCTGGATTTTTCATCAGAAAATGCCAGACCTGTATTTTCATTTCAAAAAATATGCAGGGACAAAGGTAGATTCACATACCCAAGTTGTTTCAAACACACTGTATTTTCCAGTAACTGAATCAAGTATCAATTTTTAGATTTAAATTAATTGTGATTTACGCCAATAAGAAGTCAGTTCCTTAGCTGCCATATTTCAAGGGCTCAGTAGCCATGTAAGAATCACAACTATCCCATTAGAAGCAAAAGTAAAGCCAATCACATTGACAGTGTGTCTTTCTTTAGTATACCTCTATTGTGGGTGAGCTTATCCAAAGCTAACCTTCATGGAGAATTTCAATGTTTCATAGCAGATGAAACAAGAGAAAATGTGAAAACTGTCCTCAGACAAAACGATCTTCCACATCATTAGGAAACAATGGCTAAAAACACCTGACACTCCAAAATTGTCAGTTATTTTGAGATAGTATGTAACGACTTGAAAGGGTGCAAAAGGATAAACTGGTATTATTTTATCTGACTTTAACCACTACATGACTTTAGTTTAAAAACACATGTTTTTCTGAAACGAGAAAAAAATATCAAAGAATGTTAATACTGAATACTGTAAGGACTTCAGGCCAGTTGTCCTTAACTATTGCCCCATGTCAATGAATCTGGCAAATACACTTTTAAGTTTTATTTCTACAGCAACTGCAAGAGAGTTTTACCACTGAAGTTAAGCAGCACCTGCATCCACCCTCCTTTAATCGATAACCTTGGGAGGTCAGGCTGAATTCTGGGGGAAGAAAATTTTAAAAACTTGATCTTACCAAACTTACCAACAGCTAATAATCACTGACAGCATTTTAGACACACCAGTTTTATCATTCTGCCATTCGAACTGTTGTATCTTAAACTAGGGGTTTCTGCTTACAGAGTGGGGGTGGTCGTGGTTATCAGACCTCCCTGGCTAGTCTATTCAAGCTGATCAAATTCCGCAATTAACTGCAGAAACTCTCACTTGGACCAACACTCTTACATGGAGTGTGGGTGGGTAGAGGGGCGGCGGGGGTGGGGGGGGGCTGGAAAATTCAAGTCATTCACAAGATGTCAAGATGAATTATCTACCCACAAAGGGCACCTTTTATGGGGAAACTGCATTGTTGCTCCACAAGCTGCAGTTGCCATGTTATCTCAGTCACACTACAGGGAGCACATTCAGGAGTGTTAGCACAAAGGGCATAGACAGAAAGACTAGGTCTGGTGGACTGAAACTGATTCTAATATTGAAAAGAAGGTAAGAGAGTACAGCAAGATCGCCCTATCTGGCCTACCAGCCTGTAGCATGAGCTCTTCCACAGTTGGTGAGCAAGAATTCAGAATGCATGCTGAATCTGCAGAACCACTTCTTCCAGGGAAAGAAGCTGACTATGGCTCCAGATGACTCAAATGGCCCTTAGCTCCTTTTCAACAAGTCACTCTTGGATGGTTGTTTGTACCATGGTTATTTGTACTACTAAGCACTTTTTCTAATAATGGACATTTAGTAACAGTGTGACAGCATTTTATGTGAATTTTAATTGTTCAAAATTTTAGTGTACACAAAAAGACTTCAGTGAAATCACATTTTGAACACAACTTGAAATAATATGAATTTCCTCAAAATTTCAAAATATATCAAAAGTATATCTAACCACTTCAAATGTGTGTGTCAGAACCATAAAAGCACGTTTATACTGTGGCCACAGGGCTGGATCCTTTTAGCTGGTGAGCAGAAATACCCACTTCCTTTTGTTAGTGTGGTGGCATTTATCAGCACAGCTGTGAGGGAGTCTGGAGAGCTCCGTGCTATGATTTTAACATTCAACTTCATCACAATTTCAGATCTTTCAAATGTCTTATATAATCTAGTCATTCTTTAAGGAGGGGTACCAATACTGAGCAATGTACCTGGAATTCAGGGATTCAGAACGCATGGTTAAAATGCTATGAATGGGGTAGGTGAGGAGATATCCACAGTAAGTCACACAGATAATGGAGAAGACAGCACTCTGTAAAATACTGAAGTCGTGTTGTAAAAATTTTTTTAAAGATTTAAAAAGCACATCATTGAAGTCTGAAAAATAAACTGGTCTCAGAGATGCATAAATTGTGAGTCAACATGTAGTCTAGCAAAGGCTTGAAGCATTTTTTGATGATTTAAAAGGAGGGTGAATAGAGATGGTGACAAGAACACAATGAGTGATGTTTCCCTCTAGCACAGACTAGGACTTCAATTAAGGACAAAGAGGCAATGAGTACATGCACATTCTGAAGGAAATGGACAAGGGTTAGGACAGGTAGTCCCTCCAGGGTTTGGTAAGACACATTTCAACAGGCCACCCTCCTCTACCTGCATGCAGGCCTTTTACAGAAAGTACTATAGGGAGGAAGAGACCAAAGGAGGCCATCTGCACAGCATGAGTTATCAGCCACGATGGGGAAGCCATGGCACCTCCCTCCTCATCTGTGGGTAAGACAGAAGACTGGGTCCCCCAACCTCCACTCTACAGTCAAGCAAGGAGAATCACTTATAAAAATTTTGGGAACTAGCAGAAAGTGAATCTTCAATGTGCCCGTTGTTTGGACATCTGCCTATGTAGAAACAGAGAAGGAAGATGGAACCAGGTGGCTGGTTATACTGCCAAGAGCAAGAACTGGAAGGATTAAAATAGAAGTGGCTCTGGCATATACATCCTGAGGACGTTCCCTTTGCCCAGAGGACTTGTACACACACTCCACCAGAAACCCAGCACATAGATCCTTGCTGTTAAGGGTGAAGATGGACAGTCACTGCTGGCAAGGGAAGCAGGAGCAGTCATTAAGAAAGGGCAACAACAGACAAATCATACCCCTAAAACCCTCCCAGTGATACATGGGCAGAGAGCAGGGATGAAATAACCGAAGTCTCCCTCCCAAACCCAAGTTCTTAGATGAAAGCTTGGCCTTGACACAGAGATGAGATAGAAATTCCAAACAGAATATGCTGAGTTGCTTTTGGTTTATTTTTTAAGTTTTGAATAAGAAAGGGGGACCAGGAAATTACAGTACCTGCCCAAGATATTAGAAAGGGGTCAGCTACCAGTGCAAAGAGATTCGGCAGTGCAAAGAGATTCGGCAGGGCACAGGCAAGATTCATAATTGCAGAAAGATAAAACTGTTTCATGACTGTTATTCCATGGAATTAATATTATTCAAGAAGCCAGTCACACATGTGTTCATTGTATTTAAATAATATGATTAAAAGAAAGAGAATGCTAACCTACTTACAGACTTACACACCTCTCTACTAACCTAATTATTGAAAATTCATTTTGCATTATAAACATTTCAGATATGAAAAGTATTCAGGAACATTTACTTTAATGGAATATGGTACCTGCAGTCCTCACAGAGTCACCCTGGGCAGAGGATTCAGCTGCTGGTCATGAGGAGGCCCTTGGGGGCTTATTGGAGCATAAGTGTAGTTACAACTATTATGTTTCAAATGAGTTTTTTAAAAGCATCTAATTGTGTGCTAATAAGTTTGTAAAAGATGGATATAGTAGATTCATAATCAATTTGATCGGAGAGATTTTATTTGCAAAGCCATCTGGAAATTAGCACAAACATACAAAACAATACCTGAGTGGTGACCCTGAACATGCTGCCCAAATTGTCCAACAATTCTGTTATTAATAGCAAGACTGCACTTGTATTAACAACAAGAATAGCCACCCAATTCAATTTAGGTGCAAAGTTGAATGATGGACAAGAGAAAAATAATCAAGATAAATACTATGCCCAAAGAACAGTAAAATTCAGGGAACTGTAATGTGTGTATTTCTTTAGAATGTGTGTATTCTAAAGAAAAATGACATAAAAATATTTAGAGAAAAATTTTCACAAGAAAAATCAAAACATCTAGAAAACCCCATAACTATATAGCATAAGCTTCAGTTTCAAAATAATCTACAGTATACAGTCAACGCTAGCAGTGAGCAGCTATGTCAGCCACAATTGTAAGATCTAAGTGAACAGGAAGATTCAGTAGGTCTAAATGAAAGGCAACATTCTCTCAAGTTTATAGAAAGGAGTGCTTGGGAATTTGTACAAAGTCTGTCTCCGATCTGAGTTCTCAGATTATACAACATAATATCTCCTTTTATTAGCTTTAAATATTGACATGGGAATCAGCAAAAAGGTGATGCATTATTTACGTATGGATAGGGGGAAAGTAGAGGGTTAGTTTAGGATGATCCCAAAAGTATGCAAATCTAACTCAGCCAGCACTGAAGATCAGCCCAATGTAATAATTATGAAGGTTACTCTGGAGGGAGTAGTAAGAAGGTACCAGTCATGATCTTGCTCCACGTGAACCTTTCTCCCCTAAGAAAGCTGCTAATCAGGCAATGGATGTCCTGGCCCTTGTCCCGGCATTCTGGGGGATTTGGCACCAGTGTTTCTTTCCATCACCTTCTTTCAGAACTGTAAGCCTTACGCATTTAATACCATTCCTCTTTACTGAGCACAACACAGTTATTCTTCCTGCTCCATTTGGCACAGCCTCTGACATCCCTGTGATGCTGCATTACAGATTTTAACTGCAGATTTTCTAGTTCCTGGCCCATATGACGTGACAGGCAGCATTTGACAATGATAGAGACACTATGACATTCCTCAGCTAACACAGTGTGATAAAAGACTTTAAAAAAAATATTACCTGTTTAGGCTGAGCTCCTTTTGAGAGAATGTCCAGTAAATCAGCAGAAGAGATGAAATAGAAGCGAGGAAAGGCTACGCGCTTGGTTTCCAGGTATTCAGAAAGAGCTTTTTCACAAAGAGAAAGCCTGTATGAATGAAAAATCTTTTTAAGCATATCTTGTCCATTAAGTCATTAAAACTTCAGCAAAACAAAACTCAAGACCTGTGTGCCATTCAACAGAGTAAACTCACTGTTTAACAGGTAGCCTACTTCCCTCTTTTTGACACCATCTTGGCTTATGACTAATATACAAGTAATGCCAAGTAAAAGAGTACTATGCCAAGTATACACACCACATACACACACACAAACTCCATTAGTTTCAGCTAAATATAAATTAGACTTAGGTTTATGTTATTTATTGCTTTTCTGAATGACACTCCTAATCAGAAGTGAAGACTAGGTTGTCATCCTTCATCCAGAGAGCAAAGCACACTGGTAAGATGTCACTGGTTTAGGGTCTTCTTTTCCCCACCAGATGTCTACAAAACACAAGTGACTTCACTACTCTCAGGTATTCAGAGGAGTCATTAGATCCGGAATGGTTCCACTTTATTGCCCTTAGCAAAGCAGAAATGAGCCAGAAGCAGGGTCCCAAAGCCCCAAAGAGCTTCACTCAACCGAAATAGTTAACTTCACCCTTTTTAATACCAAAACACTTTGAGACTATAAAACTGTTTTGTTTATCTAATATGCAATTTTGTCTAGATCTTTTCCTTACCTTGCAATAAGAAAGGACTGCAGTTCCATAACCCATAATTTTAGTAGCAAGTCTGCCCATTTTTTAATCAAAAGCCAGAATATTCTTATGACCACTAACTGTTGTAGAATTAAATGTGAAAATTACTTTACAAATGGCCCTTGGGACAATGATTTCAAAAGTGCTACTATGCTCCCTAAGGATAATTTCTAATAAAATGAAAGTGTATGCAAACTAAGGAACTTCATTAACTGAGTGCAATCCCAGTTCCTGGCACACAGTAGGTGCACAATCAATATTTACAGAACAGTTTGATGAAAGAATTAACCAACCATGTCAGTGCTCTTGATAATAAGATATTCTAATTTTACCAGTATAATACTCCTCTCAGAAAACAAGTATTTTTGGATTTACAATATATAACTTACAATATATACATAACTTACAATATTATGTATAACTTAAAATATATACGTTCCATGCAACATGGATGAGGCAACTAGACAATTATAAGCAAAATTACATAATTTAGTAGAGGTTACACCTATAATAACACAGTATTAAATACTATTAGGTCAGTGAAAGAGACTTATAAAATTACAGCAAATCAGTCATCTTCTATAGCTTTATTCTTACCTGGACTGTAAATCTTTAAGTTTTTCATAGAGATTAGGTTGGCATGTTGCTTCTAACACATTTTTTACTTTTGCTGTCTTGAACATTAACTCCTGTATGAAAGCACAACATGAAGCCATGGATATTCAAACAATATTTTCTAAACTTTTAATCATTTTGAGAATTAAAAAATGAAGAACAAAGAATGAAGAGGCAAGGTTCAAGAGATTTCTAAGAATGTCTGACACCACATCTGTTTACTTTTGCTTTTTAACTCTTAGATGAAGATCAAAAGCAATGTACAAGCACATCGTTTTTATCAAAATAAATGTAATAAGCATTGTCACCAATTTAGGCCCATACAGAATTTTTATCTTCTAAATCAAACATAAAAGAATAAACAAAGGGAAAAGAAGGAGAAAAGGACGGGAGAAAGGGAAGAGGAAAAAGGAGAGAAATGGAAAGAGGAGGAGAGGAGAGATGAGAGAGAGAGAGGGAGAAAGGGAGGGAGAAGGAGAAAGAGAGAGAGAGCACACAGAATCTTAAAAAGCACACCTCTGTATAAAAGTGACACAGAGCTAAACAATCTATTTTTTCCTCCTCAAAAGTTAAAGGAAATAAAATTGATCCAGAACTTCTACTTTAGGTAGAAAGAAGCAACAATTTAATTCAATTTTATGAGAAAGAAATAGTCATCCTTTGCTAGAAATCTCTCAAATCAATTATCATTATTATGTGCACAATGCTATATGGTTTCTGTGGCTCCTACAGAAAAGAAAAACCCAAACTAGTAGTAGTATTTTCTACCTGTTGTCCTTTCTCAGTCTTTTACTTATGAAGACAAATCTGTTTACCTTTCGTACAAGTGTCAGCAATCTATGGCATATGGGACAAATATGGCCTGATGTTTGTTTTTGCGTGACCTAGAAGTTAATAATGATTTTTACATTTATTTTGGAGACAGGGTCTCATCCTATCACCCAGGATGGAGTGCACTGTCACCCAGGATGGAGTGCACTGGTGCAGTCATAGCTCCCTGTAAACCTCAAACTACCTTGGCTCAAGTGATCCTCCCACCTCAGTCTCCCGAGTAGCTAGGACTGCAAGCGTGGGCCACCTTGCCCAGCTAATTATTAAAAATTGTTTAGTAGAGAAGGGGTCTTACTATATTGCCTAGGCTTGTCTTGAACTCCTACCCTCAAGTCATCCTCCCACCTTGGACTCCCAAAGGGCTACGATTATAGGTCTGAGCCACTGAGCCTAGCCTACAGTTTTAAATCACTGAAAAACATCAAAAGCAGTGTGGTATTTTGTGACACATGAAAACTATGTGAAATTCAAATTTCAATGTCTACAAATAAAGCTGTATTGGCATATAGCCATATCCATTTGTTTATGTATTATCCATGTCTTCTTTCATGCTTTGATGGCACTATTCAGAATGTGTTAGAGAGGCTGCATGATCTACACAGCCTGAAATATTTATTACCTGGCCCTTCGCAGGAAAAGTCTCCTGACTCCTGCTTACTCATGCAAAAACATATTCATTTTTATAAATATGATGCTCCAACTCATGTTTCTTTACAAAACTTCGCTAGAATAGCATACAGCCTGTCTGTGACAAACCTTAAATTCAGCATCCACCCCATCAAATCTTCTAGCATCTTTCACAAGCTGGATTCGAATATCCTCTGAACAGACAAAAATGCTTTCCAGGTGAGACCAAGTTCGCTGGACTTCCATCCAAGTAAAGATGATCAAGTCTGCTATGTTTAATTTATTTTGCCAACTTAACACTTGCTCAATGAAATATTCCACATACTTGCTTTGAAGAAGAGTCTGCAACTGAACCTAAAATAAAGGCAAAGAATTTTAAATAGTAGCTAAATTTAGTAGACTGTGAGTGCTACGAGGGAGGCACTATGTCTACTCTGTTTATTGCTGGACTCTTAGACCTAGCATGTAATACCTGGAACTGGCATTTGTTTTTGCTGAATGAGTGAATTAATGGTAGTAGATGCTCATATTAACACTTTTCCAAAAAGAAAAAAGGTAAATACATAAAACAACTATATCTCATATGTCTTTCTCAAGAAGGCCATGTATCTACTACAGGCAGAAAAAAGGTATTGTGTATTGGGGTTCCGCATTGGGAATTAAACTGTATTCTTTCATTATTCTTCCTGCGTCCCTGCCTATTAGTCATGCCAAGATTATGTAAGTATGTGTTTATCGATCTCAAAAAACAATTCGGAAAGCTGCCCCCACCAGCCTGCTGGGCCCTCGTGCTTCCACATTCCTCCCTTCTCAGTTCACTGCTGAGCTCCACAGCTCTCCTATCACCAGGGCTTGTCTTTTTTCAAGTATTGATTGCAGTTTTATTTTGAAAAGAATGCTGTAATTAATATGGTTTTTGTTTCTCATGTTTATATTAAAAAGAAAATCTAAAAAACTCTGTTTTAATTAAAATGCCGCTAGTATGTCTGGAATGCTTCTATCCAACAGCATTACATCTCTGCCTAACTTAAATGTTCTAAGTCTGTCTTCATGTCTTTTTTTTACCTTCCAACTTTTATTCTGGGTTCAAGGGGTACATATGCAGGCTTGTTACATGGGTAAACTGCATGTTGTGGGAGTTTGGTGTGCAGATTATTTCATCACCCAGGTAATGGGCATAGTACCTGACAGGTAGATTTCTGATCCTCACCCTCCTGCTGCCCTCCACCCTCAAGTAGGCCCCAGTGTGTATCATTCCCTTCTTTGTGTTCGTGGGTACTCAATGTTTAGCTCAGCAGGACTTGTTTTAATGTCATGCAGTCTAGCTAGTACTTCTCACCATCCTATAACATGAAATCTCAGAAAGTCACTGACCAGCATGACCTCAACTTCTCATGTTTCTCTACTCTAGGTATTTAACATACTTGACTCTTTTTGGAGGAAAAACGTTATCCCTTCACTTCTCTATGATATTGCAGTAGGCTGTTTCAACTATTTCTCTGACCACTCTCTTGCTGCCTCCTTTTTGTCTTCTCCTCTTGTTCCCCAAATTCAGCCTTTCCAATGCTCTATTCTCAGCTGGCTTATCTTCTTAACTCTTTTTATCTAGTTCATCAAGTCTCAAGATACTGATAGTGAACTCTCAACCACCAGTTCTTGGCTGAACCTCTGTGTTGCGCTGTGGTCTGGTGTTTCACCTTTGCATAAATGTCCCTCACACTGAATAAGCCAATTAGTGTCATCTCTCCAAACCAGTTTTTCCCCTAAATGTCTTATGTCTAATAATAACACCACTGTCATTTCCTGTTTGTCCCTTCTACATTTCTTCCCATGTGTGAAGAGTTACTAACACCTATAATGTATAGTCCAAGGAAACTAGAGTCTTGACATTACCTTTGAATGGCAGAGACATCCTGTCATTCCAAGGTACTACTAATATTGTCCTCATTGCGTAAATTTCCTTTTCTGACTTCCAGTTTTTGGAGAATAACAGACTATCCTTCAAGTCTCGGCATAAGCACCATCATCTTCTAAGGCCCTCCCTGGGTCTTTCACCCACCTTAATCACAAAACTTCCCTGTCTTAGACTCCTTGGAGTCGTTTCGTTTATCTCCCTACTCAAGTACATCTTCCTAGAGAACAAGTGTTCATAACTTTGGATCCCAAACGGTATCATACCTGGAGTCTATAACAATTAGATGCTCAATGAATAAACAGATGTTGAGTATTAGAATTAGAAAAAAGTAAAAAAATAACAGTTTTTTAAATCTGATTTAAAATATATACGCACCCAACATCAGAGAACCTAAATATATATATCAAATATTAACAGATCTGAAGCATGATATAAACTGAAGTACAATCCACTTCCAACAATGAACAGATCATCTGGACAGAAAATCAAGAGGGAAACAGTGGACTTGAACACTTTAGACCAAACACACCTAACGGACATAGACAGACTATTTCATCCAATAGCAGAATACAGATTTTTCTAAGCACAAATGAAACATTCTCCAAGACAGATCATGTGTTAGGTCAATGATATGGTTTGGCTGTGTCCCCACCCAAATTTCATCTTGAATTCTCACGTGTTGTGGGAGGGACCCAGTGGGAGGTAACTGAATCATGGAGGCAGGTCTTTCCCATGCAGTTTCATGATTGTGAATAAATCTCACAAGGTCTGATGGTTTCAAAAGGGGAGTTTGCCTGCCCAAGCTCTCTTCTCTCATCTGCCACTATGTGAGATGTCCCTTTTACCTTTTGCCATGATTGTGAGGCCTCCCTAGTCACATGGAACTGTAAGTCCAATAAACCTTTTTCTTATGTAAATTGCCCAATCTTGGGTATGTCTTTATCAGCAGCATGAAAATGAACTAATACAGTAAATTGGTACCACTACAGTGGTGTGCTGCTGAAAAGATACCCAAAAATGTGGAACCAACTTTGGAACTAGGTAACAGGCAGAGGTTGGAACATTTTGAAGGGCTCAAAAGAAAACAGGAAAATGTGGGAAAGTCTGGAACTTTCTAGAGACTTGAATGGCTTTGACCCAAATGCTCATAATGACATGGTCAATGAAATCCAGGTTGAAGTGGTCTTAGGTGGAGATGAGGAATTTGTTGGGAACTGGAGCAAAGGTGACTCCTGTTATGTTTTAGCAAAGAGATCGGTGGCAAAGAGATTTGTTGTATTTTGAACTCGAGAGAGATAATTTAGGGCATCTGGCAGAAGAAATTTCTAAGCAACAAAGCATTTAAGAGGTGAATTGGGTGCCATTAAAGGCATTCAGTTTTATAAGGGAAGCAGAGCATAGAAGAATTTCAGAAAATTTTCACCCTGACAATGTGATAGAAAAGAAAATCCCATTTTCTGAGAAGAAATTCAAGCTGACTGCAGAAATTTGCAAAAGTAACAAGGAGCCAAATTTTAATCCCCAAGACAATGAGGAAAATGTGTCCAGGCCATCAGAGACCTTTGTGGCAGGCACTCCCATCACAGGCCTGGAGGCACAGGAGGAAAAAGGGGTCCCCTGGGCCAGGCCCAGGGCTCCCATGCTATGTGCAGCCTAGAGACTTGGTGTCCTGCATCCCAGCCACTCTAGCCATGGCTGAAAGAGGCCAACATAGGGCTTGGGATGTGGCTTCAGAGGATGCAAACCTCAAGCTTTGGCAGCTTCCATGTGGTGCTGAGCCTGCCAGCACACAAAAGTCAAGAACTGAGGTTTGGGAACCTCTGTCTAGATTTCACAAGATGTATGGAAACGCCTGGATGACCAGACAGAAGTTTGCTGTTGGGGCAGTGTCCTCATGGAGAACCTCTATTATGGCAGTGCAAAAGGGAAATGTGCTGTGAGAGTACCCACACAGAGTCCCTGCTGGAGCACCACCTAGTGAAGCAGTGAGAAGAAGGCCACTGTCCTCCAGACCCCAGAATGGTACATCTACTGACAGACTGCACTGTGCACCTAAAAATGCCACAGACACTCAATGCCAGCCTATGAAAGCAGCTAAGAGAGAGGCTTTAACCTGCAAAGCCACAGGGGCAGAGCTGCCCAAGACCAAGGGGGCCCACCCTTGCATCAGCATGGCTGGGATGTGAGACATAGAGTGAAAGGAGATCACTCTGGAGCTTTAAGATTGGACTGACCTGCTGTATTTCAGAATTGCATAGGGCCTGCAGCCCCTTTGTTTTGGCCAGTTTCTCTCATTTGGAATGGCTGTATTTACCAATAGCTGTACCCTCATTGTGTCTAGGAAGTAACTAACTTGCTTTTGATTTTTCAGGCTCATAGTTGGAAGGAACTTGCCTTATTTCAGATGAAACTTTGAACTGTGGGCTTTTGAGTTAATGCTGAAATGAGTTAAGACTTTGGGGGACTGTTTGGAAGGCATGATTAATTTTAAAATGTAAGGACATGATTTGGGAGAGCCAGGGGCAGACTGATATGGTTTGGCTGTCTCCCTACCCACATCGCATCTTGAATGTGTTATGGGAGGGATCCAGTGGGAGGTAACTGAATCATGGGGGCAGGTCTTTCCCATGTTGTTCTTGTGACTGTGAGTAAGTCTCAAGAGCTCTGATGGTTTTAGAAAGAAGAGTTTGCCTGCACAAGCTCTCTTTTCTTATCTGCTGCCATGTGAGACCTGACTTTCACCTTCTGCTGCAATTGTTAGGTCTCCCCAGCCACATGGAACTGTAAGTCCAATAAACCTCTTTCTTTTGTAAATTACCCAGTCCTGGGTATCTCTTTATCAACAGCATGAAAACAGACTAATATGGCCACAAAACAAGCCTTAACAAATTTAAGAGAACAAAGAATGAAAAGCAGGGAAAACTGTCTACAAGATAAATAATATTAAAGACTTTCAAAAACCTGAGAAAGATATAAATATCCAGGTACAGGAAGGTCAGAGAACACTGAATAGAACTGACCCAAATAATACTACCCAAAATCATATAATAATCAAACTCTCAAAGGTCAAGGACACATAGAGAATTCCAAAGCAATGAAAGAAAAGCAAGTAAGATATAAAGGAACTCCAATTTGACAAGAGACACCACAGCAGAAAGAATGCAGGCCAGTATAGAGTGGAATGACATTCTCAAACTTCTAAATGTAATGAAAAAAACTCTGCTAAACAAGAATACTGTGTCCAGCAAACTATTCCTTCAAATATGAGGGAGAGATTGAAGTCTATTCCCTGAACCCCCCCCCCAAAAAAAAAAGCTGAGCTAATTCACCACGACTAGACTAGTTTTACGCAAATAGCTAAAGGAAATTCTTCAATCTGAAATAGAAAACATCAACATTAAAAAAATTTTTAAGGCATAAAAGCCACTGGCAAAATAAAATACATGAACAAACACAGAATAGTCTAGTACTGTAACTATGATGTGTAATCCACTCATACCTCTGGAACAAAGCCCAAAAGACAAATCTATCAAAAACAATAGCTACAGTAACCTGTTAAGAGAAAGATAATATAAAAATATGCAAATTGAGACAATTAAAGCTCAAAATGAGGGGTGGAGAGAAGGAATAAAGTTTGTTCATTTTTTTCTCAGGTATTTTTTCTTTGTGATCTAAGTTATTATCTCTTTAAAATAACTTGTTATATTTTTTCCTAAGCCTCATGGTAATCATAATGTAAAGCCTATAATAGATTCACTAAAAATAAAAAGAAATGAACTAAAACATACTAGAGAAAATCAGTTAACCATAAAGGAAGACAGCAAAAAAGAGTGGAATTGCAAAACAACCAGAAGTGACAAAATGGCAGCAATAAGTCCTTACTCAATAATAATGACCATAAATGGACTCAATTCTCCAATTAAAAGGCATTAAGTGGCTGAATAAAGAAACATAACAGAACTATGCAGTCCCTACAAGAAACCCACTTCACCTATAAAGACACACATACACTGAAAATAATAGAGTGGAAAATGATATATCAACTAGAAACCAGAAAAGAATATTCATAGCTATATGTAGATCAGATAAAATATACTATAATCAAGGCTTAAAAAGTGACAAAGAAGGTAATTACATAATGCTAAAGCAGTCAATTAGGCAAGAGGATATAATAATTATAAATATTAAGTATGCACCCAACACCTAAGCTCCAAAGTATATAAAACAAACATTAATAGACCTAAAAGGTTAAAGGAAAAGATGTACTGCAACACAAAAATAGTATAGGACTTTAACATCCCACTCTCAGTAATGGACAGATCTTCCAGATATGAAAAATCAACAAAGGTCTGGGCATGATGGCTCATACCTGTAATCCAGCACTCTGGGAGGCTGAGGCAGGAGATCAAAATCATCCTGGTTAATAAGGTGAAACCCCATCTCTACTAAAAATACAAAAAATTGGCCTGGCATGGCGGCACATGCCTGTAGTCCCAGTCACTCAGGAGGCGGAGGCAGGAAAATTGCTTGAACCCAGGAGGTGGAGGTTGCAGTGAGCAGAGATTGTATCACTACATGAATGGGTGAAATTCTGTCTCAAAAAAAAAAAATCAACAAAGAAACATCAGACTTAAACTACACACTAGACCTAGTAGGCCAGAACATTTTACTCAACGGCTGCAGAATACACATTCTTTTTGTCAGCACATGGATTCTCCAGAATACATCATATCCTAGGGTACAAAACAAGTTTCAACAAATTCTAAAAAGTAAAAATCATATTGAGTATCTTTTCTGATTACAATGAAATAAAACTAGAAATCATTAACAAGAGGAACCTTAGAAATGTCAAAAAGACATGAAAATTAAACAACATGCTCTTAACCAACCAATAAATCAATGAAGAAATTAAGAAGAAAATGTAAAATTTCTTGAAACAAATTAAAATGAAAATAAAACATATCAAAATCTATATGATATAACAAAATCCAGCATAAGAGGGAAGTTTATTTGAAGGCCTTCTACTTTTTTGATATATGCACTATTGCTTACAATAAGCACATATATCAAAAAAGTAGAAGGCCTTCAAATAAACAACCTAAGAATAGACCTCAAGGAAGTTAAAAAGCAAAAAGAAACCTAACTGAAAACTAGAAAAAGGAAAGAAATGACAAGGATGAGAGCAGAAGTAAATAACATGGAAACTGAAGAAACAATATAGAAGATCAACAAAAGTTGGTTTTATAAAAAGATAAGCAAAATTGATAAGCCTTTAGCTAGACTAAGAAAATGAAGCTAGCATTACCATGATACCAAAATTAGAAAAGAACACAAGGTAAAGAAAAAATTACAGGCCAATTTTACTGATAAACATAGATGCAATAATTCTCCACAAAATACTACACTAAAATGGAATTCAACAATACACTAAAAAAATCATTTACCATGAATTAGTAGGAGTCATTCCAGGGATAGAAGGATAGTTTAACCTATACAAGTCAAGAAATGTGATGCATCGCATCAATAACACCAAGAAGAAAAATTATATGATTAATTCAAGAAATTTCAAAAAGGCATTTAATAAAATTCAACATCCCTTTATGATAAAAACTCTCGTCAACAATGGTATAGAAGGAATATATCTCAAAATTGTAAAGGTCACGTATAACAAACCCATACCTAACACTATTCTGAATGGGAAAAACTGAAAGCCTTTCCTCTAAGATCTGGAACAAGACAAGAATACCCATTTTCACTATTTGTATTCAATATAGTAATAGAAGTCCTGGCCAGAGCAATTAGGCAAGAGAATGAGATAAAAGCCATTCAAAATGGAAGAAAGAAGTCAAATTAGCCTTGTTCTCAAATGACATGATCTTGTACTAAAAAAACCTAAAGGTTCCACCAAAAAACTGTTAGAACTGATGAACGAGTTTTGGAAAGTTGCATAATACAAAGTAGACATACAGAAACCAGTTGCATTTATATGTACCAACAGCAAACATTTGGAAAAAGAAATCAAGAAGGCAACCACATTCACAACAGCTACAAATAATATATAATATGTAGAAATCAAATTAATCAAAGAAATGAAAGATGAAAAGTGAAAGTTTCTATACAAGAAACATTATGAAACACTAATGAAAGAAATTGAAGCCACAGATAAAAAAACAGAAAGATATTCCATGCTCATGGATTGGAAGAGAGTATTGTTAAAATGAAAGAATTACCCAAAGCAATTTCTAAATTCAGTGCAATCTCTATCAAAATACCAACAACATTTTTTCCACAGAAATAGAAAAAGTTTCAAAATTTATATAGAATCACAGAAGACCCTGAAAAATAGCTATCCTGAGCAAAAAGAAAAAAAGCTAGAGGAATCAAACTACCTGTCTTTGAAATTTTCTCCAAAGCTATAGTAACCAAATCAGCACAGTACTGGCATAATAATAGACACAGAGACCAAGGGAGCAGAGATCCAAGATATAAACCCATATATTTACAGCCAATTAATCTTCAACAAATGTGCCAAGAACCACATACAATGGAGAAAGGACAGTCTCTTTAATAAATGATGCTGGGAAAACTGGAAAACTATACGCAAAAGAATCCAACTAGATTCCTCTCTCTCAATGTAAACGAAAATCAAATCAAAATGGATTGAAGAGTTAAATCTAAGATCTGAAACTATAAAACTACCAGGAGAAAACACTGGAAAAATGCTACAAGACATTGTTCTGGGCAAAGATTGTGTGTGTGTGTGTGTGCATGTGTGTGTGTGCACGTGTGTGCATGCCCACATGTGTCTGTGTAAGACTTCAAATACCCAGACAACAAAAGCAAAACGGGACAAACAGGATCATGCTAAGGTAAAATGCTTCTGCACAGCAACAGAAACAATTAACAAAGTGAAGAATCAACCTACAGAATGGGAGCAACTATTTGCAAACTACTCATCTGATAAGGGATTAATAACCAGAATACATAAGGAATTCAAACAACCCAGGGACAAAACAAAACAAAACAAAAACAAATCCAATCTGATTTTAAAATGGGCAAAAGATTTGAATAGGCATTTCTCAAAAGAAGACATACAAATGGTCAACCGTTGTATGAAAAAATGCTCAACATTACTAATCATGAGAGAAATGCAAATCATAATACAATGAGATACAATCTCACCCCAGTTAAATGGCTTTTACCAAAAAAATAGTTAATAATGGATGCTGCTGGCAAGGATGCAGAGAAAGGGAACCCATGTATGCTGCTGGTAGAAATATAAATTAGTGCAGCCATTCTGGAGAACAGTATGGAGATTTTTCAAGAAACTAGAACTAAAAATATAATCCAGCAATTCAACTACAAGGTATATACCCAAAGAATATATGTTGAAGAAAGATCTGCACTTCCATGTTTTTTGTAGTACTAATTTATAATAGCCAAAATATAGAATTGACCTAAGTGTCCATTAACAGACAGATTTAAGAATGGTGTATATACACAATAGAATATTATTTGGCTATAAAAAACAATGAAATCATGTCATTTGCAGCAATGCGGATTGAACTAGAGAAGGATATTAAGTGAAATAAGGCAAGCACAGAAAGACAAATATCACATATTCTCACTCATGTGGGAAATTTTTTTAGTGGATCTCATAAGACCCAGTGTTAGATAGATCAGTAGGGTGGATATAGTTTACTATAATGTATTGTGTATTTCAAAAGAGCTGGAAGAAAAAAATTCCAATAGTTTTAGCACAAAGAAAAGACAAGTATCGAAGATGATAGCCATCCCAATTACACTGATCTGATCTTTACAAATTATGTGAATATATTAAATTGGCACATATACCCCCCAATTATGTACACCTCTTATGCATCAATATGAAAAACATAAATGTTTTCTAAGTCTCCCAGATAATCTTAGATGGAAAACAAGATAAAAAATACCATCAAGTATTTTTCCAATCACAATGGCATAAGAAGAAATAAGTAATGGAGGAATTTTGGAAACTCACAAATATATGAAAATTAATAACATTGTCCTGAACAGGCAATGAGTCAAAGAAGGAATCAAATGAGAAAATTTTTAAATATCTTAAGATAAATGAAAACAGAAACACAACATACTAAAACTTACAGGATGCAACAAATCATTCTAAGAGGGAAGTTGTTAGAAATAAATGTCTACAGCAGTAAGAAAATCTCAAATAAAGAACTTAATGCTAACACTTCAGGAACTAGAAAAAGAAGAACAAACTAAGCCCACAATCAATAGTAGAAAAAATAATAAAGATCAGAGTAGTAATCAATGAAAGAGAGACTAGAAAGACAACAAAAAGACCAATGGAATTAAGAATCGGTTTTTGGAATAGGTAAACAAAATGAACAAACCTAGGATTGATGCAACAAGAAGAGCTAAGGATTCTAAATATATACACGCCAAATACAGGAGCACCCAGATACATAAGGCAAGTTCTTAATGACTTATAAAGAGACTTAGACTCCCACAAATAATAGTGGGAGACTAACACTCCACTGTCAATATTAGACAGATCAACCAGACAAAAAATTAACAAGGATATCCAGGACTTGAACTCAGACCTGGAACAAGCAAACCTGATAGAAATTTATAGAACTCTCCACCCCAAATCCACAGAATATACATTCTTCTCAGCACCACATCACCTACTCTAAAATTGACCACATAATTGGAAGTAAATCACTCCTCAGCAAATGCAAAAGAACAGAAATCATAACAAACAGTCTCTCAGACCACAGTGCAATCAAGTTAGAACTCAGAATTCAGGCTTTAGGAGCAGCTCAGGATTGCAGCACCCAGTGAAAGCGCAGAGGGTGAGTGGACACTGCATTTCCAGATGGATCTTTATTGCCCACAGATCAGGAGATTCCCAGGCAGAGGAGCCCCACGGGTCACCAGCGTGGCTGCTTTGCTGGTGCCCTGGCATGGCGGTTCTCCGTACAAAATACACTGGTCTGGTTCCCCTTTTAAGCAGGCAATTGGAGCTCCGAGAAGGCAGATTCACCCATTCATCTGATTAAACAGGGGTCTGAAACAGGGAGCCAGGCCAGGAGATTCCCAGGCAGTACTGTTGTTTCAGCCGGCACAGTGGATCGCCACATGGGAAATCACACAGATTCTGGAGCCCTTTCAGCAGGTGACTGGAACACTTGGGAGAGAGTCAACTCTTCAATTAAAAAAAAAAAAGGCTCTGAGGCATGGAGCCAGGTGATCAGGCTCGGTGGGTCCCACCCCCACAAAAACAAAAAAAAACAATAATTGGAAACACGCTCAGGGTTGAGAGTTTCAGGGCAAGCACAGCTGAACCCGGGATGGCCCAGCTCTATGGGGGAGGGGAGTCTGCCATTACCGAGGCAGTTCACCCTACAGAGGCAACCCGCCATTGCTGAGGCAACTCGCCTTAACAGAGAGATTCTGCCATTACAGAGGTGGGCCACCATTGCCAAGGCAGTTCTAACCACATCCATATAAATAGGACTGTAGGGAAGTTCACACGGCAGCTCAGCAAAGCCTCTGCAGGCAGACAGTGACTAGGCTGCCTCCTTGCTGGGCAGGGCAGCCCTGATAAAAAAAGGCCACAGCACAATGGATACTCATAAATAAAGCCCTAACACCCCAGGACAGAGCACCTGGGAAAAAAAAGGGGGGGTTATGAGTTCTGCTGCAACAGACCTAAACGTACCTGCCGAGCAGCTCTGAATAAACAACGGAGCTCACACCTCAGCATTTGAGCTCCTATAAAGAACAGACTGTCTCCCTCAAGCAGCTGCCTGACCCCCATATATCCAAAGAGTCACCTCAAAAAGGACTGTTCAGACTGACATTTGGGAGGCATCATTCTGGGACAAAGATAGCAGAAGAAGAAACTGGTAGCAACCCTCACTGTTCTGCAGCTGCTGCAGGTGAACCCCAGGCAAGCAGGGCCTAGAGTGGACCTCAGCAGTCCTACAGCAGAGGGGCCAGACTCTTAGAAAGAAAACTAAGAAACAGAAATAACTTCATCATCAACAGTCTGGATGTCCACTCAGAGAACCAATCTGAAAATCAGCAACTACACAGATGACAGGTGGATAAATTCACAAAGATGGGAAGAAACCAGTGCAAAAAGGAGGAAAACACCTGAAACCAGAACACCTCTCCTCCTACAATGGATCACAATTCCTTACCAGCAAGAGAACAAAGCTGGATGGAGAACAAGTTTGATGAAATGACAGAATCAGAATTCAGAAGGTGGGTAATGAGAAACTTCCATGAGCTAAAAGAACATGTTCTAACTCAATGCAAAGAAACTAAGAACTTTGAAAAAAGATTTGACAAAATGATAACAAGAATGGACAACTTAGAGAGGAATATAAGTGAATTGATGGAGCTGAAAAACATAACACGAGAACTTTGCGAAGCATGCACAAGTTTCAACAGCCGAATTGACCAAGCAGAAGAAAGGATATCAGAGGTTGAAGACCAACTCAATGAAATAAAATGAGAAGCCAAGATTAGAGAAAAAAGCACAAAAAGGAATGAACAAAGTCTCCAAGAAATGTGGGACTATGCGAAGAGACCTAATCCATGTTTGACAGGTGTACCAGAATGTGATGAAGAGAATGAATCCAAGCCAGAAAATACTCTTCAGGATATTATCCAGGAAAACTTTCCCAACCTAGCAAGGCAGGCCAATATTCAAGTCCAGGAAATACAGAGAACACCACAAAGATATTCCTCAAGAAGAGCAACCCCAAGGCACATAATTGTCAGATTCACCAGGGTTGAAATGAAGGAAAAAATGCTAAGGGCAGACAGAGAGAAAGGTCGGGTTACCCACATATGGAAGCCCATCAGACTCACAGCAGATCTCTCAGCAGAAACCCTAGGAGCCAGAAGAGAGTGGGGGCCAATATTCAACATCCTTAAAGAAAAGAACTTTCAATCCAGAATTTCATATCCAGCCAAACGGAGCTTCATCAGTGAGGGAAAAATAAAAACCTTTACGAACAAGTAAGTACTCAGAGATTTTGTCACCACCAGGCCTACTTTACAAGAGCTCCTGAAAGAGGCAATACACATAGAAAGGAACAACCAGTAACAGCCACTCCAAAAACATACCAAATGGTAAAGAGCATCAACCAAATGAAGAATCTGCATCAACTAACAGGCAAAACAGCCAGCTACCATCAAAATGGCAGTATCAAACTCACACATAACAATATTAACTCTAAATGTAAATGGACTAAATGTACCAATCAAAAGACACAGACTGGCAAATTGGATAAAAAGCCAAAACCCATTGGTGTGCTGTATCCAGGAAACCCATCTCACACACAAGGATACATAAAGGCTCAAAACAAGGGGATGGAGGAAGATTTACCAAGCAAACGGAGAGCAAAAAAAAGCAGGAGTTGCAATTCTCATCTCTGATAAAATAGACTTTAAAGCAACAAAGATCAAAAGAGATAAAGAAGGACATTACATAATGGTAAAAGGATAGATACAACAAGAAGAGCTAACAATTATAAATATATACATACCCAGTACAGGAGCACCCAGATACATAAGGCAAGTTCTTAATGACTTACAAAGAGACTTAGACTCCCACACAATAATATTGGGAGATTTTAACACTCTACTGTCAATATTAGACAGATCAACCAGATAAAAAATTAACAAGGATATCGAGGACTTGAACTCAGACCTGGAACAAGCAAACCTGATAGACATTTACAGAACTCTCCACCCCAAATCCACAGAATATACATTCTTCTCAGCACCACATCACACCTACTCTAAAACTGACCACATAATTGGAAGTAAATCACTCCTCAGCAAATGCAAAAGAACAGAAATCATAACAGTCTCTTAGACCACGGTGCAATCAAGTTAGAACTCAGACCTCAGAAACTAACTCAGAATCGCACAGCTTCATGGAAAGTGAACAACTGGCTCTTGAATGTTGACTGGATAAACAATTAAATAAAAGCAGATATAAACAAGTTCTTTGAAACCAATGAGAACAAAGACATACCAGAATCTCTGGGACACATTTAAAGCAGTCTCTAGAGGAAAATATATAGCAATAAGTGCCCACATGAGAAGAAAGGAGAGATCCAAAACTGAGACCCTATCATCAAAATTGAAAGAGCTAGAGGAGCAAGATTAAAAAAAAACTCAAAACCTAGCAGAAGACAGGAAATAACTAAGATCAGAGCAGAACTGAAGGACATAGAGACAAGAAAAACCCTTAAAAAAATCAATAAATCTAGGAGTTGGTTTTTAGAAAAGATCAACAAAATAGACAGACCACTAGCCAGATTAATAAAAAAGAAAAGAGAGAATAACCAAATAGATGTGATAAAAAATGATAAAGGGGAAATCACCACAGATCCCACAGAAATTCAAACCATCATCAGAGAATATTACAAACAACTCTATGCACATAAACTAGTAAACCTGGAAGAAATGGATAAATTCCTAGACACTTGCATCCTCCCAGGCCTAAACCAGGAAGAAGTCAAAACCATGAATAGACCAATAACAAGATATGAAGTTGAGGCAGCCTACCACACAAAAAAGAGCCCAGGTCCAGATGGGTTCACAGCTGAATTCTACCAGACACACAAAGAGGAACTGGTACCATTCCTTCTGAAACTATTCCAAATAATCCAAAAAAGAGGGAATCCTTCCCAAATCATTTTATGAGACCAACAACATCCTGATACCAAAACCTGGCAGAGACTCAACAAGAAAAGAAAACTTCAGGCCAATACCCATGATGAACATAGACGCAAAACTCTTCAATAAAATACTGGCAAGCCGATTGCAATAGCACATCAAAAAACTTATCCACCACGATCAAGTCGGATTCATCCTGGGGATGCAAGGCTGGTTCAACCTACGCAAGTCTATAAATGTAATTCACCACATAAACAGAACCAAAGACAAAAACCACATGATTATCTCAATTGATGCAGAGAAGGCCTTTGACAAAATTTAGCCCTTTATGCTAAAAAACCCTCAATAAATGAGGTATTGAAGGAACGTATCTCAAAATAATAAAAGCTATTTACAACAAACCAACAGCCAATATCATACTGAATGGGCAAAAACTGGAAGCATTCCCTTTGAAATCTGGCACTAGACAAAGAAAGATAATACTGGAAGTTCTAGCCAGAGCAATCAGGCAAGAAAAAGAAATAAAGGGTATTCAGATAGGAAAGGAGGAAGCCAAATTGTCTCTATTTGCAGACGACATGATAGTATATCTAGAAGACCCCATCGCCTCAGCCCAAAATCTCGTGAAAGTGATAAGCAACTTCAGCAAAGTCTCAGGATACAAAATCAATGTGTAAAAATCACAAGCATTCCTATTCACGAATAGCAGACTTAAAGAGAGCCAAATAAAGAACGAACTGCCATTCATAGTTCCTACAAAGAGAATAAAGTACCTAGGAATACAACAAACAAGGAACGTAAAGGACCTCTTCAAGGAGAACTACAAACCCACTGCTCAACGAAATGAGAGAGGACACAAACAGATGGAGAAACATTCCATGTTCATGGTTAGGAAGAATCAATGTCATGAAAATGGCCATACTGCCCAAAGTAATTTACAGATTCAATGCTATCCCCACCTGCTACCAATGACCTTCTTCACAGAACTGGGAAAAACCACCTGAAACTTCATATGGAACCAAAAGACAGCCCACATAGCCAAGTCAATTCTAGGTAAAAAGAACACAGTGGGAGGCATCACACTACTGAACTTCAAACTATACTACAAGGCTACAGTAACCAAAACAGCATGCTACTGGTACCAAAACAGAGATATAGACCAATGGAACAGAACAGAGGCATCGGAGGCAACACAGCATATCTACAACTATATGATCTTTGATAAACCTGACAAATACAAGCAATGGGGAAAGAATTCCCTGTTTAATAAATGGTGTTGGGAAAACTGGCTATGTGCAGAAAGCAGAAACTGGACCCCTTCCTGACACCTTACACTAAAATTAACTCCAGATGGATTAAAGACTTAAACATAAGACCTAACACCATAAAAACCATAGAAGAAAATCTAGGCAAAACCATTCAGAACATAGGAGTAGGCAAGAACTTCATGACCAAAATACCAAAAGCATTGGCAACAAAAACCAAAATAGACAAATGGGACCTAATCAAACTCCACAGCTTCTGCACGGCAAAAGAAACAGTCATTAGAGTGAATCGGCAACCAACAGAATGGAAAAAAAATCTTTGCAGTTTAGCCATCTGACAAAGGGCTGATATCCAGAATTTATGAAGAACTAAAACAGGTTTACAAGAAAAAAACAAACAAGCCCATTCAAAAGTGAGCAAAGGATATGAAAAGACACTTTATAAAAGAAGACATACATGAGGCAACAAACATGAAAAAATGCTCATCATCACTGGTCATTAGAGAAATGCAAATCAAAACAGGGTATGGAGTGAACCTCCAGTGGTCCTGCATCAGAGTATTCTGACTGTTAGAAGGAAAACTAAGAACCAGAAAGAAATAGCTTCAACATCAACAAAAAGGACGTCCACTCAGAGACCCAATCAGAAAGTCACCAACTACAAAGACCACAGGCAGATAAAACCACTAACATGGGAACAAACCAGTGCAAAAAGGAGAAAAACAACAAAAACCAGAATGCCTCTCCTCCTCCAAGGGATCACAACTCCTCACCAGCTTGGGATCAAAGATGGATGGAGATTTAATTGGATGAATTGACAGGAACATGCTTCAGAAGGTGGGTAATAACAAACTTCTCAGAGCTTAAAGAACATGTGCTAACACAATGCCAAGAAACTAAGAACCTAGAAAAAAAGGTTAAATGAGATGCTAAGTAGGATAAACAGCTTAGACAAGAATATAAACGACTTGATGGAGCTGAAAAACACAGCACAAGAACTTCGCAAAGCATACACAAATTTCAAGTAGCTGAATCAACCAGGCAGAAGAAAGAATATCAGAGATTGAAGATCAACTCAATGAAATAAACGGAGAAGGCAAGATTAGAGAGAAAAGAGTGAAAAGAAATGAACAAAGCCTCCGAGAAATATGGGATTATGTGAAAAGATCTAATCTACATCTGATAGGTGTACCTGAATGTGAGAGAGAGAATGGACCAAAGCTGAGTAACACTCTTCATGGTATTATACAGGAGAACTTCCCCAACCTAGCAAGCCAGGCCAACATTCAAGGAAATACACCACAAAGATATTCCTCAAGAAGAGCAACCCAAGGTACATAATCATCTGTTTCACCAGGGTTGAAATGAAGGAAAAAATGCTAAGGGCAGCAAGAGAGAATGGTTGGGTTACCCACAGAGGGAAGCTCATCATACTCACAGCAGATCTCTCAGCAGAAACTCTATAAGCCGGAAGGGAGTGGGGGCCAATATGCAACATGCTTAAAGAAAAGAATTTTCAACCTAGAATTACATATCCAGCCAAACTAAGCTGTGCAAGTGAATGAGAAAGAAAATCCTTTATGAACAAGCAATTGCTGAGTGATTTCGTCAACATCAGGCCAGTCTCACAAGAGCTCCTGAAAGAAGCACTAAACAAGGAAAGGAACAAGTACCAGCCACTCCAAAAATGTTCCAAATAGTAAAGCCCATTGACACAATGAAGAAAATGTGTCAACTAACAGGCAAAACAACCAGCTAGCCTCAAAATGGCAGGATCAAATTCACACATAAATATATTAACCCTAAATGTAAATAGACTAAATGCCCCAATCAAAAGACACAGACTGGCAAATTGGATAAATAGTCAAAACCCGTTGGTGTGTGCTGTATTCAGGAAATCATCTCAACATGCAAGGACACACATAGGCTAACAGTAAAGGGATGGAGGAAGATTTATCAAGCAAATGGAGAGCAAAAAAAAAAAAAAAGCAGAAGTTGCAATCCCAGTCTCTGTTAAAATGGACTTTAAACCAACAAAGATCAAAAGATACAAAGAAGGACATTATGTAATGGTAAAAGGATCAATGCAGGAAGAAGAGCTAATGATCCTAAATATATGAGCACCCAATTCAGGAGCACCCAGGTTCATAAAGCAAGTTCTTAATGACCTATAAAGAGACTTAGACTCCCACACAATAATAGTGGGAGACTTTAACACTCCACTGTCAATATTAGATCAACCAGACAGAAAATTAACAAGGATATCCAGGATGTGAACTCAGATCTGGAACAAGTGGACCTAATAGACATCTACAGAAATCTCCACCCCAAATCCACAGAATATATATTCCTCTCAGCACTGCATGGCACCTACTCTAAAATTGACCACATAATTGGAAGTAAATCACTCCTCAGCAAATGCAAAAGGACGAAATCATAACAAACAGTCTCTCAGACCACAGTGCAATCGAATTAGAACTCAGAATTAAGAAACTAACTCAGAACCACACAACTTCATGAAAACTGAATAACTGGCTCCTGAATGTCAACTGGATAAACAATGAAATGAAGGCAGAAATAAAGATGTTCTTCAAAACCAATGAGAATGAAGACACACATACCAGAATCTCTGGGACACATTTAAAGCAGGGTCTAGAGGGAAATTTATAGCAATAAATGCCCACCAGAGAAGTGAGGAAAGAGCTAAAATCAACATGCCATCATCAAAATTGAAAGAGCTAGAGGATCAAGATAAAAAAAACTCAAAAGCTAGCAGAAGACAAGAAATAACTAAGATCAAAGTAGAACTGAAGGAGATAGAGACACAATCCTTCAAAAAATCAATAAATCCAAGAGCTGGTTTTTTGAAAAGATCAATCAAATAGACCACTAGATGGAATAATAAAACAGAAAAGGGAGAAGAATCAAAGAGATGCAATAAAAAACGATAAAGGGGAAATCACCACAGATTCCACAGAAATACAAATTATAATCAGATACTACTACAAAGAGCTCTATGCACATAAACCAGTAAACCTGGAAGAAACTGATAAATTCCTGGACACTTGCACCCTCCCAAGCCTAAACCAGGAAGAATTTGAAACTTGAACAGACCAGTAACAAGAACTGAAGTTGAGGCAGCAATTAATAGCCTACCAACCAAAGAAAGTCCAGGACCAGATGGGTTCACAGCTGACATACAAGGAGAAACTGGTACCATTCCTTGTGAAACTATTCCAAACAACACATAAAAAAAGGAAACCTTCCCAAATCATTTTATGAGACCAACATCACACTGATACAAAAACCCAGCAGAGACTCAACAAAAAAAGAAAACTTTAGGCCAATATCCATGATGAACATAGGTGCAAAAATCTTCAAAAAAATACTGGAAAACTGATTGCAATAGCATATCAAAAAGCTTATCAATCATGATCAAGTAGGCTTCATTCCGGGGATGCAAGACTGGTTCAACATATGCAAGTCTATAAACATAATCCACCACATAAACAAAACCAAAGACAAAAACTACATGATTATCTCAATAGATGCAGAGAAGGCCTTTGACAAAATTCAATAGCGCTTTATGCTAAAAACTCTCTATAAACTAGGTATTGAAGGAACATATCTCAAAATAATAAAAGCTCTTTGTGCAAAAACGAAGCATTCCCTTTGAAATCTGGCACTAGACAAGGATGTCCTCTGTCAACACTCCTATTCTATATAGTATTGGAAGTTCTAGCCAGAGCAATTAGGCAAGGAAAAAAAAGGTATTCAATTAGGAAAAGAGGAAGTCAAATTTTCTCTAATTGCAAATGACATGATTGAATATTTAGAAGACCCTATCATCTCAGCCCAAAATCTACTTAAACTGATAAGCAACTTCAGCAAAGTCTCAGGATACAAAATCAATGTGCAGAAATCACAAATATTTCTATATACCTATAACAGACCAACAGAGAGCCAAATCATGAACAAACTCCCATTCACAATTGCTACAAAAAGAATAAAATACCTAGGAATACAACTAACAAAGGATGTAAAGGACCTCTTCAAGAAGAACTACAAACCACCACTCAAGGAAATAAGAGAGGACACAAAGAAATGGAGAAATATTCCATGCTTATAGTTAGGAAGAATCAATATTCTGAAAATGGCCATACTGCCCAAGGTAATCTATAGATTTAATGCTAGCCCCATCAAGCTACCAATGATCTTCTTCACAGAACTGGAAAAAAACCACCTTAAACTTTATATGGAACCAAACGAGAGCCTGAACAGCCAAGACAATCCTAAGCAAAAAGAATAAAGCCGGAGGTGTCATGCTACCTGATTTCAAACTATACAACAAAGCTACAGTAATCAAAACAGCAAAGTACTGGTACCAAAATAGAAACACTGAGCAATGCAACAGAACAGAGCCTTTCGAGGCAATGCCACACATCTACAACCATCTGATCTTTGACAAACCTGACAAAAACAAGCAGTGGGGAAAGGATTTCCTGTTTAATAAATGCTGTTGGGAAAACTGGGTAGTAGTGGGCAGAAAGCGGAAACTGGACCCATTCCTAACAGCTTACACTAAAATTAACTCCAGATGGATTAAAGACTTAAACATAAGACCTAACACCATAAAAACCCTAGAAGAAACCCTAGGCAAAACCATTCAGGACATAGGCATAGGCAAGGACTTCATGACTAAAACACCAAACGCAATGGAAAAAAAAGCCAAAACAGACAACTGGGACCTAATCAAACTCCAGAGCTTCTGTACAGCAAAAGAAACCATCATTAGAGTGAACCGGCAACCAACAGAATGGAAAAAAATTTTTTGCAATCTATCCATCTGAAAAAGGGCTAATATCCAGAATCTACAAAGAACTAAAACAGATGTACAAGAAAAAACAAATTCATGCAAAAGTGGGAGAAGGACATGAGCAGACACTTTTCAAAAGAAGACATATATGAGGCCAATAAACATAGGAAAAAATGCTCATCACTGATTATTAGAGAAATGCAAATCAAAACCACATTGAGATACCACCTCACACAAGAACAGAAAATGAAACACCGTATATTCTCACTCATAGGCGGGTGATGAAAAATGAGAACACATGGACACAGAAAGGGGAGTACTAAACACTGGGGTCTATTGGGGGGAAAAGGGGAGGGCCAGTGGGAGGGGGAGGTGGGGAGGGATAGCCTGGGGAGAAATGCCAAATGTGGGTGAAGGGGAGAAGGAAAGAAAAGCACACTGCCATGTGTGTTCCTACGCAACTGTCTTGCATGCTCTGCTCATGTACCCCAAAACCTAAAATCCAATAAAAAATTAAAAAAAAAAAAAGAATAGTAATCATTAAAAAAATCTGAAAACAACAGATGCTGGAGTGGATGTAGAGAAATAGGAACACTTTTACACTGCTGGTGGGAGTGTAAATTAGTTCAACCATTGTGGAAGACAGTGTGGCACTTCCTCAAGGACCTAGAAATAGAAATTTCATTTGACCCAGCAATCCCATTACTGGGTATACACCCAAACTATTATAAATCATTCTATTATAAGGACACATACATATGTATGTTCACAGTGGTACTGTTTACAATAGCAAAGACCTGGAACCAACCCAAATGCACACTGACGATAGACTGGACAAGGAAAATGTGGCACATATACACCAAGGAATACTATGCAGCCATAAGAAACAATTAGTTTGTGTCCTTTGTAGGGACATGGATGATTCTGGAAACTGTCATTCTCAGCAAACTGACACAAGAACAGAAAATCAAACACCACATGTTCTCACTCATAGGTGGGTGTTAAACAATGAGAACACATGGACACAGGGAGGGGAGCATCACACACTGGGGTCTACTGCAGGGGCAAGGAAGGGACAGTGGAGGGTTAGTATGGGGAAGTTGGGGAGGGATAACATGGGGAGAAATGCCAGATGTAGGTGACAGGGCGGCTGGAGGCAGCAAACCACATTGCCATGGGTGTACCTATGCAACAATCCTGCATGATCTGCACATGTACCCCAGAACCTAAAGTCCAATTAAAACAACAAACAAACAAAACGCATTATGTTTCAAAATTCCTAAAGGAGTAGATTTAAATGTTTCACCACAAAAAAAATGTTAAGTATATGAGATGATGGTTAGCCTGATTTCATCATTCCTTACTGTAAACATATCAAAACATCAAATTGTATCCTATAAATATATACAATTATTTGTCAAATAAAAATAAAATTTTTTTAAAATCTGCAAAAAAAATCCGTCTTACTTGATTGTGCTCTAGAGTTTCAAAAAGTTGTTCGTCAGACTTTAGTAATGGAACGCCTGTTCGATAGTGAACTTCATAAGAAAACTCCATGGTTTCCCAGGTCTGACTGATTTCAGTAATAACCTAGTAATCAACAGTACAAATTAATTTTTGTTCACAGAAGTTTCATTGAGAATTAATATCTCAGCTCTTATCTGGAATTAATTTTAATTTTCAAAAATGCAAACTGGTATCAAATATTATTGGCTTCAGTTTTTTTCCTCCAAGTAATTCATGGTGATGGGGTTTGAAGAATGAATTTTATCACATCAAAGGAATGAGAATCACACTAATATCAAACATCTATTGAATATAAGTTTACCATCCCTAACCAAAATAGAATTTGAGAGGAGGAAGGGACTTAAATGATTACCTAAATATTTGGGAGATATTATTTACAAATTAGCCAGCAGGAAATAGGTAATGCCTTAAATGCAAATCTCAGTCTTTTGTGCGAGTCTGGGTAAGTTTATTACCTCTTTATACTTCAGTTTCTCCATCTATAAAATAGAGGTACTATTACTTACCTCAGAGGATTAAATGGGTTAATATAAATAAAGCACTTAGAGTTGTGCTTGCTACAAAATAAAGAATATGTAAGTATTTTCTGCTATCACCATCATCACCATCATCACCATCATCATCATCATCATCATCATCACCATCATCACCATCATCATCATCATCACCATCATCACCATCATCATCACCATCATCACTATCATCACCATCATCATCACCATCACCATCATCATCATCACCATCATCATCACCATCACCATCACCATGATCATCACCATCATCATCACCATCACCATCATCATCATCATCACCATCATCACCATCATCATCACCATCATCACCATCACCATCATCACCATCATCACCATCATCACCATCACCATCACCATCATCACCACCATCACCACCATCACCACCATCACCACCATCACCATCACCATCACCATCACCATCACCATCATCAATAGGACCAATCCTCCTGTTTTACGATGGCTTAGAATGATTCTAGTTCCTGCTCATCCCACACCTAATGAACAGCAAGGAACAAACTGGGACTCATCTCTCCAGCCTCCCAGGACATCAAAAGTACTTTTCTCTAGGTTGGCTTTTATGCAAATACCCAAAATTAGCCAAATAGAAATGACCCAGCCCTGAGGACACTACCTTCTCAGTCCCCAGCTCTTTCACCGCTTTGTCCACAATCCTTCGGACATCATCTTCCACACTGTGTAGCTGCAGTGCTAACAAATCCGCCAAAGTCGTGGCTTCATTTATTAAAAACTTGACCTGATTGGGGGGAAAAAAAGGTGGACTTTCTTTTCCACATATATTCATGGTTCCTTTTGCCTATTGGCTGGTGAAATGAATCTTAAATATACTCAAGTCAGGTGCTGAGTACATCTCTAGTCTTGAAAGGTATGGACAATCTAAGACATTCCTTTTTAACTCAAAATTCCTGAGGAGTCACCTGCCGGAAGTGAGGGCCACAGTTTAGTCACATTTGTCCTACACTACTTGTTTCACATCTTTCCCTTGTCAGCACGTCTTTATCTCCTTTGCCCACAAAACCCATTTTTTAAAATTTATTTATTTATTTTTTTACTTTCCAACTCATATGTCAGCTCAGCTAAAAACCCATTTTTAAAGATAATCTAATTGTTCATTTATTTTAATTTTGTTGAAATCCCAGGAATCAAGTAGCAGCTTATTTGTCTTTTCTTCCTAAAGAACCCTACTCACTGAACTTAACTCCCAGCTGCTTCCATGATTTAACCTAGTTTTATCACTAATTTAATCTCAGTTCCTTGGCAAAAAGTACTCTTATTCATCATGTCATTATTCATATTTACCATGTGAAAAAAAATTCTCATTTATTTCCACACTGTCTTGTGACAATCACTCCCCTTCTCTCCTCAACATTTGATTAAGACATCCTCAGCTCTTAGACACACCCAGACTCACTCATGTCTCCTGTAAGTGAAGAGTAGAGCCAGCCACATGATTGCAGGAAAGCCATTTTCTTGCCTGCGTTTACTAGCAATATCCAGAATCTGCTTCTTGCAAGTGGCTACCTTCTGCCCCTCCATACCCTCTAACATTCCTTAGCACCATCCACAGCTCTGCAAAAAAGGACCAAATGCCCTAGTTTGCTAAGGACTGCGGGGTTTCTAGGAAGTGAATTTCAGGGATGTGAGACTTTCAGTGCTAAAAGCTGAACTGAAAAGTCTTCAGCAAATGAGATGAGTTTGCTAGTCTATCTCTGCATCAATTTTGGCCTCACTCCAAAGCTGATGGGAGCCTGGGAGCCGGGAGCCAGGTCTGTACTTGACAAAGCATGAGCAGAGATGTGTAACAGGTGCCCCCTGATTAGCTGTGCAACTCATGTACCAAATACCAGCCCAGATGACAAGTGGAGAAGGAAGCTAGCCTCTGCACCGCTGTCCTGGGGACAGCCTGGAGGAGGGTGCCTTTTTCTAAATTGTCTGCCAGAGCAGATGACTTTTTCTAGCTGGTAAAAAGGCAAAACACAGGCAACTAGAGGCTATGTGAGGCCAAATTTTACTGGCAGAAATATGAGAAAGGGATGGGGAGCAGGGCACATAGTCTACTACACACTCAAAGATTCAATAAAAACTTTCTGAATGTGCAAATTAATCAATTACGAAGTCTAATTAGCCAATGTCTAAAAGACCACGAAAAATACAATAGTACCAATAGCTTCAGAGACCCATTTACTAAGCACTTACTACACATTAGGTCCTTTATATGTAAAATCATGCATCGCTTAACAATGGGGATATGTTCTAAGGAACATATTGTTAGGTGATTTTTGTCACTGTGTGAACACTATGCAGTGAACTTGCACAAACCTAGACAGCATAGCCTGCTATGCACCTAGGATACATGGAGTGTAGTAGGCTATCCAGGCCTATGATCCTAGGTTACATACCTATACAGCACATTACCGTACTGAACATTGCAGGCAATTGTAACACAGTGGTAAGTATTTGTGTATCTAAATGTACTTAAACATATAAAAGCTACAGTAAAAATACAGTATCTTTTTATGGGACTACTCTTGTATATGTGGTCCAGTACTAACTGAAAGGTCATGTAGTGCATGAGTATGTGTGTATATATATATGTGTGTTTTAAATATATGTGTATATATGCGTGCATATCTATATATTTTTATATATTATCTATACATATGTGTGTCTGTGTGTGTGTGTGTGTATAAAATTTCCAATTTGTTCACCCAGTCTGCATGGGAAGTATTATATTTATTTTATAAAAGAATCAACTGGGATAAAAGGAACAGGTAACTTGCCCCAGATCCCAGAGTTGCTAAGTGTTAGGGTTAGAACCACAAAGCCCAGCCTGTCCCCACATCTCCACAATGCCCTTGCCCCTGCTTTCCTCCTTTGCAACTCCCCTTCACATCCTGAGAGCCTTTCTTCAGTGTCCCCCTCAAACTCTTGATTTGCTTAACGAAAATACACACACTAGACTTCCTTTTATGTATTTTAAACTCATAAAGGTTGCCTTCCCCCAAAATTAAAGTGTATGGTTGTTACATTTGCTTTTCAGTAGATACAGAAAAGGAAGAAACTAGAAGCTCAAGTGACATGGATACATGGGAAGCCACTATATCCTGCAATAAAATCAAAATCATCAAAAGACCATGAAAAATGCACCATTATTAAATGAATTATGGATGAAAAAGAAATCACAATTTCAGATTCCTTTTCCCCATAAATTCACTTTTATACCTTCTGACCCTTCCCATAATAAGATTCTTTGCAGCCATCTGGTGTTCATTAAAATGTTTTCATATTATCTCACTCCTTGCAAGATTCCTCTAATGTATAAGAGCAGATAGCATCCCTTCTCATTTTATTACTAAAAAGCAAAACTCAAATGCAAGAGATTAAGTGACTTGCTTACGGTCACATAGCCAGCAAGAGAAAAAAGTGGGGAGCAAGAACTAGGACCTTGACCATTCAGTCCACTGGTCCCCTCTCAAAAGATCAAATTGATCTCTTGCATTTGACTAGAGACCTTTTCATCAATCACAGTTCATCCCAAATTATGCAAACCAAGAAATAATACTTTACAGTCACAAAAATATTCAATTAGTGAGACTGAGGATACTGACCCCAGTAGCCTTCATCAGCTGGTGCCAATGCCTGTCCCTGAGGGCAGGGCTCTGTAACTCTGTGACGGCCCTCAGGGAAGCTGTCATGTCCTTAACTGTGCCTTCCAGGCCTATGTAAGCATCCCAGACGCGGACTTCCTTGTCAAGTGACCAAATTTCCTAAAGAAAAGTGGAGGGAAAAAACCTAGCTCCCATGATATAACAACACAGTACGTATTAATAATTTGCCTCCTTTGAAGAATAAATATACATTTCCCAACTCCTGGCTTAGAGAAGAGTGAACGCTTTTGAATTCCTAGGCCAAGGACAAAAACCAGAGAAAAGGAAAGGAAATGTACACTCATTTGTACATTACAAGCCAACTTCATGCAAGCCACTTGGGTACATTGGTTTCTCATTCACAATATCTCACTAAATGTCCTGAGGAAACATAGGTAAGTAACAGAGTTCACCGGACATGTCCAATAAATAATGTTTCCTCTATAAATGTAAATAAACGTAAATAGACTGTTACCGGATTACTAAGACCTCATTTGGAATATCTGACTCATTTAAATGGTAGCCTTGGAGTGTTGATTAACATTGAGTGTCTGTTCCTTGAAACTTAAATATTTCATCATCTTAAAATGCTGAATAGGGCTCTTGACTTGGCTGGTCCTCCTAGCCCTTAAAACAACATCAGCAATTGTGAATGAGAAAACCCATAAGAAAACAACTAGAACTTAGCACGAAATAAAGGACAATGTCAACTGCTTTAAAAAATATGTATCTTCAGCTGAGAGTGGGGGTTAAGTTGTCACTCTGAAGTGAAGTAAGTGAATGTAGAGGAGAGAAGCAGAAAGAGAATATAGAACATAAAATGAGGTACAGTGACTCCATGACATCCAAAAGAATGAAAGAACATTTTAGTTGGGTCTTTGGGATTGGCATAATATAGGAGACAATACAGGTGAGAGTGGGAAGGACCTGAGGCAAGGAAGCAAATGGCCCTGTCACTTTTTTTTTTTTTGAGACGAAATCTCACTCTTGTCCCCCAGGCTGGAGTGCAATGGCACGATCTCGGCTTATTGCCTCTCCCCCTGAGGCAGGAGAATTGCTTGACCTCCACCTCCCAGGTTTAAGCAATTCTCCTGCCTCAGCCTCCAGAGTAGCTGGGATTACAGGCACCTGCCATCACACCCAGCTAGTTTTTATCTTTTTAGTGGAGACAGGGTTTCACCATGTTGGCCAGGCTGGTCTGGAACTCCTGACCTCAGGTGATCTGCCTGCTTCAGCCTCCCAATGTGCTGGAATTACAGGTGTGAGCCACCGTGGTTGGCTGGCCCAGTCACTTTCAACTGCCTTTCACTGATATGTATTTTGGCTTTATCCAAAGACGCTCTGTCTTCAGAGGGCATATGGCTATGCAAAATAGACATCGAAATTCCAATAGGTAACAAATTCCAGTAAGCTCAGTTCTGTGTATGTTGAGCCCTCTTGGGATTCCAGAGTCATTAATAAGAACAAGGATCATAGTATTCTGTACAGATACAGAGGTGGTATCCTCATGTTAGTTGCCCCAAATTCCAGAACCAAAAGTTACCTTTTCAGATACAGAATCTTCATGGTTGCTAAGGAAAGAAATCAAAAGCTTTTGGAAGTTTGACCCCTCAGCCCTGATAATGTTCCTCTCTGCTCTGGGAAGCTGTAGGAAGCTCATGATTAAAGCTGCTTCTCATAAATTCATTAACTCTAATATGCTTCTATCAGCTCACTCACAGGCTTGATTAGAAGTGCAACTGGCTAAGGGTGAAGAAAACACTGTCTGATATGACTCTGCTAGAAGTAAATGAGTACACGCAGCCCAGTACACCAGATACTAGGTTAGCAAAGGGGGAAGGAGGTGGTACCGAGGAGGATAAATTGTTAAAATAGACAGTTACGGAACTCGCCTTGGCAAACCTTCTGAGTTCTACATCCATCTGTTCCACATTAATCTGTCTCCACTGGGTTTTAGTCCAATTATCAATGCTTCTCTGAAAACGCACAAGCAGATAAAAGTGTCAACAACATTTGGTGAAAGCAAGTCTCTGCAGCAAAATACATAAACTGATGATACACAGTAACTCTATCATCCAGTGGAAAGTCAATTTTTTAAATATTAACTGCATTTGTCAGAACTTCCCTATCACCAACACAAAAAAGTTGTCAGAACGTGTCAAGCTAAAGGCAAAAACATCATATTAATTTCTAGTAGCGATGATAAATTCCACTCACATACCATCATTATCACTTAATCCTCTGTACTTTGAATAAATTGATAATTATTAAATAACAGATTTTTATAATTCTACACGTAACAAAATAAGCTTTCATATGACAATTTTCATCCATTATAAACAAAACTCTCATTAACCATTTCTTGACCATATTTTTTATCTTGTTAATATATTTCTATATGGCTTTCAACTTAAAAGATTATAAAGCTTCTTGCAATATGTCTCATTACCTAGAACTTATTTTTTCACTAAAGTTTTTAACTTAACCACATACAAGTTATTTTTTGTAAGGGTCTGTTTGTATATGTCCAAATATGTAAGTATAAGAATAGGTATATATATGACTTGGTATGCAGAAATGACAACATATGTAATATATTTATATATTAATTATTTTTGAGACAAAGTCTTGCTCTGTTGCCAGGCAGGAGTGTAGTGGTGCAATCTTGGCTCATTACAACCTCTACCTCCCAAGTTCAAGTAAATCTCCTACCTCAGCCTCCAGAGTAGCTGAGACTACAGGCACTTACAACCATGCCCTGCTAATTTTTGTATTTTTAGGACAGACGGGGTTTCACCATGTTATCTAGTGTGGTCTTGATATCCTGACCTCATGATCCGCTCGCCTTGGTCACCCAAAGTGCCAGCATTACAGGTGTGAACCACCACACCTACCTTATTATTAATTTTTATTTATATTGTATACAATCTCCCCAAAGGATTTGAGGCAGTCAGCTTATTACACAAAGCTTCACCTGAACTAAAAATAAAAACAAGTGGTATGCAAAGAAGAATCATCCACTAACAGAGATATATAAACTCTAATTTGGGGCTGGGGCAGGGATCTAACTTCCACATGTTTCAAGCATTATAAAACCCAAAGAGAATACTATGGACCCTAAAAACTGCATATATGAAAGAACTCCTAAATAAAAAGCATGTTTTGAAAAAGCACATCTTACTTGAACATAAATAATGACATCCCACAGTCCCTTGAGCAATTTTATTTCTTTGCGACACTGCTTCATTTGTTTGTATTCTGGAAGAGCCACTTCAAAAAGACGAGTAGATTCTTGCATCTGCAACATTTCTTCTTCTAATGCCTCAAGCTCTTGATTTGCCTAAGGAGAGAACATACACACCTGCATACAAACTGCCAGAGAAAGTGAAGACATGCAGTTCTGCAGCTCTGGTTATCTTGACATTTCAATCTTTGATTTTTAAAGGGAAAATACAAAGAATCCTGCAGTATAATTATTGGTAAAATGTCAAAAGCTTTAGAAGAGCTAGCTTAGCTACTCAAAAAGTATGAATAGACTACTACAAAACACAGTAACTTTAACAATATTCTCCCTATGCACTTATTTTAGCTAAATTTCTTCCGCATCAGATTTCTCTGAATACAATTTTTCCTCTTGGTTTTTGTACCAAGAGCAGGGGAATTTGCTGAACAACAAAAGGTGGAGCTCTAGAAACTTCCACTTAAGAATGAGTTGTCTTTTTAGTAATGACTTGGTTTATTAAAAAAATACTTTTGGATTTAAAAAATACCCTATAGATTATCAACAATACCAAATGCACTCAAGGTCATTTGCGAAATAAAGCACAAAGCTAAAAATACAGCTCAGTGTGAAAACATCACCATATCACTATCTTCACCAAGGTTCACTTATATACCCCATCTACATAGAAGAGTTTACATTTTACACAAAATATAAATGCTGACATGTTCTTTCATGATAAACTTTTTTTTTTTTTTGAGACTGAGTCTTGCTCTGTCACCCAGGCTGAAGTGCAGTGGCACGATCTCAGTTCACTGCAGCCTCTGCCTCCTGGGTTCAAGCGATTCTCCTGCCTCAGCTTCCTGAGCAGCTGGGATTACAGGTGTGTGCCACCACATCTGGCTAATTTTTGTTTCTTTAGTAGAGACAGGCTTACCACGTATGTCAGGCTGGTCGTGAACTCCTCATCTTGTGATCCACCTGCCTCATTCTCCCAAAGTGCTGGGATTATAGGCATGAGTCACTGAGTCTGTTTTTTTCTTTAATTAACAAAAAGGTACTATGTTTACATGGCAAAAGTTCAAGGTGTACATAAGTGTTTGCAAGGCAGGAAAGCAATCCCGCAGGTCTACTCTCATTCTTTCGGATGCTGTTTCTGTAATTCCCAATTCCGTGCTCAAGCTGCTCTTTCTTGATCAAGTTTAGACAATATACTAGGTTACAACTCGATTTGCAAAAGAAGGATTTGACTTGTTTTTCTACTCTCTATTTTCTCCCATCCTCCTCCCAAGATCCAACAATTATACTGCTTTAGTTTCTCTGAGGTTTAAATACCTATACTTAATGCTTTTGTGTTCCATCAACCTTCAACTCTTTTTTTTTTCTTTCCTTTCTTTTTTTTTTTTTTGAGACAGAGTCTTACCCTGTCGCCAGGATCCAGGTTGGAGTGCAGTGGTGTGATCTAGGCTCACTGCGACCTCCACCTCCTAACTTCAAACAATTCTCCTGCCTCAGCCTCCAGAGTAGCTGGGACTACAGGTGTGCACCACCATGCCCAGCTAATTTTGTATTTTAGTAGAGACAGGGTTTCACCATGTTGGCCAGGATGGTCTTGATCTCTTGACCTCATGATCCACCCACCTCGGGCTCCCAAAGTGCTGGGATTACAGGTGCGAGCCACTGCGCCCAGCCATGAATTCTTTTTCAATAGACAAATAAAAATTCTATATATTTATCATGTACAACATGATGCTTTGAAATATCCATTCCCCTTGGAAACTGGCACAAGACAAGGAGGCCCTCTCTCACTGCTCCTATCCAACATAGTATTGGAAGTTCTGGCTAGGTCCATCAGCCAAGAGAAAGAAATAAAGAGTATTTGAATGGGAAGAGAGGACAACATCAAATCGTCCCTGTTTGCAGATGACATGATGGTATATTTAGAAAACCCCAGCGTCTCAGCCCAAAATCTCCTTAAGCTGATAAGCAACTTCAGCAAGTCTCAGGATACAAAATCAATGTACAGAAATCACAAGCATTCCTACACACTGATAACAGACAGAGAGCCAAGGCATGAGTGAACTCTCATTCACAATTGCTACAAGAAGAAGAAAATACCTAGGAATACAACTAACAAGGGATGCGAAGGACCTCTTCAAGGAGAACTACAAACCATGGCTCAAGGAAATGAAAGAGGACACAAACAGATGGAAAAACATTTCACGCTCATGGTTGGGAAGAATCAATATCGTGAAAATGGCCATACTGCCCAAAGTAATTTATAGATTCAATGCTATCCCTATCAAGCTACCATTGACTTTCTTCACAGAATTGGAAAAAACCACCTTAAACTTCAAATGGAACCAAAAAAGAGCCCGCATAGCCAAGACAATCCTAAGCAAAAAAATACAGCTGGAGGCATCATGCTACCTGACTTCAAACTACATTATAAGGTTATTGTAATCAAAACAGCTTGGTACTGGCACCAAAACAGAGATATAGACCACTGGAACAGAAAAGAAACCTTCCAAAGAATGTCACACAACTACAACCATCTGATCTTTGACAAACCTGACAAAAACAAGCAATGGGGAAATGATTTCCTGTTTAATAAATGGTGTTGGGAAAACTGGCTAGTCATGTGCAGAAAGCTGAAATGAGATCCCTTCCTTACACCTTATACAAAAACTAACTCTAGATGAATTAAAGCTTTGAACATGATGCCTAACACCATAAAAACTCTAGAAGAAAACCTAGGTAATATCATTCAAGAGATAGGCATAGGCAAAGACTTCATGACTAAAACACCAAAAGAAACGGCAACAAAAGCCAAAATAGACAAATGCGATCTAATTAAACTTAAGAACTTCTGCACAGCAAAAGAAACTATCAATGGAGTGAACCATTGATAATGGAAAAAATGTCTGCAATCTACCCATCTGACAAAGGGCTAATATCCAGAATCTACAGAGAACTTAAACAAATTTACAAGAAAAAAACAAACAATCCCATCAAAAAGTGGGCTAAGGATATGAACAGACACTTTTCAAAAGAAGACATTTATGCAGCCAACAAACACGAAAAAAAGCTCATCATCACTGCTCATTAGAGAAATGCAAATCCACCTAATGCCAGTTAGAATGGCGATCATTAAAAAAAATCAGGAGACAACAGATGCTGGAGAGGATGTGGAGAAATAGGAACATTTTTACAATGTTGGTGGTAGTGTAAATTAATTTAACCATTGTGGAAGACAGTGTGGCAATTCCTCAAGGATCTAGAAATAGAAATTCCATTTGACCCAGCAACCCCATTACTGGATATATACCCAAAGGATTGTAAATTATTCTGTTATAAAGACACTTGCACACCTATGTTTATTGTGGCACTGTTCACAATAGCAAAGACTTGAAACCAACCCAAATGCTCATCAATGATAGACCATAAAAAAGTATGAGTTCATGTCTTTGCAGGGACATGGATGAAACTGGAAACCATCATTCTCAGCAAACTGACACAAGAATGGAAAACCAACCACCACATGTTCTGACTCATAAGTCAGTATTGAACAATGAGAACACACAGACACATGGAGGGGAACATCACACACTGGGCCTTGGGGGGTGGGGCTAGGGGAGCAATAGCAGGGGGTGGGGGATTGGGGAGGGATAGCATTAGGAGAAATAGCTAATATAGATGACAGGGCGATGGATGCAAGAAACCACCAGCATGGCACATGTATACCTATGTAACAAACCTGCATGATCTGCACATGTACCCCAGAACTTAAAGTATAATAAATGAATTTTTTAAAAAATAAAGAAAAGAAAAATCTATACATTGTGAGGTTGGGTGCACGCCTATAATCCCAACACTTTAAGAAGTCACAGTGGGTGGATCACTTGAGCCCAGGAATTCGAGACCAACCTGGGCAATGTGGCAAAACCCCATCACTATTAAAAGTACAAAAAAAAAAAAAATAGCTGGGCATGGTAGCACGTGCCTATAGTCCCAGCTACTCGGGAGGCTGAGGTAGGAAAATGGCCTGAGCCCAGGGAAGGCTGAGGCTGCAGTGAGCTGAAATCACGCCAATGCACTACAGCCTTGTCAAAAATAAAAAACAAAACAAAAAAATCTATGCATTGGGAAATGGCTCTATAACGCTAATTAATATGTGTATTACCTCACATACCTCATCATCTCACATTTTTTATGAGAACATTTAAAATCTCAGCAATTTTCAAAATACAATATATTGCTATTAACCAGTCACCATGTTGTACAAGAAGCCTTGTGAACTTTTTCCTAAAATTTTCTATCCTTGCCTAATACCTCCCAACCCCAACTCTGTCTCTTCATTCCTACTATGTAAAGAATATTAGCCCCCTGCTTTCATGTTTACAAGTTATATTTTCACAAACAAGAACTGCAAGTCTTTTAGTTTTAAAATGTTGTATTATGAAACATTCTATACATATAACAGGATCTATGCATTTGTTCCCCATCTAGCCTAAGAAATATGTAACTTTTAATCTAGTAACTTTTAATGTCTTTTTCAATTTTATCTCTATTTTTCCTACTACAAATTTAACCACAAAACCTAAACTTTCGATAGTCTAATGTTTATATTTTCATATTAATGTACTGCTAAGTGCTAAATGTTAAAGTTTGTTTTTGAAATGTATGTACCTGTATACATTTCGACTGATATTTATGTTCACTATATATTCACAATGATGTGTGTGAAGTGTGTTCATTCGTCTACTTCACAGTACATTATATGAATATACCACAATTTGTTTCTTTATGTCTCATAGTCATTTTGGTTTTTCCTACGTTTCACCATTATTATTAATGCTACCAGAAATTTCCATATTCCCTATTGTATAGTATTTTATGTAGAGTTTTAATTATTCTTTTATTAGGTTTAAAATATCTTCTAGATGTTTCTATCATGAATGAATGTTGAATGATATCTAAAGTTTTTGAATTTCTTAAGATAATATGATTTTTTCTTCCTAATCTGTTAATGCAGTAAATTATATTGATTTGCTAAAGGTAAGGGAAGCTTAGTTTCCTGAAATGAATCCAACTTGTTAATAAATTGGTATAATTTGACTGTTTTGTTTAGTATGTCCATATCTATATGTACATGAGAAAAATTGATCTGTATTTTTTCTTTCTCATATTATCCTTGTATAAAAATCAGACACACTTCATGAAATAATTTTAGAGTGTTTATTCGTCCTCAGGTTTCTAGAATCATGTGAATGAGATCTGTTTAGATTCACCAGTAAAGCCATCAGGGCTTCTTCATCTCTCTGTGGAAAACTTTTTTGTTTTTAACGACTGGTTACTATTTTTTTTTTAATTTTCCTACTGGCTAAGTTTGAATAGTTACATGAGTACTCAGATTTATTGAGACAGTTTTGGTAAATTGTATTTTTCCAAAAATTTGTCCATTTTAAGTTTCATATTAATAGTGCTCTATATTTTTGAATGTCTGTTTCTGTACAATCATTCCCTATTTTATTCTAGTAATGTTAATTTAGTTTTTTTTATGTTTTTCCCTTGATTTCACTGGATGTTTGTCCATAGAGCTAGTCTTTTCTAAGAACCAAATTTGGCATTGTTCTCTTGGAGTGTAACTGGAGTTATAACTAGTTATTCATCACTATAAATAACTAGAGTTATTTTAGCGATGGTTTACTGGTGGTAAATACATTACATTTTTGTTTACCTGAAATATCTTCATAGAATTAAAAGACATCATCCACTACCTTCTGGCTGCCATTGTTGCTGATGAGAAGTATGCTCTTAGCCTAATCATCATTTTGAACAGGTGACCAGTCTTTTCTACATGGTTGCTTTGAAAATCGTTTTGCTTTAGGTATTTCTGCAGTTTGTTGTGATATATCTAGATGCAGTCTTTATATTTATCCTGGCTGGGAATCGGTGAATTTGCTGAATCTATTGATTCATGCTTTGACCAGTGTATTAGTCACAGTTCTTCAGAAAGATAGAACCAATAGGATAAAATAAACAAACATACAAGGGAAATTTTATTAGGGGTATTGGCTCACAATAAGCCATTTGCAAGCTGGAAACCTAGATGCCAGTAGTGTGGCTCATCCAACTTCAAGGGTAGCAGAAACAGGAAAGCTGATAGTGTAATCCTCAGTCAGGGGCCAAAGGCCTGAGAACCAGATGCTGAGCGTGGGGAGCTGTAGGTTCAAGTCCTGGAGTCCTAAGTCCAGGGACACTGGAATTCTGATGTGAAAGACCAGAATAAGGTATTACACTTCCAGGGGAGAGAGCGAATTTGCCTCTCCTCTGCCTTTTTCTTCTATCTGGGCCCCCAGCTAAGTGGATAGTGTCCACCTGCAATGCAGGTGGATCTTCCCCACTCTGTCCATCAACTCACAAACCAGTCTCTACTATATCATTACAGACACACCCAAAAATAATGTTTTACCAGCTCTGTAGGTATTTTTTATCCAGTCAAGTTGACACCTAAATTTAACCATCACAACCACTCCTTTGAAAGTCTCAGCTATTATTTTGTAGACTGCATTCTGTTCATCCTCTTTCACATGAAGTACAAGTAGAAGAGCTGGATGGCATTCTAACTTCTGTGTGTCTCTTAAGCTCTTTTATATTTTCCATGTCCTTACACCTATGCCTGCATTCTAAGTGCTTTCTTCCAATGTAATTTGCATTTCACTAATTCTCTGTCCAATTTTTTTTTTGAGACGAAGTTTTGCTGCTGTTACCCAGGCTGGAGTGCAATGGCGTGATCTTGGCTCGCCGCAACCTCTACCTCCTGGATTCAGGCAATTCTCCTGCCTCAGCCTCCCAAGTAGCTGGGATTACAGGCATGCGCCACCATGCCCAGCTAATTTTTTGTATTTTTAGTAGAGACGGGGTTTAACCATGTTGACCAGGATGGTCTTGATCTCTTGACCTTGTGATCCACCTGCCTCGGCTTCCCAAAGTGCTGGGATTACAGGCTTGAGCCACCACACCTGGCCTCTCTGTCCAATTTTAATGAGCTCTTTAACACATCTGCTGAGTTCCTTTTTATTTTTCACAACTGTATTTTTCATTTCCATAAGTATCTGGCCCTTTTTCAAATTCAACTGATCATTGTTGATAGTCTCAAAGATGAGAACTTGCTCATTTTTATCAATATTATCTTTTATTTTCTAATATCCGAAGCTTTGTATGGATCTCTATCTGTGGTTTCTTTGAACTGACTCTTGTGTTTATTGTTTTACTGTGGACTCATATGTGACTGAACTTATGAACAATCTGTTGGACACCCTGAAGAGACTGAATGAGAGTGCTTTTTTCCAGAGATGATTTAGGTTTGCTTCCACTAGTTGCTAGAAAGAGGTACTTGTAACCATTTCAATTTCCTGGCTTAGACATTCCTTAATTATAGGGGTAGTATAAAACTGGATTATAGACCCTTGTGAGAACAGGAATATGTTTACAAACTCCCAGACTATCCTTTTCTTGTTTTGTCACCCTACTCTGAGCATTAGTGAAAACGCACAGCAATCTCATAGGCTTCCTTTGCAGGCTGCAGACCTTCCCTAGTCCATTCTCCAACGAGCATATCACCCATAAGAACATCTTCTAGTTCCCCATGAGAAACTTAATCTCATAGTTATAGACTTCTGATATTTTCATTGTCACTACAGCAGCACAGGCCTCTGCATTTGTCTCTACTTTTTCTTGCCCTTTAGAGATTTGTTTTATGTTCTTGTAAGCTCAACGATAGATTAAAAATTACACATTTGTAAATATGTATTCAGCATCTGTTTTACAAAAGAGAACTTTTAAAAACATCTGGTCTACCATAATCTAAAAATCAACTTCCCTTTGATTTATTTTTAATCCCTTTTTTCCTGTTATTTATACTAATTCCATTATTCCTAGAAACATATACCCAGTTATGGTTGCGCACAGTGGCTCGTGCTTGTAATCCCAGCACGTTGGGAGGCTGAGGCAGGCAGATCACTGGAGGTCAGGAGTTCAAGACCAGCCTGGCCAACATGATGAAACCCTGTCTCTACTAAAAATTAGATGGGTGTGGTGGAGTGTGCCTGTGGTCCTAAGCTACTCAAGAGGCTGAGGCAGGAGAATCACTTGAACATGGAAGGCAGAGGTTGTAGTGAGCTCAGATCATGCCATTGCACAGAGCCTGGGTGACAGAGTGAGACTGCCAAAGAAAGGAAAGGAACAGAAAAGGAAAGAAAAACAAAAGGAAAAGAAAGGAAAGGAAAGGAAGAAATACACAATATGATAATTCAACTGGTTATTATGTGGTTACTATATCTCTGGCTATGAAGAAATGGAAAGACTTTACCAGGAAACCTCATTTTAATGGGAGAGATTCACTGCACTGTTACCCTTATTCACAGAGGGTCAGTGGTTTCTGTCTTGTGGACTGAGATACCTTCAGGACCAGGTCCACCATACTAGCCCAGAACAAGAATACATGTGCCTTTAGCTGACTGTAACTAGATTAACATTAGATATGTCTGAACAATCACACCAAGAACATGACTTCAATAAAAAGTTCACCCAGCCCTACTACATTCAAAATATCCCTGTAGTTAAAAGCATAAGCATCTCTGACTTTTAAATATGCAACTGTATGCTGTTACAGTATAGCATGAACACGATAAAATTCAATAAATAACTGTAGTAAATGTTTACATAGAGCATGTTGGTTAGTCAAGTAAAAACGTTTCCCCATCCACAATCTGTTCAGACCACCTGCAATTTAGACATAATCTTAAAAAAAAAAAGGATATTAGCATACTCTAACCTACTCCCTTTTCAATGAATATATTAACCAGTTTTCTTCTGCCAAGTGAAAGAGGCAACATGATGCTATAGAATAGTGTTTTCTGAATAAGTTTAAAGCAATTAAATCTAAATTCAAGCCAAAATTTAGAAGGAGAGGTAAAGGCTCTGTCAGCTGCACCCGGCTAAGGAGCAGAGACTACCTCCAGCATTAAGTGAAATCAGGGCGACAGGCTAGATGAGCAACTCGTAAAGATCCCCAGCTCCTGAATCTAAACTTCACACAATCATTTGCTTATTATGGGTGCTAAGTTCCTAAAGAAACAAAGACATGATTTTTCTAATAAAAGTTTAAAACATATTTTCATGCATTCTATGAATTACCATTTGGATTCTTCACCCACTATATTTATTCTTACAGTCAACTATAATAAAGTACAGTTGTTCACTATAAACCAGGATTGAATGATTCAACAATTTTCATGTCCAGGGTTAAAAATAAGTTATGGGCTTTCCTGACTATGGTTGAAAGTTATGAGCAAAAGCATCACAAGAGAAGGCGTATAGTGGTTAAAATTTCTGATTAAAAAAAAAAAGTTCAGATAGCCAGAATGGTAATCCTAGTTCTGTCACCTACACAAATCTGCAAGGAATTACTTAATTATACAAGCTTTTTTAAAAAAATTGAAATAGAAAAATTAATACCATATTATAGAAACACTGTGAGAATTAAAAAGCAATAATGTAAGTCATAGGCTTCATGAAATTCTTGATATATAGTAAGTGCTCAAAAATAGGAGTAGTTGTTATTCTCTCTAGTATGATTACTATGATGATTGTGATGGTTAACACTGAGTGTCGATTCTTGGGAAGCATTGAAAGGAAGCTTCTCCGGAGTGCAGCTATGACCAAATGGGACAGAACCAGAGCGATATCTACATCTCCAAGCGAGGTACTGGTTTTGTTTTAAAGGCACTGGTTGAACAGCAGGATTAACTCTCCAAAAAAGGGAGTGACAGCAGCCCAAAGGCATCCAGCCAAAGCAAGGCAGGGCACTGCCCCACCTGGAAAGTGTATCAGGCATGGAGGATTGGGGGGGCATTGATCCTCCTCGGTTCTCTGAATCTGAAACAACAATTCACTCCGAGACTTCAGCAGCACACAGACTAGAAAAACACTGCCTTGCTGAGAACCACCCAGAGTTGCAGATCACAGGCGACCACCCAGGCCAGCAGCCCTGGCCAGACCAGTGCCTTGTTAGCACAGACCAGAGCAGAGATTTGGACTAATACTGAGAAAGCCTGCAAAAAGGAACTGCCTGTCCCACAGAAGGGAGAGTTGAAACTGGGGAGGGGGATACAACCAGACAGGTCCCTCCCCGACGAGATCCAGCAACCAGAGTCCCTCTCCCAGGAGCGTTCCGCAGTTAACACATCCTCCACCTGGGAAGAGCAGACTTGGCAGAGAGAAAGAGCCCACCATTGGGAAGGCGGGGCTCACCCTACCAGTAAGGAAACCAGGCAAAGAATAATCAGCAGCCTGGCTGAGACTGAGACAGCCCAGCAGTGCCTCCGCAGGCAGACAATGGACACACTGTCTCAGGTGGAACACTGACATATGCATTTTTAAAAAAAGCCTCATACAGAAGAAATAACCCCAACTTACAGAAAGGACATCCACCCAGAGAAGACAGGAAGAAACCAGCACAAAAAGGATAAAATCATCAAAGTCCAGAACACCTCTCCTCCCCAGAGAGATCATAACAACTCACCAGCATGGCAACAAAACAGGTCAAAAAACAATTTTGACTAGCTGACAGAAGCAGGCTTCAGAAGATGGGTAATAACAAACTTCTCTGAGCTAAAAGAACATGTTTTAATCCAATGCAAAGAAACTAAAAACTTTGAAAAAAGATGAGATGAAATGCTACCTAGAATAACCAGCCTAGAGAAGAACATAAACCACTTGAGGGAGCTGAAAAACACAGAACAAGAACTTCATGAAGCATACACAAGTTTCAACAGCTGAATCAATCAAGCAGAAGAAAGGATATCAAAGATCAAAGATCAAATCAATGAAATAAAAAGAGAAGGCAAAAAAAAAAGAGAGAAAAAAGAGTGAAAAGAAATGAACAAAGCCTCCAAGAAATACGGAATTATGTGAAAATACCTAATCTACGCTTGATCAGTACACCTGAAAAGGATAGGCAAAATGAATCCAAGCTGGAAAACACTCTTCAAAATACTATCCAGGAGAACTTCCCCAACCTAGCAAAGCAGGCCAACATTCAAATTCGGGAAATACAAAGAACACTACAGAGATACTCCTCAACAAGAGCAACCCCAAGGCATATAATCATCAGATTCACCAGGGTTGAAGTGCAGGAAAAAGTGCAGCCAGAGAGAAAGTTCGGATCACCCATGAAGGGAAGCCCATCAAACTCACAGCAGCTCTCTCAGCAGAAACCCTACATGTCAGAAGAGAGTGGGGACCAATATTCAGCATCCTTAAAGAAAAGAACTTTCAACCCACAGTCTCATATCCAGCCAAACTAAGCTTCATAAGTGAAGGAGAAATAAAATCCTTTATGGACAAGCAATTACTGAGAGATTTTGTCACCACCAGACCTGCACTACAAGAGCTCCTGAAGGAAGCGCTAAACACAGAAAAAAAAAAAAAATCCAGTACCAGCCACTGCAAAAATGAACCAAATGGTAAAGACCAATGATGCAATAAGGAAACTGTGGTGACCAACAGGCAAAACAAACAACCAGTGACAAAATAGCAGAATCAAATTCACACATAACAATATTAGCATTAAATGTAAATAGCCTTAATGCCCCAATCAAAAGACACAGACTGGCAAACTGGGTAAAAAGTCAAAACCAATCAGTGTGCTGTATTCAGGAGACCCATCTCACACACAAAGACTCATAATAGAGGGATGGAAGAAGATCTACCAAGCAAATAGAAAGCAAAAAAAAAAAACAAAAAAAAAAAAACAGGGGTTGCCATTTTAGTCTCTGATAAAATCAACTTTAAACCAACAAAGATCAGAAGAGACAAAGAAGGACACTACGCAATGGTGAAAGGATCAATACAACAAGAAGAGTTAACTATCGTAAATGCATATGCACCCAATACAGGAGCACGCAGATACATAAAACATGTTCTTAATGACCTACAAACAGACTTAGACTCCTGCACAATAACAATGGGAGACTTTAACACTCCAATATCAACATTAGACAGTTCAACAAGACAGAAAATCAAAGAGGATATACAGGACTTGAATGCAAAACTGGAACAAGTGGATCTAATAAACATCTACAGAACTCTCCACCCCAAAGCCACAGAATATACATTCTTCTCAGCACCACATTGCACTTACTCTAAAATTGACCACATAATTGGAAGTAAATCACTCCTCAGCAAATGCAAAAAATGGGAAATCATAACAGTCTCTCAGACCACAGTGCAATCAAATTAAGATCTCAGGATTAAGAAACTAACTCAAAACTGCACAACTTCAAGGAAACTGAAAAACTAGCTCCTGAATGGTGACTGGATCAACAATGAAATGAAGGCAGAAGATAAAGATGTTCTTCAAAACCAATGAGAAAAAGGACACAATGTATCAGAATCTCAGGGACACATTTAAAGCAGTGTCTAGAGTGAAATTTATAGCAATAAATGCCCACACAAAAAGTAAGGAAAGATCTAAAATTGACACCCTATCATCAAAATTGAAAGAGCTAGAGGAGCAAGATCAAAAATCTCTACAGAGGTCCGACTCAAGATGACGCTGTGAGAACAACCCAGGATTGGAGCCCGCGTTGAATCCGCAAACGGTGAGTCAGTGCTGCATTTCCAGACTGATCTTTGTTGCCCACAGAACGGGGAAACTCCCAAGTATAAAAAGACACGGGACGCCAGGCAGTAGGTCTGCCTGGCGAAGCCGGCAGCCGGGGTGGCGGCGGCCGGCCCTACCCAGCAATCCCCACAGGGCATGCTTGTCCGGGTGCCTTGTTGAACCGGCAACCTGAGACTTGAGAGGGCTGGACTTGAGACTGAACGAGACTTGGACAGTAGCCCAGCCCAGGGGATTGTAGGGACAGATCGTTTGGAATACCCAGTGGGACGAACAAAACCGCGATTTCAAACTATCCCGAGCAGAAGGCCCGAGACGCTCTGTGGGGGAGGGGCGTCCACCACTACCGAGGCAACCCGCCCCAACTGAGATACACGCCCACTGCTGACGCAGCCAGCCGTTGCCGAGGCAACCCGCCCCAACTGAGATACATGCCCACTGCTGATGCAGCCAGCCGTTGCCGAGGCAACCCGTCCCTACTGAGATACACGCCCACTGCTGACGCAGCCTGCCGTTGCTGAGGCAACACGCTACAACGAAGAGACTCTGCCGCAGGGCGTGGTGGAGACCACAGCAGAGCCGGCAGGAACAGGGCGAATCACACAACAGCAGGGCGGAGCCTGGCAACCAAACAGTGGCTAGTCTGCCTTCTAGCTGGGCAGGACACCTCATCAAACATCCAAAAATAAAGCCCAAACCCCTCAATACAGAGCATTTGAGAAAAAAAAAAAACAAAAAACGTTTTTTAATGAGCTCTGTTGCAGCAGAATCAAACATAGCAGCCTAACAGCCCTGAAGGAACAACAGAGCACACAGCTCAGCAATTAAACCCCTATAAAGTACAAACTGTCTCCTCAAGCAGCTCCCTGACCCCTCTAGATCCAAAAGACTGATATTAGGCAGGCATCATCCTGGGACAAAGATAGCAGAAAAAGAAACTGGTAGCATCCCTCGCTGTGCCACAGCTGCTAGAGGTGCACCACAGACAAGCAAGGTCTGGAGCAGACCTCAGCAGTCGTACAGCGAAGGGGCTAGACTGGTAGAAGGAAAACCAAGCAACAGAAATACTTCATCATCAACATTCTGGGTGTCCACTCAGAGACCCAATCGAAAAATCAGCAACTACGCAGACGACCAGCGGACAAATCCACAAAGATGGGAAGAAACCAGCGCAAAAAGGAGGAAAACACCCGAAACCAGAACACCTCGCCTCCTAGAAAGGACCAAAACTCCTCACCAGCAAGGGAACAAAGCTGGATGGAGAATGACTGTGACGAAATGACGGAATTAGACTTCAGAAGATGGATAATGAGAAACTTTTGTGAGCTAAAAGATCATGTATTAAATCAATGCAAAGAAACTAAGAACCTTGAAAAAAGATTTGAAAAAAGATTCGAGGAAATGATAACAAGAATGGATAACTTAGAGAGGAATATGAATGAATTAAAGGAGCTGAAAAACACAATACGAGAACTTCACGAAGCAAACACAAGTTTCAATAGCCTAATTGACCAAGCAGAGGAAAGAATATCTGAAGTCGAAGACCAACTCAATGAAATAAAACGAGAAACCAAGATCAGAGAAAAAAGCCCAAAAAGGAATGAAAAAAGTCTCCAAGAAATGTGGGACTATGTGAAAAGACCTAACCTACGTTTGATAGGTGTACCAGAAGGGGACGAAGAGAATGAATCCAAGCTGGAAAATACTCTTCAGGACATCATCCAGGAAAATTTCCCCCACCTAGCAAGACAGGCCAACACTCAATTGCAGGAAATACAGAGAACACCACAAAGATATTCCGCAAGAAGAGCAACCCCAAGGCACATAATCGTCAGATTCAACAGGGTTGAAATAAAGGAGAGAATACTAAGGGCAGCCAGAGAGAAAGGTCGGGTCACCCACAAAGGGAAGCCCATCAGACTCACAGCAGATCTCTCAGCAGAAACACTACAAGCCAGAAGAGAGTGGGGGCCAATATTCAACATTCTTAAAGAAAAGAACTTTCAACCCAGAATTTCATATCCAGCCAAACTGAGCTTCAGAAGTGAAGGAAAAATAAAATCCTTTGCGAACAAGCAAGTACTCAGAGATTTTGTCACCACCAGGCCTGCTTTACAAGAGCTCCTAAAAGAGGCACTACACATAGAAAGGATCAACCAGTACCAGCCATTCCAAAATCACACTGAATGCTAAAGAGCTTCAACATAATGAAGAATCTACAACAACTAACAGGCAAAACAGCCACTTAGCATTAAAATGGCAGTATCAAATTCACACATAACAATATTAACCCTAAATGTAAATGGACTAAATGCACCAATCAAAAGACACAGACTGGCAAATTGGATAAAAATCCAAAACCCATCAGTGTGCTGTATCCAGGAAACCCATCTCACATGCAAGGATACACAAAGGCTCAAAATAAAGGGATGGAGGAAGATTTACCAAGCTAATGGAAAGCAAAAAAAAGCAGGAGTTGCAATTCTCATCTCTGATAAAATAGACTTTAAAGCAACAAAGATCAAAAGAGACAAAGAAGGCCATTACATAATGGTAAAAGGATCAATACAACAAGAAGAGCTAACGATCCTAAACATATATGGACCCAATGCAGGAGCACCCAGATACATAAGGCAAGTTCTTAATGACTTACAAAAGGACTTAGACTCCCACACAATAATAGTGGGAGACTTTAACACTCCACTGTCAATACTAGACAGATCAACCAGACAGAAAATCAACAAGGATATCCAGGGCTTGAACTCAGACCTGGAGCAAGCAAACCTGATAGACATTTACAGAACTCTCCACCCCAAATCCACAGAATACACATTCTTCTCAGCACCACATCACACCTACTCTAAAATTGACCACATAATTGGAAGTAAAGCACTGCTCAACAAATGCAAAACAACTGAAATCATAACAAACAGCCTCTCAGACCATAGTGCAATCAAGTTAGAACTCAGAATTCAGAAACCGACCCAGAACCGCACAGCTTCATGGAAACTGAACAACTGGCTATTGAATGTTGACTGGGTAAACAACGAAATGAAGTCAGAAATAAAGAAGTTCTTCGAAACCAATGAGAACGAAGACACAACGTGCCAGAACCTCTGGGACACATTTAAAGCAGTCTCTAGAGGAAAGTATATAGCAATAAGTGCCCATATGAGGAGAATGGAGAGATCCAAAATTGACACCCTATCGTCAAAATTGAAAGAGCTAGAGGAGCAAGATCAAAAAAACTCAAAACCCAGTAGAAGACAAGAAATAACCAAGATCAGAGCTGAGCTGAAGGAGATTGAGACACGAAAAACCCTTCAAAAAATCAATAAATCCAAGAGCTGGTTTTTTGAAAAGATCAACAAAATAGACAGACCACTAGCCAGATTGATTAAAAAGAAAAGAGAGAACAACCAAATAGATGCAATAAAAAATGATAAAGGGGAAATCACCACAGATTCCACAGAAATTCAAATCATTATCAGAGAATATTACAAACAACTCTATGCGCATAAACTAGTAAACCTGGAAGAAATAGATAAATTCCTGGACTCCTGTGTCCTCCCAGGCCTAAACCAGGAGGAAGCTGAAACTATGAATAGACCAATAACAAGGTCTGAAGTTGAGGCAGCAATTAAGAGCCTACCACACAAAAAAAGCCCAGGTCCAGACGGGTTCACAGCCGAATTCTACCAGACACACAAGGAGGAGCTGGTACCATTCCTTCTAAAACTATTTCAAACAATCCAAAAAGAGGGAATACTTCCCAAATCATTTTATGAGACCAACATCATCCTGAAACCAAAACCCGGCAAAGACCCAACGAGAAAAGAAAACTTCAGGCCAATATCCATGATGAACATAGATGCAAAAATCTTCAATAAAATATTGGCAAGCCGATTGCAACAGCAAATCAAAAAACTTATTCATCATGATCAAGTCGGATTCATCCCAGGGATGCAAGGCTGGTTCAACATACGCAAGTCTATCAACGTAATTCACCACATAAACAGAACCAAAAACAAAAACCACATGATTATCTCAATTGACGCGGAGAAGGCATTTGACAAAATTCAACAGCCCTTTATGCTAAAAACCCTCAATAAACTCGGTATCGATGGAACGTATCTCAAAGTAATAAAAGCTATTTATGACAAACCAACAGCCAATATCATACTGAATGGGAAAAAACTGGAAGCATTCCCTTTAAAATCTGGAACTAGACAAGGATGCCCTCTCTCACCACTCCTATTCAATATAGTACTGGAAGTTCTAGCCAGAGCAATCAGGCAAGAAAAAGAAATAAAGGGTATTCAAATAGGAAAGGTGGAAGCCAAATTGTCTCTATTTGCAGACGACATGATAGTATACCTAGAAGACCCCATTGCCTCAGCCCAAAAACTCCTGAAACTGATAAGCAACTTCAGCAAAGCCTCAGGATATAAAATCAATGTGCAAACATCACAAGCATTCGTCTACACCAACAACAGACTTAAAGAAAGCCAAATCAAGAGCGAACTGCCATTCGCAATTGCTACAGAAAGAATAAAATACCTAGGAATACAACTCACAAGGAACGTAAGAGACCTCTACAAGGAGAACTACAAACCACTGCTCAACGAAATCAGAGAGGACACAAACAGATGGAGAAACATTCCATGTTCATGGTTAGGAAGAATTAATATCGTGAAAATGGCTATACTGCCCAAAGTAATTTACAGAATCAACGCTATCCCCATCAAGCTACCACCGACTTTCTTCACAGAACTGGAAAAAACCACCATGAACTTCATATGGAACCAAAAGAGAGCCCGCATAGCCAAGTCAATTCTAAGCAAAAAGAACACAGCGGGGGGCATCACACTACCGGATTTCAAACTATACTACAAGGCTACAGTAATCAAAACAGCATGGTACTGGTACCAAAACAGAGATATAGACCAATGGAACAAAACAGAGGCAGCGGAGGCAACACAACATACATACAACTATACAATCTTTGATAAACCTGACAAAAACAAGCAATGGGGAAAGGATTCCATGTTTAACAAATGGTGTTGGGAAAACTGGCTAGCCATGTGCAGAAAGCAGAAACTGGACCCCTTCCTGACACCTTACACTAAAATTAACTCCAGATGGATTAAAGACTTAAACATAAGACCTGGCACCATAAAAACCCTAGAAGGAAATCTAGGCAAAACTATCCAGGACATAGGAGTAGGCAAGGACTTCATGAACAAAACACCAAAAGCATTGGCAACAAAAGCCAAAATAGACAAATGGGACCTAATCAAACTCCACAGCTTCTGCACGGCAAAAGAAACAGTCACTAGAGTGGATCGGCAACCAACAGAATGGGAAAAAATTTTCGCAGTCTACCCATCTGACAAAGGGCTGATATCCAGAATTTACAAAGAACTCAAACAGATTTACAGGAAAAATACAAACAAGCCCATGCAAAAGTGGGCAAAGGATATGAACAGACACTTTACAAAAGAAGACATATATGAGGCCAACAATCATATGAAAAAATGCTCATCGTCACTGGTCATCAGAGAGATGCAAATCAAAACCACATTGAGATACCATCTCACGCCAGTTAGAATGGCGATCATTAAAAAATCTGGAGACAACAGATGCTGGAGAGGATGTGGAGAAAAAGGAACACTTCTACACTGTTGGTGGGAGTGTCAATTAGTTCAACCATTGTGGAAGACAGTGTGGCGATTCCTCAAGGCCTTAGAAATAGAAATTCCATTTGAACAGAAAATGAAACACCGCATATTCTCACTCATAGGTGGGTGATGAAAAATGGGAACACATGGACACAGAAAGGGGAGTACTAAACACTGGGGTCTATTGGGGGGAAAAGGGGAGGGCCAGTGGGAGGGGGAGGTGGGGAGGGATAGGTAATGGGATTGCTGGGTATATATCCAAAAGACTATAAATTGTTGTACTATAAGGACACATGTACACAAATGTTCATTGCAGCACTGTTTACAATAGCAAAGACCTGGAATCAACCCAAATGCCCATTGATAATAGACTGGATTGGAAAATTGTGGCACATATACACCATGGAATATTATGCAGCAATCAGAAATGATGAGTTTGTGTCATTTGTAGGGACATGGATGAATCTGGAGAACATCATCCTCAGCAAACTGACACAAGAACAGAAAATGAAACACCGCATATTCTCACTCATAGGTGGGTGATGAAAAATGGGAACCCATGGACACAGAAAGGGGAGTACTAAACACTGGGGTCTATTGGGGGGAAAAGGGGAGGGCCAGTGGGAGGGGGAGGTGGGGAGGGATAGCCTGGGGAGAAATGCCAAATATGGGTGAAGGGGAGAAGAAAAGCAAAGCACATTGCCATGTGTGTACCTACGCAACTGTCTTGCATGCTCTGCTCATGTACCCCAAAACCTAAAATCCAATAAAAAATTAAAAAAAAAAAAGAAAAGGAGGAAGGAAGTCTAATTGTCTCTATTTGCAGACGACATGATTGTATACCTAGAAGACCCCATCGTCTCAGCCCAAAATCTCCTAAAACTGATAAGCAACTTCAACAAAGTCTCAGGATACAAAATCAATGTGCAAAAATCACAAGCATTCCTATACACCAGTAACAGACTTAAAGAGAGCCAAATCAGGAACGAATTGCCATTCACAATTGGTAGAAAGAGAATAAAATACCTAGGAATACAACTGACAAGAAACGTAAGGGACTTCTTCAAGGAGAACTACAAACCATTGCTCAACGAAATAAGAGAGGACACAAACAGATGGAGAAACATTCTATGTTCATGGTTAGGAAGAATCAATATCATGAAAATGGCCATACTGCCCAAAGTAATTTATAGATTCAATGCTATCCCCACCAAGCTACCAATAACCTTCTTCACAGAACTGGAAAAAACCACCTTAAACTTCATATGGAACCAAAAGAGAGTCTGCATAGCCAAGTCAATTCTAAGCAAAAAGAACAAAGCAGGAGGCATCATACTACCGGACTTCAAACTATACTACAAGGCTACAGTAATCAAAACAGCATGGTACTGGTACCAAAACAGAGATATAGACGAATGGAACAGAACAGAGGCCTCAGAGGCAACACCACACATCTACAACCATCTGATCTTTGACAAACCTGACAAAAACAAGCAATGGGGAAAGAATTTTAATAAATGGTGTTGGGAAAACTGGCTACCTGTGTGCAGAAAGCAGAACCTGGACCCCTTCCTGACACTTTACACTAAAATTAACTCCAGATGGATTAAAGACTTAAACATAAGACCTAACACCATAAAAACCGTAGAAGAAAATCTAGGCAAAACCATTCAGAACATAGGAGTAGGCAAGGACTTCATGACCAAAATACCAAAAGCATTGGCAACAAAAGCCAAAATAGACAAATGGGACCTAATCAATCTCCACAGCTTCTGCCTGGCAAAAGAAACAGTCATTTGAGTGAATTGGCAACCAACAGAATGGGAAAAAGTTTTTGCAGTTTACCCATCTGACAAAGGGCTGATATCCAGAATCTACAATGAACTAAAACAGATTTACAAGAAAAAAAACAAGCTCATTCAAAAGTGGGCGAAGGATATGAACAGACACTTTACAAAAGAAGACATACATGAGGCCAACAAACATATGAAAAAATGGTCGTCATCACTGGTCATTAGAGAAATGCAAATCAAAACTACATTGAGATACCATCTCACGCCAGTTAGACTGGCAATCATTAAAAAATCGGGAGACAACAGATACTGGAGAGGATGTGGAGAAACAGGAACACTTTTACACTGTTGGTGGGAGTGTAAATTAGTTCAACCATTGTGGAAGACAGTGTGGCGATTCCTCAAGGACCTAGAAATAGAAATTCCATTTGACCCAGCAACCCCATTACTGAGTATATACCCAAAGGATTATAAATCTTTCTAGTATAAGGACACATGCACACAAATGTTCACTGCAGCACTGTTTACAATAGCAAAGACCTGGAACCAACCCAAATGCCCATCAATGATAGACTGGCCAGGGAAAATGTGGCACATATACACCATGGAATATTATGCAGCCATCAAAAATGAGTTCGTGTCCTTTCTAGGGACATCGATGAACCTGGAAGCCATCATTCTCAGGAAACTGACACAAGGACAGAAAATCAAACACTGCATGTTCTTACTCACAGGCAGGTGTTGAACAATGAGAAGACATGGACACAGGGAGGGGAGCATCACACACTGGGGTCTGTTGGGGGGAAACAGGGGAGGAACAGCAGGGGTTGAGGAGTTGGAGAGAGATAGCATGGGGAGAAATGCCAGATATAGGTGATGGGGAGGAAAGCAGCAAATCACACTGCCACATGTGTACCTATGCAACAATGTTGCATGTTCTTCACATGTACCCCAAAACGTAAAATGAAATTTAAAAAAGCGGTAAAGGGTAGATTAGATTACTACTGATTCCTCAGAAATACAAACTACCATCAGAGAATACTGCAAACAACTCTATGCATGTAAACCAGTACATCTGGTAGAAATAGATAAATTCCTGGAAACTTGCACATTCCCAAGTCTAAGCCAAGATGAAGTTGAAACCCTGAATAGACCAATAACAAAACTGGAAGTCGAGGCAGCAATTAATAGCCCACCAACAAAAAAAAGTCCAGGTCCAGAAGTGTTCACAGCCAAATTCTACCAGACATACAAAGAGGAGCTGGTACCATTCTTGTTGAAACTATTCCAAACAATACAAAAAGAAGGACTCCTCCCTAACTCTTTCTATGAGACCAACATCATCCTGATACCAAAAATCTGGCAGAGACACACCTAAAAAAGAAAACTACAGGCCAATATCCAAGATGAACATTGATGCAAAAATCTTCAATAAAATACTGGCAAACCAAATCCAACAGCACATCGAAAAGCTTTTCCATCACAATCAAGTAGGCTTCATCCCGGGGATGCAAGGCTGCTTCAATATATACAAATCTATAAACATAATTCATCACATAAATGAAACTAAAGACAAAAACCACGATTATCTCAATAGATGCAGAGAAGGCCTTTGACAACTTTCAACAGCACTTCATGCTAAAAACTCTCAATAAACTAGGTATCGATGGAACGTATCTCAAAACAATAAAAGCTATTTATGACAAATCCACAGCCAATACAATACTGAATGGGAAAAAAATAATAAGCATTCCCTTTAAAAACTGGCACTAGACAAGGATGCCCTCTCTCACCACTCCTATTCAATCGAGTATTGGAAGTTCTAACCAGAGCAATTAGGCAAGAAAAAGAAATAAAGTGTATTCATTTAGGAAAGGAAGAAGTCGAATTGTCTCTATTTGCAGATAACATGATTGTATATTAATTAAGAAGACTCCATTGTCTCAGCCCTAATTCTCCTGATTAGCTAAAGGTGATAAGCAACTTCAGCAAAATCTAAGGATACAAAATCAATGTGCAGAAATCACAGGCATTCCTATATACTGGTAACAGACAAACAGAGAGCCAAATGAAGAACGAACTCCCATTTGCAATTGCTACAAAGAGAAAAAAATACCTAGGAATACAACTAACAAAGGAGTAAAAGATCTCTTCAAGGAGAACTACAAAAAACTGATCAAGAAAATGAGAGAGGATACAAACAGATGGAAAAACATTCGGCTTGTAGTTTGGAGGATGCAATATTGTGAAAATGGCCATACTGCCCAAAGTAATTTATAGATTCAATGTTATCCCCAACAAGCTACCATTGGCCTTCTTCACAGAACTGGAAAAAAACACCTGAAACTTCATATGGAACCAAAGGAGAGCCCACATAGCCAAGACGATTCTAAGCAAAAAGAACAATGCTGGAGGCATCATGCTACCTGACTTCAAACTATACTACAAGGCTACAGTAATCAAAACAGCATGGTACTGGTACCAAAACAGAGATATAGACCAATGGAACAGAACAGAGGCCTCAGAATCAATGCCACACATCTGCAACCATCTGATCTTTGATAAACTGGTTAAAGACAAGCAATGGGGAAAGGATTCCCTGTTTAATAAATGGTGTTGGGAAAACTGGCTAGCCATATGCGGGAATCTAAAACTGGACCCCTTCCTGACACCTTATACAAAAATTAACTCCAGATGGATTAAAGATTTAAACATAAGAACATGATAAAAACCCTAGAAGAAAACCTAGGCAAACCATTCAGGACATAGGCACAGGCAAGGACTTCATGACTAAAACACCAAAAGCAATGGCAACAAAAGCCAAAATAGACAAATAGGACCTAATTAAGCTTAAGAGCTTCTGCACAGCAAAAGAAACAATCATTAAACTAGCAACCAACCAAATGGGAAAAGATTTTTGCAATCTACTCATCAGACAAAGGGCTTATATGTAGAATCTACAAAGAACTGAAACAGATTTACAAGAAAAAAAACAAACCCACTCAAAAGTGGGCAAAGGATATGAACAGACACTTTTCAAAGGAAGACAAATATGCGGCCAACAAACATGAAAAAATGCTCATCATCACTGGTCATTAGAGAAATGCAAATCAAAACCACATTGAGATACCACCTCATACCAGTTAGAATGGTGATCATTAAAAATTCTGGAGACAACAGATGCTGGAGAGGATGTGGAGAAATAGGAACACTTTTACACTGTTGGTGGGAGTGTAAATTAGTTCAACCATTGTGGAAGACAGAGTGGTGATTCCTGAAGATCCAGAAATAGAAATTCCATTTAACCCAGCAATCCCATTACTGGGTATATAACCAAAGGACTACAAATCATTCTATCATAAAGATACATGCACACATAGGTTCACTGCAGCACAGTTTACAATAGCAAAGACCTGGAACCAACCCAAATGCCCATCGATGATAGACTGGATGAAAAAAAATGTGGCATATATACACCATGAAACACTATGCATTCATAAAAAATGATGAGTTTGTGTCCTTTGTGGAGACATGGATGAAACTAAAAACTATCATTCTCAGCAAACTGACATAAGAACAGAAAACCAAACAACCCCATGTTCTCACTCATAGGCAGGTGTTGAACAATGAGAACACTAGGACACAAAGAGGGGATCATCACACACTGGGGTCCGCTGAGGGGGAGCTACAGGAGGGATAGTGGGAGAGAGGGTTGGGTAGGGATAACATCAGGAGAAAAGTCAGGTATAGGTGATCAGAGGATGGTGGCAACAAACCACCTTGCCATGAATGTACCTATACAACAATCTTGCATGATCTGCACATGAACTCAGGAATCTAAAGTATAATTTAAAATATATATATATACTGAGTGTCAACTTGATTGGACTGAAGGTTACAAAGTATTGTTCCTGGGTGTGTCTGTGAGGGTGTTGTCAGAGGAGATTAACATTTAAGTCAGTGGACTGGCAGAGGCAGACCAACCCGCAATCTGGGTAGGCACCATCTAAGCTGCCAGCACAGCTAGGATAAAAGTAGATGGAGGAATGTGAAAGGACTAGACTGGATGAGTCTTTCTGGCCTCCATCTTTCTCCCGTACTGGATGCTTCCTGTCCTTGAACACTGGACTCCAAGTTCTTCGGCTTTTGGGCTCTTGGATCTAAACCAGTGGTTTGCCAGGGATTCTCAGGCCTTTGGCCACGGACTGATGGCCATACTGTTGGCTTCCCCGCTTTTGAGATTTTGGGACTCAGACTAGCTTCCTTGCTCCTCATCTCGGAGATGGCCTGTTGTGGGACTTTGTCTTGTCATGGTGTGAGTCAACAGTCCTTAATTAACCTCCCTTTCATATATACATCTATCCTATTAGTCCTGTCCCTCTACAGAGTAATTAATACAGTGATGATTATGGCATGGGGAGGCATGATTTGGAATTCAACACAATTTACTTGGGGGAAAACTGCTTATAACTGGGTTTTAAATAATTCCTGTAACAGCTAAACGAAGGCAGTATGTGATGTGGCAGTATTTTGTGTCTAAACATATTTTTTAAAGTGGCAACTGTTATGCACACAAGATATTTGAGATCTGTATTACCTTATCAAGTGCTGTGTATGGATTTTCTGCATTAAATCCAAGAGGGGCATAGCGTCTGAATCTCTCTCTGAACTCTGCCTGCTTTCCCTGATTAGTAGAAAAAAAAAGTGAATTTCAAACAAATACTTCAATTATCCTTGTAAAACCATTCTTAAAGCAAAACCTTGGTAACTAGCTTACATCAAACAAAACACATTTTTTCCTTATAAGAGTGACTTCGGCATTATGGAGGGGTGAGACTTCATGTCTGACAGTTGCGGCGATCTTTTTGGTAGTTTCCCATCTTTCAGGTAATTCCTGCAAAAGCAAAGATATAAGTGGGAAATTACTTCAATTCCTAAAACAAATCAACCCTATAGGATTAAATTACTCTAATTTCTCCGCCCCCCCCCCACCTTGACACAAGGTCTGGCCCTATCCCCTAGGCTGGAATGCACTGGCATGGTCTCAGCTCACTGAAACCTTCACCTCCCAGGTTCAAGCAATCCTCTCACCTCAGTCTCCTGAGTAGCTGGAACTACAGGTGTGCACTACCATGCCTGAGTACTTCTGTTTTTTGTAGAGAAGGTTTTACCATGTTGCCCAGGCTGGTCTTGAACTTGGGAGTTCAAGCGATTCACCTGTCTTTGACTCCCAAAGTGCTGGGATTATAGGCATGAGCAACCATACCCACATAAATGATTGCAATTTCTTTACACTAACCCATGACGTATTTTCATTGTTACATAGTTTATCAACAACAACAGCAAAACAATGAAAGTGATGAAAAGGCTTAGAACTAGGGCTGATTCACTGGCACTGCTGGGTTCAGAACACCAAAGCAGGTACCAGAATTGTTCTCATCTCAGAATCCATGGAAATCTTTTCAAAATAAACACAAATCTCCCAATTTTTTTGCTGCTGTGGGAATAAAATTAAAATGCTCTGAAAATGACTTCACTGATCTCTAACAACTAGAAATGAAAGCCAGCCAAGTTAAGTAATCTGGCAAGTGAAAAAAATATGCTTTGAAAATGGTGGGGCAAGGATGAAAATGTGAATCAATCACATCCTCTGCCTTTCTCTAGCTCTAAGAGCTCTGTACATTATCCTCCTTGTTTGAGCACTGAGGTCGGGTTTATTTTAGGTGACTAGGATTTTTTGAAGGGAGAAGAGGCAAAGGGAAGAAAGGTTAATTCCTACTTTATGTAGGACAAAAGACACAATAAATAGTTCAGGTACCAACTCAACTCTGCTATCCCTGCCTACAATGCAAATAGGACAAAAGCAAGTTATTTTCTTTGAGGAGCCACGCATGGGGCATAACTAACTACCATTGAAATGCATTTCTTGTGTCCCTGCTAACAAAGCATTGTTCCTCTGGGTCATCTCCTGGGAAACTGAAATTGGTTTGTCATACAAAACCACCCATAGTGATGGAACTCTACTTGTGTAGCTGAAGTACAAAATTCAAAGGTTCTAAAGACTATTTTGTAACCCTCAATAAATATTTGATAAATGATTCAGTAACTGCCAATTATGAAGAACGCACTGTGCTAAGTCTAAATACTATTTGAGTGATGAACAGGGTGCTAAAAGGTAAAACACATTCTCTGACTTAAATTGTTTTATAATCCATCAGAGTGAGTGAGAGTCACAAACAATAACTATTCTACACAACAGAATGTCTATCAGGAGGTCTATGCATTATGGAACCAAAACAGTTGGGAGATAACATGGTGTCATGACAGAAATACCAAACCAGCTCAGGAACTAAGGGGCCTGGGCTCTAAATCCCCTTGTCCTTCCCTCTTGTGGCTTCTCATCAAAATTCTGCATCCTCCTCTACATAGAGAGAGTCTCACTTTGCATTTCCAATTCCAATCCATGGAGCCTAATTATTGCATGGGGTCCCTTCAGAGGCCATGGCTGGGAAGCTAGGAAGAAATCACATCCATGAGCTCAGGCCCCCTTATCCCTCTTCAAACACAACAGACCTGCTTTATATTTGGGGATTCCAAACCAGTTTTTACTTGATAAAAATAAATTTTCTTCAAACCCAAAAGATCAGATGTTCTCCAAAGCCTCGCTAAGTCAGATGATCCAATCAAGGATGAGGTAACATTGAAATTGAGGCTCAACAAAATGACTAGGTTCCAACAGGCAGAGATTAGGGTGAGATCCCTTGAGGTATGACAGCCAATACAGGATGGCGTGAGTGTGTAACCTCTTATGGAAGCTGGACACCATTTGGGAAGTTAGGCACAGTTAGTGAAGGTTTCTGAGCAGAAAAGGGACTGGACAAATCCTGCAGATTAGAATATTCATCTTGTTTCAGAGTATATTGTGGGTGGGGTGTGAAAAAGGAATGGGATGAATTAAGGAGGAACTGCTGTGGTTGACGTGAGACATAACAATAATTGAGACAATGGGGTCTTCTAGATATACAATCATTTTGTTTGCAAATAGAGACAATTTGACTTCCTCCTTTCCTATTTGAATAACCTTTATTTCCTTTTCTCACCTGAATGCTCTGGCTAGAACTTCCACTACTATATTGAATAGGAGTGGTGAGAGAGGGCATCCTTTTCTAGTGCCAGATTTCAAAGGGAATGCTTCCAGTTTTTGCCCATTCAGTATGATATTGGCTGTTGGTTTGTCATAAATAGCTTTTATTATTTTGAGATATGTTCTGTCAATACCTAGTTTATTGAGGTTTTTTAGCATAAAGGGCTGTTGAATTTTGTCAAAGGCATTCTCTGCGTCAATTGAGATAATCATGTGGTTTTTGTTTTTGGTTCTGTTTATGTGGTGAATTACATTTATAGACTTGTGTGTGCTGAACCAGCCTTGCATCCCCGGGATGAATCCTACTTGATCATGGTGGATAAGCTTTTTGATGTGCTGTTGCAATCGGCTTGCCAGTATTGCATTGAAGCTTTATGCATTTATGTTCATCATGGATATTGGCCTGAAGTTTAATGAGAGCACATGAACACAGGGAGGGGAGCATCACACACTGGGGTCTGTTGGGGGGAAACAGGGGAGGGACAGTGGGGGTGGGAGTTGGGGAGAGATAGCATGGGGAGATGCCAAATATAGGTGAAGGGGAGGAAGGCAGCAAATCATGCTGCCATGTGTGTACCTATACAACAATCTTGCATGTTCTTCACATGTACCCCAAAACCTAAAATGCAATTTAAAAAGTAATAATAATAATTGAATTAAAATGGGTCTAACATCAATGGAAAGAGGCAGAAGACTGAAGAGAGGGTGCACCAACAGAAAGATCAAAGTGCTGGTGTTGAGTCCCCTTGACTTTAGGGAAGTCATACTTCATCTCTTAGTAGGCACAGCCAGACTTCAGGATGTTTTCACACAGAATTAAGCATAGACAAGTATTTGCTAAGTGTTATGACTTCTCAAAATAATAAAGGAGAAAATGAAAGTAACTATAAAGTTGCTTAAATTAAAATAAAATTGGTCCCTGTTACCCTCCAAATATACCATATACTGCCTATGAATCTTATTTTTCCTCCTGACAAGTCTAAATTACTGATACACAAGTAAAATTGTATCCTGCTTCTGAAATGTTGAAAAGCTTAATACTTTCAATACTACCATCACCTGAAGGAGTGACCCAAACTTTTATAATACAAATTCTGGAGGCCGTGTCTAAAATTCCCTCATCAGTTACTTATGTTATGACTACTTTCTCTGTGAGACATAGTTTAAGATCCATTCTGATTCAAGGAATATATAAATCTTCCTAGAAACAAGAAATATTTGTAGTTGCTTCTACTGTAACTGTTTTATCTCTTGGTCTTGGTATGTATCTATCTGTCTAGAACTTGTCATCTTGCTCCATGTCTCACTGGATTGCAAGCTCTAAGGAGAGTTTAATGCTTAAATAGAATTTAACAATTCATATACAGTCATTATTAATAGTCTTCATAGTCAAGAGAACACTTGTAAATACCTGGCTGCATTTAATCCTTACAAAGCAAAATGACAGAATATAAAACAGAACAGCCACTGTGAGAAACAGTTTGGCAATGGCTCAAAAAGTTAAATATGGAATTATTAGATTACCCAGCAATTCCACTCCTAGGTGTACTGAAAAGAACTGAAAACAGACATGCAAACAAATACACACCAATGTTCATAGCAGCACTACTGACAATAGCCCAAAGATGGAAACAACCCAAATGTCCATCAACAGACAAGCAGATAAACAAATTGTGGTATGGACATACAATGGAATGTTACTCACCCATAAAAAGAAATGGAACGCTGTTACATGCTACAATGTGCATGAACCTTGAAAACATTATACCAAGTGAAAAAGGCCTAACACAATAGGTCACATATTGCATGATTCCATCTGTATGAAATGTCTAGAATAAGTGAACCTATAAAGGCTGAAACAGATTGGCAACTGCCAAGGATTGGTGGGTAGGGCTTGGTGGAGCATGGAGGAGGATAACAGGGAGGGACAGTGAAGTGGCATGGGATTTCTTTCTGGGAGCAATGAAAATTTCTGGAAGTAGACAGAGGAGGTAGTTGTGCAATGCTGTACTAAATTGCACGTTTTTAAGTGGTTACTTTTATATGTTATCTGAGTAGTAAATTTCACCTCAATAAGAAAAGAAAAAACAGAAATTGATGGGAGAAATTATAGAGGAAGTTTTTAAATGAGGGATCATGAGGCATATTTAAGCAAAAAGGAAGTGTGGTCTTAGACATTAACAAACTTGCCAAGGCAAGCAGAGAAGATGAACTCATATAGTACTTGAAAACAAATCTAAATTTGCATTTTGTGCTCTGACTACCAAACAAGACGAATCCAGTGAAAGCTTTTTGGTTAATGTGTCCAACTGATCACAATTGCAAGGTTAAGTGTAAGTACGTGTGTGGACACATACACACACACAATTTATAGAATATCAATTTTGGCATAGAAAAAGAACATCAATTGTGAAACTGTGGTTTGTGGTCTATTATAATTAAAAAGACTTTGTTATTAAAAAGCTCCCAAATCTTTCCACGGCATGGAAACAGGAGGATGGCATAGAAATCTGTTTAGGAAACACAGTGATTTCCCCATCCAAATTGAGTTTCATTTATTTATGATGATTATCATTATTTTGAGATGGAGTCTCGCTCTGTCCCTAGGCTGGAGTGCAGTGGTACAATCTCGGCTTACTGCAACCTCCACTTCCTGGGTTCAAGCAATTCTCCTGCCTTAGCCTCTTGAGTAGCTGGGATTTACAGGTATGCACCACCATGCCTGGCTAATCTTTTGTGTTTTTAGTAGAGATAGGGTTTCACCATGTTGGCCAGGCTGGTCTCGAACTCTGGACCTCAGGTGATCTGCCTGCCTCAATCTCTCACAGTGCTGGGATTATAGATGCGAGCCACCACACCTGGCCTATCTATTCTTTATTAACATATCCATGATATGTTTGCAAGACTAGGACACTTCTCAATTGACAGGTAGTTTTTTTAATGAAAAAAAGTTGGATATATTTCATGTGTGAAATGGTAAAAGTGGACTCAAAAAAGCAACTTACACATTCTTTACAACCTACATAGTTTCTAATAAGAAGGCAGTGGAGCACAGTGGTTAAGACTAAGTATGTTGTCATAAAGCACACCCAGGGTATGGTAGCTCATGCCTGGAATCCCAGAACTTTGGGAGGCTAAGGCAAGAGGATTGCTTGAGCCCAGGAGTTCAAGACCAGACTAAGCAGCATAGCAAGACCATCTCTACAAAAAATTAAAACATCAGCTAGGTGTGGTGACTTGCACCTGTAGTCCCAGCTACTCAGGAAGCTCAGGCAGGAGGATATACTATTTGTGTGACCTTGAGAAAGTCATTAAATCTCCTTAAGTATCAGATTCCTAACCTGTAAAATGATAACATCAAGTGTGTACAGTATAGATTGTTGTAAGGATATTGTAAGACAGTACATGTGGTAATTATGATTATTTCACCTCTGCACTTACCTCTAGCTGAATATAGACTTGCTCAGGCATCTTCTGACCATAGCTTTCCAAGAGGGTGATGGTTTCTTTTAGAGGTTCAAAGAGTTCATCAGTAGCTTTCTGTCGGCTTCTCACAGCCAGAAGATGCCCCATGATGTCAACTAAATCATCATGATCACCTTCATTTAATTCCCTCTGAAGTCCTGCATCTGTCTCCTTTATAAATTCTTGCAGCTCATTCAGACTATTAAATATATATGTATATATATACACACAAATTCAGTTTATTAAAACATTGAGTCGTATAAGATTTCTGATTGAATCTTATTTTCATTATGTACCTGATTAAACATTATCTCTATTACGAAATTGGCAACATTAATACTCTTAAAAGTAACATCTCAGTTTTACAAAGCAGTTTAGAAAGTTATATTTCCAAATACCAAAGTACAAAGGCTACCTGTCAATGACAAATCTCAAAAGATGCTCCTGAAACATCCAGCTCCATTTCTTAATTATGGTTAACAAGCTCACTTTGAAAGGCTTCATGTCCACCTTGAACCAACTATCAAACACTTTGAAGTCATCGAATTTGCTCATCTGGACATACAAAGCTTCATAAATGTCGATCTGTAGTTAGAAAAAAGTTAACTAGAACAACTCACTGAAAAGCCAGTTCACTACATTAAATGCTAAGCGTTTTCCTTGCCTGTTCTTTGAATTGCTCAAGAGTTGGTGGTTGTTCAGGAATTTCTTCGTTTGCATGTGCATCCATTTCCTCGGAAGATACAGCGTGACCGTACAAGAGAAAATGCTTCATAAACTCAGCTCGATCATCCATCCACAGGTAAGCATGGGTCTCCAGGGTATTTCTAAAATCTAAGACTTTTTTGATGACATTCGCCACTCTGTTCATAATCTCCTGCCTGACCTCTGCCAGGCCTAACATATTATCCATATCATTCTAAATGAGAGGAAAACAAAGCACTTATTATTCAAACCAATCTTGCTCTATCAATTATCTACAACATAACATTACCAAGGTAATTCTTCAAAGGGAGAGTGGTTAGAAAAATTAACAATCATGTTGCTTTCTCCAACTTCTGTTTTCCTTGTGCTTCCCATTACCCTAATTTGTTCCGGGTTTTGTTTTCCAGTGTTTTTGTTGTTGTTGTTGTTGTTTTGAAACAGGGTCTCACTTTATCCCTCAAGCTGAATTGCACTGGGTTCAGGGGAGCTCACTGCAGCCTCTAACTCCTTGGCTCAAGCAATCCTCCCGCCTGAGTCTCCTGAGTAGCTGGCACTATAGGTGCATGCCACCCCACCTAGTTATTTTTCTAATTTTTTGTAGAGATGGTCTTGCTATGCTGCTTAGGCTAGTCTTGAACTCCTAGGCTTAAGCAATCCTCTTGCCTCTGCTCCCAAAGTTCTGGGATTCCAAGCATGAGCTACCACATCCAGCCACAATTTGTTTTTGAATCATTAATATAAAAGTTAAATACATATTTACTAAGAAAATACCTGATAATTTTTTATTTCCAGATGTGTTGCTATTCGGTTCACCTGGGCAGACATTCTAAAACTATTGCATAGCATTTCTTCTACCAGATCATAGAAGCCATCCGCAGCCTCTCTGTCTAGAGAAGGTTTAAACACAATCTCGGGAGGCAATAAGATCATTTGTGTTTGAAAAAATGGTGCCGGTTTCAACTGTTTCTCTGTATTCTTCAGAAAGAAGTCTAAGTCGTGCATTATAGCCTGAAAAAAGCCTTCCACCACAATGTCATCAATGAATTCTACATAAATTTTCCAAGTATCCAGAGAGGGATCAGCTTTGAAGAGCTTCCTATTTTCCTAGAAACAGACAAGTATTAGTAGACGAATATAAATAAATAGCATAAAAACAAAATCTTTCCATTTAAATCGTTTGTAAAAGAAGAGACTGCATTTTTGTGGCCAAGGCAGGAACATTCAGGTACTCAGTTGCAGAACCTTAAGCTACATGTCCAAGATCTAAGCAGGAATTTAGAACATTAAGTTCACACGCGAAATACATTCAACAGTCATTTTTTCAAGGAAAGTTCACTACGAAGATTGCTATCTTCAGATACAGACAGGAAATACGCTAGCTCCAGATAAAGTCTAGAGATAATGGCCCTGGGCTCTAGTTTTTGCTCTGTCAACAACTCTGTGTCCTTAGACTTTGCCTTCCTGGGCCTTCCCTATAAATAAAGAGATCCATCAAACTGGTCCTTCAGAGAACACTGTTCTGGAACATCTGAAGACTATCAAGTCAGGGAAGTACTGTGTAGTCTATGCCATTCTTGGAGACGCACAATGTACCTATTTTATTAAAGCCCATTGAGGCTAGTACTGAAAAGTCAAAAAACAACAGATGCTGATGAGGTTGCAGAAAAAAAGGAATGTTTATGCCCTGTTGGTAGAAGTATAAATTATATTTTAGCTCAGCTACTGTGGAACACAGTGTGGAAATTCCTCAAAGAGCTAAACGCAGAAATACCATTTGACCCAGCAATCCTATGACTGGTACATACCAAAAGGAATATATGTCATTCTATTATAAAGACACGCACATGCATGTTCACTGCAGCACAATTCACAATAGCAAAGACATGGAATCAACCTAAGTACCCATCAATGATACACTGGATAAAGAAAATGTGGTACATGGACACCATGGACCACTGTGCAGCCATAAAAAACAATGAGATCATGTCCTTTGCAGGAACATGGATGGAGCTGGAGGCCATTATCCTCAGCAAACTAATGCAGGAGCAGAAAACCAAATAATGAGTGTTCTGACTTATAAGTGGGAGCTAAATGATGAGAACACGTGGACACATAGAGGGGAACAGCACACACTGGGGCCTAAAGGAGGATGGAGGTTGGAAGGAGGGAGAGGATCAGAAAAAATAACTAATGGGTACTAGGCTTAATACCTGGGTGATACAATAATTTGTACAACAAACCTGCATGACACACATTTACCTATCTAACAAACCTACACGTACTCCCCTCAACTTCAACGTTAAAATAAAATAAAGTCTGCTGAATGTGGTTTAGCCCAATTGTTTTCAGACCTTGTTTAAGCACAAAGAATTTTTTTTTTTTTTTTGCAAATCATCTATGATAAGCAACTTGTGGAATAGGAAGTTCTAAGCTCCCTTCATGCCTCAAAAATATGAGCTTCTTGCACCTGAGCATCTCATCTCCCAAGAGTTTGGGTGACATAATGGACAAGCCAGTTGGGGAAAAAATAGGGCCTGAAGACAGAGGTATGGTTAAAGACCACTTCAGGCTGAGCACACAGTGTGCTTGGCCCAGGTCAGGTGGGCAGCAAAGTTGATTCCAGAGAGGCTGAGTGGCTAAACTTGCATAGTCTATACAGACCAAACAGCAGATGCCCAAGGCAGGAACTATAGCACAGAACAAAGGAGACATTGGAATGAGAGCTGATTATAAGGTAGACTCTCTGCTTTGACTATTCTTTACTACAGATATATGATCCAGATGCAAAAGTATGTGCTTTAAGCAAGAATCAGAACTGGAGAGGTGAGTATAGATCCTAAAAAGGCAGGGCACAGAGAAGAAAACCCTAGCCCTCAAACAAATTTAAGAGCGACTCCTTCTCAGGAATGCTGTGTTGCCTACCAGCCAGGTGGAACAATTCACATCTGTGTAATCATGTGACATGCACCCCTGGAATTGTGCAGTACACATCCTAGAAAAGTATACACAGCTGCCCCGGTCCCTTTGTAGGTACTAAAAGGGCAAAGTATAGGTCTTAGAGTTGAAGAAAAATCCTTAGAGGCCATCTTGTTAAGTCTCTTTATCTTAAAGATATTGATATGGTTTGGCTCTGTGTCCCCACCCAAATCTAATCTTGAATTGTAATCTCCACATGTTGGGTTTGTAGCCTGGTGGAAAGTGATTGAATCATGGGGGCAGACTACCTGCCCCAACCTGCTACTTGCTGTTCTCAAGATGGAATTCTCGTGAGAGCTGGTTGTTTGATAAGTGTGTGGCTCTTCCCCTTTATCCGTGCCCTCTGTCTCTGTCTGTCTGTCTCTCTCTCTCTCTCTCTCTCATGTAAGATGAACCTTGCTTCCCCTTTACCTTCTGTCATGATTCTAAGTTTCCTGAGGCCTCCCAAGCCATGTAGAACTGTGAGTCAATTAAACCTCTTTTCTTCATAAATGACCCTGTCTCAGGTAGTTCTTCACAACAGTGTGAGTACAGACTAACACAGATATGAAAACAAAGACCTCATAAGCATTCAGTGTCACACTAGTGGGAAGTTAATAGCTGAGCTAGCACTAGAAACCAGCCCTCTTGACCTCCCAGGGTAGGGCCTTTCCCATCATGTCACAGTCATACACTATTTCACACCGAAAGATCCAGTTTACATCACCACAGTCACACTGATGAGAAATGCTGTATATTTAGCACATGAGGGTAAAGGGAGCAAAAGAGAAGAGAGCTTTAGATCACTGAATGATCACCCAGGTCCCTTCCAGACCACTCTTCGATGGTCCTGCTCCTCTCTTCTCTCTGTCTTTAACTCTGACTCCAGACCACTCACTGACACCCCATTGGCCAGCAAAGATGCAGCATGCAAAAGGCAGAACTGCCTCACCCTTGGCCATATTTCTACTGCTTTTCCCCAAACCAAGCTCCTCACCAGAAGCCTGAGTACTAGGTTCAACATCATGTGCTAAGAGAAAAACAATCACTTAAAAGACCCAACTTATGGAAACAAATAATCATTTAATTTCCATTTTAAAGCTGGCTTGCATTCCCTCAAGGCGGAAGCTCTTTTCCATTCTCAGATTGAGAACAGTGATTTCAACGCTTCTTAGTTTTTGCCTTAAGGACAAAAAGAAGAGAATCCATTTATTTTCTATATTCATTAATGTAGAAAAAAATTCTAACATTTTTCTCTAACACTGCAAAACCTTGTTTTATGACACTTTCTAGTCATGTCTTGGCCATACTTTTAATGAATTTTCATCAGGATTCATAAATCTTAATGGTTTAAGAATCCTTGGAGTTTGGGGAGTACTTTTTTTATTATCAAGAAAACATAACAGAAAAAACTAATTGCAATCCATCATCTGTCTTCTATGAGACACGTTCTAACACATACACAGTTGTAGAGGTGTCTTCAAAGTCACAGAATAATTCACAGCATTTCAGTGAACAACTAGAAATAGTCCATGGCATGACTTAGTTAAGATACTGCTGAAAAACAAATAAACTTCCAGATAAATACCTCCTTTACATGTCAGAACGCCCCTAGAGTCTCTCCAGGCTTCAGGCCTTTGGCAGAGTGGGGGGCCTGCCCACACTCTGACCTCAGACTTCTAGCCTCTGGACTATGAGAGAACAGACTTCTTCCATTTTAACACACCCTGTCTGTGGATCTTGTCATGGCAGCCTTAGGAGGCTGTTTCAGGCAGTATTGAGGGAAGACAGAAACAAAGTCTTCGTCCTGGCAAATTGTCATTGATGGGAAAATTAAACCTTTCTTAGAAATTTCAGAAAACTTGTCAACAGAAATATTGAAACTCATGTAAATTATGTGCTTCTTTTTAATTTTCTTCTCCATATCTACTAGAACATAGCAAACATACTGTACTTTGCTTTTTGGTAAGAAAATCTGTTATCCTTCAGACCTTTTCTTCACTCAACCTCCTGCCCTGGTTTCCCTCCTACTGTCTCGTCTTTCCTTTTCTGTATCTTTGGCTGGTCGTCCTTCTCCCCAGTCTCCTAAGAGAAGAATGGTGGTCCAGCCAATAGTTCTTGATTTTTTTCTCTTCTCTAGCTAGACTCATGCTCTCAGTGATCTCATCCAGTCTCCTGGCTTAAATATCATTGCCACCCGCTCCTCTTTCATTTGTGTTTTCAGTTTGGACCCCTCTCCCTAACTCTAAATGAATAAATCCAATAGCCCTCTACTTGGCTAATTAACAGCTCAAATTGGAAATGCCTAAAACTGAAATCTTGACCTTCCCTGCTAAGTCTCTCGCCCTCACACTCTTCCCCATATGAATGAACTGCAACTTCACCTTTCTAGTTGATCATGACAAAATGTGTAGAATAATCTTTAACTTGTCTTTCTTTCATGCTCCACATCCAGTCTTTAGGAATTTACGTTTGCTCCACTTAATTCAAAATATATGTAGAATCCAACTACTTCTAATCACTTTCACTGTTACCACCCTGGTCCAACACCATCATCTGTTACATGCTTGTGCCATGCTCTGAATGCTTATGTACTCCCAAAATTCGAATGTTAAAATATTAACCGCCAAGCAGACGGTATCGGCGAGGGGGTTAGGAGGAAGTGGTTAGGTCCTGAGGGCAGAGACTTCAAATGGGACTAGTGCCTATATAAAACAGGCCCAGGGGAACTCGTGTGCCCCTTCCTCCATGTGAGGACACAGTGAGAAGTTGGCAGTCTGCAACCTAGAAGAGGGTCCTCACCAGAAACTGATCATGCTGGCACCTGGATCTCAAGAACTATGAGAAAATCATTTCTGTTGTTTTTAAGCTACCAGTTTACAGTATTTCGCGATAGCAGCATGAACATACGGAACCCCTAGATTACTAGAAAGAACAGCAACCTACCAGGTCACCCTGCCTCTTCCTTTGCCTCCCTGCAGAGTCTCAACGCAACAGCCAGAATTCCTTTTAGAATGAAAGTCAGATTGTATTTACTCCTCTCCTTAAAATTCTGCAGTGTCACATACCTCAGAGCAAAAGCCAGCATCTGTCTGTACAAAGCCTAAGAAGTCTCACCTGGCTGCCAGTCCCTCCCACGCAGCTTAGCATCTGATCTCACCTCAGCAATTCTCCACTCAGCTCCCTGTACTCCCCTGACACTACATCCCTGCTCTTCACTACATCCCTGCTCTTCCTCCACTATGCGCAGGGAGCTCCCGCCCACCTGCCCTGTTCTCTGCCTGGAACACTCTTCACCCAAAGGCCCACTTGGCTGACTCTATCGCCTTTGTTAAGTGTGTGTTCAAATTTTACTTTCAGGTTGAGGCCTACTCTGATCATCCTACTTAAAACAGCATCCTTGACCCCACCCTCCAGAATTCCCTTGTCTTGCTCGCATTTGATCTTTTTCCTGTAACATGTACCAGTTCTAACACACCGTGACTTACCATGTCAGTGCTTATTCTCTCTCCCCTCACTAGTCTCAAGCTCCATGAGAGAAAGGATCTTTGCTCTGCTCTCTTTATTATTTCAAAAACTGAGAAAGGTGCTCTCACAGTATTTCTCAAGCAAGTGAATGATGATGCACTGCCAAGACTAGATAATGGGTTGTATACAATTCTCAGCAGGAAAACCATCATCTATTTCCTGTTCTGCTGAGTTAGCCTAGAGCGAAGGACCTTTACTTTCTTTACACATGAGAAAATTCAGGCCCAGCCTCTAGAAGACTCTTGTTTCCAGCCTCTACCAAGGACATTTTCCCTACCCCATATTGTGGTTCTTCATGATGGATGCAGTGTGTGTGTGTGTGTGTGTGTTTGAATGTGTGTGAGAGAAAGGGTGTATGTGAGAGAGAAGGTGTGTGATATGTGAGTATTTGTGACAGAGAAAAAGAGTATGTGTGTGTGAGAGTATGTGTGTTACAGAGAAATTTTGTGTGTGTGCGTGTGTGTGGTGTCCTGCCCAGAGGAGAGTATTCATGGTTTGAGGACTGTGCCTGTCTATAGAGAAGACTCTACATAACAAGGGTGCAGAGGAAAGACAATATTCTCTTTCATTCCCATCTCTTTTTTCCTTAAGAAATAGGAACAACAAGAAATCAACTCAAGTTCCCATCATCAGCATTGCACATCTGTGAGCACCACATTCCTCCATCCCATACTACAGATGAATGCTCTGTGCTCCTATCTAAAGACATCTTCTACAGGCATTTATTAAATCCCATTCCCTCAATGGCTTTCTTCAAACAATTTTTTCTCCTTCCTAGATCACTGCAATTAACAAACAAACATCCCGAAATATCAACCACTATTAAAAATAAATCCCTCCCTACCCTGATACACAGGCTGCAGGCACTGTCCTGTTCTCAGTTTGCCCCACAGCAGAGTTCCTCAGGATCTTCTCAGCTGTCTCCACTCTCATTTCCCCATTCTCTCATCAGCCCACTCCCATCAGGCTTCCACTCTGCCACTGCAGGAAATCACCTCTTCTCATCCCAATGACTTCCATGTTACCAGATCTGAGAGTTAACCTCTGTCTTTATTTTCAGGTCTTATGCCAGGATGGGACCAAGTGGAGCTCTTCCTCCTCCTCCAAATTCCTTCTTCATTGGTTTCCAGGGCAATACTCTCTCTTCTTCATTACCCTGTGCTGCATTTTCCTCTGACCTAGGGAAGACTTCAAGTCTCATTTTTGGACCTCTTTTCTATCTCCAGTTCCTACATGTTCTTAATCTAATTATATGGCTCTAAATGCCACATATATGTGCATGAATCTCAATTCTCTGTTACTTACTTGGATTTTCTCCTGAACACAAGACACACTTACAATTCTAGTCTACCCAAAATGTCCCTTAGGACAAGCATCTCTAACTAACATATCTAAAACCAAACCTTTTTTTTCCTCCTCCAAAATCTGCTCACCACAATCTTCCCCATATCACTAAGGGGCAACTCCACTCCAGTCACTCAGACCAAAAACCTTGAAATCATCCTTGACTTCTCTCTCCTCTGATTCCTCAAAGCAAATTCTGCTGGCTCTGCCTTCAAAATATATGTGGGATATGAACTGCTTTTATCACTAGCACCATGACCCAAGGCAGCATCATTTCCCACCTAGATTATTAGAGTAGGGTCTGAAGAGTCTCCCTGCCGACCACCTTCCTTGCTCCCCTGTGGCTTACCCTCCACAGGGAAAACTTTTCAGCAGGAGGTCTCTGGCTGCTCTTTCCTCTACGAGGACAGTAAAATCCAACGTCCTCGTAACAGCCTGCTAACCCCAAGTAATGTGCTGTTAGCCCCTTTTAAACCTCATCCTCTACTACAACACCCCTTGTGAATTCTGATCCCAGTTTGCTGACTGATCCTGGGACAGGACAGGTTGCTCCCACCTCAAAGCATCCATACTTTGGTTCTCCAGAATATCCTTCTCCTGATATCTGTATGCTTTGTTCCCTGTCAGTTCTCTGCAGAAAATGCTATCTTAGGAAACAGGCCTTCCCAACCACCCCTCCCCCAAGCGACTCCCTATCCCACCCGCTCTACTCTGTTTTTCGTCATTGCTCCTATTATAACGGACACATCAACTATTTGTTCTTGTCTCTTGCTAACTTCCTTGACTAGAGTGTAAGCTTCATGAAATAAAGAATTGGTGGGGGAGGGGTTTGCTTTTCTTTTTCTGCCTTCTGCCTTTTGTTTTTTATTTGGTGTCTGTTTTCTCTTAAATCCATAACCCTAGATTAGTGCCTATTACTGTTTTAGGAACTCAAATATTCGCTAAAAGGAGAGTAATTACGGTTGCCATCCTCAGGAGATGATTGAGGGGTTCCTTGAGATGATGTAAGCAGGTGTTTGGCACATACAAGGCAGTCAGCAAACAGTGGTAGCTATTAAGAGCATCCAAAAGAGGACGTTGCTGTGACAAGATAAAGATTCTATCACCAGCCTTTCTGTTTAATCAACACATCTCAGGGAACTCAGGAGTGAGAATAGTGAGGGCTACAGAAATTGTAGGCAAGTAACACAAATTCCCCCACTTTAAATGCCTAATAAACCCATTCATAAAGCTCTTTCAGGCTTAATGGAAGAGTCCCACATTATTAGGCTAAGTATTTTTGCTCTTCTCTGAACTCAATGCAAAGATCTATAAATCTTGAAAGCTTAAAAGCCATTACCTCAACCAAGCTGTGGATCTTGTGGCCATCTTCTTGGATTAACTTGTATTTTTTTGTAAACAAATCACCCTTGTCCTCCAAAGTGAAGGCCACCTCTCGTCTGTGCTCTCTCCTGGGAGGCAGTGCACACCCAGCCCAGGCTCTCATGGTCTGCTGGATCACCTTCACGTTGCTCTGCGTGTGCTCAACTCTGCACTCCAACTCAGCTGTGGCCGCCCTCACCCTCTCGATGTAGCTCCAGCAGTCGTCCTGCCATGTCAGCCACGTGGTGGCTGCTGTCAACTGCTCGTCAACAGCCCTCAGCTCATCTTCAATCAGAGGGTATTCAACTTCTAGGAGCGTCTGTTTCAGCTTATTATATCCTTGCACAAGAAGGTCAAGATTTCCAATGTACTGAAAGAAAGCCCAAAACAAAAAGTGCCAAATATGTTAGCTATGTTCTCTACCTTAAAAGTGTAAAAATGTCATGTAGGTCTATACATTAACAATTAAAATGCAAAATATTTCTATTCATAATAGGCCCTAGTATCTTTTTTAAAAAACACAAACCTTTAAAATGGTGTTTCTTTTTTTGAAGATGGTTAAAGCTGAATCTGGTATGTCCTGCTTGTTCAACATCAAAAGATATTTCACTTCTCTCAATACAGCCACTAGCTATTAAAATAAAATTATTAAAATTATTGCATATTTTCATAAGATCATTCTATTTTAACTCAAGTTTAACTTGAAACACTTAAGATGTTATCCAAGGATTACTATATTTTCAAATCATCAAGGTAAATAGGCTTTGTTTCATACATTTTTAAAAAATAAAAATCATACTTTCTGTAATACAGTAAAGGTATATGAATTATCCCTAAAACATTTTAAGAAATTAGTTTCTATAAATTGGTTTCACGAAATCACAAAGTAGAGAGAATCCTCAGTTCTCTGTATCATATATTTAGATATGTGTGCTGAGTTTTACCAGCAAAATCAAGTGTGTATATATTTTAGGGAAACGGATCAGGATTCGGGCATAGAGTTTGCCTACTGAACTCAGTGAGGCTAACTTTCTCACTTCCTAGGCATGCACTTGGACGGTCAAGAGAGACTCCAGCTAATCACTAATAGTGAATGTACAATCTTCACCCCTAAAAATTCAGCTAGATGTTTAAGGCACTTTGTGCTTTGTCATGGAAACCACAAACAGATTTTCTTTTTTTATTGTACTTTAAGTTCTGGGGTACATGTGCAGAGCATGTAGGTTTGTTACACAGGTATACACACACCATGGTAGTTGGCTGGATCCATCAACCCATCATCTACATTAGGTATTTCTCCTAATGCTATCCCTCCACTAATCCCCAACCCCCTGCTGGTCCCTGGTGTGTGATGTTCCCCTCCCTGTGCCCATGTGTTCTCATTGTTCGACTCCAAATTATAGGTGAGAATATGCAGTGTTTGGTTTTCTGTTCTTGTATCAGTTTGCTGAGAATGATAGTTTCCAGCTTCATCCATGTCTCTGTAAAGGGCATGAACTCATCCTTTTTCATGGCTGCATAGTTTTCTATGGTGTATAGGAGCCACATTTTCTTTATCCAGTCTATCATTGATGGGCATGTGGGTTGGTTCCAAGTCTTTCCTATTGTAAACAGTGCTGCAATGAACATACATGTGCATGTGTCTTTATAATAGAACAATTTATAATTCTTTGTGTATCTACCCAGTAATGGAATTGCTAGGTCAATTGGTATTTCTAATTCTAGATCCTTGAGGAATTGCCGCACTATTTTCCACAATGGCTGAACCAATTTACATTCCCACCAACAGTAGAAAAGCATTCCTATTTCTCCAGACCCTCTCCAGCATCTGTCGTCTCTTGACTTTTTAATGATCGCCATTCTAATTGGCATGAGATGGTATCTCAATGCGGTTTTGATTTGCAACAAATAGATGTTCTTATAAGCTTGCCTGCTACCATAAAGCATATCCATGGTAATAAATAGAAAAGAAAGCTCATTTTGAGTCTCATATCTAACAAAGTGCCAGACATGGAGATCTGTTATTTAAAATATATAATATGCATATACACATATATACATGCACATCTAGTATTTATTAAATATATGCACATCTTGTATAATTATATACACATCTATAAATGGTAACAAAGTCCCATTGTTACATAACACATAATGAAATTATGAGAAAATGAAATTTTCTTTGAGAAAATACATGAAATTTCCTTTGTTACATGATTTACCATGCAGTAACAAAAGACCTGTCAATGAAGATAATATTCATCCTGGACATTATTTAACTGTTAATATTTTTATATTAATGTGTTTTATGTTTTTAAAATTACCATCAGTTTAAGTACCATATATAAGCTACTGTCCCTTTGAAGAAATGACAAATAAAATTTATCACTGTTCATCAAAAGCATGACATGTCTTTTGATGAAATTTTAACTAAAAAACTGGTGTATGTTATGAATGTATTTAGGCCAGAAACTATCTGGTAAAGACAAATGATTCAATTCAGTTGAGCTAACATTTCCTAAGCATTATGAAGTGCCAGACACTACACTAGAAACATAGAGCATAAAGACTGGATGAAATGAATGCTACTCTCAGTGGCTCATTATCTAGTGAGGGTAGGGTGGTAAAGAAATAATTATACTACAAATTAATAAAGTAATTAGTATAATTTGAGAAACAAATCTCTACAGCAAAGTCATACTAGAAATTGTTTACAGTTATATCCCTCAAAACTCTAATATTTTCCCAAAATAAATTACAAATGACTGGAAATATCAGAAATATGCTTATAATAAAAAGGGCACTTATAAATCATCTTAAAAAGTCAAATTCCTACCTTTGGGTCAAAGTTGACACAGAGAAGACCATTTATGGAACTGAATTTTACCAAGGGTTGATTCAAATTGAATTCGCAGATGTCATCCACATTACTTTTCCATTCATTATAGATAAGATTTTCAAATTGTTCAAGCAAAGTGGTCATTTCAACATACTTTTGGTAAACTAAGTCATTATCAGGATTGCCCAAAAATCTGTAAGAATAAGATTTTTCTACTGGCTTATTCATATATTACATAGATTTCAGCTTAATAATTGTATAATACAATACACAATATAAAACATATAAAATAGGATAATGCACTATAAACAACCAGGAAAAGAAACAATCAGGAAGATAAACAATTCATTATGTCTATGAATGGCTTTTACTTTAAAAGATAAAGTTATCAAATGAATGAAACTCCAAAAATGTTACGAAACATTGATAGCAACAAGCTACCAGCTCCAATGAAGAGAAGAAAAAGACACAAAGACTGGATAACAAAAGCAGTGTTACTTATTGGAAAAAGGAAAAGCAATTACAGCAAAAAACTCCAAACATGGCAGGTGGAAAAGACAAGTAAAAAGAAACAAGGACCAGAAAGCGTGTAAGCATATCAAGTTCTAAGAGTGCCATTATAAATATTCCAAAACCATGGGGATGATCCCTCTCCACAAACCCAACCAGTGACAGAAGTAAACAGGGCAATGGCTTCCTAAGTGCTAATATGAATAGCTCACTCCCTTATATAAAACATCACCCATAACATTAGGATCACGTGCCATGATCTAAGCTTAACTACTCACAGATAACGGAGAGATGCAAAGTTTGACCAAAACATGTGAAGTCGTTGGAGGACCTGATGGGCCCATTTGATATTTCCTGAGGTAAACGGCATGTTCTTGTTAAGAACTACATGTCCATGTTCAATCTGCAAGTTGGTATTTTGGTGAAGAGGAAGAAAGGGAACATTTAGTCAGAATGCCTATTGGTCATTTTTTTTTCTTTTTTCGAGACAGAGTCTCACTCTGTCACCAGGCTGCAGTGCAGTGGTGCGATTTCAGCTCACTGCAACCTCAGACTCCCTGGTTCAAGCAATTCTCCTGCCTCAGTATCTCGAGTAGGTAGGACTACAAGCAGGTGCCACCATGCCCAGCTAATTTTTTTTTTTTTTTTTGTATTTTTAGTAGAGACCAGGTTTCGCCATGTTGACCAGGATGGTCTCAATCTCTTGACCTTGAGATCCACTTGCCTTGGCCTCCCAAAATGCTGGGATTAGCCTCCCAACCTTTTAAAAAATTGTTGATTTTGGTATTTTTACAGTAGTATAAAACATATGTGTTTAATCACTTGATTACTAGAGGAGTTACAGTCCTAAAGCAAGTTTACCATTACGATGAGGCAACCGTTAAACAAAAGCACAAAAACGTAGTGCCCATATATAATCTTTAGGTACAATCACATCAAGTTCCAGTTGATGGTCATTATCTGCAAAAATGATATTATGAATGTGCCCAACCTTATCTGCCACTTACCTGTTTCATGTGTTCACTGTACAACTGCTTACATACATCCAGCTCTGTATTAAACATATGCACTAGTGTGCAGTAATGTAGGCTGAAAATTTCCATGACAACTGGCTTCTCTAGAAAATTTCCAAATACGGTCAAAAGCTATAAAAATCAAAGTTAAGGAAATGTTAAGCACTATGAGTTTTTAACACAAATAGCTTACAATTTCCCCTTTCAAACCTCTTACGACTAAAGTTTAGAATCTTCAAAGTATCCTGGGTTGCTTCAAAATGTAAAATCTGTTTTTGCACCTCTCTAAAATTTCTGTACATCCAATAAACCAATTCTAGATGTAAAATAATTTCCCTTCCTCAGCAGAAAGGAACCACTGTCTGCCTGCAATCTCTGCCCACCGCTAATACTATTTCCTATGGGGTGCCAGGTAATGTTTCAGAAGATGCTTTTTGGATGTAAGAACAGAAACAAGATTCACATATTCATTATTGTTCTTCCCTCCTACATATGTATTCTTTAGATATAAATATCCATATATCCATATTGAGGCCCTCTAGGTCACAGCATGAATAATTATACCAGATGTGCCAGTCACTATGACCCCTTGCCTACAGCACCCGGTACATCCACGTGACTCAGCCACCCTCAACAGTGTCCTGGGGCTACGGCAGTGACTGTTCCAAGGACAACCACTCTACTGGTGGATGACCCCTGTGACATGGATGCCCTGGCTCAAATCAATGCCTTGAGCTAATCAGATTGTTTCTCAGAGAGTCAGGACCTGGCTGAATCCATGCTGGCTAAAATTATCAGTGAGCAGAAACTGCTAACAAGCGGAGGAAGCCAACTGATAGGGGGACAGAAGCAAGCAGACACAGGCTGAGCAGGATCACATCGCCAGCAAAGCAAGAGTGAAGTCTCACAACCTCCTCTCGTTCAGTCAATGGAGGCCCCAAGATTTCAAACTTACCTTCACTGCCAGTGTTCACAAGGTAGATTCCCAGTGAGTCTAATTTTAGATTCCCATTAGTCTCTTGTCTTGTTTACTACCCAATGTGGATTCTTCTGTGTGCTAGCATAAAACAGCTCTTCCCTTGCAAGCAAAATGATGTAACTAATATATATATATTTTTATATAACCAATGTTTCTATAGGCTATGTCCCAGGAACTATATGTTAAGGGCCTTAAAAGTGCTGTTATTATCACACATTCCAGGTGAGGAAACTGAGTTATAAGGAGGGAATGATTTTCCCAAATTCATATAGCTAGTGGCGGAGCTGGCACTGGAAATTCGGGTCTAGCATTTGGGTTTGTGCTTCACTGTGTGGCTTTTATCAGCTAATACGTCATTGAAAGTTATATCATTTTGTTATCTGATCATTCTGTGTGGACTTCATAATATGTTAGTTATTAAGCCTGTCAGGTAGATAGTCTTTGAAAGAAGACATTTTCTCAAAATAACTAAGTATATTTATGGTGGCAGAAAAATTGTATCCAAGATCATGCCTTATTTAACAATATGGCAAAGGAGGGGGCTTCGTTCTTTTTCTTAAGGAAATAATAGGTGAGCCCTCAAACTAGTTTCACTTTAAAAAACAGCTTAATAAAGAATTTGCAAATATTTCCATAAACTACATTCTCTGAAAATAAAATTACCACCAAAAAATTATAGAAACTAAGATGTGTTAGCTGGGTGTGGTGGTGCCTGCCTGTAATCCCAGCTACTCAGGAGGCTGAGGCAGGACAACTGCTTCAACCTGGGAGTCGGAGGTTGCAGTGAGCAGTGATTGTCCCATTGCACTCCAGCCTGGGCAACAGAGTAAGACTGTATCAGAAAAGAAAGAAAAGAAAAGAAATAAACTAAAATTTAACTCTAACTATACCTTAGGGGCCATTTTGGACAAACACATTCTGACTTTTTCTGGTAACATCAATAATAACTACAGTAGAAACTGCAAAGTATTTCTAAATCCACTTGGCTGCTACCTAGCAAAATGTAAATGGTTAATTTTCTTCCCAAAGCCACTGTTTTGTTGAGATTGGGTTTCAAATACAAATTCTAAAGTAAACACTGCCTTATTAACAAGAAAGTATTCTCCAACAAGAATTGGTAAGTATATTTATTTCACAACATTGTTTTTTCACACTCACCGTACTGACCACAATGACAAGAATACCAGAACCTTCCAGCTACATCACATCTTGCTTACCAGCTTAGCGGTCCTTAACTCCAAGTTGTGAATAGAAAATACACAGATAAAATATTCTGGGGCAAGGTTGTAAAGCCACAAAGTATTAGGAAAAGTCTCAATGTTTGAGGTAGTATACATTATTGTAATTGTTCATCATCTAAAACGTATAAAAGTTACTCTCCAGGAGGAGAGGAAACGTCATTTCAAGCTCTTGCTTCCTCGTTCACAGTAAAACTAAAAGCTATTTTATGAAGAGTAGAGATGTTTTCTTTCACATTGACTTTAAGACTAAATAGTAATTCCCACCACAGGCTTCTCTTTCTAAATATCCCATCTGAGATCTGCAAGGTTTGCCTTAATTTTGATCTACTTCTGTTTCACTGCATAATACAGCTTTTCATAACACTGTTGCATGTTCAATGTAGTACATATTTCTATTTTTCCTAGATGTGCCACTTTCAAAGATTTTTAAAAATCTGTGGCCACCTTAACCATTCACATTTTAATAGTTTTCAAAGCTATAGTCCTTTCTAGACACATTTTTTTCTTAAACATTTCAGTCTACCATCCTGTAAATTTTACAGAGCCATTCAGTAGTATTTGGTCCTGGTTTTTGGTGAGCGCCAGCACTTTCAATTCTGAAGTGCTATACTTTTATATTAGAGTAGAATAGCGCTCCATTCCAGTGCCCTTCCTGGTCATGTCTTTGACAATAGCAGGTACTGGAACAGTCTACAAATATATTTTTCCCAGACACCAACAGTAAATAGGCTCATCACCCTATCCCTATGAGCGAAATAGTTTTCTAAGTAGACAACCTTGTAATATTTTCGTCTGCCATTATACTTGCAGTTGACCCTCATCAGTATGTTATTTCATTACTTGAACTACCAGTCAGTCCACCTAGCCTCAAGTAGTTATAAATCGCCATTTTGTACCAGTCACCATGGAAAGTGATCTACACAGAAGTTGCAAGATGATGTCATACCCCCGCCGAGCTTATGACAGTATGATCTCATATTTGTTCAGTATGCAAGTCAAAAACATGAAAAGTTAAAGAAAAAAAAGATGAGAGATTAAATTGCTTATAAAAAAATTAACTGGCAGGTACTTTAACAGAATTCAAATTAATGGTTGTGAAAAAGAGAGCCTTGAATTAAAAATGGCAGGAGCATCTGTAATGAAGCTTTCACTCTACATTCTTTTTTATTTATAAAAGCATTTTAAAAACTAGTTCCAGGGAGAGATCCAAGATGGCTGATCATTAACAGCTTGGAATTGTGCCTCCCAGTGAAAGCACAGAAAACTAGAGGACGCCACACTTTCAGACGAATTTTTGTTGCTCACAGATCAGGAGATTCCCAGTGGAGGAGCCCCATGGGTTGCCAGCACTAATCTTGTGGCTAGCGCAGCGGTTTTGCCAGCACCTTGGCACGGCGGTTCTTGGTGCAGAGTAAATGGGACTGGTTCCCCTTTTGGCCAACATTTGGAGCTCTGGGAAGGCAGAATCAAGAAGGAAGCCAGACCGGAGATTCCTGGGCAGAAAAGCACCATCAGTCTTAACGCCGCTGTTTTGGCCGGCACAGTGGGTTGCTCATATTCCAGCGCTAGGAATCAATAAATTGGACGTCCACTCAGAAACCTATTATAAGAAAGGCTTATAATAGGTTTAAAGGTTTAATTACAAAGACAACAGATGGACAAATTTATAACAAAGGAAAGAAACGAGCCTAAAAAGGCTGAGAATACCCAAAATCAGAATGCCTCTCCCTCTACAGGAGATCACAGTTCCTCATCAGCAACAGAACAAGGCCTAATGGAGAAGGACTGTGTTCTATTAACAGAAGTAGGCTTCAGAAGGTGGATCATAAGAAGCTTCTGGGAGTTAAAAGAACTTGTTCCAACCCAATGCAAAGAAACTAAGAACTTTGAAAAAAGGTTTGATGAAATGCTAACAATAGACAATATAGAGAGGAATATAAGTGAATTAATGGAGTTGAAAAACACAACACAAGAACTTCGCGAAGTATGCACAAGTTTTAACAGCCGAATTGATCAGGCAGAAGAAAGGACATCAGAGGTTGAAGACCTACTTTATGAAATAAAATGAGAAGACAAGAATAGAATAAAAGGGATAAAAATGAATGAGCAAAGTCTCCAAGAAATATGGGACTATGTGAAAAGACCTCATCTGCGTTTGATTGGTGTACCCGAATGCGACAGAGAGAATGAATCCAAGCTGGAAAATACTCTTCAGAATATTATTCAGAAAAACTTTCCCAACCTACCAAGGCAGGCCAATATTCAAGTCCAGGAAATACAGAGAATCCAACAAAGACATTCCTCAAGAAGAGCAACCCCAAGGCACATAATCGTTAGATTCACCAGGGTTGAAATGAAGGAGAAAATGCTAAGGGTAGCCAGAGAGAAAGGTCAGGTTACCCACAAAGGGAAGCCTATCAGACTCACAGGAGATCTCTTAGCAGAAACCCTACAAGCCAGAAGAGAGAGGGGGCCAATATTTAACATCCTTAAAAAAAAGAACTTTCAACCCAGAATTTCATATCCAGCCAAACCACGCTTCATAAGTGAAGGAAAAATAGAATCTTTTGTGAACAAGCAAGTACTCAGAGATTTCATTACCACGAGGCCTGCTTTACAAGAGCTTCTAAAAGAAGCATTACATATAGAAAGGAACAACCAGTATTAACCTTTTTAAAAAAATACCGAAAAGTAAAGAGCATCAACATAATGAAGAATTTGCATCAACTAATGGGCAAAACAGCCAGCTAACATCAAATGGCAGTAATTCTAAATTTAAGTTGACTAAATCCCCCAATCAAAAGATACACCAAAACCCATTGGTATGTTGCATCCAGAACCATCTTACATGCAAGGATACATAGAGACTCAAAACAGAGGGATAGAGAAAGATTTGCCAACCAAATGGAGAGCAAAAATAAAGAAATAAATAAAAAGCAGAGGTTGCAATTCTTGCCTCTGATGGAATGGATTTTAAAGCAACAAAGATCAAAAGAGGACATAATGGTAAAAGGATCAATGCAACAAGAAGAGCTAATGATCCTAAATATATACACACCCAACACAGGATACATAAGACTTATAAAGAGACTTAGACTCCCACACAGTAGTTGTGGGAGATTTCAACATTTCAAGATCAATATTAGATAGATCAATGAGACAGAAAATTAATAAGGATATACAGGACTTGAACTCAGATCCAGAACAAGTAATTAATAAGGCTATCCAGGACTTGAACTCAGATCCAGAACAAGTAAACTTAATAAACATTTATAGAACTCTCCACTTTAAACACACAAGATATGCACTCTTATCAGTACCACATCACACCTACTTACAGGTTTAAATGAAATATTGGTTGGCCATTATTAAGCACAATTGATGGTATAAGGGAGGTTTTCAATACCCATTTTTAGACTGCATTCTAGCCTGGGCAATTAAGTAACACTCTCGTTCTCTCTCCCTCTTCCTCTTCCTCTTTTTCCCTCTTCTTCATTCCTTTTCTCTTTATTTTTTTTTTAAAAGAAAAGAAAATATGTTTTCAAGCATTATAAAATAAACACATTGAAGAATTTCCAGGCCAGGAATGGTGGCTCATGCCTGTAATTCCAGCACTTTGAGAAGCTGAGGCAGGAGGGTCACTTGAGTCCACAAGTTCAAGACAAGCCTGGGCAACAAAGCAAGACCATGTCTCTACCAAAAAAAAAAACTAGTTCCGGTAACAAAGAATAGACTATTACACAGATATTTAAAAAAAAAAATAGTAGTTGAATTCTGTTATAAAGGCAAGAAAAAATTTTATGACTTTAAGTGAAGAAGATTATTATAGCAGAGGTTTAAAATATAATGTCATTTTTGTCCAAGAGAAACATGTATGAATAGCTAGGCAAAGAAAAAATAGTGGCAATATTAAAGATAATAGTAATTATACCTGAGAGATGAGATTACAGATCATTTTATAACAACAGGCTGTATATTTTGGCTAATGGCACTTCAGTTTCATTGAAGAGTTCTTAAAAAACAAACAATGATTTGATCTTCATGAATTCTTTTTCTACTTTAAGTTCTGGGGTACATGTGCAGATAGTGCAGGTTTGTTACATAGGTATACACATGCCATGTGATTTTCTGCACCCATAAACCCCTCATCTACACTAGGTATTTCTCCTACTGCTATCCCTCCCCAAGACCCCCACCCCCAACATGCCTCAGGGTGTGATGCTGCCCTCGTGTCTATGTGTTCTCATTGTTCGATACCCACTTATGAGTAAGAACACATAGTGTTTGGTTTTCTGTTCCTGTGTTAGTGTGCTGAGAATGATGGATTCCAGCTTCATCCATGTCCCTGCAAAGGACAGAAACTCATCCTTTTTATGGCTGCATAGTATTCCATGGTGTTTATGTGCCACATTTTCTTTATCTAGTCTATTACTGATGGGCATTTGGGTTGGTTCCAAGTCTTCGTTATTGTGAACATTGCTGCAATAAACATACAGGTGCATGTGTCTTTATAGCTGAATGATTTATAATCCTTTGTGTATATACCCAGTAATGGGATTACTGGGTCAAATTGTATTTCTGGTTTTAGATTCTTGAGGAAATGCCACACTGTCTTCTACAATGGTTGAACTAATTTACACTCCAATAGTGTAAAAGTGTTCCTATTTCTCCATATCCTCTCCAGCATCTGTTGTTTCCTGACTTTTTAATGAATGCAATAACTGGCATGAGATGGTATCTCAATGGGGTTTTGATTTGCATTTCTCTAATGACCAGTGATGATAAGCTTTTTTTTCATGTTTATTGGCCACAAACACATCTTCTTTTGAGAGGTGTCTATTCATATCTTTTGCCCACTTTCTGATGGAGTTGTTTTTTTCTTGTAAATTTGTTTAAGTTCCTTGTAGATTCTGGATATTAGCCCTTTGTCAGATGGGTAAATTGCAAAAATTTTCTTCCATTCTGTAGGTTGCCTACTAACTCTAATGATAGCTTCTTTTGCTGTGCAGAAGCTCTTTAATAAGATCCCATTTGTCAATTTTAGCTTTTGTTGCCATTGCTTTTGGTGTTTTAGTCATGAAGTCTTTGCCCATGCCTATGTCCTGAATGGTATTGCCTAGGTTTTCTTCTAGAGTTTTCATGGTTTTAGGTCTTAAGCTTGTCTTTAATCCACCTTAAGTCAATTTTTGTATAAGGTGTAACAAAGGAATCCAGTTTCAATTTTCCGCATATGGCTAGCCAGTTTTCCATTGCACCATTAATTAAATAGGGAATCCTTTTCTCTTTGCTAGTTTTTCAAAGATCAGATGGTTGTAGATGTGTGGCATTATATCCAAGGTTTGTCAAAGATCAGATGGCTGTAGATGTGTGGCATTATATCCAAGGCCTCTGTTCTGTTCCATTGGTCTATATCTCTCTCTGTTTTGGTACCAGTATTATGCTGTTTTGGTTACTGTAGCTTTGTAGCATAGTTTGAAGTCAGGTAGTGTGATGCCACCAATTTTGTTCTTTTTGCTTTGGATTGCCTTGGCAATGTGGGCTCTTTTTTAGTTCCATATGAAATTTAAAGTAGTTTTCTCTAATCCTGAAGAAAGTCAATGGTAACTTGATGGGGATAACATCTAATCTATAAATTACTTTGGGCAGTATGGCCATTTTCACCATATTGATTCTTCCTATCCAGGTCCTCATGAATTCTTTAAGTTAAAATGCTTGACTGGGACCAGATAACACTGGTGGCTTCATCACTGACTAGCCAATTCATTTGAAGGTCAAAATCGAACACTATCTTTAAAAAAATCTGTGTCTGCTATATTGCTTGGCACTGCCATTCTCAGTGAATTATACCCAGGATTTCTTAGCTCTTTTTCTTTTGATACAAAATGCTCCATTCCTCTTTTGGCATATCATCTAATTATTAACTTATACTTGATTTGTAATTTTATTTCTTTGTCAAGCAAGTTTTACGTGGCGTTTCTATTCCTCATATTATAAGCTTTTCATTTGGGGGCACTATCATGTTACTTTTCTTTATGTAACTCTTAACCATATTTCATCAATTCTGTGACAAGCATACTTTTATGTTTCAAAATCTATGCAACTGAATTACACAGTCAATGAAATCGTAATTATTTGGCAGTATTTTTTCCTTTATTGGAACATAAAATAATGGTGTGTCTGATAATCAATGATGTCTTATGCCTGCGTAAATACAGTATATAAATTGCTATTTGTTTCAGTCAGAATAATAAAATAGACAGATGAACCTAATGTATCTAAACAATGGTAAATAAAAGAAATTCCAGAATTAAGGTATTTTTCACTTTTTACTTTGACTTAATTTTAAATCCATATTTCACTGGCCAGGACAAACTTGCTGTGAAGGTAATGAGAGCTAAAACACTGTGAATGCAAGAAAAGAAAAGTAACTGAAAGTTCTAAAATAATCTTGTTCAAAGTGTCATTATTCATTAGTACATTATTCAAAGTTTATTATTCAGTTAGCTGAATTTGAAGGGAATGTGACTAGTTAACCTATTTAATACTCTTCTTGAATCACAATTTACCCCTTTCATCTAACAGCCTATATTATTCATTAGTAAAACATTTTTTATGACAGCTTCTTCAGAACTAACCTTAAATGCAGCTTCTAAGCCATTGCAGTTAAAGAAAGCTTCACAAACCATTGTCCCAAGCCTTCTGTCAAAATCCAGAGTTTTGGACTTAAATGCGACATAATCACTTTCAAATTCCTGTAAAATTCAAAGTAAAATATTAGTGTACTCGAAAGAATACAGTAGTGAAAACAGCAATCACACAAGTGTGACCTTATTTTAGTGCGCTCTCTCTCTCTCTCTCTCTGAGTGATTTTATTATTTCATAGCAGGATTCCAGGGAAAATAAAGAATAGCTACAGCTGACTGACTGCAAGTACCACCTTACAGAAACACTGAAAGCTTAGCACTGTTCCCCTATGCTTTCCCAGTCTTTTTCGGTGGCTCAGCCCCCAACACCAGAGCTGTGGCCAGCATGCTCACATAGAAGCCTCAGTCTCTCCTCCTTCTCCCAATCCATTTTGATTATAAATGAAAAAGTGACGTTTTTCAGAAAAGAAAAAACATATTCCCATTATAACTAATCTATCTACAAGTTTAAATAGGAAGGGTTTTGTTTTTGCACCCAGTGGAAACTCTATATGGAAACACTGTTTCTTCAAGTAAGAACTGAAATCCACAGGTATGAAAACATCATTAGTGATACAGAGAAAACACTCTTACATTTTCCCAGTTTCTTATTAGCACGCACTTAACATCCCTCAGTTTCCTCCTAATACATAATCACCACTCCATAATTAGAAACAATAAAACAGCGTAAGAATAACTATCATGTTCATAGCATCAGAATTGAGTCTCCAGTAAAGTCATCCCTGGATTTCACAAACATTTTGGTGCTTTGTAGTCAAAAGGCCACTGAAGCACACACCACAGATTTCTCATAATGAAGGCCTCTGCCCACTCTGTAAGCTGAGCCTCCGTCTATTAACAACAACAACAACAGTAATAGAATAAATGACAGCTAGCACATAAGTAATTCTTTTCTAAATGCTTTACATGATTAACTCAATTCTTACAACATCTGATGGACGTAGTAATTTTTTCTGCCTTATAGGTGACAAAACAAACTCAGAGAAGTTAAGTGACTCACCTAAAATCACACCACTGGTAAATGTCAGGGCTGGAATTTAAAGCCAGGCAGCCTGGCTCCAGATCCCAGAGGCTATGTTTCTTTGAAGGAATATACCTGCTAGCATCTGAATATTTATGTCCTTGCAAAATTCATATTTTGAAATTGGAACCCTCAATGCGATGGTATCAAGAAGTGGTGCTTTTGGGAGGTGATTAGGTAATAAGTGTGGGACCTTTATGAACGGGATCAATGTCTACATAGAAAAGGCCTGAGAGAGACCCCTCCATCCTTCCACTAAGTAAGGATACAGAAAGTGCAATCCATCAACTGGGATGTAGCCCTCTCCAGACACTGAATCTGCTGGAGCCTTGCTCTTGGACTTCTTAGCCACTAAAACTCTGAAAAATAAATTTCTGTCATTTCTAACATACCCAGTTCATGGTGTTTGGTTATAGCAACCTAAACAGAGAGCACCTTATGCTGAATTTCACACAAACTGAAAAGTAGTGTAACAACAAAGTTCTAGGACGCTACATGTCATACACCACATGTTGTATTTAGCATCAAAAGGAAGTCTCCACTTCTGAATTACAGTCAAGCAATCTCTTCATTCAAGAATCATTGGCTAATAAAGTAAACACAACTTCCCAACAAGTTTTAACAAGCCTAACATCCCTCTTCTTACTATGGTAACAGAGAACATACAGCTTAAGTCCCCAAACATTAACTGAACATTTAGAAATCAACATCTCAGGGAGAGGAAAATATGCTAGTCTCCCTGCCTGATCTCTCTCCCTCACCTCCCTCCAGCCTCACTCGTTTCCTGAAAACAAATTTAGAACTGCACGTGTGACCTCCCCCTTGGAAAGTCCAATAGAAAATTCACACTTAATTTGTTCAAGTACATATCTGTACCCATTATCTTCTCTATAAAACTGCTCTTTTTTTCCTATACCCTAACAGAAACTTGGGCAACCTCCATGACTTCTCTGTCAAGTGCTCTTCTAACTGCCTCTGGAGTGACCTTCTACCTACCTCTGGAGTCTCTCTACTATTCTCCATCTTTCCAGGCATGCCCCGGGCGAGGCCACCATTATTGCTCATCTGGATTTCTGCTAACCACTTTTTTTTAACTACTCTGTTTGCCTCTAGTCCTGTCTCTGATTCATCCTCCAACTGCAGCCTAAATGATCTTTTTAAAAGAGAATGCTTGTATCATTTTCTTACTTAGAATGCTTTAACTCATAATCTCAATTCAGAATTGTCAGTTTCTGAGGATAATGTCCAAAGGTCTTATAATCATGTATTATATAGGACCCTATGCAGTCTATGTGCCACTTACTGCTCCCATTCTGCCACCTCTCCCAATTTCACACTCTAGGATCCAGCCACAGAGCTTCATCACATTCTGTCTCTCTCCTTCACCCACTTCTCACCTGCTTCATTTCTATTTATGTTACAGTTCTCAGTTTATTTTTCACCTCCTCTGGAAAGGGGCCCTGGGCAAATGCTCTGTATTCTTCATACCCCAGCACTGGGCACCTATCTAATAACTGCCTATCTACATTCTTCCTCAGATTCTGAGTATAACCACCAGGTTTATTTTCTTTCACAATTACAGTACCAATATTTAATGAGGTTCCCAGGACTTAGCTGTTTCTCAATAAATACATATTACAGAATAAATGATGTACTAGTATTATTCAGAAATCATTATAAGAATGTTTCTATATTCTGAACACTGAATAACTGCCTATATTAGCATCATGAGAGGCTACTGAAGGGTTGTAATTAGAGAAAAGCCATGGTTTGACTTAGTATCTAAAAGGCACTCAGGCTGTCACGTAGAGAGTAAACTAACAAAGCAAAGACAGGAAAGGGAGCAGTTTAGAGTCAAGGTCAATAATCCAAGTCACAGACAAGACTTGGATATACTTTCAAGGCAGATCCAAAAGAACTGGATGTTTGTTGTGAGAAAGTGAGCAAGATTACAGATGACTCAAACATTTCTCACCATGTAGCCCATCATATGGTCATTCAATGAGTTGGAGAGGCAGGCAAGAATAGGTTTGTGGAGGGATAAAGCAGGGATACAGATCTGATTTTTGAGATGTGTATGAACTATCTCAGTGGAGACACTGAGTAGGTGGTTGTGGTTGGCACGTGTTTCGTTACATTTGGCTCTTAGGAAAGTCTTTCACCTTTTAAGTACAATGTGCTTTAGGCTTTTAGTAGATGCTCTTTACCAAGTTTACGAACTGAACTTTCTCTCTACTCCTATTTTTAAGAGTTTTCATCATAAATGAGTATTACATTTGGCCAAATTTGTTTCCTGCATCAGTTAACACAATCATGGGATTTTCTTCTTTGGCCTGTTAATATGAGAATTACACTGATTTCAAATATTGAACTAGCCTTGCATACCTAGAATAAATCTCACTTTAACATAGTATATAATTCCTTTTATATTGGTGGGAATGTAGATTGCTACAGCCATTATGGAAAAGAGTATGGAGATTCCTAAAGAGGTTAGTTAGAACTACCGTATGACCAAGTACTCCCTCTTCTACGTAAATTCCCAAAGGAGATGAAATTACCATCTCATAAAGATATCTACACTCCCACATTCACTGCAGCACTATTCACAGCAGCCAAGATCCAGAAATGACCTAAGTATGGATGGACACATGGATATTAAGAAACATATATTTGTGTATATGTGTATATGCACATATATTATATATTATATATAATACATACACACATGCACACGTAATGACAAATCTATAAACATAATCCATCACATAAACAAAACCAAAGACAAAAACCACCTGATAATCTCAACGGATGCAGAGAAGGTCTTCTACAAAATTCAACAGCCCTTTATACTAAAAACTCCCAATAAACTAGGTGTCACTGGAACATATCTCAAAACAATAAAAGCTATTTATGACAAACCCACAGCCAATATCATACTGAATGGGCAAAAACTGGAAGCATTCCCTTTAAAAACTGGCACAAGACAAAGATGCCCTCTCTCATTACTCCTATTCAACATAGCATTGGAAGTTCCGGCCAGTACAATCAGGCAAGAAAAATAAATAAAGAGTATTCAATTAGGAAAGGAGGAAGTAAAATTGTCTCTGTTTGCAGACAACATAATTGTATACTTAGAAAACCCCATCATCTCAGCCCAAAATCTCCGTAAGTCAATAAGCAACTTAAGCAAAGTCTCAGGATACAAAATCAATGTGCAAAAATCATAAGCATTCCTATACACCAGTAATAGACAAAAAGTCCAATCATGAGTGAACTCCCAATTACAATTGCTACAAAGGAATAAAATACCTAGGAATACAACTAACAGGGGATGTGAAGGACCTCTTCAAGAAGAACTATAAACCACTGCTCAAGGGAATAAGAAAGGAAACAAACATATGGAAAAACATTCCATGCTCATGGTTAGGAAGAATCAGTATCATGAAAATGGCTATACTGCCCAAAGTAATTTATAGATTTAATGCTATTCCCATCAAGTTACCATTGATTTTCTTCACAGAATTGGAAAAAGCCACTTTAAATTTCATATGGAACCAGAAAAAAAGCCTGCATAGTGAAGATAATCCTAAGCAAAAAAAAAAAAAAAAAAAAAAAAAAAAAAAAAAAAGGGCAGGGGATATACAGAGGAAAGATCCAAGGTGGCCGTTCAGGAAGAGCTCAGGATTGCAGCTCCCAGTGAAAGCGCAGAGGGTGAGTGGACACTGCATTTCCAGATGAATTTTTATTGCCCACAGACCAGGAGATACCCAGGCGGAGGAGCCCCATAGGTCACCAATGTGGCTGTTTTGGCCAGCAAGGCTGCTTTGGCTGGCCGCAGCTGCTTTGCCCAGCGCGGCGGTTCTCCACACAAAATACACTGGTCCGGGTGCCCTTTTAGCTGGCAATCGAAGCCCCGGTAAGTCACTCATTCATCTGATTAAAAAGGGGACTGAACAGCGAGCCAGGCCAGGAGATTCCTGGGCAAAAAAAGTGCCACGGAACTCAGCGCTGCTGTTTAAACTGGCACAGTGAGTCACAGCACAGAAAATCACAGATTCTAGTGCCTTTTCAACAGGCAACTGGAACACCTGGGAGAGAGTCGACTGTTCAACTTAAAAAAAAAAAAAGGGGGGTGCTCTGAGGCAGGGAGCCAGGTGATCAGGCTTGGCTGGTCCCACCCCCACAAAAGAACAGCAACCAGAAACTCTCTGGTTTATTTCACAGCAAACACAGCTGAACCCGGGATGGTCCAGCTCTGTGGGAGAGGGGCGTCCACCATTACCAAGGCCCTCCAAAACTATGGAGGTAGTCTGCCATTGCTGAGGCAGCCTGTCATTGCCAAGACAACCCACCATTACAGAGAGAGTCCGCCAATAAAGAGGTGGGCCACCATTGCCGAGGCAGTTCTAACTTTCCCCATATAAACAGGACTGCAGGGAAGTTCACACAGCAGCTGGGCGGAGCCCACAGCAGCTCAGCAAAGCCTCTGCAGGCACACAGTGACTAGGCTGCCTCCTCACTTGGCAGGGCAGCCCTGAAAAAAAGGCAGCAGCACAACAAAAACTCATAAATAAAGCCCTAACTCCCCAGGACAGAGCACATGGAAACAAAAAGCAGTTTATGAGTTCTGCTGCAGTAGACCTAAATGTACCTGCCCAGCAGCTCTGAATGAACAATGAAGCTCACAGCTCAGCACTCGAGCTCCTATAAAAAGCAAACTGTCTCCTCAAGCAGCTCCCTGAGCCCAATATGTCCAAAGAATCACCTCATAAAGGAGAGATCAAACTGACATTTGGCAGGTATCCTTCTGGGACAAAGACAGCAGAAGAAACTGATAGCACCCCTTACTGTTCTGTGGCTGCTGCAGGTGGTCCCCAGGCAAGCAGGGCCTAGAGTGGATGTCAGCAGTCCTACAGTAGAGGGGCCAGATTGTTAGAAGGAAAACTAAGAAACAGAAATAATTTCATCATCAACAAACAGAATGTCCACTCAGAGACCCAATCAGAAAGTCAGCAACTACAAAAACGACAGGTAGATAAATCCAAAAAGATGGGAGGAAACGAGCACAAAAAGGAGAAAAAAAACCCGAAACCAGAACACCTCTCCTCCTACAAGGAATCACAACTCCTCACCAGCAAGGGAACAAGACAGGATGAAGAATGAGTGTGATGAAATGACAGAATCAGGCTTCAGAAGTTGGGCAATAAGAAACTTCTGTGAGCTAAAAGAACATGTTCTAACTCAATGCAAAGAAACTAAGAACCTTGAAAAAAACATTGACGAAATGCTAATGAAAACGGACAACATAGAAAGGAATATAAGTAAATTGATGGAGCTGAAAAACACAACACAAGAACTTCATGAAACATGCACAAGTTTCAACAAACTGAAGAAAGGATATTAGAGGTCGAAGATCAACTCAATGAAATAAAACGAGAAGGCAAGATTAGAGAAAAAAGTGCAAAAAGGAATGAACAAAGTCTCCAAGAAATGTGGGACTATGTGAAGAGACCTAATCTACGTTTGATAGGTCTACCTGAATGTGACAAAGAGAATGAATCCAAGCTGGAAAACACTCTTCAGGATATTATCCAGGAAAACTTCCCCAACCTAGCAAGGCAGGCCAATATTCAAGTCCAGGAAATACAGAGAACACCACAGAGATATTCCTCAAGAAGAGCAACCCCAAAGAACATAATTGTCAAATTCACCAGGGTTGAAATGAAGGAGAAAATGCTATGGGCAGCCAGAGAGAAAGATCGGGTTACCCAAAAAGGGAAGCCCGTCAGACTCACAGCCGATCTCTCAGCAGAAACCCTAGAAGCCAGAAGAGAGTGGGGGCCAATATTCAACATCCTTAAAGAAAAGAACTTTCAACCCAGAATTTCATATCCAGCCAAACTAAGCTTCATCAGTGAAGGAAAAATAAAATCCTTTGCCAACAAGCAAGTACTCAGAGATTTGATCACCACCAGGCCTGCTTTACAAGAGCTCCTGAAAGGGGCTCTACACATAGAAAAGAACAACCAGTACCAGCCACTCCAAAAACATACCAAATGGTAATGAGCATCAACACAATAAAGAAACTGCATCAACTAACGGGCAAAACAGCCAGCTAGCATCAAAATGGCAGTATGAAATTCACACACAACAATATTAACCCTAAATGTAAATGGAATAAATGCCCCAATCAAAAGACACAGACTGGCAAATTGGATAAAAAGCCAAAACCCATCAGTGTGCTGTATCCAGGAAACCCATCTCACATGCAAGGATACACAAAGGCTCAAAATAAAGGGATGGAGGAAGATTAAACAAGCAAATTGAGAGCAAAAAAAAGCAGGAGTTGCAAATCTCATCTCTGATAAAATAGACTTTAAAGCAACAAAGATCAAAAGAGACAAAGAAGGACATTACACAATGGTAAAAGGATCAATGCAACAAGAAGAGCTGATGATCCTAAATATATACACACCCAATACAGGAGCACCCAGATACATAAGGCAAGTTCTTAATGACTTACAAAGAGACTTAGACTCCCATACAATAATAGTGGGAGACTTTAACACACCATTGTCAATATTAGACAGATCAACAAGACAGAAAATTAACAAGGGTATCCAGGACTTGAACTCAGACTTGGAACAAGCAAACCTAATAGACATTTACAGAACTCTCCACCCAAATCCACAGAATATACATTCTTCTCAACACCATATGACACCTACTCTAAAACTGACCACATAATTGGAAGCAAATCACTCCTCAGCAGATGCAAAAGAACAGAAATCAGAACAAACCGTCTCTTAGACCACAGTGCAATCAAATTAGAACTCAGAATTCAGGAACTGACTCAGAACCGCAGAGTTTCATGGAAACCAAACAACTTGCTCTTGAACGTTGACTGGATAAACAATGAAATGAAGGCAAAGATAAAGATGTTCTTCAAAACCAACGAGAATGAAGACACAACATACCAGAATCTCTGGGACACATCTAAAGCAATCTCTAGAGGAAAATATATAGCAATAAGTGCCCACATGAGAAGCAAGGAGAGATCTAAAACTGACACCCTATCATCAAAATTGAAAGAGCTAGAGGAGCAAGATAAAAAAAACTCAAAACCTAGCAGAAGACAAGAAATAGAGATCGGAGCAGAACTAAAGGAGATAGACGCACAAAAAACCCTTCAAAAAAAATCAATAAATCCAGGAGCTGGTTTTCTGAAAAGATCAACAAAATAGACAGACCACTAGCCACATTAATAAAAAGGAAAAAAGAGAATAACAAAATTGATGCAATAAAAAACGATAAAAGGGATATCACCACAGATTCCACAGAAATTCAAACCATCATCAGAGAATATTACAAACAACTCTATGCACATAAACTAGTAAACCTGAAAAAAATGGGTAAGTTCCTGGACACCTGCATCCTCCCAAGCCTAACCCAGGAAGAAGTTGAAACCCTGAATAGACCAATAACAAGGTCTGAAGGTGAGGCAGCAATTAAGAGCCTACCACACAAAAAAAGCCCAGGTCCAGATGGGTTCACAGCCGAATTCTACCAGACATACAAAGAGGAGCTGGTACTATTCCTTCTGAAACTATTCCAAACAATCCAAAAAGGGAATCTTTCCAAAATCATTTTATGAGACCAACATCATCCTGATACCAAAACCCGGCAGAGACTCAGCAAGAAAAGGAAACTTCAGGCCCATATCCATGATGAACATAGATGCAAAAATCTTCAATAAAATACTGGCAAGCCAATTGCAACAGCACATCAAGAAGCTTATCCACCATGATCAACTAGGATTCATCCCAGGGATGCAAGGCTGGTTCAACATATGCAAGTCTATAAACATAATTTACCACATAAACAGAACCAAAGACAAAAACCACACAATTATCTCAATTGAGGCAAAGAAGGCCTTTGACAAAATTCAACAGCCCTTTATGCTAAAAACCCTCAATAAACTCGGTATTAAGGAAACGTACCTCAAAATAATAAAAGCTATTTATGACAAACCAACAGCCAATATCATACTGAACGGGCAAAAACTGGAAGCATTCCCTTTGAAATCTGGCATTTGACAAGGATGCCCTCTCTCACCACTCCTATTCAACATAGTACTGGAATTCTAGCCAGAGCAATCAGGCAAGAAAAAGAAATAAAGGGTATGCAAATAGGAAAGGAGGAAGTCTAATTGTCTCTATTTGCAGATGATATGATTGTATATCTACAAGACCCCATTGTCTCAGCCCAAAATCTCTTAGAACTGATAAGCATCTTCAGCAAAGTCTCAGGATACAAAATCAATATACAAAAATCACAAGCATTCCTACACACCAATAACAGACTTAAAGAGAGCCAAATCAAGAACCAACTGCCATTCACAATTGCTACAAAGAGAATAAAATGCCTGGGAATACAACTCACAAGGAATGTAAGGGACCTCTTCAAGGAGAACGACAAACCACTGCTCAACAAAATAAGAGAGGACACAAACAGATGGAGAAACATTCCATGTTCATGGTTAGGAAGAATCAATATCGTGAAAATGGCCATACTGCCCAAAGTAATTTACAGATTCAACACTATCCCCATCAAGCTACCAATGACCTTCTTCACAGAACTGAAAAAAAAAAAAACACCTTAAACTTCATATGGAACCAAAAGAGAGCCCGCATAGCCAAGTCAATTCTAAGCAAAAAGAACAAAGTGGGAGGCATCACACTACCAGACTTCAAACTATACTACAAGGCTACAGTAATCAAAACAGCATGGTATTGATACCAAAAACAGAGATATAGACCAATGGAACAGAATAGAGGCCTTGGAGGCAACACAACATATCTACAACCTGACAAAAACAAGCGATGGGTAAGGATCTTTGACAAACCTGACAGGAACAAGCAATGGGGAAAGGATTCCCTGTTTAATAAATGGTGTTGGGTAAACTGGCTACCTATGTGCAGAAAGCAGAAACTGGACCCCTTCCTGACACCTTACACTAAAATTAACTCCGGATGGATTAAAGACTTAAACATAAGACCTAACACCATAAAAACCCTAGAAGAAAATCTAGGCAAAACCATTCAGGACATAGGCATAGGCAAAGACTTCATGATCAAAACACCAAAAGCATTGACAACAAAAGCCAAAATAGACAAATGGGACCTAATCAAACTCCACAGCTTCTGCAGGGCAAAAGAAACAGTCATCAGAGTGAATTGGCAACCAACAGAATGGGAAAAAATTTTTGCAGTCTACCCATCTGACAAAGGGCTGATATCCAGAATTTACAAAGAACTAAAACAGATTTACAAGAAAAAGACAAACAAGCCCATTCAAAAGTGGGCAAAGGATATGAACAGACGTTTTACAAAGAAGACAAACATGAGGCCAACAAACATATGAAAAAATGCTCATCATCACTGGTCATCAGAGAAATGAAAATCAAAACTACATTGAGATGCCATCTTACACCAGTTAGGATGGTGATCATTAAAAAATCTGGAGACAACAGATGCTGGAGAGGATGTGGAGAAATAGGAACACTTTTACACTGTTGGTGGGAGTGTAAATTAGTTCAACCATTGTGGAATACCGTGTGACAATTCCTCAAGGACCTAGAAATAGAATTTCCATTTGACCCAGAAATCCCATTACTGGGTATGTATCCAAAGGATTATAAATCATTCTACTATGAGGACACATGCACACGAATGTTCACTGCAGCGCTGTTTACAATAGCAAAGACCTGGAACCAACCCAAATGCCCATCGATGATAGACTGGACAGGGAAAATATGGCACATGTACACCATAGAATATTATTCAGCAATCAAAAACGATGAGTTTGTGTCCTCTGTAGGGACATGGATGAACCTGGAAACCATCATTCTCAGAAAACTGACACAAGAGCAGAAAATCAAACACCGCATGTTCTCACTCATAGGCAGGTGTTGAACAACAAGAACACATGGACACAGGGAGGGGAGCACTACACACTAGGGTCTGTTTTAGGGAAATAGGGGAGGGACAGTGGGGGGTGGGGAGTTAGGGAGAGATAGCATGGGGAGAAATGCCAGATATAGGTGATGGGAAGGAACTACCACGTGTGTATCTATGCAACAATCTTGCATGTTCTTCACATGTACCCCAAAACCTAAAATGCAATAAAAAACAAAAGGTAGAAGCATCATGCAACCTGACTCCAAACTATACCACAAGGCTACAGTAATCAAAACAGCATGGTACTGGTACCAAAACACAGATATAGACCAATGGAACAGAGGCGTCAAAAAGATCGCTACACATCACAACCATCTGATCTTTGACAAACCTGACAAAAACAAGCAATGGGGAAAGGATTCCCTATTTAATCAATGGTGGTGGGAAAACTGGCTAGCCATAAGTGGAAAACTGAAACTGGACCCCTTCCTGACACCTTATACAAAATTTAACTCCAGATGGATTGAAGATTTAAAAAAAAGACCAAACATCATAAAAATCCTAGAAGAAAACCTAGGCAATACCATTCAGGACATAGGCATAGGCAAAGACTTGATGACTCAAACACCAAAAGCAATGACAAAAGCCAAAATAGACAAATGGGATCTAACTAAACTAAAGAGCTTCTATACAGCAAAAGAAACAATCAGTAGAGTGAACTGGCAACCAACAGAATTGGAAAAAATTTTTGCAATCTACCCATCAGACAAAGGGCTAATATCTAGAATGTACAAAGAATTTAAGCAATTTTACAAGAAAAAAACAATCCTATCAAAACCTGGGCAAAGGATATGAACAGACACTTCTCAAAAGAAGACATTTATGCAGCCCACAAACATATGAATAAAAGCTCATCATCACTGGTCATTAGAGAAATGCAAATCAAAACACATTCAGATACCACCCCACGCCAGTTAGAATGGTGTTCATTAAAAAAATCAGGAGACAACAGATGCTGGTGAGGATATGGAGAAATAGGAACACTTTTACACTGTTGGTGGGAGTGTAAATTAATTTAACCATTGTGGAAGGCAGTGTGGTGATTCCTCAAGGATCTGGAGCCAGAAATACCATTTGACCTGGCAATCCCATTGCTGGGTATATATCCAAAGGATTATAAATCGTTCTATTATTAAGACACATGCACATGCATGTTTACCATGGCACTGTTCACAACAGCAAAGACTTGGAACCAACCCAAATGCCCATCAGTAATAGATGATAAAGGAAATGTGGCACATATACCCTATGGAATAAAATGCAGCCATAAAAACAGATGAGTTCCTGTCCTCTGCAGGGACATGGATGAAGCTGAAAACCATCATTCTCAGCAAACTGACACAAGAATAGAAAACCAAACACCACATGTTTTCACTCATAAGTGGGCATTGAAAAATGAGAACACATGAACACAGGGAGGTGAATATCATACAGTGGGGCCTGTCAGTGGATGGGGGTCTAGGGAAAGGATAGCATGGGGTTGTGGGGCTAGGGGAAGGATAGCATTAGGAGAAATACCTAATGTAGATGACGGGGTGATGGATGCAGCAAACCACTGTGGCATGTGTATACCTCTGTAACAAACCTGCACATGTACCCCAGAACTTAAATAAAAAAAAAAAAAAAAAAAAAAAAAACAGAAAAAAGGGAGGATCAAATATACAGTGATAAAGAATGTCACCATGGTTACCAGGGATTAGGTGGGGGAGAGGAAGGAAATGGGGAAATGATGTAGGTCAAAGGATGCAAAGTAGCAGCTCTATAGGATGAACAAGTCTAAAGATCTAATGGACAACATGAGAATTATAGTTAATAAATTATTGGAAATCCAAAGAATAATTGGAATTTTCTTTTTTTGAGATGGAGTCTCACTCTGATGTCCAGGCTGGAGTACAGTGGCACGATCTCAGCTCACTGCAACCTCCGCCTCCCAGGTTCAAATGATCCTCCTGCCTCAGCCCCCTAGTAGCTGGCATTACAGGCACGTGCCACCATGCCCAGCTAATTTTTCTATTTTTAGTAGAGATGGGGTTTTGCCACTTTGGCCAGGCTGGTCTCCTGAACTCCTGACCTCAATTGATGCAGGAAAAAGTTAACATGTAATACCCTTTCATAATACAAACACTCAATAAACTAACAATGGAAGGAAAAACCCTCAACATGATAGAGGTCATCTATGAAAAACCCACATTTAACATCACACTCAAGGGTGAAAGTCTGAAAGCTTTTCCCCTAAAATCAGGAAAAAGACAAGGATGCCCACTTCTAACTCACCACAGTATTGGAAGCTAGAGCCAGAGCAATAAGGCAAGAAAAATAAAAGGTATCTAAATTGGAAAGAAAGAAGTAAATTATCTTTGTTCACAGATGACATGATTTTAAACGTAGAAAATGCTAAAGAGGAATCATTAAAAAATTATTAATCATCTTTCCCACCTAAAAATGTCTGAATGCTTACACAAATAAATTTTATAACATGAAAAAAAATTCAGCAAAGTTGTGGGATGCAAAAAATCAATGCAGAAAAATCAGTTGCATTTCTATACATTAGCAACCAACAACCCAAAAATAAAATTAAAAAACAATTCCAATCATAATAAAATTTCAAAAACATACCTAGAAATAAATTTAACCAAGGAGACAAAGGACTTATACACTGAAAACTACAAAACATTGCTAAAAGAAATAAAGGAGACATAACTACATGGGAAGATGTTCTGGTTTTATGGACTGGACGATTTAATATTGGTAAGATGACAATGCTACCCAAAGCAATCTTTAGAATCAATGTAACCCCTATCAAAAACTCAGTATTTTTTGCAGAAATATATATTTTTAAATGCATCCTAAAACTCATATTGACTCTCAAGGGATCCTAAATAGTCAAAACAATTTTGTTCTTTTTCAAATTTGAAGGATTAATACTATCATAAAACTACAGTAATCACAACAATGGGTTACTGGCATAAGGAGAGGCATACATAAGTTAATGGAACACACATCCCAGAAATAAACCCTCATATATATAGTCAAATGATATTATTTTCTTATTGAGGGAGAGGGATTTAGAGATGCGGTCTCCCTATGTTGCCCAGGATAGTCTTGAACTTCTGGTCTCATGCTGTCCTCCCAACTCGGTCTCCCAAAATGCTGAGAATACAGGCATGAGCCACCATACCCAGCCAAGTCAAATGATTTTTGACCAGGGTGCCAAGACTATTCAATGGAGGAAGGACAGTCTCTTCAGCAAATGGTGCTGGAAAAACTGGTTATCCAAAAGAATAAAGCTGGAATCCTACTTACCATAATATGTAAAAATTAACTCAAAATAGATCAAAGCCCTAATCAAAAGAGCTAAAATCATAAAATTCTTAGAGAAAAACATTGAAGAAAGTCTTCAATGAATTGGGCAATGATTTCTTGGGTGAAAATAAAAGCTCAGGCAAAAGAAAAAAATGAATAAACTTGACTTCATCAAGATTTAAAACTTTTGTGCATCAAAGGACACTATCAACAGAATGAAAAGACAACATGCAAAATAAGATAAAAGTTTTGCAAATAATTTATCTGATAAGGGCTTCATATTCAGAATATATTTCTAAAAATCCTATGACTGAACAACAAATGACCCAGATTCAAAAATCAGCAAAGGAGCTGAATAGAAATCTCTCTAAAGATATAAAAATGGCCAATAAGTACTTGAAAAGATGTTCAACATCACTAATCAACCAGGGGAATGAAAATCAAACTACAATGAGATCATTTCACAGCCATTAGGATGGTTATTATATAAAAAAGAAAAGTAGCAGTGTTTGTGAGAATGTATTGACATTGGAATCCTTTTGAATTGCTGGTCCAAAGGCAAAACAGTTTAACTGCTGTTGAAAAACAGTTTACCGATTCCTCAAAAAGTTAAAGAATTATCATATGATCCAGGTGTTCTTAATACCAAACAGATAGTTGTGCATTAATGTTCATAGCAGTAGCCAAAACATGGAATTAACTCATGCATTCACCAACAGTCAAGTGAACATACAATGGAACATTATTCAGTCTTAAAAAGGAATGAAATTCTGACACATGCCACAACATGGATGAAACTGAAGATATGCTAACTGAAACAAGCAAGTCTCAAAAGGATAAATATTGTAAGACTCCACTTATACAAGGTACCCAGAGTAGCCAAATTCATAGAGACAGAAAGTAGAAGAGTGGTTAGCAGAGGCTGGTGGGGAATAGGGTTAGTGTTTAATGGGTAATGAATTTTAGCTTAGGATGATGAAAAAATTCTGCAGATGGATGGTAATGATGGTTGCACAACAATGTGAATGTACTTAATGCTACTGAACTATTCACCTAAAATGGCTAAAATGATAACTTTTTTGTTATGTGTTTTACCACAATAAAAAATACTGAAATTGTAAACATGCTACAACACAGATAGAGCTTGAAGACATTATGTTACATGAAATAAGCCTGTTACCAAAGGACAAATAATTATATAATTCCATTTATATGAGGTAACTAGAATAGTCAAATTCATAGAGACAGAAGGTAAAGGTTGCCAAGAGTCAGGGAGAGACGAAAATGAGGACTATTGTTTAATGAGCAGAAAGTTTCTACTTAGAATGATGAAAAAGTTCTGAAAGTAGATAGTAGCGATGATTTTACATCATTGTGAATGTACTTAATGTCAATGAACACTTTAAAATATTGAAATGACAAATGTTACATAACACATATTTTGCTACGATTTTAGAAAGGCAAAAAAGAAGAAATGATAAAACTGCCTTCCCTTTTGGTCCCTTTACACTCTTCTATGTATAGCATATTGGTCTTAAATATTTTCTGTACAGATGTTTGGAACCACAGTGTTATATATTTTTGCTTCCACCATCAATATAATTTAGAAAACTCAAGGGAAGGGGAAGAAATCTATTGTACTGCACACATTTTTGCCCATTATATTTTTCTTGGTAGAATGGGAGGTTCTAAGATTCCTTCTTAGATCCTTTCCTTACTGCAAACTTCCTTTAGTGGTTCATTTAAGAGCAGTGTGCTGATGGCAAATTATCTTAGTTTTTGTTCATCTGATATTTTGTTTCCCCTTCATTGATAAAGGGCATTTTCACTTGCTAGAGAATTCGGGGTTAACAGTTTATTTCAGTACCTGAAAAATATTTTGCCATTTCCTTTAGGTCTCCATGGCTCCTGATAAGAAACCTGCTGTCTTTCAAACTGTTTCCCCCTGCAGGTAAGTAGTCATCTCTCTCTCACTGCTTTCAAGATTCTTTCTGGACAGGTGTGGTGGCTCACACCTATAATCCCAGCTCTTTGGGAGGCCGAAGTGGACAGATCACTTGAGGTCAGGAGTTTGAGACCAGCTTGGCCAAAATGGTGAAACCCTGTCTCTACTAAAATACAAAAAAAAAAAAAAAAAAAAATTATCCAGGTGTGGTGGTGCACACCTGTAATCCCAGTTACTTGGGAGAGGCTGAAGCAGGAGAATAGCTTGAAACCAAGGTGGAGGATGCAGTGAGAGATCACACCACTGCACTCCAGCCTGGACAACAGAGTGAGATTCCATCAAAGAAAAAAAAAGTTTTTCTGATTTTTTTTTTTTTTTAAGAGACAGGGCCTCACTCTGGTGCCCAGGCTAGAGGAGAGTGGTGATCATAACTCACTGTAGCCTTGATCTCCTGGGTTTTCAAGCAATTCTCCTGCTGCAGCCTCCCAAATAACTAGGACTACAGGCATATGGCAAAACACTTAATCAATCTTTGATTTTTTATTTTGCAGAGACAGGGTCTTGTCATGTTGACCAGGTTACTCTCTTGAACTCCCAGCTTTAGGTGACCCTCCTGCCTTGGACTCCCAAAGTGATGGCATTACAGACATGAGCCACGGCACCCAGCCTCCGTTTTCTCAAGTTTAATTATGGTGTCTTGATATAAAATTATCTGGGTTTATCCTTGGGTTTGTCTCTTTTTATTGATTTGTAGTTTATTCTTCAATCTGTATATTCATGTTTCTTTCCAAGTTTAGAAGTTTTGGGCCATTATTTTATTTTATTTTTTTTGAGACAGCGTCTTGCTCTGTCACCCAGCATGGAGTCCAGTGGCTCAGCTCACTGCAACCTTCATCTCCCAGATTCAAGTAATTCTGCCTCAGCCTCCCAAGTAGCTGGGATTACAGGCATTCACCACCACGCCCAGCTAATTTAAAAAAAAATTTTTAGTAGAGATGGTGATTCACCATATTGGCCATGAACTAGTCTTGAACTCCTGACCTCAGGTGAGCCACCTGCCTCGGCCTACCAAAGTACTGGGATTATAGGCATGAGCCCCCATGGCCAGCCCACTATTTCTTTGAGACTTTTTCAGCTCCACCTTCATCTCTCCTATTTCTGCAACTTCAATGACAAGATTTGATCTTTCAGTATAGTCTCACAAGTTCCTGAAGCAGTGTTCATTTTATTTGTCTATTTATTCTTTGTTGTTTAGATTGGGCAGGGTCTACTATTCTATCTTCCAGTTTTCTGACTCTTTCCTCCATTTTCTCATTCTTGTAAAGCCCAGTCACTGTGCTTTCCATTCAAATTTTTTTATTTTCAATTCTAAAATTCCCTTCCTCTTCTTTATATCTTCTATTTCTTTTCTGAGAATTTCCTCTTTTTTACTGAGGCTATTTTTTTATTTGTTTTAAACATGTTCACACAGGTTGAACACCCTTAATCTGAGAATTTCAAATCCAAAATGTTCCAACATATGAAACCTTTTGAGCACTAACATGAAGCTAACATGTAGAAATTCCACACATAAGTACTTAACATGAACTTTGATTCACACACAAAACTACTAAAAATACTGTATAAAATTAACTTTAGGGTATGTATATGAGGTATACATGAAACAAATGAATTGTGTTTCATCTTGGGTTCCACTGTATATCTAAGTATAGGTAAATCTTCTGAAATCAAAAACATCTGAAACCTAAAATACTTCTAGTTCCAAGCATTTCAGGTAACAAATACTCATCCTATAAATGCTTCTTAAAGCATTTTTAGTAGGGTTGCTTTATATGCTTTGGATTTGTGTTGCCACCCAATCTAATGTTGAATTAGAGGAGGGACCTGCTGGATCATGGGGGCAGATTATCCCCTTGCTGTTCTTGTGATAGTGATAACTCACTATCACAAGATGAGATCTGATGGTTTAAAAGTGTGTGGCACTTCCCTCTTCATTTAATCTCTCTCCAGCTACCATGTGCAAAAGGTCCTTGCTTCCCTTTCACCTTCCTCCATGATTGTAAGTTTCCTGAGGCTTCCCAGTTATGCTTCCTTTTAAGCCTGTGGAACTGTGAGTCAATCAAACCTCTTTTCTTCATAAATCACCCAGTCTCAGGCAGTTCTTTATAGCAGTGTGAAAACAGACTGTTATAGAAAATTGAGACCAGGAGAGTGGGGCACTGCTATAAAGACCCCTGAAAATGTGGAAATGACTTAGGAACTGGGTAATATGCAGAGGTTAGAACAGTTTGGAAGGCTAACAAGAGAGCAAGATGTGAGAAAGTTGGGAACTTCCTAGAGACTTGTTCCATAGTTTTGACCACAATTCTGATAGTGATACAGACAATGAAAACCAGGCTGAGGTGGTCTCAGATGGAGATGAAAAATTTATTCGGAACTGAAATAAAGGTCACTCTTGCTATGCTTTAGCAAACAGACTGGTGGTATTTTGCCCCTGCCCTACACATCTGTGGAACTTTGAACTTGAGAAAGATGATTTAGGTTATTGGCAGAAGAAATTTCTAAGCATCATAGTATTCAAGATGTCACCTCACTACTCCTAATAGCATATACTTATATGTATTCACAAAGAGATGGTCTGAAATTAGAACTTACATTTAAAAGCAAGGCAGAGTATAAAATTTTGGAAAATTTATAGCCTGACCATGTGAAAGAAAACACCATTTTCTGGGGAGAAATTCAAGCCAGCTAGAGAAATCTGAATAAGAGAAGCCAAATGTTAACAGTCAAGACAATGTAGAAAATGTCCCCAGGATATGTCGAAGACCTTCATGGCAGCCCCTCCCATCACAGGTCCTGAGATCTAGGAGGGAAAAATGATTTTGGGGGCCAGGTCCAGGGCCCAGCTGCTCTGTGCAGCCTCACGACATGGTGTCCTGTGTCCCAGTTACTTGAGCTCCAGGAGTGGCTGAAAAGGGCCAAGGTACAGCTCAGGTCTTTGCTTCAGAGGGTGCAAGCCCCAGGCCTTGGCCACTTTCACATGGTGGTGGGCCTGTGGGTAAATAGAAGCCAAGAGTTGAGGCTTGAGAACCTTCACCTAGATTTCAGAGAATGTATGGAAACACCTGGATGTCTAGGCAGAAGTCAGCTGCAGGAGCAGAGCCCTCATGGAGAACCTCTACTAGGGCAGTGCAGAAGGGAAATGTGGGGTTGGAGCCTTCACAGAGTCCCCACTAGGGTACTGCCTAATGGAGTTGTGAGAAGAGGATCATGTCTCCCAGAACCCAGAATGGTAAGATCCACTGACAGCTTACACCGTACACCTGGCAAAGTTGAAGATACTCAACACCAGCCCATGAAAGCAGCTATAGGGGTTGTACTCTGCAGAGCCACAGGGATGGAGCTGTCCAAGGCCTTGGAAGCCCATCTCTTGCATTAGCACATCCTGGATGTGAGACATAGAGTCAAAGGAGATTATTTTGGAGCTTTAAGATATAATGACTGCCCTGGTGTGTTTCAGACTTGCATGGAGCCTGTAGCCCCTTTGTTTCGGTCGATTTCTCTCATTTGGATGGGGAGCATTTACTCAATGCCTGTACCTTTGTTGTATCTTGGAACTAACTAACTTGTTTTTGATTTTACAGGCTCATGGCCAGAAGGGATTTACTTTGCCTCAGATGAGAATTTGGACTATGAACTTTTGTGTTGATCCTGAAATAAGACTGGGGGACTGTTGAGAAGGGATAATTGTATTGTTCAATATTAGAAGGACTTAAGATTTGTGAGGGGTCAGGGGTAGACTGATATGGTTTAGATTTGTGTCCCTGCTCAAATCCCATATTGAATTGGAGGAGGGACCTGCTGGGAGGTGACTGGATCATGGAGAGGGGATTTTCTCTGTTCTCTTGACAGTGAGTTTTCATGAGATCTGACGGTTTAAAAGCGTGCAGCACTTCCTCCTTCACTCTCTCTCTCACAACCGTGTGAAAAATGTCCTTGCTTCCCCTTTATCTTACATCATGATTGTAAGTTTCCTGCAGCCTCCCAGTCATGCTTTCTGTTAAGCCTATGGAACTATGAGTCAATTAAACCTCTTTTCTTCATAAATTACTCAGTCTCAGGTAGTTCTTTGTAGCAATGTGAAAATGGACTAATAAACTGCTTTAAAATATTTGTCAGGTAATTACAGCATCTCTATTGTCTTGGTATTGGCCTCTACTGATTATCTCTTTTTCATTCAATTGAGGTCTTCCTGGTTCTTGGTATACTGATATTTCATATTGTTATAAGACTCGACTCTTATTTAAACCTTTTGTTTTTGCTGGCTTTCTCTGATACTGCTCCAGCCTCATGACAACAGAGATAGAAGTCTAAGCTCTCCACTCAGCATCTATTCATCCCCAAGGGTGGGTGGGGCTCCTTGTTATACCTGGGCTGGGATTTCCAGTTCCCCATGTGGTCTCTACTGATGCCACAAGGGCAGGTGGCCTTGTCACCACTTGGCCTCAGTGACAGTCCGGACTCTCCATCATGTTTGCTCCAACATCAGGCTGGGATGAAGACGGATATCCAGGATTTCCACACTCTCCAGATACCACAGAGAATGAAGATCACTCCTGGCCAGCAGGGATGAAAATCATGGCTTCCTATGTGGTCATCTCTGACACCATCCCAGCAAGAGTGGGAGCTGGAGCATTTTCAGACAGACAGGGGTTAAGTCTAGGTTCCCCACTCAGCTTTACCTGGCAAAGGAAGGGGTGGGGCATAGTTTCTTCTGTGGTATTTGGCTAGAGTGGAGAGATTATGGTTTACAAATTTTCTTTTGTTCTAAGCTCTCTCCTTCTTGATCTTTTGACTAGGGAGAGATCAGGCTTTTACTGGGCTTTTTTCTGGTCTGTGCCCGCTGGCATTTTCTGGTTGCCAGTGTTTTCAGCTCCAAGTCTGGATTCTTTCAGGCAACAAGAAAATTCAGGAAACTCATCACTTCATTGTTTCTTGAATCCCACTGTCCTTAGCCACTCTGCCTTTTTCTTTTTACCATTCAGAGTCTACTTATGTCTGTTTTATATATAATGGCCAGTGTTTTAGTTGCACTTAGTGGGAGGAATAGGGAAAAGTACACCTCCCTCTTTCCAGAAGCAGAAGTTTCTAATTAAGTTTTTAAACAATATCTACTACTTTAGCATTTTAAAATAAATAAGACAAACTTTAGTATATAAATCTGATAGAATAATATGCAGTTGTTTTAAGAAGAACAATACTATTGTAGTGATACAGAATTACTGCCAAAACATAGGAAGTGATGAAAGCAAGGTATAAATGCCATTAATGCAAAAGCAGAAAACCAAAGGATAAATACATGTGTATGCCAGTACATGCACCAAATATCTCTGGAACATCATCTAAGAAATCTTTAATAGAGATGCCTTTGGGGAGGAAGAATGGAAGACAAGGGAAAAGACCATGGGGTGATAAGAAGGGAACTAAGTTTCTACAAATGTTACCTTTCCAAAAGAATCACTAAGGAAGGTTGCTAAATAATTTCATCTCAAATAATATGCAAGCAAAACATGAAAATGCTGTGTATGACTAATAAAGATGAAATCTGTATAGTTAAAATGAAAAAACACTACATAAAGTAATAGCAAAAGAATAGTTCAGTGGATGAGAGCAGAACAGTAGACTCATTCTAGGAATTAGAATACAACCTAGTACAGATGAACTAAGTAACTACTTTAAAATGTATTTTAGATTCTGGTATCATGGTGAGCTGGGAACCTGAATAAACCTTCCCATTGAAAACCAGCAGAAAAACAGACATAGCAACCTGGATCACTCCATCTCAGGGCACAAGTCCTTGGGTGAGTTCCAGATGAACTTATTCCTTTATTTCAATAAGGATGCAACAAGCAAGATAAATACTAACAGTTAGGGTGGTGCAGTGAAAGAATGCAGGTGCTGGCATGGTGGCTCATGCCTGTAATCCCAGCATTTTCGAGGCCAAGGCAAGTGGATCACTTGAGGTCAGAAGTTTGAGACCAACCTGGCCAACATGGCAAAACCGCATCTCTACTAAAAATACAAAAGTTAGCTGGGTGTGGTGGCACATGCCTATAATCCCAGCTACTCAGGAGGCTTAGGGAGGAGAATCACTTGAACCTAGGAGGCAGAGGTTGCAGTTACTCAAGATCATGCCACTGCACTCCAGCCTGGGCAACAGAATAAGACTGTCTCAAAAAAAACCCCAAAAAACAAACAAAAAAAAAAGGAAGGAAGGGAGGGAGGGAGGAAGGGAGGGAGAGAGGGAGGGGAAGGAAAGAAGGAGAAAAGAAGGAAAGAGAGAAAGAGAAAGAAAGTATTGAGGACTTGTGACTGAGGGTTCTGGATTCAAACTTCTGTTCCACCAACTGGAAATATAATCTCAAGTAATTTAGTGGAACTGTAATTTGCCTGGGAGACCACTCTCCAGGTTATAGTGAGAATTAAGCAGACAGATAATGTGGGAAGCTCTGGCACAATGCCTAGCACCCAGAACTTCCTCCATAAATATTAATTGGCTCTCATTAACAGAGACTAAATAGAGCCAAGAGGTTGCCCTCAACAAGAATAGCTACCATTATTGCTTAGGTATCTGAGGGATTTCATCAAGAAACACTGTAGAATGACAGCAAAACTACTGAGTCTAACACCACTGGACTATCTGTTCAACATTAACAATGAAGAAAGCAAGTTTTTTTTCCATAATTGTCTAGATTTGAAACAGTCCCTAAGAAGATGTCAAAGAAAACACCTGAAGTAACATTTCCATTCAATATCAATAGCTGAGAAACCCAAAACCATTTTTATGGGTACACCTGATAAAATCCCCACATTCTGTAAATGGACCACAGCAGCAAACCTTTTGCTATACAAATAAAAGCTCAAAGCCTGATTAAAAGGCTCGAGATTAATGAAAAGAGAAATAAACAACAGCGTTTCAAAAAGCAAATTACCAGTGATCATTTGTTTAATTTACTGGAACATATTTAAACCATGTATACACCAAAGTGCAGAATGGCTGACACTGACACACTTACTTCCTTGTTATATAGCGTGTACTCGGAGCACTTGGGGCAGGAGTGGGAACATGGGGGAGTATGCAATGGGAGAGGAAGGGCAGGGGTTGGGCGTGTACTCACATGTGCATACACATATATGTACACTAGGTTGGAAGTCATTTGTTAAATGATGTCTCAACAGTTACCAACCAATTTCATTATGAAATCAAAGTACAATGAACTCTGCTAAAAAGTACCAAAATGAACAGATTAGGCAAAAATATACGATAAATGCAACATTTTAAAGTATAAGGATAGCAACAACAATTTTTTTAAAAAGCAATGGTTTTCTTCAAGGTAAGTATGCTGATTAAGTTAACTTTTAGTTAATTCATATTTTAATTTTAGGGAATGACCAAAGTCAAGGAGCTTCTAGATTCTAAGGTAAGAGGAGGATGAAAGGAACTTCAGGGGAAGGTTATGATGCCTCCAACCAGACTGAAGAGCAGAGGTAAACCCTGCCCACCTTATTTGCAAAATAGAATGAGCTTCCAAAATACAATGACCAAGCAGATATATATACCTCAAGAGTAAATGAATTTTCTATTCCTACGTGTTTGTGACTACACAGGCTTTAGGCAGAGACAGGAGTAAAATCAGGACCTTTGGCATTGCCAAGGCAGTGACATCAATTAAACCTGGCCACATTCTCTAATTCTGGCACTCTAAAAACTTGCCAGTTTTTGTAATCGTAATGAAATCAAGACTCTCTTACTATTCAAATGTTTCCAAAGATCTTGTGCAGGCTCAGTGACTCCTCCACTAGCTCATTCAGCAGGGCTAATCTAGAGGCTCTCACAAGAATCCCATTCTATACATATTTATTGAATGCCTTCCAAATGCTAGGCATCTTACAAGGCTTTGGGGATGAGCTCACTCAAATTATTCATCACCATGATCCTAGGTTCCTCAGACTTTTTCATAAACTATAGGGCCCTGGTTTAGCAGAGTCAGTTACTATGGCAATGTCCTTCTTCCATTAACTTCACTTTCCAAAACTGACTGTAATTCAGAGGGCTAAAGTTTGCTAACTACATCCTTGCACAGCTAACATAGTGCAGTATGTTGATTATCTGGCCAAATAGAAACATAATAGTGAATAAATTCACATTACATATAAAATAATAAGGACAAGAGCTAAATCTTCATTCTTTTGGACTTGGGCTTCACTGTTCTAAGCAAACTAGTACAATGAAGCTATTTTTATCCTAGAGCTGCAGGGATGCTCACAGGTAGCTCCCTGGATACTAACATGCTGGAACTGACAGAGCACAGAAGCAGCTTAAATCAGAAAACATCCCCCTTTCCTGTGGTTGGAAATATGAAATTATAAACAGCTCCCGAGAATAACAAAAATTGTAAGAAACAGCCAACGTGTTAACGATACACGTCATGACAGACAGGTGTAGTGGCTCATGCCTGTAATCCCAGTACTTTGGGAGACTGAGGTAGGCGGATCCAGAAGTCAAGAGACCGAGACCATCCTGGCCAATATGGTAAAAACCCAACTCTACTAAAAATACAAAAATTAGTTGGGCATGGTGGCACACACCTGTAGTCCCAGCTACTAGGGAGACTGAGGCAGGATAATCGCTTGAACCCAGGAGGTGGAGGTTGCAGTGAGCCTAGGTTGCATCACTGCACTCCAACCTAGCAAGAGAGTGAGAGTCTGTGCCAAGATGGCTGAGAGAAGCCAGCACTGAAATGCAGCTCCCAGCAAATGAGTCGCAGAGGGCTAGAGGACTTCATGATTCCAAATGAGGTGCTGGGTTCATTTCTGTGGGACTCATAGAGCACTGAAAATAGACCCAGGTTAGGAGCCTCAGGGAGACAACAGCCCAGGGGAAGAAATCAAGGGAGGGAGGGGGGTGTCCCCACCTGAAACGTGCAGCCGGCTCAGAGGTGGGGAGACTTAACTCCCTTGGTGCTCCCATTCAGATCTTGTGCTTACCCCATTCCTCCTGCAACCCATGGTCCACGAAAGCCCTGACAGACTGTGTGGCACTGTAGGGTGTCAATGTAAATCTGAGCAGCAGCTACCACCAGTCACAACAAGCAGTCGCACGGACCTGGGTCGGAGTTTGGACAGATGCGAGCAGGATGGACAGTCCCACAGAGGGAGGCAGAGTTGAAGGCAGGGAAACAGACCATAAGGCCTGGCAGGCCCACACCTCCACAGAATTCAAACTGAAGCCCTAGCCAGAGATTGGTAGCAAATACACCAACTTGACCCCAGCCAGGAAGATCTAGCTGAGAAAGGAGAGACGCCATTGGGAAGGCGGAGCCAATCTCACATGCAAACAAGTTCCAGGAAGGACCACCTACCCAACAACCTGACTAAACCTGAGAGAGCCCAGCAACGCCCTCTACAGGCCAAAAAAGATACGGCTCCAACCTCAATAGAAAAAATGTCCACTCAAGAGACTCCTGAAATCACCAACTTCAAAGATCAAAGAGCAATAAATCCAGAAGATGGGAAAAATCCAGTGCAAAAAGAATGAAACCATCAAAGAATAGAACACCTTTTCTCCTCCCAGGGATCACAACTCCTCACCATCTAGGGAACAAAAAAAGACAGAGAATGAATCTTGATGAATTGACAAAAGCAGGCTTCAGAAGGTGGGTAATAACAAACCTCTCTGAGTTAAAAGATCATGTTCTTAACCAATGCAAAGAAACTAAGAACCTTGAAAAAAGCTTAGATGAAATGCAAACTAGAATAACCAGCTTAAAGAAGAAGATAAACGACTTGACGGAGCTGAAAAACAGCATGAGAACTTTGCGAGGCATATGCAATTTTCAACAGCCGAATTGATCAAGCAGAAGAAAGGACATCAGAGAAAGAAGATCAAATAAATAGGCAAGATTAGAGAAAAGAGAGTGAAAAAATGAATGACGCCTCCAAGAATTATGGGATTACATGAAAAGACCTAATCAACGCTTGATCAGTGTACCTGAATGTGACAGGGGTATGAATCCAAATTGGAAAACACTCTTCAAGATATTATCCAAGAGAATTTTCCCAACCTAACAAGGCAGCCAACATTCAAATCCAGGAAATACAGAGAACACCCCAAAGATATTCCTCAAGCAGAGCAACTACAAGGCACATAGTTGTCAGATTCACCAGGGTTCAAATGAAGGAAAAAAATCCTAAGGGCAACCAGAGAGAAAAGTTGAGTTACCCACAAAGGAAAAATCATCAGACTCACAGTGAATCTCTCAGCAGAAACCCTGAAAGCTAGAAGGAAGTGGGGCCCAATAGTCAACATTCTTAAAGAAAAGTACTTTCAACCCAGAATTTCACATCCAGCCAAACTAAGCTTCATAAGTGAAGGAGAAATAAAATCCTTTATGGACAAGCAACTGCTGAGATATTTCGTCACAAGACCTGCCTTACAAGAGCTACTGAAGGAAGTACTAGACAAGGAAAGGAACAACCAGGACCAGCCACTGCAAAAATGTACCAAATGGTAAAGAACAGTGACACAACGAAGAAGCCATGTCAACTAATGGGGAAAACACCCAGCCAGTAACAAAATGGCAGGATCAAATCAAACATAATATTAACGTTGAATATAAGTGGCCTAAATGCCCCAATCAAAAGACACAGACTGGCAAACTGGATAAAAAGTCAAGACCCATCAGTGTGCTGTATTCAGGATACCCATCTCACACACAAAGACTGACATAGACTCAAAATAAAGGGATGGAAGAAGATATACCAAGCAAATGGAGAGCAAAAAAAAGTAGGGGTAGCAATCCTAATCTCTGATAAAACGGACTTAAAACCAACAAAGATCAAAAGAGACAAAGAAGGGCATTATATAATGGTAAAAGGATCAATGCAACAAGAAGAGCTAACTATCCTAAATACTTATGCACCCAATGCAGGAGCACCCAGATACATAAAGCAAGTTCTTAAAGACCTACAAAGAGACTTAGACTCCCACACAATAATAGTGGGAGACTTTAACACTCCACTGACAATACTGGACAGATCAATGAGACAGAAAGTCAACAAGGATATCCAGGACTTGAACACAGATTTGGACCAAGCAGACCTAACAGACATTTACAGGACACTCCACCCCAAATCCACAGAGTACACATTTTTCTCAGCACCACATTGCACTTACTCCAGAATTGACCACATAATAGGCAGTAAATCACTCCTCAGCAAATGCAAAAGAATGGTATCCCAACAGTCTCTCAGACCACAGCACAATCAAATTAAAACTCAGGATTAAGAAAAGCACTCAAAACCGCACAATTACATGGAAACTGAACAACTTGCTCCTGAATGATGAATGGATAAACAATGAAATGAAGGCAGAAATAAGAATGTTCTTTGAAACCAACAAGAATGAAGACACAACATACCAGATCCTGTGGGACGCATTTAAAGCAGTATCTAGAGGGAAATTTATAGCAATAAATGCCCACATGAGAAACAAGGAAAGATCTAAAATTGACACCCTATTGTCAAAATTGAAAGAGCTAGAGGAGCAAGATAAAAAAAAACTCAAAAGCAAGCAGAAGACAATAAATAACTAAGATCAGAGCAGAAATGAAGGAGATAGAGACACAAAAAAACATTCAAAAAATCAATAAATCCAGGAGCTGGTTTTTTGAAAAGATCAACAAAATAGACTGCTAGCTAAACTAATAAAAAAAAAAGAGATAAGAATCAAATTGATGGAATAAAAAAAGATAAAGGGGAGATCACCACCGATTCCTTGGATCAAACTACCATCAGAGATTACTACAAACAACTCTATGCACATAAACCAGTAAATCTGGAAGAAATAGATAAATTCCTGGACACTTGCACATTCCCAAGACTAAGCCAAGACGAAGTTGAAATCCTGAATAGACCAATAACAAGGTCTGAAGTCAAGGCAGCAATTAATAGCCTACTGACCAAAAAAAGTCCAGATCCAGATGGCTTCACAGCCGAATTCTACCAGACACATAAAGAGGAGCTGGTACCATTCCTGTTGAAACTATTCCAAACAATAGAAAAAGAGGGACTCCTCCCTAACTCTTTCTATGAGACCAACATCATCCTGATACCAAAAATCTGGCAGAGACACAACTAAAAAAGAACACTACAGGCCAATATCCAAGATGAACATCGATGCAAAAATCTTCAATAAAATACTGGCAAACCAAATCCAACAGCACATCAAAAAGCTTATCCATCATAATCAAGTAGGTTCATCCTGGGGATGCAAGGCTGGTTGAATATATGCAAGTCTATAAATGTAATTCACCACATAAACAGACCCAAAGACAAAAAACACATGATTATCTCAATAGATGCAGAGGTGGCCTTCAATAACATTCAACAGCCCTTTATGCTAAAAACTCTCAATAAACTAGGTATCACTGGAACGTATCTCAAAACAATAGGAACTATTTATGACAAACCCACAGCCAATATCATACTGAATGAGCAAAAATTAGAAGCATTCCCTTTAAAAACCGGCACTAGTCAAGGATACCCTCGCTTACCACTCCTATTCAATGTAGTATTGAAACTTCTAGCCAGACCAATTAGGCAAGAAAAAGCAATAAAGGGCATTCAATTGGGAAAAGAAGAAGTCAAATTGTCTCCATTTGCAGATGACATGATTGTACATTTAGAAGACTCCATCATCTTAGCCCAAAACCTCCATAAGCTGATAAGCAACTTCAACAAAGTCTCGGGATACAAAATCAATGTGCAGAAATCACAAGCATTCCTATACACCAATAACAGACAAACAGAGATCCAAATCATGAGTGAACTCCCCTTTACAGTTGCAACAAAGAGAATAAAATAAGTAGGAATGAAACTAACAGAGGAGGTAAAAGATCTCTTCAAGGAAACTACAAAAAACTGATCAAGGAGATAAGAGGACACAAACAGATAGAAAAACATTCCATACTCATGGTTAGGAAGAATCAATACTGTGAAAATAGCCATACTGCCCAAAGTAATTTATAGATTCAATGCTGTCCCCATAAAGCTACCATTGACTTTCTTCACAGAACTGGAAAAAACCACCTTAAACTTCATGTGGAACCAAAAGAGAGCCCGCATAGCCAAAACAATCCTGAGCAAAAAGAACAAAGCTGGAGGCATCATGCTACCTGACTTCAAACTATACTACCAGAATACAGTAATCAAAACAGCATGGTACTGTACCAAAACAGAGATACAGACAAATGGAACAGAACAGAGGCCTCAGAACCAATGTCACACATCTACAGCCATCTGATCTTTGATAAACTGGACACAAGCAATGGGGAAAGGATTCCCTGTTTAACAAATGGTGTTGGGAAAACTGGCTAGCCATATGCAGGAAGCTGAAACTGGACCCCTTCCTACACCTTACACTAAAATGAACACCAGATGGATTAAAGAGTTAAACATAAGAACTAACACCATAAAAATCCTAGAAGAAAACCTAGGCAAACCATTCAGGACATAGGCACAGGCAAGAACTTCATGACTAAAACACCAAAGGCAATGGCAACAAAAGCCAAAATAGACAAATGGGATCTAATTAAACTGAAGAGCTTCTGCACAGCAAAAGAAACAATCATTAGAGTAAACTGGCAACAAAAAGAATGGGAAAAAATTTTTCGAAATCTGCCCATCAGACAAAGGGCTAATATCCAGAATGTACAAAGAACTAAAGTAGATTTACAAGAAAGAAACAAACCCATTCAAAAGTGGGCAAAGGATATGAACAGACACTTTTCAAAAGAAGACAAATATGTGACCAACAACCTATGAAAAAATGCTCATCATCACTGGTCATCAGAGAAATGCAAATCAAAACCACATTGAGATACCATCTCACGCCAGTTAGAATGGCAATCATTAAAAAATCTGGAGGCAACAGATGCTAGAGAGGATGTGGAGAAATAGGAACACTTTTACACTGTTGGTGGGAGTGTAAATTAGTTCAACCATTGTGGAAGACAATGTGGCAATTCCTCAAGGATCTAGAAATAGAAATTCCATTTGACCCAGCAATCCCATTACTGGGTATATACCCAAAGGATTATAAGTCATTCTATTATAAAGACACATGCACACATATGTTCACTGCAGTGCTGTTTACGATAGCAAAGACCTGGAACCAACCCTAATGCCCACTGATGACAGACTGGACAGGGAAAATGTGGTACATATACACTGAGGAATACTATGCAGCCATAAAAAATGATGAGTTCATGTCCTTTGTAGAGACATGATGAACCTGGAAACCATCATTCTCAGCAAACTGACACAAGAACAGAAAACCAAACACTTCATGTTTTCACTCATAGATGGGTGATGAACAATGAGAACACTTGGGCACAGGGAAGGGAACAACACTCACAGGGCTAGGTGGTGGGGTGGAGTGGGGGGAAGGGGAAGGAAGGGACAGTGTTGGAGGGGTGGGGAGGATGGGGAGGGATAACACTGGGAGAAACACTGGGAGAAATGCCTGATGTAGGCAACGGGGGGCGGGGGGAGGGAGGGTGGAGACAGCAAATCACCATGGCATGTATTTACCTATGCAACAATCCTGCAGGATGCAGGATGTGCACATGTACCCTAGAGCCCAAATACAGTTTAAAAAAATGTAATGAATGAAGTGAAACCAAATGTTCAAAAGAACAAAATAAATAAATGTCTGGTGATTCAAGGAAAGGCTAAAATAAAGCATATGAGTTACATGGACACCAGATCAAAATGAGTTCATGCAGAAAGTTTCTATTTTGTATACACAAACAAGATACAAATCCAGGCTGAGGTCTGCAGTTTGATTAGCCACCATTCTGAACTGAAAGTGCAAAAGCCTAAGTTCTGATCCCTGATCTGCTACTTGATAGCTACGATATTTCAGGCAAATCTTTTAACCTCTTTTGGTCCTAGAGGTGTTGGAATGGATGGTCCCTATTATTACTTTGATCTATCTTCCTTTTCAACTTTAAAATTGTAGGATCCCATGAAATGAAAATGCAAGGGTACAACATTACCATGTTATTGTAATCAGATGGGTCATAAGTGCTCTGTTTAAAAATTTTGTAGAGTTCCATAAATTCTTCACTCATCTCGTGGACTTGTCCATTTAAAATTGCCCCCTTGGTACCACCAAATTCCAGTCTTTCCAGCTTTTCAAATTCCAATGTAGTAACAAATATATCCTTTGTAAAAAACACCGTACAGTCAAGACCTTTCCACTATACTGAGCAAAAAAATAATATTTTAAAGTTTCAAATCAAGAGCATTTTCACATGTTCAAAATCAATGAGTCAATGGATACTTACATGACAGAAAATAATTATTAATTATTTAATTAAACAAAGTCATTGCTAATTTTTAAACTTACTCTCCCATGTTTATATTTATTAAAAATGAACTCTCACTGGCCAGGCGCAGTGGCTCACACTTGTAATCCCAGCACTGTGGGAGGCTAAGGCAGGAAGATTGCTTGAGCCCAGGAGTTCAAAACCGACCTGCAACAAGGCAAGACTCTGTCTCTACAAAACATGAAAAAGTTAACTAGGCATGGTGGCATGCACCTGTAGTCCCAGCTACTTGGGAAGCTGATGTGGGAGGATCACTTGAGCCCAGGAGGTCAAGGCTGCAGTGAGCTATGTTCATACCACTGCACTTCAGCCTGGGTGACATTATGAGATCCCATCTCTTAAAAAAAGAAAGAAAAGAAATAAAACTATCTCTCAGTATAAGCAATGTCTAATTCACCATAGCTAGACATATAACTCCCCCAATTTGATATCCTCCTAAAAGTAAGTCAGATCCCCAGATAGTATTCAAAACTCCTATTTTCATCACTCCATACTTCGTGGTGAGTCAGCTGGTTTATTGAAAGTGAGCTCAGGAAAGTGTTAATGAAGGGATATGTAAGCTGTCCTTCATTAGGTATGTCACATTCAGAGACATAAAAGACATTCAGGCTCATTTAAGTGATTATAAGAATTCTCAAGACATAAAGCTCTATTTTGAATGGAATAAAACAAATTTTGTATCAATGACAAAGCCCAAAATTCTTAGAGGTTTACAAAGAATATAAGGCAGTGTCATCAATTTAAACTTAAAAAAAAAATCTTAGCCAGTAGGCACGATACAAGTATGTGTGTGTTGTGTTTAATTGTTGGTTTTAAGGTATTTGAAAATTTTTATACAGAGTGCATATTTCCATGTTTTGTTTTTTTACCAATAGTTTTAATATTTTTGTAGTATAGCATATATACATATGCTAAAAATTAATGTGATAATTTAAATTATCCAATGGGTTTTAGGGTGTGAAATACCAATTTTAAGCATTAAACATATAAAATAAAAAGTGGATTTATTTATAGAGGATTAGTTTACTGCTTCCTGATTTACAGCTCCATCCAGAGGATTAGTGAATCCTAAGTCAAGAGTCACTGATATATAAAAAGATTTACTTATACTCAGTGTAATAACAGAATCAAAAATGAACTTTTAAAAATTCAAATTAAAGCTTTAAAAACCACCCTTGTATCATCACAGCATTGGCCTGCTGAGCTCTTGATGAGAAGCACTGAGAAAGGGGAACTCCATCTATGACATAAACAGTTCCATGAATCATGTGAAAAGCTACGAGCTTTATAAATCCACCTTCAACATAAATAAATAAAAAAAATTAATACCTCTATTTTCATTAAACGATCAAGAAACTTGTCAAATCTGCAAAACACCAGATGAGACTGGAAATCCCACAGTCTCAGCTTCTTACTTCCTGTAAAATAGCTTGCCAATTTTTTCCTATAGTTGAAAAATGAGTTTTTGAAAGTCTTTAAGATGTTAACAGCCACCTGAACCTTTTCCAGTGACTCTTCTATTTCTCCCTTCAAAAGGTCCTCAGGTGAAAGGTAAGCTATTGCCTAGGATTTAATGAAAGGGAACAGTGATCAAAATTGTGTATAATAGTTTTTCCCTGCAACTGTCTCTGTTTCAAAGAATTATTTTTAAATGCCAGTATCTAAAGTTGGGCCAGCAATGCTGAGAAAAAGAAAGCACAGACTCTAGAAATTCAGCTAGTTGGATTTCAATAGCATACTTGTATACATTAGAGTTATATGGAAGAGACCTTACTATTTCTGGATTTTTACATTCTAGCAACAACTAAATTGTTGCTAAGCCTCATTATATGACAACTGTCATGGAATTTGCATAAGTGTGCCTGCCAGCAAATATTCTGAACAATCATTTTCTCATATAAAGAATACATAAGCCAGCCAAGTAAATCTATCAGAACATGAATTTTAAAAAATATGCTCACTTTACCTAGTAGTTCAGGGTCACTTGCAAAGAGAAAGAGCTGATTAGTAGTGTTCGACAGTGGAAATTCCTTCAGGTTAGCACACTTCTCTTCTAGGGGGCTTAAGCATAGGACCTACAATCTAGCTGACATGTGCCATATGAGCTAGTTTTGAATACAGGGAAAGAAAGAGAAGAGAAGGAAAAAATAAAAAGAAAGGACTAGAAGATCCATGTAGCACTGGTCAAACTCTGATGGGACCGTTCAACACTCCCAATTTCTTCTCTCTTCATATTTGGTATAAACATTCAGAATTTCCCTCTTCAAGGACCAAGAGCCTCTGCACTCTGAAGGTTTTTTGTATGCTTCCTTTTCCTAATGCATCTTAACGTTGTATAAAGTATAGGTTTAGTTTGTGTGCCTTCAAGTTTGTGGATGCTCAGAAAGTTTTTCAAGATGTCCATGGAGAATGTAATGAAAGCCCTCAGTTCAAAAGAGCAGAGGGAAGCACTTCTTCCCTAAATGTACTCATATGACCTTTCATTTATGAAAAGTTTTACATGCAATATAGATTCTGTGCCATGAATTTGTAAAGCCATAAGAAAATCAAACATTTAGTGTCTAAAACCCCTACTGAGTAGACTCCTTCCCAATCTATGCTCTTATTTCCCAGGTTAGATAGAAAATTAACCTTCACATGAGGGCTGCTATAATAGCAAATAATTCAGGACAGTGAAGGAAACCATCAGGAATCCCTTAGCATTGTGAATTTCAAAACAGCAACACTTCGGCATGGCATAAGGTGTATTCCATTTACCTTTATCTCTATGTATTCTTCAGAGTAAATGTGTTTTTTTAGGAAGCTGAAAAATCTACGGCAATGACACAATGTTTTGCTTGAGTGGCCCCTTGTTTCAGCAGCCCCCATTACCTAATTACCTGCATTTAAAGTAATGTCCCTGGAACAAGCCATGTTTAATGTTTATTCCTGTGCTTCCTGGCTGGCCCTCACATAGATGAGATAATCATGACCAACGAACCTCCTGTTCATACAGCCCACTGTCGGATAAGGCCTCCTAAGGCAGGTTATAGTACTTAATGTCCTAGATTAAAACACCCAGTCTGTCTCCTTGCATGGGGAGGCAGTGTGTGTGAGAGAAAAAGCATGACTGAGGCAGGGGCTGGCTATGACCCTGCTAGAGGCCACGAACTACTTTTGTGATAGTAGCTAAGTTGTCTCAGAGGATCTATTTCCTTAGCTGAAAAATTAGGGAAATGAATTAGGTGAACCTCAAAATCCCTTTTAGCTTGTAAATTCTAAATTCTTTTCTAACTCTTACACTACCCCCTCTGGAACATGACAACTATACCAGCTTTATCATCTCATACTTAATGGTACCAGCACAAACAATCAAGAAGCCACGGGAATTAGGATGAACTTGTCCCCCTTCAGAGGTCTTATAAACTAAAATACTACTAATCAACTTATTTCTCAATAAGCTAATGATCAATTAACCAATTTACAAATGATATTGTTTGTTGGAGGCTTGTTTCCCTGCTGCTGCTTCTCTATTCTTTTGCATGTATTTTTATGCACTGTTATTTTAGCTCACACTCTACTCCATGCTCCACTACTCAGACTTAAACTTGTCCTCATGTATGGTATTACAGGTGACAATGTCTACAATAGAATACACCAAGCCAGGGAATAGACAGGTGGTGGCTAGAGTGATAATGCACACGAGGACCAGGGAGCAGAGTCAGGTTACCAGAGAAGAAAGGCAAGGCATTAAGACCCCATTACCAAAGCCTGTGCTAGCATGCAAGGTGAACAGGTGATACCTTTTATATGTCTGGCCTAAATGATGATGTTAATGGTCACTGCTAAAAAAAAAAGAAAAGAAATACATTTGTTTTTAAAGTAACAAAGGGTTTCTGACTCTGGCATTCCAGCCATAGGGTGAGGCAGATAACGAAACTCAGTGAGATAGATCAGAAACAACAGTAAACAGTGAAGGTCACGGTCACCTAGACAGCACCTGTTTCACCTAAAGGGGCATCTGAAGCTGTAGTTACTGGCTATACCAGTGGGGATGGCACAACCACTGTGGCAAGGTCTGTGAGTTTTCAGTGGAGGCTGAAAAGCTGGCATTTAAATAAGATCTAACCAGTTTAAGTATTAACAACAATTTTTTAATTAAAATATACAAAACAAAAACACTGCATTGATCTTTGGACCAAATGAGCTGATAGCATCTTTAGCTTATGACCTCTAATATATAACATGGGAAGGGTTCAAATTTTCACAAAAGCTTGATCAATAAATTCATGAAAGCAAAGAACATGTAGGTGACAAGAGGAAATACAATTATAAAAGCATAAAATGTGCAATCACACATAACATGCAAGGTACAAATTTTAAAACGTGTTACCACTGGATACCCAATAAATAACCCCAAATTTTTTTAAAGATGGCAATGCTCAAAGTTGACAGGTCATAATAAAACCTTTTACACATAGATAATAACAATGCAATTGATGTAACCTTTTAGAAAATAATTTGTAAGCATAAGTATTTCTCAAAAGACATGAAAAGATTATACCCTTATAGGAATTTATAGTAAGCCAATTATTCAAGTCTAAAGAGGGGATCTTTGTATAGTTTTCTGCGTGTTGTTTATAATCAAGGAGGCTGGAAGCAACTTAAATATACAGCAATAACAAAATCATCTTTCAGGAAGTTACTAAAAATTGTATGATAAAATGTATAAATATATGTAAGTTTGGGAGGAAGGAAAAATAAAAAATGCTAAATAATAGGATGAGAAAACTGTAGGACCATTTCCATTGTTCCAACATTATGCAATGAGAATATTTTACAATTATCATTAGCATACCATGTATAAGGCCACATTTAGAAATAAAACAACTTATTTTAAAATATGGAACATGGTAGAATGGGTAAAAACTCTTTTGACTCACTAGGTTGGAGAATTATCTTATCTGGGCTTCAGTTTTTTAATTGGAAAATGAAGCTACTAATAATACCTATGTCATAGTGTTGCTATGAGGATTTAAATTTTGAATTTTTGTAAAGGGCTTGGGAAAGCTTCTGAACAAAGTAACTCTGTATAGTGTTTGTTAAATAACTATATAAAAGTAGTAAAACTGGGGAGTGGAAGTCAGTGTTTCAGGGAACCAGCTATGGAAATTGACTAATTGCTAATTTTTGACTCCTAACATGTTGGGCGTATTTACCACAAAGTCTGAAATCTGCCATTTATAGAATCAAAGAAATCAGGTCAATGAAACCTTTGGACAGAAACCAGAACTAAGGAACAAGAGAGGCTGCATTATTTTATCAGGAGCTTGGCAGACTCTGGCTATTGACTGACTAGAGGCCAGGGATAAAAAGTTTACAGGCTTACAGTAACCAGGACTTAAAACAAGTCACCTATGCCAACAAATGGTGTCCTCTGTGATTTAAATATTAACAAGGATTTGCAGTGAGATAGTTTCAATTATTCTCAAAATGAGAAATAGGTCACTAAAAAGAAGTTTGGGGGAAGTGGTGGTTATAGTTTTTGGCCCTGCAACACGGATTGTGGTGTTTTACATAGAGACCCAAGCCATTATGGGAACCTGCTTCACAAGAGTTTTAAAAAAAAGACCTAAGCCCAGGGAACCTGCTTTAACAAAAGAGCAAAGCTGAGTTTGCACAACAGAGAAACAGAAATTGAACAAAACCAGAGGAGATGGGTGTAAAATATAGCAAGGAATCGACCTGATGTTATCGCCTACCAACAGCTGCAACTAGCCTGTAAGTTGATAGTTTGGGTAGAACAACAAAAGGCAACTAACATTTACTAAGCCTCGATTTAATACCAAGCACTACACAGGGCATTTCACTCAGGTTATTTTTTTAATCCTCACTATAGCCATGGAATAGGCATTATCCCCACTGACAGATGTGGAAACTGAGGAGTAATTTAACCTCCCTTATTTGGGTTAATTAGGTTTGAATCCAGGTTGCTCTGGGTCCAAAGCCTTTCCCACACACCACTCCATCTTTTCAGAATGAGAGAGAGAGAAGAAAAATATTAACACCACAATCTCATACTCCAGAGACTCTAAGCTGCAAGTCTGCACACCTGTCCTCTGGTCTGGCTTTCCTCCTAACTTCTCTGGGAAATTGAGCAAATAACATCATTTTTCAAGACTCAGTAAGTCTCAGTTAATTCATTTGAAAAATACCTGAATTGTGTCCTTTCAGACTGATTTATTAAAAGCCTAACTCCCAAAGTGACCATATCTGGATATAAGCTCTTTAGGAGGTAACTGTGATTAAATGAGGTTATAAAGATGGGACCTTAATCCATTAGGACTATGGTCTTATAAGAGGAAGATGGCCAAGTGAGGACACTGTGAGAAGGCAGCCAGTCACCAGCAAGCCAGGAAGAGGGCCCTCAGCAGAAGCTGAGCTCGCTGGCACTCTTAGCCTTTCAGCTTCTAGAACTGTGAGAAAATAAATTTCTGACGTCTAACCTACCCAGTCCATAGTATTTTGCTATGGTGGCCTGAGCAGACTAAGACACACCTCCCAATAAGAACCACTGGATTATGTAGCACCCATGTATTCTTTAGCTCTCATATTATATAATACCCTCTGGAATTGTGGACATGGAAGAATCTGCATTAACATAGACAGGATGAGAACACAGAGGGAGGTGGTCCTTTTTTTCTTTTTTTATAACATTTTGCAGGTTGAGTAAGGAATAGAGAAACAATTATAGTAGAGATTTTAAAAGATTAACAATGAATCAGAATTCTTTCAATACCATTCTACTACTATATTTTTTAGGATTTTCTTTTTGCCAGATGCTCTTAACTTACCACACTTTCCAAAAGTCTTTTATCAGCCAGTGTTTCTGTGAAAACTGAAGGGAAGGCTACAAAGAAGGTACTATACATGCCTGTCTTTTACCAGAAGCTGGCTTAAAGCTTTTTGAAGAAAGGTACAAATATTAAACAAAACCCAGTGACAACTAGTCCTTTGACTGTATCTGACTTATTTTCACAGCTTCCTGCCATTTAGGATTAAAAATTTACCCAGGCTTTGTTACCATAAATGTCCTTTCTGAAAAAAGAAGAAGAAAAATGGTGTCCTTACCATGTACTGGATTATGCTTCACTAGTCTAGTAAAACCTACCTCACAGCATCGATTCTTATTGTTCCTGTTTTTTGATGCTTCATACCTGGTTAATGAAGAGGTTACAAAACTCTTGCAATAAAACTATAACCCGAGTAGGGGTATTATAAAACTTGGAATGACTCCAGATCAGACAGATGGTATGAAATAATGGAGCGATTAATACGCGGGTCTGTGGGAATTCCGTCTCCTGGAGACATTGGATGTGTCTTCTCAGAGGTCTCAGGTAAAGTTCCACATCTTGGGCTTCGAGGAGGGCTGAAAGCAAAGAACCATCATTAATGTGATTCCATCTTTTCTTTTTCTAAATTAACTTTACATGTAAGAGAGAGCCATAGAAAACAACATGGCCACACTTAAATGTTGTCATAGTTCCCTTTATATTACTTATCCTACAATCTACACATGAGCAATTTGGAAGACCTTAGACACTGTCCATCTGTAACTCAGTCATTTGGGAGAGCAATGATCTAGCTACCCATATAGCATAAATAAATCATGGGAAAACCCAAGGGGAAAATACCCTTGGAGTCCAAAGAAATTTCCTCAACCCCATGGAAACTGTGAGAATAAAACCTCTCTGCAATGTTCTCACTTTATGGTTTGGATTACAAACTTCATCAATAGAATCTTAATTCCTTCTAGGAACTTGGTATGAGCACAATTAAATTGTTTACTGACCCATTCCAGTTTCCTATGAGAGTAGCTCATGCAATGATTGAGGAAAAAAACACATCATTAATAAAGTTTTATCTTAAAATTGTTAAGTATGGTGATCAAAGTATTTTGAAACTCCGAAGAGGTGAGGTTGTACAACATCATGAATGCACTAACACTTGAATGAATTATATATTTTAAAATTAATTTTGTTATGTAAATTTTATTTTAGTAAAACAAATGTTAAGCATGGTAAAGAAATACTTTTTGAAAATGCTAGAGAGAGCCAGGTGCAGTGGTTCATGTCTGTAATCCCAGCACTTTGGGAGGATTAGTTGAGTCCAGGAGTTCGAAACCAGCCTGGGCAACATAGCCAGACCCCGTCTCTACAAAAAACTTAAAAATTAGCTGGACATGGTGGCAAGCACCTGTGGTCCCAGTTCCTCAGGAGATTGAGGTGGAAGGATCACTTGAGCCTGGGAGGTGGAGACTGCAGTAAGCCATGATCACACCACTGCACTTCAGCCTGGGCTACACAGCAAGACTGTCTCCAAAAAACAAAGAGGAAAAAAAAAAAGAAAATGCTATAGATATGAATAAATATTTACATATTTAACTCTTACTAATGACTGCTTAACTGAATCCAAAATTTTATCTTGCTTAGCACTGGTCCTTTTAATATACCTTAAATGGATCTCCATGAGACTCCATTTTGTTCCCAAGACTGTAAATACCCTTGACTAATTGAGAACAGATTTTATTATCAAAGTAGGGAACAAAGTCAAGTAAATTCTAGCTCTTGGTGTTAACCCAAAAGACTTGTGCCGAAAACAAAAACAAAAAAAAAAAAAAAAACCTGCTAAATTTTGTCACCGGGAGTCAGGGATGCACCCAGCCACTTGATGTGTAACCAGTTAATCTGTCTGTGTAACAATGAAGTCCTGAGAAGAAAGAGAATGTTCAGGAATTATTTTCTTTCCAGATGTACTCATATCTTGACATTGGTGTTTTTGTCAATGTTTATGTCAAAATAAATGTGTTTAGTAGGTAAGTGCCCTTAAATATTAAATGTCCTTAAAATGTGATCAGCATGTCTGGTGACTTCACAATGCCTGAAGTATGTCTTTAAGAAGAGCCTTCTTCCTCCAATTTGACCATGGGATTGGGCCACTCGTTCTATTGAGAACCGTTTTTTTCCTGAATCTCCAGGCCACACACACACATAAGGCTCAGAGGATCCCTGGGATTCATTCCCATATAGAAGCTGTATCCAGAGAAAATTGTAATCCTATGCTAACACAGAAAAAAAAAATGCCCACAAGTTCTATTTATTGAAGCATACTTACTATGTGCCCAGTACCTAGTATAATGTATATGCTGTCCCTAACTCAGTGGTTCTCAACCGGGAGAAATCTTGCCCCCAGGGGACATTTGGCCATGTCTGGAGACATTTATGATCATTACAACAGAGATGGAGCCAGCAGGTAAAGGCCAGAGATACAGCTAAACATCCTACAACATGTAACATGGCCTCCCACCACAAAAATTATCTAACCCAAACTGCTGATTGTGACAAGATTGAGAAATACTAAATCCACATAGCAATTCTTCAAGGAAGGTGTTAACAGGCCAATTTGGCCGATGAAAAACCAGAGGCTGAGCAAGTTTAAAATGCTCAGTTAGTGGAGTTGGGACAGGAATTCAGATCTTACAGAGCGCCTACTGCGTATATTCCTCCTTGTGCCCTTTTTAAACAGAATTCATGCAGAAAACCCTAGAGATGTATTAAAATATTTTTGAGGGAAATTTTAAGTATTTTCTAACTTTCCAAATGTCATGTAGGAAAAAGATCAAAAGAACCTTTTTAATGTTAGAAACAAAAGAAGTTACTTGTCCATATTATCTCTAAATGTATTATTTAAAACCTCAGTATCATGTATATCCAGAAGTAAATGCTTATACATGCACAAAGGAACATAAACAGAAATCAAGAAACTGAGCAGAGCTGTCATCTCTGGGTGGGGCTGAAACTAGATAGTGAGAGAACAAGGATGGTGAGAAGACTTTCAACTGGATATCACTTTATGATTCCTGGTTGTAACAACATGCATGCATGGTCTATTCAAAATTCAACAAACCAACCATCCACTCCATACATTTAATCTTTACCAAAACTTCAACGATGGCTTTGAGTGTTTGCAAGCTAAATAACTGGTAGGTATCAAGGACACTCAGAGAGCTGAACTGGTGAATAACTAGACTTATCATAGCCCAATCTGTTGATTGGAAAACCTCTATTCAGAGTTTTTTTTCCCCCTTTGCTAAATACTGAAGTCCTTACTCCTCCACAAACATTCTAATTAAAACTTCAATCTGGAGCCATTTTGGCAGGTATCTACTATATACCAGATAAACTAAAAGTAGTTTAGTATGGGCGAAGAATAAAGTCCAAAGGGTGAGATGAATTTATCATTAGAAGAGCCAAAAGCAATCACTCCACAAACACGGCGGAAAGGTAAATGTCAAGGCCAAGCAAGCAGGGGCTGGATCATAAGCAGATGGAGATACTAATGCCAGGTTGAGTAACAAGAGTCTTACCATTTTCCACAGCCAGAAAAGTGTCCTTCAGAGTAGGAAAATAGCTGCTTTGCTTAGTTTTCAGGATCTTAACCATTTTGAGTACGATAGGTGCCTGAAGCTAAGTTAAAGGGCGGGGGGAGGGGGGGAATAACTTTAATAAATATAAACTTGATTACTAAATACATGCATTCTGTAATAAAATACTGAAACTCTATTTCACTCACAAGACAATATTTAACATTCAAAGGTGTATCTGGTTTCAACTTGAAAATTATTTTTAAAAATACATTTTCCTCTTAGGCTTGTATTTTATTTTGCATTTTAGTTTTTGAATTTAAATTTTTAAAGTCAATTTATATATTATTAGATGTGACAGTTGAATGTCAACTTGATTGGACTGAAGGATGTGAAGTATTATTCCAGGATGTGTCTGTGAGGTGTTGCCAAAGGAGATGAACATTTGAGTCAATGGGCTGGGCCAGGCAGACCCACCCTCGGTCTGGATGGGCCACCACCTAATCAGCTGCCAGTGAGGCTAGAATCAAATGGGCAAGAGAAGATGGAGGAGCAGATGTGCTGAGTCTTCTGGCCTACATCTTTCTCCCATGCTGGATGCTTCCTGCCCTTGAACATCAGACTTCAGCTTTTGGACTCTTGGACTACACCAGTGGTTTGCCAGGGGCTCTTCGGCCTTTGGCCACAGCCTTAAGCCTGTACTGTCAGCTTCCCTACTTTTGAGGTTTTGGGACTCAGACTAATCCACAACTGGCTTCCTTACTCCTCAACTTACGGACGACCTATTGTGGGATTTTACCTTGTGATCATGTGAGTCAATTCTCCCTAATAATCTGCCTTTATACATACACATAACCTATTAGTTCTGTTCATCTAGAGAACCTAGTATATTATATATGTAAAATATTAATTTTTCCACATAAAATTTCTGTTCAGAAAATCTTCAAAAGACATGTAAATGGACATCTTCACTTTTAGAACCTTAAGTAAGTAATTTGTATGGCAAGCACCCAGCAGAGGAACCAAAGTTAGTTCTTCCAAAGCTGTGTCTCTCTACCAAGCAAGACTTCACTCCTTCCCAATCAATTAAATTGACTCATGAAATTTTCCAGTCTTCAACATTTCCCTGGGAAAGTAATCCTCTTCCAGGGGAGCCCAATGTTTCCAACCATCTCAAATGCTGGCAAAATATTCTGGTAAAGACAAAGTTACTTTAAATTAATGTCAAAAGTACATACCATACACACAGAACTCTAGAATAAGAAAAGGCAGACCAGTACATCATGCAAAGGCAGTGTGTTAAATCTTTAAAACTAGGTCAGTGCTGCTCAGGAGACTTTGCTAACTTAATTTACAATTTCTAGGGCTATCTGCTTACTTGATCATGAATGCATGACAGATTTTCTCTCCTCCTCATCCAGAAATCTAGCTCTTCTTGAGGAGTCAAGTGAAGACCATTCAACAAAGGCTGCACTGAATCTTTTTCTACAACTTCCTGGATTTGATGTGACCATTTTATAACCATAGATTCAATTGCATGAAGTATTATCCTTTCATTTGACTGTGGCCTACAAACATTAAAATAATAAAATAATTCAAAGATGAATCATTGTAGCCAAAGACAGGATTTTAATAGTTATTTTATACATCCATAAACTAGTTTTCTAAAAATAAATTCTTCAAAATCCATTATTTTTATGGTCCTGATCTGAGTTGTGAGGTTATGTTATTCTGTCACTGACATGTCTCTAACCTTAAATGTTGTTAAAGAATTATCATATACTCAAAAACCATTTACTAAAGGAACATTGTTATTGACATCACAGCAATTACTACAGTTTGCTTTTTGTGCAATTTGCTTTTTAAAAGCATTCTTTGAAAGGAAATAATACACATTTCTGTACTTATTTTTAAAATACCATGTAGTTGTAATTCTCTATTTGCTAATGGGTTTGCTAGAGGTGTGATATTAAATGGGTAGGCTGACTTTCCATTTTACTTTATTATTTTATTTCATTTGTAGAGACAAGATCTCACTATGTTGCCCAGGCTAGTCTTGAACTCCTAGGCTCAAGCAACCCTCCCGCTTCAGCCTCCAAAGTGCTGGGATTACAGGTGTGAGCCACCATGCTGGCCTGGGTCTTCATTTTCATATCCAGTATATACTGTGTTGTTACGTACTTGTTCTCTGAATAATTCTGATCCAGGTTGATCTTTCCTGCAACAGTGGGAATTGGTAGAAGAGTTCTTCTAGACATTTTGCCCCTAAAAATATACATCTTATTTTTCATGATTTCTATGTGATATTCCATATCTTGTGAAGTAAAATAGGACCAGGACTTATGGTTGTTCTTATTAGAAAGAATCGGCAGTAAAATCTAGAGAAAGAGAAACATTGTTAAAAGCAGTTAAATTAATTTACAGACAATGCATTCCTTCAAAGATTTTCTTGTCATAGAAAATTGGCAACAAAACCACCCAATTTCATAAATATCATCCAATGATACCAAATATACAAAGAGAGGACGAAGTCAGTGACCCATTGAGACTTAATCAATTAGACATAAATTCTGTCAAAGTGGAATTAGCATATTGGCTGTTCATTCATTTATCCATTTATCAAACATTTGTGGGGTTCCCAATAACTCAAACACTGCATGAAATAAGCAGCCACGTCAAGCAAGTAAACTGCCCTTACAATGCAAACTGAGCATGCTGGCAAGCACATTAATGAAAACAACCTTTCTGAATCATATGGAAGCTAGAAGTAAATTAATCTTCTTAAGCTGGGATGTATGACATCCCAGCAGATTAAAGTTTGGATAGTCAGAAAGATGTTATTCAGACACATGGACCGGAGGGACCATATTCAGAAATCCTCCTACCATTAAATGGGAAACATCAGTGAAACTCTGTGAAAACTCTGAAAAAGTATTTTTCGTATTCCCAGAGCCTGGCATGTATTACATGATTAACAAGAGAATGCTGCATTAATGAAGATGGTCTCTTGCCTTCCCTTCGAGTATCTATTCATTTTAAACATTTTTTTATTTTTCTGATATATACAATCTGTCCAGTTTATAAACATTTTACTATAAAACTTGAATTAGCCACATGCTCAGAAAGTATTTATTCTACCCTTGTAGAGCTTAGTTTGATGATACAATCTTCTAATTAACTAAAAACAAGCTGAAAATTCACTTTCATTTTTGAATGGTGTTAAAACAAATGTCTCCAAATGTTATTATTATCTTTTCCTACTTAGCACCCATTACATGTAAAGCTAGTAATAGATTAGTACAAAATAGTCCCTGCCCTCAGTGAGCTCAGTAGTGAGGTCCTGGAATTATGACCCTCAAGGTAAGAACTGCCACGATTAGAGGTATGTCCAGGATGTATATGAAAACATAGGAGAAATACCTGTCTCTGGAAGAGAACAGTATTGAGACAGACTTGCAGAAAAGCCGTTTCTTGGTTTGAATCTTTAGGATGAAAGAATAGGGCAAGGCAGGTGTTATGGTGTGAATATGTACCCTCCAAAAATTCATATATTTAAATCCTAACCCCCAAAATGATGGTATTAGGAAGTGGAGTGTTTGGAAGGTGATTAGTCATCAGGGCAGAGTCCACATAAATAGGATTAGTGTCCTTTATAAATAAGCCCAATGGAGCTTGTTCACCCCTTCTACCATGAGAAGACATAGCAAGAAGGGGCAGTCTACAAACCATGAAGCCGCCCTCAGGTATCTGAATTTACTACTGCCTTGATCTTGGACTTCCACCTCCAGAACTATGAGAAATCAATGTCCGGTGTTAATACGCCACCAAGTCTGCAGTATTTTGTAGCAACCTGAACAGAGTAAGGACAGCAAGCATTCCAGAAACCAGAGCACTGATAACATCATGGGGGTTCAGGGAGTATGGTGCTTGTAGGAAACTGCCAGCTTGACCGTCTGGAAGTAGAGCCAGCATCTCTAAGAGAAATAGCAACACTCAGGCTGTGAGGAAAGCAGAGGCAGTTTGTGAAGAACTTTACAAACAGGCTGAAGAGTTTAGGTTTACGCAAATTAACATAAAAATAGAAAAACCAAATACTGTATGATTTTTTTTTTTTTTTTGAGAAAGAGTCTTGCCCTGTCATTGACACTGAAGTACAGTGGCAAGATCTTGGGTCACTGCCACCTCCATGTCTCCTGGGTTCAAGTGATTCTTCTGCCTCAACCTCGCAAGTAGCTAGGATTACAAGCATGTGCCATCATGCCCAGTACTTTTTGTATTTTAATAGAGATGAGATTTTGCAATGTTGGCCAGGCTTGCCTTGAACTCCTGGCCTCATTATCCTGCCCACATTGACTTCCCAAAGTAGTAGGACTATAGGTGTGAGTAACTGCACCCAGCCATACATGTTCTCACTTATTAATAACTGGGAGCTAAACACTGAGTACACATGGATACAAAGAAAAGAACCAGACAGACACTGTGGCCTTCTTGAGGGTGCAGGGTGGGAGGAGGATGAGGACTGAAGAACTACCTATTGGATACTATGCTGATTACCTGGTTAACAAATTATCTGTACACCAAACTCCCATAACACACAATTTACCCATGTAACATACTTGCCCATGTACCCCTTGAATCTAAAATAAAAATTGGAAAGGAAAAAGAAGTGTAGAATTGTTGGGGTGAACATGCATTACCTATTGGGAAACTGTTTTCTGGATTAAATCCCTGATATCAAAAGCTTTTTCTTAAAGTCAGGCTCAAAGAAAATTAAAGTTATTCAACATTTCTAACATACTGGGTACTGTTTCAGACTTTATTTACTATTGTGAGAAAATATTTTAAAGGGTCCATTTTCAAGGCATGATAAATCGAAGTACTGGCAGCCAGCCTGCAGATGTGATAAACTGCATGGCTCATGCACCTAGAGAGTCACAAAAAACAAACAGAATGTAGAGAGAGGATGGGTCAGCCCCTAAAATGGAGGAAAGTTTCGTTATTGGGAAATGGAAACTTAAGCGGAGAAAGGGACTAGGGTATAACCTCATAAGCGGGATAATGAAACTTAGGCAACCTTTGGGAGAATTGGAACCCCATAGTACTCAACTAATATGGAACTGGAAGAGGGACTTGCATGCTAAGAGACAAATGACCTCCTATAACTGCCCTGGGTGTGCCTGCCTGCCAGACACCCAATCTTGCAAGACCACCATTCAAAGTCTTGCTTCCACTGTTCTTCACACCCTTTCTTTGGGTTTGGACAGGTAAATGTGTTTCTCAGAAACCTGGGAGCTTGTCCAGGATCTCTGTGCCTGTGTGGAGTGGGAATCCAGCTGACAGTGAAAACATGCCCCACCTGATTTTGGTGGCCGGCTCTGTCTGGATGTCCTGGCTCCTTGCAGAGGCCATAAACAAACACAAGACTCTTACTCAGGTGGCAGCGGAGGCGACACAGGGAGAAAAGCAGGCACCACAGCAACCAAGCAATCTCATGCACAAACCAAGGGAGGAAAATTGGACTCTTAAGTACTGCCTTAGAGGCTGGGCATTTTCAGAGGTCAAGTGTGTATAAATGAGATGTATCCTAGATACGAAGCAAATGCAGAGTCCCAATCCCAATCCATGATTTGGTTCTACCATGAGGAAAATGTCCCGAGACAGTTAGGCAAAGCAATTCTCAGGGTGTGCAAGGAACCTCCAGTGGGAGGTGGGAGGTGGTGGAGTACACAGGAAGAAGCTTGGACACAAAGACTGATCGAAAATGGGAAACAGAAATTCTAGGCCTATGGGCCAAAAAAAGACAGAGCCAAAGAGACTCCTGCTGACATTCCCCCAGACAGTCCTTTGGGGAGAATGCTGCAGGTTTGGAGGGACAACCCTCGAACCAGGGAGAAGAGAAGAGAGAAGAGCAAAAGATGATAAAGTATTGCTGTTTATCTGGTCCAAAGACCCAATTCCTAAGCCTGTGGTCTTTTGGGCTAAACTTAGTTCAGATAAAAGTTGGGTGTAGCAAGCTTTAATTCTCTATTTGAACAATGAAACCCCAATCTCACAAGAAGAGATGGGTTATGCTCTCTGCTGGATCAAGGCATTGGTCTCCATGTTTCCCTTCAAAAAAGAAGAAAAAAGCTTCATAAAAAGCCCTCACCTAGTGGAAAGCCCTGGGACCTTTGTCATGCCTGCCCTTCCATATATCTCCCAAAACAGAGGACAGAAAGATCAAGGGGCAGCAGGAAGCCTAGGGGAAGAAAGACCTGGACACCACAGTGGAGACAAACAAACTGTTCCTTTAAATCCTTATCCAAATTTGAGAAAAGAATTAGAACACTGTAAGAGGGATATTAAGAACTTTCTTATCCCTTCTACACAGCAGGCATCTAGCATATTCCCTTATAGGGAAGTTCCCACAGACAGAGAGAAACTGGCTTTGTAAATGCTCCTCTTACAAGTACTAAAGTTAGGAATTTCAAGAAGGAAATGAAACCACTCCTAAAAAATCACCTGGGTTGATTTTCCAGCAAGATGGCTGAATAGGAACAGCTCCGGTGTGCAGCTCCCAGCTAGAGTGACACAGAAGGCGGGTGATCTCTGCATTTCCATCTACGGTTCCTGGTTCATCTCATTGGAACTGGTTAGATAGTGGGTGTAGCCCAAGGAGAGTGAGCCAAAGCAGGGTGGGGCATTGTCTAACCCAGGAAGTGCAAGGGGTGGGCGAACTCCCTCTCCTAGCCAAGGGAAGCCATTAGGGACTTTTTTCAGGCACTGTGGCACTCTGGCTCTGATATGCAGCACTTTTCCCACAGTCTTCCCAACCCACAGATTAGGAGATTCCCTCCAGTGCCAACAATACCAGCACCCTGGGTTTCCAGCACAAAACTGGGCGGCCATTTGGGTAGATAGCAAACTAGCCGCAGCAGTTTTCCTTTTTTTTTTTTTTTCATAACCCAGTGGTGCCTGGAACACCAGTGAGACAGAACCATTTATTACCCTGAAAAAGGGGGCTGAAGTCAGGGAGCCAAGTGATCTGGTTTGGAAGGTCCCACCCCCACAAACAGCAGCAAGCTAAGATCCACTGGCTTGAAATTCTCGCAGCCAGCACAGAAATCTGAGCACAACCTGGAGCTCAGTGGAGGGAGGGGCGTCCACCATTGCCAAGGCTCAGGTAGGCAGTTTTAACCTTGCCTGTGTAAACAAAGTCTCCAGGAAGTTCACACAGATGGACAGAGACCACAGCAGCTCAACGAGGTAACTGCAGGCAGACTGTGTCAATAGACTTGCTGGGCAGTGTATCTCTGAAAAAAGGCAGCAGCCTGTCAGGGACTTATAAATAAAGCCCTCACCTTCCTGGGACAGAGCACCTGGGAAAAGGGACAGTTGTGGGTACAGCTTCAGCAGACTTAAACATCCCTGCCTGGCAGCTCTGCAGGGAGCAGCAGATCTCCCAGCACAGAGCTCAAGCTCTGATCAGGGACAGAATGCCTCTTCAAGGGGCTCCCTGACCCCCATGTAGCATGACTGGGAAACACCTCCCAGCAGGGGCTGACAGACACCTCATACAGGAAAGCTCTGGCTGGCAGCTAGCAGGTACATTTCTGGGACAAAAAGAGGAAGGAACATGCATCAGTCTTTGCTGTTCTGCCACCCCCGCTGATGATTCCCAAGCAAGCAGGGTCTGGAGCGGACCTCTATCAAACTCCAGCAGACCTGCAACAGAGGGACCTGATTGTTAGAAGGAAACTAACAAGCAGAACGGAATAATTTCAACATCAAGAGAAAGTACATCCACTCAGAGACCCCATCCATAGGTCACCAACATCAAAGACCAAAGGTAAATAAATCCATGAAGATGGGAAGAAACCAGCATAAAAAGGCAGAAAACCAAAAACCATAACAACTCTTCTTCTCCAAGTGATCACAACTCCTCACCAGCAAGGGAAAAACACTAGATGGAGAAAAAGTTTGATGAATTGACAGAAACAAGCTTCAGAAGGTGGGTAATAACAAACTTCTTCAAGCTAAAGGAGCATATTCACCCAATGCAAGGAAGCTAAGAACCTTGAAAAAAGGTTAGACGAAATGCTAACTAGAATAATCAGCATAGAGAATAACATAAACGACTTGAAGGAGCTGAAAAACACAGCATGAGAACTTTGTGAAGCATACGCAAGTTTCAACAGCGAAATCAACCAAGCAGAAGAAAAGATATCAGAGACTGAAGATCAACTCAATGAAAAAAAGTGAGAAGGCAAGATTAGAGAAAAAAAGAGTGAGAAGAAATGAACAAAGCCTCCCAGAAATATGGGATTATGTGAAAAGACCTAATCTATGTTTGATTGGTGTACTGAAAGTGACAGGGAGAATAAATCCAAGTTGGAAAACACTCTTCAGGATATTATCCAGGAGAATGCCCCCAACCTAGCAAGGCAGGCCAACATTCAAATTCCGGAAACACAGAGAACACTGCAAAGATATTCCTCAAGAAGAGCAACCCCAAGACACATAATCGTCAGATTCACAAGGGTTGAAATGAAGGAAAAAATGCTACGGGCAGTCAGAGAGAAAGGTTGGGCTACTCATAAAGGGAAGCCCATCAGACTCACAGTGGATCTCTCAGCAGAAACCCTACAAGCCTGAAGAGAGTGAGGGTCAATATTCAACATCCTTAAAGAGAGAATTTTCAACACAGAATTTCATATCCAGTCAAACTAAGCTTCATAAGCAAAGGATAAATAAAATCCTTTAAAGACAAACAAATGTGGAGAGATTTTGTCACCACCAGGCCTGCCTTACAAGAGAAGCACTAAACATGGAAAGGAACAACCAGTACCAGACACCACAAAAACATACCAAATTGTAAAGACCATCGACACTGTGAAGAAACTGCATCAACTAATGGGCAAAACAACCAGCTAACATCAAAATGGCAGGATCCATTTCACAAATAACAATATTAACCTTAAAGGTAAATGGGCTAAATGCCCCAATCAAAAGACACAGACTGGCAAATTGGATAAAGAGTCAAGACCCATTGATGCGCTCTGTTCAGGAGACCCATCTCATGTGCAAAGACACACAAAGGCTCAAAATAAAGGGGGGAAGGATGATTTACCAAGCAAATGGAGAGTGAAAAAAAAAGCAGGGGTCCCAATCCTATTCTGATAAAACATACTTTAAACCAACAAAGATCAAGAGAGACAAAGAAGGGCATTATATAATGATAAAGGGATCAATGCAATAAGAAGAGCTAATTATCCTAAATATATATCCTCCCAATAAAGGAGCACCCAGATACATAAAGCAAGTTCTTAATGACCTACAAAGAGACTTAGAATCCCACACAATAATAGTGAGAGACTTTAACACCCCACTGTCAATATTAGACAGAACAACGAGACAGAAAATTAACAAGGATATTCAGGATTTGAACACAGATCTGGAACAAGCAGACCTACAGACATCTATAGAACTCTCCACCCCAAATCCACAGAATATACATTTTTCTCAGCATCATGTCACACTTATTCTAAAATTGACCACATAACTGGAAGTAAAACACTCCTCAGCAAGTACAGAAGAAGAAAAATCATAACAAATAGTCTCTTACACCACAGTGCAATCAAATTAGAACTCAGGATTAAGAAACTCACTCAAATCCACACAACTACATGGAAACTGAACAACATGCTCCTGAATGACTACTGGATAAATAATGAAATGAAGGCAGAAGATGTTCTTGGAAACCAATGAGAATGAAGACACAACGTACCAGAATCTCTGGGACACATTTAAAGCAGTGTGTAGAGGGAAATGCATAGCACAAAATGCGCACCAGAGAAATGAGGAAAGATATAAAACTGACACCCTAACATCATGATTAAAAGAACTAGAGTAGTAAGATCAAACAAATTCAAAAGCTAGCAGAAGACAAAAACTAACTAAGATCAGAGCAGAACTGAAGGAGACAGAGACACAAAAACCCTTCAAAAAATCCAGGAGCTGGTTTTTTGAAAGATCAACAAAATAGACCACTAGCCAGACTAATAAAGAAGAAATGAGAGAAGAATCAAATAGATATAAAAAAAGATAAAGGGGATATCACCACCAATCCCGCAGAAATACAAACTATCATCAGAGAATACTATAAACATCTCTATGCAAATAAACCAGTAAAACTAGAAGAAATAGAAAAATTCCTGGACATTTACACCTCCCAAGACTAAACCAGAGTGAAGTCAAAGTCCTGAATAGATCAATAACAAATTCTGAAATTAAGGCAGGAATTAATAGCCTACCAACCAAAAAAAGTCCAGGACCAGATGGGTTCACAGCCAAATTCTACCAGAGATATGAAGAGGAGCAGGTACCACTACTTCTGAAACTATTCCAAACAATAGAAAAAGAGGGACTCCTCCCTAACTCATTTTATGAGACCAACATCACCCTGATACCAAAACTTGGCAGAGACACAACTAAAAAAGCAATTTCAGGCCATTATCTATGATGATCATTGATGCAAAATCCTGAATAAAATACTGGCAAACTGAATCCAACAGCACATGAAAAAGCTTATCCATCATGATCAAGTCAGCTTCATCCCTGGAATGCAAGCCTGGTTCAACATACACAAATCTATAAATGTAATCTATCACATAAACAGAACAAAAGACAAAAACAACATGATTATCTCAATAGATGCAGAGAAGGCCTTCAACAAAATTCAACTGCATTTTATGCTAAAAACTCTTAATAAACTAGGTACTGATGGACTGTATCTCAAAATAATAAGAGCTATTTATGACAAACCCACAGCCAATATCATACTGAATGAGCAAAAACTGGAAGCATTCCCTTTGAAAACTGGCACAAGATAAGGATGCCCTCTCTAACCACTCCTATTCAATATAGGATTGGAAGTTGTGGCCAGGGCAATCAGGCAAGGAAAAGAAATAAAGCGTATTCAATTAGGAAAAGAGGGAGTCAAATTGTCTCTATGTGCAGATGACATCGTTGCATATTTAGAAAATCCTATCATCTCAGCCCAAAATCTCCTTAAGCTGATAAGCAACTTCAGCAAAGTCTCAGGATACAAAATCAATGTGCAAAACTCACAGGCATTTCTATATGCCAATAACAGACAAAAAGCCAAATCATGAGTGAACTCCCATTTATAATTGCTACAAAGAGAATGAAATTCCTAGAAATACAGCTAACAAAGGATGTGAAGGACCTCTTCAAGGAGACCTACAAACTACTGCTCAAGGAAATAAGAGAGGCCACAAACAGAAGGAAAGACATTCTATGCTTATGGTTAGGAAGAGACAGTACTGTGAAAATGGACATATTTCCCAAAGTAATTTATAAATTCAATGCTATCCCCATCAAGCTACCATTGACTTTCTTCACAGAACTGGAAAACCCACCTTAAATTTCATGTGTAACCAAAAAAGAGCCTGCATAGCCAAGACAATCCTAAAGAAAAAAAAACAACAACAAAAAAAAACGAAAGCTGGAGACATCATACTATCTGACTTCAAATTATACTGTAAGGCTACAGTAATCAAACAGCATGGCACAGGTACCAAAACAGAGATATAGATGAATGGATCAGAACAGAGACCTCAGAAATAACACTACACATCTACAACCATCTGATCTTTGACAAACCTGACAAAAACAAGCAATGGGGAAAGAATTCCCTACTTAATAAATAGTGTTGGGAAACTGGCTAGCCATACGCAGAAAGCTCATACCGGACCCCTTCCTTATACCTTATACAAAAATTAACTCCAGATGGATTAAAGATTCAAACATAAGGCCTAACACCATAAATACCCTAGAAGAAAGCCTAGACAACACCATTCAGGACATAGGCATAGGCAAGGACTTCATTACTACAATACCAAAAGCAACGGCAACAAAAGCCAAAATAGACAAATGGAATATAATTAAACTAAGGAGCTTCTGCACAGCAAAAGAAACTATCATTAGAGTGAACTGGCAACCAAAACAATGGGAAAAAATTTTGCAATATACCCATCTGACAATGGGCTAATATCTAGAATCTACAAGGAACTTAAATTTACAAGAAAAAAACAACCCCATCAAAAAGTGGGTGAAAGATATGAACACTTTTCAAATGGAGACATTTATGTGGCCAAAAAACATATGAAAAAAACCTCATCATCACACAAAGAAATGCAAATCAAAACCATATTGAGATACCATCTCAAGCCAGTTAGAATGGCGATCATTAAAAAATCAGGAGACAACAGATGCTGGAGAGGATGTGGAAAAATAGGAATGCTTTTACACTGTTGGAGTGTAAATTAGTTCAACCATTGTGAACGACAGTGTGGCAATTTCTCAGGGATCTAGAAATAGAAATACCATTTGACCCAGCAGACCCTTTACTGGGTATATACCCAAAAGATTACATATTATTCTGTTATAAAGACACATGCACACATGTTTATTGCAGCACTGTTCACAATAGCAAAGACTTGGAACCAACCCAAATGCCCATCAGTGATAGACTGGATAAAGAAAATGTGGCACATATACACCATGGAATACTATTCAGCTATAGAAAAGGATGATTTTCAGGGACATGGATCAAGCTGGAAACCATCATTCTCCACAAACTGACATAAGGACAGAAAAACCAAAGACTGTATGTTCTCACTCATAAGTGGGAGTTGAACAATGAGAACACATGGAAACAGAGAGGGGAACATCACACACCAGGGCCTGTCAGGGTGTGGGGGGGCTAAAGAAGGCATAGCATGGGCTGGGGGATACAGGGGACAGATAGCATTAGGAAAAAAACCTAATGCAGATGACAGGGTGATGAATGCAGCAAACCACCATGGCACATGTATACCTATGTAACAAACCTTCACATTCTGCAAATGTACCCCAGAATTTAAAGTATAATAATATTAAATCTTCTGGGTTTAGCAAACCAGCTGAACCAATTCCTAGGGCCCAGCTTTTACACCTGGGCTGAAATAATGTCTATCATAAATATCCTCTTCACAGGGAAAGAAAGGGGAATTATTAGGAGAGCAGCCATAACCATCTGGGAGAGATAACACCCTCCCAGGCAAGAAGTCCTGCCAGCTGAACAAAAATTTCCAAATGCAGATCCCAAATGAGATAATAATGATCCAAAAGGCCACGCGTGTGGTTCATGCCTGTAATTCCAGCACTTTGGGAGCCAGAGGCAGGTGGTTCACCTGAGGTCGGGGGTTTGAGACCAGCCTAGCACACAGGGCAAAACCTCATCTCTACTAAAAATACAAAAGCTAGCTGGGCATGGTGGCACGCACTTGTAATCCCAGCTACTCAGGAGGCTAAGGCAGGAGAATTGCTTGAACCTGGGAGGCAGAGGTTGCAGTAAGCTGAGATTGTATCACTGCACTCCAGCCTGGGCAACAGAGCGAGACTCAGTCTCCCCACCCCCCACCCCCCCAAGAAAAAATTCCAGAGAAGAGACCCAAATGCACAACCTTAGGGAACTAATAATAAAAGGGATCAAAAAGTCCACTACTAGGGCACAAACTGTCTCAAAGGCATTCAAGATTCAACAAAAACAAAAAGAGGAAACTTCCTCTGCATTCCTGCAGAGGCTCAGAGATCAGATAAGAAAATACTCCAGATCAGATCCAGAGGACCCAGTAGAGCAAGGCCTTTTGAAGGTTAACTTTCTAAGAAGGAGCTGGCCTGACATTACAGAAAAATTACAGAGGATTAATGGGTGGAATCAAAGACCAATTGAGAAAATACTAATGGAGGCTCAGAATGTCTTTGTAAGGAGAGAGGAAGAGAAGCATAAACAAAAAATCATGGTTGCCACTGTGGAAGAGGTAGTCAAAAAAAAGGTTAAATCAAGATCCTCCTCAAAGGAGACAAAATATATTTCACCACAAAGAAGAAGGGAAATACAAGGAAAGCTCCTAAGACTATGAGTGGATGTTACAAGTGTGGGGAGTCAGGGCATTTTAAGAAAGAATCTCCTAAATGGAAAACAGAAGAAAAGGTGATACCCTTCATGGCTGTTGATGAAGACTAGGGAGGTCAGGGGCTCCTTCTGAGTAGGTCCCACCAGGAACCGTTAATAAATTTGAAGGTGGGACCCGAGGGAGAAGAAGTGACACTTTTGATTGATACTCGCATGGCTTGCTCCTTCCTAATTCACCAACCAAGTGGTACAGAACCCACCAAGGAAAAATCAACAGCATCAGGAGTAAAAGGGGAGGGATTTCAACGTTTCGTATTCAAGACAATGTTCATCAGATCGGGACAAAACAAATTGGTCACTTTTATATGTTCCTAAAGCAGAAACTAACATCCTAGGTCAAAACCAGATTGTAAGATTGGGTTTAGGATTGCGGGGGAGGAAGGACAAATAAAAGTAATAATGGCCTCCTAACAGAGGAGGAAGAAAAAAAAATAACATTTTGAGGGTTAGGAAAGGCAATAGGGGACGGTTAAAAATCACACCCTTATAAATTAAAATATACCAAGAGAAGTAATTGGTAAATACATATACTCCCATTTTTACTGAAGTGAGAAAAGGTCTCCAACCAGTAATAAAGAGATTAATGAAAGATTAACTATTAAAACCCTGCATGTCACCTGTACAATACTCTACTTCTCCCAGTCAAAAAGCCTAATGGGTTGTACAGATTTGTGCAAGATCTAAGGGCTATATATCAAATTGTCCAGACATACTACCCTGTGGTGCCTAACCCCTATACCCTCCTCAGTAAGATACCCTATGAACATAAGTGGTTCCATGTGGTGGACCTAAAAGATGTAGTCTGGGCGTGTCCCTTAGACTTTCAGGAGTATAGAGCTCTTTGCCTTTAAACAGGAAAATCCTGTAACTGGGAGAAAACAACAGTACTGGACTGTGCTGTCACAAGGTTTCACAAAGCCCCACATACATTTGGTCAAGCCTTAGAAAAAGTTCTGGAGAAATTCCACCCTTCCAGGGGAACCCAGTGGTTACAACACAGAGATAATCTCTTGAATTCTGGGGAGAGGAGGGCTGAAGTATCAGAAACCACCATAAGCTTGCTTAATTTCCTAGAAGGAAGAGGAATGTGTGTCTCTAAGAACAAACTGCAGTTTGTAGAAAAAGAAGTTAAATATTTAGGACACTTACTTAGTGAAGGGAATCAAAAAAATAAACCCAGAAAGACTATCAGGAATAGTGGGTCTGCCTTTGCCTAAGAAAAAGAGAAAACTCAGAAAATTTTTAGACTTAACCAAAAACAAAGATTCTGTCTCAAGTTACCAGAAGAGAAACCTAATCTTTTGCAACAGTCCCAAAGGAAATTCAGGCAGTAAAAAAGCTAAAGCAGGCCCTCATTATATCCCTGGTCCGGGCTTTCCCATCTTTAGGGAAACCATTCCATCTGTTTGTAACAGTAGACTAGGGCGTGGCCCTTGGGGTGCTCACTGAAACCCAGGGAGGGAAGAGGGGACCTGCTGCTTTTATCTCCGAGCTTCTGGATCCTGTCTCTCAGGGGTGGCCTGAATGTGTGCAAGCAGTGCTGCCACAGCCCTGCTGCTAGAGGAGAGTGGAAAGCCAACCTTTGGTGGGGCCGATAGTAAGCACCCCACACCAGGTCAGGAATATATTAAATCAAAAGCCAGGAGAAAGTTAACACATTCTCAGATTCTAAAATATGAAGACATATTAGTTAAAAAAAAAAAAAAGATTTGCTCATAACGACAAATATTTGCCTAAATCCAGCCAGGTTCCTATGGAAGGGAGAGGAGAACAAAGAGACATCAGACCAGAACTGCTCAGATATCATAGAATACATAACCAAAGTTAGACCAGACCTTAGGGAAGCTGCACTACATAATGGGATAAGCTGTTTGTGGATGGGTCGTCCTGAGTGATAGAAGGCAAGAGACATAATGGCCATGCTGTCATTTATGGAAATGAACACTCCTTGTATGAGCAAGGTAGATTACCTAGTGGCTGTTCAGCCCAAACCTGTGACTTATATGGTCTTAACCAGGCCCTAAAGCTCCTTAAAGCTCAAGAAGGCACTACATATGCCAATTTTAAGTATGCCTATGAGGTGGTACACACTTTTGGAAAAATCTGGACAGAGTGAGGTCTAATAAATAGCATGAGAAAAGAATTGGTACGTGGGGAATTAGTCAAATAGGTTTCAGAAAGCCTCCTGCTTCCAGCAGAGGTAGCCATAGTTGAAGTAAATGGTCCTCATAAAGGGAACACTATAGAAGCTACAAGAAACAGGCTTGCAGATGAAGCTGCTGAGCAAGACTCCCAAGAGGAAGAAATAGGAAGACTATTTAGCCTGCTCCCAGACATCCCTAAGGCAGTATTAAGGCCCCAGTTTACCAGAGTGAAGGAAGAATTAGACAGGACAGAGGTCACTGAGATTGAAGATGGCAAATGGGTACTTCCTGATGGAAGAGAAATAAGTAAACTACTAATGAGAAAACTAATATCTATATTACACAAGGGGAATCACTGGGGACTCCAGGCTTTGTGTGATGCAATACTTAGGAATTATGGGTGTATAGGGATGTATACCATCACTAAACAAGTATGTGGAAGTTGTGTAGCTTGTGAAAATATAAACCAGAAGGTGATTAGAAAACAGGCCATGGGAGTAAGACCTCCCAGACGTTTGAGAGCATTCAAGCAGATTTCACAGAAATGCCCAAAGTAGAAAGACTAAAGAATTTACTGGTGATCATAAATCACCTTTCCCCTTCCAACAACCACCACCGGGAAGGTGGGCAAAATAATATTAAAACAGATTGTGCCTAGATTTGGCCTCATAGAAAATATAAATTCAGATAATGAAGCCACTTTACCTCAAGAATGATAAGGGGAATTATGGAAGGTTTACAAATTAAATGGCATTATCACACCCCTTGGCAAACCCCTTCCTCCGGAAGGGTAGAAAGAATGAATCAAACTCTACAAAAGGGTATCACTAAACTACTTCTTAAAAACTAAATGCCTTGGACCAAATGTCTCCAAGTAGCACCCCTTAGGATTAGGACAGCCCCAAGAAAAGACTTGAGCTTGTCCTCCTGCAAGTTATTACATGAGCTCCCATATTTGGGCTCAGCTAGAGATCTTCCTACTATGGAAACCAAGGATCAATTCTTAAGAAATTATATACTGGCTATATACTCCACCCTGTCATCCCTTAGGTTAAAAGGACTTCTGACTCAAACTCCACCTCTTGAGTTTGCGGCTCACCAATTCCAGCCTGGCAATGGTGCTGATTAAGACCTGGAAAGAAGACAAGCTCCACCTAAGCTGGAAAGGTCCCTATCAAGTGCTCCTGACCACTGAGCTGGCCCTGCAAACAGCTCAACTGGGGTAAACTCACTATACTCAAGTCAAGGGACTGATTAAAAAAAAAAAAAATGAAAGGGAGAAAAAAAGACCAGTGGAAAGTACACAGGTCACCTAAGGAACCCTTAAAGTTAACACTGACAAAAATCTAAAAACAAAACATGGGCTGGCCCCATTTTTGCAAGTTAATATGTCTGGGATGGGCTACTATAAAGAACAGAAGGTCAAAATGGAAACCAGCAGGGGACTCTTCCCTACCCAATCAGATTGCTAATTAATGTAACCCAGACAGTAGCACCCCAAACTATAAAATTTAATGCCTGCTAGGTTTTACCTTGTGGGAATGTGGAAAATCAAAAACACCTCTCAGGTGGATAAATATCTTTGCCCTGAACCAAATACAGGTCAGGGTAGAGCATCACCCTGCGCCAGCTGGGATAATGTAGGATGGACTACCCAATTTCAGGGTTTGAAAGTAAACACGGGGTGGGTAATTCCAACCTGGAGACTCTGAAAGAATAAATTACATCTGTCCAAGGGCTGCCCACCAAGTGACTGCCAGAATTTACAATGCAGTTCTGTACTCATCACCATTGACAATCCAGCTGTTCTAAACCAAAAACCAAAAGTAGCATCTCAGTTACATGGGTTGGGGCAAACACCACCAGGAAAAATCCACTAGGGTAATTTGTTCTCCAACAAATAGAAAAACTCAACTCCCCATTTGCCTGGCTGTACTCCAAAACCCTAACAAACTCTTTAGTTCACCAAATGACACTAAAGGGTAAAAATAACTAAGGTAAAGGATTTAATGCAAACCTTAGAAAGTGGGACAGGGTACAGGAATATGAATGCCTGGGTCAAACGGGTCAAATTTTTGGTACAAGCTCTGAACAGGAGTAACTGCTATGCACGTGCTGTGGAACAACTTCAGGCACAGGTGGTTCTGTTTCCTCTAGGATAGAATACCAATCCTAAAGGAACGCATTGCATGTTAGCTTTATACCAGGATAAGGAAGCATGGGGAAATGAGACTTATAAAAATATGTCATTGACCGGTAACATGGCTCACACCTTTAATCCCAGAACTTTGGGAGGCTGAGGTGGGTGGATTACCTGAGGTCAGGAGTTGGAGGCCAGCCTGGCCAACATTGTGAAACCCCATCTCTACTAAAAATGCAAATAAATCGCCACGAATGCTGGTGCATGCCTGTAATCGCAGCTACTCGGGAGGCTGAGGCAGGAAAATCGCTTGAACTAGGAGGCAGAGGTCACAGTGATCTGAGCTTGTGCCATTGCACTCCAGCCTGGGCAACAAGATCAAAACTCCATCTGGGGAGGGGGTGGGGATGGGAATCTGTCCTTGCTCTTTCCCCACACTGCAGAGGTCAGATCCCAGAGCAATTCCTTCGTTCTCCACAGGGCATATGAAACTACTCCTCTTGCCTCTCTAGGCAGGGGGCAAAGTTCATAAGCTCATGGGAGAACTCTCAACTTGTACCCACATCCTAAACATCAGGGGTGAGTCAGGCAATGGCAATTACTCAGCTCTCCATATACCCCAGGCAAATGTCTGGTGGTATTGTGGGAAAAGGAACCTCTGTAACCTGTTACCATCCAACTGGATCAGGACTCATGCTTTAGTCTAGTTGCCTTCACTCTGGCATTTCATAAAATACCCGAAAATACACATCATTACCAAAACTGGAGATATTTAATACATTCTTTTAATCCCAATATATATGTTAATTCAATAGGAGCCCCTAGTGGGGTGCCTAATAGATTTAAGGCCCAAAACCACATAGCTGCTGGGTTCACGTTAGCACTCTTCTGGTGGTCAACTATTCATAAAAATATGAATTAAATTAACTACATCTATCATATTCAACGAAATTTCTCAATTATACTCAGGACACCCTCAAAGGGGTAGCTAGCCAGTTAAATGCCATCAGCCAAATAGCCTTAGAAAACAGGCTTGCACTAGACATAATACTAGCAGAAGAAGGGGTGTATGAGTCATGCTGGGTGGGAAATGTTATACTTTCATTCCCAAGAATACTGCCCCAGATAGGACCATCAGAAAAGCTTTACAAGAACAACCCTAGCCAGTAAACTAGCAAAAAAAGCTGAAATTAATGACCCATTAATAGGTTGGCCAGAAGGTTGGTTTAAATGATGAAAAGGCATGGTAACTCCAATCCTTACATCTCTCATAATTGTGGCAGGAGTCTTAACAGCAGTGGGATGTCATATTACTCCCGTGTAAGGCGACCAGCACAAAGATTAATTAAAACCGCTATTAATAAACAAATGCACATAACTTACTAGCAAAATAACCTGCTACTATTAGAAACCAAATTACATTCACTCTGCTATAAGGAAAAAAAGTAAACAACTTTCCCAGAGTGATTCAAGAACCAAAAGAGTTTAGATAAAAATAAAACCAAAGACAGAAAATAGAAAAGAGGAGGGAATTTGTGAGAAAACATTTTAAATGGTCCATTTTCAAGGCATGATAAATCTAGGTACTGGCAGCCAGCCTGCAGATACGAAAAACTTCACAGCTCATGTGCCTAGAAAGTCATGATAAGCAAACAGAATGTAAAGGAGGGGTCCGCTCGTAAAAGAGAAGAAAGTTTTGTTATTGGGAAATTGAAACTTAAGCGAGGAAGAGGACCAGGGTATAACCTTATAAGGGGCTTAATGAAACTTAGGCAATGTCCAGGAAGATTATAACCCATAGTACTCAACTGAGCAGGAACTGGGAGAGGGGTCTGCGTGCTAGGAGGTAAATTGCCTGCTGTAACTGCCCTGGGTGTGCCTGCCTACCAAACACCTGATCTTGTAAGACCGCCATTAAAAGCCTTGGTTCTGCTGTTCTGCGTGTCTCCGAGTCCGTTCTTTGGTTTTGGAAGGGTAAATGTGTTTCTTACATTATTCCATGACAAAGCCAACTTCTTTTAAAAAGTTACTGTTTGTGTCATGAGCTGTAGATAAAACACTATGAAATTCTGAGACCTATGCTCTGGAAAGCAATTAGTAACACAAACAGCTAAAGTATCTCTAGAAATATTATTTAAAACAGACCTGGGATATGCTTATTAGTTACAATAAATTTTATCAAATATGTACAAAATGAGGCAATTAATTTGAGGTTCTGTCTTATTGTAGTTGTAAATTTTCTAGTTTTTGCATTTGTAAGAAAAATAACAAACTTTGTGAATCAAAGGCTCACCAAGGACATATACAACTATAAAGCAAATGTGCTTTCGCTGTGGATCTCTTTACTTACCTTCTGTTTCTTTTTTGTAAACTGTAGAGTTTCTCTTTACCATAGTTCTTAAACCAGTCAATACAATTATTGAAAAAATACTTTCAAAATACGGGAGCCTGGGCCCCTCCAGACTTTTTTTTTTTTTTTTTTGAGACGGAGTTTCGCTCTTGTTGCCCAGGCTGGAGTGCAATGGCACGATCTCAGCTCACCGCAACCTCCGCCTCCTGGGTTCAGGCAATTCTCCTGCCTCAGCCTCCGGAGTAGCTGGGATTACAGGCACGCGCCACCACGCCCAGCTAATTTTTTTGTATTTTTAGTAGAGACGCGGTTTCACCATGTTGACCATGATGGTCTCCATCTCTTGACCTTGTTATCCACCCGCCTCGGCCTCCCAAAGTGCTGGGATTACAGGCTTGAGCCACCGCGCCCGGCCTCCCTCCAGACTTTTTAAATTGGAATTTCCAAGGATGGGGCCCAGACACTGACTGAGAATAGCCAAATGAAATTTCCTCTATGTCTTAGCAAGCATTCATAATTGTTTTTTATTGAAATGTGGGCCAACGTGATACATAACCACATGACATTTTAAACACCTTTGCTAAGTATAATTATGTAATACAATCTGGTTACAACAAGTCACCTATGGAATCATCACGATGTTGAGGGGCAGGCATACCTCTCTCAGAATGGTATGCAGATATTGGTACTGGGATAAAGAAAGAGTAAAGAAATTTGGAAAACGCTTGCATCTTCTGTTGCCAGACACAGATAGTAGAGCAAGAATTTCATAGTGTAGAACTGTCCCTCCAAGTTCTAGCTGACAGCTGTCTAGATTCACATAATGACTAAAGTCATCAGATACAGTTCAATTAAAATCTGAGCACCTGCTGCATACCAAAAACTGTTCGTGGTACAGAAGTTAACAGACTTCCTAGCACCTCCCTAAAATCAGCTAAAGCCAACTAAATTCAACAGGAGAGGATGGAAACCACATAGGGTACAGAAATTAGGGGTGAGAGACTTCAGTTAGTCCAGAAAGAAAATACCTCCCTTCAAAAAGACACAAGAAGAGACTCAGAAAGTGGAAGAGGTGTCATCATGAGAGACTGGTAAATAATTAGTAATAAATATGTCAGCAATTTTTCCTACCTTAAATATTGGCCTTGGCAGGACCACACTGATTACAGAGGTCTGATTCAGAAATTGACCTGGTAGACAGATATCTAATCCAGCCGTTCCCAAAGCTCACTGTACGTTAGAATCACCTGGGGATCTTAAACAACTGCTGACACCTGGTTCCCATTCAGGACGTTCTAAATTAATTGGTATGAGGTGTGACCCGGGCACTGGCGTGTTAAAAGTTCCCCCAGGTGATTCTAATGTTCAGCAAACTTTGGGAACCGCTGCTGTAGTTCCACGGAAACTACCGGTTTGCAGTTGTTCTTCAAAGTTGGTCCACGAACCAAGAGCATCATTATCAGGTTGGAAATGCAGAACCTCGGGCTCCACTCTAGACTGAATGAACCAGCCTGTCTTGCACAAAATCCCCAGGCAGTTCTTATTCACATTAAAGTGTCAGTAACATTGGTTGCAGAGTGTTTCTCTAAGAGGGGAAAAAGAAATTTTAAGAGCTATTTCTAACGCTTTCATCACCTTTTCCCATTACCTGCCATGAGTGAAACTTAGTCTTTAACTGTTAGTTTCTAACAAGTATAAAAAAGAACTGATAATACCCATTTTCAAAGTGTAAATTTGTCTCGTCTCTGAATGTGAAGTTTAAAACCTACTGCTAAGGTGCAAGAGCCCATTCAAGTTGCTTTTTATTTGCTTCTAGTATCTTGGAAGGAAGGGAGAGAAGGAGCCCTGCAATTACCACCTGTTGAATATTACATTCGTAAGTACCACCTCCTTTCAGAACAGTCTAGATGTTATGACTCCATCCACCTGGCTAGAGACTACTGACTTCTACAAGTTTTTTTTTTTTTTTTTTTTTTTTTTTTTAACCCTGTCCCGTTTCCTTCCCCTCCTCTTTTTTTTTCTTTTAAATTATCAGAGTTGTCCTAAATAATTCCAAATGTCATGGAGATGACGAAAGCTTTAAATATTAAAGACAGACCAGTACCTCATCAAGGAAAGCAGATACATGTCCAAGACACATCGCAGGTAACTCTCCAAATAAAACCATTCGAGAAAAGTCATTTACTCCAATGCTTTCAGTAATCTTCTTAGAAATAAAAACAAGTTTATGGTTTGCATCTCTTGGAATCTGAAACAAGAGCAAGATAATTAAAGTTCACTTTGTAGTTTTCCTGTTAACAAGCAGGATTTACTATATCAACTTATAGCTGGATTGCTCGCAGAAGAAACAAAACTTGGCATCTTGCTTGTCCTATAAACAAGGTCCTTCTACATGGCAAGTTTTATGCGCTCTGCCAAACACCACATTTTTTTTTAAAGGATGTGGCTCTAGAGTGGTCCAAGAGCAACTGAAACCAAGTTTTTTTGGCAGAGAAAGCCCACCTTGCGTCTAACACCCAAGCAGCGAAAGAAAGCGCTGGTTTTCTTGCATTATCCTAGTCGAACAGGCTCAACGGGGGATTCTCGGTCAGATACAAAAAAGCTCTGACCTTCTAGAAAACTAACCAGCAGCGGCTGAACTGCAGAGTGGGTGCACGTGGGGCGAAGTCCTACAAGCCTCAGGATGGGGACCTTCAAGCCAAGTTTGAAGTGCCCGAGTGAGCGCCCAGCGGGAATCCAAAGGGGTGAGACTGGGCTGTCTCCCCTGGGTATCCGTTTTGCTGACGGGGCGGGGGGCGGGAGCAGGTCCCCTGGCCTGTCGTCTCTTACCTCCTGGGAAGCCACAAGGCGCCCCGCGGCGGCGACGGTAAACACAAGGCAAGTCGGGCTGGTGCTTTCCAGAAACTCCTCAAGAACCTGCCGGTTGTCCTCGCTCTCCAAATACTGGCTCCATTTCTCCTCGGTGAACCCCAGTATCATCTCCAGGCGGCCGCCGAGGAAGCGCACCCGAGCGTCTTGGGCGAAACTCTGCGCTCTCCGGGCCGCCGCCTCCTCCTCGTTCTCCTCCTCCTCCTCGAGCTCCACAGCGCCCACTGCCTCCAGGGCGACCCCCGAGGTTAGGCGAAGGGTCGGGGCTTCCCGAAAGTCTCTCGCCTCCCGGCCTGCCACCGAGGCTGCCATCGGGCAACCGTCCGAGGGGACGCGGGGCCGACTGGGTCCTCACCCGAGGCTCTGGGGCAGCCCGGAGTGAGTGAGGACACCTGCGGAGGCGCCCAGCCTCCCCCGCGATCGCCGCAAGCTTAGACCCTCGTTTCCCACCTGCTGCTACTTAGCAGCGGCGGCTACTGCGCACAGTGGTAGCCTGCCGGTCCGAGGCGGTGGCCTGGGTCGAGCAGCGCGTCCCGTTTCCCGGGGGACGGTGTCCCCGCCCCAGCACGCTGGGGGCGGAGTGAGTGCTCCGCGCCACCTCCCAGTTGAAGGCAAGGCCAACGCCAGGCCGAGGGGAGCGGCCCTCGGGCTCTAGGTCCCGAACCGGCTGAGAAGGCTCCTCTACCGGGTCGGTAGGAGCCCCCAGTGCGCTTGCTCCACTGCACTGCGGCTCCATCACCTACTAGACACTTGGTGGGGCTCCCAGCATTAGTCAAGTGCTCTGGATGAAGCAGTGCTCTCTTGCGCCCAGCTCCGTGCTAAATCCCTTACCTAGACTAGTTCACATAATCCGTGGAAAGCCATGTTTCTGTCTAGCCAGTCTTTGTTTTACGGGCAAGAGACTAACTTACAAAAATAGTTAAGTAGCAGAGAAGTTTCGGGGCCCAAGTTGAGGGCTATTATTCATCTTTCCTGCGGTGTCCAACTATTACCAGAAAAAAGCCAATCCTGCAATTTAACTTTCCTAGTCATGGGAATCCAGGATCTAAGTACTGAAGGTCCTCCTGATTCCCATCTTCAACCTGACACTTACTGGCATGTTAATACACCCAGTAAGAGAAGCACATTGCCCTTTTGTGAACTCCAAAATGTTCCGAAAATCTATAGAATTATCATTTAATTCAAGAGTGAAAAGATCAAAGAGGAAAAGCGTCAGATTAAAAACAGTTTCATCATACTGAAATGGGATTCCACTGTGGTGCCTTAGTGGCTTTTGAGACTAGTATGGAAATTTTGAATTTTGAGGAGGAGTCCTCGAACTAAACTTTTAAATCTCCTTTGTTAATTGTTTATTTCAAACTAAAGACTTCAACCCCCACCCCTTCCCTGGTGGGTATTGAAGGATTGTTACCCACAATAATCATTTAATACCTGAATGTTGATAAACAGGTATTTCCAGAAGATGAGGCTTCAACAATTTTTTTCTTTTCAGGATATTAACTGCCCCTGAAAATCATCTACAAGGTTCCAGTTACATAATCAGAATCTTGAAATAACACAGGCCCTTGGAAAACCTTGAAAATGACTTCTAAGTTGTCAAGCCTGCTTTATATGGTCCATGATGTTCTTTGGGACTCCCATTTGCTAGTATACAAGGCTAGCAATCACCAGTTCCTAGTCTCTCCTCTCTTATATTCCAGCTTCACATCCCTGTACCCTAGAAGACCAGGAATTCTGTAAATAATAGTTGAATTAAATTGACAGTAAATAACTACTTACAAATCTAGCAGAATTTTTTAAAAATAATGCTAATTTTAAAGTACAATTTTCAAAAAGTTAAAAATGTAACTCAAAATATAGGATGAAGACATGTCAAAGATTTATTTATTTAACTCATTAATGAGGGAAACAACAAAATGATGTAAATTCCAAGTACAGTTAGAGAAAGAAATTTAGCAGCATGGAAGAAAGGGGAGTCAGATTGCTAGGTTCGATAGAATACTCAGGAATGTCATACAAGGCACACTAATCCTTTGCTTTTAAAAAATAATTTTTCAGAAATAAATTACATCTGTAATGAACAAAAATCTGGAAATAAGAACATAATTTCACAGAGTTGATCAATAGTAATGAGTCCAAAAAATTATTTACTTTTCCCTAAATAATAATTCTTTCATTGGCCACTGAAGCAACGTTTTAATGTGACAGTGAATAAACATGCTTTTACCTTGTTCCCAAGTGTTAGTTTTCTCGATAATTATAGCTAACATTGATCAAGTACCAACTATGTGCCATGTACTGTGCTGAGTTCATTCATTTGTCTAACAAATCTTTATTGAATGCCTACTAAGTGCCAAGCACTGTTCTAACCCTCATATTTGTGATTCAGGCTAGATTTATACTGGCTACAGTGGAACTATACCAACTGAATTTGCATTTCATTTCAATTTTCTAGGTACCTGAGTTTTCTCATCTAAAATCTTAAAAAATAAAATGGTAGCTGAGACTATATTTTAGCAAATATCCCTTCCCTGACCCCACCTTCATGAAAAGTATGCTTACACCTTTTTGTGCTATTCACGTTGTGGTTGGCCATGTGACTTGCTTTGGTCCATAGGATATTGGCAGACATAACAAACAGAGGCAACACTTCTCAGCCTTTCAGCTAAGATCAGGTGTAGTAACAAACAGAGGCTTAGAATGTCTTTGCATGGTGAGGCTTGCCTTCTTGTGCCTCTGCCACTGTCTTGAGAACATCCCTGGTTAGCTTACTATGCAAGGAACAAGCCTGGACCCGACTTGTAGCTCAGAGGCAAGTCCAGTGAGGCCTAGTCTTGATCAATCTACCCTCAGTCAGCCCACAGATGCATGATAATAATGAATGATTATTGTTTTGAGCTACATAGTTGTGGTGAGGTTTGTTATGTAGTGACAATATTGAGGGATTTCTCTTCCCAGGTCTGCGAGGGGTGTGGTTTAAAAAGCAGGAGTTTCTTGGCTCCACGCCTCCATCCAGGAACCAGAGGAGTTCCAAATGTAAAGTTCTTTGTCTGGGTTTCCCACTTGAGGGCTAGGTAGAGAAAGCCAGGTGAAGCTCCTTTGTCCCAAAAAATCCACGAAAGTTCTGGGAGGAGGGAGCTCTGTAACTTAGAGTTGTGGACCAAGCAGCCAATCTGGTATCAGAGTCAAAAGATCAATCACTCCAGAGGAGTTTTGAAAGAACTCCTCTCATTGGACAAGAACATGAATGGGGAGGGAATAACTCAAGGGTTAAAACTCCAGCTGCTCCTACCTATACAGATCCCTTCTCCCGGTCCCCTCCCGTGACAGGGTGGAAGCTGTTTTTCTTTCCCTCTCTCTGTCTAATAAATTGCTTTTCTGCAAACTCTTTGGGTCCACAATATTTATTTTAATGGCAAACTCACCATGCGTCTGGGGCCCCTTTCCCCATTCTTCGGGGTTAAGAGGCTAAGAACCTCTTTGGAATGGGAAGCTGAGTTCACTCCCCTGTCACATCTTTTGGCAAGCCAGTCAGGAGAATGTTGGACTTCAGAGTGATGAGTGACATTGGATCCCTTTCACTTGCTAATCTGTATTTCCCTTCTTTTAAATTTGTTTAGGAGGTAAAAAGCGGGTACCCATCAGTCATCTAAGTGTGAATAGCATGGCTGCTGGTCTACAGACCGGGGTGTCAGGCTTTCTAAGAATGGACTCTCCAACAACCCCCAGCTCTTTGGAACTGGGAGTGTTGGCTAGCCCCGAACCAGCTTCCCTTTCTTGCTGTTCTTTCTTTCTCTGGGCCAAGCCAATGGCTGGCTGAAGGAAAGTGGTCCCAAACTCCAAGTTCAGTCCCATTGAGGTTGGGGCCCCACTTAGACCTCCTAAGAAATAGCCACCTCTGTGAGCCACGCCCAGCCTTTCATACCCCAATCTCTTGTGTCCCTGGCTCTTTTCTCTATGATATTTCCTACACATGAAGCTATTACCCTTCTTGCTAGGACTTTAAGGCTCTTGGGGTGGCAGTCCAGGGACCCTAGCCCATGGTGCCCTCAGACTTATGCCTATGGGGACATCCTACATTATAAATACACAGAGCTAGTTCCCTTAGTCCACAGTGCTAGGCTACGTCCTAATGAAGCCAGAGTCTTTCAATGGGTACTGGAGGCTATAGGACATTTTGTTTTTTTTTTTTGTCACCTGAAATTTCCCAATCCAACTGAGTGGTGCTAGAATCCAATGATGTACAATTTGTCTTGTCTAGGATTGGCTCTCCATACAGCAGAACTTCTCCATCTAGAATGCCATAGTCAGACCTGGTCAGAGGCTCAAATAGTTAATTACAGGCCCCACAATCCTGGGGCATATTCCTATAATGAAGAATAGGGTCGGGGAGAAGGCTGGGTCCTGAGGACATTGTTCTGGCCTTGGCCATGCAGCCAGTCATTACCTTCTTTAAGATTGTTGTGCTTAGAGGCCCCTCCCAAGGCATTTATCCTCCTAGGGCAGCTTTATGGTCAGGCCTATGTTAATTTTAATTGAACTCTTGCTAGAGAATATTGGCCCATCACCCAAGCCTCACTGGCCTAGTTCTTCAAGGATGCACTGGTACAGGACCACTAATCCCGTCAGTCCCCAGGTCCTTAAGGTGGCCATAAGGATATTGGACAGCATGCACCTATGACGCTGGTAAGCATGATTAAACCTGGCACATGGGGAGTGCAGAAGATGATTACGCATCTAGGGTACAAGGAAATTCCCTGCATCCCTGTGTTCAATTTCAGATGGGTGCTACTCTTCCCAAGGCAAAATCACCCTTAAAGTGTATCCTGGATAACTGGGACCAATTTGACCCATGATCTTTGAAAAAGAAGGGGCTCATTTTTCTCTGCCAAACAGCATGGCCATGATACTCTCTGCCAAGTGGAGAAGCCTGGCCTCCTAAGGGAAGCATAAATAACACCCTTCTACAATTAGACGTGTTCTGTAAGAGGGAAGGTGAATGAATTGAAGTTCCCTATGTGCAAGTTTTCTTTTCTCTATGGGATAATCCTTAGCTATGTAAGGCCTGTAACCTACACCCCACTGGCCCCTCCTCAGGACTATGCCCATATTGAGGACTCCCTGTGGCTCCTCCCTTCACTGATACTGACCAGGTGTCCTCAACTCCGATAACCCAAGAGGACTCAGGGAAGGCCAAAGTGGCTAAGGCACCTCAGGATACTAGGATGCCCCAACTCTGCCCCTACAAGCAGTAGGAGGAGAATTTGGCCCAACCAAAGTACATACCCCCTTTTCATATTCTGATTTAAGCAAATCAAGGTAGACTTGGGAAAATTTTCAGATGACCCAGATAACTACATAGATGTTCTGCAGGGTCCGGGTCAGTCCTTTGAATTGGATTGGAAAGAGATCATGTTATTGCTTAGTCAGACCCTAACCAGCAATGAGAGAGAGGCTGCTCTAGCAGCAGCTCAAGAGTTTGGGAACACCTGGTACCTTGGTTAAGTACATGACCAAATGATGCCAGAGCAGCAGGGTAGATTCCCTGCAGGTAGACAGGCAGTCCCTAGCATGGATCCTCACTGAAATCCTGACTCAGCACAGGGGGACTGGAGCCATAGGCACCTATTAACCTGCATACTTGAAGGACAAAGATGAACTAGAAAAAAGCCCATGAACTCTGCAGTGTTATCCACCAAAACTCAGGGAAAGGAAAACCTAACAGCCTTCCTTGAGCAGTTATGGGAGGACTTAAGAAAGTATACTCCCCTGTCACCAGACTCCATCAAGGATCAGCTAATACTAAAAGACAAATTTATTACACAATCAGCAGCAGACATTAGGAGGAAGCTCCAGAAGCTGGCCCTGGGGCTGGAACAGAGTCTAGAATCATTACTAAATCTAGCAACCTCAGTGTTCTATAATAGAGACCAGGAGGAACAGGCTGAAAGGAACAGGAGGGGTCAGAGAAAAAGCCGCAGCCTTAGTCACAGCCTTCAGGCAAGCAGAACCAAGGGGCTCAGAAGAGGGAAAGGCTTCTGTTAGCCACCAGTCTGGTAGAGCTTGCTATCACTGTGGCCTTCTGGGACACTTTAGGAAAGATTGCCCCCAGAGGAATGGACCACCTCCTCATCCTTGCCCATTGTGCCAAGGGGATCACTGGAAGGCACACTGTCCCAGGGGATGAAGGTTCCTGGGGCCTGAGGTAGCTAACCAGATGACCCAACAGCAGGACTGAGGGTGCCTGGGGCAAGGGCCAGCACATGCTATCACCCTCACTGAGCCCCGGGTAAAGCTGACCATAGAGAGCCAGGAGGCTAATCTTCTCCTGGACACTGGTGCAGCCTTCTCCGTTTTGCTCTCCTGTCCTGGATGGTTGTCCTCCAAGTCAGTAACTGTCTGAGAAGTCCTAGGACAAGCAGTCTCCCATTATTTCTCCCAGCCCATAATGTGTAACTGGGTAGATATACTTTTCTTATCATGCCAGAAAGTCCCACTCCCTTACTAGGGCAGGACCTGTTAGCCAGAGCAAGAGCCATTATCTATATGAACATCGTCATAGAGGAAATCCCTCTCTGCTGCCCATTATTTAAAGAAGGAATTAATCCCGATGTTTGGACAATGGAGGAACAATATGGGCAGGCAAAGAATGTTTGCCCAATTCAAATAAGGTTAAATGATCCCACCTCTTTTCCTTAACAAAGACAGTACCCCCTAAGACCAGAAGCCAAAAAGTGGCTACAGAATATTTTAAAGAACTTAAAAGCTCAGGGTCTAGTGAGGTCCTGTAACAGCCCTTGTAATACTCTAATTTTAGGACCACCAAAACCTAATGGACAATGGAGGCTGGTGCAAGATCTCAGGCTTATTAATGAAGCTGTGATCCCTCTATACCCAGCAGTACCCAACCCATACACTTGCTCTCTCAAATACCAGGACAGGCACAATGATTTACAGTCCTGGACCTTAAGGATGCCTTTTTCTGTGTTCCATTACATCCTGACTCCCAGTTTCTATTCGCCTTTGAAGACTCTTTAGACCAGAATTCTAAGCTCACCTAGACAGTGTTACCCCAGGGCTTTCAAGATAGCCCCCACCTATTTGGCCAGGCTCTAGCTAAGGGACTTAGTCATTTTTCACATCCAGGTACCCTGGTTCTTCAATATATGGATGATGATTTACTTTTAACTGCTAACTCAGAAACCCAGTGTCAGCAGGCCACCCAGGACCTCCTAAACTGTCTAGCCACCTGTGGATATAAGGTTTCCAAACCAAAAGCCCAACTTTGTAGGCAAGAGGTAAAATACCTAGGGTTTATATTGTCTAAGGGCACTCAGGCCCTTGAGAGAATGTCTCCAACACATACTGGCCTTCCTCTGTCCAAAAACCTTGAAACAATTATGGGGATTCTTAGGAATCACTAGTTTCTGCTGATTGTGAATTCTCAGATACAGTGAAATAGCCAAACCCCTCTACACTCTGATTAAGGAAACCCTAAAAGCCAACACTCATCTAATACAATGTGACCCTATGGCTGAGGCAGCCTTTCAGACCCTGAAGTAGGCACTACTGCAGGCTCCAGCTCTAAGCCTTCCTACAGGGAATGACTTCTTCCTATATGTTATGGAAAAGTCAGGAGCGGCACTGGGGATTCTCACCCAGATTTGGGGGACCACGGCACAACTGGTGGCAGACCTAAGTAAGGAAATTGATGCAGTAGCAAAAGGCTGGCCACAATGCTTGTGGGTCATAGCCACAGTGGCTATACTGGTCTCAGAAGCTGTTAAGCTAGTACAAGAGAAAGATCTAACTGTACAGACTTCACATGATATAGCTGGAATTCTGGCCTTTGAAGGAGGCTTATGGCTGTCCAACAGCCACTTACTCAAATATCAGGCCTCAATGCTTGAAGGGCCTGTACTTCAGCACACATGTGCAGCCCCCAATCCATCTACGTTTCTTCCTGAGGAAGAGGGAGACAGAGAACATAACTGTCAGCAGGTTATAGTCTAGAACTATGTGACTTGAGAGGATCTCTTAGAAACTCCTCTAGCCAGTCCTGACCTTAACCTATACACTGACAGAAGTTCATCTACGGAAAATGGAGTTGGAAAGGCAGGATATTCAGTAGTCAGTGATCAAACAGCACTTGAAAGTAATTCCGTTCCTCCTGGAACTAGTGCCCAGCTGGCAAAACGAGTAGCCCTCACTCGACCTCTAAAATTAGGAAAAGGAAAGAGAATAAACATATACACATATTCCAAATGTGCTTACCTGGTTCTGCATGCCCATGCTGCCATATGGAAGGAAAGAGAATTCCTAGCCTTGGCAGGAACTCCCAGTAAATATCATAAGGAAATGTTAGACTATTACAAGCTGTGCAAGAACCCAAAGAGGTACAGTCTTACACTGCTGAGGTCATCAGAAAGGAGATGAGAAGGAAGTGGAGGGCAACCACTGAGCTGACCTAGAGGCAAAAAGAGCAGCTAGACAAGAATTTATAGAAGGACCTTTAATATGGGAAAACCCTCTCCAGGGAACTAGATCTCAATACTCATCAGAAGAGGTAGAGTGGGCAATCTCCCAGGGACATAATCTTCTTCCTTCAGGATGGTTAGCTACTGAGGGGAAAAAGTACTCCTACCTGCTGGCAGCCAGTGGTAAGTACTTAAAACCCTACATCAAACCTTCCATATGGGTATAGAGAATACATATTGAATGGCCAAATCTATATTTACAGAAATAGGTCTCTTCAAGGCTGTCCAACAAATAGTCAAGGGATGTAAAATATGCCAGAAAAATAATCCTTTGGCATATTGCAGAATTCCTCCTGGGGAACAGTGAGCCAGTCATTACCCAGGTGAGGACTGGCAAATGGACTTTACCCATATGCCTAAGTCTCAGAGATATCCATATCTGTTAGCATGTGTAGATACCTACATGAACTGGGTTGAGGCTTTCCCCTGTAGAACAGAAAGAGCCCAAGAGGTAATAAAAGTCCTGATTAATGAAATAATCCCTAGATTCAAACTCCCTTGCTGTCTTCAAAGCAATATCAGCCCTGCCTTCAAAGCTGCAGTGACCCAAGGAATTTCCAAAGCGTTAGGAGTAGAATATCACTGCCACTGTTCTTGGAGGCCTCAGTCCTCAGGGAAAGCAGAGAAGATGAACGAAATTCTTAAGAGACACCTAAAGAAACTGGCACAGGAAACCCACCTCCCGTGGCCTTCTCTATTACCAACAGCACTCTTAAGGGCTTGAAACTCTCCTCAGAAAATAGGACTCAGCCCCTATGAGATTCTTTATGGATGGCCCTTTCTTACCAATGATCTCATACTAGGCAATGAAACAGCAGATCTAATAAAAGACATAACCTCCTTGGCTAAGTACCAACAGGCTCTTAGAACCTTACCTGAAGGACACCCTAGGGAAAAGGGGAAAGAGTTGTTCTACCCTGGAGACTTGGTGCCTATTAAATTTCTCCCCTCAGACTCTCCCTTTCTAGACCCATCCTGGGAAGGACCATTTTCGGTTATTTTGTCTACCCTAATGGCAGTTAAGGTGGTGGGAATTGACTAGTGGATTCATTACACTCGGCTGAAGCCTTGGACCCCTCCTGAAGAAAATCACAGGCCCTCCACTCCACAGCCTGAACTTCCAGGAGACAACCCTTTGTACACCTGCGAGCTGTGAGAGGATCTACCTTTGCTCTTCCAGCGAGATCCCCAGGAAGGTGACTACTCATGAGTGTAACTTACATCCTGGCTTTAACAGGACTATCACTCTTGACTTTACTATTTGCAACTGGACTCTATGACATTGCCCCTACAGATTGGCCTAATACCTCTCCTCCTCTCCTTCCTGGTGCCTGCCCCCATGACAATTTACACTGACTCTCAGGTGCAGAGTCTTCTCTTGCCAAGACCATGACATACTCAAATTCCAATTATTCCTTTCATAGTTGGGGGGTGGCGGAATAATAGGAGGACTTGGTATTGGCCTTGGAGGAAGTACTACCTCTACTCAGTTTTACTATGAGCTATCTCAGGAGTTAAACAATAACATGGAAACGGTTGCTAATTCTCTCTGCATAGCCAGCTTACTTTGCAGAAGCAGCTTAACTCTTTAGCTGCCATGGCTCTTCAAAATGGAAGGGCCCTGGATCTGCTAACAGTAGAGAAAGGAGGAACCTGTCTCTTTTTGGAAAAGAATGCTGATACTTTGTAAACCAATCAGGTATTGTCTTAAACACAGTAAAGAACTCAGGGACCCAATCGAATGCAGGGCTAAGGACCTTCAAGAAACACGATCGTGGAACTTGTTTAACAGCTGGCTGTCCTGGCTCTACCCTCTTCTAGGCCAGTTTATAACCATTCTATTATTGCTGGCCTTCAGGCCTCTCATCTTTAACTTTCTTGTCAAATTTGTTTCTTCTAGAATTGAGGCCATGAGGCTACAAATGGTCCTGCAAATGGAACTCCGAATGTCCTTGGCTCATGAGTTCTACCGTGGACCTCTGGATCAACCTGCACCCCTGGATGACTCCCCTCTGGAGGAAACCTCAACTGCTTGGCCCCTTCTACATCTCAATTCAGCAGGAAGTAGGTAGAGAGTGATCGATGCCTGTGTCCCAACAGCAGTTGGACTTTCCTGTTCAGAGGGGGGACTGAGGGACTTCTCTTTCCGGGTCTGCAAGGGGTGTGGTTTCAAAGGCATGGGTTTTTTGGCTCCATGCCTCCATCCAGGAACCAGAGAAGTTTCAAATGTAAAGTTCTTTGTCTGGGTTTCCCACTTGAGGGCTAGGTAGAGAAAGCCAGGTGAAGCTCCTTTGTCCCAAAAAAACCACTGAAAATTCTGGGAGGAGGGGCTCTGTAACTCAGAGTTGTGGACCAAGTAGCCAATCTCGTATCAGAATAAAAAATCAATCACTCCAGAGGAAGTTTGGAAGAACTCCTCTCAATGGATGAGAACATGAATGGGGAGGGAATAACTCAAGGACTAAAACTCCAGCTACTCCTACCTATATGGATTCCTTCTCTGAGTCCCCTCCCACGACAGCGTGGGAGCTGCATTTCTTTCTCTCTCTCTCGTATTCTCTGTCTAATAAATCACTTTTCCACAACACTCTCTGGGTCCATGATATTTATTTGAATGGCAAACTCACCGTGCCTCCAGGGCCCCTTTCCCCATTCTTCAGGGTTAGTGAGGCTAAGAACCTCTTTGGAATGGGGAGCTGAGTACGTTCCCCTAGTTACAGTATGGTAATAGTAAATGATATACCACATTGCAGAGTTGTTGTGAGAAGTAATTTGGCTTAAATATATTAAAGCACAAACACTTAGGCCAGTGCCTGGCACATTTATTATTAGTTGTGGAGGAGGAAACATGAAAAACTAGGCAGGCTTACGTATGAAAGTCTTAACTGCAGTGGTAAAAAAGAAAAAATTTAAAAAAGAAAGAAAGAGAAACTAGGCAAGCAAGGATATAATATGTTTATTATGTCAGATGTGAAAGAAAATTAAATTTTGGGACCTAAACTCATTTAGCCAATGGGAAAAGTCAAGCTGGGAACTGGGTCATGCAAACCTGCCTCCCCCTTTTGGTATCTAAATAAGATGGCTACAAATGAAAGGCTACACACCTCTTCCATATTTGGCCCACAGGAAAATTCCTGGTGAGCTGTTAAAACTTCAGCATGGCAATGCAAATTGAGAGCTTGTCTGATCACCCACCAGACATAAATGCATATCTGATTGTTCCCCTGCACCATTTTGTTATCTTATGTAAAATGTGATTCCTCACAGTCTTCCTCTGCCCCCTTTGGTTTTTGTGAAAACTGTGTGCTTCTCAATATCCCATCCTTTCCCCTTTAAATTTGGAGCCCTCAAAATTATCTTTGGAGAAAGGCATAGAACTGTCTCCTAGCAAGTCCTTAACTTTGGCAAACAAATCTCCTAAAATGATTAAGACTTGTCTTGTCATTTTCCTCGATTGACGCAGATTCTAAGTTCTAAGAAGAAAAGCAAAGGAGAGTAAAAGTTGGATATGGAGAGCATGTTAATTACCATTAGTGTTTAAGGAAGGACTTACCTTTGAGCAGAATTCTGAGAGTGAGCAATGAGTTCTGGAAGAACATTCCAGGCATAGGGAAGAGAACGTAGACCCACAAGAGAGGATGCTTGATTTCTGGAGAAACAGCAAGAATGCCAGTAAGAGGAAGTATAGCAAGAGATGAGGACAAAGAAGAAATATAAGACAAAAATCACAGGGCTGTGATAATAGCTAGGCTTTTCTTAAAAGAAGATGATGTAGCAGAAATTGCTAACTGTCCCCAGTGTCTACTCAACTTGTCTTTCTCTTGGTAATACAACATTTACCCCTATTCCAAGTTTAATGGGACTCATGCTCACCCAAACTGTATACCTCATTTACTTCCATTTCATGTTACCTAAAAGGGAAATTAGGAAATTTTCCCTGTAGCTAATGTGAAGTGAAAGTAAATGAGGTATAAAATACGTGTATCATATTCTTAGATTTTGCCAGCTCTTCATTTCCTGTCTTTCCAACTTGCTGACTAGAGTATTAACATGAAATGCTGAGCCATGTTCAATTATGCAAATGTCCCTTAAACATAAGACAAGTTGCTCAACTTCCCTCACAAAAGAAAAACACAAATTCAAACAAGAGTACCATGCTATTTTTTCACTTATTAGCTTTAAGACTGACATCACATTCTTGGCATGGCTGGGGAATAGGCATTTTCATACATCACTGCTGGGAATTCAAAGTGATACAACCCCACAGAATTCACTGATTTCTAGAAAAAGTCCTATGTATTTGTCCTTTGACCCAGCATCTTTCTTCTAGAAATCTAAACATAAGGTTAGTCATTATAGTACTAATGGTAAGAGCAAAAGGCTGGAAATAAGCCAAATGTCTGGCTGCAGGAGATGGGCTCAATAAACTAATATCCAAAGAATGGAGTAATATACAGCTACGAAAAGAGAAAGCAGCCAGCTGGGGCTTTCTGCCACCCTTACCCATGTCCTACAGCCAGAGTTCTAATTTCCCCCTGGGATGGATTGCCCAGAGCAAGGACAGGCCACCATTCTGGCTGTTTGGGTTTCTCAGCCAGTCCAGCCTATGGGTATTGGAGAGCCCAAACCAATCAGAAGCTGAAAGGATCCCCAACACAGCATAGCTGCTCTACAGAAAAGCTGCCAGACTGCTTCTTTAAGTGAGTTTCTGATCCTGTTCTTCCTGCCTTCCCAAGTGGGGTCTCCAGCCAGCTCCTACAGGTGTGTTTGGGCCAGCAACAGGTCAGTACCTACCGGAATTAAGCTTCCAGAGAAAGGGGCAGGCTGCCATTTTTGCTGTTTTGCAAACTTCACTGATGATACCTCCAAATATGGAAAATGCTGAGATAACTAGGGTCTGGAGTGGACCCCCAGCAAATCACAGCAGCCCTACAGAAGAGTGGGCAGCCAGACTCTTTAAAAAAATGAACAGAAAACAACAACAAAACCCACAAAAACCCCAGCCAAAGGTCATCAACCTCAAAGATCAAAGGTAGATAATCCAACAAAGATGAGAACGAATCAATGTAAAAATGCTGAAAACTGAAAAATTCAGAGAGCCCTCTTTCATCCAAATGACCACAACACTCCTCCAGCAAGGGCTCAGAACTGGGCTGAAGCTGAGATAGCTGAAATGGCAGAAGTAGGCTTCAGAATGTAGATAAAAATATAAAAATGAACTTTGCCAAACCTAAGGAGTATGTTGTAACCCAATGCAGGGAAACTAAGAATCATGATAAAAACAATGCAGGAGCTAGGCAACATGGCTCACGCCTGTAATCCTAGCACTCTGGGAGGCTGAGGCAGGTGGATCACATGACATCAGGAGTTCAAGACCAGCCTGTCCAACATGGTGAAACCCCGTCTCTACTAAAAATACAAAAATTAGTTGGGCCTAGTGGTACATGCCTGTAATCCAAGCTACTCAGGAGGGTAAGGCAGGAGAATTGCTAGAACTCAGGAGGCAGAGTTTGTAGTGAGTCAAGATCATTCCAGTGCACTCCAGCCTGGGCAACAGGGTGAAACTCTGTCTCAAAACAACCAACCAACCAAAAAACAATGCAGGAGCTGACAGCCAAAATAGCCAGTTTAGAGAGGAACATTAGCAACCTGATACAGCTGAAAAACACTACAAGAACTTCACAATGCAATCACAAGTATTAATAGCAGAGTAGAACAAGCAGAGGAAAGAATCTCAGAGCTTGAAGACTATCTTTCTGAATTAAAACAGGTAGACAAAAATAGAGAGAAAAAAATGAAAAGGAATGAACAAAACCTCTGAAAAATGTGGGATTATATAAAGAGACCAAATCTATGACTGATTGGTGTCCCTGAAGGAGACAGGGAGAATGGAACCAAGTTGGAAACATATGTCAGGATTTTATTCAGGAGAAATTTCCTAACCTAGCAAAACAGGCCAACATTCAAATCCAGGAAATGCAGAGAACCCCAGTCAGGTACTCCACAAGAAGATTATTCCCAAGACACATAATCATCAAATTTCCAAGGAAAAATTTTAAGGGCAGCCAGGTAGAAAGGCCAGGTCACCTACAAAAGGAAGCCCATCAGACTAACAGCAGACCTCTCAGTAGAAACCCTACAAACTAGAAGAGATTGGGGGCCAATATTTGACATTCTTAAGGAATAACCCAGAATTTTATATCTGGCCAAATGAAGCTTCATAAATAAAGGAGAAATAACTTTCTTTTCAGACAAGCAAATGCTAAGGGAATTTGTTCATGCCAGACCTGTCTTACAAGAGCTCCTAAAGGACACTAAATATGGAAAGGAAAAACCATCACCACTACGACAAAAATGCACTGAAGTACACAGACCAGTGACACTATGAAGCAACCACATAAACAAGTCGCCAAAATAGCCAGCTAGCATCATGATGACAGGATCAAATCCACACATAACAATACTAACCTTAAATGTAAATGGGCTAAATGCCACAATTAAAAGACACAGAATGGCAAGCTGGATGAAGAATCAACACCCATAAGTATGCTGTCTTCAAGAGACCCATCTCACATGCAAAGACAAACACAGGCTGAAAATAAAGGGATGGAGTAAAATGTACCAAGCAAGTGGAAAACAGAGAAAAGCAGGAATTGCAATCCTAGTTTCTGATAAAATATACTTTAAACCAACAAAAACCAAAGAAGACAAAGAAGGGCAATCCATTAATGGTAAAGGATTTAACTCAACAAGAAAACCTAACTATTCTAAATATATATGCACCCAACACAGGAGCACCCAGATTCATAAAGCAAGTTCTTATAGACCTACAAAGGGACTTAGACTCCCACGCAATAATAGTGGGAGACTTTAACACACCACTGACAACATTAGACAGAATGAGACAGAAAATTAACAAAGATATTCAGGACCTGACCTCAGCTCTCAATCAAGTGGACCTGATAGACATCTACAGAACTCTCCACCTCAAAACAACAGATTTACATTCTTGTTATTGCCACATGGCACTTACTCTAAAATTGATCACATAATTGGAAGTAAAACACTCCTCAGCAAACGCAAGACTGAAATCATAACAAATAGTCTCTCAGCCCATAGCACAATCCAACTAGAACTCAAGATTAAGAAATTCACTCAAGACTGAGCTTGGTGGCTCATGACTGTAATCCCATAACTTTGGGAGAGCAAGGCAGGTGGATCACTTGAAGCCAGGAGTTTGAGACCAGCCTGGCCAACATGATAAAACCCCATTTGTACTAAAAATACAAAAATTATCCAGATGTGGTGATGCATGCCTGTAATCCCAGCTACTCAGAGGGTTGAGGCAGGAGAATCACTTGAACTCAGGAGGCAGAGATCCTGGGCCAAGAGATTGTGAACTGAGATTGTGGCACTGCACTCCAGCCTGGGCAACAGAGCAAGACTCTGTCTTGAAAAAAAAAAAGAAAAGAAAAGAAAAAGAAATTCACACAAAACCATACAACTACATGGAAATTGATTCTTGGGTAAAAATGATAAAATTAAGGTAGAAATCAAGAGGTTCTTTGAAGCTAATGAGAGCAAAAGACAGTGTACCAGAATCTCTGGGACACAGCTAAAGCAGTGTTAAGAGGAAAATTTACAGCACTAAATGCTCACATCAAAAAGCTAGAAAGTTCTCAACAACCTAACATCACAACTAAAAGAACTAGAGAACCAAGAGCAAACAAACTCCAAAGTTAGCAGAAAACAAGAAATAACCAAGGTCAGAGCTAAACTGACAGAGATAGAGGCCTGAAAATCCCTTATAAAATCAATGAATCCATAAGCTGTTTTTTTTTTAATAATAATAAAATAGACTACTAGCTAGACTAACAAAGAAGAAAAGAGAGAAGATTGAGATAAACAAAATCAGAAATGACAAGGGGAATATCATCAATGACCCTACAGAAATACAAACAACCATCAGAGTATACTATAAAGACCTCTATGCACATAAACCAGAAAATCTATAAGAAAGAAATTGACTCCAAGAATAGGCCAATAAAATATTCTGAAATTGAGGCAATACTAAATAACCTACCAACCAAAAAAAGCTCAGGGCCAGATAGATTCACAGCTGAATTCTACCAGAGGTAGAAAGAAGAGCTGGTACCATTCCTACTGAAATTATTCCAAAAAATTGAAAAGGAGGGATTCCTCCCTAATTCCTTCTATGAGGCCAGCATCGTCCTGATACCAAAACCTGATAGAGATACAACAAAAAAAGAAAACTTCAGGCCAACATCCTTGATGAACATTGATGCAAAAACCATTATCAAAATACTGCAAACCAAATTCAGCAGCACATCAATAAGCTTATCTACTATGATCAAGTAGCCCTCATCCCCATGATGTAAGGCTGGTTCAACATACACAAATCAATAAATGTAACTCATCACATAAACAGAAGTAAAGACAAAAAGCACATGATTATCTCAATAAATGCAGAAAAGGCCTTCAATAAAATTCAACGTTCCTTCATGTTGTAAACTCTCAGTAAACTGGGTATTGAAGGAACATGCCTCAAAATAATAAGAGCCATTTATGACAAACCCACAGCCAATATCATACGAAATGGGCAAAAACTGAAAGCATTCCCCTTGAAAACTGGCACAAGACAAGTTTGCCCTCTCTCACTGCTCCTATTCAACATAGTATTGGAAGATCTGGCCAGGGCAATCAAGCAAGAGAAAGAAATAAAGGGTATTCGAACAGGAAAAGAAGAAGTCAAACTATTTTTGTTTGCAGATGACATGATCCAATATCTAGAAACCTCATTGTCTCAGCTCAAAAGCTTCTTAGGCAGATAAGCAACTTCAATACAGTCTCAGGACACAAAATCAATGTGCAAAGATCACTAGCATTCCTATATACCAACAACAAGCAAACCAAGAGCCAAACCATGAATGAACACCTATTCACAATTACTGCAAAGAGAATAAAATATCTAAAAATATAGCTAACAAGGGCCATGAAGGACCTCTTCAAGGGGAACTATAAACCATGGCTAAAAGAAATCAGAGATGACACAAACAAAAGGAAAAGCATTTCATGGTCATGGATGGAAAGAATCAATTTCAGTATGAAAATGGCCATACTGCCAAAAACAATTTATAGATTTAATGCTATTCCCATTAAACTACCATTGAAATTCTTCACTGAACTAAAATAAATAAATAAATAAATTTTTAAAAAGATTTTAAAATTCACATAGAACCAAAAAAGAGCCTAAATATTCCAGACAATCACAAGCTAAAAGAACAAAGCTGGAGGCATCACACTACCTGACTTCAACTATACTACAGGGCTACAGTAACCAAAACAGTATGGTACTGATACAGGAACAGCCACATAGACCAATGGAACAGAACCCAGAACCTAGAAATCAAACCACACACTTAAAACCAGCTGGTTTTTGACAAACTGTCAAAAACAAGCAATGGGGAAAGGATTCCTTATTTCATAAATGGTACTGGGGGAACTAACTTGCTAGCCATATGCAGAAAATTGAAACTGGACCCCTTCCTGACACCATATACAAAAATCAGCTCAACATGGATTAAAGATTTAAATGTAAAATGCAAAATTATAACGAACTCAGAAGAAAATCTAGGCAATATTATTAAGGACATAGGCACAGGGAAAGATTTTATGATGAAGAAACCAAAAGCAATTGCAACAAAAGCAAAAATAGACAAATGACATCTAATTAACTAAAGAGCTTTGGTTAGTTTAATTAGATTTCATTTGTTATGCACAGCAAAAGAAGACATCATTAAAGTAAATAGACAACCTACAGAATGGGAGAAAAATTTTGTAATCTATTAATCTGACAAAGGTCTAAGATCTAGTATCTATAAAGAACTTAAACAAATTTACAAGAAAAAAAAAAAAAGACAACCCCATTAAAAAGTGGCCCAGGACATAAACAGACACTTCTCAATAGAAGACATACATGCAGCCAACAAACATATGAAAAAAAAAACCCTCAGCATCACTGATAATTATAGAAATGCAAGTCAAAACCACAATGAGATGCCATCGCAGATAAGTCAGAATGACTATTATTAAAAAGCCAAAAAACAACAGATGCTGGTGAGGTTGTGGAGAAAAAGGAATGTTTTTATACTGTTGGTGTGAGTGTAAACTAGTTCAACCATTGTGGAAGACAGTGTGGCAATTCCTCAAAGACCTAGAGGGAGAAATATTATTTGACACAGCAATCATACCCAAAGGAATATAAATCATACTATTATACATGCATGTGTATGTTCATTACAGCACTGTTCACAATATCAAAGACATGGAATCAACATAAATGCCTATCACTAATAGACTGGATAAATAAAATATGGGATATATACACCATAGAATACTATGCAGCCATAAAAAGGAATAAGATCATGACCTTTGCAGGGACATGGATGGAACTGGACCCCATTATCCTTAGCAAACTAATTCAGGAACAGAAAACCAAATACTGCATCCTCACTTACAAGTGGGAGCTGGATGATTAGAATACATGGACACATGGAGGGGAACAATACACACTGGGCCTGTCAGAGGGTGGGGTGTGGGAGGAGGGAGAGCATCAGGAAGATTAATTAATGGATGCTGGGCTTAATAAATGGGCCATGGGATGATCTGTGCAACAAAGCACCATGACACATACTTACGTAACAAACTTGCACATCCTACACATGTACCAGCGAACTTAAAGTTGGAAATTTAAAAAAACAAAAACGAAAAACACATGTCACTCTCTGGTCCAGGCGTGCGGGTGTCAGCCGCGACCTCTGTGCTGGGATGAGCCATGCTCCCAGTTAAAGCAAGGGAGCCCAGCCACAGCCACGGCCAGCACAGTGGTAGCAGTTGGACTGACCATTCCAGCTGCAGGATTTGCAGGCCGTTATGTTTTGCAAGCCATGAAGCACATGGAGCCTCAAGTAAGACAAGCTTTTCAAAGTCTACCAAAGTCTGCCTTCAGTGATGGCTATGACAGAGTTGGGTTTGAATCCAAAATGACAAAACGGGAAGCAGCGTTAATACTAGGTGTAAGCGCTACTGCCAATAAAGGGAAAATAAGAGATGCTCATCAACAAATCAGGCTTTTAAATCATCCTGACAAAGGAGGATCTCCTTATATAGCAGCCAAAATCCATGAAGCTAAAGATTTACTAGAAGGTCAAGCTAAAAAATTAAGTAAATGTATGACGAATTTTAAGTTCATATTAGTCTACGTATATGAGTACTACGTTTTTATAATAAAATACCTCAGAGCTACAATTTAAAAAACACAAACAGAATAGGTGGCAAATCTAGGAGACTTCAGGCAGAATCGTTTCCTAAAACTCTTCACATTACTTAGGATTCCAGTTAGGTGAGGTCTTGTTCTATGCATATGGCTTGGCATATTGCAAGGGGCAGTTGCCAAAAACTTCTAACAGCCAGGCACTCTCTTAATCTGTTGTTACCTGTGGGGGCAGGCATAGCTTTCTTCATTCTGAAGATGAGGAAACTGATGCTCAAAGAGGCAAAGAAACTTGCCCCACAAAAGAAAATAAAAGATAATGGAGAACACTTCCATATTCTTCAGTGGAATGACTTCCAAAATAAATTCATAAGTGAAAAATAAAAGAGAGAGAAATGTGGGTATTATGCTACCACTCATCTATGAAAGCAGACGGGATATATCACACACATACAGTCTTTGCTAGTATTAAAAAAAAAAAACAAGATGGAAGGGTAATCAGAAAACTAAAAAATGTATTTACACATGGGAGAGGGTGAAGAAAACAGGAGTAGAAACTAGATTTTTCAGAATATATATCATTTTCTATAACTGAATCAGGAATCATGTAGACACATAATTAAATAAGCTTTAAAACAAAATCTCTAAAAATCAAAAGCAAAATGAAACAAATGAACTTAACCTGCAAATCAAGTTAGTAGTCTCATTATACAGACAGAAACGATTTCAAGTGCCTTCAGAAAAGAAATTAGACGATATATCCCTAAACAGATATGACCTAAGCACAAAATAAAAATAACATAAACATATTATTTAAAATGGTCTCAGTATATTGTTAGTGATAGTGTTTCACCAATCTAGTATTAGAAGACTGCCTGTGCATTGTGAGATTAAAACTGTCTTTGGTTAGATTCTGTGATAAATATACTTTGATACTCTTCTGTGGGATTTCATGCAGGTCATTTGTTAGGGACTGTCCTCAGGAAACAATACCAATCAGAGACTGAAGGAAGTAGGGCCAGGCAGAGGTACAGGTTGAATTGTCAGGCAAGAGAGACCTTGGTTGATCCCATGGGAAGCTGTTAAATTGCTGGTCTTTAAGAGGTGTCTCAAACTGAGACAAGGAAATCTTACCTTTGTACTCCCATGTAACCCAATCTTTGGATGAGAATTTCACCTGCGGAGGAGGCATAACCTTGGCCAAGACAGTACTTTTTGGCTGAGGGCAATTTCTGGTGAAGAACCCAGCCGTGGAGCCATCAGCAGGGAACAGCTCCAGCAGATAGAAGTATTTTGTTCCTTAAATGAAAGTTGCCAGGAAAGTCTGTTTTTTTTTTTAAAAAAAGAGGTATTTTGTTCCTGAAGGGAAAGATCTGGGCAGCATCTACTACTATTACTACTACTAATAATAATGAAAATAATAATTATGCTGGTGACATTGGAACCCAGGAGTCTGAGCACGGTATAGAGGATAAAGAGACCTAAGACAGATGAGGTTAAGTAAAAAACTTTCAGACCTGATTTTGAAATTAAAGTTTCAGTATAAACTCATGATCTATTTTAACTTTAAAAAATATTCAATACTTAACTTTGCTCACTGAAAAGAGTTTGAAATAAGAAACAACTGTGTTGTAAGGAGCATCCCTAGTGCTTAGATACTGGTCTCTAAATGCCATTTCTCACTCAGGTTAACAAGAAAACTAAGAAATGGCTGATTTCAACTCCAAGGCAGAAAAAGTACAAGTTGGTCCTGAGACATTTTGTAATACAAGAAAGCAGAGAAACTATCCAATACTAGTGAGGGTGTGTCAAAAGAATTTAACCTTCAGAAGCCAGCCTGAAGAGGCTTCTACTATCACAAATTTGAGCTTCAATAAGAATAATAACTGCAAAAATGTAAGATTCTATGTGTCACGCTTCCAGCTTCTGCTCATGATATAGAAACTTAAGGCCAGGTATGATGGCTTACACCTACAATCCCAGCACTTTGGGAGGCTGAGGTGGGCAGATCACCCAAGATCAGGAGTTTAAGACCAGCCTGACCAACATGGAGAAGCCCTATCTCTACTAAAAATACAAAATTAGCCAGGCACGGTGCCACATGCCTGTAATCCCAGCTACTCAGGAGGCTGAGGCAGGAGAATCACTTGAACCTAGGAGGCGGAGGTTGCAGTGAGCCAAGATTGCACCATTGCACTCCAGCTTGGGCAACAAGAGCAAAATTCCATCTCAAAAATAAATAAATAAATAAATGTGAAAAGAGCTTCAGTCTTATCCTTAAAACAACTACAATAACAAAAAGTGCTGAGCAATTTGCAAAATCAAAACTTAACTTTAATCTATAGAGAGCTGAGACCGAAGGTGGTGAACTATTCTGAAGCCTCTGAAGAGAGGGAATGTAAGGCACTTAATGAGCTAAGGCAGACACCACTAGACACTGCTTAAAAGAAAAAAAAAACATCCAAAATGTTTAATAAATTGCTATCAGTAATGTAGGCCATCTAGAGAATATGAGCATTTTGGGGCCAATGGGAATTTGTATCCATTCACAGGCTCTTCTCCACAGACATCACAAAATTCCCACATAAAAAGTTTGGATAGGCTGATATGGTGGCTCATGCCTGTAATCTCAGCACTTTGGGAGGCCAATGTGGGCAGATCACTTGAGGTTTGGAGTTCCAGACCAGCCTGGACAACATGGTGAAACCCCATCTCTACTAAAAATACAAAAATCAGCCAGACGTGGTGGTACATGCCTGTAATTCCAGCTACTCGAGAGGCTGAGGGAAGAGAATCACTTGAACTCCAGAGGTGACAGCTGCAGTGAGCCGAGATCATGCCATTGTACTCCAGCCTGGGTGACAGAGCAACACTCAGTCTCAAAAAAAATAGCTTGGCTTAAAGGGGCCTCAGATGCTAAGTAGGACAGATTCCTTCTTGATTCAGGCCTGGGGATCTTTCTCCCCTGTTTCTCCTGTGGTGTTTTTTAAAAATGTCTGCAAGTTCATCAATACTTCTTTCATCTAAAATGTAAAGACTAATTCTCCTCCCCTTGAGTGTAAGACTAGATGTAATGTATCTTCTAATAAATCAAACATGACAGAAATGAGAAGTGGCTATGTTACAAAAGGCACTACATTTTCCTTTTTTCCCTCTGCTTTGGGCCCCTCACTCTGGAGGAATTTAACTGCCACAGTACAAGGAAACTCAAGCAATCTGTGGAGGGGTCCTCCTTTCAACAGCCATGTGAGTGATCTGTTTTAGAAGCAACTCCCAAAGCCACAGTCAAACCTTCAGACAACATCAACCCCTGCCAGCATCCTACCTGCAAGCACATGAGTGACCCCATGTAGAGCCATTCAACTAAGTTGCTCCAAAACTACTGTCCCATTGAAATGGTGATATAATAAATGATTAACGGTTTAAACCATTGGGTTGTAATTTGTTATGTATCAATAGATAGCTAATGCAGATTTGGGGACCTGACATCAGGGTGTTACCATAACAAAACCTAATACATGTGAGTGGAGAAAGCTGCAAAGATATTTAAGGAGGCACTGATAAAATATTGACAGGACGTACATTACACACATCATTGCAGAAGGCTTTGAGGAGGGCTGTGGGTAAAGACTTAAAGGAAAGTGAGGAAAATCTAGAAAATGAAGGAAGGGAAATCCTGGTTATGTAGCAGCAAATTATTTAGCAGCCCTCTTACCTGTCACAATATGGAAAGTAGAGAATATACCAAGTGAATGGACAGTTTAGCCAAGGAGGGAGACAGTTTAGCCAAGGAGGGGACAGTTTAGCATTCCAGGGAGAATGCTGAAGGTGCTGCTTGGTTTCTTTTTTCCATTATCAATAAAATATAAAGTAGAGAGGTAGGCTAAACAAAGGACAATAAAATAAAAATGAGCCAGGACATGATGATTTTGAAAATTCTTAGCCTTTCCAGAGAGCAAACAATGCTAAAATTAAGAAATGTCTTCAAGTAAAGATCAAATCAAAGGTGCTATCAGAAACACATGGTCTGGAGAAGAAACTGAGGGTAAGCCTATAAAATTCTTGGTTAAAACTTCACAAAGGTGGCAGAGGGATCCAGCATGGCTGATTAGGAGAAGTTCAGGATTGCAGCTCCCAGTGAAAGTGCGGAGGGTGAGTGGATGCCGCATTTCCAGAGGGATTTTTATTGCCCACAGACCAGATTCCCAGGCAGAGGAGCCCCATGGGTCAGCAGCACAGCTGGTTTGGCTGGTGTGGCTGTTTTGCCAGCACCCTGGTGCAGTGGTTCTCCATACAAAATACATGGGTCTGGGTGCTGTTTTAGCTGCTGATTGGAGCTCCTGGAAGGCAGAGTTGCCCATTAATCTGATTAAAAAGGGGACTGAAACAGGTAGCCAGGCCAGGAGATTCCTGGGCAAAAAAGCACCATGAATCTCAGCACCACTGTTTCAGCCAGCTCAGTGGGTCACCACATCGGAAATCACACAGATGCTGGTGCATTTTCAATGGGTGACTGGAACACCTGGGAGACAGTCGACAGTTCAATGAAAAAAAAAGGCTCTGAGGCAGGGAACCAGGTGATCAGGCTTGGCTGGTCCCACTCCTACAAAAAATAGCAAACAGAAACACTCTGGATTGAGAGTTTAACAGCAAGCACAGCTGAACCTGGGATGGTCCAGCTCTGTGGGGGAGGGGCGTCTGCCATTACCGAGGCAGTCCACCACTACAGAGGTAGTTTGCTATTGCTGAGGCAGCCCGCCATTGCCTAGGTAGCATGCCATTACAGAGAGAGTCTGCCATTATAGAGGTGGGCCACCACTGCCAAGGCAGTTCTAACTACACCTGTATAAACAGGACTGCAGGGAATTTCACATGGCAGCTGGGCGGAGCCCATAGCAGCTTAGCAAAGCCTCTACAGGCAGACAGTGACTAGACTACCTCCTTGCTGGGCAGGGCAGCCCTGAAAAAAGGAAGCAGCACAACAGAAACTCATAAATAAAGCCCTAACTCCCCAGGACAGAGCACCTGGGACAAAAAAGGGGAGGGGTATGAGTTCTGCTGCAGCAGACTTAAATGTACCTGCCCAGCAGCTCTGACTGAACAATGAAGCTCACAGCTCAGCACTTGAACTCCTATAAAGAACAGACTGTCTCCTCAAGCAACTCCCTTAACCCTGTATACCCAAAGAGTCACCTCATAAAGGAGAGCTCAGGCTGACATCTGGTGGGTATCCTTCTGGGACAAAGATATCAGAGGAAGAAAATGGCAGCAACCCTTACTGTTCTGCAGCCACTGCAGGTGATACCCAGGCAAGCAGGGCCCAGAGTGGACCTCAGCAGTCCTAAAGCAGAGGGGCCAGACTGTTAGAAGGAAAACTAAGAAACAGAAAGAAATAACTTCATTGTCAACAAACTGGACGTCCATGCAGAAACCCAATCTGAAAGTCAACAACTACAAAGATGACAGGTGGATAAATCCACAAAGATGGGAAGAAACAAGTGCAAAAAGGATGAAAACCCCTGAAACCAGAATGCCTCTCCTCCTACAAGGGATCACAACTCCTCACCAGCAAGGGAACAACGCTGGATGGAGAATGAGTGTGATGAATTGACAGAATCAGGCTTCAGAAAGTGGGTAATAAGAAACTTCTGTGAGCTAAAACAACATGTTCTAACCCAATGCAAAGAAACTAAGAACCTTAAAAAAAGATATGACAAAATGCTAATGAGAATAAACAGATAGAAATATAAGTGAACTGATGGAGCTGAAAAACAAAACACGAGAACTTCGCGAAGAATACACAAGTTTCAACAGCAGTATTGACCAAGCAGAAGAAAGGATATCAGAGGTTGAAGATCAACTCAAGGAAATAAAATGAGAAGGCAAGATTAGAGAAAAAAGGGTAAAAAGGAATAAACAAAGTCTCCAAGAAATATGGGACTATGTGAAAAGACATAATCAAAGTTTGCTAGGTGTAATTGAATGTGATGGAGAGAATGAATCTCTGAAGAGAATGAAAATACTCTTCAGGATATTATCCAGGAAAACTACCCCAACCTAGCAAGGCAGGCCAATATTCAAGTCCAGGAAATACAGAGAACATCACAAAGATATTCCACAAGAAGAGCAACCCCAAGGCACATAATCGTCAGATTTACAAGGGTTGAAATGGAGGAGCAAATGCTAATGGCAGCCAGAGAGAAAGGTCATGTTACCCAAAAAGGGAAGCCCATCAGACTCACAAAAGATCTCTCAGCAGAAACCCTACAAGCCAGAAGAGAGTGGGGGCCAATATTCAACATCCTTAAAGAACAGAATTTTCAGCCCAGGATTTCATATCCAGCCAAACTGAGCTTCATAAGTGAAGGAAAAATAAAATCCTTTGTGAACAAGCAAGTACTCAGAGATTTCATCACCACCAGGCCTGCTTTACAAGAGTTCCTGAAAATGGCACTACACATAGAAAGGAACAAGTACCAGCCACAAAAACATACCAAATGGTAAAGAACATCAACACAATGAAGAAACTGCATCAACTAATGGGCAAAACAGCCAGCTAGCATCCAAATAGCAGGATCCAATTCACACATAACAATATTAACCCTAAATGTAAATGGACTAAATGCCCCCAATCAAAAGATACAGACTGGCAAATTTAATAAAAAGCCAAAACCCATCAGTGTGCTGCATCCAGGAAACCCATCTCACATGCAAGGATACACAAAGGCTCAAAAGAAAGGGATGGAGGAAGATTTACCAAGCAAATAAAGAGAAAAAATAAAAATCAGTAGTTGCAATTCTCATCTCTGATAAAGTAGACTTTAAACCAACAAAGATCAAAAGAGGCAAAGAAGGACATTACAAAATGGTAAAAGGATTGATGCAACAAGAAGAGCTAATGATCCTAAATATATACACACCCAATACAGGAGCACCCAGATATGTAAGGCAAGTTCTTAATGACTTACAAAGACACTTAGACTCCCACACAATAATAGTGGAGACTTTAACACCCCATCATCAATATTAGACAGATCAACCAGACAGAAAATTAACAAGGATATCCAGGACTTCAACTCAGACATGGACCAAGCAAACCTAATACACATTTACAAAACTCCCCACCCCAAATCCATAGAATATACATTCTTCTCAGCACCACATCACACCTACTCTAAAACTGACCACATAATTGGAAGTAAATCACTCATCAGCAAATGCAAAAGAACAGAAATAATAACAAACAGTCTCTCAGAACACAGGGCAATCAAATTAGAACTCAGAACTCAGAAACTAACTCAGAACCACACCACTTCATGGAAACTAAACTCTTAAATGTTGACTGGATACACAATAAAATGAAGGCAGAAATAAAGATGTTCTTCAAAATCAATGAGAATGAAGACACAACATACCAGAATCTCTCGGACACATTTATGGCAGTGTCTAGAGGAAATTTTATAGCAATAAATGCCCACATGAGAAGCAAGGAAAGATCTAAAATCGACACCTTATCATCAAAAATTGAAAGAGCTAGAGGAGCAATATCGAAAAAACTCAAAAGCTAGCAGAAGACAAGAAAAAACTAATTTCAGAGCAGAACTGAAAGAGAGAGAGACACACACACACCAAAAAAAACCTTCAAAAAATCAATAAATCCAGGAGCTGGTTTTTTTAAAAGATCAACAAAATAGACCACTAGCCAGATTAATAAAAACGAAAAGAGAGAAGAATCAAATAAATGCAATAAAAAACAATAAAGGGGAGATCAGCACAGATTCCACAGAAATACAAACCACCGTCAGAGATTACTACAAACAACTCTATGCACATAAACCAGTAAACCTGGAAGAAATGGATAAATTCCTGGACATTTACACACTCCCAAGCCTAAACCAGGAAGAAGTTGAAACCCTGAATAGACCAATAACAAGGGTTGAAGTTGAGGCCACAAGTACCACTCCTTTTGAAACTATTCCAAACAATACAAAAAGAGGGAATCCTTCCCAAATCATTTTATGAGACCAACATCATCCTGATACCAAAACCCGGCAGAGACTCAACAAAAAAAAGAGAACTTCAGGCCAATATCCATGATGAACATACATGCAAAGCTCTTCGATAAAATACTGGCAAACTGATTGCAACAGCACATCAAAAAGCTCATCCATCACGATCATCCTGGGAATGCAAGGCTAGTTCAACATACGCAATTCTATAAATGTAATCCACCACATAAAGAGAACCAAAGACAAAAATCACATGATTATCTCAACAGATGCAGAGAAGGCCTTTGACAAAATTCAACAGCCCTTTATGCTAAAGACTCTCAATAAACTCAGTATCAAAATGGAACATACCTCAAAACAATAAAAGCTATTTATGACAATCCCATGGCAATATCATATTGAATGGGCAAAAACTGGAAGCATTCCCTTTGAAATCTGGCACTTGACAAGGATGCCCTCTCCCACCACTCCTATACAATACAGTATTGGAAGTTCTAACCAGAGCAATTAGGCAAGAAAAAGAAATAAAGGGTATTCAATTAGAGACAATTAGGTATCCAAATTGTCTCTATTTGCAGACAACATGATTGTATATTTAGAAGACCCTATCATCTCAGCCCAAATTCTCCTTAAACTGATAAGCAACTTCAGCAAAGTCTCAGGATACAAAATCAATGTGCAGAAACCACAAGTATTCCTATATACCAATAAAAGACAAACAGAGAGTCAAATCAAGAGTGAAACCCCATTCACAATTACTACAAAGAAAGGAAAATACCTAGGAAGACAACTAACAAAGATGTAAAGCACCTTTTCAAGGAGAACTACAAACCACCACTCAACGAAATAAGAGATGACATAAACAGATGAAGAAACATTCCATGTTCATGGTTAGGAAGAATAAATATTGTGAAAATGGCCATACTGCTCAAAGTAATTTATAGATTCAATGCTATCCCCATCAAGCTGCCAATGACCTTCTTCACATAACTAGAAAAACCACCTTAAACTTCATGTGGAACCAAAAGAGAGCCCGCATAGCCAAGTCAATTCTAAGCAAAAAGAACAATGCTGGAGGCATCACACTACTGGACTTCAAACTATACTACAAGGCTGCAGTAATTAAAACAGCATGGTACTGGTACCAAAACAGAGATATAGACCAATGGAACAGAACAGAGGCCTTGGAAGCAATGCCACACATCTACAACCATTTGATCCAAAGATCTGACAAAAACAAAGCAATGGGGAAAGGATTCCCTGTTTAATAAATGGGATTGGGCAAACTGGCTAGCCATGTGCAGAAAGCAGAAACTGGACCCCTTCCTGACACCTTATACTAAAATTAACTCCAGATGGATTAAAGACTTAAACATAAGACCTAATGTCATAAAAACCTTAGAAGAAAACCTAGGCAAACCATTCAGGCCATAGGCATAGGCAAGGACTTCGTGACCAAAACACCAAAAGCATTGTCAACAAAAGCCAAAATAGACAAATGGGATCTAATTAAACTCCAGAGTGTCTGCACAGCAAAAGAAGTAATCATTAGAGTGAACTGGCAACCAACAGAATGGGAAAAATTTTTGCAACCTACCCATCTGACAAAGAACCTATATCCAAAATCCACAAAGAACAAAAACAGATTTACAAGAAAAAGACAAACTAACAAACCCATTCAAAAGTGGGCAAAGGATATGAAAAGCTACTTTTCAAAAGAAGACATATATGAGGTCAAGAAACATATGAGAAAATGCTCATCATCACTGGTCATTAGATAAATGCAAATCAAAACTACATTGAGACACCATCTCATGCCAGGTAGAATGGCGATTATTAAAAAATCTGAAGACAACAGATGCTGGAGAGGATGTGGAGAAATAGATACACTTTTACACTGTTGGTGGGAGTGTAAATTAGTTCAACCATTGTGGAAGACAGTGTGGCGATTCCTCAAGGACCTAGAAATAGAATATCCATTTGACTCAGCAATCCCATTACTGGGTATATATCCAAAGGATTATAAATCATTCTATTTTAAGGACACATGCACCTGTATGTTCATTGCAGCACTGTTTACAATAGCAAAGATTTGGAACCAATCCAAATGCCCATCGATGATAGACTGAACAGGGAAAATGTGGCACATATACAGCATGGAATACTATGCAGCCATAAAAAAACCAATGAGTTTGTGTCCTTTGTAGGGACATGGATGAACCTGGAAACCATCATTCTCAGCAAACTGACACAAGAACAGAAAATCAAACACTGCATGTTCTCACTCATAGGAGGGTGTTTAACAATGAGAACACATGGACACAAGGAGGGGATCATCACACACTCAGGTCTGTTCGGGGGGACTACGGGAGTGCCAGCGGGGAGTAGGGAGTTTGGGAGGGATAACATGGGGAGAAATGCCAGATATAGGTGATGGGGATGGAGGCTGCAAACCACATTGCAGTGTATGTCCCTATGCAAGAATCCTGCATGTTTTTTATATGCAATAAAATATATATACATAAAAGAAATATGAGCTCACAGAAAAAGTTTTTTTTTACTATATATTTTACTTGTTTCTCTACTAGAAATGTAAGCTCTTTGATGGCAGGGAATTGATCTGTTTATTCACCGCTGTATTAACAGTATCTAAAACAGTGTCTGATACATAATAAATGCTCAATAATTATATTAAGATAAATAGAACTGAGATTTTGAATCTAGGAAGTTGGAACAATAGTGATAGCTTGAAACACAGACTTGAAGATTGCTAATAAAATGGAATTTCTTCATTTTTCCTTTTTCCTTTTCCTTCCTTCCTTCCTTCCTTCCTTCCCTCCTTCCTTCCCTCCCTCCCTCCCTCCTTTCCTTCCTTCCTTCCTTCCTTTCCTTCCTTCTCTCTTCTTTCCTTTCTTCCTTTAAGACAGGGTCTCTCTGTATCACCCAGGCTAGAGTGCAGTGGCATGATTTTAACAACCTCCACCTTCTGGGCTCAAGCAATCCTCCTACTTTAGCCTCCTGAGTAACTGGGACCACAGGTGCAAGCCACCATGTCCAGCTAATATTTTCTTTTAAATTTGTTGTAGAGATGGGGGTTTCACTATGTTGCCCAGGCTGGTCTTGAACTCCTAGGCTCAAGCAATCCACCTGCCTCAGCTTCCCAAAGTGTTGAGATTACAGGCATGAGCCACCATGCCTGGCCTCTTCATGTTTTCTTAGTGCAAATAATTTCTAGACTTTTAACCTATCTTTATGGAGTCCATTTTATGTAGTTTATGATATTTTTGTTTCTTTTGTTTAAAGCTCTTTTACAATTTTCTCCCCTAAAATAAATAATGAAAAACTATAAAACAAGAAAAAAAAGAAAAAAGAAAACAAAACAAAAAACAACACACACAGTAACAGAGATGAAAAACACTTATGGCAGGTTCATCAGAAGGTTAATCTAGGCAAAAAATCATTAAACTTGAAGGTAGGTCAATAGAAATCACCAAGCCGAAACAGAAAGGGAAAAAAGAATAAAGCATATATTTATACCACAATTTGTTTAATGGGATATTCTGCTCTCTCTTATATATATATACACACACACACACACACACACACACAGACACACGAATCGTTAATCATCCTTTTAATCTGAGATCACACCACTCTTTCATTTAAAAGGGTGATTCTCACTATTTACTATGAATATATTATAAAGAGTTTAGGATTATAGTAATAATCCAGGTGAGAGATGATGGTAGCTTAAGCCAGCTTTAGTAGTGGAAATGGTCAGAAGTTATGAGATGGGTAGATCCTGAATGTTTTAAAAGTGAAGCCACAAGGAGTTAATGATTTGGATACTAGATCTATAAAAAAGCAATTAGTATGGATTAATAGAATTTTTTCTGACAAAGTAAAAGATTTAAAATGTGATGAGAGGCTGGGTGCAGTGTTCATGCCAGTAATCCTAGCTCCTTGGGAGGCTGAGGTAGGCGGATTGCTTCAGGCCAGGAGTTTGAGAACCACCTAGAAAACATAGTGAAAACCCCATCTCTACTAAAAATAATTTTTAAAAAGATTACCTGGGGATGGTGGCATTCACTTGTAGTTCCAGTTACTCAGAGCCTGAGGCAGGAGAATTGTTTGAACTGAGGCTGCAGCAAGCCGCACTCACAACACTATATTCCAGCCTGGGCAACAGAGTGAGACCCTGTCTTTAAAATCAAAACAAACAAATAAAAAGCTGAGATATGGAAACCTAAAGAATAAAATAGATTTGAGGAAGGAAATGAAGAGATTGGCTTTGTGTATGTTAAATGTGAGGTGTCTATTAAACATTCACATGGAGATAATGAAATGACAAATGGATATATGGTATAGGTTCAGGAGAGAGGTCCAACATAGATAAATAAATTTGGAAATCATCAGCACAGAAATGATGTTTGACGTTATGAGACTAGAAGAGGTTACCTAAGGTTGTATAAAGATCAAACCCTGAGGCTGAGGAGACACCAGTAAAGAATGCTGAAAAAAAAAAAAGGAAAATATAGGGGGTAGCAGCGAGAGGGTGCATCAATTAGAAGTGAAATAAGGGAGTAGTTGCTTACAGTTGTCAGAAATGAAGACGCTTATGGTATAAGACCATAATGGTGAGTAGCTGAAGTAGATGGGAAAATAAAAAGCATGTAATCTACAGAGAAAACCAAGTGAAAGCAGAGTTCTAGAAGCCAACAGAAAAAAAAAAATGACTTCCAGAAAAAGGGAGTAGCCAACTGTGCAAATGCTGAGGGGTCATGTAAGATGAAGACTTGAATCAGCTGTTGGACCTCATCACCTGGAGGGATCATTCATGACTTTGAAAAGAAGTTTGTCAATGGAGCAGTAGGGTCAAAACTCTAGTTGGAATAAGTTTAAGAGAGAATGGAAGATGAAAATTTAGAGAGAGTAAATGTGGAAAACTCTTTCTAGAAGGAACAGAGAAATGGCATAGAAAGTAGGTGTAGGAACGAAACAGGTTTCTTTTTATAGGCATTTTCTTATTTTTAAAATATATCTCTGCATTTTCTTTTTATGATGAAAGTGATTCAATAGAGAGGGAAAAGTTGCTGATGCTGGAGAGAAAAGGAAGGAATTGCTATCTTTGAGTAGGTAAGAAGAGGATGCAATCTAGCCTTAAATAGAGATTAACCTTTAAAAATACAGATTTCATCCACAGAAGCAGGAGGAAAGGCAGAGTGAGATATAGGTAGCCTGATAAAAGTGGGGATGGGAGTTTGTGGAGGTTCTCTTCTGCTTCTATTTTCAACTTCTTCTTCCTCTATTTTTCTTTTTTGTACTGATGGGGTTTACCATGTTGCCCAGGCTGGTCTTGAACTCCTAGCCTCATGCCTCAAGTGATCCTCCACCTCAGCCTCCCAAATGCTGGGGTGTGTGAGCTACTGTTCTGGCCCTAATTGTGTCTATTTTCTAATGAAATACAAGCAAAGTCATCAACTAAGAATGGAAAAATATGGAGGAAGTGTTCAGGAGACTGGAAAAGTGAATAAATTATGGAATGTAGTACATTTGCAGAGCAGCACTAAAGGCCCACTTGAGTGTAATTATCAGGGATTTGCAGGGTTTTCTCTGGCCTTAACCAACTGCATGGTTATTAGAGCTGTGTTGGCAAGATTTAACCATGACTGGTTTGCCATTTAACCATGACTAGTTTGATTTTTGCCAGGATAGTTTGATCAAGAGACATTAGGGAAGGAGAGTTCAGGGGATACAAAAGTGACTCATTAATATTTTACTGTAATAACTAAGCTGCGTAAAGAGGGATATGAAGACATAAAGAAGTTGAGAGGCAGTAACAAGGCAATGGCATAAGTGGATTTCTCAATCAGGTGGAGTCAAAGGGTTTTGAAGTGTGAGTAGTTGAGTAAGTGAGCTAGAAAGATAGAAGGTAGCAGAAATAATACAATGGTTATAAGTGAATTAATGTAATGGTGGTAGTAACTTACAGTTATTGGAAATGAAGGGGTCTAGGGTAAGGCGATAGGGTTGAGTAGCTGAGGTAGGGTGAACTTCAGGATCACTGTAAAAGAAGAGGTTATATAACTAAGGCTTTGGAAGAATCATCTCTATGGCTATTGAAAGCACTAAAAATTGTTACAGAAGTAGTGTTGGACAGAGTGATAGTGTGCCAAAAACTCTGTCAAGGAATGGTGAGGGGCCTGACACAAGTGTGCCTGAGTATGTGAATTATCTCACATAATTCTCACAGTGACTCTAGAGACACTACACTTATTATCTCCATTTAACATATGAGGCAGCTGACATTCAGAGAGATTAAATAACTCATCTAAAGTATGGTAAATATGCAATCTCTTGTTTGGGAAAATAGTATTCATGCTGAACACCCCAGGATGAATTCATACCGAGCTTTCAATATCAGACTGATAAATAACAATACGTAATTATTCCCAGTATTTTATTATTCCATAGGGATGAATAATCCAATCTCACAACTCTTCAAATTTGATGGGCAGAATATTTTAAAAGAATAGGAAGGTTGTGAATAACTGAAAGGGAAAAGAGTACCCTGAGGAGAAAGGGAAAGGGCAGTGTATTAGTCCATTCCCACGCTGCTATAAGGAACTACCTGTGATTTATAAAGAAAAGAGGTTTAACTGGCTCACAGTTTGGTAGGCTGTACAGGAAGCATGGCTGGGGAGGCCTCAGGAAACTTACAATCATGGTAGAAGGTGAAGGAGAGGCCAGCATGTCCTACATGAGAACAACAAGGGGGAAATCCACCCCTATGATCCAATCACCTCCCACCAGGCCTGTCCGCCAACATTGGGGATCACAATTTAATATGAGATGTGGGTAGGGACACAAATCCAAACCATATCATTTTCCCCCTGACTCCTTCCAATCTCATGCCCTTCTAACATTTCAAATTACAATCGAGACTTCCCAACAGTCCCCCAAAGTCTTAAGTCATTCCAGCATTAACTTAAAAGTCCACAGTCCAAAGTCTCATCTGAAACAAGGTAAGTCCCTTGCATTTCTGAGCTTGTAAAATCAAAACCGGTTATTGCTTCCAAGATACAATGTGGGAATAGGAATTAGCTAAATACTCCCATTTCATAAAAGAGAAATTAGCCAAAAACAAAAGGGCTACAGGCCCCATGCAAGTCTGAAACCCAGCAGGGCTGTCACTAAATATTAAATCTCCAAAATCATCTCCTTTGACTCCATGTCTCATATCCAGGTAACACTGATGCAAGGGGTGGGCTCCCAAGGCCTTGGGCAGCTCCTCCCCTGTCACTCTGCTGGGTTCAACCCCCTTGGCTGCATTCATGGAGTGGCATTGAGTGGGTGAGGCTTTTCCAGGTACACAGGGTAAGGCAATGGTGGATCTACCATTCTGGGATCTGGAGGATAGTGGGTCTCTTCTTATAGCTCTACTACGTAGTGCTCCAGTGGAGACTGTGTGGTGGCTCCAACACACACATTTCCCATTCACCCTGCCCTAGTAGAAGTTCTCCATGAGACCTCTGCCCAGGTGTTTCCATACACCCTCTGAAATCTAGGCGGAGGCTCTGAAGCCTGAATTCTTGCCTCTGTGCACCTGCAGGCTTAACACCACATGGAAGCTGTCAAGGTTTATTGCACCCTCTGGAGCAGCAGCCTGAGACATACCTGGGGTCCTCTTAGCTACAGCTGGAGCTGGAGTGGCTGAGACACAGGAAGCAGTGTCCCAAGGTTGCACAGGGCAGCAAGGCCCTGGGTCCAGGCCACAAAACCATTCTTCCCTCCTAGGCCTCCAGGCCTGTGATGGGAGGGACTGCTGTGACAGTCTCTGAAATGTCTTCAAGGCATTTTCCCCATTCTTTTGGCTATTAACATTTGGCCCCTCTTAAACAAATTTCTGTAGCCAGCTTGAGTTCCTCCCCAGAAAATGAGTTTTTCTTTTCTACCACATGGTCAGGCTGCAATTTTTTTAAACTTTTATGCTCTGTTTTTCTTTTAAATGTAAGTTCCAGTTTCAGACCATCTCTTTGTGAACACATACGACTATATGCTATTAGAAACAGCTGTTAGTACAGCTTTTGCTGTTCAAAAACAGGCCACATTTTGAAAGCTTTGCTGCTTAGAAATTTCTTCCACCGGATACCTTAATCATCACTCTGAAGTTCAAAGTTCCACAGATTTCTAGAGGGAGCACAATACTGTCAGTCTCTTGGCAAAAAATAGCAAGAGTGATCTTTACTCCAGTTCCATGTAAGTGCCTCCTCTCCATCTGAAAGCACCTCAGGATTTCATTGTTTATATAATTATCAGCATTTCCTTCACAACAACTTAACAAGTCTCTAGGAAGTGCCAATCTTTCACTCATCTTTCTATCTTCTTCTGAGCCCTCCAAACTGTTCCAACCTCTGCCTGATACCCAGTTCCAAAGTTGCTTCCACATTTTCAAGCAATGTGGAATCTCTATAGTGATATGCAACTCTTGGTACCTATTTTTTGTATTAGTCCATCCTGCAGTGCTGTAATAAGCTACCTGAGACTGGGTAATTTATCAGGAAAAAAGGCTTAATTGACTCACAGTTCTGCAGACTGGAAGCATGGCTGGGAGGTCTCAGGAAGCTTAAAATCATGGCAGAAGGCAAAGGAGAACCAAGTATGTCTTACATGACTGTAGAAGGACAAAGAGTGAAGAGGGAGGTGCTACACAGGTTTGAACAATGAGCTCTCATGAGAACTCACTATCATGAGAACAGCAAGGGGGAAATTCACCCCAAGGTTCCAATCACTTCCCACCAGGCCCTTTCTCCAACACTGGGGATCACAATTTGACATGAAATTTGTCAAGGATATAAATCCAAATCTTATCAGGCAACAAAAGAAGAAATGGAAAATAATTTAGCATTGTGTCTATTTCCACCATAGAGGAGATGTCACACAGGCTGCTTGGCTTTCAACTGCAGTCAACAGAAAACCCAACTAATAGTGACAGAAAATAAGGACATTTATAGTCTCACACAAAAAAGTTTGGATGCAGCGAAGCTGTGAGTTGGTTAATTCAATGATGCAGGGATGAGACTGTGGGCCCAGTGATCACAGTTGCTAAGTGGCAACCACGGTTTCCGGCCGTCTATGCAGGTAGAAATGTCCAGAGGCAATAAAAGGGAAAAATCCTTGTTTTTAGTGTAAAAAATTTACTAAAGCCCCCCCCAGAAGACTTTCCCTTATGTCTACCGGTCACAATAATACTTCGTACCCACGTCTAACCCTTGCATTTGTCAAGAGAAATGATACCTCCTTGCTTAGTTTATTAACTAATCAAGATTCAGCTGCAGCTACTCTTAAGAATATGGCCACTAGGAGGAGCCTGAGGAAAATCTGGGTTCTCTTATTGAGAAAAGGGGAAAAAGCATTTATTTGGTAGTCAACCAAGACATGTATGCAGATGTTTTTGTCTCAGATGCCCCTGATATATAAATAACATCACTGGAAATATCACTTTACACTAACGTGATTTCCCATAAATGATCAAGTGTTTATTACTTTTTTTTAAGTATGGCTAAACATTAAAAGAGCATTCTTGCAGAAACCCTTGAATGAGGTCAACTTAAGATTTGGGAAAGAGAAAAAGAAAAAGAAGATAAAATTGAGAAAACCATGTGACTTGAGAAATTTTAATAACTGGTTTATTAACAGAAATAAGCAGGTGAAGGACAAATATAACAGTAGCTGCGGTTTAGGTCATCAGATCCACAACGTGGAGAACGGTGGAGGCGGAGAAGGATTATCCACCAATAGAAGATACATGCAGATCACAGGCAGGAATATCAACTCTTAAGGTAAAGACCATTCAAAGCTGAAATAAAACTAAAGTGGTATTTTCTTACAGCTGCTGGTTTTGATAGAATAATTAAAAAAACAAAAACAGCCAAGCGCAGTGACTCATGCCTGTCATCCCAGCACTTTGAGAGGCCAAGGTGGGTGGATCACCAGAGGTTAGGAGTTCGACACCAGACTGGCCAACATGGCAAAACTGCGTCTCTACTAAAATACAAAAAACTTAGCTGGTTGTGGTGGTGCATACATGTAATCTCAGCTACCTGGGAGGCCGAGGCAGGAGAATCGCTTGAACTTGGGAGGCAGAGTTTGCAGTAAGCCGAGACTGTGCCACTGCGCTCCAGCCTGGGTGACAGCTAGACTCTATCTCAAAACAAACAAACAAACAAACAATTAAACAAACAAACGGAAGCATCTTTGCAGAATATAACATGAATTTAAGAGTTATAGGAAGAAACGGTAAAAAAAACTGATGACTGTGTAGGAAAGAATAATGTTGCAATATTTACAGAGAAAAAACTGGTGTACTAAAGCTGTCCAAAGCAAGCAGTCGAGGCTAGGCGCAGTGGTTCAGGCCTATAATCTCAGCACTTTGGGAGGCTGAGGCAGGTGGATCGCTTGAGCCCAGGAGTTCAAGACTGGCCTGAGCAACATGGCAAAACCCCATCTCTACAAAAAATAGTTTTAAAATTAGCTAGGCATGGTGACATGCACCTGAAGTCCCAGCTACTGGGGAGGCTGAAGGTGGGAGAATCAACTGAGCCCAGGAGTTTGAGGCTGCAGTGAGCCGTGATGGCACCACTGCATTCCTGCCTGGGTGACAGAACAAGACAGAACAATACCATGAGTCAACAATTTTCAGTCAATACCTTCTGTCTCAAAAATAAATCAATTAAGCGACCAAGAAAGGAAACAACCACCACAAGAATCTCAGGAGAGGAAATCCTCACCTAGTACTAGTAGACTTCCTTTTCTGTACCAGTATAATACACACCACCATATATTATACTTAATTGTATACTTACTTTTCCTTCTAAGCATCTAAGCCCTTTGAAGGCAGGCACTATCAAAGACTTGGGTCATTTTTGTTTAATCCCCTGCAGCATCTAAAGTAGACCCTCTAGCAATACTTGTTCATATATTTGTTGAATTGAAAGAAGCACTATAAATGTTAAGGATGGAGGGACTTCTGTGACCCAAGAAATTCCAGTCAGGGAAAGAGTTAGAGCCTCTGAAGGAAAAAAAGGGGAAGGATAAATCTGTAAAAAGAGATTTAAATTACAGGTGATCAGAATAGGAAAGAAGTTCTATTTTAGGAGCTTTTGCTCCAGAGAAAGAAGATTTAGGGATTAAATAAATTCATCCAAAGATATGAAAGGGAGTTAAGTTCTAGGTGGTATAAGCACAATTATTTCTGAATTTCTTCTAAGTCATATTAAACATCATTATTTCCATTTCTGTTCCTTATACCTTTCCTTGAAATCAGAAATGAAGAGAAAGCTCAGAGAAAGTACTCAAAGCAGACACAGGTGGGAATTAAATGAGGATTTGCAACTCCTCTCAGCATGGAGGCAGCACATGTATGTAATTAAAGCATACATTTGTCTAGTGCTTAATAGTTTAAAAGCCTTTCCCTATGTGATATCTTAGTGGTGAAGGATTAAAGGAGGATATCAGTGTGGTTAGGTCAGGTACATCTTTGTCTTTATTTTATATTTACTTTGACTATGCACACGTTGTGTGTGACACTGCTAATTGTTTGCATTCTTGCTTCTGTGTGTGTGTGTGTGTGTGTGTGTGTGTGTGTGTGTGTATGCATTACCTAATATACTGGTAATGAACTGTTGCAGGATATAGACTATTACATGTTAACTGAAATATTCCCAACTCTAAAGATTAATATGCCCTCTTTAAGGCCCAAATTCCACCAGCATCATAAGCTCCTTCCCCAGCATCACCACTTACCCAGCAATTTCAAGATTCCACAAAGAAGTTACTCCCCTTTGTTGACACTCATAGCAAAGGTTGCTGGGGCTGGGAAATGTTACAGTTAAAAAAGCATTCTTTCAGTTCACACCAACTGTTTCTTCCCCATAACCATACAAGCCCTGTGCTGTGCATGTAAAGTGGAGGACGTGAATACAGTGACCCCCTACAAACCTTTGGTTTGTCCTGAAATGGACAAGGTCAAGTTCTTAGAGAAGGAAAGGGATTGATGAAAGCAGAAGGGAAATAATAAACACGACCTCAAATGTCTTTCACCGATTCTATGATGCACACTTTCCCCCCCATATTTTAACATCTTTGAAAGCAGGATGTGTCTGTCGTTTGTGGTATGCCAACAGGCAGGTCTGTTGTAGTTATTACTGCCCATACATCTCCAGCAAAACTTGCAGAACGTATATTATTAGTGTAGAGAAAATTCCCAAAAATAATAATGGAGCCTCCTTTTAAGAAATGCTGCATCATTTATGCTTCTAAGGGTACAGAAGGTATTGATTGAAAATTGTTGACTCATGGTATATTAGTTATCTATTACTGCATAACAAATAACTCCAAAATGTAGCAGTTTGAAACAACAAATATTTCTTTCTGTTGGTCAAGAATCAGCTTAGTTGGGTGTGCCAGTTCAGGGTCTCTCATGAGATGTAGTCAAAATGTTGGCTGGGGCTGCGGCCATCTGAATACTTGACTGAGCTGGAGGACCACTTCCAGGCTCACTTAGGTGGCTATTACCCAGAGATCTGAATTCCTCTCCATATTCGGCCTCTTGATAGGATTACATGTCTGGCCTCTCTGAAGCAAACAATCCAAGAGAACAACTAACAGGGAAGCCACAGCGACTTTTTATGACCTAGTGGCAAAAATCACAGCTGTCACATCAACTTTACACTATTCATTAGAAGTAAGTCATTAAGTCCGGTCCACACCCAAGGGGAGGGGAATTAGGCTCCATCCATTGAAGAGAGGAGTATCAAAAAATTTGTGAACATAGTTTTAAAGCTGCTACTCTTGGGCAAAACATAGTAAGTTAATCACTGGCTGGGCATGGTGCCTCACAGCTGTAACCACAACACTTTGGGAGGCTGAGGCAGGAGGATCAGTTGAAGCTGGGAATTTGAGACCAGCCTGGAAAATATGGTGAGACACTTTTTTTTGTTGTTGTTGTTTGTTTCTTTGTTTATTTATTTATTTTCTTTTTTTTATTGCATTTTAGGTTTTGGGGTACATGTGCAGAACATGCAAGATATTTGCATAGGTACACACATAGCAGTGTGATTTGCTGCCTTCCTCCCCTTCACCTATATCTGGCATTTCTCCCCATGCTATCTCTCCCCAACTCCCCACCCCCCACTGTCCCTCCTCTATTCCCCCCAACAGACCCCAGTGTGTAGTGCTCCCCTCCCTGTGTCCATGTGTTCTCATTGTTCAACAACTGCCTATGAGTGAGAATATGCGGTGTTTCATTTTCTGTTCTTGTGTCAGTTTGCTGAGAATGATTCATCCAGGTTCATCCATGTCCCTACAAAGGACATGAACTCATCGTTTTTGATTGCTGCATAATATTCCATGGTGTATATGTGCCACATTTTCCCAGTCCAGTCTATTATCGATGGGCATTTGGGTTGGTTCCAGGTTTTTGCTATTGTAAACAGTGCTGCTATGAACATTCTTGTGCATGTGTCCTTATAGTAGAACGATTTATAATCCTTCGGCTATATACCCAGTAATGGGATTGCTGGGTCAAATGGAAATTCTATTTCTAGTTCCTTGAGGAATCGCCACACTGTCTTTCACAATGGTTGAACTAATTTACACTCCCACCAGCAGTGTAAAAGTGTTCCTACTTCATCACATCCTCTCCAGCATCTGTTGTCTCCAGATTTTTTAATGATCGCCATTCTAATTGGCGTGAGATGGTATCTCAATGTAGTTTTGATTTGCATTTCTCTAATGACCAGTGATGATGAGCATTGTTTCATATGTTTGTTGGCCTCACGTATGTCTTCTTTTGTAAAGTGTCTGTTCATATCCTTTGCTCACTTTTGAATGGGCTTGTTTTATTCTTGTAAATCTGTTTGAGTTCTTTGTAAATTCTGGATATCAGCCCTTTGTCAGATGGGTAAACTGCAAAAATTTTTTCCCATTCTGTTGGTTGCCGATTCACTCTAATGACTGGTTTTTTTTGCCATGCAGAAGCTGTGTTTGATAAGTCCCATTTGTCTATTTTTGGCTTTTGTTGCCAATGCTTTTGTTGTTTTGGTCATGAAGTCCTTGCCTACTCCTATGTCCTGAATGGTTTTGCCTAGATTTTCTTCTAGGGTTTTTATGGTGTTAGGTCTTATGTTGAAGTCTTTAATCCATCTGGAGTTAATTTTAGTGTAAGGTGTCAGGAAGGGGTCCAGTTTCTGCTTTCTGCACATAGCTAGCCAGTTTTCCCAACACCATTTATTAAACAGGGAATCCTTTCCCCATTGCTTGTTTTTGTCAGGTTTGTCAAAGATCAGATGGTTATAGATGTGTGGTGTTGCCTCCAATACCTCTGTTCTGTTCCATTGGTCTATATCTCTGTTTTGGTACCAGTACCATACTGTTTTGATTACTGTAGCCTTGTAGTATAGTTTGAAGTCTGGTAGTGTGATGCCTCCTGCTGTGTTCTTTTTACATAGAATTGACTTGGCTATGCAGGCTCTCTTTTGGTTCCATATGAAGTTTAAGGTGGTTTTTTCCAGTTCTGTGAAGAAGGTCATTGGTAGCTTGATGGGGATAGTGTTGAATCTGTAAATTACTTTGGGCAGTATGGCCATTTTCACGATATTGATTCTTCCTAACCATGAACATGGAATGTTTCTCCAACTGTTTGTGTCCTCTTATTTCATTGAGCAATGGTTTGTAGTTCTCCTTGAAGAGGTCCCCTACGTTCCTTGTGAGTTGTATTCCTAGGTATTTTATTCTCTTTGTAGCAAGTGTGCATGGCAGTTCATTCTTGATTTGGCTCTCTTTCAGTCTGTTATTGGTGTATAGAAATGCTTGTGATTTTTGCACACTGATTTTGTATCCTGAGACTTTGCTGAAGTTGCTTATCAGTTTCAGGAGTTTTTGGGCTGAGGCGATGGGGTCTTCTAGGTATACTATCATGTCGTCTTCAAATAGAGATAATTTGGCTTCCTCCTTTCCTATTTGAATACCCTTTATTTCTTTTTCTTGCCTGATTGCTCTAGCTAGAACTTCCAGTACTATATTGAATAGGAGTGGTGAGAGAGGGCAACCTTGTCTAGTGCCAGATTTCAAAGGGAATGCTTCCAGTTTTTGCTCATTCAGTATGATATTGGCTGTTGGTTTGTTGTAAATAGCTTTATTATTTTGAGATATGTTCCATCAATACCGAGTTTATTGACGGTTTTTAGCATGAAGGGCTGTTGAATTTTATCAAAGGCCTTCTCTGCATCAGTTGAGATAATCATGTGGTTTTGTTTTTGGTTCTGTTTATGTGGTGAATTATGTTTATAGACTTGCGTATCTTGAACCAGCCTTGCATCCCCAGAATGAATCCTACTTAATCATGGTGGATAAGCTTTGTGATGTGCTGTTGCAATCGGCTTGCCAGTATTTTATTGAAGATTTTGGCATCTATGTTCATCATGGATATTGGCCTGAAGTTTTCTTTTCTTGTTGAGTCTCTGCCGGGTTTTGGTATCAGGATGATGTTGGTCTCATAAAATGATTTGGGAAGGATTCCCTCTTTTTGGATTATTTGGAATAGTTTCAGGAGGTATGGTAACAGTTCCTCTTTGTGTGTCTGGTAGAATTCGGCTGTGAACCCGTCTGCACCTGGGCTCTTTTTTGTGTGGTAGGGTTCAGATCTTGTTATTGGTCTATTCATGGTTTTGACTTCTTCCTGGTTTAGGCTTGGGAGGACACAGGTGTCCAGGAATTTATCCATTTCTTCCTGGTTTACTAGTTTATGTGCATGGAGTTGTTTGTAATATTCTCTGATGATGGTTTGAATTTCTGTGAGATCTGTGGTGATTTCCCCTTTATCATTTTTATTGCATCTATTTGGTTATTCTCTCTCTCTCTTTTTTTTAATTAATCTGGCTAGTGGTCTGTCTATTTTCTTGATCTTTTCTAAAAACCAGCTCCTGGATTTATTGATTTTTTGACAGGGTTTTCATGTCTCTATCTCCTTCAGTTCTGCTCTTAGTTATTCTTGTCTTCTGCTAGGTTTTGAGTTTTTTTGATCTTGCTCTTTCCATTTTGACAATAGGGTGTCAGTTTTGGATCTCTCCTTTCTTCTCATGTGGGAACTTATTGCTATATATTTTCCTCTAGAGACTGCTTTAAATGTGTCCCAGAGATTCTCGTATGTTGTGTCTTCCTTCTTGTTGGTTTCAAAGAACTTCTTTATTTCTACTTTCATTTCATTGTTTATCCAGTGAACATTCAAGAGCCAGTTGTTCAGTTTCCATAAAGCTGTGCGGTTCTGAGTTAGTTTCTGAATTCTGAGTTCTAACTTCATTGCACTGTGGTCTGAGAGACTGTTTGTTATGATTTCCGTTCTTTTGCATTTGCCAAGGAGTGATTTGCTTCCAATTATGTGGTCAGTTTTAGAGTAGGTGTGATGTGGTGCTGAGAAGAATGTATGTTCTGTGGGTGTGTGGTAGAGAGTTCTGTAAATGTCTATCAGTTTTGCTTGTTCCAGGTCTGAGTTCAGGTCCTGGATATCCTTGTTTATTTTCTGTCTGGTTGATTTGTCTAATATTGACAGTGGAGTGTTAAAGTCTCCCACGATTATTGTATGGGAGTCTAAGTCTCTTTGTAAGTCATTAAGAACTAGGCTGGGCATGGTGGCTCACGCCTGTAATCCCATCACTTTGGGAGGCCGAGGTGTGTGGATCATGAGGTCGAGAGATCGAGACCATCCTGGTCAACATGGTGAAACCCCGTCTCTACTAAAAATAGAAAAAAAAATTAGCTGGGCACAGTGGCACGTGCCTGTAATCCCAGCTACTCAGGTGGCTGAGGCAGGAGAATTGCCTGAACCCAGGAGGTGGAGGTTGCAGTAAGCCAATACCATGCCATTGCACTCCAGCCTAGGTAACAAGAGCCAAACTCTGTCTCAAAAAAAAAAAAAAAAACAGAACTTGCCTTATGTATCTGGGTGCTACTGTATTGTGTCCATATATATTTAGGATCATTAGCTCTTCTTGTTGCATTGATTCTTTCATCATTATGTAATGTCCTTCTTTGTCTCTTTTGATCTTTGTTGCTTTAAAGTCTATTTTATCAGAGATGAGAATGCCACTCCTGCTTTTTTTTGCTCTCCATTTGCTTGGTAAATCTTCCTCCATCCCTTTATTTTTGAGCCTTTGTGTATCCTTGCATGTGAGATGGGTTTACTGGATACAGCACACCGATGGGCTTTGGCTTTCTATTCAATTTGCCAGTCTGTGTCTTTTGATTGGTGCATTTAGCCCATTTACATTTAGGGTTAATATTGTTATGTGTGAATTTGATACTGCCATTTTCATGCTAGCTGGCTGTTTTGCTCATTAGTTGATGCAGATTCTTCATTTTGTTGATGCTCTTTAGCATTTGGTATGTTTTTGGAGTGGCTGGTACTGGTTGTTCCTTTCTATGTGTAGTGCCTCTTTCAGGAGCTCTTGTAAAGCAGGCCTGGTGGTGACAAAATCTCTGAGTACTTGCTTATTTGCGAAGGTTTTTATTTTTCCTTCACTTATGAAGCTCAGTTTGGCTGGATATAAAATTCTGGGTTGAAAGTTCTTTTCTTTAAGGATGTTGAATATTGGCCCCCACTCTCTTCTGGCTTGTAGGATTTCTGCTGAGAGATCTGCTGTGAATCTGATGGGCTTCTCTTTGTGGGAAACCTGACTTTTCTGTCTGCCCTTAGCATTTTCTCCTTCATTTCAACCATAGTGAATTTGATGATTATGTGCCTTGGGGTTGCTCTTCTTGTGGAATATCTTTGTGGTGTTCTCTGTATTTCCTGGACTTGAATATTGGCCTGCCTTGCTAGGTTGGGGTAGTTTTCCTGGATAATATCCTGAAGAGTATTTTCCAGCTTGGATTAATTCTCTTCGTCATATTCAGGTACACCTATCAAATGTAGTATTAGGTCTCTTCACATAGTCCCACATTTCTTGGAGACTTTGTTCATTCCTTTTTGCGCTTTTTCTCTAATCTTGCCTTCTTGTTTTATTTCATTGAGTTGATCTTTGACCTCTGATATCCTTTCTTCTGCTTGGTCAATTCAGCTGTTGAAACTTGTGCATGCTTTGCGAAGTTCTCGTGTTGTGTTTTTCAGCTCCATCAATTCACTCATGTTCCTCTCTAAGTTGTCCATTCTTGTTATCATTTCCTCAAATCTTTTTTCAAGGTTCTTAGTTTCTTTGCATTGAGTTAGAACATGTTCTTTTAGCTCACAGAAGTTTCTCATTACCCACCTTCTGAAGTCTGATTCTGTTATTTCATCACACTCATTCTCCACCTTGCTTTGTTCCCTTGCTGGTGAGGAGTTGTGATCCCTTGTATTAGGAAAGGTGTTCTGGTTTCAGGTGTTTTCCTCCTTTTTGCACTGGTGTCTTCCCATCTTTGTAGATTTATCCACCTGTTGTCTGTGTAGTTGCTGATTTTCAGATTGGGTCTCTGAGTGGATGTCCAGGTTGTTGATGATGAAGTTATTTCTGTTTCTTAGTTTTCCTTCTAACAGTCAGGCCCCTCTGTTGTAGGACTGCTGAGGTCCACTCCAGGCCCTGCTTGCCTGGGGATCACCTGCAGCAGCTGCAGAACAGTGAGGGTTGCTACCAGTTTCTTCTTCTGCTATCTTTATCCCAGAATGATGCCTGCCAATTGTCAGTCTGATCAGTCTTTTGTGAGGTGACTCTTTGGATATATGGGGGTCAGGGAGATGCTTGAGGAGATAGTCTGTTCTTTATAGGAGCTCAAGTGTTGAGCTGTGAGCTTCATTGTTTTTTCAGATGTGCTAAGCAGGTACATTTAAGTCTGCTGCAGCAGATCTCATAAGCCGCCTTTTTTTCCCCAGGTGCTCTGTCCCGGGGAGTTAGGGCTTTATTTATAAGTGTCCGTTGTGCTGCTGCCTTTTTTTTTCCCCTCAGGGCTGCCCTGCCCATCAAGGAGGCAGCCTAGTCACTGTCTGCCTGCAGAGGCTTTGCTGAGCTCCGCCCTGCTGCCGTTGAGCTTCCCTGTAGTCCTGTTTATATGGGTGTGGTTAGAACTGCCTAGGCAATGGTGGCCTGCCTCTGTAATGGTGGACTCTCTCTGTTATGGCGAGTTGCCTCGGCAACGGCAAGGTGCCTCAGCAATGGTGGACTACCTCTGTAGGGATGGAGTGCCTCTGTAATGGTGGATGCCCCTCTCCCGCTGAGCTGCACGGTCCTGGATACAGCTGTGCTTGCCGTGAAACTCTCAACCCCGAGCATTTCCAATTGCTGTTTTTTTTGTTTGTTTCTGTGGGGGTGGGACCTGCTGAGCCTGATCACCTGGCTCCCTGCCTCAGAGCCTTTTTTTTTTTTAAGTTGAACAGTTGACTCTCTCCTAGGTGTTCTAGTCGCCTGCTGAAAGGGCACCAGGATCTGTGTGATTTCCCATGCAGTGACCCACTGCACCGGCTGAAACAACAGCGCTGCCCGGGAATCTCCTGGCCAGCTTAAAAAGGCAACCAGACCAGTGTATATTGTATGGAGAGCCACCACGCAGCGGCACCGGCAAAACAGCTGCACCGGCTAAAACAGCCATCCTGGCCAAAACACCTGCGCTGGCGACCCGTAGGGCTCCTCCATCTAGGAATCTCCTGGTCTGTAGGCAATAAAGATCTGTCTGGAAATGTGGCGTCTACTCACCCTCTGTGCTTTCACTGGGAGCTGCAATCCTGAGCTGCTCCTAAAAGGGCCACCATCTTGGATCCTGAGACACTGTTTTTACAAAAAATTTAGATACTAGCCAGGTGTGGTTATGTGCATCTGTAGTCCCAGCTACTCAGGAGGCTGGGGTGGGAAGATCGTTTGAGCCCAGGAGGTCAAGGGTGCAGTGAGCCAAGTTTGTGCCACTGCATTCCACCCTGGGCAACAGAGTGAAACTCTGTCTCAAAAAAAAAAAAAGTCAGTGATGTGAAGAAATGATTTCATTTATATATGCATATATTTTAAATTGAGACATAATTGTATATATTTTATAATAATCAAATCACAGTAACTGAACATGCATCACCTCATTTACAATTTATTTGTGTAGAGACCATTCAAAATCCTCTCTTCTAGCTATTTTGAAATATACCGTAATTTATTGTTAATTATAGCCACACTGTTGTGCTATAGAATTTATTACTCTTATCTAACTTTAATTTTGCATCAATTAACCAATCTCTCTATTCCTCCCTAAATCCCTACCACTCCTAGCCTCCAGTAACCTCTATTTCTACTCTCTACTTTTATGAGATGAACTTTTTTAGCTCCCACATGAGTGAGAACATGCAGTGTCTTTCTGTGCTTATTTCACTTATCATAATATCCTCCAGGATATTATATTGACAAAAATTACAAATCATTTGATCACAGCTAAATAATATTCCATTGTGTATACACACCACATTTTCCTTAACCATTTGTCCACCAATGGGCACTTTGGTTGACTCCATATCCTGGCCATTGTAAACAGTGCTGCAGTAAATGTGGGAGTACAAATATCTCTTCAGCATTCTGATGTTCTTTCCTTTGAATATATACTCAGTAGTAGAATTGTGGAATTAAATGCTATTTCTATTTTTAGTTTTTTGAGGAACTTCCATACCGTTTTTTATAGTGACTGTACTAATTTACATTCCTACCAACAGTATAGAAGAGGCCCTCTTTTTCTGCATCCTTGTCAGCATTTGTTAGTTTTGGTCTTCTTGCCCAATGAAATGATATATCATTGTCATTTTGACTTGCATTTCCCTGATGATTAGTGATGTTGGGTATTTTTTTTTCATATACTTGTTGGCCATTTGTATGTCTTCTTTTGAGAAATGTCAATTCAGATTATTTTGCCCATTTTTAAATCAAATTATTTGATTTTTTGCTGTTGGTTGAGTTCCTTATGCATTTTGGACAGGAATCTCTTTCCAGATGGATAGCTTGCAAATATTTTCTCCCATTTTTTAGTTCATCTCTTCACTTTGTTAATTGTTTTTGTTTGCTGTGAAGAAGCGTTTTGGTTTAATATAATCCCATTTGTCATTTTTGCTTCTGTTAACTGTGTTTTTGAGGTCTTATCCAAAAAATCTTTGCCTAGACCAGTGTCTTAATGTGTTTCTCCCATGTTTTCTTCTAGTAATTTCATAGTTTTGGTTCTTATCTTTAATTCTATAATCCATTTTGAGTTGATTTTTGTATATCGTAAGAGATAGGGGTCTAGTTTTATTCTTTTTCAAATGGATAGTTTTCCCAGTACCATTTGTTGAAGAGACTGTCCTATCCCCATTGTATGTTCTTGAACTCCTGGCTTCAAGTGATCCTCCCACCACAGTGTCCTAAAGTGCTGGAATTACAGGTATGAGCCATGACACCCTGCCTCCAATTATATGTTCTTGGAGCCTTTGTTGAAAATCAGTTGGCTGTGAATATGTGGATTTATTTCTGGGTTCTCTATTCTGTTCCATTGGTTTACATAGACTACTTTTAGGCTAGTATCATTGTGTTTTGGGTACTATAGCTTTGCAATATATTTCAAAGTCTAATCCTGTGATGCCCCCCCCAGCTTTGTTCTTTTTGCTTACATTGCTTTGGCTATTCAGGGTCTTTTGAGGTTCAATCCAAATCTTAGCACTGTTTTTTTCTATTTCTCTGAAGAGTGTCATTGGTATTTTGATAAGGGTTACATTGAATCCATAGATTGCTTTGGGTAATATATTTCATTTGTATTTCTAATATAGGAAGAAGAATGATATATGATAAAATATATAAATAAGTCTAACAGCTCTTTCATAAATTTAAAAAAGCTTTCAAATGACACTGAAGTAGTGGACTGTAGTGTAATTGGCAGGTTTTTAGTGGCATATGAAATAATTGTGTCTTAGATTCAAGAAATACAGTTAACAGGTTTTTTTTAAAAATCACTGTTGGGAAGTAATCACATTTGTTGAAGTAACAACCTGGCTGTAACAGTTTCCCTTTCTCTGGTTTGCCTTTTAAGATGGTTTGAGGCATCATAATCCATGGAAGCTGCATCTTACATACATTTCACAGAAATTTTTGAGTCAGTCTTAAGTATCCTGAAGTGAAATGACTTTTCCACTTGCATTTTCCCTTGATTTTCATGTGTCTCAGCAAAATCTTTAGGCAACTGCTTAGGCCTTTTTATTATCTTAACAATGAAAAGAATGGTTTTGGGATTGGGTTTTTCCATTCACATATTGGAAGTCTGAAGCATGGGCAAAGAATAAACCCAGCTATTGAGGGTACACATTCATCTGGGACACCAGTATAACCGCACTGGTTGGTTATATAAATATTGAGATAATTCCATACAAGGAAGTCATTCCATACAAGTAATTGTAGTTTCTGATTCCCCTTAACCCCTTAACCTTCCCAGAACCCAGGAACTAAGGGGAGGGGAGGGAAGTTGCTCTAGGACCTTCCTCCATTAATATGTCCAGCATCCCTTCTGACTGAGGAATGCTGTGTTGTGTCCCTTATTAAATATTTTGACTGTTACTCCTTGTTTTAGTACATTTGGGCAGCTAAATACAAAATATACAACAAAATATAACAAAATACAATTAACTGAGCAACTAATAAGCAACAAATTTATTTCTCACAGTCCTGGAGGCTGGGAAGTCCAAGATCAAGATCATGATCAAGTGCCCACAGACTTGGTGTTTCCTGAAGGCTCACTTTCTAATTTATAGATAGCAACTTCTCTCTGCTTCCTCACATGGTGGAAAGAGCTAGCTGGCTCTTTGGGCCTTTTTTTTTTTTCCAGACTGAGTTGCTCTCTGTCACCCAGGCTGGAGTGCAGTGGCAGGATCTTGGCTCACTGCAACCTTCACCTCCTGGATTCAAGCCATTCTCCAGCCTTAGCCTCCTGAGTAGCTGGGACTGCAGGTGCCCACCACCATGTCCAGCTAATTTTTGTATTTTTAGTAGAGATGAGGGTTTCGCCATATTGGCCAGGCTGGTCTCAAACTCCTCACCTCAGGTGATCTGCCTGCTTTGGCCTCCCAAAATGCTGGGATTACAGGCGTGAGTCACCATACTCAGGCTTTGGGTCTCTTTTGCAAGTGCACTAATCTCATTTATGAGGGCTCTGCTCTGAGGACCTAATCAGCTACCAAAGGCCCAACCTCTTAATACTATGATACTGGGAATTAGGTTTCAATATACAAATTTTGGAGGGATGCAAACATTCAGACCACAGCACCCTTGTATTCATAATATTGAGAACTTCTCATTGCTTTTATATTCTACTATTTCTGGGGAATGAATGGAATTCAAACTGCATTTATAACTCTTAGTTTGATATCTAAATTATGTCTAAATTTTGACTGGTTGTTATACATTCTTAAGAACAAAGCAATGCCCTCTGGATTCACACACTGGATGTATTTTAAACCTAGTTATAGTTCATGCACAAAAACCTTCAAGCAGAAGTTATCGGATTAAAAAAAAAACTATTTTGGAAGTATTCTAAACAATGCCAAAGTTAAATGACATCTTATATTTTTCTTAGTAAGAGACATAAGTATTTCTGATCAATATTTCTATTAGAACAAAATATATAATCTGAAGACAAATATTTTATGAATCTCTGGTGATTATCACCTCTTTTCACATCGCACTAATTCTTTAGAGAATTGTCAAAACCACAGATTTAAACAAACAATGGTTAAATAAGAATTAATATCTAAAAATATTTTAAAACAAGGTGATACTTTTCCTAAAAATATAGACTACTACACATATCTGCAAAATGGTCAAATTTAAAAAGTTCTCTAGCTTTGCCCCGCCACCTTTTTTTTTAGGTCCAATTGGACACAAGAATAAAAGTACTTCTAGCTACTTATCGAATTGGCGGACATATATACTTAGACTCTTAGTACAAACTGGCATCCACAATATTGTGAAAAAGAGAGCAAAACAAACAAGGAGAAATGAGTTCCTTTTTATAGAACCAAAAACTCTGTTCTAGTCATAATTTGCTCCATAAAAATGAAAATTTAAATAAGGTTATATATGATAATCAGAATAGGGCTTAATTTTCTAACAATTTTATGTCTGTCCACATAATTAAGGACAGTGAGAATAAGCAACTACAATGCAAAACCACAGTAACAAATTTAATTGACTTATAAACTATAAATATATGTGATGTTTCACCTAACATGTTATACACATACATTTCATGTATACATATATGAACTTGACAAAGAATAAGCTAATGTAAAGAGCTGCAAAAACATAAAATAGTTAAACTTGTAACCATTTACAGAATTACTGAATTGGGTTAGAATTTTTCAGTTAGCTTATTGTTTGCCATTAGATTATTTTCCTCAACAGTGATTTTCACACTTAAGGTGACCAAATACTTGGAAACCATAATGCCCTTTGCATAGTACCATGAGTTACTGATGTAGTTAATTCCAGCATAACATTATACAAGCAAGGAACAATTTTACCAGCAGAAAATATAACTTTATTATGGTTCCACATCTAAAAAATACTACTATAAATAAAATATTTATTAAACCACACTCCATAGCAGGATAATAAATAACACAATGTGAACCAAGCCAACTACCTAGAAAGACATGATTCAAAGACAAACTGGCATTTGTGACAACTGCTTAATTTCCTCCTCTTACCTATAATTTGCTTTTGTCTGATCTTAACACCCACATCCGATTTCTTAAGTCGCTGACCCTGGCTTAGAACCTGTTCATCTTAACTTTCTTCAGATTACTTGAGTCTTGGCTCCTCTCCACAGATATGGTCTGAATGGACTCCAGTATCTCTGCAACTGCTGGCCTGCCCATTCCTAGGCATAGGGCAAGTGGATCTCAAGGTGCTCCAGAAATCTAGCTGGGGTTGGGATGCAAGAAGGCAGAGTTAGCATAGAAAAGAAAAACAGCACCCCTTGTGCATCAGGCGGGCATACAATAGGTGCTCAATAAATATATTAATTGGAAAAACCATCTCTAACAAAGGTGAGCTTGGCAATGAGGAAAGCAACTTAGAGTTAAGAACAGGATCTGAAGCAAAGGTAAGAGAGTTAAATGGGCAAGAAGCTGTACATGGAGAACTGAAGCTGCAGCCAGCAGGGATGCCTCAGCCTTGCAGGGCATTATAGGCCAGTTCAGATATTTATTCTGTATCCTATCTTATTTCACAAAGAATCGAAAAAGCAAAGTAGAGAATTCTATTATTCTTTTCTGAACCAAGTCTGAGAGGACGTTGTCTAAGAAACCTTTGAACACCAAATTGCACATCCTCTTTTTATAGCTGCAATTTGGTAGGTAGCTGAAAAGGGGTGTATTTTTGCCCTGTATGCCTGGCATTATTTAGCAAATATATTTCTAAATATAGGGAATGCTTTTAAATATAGAAAATCATCCACACATATACCCACAGAAGTTAGAGACCAACATATGAGCAGCTGTTTCTGTTTTTCAGTAATGGGTTTGCTTCTTGTTCACCAGTTTGCTTGTCTGCTATCACTTTGAGGTAGGCAAGCAATAGTTGTCATTAACTTTTGAAAATTAGGAAATAGGCCAGGTGCAGGGGCTCATGCTTGTAATCTCAGGACTTTGGGAGGCGGAGGTGGGAGGGTCGCTTAAGCCCAGGAGTTCCAGATGAGCTGGGCATGCTGGTGTGTGCCTGGGTGATGAAGTGAGATCTTGTCTCAAGGGGGGGAAAAAAAGAACTATGATTTAAGCCTTTTTCTTAGAATTGGAAAAAGACTGCCATCATAAAATTTTGAGGTAGTATGCCAAACTAGCTCACAGTTTGAGAACAATGTTTGAATTTGGAAATTCCCATTGAAATTTCATTTTTTAAATGGGATTTGAGAATTAACTTTTTGATGTATTGTTGCCCATTTTCAGGACACTTCAGCACTGGTCCAGCTGGGAACTATTCCATACCCCCTGCTATGGTCTGAGCAGTTGTGGCCGCCCCCCCCCCTCCAAATTCATGTTGAAATCCAATTACCAGCAATATTACTAGTGATATTAAAAGGTGGAACATTTGAGAAATGATTAGATCGTGACAGTAGAGCTCTCATGAATGGGATTACTGTCATTACAGGAGGTCCCAGAAAAGTTGCCTTGTCTCTTTCACCACGTGAAGAGACAGCTAGAAGTCACCATCTACGAACGAGTGAATAAGCACTGAATCTGCCAGCTTCTTGACCTCGGACTTCTTGGCTCCAGAACTGAGAAATAAATTTGTTGTTTATAAGCTACTTAGTCTAGTGTATCTTGTTATAACAGCCTGAATGGACTAAGACAACCTTCTCCCTTTTGACTTCATGTATTAAACACAACTCTGTGTTAGATACTTAATATAGTTTTCTTGTCGGATCTTAACAGATCCATGTATTATTAATAATGCTTAACATTACTAATAAGAATTGCTCTTCTATGAAGTAGGAAAAGAGAGGTGCAGAAAGGTTCAATAACCTGCCCACGGTTGTATGCCTACTAAGTGGCTGAACCAGGAATCTAGCCTGAAATCCTCACTCTCCGTGGGTCTCCTGACACAGTGCTCAGCTATTAACCAGGGAGATCAACCCTATGTATTCTAAGTAGGCCCTGATGCTCCTTTTCCTTCCCTCCTCTCTTCCTTCCTTACACTATTTCTATTTGAGATTACTCCCAGGTATCCAAAAATAAATTATTTCATTGCCACCTGTTACTAAGAGGAACAGAGCCCAAGATTTATGCTAATGAGCCAAACGTAAAAGAATAGAAAATACATGCTTTAAAAGTCCTGCTACCAAATTAGAAGTTGGCTGTGTGTATATTAAGCAGGCATTACTGTTTGGGCAGTAGATACAGCAATACATTATTCAGATTCACAGAGAAATAAAGTATTTCAAATTTGTTGCAGATACTTGAAGCTCTGCACCCCTAAAATTAAGCATCTGAACTTTTAATAAAAAATAAACGATACTGTATTTTTTTCTATCTTCAAGTTCTTTACCAATGTCATTGTAAACCACACCATTATTAGTGCTGCTTTTAGCACTGCTTCAGCTTTCCTAACTTACTACACCAACAGCTTTCTGCCAACAAAGTATAAGGTGCTTTATCCCCCCGCCTTTTTTTTAACAATTGTCTTGTTCATGTAGCTGGAATTCCTAGAAGTACAAGAACTAGACTATAATAAAAATTGAAAAACACAAGTATTCCTAATTTTCTATCATTCTGATGCTTTCAAGTGTGAATTTTTCAGGTAATTGAAGAATATCTTTACTTCAGATTTTAAAAATCCTTTGAGAAATTTATTCCTGTATGATTTGAAAGAGTAGCATAAATTCTTTGATTCAGTCAGTTATGAACACATAATATTTTACAAAGTTGGAACCTAACCATGCCTTTAGGACCTTGCTGTACAGGGCTCTCTAAACACCCTACAGCCCCTGCTTACTACCTAAAACCTAGTCTTTGGAGTGTTCTGTCAGTGGGCCAGCACACTTCTCTTGCTACCTAACATCCTACCCCCGCCACCCTGGGCCACCAAATCCTGGCTTTGCTATGTCTACATCTGGTGTGAGTTTGGAAATGTGTTAGCTGAAGTTGTTACAATAATGTATTCATTATGTTACTACAGTCTTTATGAGATTTGCAGGGCTCTCCCAGGAGGAAAAGACAATTTCTGTTTGCAGTCTTTGTGGCATCCATGTGGCTGATACTGCTTCTTAAGTGAGTCTGTGAGCTTAAATAATATTTTAATTATGTTTTTCGTTTTCAGATCTTCCTATAATTTCCTAACAGTGATTGCTTAAAATATTTAAGTAAAAAGTGACTCTAAATCAAATTTTAATTTCCATAAATGTCTAGAGCAATGGCTACAAATTAACATGCAATTTGAATTGGTGCTCTTTGGCGGTATGTTCAGAGAAGTGGTGACCAGATCTCAAAACGAGGAATTATGAAGGACTGCCAATCTGTTTTCTAGTGAGAAACATTTAACTCTCCAGTGTTCATGATAAGAAGGTTGATAGTTCAAATAATTTATTGCTGCTTTATAGTATACATAATTAAATGAAACATGTTAAACTCAAGGGAATTTTTAATAGGTTACTTGCAATTGTTATTGCAGGCAACAACTTGTACATGATTTTATTTCCAAATCCACAAAAAAAAAAACCAAATTTTATACAAATCAGCACTGTAAAAATGTCAATTACGGCCCCAGAGGCTTTGCTGGCAGAATAATTGTCTAAAGTCTAGGATATGGGAAACAGGTATTTTTCTGGATTCATCCTTTTTTTTTTTTCATTTTCTTTTTTTTTTTTACAAAAAAACTTTACAAGTGAAATGTTACTACAAAACTTTTTATAAGGAATTTTTGCAAAACATTTACATTTTACCATCAACTATTTCTGTTTTAAAATCATTATGTAGATTTAATACCCTATGCTGCACATCAATTTATGTGGGATGACAACTTAGTGACATGCATAAAAAAACACCACAAGGCATTAAAATGGAGACTTAAATACAAATATTGTTGCAATAAAACAGTTATAAAATTGAAAAATAGGACCTAAACATCATGCTTATCTAAGTTTGACAAATTAACTTTTTCTCCTAGATTACACACTTTTATTACTGCTCTCATGAGAGTGTGATAAATAATGACTTAACATCAAGTTCTAATGTAATCAGCAACACATACACAAACCTAACCAAAGAAAGTATACAGTAAGAAAAAACTATTCTAACACTGGAGTTTTACCATGATAAATACATAGCTTTGCACTGATAATTACAATAAAGAAAAGTTTTATAATGGTGGTAAAGGGAATGAACAGTGAAATGCCATTAAACAAGACTCTACTGCACATCTGTGCCCTATTACTTATAACAGCTATATCCCACTGAGTCAAATAAAGGACATTGAAATTTACGATTCTTATAAGACAGAAAAGTAGACTCAGAATGGTATGCAGAAGAGACTGTCAAAATATTTATAATTTTGGTGGTGAAATGTGCACCTGCTAACACAAATTAACATATTTTATATGCTATAAAGCTATCCAGATTCATTTGATAAATTTATAATAGGCCTCATTGTTGATTAAAAAATAACTTCCATTTCTAATGGACATATATAGGTTTGCACTAAAACTGGTTCATGGAATAATGATGCAGAGTGTTCGTACTTGGTTATTAACAACAACAAAAAAAAGTGTCACTCTGAGGAAACATGATTAAAACATTAAGAAAGTTTTTTGCATAAAAAAATTTATAGCACTGATTGTGTAGCATAATGATAGATAAAATATATATCTGATGTTTCAGCTCCTATATAATAAAATTAAAATTAACACTACCAAATGCTCCTCTGTACCAAACAAAACAACAAACCAACTCTGATGTTTTAAAGCCAGATACATCAGTTGTTAAGAGTACATTAAATAAAATATACAAAACAATTTACAAAATCCAACTAAAATTTAAAGACTCTGTTACAAGTCTACAAAAGCTTTAAGAAACTTGAAATTTATAACCACAGTGTAAAAATTTTTTTTTCCTTTAATCTCAAAGCTTTTTTATACAAACTGAAAGCACAAAAGACCTTCAGTTTTATATAACGCTACAAAGGGCTGGCCTAAAGTGTACATAGTGTAAACAGTGATCATTACAGTATTTCTCCTTCATCAAAAATACAAGAAACATCACAATTTTGGAAGAGAATTTGCATGAGTAGTACTTTCCTGAAATTATAGAGAATGCACAAGAAAACATGTACCTATATTCAAACAATCCCCAAAGTAATGATGTTAATAAACTGAGCAGGTAAAATCTTTAGTTTTCAAATGGTCAATTTCACTGATTATGATTCTGTGTAAATACTTTAAAACATAAAATATCCTTACTAATGTTTAAGTTACTGATATAATCCAAATTTTTTTCATATGAAACTTTGGCCATCTTTCCTAATAAGACCCTTTCCTAGCCAGGCGTAGTGGCTGATGTCTATAATCCCAGCACTTTGGGAGGCCGAGATGGGAGGATCACCTGAGGTCAGAAGTCTGAAACTAGCCTGGCCAACATGGAGAAATCCCATCTCTACTGAAAATACAAAAATTAGCCGGGCATGGTGGCAAGAGCCTGTGATCCCAGCTACTCAGGAGGCTGAGACAGGAGATTCACTTGAACCCGGGAGGCGGAGATTGCAGCAAGCCGAGATCACGCACCATTGCACTAAATAGCCTGGGCGACAGAGTGAAACTCCATCTCAAAAAAAAAAATTAAAAAAAAAAAAAAAAAAGACCTTTTCCTGTAAGACCCTTGCATAAACGATGAAATATATTTTTTTCGTCATTTACTTGACTGAAAATTATTCTGACTTTTCAAAAATAAAAATTTTGCTTCATAATATATCTATTATATATCTGTTAGGCTAATTTTTAGGGAAAATTCAGTTATTAATGTAACATAAAAACATTACTGTGTTTTAATTACTAATTACCTTCTAACACAGCACTAGAAATAAAATGGATTGGCCAATTTTTAGTAGAGGAAAACAAGAATTATAATGTAGTTAAAAGAGAATGTTCTGCTGGCCTTGGAAAAAAAGTATATAATTCTTTCTTTGGCTACCAAGTCAAAGCATAAAGAATTCTGCACATCGTCAACGTAACTCATATTTACAGAATATGGAACTACAGAACAATTTACACTCTATGCAAATATTTCCAATATAAACATTTTAAATGAAATTTTGTGGTTCAACCTAGGGTTAGGAATATAATTAATCCTAACTTTAAAACATTGCTGTTAAGTTGCCTCATTTTATTTGTCTTAAGCTATGATGAGTTTTAACCATTTTTTTCCCAGCATTTCCTAAGGTGTCGACATAAAATTTAACCTAAGATTTAACTCTAAGTAGTTCCTCTTTTGTCTCCAAATGGAGAAATTAATTGGACTTCACTGATTGTCTGCATACACACTACTATAATGTAGTGGTAATAAAGATCTGAGATGCATCTCAGATTATCGTTTTGGAACTTAACCTAATTCAACTGTTGAAGAATTTCTAACATTTAGAAAAGACGGCCAAAACTATTTTCGGTTTATTTTCCAAAAATCGAGCTAAGGAAATACGGTATTATCTCTATCATCAGTTAACTATCTGTTTTCTGTGCTATAGAGAAAAAGAATACATGTAAATTACTACTGACTGAATTTATAACAAAGTACTTTCAAAGAAAATAAATCCAATTAAGGTCTAGTCTGCAAACTACTAAAGTCTTTTTAAACATGTTAACACATGATATTAAGAGATGGGAAGATTCTGTTTAAAGGTCATGTGATATATTTCCAAACAACTACAACTTATAGTATGGAGGAAATACTTTTCTGTTTCCAGTATATCAGTTTGCTTTTCGTATTTTTAAAAATTCAACACTTCACGTGTTGACCCCAAACCCTGGAATACTTAAAGAAATACTGAAAGAACGAAAACATAATTTCCTACTCTGTAATCCACTTGACCAGCCCATTTCCAGATTTTCAAAGGTGTGTAAACAAGTGCAGCACTAGAGGTCTCTGTTATAAATAACTTTTCAGAATTCTTCCATGTTGGTTGAAACATTGGGAGTTGCTGGATTCGAATCTTGAGAAATGGCTGCAACTGTGACAATTCTTGGGGAGCCAAGCACCTCTGTAACAGATGAGTCCAGTTCTCCCGAGGTAACAATGGCAAGAGCTGTCCCACCACCTTTTTTATTCTGGTGCGTTTTAACATGTTTGGAGAGATGATCACTCCGCATAAACCTTTTAGAACATTCTGGACATTCAAATCTCTTTTCACCTACACAGAAAAACAGTAAATGAAGTTATACATATTTTACTTAAGTGAAATTTTAATTTTTAATAATCTCCCTTCTGGTCATATTACATGGTATGACTTTTTGTATAGTTTTACTAGTTGCAAAATATTTTGTTTTATTTAAAAACATTATCAAACAAACAGTGCAATACCAGAGAAAGACCATGTGATTGAGACAAAAAGATGTGAAATTTAAGTCCTGGTTCCACCATGAACTGGAAATAAAAGCTGGAGCAAGTAAACAGCCACTGGGACTCTCAGTTTCCCCATCTACAAAGCGAGAGGATTTCTAGCAGACAATTTAAAAACGCTCTATCAGATATAACAAATATATATAATGGTCAAGGCTCATGTCCACTCTTCTTTAAAACTGCTAACCTGGGTTTTAGTTTTAATCCTTGGAGACATGAAATAGCTTAGAACTATTTCAAATAAACTAAGTTAATAATTTAATAGTGTACTAAGTTCTTTATAAGGCAAAAATGGGACACAGGCACATGCTACATTTCAAATTTAACAGAGCTTTTAGGTTTCATAAGACAACAGTTTCTGTTATCCAAAGCAATTTTTAAATATGCTTTCTTCAAAATAGAAGATAGTTCTATTGGAGCAACTTCTTTGCTTTGGAATAAAATTTAATGTTAACTAAAAAGAAAAAAGCCATTTTGTTTTTCTATATAATGAAGCACATGAAAATTTGGTTAATTGGTATATGTTGACGTGCACAATGAATAACTGTTAGCTTTAGATCTTCCCTCTAAAATTGTTACTTAAGGGAATGAAATATTGTTTTCCCAGTCTGATAGAACTTGGATAATAAGTGATAAGGTTTGGCTCTGTATCCCCACCCAAATCTCATCTTGAATTGTACTCCCATAATTCCCACATGTTGTGGGAGGGACCCGGTGGGAGATAACTGAATCATGGGGGTGGTTTCCCCATACTGTTCTCTAGAGAGTGAATAAGTCTCACAGGATCTGATAGTTTTCTCAAGGATTTCTGCTTTTGCGTCTTCCTTATTCTCTTATTCACATAAGATGTGACTTGTTCTTCCTTGCCTTCCACCATGATTGTGAGGCCTCCCCAGCCATGTGGAACTGTAAGCCCAATTAAACCTTTTTGTAAATGGCCCAGTCTCGGTATATCTTTATCAGCAGCATGAAAACAGATGAATATAATAAGAAAATTCAATTTGGACAATTCCCTTTCTTGCCCCTACTTTTGACTTACCAATAAAAATCTATAGGCTTAAGTTTGTCCATGTCAGATAATCTTTTTCTTTACATTTACATTTTAATAAACTTTTTGAAAAAAACATTAGTTTTCTTTATTATTGTTATAAACAACTATTAAAACTTACAGGACCACTGCAATCAATACAATATTATATTAACCTTCCATCCGGAGTAGCACAAAGAAGTTGCAACTGCATATCACACCACACACCAAAATACATGCTATAAAGATTTAAAACCAAGTATTTCTATAATCTAGAGTTTGGACCAGATACTTTAAAAAGTGTAGCAGGTTATTTGGAAACTATAAAAAAGAGAATGGACAAATCTGACTACACAAAAATAAAACACTTTGTATCACTTAAGGTCCCATAAAGTTAAAGGAGGAAAAAAAAATCAATGAGGCATAAAAACAATGTGATAAAATTTAACACAATTTGATAACACCTCTTGGCAAACCAGGAATAAAAATTTATTTCTTTTACCTGCTAAAGGTCCTTGACACCCCTACAAGTATCATAATTAATGGAGAAACTTTTGATCTATTACTTTATACATCAGGAACAAGATAAGAATGCAATTATACATCATTCCTATTTTTTTTCTGACATGGAGTTTCACTCTTGTTGCCCAGGCTGGAGTGCAATGGCACCATCTCAGCTCATCGCAATGTCCGCCTCCCAGGTTCATGCAATTCTCCTGCCCCAGCCTCCTGAGTAGCTGGCACTACAGGCATATGCCACCACACCTGGGTGATTTTGTATTTTTAGTAAAGACAGGGTTACTCTATGTTGGTCAGCCTGATCTAGGACTCCTGACCTTAGGTGATCCTCCCACGTTGGCCTCCCAAAGTGCTGGGATTATAGGAGTGAGCCACTGCGCCTGGCCTCATTACTATTTTCAACATAATATGAAACATTCTGACCAAGCCTATATATAGAATAGTAAAATGAAATGAGGTAAAATTATTAGAAGAAAAAAACTGAAATAGATTATTACTTAGAGTGATTACTATTTACATTAAAAATCTGAGAACATAAACCATCAGAACGAATAAATTTGTCAAGTGGCCAGATTCATGATCAATCATAATAAGTAGCACCATCCATTAATTACATAAATCAACATGTAACACAAACACATATACACAAAAGTTTATGAAGCAGCCAGGAATGACTAAATGCAAAGTACAACCATTTAAAGCATATTTTAAGTAAAGTGAATGATGAGAAGGACATAACCTTTCATGGACCGGCAGGTTTGTTATAAGTAGTCAATCATGGGATAGGGCTTATGGGGACAAAAAGAAACAAGTGTGGGCTAGGTGCAGTAGCTCAAGCCTGTAATCACAGTACTTTGTAAGGCTGAGGCAGCAGGATCAACTGTTTGAGCCCAGGAGTTCAAGGCTAGTCTGGGCAACATGGCAAAATCCCATCTCTAAAAGAAATAACAAAAATTAGCTGAGTGTGGTGGCATGCACCTGTAGTCCCTGCTACTCGGGAGGCTGAGGTGGGAGAATGACTTGAACCCTGGAGGTCAAGGCTACAGCGAGCCACTGCACTCTAGCCTGGATGACAGGGCAAGGCCTTGTCTCAAAAAAAAAAAAAAGAAAAAAGTGTGTAGACAAGGCCCTGCCCCCCGGTCAGGCACAAACTCTATGCCAAGCCACAAATGGCAAGCCTGGTCTTGGTATCCTACTCCATGGTCTAGCTAGGTTCTGAAAGGAGGAACCTGGGACTTCTCTGTGCAAAGTTGGAGGCAGTGGCTGACTTTTTAAAAAACTGCATTTGGGCCAGGTATGGTGGCTCATGCCTGTAATCCCAGCACTTTGGGAGGCCAAGGCAGTTTGGATCACTGAGGTCAGGAGTTTGAGACCAGCCTGGCCAACATAATGAAATTGTCTCTACTAAAAATACCAAAAAAAATTAGCCAGGTGTGGTGGCGCATGCCTGTAATCTCAGTTACTACTTGGGAGGCCGAGGCAGAACCACTTGAACCAGGGAGGTGGAGGTTACAGTGAGCCGAGATCACATCACTGTACTCCAGCCTGGGTAACAAGAGCGAGACTCAGTCTCAAAAAAAAAAAAAAAGAAAAGAAAAAATTCTATTTCTACTATTCTTACAGAGCTCTTTTTATTTTTCAGTCTTAAAAAAAATTAAAGCATACATACTTGAAACAAAATGATCAAAGACACTGAAAATAAACAGTTAAGCTTTAAGGTATACAGGGACTTGAATTTTGTAAATGCTGACACTTAGGTAAGGATGAAAAAATTAAAAGCAGTTGAGGACAAATCTTGAATTCCTTTAGCCTTTTAATTTACCCATTTTATTTCAAAAGATAGATTCTCAATAAATTTTAAGGCTGGAAGAAATCTTTAAGATCTTATTTATATTTCCATTTTACAGATGAGTAAGTTGAGACTCTTAGGAATCATACTCATCTAATTGATTCGTATCAGAGCAGGATTCAAGGTACCTGATTTCTAGTTTGGGTTATTTATGCTACCACCATAGTGCAAATAGAGACTACTGTTACTTTATAGCAACAACAGCTGTGATTTAGAAGTAAATCAGGTGGTGATGACTTAAAGACAAAGGATCACTCAGTAAGTGCACAGCTGGCAATCAACCTGTGCATAGTGGCCTTTTAACAAATATTTGTTAACTGAGATGTGCATGAATTCATTTTTTAAACAAACATTTGTTAAACATCTGCAAAACATCTGCAATGTTCAGGCACTAGTGATATGAAAATGTGTAAGTTTAGACTCTCTTATTTTAAAGAACTTCCATTCTCTTAAGAGAGTTATTTGCAACCATATAGCGCTATCAGTGTCAATTAAGCAGTAAAGAAAGTCAGCTGGGCACAGTGGTTCATGCCTGTAATCCCAGCACTTGGGGAGGGTGAGGCGGGTGGATGACTTGAGGTAGGGAGTTTGAGACCAGTCTGACCAATATGGAGAAACTCTATCTACTAAAAATACAAAAAACTAGCCGGGCACAGTGGTGCACACTTCCAATTCCAGCTACTTGGGAGGCTGAGGCAGGAGAATTGCTTGAACCGGGGAGGCGGAGGTTGCAGTAAGATCAAGCCATTGCACTCCAGCCTGGGAGACAGTGCAAGACTGCATCTCAAAAAAAAAGAAAGAAATTCAAGTGCCTAGCTACTCAGTGGCAAACTGAGTGGTTAATGTGGAAAGATGGTGACATGTTTTCTGTGTGGACTTTCTAGTCTGTCTACTCATAAGTGGTATGGATATACAATTAAATTCAAGCAACAGAAGCTGGCTAGAACCTCAAGTAAATTGTGTTGTACAATTATACTTTCATTAGATAAATTATTCATTACAATTTATTATCCTGTTTCATAGATAAGTGTTTTCTATGTGAGATAAAATTTCTAAATTTCCTACTCTTAGCAAACATTATCATTATACTTTATCTCAAACAGGTAGTAAAGAGTGCTTGCACTAACCACATATTTCTATATTTGCATTTTATAATTATGCACAATATATTAATAATTTTTATAATTAATGTGACTAATTATCAAAACCATTGACATCAGTTACTGTGGTAGGCAGAGTGATCTTAACAAAAGCTTCCAAACCCAAATCCCTGGAACGTACAAACACATGAAGTTTAAATGGTCCATGATGAAGGCATGATAAATATGAGTACTGGCAGCCAGGCTGCAAATGTAACAAACCTCACAGCTCATGCACCTAGAAGATCGCAATAAGCAAACAGAATGTAGAGGAGGCGTCAGCCCATAAAAGCTAAGAAAGTTTTGTTACTGGGAAATTGAAACTTTACTGGGGAAGGAGACCAGGGTATAACCTTATTAGGTGGATAACGAAACTTAGGCGACATCCTGGAAGATTGTACTCCACAGTACTTGACCATAAACCCCCAACCTCACAAGAAGAAATGGGTTATACTCTGCTGATGAAGGAATTAGCCCCCATGTTCCCGCTTAAAGAAGAAAAAGAACCTACTAAAAAGCCCTTACCCAGTGAAAAGCCCTGAGACCCCCTATCATGCATGCCGCCTCCACATATCTCACAAAATAGGGGGCAGGAAGATCAAGGGGCAGAAAGAGAGTTAGAGGAAGAAAGACCTGGAGACCATGGGGGAGCCGAACCAACTGCCTCTAATCCTTACCTAAATTTAAGAAAGAACTAGAACACTATAAAAGGGATATTGATAACTTCCCTATCCCTTCCACACAGCAGGCATCTAGCATGTTCCCATGGGACAGGGAGAGAATGGCTTTGTAAATGCTCCTCTTACAAGTACGGAAGTTAGGAATTTCAAGAAAAAAAATGAAACCACTCCGAGATAATCCCCTCAGTTTAGCAGACCACCTGGACCAATTTCTAGGATCCAGCTTTTACACCTGGGCTGAAATGATATCCATCAGGAATATCCTGTTCATAGGAAAAGAAAGGGGAATGATTAGGAGAGTGGACATGACCATGTGGGAGAGGCAACATCCTCCTGGGTAAGAAATCTTGCCAGCTAAACAACAATTTCCAAATGTCAATCCTAAATGGGATAATAATGATCCCAGGGACTAGGCCCAAATGTAGGACCTCAGGGAATAAATATATTAAGGAGTCTACTCCTAGGACACAGGACACATTCGAGATTCAACAAGAAAAAGAAGAAACTCTCTCTGTATTCCTACATAGGCTAAGAGATCAGATGAGAAAATACTCTGGATTACATCTAGAGGACCCAGTAGGGCAAGGCCTTTTGAAGGTTAACTTTGTAACTAAGAGCTGGCCTGACATTACAAAAAAATTTCAAAATATTGATGTATGGAATGAGAAACCAACTGAGGACTTACAGAGGGAAACTCAGAAGGTCTTTATAAGTTCGAAAGGAAGAGAAGCAGAAACAGAAAGCAAAATTCATGGTTTCCACTTTGGAAGTGATAGTCAGAAAAAGGTTGCACCAAGATTCCCCTCTAAGGAGACAAGGGAATAACAGATTTCAACACAAAAAAAAATTAGGAAAATGCATGGAAAAGCTCCTAAGATTATGAGTGGATGTCAGAAGTGCAGAAAGACAGGGCACTTTAAGAGAGAATGTACTAAATGGAAAAAAGAAATGGTGATCCACCTCATGACCACTGATGAAGACTAGGGGTGTCAGGAGTTCCTTGTGAGTAGGTCCCACCAGGAACCCTTAATAAATTTGAAATCAGAACCTGAGGGAGAAGCGACATTTTTGGTTGATACTGGGGAAGCTCGCTCTTCCCTAATTCAACAACCAAGGAGTACAGAACTCTCTAAGGAAAAACTGACAGTATTGGGTAAAAGGGGAGGGATCTCAGGTTCCGATATTTAAGAAAATGTTAATTAAATCAGGACCAAAACAAACTGAGGGGTGACTCATATGTTCCTGAAGCAAGAACTAACCTCCTGGGTCCAGACCTGATTGTGAGATTGGATTTAGGATTAGGAATAGAGGAAGGACAAATAAAAGTAATGATGGGCCTCCTAACAGAGGAGGAAAGAAAAATCAATCCCCTTGTGAGGGTTAGGAAAGGCAAGAGATGAGGTTAAAAATCACAACCTTACAAATAAAACTAAAACAACCAGGAACAGTAGTTTGCAGAAAACAACATCCCATTTCTACTGAAGGGAGAAAAGGTATCCAACTGGTAACAGAGGGACTGATTAACGATGGACTATTAGAACGCTGAAAGTCACCATACAATACTCTAATTCTCCCAGTCAAAAAGCCCGATGGGTATATACATTGGTACAAGATCTAAGGGCTATAAATTGACCTGTCCAGACCTACCACTCTGTGGTGCCTAACATCTACATCCTCCTTAGTAAGACACCTGATGAACTTAAGTGGTTCAGTGTGGTGGTGAATCTTAAAGACGCATTCTGGAAGTGCCCCCTAGACTTTAGGAGTGCGGAACACCTCTTCATCTTTGAATGGGAAGATCCTATAACTTGAAGAAAATAACAGTACCCCTGGACTGTGGTGCCATAGGGTTTCATGGAAGCCCCAAACTTATTTGGTCAAATCTTAGAAAAAGCCCTGGAGGAATTTCAACCTTGCAGGAGAACCAGTTGTTACAATATGCAAATAATCCTTTAATTTCTGGGAAGAGGAGGGCCAAGGTATCAGAAACCACCATAAGCTTTCTTAATTTCCTAGGAGGAAGAGGACTGCTAGCCTTTTAAGAACAAACTGCAGTTTGTAGAAAAAGAAATTAAATATTTAGAACACCTGATTAGTGAAGGGAAGTGAAGAATAAACCCAGAGAGAATATCGAGAATAGTGGGTCTGCCTTTGCCTAAGACAAAAAGAGGACTCAGAAAATTTTTAGGTTTAACTGGTTACTATAGGTTATGAATCGACATATATGCTCAAAAGACAAAGATTCTATATCTCAAGTTACTAGAAGAGGAACCTGATCCCCTAAAATTGTCCTCAAAGGAAATTCAGGCAGTGAAAGAGCTAAAGCAGGCCCTCATTTCAGCCCCACTCCTGGCCCTTCCATCTTTAGAAAAACCATTCCATCTGTTTGTAACAGTAGACTAGGGCGTGGCCCTTGGGGTGCTCACTGAAACCCAGGGAGGGAAGAGGGGATCTGCTGCTTTTATCTCCGAGCTTCTGGATCCTGTCTCTCAGGGGTGGCCTGAATGTGTGCAAGCAGTGCTGCCACAGCCCTGCTGCTAGAGGAGAGTGGAAAGCTAACCTCTGGTGGGGCCCTGATAGTAAGCACCCCACACCAGGTCAGGAATATATTAAATCAAAAAGCTGGGGGATAATTAATAGATTCTCAGATTCTAGATTATGAAGCCATATTACTAGAAGAAAATGATTTGCTCGTTAACAACAAATATTTGCCTAAATCCAGCCAGTTTTTTATGGAAAGGAGAGGGGAACAAAGAGACATCAGATCAGAACTGCTTAGATATCATAAAATACCAAACAAAAGTTAGACCAGACCTTAGGGAAGCTGCACTATATGATATAAGGCTGTTTGTGGATGGGTCGTCCCGAGTGATAGATAGCAAGAGACATAATGACCGCGCTGTCACTGATGGAAATAAACACTCCTTGTGTGAGCAAGGTAGATTACCTAGCGGCTAGTCAGCCCATCCCTGTTTATTATATGGTCTTAACCAGGCCCTAAAGCTCCTTAAAGCCCAAGATAGCTCTACATATACTGATTCTAAGTATGCCTATGGGGTGGTACACACTTTTGGAAAAATCTAGACAGAGCGAGGTCTAATAAATAGCAGCGAAAAATAATTGGTACATGGGGAACTAGTTAAACACGTTTTAGAAAGCCTCCTGCTTCCAGCAGAGGTAGCCTCCGTTCATATAAATGTTCATCGGAAAGGGAACACTATAGAAGCTACAGGAAACAGGCTTGCAGATGAAGCTGCTGAGCAAGACTCCCAAGAGGAAGAAACAGGAAGACTATTTAGCCTGCTCCCAGACATCCCTAAGGCCCCAGTTTACCAGAGTGAAGGAAGAATTAGACAGGACAGAGGTCACTGAGATTGAAGATGGCAAATGGGTACTTCCTGATGGACAAGAAATGATAAGTAAACCCCTAATGAGAAAACTAATATCTATATTACAAAAGGGGCGTCACTGGGGACCCCAGGCTTTGTGTGATGCAATACTTAGGAATTATGGGTGTATAGGGATTTATACCCTCACTAAACAAGTATGTGGAAGCTGTGTAACTTGTTAAAAGATAAACAAAAAGATGACCAGAAAACAGGAAGATCTCCTGGACTGAGACCACTTCAAAGCACTCAAATAGATTTCACAGAAATGCCCAGAGTAGAAAGACTAAAGTATTTACTGGCCATCATAGATTACCTTTCCGGCTGGTTAGAAGCTTTTCCCCTTCCAACAGCTACCTTATTGGAAAACTTGTCAAAATAGTATTAAAACAGATTGTACCTAGATTTGGCCTGTTGGAAAATATAAATTCAGACAATGGGAGCCACTTTACCTCAAGAATGTTAAGAGATTCCTTAACACTGAATTCCATAACCTTAACTATGGAAGGTTTACAAATTAAATGGGATTATCACACCCTTTGGCATCCCCCTTCCTCTGGAAAGGTAAAAAGAATGAATCAAACTCTTACAAAGTATATCACCAAACTAATCTTAAAAACTAAAATGCCTTGTACCAAATGTCTCCCAGTAGCACTCCTTAGGATGAAAATGGCCCCAACAAAAGACTTGGGATTGTCCCTCTATGAGTCATTTTATGGGGGTCCCATATTTGGACAGAGCTGCAGACCTCCCTATTATGGAAACCAAGAATCAATTCTTAAGAAATTATATACTGGCCATATACTCCACCCCATTATACCTTAGGTTAAAAGGACTTCTAATTCAAACTCCACCTCTTGGGTTCATGGTTCACCGCTTTCAGGCTGGTGAGATGGTGCTGATTAAGACTTGTTAAGAGGGCAAGCTCCACCCAAGCTGGAAAGGTGAACAGCTGAACGGGGGTGGAATCACCATCCTTGAGTCAATGGACTGGTAAAGGAGAGTGCATGGGTCACCTGAAGAACCCTCAAAGTTAACTCTTTTGAGAAAAATCTAAAAAGAAAACATGAGCTGGCTCCATTTCTGGAAGTGTCTCGGTTATATGGGTTAGGAGCAGACATCACAGGCAAAGACCCCCTAGGGCAATTTATTCTCAAACTACTCAAAAATTCAACCCCCCATGTGCCTGGTACTACTCCAACCCCACAGACTAGTAAACACGTAAGTCCACCAAATAATGACCCTAAAAGGGTAAAAATAATTGAGGTAAAGCAAACCTGAAAACTTGAAGACAGGGTACAAGGTTGTGAATGCCTGGGTCGAGTGGATCAAATTTTTGGTGTAAGCCCTCAACAAGAGTAATGCTACGCATGTGCTGTGGGATGACCTCAGGCACAGGTGGTTCTGTTTCCCCTAGGATGGAATACTGATCCTGAAGGAACATGCTGCATGTTGGCTCTATACTGAGACAAGGATACATGGGGAAATGAGACTTGTAAGAGTGTCATTGCTCTTTCCTGCACTGCATAGGTCAGAACCCTTAATTCTCTATAGGGAATATAAAACACTCCTCTTGCCTCTCTAGGCAGACAGGAAGAGTTAAATAAGACTGCAGGAGAACTCCCAACTTGTACCCACATCCTAAACATCTCTGCTGAGTCAGGCAATAGGAATTACTCAGCACACCATACACCATGGATGATGCCTGGTGGTATTGTGTGAAAAAAGGATGATAACTTGTTACTGTCCAACTGGACTGAGACTTGTGCTTTAGTCCAGTTGGCCATTCCCTTCATCCTGGCATTCCATAAGATACCTGAAAATACACAGGACCAATGAAACCAGAGAGATCTGACAAATTATTTTGAGCCCAATATATATGTTAACACTATACGAGTTCCTAGGGGGTTCCTAATGAATTTGAGGCCCGAAACCACATAGCTGCTTGGTTTAAGTTAGCACTCTTCTGGTGGTCAACTATTAAGAATGTGGACTGGATTAACTACGTCTGTGATAATTGACAGAGATTCATTGATTATACTCAGGATGCCCTCAAAGTGGTGACTAGCCAGTTAAATGCCACCAGCCAAATGGCCTGGGAAAACAGGCTTGTGCTAGACATGATACCTGCAGAAAAAGGGGGCATATATGTTATACTAGGTGGGAAATGTTGTACTTTCATTCCCAATACTTCCCCGGATGGGACCATCAGAAAAGCTTTACAAGGAGTGACAACTCTAGCCAACAAACTGGCAGAAAATGCTTTTTAAAGCCTTAATCCTTACATTTCTTATAATTGTGGCAGGAGTCTTAACATCAGTGGGATTTTTGTATTATCCCTTGTGTGAGGGGACTAGCACAGAGATTAATTAAAACAGCTATTAATAAACAAGTGGCCGTGACTTACCAGCAAAATAACCTGCTACTATTAGAAACTAAATTAACCTCACTCTCCTATGACGAAGAAAGTAAACAACTTCTAGAGCAATTAGAGGACCAAAAGAGTTTAGATGAAAATGTGACCAAAAAAAGTAAACAGAAAAGAGAGAATTTGTGAGAAAATGTTTTAAAAGATCCATTTTCAAGGCATGATAAATCTAAGTACTGGTATCCAGCCTGTGGATGTAACAAACTGTATGGCTCATGCACCTAGAAGGTTACAATAAGCAAACAGAATGTAGAGAAGGGGTCAGCCCATAAAAGCGAAGAACGTTTCATTATTGAGAAATCAAAACTTAAGCTGGAAAGAGAAGGTTACACCTTATTAGGAGAATAATGAAATTTAGGAGATTGTAACCCCATGGTACCCAAACAATGAAGAACTAGGGGAGGAACTTGTGCTAGGAGATAAATTACCTGCTGTAATAGTAACATGGTAAAAGGGACATTACAGATTGAACAAAGGTTATGGAGCTTAATATAGGGATATTATTTTGAATTATCCAGTGGTGCATAATATAATCACATGAACTCTTAAAAGCAAGGAGCTTTCTTTAGTTAGAATCAGGGAGATTAGAAGTGTGAGGGAAACATGTCCTACTGTTGCAGGAGGGGGCCACAAGGACAGTATGAGGAAGAGTGTGGGCAGTTTCCAAGTGTAAACACTGGCTCCCAACTGCCAGCTGGCAAGGAAACAAGGACCTACATTCTACAACAGAAAGGAACTGAATTCAGGGACAATGTGAATGACTTTGGAAGCAGGTTTCTCCCCAGGGCCTTCAGTAAGAAATGCAGCCCTGCTGATGCCTTGATTTTGGCTATGTGAGAAACTGAGCAGACAATCCAGCTGAGGCTCCTTGAACTTCTGATCTAGAGAAACTATGAGGTAATAAATGTGTGTAATTTTAAGTGGCTAAATTTGTGGTAATTTGTTGTGGCAGCAATAGAAAACTAATCTAGTCACATAGGATATAAACTTATAAAAAAATTAAAGTCCAACAAATCACAGCTGACCTATTATATAGCTCAAGATACATAAACATCTTCATTACAAGTATCCAAAATAAGTCAAGAATAAATTCCAAATTTTATTTCTTCATGAAAATCTCAATGTATCCCCAAAATTTTTTAATAAACTGAGCATAGAAAAATATTGCTTCTTTTATCTACATTACCTGAGAGAATACCATGCTTCATCACATTAAGAAAATGTAGTCTTTTAAAAGGATTTAAATATAATATTCACATTTAGAAACTACATTAGACTACTTACTATTATAATATTCTTAATAGTAATTTCCTTTGGAAAAAATTTGCTGAGATCTCAAATGGAATGACAGATTGGAATGGATAAGTGGAATAAATCAATCTTTTAAGTTTTCTGTATCTGAAGCACCTACCAAGAGTCAGTTATCGAGCTATCAGAGTTCTGCCTATAATCTGTTTTTCAAATTGCTCTCAAAACTAAACTACTATAATGTATGAAACATACTTTGTTAATTACTAATACTATTTCTAAGTTTGTCATTTGATAATATACTGCCATATTTATAAATTAAAATTAATTTCAAGAGCAAACTAAGGTAATATATTAGTTTCCTGGGGCTTCTATAAGAAAATACCACAAACTGGGTGGCCTAAAACAACATGAATTTATTTTCTCACAGTTCTGAAGGTCAGAAGTCCAAAATTAAGATGTCAGCAGGGCCTTGCTCCCTCCAAGGACCCTAGAGAAGAATGCTTTCTTGCCTGCTGGCAATCGTTGGCATTCCTTGATTTGTAGCTGCCCTTCTTCAATCCCTGCCCTTATCTTTGCTTGGCCTTTTCCCTTGTCTCCTCTTATAAGGATATCAGCTACTGGATTTAGGGCCCGCCCTAATCCAGTATGGCTTCATTTTAACTTCATTTCATCTACAAAGACCCTATTTCCAAATAAGGTCACATTTACAGACACTAGGATTAGGATTTAAACAATATCTTTTTGGAAGAAACAATTCAACCCACTACAGGGACATTTTTAAATGTTTGGCATTTGTTATAGCTAAGTCATAAGCACACACCCTTCAGTCAATGAATAACTTCTGATAAAAGTCTATGTGTAGCACATATACAGTTTCTTAGTGAAAGGAACCAGACTTTTACATATAACTCACATTCAAGTACAGCTGACCCTCGAACAACACGGGTTTGAACTGTGTGGGTCCATATATACTTAAATTTTTTCCACCTCTGCCACTCAAGACAGTAAAAACCACTCTTTCTCTTCCTCTTCAGCCTATGTAATTTGAAGACAAGGATGAAGACCTTTATAAAAATCCACTTCCACATAATGAATAGTAAATATATTTGTTCTTCCTTATGATTTTCTTAACAGTTTCTTTTTTCTAGCTTACTTTAAGAATCTGGTTTATAATACATTTAACATGCAGAATATGTGTTAACTGACTGATCAGTAAGGCTTCTAGTCAACCGCAGGCTCTTAGTAGTTAAGTTTTAGGGGAGTCAAAAGTTACACACTAATTTTCAAATGCTTGGGGTTGACATGCCTCACCTCTGTGTTCTTCAAGGGTTAACTGGACTCATTTTTGAATCTGTCTCAGGATTCTAGTTATTCAAACTGAGAGCCAAGTAGTTGAAAAACCCATCAACACCCCTACCTTACCCCAAGTCTATCAGTCCCTCCTACACTCTTACCTACGTAGCCTACAATATCTAAAGTCTTTTCATGAGTACCCTAAAGTTTTCAGTATCATTTACCTGTGGGTAAAAGTAGATAGTTGTCCTTAGTATACACTAGGATTGGTCCCAGGACTAGAGACCATGTTGGTCAGGTTGGTCTTGAACTCCCGACCTCAGGTGACTGCTGGCCTCAGCCTCCCAGAGTGCTGGGATTAAAGACGTGAGCCACCACGTCTGGCCATTCCTCCCATATACTTTAATCATCTCTAGATTATTTTGTAAATAGTTGTTATGCTGTATTTTTAAATTTGTATTTTGATTATTATTTTTCCTAACATTTTCAATCTCTGGTTGGCTGAATCTGAGGATGTGGAATCCACATATAAGGAAGGCTGGTTATAAGTGGGGGAAGATGATAATTTGAGAGAAGTCATGTCATGTGCTTTAATTTTCTTGAAGCAGAAGACTGAGAGTAAGGGGAAGCTGAAGGGGAGTGATAAGGGATATAAGAAGACATAAAGAGGTTTATATAATGATTAAGGTAATAAGAAAACTGACAAAGAAGACTAAGATTGATAGGGCAGTTCTGAAAGACTGGTCGAGATTTACGACCATGAATTTATAGGGACACCAATCTGAATAATGAGTGATTTTTCATTTTTTCCTGTAGCCATTATCAACTCAAATATAGAAGCTCTTTGGTTATTTCATTATTCATGCTTTATTTAGGCTATTTAATCCACTTTAATAGTTTTAACTATCATTTATAAATAGATGACTATGCCAAGATCCAGATTCCAAAACTCAGCTGTGAATTAGACATTTCCTGGATGTGCCACTGACAGCATCATTCAACATGTCACAAAGAGAACTCATCAACACAATACAGGATCATTCTAATAATCCCTATGATGCTTCAGAAAGAAAGAGGGGGTAGGAGCAAAAACAAGAGATGATGTCACTGAACATGGTGAAGAACCTCTAAACCTTTTTCTTTCATAGAAGCAACAAAAACTTATGCGGGAGAAAACCTGTCAAAAGCAACCATTTCAGATTCTGGCTATTAATCAAGGCTTGCAGCAATCCATCAAGTATTTATTCAAGAAAAATTGCTGAATTTCTGGAAGAACAGCAAGCTTTGTGGTATTTTAACTTACTAGTCTCGTTTCCCACTCCCCCGCTCTGTGGCAGCCTTGATAAACAACATAGTAAATTCTGGGCACCATCTGGCAGCCACCAGAGGGAGTGGAACACAGTTGGGGTTCTTTCAAAGCCTAATTCCCAAATAACCATTTCCTGAAGACCCCACTTATAAAACTGTCATATTTAATCTGACTTTGAGGTAGCCCCATATGAAATGCCTTCTCCCAGGTGTGAGGCAGGGCACGTGTTTGTCTAAAACAATTGGAAGCAAGTATTTTAACTTCATGGATGCCCAAAACGTGGGATAATAATTGGTACAAACAACAGACTAACCAAAACACTTTAAAGGAAAAACTAGCTGAGAGCTAAGACATTCAGAAGAGCTTTAAAAAGCTCTGACATATACAGGGGAATCTAGAAGATCACACATATGTTTAGGGCTATGCGCCTGCTCAGAATAGCCTGAGAAGGCCCTAAATAATCTGTGTCTTATCCTGAGGCCCTAGGTAAGCAGAAAGTGAAGGCTATGGCAGAGATGTCAAATAACTGGCTGAGTGTTGAAGGCAAGCTGCAACATGCACACAGAATCTTTCAGCGCAGATTGAGAGACTCATTGGTTCCAAGGTGTTTAAAGAAAGAATATCTGAAATACAGGCAAAAAATTCCCCAATTTAATTTTAAAAAAATTAATCTGCATATCCAAGAAGCTCAATTAAACTCCAAGTAGGTTAAATGCAGAGAGTCACATGGAGTCACATTATAATCAAACTGCTGAAAGACAAAGATAAAGAGAAAATCTAGAAAGCAGCAAGAAGAACTACATTCAGGGCCTTGGAAGACAATTAGCCTCTTGAGTCTTCGGTTTGCTTATCTATAAAATGATGGGGTTGCACAAAAGGAGTCCCTTCAGCTCTAAATCCTATTATCCTTGGCAGAGTTAACAGAAGTGTTGCATGATACTAAGGCATGCACAAGAGGCGTAACATAAAACTGTTTTGAATTCTTAAAATATAAAATAGTAAATCTCTCTCCCTTTTTACATTGCAGTCTCTCAAAATGTGTTTGTTTCCACTTTTTAACATTTGTGTTTTAATTTATATACAGTAAAATTCATTTTTTGGTATAGAGTTCTATGAATTTTGACAAATGCATTCAGTCACATAATCGTCACCAAAATAAAAATACAGAAGAGTTGTTATCACTTCCAAAAATTCCTTTGTAGTGTCTCTTTGTAGTTGAACTCTCCCTCCTCCTTGCTTATGCCCTAGAAAATACAAATCTGTTCTCTGTCCTTATAATTTTGATTTTTCCAGAATATCATATAAATGATATTGTGCATAATGCAGTCTTTTGATTCTGAGATCTTTCACTTAGCATAATGCATCTGAGTTTCATCCATGTGGCTGTTTATTAATAATTCATTCCTTTATGTTGGGGAGTAGTACTCCAATGTATAGATATTTTTATCCATTCACCAGCTGAAGGACATTTGGGTTACTTCCAATTTTAAGTAATAAATAAATAAATCTGCCACACACACATGTGCACACTCATAGCTTTTTTGTGTGAACACAGTTCTTAGTTCTCTTGGGTAAATACCAGGAGTAGATTTGCTAGATCCCATGGTAGTTGTATCTTTATAAGAAAATGTCAAAATGGTTTCCAAAGACAGTGTGTCATTTTGCATTCCCACCAGCAATATATGAGAGTTCCAATTGCTTTGCATCCTCTCTACACCTTGAAGTTGTCAGGTTCTCATGCTTCTGGCTTTTAATTATAGCTATTCTAATAGGCATACAGTAGTATTTTGTTGGTTTTATTTTCCATTTCCCTGTTAATAGATGATATTAGACATCTTTTCATGTGCTTTTCTATCACATGTATATGTTCTTTGGTGAAGTGTCAAATCCTTTGCTCACTAAAAAAATGTTGTTTGTTTACATTGAGTTTAAGACTTCTTAAGGTGTTCAGAATAAAAGTACTTTGTCAGAGATATGTGATTTTCAAATACTTCTCCCAATCTGTATCTTGTGTTTTCATTCTCTTAACAGGATCCACCAAAGAGCAGAAGTTTTTAGTATACATCAAGTCCCATTTGCTGATTTTTCTTTTATGGACTATGCTTTTGGAGATTGTGTGAAAGCACTTGTAGCCTATCTCAAGGTTGCAGAGATTTTGTCCTATATTTTATTCAAAAAGCTTTGTTGTTTTAGGTTTTGGATTTAAGTCTCTGAATCATTTTGAGTTAATTTTTATAAAAGACATGAGGTATGTAGGTCAAAGGTTTTGTTTTGTTTTGTTTTGTTTTCATATGGCTAATTCTTCCATACCATTTATTGAAAAGATTACTTTTCCTCTACTGAACTGTTTTTGCACCGTGTGTGGAGGGGAATTTCTGGACACTCTCTTCTGTCTTACCTACCCATGTGTACTTGAAAACCACACAATGTTGATTAGTCTAGCTTTACAGGAATACCTAAAATTATGCTGCATAAATCAGCCAATTTGGTTATTTTTGAAATTGTTTTGGCTATTCTAATAGTTTTGTCTTTCATATAATTTTAGAATCAGTTTCTTATCTCCAAAAAATGCTGATGGAATGAGAAGGATTATATATATTGAATCTGTAGATATGTTTGGGTAGAAAATACATGGAAATAATATTGGGTCATCCAATCCTTGAATACAATATGTAACTCTGCATGAATGTAGTTCTTCATTGCTTTCTTTCATCAATGTTTTAGTTTTCAGCTTACATGTCTTACATATATTTTGTTAGATTTATGGCAAAATGTTTCACTGTTTTCATCACACTACAAATGGCACTGATTTTATAAACTATTTATATCCAATTGTTCATTGCTAGTATGTAGAAATACAATTCACTGTTGAACATTTATCTTGTCTCTTGCAACCTTGCCAAACTCACTTACTAGTTCAAAAAGCTTTTTTGTAGGCACCATGGATTTCTTAAACAGACAATCTGGTATCTGCAAATAAAAACAGTTTTTATTTCTTCCATTAGAATCTATATGTCTTTTATGACATTTTCCTGCTTTACTCCATTGCATAGAAATTCCAGTACTACAGTGAATAAGAATGATAAAATCAGATGTCTTTGCCTTGTTCCTGATTCTACAGGGAAGCAATAGGTCCTTCCTCATTAAGTATGATGTTAACTGCATATTTTTTGCAAATGCCCTTTACTTGGTTAATGATGCTTCCTTCAACTGAGAATTTTTACAGAAATAAATGCAGAATTTTGCTAAACATTTATTGTACATTTGCTGTCATGTGATTTTGTTTCTTCTTTCATCATTATTGGTGAATTACACTGAGTTTTCCAAATATTCAAATAGCTTTTCGTTCTTGGAATAAACCCTACTATAATGTTATAATGCATTATTTCCTTTTAATATATTGCTGGATTTGCTAATATTTTGTTGAGAATTTTGACAACTATATTTACAATACTGGTTTAAGTTTTTTCCTTTGGTATTATTATAATATGGGCCTCACAGAATAAGTTGCGAAGTATTCCTTATTTTCTAGAAGAGATTATAGAATTTGGTATTATTCATTCCTTAAATGGTAGAATTAGTCAGTGAAACCATAAAAGCCCGAGTTTTCTCTTGTCTATAGTTTAAGCCACAAATCTGAGGAGCACTCATGCTATCTATTTCTTCTTGAGCCAGTACTGGTAGCTTGTACCTTTCAAGGAGTTGGTCCATTTTATTTAAGTTCTCAAATTTAGGTTGCAGAGTTATGAACAGCATTCTTTTCATTTCTACTCTTTATTATTTCTTAACTTCTTGTTTTGAATGTAATTGGCTCCTCATTTTCCAGTTTCCTAAGGTTAAAGTTTAGATTATTTACTGAAGACCTTTCCTTTTTACTAAGAAAAGCATTTAATGCTACAAATTTCCACTAAGCACTGCTTTACCAGCATCCCAGATTTTGTGGTGTATTTTCATTTAATTGGAAATATTTTCTAATTTCCCTTGAAACTTTTTCTTGACCCATGTGTTGATTTCTAGATAGAGATTTCCTAGATATTTCTGTTACTTGATTTCTAGTTCAATGATCTGAGAACATACCTTGTATGATTTGTTTTTCCCAAATGGAATCTCTCTCTGTCGTCAAGGCTGAAATGGTGCAATCTCAGCTCACTGCAACCTCTGCCTCGAGGATTCAAGCAATTCTCCTGTCTCAGCCTCCCAAGTAGCTGGGACTACAGGTGCATGCCACCATGCATGGCTAATTTTTGTATTTTTAGTAGAAATGGAGTTTTGCCATGTTGGTCAGGCTGGACTCGAACTCTTGACCTCAGGTGATCCACCGGCCTCAGCTTCCTAAAATGCTGGGATTATAGACCTGAGCCACCATGCCAGTCTGCTTCTTATTCTTTTAAATTTGTTAAGGAGTGTTTCATGGTTCAGAATATGGTCTAACTCTGTGAATGTTCCATGTGCTCTTAAACAAAATACATATCCTGCTGGGATATTCTTTAAAGTAGGGTTCTTATCCAGATAGCATATAATTGGATCCTTTTTTTTAAAATGTCATTTGACAATGTCCCCCTTTTGATTAGTATAATTTATACCAATCGCATTTAATGTAATTGTTTATTTGATTAGATTTTAAGTCTGTCATTTTATCATCTGTTTCCAAATTGTCTGTTTTTCATGTTTCTGTTTTCCCTTTTCTCAGTTTTTTTCAGATTACAAGTCAAGTGCCCCTTACCTGAAATGTTTGGGCCTGTAAGTATTTCTGCCTTTTCATTCATTTCAATCATGTTTACCTTTAGTCCATGGATCATGGTTATAAGAGCTGCTTTAAAGGTTTTAACTGATAATTCTGAAATCTAGATCATCTTGACATCTGTTATCTTCTCTCTCAAGAAAGTGTCAGCTTTATGTGACTCATAGTACGTTGAGTCATTTTGGATTGTATCCTGGACATTTTGGACGTTATATTGTAGAGATTTTTAGGTCCTGTTAAAAATTCTCTGGAGAATGTTTTTGTTTTAGCTGGCAAACAGCCCATTTAGGTTCAGACTAAAAGTTCCATCTTGCCCTCTTTGAGCAGCAGTTCCAACATTAATTCACTTTCCAGAGGCTTTATGCTTTTTGTCTCTGCTCAGCACATGCTGAGAATTGGATGGTGGTTTTTAAGATGCTCAGTTCTTGAGGCCTTTGCTGGTTCTTTTTGTCTGTGCTGTGCATGCAATGTTCAAGGTTGAGCCCAGTGCAAGATTGAACCCAGGACTTCTTTTGCTTCACACACAGAATTAGGGAACATCTTCTATATCTCTCTCAAAATTTCCCCTATGCCTTTCCAACCTCCAGCTGTCTCTCTTTCTAGTTCCTCTGGCTAGAAAAGCCCAAGTTTCTGGGGGCTCCTGTAATGTTCAGTATGTACACTATGACTGGGACCACCTTCAGAGTAGAAGTGGCAAGACGAAAAAATAATGTCTTCCCTCAGATTTGTTGGGAGACAGTTTCCATTTTCTAGTTCCTCTAGCCAGAGATACAGGTATTTTCTAGAGTTTTTGGTGCTTATGCTGCTACTACTTCAGTGTAATCTGCAAATGGAACTGGTTTTGGACCACAAGGACCCCTTTTCTTGCTTTTTCTGGCTAGATGCAAGAGGTTTCTATTAGAGTGTTTGCTACCTGTACCTGCTATGCAGTGCCCACAGGGTCAAACCTGGGAGACAAAGGAGAGAAAAAGATCTCTATGAAATGAACACATATGACACACTATTATTCAAGTTTTGATTTCATTTCTTGATTGCCTGCTATAGTTTGCTTTTCATTGTCCTCATTTAGATACTTAAGAAAATAAGTAAACCTGTCTAGAGTTTTTAGTGTAGTCAATGTAACAGCCAAGTTGTATACAGGTTGGTCCATTCTGGCCAGCAGTGGACTCAAAGAGCAACAGTCTTGACCATTTCATATACTAATTAAAGCAATTATATAAGAAAATTCTGGGAATGGGCACTGTGGCTCACACCTGTAATTCCAGCACTTTGAGAGACTGAGGTGGGAGGATCACTTGAGGCTAGGAGCTTAGGACCAGCCTAGGGAACATAGAAAGACTCTATCTTAACAACAAAAAAAATTAGCTGGGTGTAGTGGTGTGGGTCTTTAAGTTGTAGTTATTCAGGAGGCTGAGGTGGGAGGATTGCTTGAACCCAGGAGGTCAAGGCTGCAGTGAGCTATGATCACATCACTGCCTTCTGGCCTGGGTGACAGAGTGATATGGTCTCAGCAACAACAACAAGAACAACAAAATTCTGGGAAAAAACTTCAATGCAATTGATGGAGTTTACTGTTTCATTTGTTTTGTTTTGATCAAATATTCTTTTATTAAAAAAATGGAAGTTTCATTCCCAAACTAATTTTACAGAATCTGTTTTCTACATTTGGTTATAATTATTGATAAAAATATATTTAACTTTATATAAAATCATATCTTGGCTAAAACACTAAGTCATCATATATTATAAAGAACCTATATTGCAGTTGCACAATACTTTTTAGGGACTCTTTTGAAAAAGACTTTTTCTTAGCTGGTGAAAAAGAATTTGAGGTATGGTTAAAGATGTAACCTCCTTATAACACTAGCTACCAAAAATCATCCCTTGGTTGCCTTACTGCTAAGTAGATTATGAATGGCAAATGAAACAGTCCAGAAAGCAGGCAGAGTATCCACAATAAAATATTCACAAAGTATACTATATTAACACATGTAACACATCAAGTGTGTATATCTATGTAACATCCTCATTATAGACATTGTTTATTTAGTTATATCATTATAGTATTTCCAAGTTAACAGTACATTTTTTTTTTAAGAGACAGGGTCTTCTAATACTGCCCAATCTGGAGTGCAGTGGCTATCCATGGGTCACAGGCACTATATCCTTGAACTCCTAGCACAGCAGTTCTCCTGACTCAGCATCCTGAATAGCTGGAACTACAGGTGTGCACCACTGAGCCTGGGGAAATGTAAACCTTTAAAGTTTAAGAGAGCAGCATGATTACACCTGTTTAATTTTTTCCCCACTGAGACACCCATTAAAATAATAGTAAAGACATAAAAGGGTTAAATATACAATAACGAAGAAAAAGACAATCCATCAGCAAAACAATGATTGTATCAAATGTCTGCAACCTAGAACAGAAATTGTTAAGGAAGAGGATATATTCTAGAAGACAATCTGCTGGGAGGGAGACATGGAACATAAAACAGAAAACTGAGGTCCATATATAGACCATAACTACTATCAAAAAAATGGGCAAAATAGATTGCAGCTACCAGTGAAAGCGCAGAAGGTGAGTGCACGCCATATTTCCAGACAGAACTTTATTGCCCACAGACCAGGACATTCCCAGGTGAAGGAGCCCCACGGGTCGCCAGAGCGGCTGTTTTGGCCAGCGAGGTTGTTTTGGCTGGCGCCACAGCGCAGTGGCTCTCCGTAAAAAATACACTAGTCTGGGTGCCCTATTGAACTGGCAATTTGAGATCCGGGAAGGCAGATTAGCCCATTCATCTGATTAAACGGGACTCAAACATAAAGCAGGCCAGGAGATTCCCGTGTAGCCACATTGTTTCAGCTGGCATAGTGGGTCGCTGCACGGGAAATCACACAGATCCCGGCGCCCTTTCAGCAGATGACTGGAACACCTGGGAGGGAGTCAACCGTTCAACTTAAAAAAAAAGGGGGCTTTGAGGCAGGGAGCTAGGTGATCAGGCTCGGTGGGTCCCATACCCACAAAAACAAACAAACAGAAATTGGAAACGCTTGGGGTTGAGAGTTTCACGGCAAGCACAGCTAAAACCGCAAGGACCCAGCTCTGTGGGGGAGGGGTGTCTGCCATTACCGAGGCACTCCACCCCTATGGAGGTAGTCTGCTGCTGTTGCCAAGGCCATAACAGAGAGAGTCCGCCATTACAGAGGCGGGCCAACATTGCCGTGGCAGTTCTAACCACACCCATATAACCAGTACTGCAGGGAAATACAAACGGCAGCAGGGTGGAGCCGCAGCAGGGGGGGACCCACAGCAAAGGCTCAGCAAAACCTCTACAGCCAGTGACTAGACTGCCCCCTTGCTGTGGAGGACAGCCCGGGAGAAAAAAAAAATAAAAGGGAGCAATGCAAAGGATACCATAAATAAAGCCCTAACCCCCCGGGACAGAGCTCCTGGGGGAAAAAAGGGGTTTATGAGTTCTGCTGCAGCAGAGTAAAACGTACCTTCTTAGAAGCTCTGAATGAACAACAAAGCTCACAGCTCAGCACTTGAGCTCCTACAAAGAACAGACTGTCTCCTCAAGCAGCTCCCTGACCCCCGAGTATCCAAACAGTCACCTCACATAGGACTGATCAGACTGACATCTGGCGGGCATCATTCCGGGACAAAGATAGCAGAAGAAGAAACTGGTAGCAACCCTTACTGTTCTGCAGCTGCTGCAGGTGATCCCCAGGCAAGCAGGGCCTGGAGTGGACCTCAGCAGTCCTACAACAGAGGGGCCAGTCTGGGAGAAGGAAAACTAAGAAACAGAAATAACTTCATCATCAACAATCTGGATGTCCACTCAGAGACCCAATCTGAAAATCAGCAACAACACAGACGACGGGTGGATAAATCCACAAACATGGAAAGAAACCAGTGCAAATGGAGGAAAACACCCAAAACCAGAATACCTCTCCTCCTACAAGGGATCACAACTCCTGACCAGCAAGGGAACAAAGCTGGATGGAGAATGAGTGTGATGAAATGACGGAATCAGACTTTAGAAGGTGGGTAATGAGAAACTGCCACAAGCTAAAAGAACGTGCTCTAAGTCAACGCAAAAAAACTAAGAACGTTGAAAAAAAATTTGAGGAAATGATAACAAGAATGGACAACTTATAGAGGAATATGAGTGAACTGATGGAGCTGAAAAACACAACATGAGAACTTCGCGAAGCATGCACAAGTTTCAACAGCCAAATCGACCAAGCAGAAGAAAGGATATCAGAGGTCGAAGATCAACTCAACGAAATAAAAGGAGAAGGCAAGACTAGAGAAAAAAGCACAAAAAGGAATGCACAAAGTCTCCAAGAAATCTGGGACTATGTGAAGAGACCTAATCTACATTTGATAGGTGTACCTGAATGTGACGAAGAGAATGAATCCAAGCTGGAAAACACTATTCAGGATATTATCCAGGAAAACTACCCCAACCTAGCAAGGCAGGCCAATGTTCAAGTCCAGGAAATACAGAGAACACAACGAAGATATTCCTCAAGAAGAGCAAGCCCAAGGCACATAATCGTCAGATTCACCAGGGTTGAAATGAAGGAGAAAATGCTACGGGCAGACAGAGAGAAAGGTCAAGTTACCCACAAAGGGAAGCCCATCAGACTCACAGCAGATCTCTCAGCAAAAACCCTACAAGCCAGAAGAGAGTGGGGGCCAATATTCAACATCCTTAAAGAAAAGAACTTTCAACCCAGAATTTCATATCCAGCCAAACTAAGCTTCATAAGTGAAGAAAAAATAAAATCCTTTGCGAACAAGCAAGTACTCAGAGATTTTGTCACCACCAGGCCTGCTTTACAAGAGCTCCTGGAAGAGGCACTACACATAGAAAGAAACAACCAGTAATAGCCACTCCAAAAACATACCAAATGCTAAAGAGCATCAACAAAATGAAGAATCTGCAATAACTAATGAGCAAAACAGCCAGCTACAATCAAAATGGCAGTATCAAATTCACACATAACAATATTAACCCTAAATGTAAATGGGCTAAATGCACCAATCAAAAGACACAGACTGGCAAATTGGATAAAAGGCCAAAACCCATCAGTGTGCTGTATCCAGGAAACCCATCTCACAAGCAAGGATACACAAAGGCTCAAAATAAAGGAATGGAGGAAGATTTACCAAGCAAATGGAGAGCAAAAAAAAAGCAAGAGTTGCAATTCTCATCTCTGATAAAATAGACTTTAAAGCAACAAAGATCAAAAGAGACAAAGAAGGACATTACATAATGGTAAAAGGATCAATACAACAAGAAGAGCTAACGATCCTAAATATATATGGACCCAATACAGGAGCACCCAGATACATAAGGCAAGTTCTTAATGACTTACAGAGACTTAGACTCCCACACAATAATAGTGGGAGACTTTAACACTCCACTGTCAATATTAGACAGATCAACCAGACAGAAAATTAACAAGCATATCCAGAACCTGAACTCAGACCTGGAACTAGCAAACCTGATAGACATTTACAGAACTCTCCACCCCAAGTCCACAGGATATACATTCTTCTCAGCACCACATCACACCTACTCGACAATTGAACACATAATTGGAAGTAAATCACTCCTCAGCAAATGCAAAAGAACGGAAATCATAACAAACAGTCTCTCAGACCACAGTGCAATCAAGTTAGAACTCAGATTTCAGAAACTAACTCAGAACTGCACAGCTTCATGGAAACTGAACAACTGGCTCTTGAATGTTGATTGGATAAACAATGAAATGAAGGCAGAAATAAAGAAGTTCTTAGAAACCAACAAGAACGAAGACACAACATACCAGAATCTCTGGGACACATTTAAAGCAGTCTCTAGAGGAAAATATATACAATAAGTGCCCACATGAGAAGAAAGGAGAGATCCAAAATTGACACCCTATCATCAAAATTGAAAGAGCTAGAGGAGAAAAATAAAAAAAACTCAAAACCTAGCAGAAGACAAGGAATAACTAAGATTAGAGCAGAACTGAAGGAGATAGAGACACAAAAAATCCTTCAAAAAAAAAATCAATAAAACCAAGAGCTGGTTTTTTGAAAAGATCAACAAAATAGACAGCCCACTAGCCAGATTAATAAAAAAGAAAAGAGAGAATAACCAAATAGATGCAATAAAAAAGATAAAGGGGAGATCACCACAGATTCCACAGAAATTCAAACCATCATCAGAGAATATTACAAACAACTCTATGCACATAAACTAGTAAACCTGGAAGAAATGGATAAATTCCTGGACTCCTGTGTCCTCCCAAACCTAAACCAGGAAGAAGTCGAAACTATGAATAGTCCAATAACAAAATCTGAAGTTGAGGCAGCAATTAAGAGTCTACCATACAAAAAAAGCCCAGGTCCAGATGGGTTCACAGCTGAATTCTACCAGACACACACAGAGGAACTGTTAACATTCCTCCTGAAACTATTTCAAATAATCCAAAAAGAGGGAATCCTTCCCAAATCATTTTATGAGACCAACATCATCCTGATACCAAAACCCAGCGGAGACTCAACAAGAAAAGAAAACCTCAGGCCAATACCCATGATGAGCATAGATGCCAATATCTTCAATAAAATACTGGTAAGCCGATTGCAACAGCACATCAAAAAGCTTATCCATCATGATCAAGTAGGATTCATCCCGGGATGCAAGGCTGGTTCAACATATGCAAGTCTATAAACGTAATTCACCACATAAACAAAACCAAAAACAAAACCACATGATTATCTCAATTGACGCAGAGAAGGCCTTTGAGAAAATTCAACAGCCCTTTATGCTAAAAACACTCAATAAACTCGGTATTGATGGAATGTATCTCAAAATAATAAAAGCTATTTACGAAACACCAAGAGCCAATATCATACTGAATGGGCAAAAACTGGAAGCATTCCCTTTGAAATCCGGCACTAGATAAGAATGCCCTCTCCCACCACTTCTATTCAATATAGCACTGGAAGTTCTAGCCTGAGCAGTCAGGTGAGAAAAAGAAATAAAGGGTATTCAAATAGGAAAGGAGGAAGCCAAATCGTTTCTATTTGCAGACGACATAATAGTACATCTAGAAGACCCCATTGTCTCAGCCCAAAAACTCCTGAAACTGATAAGCAACTTCAACAAGGTCTCAGGATACAAAATCAATGTGCAAAAAATCACAAGCATTCCTATACATGAATAGCAGACTTAAAGAGAGCCAAATCAAGAACGAACTGCCATTCACAATGACTACAAAGAGAATAAAACATCTAGGAATACAACTAACAAGGAACGTAAAGGACCTCTTCAAGGAGAACTACAAACCACTGCTCAATGAAATAAGAGAGGACAGAAACAGATGGAGAAAACATTCCATGTTCATGGTTAGGAAGAATAAATATTGTGAAAATGGCCATACTGCCAAAGTAATTTACAGATTCAGTGCTATCCCCATCAAGCTACCAATGACCTTCTTCACAAAACTGGAAAAAAATCACCTTAAACTTCATATGAAACCAAAAGAGAGCCCGCATAGCCAAGTCAATTCTAAGCAAAAAGTACATAGCGGGAGGCATCACACTACTGGACTTCAAACTATACTACAAGGCTACAGTATCAAAACAGCATGGTAGTGGTACCAAAACAGAGATACAGACCAATGGAACCGAACAGAGGCCTCAGATCAACACAACACATCTACAACCATCTGATCTTTGACAAACCTGACAAGAACAAGCAATGGGGAAAGGATTCCCTGTTTAATAAATGGTGTTGGGAAAACTGGCTAGCCATGTGCAGAAAGCAGAAACTGGACCCCTTCCTGACACCTTACACTAAAATTAACTCCAGATGGATTAAAGACTTCAACATAAGACCTGGCACCATAAAAACCCTAGAAGAAAATCTAGGCAAAACCATACAGGACATAGGAGTAGGCAAAGACTTCATGACCAAAACACCAAAAGCATTGGCAACAAAAGCCAAAATAGACAAATGGGACCTAATGAAACTCCACAGCTTCTGCACGGCAAAAGAAACAGTCATTAGATTGAATCGGCAACCAACAGAATGGGAAAAAATTTTTGTTGTTTACCCATCTGACAAAGGGCTGATATCCAGAATTTACAAAGAAGTCAAACAGATTTACAAGAAAAAAACAAACAAGCCCATTCAAAAATGGGCAAAGGATATGAACAGACACTTTACAAAAGAAGACATACATGAGGCCAACAAACATATGAAACAATGCTCATCATCACTGGTCATTAGAGAAATGCAAATCAAACTACATTGAGGTACTATCTCACACCAGTTAGAATGGCGATCATTAAAAAATCTGGAGACAGCAGATGCTGGAAAGAATGTGGAGAAATAGAACACTTTTACACTGTTGGTGGGAGTGTAGACTAGTTCAACCATTGTGGAAGACAGTGTGGCGATTCCTCAAGGACCTAGAAACAGAAATTCTATTTGACCCAGCAATCCTATTACTGGGTATATATCCAAAGGACTATAAATCATTCTACCATAAGGATACATGCACACGAATGTTCACTGCAGCACTGTTTACAATAGCAAAGACCTGGAACCAACCCAAATGCCCATCGATGACAGTCTGGACTGGGAAAATGTGGCACATATACACCATGGAATATTATGCAGCAATCAAAAACGATGAGTTCGTGTCCTTTGTAGGGCCATGGATGAATCTGGAGAACATCATTCTCAGCAAACTGACACAAGAACAGAAAATGAAATACCGCCTTTTCTCACTCATAGGCGGGTGATGAACAATAAGAACACATGAACACAGGGAGGGGAACACTACACACTGGGGTCTGTTGTGGGGAATAGGGGAGGGATAGCGGGGGACGGGGGTAGTTGGGGAGGAATAGCATGGGGAGAAATGCCAGATGTGGGTGAAGGGGAGGAAGGCAGCAAATCATACTGCCACGTGTGTACCTATGCAACTATCTTGCATGTTCTGCACATGCACCCCAAAACCTAAAATGCAATAAAAAAAATAAATAAATATTAAAGATGTGTATCTAAAGAAATATGGTCACACAGCATATTATCGTATTTTTGTAATTCGGCTTCCTCCAGTACAACACAGAGTCCCACCCAGTTGCCTAAAATAAAATTCACTAGCTCAGCCAAGGCAGTGGCTTACACCTATAATCTCAACACCTTGGCAGCCTGAACCGCTTGAGTTCAGGAGCTCAAGACCAGCCTGGGCAACACTGAGAAACTCTGTCTCCACAAAAAAATACAAAATTAGCTAGGTTTGGTGGTGCACACCTGTGGTTCCAGCTGCTAGGGAAGCTGAGGTGGGAGGATCACCTGAGCCTGGGAGGTGGAGAAGGTTACAGTGAGCTGTGATTGTGTCAGTGCACTCCAGCCTGGGTGACAGAGAGGAAGACCCTGTCTCAAAAAACAAAACAAAACAGAACAAAACAAAACGTCACTAGTTCATAAAGTTTTCAAAATCTTTCACTTAAGATTTTATCAAATCACCACCGTGACCGCCACTGCCACCGCCGCTGCCATTACCACCACCACCACCACCACCGCCACCACTGCCAACACCACCACTGCCACCACCACTGCCACCACCATCAACTTGAACAAAAACCAAGAATCATTAGACAATTCAGGAAAGCCTACAACACTAGAAAAAGCAAGATACAGACAAAAAAAAAATCTCCTGGAGGAAACATAAAATTCTAGATTAAAAAACTTAAATAATTTCAGCAAGCACCTGCATCCATACAATGAGAACAAGATGCAGTAAAAAACAAAAACAAAACAAAAACCCACCAACAACAATGGAATGCACTATTGAAAATTAAAATGCAATTCAACAGAAATACCTGAAGGTATAAGAGAAAAGCTGTAAGACTGAAAAAAACCTCAAAAACCTAGGGATTCCAACATATGTCTACTAAGAGAGACAGGAGAGAGAGGGGCAACCCAGAGTACAACTCATTAGCACAACGAATAAAAACCTATTCTTAGATATATCACTACGAAATCTGCAGAACAACACAGATTAAAAGGTGACCTTAGAGTGAAAAACAAAACAAAACAAAACAAAAGAGGTACTTCAAAAGAACATAGGAACTAATGTGAAAGACCTTCCAATGGCCACAGGTGAAACAATTTGCGCAAAAAGCCATGATAGTATTGAATTGTAACCCAAAGATAAGAAATACTCATGAGACCATACCAATGTAAATACATGGCATAACTAAATAATTGGAGGAGAAAATAAAAGTGGTACAAAGAACAAGGAAAATAGAAAACAATCTTTAAAACATGATAGCAATAACTGCTGCAGGCAAGATCCACTAAGGAATGCTAAAAGTGAAGCTTTAGTATTTTTCTTTAAAAAGAGTATTTGTAAAAAAGCCCCCCAAATTTTTCTAAAATAGTAATTATTGTGGTGGTTTTAACATATGTCCACAAATTCTTCAATACTTCTCCCTTCAGGGGGTAAAGCTCAATTCTCTTCCCCCTGAATGTAGACTGAACTTAGTGACTTGCTTCTAACAAACATGGAAAGGGAGGAACTGTAACTTTACAGTGAAGAAATGTGGCACACCCTACATTAACCAATGCCTCAGGGTTAACATCACCAACAATGAGAAAGTCAACATTACATACCTCCACTTTCACGATGTGATGAGAAAGGCACTAACGTGCTATTCTTCCCATGACAATTCACAACCTTAGACTTATCATTAGAAAACATTAGACAAACCCAAAGTGAGGGACATTCTAAAAATACTGAACCTACTAACTTTCAAATGTGTCCAGGTGATAAAAGACAAGGAAAGGACTAGGAAAAGTCACAGATTACAGGAGACTAAGGAAACATGACAAATATATGCAGTGTGTTATTCCAGACTGAATCCTGGGGGAGAAAAAAAAGGCATATTGGTGGAAAATCCGTAATTCTAATAGGATTTTAACAATGCTAATTTCTTAATTTTCATAAAGTACGGTAATGATGTAAAAAGTCTGCATTGAAGAAAGCTTGGTGAATGATGAGAACTCTATGCTATCCTTGCAACTCTTTTCTAAGTGTAAAATTATTTAAAAATAAAAATAAAGTTGCAGGGGAGAAATCGGGTCATCTATCAAAAAAAAACAACAAAAAATAACAAAACTCTTACTGGTCAAACAGATGAAAGAAAACAATAGAGCAGTGACAATAATGTTTTTAAGAGAATATAATTTTCAAACTAGAATACTGTTATTAGCCAAACCACCAAATTAAGTAGCAAGACAAAATAAAGAATTCTTCAGACAAATTTACTTCCCCATACTTTTTATTAGGAAGCATTTTGGCACGTTTTCCAGCAACAAAGAGAGCAGATCAAGAAAAATGAAAACATGAGATCTTGAGAACCAATATAAGAGCCACACCAACAGAGAAGGGAAGAAAAATCTCAAGATAATACCCATGCAACAGACCTACAGAAGAATCAGTTCATGTTGATCAGAAAGATGGAAGGCTCCAGTAAAAAAGAAAATTTGAATGGAATTGATATTGTTCTTAAAAATTTGAAATAACTAGATTACTTCAGAAAAAGACTATGCAAGAAATAAAAAGGCATTGTCTAACTTTATCAGAGACAAGAGTGCTAAGTTAAGAGATAATGTCTGGGGTGCATACCGTTTTTCCAAAGAATCTTAAAGTGAACCCGGAAACCATCATTCTCAGCAAACTAACACAAGAAAAGAAAATCCAACATCGCATGTTCTCACTCATAGGTGGGTGTTGAACAATGAGAACACATGGACACAGGGAGGGGAGCATCACACATTGGGGTCTGTAGGGGGGAAAATAAGGGAGGGACAGCGGGGGGTGGGGAGTTGGAGAAACATAGCATGGGGAGAAATGCCAGATGTAGGTGATGGGGAGAAAGGCAGCAAATCACACTGCCACGTGTGTACCTATGCAACAATCTTCCACGTTCTTCACACGTACCCCAAAACCTAAAATGCAATTTAAAAAAGAATCTTAAAGTGAAGTAAATCCTCAATTCTAAATGCAAGAACTCAAAAGATAGTACCTAATATTGATAGATAAGTAACAGTGTTTAAGTATATGATTTAGATAAATAGCAATCATCCTAGGAAGATCAAAAATCAAAAATAGTTAAAATAGCTAAGATTTTCTGTGGGGAGCAGGACAGAGGGTGGGGCAAAGAGTCTCGTTATTACAGTAAGCTCTTCTGCGATTTCACTTTTAAATAACCATGTATTGTTTTGAAAACCTTTTAAATTTTCTTTAAAAAGCTAACAGATCATTATTTTCAGCGGTGAATAAAAGTAACTCCATTCATTCATAGCCAAGTCAATAAGTTTCTATTTATAGTAATGGTTAGACATTAAATAAAGCATAATTCTTGCTATGAATGGTCAAGGCTTTCAACTTATTAAATGATTAATCCATACTTATTTCAAAATGTATTTTTTATATTCTTTTAGACAAATTTAATAAACAGGAGTTACTATGTTAAATCTTTAAAAGTAACAATTTTAGGTATAATAATATTAAATAGTATTTTTTAGTGTCAAAATGTTTTAATTAAACCATTTTATATATGATATATTTAAGATGTTTGAACCACTGGAAGTAAGCTTAAAGTATATTGGATTATGAGTTGTCCATCCAATAGATGATGATAATGTTGTGAATCTTTTTTCTTAAAGATATGCCCTAAATCATTAATACCTGGTTTTGAAGTATATGTATATATAAATTCTTGAATAAATTTGTTTTGTATATGTACAAGTGTGTGGATGTGTGAGAAAGAGGGATTTTACAAACTCATCATTTCTCAGACAAAATGATGCAATCATAATGTAAGGTTCCAAATCAAACAAAGCAGCAATTTTTCTTGGCTTCCCTAACTTATCCCACTGCTAATCCAGGGTTGAAATACTGCATCCTTTCACACAGACATAAATAGCACAGTATTTTTCAAAAACAGTTAGCAACAACTGGAATGGGATTAACTTTTAATCAATCATATTTGCCAACATCAATGGTGTGGTATAGTACTATACAGAAAGCTTTCAAATTATTATTTTTTTAATTAAAATTCATAGCTTTAGTATAATGTTAACTTTTTCAGGGATTGTGATGCTATACTAACACAGGGTGAGTATACCTAATACAAAAATCTAAAATCCAGATTGCTCCAAATCTGAAACTTTGAGTGTTGGCATAATTTCAGAATAGAAAAATTCACACATAAGTGCTTAACACAAACTCTGTTTCACACAAAAAATTGCTAAAAATATTGTATAAGATCACTTTCAGTCTATATGTATAAAGCATATATGAAACAAATTTCATGCTCATGCTTGGGTTTCATCCCCAAAGTACTGCACTGTGTACATGCAAAATCTAAAATAATCCGAAATCCATACTCTTTCTTGTCCCAAGCATTTCAGATAAGGGGTACTCAATCTGTACTCATTTGTATTACTACTTTATGTGTTTATCAAATTAAAGAACTTTATCACTTTTAATAGATTTCATAATTTTTTCTTTGCAGATACTAATTTCTAATCTTAAAATGGAGCTAATTTCGGTGCCAGTGCTGCTGTTAGAATCAAATAAAGTAATATATTCAAAATAGTTGACATATAGCAGCTGATTTAGAAATGTCAGTTTTATTTCTCCTTTTGTCCCACATGTATCTTGGTACAGGTTTAAAGTGCAAAGTATAACTAAATAATTTATTTAAATTACTTTATTCAATAATAAAATACTGAGTCCCAAATTCTAAACATTCTAAATAGGGTGGGTGTTCTGGCGAAAGAAAAAGAAGAGAAAAGAAAGAAAGAAAGGGAAAAAGGAAGGAAGGAAAAAAAGAAAGGAAAAAAGGAAGGAAGAAAAAAAGGAAGAAGAGGGAAGGGGAGGGGAGGGAAAGTAAGGGAGGGGAGGGGAATGGAGAGAGGGGAGGGGAGAGAGGTAGGTTGATTGCCCAACCAGAAGTCAAGACTTGATGTAAACCCAGAGTCATTAACATAGTAAGGGCACTGGTGTAGGAACTGGCAAACAGATAAAAGCTTCAAAACAGAGAACCCAGAAACTGAACCACACTTAAAGGAGACATTAGGTAAAAGAGGACAATCAATAGAGACAGAATGGGCTATTCAAGAAATGGCTTTCTATATATTAGAAAAATGAAATTATATCCTCATTTCATTCCATCAACAAAAAGAATCTTGAGCTGATAAAGGATCAAACTTACAAAAACAAAACTTTTAAGCTATTAGAAGAAAGTATTATTATTATTACTCTTTTTTTTGAGACAGAGTTTTCTCTTTTTACCCAGTTGCTGGAGTGCAATGGCGTGATCTTGGCTCACTGCAACCTCCGTCTCCTGGGTTCAAGCAATTCTCCTGCCTCAGCCTCCCGAGTAGCAGGGACTACATGCATGAGCCACCATGCCCAGCTAATTTTTGTATTTTTAGTAGAGACAGGGTTTCACCATGTTGACCAGATGGTCTCGATCTCTTGACCTTGTGATCCACCCGTCTCGGCCTCCCAAAGTGCTGGGATTCTAGGCATGAGCCGCCGCGCCTGGACAAGAAATTATTTTTTAAGACACGATGACTGTGGGCCGAAGAAAAATTTATAAACCAAAATCAAAAGACAAAAAAAAAAAAGATTTATATTTGACTAAGACTTCCACATGAGAACGGGTACGACAAAGCTTAAAGACTAGTAAAGACCCTTTACTGAAAGGGAAAACTGTAACATATAAATCATGTAAATGCGAAAAGGAAAGCTTCTGAAAAAAAAAATGAGAACCAGAATAATAAACCAAGACATAAATGACCAATATACACATGAAAAGATGCTTAATATCATGGATAACCATAAAAAATGCACATTTGAAAAATGATAAACAATTATAGCTTGACAAAAACTTTCAAGGCCTGACCCTACTGAGTGCCAGTGAGTACAAAGTGGAAACTATCAGTCATTGCTAGTGAAGGAGAGATTATAATAGCCACCATAGAGACTCTTTAGCCATTACCCAGCGAAATCAAACACATACATTCTCTATGATCCAGCAATTTCACTTCTCACACATGTTCTCATCAACTGAGTTTGTGATAGCACAGACACAAAAAAATCCTAGCAATAACCTCAAACAGTATGGGAATGAATTAATACATTGTTGTAGACTCGTGATAGAATATTATATAGCAGTTCAAGGAAACACATATATGCAAATACATATATGTACAAACTTATAGATCTCAAAACCTAAGTAAAATTTATAATTCTGCAACACTGTAACATTTCCCAACATACACAAAATATTTTATATGTAGATCCATTAATCATACATGTAAGAGTATTAAAAGTGTACGTAAAACTTAGACACATTAGATTTATAGTCGCTGCTGTCTTTGAAAGGTGAAAGCGTAAATTGTAAAGATGACATTTACTTTTTAAGCGCTTTGCTTTATTTTTTTTTTAAAAAAAGCAGAAAATATATTAACCCATTTGGAGTGAGGGTTGTTAGACAGATGTTTATCATACTATTCTTTGATATTTTGGTGAATTTTCTGGACTTGTTTAAAAAAAAGCCTAAAACACACTAATGAAGGATCCCATTAAGATCACAATTCAACTCTCCTTTCACCTATTTAATCACTTATGAAAAATAATATATGACTTCAACATGCTAAGAATACAATATAAACAAATGGAATAAATTCCAGGTCTCGTAAATATGCTGATAAAGTTTATAAAAAGTAAAGTAAAATGTATCTCAGAAATGAGGTTAAAAATGTTAACCTTAAACATCTTCCATATAATTGCTAAAGTAAATACTTCTCCTTCATTTGCCTATTTCCAATTTGATAGCTAAACTATCACTAAAACTTTCATGGAAACACTGAAGAAATAAGTAAAAAGTGCATGTCCTAAAATAAACCAACTAACCTGTATGGGTTCTTCTATGTCTCTGAAGCTCATCACTCCTTGTGAATCTTTTGCCACAAAACATCCAGTTGCATATAAAAGGTCTTTCTCCAGTATGCCAGCGAAGATGTGCTCGTAAGTGAGATGTTTTGCCATAAACTTTACCACATCCTTCAATATGACAGATATGTTGCTTCTTTTTTCCTGGTTCATTACTGCCTCTAGCAAAAACAAAAACCAAACATTAATAACACTGCCAAATAGTAGGCTTATAATTATAGAAAAATTAAAAAGAAGGTAATTAAATACATGTAAATACAAAAAGGAAAAGTATTCTGTATTTACATGTATTATGTAAATACAAAAAGGGCTTATTCAGTGCTTCTCTGAATAAGTTTGATCATGATGCCATAACTGTAGTTAAAATCAGAAAAATTTCAATTAAGAAAAAAATTAAACAGATCTGTGTACCAAATTGCTATGAAAATGTGTTCCTCTCAGGCGGTTTATGCTGTACTATGAACTGCATGTTCCTTCCATAGTGGGCTCTTCATTTGGGAAAAAAATTTCTCTATGCCTTTCAAAACACTTGAAACTTCTCTAAAATGTCAAAAAGATGGCTAAATCCAGTTCAAAGTGTTAAGGTGCAGAGTTTCATTTCCAGCAAGACAGTGTGAGTTCCATGGATCTGTTTCCCAATGAAACTGGTGAAAATTATAAAAAAGCAAAAAAATACTATTTAAAGTCTCTGGAAATGGTCCTAAAAGCAAATAACAGCAAATAAACACTTATTCAAGAAAATTTCACAGAACTTGGTAAGAACAGTAAGAGTCTGTGCTATATGAACCAAGACTCATTCCTTCCCTACTTCTTCCCATCTCCACACACAGGAATATTAGAGACTGATGCAGCCAAGAATATGATTCCTATTCTTCCCACCTCCTAGTCAGAGGGCGACAGCCCCAAGAAGGGCAAAATGTCTGCATTTCTCCTCTTACCCCTGGTTACCTGCTGCTAAGTTCTAGGCAAGTGTAGCGGAACCAAGTCCTTAGCCCTGGGACATAGGCTCTTCCTTGTATGTGGCATGATGAAAATGCTGGGGTCTACACTGCCCCTAACCTGGCCCTTTCATAGTTCATAAAGTCAAAATTATAAGCCGAGAGAGGCCATGTAAGAAGACCTGAGACTACTGCTGTCTCTGCAACCAAGCACTCAGGTCTTAAAGCAGGGTTGTCACTCTGAAACGAGCCACTGTCTCAACTCCTAGTTCAAAAGCTGTGACTCAGAAACACACCATAAAACAAAGAGCTCCAAATCTCTTCCCAAAGGAACTGACTTCATTTGTAAGACAATGTGAAGAAGTCCAAACCTAAGGGTACTCTCAAAAAAAGTAGATATTGTTTCAAAAGACAAATAATTGGGAGAAGACTAACAGATTCACTGGAAATAAAAGTTTAACTACAGGCTGGCTGGTTTGCCAGACAGACGTGAGCCAAGAGGCTGGGAAGAATCCTCTTAGGGTCAAAATAAATGTCAAGCATTGAGATTCTTGGGAAATGTAAACAAAGCTAATAAACCTTTAGCTAGACTGACCAAGAAAATAAGAATCAAATTATTAGAATCAGAAATCAAAGAGGAGATATCACTATCAACCTTACAGAAATAAAAAGGATTACAAAGGAATACACCATGAACAATTCTATGCCAATTACTTGGGTAACTCAAACGAGATGGACGAATTCCCAGAAAAATACTGACCAAAATACTAAAACTGACTCAAGAGCAAATAGTCAATGAGAATAAATTTACAAGTAACTAGACTGAATTAGTAATTAAAACTACCCACAAGAAAAGCCCAAGAACGGACAGATTCACTGGTAAATTTTATAAAACATTTAAAGAATTAATACCAGTTTGGAGGAAATACTTTCAAATTCATTTTATGAGGCCAGTATTCATTACCAAGACCAGATAAAAACATTACAAAAACAGAAAACCACAGACAAATCTCTTATAAATATGGATGCAAAAATTATCAACAAAATACAAGCACACGGCCAACATTGTACTGAAGGTTCCAGACAGGGAAATTAGGTAAGAAAAAGAAACAGAACTCTTGCAGAGTAGAAAGGAAAAAGTAAAAACTATCTCTGCTCACAGATTCCATGACCTTATACAGAGAAATCCTAAAGACTCCACTAAAACAAAACAAATCAACAGTTATAACCAATCAAAAAGTTCAGCAAAAGCTGCAGGATACAAGACTAATACCTTATTTAAAAAATCAATGTATTTCCACATACTTGTAATGGACAATCAAGAAAACAGTTCAATTTACAATAACATCAAAAATAAAATTGGAATTTAATAAAGTGTAAAACGTATACTCTGAAAACCATAAAATATCGATGAAAGAAGTTAAAAGATTAAATATCCAGAGAAACTTCCCATGTGCATGGACCAAAGATGTACTATTGTTAAGTTGGCAACAGTCCCCAAAGTGATCTACAGATTCAATGCAACTTCCATCAGAATACCATCTGGCTTCTTTGCAGAAACTGACAAACTGATTCTAAAATTCACATGGAATTGCAAGTGCCTCTAAAGAATCAATACAATTTTGAAGAACAACAAAGTTGGAGGACTCACATTTCTCAACTTCAAAAATTAAGTTATTACAAAGCCAAAGTACTCGAGACAGTGTGGCACTGACATAAAGACAGACATACACATCAATGGAATATAATTGAGAGTCCGGAAATAAATCCATGTGTCTATGGTCAAGTGATTTTTGACATGGGTGCCAAGACCGTTCAATGGAGAAACAGTAGTAGTCTTTTCAACAAATGGTGCCTGATGAACCCTTACCTAACACCATATATAAAAATCAACCCCAAATTAATCAAAGACCTAAATGTTAGAGTAAAAACTGTAAAATTATCTTTAAAAAACTAGGAATCTTCATGACTTTGGATTTTCAATGGATTCTTAGATACAATACCAAAAGCAGAAGCAATAAAGGAAAATAGAAAACACTAGACTTCAAAATTAAAACTTTGGTGCTTCAAAGGCACTATCAACAAAGTATCAAGACAATTCACACAACAGGAGACAATATTTGCAAATCCTATATCTGAATATGTGAAGAGACACTGCATCTAGAATATGTAAAGAGACAATTCCATAATAAATATATATATATAATTTAAAATGGGCAAAAAAGCCAAATAAATATTTCTCCAAAGATACACACATATCCAATAAGAACAAGAAAAGATGCTCAATATCATTAATAATCAGGAAAATGTAAACCAAGACTGTAGTGAGACATCACTTCAAACCCACCAGAATAGCTTTAATCATGAAGTCAGATTATGACAAGTACTGGCAATGATCTAGAGAAACTGGAACCCTCAAACACTATTGATAGAAATGTTAAATAGTATAGCCACTTTGGAAAACAGTCTGTAACTTCCTCAAATGGTTAAACATACAATATGACCCAGAAATTCCATTTCTAGATAATTCCATATAAATACAAGATAAATGAAAACATGTCCACACAAACACCTCTACACAAATGTTTACTACAGTATTATTCATAATGGCCAGTGAGTGGAAAAAACCAAATGTCCTTCAAGTAACGGGATAAACAAAATACTGTATATCTATACAGTGGAATACTATTTGTTCCTAAAAAGGAATAAAGTACTGATCACCCTGTAATATGGCTGAACCTTGAAAACATTATGCTAAAAGAAACCAGTCACAAAGAACCACATGATTTATATGAATTGTCCAGAATAGGCATATCTATAGAGACAGAAATTAGTTGTCTAAGATTGCAGGGTTGGGAGGATAAGGGGGGTGATGCTTAAAAGATACAGAATTTATTCTGGGGATGATGAAAACATTCTAAAATTGACTGGTCATGTCTACACAGCTCTGAATATATTAAAAACCGCTGAACTGTATACTTTAAATGGGTAAACTGTATGGTATATGAGTAAATTTTGCATCAATAAAGGTATGTAAAAATTTTATGAAAAAGAAAAAATGGGTTGGGCACGGGGGCTCACACTTGCAATCTCGGCATTTTGTGGGGCTGGAGTTGGTGGATCACCTGAGGTTAGGAGTTCAAGACTAGCCTGGCCAACATGATGAAACCTCATTTCTACTAAAAATACAAAAATTAGCTGGGCATGGTGGCATGTGCCTATAATTAATCCCAGCTACTCGGGAGGCTGAGGCAGGAGAATCGCTTCAACCTAGGAGGTGGAGGTCGTAGTAAGCCTAGATTGTGCCACTGCACTACAGCCTAGGCTGCAGAGTAACACGCTGTCTCAGGGGAGGAAAGAGAATTTAAAAAACAAACAAATGAACAAAGAAAAAACATTTTTAAAAAGTGTAAGAAACAAGGCAGAGAACCACTCAAATTTCATTCCTGAAACAGCCCAATTTAATTCCCTTCCTAATATTATACATCAACTTCTAGGCTACAAAGGTAGTGAGGTTCCAGCGACCATTGTTCGGTTTTAACCCGTTTTATGCCTTCCAAATTGACACAGTTGAAAAATAAGAGCATTTACCTTCCTTCTCCTTCCCTACAATTAGGACAGGAACAGGCAACTCTTCGAAGCCTCTTGCCAGGCTGTACCTCTTGATCAGAAGTTTGCTGGCCTTGCTGCAAATGCACTTGTGTGAGTTGGTCAGGACTAACAGCACCTATGGTGGCATTAGCAATTCCTCCAACTGCTACAGTTACAGGAGCTATAGTAGCTTGCTGGACTTTTACTCCATCTTGTCCTTGCTGCTGACCTAAAAAGGAAGAAAAAAAAGTATTATAATGTTCTCTACACCTAGAGTTTTTTAAAAATTCCATGTGCATGTTTTAAAGCTAATAACTTTTTGCTAACAATCTGTGTGAAGTACAAAAAACAACGGGTTAATGGCTTATACTATGTCAATCTTCGTAAAATACAGTATTCTTACTTCAGTAGATCAGATTGCCTATGTCTTTATATGATGGAACTATATACATAAATCATTTAACCCACTTTGTGGCTTAATTTCTGTCTCCACCTGTAAAATGAAGATAATAATACTTGTCACTTTACTTACTCACTAAACTACTATGAGGATTCATTAGATGGTTGAAAAGCACTTTGAGATCCTAAGATGAAAGATGTTATATAAACACAAAGCTTTATTACCATTTCCACAGTAAGCAACGTAACTCATCACAACAAAAAAATACAACAGTGAAAAGTCACTAGACAAAGGATTAAGTTTTATGGACATCTTGCATTCCTAAATTGTTTAAATAAACATCTCTTTATTGATTAGACATTTTAAATATATAAAAGCAATTTAAAAATACAAAACCCCCAAGATTACTACATACGGTCACTAATCATAAAAAGACATTTAAGATATTATTACTTTATTCCCTCATGTTATATAGCTTACACTTCATGGCTCAGATTAGTGTATAAACCAGCTTGGCTTCTTCACTTTGGGAAAAATATAATAATGCACAATAAATCCAAAAAAACATCTATTTGCATGGCTTAACATTATCCTGAAATATAATCCTTTTTTTTTTTTTTTTTTTTGAGACAGAGTCTTACACAATCTGGGCTCACTGCAACCTCCATCTCCCAGAATTAAGCAACCCTCCTTCTTCAGCCTCCCTAGCAGGTGGGATTATAGGCACGTGCCACCACGCCAAGTTAATTTTTTTTGTATTTTTAGTAGAGATGGGGTTTTGTCATGTTGGCCAGGCTGGTCTCAAACTCCTGACCTCTGGTGATCCACACACCTCGGCCTCCCAAAGTGCTGGGATTACAGGTGTGAGCCACTGTGCCCAGCCTACAATGCCTTATAATTACCTTTTCTTTAATAAAGTTCTACATTCTCTCCATAAGGTGTGAGAATGACGTGTATGTAAATGGAATGAAAAGAAAATACCAATTTATGAAAGAATGTTTCCACCTTAGAAAATTGATTTAAGTTTTAAGTTAATTTTTTACAAATCCTCTACCACAGTGCAAGAATTGCTCATTACATGTTAGCTACTATTACTAATTCATCTCTGCTGAGTTGGGTGGCAATACAAAAATAAAATATGCTAGTAGAAACAAACATGTGGGTCCTGTGTATAAATTTAAAAAGGTTTATTTTAAAGCTGCACATGTAGTGCTTTAAATGTATGGGGCAACCAAGAAGAGGCAAAAAAAAATTACCAAGTAAGAAAACAGTACACAATTTCTAAACAAAATGAAACCTCTGACTCTCCCAGCCAAAGTCAATCTCACGCTCCTCTGTGCATCCACAGCATCCTTAATGCTTTTGGTAGCACCCAAAATTAAGATACACATTAAAAAATACATTTTACCACAGTTTTAGTAAGGATATAAACCTCTACTAAAGTTTACTTTTTTATACATTTTTGATTTAGCATGGTGTGGTAAGTAAAGCAATGCAAGTGAAGTGAGAGTTGTAAATTTATTACTGTGCATTCAGAGATCCTCAGTTTCCTCAACTCTAAAATAGTAACACTGACTTCTGTAAAATTCCTGTTCCCCATCTACTTTAAAGAGTTGTTTCTTACCAAGCAAATGGACAGCAAAAAAAAAAGCAGGAGTTGCAATTCTCCTCTCTGATAAAATAGACTTTAAACCACCAAAGATCAAGAGACAAAGAAGGATATTACATAATGGTAAAAGGATGAATGCAACAAGAGCTAACGATCCTAAATATATACGCGCCCAATACAGGAACACCCAGATACATAAGGCAAGTTCTTAATGACTTACAAAGACACTTAGACTCCCACACAATAATAGTGGGAGACTTTAACACCCTGTTGTCAATATTAGACAGATCAAGCAAACAGAAAATTAACAAGGATATCCAGGACTTGAACTCAGACGTGGAACAAGCAAACCTAATAGAAATTTATAGAACTCTCCACCCCAAATCCACAGAATATACATTCTTCTCAGCACTACATCGCACCTACTCTAAAACTGACCACATAATTGGAAGTAAATCACTCCTCAGCAAATGCAGAACAATGTAAATCATAATAAACAAGTCTCTGAGACCACAATGCAATCAAATTAGAATTCAGTATTAAGAAACTCACCTCAAAACACAAAATTACATGGAAGCTGAACAACTTGCTCCTGAACAATGACTGGATAAACAATAAAATGAAGGCAGAAAGAAAGACATTCTTCATAACCAATGAGAATGAAGACACAACATACCAGAATCTCTGGGACATATTTAAAGCAGTGTCTAGAGGGAAATTTATAGCAATAAATGCCCACATGAAAAGCGATGAAAGATCTAAAATTGACACCCTATTGTCAAAATTGAAAGAGCTAGAGGAGCAACATGAAAAAAACTCAAAACCTAGCAGAAGACAAGAAATAACTAAGATCAGAGCAGAACTAAAGGAGATACAGACACCAAAAAAAAAAAACCTTCAAAAAAATCAATAAATCCAGGAGCTGGTTTTTAGAAATGATCAACAAAAGAGACAGACCACTAGCCACATTAATAAAAAAGAGAAGGAAGAATAATCAAATAAATGCAATAAAAAACGATAAAGGGGATATCACCATAGATTTCACAAAAATACAAACCATCATCAGAGATTATTACAAATGACTCTATGCACATAAACTAGTAAACCTGGAAGAAATGGATAAATTCCTGGACACTTGCAACCTCCGAAGCCTAAACCAGGAAGAAGTCGAAACCCTGAATAGACCAATAACAAGATCTGAAGTTGAGGCAGCAATTAAGGGCCTACCATACAAAAAAACGCAGGTCCAGATGGGTTCACAGCCAAATTCTACCAGACATACAAAGAGGAGCTGGTATCATTCCTTCTGAAACAATTCCAAACAATCCAAAAAGAGGGAATCCTTCCCAAATCATTTTATGAGTCCAACATCATCCTGATACCAAAATCCGGCAGAGACTCAGCAAGAAAAGAAAACTTTAGGCCAATATCCTTGATGAACATAGACGCAAAAATCTTCAATAAAATACTGGCAACCCAATTGCAAAAGCACATCAAAAAGCTATTGACCATGATCAAGTAGGATTCATCCCGGGAATGCAAGGCTGGTTCAACATATGCAAGTCTATAAACATAATTCACCACATAAACAGAACTAAAGACAGAAACCACATGATCATCTCAATTGATGCAGAGAAGGCCTTTGACAAAATTCAACAGCCCTTTAGGCTAAAAACCCTCAATAAACTAAGTCTTGACAGAACATATCTCAAAATAATAAAAGCTATTTACAACAAACCAACAGCCAATATCATATTGAATGGGCAAAAACTGGAAGCATTCCCTTTGAAATTGGGCACTAGACAAGGATGCCCTCTCTCACCACTCCTATTCAATATAGTACTGGAAGTTCTAGCCAGAGCAGTCAGGTGAGAAAAAGAAATAAAGGGTATTCAAATAGGAAAGGAGGAAGCCAAATCGTCTCTATTTGCAGATGACATGATTGTATATCTAGAAGACCCCATCGTCTCAGCCCAAAAACTCCTGAAACTGATAAGCAACTTCAGCAAAGTCTCAGGATACAAAATCAATATACAAAAATCACAAGCATTCCTATACACCAATAACAGACTTAAAGAGAGCCAAATCAAAAATGAACTGCCATTCACAATTGCTACAAGAGAATAAAATACCTAGGAATACAACTAATAAGGAATGTAAAGGACCTCTTCAACGAGAACCACAAACCACTGCTCAACAAAATAAGAGAGGACACAAACAGATGGAGAAACATTCCATGTTCATGGTTAGGAAGAATCAGTATAATGAAAATGGCCATACTGCCCAAAGTAATTTACAGACTCAACGCTATCTCCATCAAGCTACCAATGACCTTCTTCACAAAACTGGAAAAAAACACCTTAAACTTCATATGGAACCAAAAGAGAACCCGCATAGCCAAGACAATTCTAAGCAAAAAGAACAAAGCAGGAGGCATCAAACTGCCAGACTTCAAACTATACTACAAGGCTACAGTAATCGAAACAGCATGGTACTGGTACCAAAACAGAGATATTGACCAATGGAACAGAACAGAGGCCTTGGAGGCAACACAACACATCTACAACCATCTGATCTTTGACAAACCTGACAAGAACAAGCAATGGGGAAAGGATTCCCTGTTTAATAAATGGTGTTGGGAAAACTGGCTAGCCATGTGCAGAAAGCAGAAACTGGACCCCTTCCTGACACCTTACACTAAAATTAACTCCAGATGGATTAAAGACTTCAACATAAGACCTGGCACCATAAAAACCCTAGAAGAAAATCTAGGCTAACCATTTAGGACCTAGGCATAGGCAAGGACTTCATGACCAAAACACCAAAAGCATTGGCAACAAAAGCCAAAATAGACAAATGGGACCTAATGAAACTCCACAGCTTCTGCACGGCAAAAGAAACAGTCATTAGAGTGAATCGGAAACCAACAGAAGAGGAAAAAATTTTTGCAGTCTACCCACCTGACAAAGGGCTGATATCCAGAATTTACAAAGTACTAAAACAGATTTACAAGAAAAAAACAAACAAGCACATTCAAAAGTGGGCAAAGGATATGAACAGACACTTTACAAAAGAAGACATACATGAGGCCAACAAACATATGAAACAATGTTCTTCATCACTGGTCATTAGAGAAATGCAAATCAAAACTACATTGAGATACCATTTCATGCCAGTTAGAACGGCAATCATTAAAAAATCTGGAGACAACCGATGCTGGAGAGGATGTGGAGAAATAAGAACACTTTTACACTGTTGGTGGGAGTGCAAATTAGTTCAACCATTGTGGAAGACAGTGTGGAGATTCCTCAAGGATCTAGAAATAGAAATTCCATTTGACCCAGCAATCCCATTACTGGGTATATATCCAAAGGATTATAAATCGTTCTATTATAAAGACACATGCACACGAATGTTCACTGCAGCACTGTTTACAATAGCAAAGACCTGGAACCAACCCAAATGCCCATTGATGATAGACTGGACAGGAAAAATGTGGCACATATACACCATGGAATATTATGCAGCCATAAAAACCTATCAGTTCCTGTCCTTTGTAGGGACATGGATGAACCTGGAAACCATCATTCTCAGCAAACTGACACAGAACAGAAAAATCAAACACCACATATTCTCACTCATAGGTGGGTGTTGAACAATGAGAACACATGGACACAGGAAGGAAAGCATCACATACTGTGGTCTGTCAGGGGGAAATAGGGGAAGGAGCAGGGGGTGGGGCGCTGGGGAGAGATAACATGGGGAGAAATGCCAGATATAGGTGATGGGGAGGAAGGTGGCAAATCACACTGCCATGTGTGTACCTATGCAACAATCTTGCATGTTCTTCATGTGTCCCCCAAAACCTAAAATGCAATAAAAAAAATAAAATTAAAAAAAAAAGAGTTGTTTCTGAGGATCAAGTTGATTTTCCAGGGGTAAAGGCTATTTAAATTATAAAGCAATACATAAACAAAAGGTATAATTATTTTGTTTCCATATATTTTTTTAAGCATGTATTCAGTAAAACCAGATGCCTTAAGGATGACCTTTGCTACACAAACTACTCACACTACTTGTGTACCAAGAAGCACAGTGATACACATATATTGTTTACTGTAAAAAACACATATATATATTTCTAGAAATGAGAGTACTGTCTAAACAAGCACTATACAAAATCTACAGCATGGTCCCTATGGAGCTGCAGGCATTTTAAGGTAAGTATCCTTTACATTCCCTGAAGACACATGTATTTTGGGCCATGATTTTTCAACTACTGTTCTCATACATTTAAACAACAGTCATTACTTTCATGATGCAATAATATTTAAGATGACCTTTATTTTGGTAAAGAACTGCTAGATGAGTTTCAAGTCAAAGCTAAGTGGGGGCGAGGGGTAAGAGGTGGGGAAGAACTGCTAGAGATTCTTGATCCCTCTGGTCCCTTGAGCATGTCCTTGACCCCCTTTTTCAAGCCTCCATATTGTGAGCATTTATTGTTCAATGCCTAAACAACCTGGCAAGTTATTTCAATGAATAATAGAGGCAAAATATATTTAAGTTTGTAATATAAGCCCGTTAATTGACTTCTTCATCTAGATTATTTCACAGACAGCTAACTTCAACAAACTACTTTGTTTCCACTGCCATCAGTAAGCACCAAACTCCATAGTGAGACCTCCGAGGCACCACTTAATTTTAATTCTATTGACTCATCTGTATTAGTCTCTCTCTTGCTCACTACGCACCTGATATACTGGCCTTTCTTTTGGCCCTCAAACAAATCAAGCTCATTTCCTTCTTAAGGACTCTGCAGTCTGAGCGAGGATGCCTTTGCACCCAGATCTTTGCATAGTCAATTCCTTTGTAATATTCTGGTCTGAGTTCAAAACTCTCCCCGTTTAGAAATGCCATTCCTGACCACCCCATCTAAAAGTGGTTTCTCTCAGTATATCTCTGTATCATTACCTAGTTTTGTCTTAAATTACTTTGTCCCTTTTTTATTATTATTTTGTCTTCACCTCATTCTGAAGGTAAAGTGCCATGAAAGTAGGGATCTTGCCTGTCACTCAATAACAGCACCACTCAATAACATATGCTTAATAAATCAAAGTTTACAAATAAGAAATGATTTCATCTTTCAGTCTTGCTTCTACTCATGTCCTGTCCCTGTTTCAATAAATGCTATTCCTACTCTCCAATTATCCACACTGAAAACCTTAAAATGTCATCTTTTAGGCTACTTCTTTTATTCATTATATCCAGTGATGACCAAAGTATGAAGATACTACTGCATAATAGCTCTTGCACTTATCTTTCTGTTTCCAAGCAGGATTATCATCTTGATCCAAGTCCTTGCTAATGTGGGCCTCTACCAACCTAAATGAAGCCTTCCCTCCTTTCTCATCCTTCAAATGCTGCCAGAAAAATAAAAAAAAGTACTGTTCTGATCATCTCACTTTCATGCTCAATAACATTTAATCATTCTTCCACTGACCAAAGTCTGGCATTCAAAGCACTCTACCACAAGGTCTTACTTAGCTCCTGGTTCACAGTCCTCCTCCTAATGACCAAATCCATCGTGCATTTTCTTGGTGACCATTACAGGACTGCTCCGCTGCATGACACCATCTGCCAATCCATCTTTCTTCAATTTTGACTCTGTGAGCTAACTTCCTACATTTCAGAAACCCCTTCTTCTCTATTAGCTCCTTTTTGTTTGGTTGATTTTTTTCTTGTTTTTAAGAGATGGTTGTCTCATTCTGCTGATCAGACTAGTCTTGAACTCCTGGGTTCAAGCAATTCTTCTGCCTTTGTCTCCCAAGTAGCTGAGATTACAGGCGTGCACCACCATGCATGTCCTTAGCTCTTTTTTAAAATAAGCACTTAAATCTAAATTTATGTCACATTCTTAAAAGATTTATCAGCCAGGAGCAGTGGCTCACACCTGGATATCCCTGCACTTTGGGAGGCCAAGGCAGGAGGACTGCTTGAGCCCAGGAGTTTAAGACTAACCTAGGCCAACACAGTAAGACCCCATCTCTTAAAAAATTTTAAAAATTGACTGGGCAAGGTGGCATGTGCCTGTAGTCTCAGCTATTCATGATACTGAGGTGCTGAGGTGGGAGGATCACTTGAGCCCTGGGGATCAAGACTGCAGTGAGCCGTGATCGTGCCACTGCACTTCAGCCTGGGTGACAGAGGAAGATCCTCTCAAAAAAACACGAAACAAAAAAATACCCTCTACTCTTCCTAGGCTACTCTCCAGGGTTCTGACTTCTCATTGTCTCTTCTTGAGGGACCTCACCTACTTTCATAACTTTTACTGCTATGTGTAAGCTGATTATCTTGCAGATCTGTGCCTTCTACTCAGAAGTGTCACACTCTTATTGTCAACTGCTAGTGAACACTTTCACCCCAGATTCCTCACAAGCAATCTAAGAACCAGATAGCTTATCCCACTTTCCTAATCTAGGTCTTTTTCACCTTTCAAACAGAAAACTTGGAAGTCATTTTTGATTCCTCTCTATCACCTTCATCCCCAACAACAAGAGCAGCTATCATTTTATATCTAGTATGTGGTAAGGCACTTTACTAAATGCTTTCCATATATTGCCTCATATTTCTATGGGTTGAATATTACTGTCCCAATTTTGTTTTTTTTAAGAAATGGAGTCTTGTTCTCTTGCCCAGGTTAGAGTGCAGTGGCACAATCATGGCTTACTGTAGCCTGTAACTCTTAAGACTCAAGTAATCCTCCTGCCTCAGCCTCCTGGGTAGCTGGGACTACAGATGATGCATGCCACCACACCTAGTTAATTTTTTTTTTTTTTTTGAGATGGAGTTTCACTCTTATTACCCAGGCTGGAGTGCAATGGCGCAATCTCGGCTCACCGCAACCTCCGCCTCCTGGGTTCAGGCAATTCTCCTGCCTCGGCCTCCTGAGTAGCTTGGATTACAGGCATGCGCCACCATGCCCAGCTAATTTTTTTTGTATTTTTAGTAGAAATGGGGTTTCACCATGTTGACTAGGATGGTCTCAATCTCTTGACCTTGTGATCTACCTGCCTTGGCCTCCCAAAGTGCTGGGATTACAGGCGTGAGCCACCGTGCCTGGCCCACCTAGTTAATTTTTATAACTCTTTTTAGAGATGGTGTCTCACGATACTGCCCAGGCTGACTCAAACTCCTGACCTCAAGTGATCCTCCTGCCTCAGCCTTCCAAGTAGCTGGGACTATAGGCACAAGCCATGACACCTAGCTTACTGTTCCTTGCTGATACGGCAGTCAGATTAAGATGAGGAAACTAAGGTTCTGAGGGTTATATAAAACACCCAAGGTAAAATGGAAAAGTGACAGAGCTAGAATTTGAAACTCAGGCTTGGCCAACTCAAAAAGCTATTCTCTTTCTACCATATACATTATCTATGTTGACCATTACTCCCTGTTGAGTCTACTGCTTCAAAATATTTCAAATGTCTCCATTTTCACCATACCTATTGCTTGTACATTAGTGCAAGCCCTTATAATATTCATAAGTTTTGCTCCTTCTAACATTCATTTCACAGACCTAGCTCCCCAAAAGGCCAGTGGGCCCTCCATATATTCACAATAAAGTCAATATTTCTTAGCATAGTACATATAGTTCTTTATTATCTACCTCTTACTTAGTTTTATAACTTCATCTCTTGGCATTCCTGTTCCATGCCCACTCTCACCATCATCTACAGTGAACTCCTATCTTCTCTAATGTTCTGTGTCTGAGCATTTGAATAATATAGCTGGAATCCAACACATTCTCCCACCTCAAATCTCCATCTCCCTTGGTCTGACAAAAGCCTATTCATCTTATAGAATTCAGTCTTTAATCCTTCTCTTACCACTGAAAATGCTTTGCAAAATAATTTTTTAAATAACTCAAAATTTCTTGGTATTGTAACTACAAACTACGGTGAAACAGATTGAGGATGGCCATTCTTTTTCTACCACATTACCAGGGGTAAAACAGTCCAAGGCTGCTTGGAGTAGCCAAGCCATCTTTCTTATTCCTTTTAATTTTTCAAATACAGAAACTGGGCCAAGGTAATGGAGGGGGACAGTTTGTTAGCAGGTAGCGAGATATTAGAATTGCTAACTATTCAACAAGATCTAGCTTGTTGGGTGTTTCTTGCTCATTTTCTTTTAGTACCAGTAGTATTTTGCCTCAATAGAGTAGTAACATTTGAGATGTCTTGAATTTAAGCTAAGAAGAAGAAAGGAAAGTCAGGTTTAGCTAGTAAAGGAAAATGGCATATTCCATACAGAATAGTCTAGTTCTCTGGATTGTAAGGCAGGGGCCTATGCCAAAGCCAACAAACTCTAACTTGAATTTCAGTATACCTAGCTCCCTAAGAGACCTCCAGAATTGGTGGAATTAGTATTTAAGTATTTCTGGTTTTGCTAGTAAGATACCATCTCATTCCATCATAATATTAGTCATAAATTATTTCCAACAAAAGCTGCTCAAGACAGAGCCATCTGTGTGGTTTTTATGTCATTTGTCCTTTGGCTACCTAAGTTACTGGCACACTGAAAATACTTAATGAATGTTTCCTAAATAAAGTGAATGATAATCTAAAATCCATACATAGAACCTTTTCTTATGAAACTTGGCCAGCAGTATATCACAGGGTTGCTAGATGACAGTTTACAATACATACACTCATGGGTGACAAGAAAGTAAGAAACTGAATCAAGTGGATATCTGCCACAGTTCCTCCCTGACTTGCTGATATGGCAGTCTGATCATTTAAGAGCAGATCGCAGAGCATAAACCTCAACCTTGGTACTGAAACTATGTGTTACTCACTCAGGTATCAGATTTATCCTGATTTGCTATCTATATTCAGCAATGTCTTTTTTGAAAAGAGTATTATAAAAATGTTAACTTAAAAAAATTACAACTAAATTTGCCATTTAGGGAATAGGCTAAGATTTCTCCCTTTCTATCTATTTTGATGAAAGTAAATAGTTTAGTATTACAAACATATATATTTTAAGTTTCTTTTTCTTCTGATTTTAAGAACAAAGCATGCTCACCATAGAAAACTATGAATGAGGAAATGAAATCATCCACAAAGTTATTACCCATAGATTACCACTATCATCATTTTGATGTAATGATCTAAGCTGTTTTAATCTTTGTTCAACGCATTTTGATGCTGATACAACCTTACTACATAAAAATTCTGTATTCTTTATTTAATAAGTACTTATAAGTTATTAATATTACAAATTATTTTAATATAATGGTTGTACAATATTTCATCATATACCATAATTTACAAAGCCATTACTTTACTATTAGATATTTATTTCCAAATCACTTACTATAAGTAATAGAAAGGAATGAGCAATTTGAACAAAAATGTTTATTATTTCCAAAGGACAGTCCTAGAAGTGAGATTACTAAATCAAGGATATAAAACTTCTGTAAGACTATCTAGATTACAAAATTACAGGAATATATATAAAGAGCTGCATTCATTTACATTTCCACCAGAAGTATGGGAGAATCCTGTTTCATCTCACAGAGCAAGAGAAACTCAGTAAAATTTATAAATCACTTAATAAACAAAAAATTGATATCTCACTGTAGTTTCTAATAGAAGTGATTACTGCTCTCACCTCTAATGCTGTATATTTCCTTAACGTCTAAGCCAATGCAGTAAGGCAAGAAATAACAGATCTATACAAGAAATAAAGACTTGAAAGGAAGAAACAAAACTGTCATGATTTACAAAAGACGTACTTATATTATTTGAAACCCACAGAAAATCAACATATTATGACATTTCAGCAAGCTGGCCAACTACAAGATCAACAAAAAAAAGCAACAGTTCCCAAACACATCAGCAACAAGCAACCGAAAAAGAAAATTCCATTCATAATAGCAACAATAACCACAAATACCTGAGAAATCAATCTAATAGAAATATGCAAGATCTTGAGGAAGATTTAATAAAGGATATAAAACAAGACCTCAATAGAGTAAAACAGATGTTCCTGGATAGGAAGAATCATTATACTAAATGTGTTAATTCTTCCAAAATTATTCTATGAAGTGAATGCAATCACAAATTTAATTTCAAACTCTTCCATGAAACTCTGCTAATTTCACATGTGAAAAATCAACTAAGAAAATTTTGAAAAAGCAGAATAGTAGAATAAAGATATGTTATACAGCTACAGTAATTAAAATAAGGTGCTATTAGCTTAGGAATAGGGACAGAAATTAACATGTAGTTTAAAATAGATGTGTGTATATACACAAAATAATCCAACTATGCCTTATTTCTTCTTTTGGAAAAAATAATTTGCAAAGTTTTTTCTTATAGTAAATAGTAGGTAACATTACTGTGTAGGTAAGACAGATCCGTAAATTTGAAAAACAAAACAAAACCAAGTATTTATCTACCTATAAATAAATTAACTCACCTACCAATAAACTGAAAATGACCTATTTAATAATAATCACACAGCAGGTTCAAAGTACATGTGTTTCTTAATTATGTTTTGTGCACACAGCCTAGCAAACAAGGTTTTCTACTAGAACTGATCAGGAAAAGCAAAATCTTTTGATTTCTATGACACAGAACTTATCATGGGGGCCAGGGGGAGTTTTCTGTTCTGAATAATACTAAAATGATTCTTGACTGAGTCTACTTAGATTGATTTCCTTTACAGATTAAACCTGGAATCTGCCTAGACAAATATCTAAGGTCCTCTCGGAATATGTCTCCTAACACTGAAAGTAACTTTCAATAAACACACTCTAAAATAGGATTTGGATTACATAATGATCTGACTTAAAATAAGCAAGGAGGCTGTATATTCCTAAACATAAAAGGATAACCAAATATGCTTAGGGCTGGGGGTTGTGTAGGGATAGAGAGGAGAAATGGGGAGTGACTGCTAATGAGGCTTTCTTTATGAGGTCATGTAAATGTTCTAAAACTAGATTATGGTGATAGCTGCAAAACTCTTGTCAATAGACCAAAAGCCATTGAATATACACTTAAAATTGTTGTATAATATGGTGTGTGAATACATATAAATAAAGTTTTTTTTTAAGGTAACCAGATTTAAAAGAAAAAAAAAAAACTAAAAATTTCTGCTTTTTTTTTTTTTAGCTCTTAAGTACCTTTAAACCAATGGTTCCCAAATGGAGGTAATTGTCTCATCCAGGAGATACTTAGCAATGTCTGGAGACATTTTTGGTTGTCACAAAAATGTGAGATTACTGGTATATGGTGAGTAGATGCCTGGGATGCTGCTAAACATCTTAAAATACACAAAATAGACCCCCAAAACAAAGAATTACCTAGCCTAAAATGTTGATAATGCTGAGCTTAAAAAATCTGCTGAAACTCAGCATTGGAATAACTCAACTAACATTTATGCCTCTCATTCATATCATCATAAACAGCTATAACCAAAATATATGAAAAATTAAAATGTGGTATATTTGTGTGATCCCTATAAAAACTACATGAGTCTCTACAAAAACAGAAACTGTATGACTCTAAATTAAAGCCTTTGAAAAGACAGCTATATAAATTTGGGAACAGGCTGTGACGGTTTTGACACACATATGACTAGAGAGATTCCATGGTACGGTGTTGGTAAAAAAAAAAAAATCCTAGATTTGAAAATTATGCTTATTAATTACAAAATACTTCTTTGCCTTATGCAACAGCTACAATGACATGTTTTGCTACAGATGAACTATAAATGAAAATATTAAGAGTACCTTCTGTACCTTTTAAATGAAGGTGAACTGTATTAGCCAATGACTTCCAGGACTATTTACACACTATAGGTCATGTACAATTTGTGAACCGATATTGAGTTACTGAACAGGCACAACAGTTTAGTAGAAGCTACAGATTAAACAGAACTTTGGGGTCAAGCAGACCTGTTTCTGACTTCTGATTCTCCCTGCAGTTTCTTCCTTTGAGGACCTAAGAGCTGCGGGAGTTGACTGAAATAATGTTATGTAGCACACGTCTTAGCATAATGTCTGGATTATGATAAACACTCAAGAGGAATATTAACTCCAATACAACAAACTGCAAATGTATTAAGTACAAATACTTAACAGTCATTCACATTTCCTTAAGTCCTAGCACTCCGGATGTGAACCTAGTGTGCAAGTGAGATTTATTCATTCAGCAAACATCTACTGAGTAATGCTATGTGCTTATTAATGCTGCTGGAGAAATGATAAATAAGAGCTGACCTGAAACTCATGTGTGAGGAAGACACACTAAAATAATTAATTATAATATTCAAAGTAACAAAAATGTGCATAAAATGCCTACTTAACAGAGAGGACAGTGATTTATGGTCAAAGAGAAACAATGAAAGCTTGACAGAGGAGATGAAGCCACTGACAGGTGGCAAGAATAAAGGCAGTGGGAAGGCTATATTTAAAGGCATAACCCTAAGACAGCATACCACTGGAGATTAAAGTTCAAGGAAGTGAGGGGGCTAAAAATGAGGTTGGAAGGATAGAGCAGTAAGGGACTTAATTAAACTCTTTTTTTAAGAGACTGGGTTTTGCTCTATTGCCCAGGCTGCAGTGCAGTAGTGCAACCATAGCTCACTGTAATCTCAAATCCGTATGAGCCCTCTCAAGTAGGACAACAGGCAAGTGCCATCAAACCCAGCTAAATTTTTACTGAGACAGGGTCTTGCTATGTTGTCCAGACTGTCAACTTCTTAAAGAAGGGACTTTCTGGGGTAGGAGACAGGGAGTCCTTGTTAAGGTTATTACACCCATCCTTCCCATCCCCAATCCAGAATACCTGCCATACAATAATCACTTGCATTTACTCAATTTACTAAACAGTCAAAATTGAACTCAACTATTTTACACTTATACCTTGTCTAATGTTCTCTCCTAAAATTTGGGAGACTATGTGTATTTCCCAAGATTACACAGCTGCTATTAAGTATCAAAGCCAAGATGTGAACATAGGTCAGCCTGAATCCGGAGCCCTATGCTCTTTTCCAGTTGGCTATATTCTCTCCCTGTACACTAGGGTTATTATTTGGACTTTGGAGGCAATGGGGAGTTAGAGGTAACATAGTAACATCTATCTATCAATTCTGTTGCCTGAAGGTGTTACTCTTTTGAACTGCCCTGAGCTAGGAAGGTAAGGCAACTCTAGTCATTTGGTATTGAAGAGAAAAGCTTAGGAAAACAAAGACATAGTTATTTGATACCTAGTTATTTCTATTTATTCTAATCTTGCTCCAGATAACTGTCAACTATTCTCAACTCTATTTATGTTAAAGAAACCCTTCCTAGCCAACGAAGCCTAGAAAGGTCTGAAGACTTTTCTTAAACAGAATTTGCAATATTTAAAACAATAACAAAAAAACTTTCTAATTCTCCCTCATTCTATTCATTCTATGTTGAACCATACTTGTCTAAGATGATGGTAAAGAAATATATCAAAAAAGGAAAATCTGACTAATTCTGTATGAAATTTTAAATAGTCTTTACAAGTTTTAAAGCTACTTCCATCCAGTCCTTTAGAGGTATAATAAGTGACTGTAGTAGTAATGCATTGGTATAGCCTCTATCACCAACTTTTATTCTACTCTACATTGGGCTCTCTTACCGCTTGACAGTTTTTATAACTTGAAAAGTCTGCAATTCAAAGCCTATGAAGGTTGTGCAGAAGCTTGGCACAGTGGTGCACACCTGTGGTACCAGCTACTTAAAAGCGTGAGACGAGAGGAATGCCTGAGCCGAAGAGTTTGAATCTAACCTGGGCAAGATAGAACCCATCTCTTAAAAAAAAAAAAAAAAAGTTTAAATGAAGATTGGGAGGAAGGGAGCAAGAGTGTATGAGATCTCGGTTTTAGGAAAACACTGAAATGTCAAGAACAGAATAAACGTGAAAACCTAGAGGTAGAGATACAAGTTAGGAAAGAAATTATTTTACCTTCCAGATCATGAGGCTCTGAAAGACAGCCCTGACAAGGGAATGAACAAGCTATAAGAATAATGAACAATTATTATAATAAATAGTTGCTAACACTTAGTGAAATATTTTCTGTGTTCTAAGCACTGTGCAAAGTACTTAACATATATTATCCCACTAAAGTAACATGACATCTTCCATTTTACAGATAAGGACATTCAGACCTAGGGAAACACTTGATCAACATTTAAGTGGTAAAACTAAGACCTGAAGTAAGGTTCAGGCACAGAACTACAAGCTTTTGTTAAAATCATTAATTTATGAAGATCAAATAGATCTATAAGTATTCTAATCTGAGTGATGATGATCCCATTAATGGAAACAGGGGAAGCCTGGAGAGGAAGTAGGTTTGGAAAAGAAAATCAGTTCTACATTCAGATGTCTCTTACAGACAGAACCCAGCTCAAACTCTGACTTCAACTAGAACTGCTCTTCCTCGGAGAAGTAAAGCTTAGCACTGTCTCTTCTCCAACCACGGTCATTTAACTTTCTGCCCCTTTCACTCCCTCGTTTTTAAACTTAATCTTCATCCTGACTTTGTTCTCTAGTTACGTGGACACACTCTCAATCCAATCCTCCTCTGGCTTCACTTAGCATCCTTGGTATTCCCTCGTCTCTTTGAACTTCTGCCATACCTGATGGTAATTCTTATCATCCACTTTCTGGTGTTCTTAGGCTGCTACACACCAAGAAATAGGTTCAGTAGGGCTAATAAAGTCCTAACATTTACATTGCCGGAGCCATCATTATTGCTCAGTAACCTTTCATTCATCCTATCTTGGTAATGTATATAGGCCTTCATTAACTGTTTCAATTTGTTTCCCTCTGTCCTCTAAACCCTCATTCCTCTTGCCCTGCACCTTACAATCTGCAGATGATTTTGCCTCCTAATTCACTGAGAAGTCAACCAGAAGCCTCTTCATTCTGCCTTCTATTATCAGCAAATGACTAGTTCTCCCAACATTGAACCATCTTTTTAAAAATCTCATTTTAGAAGCACTTTCACCTGGGTGAAAGACCCTGTCTCAAAAAAAAAAAAAAAAAGTTCTATATCAGTGCTGTCCGATATGATAGCCTCTAGTCACATGTGGTTATTAGCACTTTAAATGTAGTTAATGCAATTGAGGAAATGAATTTTCAATTTTATTTGATGTTTATAAGCCACATGTGTCCAGTGGCGTTCACAATGAACAGCACAGTTCTTAGGTCTTATCAAATGATTCAAACACAAAACATGCTGAACTTTTCTCAATACCATTCAATACCATCTGAGATTCCCCTTAGCTGCTGACATACCACCCTGTCCTCTTCCTATTTCTCTGATGGTTCTCACTTTTCTTAACTTCCTGTTCTTGGCCCCCAAATACTGGGTGCAACCCTAAGTTCAGTTCTCCTAATTCTGCAATTCAAACTCAAAACTATCTGCCTTATTAGTTTCATACACTGCCATAATTTCAACCATCATCTCCATGAAAAAGACTTTCAAATCCAGACTGCCAAATCTGATCTCTTTTCAGACCCTATCTCCAGATACAAACAAGACACTTTTAATAAAATGTTTTACTATTAGCTCATACTTATTACTTATTAACAAATATTTAAATCCAGGTTCATCACAATCATTTTCTAACAGTCATTTCTTTCAATGGCACAAGCATTTTCATGGTCATCCAGATTCAAACTCTACAGAATTACCCTTAAATGGTTTTTCCTCAATTCATTTGTACATCAAATCCTGTCTTTTTAAAAAAAAAAAAAAAAAAAGACTCTTGAGAATCACATACTTTACACTCAAGTTCAGATTTCCCATCACTGATATCTGAATCAATACTATGATCCCAAAACTGGCTTCCCCATTTCTCCTACGTCTGTTAAAAAATAAAACTAGGCTAGGCGTGGTGGCTCACGCCTGTAATCCCAGCACTTTGGGAGGTTGAGGTGGGTGGATCACAAGGTCAGGAGATCGAGACCATCCTGGCCAACATGGTGAAACCCCGTCTCTACTAAAAATACAAAAATTAGCTGGGCATGGTGGTGTGTGCCTGTAATCGCAGCTACTCAGGAGGCTGAGGCAGGAGAATTGCTTGAACCCAGGAGGTGGAGGTTGCAGTGAGTTGAGATTGCGCCATTGCACTCCAGCCTGGCACCTGGAGATGGAACGAGACTCTGTCTCAAAAAATAAAAAAATAAATAAAAATAAATAATAAAACGAATAGCTTGGGCAACATGGCAATATCACATCTCTACAAAATACAAAAAGTCGGCTGGGCATGGTGGCAGCACACCTGTAGTCCCAGCTACTTGGGAGGCTGAGGTAGGAAGATTGAGCCTGGGAAGTGAGCCTTGCAGCAAGCCAAGATCACACCACTGCACTCCAGCTGGGGTAACAGAGTGAAACCCTGTCTCCAAAAAACAAACAACCCAAAAAACTAAAACACTACTTTATAAATGAAAGTTCCTGTCCCCTGCCCCTCAAAAATACATACATTCTCATACCCTTTTAAACTGTCCTTGATCTGACATTGTCATTCTACAAACTTCTACCAACCTTGTGAACTTCCTTTTCTAACATTCCCCTCAAAGTCTTTACTACCACTTAAAAGGTCTATCCATTTTTTTTTAAACATGCAAAGCATATTCTAACTTCCTATCTTCTGTACAATGCCTTCCCTCTTTATTCTTGTTTGTTAGGGCTCTCCTTTTCTCAAAGAATCAGTTCAAGCCTCCTAGGCTTCATGATATCTTTTATTTCTGCCCTGGCTCTCAGAGTATTCATCCTATTCTTAATTTTGGTATTAGCATCTTTTACCATATATTTAACTTTTAAAATATACCACTGTGTATTACTTCTATGCATTACCTTTCATTTTAATGAATATTCTGTCTCTTCAACTAGAACATAAGCTTTTAGGAAGAAAAGACTTCTACCTTTGTGCTCAGAACTTAGCCCTATGCTTACACTTAATAAGAATTTAAAAAATAATCACAAAGAAATGAATATGCAGTTGAGAAGTAGTAAGAAGACAAAAGTTAGTAAACAGAACCATTAACAATTAAATGGATAAAATAGGAAATAAGGGTAAAAAGCAATCTGACATGAGAGTAGAGAATATGGGCAAAGGCAATCACATAATCAGGTATTAGTGTACCAAACATCTAAGAACAGTACAATCTCATTACAGTAATCATCAAACGATTCTTGGGACTTTTTTGTTTTACAGGCAGTTTATCCTAAACCAAGTAATGCACAAAATATATTACCTGGATAAAACATAGCGTTTATGGTTAATATCTTTCTCCCCACCATAGTTTTATTTTAATGAAATCTGATAAATCAAGGCAAGCTGGCAGCTTGTACAGGTGGGTATAAGAATTCCCAAAACATTACAATGATAGCTTTAATTCTATAGAAGTTTAAATCAGTCCACCTCTGGAAATACAGAACGAATGCTCAGAGCTAAGAGGGTACAGTATGCCCTGTCAGTTCTTAGGGTCATAGCTTAAAATAGTTGCATAGTATAGGGCCAAGAGAAGATGGTCCAACACTGTTAAGCTGTCATGGATCAGTCTAACTCCATAGATGGCTATTTTAAGCCGTATCTCTAAACAGCAAAATGAGCAACCAGAAAAGAGTAGATGTCTACATTCAAGTGTAAATGAACTGGCCAAAGATTTTTCTCTAAAAACGTGTGTAGGAAGGAGGGGGGTGCCATGTAAGAACGATCCTGCATATTCTATGAAGCAATCCAGATCTAGCTTCAGTAGTAGGGAATTCAGCTTTTCACTTCCAATTAAGGTGAAAAAGAGTATGCGCACTTACTGGGAGTAAAGGAGAATTTTAAGAAATTATTGTAGTAACTTTCTTGGACACAAATAACATTTAGCATTTTGTGGTAAAGGAAGAAGAGATCAGAACACAGGCAAAGACAAGGTTTTATTCACTTATGTCATGAATTTAAAATATGATTTTTAAAAACTGTTTTACAGAAATAAATCGGCTGGGCACAATGGCTCACACCTATAATCCCAGCCGTTGGAAGGCCGAGGTAGGTGGGTCACCTAAGGTCAGGAGTTCAAGACCAGCCAGGCCAACATGGTGAAACCTCATCTTTACTAAAAATACAAAAAAAAAAAAAAAAAATTGCTGGATGTGGTGGCAGGCACCTGTAATCCCAGTTACTCAAGAGGCTGAGGCAGGAAAATTGCTTGAACACAGGAGTTAGAGGTTGCAGTGAGCCAAGATCGCACCATTGCACTCCAGCCTAGGCAACAGAGCAAAACTCCCTCTAAAAAAGAAAAAAAAAAATCTGCAGGAAATGGAAATTTAAAACAAACAAACAAACAAACTCCTAGTTTCCAAACAAACCAAATTATTCTATATCATTCTCCTATGATTAAAAAGTTGTATAATAAAATAAAGCTGCGAAATGCTTTTTTGATTTTTTTTTTTTCTTTTTTAATTTTTTATTGGATTTTAGGTTTTGGGGTACATGAGCAGAGCATGCAAGACAGCTGTGTAGGAACACACATGGCAGTGTGCTTTTCTTTCCTTCTCCCCTTCACCTACATTTGGCATTTCTCCCCAGGCTATCCCTCCCCACCACCCCCTCCCACTGGCCCTCCCCTTTTCCCCCCAATAGACCCCAGTGTTTAGTACTCCCATTTCTGTGTCCATGTGTTCTCATTTTTCATCACCCACCTATGAGTGAGAATATGCGGTGTTTCATTTTCTGTTCTTGTGTCAGTTTGCTGAGGATGATGTTCTCCAGATTCATCCATGTCCCTACAAACGACACAAACTCATCATTTCTGATTGCTGCATAATATTCCATGGTGTATATGTGCCACATTTTTCCAATCCAGCCTATTGTCAATGGGCATTTGGGTTGATTCCAGGTCTTTGCTATTGTAAACAGTGCTGCAATGAACATTCGTGTACATGTGTCCTTATAGTAGAACGATTTATAGTCTTTTGGATATATACCCAGTAATGGGATTGCTGGGTCAAATGGAATTTCTATTTCTAAGTCCTTGAGGAATCGCCACACTGTCTTCCACAATGGTTGAACTAATTTACACTCCCACCAACAGTGTAGAAGTGTTCCTTTTTCTCCACATCCTCTCCAGCATCTGTTGTCTCCAGATTTTTTAATGATCGCCATTCTAACTGGCGTGAGATGGTATCTCAATGTGGTTTTGATTTGCATCTCTCTGATGACCAGTGACGATGAGCATTTTTTCATATGATTGTTGGCCTCATATATGTCTTCTTTCGTAAAGTATCTGTTCATATCCTTTGCCCACTTTTGAATGGGCTTGTTTGTTTTTTTCCTGTAAATCTGTTTGAGTTCTTTGTAAATTCTGGATATCAGCCCTTTGTCAGATGGGTAGACTGCGAAAATTTTTTCCCATTCTGTTGGTTGCCGATCTGCTCTAGTGACTGTTTCTTTTGCCGTGCAGAAGCTGTGGAGTTTCATTAGGTCCCATTTGTCTATTTTGGCTTTTGTTGCCAATGCTTTTGGTGTTTTGTTCATGAAGTCCTTGCCTACTCCTATGTCCTGGATAGTTTTGCCTAGATTTCCTTCTAGGGTTTTTATGGTGCCAGGTCTTATGTTTAAGTCTTTAATCCATCTGGAGTTAATTTTAGTGTAAGGTGTCAGGAAGGGGTCCAGTTTCTGCTTTCTGCACATGGCTAGCCAGTTTTCCCAATATGATTTGTTAAATACGGAATCCTTTCCCCCTTGCTTGTTTTTGTCAGGTTTATCAAAGATTGTATAGTTGTAGATAAGTTGTGTTGCCTCCGGTGCCTCTGTTTTGTTCCATTGGTCTATATCTCTGTTTTGGTACCAGTACCATGCTGTTTTGATTACTGTAGCCTTGTACTATAGTTTGAAATCCGGTAGTGTGATGCCCCCCGCTGTGTTCTTTTTGCTTAGAACTGACTTGGCTATGCGGGCTCTCTTTTGGTTCCATATGAAGTTCATGGTGGTTTTTTCCAGTTCTGTGAAGAAAGTCAGTGGTAGCTTGATGGGGATAGCGTTGATTCTGTAAATTACTTTGGGCAGTATAGCCATTTTCACGATATTAATTCTTCCTAACCATGAACATGGAATGTTTCTCCATCTGTTTGTGTCCTCTCTGATTTCGTTGAGCAGTGGTTTGTAGTTCTCCTTGAAGAGGTCCCTTCTGTTCCTTGTGAGTTGTATTCCAAGGTATTTTATTCTTTTTGTAGCAATTCTGAATGGCAGTTTGTTCTTGATTTGGCTTTCTTTAAGTCTGTTATTGGTGTAGACGAATGCTTGTGATTTTTGGACATTGATTTTATATCCTGAGACTTTGCTGAAGTTGTTTATCAGTTTCAGGAGTTTTTGGGCTGAGGCGATGGGGTTTTCTAGGTATACTATCATGTCGTCTGCAAATAGAGACAATTTGGCTTCCACCTTTCCTATTTGAATACCCTTGATTTCTTTTTCTTGCCTGATTGCTCTGGCTAGAACTTCCAGAACTATATTGAATAGGAGTGGTGAAAGAGGGCATCCTTGTCTAGTGCCAGATTTCAAAGGGAATGCTTCCAGTTTTTGCCCATTCAGTATGATATTGGCTGTTGGTTTGTCATAAATAGCTTTTATTACTTTGAGATACGTTCCATCGATACCGAGTTTATTGAGGGTTTTTAGCATAAAGGGCTGTTGAATTTTGTCAAATGCCTTCTCTGCATCAATTGAGATAATCATGTGGTTTTTGTTTTTGATTCTGTTTATGTGGTGAATTACGTTGATAGACTTGCGTATGTTGAACCAGCCTTGCATCTCCGGGATGAATCCTACTTGATCATGGTGAATAAGTTTTTTGATTTGCTGTTGCATTCGGCTTGCCAATATTTTATTGAAGATTTTTGCATCTATGTTCATCATGGATATTGGCCTGAAGTTTTCTTTTCTTGTTGGATCTCTGCCGGGTTTTGGTATCAGGATGATGTTGGTCTCGTAAAATGATTCGGGAAGGATTCCCTCTTTTTGGATTGTTTGAAATAGTTTTAGAAGGAATGGTACCAGCTCCTCTTTGTGTGTCTGGTAGAATTCAGCTGTGAACCCATCTAGACCTGGGCTTTTTTTGTGTGGTAGGCTCTTAATTGCTGCCTCGACTTCTGCCCTTGTTATTAGTCTATTCATAATTTCAGCTTCCTCCTGGTTTAGGCTTGGGAGGACACAGGAGTCCAGGAATTTATCCATTTCTTCCAGGTTTACTAGTTTATGTGCATAGAGTTGTTTGTAATATTCTCTGATGATGGTTTGAATTTCTGTGGAATCTGTGGTGATTTCTCCTTTATCATTTTTTATTGCATCTATTTGGTTGTTCTCTCTTTTCTTTTTAATCAATCTGGCTAGTGGTCTATTTTGTTGATCTTTTCAGAAATCCAGCTCTTGGACTTAATGATTTTTTGAAGGGTTTTTCGTATCTCAATCTCCTTCAGTTCAGCTCTGATCTTAGTTATTTCTTGTCTTCTGCTGGGTTTTGAGTTTTTTTTATCTTGCTCCTCTAGCTCTTTCAATTTTGACGATAGGGTGTCAATTTTGGATCTCTCCATTCTCCTCATATGGGCACTTATTGCTATATACTTTCCTCTAGAGACTGCTTTAAATGTGTCCCAGAGGTTCTGGCACGTTGTGTCTTTGTTCTCATTGGTTTCGAAGAACTTCTTTATTTCTGCCTTCATTTCATTGTTTACCCAGTCAACATTCAAGAGCCAGTTGTTCAGTTTCCATGAAGCTGTGCGGTTCTGGGTTGGTTTCTGTATTCTGAGTTCTAACTTGATTGCACTATGGTCTGAGAGGCTGTTTGTTATGATTTCAGTTGTTTTGCATTTGTTCAGCAGTGCTTTACTTCCAATTATGTGGTCAATTTTAGAGTAGGTGTGATGTGGTGCTGAGAAGAATGTACATTCTGTGGATTTGGGGTGGAGAGTTCTGTAAATGTCTATCAGGTTTGCTTGCTCCAGGTCTGAGTTCAAGCCCTGGATATCCTTGTTGATTTTCTGTCTGGTTGATCTGTCTAATATTGACAGTGGAGTGTTAAAGTCTCCCACTATTATTGTGTGGGAGTCTAAGTCTCTTTGTAAGTCATTACGAACTTGCCTTATGTATATGGGTGCTCCTGCATTGGGTCCATATATGCTTAGGATCGTTAGCTCTTCTTGTTGTATCGATCCTTTTACCAGTATGTAATGGCCTTCTTTGTGTCTTTTGATCTTTGTTGCTTTAAAGTCTATTTTATCAGAGATGAGAATTGCAACTCCTCCTTTTTTTTGCTCTCCATTTGCTTGGTAAATCTTCCTCCATCCCTTTATTTTGAGCCTTTGTGTATCCTTGCATGTGAGATGGGTTTCCTGGATACAGCACACTGATGGGTTTTGGATTTTTATCCAATTTGCCAGTCTGTGTCTTTTGATTGATGCATTTAGTCCATTTACATTTAGGGTTAATATTGTTATGTGTGAATCTGATACTGCCATTTTGATGCTAAGTGGCTGTTTTGCCTGTTAGTTGTTGTAGAATCTTCATTATGTTGATGCTCTTTAACTTTTAGTGTGATTTTGGAATGGCTGGTACTGGTTGTTCCTTTCTATGTGTAGTGCCTCTTTTAGGAGCTCTTGTAAAGCAGGCCTGGTGGTGACAAAATCTCTGAGTGCTTGCTTGTTCGCAAAGGATTTTATTTTTCCTTCACTTCTGAAGCTCAGTTTGGCTGGATATGAAATTCTGGGTTGAAAGTTCTTTTCTTTAAGAATGTTGAATATTGGCCCCCACTCTCTTCTGGCTTGTAGCGTTTCTGCTGAGAGATCTGCTGTGAGTCTGATGGGCTTCTCTTTGTGGGTAACTCGACCTTTCTCTCTGGCTGCCCTTAGTATTTTCTCCTTTATTTCAACCTTGTTGAATCTGACGATTATGTGCCTTGGGGTTGCTCCTCTTGCAGAATATCTTTGTGGTGTTCTCTGTATTTCCTGCATTTGAGTGTTGGCCTGTCTTGCTAGGTGGGGGAAGTTTTCCTGGATGATGTCCTGAAGAGTATTTTCCAGCTTGGATTCATTCTCTTCGTCCCCTTCTGTTACACCTATCAAACGTAGGTTAGGTCTTTTCACATAGTCCCACATTTCTTAGACACTTTGTTCATTCCTTTTTGCGCTTTTTTCTCTAATCTTGGTTTCTCGTTTAATTTCACTGAGTTGGTCTTCGACTTCAGATATTCTTTCTTCTGCTTGGTCAATTCGGCTACTGAAACTTGTGTTTGCTTCGCGAAGTTCTCATATTGTGTTTTTCAGCTCCTTTAATTCAATCATATTCCTCTCTAAGTTATCCATTCTTGTTATCATTTCCTCATATCTTTTTTTAAGTTCCTTAGTTTCTTTGCATTGATTTAATACATGTTCTTTTAGCTCACAAAAGTTTCTCATTATCCACCTTCTGAAGTCTAATTCCGTCATTTCGTCACAGTCATTCTCCGTCCAGCTTTGCTCCCTTGCTGGTGAGGAGTTTTGGTCCTTTCTAGGAGGCGAGGTGTTCTGTTTTCGGGTGTTTTCCTCCTTTTTTCGCTGGTTTCTTCCCATCTTTGTGGGTTTATCCGCTTGTCGTCTGCGTAGTTGCTGACTTTTCGATTGGGTCTCTGAGTGGACACCCAGATTGTTGATGATGAAGTATTTCTGTTACTTGGTTTTCCTTCTACCAGCCTAGCCCCTTCGCTGTACAACTGCTGAGGTCCACTGCAGGCCCTGCTTGTCTGGGTTGCGCCTCTAGCAGCTGTGGCACAGTGAGGGATGCTACCTGTTTCTTTTTCTGCTATCTTTGTCCCAGGATGATGCCTGCCAAATGTCAGTCTTTTGGATATAGAGGGGTCAGGGAGCTGCTTGAGGAGACAGTCTGTGTACTTTTTTTGAGTTCAATTTCTGAGCTGTGAGCTCTGTTGCTCATTCAGGGCTGTTAGGCTGCTATGTTTGATTCTGCTGCAACAGAGCTCATTTAAAAAAAACCCTTTTTTAATGCTCTGTGTTGGGGGGTTCGGGCTTTATTTTTCGATGTCCAATGAGGTGTCCAGCCCAGCTAGAAGGCAGACTAGCCACTGTTTGGCTGCCGAGGCTCCGCCCTGCTGTTGTGTGATTCGCCCTGTTCCTGCAGGCTCTGCTGTGGTCTCCGCCACGCCCTGCGGCGGAGTCTCTTCATTGTAGCGTGTTGCCTCAGCAACGGCAGGCTGCGTCAGCAGTGGGCGTGTATCTCAGTAGGGACGGGTTGCCTCGGCAACGGCTGGCTGCGTCAGCAGTGGGCGTGTATCTCAGTTGGGGCGGGTTGCCTCCGTAGTGGTGGACGCCCCTCCCCCACAGAGCGTCTCGGACCGTCTGCTCGGGATAGTTTGAAATCGCGGTTTTGTTCGTCCCACTGGGTGTCCCGAACGCTCTGTCTCTGCAATCCCCTGGGCTGGCCTACTGTCCAAGTCTCGTTCAGTCTCAAGTCCAGCCCTCTCAAGTCTCAGGTTGCCGGTTCAACAGGGCACCCGGACAAGCGCGCCCTGCGGGGATTGCTGGGTAGGGCTGGCCACTGCCGGCCCGGCTGCTGGCTTCACCAGGCCGACCTACTGCCTGGCGTCCCGTGTCTTTTTTGTACTTGGGAGTTTCCCCATTCTGTGGGCAACAAAGATCAGTCTGGAAATGCAGCTCCGACTCACCGTTTGCAGATTCAACGAGAGCTCCAATCCTGGGTTGTTCTCACAACGCCATCTTGAGTCCTCCCCCTCGCTTTTTCGATTTTTTTAAAAAACTTCTCTCTTTTTTTTTGGAGACAGAGTTTTGCTCTTGTCGCCCAGGATGGAGTATATGGCATGATCTCGGCTCATTGCAACCTCTACCTCCTGGGTTCCAGTGATTCTCCTACCTCAGCCTTCCAAGTAGCTGAGATTACAGGCATGCGCCACTCCGCCCTGCTAATTTTGAATTTTTAGTAGAGACAGGGTTTCACCATGTTGGGCCAGGCTGATCTCAAACTCTTGACCTCAAGTGATCCCTCTGCCTCGGTCTCCCAAAGTGTTGGGATTACAGGCGTGAGCTATTGCACCCAGCCAAAACTTCTCCTATTTAGGAAATTATAGGTTCCCTGGAGAGTAGGTACATACTTTGGTGCCATGTGACTCAGATATGTTTCCCAGTGGTAAGACAACCTCTTTACACCTTGCCTTCTTAGGCTGAAGGCATTCAACCCCCGGTATGCACTTTTTCTCTTCTGTTCACTCTCCTGCTTACTAACTAATCCCCAGAATGATTCCTCTTGGCCACAGTGGTCATATTTGAAGGGAGGAAAGTCCAGCCCCTTGTGGCTGTTAGATGGAAAAGCAGACTTCTCATCTACTTAAAGTACATGGAAAATGGGAATCTGAGAAAAGACATTTCGCTGCTAAAATGCTTCAAGTAAGAGTCACTCTAAGATTATGGAGATGAGGATATCGGCTGGCCCAAGGCTGCAGGTGAAAGGGACTCTGTCAGAAATGAAGGTTGGTTCCAGATTCAGAGATTACCATAAGAACAGGGATAAAGGCAAACTGATGGGTATACAGTAAGACAGATTCATTCTGGAACCCCAAGGATGAAGAAGGGGCTTGTTTATTTTGGTATCTCCTCTGTTCTCAAGTGGGAAATTGTAACAAGATGGGACAAAGGTTAAGGGTACATGGTAAGACCAGTTCATTATGGAACCCTAAGGACAAATGGGGGATGTCCTATTCAGGATATATGAAAGTAAGAGGGGATGCCGCCTTTTTCTTTTTCCTCCTCTGTTCTCTCTTCACAGATGGATAATCACATTTCCATATCCCAGGACATGTCCCTCATGCATCCTCAAAAAACTGGGAAAAGTTCGATCCTTCAAACCTTCAAACAAAAAATTAGTTTTCCTTTGTAATACTGTTTGTCCTAAAAATAAACTGGACAAAAATTGCAAAAGCCTACTCTTTCAGGTAACTGCAAGTGGTATGGGAAGCCAAGCTACCGGAAGGCAAACTTCCCCAATGGGATAAACGGGGGAATAGCCCTGCATGGCTTGCCCCCTCCGCCACAAGCTTGGTCACTGGAAACAGGACCGCCCTGAGGGTTGAAGCACACCCCACACACCTGCCCCAGACAAAATCTCAACCCCTGACGGCCTTGAGCTGAAGGGGCTCTCTGTTCTGGCTGGCTTCCATATCAGAAATTGTTGCCATTAGTACAAAGCCAAGGGAAACTATAGGGACGGCAAGTAAAATTATAAACTTCCCTTTTGGGTACAAAAGCTGCCTACTCTGTGCTAATGTCCTCCTCTGATCAATTTTCCTTCAAATCCTGTTGGGTAATGGGGCATATGGCAGCCCTTCCTTCAGAAAGGAAAAATTCACATCTCTTTGGGGAAAAACACACTTTCAAAGATGGGTGCCCAACCTGTGAATTCATCCCTCTAACAGCCCCATTTCTCTTAAAAAAGATACCTGAATCTTTAATAACTCCAACTGGAAAGTCCTACCTCAGAGGTTTAGAGAGAGCCCACACTTACTGGCAAGAGCCTTAGAAAAAACCTAACCAAGTAATCTCTTGAGGGGGGATGACTTCTACAGTATATAGATAACCTCCTCATCTGCTTCCCCTTCACAGGACTTGCACAGCAACAAACCATAACTTCCTAACTGAAGGAAAATGACCTTTGTCTAATTCAAAGGTTATAAAGGTAAAGAGGTATTTTTGTTAAGGAAGATTATAAAGAAAAGAGTTTTATTGAGTAAGGATCTTGTATGGTAAATTCTTGTCCTAAAGAAAAATGGTTGTATAAAAACAGGGATGTTTAAGCCAAGTCAGAGTCCAAGTATGTTATAGATGGTCTAAGTTGTAAAAAAAAAAAAAAAAATTAGTGAAAGATAATTTATTAAGAAATATTATATAATTTTAAGGGTTATTAGGCCTACTAAATGCTTCCTAAACTGTTACTATGACTCTTAACTGCATGACTTGCCTGCTTCAAAGCTAGGTAAGGTCTAAAGTCATACAGAGTTAGCCATGTTGAAAAGAGTCAGACCTTATCTGCACTTCCGTCTGGTGTCCTAGGCTCCAAATCTGATACATGATTAGAATTTTTTACTTACCAGGATTTCATCCAAAGTAAAAGCTGTTTAGAGTTAATAGTGTAACATATACTTGAGACTACTGAAAAAAAAGAGTTTTACATGCAAAGCATGTAAGAAAAGTAAAATGCACTTTTGGTAAAATATCATAAGAAAGCATGTGAACATAATTTTTTTCCCCTAGTTTAGAGAGGTAAAGAATTGTTTTAAGTTACATAGGGATAAGGTTTGAGCAAGTTGTGGAAGATTTGTAAAAGATTAATCTTGTAAAAGAAATCCTGTGTGAACATGTTAGCTAACATTAAAGGGGTATTACTCAGACTATCCATAAATTAAACATTGGAATAAAAGCATAACACAGTTTTCTTAGAGCATTCTTCTACTCTTCAACAAGAAAACTGTAAAGGATTAGAAAAGGTTTATGAGAATCTTACCTTATGGTCAAACTGATTAAAATTGAATAGATTTGTATGTAATGTTTCTTTAAGAACTGGGTTTGACATCAATAATAAATGAATACAAAGGTTAAATCCAGCTTTCTTTGGGCTGTATTTGTATAAGTGTGTTACTGGTACAGGTTCCAAAATTATGTGAAGTTCCTATAATTCTGAGATGACTACGCATACATTATCAGTAATAATTATAACTGTTACACTAAATTATTTCATGCCACAAAGGTAACAAATTTCCTTGTCAATTGTGTCTGACTGTGGTTTCCCTAAGACTTTTTGTCATCCACAGCCACCAACTGCCTAGCATGTTGGGAGTCTCAGAATTCTTTAATCTGTCCTCATCCCCTTATTTCATCTTAACATCAATACTTGTCCTTTTTGACCCATGTCTTCTAAATCTATTAACTTGATTTATCTCCTCTCACCTTCAGGCCATCCAGCTCCAGATGATCCTCAGCCAAGAATATAATCCTCTCAATATTTAAGAGTCACTCTTCTACAGGGGACTCCTAGATTACCCATCAGTGGGACATAACAGAGGTGAAACCCTGACTGTGTCTCCCTTGAACCTGGCTGAATACAGTTTTCATCAACCCATAGAGCCAACCTACCCTGATAGTCAGCAAGAGGCCAAGACCCACAGAATTACCGCCATCACCCATCATCAGGAAGCAGTTACAGAAGATTGAACATCCATTTTCCCCAAAGAATTGGGGTCTTGGACACTTGAGGAAGGAAATGTTACAGTAGGTAATCAGACATGAGCAAAGCAGAGAACACCCCGACCCCACAACCAAGAATATCAGGTGATGGTCAGGCAGCTGTTAAACTGTCAATCTAAAATAGTGACTGGTCACAACCAGCACCAGGGAAAGGCAGTCTCCCAATAGCTACAAACACCCGAATCTGGCAATCAGCAGCTTCCTGATAAGATCTCAGGAGTTGGGTGAGTGAGCTCAAGCATGCACATTAACAGACAAAATGGCAGAGTTTAACTGGTATATGAATACTGGACTGGTAAGGGAAAAAACAGCTCAAGTGAGCATGTATAAGACTTCAGCAGGCCGAAAGCTGTGGCTCACGCCTGTAATCCCAGCTCTTAGGGAGGCAGAGGCAGGAGGATAGCTTGAGCCCAGGAGTTCAAGACCTGCCTGGGCAATACAGCGAAACCCCGTTCCCTAAAAAAAAAAAAAAAAAAAACTTCAGCAAACACACTGAATGTGCAGCACCTCCTAAGTGCTGGCAGCTTATCTGCACAGGTGGACAGCCCAACCCAAGGGAAAAAACAAGCAAGAAGTAACACAACCCCAGAAGCATGCCAACTTATATAAGACCCCAAGTCAAAGGTCAAAATGCACACTTGACTCTCATGTCACCCACTTGGCCCACTTCCATGTACTATACTCCCTTTCATTCCTGCCCTAAAAATTTTTAATAAACTTTCACTACTGCCCTAAAATTTGCCTCAATCTCTCCATCTGCCTTATGTCTCTTGGTTAAATTCCTTCTTCTGAGGAGGCAAAAACTGAGGTTGCTGCAGACCCGTACAGATTCACAACCACTAACAAAATGACATGAAATTCTAGAACAAGCTAGCATGTAGTATATGAAAGATTTTCATGGGCAGAGAGTTAATACCCGTCCTCACAAAGTTACACCCTGTTTAAGCACCTGCATGATTAAAAATGTACTTCTTTTTTTTTTTTTTGAGAAGGAGTTTCACTCTTGTTACCAAGGCTGGAGTGCAATGGCGCAATCTCAGCTCACTGCAACCTCTGCCTCCTGGGTTCAGGCAATTCTCCTGCCTCAGCCTCCTGAGTAGCTGGGATTACAGGCACGCGCCACCATGCCCAGCTAATTTTTTGTATTTTTAGTAGAGACGAGGTTTCACCATCTTAGTAGAGACAAGGTTGACCAGGATGGTCTCGATCTCTTGACCTCGTGATCCACCTGCCTCGGCCTCCCAAAGTGCTGGGAAGGAATGATTTCTTTAACCTAAACTTTTTATTCCATCATAACTGTATCACAATTTGTTCAATTTTCTGAGGAAATGGAGAACTATAACAAATGTCTGTATGGAGGACCATTTTTAAGCCACTTCTCAGGCTTCATCTCTTTCTTCCTTAAAATGTGGAACACCAAACCAGATCCAATACTTACATGAAGTCCCAATGAGACAGAACAAAACAGAAACCTATTTTACCTCAAAGCATGCATATTTACCTCAGTATTAGTATGCCCACCAAAAAACACCCCCTAAAATTTAAAAATTAGAAAATCCACCAAATTTCCTAAATCATTTTTATTTAACTATAAATTATTGGTATCTCTAGTTAACAATTTCTCATGTTGTCTTTGTTCACAATATGATTATTTGACCCAGTCAAATTTACCATAAAATCAGAAATCCTGGAAAATGTTTACAATGAAGTATCTAGCTTAAAGGCTGCTGCAAGTTTCCAAGCTTATAATTCTAATACCAAAAGCCAAGTAAAACAAAGTAAGAAAAAAACGTAAAAACAAGCTGAGATACAAATGGGTAGATTTGGGACATAAAATTAAGTATCTGGGACCTATTATTAAAAACTTTTATAAAATAAAATATAAATAACTGTATTAAGTTTTAAATGTTAATTTTGCTAGATGGAGAACCTATATTAATTGGAACAATTACTTAGCAACCAAACCACCGCCACTTGGGATAAAAGAAAACAAAATTAACTTTAGTACCTTATTCTCTTAAGAAAGGCAAGAAGAAAGAAAGACTTGCCTATAATTTTCTTCCCAATAAAAAAATGCTTACATTTGAATGTCTACTTAAGCCTGAAGGAATCACATCTAGGTTATCCTGGTTTTGCTAACAACTAAAGGTGTGATTTGGGGAAACCACATATCCACACTGGGCCTTAGTTTTTCCATTTATAAACCAACAGAGTGGAATCAAAGATGATCTGTGAAACGGAGCTTAAAGATCAGAATTTCTGTCATCTTCCAAATCAAGTTTAAAGTTTTTTTATACACATACATTATACATATATGTGTACAAATTTACCTATACACACAAACATACGTATTACAATACCGTTCTGAATCTCTATTCAAATTACTTCCAAAAAAAAAAACTAACAATATTTAATACTTTCTTAATAATAAGATTCTTTGGCACAAGAATTGGAAAAAAAAAAAAAATCAGTAGCCCAGTGTTTTAAAATATAGTGTGCTAATAGAAAATTGCCACTGAAAAGACAGTTTGTTACAGTTCCCAAGAGGCGAGAGTACAACCTGCCATAGGATGTAGGGCATATGGGTCAGTCAGGAGGCAAAAGGAGGGGGAGAAACTGTGGACAAGATCCTTTACTGTGGTTTCCAACAGAAGGAACAGGTGAGGCAGGGTAAAGAGGCTTAGGATTGGCTAGTATGAATAACTTTAGAAGGCTGTGGGGCATAGGTGCTGTCCCTAGTTGTCTGGTACCTAGCCCTGGAGGGGTGATGAGAGATGGTGGTTTAAAGTATGAGAACCTAATATAGGAGGTGGTTAGGATGCACACTCAGGATTGGTTGGTGTGTGTTTTGGAAAGGGCATTTACATAGGAATTTTTGTTTACTGTCTCTAGAAATTGGCTAACCCTGGAAGAGGTAGTACTTCCAAAGTCAGCAGACCTCAGATGTCAAAGCATCATAATACATAAAATAAAAGGGCTAATATACTCAATCAAGCCAAGTAATAAAGCATTCTCATTTCTATTGGCTATTTACTGAACATGCACTATATACCAGCACTGTTAAATGTTACAGATGTAAAAATGAAATGTAATAAAAAATAAGCCTGTAAAATGTTAAACATACACACGTATTAATGTAGAAGACTAAAGGTAAACATAATGATGTAATAATACTTTACATCTATTCAGTGCTCTGGCATTTACAACACATTGTCACAAATATTATTCCATTTAATCCTCAGAAAAACCCTGTCTAGTAGGCAGATTATCTTCATTTTATATGCGTTTATTATTGAGGCTTGTGAAAGCTAAAGGAGATTCCCACATCACAGATAGCAACAGAACATCACAGATAGTAACTAATTGAACCCACATCTCATTCTTGTCCATTTCTATTTTTCACCCACACCACAATGTCACCTTAAGTTAAATCTATGATTATTATGTAGAAACAAATAGCTATTCCTTTTTTTTTTTTTTAAGATAGGGGTTTCACCATGATGGCCAGGCTGGTCTTGAACTCCTGACCTCAGGTGATCCACCCCACCCGGCCACAAATAGCTATTCCTAACAACTGAGGATTGACTGCTTAATGATCTTTAGTAAGAATAGACTAATATTACATTTTAAAACATGTAGGAGTCTTAATAATTAATGAAACACAAATTCGTTACTAAGAGTACTTGCAAGCAGTATTTGAAGGCAAAATTTTCTTTTTTTTTTTTTAATTTCTGTATAATAGCAGTGAGCTAGACCTCGACTAAACTTTCTAAGACATTACTTCCAAAACAGCTCTCTGATTTCTCAGTAAACATAGTTAAATATTTTTAAAGTGTTTCAATAAATTTAGATTAACCTACAAAATGAAACTCAATCAAATATATTTTAAATTCTTTTATTTTATTGTATTTAATTTAAAAAATTCTTCATGGGAGGTCATTCTGTAAATGCATCCTTTGATGCAATCCTGTATTTAAAGAAGTACTTTCTTCTGGACCGGGCGCAGTGGCTCATGCCTTTAATCTTAGCACTTTGGGAGGCCCAAAGCGGGAGGATCACTTGAGGTCAGGAATTTGAGACCAGCCTAGACAAAATGGTGAAATCCCATCTCTACTAAAAATACAAAAAATTAGCTGTATTTTTTGTGTGGTAGCGCATGCCTGTAGTCCCTGCTACTTGGCAGGCTGAGACATGAGAACCGTTTGAACCTGGAAGGTGGAGGAGGTTGCAGTGAGCTGAGATCGCACCATTGCACTCCAGCCTGGGCCACAGAACGAGACTCAGCCTCAAAAAAATTTTTAAAAAGTACTTATTTGTGCCAGTAGTTGTGAGGCTGAAAATAGTATTCTCCCTGCCTTAATACTCTAGCAGAAAATTCAATAGATCCAGCAAATAAACTTTTCACTGTTTTAATGAGACCTCTTGGACCCCAAATCAGCTATGATATTCTTCACCTTATAGAATAAGAATTAGAAAGTTGTCTCCTTTGAAACTGAGATTCAAACATCCATCTAACTCTTCTACTTCTAAATTTCTAGATTTTATAGCTACTGTCCCTGGGGCACACTGACCAGAAGTCGAAGTCATATGGGTGCTAAGGTAATAAAATGGTTAGGCAGGTTAGGATGGTTATTAGACGTCAACAGGCAGCAAGGACTATGGTGAATTCCTTGGTCTGAAGATAAACTACTGGCTTTTGGAAAGGTCAGGAGGTAGTATTGAACAGGAGAGCTCTGCATCACAGAACTATGCTGCTTGTAAGCTAGAGATGCTCAGGCCTAAGCAATCACACTCTGTGGCTTTAAAGGGCAGCTGGTTTCTGACTAGGCATCTTCAAGGTCTGTATCTGCTGGCAAGGGCATTTGAGTAGTCAGATGAGGTCCCAGATGGCAATCTACATGCCCAAGGGTTTAGGGGCCTGACCCCCATCTTTGCTGTTGCTGAAGGCTGGGCTTGTGGCTAGTTACAAGGGCACTAGTGAATGAATCATATTTTTTAAAAATCTGTGAATCTGAAAACTGACTTAAGCCTAGAAACTAAACTTCTCTAATAGAGAACAGCAGTAGACTCAATATTAGATTTGGCTTCAAGAATATTTCAAAACATTTTATGGAATCCAGGCTTGGGAATAAGAAAAGAATTTGTCAAAACAAACAAACAAAAAACCCTTGTATTTCTGAAAATGTGAACATGCTCTATTCACAGTTTAACTCCAAAAAGAAATCAATTTGATTTTAAAACTAGCAATATTAGTAAACAGTATTTTTCCTGAGTTTTCCCATTGGCTCACTGAAATGGAATTAAGTTGAATTTGGTTTTTACATATCTGTGGTTTACAGAATTCTAACACTAAATAAAACTACCTCAACTATTTCATTTTACAAAACATACTGCACACACATACATATTTCACTATACAAAAGAAAAAACCAAGACCTCCATCCACAAAGGTTACAAAATAGATTAATGGCAGAGACAAACCCTTACCTAGCACAGAGCTCTTTAAGTATGTCATAGTTACACTCTGCTCATCACAAACTGCTTATGGAATGAAACATGTTTGCCTTCCAGTTTGAAAATTATACACAGTTATCACTACCTGTTCAGACAGCTGCCAAAGAATCATTTTTAAAGGGCTGAAAGCTCTCTGAGTACTTTGATTTCAACAATCAAGTTTTCTTTGTGGCTTAGGGTAAGGATAGGAGTAGGAAGAGGTGGGCTAATTTTTAGAGATATTCCCAAATGGGCTGGTATCCTTAATTACAGGGAAGGCGTGGGAGAATAAGGAAGGTGATGAATAGGTATAGAATATAATCCCTTTAAGTTTTTCTTGAATGTGTTGATAATGACTAAACATACACAGTAAGTGTGCACACACCACAGACATACATGTACCTACATATACGTGTGTACACACACACACGCACACACACACACACACACAGATACACAAATGAACTCAATCATATGTTTTGGAAATATGGACTGAATTAACTACTCTATTTTCATATACTGTGAATACACTCCAATGCATCAAACTCTTACAAAATGTAAATTGGTCTTCAATTCTCTGGTAGCTTGTTACTAAAATAAGAGAAAATTCTTTTAAAACTTTTCGTGGAAACCATGACTTCCTTGGCCTCAAGGGTTTGTGATGAAACCCAGCAGAAAAAGTTTTGAAGCCACACTAACTCTGGGTTCTTTTCCCAATACCCCCATGTATTGATTCTGTAACCTTGAACAAATTATTTAAACTTTCTAAGCCTTGATTTTCTCATCTACTAAAAACAGCAATCATCTAAGATCAAGATGAAACACAAGTCACCCAGAACAAAGTATAGTCTCCATGAATAAAGAACATGTCTGTTTGGTTTCCCTAGCACCTGGAACAATGTCCAATATATACAATGAAAGACACTAAATATTTGTTTATTATTTATCCACTAGAAAACAATAAAGTCGCAGAACCAACCCTGTCAACTAAGCTAATGCTACAGAAAAATTACATGCAGGATTAGCTGAAGAACATAAATTCTATACATAAGGGTCTCTGAGTTTTCTTAAGGTTATCCTTCAGAAAAAGATCATAAATTCCTATCTAATAACATGTCACATCCTGATCAAGAAGCAAGTCATGAAATGTAAGCCTTACAAAGTATATTCTTTTTTGGGTTTTACAACTATTAATGAAAATAAGATATAAGACTCCCTCTTTTGGGCCCCTTTCTTCAAAAAAACAAAAGGAAAAAATGAATAAAGACTTTATTTGGCTTATACTCTTAGAATCTGTGTTTTTAAAACTTATTCAAAATTAGTTTGTGATACATACATATTTAGTCAAGGAAATGTTCTTACTAGACTCAAATTCACAATCAACACAGGCCATTAAAGTAATAAAAACTTTCTTTTTCTAATTCCCTTTGTGGCATATGCACCCTGAACCTCCAAGGGAACAGAAGGAATGGAACACTCAGCTAAAGATCTAGGAAACTGTTTCTTATTGAGCATATTACAGTTATTACAATAAAATACTTAAAACAGTAGTGGCTAGCTATAAAGAGAGATTACAGTTCTATTCACCTGGACTTGTTTTATAAAGAATTTTTCTTACTAGCACCCTAACTTACTAGCTATATGATCTTGGCCAAGTAAATTAACCTCTGACAGCCTTGGTTTCAACTTCTTCATTGAACATGAAACAGCCTTGGTTTCAACTTCTTCAATGAACAACTTCTTCATTGAATTATGAAAAGTAAACAAGTTAATATATAAAAAGTGCTTAAAGAGTGGCATATAAGAGACAAAAAACAGTCCACAAATCATCAAAGAAAACAAACACTACAGCATACAGAGAGTATATAGTTAGAGGCAGTAAGTGGTAATAGTACAAGTATGTTTAGACTCTGGTTCCATCATTCACTACGTGGCCTTGAGCAAATTATTTAACCTCTATAGAACTCAGTTTTTATACCTGAGAGGAGGGATGTCAGCAATACTTACCTTACAGTGTGTTCTGAAGATTACATGAGTTAATAGCTCAAGTGCTACATACACTATCTGGAATACTAACAACATGCAGTAAATGTCAGCAAAATATAAAACAAACATAAGGTTCAAAGTACCCTTTTACTACTTGTTGTATTCATTAAAGAAAATTGCATAATTTCTTTCCCCACTAGAATATTACAGAGGCAGGAATTCAGTCCCATGTTATTCAACTACCTAAGGAACACATCAAGCCACACAATACAAGTATCTACTTGCTGACTGAATTCGTGGATGTGTCTGCCAATAGGGAGTCCAGGTAATAGATGAAAGTCTATCAAAGGGATAATAAAACCATTTACCTGCCCTATCATTCATATGAGTAAAGGCAGTGACATACTACCAATGAGAACAGGTGAGAGAAATTCTGAAAATAAAAATATGCTTTAAATTTAAAAACCTATACTAATAAAATCACAACAATCAAAGTTTGCTTCAACAAGCATGTTTTCATACTTTGTAGTATTTATGACAAATATCTGTCAAATGTCTCAACCTGGTTCGTATGTAGATTTAAATATTTAGAGTTCACAAACCACCTTAAGTATTTATTTCTCTTATATAAATCCAGTTAGTACCTGTCATCGTATTCACCTAGTCTCTTCCTCTTTCCTCTTTTCTTGAACTCCCTGGCACAGATATCCTCAACTAGACCCAAACAAGCATTTTCCATCCCTTCCCCAGCCCCACACCAGGCACAGATACCCACTTACCACAGCACAGATCACTTATCTCGTTCCTACACTCCTGTGTAAAAGCAGCTCTGCTTCTGTGAACAAAAAGCTATGGTGACTTGACTCATTATTTACAGAACTGTACTAAACCCCTTCTGACTGGCCATATTATGAGGCATCTACAAAATAACATCAGAGGGACTCAATTTGGAATTTTAATATACCTTCCATTTCTTCCTAACGTTCCCCTCACTGGTACGATTCTCACCTGCAACTGTCTACCAAACATGTGAAGCAATCAGATTTAAATTCCCTTTATTTCACTTTACTAATCATTTTTCCTTTTATGATCATAAACTCTCTCATTCCTTTAATATATATCTTGAGTCTATTCCAAGGATCTGTCCATCCCATTCTCCTATTAAATCAAAGTTCTCCACCTGTGTCCTTTCTTCTGGTTCAGTATCAGAATGACAGATACTGAGCAACGCTCATCAAGGTGTGAGAAAAAAATAAAATTACAAAATCATTCACGTATTTACATTTACGACACAGACTCTACTTACATGAGGCTTACAATCCAACTTTTATATGAATACTCCTCGAGCTAAGTCTGAATTTTGCAATGTTTATAAAACACTAATTGAATTTCAAAGTGCATGTGAAATCCAACAGAACCTTAAAGGATGACTAAAAAGTTTACCAGGTCAGAAGGAAGAGAAGAAGAGTGGCCCTTCTCTTCCTTCTGACCTGGTAAACTTTTCAGTCATCCTTTAAGTCATCCCCTTTAAGTCTCAGCTCAGTTGTCATCCTTTCCATGAAAACATTCCCAGAACCCTACAAGCAGAACTAGTTCTTCCTTCCTCTGGGCTTCTGTAACACTTCATTCATAGCTTTTATAAACCAAACACCACTAAGTAATTTAATTACCTACCTACCTACCTACCCCATCTATTTCATATACCATTGAGTCTAAGATGCAAGAGATCGTAAGAAAGAAAAAAGTTCTGCTAGTTAAACTATGACATGCCTTTTGTGTTATCAAAGGCATGTCATAATTTAATCAGCAGAACTTTAAAATAATTTCAAAGATTTAAAATGGGCCCAGTCACAGTAGCTTATGCCTGTAATCCCAGCACTTAGGGAGGCTGAGGTGGGTGGATCACCTGAGGGCAAAACCTCCTCCCTACTAAAAATACAAAAATTGGCTGGGCGTGGTGGTAGGTGCATGCAATCCCAGCTACTCAGGAGGCTGAGGCAGGAGAATCACTTGAACCCAGGAGATGGAGGCTGGAGTGGGCGAGATCATGACACTGAATTCCAGCCTGGGTGATAGAACAAGACTCCGTCTCAAAAATAATAATAATAATAGTAAATAAAATGTAAAAAGCATGTCCTAGAAGCAGGGAAATACAGTATGTCTCCCACAACAGATAATATATTCTATGAGGGCAGAAACACGTCTTACTTCATCTTTAGTTTCTCAATCCCTATTACCATGCTTCATACAGAGTAGGAGGAAAGAACAAACAAACCTAATGTTTTTACCTAATCCCTTACCATTTCTTTCATGTCACCATTCTGGGTCCTAGAGAAACTCAACAAGCTGTTTTTTATATTTAGCAACCATTTACTTCACTGCCACAGTCTTTCTAGAGACCACTGTGAATTCATAACTAAATTACTCTAACAATATGCTTTTATCTGGGCTCCTGATTTCTAACTTTTCTACACTTTTATCTATAAACATTCTGTAATTATCATTTGCATTACAAACATTTTCACTCAATACCTCCATTAGATTCAAGTTTTTCAAATTTATTTTTTATTTTTTTCATTTTTATTACTCAAAAGTTTCATTTTTTATTTAGTTTTCTGACTCTGTGCTTGTGCCTTCAACAATTTCACAAGGCCTTTCTGCTCCTCGATAAGGAAAACACACTTGATCCTTGTCACAAACACATTTAGCACACATGGAACCACTATAGGCCCTGCTGACATGTTTTTTTCTTTTGGACAACCTCATAAAAACTTTAGGTCTTACAGCACGAACCCTCAAAGTCTGCCTGGGCACACGCCACATGCAGATTTTGGTGTTTTCCCAACCTTCGGTATAAAGGTAAACAACTCTATTACCAGGGGTTCAGGACAGCCTAGTTTTGTTAGAGGCTGTATTGTAGGAAAGCCTACGTCAGTATGTCAAACGCTGGACCATTCTGAGTGCCTGCAGACAATGTCCCCAGAAGAGAAAGAAGAAAACTCAATTTATTTTTAATTATTATTTTGGCAGAATCACTTCTTCAAACAAAATGTTAGGAAATGCTTCAACAAACACACAACTTCTGTGGCTGAAGCAGGAGTGCCACAGGCTGTTTGGTTGGCAATTCTGAGCTACTATGTGAGACCACTATGCCTCTAGAAAGCATACAAGAGAGACCCCCATCATTCCCTGTGTTAGTTATAAGCTTCCACATGATAGCTTTTTTCCCCCAATATTTGATACCCATCAAGCTCATTCCAAGTTTAGTAGATTGACTCAAGACATTCTCACTCTTCACCTCTCACCTCCAAAGTCTCAAGTGTCCACTTTCCGAACTAATCTTTAAGGCCTATTTCAAGTCCTATCTCTACCAGAAAAAGCCTTTCTTGTTTACTCCCCACTAACCTCACTGACTTCTGATCTCTCACACTTGTTTTCCATACCTCAAAACCCAGTACTTAAGTATAAACTCTCATATGTAGTTGCAGCTGCCATATAATGGTTTCATGTATGGAAGTCTTTCTCCTGAACACAAACATCATTTTAAGACAGGTTAAGTTAGTACCTTCAGAACCTAACAAGGGCTAAGTAGAGAGCAGACATTTAGTTCTTACTCTATCGAAATACACCGCTCTTTTCTTTTCAAGACACTCTGTTGCCCAGGCTGAAGTGCAGTGGCATGATCCCAGCTCACTGCAACCTTCAACTTCCAGGCTCAAGCAACTCTCCCACCTCAGACTCCCAGGGTAGCTGGGACTACAGGCACGCACCACTATGCCCAGCTAATTTTTGTATTTTTAGTAGTGATGGGTTTCACCATGTTTCCCAGGCTGGTCTCAAACTCCTGAGCTGAAGTGATCCAACTGCCTCAGTCTCCCAAAGTGCAGGGATTATGGGTATGAACCACCATTCCCAGCTACACCACTTCTTTTCTACTTGGAAATACACCATACGCCTCACCTCACCCTTGCTTGCACTTCACCAAAGCTTTCTGATTACTCTATACAAATTGCTCATTTACCTCTGACGTGTAACTCAAGCTAATATCCATACCTAAAATAGCTCATTCTCCCACTTTACTACTTCACATTCTTCTAGTGGGTGTCACTACATACAGATGTTGCTGGGTTACCACCTCCTGCCTAGTTTTCTTTACAATATGCAAAGCCTTTTCATATGTATTATCTTATCTAATCTTTGAGACTCTAAGAGGTAAAGAAGGTAGGAAACTAATATCACTATTTTGCAAATGAAAAATGAATGGAACTACAATTATGAAGTTTGCCCAGATGGTACAGCTAATGGGGGGGGGGGGGCGAGGCAGAAAGTACCCAAACAAACAAAAATGTGAGTTTTAATTCTTAGTGTGCTATATGACGCCTCTATGTACATGTGATCTGCACCAATAATAAACCTACTATGTGAACCATTACCTCTGATCAAGCACAGATATTTCCAATCTCCTTAACTTTATTATCATCCCTGAGGAAAGGAGAAGCTTCATATATTTGAATTATCACTTTCTGTATTCAAAAGATTCTTGAGTCTTAAACATTTTACATACATATAGATACATTTTTAAGAGACAGGGTCTCTCTCTCTCACCCAGGCTGGAGTGCAGTGACTGTCATAGCATACTATAACCTTGAACAGAACTCTTTGAGTTCAAGCAATCCTTCAGCCTCAGCCACCTGAGTAGCTGGGACTACAAGCATGGACCACCACACCCAGCTAATTCTTTTCTTTTTCCTTTTTTGTGTAGAGACACAGTATCACTGTGTTGCCCAGGTTGGTCTCAAGCTCCTGGGCTCATGGGATCCTCCTCCCTCAGCCTTGCAAAGTGCTGAGATTATAGGTATGAGCCACTGCGATTACAGGCATGAGCCACTGCGTATGACCTCAAACATTTTCAAAAAACACCTCTGTACCAGATTATTTTGAGCCAAAAAGAAAGTGACTACTACAGGGCAGAAGGAAAGAAAGAAAAGACAGACGGAAAGAAAGATAGACGAAAGAAAGAAAGAAAGAAAGAAAGAAAGAAAGAAAGAAAGAAAGAAAGAAAGAAAGAAAGAAAGAGAAAGAAAAAAAGAAAGAAGGAAAGAGGGGAGAGGGGAGAGGGGAGGTAGGGAAGGAGAAGGGAGAAGAGAAAGGGGAAGGAAAGGAAAGAGGATGTGAGGGTAGGAGAGAATGAGAAATTACTCAATGAATACAATGTAAATTACTGAAGTGATGGATACACTAAAAGCCCTGCCTTCACCACTATAAAACATAGCAATGTAACAAAATTGTACTTGTACCCTATAAATTTATAAAACAAAAACATAAGCATAAATACCTTAAAAATAAAAAAGGCATACTGGATTTGCTTACTCCGTAGGGAAAATTGGCAAATTTAATGCTGCCAGTGCTTCCCAGAATTTGGGCTCTTTTAGGATCCTAGATTTTCCAATTGTTCTCTAATTCCACTTAAGAAAAGGCAATCGCATTGTTCACACTAAAGTGACAGTACCAGAAACACAACTATGGTTAAAGAGCTAGAGTAGTCCCCCCTTATCAGAGGGGGGAAGTATGTTCCAAGACCCCTACTGGATCACTGAAACCGTGGACCGAACCTTATATATATTGTTTTTTCATACATATAAACCTATGATAAAGTTTAGTTGATAAATTACACAAAGTATAAGATTAACTACTTCTCTTTGGCATATATTTGGCTTATCTTAGACATATCCGAACTGCCGGCATTACTACATTTGCACTTTGAGGCCATAAATATATCAAATAAAAATACTTGAACACACTGTGCTACCACAGCAATTAAGAAGGCTACGAAGTGACTCGTTAGTAGCATATTCAGAGTGTATAACTCGATAAAGAGAAACTTCCCATTCACCTTAGACAGACTGGGATTTCATCACAATACTCAGAAAGGTGTGCAATTTAAAACTTATAAATTCTTTCTTTCTAGAATATACCATTTAATATTTTTGGACCACGGTTGACTGCAGGTAAGCGAAACCAAAGATAAGAGGAGGCTACTATACTGAGATAAAATATCGCTAACTGCAAATTCAGTGTCAGAACTAAAGCACATTTTAAAAATACTATTTTGGTATTCACCAAATAAAAGAGCAAATGACATAGAAAACAGCACCTAAGCACACAGTAAATTTAAGAACAATGAACAGAAACATATTAATTTATGAATTAAAGTGCTGCATTTATTGCTTAATAAAATTCACCCTAATTATACAGCCTCCATAAGAAAAACAGTAAATATCACCCTCAATCTCTCTCACAAAAATCCCTAAATACCTAACCATGTAAGTTTAACACTTACAGAGCACTTTGACCATGTGTTGGATGGGAGTACCCAGAACAAACTAAAATATATACTTTAATTTCATAGATCTTAAATTTTAGAATTAGAAGAAGAAAACTCAGAGTTTATAGTTTAACCCAACTTTCTATACAGTACAAGAAATTCTTCTGCAGTCTATAGTATCTTTGACAGATGAACATCCAATCTTTAATGATCACTACCTACTGAAACAAACCATTCCATTGTTGCATAATTCTAGTCTGTCTGTGTGTGTGTACGTATACATATTCTATGTTTTTCCAGGGCCAAACAAAATAATAGAACTATGTCAGTTAAAAAAAAAAAACCCTCATATATCTAAAGACAACTGTCACAATTTCTTGTTTTCTTTTAAAGAAAGAACTCAGTTCTTTGATTATTGCTACTATGAAATGTTTCCCACATTTCTGATTCTGGGAATCCTTCTTGATATGTTTGCAAGTTTGTCAATGCCCCATTTAAAATGTGTCACCCAGTACGGCACACAATATTGCAGAAGTGTTTGATGAGAACAAGGCACAGAAGGAGCTTTATTGTATTCTCAGTTCATATTAAGCCAATAAATCCCAAATCATTTTCACAAGTCCTTCTGCCAAACCAGGTTTTTTATCTTGTAGGTATATAATTCCCTCTAACATTTTTTTTTTTCTCTTTTTGAGACAGAGTCTCACTCTGTCGCCAGGTTGGAGTGCAGTGGCGCAATCTTGGCTTGCTGCAACCTCCATCTCCCGAGTTCAGGTAATCTCCTGCCTCAGCCTCCCGAGTAGCTGGGACTACAGGCTCATGCCACCATGCCTAGCTAATTTTTTTGTAGATTTAATAACCATATTGGCCAGGATGGTCGCAATCTCTTGACCTCGTGATCCATCTGGCCTTGGTGTCTCGAAGTGCTGGGATTACAGGCCTGAGCCACAATGCCTGGCCAATACCCTCCATCTTAAGTAGAGGATCTTACCTGTTATACATATACCTTACTAATTCTGGCCCACCATTTCAGCCTATTAAGATCACTCTGAATCTCAATTCTATCATATTAACACCACCTCCCAGCTTTGTCTCAATATGAATTTAGTAAATATGGCCGTCCTTCAAGCTGGTATTTGAAAAAACAATGTCAAACAGTACTACATCAAAATTAGTTCTATTTTGCAATAGTGTGAGACTGCTTACAGAGGTGAATAACCACTTACCACTTTTCATATAATTGTGCAACCTGCTATGAGCATTCAAAGAGACCAGGACTATCAATACTAAAATCAAGATATATTATGTTGACATTATTTCCTTTGCATACGCATCTGGAAACCCTAAAGAAAGAAGATATGAACCTAGTTTCTTAGTGAACCCATACTGGCTCACAGTGACTCCTGAGTTCTTTTTTAAAGTGTTCAAGAGCCAACTATTCAATAGTTCATTCAAGGACTTTGCTAAGAATGGTTATCAAGCTCATTTGTCTGAAGTTCAGGATGTTTTAAAGAATTTAGGTGTTATTCATGCTAAATTTTCTGGTACTTTTTACCATGCAGTATAAATTTTAAGTTATTGATACTACCCTGAAACTGAATCTGAAAGTTCCTTCTGACCTTAGGATAACTTCCAAAAAGCCAACCCAGAAACGCAGCAGAAAGACAACTGAAGCACAAGTCAAGATTCTAGCCCTCACTTTATCATAAAATGTAAGAGGGTCATTTGACCTCTCTGGGCTTCAATTTCTTCATTTCTAAAATAGGGCTAAGGAAAGAGGGTGGAAGAAAGAGGCTCAGTTATTTTTAAGTTACTTTAGTAACTACAATTTCATTAAGCCTTCATCTTACCACATAAATAAGCCATTTGTGGTTCAACAGGTTTCCTTTGCCACAATTTGCTCACTCACTAGGTAGCAAAATTACAAGCATTATGAACATCCAAACTTAACTCAAACCCACATGAGAAGAGTATAGAAGAGCACACATATGTGTACAGTCTGATATTAGGCCAGGTCCCCCTGTTACTGTCAATCCTTACTGTGTCACCACCAAGCACTTAATGTAGCAATGCAGAACCTCTGACCCACATTTCTTCAGAGAGTAAAAACACAAAATGCCTTTATAAATAGACTTTAGCAGCATTATCAAAAGGTTATAACTGTTGAGCCATAATCTCCAAGATCCTTTCCACCTACAATTCCATCATTTTGTAAGGGTATGTTATTTCTACAGGATATACACATAGCACCATTCCCTATCTTCCTTCTTGATCAAGCAAATTTAAAGCTGTGAGTGCTTTCATGTCTGCCCCAATATACCTCGTGATCTACCCACCTCAGCCTCCCAAAAGTGCTGGAATTACAGGCATGAGCCACCACGCCCAGCATATTCTTAATCTGCTTCCATGCCTGCCCCAATATTCCTTAAGTACTACTTATTATATGTTCTCTGATTCAGAATATGAAAAGCAGGTGATTAAAACTCTGTTTTCAGCCAGTCATGGTGCCTCATGCCTGCAATCCCAGCATTTTGGGAGGCTGAGGTGGGGAGATCACCTGATGTCAGGAGTTTGAGACCAGCCTGGCCAACATGGCAAAACCCCATCTCTTGTAAAAATATAAAAATTAGCCAGACACAGGCCTGGCGCAGTGGCTCACGCCTGTAATCCCAACACTTTGGGAGGCTAAGGCAGGCAGATCACCTGAGGTCAGGAGTTCAAGACCAGCCTGACCAACATGGAGAAACCCGTCTCTACTAAAAATATACAATCAGTCTGGCATGGTAGCACACGCCTGTAATCCCAGCTACAGGAAAATTGCTTGAACCTGGAAGGTGGAGGTTGTGGAGAGCCGAGATTGTGCCATTGCACTCCAGCCTGGGCAACAAAAGTGAAACTCCATCTCAAAAAAAAAAAAAAAAATTAGCTAGGCGTGGTGGCATGTGCCTGTAGTCCCTTCTCTTTGGAGGCTGAGGCCGGAGAATCGCTTGAACCCAGGAGGCGTAGTGGGCATGAGTAGATATCCTGCCACTGCACTCCAACCTGGGTGACAGAAGAGACTTCGTTTCCAATGCAAACAAACAAACAAACAAAATACTTTATTTTCCTTTGTTACTCTATCCTGAAATCCCTCTTAAAAAAAAAAAAATGCTGGGCCGGGCATAGTGGCTCATGCCTATAATCCCAGTACTTTGGGAAGCTGAGGCAGGTGGATCACAAGGTCAAGAGTTCAAGATGAGCTTGGCCAACATGGTGAAACCCCATCTCTACTAAAAATCAAAAATTAGCCAGGCGTAGTGCATGCCTATAGTCCCAGCTACTTGAGAGGCTGAGGCAGGAGAATCACTTGAAACCAGAAGGCAGAGGTTGCAGTGAGCCTAGAACATGTCACTCCAGCCTAAGCAACAAGAGTAAAACTCCGTCTCAAAAACAAAATGCCTTTTTAAAAATTAATGTGGTTCTACACTGAGAACTTTTCATCTTCCATGAAAAAAATCATTTAATAGTTAAAGCCAGCTTGGTAGTTCAGAGCCTGAGTCATTCAAATTGTGTACAAGATTTAAGTTTCTAATAGTGAATTCCAATCTATAATAAAAAGTATAAAGATTTTAAATAAGTTAGATTACTGGAGTAAATCTGACTCCTCTGAAAAAAGAGTAACCAAACACGGGAGTACATGAGTATGTATACATACAGCTACCCATGAAGGAAATCCAAATTAATAAAACATATATGGCCAAGGAAAACCATATTTGTATTAAACCTCAAGCCAATTTTCCACCTTTAATAGCTCTGGAAAACAAGGTCACTGTAAGAGGTTAATTCTACTGAATAAAATTCAGTTTTAAAATTAAATATAAATTTTAATTATTTTCTTTGGTACTAATAATGAAGAACTGGTCCTTCCACTTCTAGTTTCATACTATATCCCCAGGTTTCATATTTTAATTCCCTGGAGAAGTAAAAAAAAAATCAGGTAAGAAAGTCATGTTCTTCAAGGGTCAGCAGTATCTTATCACCAAGTCTGAACTTCCTCTGTGGGAGAACCAGCATAAAATTGTTAATTTCCACTAAAATTGACTGAGAAATATTCATTCATCAATCAAAAGGCCTACAGTATGATCTCCGTTGCTACATATGATGATTACTGCCAAAAATAAGGCATACTGTGGGCCACTGCAAGTTAATTACAGATTTAGCTATCCATAGTTCCTACAAGCTCCAAATTCTTTAAGAAAACGTAACACCTGAAATTCACTTTATTTAGGGCTCTTTGACTATTAGAAGACATTGTGAAAACAGGCAGTTCATTCTCCTCACTTAGTTAAAATAAAGGAACTTAAGCCAGAAGTACAATTAGTTGTCTTTGAGCTTAAATTAAGGTTTTTGCTTTTCCTCTGAAATCAAACTCAGCATGTTCTCTCTTACAAGTGAGAACTAAAAAAAAAAAAGGATTACACATGGACATACAGGTGGAATACACACACTGGGGACTACAAAAGGTGGGGGACTGGGTGAGGGTTGAAAAATGACCTATTGGGTACAATGTTCACTAGTTGGGTGATGGGTACACTAAAATCTCACCACTATGCGATACATCCATGTAACACAACTGCACTAGTAATCCCTTATCTATTTTTTTTTTAAGTAAAAATTTTTAAAGTCAAATTCGGAATCCCAATAAGGAAACAAACATATGCAGAGCATATACACATATTTGGTTCCTACTACAATTCTAACTAATGCTCAGCATGGAGTCAGGATTTACAGCTGAGACCAAAGCACAGAAACACATGATGCTGAATATACTATTAACGGAAGAGGATCCCCCTAGGTTGTTGCTAATATTCTCATTTCATAAAACTAAGTACCAAGCTCCCCAGCTTCAAGTACTGGTTTTATTAGATTTACCTTGCATGATTTTACTTTTTTCAAATCTCCTTCTATACTTAAATGAAACCATCCAAATCACGTAAATCCTTTAAGTGAAAAAATTATCCCTGAAAATGAAGGAATAACCACACCTACTGGCAGGGTTCAGCATACAGTAGCCATCTCAATACACACTTGTGGAATAAAAACTAAAGTTTTCAGCTGAGGGTTGGAAATCGATTAAGAAAAAAAAAAAACCTAAGAAGTTGTACTTGCCACCAAAATCTATTCTGAGGCACAAATGAACTAGCTCAATACCCGCCTGCTTCCATATTCTGTCTTCTGATTCACTGCTGATGACTAGACACTTGATTCTCAAACCTGAGTGAGTTTGTCTGAGAAAGGGTCTCCATCTGTCACCCAGGTGGAAGTGCAGTGAGGCAGCACTTCACTCACTGCAGCTTGCATCCCCCGGGCATAAGCGATCCTCCTACTTCAGCCTCCCAAGAAGCTGGGGCCGCAGGTGTACCACGACATTCAGCTAATTAAAAAAAATTTTTTTGGAGAGATTGTTGCCCAGGCTGGTCTTGAACTAGTGGGCTCAAGCAATCCTTCCACCGTGGCCTCCCAAAGTGTTGGGATTATAGGATGAGCCACCACACCCAGCCGCTTCAGTGAGCTTTAGAATTATCTGGAAAGTATGCTGAAAGGCAAATTCCTCATCCCCCACAAATCAAAACTTACAGTACCAGAAGCTGGATCCTGTGTTTATAATCAACCATTCAAGTTAATCTAAGTTTGGGTGGCCAAAATATTTGTTTACCCTCACAATGGCTAAGGGAAAACCTCTGGATTGCAACAGATACCAACTAGAGAGCAGAAGAATTGATTACTTCTAACCTAAATTATAAATTACTCCGTTCTCTTAATTAATCACAATTCACTAATGCTTAATAAGATGAAATGGAAGTGAAATAGCTTCTGCTTTTACAATGCAAACTGTCATTCAACCCACCAAAAACACTTTTCTGAAATACTACAATTATTGTCAAAGTTTTCAGCAAAGGAGTAGAAACAAAGCAAGTTAAGGACTGTAAACCAGAGAAACACTTATATAATTACACTGTAACAGTTTTAGGGGAAAAATACCACACTCAAAACACTAAATTACTGCGCTTGCCAATAAAGAACCCACTAGCCACATGTGGCTACTTCAATTAAAATTAAATAAAATTTAAAATTCAGTTGCTCAGATGCCCCAGCCATACCTAACGCTTAGGAGCCACATGTAGCCTGCAGCTAACATTTTAGATAGGACACACAAACATTTCTAACATCACAGAGCGTTCCCAGCTGGATGGCGCTGGTCTAGAAGTAGTGGGTATCTACATAAAAACTATAATCTCAGTTCTCCTGAATCAGAAAGTTTTACCAGGCAATTTACAATTACACATATACGTCTACTTGAGGTATTAACCATAAAATAAGAACCCTAGCATATTTTTTTGACAATTTATTTCAAAAAAGGTCATTCAAAAGCGATAAACTTAATTGATCTCAGAATATCAAAATAGAAATATTTAATTGACAAGGTCTGAAAGTATCAAAGGCACTAAACACAACGAGGTTTTCATCAAATCAGAATCAATGAAAAGGGTTTAATTACTAGAAAACAAAAGTTATTAGGGACAAGACTGGTCCAAAAAAGATTAAACTGCTTGCCAAGTACTTCAGAAGCATCTATTTGTACGCATAACAAATAACAACTACTTTTAAAATTGGTTTAAAAATAACTTTACCACAATTAATTCAAATTAGTAAATTCTGTCAACATTTTTCATTGCTTTCCACAAATCTTACGTTAAACATCTACAAATCACACAATGACCATAAGATTTAATTAAATATAATTCTATAAATGAAGGATTATAAATTCAAATGCTGGTATTAGCTTAAAAGTAGACATAAAATTTAACCAAACAATTCACAACATAAAACTATCTCTCAACTGCATCAATATCTAGTCCAGTGTAATAAAACACAAAAGTATGGGTCACAAGATACTGAAGCTTGAGAAATAACTTCCATTAAAAAAAAGTTAGCCTTATTATACCACAGAATTAAAAGTTTAACAGATTCACAGTTACATATACCAATTCAGTTTAACACTACTTTCCCTTAAAGAAGAGATAAATATTATTTTGACTAGGGTTCTTTCTGAAAAGTTCGAACGTACTGAAATAAGACCACTAAATTACAGAAGGCAATTATGATTCTAATCAGAAAGCTCTGTCTCAAAAAATAATACTTTTTTTTAAAACTGTCTAACAAATTTAACACATAAAACCTAACATCATAAAATCTACAAAAGTGAACATGTCACACTGATTACTACAGAGCTATGTTTGTTACTATAATATTCCTGTTTCTGGTTCCTTATGATTATGTGTTTACTTCAAAGGCTATGTCAAACCTAAGAATTAGCAAAGAAAAGCAATGATTGTTATGAAAATGATTTAAAAAGTACTTAAAAAGACATAACTTACCTGCAACACTAGTGATTGTAACGGGAACTCCCTGCACTTGAACACCTGCAGCACCCAGGTTGGCAACGCTCACTGTCTGAAGGTTAGGCACTGATGCAAGCTGGGCAGTATTCAAAGTTATTGGGGCACCAGCAACAGCCACAGGAGCAATCTGAGCAAGGGTTGTGCCACCACTTGAAGACACTGGGGTGATGGTTAATTGTTGGGATAACCCAGCATTCTGTACTTGCAAATTTGAAAGACTCTGAATATTCTGAACCTGTACAGTCTGCCAACTGATTTGCCCTGAAGGTGTTAAAGTTGGAGCCCTGATAAGCACCTGAGTCGGATTTACTGCTTGAAGTTGAACATTCTGCAAAGGCTGCTGCTGGATGGTCTGAATTGTCTGCCCTGACTGGAGTTGAAATGACTGTGGTGGAATCGCCTGAATGATCTGTTGTTGAGGCTGTTGGATCTGGATCTGCTGTAAGATAGGTTGGCCTACAATTTGCACCTGCTGAAGAGAATTTGATTGATCCTGTGCATTCTGCATTCCATTAGGCTGTAGCTGACTGGAGCTCTGGGCTTCAGACTCAGTAGCAGCAGGTGTTTGAGATTCTTCAATGGTGCGTTCAGAACTACTGGCTGACGTGCTTGCATACTGGCCTGCATCTGCTGAGCTCACTAATGTGTCACTGCTTGTCAGAGATGTTGAAGCAGTGGTTGTGCAGGTAGTGGAGGAGGAGGGAGATTCCGGCATAGTACTGGCAGAAGTAGTGGTATTAGTGGGTGTGGAAACTAACTGATTCCCATTGGAAGTCCCACTATCAGCAGTAGTAGCAGGCTGGCCAACCTGCCCAGTCCCTCCTCCAGCAGCCACGTTGTTTATCACTGGCAAAGCTAAAGTCACACCTCCAATGTTAATTGGTAGGGTGGTTACAACTTGAGCCTGAGTACCAGGAAGAGTCTGTAACTGAAGTGGTATTGAAACACCAGGTCTAATTTGGACTGGAACTGTCTGATTTGCCAGGTTTTGAGCAAGAATATTCCCAGAAGCTGTCCTGTTAGCAGCTGTGAGTATAGCTTGATTATTACCTGCAGAAATGAGCTGAATTTGACCCTGCAAATCCTGTAGAGATGAACTACTAGTTGGATTGATTTGAATTTGTTGACCTTCCACTGTCTGAAGTTGTGGAATCACTTGGTACTGTACACTACCACTTGGATTTTGTACTTGTATGACTTGAAATTGACCAGGGGTGGAAGAATTACCTGATTTAGTTTTTGTAGGAGATGCACTCCCGTTATTACTGCTGGAAGAACTAGATGAACTAGAAGCTGGTTGAGAAACGTTATTTTCTTTTGAAGCAGGAGGAGTGGAGGCAACAAGTTGCCAAGCGTTTCCAGCAAGTTGCGTTGTTACCAGTTCTAGCTGTTGTGGTTGATTCTGAAGCTGCACCAATCCTTGGCTTGGATCTATAATAATTTGTTGTTGTCCAGTTGCTTGATTTTCACCAGGAGTCCCTATTTTGCTGCAAGTAGCTGCCAGTAAAGCCAGAGGAGAGGGCTGAGAGTCCTACCCAAAATAGGGCGGTGAAGCAGAAGGGGGAAAAAAAAGTGGGTGGATTTAGTGGAGGCCAGTAGTTGCCAGGGGGTTACTTATTTATTTTGACAACTCTACATAACAGAACTTAGGAAGCAGTAGAAATCAAAAAGAAATACGAACAAAAGTAGGTAAGAACTATATGAATAAGGAAGCAGGTCCTATAATATCAAGTTTAAATAAAAGGAAATTTCTTTAAAACTTTGTAAAGTGTTTTGTTCCTAAACTCAAAATGCCCTTGGGAACACACACACCGTTTTCTTATAGTCTGAATTCCTGAGGTAATTTTAAACAGCGTTATACCCTCAAAGAGGTGAAATCTTGATGAAATTACAATTTAAGTTCCTCACTCTCAGAAAGATGCTTTGATGGACAAACATTTTTATTCTGTTCTTTACTTCTGGGCATTTAAAGGGCATAACTCCCTCTCTTTCCTGATGTGTCGTTAAGAATTTTTTTTTATTTGTTTGCTTTTACCTGGGAGCCTGAGGTTTTGGGTTTTTTATTGTTATTCTCTGGCTCAGAGGTTTTCCCTCCTTCTGTAGCCATCGCCGCTGCCGCTGCCGCCTCCTCCTCCTCCTCCTTCTTCTGATCTGCAACAAACCCCCCAACCACACACACACACACACACACACACACACACACACGACAACAGGTTATTAGGATTATTATTATTCGTCTTCTCCCTCTCCTCTTCTCCCCCCTCCCCCCGAACATTAATCTCCATAAACCCGAGATCCACGCACACCGGCAGGGGGTGGGGGAGAAGGAGGAAAGGGAGGAGGGGGTATCACAAAACGTGGTTTGAAACCCGACCCATCGGCTCCAGAGCAACACCCAGAAGGAGGTTGTTCTCTCTCAGACATTAAGACAAAACACAACCCTCCTTCCCTCCCCCTGATTCCCTCCCGCCCTCTCCTCCTCCCCTTAAAGCATCTCAGCGGCCCCGGGGGAGGGGGGAGAACCGAGCAGGGTCTGGGGAGGGAGGGAGAGAGGGAGGCGGCGAAGGAGACCGAGGGGGGTGGAGAATACGTACCGCTCATCCCGCATTAACAGGACAAACCCTCAGACGGAGACACTGGGATAGAGGTGGGTGGGGGTGGGGGCGAGGCGGGAGGAGAGGCCGGTCCCGCCCGCCCGCGGTGGCTCGGAGGAGGCTGTAGCTGGCACAGGCTCTGCCTCTTTTTCCACGAATGGCCGCCGCTGGGCTGTGGCGTAGCAGCTCCTCTCTCCGCCCGAGCCCGGCTGACTCGCCCTTGATTGACAGCGGCGGCGCTCGGCGCGGGCGGCGGCGCGGGTCGGGGGCGGGGCCAGGGCGGCGCGAGCCCTGCCGACTCCCCACCCCCCTCGGCCTCTCTCCGCCGGAGCCTCCGACTCTCCACCCCTTCCCCCAGCGGATTGGCCGCCGACCTGCCGGGGGCCGGGGCGTTGGGGCCGCCTCCTCTCCACCCCCTTTCTCAGGGTTATTCTTTTAGCAGCTCTTCTCCTCCTCTGTGGCTCCTCTGCCGCTCTTTCCTCGGCGTTCTAACTCAAGAGCGCTGCCAGTAGGCCCTCCATACAGCCAAACTTGTTGTCTCAGGATATCCCGCCCCCTACTCATTTCCCAGCGCCCTCCACTCAAAAACCCGCTCCAGCATCTCTCCAATTGCCACTAAAGAAAAATGTAGGGCCTTCGCTCCGGCAAGCGAGAGGGGCGGACGTGGGCGCGCGCGGACCACCGACAGCTCGGTGCGCCTTGTGAACTGTCCGCTGCCCCCGCGCAGGGAGCATGGCTTTCCTGAGGCGCATCCGGACGCGGGCGCCCTTTTTCCCTGGCTCGGTCTCCATTGGCTGAGCCCCCGGTGACGCGCGCTGAGTGGTGGTGGGGGGGGGGGAGGGGGAAGGGAGGGGCGGGGGAATGTCGCAAAGGCTGTCGGCACTCGTAGTTTCCGGCGGCCGCGGCGGCTTCGAGGCACCGCCTCTCTCCCGCCCCCGACCGAGGCCTGGTTGCCGGGCGGAAAGCTGCCCGAGGGGGCGGTGGCGGCAAGGCGTGGCCGGGGCCGAGTGGGAGTTGAACTGAGTGAGGAGGAGGGGGAATGGGTGTTGTTTGCCTGGGCCTATCCGCCGCGCGGGGCTGCCCAAACCACCTCTGCCACCGCCTCCTCGGCTCCAAGCCGCTCCCCGCGGGGCGAGCTCACACCGGGAGCGCTCGGCGATTGAGCGGGCGGCGGCGTGGGGAGGCGGGGTTTGCTGTCCTCGGGGTTTGAATGAACCCGGCTTCTTGAAGTTGCGCCCTCGCCTTGCCTTTCTTTGCTCACCTTCCTCTCAGGCCCCCCGCTTTTAGTCCGAGGCCTATTTTCTCACGGAGAAGGATCTTCCATTTTTATTTGTTGTCTCTCTGACTGGCAGCTGGTGCAGAGCAGTGACCCGCCTTCTAGGGTTGCATCTTGCCGAAAAGCCTAAGTGGTTGGCCGAGTTCTCAGCCTTACGGATCTCACAAGAGTCTCCGGGCAAAGAAAAGCCCAGCTCCATATGGGTCAGCCCCGCTCATGGTTTAGTATAAGCGTATGGGCAAGTGCAATTTACATCTGGCTGCACAAAGCATTTTATTGTCAAATTCACTTGAGCAGTCTCCTGCCCCAGCTTTCCTCCAAAGTCCTGAAGTCTGGATGATGCCATGGAACATAATCAGCGCCTGATTAAGTGTACCAAAGGTGAAAGTAACCCTACATGTAAATATTGACCTTGGGAACAAGGCATGCTCACCCACCCAGGCTCAAAGCCATTCTCTCTCTTAACATGGGTTCCACAGTCAGCCTTGGGCATTATTGTCTCCTGCCTGAGACCTGACATGCTACAAGGGTGAGGAGGTCCCAGATCCTGAACTTCTCTGGCATTTCCTTTGCTTGTTAAAGTAATTGCAAAATCAGATGGTGACAAAGCCATGCAGCAAGACAAAGCAATTCGAATAATTACATAGTATTGTCTACCCCATCTTATAAAATGAGCCAGAGATCCCTGAACAACATGCTTTTCCCCCATCGGGTACTATATAGAAAGCTCAAAAGTGCTTTTTGCATTTACATATATACTGCCTATCCTCAGGTCCCCCCCTCCCCTTAGTTCACTATGATAAATGAAAGAAGACATTTTTCAGTCTTACGAATTGGGGCTTTCCTTTTCTTTTTCTTTTAGAAAACCTGCTTCTGAGAGGCAATGTCACTGTCTCTGAACCACAGGTTAAAAATAATGCTTTGGGAGGCTGAGGCGAGCGGATCACAAGGTCAGGAGTTCAAGACCATTCTGGCCATCATAGTGAAACCCCATTTCTACTAAAAATACAAAAAATTGGTTGGGTGTGGTAGTGTGCGCCAGGAATCCCAGCTACTCGGGAGGCTGGGGCAGGAGAATCGCTTGAACGTGGGAGACGGAGGTTGCAGTGAGCCGAGATCACACCACTGCACTCCAACCTGGGTGACAGTGCAAGACTCGGTCTTAAAAATAAATAAATAAATAAATAAACTTAGCCATCAGTATGAATCTACAAAGCCCTAAGTATTCTGCACCCTGTAGATAAGTAGCAATACTGGTATCCAAGAAACATAAGTCCTGCTTTTTATGGTGAACCAAAGTCTTCTAGTCCCTGGCTGTTACTGACTGTATGTGTTCTCTGCCCCCTTCCCCATTCATGTGTTGAAATTCTAGACGGGGCGTGGCTCACGCCTGTAATTCCAGCTCTTTGAGAGGCCGATGCCGGTGGATCACTTGAGCCCAGCAGTTCCAGACCAGTTTGGGCGACATGGTGAAACCCAGGCTCAGCAAAAATTAGCCGGCGTGGTGGCGCTAGCCTGAAGTCCCAGCTTCTTGTGAGGCTGAGGCAGGAAAATCGCTTGAGCCCAGGAGGCGGAGGTTGCAGTGGGCCAAGATGGCGCCACTGCACTCCAGCCTGGGCAGGGAAGGAGGGAGTAAGGGAGGGAAGTAAAGAAGGAAGGGAAGGAAGGAAAATTCTACCCCCTAGTGTGATGGTATTAGAAACTAGAAGGTAAGGTCTTTGGGAGATAATTAGGATTAAATATGGAGCCCTCATGAATGAGATTAGCGACCTTAGAAGAATCAGGAGAGAGCTTGCTTCTCCTCCCTGTGCTGTCTTCCATTTGAAGATAACAACCAAAAGTCCTCCGTGTGATACCCGGTGAAAAGCCAGTTTTGCTAGGGAGGTAGTATTGACAAAGAACCTCTCCTTTGACTAAACTTGAGTCAGGTTCCTCTAAGCCCTCTTTCTGACTAGGTCCTGACCCGGAACTCTGTCCTTAGTTTAGTGGCTCTGTCCATTTAGTCCAGTTTTAGCAAGAATCCTGCTGGGTCAGTTGGGCAAAAATGCCTCACCCTTAGTATTTGGCCATACTTGTTATCTAATCAAATTCCTTATCCCCTGTTATCAATATTTTAGCACCCTGGCCTGCCTTCAGCAATAATCCCATTAAATTGGTTTAGCCAGAATCCTTCGTTATTCGAAAATTTTCCCTTAGTAATCCTGCTCCTTAGCTTAGATCACTAGTTGTCTTTGTATTCATAGTTGAGCCCAATCTGTCACTACCATTACAAGATTCCATTGGATAGTGTCTCCTTGAATAAAGTCTTTATTGCTGTCTTTAACAAGTATCATGCATTATTTTTTTTCTTCAACAATGTAAATATAAATTCAACAAAATTCTCAGCCTCAAGCCTGCAAGGGTGATCTTTTCCTTGAGGAAGCAGTGATCTAAAAACATTCGTTTCTACACTCATTATTGCCTAAAAAACAGTGACTTTCAAACTTTTAAAAAATTATGAACCACAGAAATAATTATGTTTTACACAATGGCTGACCCAGCGTGTACTTTTATAAAATGTATGACCCCAGGCCAGGCGCGGTGGTTCACTCCTGTAATTCCAGCACTTTGGGAGGCCAAGGTAGGCAAATCACTTGAGGTCAGTTCAGCACCAGCCTGGGGGAATCACTTGAGATCAGGAGTTCAAGACCAGCTTGGCCAACATGGTGAAATCCCATCTCTACCAAAAATACCAAAATTTGCCAGGTATGGTGGTGAGTGCCTGTAGTCCCAGCTACTTGGGAGGCTGAGGCAGGAGAATCACTTGAACCTGGGAGGCAGGGGCTGCAATCAGTCGAGGCTACAGTGAGCTGAGTTGGTGCCATTGCACTCCACCCTGGGCAACAGAACAAGATCCTGTCTCAAAAAAAAAAAAGTATGACCCACAGGAATAAGTATATTTTATATTATGGCCCAGTGTGTACACATACATAGGAAAGCAGTATTTGCATGTGAAATATTTAACAACATTGAGCCTTGACCACTCAGCTCACTTTCATAAAGCTCAAATAGTGACCTAGAGATAGAAGTCCTCTGCCACAAACTATCCTTGTAGTTGTGGAGTTGAAAGATCCAGAGGGTGGTGGAATAATGAGGGGACTTTGCAAGGAGGGGATTTCAACACTCGTTGACACCTGAATGGATGTGACAGAAGGAACTCCATAGGTTACTTAGTATTTCAGAAGAAACTTGGGCCAAACATGGCATAAATGAGAAAAAGGACCATATTTGAGTGTCTCTTTTAGGAAGCTACTTTTTAAACAACTGTTAAGCTGCTTTCTTTTTTTTTTTTCTTTTTCTTTTTTCCTACCACCCTCCAAAAATTACACAAATTATTTTGTATTTGGGAGGCATATAGGAAAAGATTTGGAGAGACTATAAACCAGGGAATAGTCAAAGCTTAACATCCACCTTTCCTCAAAAGTGTATTAACTAAGAGTATAGCCAACCAGAAATTAGACACAGGGCTCAGTGAACATATTTCACTTAGAACAAATAGCCTCATTAGTACATCTGTACCATGCATAGTCGTAACCATAATAAAGCCCTGGTAGAACATAAAATTACATTAAAAGTAAATTCCTTAACCAACAATAATTGTTTTCAGGAAGCAGAGAAAGTTTAAGTGTAATGTAACTGGGATATTCATATATGTATATATACATACATAACTGACACCAGCAAGTGGATCAAGATAAAACGGCAGAGTTCCGTGTTTGGTAGACAAGCAGATGGCCTTGCTATTCCTCACGTGCACGCATTTAGCTCTCCCATAGTCTGGACAACTTCAGAGAAGATTTAACTCACAATTTTTAAATGTGTGAAGTTTATTACTTCAGCCCAGTTACATGTATAGTTAAAACACATTAGAACACAATAGCTATTGGCAATTATTAGAACATAGCATATACAACTGTTCAATATTTTATATCGATCTATATGTGCAAAGGAGTATAATATGGCTTATTATTATAGCCATAAAATAAAAGATATTTGGTCAATGTAGAAGTTAAGACATAGATGAATTAAATTTCCTAAGGTTATATGTGAACTTGGTGATTGCCAAGTCCAGTGGCTCATTCCTACAATCCCAACAGTTTGAGAGTATGAGGTGCGAGGATTACTTGAGCTCAGGAGTTCAAGAAGCTGGGTGTGGTGGCATACACCTGTTGTCACACCTACTGAGGAGGCTGAGGTGGGAGGATCACTTGGGCCTGGGAGGTTAAGGCTGCAGTGAGCTGTGACGGTGCCACTGCACTTCAGTATGGGTGACATAGCAAGACCCTGTCTCAAAAATAGATAAAAAAATAAAGTTGATGATTAAACATCATGAAAATATAGAGCAAAAATGCCCAGTGTATTTGCAATTGCAACTTTCAAAAATATGCAATTCTTGATATTCAATTTATTATTTTTTCATTAATAAACTAATCTTTCATTGGATATAACTATTCGGATTTATATTCTGGTCTGCTGCTTATTAAAAGTGTTGCCTTTGGCAAGTGACTTCAACCCCTCTGAGCCTCATTCCTTCATCTAAAAAACAGTGAAGCTGATAGTATTACCATCTCATGAGGTTGTTTCAGGAATTGAATGAGATTAAAATTTTAGAATACTCTCTGATAAACTCTCCTTAAATGTTGGCTGTCATTTTAATCATTATTATTAATGTTATTACTAATTATGCTAGTTTCCACAAGCCATACACAGAGGTGTATGAGTGAAAAGCCTCTCCATTCTATCTACCTCTATTCCAAACACTGAATTCATCAATGCTAACTGATAGTATATCCTTTCTCACTTTTCTCTAGTTTACACAAATCATATATGTGTGTTTATGAGATTTTTAACATGAAATTGCACACACACATGCATACACAACATATATATGCAAATTTGGGTTTTTTACCTTAATATATTATGGCCATCTCACCAGGATAAAAAATATATAAATTGGCCGCGCATGGTGGCCCACGCCTGTAATCCCAGCACTTTGGGAGGCTGAAGCAGGCAGATCACAAGATCAGGAGTTTGAGACCAGCATGGCGATACCCCATCTCTACTATAAATACAAAAAAAATTAGCCGGGTGTGGTGGTGCACACCTGTAATCCCAGCTACTTGGGAGGCTGAGGCAGGAGAATTGCTTGAACCTGGGAGGCAGAGGTTGCAGTAAGCCAAGATCATGCCACTGCACCCCAGCCTGGTGACAGAGCAAGACTCCGTCTCAAAAAAAAAAAAAAAAAAAAAAATATATATATATATATATATGCATATACATATATTAAAAAATTAAAATTACTATTTTAATGCAATATGCTGCTCTATAATATAAACATTTTATTCAATCAAAATACCTGGATTGATAGCCAGTGTTGTCACCCTACCATAAATTGTAATAAACTATAAATTGTAGTACATTTAGTTACACTAGTACTTGCAAAAAATAGTCTTTTATGTTGGTCCTTTTATTTTATTTTTATTTTTATTTATTTATTTTTTTTGAGATGGAGTCTTGCTCAGTCACCAGGCTGGAGCGCAGTGGCGCAATCTCGGCTCACTGCAACCTCTGCCGCCTGGGCTGAAGCGATTCTTCCGCCTCAGCCTTCCGAGTGGCTGGGACTACAGGCGCGTACCACCACACACGGCTAATTTTTGTATTTTTAGTACAGACGGGTTTCATCATGGCCAGGATGGTCTCCATCTCTTGACCTCGTGATCCGCCCACCTCGGCCTCCCAAAGTGTTGGGATTACAGGCGTGAGCCACCACACCCGGCCGGTCCTTTTATTTTATTAGAAAAGTTTGCAAAAGTGGAACTGCTGTCACAGAGTGGAATTTACTGTAATATTACTAGATGAAAGAGTTATTTTATTTCCTATAGTTACCCAGTAAGTGTGAAAATACTCAATTTCCTATAGTTTTACCAGCATAGATTATTCCTAACCTCATAAATTACTGCAACTCTGATGAGTGAAGAACGTGTTTACCTGACTGCTAAAAGGGCTGAGTATCTTTGCCTTTGCTTACTGGCCATGTACAGTTCCCACTGCAGCAAACTGTCTGTTCATATTCTTGACTCTTTCATTTTCTATAGTATTATTTGTATTTCTCTTACCCATTTTTAGGAGCTAAACGCGTTTTGTAAGATTAAGCCTTTGCTTGTCATATGTATTGCTAATATATTTTTCTTAATTTATTAACTTTTATCTTTTGCCATATATTTTGTATAATGTACTTTGAACCCTATTTTAGAAAGGTTATTCTTAACCTAAATGAATGCTTTTCATAGTTTATTAAAACATGTTTATATACCTAGGGATACGGTATCTTCTGTATGATTTAGGCAGACTCCACTCTAATAGGAGTGGACAATTATTTTCTGCTCCCTTCACCTCCTACCCCTCCACCACAATCCTGCCCCTCCCCTGACATAAGCTCATAAGTCCTAAATACCTAGAAGAATGCCTGGCTCATGGTAAGCATTTGATACATATTTATTGAGTCAATGAATTTTAAAATGTTAGTAGAACTACATAAATAAAATAAAATAACCCCCTCACAGCAAAATGACAGCAATTATTCTTTTTATCAGATTTGGGGAAAAAAATGGAATGGTCTGAATTAAAACATAAACTATGAAATTTGATAAGAAGGGGGCTAGAGGAACATATCCAGGGGAAGCACTCCCAATATTATTAATAGTTGTTCTTCCTAGTAGCTGCAGGCATTGATTTTTAATGATGGTTATGTATTCTCTTAACTATCCAAGGGCCGCCAGTAATAATAACATTGCGATTCTATTTCTTGATTTACTTTCACTGAAAACATTTTTCTTCTCAAAAGAACTTGAGTAATAAAATAGTAAAATACAAATTGAAATAGAAAATCAGTTCCATTGAAGAAGAGAAAACAAATATAACAAGTAGTGTCAATGTATATGTTTCATCTGAGCTTTAATTTTGACCCTGAGCTTCCTAGCAGCCACAGCGAATAGAGAAAGTTGGTAGGTTGTGAAATTTCATATCAGAAAGAAAAAAAGTGCCAGTTTTTCAGAGATAGCAAAGTACTTCCTAGCTCCAAAGACTGATAGCTATTTCCTAAATGTCACTTGAAGGTTAGGGCTATGAATTTGAGATTTGGGGCATTTAAAATGCTTGGAAGGGGGCACATTTTCTTAGGATCTCCTGAGGGTGTGTCACAGGCAAAAAAAAAGTTATTTAAAAAAAATGCTGGGGGGGCATGGTGGCTCACACCTGTAATCCAAGCACTTTGGAGGCCAAAGCGGGTGGATCACCTGAGGTCGGGAGTTCAAGACCAGCCTGACCAACATGGTGAAACCCCGTTTTATAAAAATAATAAATAAATAAATAAATGCTTGGAATAATTAATTGTATTAAAATTAGGAAAGTATCTTGAGCTAATTAATTATTTAACTACCTACATGGAATTATTTTAAAATTTTTTGTGCTTATTTTGAGATTAATAGAGCATTAATCAAATAGTGGGTAAAAAATTATTATATTCAAATACTTACAGACTTAAAAATTGACCAATAAGGTGTGAAATTTGGGCTTGAAGGCCTGAGGAACAAAACTATGACTTTAATAAATTGAATATTAATTTAAAAACCAAGGGTCTGTAAGTTTGTTATTCTAAACTGTTCAAAAGTCTCCCTTGGATCAATCATACCCCAAACCTCAGCATCATGCAATATTACCCATGTAACCAACCTGCACATGTAACCCCCTGAATCTAAAATAAAAGTTGAAATTATTTAAAAACAAAAAAGAAGACAAAAGTTGTCCTTGGACATTTATGGAATTTATACCAACACTCTTAAAATAACTAAATGAATCAACTGGAAGCTAGATATTTAAGAATTTCTGCCACTGCCAGAGATTTTACTCTTGAGATTTTAGTTTAATTCTTCTTTCTAATAACAAGAACAGTTATATACTAAGGCTACTCTGTTTTTTAATAGCACAGATTCTTAGTTTAAGTACAGTAGTCGAACAAGGCTCAGGGGAACAAATATCAAGTTCATCTACGAATGAATTCAAGTTTAAAAATAAGGTATAAAGAAGACGAGAAGTATTCATTTTTTTTTTAAGATGGGGTTTCACCATATTGGTCAGGCTGGTCTTGAACTCTCAACCTCAGGTGATCCGCCCACCTTGGCCTCCAAAGTGCTTGGATTACAGGTGTGAGCCACCACGACCAGCTGGGAAGTATTCATTTTAAACTACTCAGGATTGTTTTTTGGTTTGTCAAGCCACCACCCTTTAAGCCTACCCACATTCTTGTGGGACCATGAAAATACAAATTTATTTATTGAGAATATCAATAATAGAGTTCATGAAGCTTGGCTAATAGCCATTTCAAAGTGAATGAGGTCATGTAGGGTGAAACTTAGCTGACTTCAGAACCAGGCAAGCAAGGGCAACCATCTCAGTTCTCAAGTGAGTTACTTAACCTGTCTGAGTTTCCTCATTAGTATGTAAAAATCTTCATAATAATTTCTACCATATAGAGTTATTAAGAAGATGAAATAAGGTAATCTCGATGGCAGGTACTTAATTTGGATTTCTTTCCTTCAGATTTACACTGTTTATGTTATTTTTCTTGAAAATTAAACCTTGATTTTGTTATTCCCCTAGTTCTAAATGTAGTGAGCAATCCAACTGGTGAAAAGTGTTTTCCATGAGCAAATAATAGCTTCTGGGGACATCAGCCTCAGTGGGCTTCAGGGTCTATATGCATTTTAGTTTTTTGGATTTTTTTTGAGACAGAGTTTTGCTTTTGTTTCCCAGGCTGGAGTGCAGTGGCACATTCTCTGCTCACCGCAACCTCCGCCTCCGGAGCTCAAGTGATTCTCCTGCCTCAGCCTCCTGAGTAGCTGGGATTACAGGCATGCACCCCCATGCCTGGCTAATTTTGTATTTTTAGTAGAGATGGGGTTTCTCCATGTTGGTCAGGCTGGTCTGGAACTCGTGACCTCAGATGATCCACCTGACTCAGCCTCCCAAAGTGCTGGAATTACAGGCATGAGCCACCATATCTGGCCACATTTTGGCTTTTCAAAAGCAATTTACTATAAAGCTTACAGAAAGCAGTTCACTTAAAATTTAATGTAGGAAGGTGGGGAAGTCTTCTTTTATCTCCAAAAGAATCTGAACTCTGAAGTTTACTAACTTCTAGACCTAAAAGACTTGAGTTTGTTTAACAAAAGGAAAAGCTTTAGGGAGAGGAGAGGGGCTCTTTAAGGTAATGGAGAAGAGAAGTGGGAGGAGACTAACGGCTGGGATGCAGGGGAGGGAGTGTGGCAAGCAGAACAGTAAGGCTGAAAACTGCAGGGCACACATGGCTTGGCTTCCCTCCAAAGGGGACGATCACCTGAGTATGGCTTGTGCACTCAAGGAAGATGATTCACAAGTTGGGGTACTTCTCCATCTCTACACACCAGGGAAGATGACAAGTTTCTAGACAAAAACAGATGGAATATTGGGGAGGAAAAAAACAGAAGGCAAAATGTTGAGAGAAATCCATGTAGAAAGGGATATAAACGGCAAATGTGACCAAAAAAAAAAAACAAAACACTTATTATCCTGTTCAATGAGCTCCGCCCACAGAGATATTTTTTCTAAAGGTTGTAAGTCGTTTAAGAAAATCTGAGTTAAAGTATGACCATGAAAGGCATAATGCCTGTCAAGTGTTACAGACACAGTGGTGTTCTGTGCGAGGGCAGTTGTAGGTATGCTGTCTTCCCAGAGAATGTGTCTGGAATATTCCTAGAGCTTTCTTGTTAAGTCCTGCAAAATCCTTGGTCAAATTCTGACAGATCATGAGAATGTGAACATCATAACCAAAAGAAAAGTAGGAGGCATTTCTCCAGACTATGAAGGCTGGGTGGAAACAAAATCAGGGTGCCATGTAATTGAGCAAATTGCAACAGTGAGTCAAATATAATATCAATAATACATTTCACATTTCCATAGTGATGAATGCAAAGTCTTCAACAAGTTAGTATAGCAGTAGAGTTGCTTTGTTCTCTGTCAGTCAAGCCAAATCTGGAATTTTTTTAAGGACATCAATAACTGGAAGAAAAGATGGGCCAGGATGGCAAGAGATAAGAATGAATGGTTCTAAGGATGGAGGATATCAGAGAGGGTACTGTAACAGTCTTCAAATATTTCAGACCTATTCATAAAGAGGAATTAGGTTTACTTTAGGTACAGCAGACCCTTGAATAACGCTGTTTCATTCAACATTGTTTTATTATAACATTGATAAGAAAAAGAAATGAATTCCCAGCAAGGCCACCCTGTGTGGAGTTTGCACATGCTCCCCATGTTTGTATGGGTTTTCTGTAGTCCTCTGCTTTTCCTCCCACATCCCAAAGTTGTGCCCATTAGGAGAATCACCACATCTACATGGTCTTGGTGTGAGTGTGGGCATGTGTGTGAGTGCACCCTATCACAAGATAGCATCCTGTCCAGGGTTAGTTTCCACGTTGGCTCTGAGCTTTGGGGATAAGCTCCAATCACCTTTGACCCTGAACTGAAATAAACAATAAACAATTAAATAGTTTTATTAATTTTTTTCAATGTATATATATAGCTCAGATTGATTTCAATGTTTCATATTAGAAGTGTCTGATCTGCTCTGTCATCCAGGCTGGAGTGCAGTGGTGCAATCATGGCTCATTGTAGACTGCAACTCCAGGGTTCAGGTGATCCCCCAGCCCCAGCCTCTCAAAGTACTGGAATGACAGGTGTGAGCCACCATGCCTGGCCTGTTTGGGACCTTTTTTAAGTTTGGTGATGTTTTTGTGACCAGAAGAAATCTGCCACAGAAGCTTAACCCTTGTTTATATGCATTAGCCTATGGTAAAATTGGTTTGTTGTTTCTCTTGAAGCCACAGTTTCCAAGAACCTATTGATGTTAAGTAAGGACTTACTGTAGTTTCAGAGGACTGAAAAAGATCAATAAATGGATATTGGCAGGAGGGAGATTTTGGCACAATACAAAAAGACCTTCTGGGTTGGAGAGATGTTGGTAAAGGATAAATAATTTAAATAAAGAAATCCTGAGGAATTAAAATGATCTGAAATGAAACAAACTCCTTGGGGCAGTGAGCTCATCTGAATCAGATGTGTTGAAACACAGGCTGAACTATGACTTATTGGGAATGTTGTAAAAGAGGATTTATGCATCTGACAGCAGCAGGAGCAAACCCAAATTCTGTGGAGACTAAAGTTTTTAAGCTTGGGGAGCACTTTTTAAGAACAGAAGACACAAAATTATGAATAAAAATAGACACAGAGGCTTGGAAGTCACTGTTACAAGTGAATGGTCCTCAAAACTTAAGCTCCAGTAGCTTTGCAGTAAATTCATAACAAGGAAGTCAGTGGATATCAAACAATTGTGCGATTTAAATTCTTTCTAAATAATGAATAATTCTTAATTTTAAAATAATTATCCTGTTACCTCTGAGACAGCATGGAGGGAGTAGAAAGAGAAAGGAAATGAAGTAAGACACACCTAGGTTTCTATCCTGCCTCAGCCAGGTAACCTTGGGAAAACTACTTGATCTCTTTGAGCCTCGATGCCTGTAACTATAAAATTCAAGTGAGTGATGATGTCTATCTTAAAATATTTGAGGGGAAAAATTAAATAAAATTGTGCATGTAGAGCATTGATATATAGAAGTTGTGCAATTAATGACAGCTAAATTGAAGGATTAATAAGGTTTGGGTAGTCACAAGGATAAGATTTTTAAAGACGTCATTTAGACTAATCATGTCATGCCAGTTGCAGAAAGAAAAAACAAAGTAGAGTTATTGTGTCATCAGGAAGATAACGAATAATCTTATTTCACATCCTCAAATTTAAGGTGTAAGACAAGAGTTCATAAATGTCACCAAGCTGTGATAATCATATTAGGCTTCCTTCAGCCAACTCTAGCTTGTGAACAGACTGGAAAAATCACTCATATAACTGGTTGGCCAGGATAAGCACCTTTGTACTCTTTGTTTCCTCTTCTTTCTTTCCAAGTTTGGGATCAGAATCAAGGACTGGGGCATTTCTTGTCACTCTATACCCAAGAAACAAGTGGCCGAGTTCAAGTGTACACAGATGGGCCACATTATTAAGGGGGTAGTAGGTTGGCAGAAAAGTGTATATCATGCAGCTCTAGGACACCATTCATGTAGAAGAGTCTACTCAAACTGAAGTCCTCAGTCCTGCAGAGGTGGTATCACCTGGGAGCTTGTTAGAAATGCAGAATCTCAGCCCCACCCATGTGTTTTAACAAGATCTCCAGGTGATTCAGTGCGCAGCAAAGTTTAAGAAGTGCTAAACTAGACAACAATGTCCATAGCTCCCTTGCCCCACACACTTTCCACAGTGCTCTGCAGTTCTGAGGATGCCTCCTTTTGGCTCTTGGAATGTATTTTCTTTTATAAGATCAGAAAGGTAAGAAGGAGTGAGGGGCTGGTCTGCTCTTCCTAAGAGAAGGCCCAGTCTGCCTGATTCTTATTGACCTTTCATTCTGTGAATTCTCTTCCTTTTATACAACTCATGAGACAAGACAGTTCAAACTTGAGGGCAAGTTATACTATGCAGAAGGTCCAGGCATCTCTCTCTGGCTACCACATTCCTTCTCAGAGGTGGAACAGGAACGATGGGGCCAAGGGTTGACTCCTACTCCAGAAAGAGGCCCAGATCCTCTAAACCAATTCTCTCTCTCTCTTCCCTCCTCTTCATCATCATCCTTTTTCTTTTCCTCTCTCTCACTGATTATCAGCTGGGCAAAATAAGCCAGGGAGCAAATTCATCGGGAATGACTCCAGTATTAGGAAGACCTACGCGGCAGGCTCAACCAGCATTGGAGCTCACTCACTCATCTTTTTCAAGCTAATTTGGTATGTTCTGGACTCACTTTTCCTAACCTTGGTTGTGGCCTTGAGGAAAAGGGAAAGAGGAAGAGAAACCTATTAGGCATGTATCATTTTTAAACCTCTAGACTAAACAAAATTAATCCTCTATCTGTCCTAGCACAGCTTCTCATGATGCATTGGCATTTGGGAAGTCTCGTTTAGTACAAAAAGACATGCCTTTGCTGCCATTGACTATGTGTACGTTGATTACAAATATTTACTTAGAACTTACTGTGGTATATATAAGCACTTTACATATATTAACCAATTTAATCCCCCATTAACTCTAAGAGTTAGGTATTATAGTTGTTCTTATTTTACAGATGTGAAATTAGAGTCACTCAGGGTTTTAATAATTTGCAAGAACACCCAGAAAATAAATGGTAGGGAGCAGGGATTTGAACCCAAGTGCCTTGTGCCAGAAACCTTGCTCTTAACCTGACTCTGACACTTGTGTCCCAGGGACCTTGCGAAGTTGTTTGGTTGGAGTATTCCTGCTCCTCCAGCCAGTTACCATCCTAATCGCATTACCATTCCCTACAGAGCTCCTTTGTCAAAGCACAGCCACAGATTTTAAATCATGAAGGATGTGTATGACTTTGGTGAATGCAGTTGTTTGTTTAGCGGACCAATCAGATTTACAAATGAGAAAAGGAAGCATATCATAGGCTCAGAAAGACTTCCCAGAGCACTGGTAGTTTTTTGGGTTTTGTTGTTGTTGTTGTTGTTGTTTAAACAACAACAAGAAAACCCTCAACAATAAAAAAAACAAAAACAAAAACAGAAAACAGAAAAGAAATATGAAGACCACATAAGATAATTAGGATAATCCAACCAAAGTGAGACAAAGAGTTACTCTTTTCCTAAAGGGAGTTTTCTAAGGGTAAGATTTTCAAAACAGAACCAATTCAATTTATTTCCTGTTCTCACCCACAGATCTTTGCTTCGGGTAAGCAAGTATGCTGTTTACAAAGTACTTTCTCAGATGTTTACTCTCTGATCTTCACCCACCCCAAAGAGGTTGAGTATCTTGCCTAAAATAACACAAACTAAGTGGGAGAGTTTAGACTGCAGCTTGGTGTTCTGAGGTAGAGACCATAATAGTCTAGCCTGTTCTCTGTTCTTTAGTGATAAAAGAAGAGTGGAAAGACGTGTGAATCTCATACTTTAAATTTGGAAATTTCCAGTCACACAGAAATAAAAGCTAGCAAGCTATCAAGGGCTTTGTCATTCATTAGATGCTGACCTAAGAATGTCACATGGTGTAATTTGTTTAACCCCCACAATAGATCAGTAAAAAACCTGTTATAATCCCCATTTTGCAGATGAAGAAACTTAGGTATGGAAAAGTTAAATAATTTAGCAGGCTCATCCTTCTAGCAAATGGCAGAGCTAAGAGTCCAACCAAGACAGGTTTCCAGAGCTGTTCCATTACTACCATCTCTGCTGAAAAATTAAGATTTAATTGTTTGACAGAGAACTCAACAGCATTAGTCTTCAGAAACATCTGTGATGGAAAAGGGCGAGTACACAACATATTCGTAGTGGGAAGGAATATTATTACAATACTCACATGTTAATAATCATTTGAAAGTAAACAGGATTATCAGGTAGGTGTCAGCATGGAATATTAATGATTAATAAAGTATATCAACTTTTGTTCTCTGTGTAAGGAGCTATGTGAGGTGATGGGGGCTCTAAAGATAAGCAAAAGCTGCTCCCGGCTTCAAGAAACCCACAGGGAAGCTGGAGAGACGACAAGCCATCATCACAAGAGAAGTTATACAACCCAGAAAGCATAAATACAAGTTCAGTTAAAGCCATAATTGAAAAGATGTCACAAGACAGTAGGTGATTAATTGCAAAAGGAATTCTCCAGTCAATAACTGTAATGGGATTTTAGGGCAAGGAGCAATCCCTCCAGGCTGGGGCTGTGAAGGAAAACTTTGTCAGGGAGGTTGAGCTTGAACTGGATCTTGAAGGATGCCCATAATGTGAATAGCTGTAGGGTTGGAGGGAAAGGGAATTCCAGACAGAACAGTGTAGGTAAGTGGAGGTTTAGAGGCAGGAAAATGCTGGGAATGCACAATTGAGGTGGGGACAACAAACAGGAAGCCTGACTGCACCTGACATAACTCCAGTGCCAACCCCTCAGCCCTTGGAACTGCTGCTGTGGAAAACACTTCATGAGGCACCCTGGTACTATCCAATCTCTAACCATCCACCCACTCTCTGCCTGCTTTCCTACTTCTAAGCCAGGGAGCCCTTGGTAACACATACAGCCACAAGATGGGCAAATCCTTTCAAAAATCTTGTGTTTATCCCCCACCTGTGTCTGTTGCTGTTTCTCATGTGAATTCCTTGAGAAGTACAATCAATCCAGTCAAGCTATTAGGAATATGTCTTTTGGAAAGCCAGAAAATTTGATCATACTTCCCATCCCTGTCTTTATTCTTGGAGACTTTCTGGAAAGTAAGTTCCTCTTGTTGCAGTAGGTAGCTGGTCAGACATGAGCAGGGCAGGACAGAGCACACCCGCCTGCCTCCACCAGGAATGTTGGGTAGCCATCAGCTGATGGCCAGGCAGTTATTAATCTGTTTCTCTAAAATAATAATTGGTCATAGCTGGCACCAAGGAAAGTCAGTCTCCCATTAGCTAGAAAAACCTGAAACTGATGATGAGCAACTTCCCAATAAGATCTCAGGAGTTGGGCGAGTGGACTCAAGCATGCCAACTATGAGGCAAAATGGTGGAATTTAGCTGGTATATGACCTTCCTCTAGGAGCACTGGACTGGTAAGGGAAGAACGTCTCAAGTGAGTATGTGTACAACTTCAGTAAACGTACTGCGCATGCGGCCCCTCCCAGCTGCTGGCAGATCACTGTGTGTGTGGACAGCCCACCCCAGGGGAAGGATCAGGGGAGGAGGATGCTAATGTATAAACACCAAGTCAAAGGTCAAACTGTGCACTTGATCTCTCAGGTTGCCTGCTTGGCCTTCTTCCAAGTGTACTTTACTTCCCTTGTTCCTGCTCTAAACCTTTTAATAATAAATTTTTGATTCTGCTCTAAAACTTGCCTGGGTCTCTCACTCTGCCTTATGTCTCTGGATCAAATTCTTCTTTTTTCTGAGGAGGCAAGAATTAAGGGTGCTGGAGACCCGTATGGATTAGCTGCTGCTAACACTCTGACCTACATCTGCGCTGCCTGTATGTCCCATAGTGCTCCAGGCTTCCCATCAGCAACCTACACCCACAGGTCCACCTACACCTCCCAGAGTGTCCACTGGAAGCCCCCCGCATGGTGACAACTCCCTAACATGCTCACATTCTTCCCTCCCTATAGCTTCTCTCAATGGAAACGTTTCTCTGAGTTATCTCACGGAGAGCACACAGGGTCAGAGTCCTGCTCACAGCCATTGCCACTGCTTTCATTCAAAAAAATAGTCTTTCCTATTTGGATTTTGGAGGCAAGGAAAAAAAATAGTCTTTATGCCTGCTACGAATACAGCAGTGAGCAGAATGATCAAAATGATAGCTTACATCCCTTGGGAGAGGTTTACTAGGGAAAAAACATAAATGTATGTAAAGTTCAGTGGTGATGAATGCAATGGAGAAAACTTACGCATGGGGATGTAGAGTAGGGACTACCTGTGGGGGTGGCACAGGAGGAGACTAAGAAGGCCATGTTGAGAAGGGGGCAACTGAGCAGAGAGCTTAAGGAGAATAGGGGCCGCTAGGGGAAGAGCTTTCCAGGCATGGGGAGAGCAAGTGCAAAGGCCTTCAGTTGGTCACAGGTTTTGTCAGGTTTGGGATTGCAAGAGAGCCAGTCTGACTGGAGCAGAATAGGCAAGTAGTAAAGTGGCAAGAGATAAAGTCAGAAAAGGGGGCAGGCTAGTCAGGGAAGGCCATGGTGAAGATACTGGGGGTGTTCAGTGGGAGGTGGGAAGCCATGGGAGAGTTTGAGCAGAGGGGTGCGGTATCATATGGGATTGATTTGGTCTTTGTCCCCAGTCCCCGTCACAGAGCTCTTAAAGTTTGGAATTTTCTGAGTGATAGGAATGTCTTTTTTTTTTCAAAATGAACCCCTTTATATAACACCTGAGCTTAGGCTAATGAAGTGGCTTAAAGTGAAGCCCCTCTTAGATAAACCTCAGAATGGGGACAGTCACCCGAAAGACCAAATGGTTAGAAGATTAGAGGGTTAGAACTTTCAGCTGCACCTACCGACATCCAGGATAAAGAGAGCTGAGCGCTGGGGATTAAGCTTTCTGAAAACTCCAACAAGAACTGATAAGCTTCCGGCTGCTTAGTATGTGAAGGTGCTGGCCCCATTCTGAGATTATGGAAGCTCAGGGCATGGAAGCTCCACTCTACCCTCCACACATACTCTGCCTTGTCCTATCCATCTCTTCATCTGGCTGTTCATCTGTATCTTTGTTAATGTCCTTAATAATCAACTGGCAATTTTAAGTGTTTCCCTGAGTTCGTGAACCCTCATAGCAAATTAATTGAATTCAAGAAGGGGGCCATGGGAACCCCAGTTTGTAGCCAAGTCTGCCAGAAGTAGAGGTGATGACTTAACTGCTTGTGACTGGTGTCTAAAGTAGGCTGCAAGTCTTGTGGAACTGAGCCCTCAACCTGTGGGACCTGACACTGTCTCCAGGTAAACAGTGTCAGTATTGAATTGGATTATAGGACATGCAGTTAGTGTCTTTTGGAAAATTGCTTGGTGAATGGAAAACAAAAACAAAAAACCTGAACATCTGGTCACAGAAGTGTTCTATGTTGAGTGTGAGAGAGTAAAAGAGAGATAAAAGTTTTTTCCTTTATAAGGAGTAATGTGGTCAGAAATCCATACAAAAAAAATTCACCCAACTGCTAGGTGATAGTTGTAGGGAAACAGGTTCAGAATGCTTCTTCTTCCATTATTTTGTGTAGAAATTCTACATCTGGCCAGGCGTGGTGACTCACACCTGTAATTCCAGCACTTTTGGAAGCCGAGGTGGATGGATCACGAGGTTAGGAGTTCAAGACCAGCCTAGCCAAGATGGTGAAATCCAACCTTTTTTTTTTTTTTAAAAGAAATTCTCAAAGAGGTTTTCAATACCCATTTTTAGAATAAAGCAACATTCCCGTTCTCTCTCCCTCTTTTTCTTTCTCTTTCTTCCTCTCCTTCACTCCTTTTAAAATTTCTTTCCTTTAAAAAAAAAAAGAAATTCTCATCTGTAAGTGAGGTCATGCCATTCAGTTGTGGCACACTGTCCATGTGACCATCACCTTCATATCTCTACTTCCTCACTGTCAGTCACTGAAGACCTTAGACCTTGTTTCCTCTTCTGAATACTTACCATCAAACAGAATTTTGTTTATACTTGGGTCCTCCCTTCAACTGATTGCCTTTTTTTTTTTTTTTTTTTTGAGACGGAGTTTCGCTCTTGTTACACAGGCTGGAGTGCAATGGCGCATCTCGGCTCACTGCAACCTCCGCCTCCTGGGTTCAGGCAATTCTCCTGCCTCAGCCTCCCCAGTAGCTGGGATTACAGGTACGCGCCACCATGCCCAGCTAAGTTTTCTGTATTTTTAGTAGAGACGGGGTTTCACCATGTTGACCAGGTTTGACCTCTTTACCTCGTGATCCACCCGCCTCGGCCTCCCAAAGTGCTGGGATTACAGCCGTGAACCACCGCGCCCGGCCCTGCCTTCTTAGCTCATTGATTTTATTCCAATTATCTTCACATCTTTTTCCCAATTAGCCATTTAGTCTCATTACTAGGTCAAAACTTTATCTTCACCTGGGATTTTATCTACCTTTAAAACATTAAGTAAACATTCCATTTTCAAATTCCAATTGCCTGTCTTTGCAGTTTTCTTGCTTATTTACTCGTAATTCAGGTATTCCCCAACTTCATGGAAAATACCAGTTTATTTCCTGTTCACTATAACTCAATCCTTCCTTCTCAATCCTTCTACAGTCATTATGGCTATTTCAAACATTCTTCACACTTTGCAAACCCTTCATCTTACTTGCTTTCTCAGTGACTTTGAAAATGAAATGTGTCAAACTCCTGTCACCCTGTTGATCACACTTATCTCTCCTGTCTTCTAATCCCACAGAATCAAGCTAATGCCCTCATCTTGCTCAGTTTCTCAGCCTCTCCCATGTTAGGCACTTGCTCCACAGCTGTTCCCGCTCTCAAAACTCTGCACTTACATATACTTACATCTTTCTTACCTTGGAAACACACATGCAAATAATCCCAAACACTCCCCGAAACCACACTCGTTTTTCTTCTTGCTTTGCCGTTTGCTCCTCTTCACAGCCAAGCTTATGGAAAAGTGTTCTAATCCCTTTTGTGTCCTCAGCTTTCCTTCCCATTCAATTTTGCTCCCATAGATTTTTTTTAAGATTGGTGATGTCTTGACATTCACCAGTTTCTCTCTCCAGGCTTCAATACTCTGCACTCATCATTACTGAAGCGGCCCAACTGTTCATATTTCTTGTTTCAGGAACTCTCATGGCTTCAGGGAAGCTATTCCTAGCACATGATACCCTCCAAGTTACTGGGTAAGATGCCCATGTGCTGGCATGGCATCTTGTACTTGCTAACGTATGCCCATGGTCAAGAGACAAAAATGGACTCCCTGTAGCTAAATGAGTTGCTCAAAGTTAAAACATGAGAGTGAGGCAGCAATGACTGGGTGAGGGAGCAGTCACATACTCTGTGTTCTTGGCTACAATCAAGCCAAATCAGTTCCTACTGTCAGTGCCAAGATAGACTACAGCTGAAAATTCCCCAACTGAGCACCAACAGGCCACCTGGTGGCAACCTACCACCTGGTCACAACCTACCACCTAGAACCAGCCACTTAAGAAAGACTAATTATTTGGGGCTTAAAAGTCAACCAATCAAGACACTATTCTTCCCTCCCTTTTCCTCCCTTTCTCTCCCTCCATTCCCTTTCCCTCTCTTTCTCTCCCTCCATTCCCTTTCCCTCCCTTTTGCTCCTCGTTCTGCCTTTATATAATAATCTTTAACTCTGCATCCTCCTCCATCCCACTTTGGACTACACCAAAGACTTTCACCTTTCCAACTACAGATTGCCTTTTGGTTTGCACTGAAGGCTTTCACCTTTCCAACTGCAGATTGCTTTCAGAAAATAGAGCTCTTAAAAACAAAACAAAAACAAAACACAAAAAACAAAACAAAACAAAAAACCACCGGAGAAGAAAATGAAGTTCTTCCTTTTTTCTCCAAAGATCTCACGGTCTTTTGTTAACATGCTTAATCCTTATTTACATTCATCACATCATATGGACACTTTACTCATGAGCCTCCCTTGCTAGATCATAAGCTATTGGAGGTCAAGGTCTATCTATATGACAATTCTTTGTATATGCCTGGGTTATTTCTGTTTGATACATGCTCCTTTAAATTAAATATACAGCTAAACATGAATTATGGGTAATGGCATATAGAATTTGCATTTTATCTCTGACCTTAAAAAGTAATTGAAAGTATTCAATCAAAGGAGTGGCTTGATCAAAAGTCTAATTTTGTAATAATCTCTTTTACTCCCTGGTTCTCTTTGCCTCTATTAGCCATTTCATTTCATGGAGCTGTCAAAGGACAAAATTACAACAAATTTGATGTAAAAATCTCAATTGGCTTTATTTATGGTTCTAAAACAGAGCAACAATTCATTCTATGAAACAGGATGTATTTCAGAGAGCTGAGCAGAAGAGTTTGGCTTCATAGACAGAGAAGGGCTGAAGAAAGCAGAAGAAAAGAATGAAGAGTATGTTAATTACTCTTAGAATAATAGGAAAATAGCTAATTAACATTCGGTTATTTCGGGCTCCTTTAAAAATAATTAATGTTTAGAGGTGGGGTCTTGCTGCATTGCTAGGGCTGGTTTTGAACTCCTGGGCTCAAGGATCATTCCACCTCAGCCTAGGGTACATTTTTAGTGCAAAGGAAATTTCATTATCATGCCAATTGAAGATTTAAACTGATCTGTTTGGGAAATTGGCTGTTATTTCTTTCTCCTAACTTCTCAGAAGGTCAGATAATAAGTTAGTTTGAGTTTGGTGATGTGGAACTTTTACCATGGGTGACTTCATTTTGATTTTTAGTCTGGTCTAAAATGCAGAATCTTAGTCCAAAACAATGGCTTCCTAGAATTTTTATTTGACAGGGTTCTATGAAATTCCTTTTCTACTGTGTGCAAAATTACACGCACCCTCCAAATCTTTCTATTTTCCAAAATAGGAAGTAGAGGAAGATAAGTTGGGTAGAAAAGGAGCAATTTACATTAATATTTATATTTACCTTTATATTTACATTTACATTTACATTTGAAATGTGTGTGGGACAATCAGGTGGAAATATCCAATGCTTAGCTGAGTAACTGCACCTGATGCTTAGGAGAGGTCTGAGCTAGGGATGTGTAATTTGGGCTTATCAGAAAATGAGAATGTGTGTGTGCTTACCAAGGGAGAGCATAGAGAGAGAAAAGTAGAGGGCTGGCATTTGGAGCCCTTAAGGACACAGCATTTGAAAATGGACACGGGATGATTAGTTGCAGAAAGTAAAGCATAAAGGACTGGTCAGAGAAGAGAGAAAGAACCAAGGAAAGGCATATGGTGGCCTAGGTCTACATCCTGACCTTGTTCTTTGTGCAAGCTCTCCAGCCTGTTTACTCTCCTAGCTCTCCAGACCCAGAGCTGAAGCCTACAGAACTCTGCTGCTGCTGCCTTGACACTCCATACATGCATGTAATCTAATTTTAATCAGTTTCTCACCATTGAACAGAAGTACTTTATCTTTGATCAGTTCCTATCACATGAACCCCAATAGTTATCCTAAATCTCTACTCTCCCAAGTGTTCTAATCATTCTCTCTTCCTCTCAATTTTTTAAAAAATAATAGCTTTAAGATATAACTCACATACAAATTACCCATTTAAAGTTTTAAAATTTAAAAATTAAAATAATTTGATAATTAAAAAACTTAATGATTCTTAGCATATTCACAGATTTGTCTAACTACTACTGCAATACATTTTAGAACATTTCATCACCCCAGGCCAGGCACGGTGGCTTATGCCTGTAATCCCAGCACTTAGGGAGGCTGAGACAGGAAGATCACCTGAGGTCAGAATTTGGAGACCAGCCTGGCCAATATGCAAAGCCCTGCCTCTACTTTAAAAATACAAAAATTAGGGCCAGGCGTGGTGGCTCACGCCTGTAATCCCTGCACTTTGGCAGGCCGAGTCGGGTGGATCATGAGGTCAAGAGATCGAGACCATCCTGGTCAACATGGTGAAACCCTGTCTCTACTAAAAATACAAAAAATTAGCTGGGCGTGGTGGCGGGTGCCTGTAATCCCAGCTACTCAGGAGGCTGAGGCAGGAGAATTGCCTGAACCCAGGAGGCAGAGGTTGCGGTGAGCCGAGATCGCGCCATTGCACTCCAGCCTGGGTAACAAGAGCGAAACTCTGTCTCAAAAAAAAAAACCAAACAAACAAAAAAAAAACACCACAAAAATTAGCCAGGTATGGTGGTGTGCACCTGTAATCCCAGCTACTTGGGAGGCTGAGGCATGAGAATCACTTGAACTTGAGAGGTGGAGGTTCCAGTGAGCCGAGATCGCATCACTGTGCTCCAGCCTGGGTGACAGAGTGAAACTCCACCTCAAAACAAACACAAACAAACAAGCTAATAAACAAAAAAGAGAGTATTTCATTAACTCAAAAAAGAAAAATTCTGTACCCTTTAGCCATCACCCAGTTCTAGTCAATCACTCATTTACTTTTCATCTCTACAGATTCGTCTATGCTGAGTGTTTCTTATAAATAGAATTGTAAAATACGTGGTCTTTTGTGGCTGACTCCTTTCACTTAAGATAACGTTTCAAGGTTTATCCATAGTACAGCATTATTGTAAAATATGAAATACATTTGGTCTTTATCCTCCATTCCTGACACAGGAGCACCTAAAACCCTTGGAATTTCCTGAATGACAGAAGTATCTTTCTGTAATAACACTTCTGTCATTCAGAAGGGTTATTCATTATTAGCCCCTTTTGATCACTCCTGAGTTTATGCTAAATTTAGGATGGCCATCCCTAGATAACCACAGAATGGGAATAGTCACCATAAAGACCCAGTGATTAGAGGGTTAGAACTCTCAACCAGAGGCAGGACTAGGTGGCTCATGCCTGTAATGCACTTTGGATGGCTGAGGTGGGTGGATCACGAGGTCAAGAGTTTGAGATTAGCCTGGTCAACATAGTGAAACCCCGTCTCTACTAAAAATACAAAAATTAGTCGGGTGTGGTGGTGTGCACCTGTAGTCCCAGCTACTCAGGAGGCTGAGGCAGGAGAATCTCTTGAACCCAGGAGGCAGAGGTTGTAGTGAGCAGACTGCCATTGCACTCTAGCTGGGTGACAGAGTAAGACTGTCTCAAAAAAAAAAAAAAAAAGAACTTTCAGCCCTACCCACTGACCTCTGGGAAGTGTGTTTGGGAGGGAGGGTGCCTATAGATAAACTATAAAATCTTGGGCTAGGCGTGGTGACTCATACCTGTAATCTCAGCACTTTGGGAGGCTGAGGTGGGCAGATTACCTGAGGGTCAGGAGTTCAAGACCAGCCAGGCCAAAATGGTGAGACCCATCTTTACGAAAAAAAAAAAAAACTATAAAAACTTGAACAATAAGATTTGATGGACTTCTGAGTTGCTGAACACAGGGAGGTGCTGGGAAAGTATCATGCTCAAAGAGGGCATGGAAGCTCTGCATTCTCACTCTTCAACCTCACCCTATCCATCCTTCATTGGGCTGTTCATCTGCATCCCTCATAATATCCTTTATAATATACTGATAAGTGTGTTTCCCTTAGTTCTGTGAGCTGCCATAGGGTATTAGTCTATTTTGCATTGCTATGAAGAAATTCCTTAGATGGGTAATTTATATAGAAAAGAGTTTTATTTGGCTCATGGGTCATAGGCTACATAAGCATGGCACCACCAAATGTTTGGCTTCTGGTGAGGCCTCAGAAAACCTTTACTCATGGCAAAGGTGGAGGGGGAGAAGGTGCACCACATGGTGTGAGAGGGAGCAAGACAGAGAGGGGGAAGTTCACAGATTCTTTCTAACAATCGGGATCTCACAGTAACTCATTACTATGGGGAGGGCAACAAGCCATTCATGAGGAATCTACCCCCATGAGCCAAACACCTTCTGTTACGCCACACCTCCAGCATTGTGAATCATATTTTTAACGTGAGATTTGGTGAGGATAAACATCTAAACCATATCAGCTGGAAAATTAATTAACCCCAAGGAAGTGTCAGTATGAACCCTGATTTATAGCATATTAGTCAGAAGTGTAGCTTACATCTATTACTTGCAATTGGCATCTGAAATGGGGATGGTTATCTGGGATTGAGCCCTTAATCTGTGGAATCTGACACTACTTCCATGTAATCAGAATTGAATTTAGCTATAGGGTGCTCACACATCTGGTCACAGAAGTATTCTGTGTTAAGTGTGAGCAGAGAGAAAAAACAATTTGTTTCCTTTACAAGCATGCATCAGAACTTCATTCTTTTTTATGAAGAAATATATCTAAATGATATTTCACAGTATAGATATAACACATTCCATTTTTCATTAGTGATATTTTCACCTTTTCACTATTATTGAAATCGCCTTTGCAAAATTATGACTGAGACAGTCAAAGAGATTTAACCTAATTGACTCCATCTTGCTGTTGACCTTTAAGCTGTCCTTGTTCCTTTCTAGGTATAGGCTGAACTAACTTTGGGAGGAACTTAGTTTATAGTTTAAAACAAAGACGATTATAGCCCTTTCCTAAAACAACCCTCCTTCTTGCCTGGGGACTAGATTGCCTTTGTAGGACTAACAAATTCACCAGAAGATTAGAAATTATGGTTTAGGAGACATGCAGCTGCAGGCTAGAATATTTTGACCCTCCCTAAACTGCTCCTAAGATCTGTGCTTGAGATATTTTGCAGACCCTGTACTTGAATTACCTGGCACCACACAGATTGATAAACTGGCTTATCTGATCTTGCGGCCCCCACCTAAGAATTAACTCAATACAAGAGGAAAACTTGAACTTCCCATGATTTCATCTCCAACCCAACCAATCAGCACTCTTGACTCACTGTCTTTCCTCCGCCGACCAAACTACCCTTAAAAACTTTGATCCTTTCAGCCAAACTAAGCTTCATAAATGAAGGAAAAATAAAATCCTTTGTGAAAAGGCAAGTACTCAGAGATTTCATCACTACCAGGCCTGCTTTACAAGAGCTCCTGAAAGAGGCACTACACATAGAAAGGAACAACCAGTACCAGCCACTCAAAAAACATACCAAATGGTAAAGAGCATCAACACAATGAAGAATCTGCATCAACTAATGGGCAAAACAACCAGCTAGCATCAAAATGGCATTATCAAATTTACACAAAACAATATTAACCCTAAATGTAAATGGACTAAATGCCCCAATCAAAAGACACAGACTGGCAAATTGAATAAAAAGCCAAAACCCATCGGTGTGCTGTATCCAGGAAACCCATCTCACATGCAAGGATACACAAAGGCTCAAAATAAAGGGATGGAGGAAAATTTCCCAAGCAAATGGAGAGCAAAAAAAAGCAGGAGTTGCAATTCTCATCTCTGATAAAACAGACTTTAAATGAACAAAGATCAAAAGAGACAAAGAAGGACATTACATAATGGTAAAAAAATCAATGCAACAAGAAGAGCTAACGATCCTAAATATATATGGACCCAATACAGGAGCACCCAGATATATAAGGCAAGTTCTTAATGACTTACAAAGACACTTAGACTCCCACACAGTAATAGTGGGAGACTTTAACACCCCATCGTCAATATTAGACAGATCAACGAGACAGAAAATTAACAAGGATATCCAGGACTTGAACTCAGACCTGGAACAAGAAAACCTAATAGACATTTACAGAACTCTCCACCTCAAATCCACAGAATATACATTCTTCTCAGCACCACATCACACCTACTTGACAATTTACCACATAATTGGAAGTAAATCACTCCTCAGCAAATGCAAAAGAATGGAAATCATAACAGTCTCTCAGACCACAGTGCAATCAAATTAGAACTCAATTCAAAAACTAACTCAGAACCGCATAGCTTCATGGAAAGTGAACAACTGGCTCTTGAATGTTGACTGGATAAACAATGAAATGAAGGCAGAAATAAAGATGTTCTTTGAAAGCAATGAGAACGAAGACACAACATACCAGAATCTCTGGGACACATTTAAAGCAGTCTCTAGAGGAAAATATATAGCAATAAATGCTCACATGAGAAGCAAGGAGAGATTTAAAATTGATACCATATCATCAAAATTGAAAGGCCTAGAGGAGCAAGATCAAAAAAACTCAAAATCTAGCAGAATACAAGAAATAACTAAGATCAGAGCTGAACTGAAGGAGATAGAGACACAAAAAACCCTTCAAAAAATCAATAAATCCAGGAGCTGGTTTTTAGAAAAGAACAATAAAATAGACCACTAGCCAGACTAATAAAAAAAGAAAAGAGAGAATAACCAAATAGATGCAATAAAAAGTGATAAAGGGGATATCACCACAGATCCCACAGAAATTCAAACCACCATCAGAGAATATTACAAAAAACTCTATGCACATAAACTAGTAAACCTGGAAGAAATGGATAAATTCCTGGACACTTGCATCCTCCCAAGCCTAAACCATGAAGAAGTCGAAACCTTGAATAGACCAATAATAAAGTCTGAAGTTGAGACAGCAATTAAGAGCCTACCCCCCAAAAAAAGCCTGGGTCCAGATGGGTTCACAGCCCAATTCTACCAGACATACAAAGAGGAGCTGGTATCATTACTTCTGAAACTATTCCAAATAATCCAAAAAGAGGGAATCCTTCCCAAATCATTTTATGAGACCAACATCATCCTGACACCAAAACCCCACAGAGACTCGGCAAGAAAAGAAAGCTACAGGCCAATATCCATGATGAACATAGATGCAAAAATCTTCAATAAAAAACTGGCAAGCCAATTGCAACAGCACATCAAAAAGCTTATCCACCATGATCAAGTAGGATTCATCCCGGGAATGCAAGGCTGGTTCAACATATGCAAGTCTATAAACATAATTCACCACATAAATAGAACCAAAGACAAAAACCACATGATTATCTCAATAGATGCAGAGAAGGCCTTCAACAACACTCAACAACTCTTCATGCTAAAAACTCTCAATAAACTAGGCATCCATGGAATGTATCTCCAAATAATAAAAGCTATTTACAACAAACCAACAGCCAATATCATACTGAATGGGCAAAAACTGGAAGCATTCCGTTTGAAATCTGTCACTAGACAAGGATGCCCTCTCTCACCACTCCTATTCAATATAGTACTGGAAGTTCTAGCCAGAGCAATCAGGTGAGAAAAAGAAATAAAGGGTATTCAAATAGGAAAGGAGGAAGTCAAATTGTCTCTATTGTCTCTGTCAGCAGACAGCATGATTGTATATTTAGAAGACCCCATCATCTCAGCTCAAATACTCCTGAAACTGATAAGCAACTTCAGCAAAGTCTCAGGATACAAAATCAATGTGCAAAAATCACAAGCATTCCTATACACCAATAAAAGACTTAAACAGAGCCAAATCAAGAACAAGCTACCATTCACAATTGCTACAAAGAGAATAAAATACCTAGGAATACAACTAACTAGGAACATAAAGGACCTCTTCAAGGAGAACTACAAACCACTGCTCAACAAAATAAGAGAGGACACAAACAGATGGAGAAACATTCCATGTTCACGGTTAGAAATAATCTATATCGTAAAAATGGCCATACTGCCCATATATTTTCTTTCTCTTGAGTTTATGCCTAGGAATGGGATTGCCAGGTTATATGGTGTATTAGTCCATTTTCATGCTACTGATAAAAACATACCTGAAACTGGGAAGAAAAACGTGTTTAATTGGACTTACAGTTCCACAGAACTGAGGAGGCTTCAGAATCATGGCAGAAGGTGAAAGGCATTGCTTATATGGAGGCAGCAAGAGAAAATGAGAAAGATGCAAAAGTGGAAACCCCTGATAAATCCATCAGCTCTAGTGAGAGTTATTCACTACCACAAGAACAGTATGAGGGAAACTGCCCCATGACTACTTTCCAAAACATATGGGAATTATGAGAGTACAATTCAAGATGAGATTTGGGTGGGATCACAGAGCCAAACCATATCATATGGTAACTCTATGTTTAATTATTTGAAGAACTAATTGCCACACTATTTTCTAAAGTGTCTGCCCCATTTTAAATTCCCATCAGCAGTATATGAGGGTTCCAATGTCTTCACATCCTTGCCAATACTTGTTTTCTGTTCTTGATTGTAGCCATTCTGGCAGGTGTGAAGTGATATTTCATTGTGGTTTTGATTTGCTTTTCCTTGATGACTAATGATATTGAATATCTTTTCATGTGCTCATTGGCCATTTGTGTACTTTTCATGGGTAAATGTCTATCCAGAATCTTTGCCCTCTCCTTTCCAACTTGGGCCCAGCAGAATGGCTCCCACAAAGAAGGGTGGAACCAAGAAGGGCCATTCTTCCATCAATGATGTCGTGACCTGAGAATACACCATCAACATTCACAAGGGCATCCATGGAGTGGGCTTCAAGAAGCCTGCCTCTCAGACACTCAGAGATATAGAAATTTGCCATGGCAGGTGCAGTGGCTCATGCCTATAATTCCAGCACTTTGGGAGGTTGAGGAAAGTGGATCAGGTTATGGTCAGGAGTTTGAGACTAGCCTGGCCAACATGGCGAAACCTTGACTCTACTAAAAATACAAAATTAGCTGGCCATGATGGTGTGTGCCTATAATCTCAGCTACTCAGGAGGCTGAAAAAGGAGGATCCCTTGAACCCAGGAGATGGAGGTTGCAGTGAGCCAAGATTGTGTCACCATACTCCAGTCTGAGTGACAGAGGAGACTCTGACTAAAAAAAAAAAAGAAAAAAAAAGAGAAAGAGAAAAAAAAGAATGAAAAACAAATTTGTCATGAAGGAGATGGGGATTCCAGCTGAGGGGATTGATACCAGGCTAAACAAAGCTTTCTGGGTCAAAGGAATAAGGAATGTTCCATACTGTATCCATATGTGGTTGTCCAGAAAACATAATGAGGGTGAAGACTCACCAAGCAAGCTTTATACTTTGGTTACCTATGTACCTGTTACCACTCTCAGTAAAAGTGCTACTGTAAATGAAAACTAACCACTGGTTGTCAAATCAAGTTAAAAAATGACACACACACACACACTCACAAACATACAACAATCTTTTTTTAAGGGATGATATCTCACTATGTTGCTCAGGCTGGTGTGCTGTGGCTATTCACAGGCATAATAATAGCATACTAAAGTCCTGAGCTCCTGGATTCAAGCAATCCTCCTGCCTCAGCCTCTTGAGTCTGGGGCTACGGGCATATACCACCATACCCAGCTATTGCTCAGTTTTTAAGTGGGTTATCAATCTTTTTATTACTGAGTTGTAAGAGTTCTTTATATATTCTAAATACAAGTCTCTTATTGGATAAATATTTTCTCCCATTTTTAATGATGTCCTTTGTAGCACAAGAGTTTTAAATTTTGTCTAATTTAGCTATTGTTTCTTTGATTGCCTGTGCTTCTGGCATATTTAAAAAATCATTGCTTAGTCCAAGATCATGATTGTCCACTATATTTTCTTCTAAGAGTTGTTCTAAGTCTGTTTCCTCTTCTCCAAAGTGGAGCAAGTTAATAAAAACTTACCTTAGAGTAATGTTTTAATGCTCCACTGAGTTAATGTTTGTCTAAGCCCATAACACATCTGGCACATGCAAGTGCTCTATAAATGTTAGCTCTTAGAGACCACCAAGTATAGCTTCTCAATACTTCTTCTTCACCATCTTCAACATCTCAATTTTTACCTTTACTTCTCTATCAGAGCAAGGGTGTAATTGACTTTTCAAATTTATTACAAATAATACAAAATCACAATTACATTGTTTAATGTACATTCTATTATCTAAAACTGTGATGGTTACTTTCTATGCTCTAACTTTTGGAGGCATTCCTATATTTGTGTTATGCAGGATATTACATGATATTGATCATTTTAGCATTACCATACAGGATGTGTTTTTAATGAAATGGAATTATGGCAATTTTGCTTCACATTATATAAATTGGAATGTATTACAACTATTAATTTGGATAGTAACAATAGTCTCTTTATATAAAATAGATGAAATAAGCTTTATCAGTGAATGCTTTCTCATTTAAAAAAACATAGATGAAAAAGGGAAAAACCCACCAAAACACTTTGTTTCTAAGTAATTATGCAGTCCATTTATTTATGGAATGAATGAACAGCTAACAGTATAATCTACATAAAATCCATGATCATTCTTCATGAAGTTGGTTGGAAATTATCTAAAGCTCTTTTGAGAGTTGTTCTGGACTTGTTAGTCCAGTTTCTTCTAGTGGATCAATAATATGAACTACTACCAAGGATGTTTTAAGAATCTGGTTGGTAAGCTTCATTTCCAAGTCTACTTCTGGGTCCATGGTTCTCAAATTTAGTTGCATTGGAATCACCTGTGTTTGCTAAAACACAGATGCTAGTCCCCAACACCTACAAATTTTTGTTTGTTTTTGAAACAGGCTGGCATGCTGTGCCACCCTGGCTGGCATGCTGTGGTGTGAACATGACTCACTATAATAGCCTTTGGCTCCCAGGCACAGGTGATCCTCCTACCTCAGCTTCCTGAGTAGCTGGGACTACATGCGCATGCCCCACACCCTGCTAATTTTTGTATGAGGTCTTGCCATGTTGTCCAGGCTAGTCTCAAACTCCTGGGCTCAAGTGATCTGTCCTCTTTAGCCTCCCAAAATGTTAGGATTACACAGGTGAGCCACTGTGATGGCTGTGAGCCTTGAGTTTTTTGTTTCAGTAGAATTGGGGTGCAGGCCTGATAATTTAGGTTTCTTATTTTTTTTTTTTTTTTAATTTTTATTGGATTTTAGGTTTTGGGGTACATGAGCAGAGCATGCAAGACAGTTGCGTAGGTACACACATGGCAGTGTGCTTTGCTTTTCTTCTCCCCTTCACCCACATTTGGCATTTCTCCCCAGGCTATCCCTCCCCACCTCCCCCTCCCACTGGCCCTCCCCTTTTCCCCCCAATAGACCCCATTGTTTAGTACTCCCCTTTCTGTGTCTATGTGTTCTCATTTTTCATCACCCACCTATGAGTGAGAATATGCGGTGTTTCATTTTCTGTTCTTGTGTCAGTTTGCTGAGGATGATGTTCTCCAGATTCATCCATGTCCCTACAAACGACACAAACTCATCATTTCTGATTGCTGCATAATATTCCATGGTGTATATGTGCCACATTTTTCCAATCCAGTCTATTGTCAATGGGCATTTGGGTTGATTCCAGGTCTTTGCTATTGTAAACAGTGCTGCAATGAACATTCGTGTACATGTGTCCTTATAGTAGAACGATTTATAGTCTTTTGGATATATACCCAGTAATGGGATTGCTGGGTCAAATGGAATTTCTATTTCTAAGGCCTTGAGGAATCGCCACACTGTCTTCCACAATGGTTGAACTAATTTACACTCCCACCAACAGTGTAGAAGTGTTCCTTTTTCTCCACATCCTCTCCAGCATCTGTTGTCTCCAGATTTTTTAATGATCACCATTCTAACTGGCGTGAGATGGTATCTCAATGTGGTTTTGATTTGCATCTCTGTGATGACCAGTGACGATGAGCATTTTTTCATATGATTGTTGGCCTCATATATGTCTTCTTTCATAAAGTGTCTGTTCATATCCTTTGCCCACTTTTAAATGAGCTTGTTTGTTTTTTTCCTGTAAATCCGTTTGACTTCTTTGTAAATTCTGGATATCAGCCCTCTGTCAGATGGGTAAACTGCAAAATTTTTTTCCCATTCTGTTGGTTGCCAATCCACTCTAGTGACTGTTTCTTTTGCCGTGCAGAAGCTGTGGAGTTTCATTAGGTCCCATTTGTCTATTTTGGCTTTTGTTGCCAATGCTTTTGGTGTTTTGTTCATGAAGTCCTTGCCTACTCCTATGTCCTGGATAGTTTTGCCTAGATTTCCTTCTAGGGTTTTTATGGTGCCAGGTCTTATGTTTAAGTCTTTAATCCATCTGGAGTTAATTTTAGTGTAAGGTGTCAGGAAGAAGTCCAGTCTCTGCTTTCTGCACATGGCTAGCCATTTTTCCCAACACCATTTGTTAAACAGAAAATCCTTTCCTCCTTGCTTGTTTTTGTCAGGTTTATCAAAGATTGTATAGTTGTAGATATGTTGTGTTGCCTCCAATGCCTCTGTTTTGTTCCATTGGTCTATATCTCTGTTTTGGTACCAGTACCATGCTGTTTTGATTACTGTAGCCTTGTAGTATAGTTTGAAATCCGGTAGTGTGATGCCCCCGCTGTGTTCTTTTTGCTTAGAATTGACTTGGCTATGCGGGCTCTCTTTTGGTTCCATATGAAGTTCATGGTGGTTTTTTCCAGTTCTGTGAAGAAAGTCAATGGTAGCTTGATGGGGATAGCGTTGATTCTGTAAATTACTTTGGGCAGTATAGCCATTTTCACGATATTAATTCTTCCTAACCATGAACATGGAATGTTTCTCCATCTGTTTGTGTCCTCTCTGATTTCGTTGAGCAGTGGTTTGTAGTTCTCCTTGAAGAGGTCCCTTACGTTCCTTGTGAGTTGTATTCCAAGGTATTTTATTCTTTTTGTAGCAATTGTGAATGGCAGTTTGTTCTTGATTTGGCTTTCTTTAAGTCTGTTATTGGTGTAGACGAATGCTTGTGATTTTTGCACATTGATTTTATATTCTGAGACTTTGCTGAAGTTGCTTATCAGTTTCAGGAGTTTTTGGGCTGAGGTTATGGGGTCTTCTAGGTATACTATCATGTCGTCTGCAAATAGAGACAATTTGGCTTGTTCCTTTCCTATTTGAATACCCTTTATTTCTTTTTCTTGCCTGATTCCTCTGGCTAGAAGTTCCAGAACTATATTAAATAGGAATGGTGAAAGAGGGCATCCTTGTCTAGTGCCAGATTTCAGAGGGAATGCTTCCAGTTTTTGCCCATTCAGTATGATATTGGCTGTTGGTTTGTCATAAATAGCTTTTATTACTTTGAGATACGTTCCATCGATACCGAGTTTATTGAGGGTTTTTAGCATAAAGGGCTGTTGAATTTTGTCAAATGCCTTGTCTGCGTCAATTGAGATAATCATGTGGTTTTTGTTTTTGGTTCTGTTTATGTGGTGAATTACGTTGATAGACTTGCGTATGTTGAACCAGCCTTGCATCCCCGGGGTGAATCCTACTTGATCATGGTGAATAATTTTTTTGATTTCCTGTTGCATTCGGCTTGCCAATATTTTATTGAAGATTTTTGCATCTATGTTCATCATGGATATTGGCCTGAAGTTTTCTTTTCTTGTTGAGTCTCTGCCGGGTTTTGGTATCAGGATGATGTTGGTCTTGTAAAATGATTTGGGAAGGATTCCCTCTTTTTGGATTGTTTGAAATAGTTTTAGAAGGAATGGTACCAGCTCCTCTTTGTGTGTCTGGTAGAATTCGGCTGTGAACCCATCTGGACCTGGGCTTTTTTTGTGTGGTAGGCTCTTAATTGCTGCCTCGACTTCTGACCTTGTTATTGGTCTATTCATAGTTTCAGCTTCCTTCTGGTTTAGGCTTGGGAGGACACAGGAGTCCAGGAATTTATCCATTTCTTCCAGGTTTACTAGTTTATGTGCATAGAGTTGTTTGTAATATTCTCTGATGCTGGTTTGAATTTCTGTGGAATCTGTGGTGATTTCTCCTTTATCATTTTTTATTGCATCTATTTGGTTGTTCTCTCTTTTCTTTTTAATCAATCTGGCTAGTGGTCTGTCTATTTTGTTGATCTTTTCAAAATCCAGCTCTTGGATTTATTGATTTTTTGAAGGGTTTTTCGTGTCTCAATCTCCTTCAGTTCAGCTCTGATCTTAGTTATTTCTTGTCTTCTGCTGGGTTTTGAGTTTTTTTTATCTTGCTCCTCTAGCTCTTTCAATTTTGACGATAGGGTGTCAATTTTGGATCTCTCCATTCTCCTCATATGGGCACTTATTGCTATATACTTTACTCTAGAGACTGCTTTAAATGCGTCCCAGAGGTTCTGGCATGTTGTGTCTTCGTTCTCATTGGTTTCGGAGAACTTCTTTATTTCTGCCTTCATTTCATTGTTTACCCAGTCAACATTCAAGAGCCAGTTGTTCAGTTTCCATGAAGCTGTGCGGTTCTGGGTTGGTTTCTGTATTCTGAGTTCTAACTTGATTGCACTATGGTCTGAGAGGCTGTTTGTTATGATTTCAGTTGTTTTGCATTTGTTGAGCAGTGCTTTACTTCCAATTATGTGGTCAATTTTTGAGTAGGTGTGATGTGGTGCTGAGAAGAATGTATATTCTGTGGATTTGGGGTGGAGAGTTCTGTAAATGTCTATCAGGTTTGCTTGCTCCAGGTCTGAGTTCAAGCCCTGGATATCCTTGTTGATTTTCTGTCTGGTTGTTCTGTCTAATATTGACAGTGGAGTGTTAAAGTCTCCCACTATTATTGTGTGGGAGTCTAAGTCTCTTTGTAAGTCATTAAGAACTTGCCTTATGTATCTGGGTGCTCCTGCATTGTGTCCATATATGTTTAGGATCGTTAGCTCTTCTTGTTGTATCGATCCTTTTACCATTATGTAATGGCCTTCTTTGTCTCTTTTAATCTTTGTTGCTTTAAAGTCTATTTTATCAGAGATGAGAATTGCAACTCCTCCTTTTTTTTGCTCTCCATTTGCTTGGTAAATCTTCCTCCATTTCTTTATTTTTAGCCTTTGTGTATCCTTGCATGTGAGATGGGTTTCCTGGATACAGCACACTGATGGATTTTGGATTTTTATCCAATTTGCCAGTCTGTGTCTTTTGATTAGTGCATTTAGTCCATTTACATTTAGGATTAATATTGTTATGTGTGAATTTGATACTGCCATTTTGATGCTAAGTGGCTGTTTTGCCTGTTAGTTGTTGTAGAATCTTCATTCTGTTGATGCTCTTTAGCATTTAGTGTGATTTTGGAATGGCTGGTACTGGTTGTTCCTTTCTATGTGTAGTGCCTCTTTTAGGAGCTCTTGTAAAGCAGGCCTGGTGGTGTCAAAATCTCTGAGTACTTGCTTGTTCGCAAAGGATTTTATTTTTCCTTCACTTCTGAAGGTCAGTTTGGCTGGATATGAAATTCTGGGTTGAAAGTTCTTTTCTTTAAGAATGTTGAATATTGGCCCCCACTCTCTTCTGGCTTGTAGTGTTTCTGCCGAGAGATCTGCTGTGAGTCTGATGGGCTTCCCTTTGTGGGTAACTCGACCTTTCTCTCTTGCTGACCTTAGTATTTTCTCCTTTATTTCAACCTTGTTGAATCTGACGATTATGTGCCTTGGGGTTGCTCTTCTTGTAGAATATCTTTGTGGTGTTCTCTGTATTTCCTGCATTTGATTGTTGGCCTGTCTTGCTAGGTGGGGAAGTTTTCCTGGATGATGTCCTGAAGAGTATTTTCCAGCTTGGATTCATTCTCTTTGTCCCCTTCTGGTACACCTATCAAACGTAGGTTAGGTCTTTTCACATAGTCCCACATTTCTTGGAGATTTTGTTCATTCCTTTTTGCGCTTTTTTCTCTAATCTTGGTTTCTCGTTTTATTTCATTGAGTTAGTCTTCGACTTCAGATATTTTTTCTTCTGCTTGGTCTATTCGGCTATTGAAACTAGTGCATGCTTCGCGAAGTTCTCGTATTGTGTTTTTCAGCTCCTTTAATTCATTCATATTTCTCTCTAAGTTATCCATTCTTGTTATCATTTCCTCATATCTTTTTTTAAGTTCCTTAGTTTCTTTGCATTGATTTAATACATGTTCTTTTAGCTCACAGAAGTTTCTCATTATCCACCTTCTGAAGTCTAATTCCGTCATTTTATCACAGTCATTCTCCGTCCAGCTTTGTTCCCTTGTTGGTGAGGAGTTTTGGTCCTTTCTAGGAGGCGAGGTGTTCTGGTTTCGGGTGTTTTCCTCATTTTTTCGTTGGTTTCTTCCCATCTTTGTGGGTTTATGTGCTTGTCGTCTGCGTAGTTGCTGACATTTCGATTGGGTCTCTGAGTGGACATCCATATTGTTGATGATGAAGTATTTCTGTTACTTGGTTTTCCTTCTACCAGCCTAGCCCCTTCGCTGTACGACTGCTGAGGTCCACTCCAGGCCCTGCTTGTCTGGGGTGCACCTCTAGCAAATGTGGCACAGTGAGGGATGTTACCCATTTCTTTTTCTGCTATCTTTGTCCCAGGATGATGCCTGCCAAATGTCAGTCTTTTGGATATAGAGGGGTCAGGGAGCTGCTTGAGGAGACAGTCTGTGTACTTTTTAGGAGCTCAATTTTTGAGCTGTGAGCTCTGTTGTTCATTCAGGGCTGTTAGGCTGCTATGTTTGATTCTGCTGCAACAGAGCTCATTAAAAAAACCCTTTTTTTTTGTTAAATGCTCTGTGTTGGGGGGTTTGGGCTTTATTTTTTGATGTCCGTTGAGGTGTCCTGCCCAGCTATGAGGCAGACTAGCCACTGTTTGCCTGCCGAGTCTCCGCCCTGCTGTTGTGTGATTCGCCCTGTTCCTGCAGGCTCTGCTGTGGTCTCCGCCACACCCTGGGGAGGAGTCTCTTCGTTGTAGCATGTTGCCTCGGCAATGGCAGGCTGCGTCAGCAGTGGGCGTGTATCTCAGTAGGGACGGGTTGCCTCTGCAACGGGAGGCTGCGTCTGCAGTGGGCGTGTATCTCAGTAGGGATGGGTTGCCTCGGCAACGGCTGGCTGCATCAGCAGTGGGCGTGTATCTCAGTTGGGGCGGGTTGCTTCAGTAGTGGTGGACGCCCCTCCCCCACAGAGCGTCTCAGACCGTCTGCTCGGGATAGTTGGAATCGCGGTTTTGTTCGTCCCACTGGGTACCCCGAACGCTCTGTTCCTGCAATCCCCTGGGCTGGCCTACTGTCCAAGTCTTGTTCAGTCTCAAGTCCAGCCCTCTCAAGTCTCAGGTTGCCGGTTCAACAGGGCACCTGGACAAGCGCGCCCTGTGGGGATTGCTGGGTAGGGCCGGCCGCCGCCGCCCCGGCTGCCGGCTTTGCCAGGCAGACTTACTGCCTGGCGTCCCGTGTCTTTTTTATACTTGGGGGTTTCCCCGTTCTGTGGGCAACAAAGATCAGTCTGGAAATGCAGCTCTGACTCACCTCTTTGAGGATTCAACAAGAGCTCCAATCCTGGGTTGTTCTCACAGCGCCATCTTGAGTCCTCGCCCTATTTTTTATTTTTAAGACAGTGTCTTACTCCAAAGCCCAGCTGGAATGGTATAGTGGCGTGTTCACAGCTCACTGCAGCCTTGACTTCCCAGGCTCAATGATCCTCCCACCTCAGTCGCCTGAGTAGCTGGGACTACAGGTGTGCACCACAACACCTGGTTAATTTTTTGTATTTTTCGTACAGATGGGGTTTTACAAAAACCCATGTTCCCCAAGCTGGTCTTGAATTCCCAAGCTTAAGCAATCTGCCTGCTTTGAACTCCCCAGGTGCTGGATTACAGGCATGAGCCACCACACCCAGCCAACTCTCCTTCCAAGATGTATTTAAAATTTTTTTTTTTGCAAGGGAAAATTTCATGGTGGATTTTTTGTCAAGGCAAAAAGAGCAAAAAGAGTGTTCAATCTGAAGAGCAACCTCTTTGCAAGCATCGTGTGATTCCTGAAAAGGGACACCCTCTGACAGTCCCTGGACTTGCCTAAAACAGCTTATGTATGCTGGCATGCACAGCTAATTTTTAAATTTTTTGTAGAGACAGAGTCTCATTATGTTGCCCAGGCTGGTCTCCAACTCCTGGCCTCAAGTGATTCTTCACCTCAGCCTCCCAAAGCACTGGGATAACAGGGACAAGCCCATGCCCAGCGACATATATGCATTTAAATAGATATTTTAAATAATGGGGAACAATTCATTATATGAACTACTACCAGAGGGCTTATCACAAATGCATTCATTTCCTAAATTAGGTTTGGTAATATTTTACAGATATAATATTGATGGTATTTAATTATTTTAAGTAGCCTTGCAAAATATTTTAGAACTTAATACTATTTGCTGTTTTATCATATGGTCACTTCCTACATGATTTCTTACTTGTTCTGTCTACTAAGACTGGGCTGCTAACCATAATTTTGGCCTCATAATTTTTTTCATATTAATTTTTTATTTATATTAAGCATATAATAATTGTATATATGTATAAGGTACAATATAACATTGCAATGCATGTATACATTATATAATTATTATAATTATTTTTAATCTATAATATTTGTCCAGGTGGCTATTGTTTTCTTGAAAACAGCTGTGAATTTCCCATATGTCCTATTTCTAATCCCTAGGTTTTTGGTCACAAAACAGGAATAATTAGTAGGATTGTCAGTGAGAAGAGAAAAATGTAATGATTTTAATACTTTAAATTTCTGGCCATCTAATAAATACACTACTAATTTGGTTTTCTAAGCATTGTATCTAGCTGTCAATAATACCATCATCTAACATATTTCTTTTCATTTCAGGTTGATGATTTGCTTAATTCAACTGAATTTTCCAAACTAGTTTGTGTATTATTTGCTCAGTGGGTGAGTTAAAGGTCAACCGGAGCAAGCAATCTACTCACTCTCTCATAAGTACAATAAAACCATAAAACCATTAAGATAAGTAAAGAAGGTCTAATGCGAGTAACAACTGAGGTGGCCAAGGAATAATTATGTGCTAGGAAACCTAATCTATGAGAAAGTAAACTGAGTGCTAAAGTTAACTCTGAACTTTGAGGACATAGAAAATAAAATGGAACTGTGATGTTACAGACCATACCTGTATATCAAGATGAACAAACTTTTCCTTACCATATACTTTGAGAGGCATATATCCTCCAGGGATCTTGATTGGTATAATGAAACACATTCAAAATAATTTTAAAAGGTTGGGGAGGGGATCATTTGTGTTTTTGTTCTACAAAAGGTGAGTGTAATATGTTAGCTCATAGTCTGTGAAGTCATTTCTATAAGGCAACTAGAGTATTATCCAGGTTGACAGATTACTAATGAGTTAATCTGATAAAGGCAAAAAGCTTAGAGGATCTAGGGCATCGGTCTTCAAATAGTTTTATTTGTATACATTCTAAAATAATTTTAAAAATTTCTCCCCTTAAACGTTTTAAAATTAATATCTAAAAATTTCATAACAAGTTAAAAAAGCTAAAAAGGATATAATTTTTACATTTTAACTATGATATTTTTAAATGGAAACTTTTACAGTACATTTAAAAGCATAAAAGAGCATTTAAATATCATGTAGACTTAATAGCACCATTATCGGTTTAAAACACATGAACATTTAGTAGTCAGGAATTTTACATTGTTCCTTATTATCTTTGAACGCACATTTTCATTCTGCTTTTACTATAGAATTGTCTTTGGAGAGGAATTATTATTGGCATTTGATTGCTCAAAACAACCTAATTGTATACATTTATAGAAATTATTCTAAGTACAGTTGGTTAATATTGCTGTTTCTTTCCATTCAGATTTCTGCTCTTCATATTTCCCTTTGGATTAAGTACTGTGGGAGTGGCTGTGGGGATCTTTTGGGGAAGCAGGTAAGAGGAAGTTGAGAAGGGAACATGTTTAGTATGTATTTAATGGGTTATGTAGTCTGGGCGTGGTGGCTCACGCCTGTAATCTCAGCTCTTTGGGAGGCCGAGGCAGGCGGATCACTTGAGGTCAGGGGTTCAAGATCAGCCTGGCCAACAAGGTGAAACCATGTCTTTAAAAAAAAAAAGAAAAAGAAAAAAAATGGGTTGTGTGTATATGAGGTTGACGTTCACTTCCATCTGTAGTTAGGCAGCAACTATTAGAGAAGGAGTAAAATGTGTACTATTTTGTCAACTCATAGGAGTCTTAACACATAGGTTCGGGGCTAGAGGTTGAACAATGATATAAATGCAGAAACTTTGCACCACAAGCGTATAGGTGGTAGAGAAGAAACAAAGCTGGAATTAATGGAGACAGAAGCTAGTCTGTGAAAAACTGTCAGCAAAAGACTTGGTTTCCATAAACACCTTGGTCAAAACAGAAGTTCTCACGTATCAGGAATGTACTTGGTAATGCAACATGTGCAATTATAAATGTACCATACAGTTTTCTCCTTTTTGCTAAAAAATCACAGAAAATAGAATTTCTTTGCCAGTCATAACTCTGTAGCAATACTACAAACAGCATATGTGTCTGTGAGTAAAGTCACGTTTATGCAGCCAAACGATCAATAATTTTAAAAAATTGTTCAAGCCTGTTGTTATAGAGACTACTGAATCCCATTCCTATTCTTTCTATAAAAATAAAATACTGATATAAAACAGATTTTGTGAAAAAAAGAAAAAAATAATTAAAAAATAAAAATTAAAAAAATATTGAAATCATTATTATATGAAGAGGCTGTGGAAGTATGCAGGCAAAGAAATGTAAGAAATACATGAGAGATGTATTGAGTACCTAATGAAAATGTAGTATTTCTAGAAATATTTGTGTTGTCTCTTAGCATCACAAAATTTGTAGTGTTTTATTTCTTTTTTTCATTCTAAATGTTAATATTTATTCTAAATTTATGTATTTTTTCTTTAAAAGCTCTCCTCTTGCCCCAAATAATATAAGCCTCAAGCCCCGTAAAAGTTGCTTACACTTTCTTTGCTTTGATTTTGGGGGCCTCTGCCTCAGTGGTGATATACAATCGTATAGCACACAGACTGCAGTACAAGAGGATTCTGCCCTGTCCTACAGCACATCTCAATCTAGAACATCTCAAGTTCCCCAAAACAGCCTGTTCTAATGTGTGGTTTTTGTTGCTGTTGTTGTTGTTTTTGAGATGGAATCTTGCTCTTGTTGCCCAGGCTAAAGTGCAGTGGTGAGATCTGGGCCCACTGCAACCTCCGCCTCTTGGGTTCAAGCTATTCTCCTGCCTCAGCCTCCTGAGTAGCTGGGATTACAGGCACGCACCACCATGCCTGGCTAATTTTTTGTACTTTTAGTAGAGTTGGGATTTCACCATATTGGCCAAGCTGGTCTGGAACTCCTGACTTCAGGCGATCCACCCACCTTGGCCTCCCAAAGTGCTGGGATTACAGGCATGAGCCACTGCGTCTGGCTTTTCTGGTGTTACAATTTGCCCTTGATGGAAATATGGTTAAATCAAGGAATAAAGCATCATAGATAGTTGACTGGGGCTGTTTCACAGATATCAATTGTTTGGGGCTCATGAATTTTTTTTCTCCCAACATTTTTTTTTGAGATGGAGTCTCACTCTGTCACCCAGGCTGGAGTGCAGTGGCACGATCTCAGCTCACTGCAACCTCCGCCTCCCAGATTCAAGCAATTCTCTTGCCTCAGCCTCCCGAGTAAAGCTGAGACTACAGGCATGTGCCACCATGGCTGACTAATTTTTTGTGTATTTTTAGTAGAGACAAGTTTTACCATGCTGGCAGGCTGGTCTTGAACTTCTGACCTCGTGATCCCCCTGCATTGCCTCCCAAAGTGCTGGGATTACAGGCATGAGCCACCTTGTCGGGCCTCTCCCAACTTCTAATTTTAGAAAACGTTAAATGTATGGGAAAGTTGCAAGTGTAGTATGATGAATGCCCATTTATCTTTCACCTAGACTTAGCAATTGTTAATGTCTTATTATGTTTGCTTTCTCTTCCTAAATAATATAATAATACCAAGTATATATTATTATTGTTGTTGAACCATTTGAGAGTAAGTTGCAGACATCCTGATCCTTTATCCCTAAATCAGTATCTACCCCCTAAGAGCAAAGTCATTCTCTCAGGTAAACAGATCCCTCTTCAAGGAAGAGTCTGCTGCCCAGATGCAGTAAGTGCACAGCTTTCACCTGTGAGCTCCTTTAGGTCAACCCACCTCAGCTGCAAGGAACTGCCTCTTCAGTATAATGTCACCCTCTTCCCAAAGCAGCTTTCATCAAGTAACTAAAGCAGGTGATAGCAAAAAGAAACAGTTATTTCAATGGACTTGGGATGATTCAGACAGGCAACAGTCACTCCAGAGCTCCCTTGACCTACTCCTTAAATACTGGTGTTTTTCCAGGATCTCAGCCTAATTTTTTTTCTCTTCTGACTCCAGATTAGTGTTTTCCCAAATTTTTTTGCATCTAATGAGTACATTGTTCAGGATAGGAAGCCCAATTGAAGATACTTTACCAAAATTAATCATAGATATCCACATACCAAAAAATTAATCCAGACACAGACCTTTCATAAAAATTAACTCAAAATGAATCATATACCTAAATGTAACATACAAATCTATAACACTCCTAAAAGACAACATATAAGAAAATCTAGATATCCTTGGGTATGGTGATGACATTTTAGATACAACACAAAGGGATAATCCATGAAAGAAATAATTGATGAGCTGGACTTTGTTGAAATTAAATAGGCTGGGTGCAGTGACTCATGTCTGTAATCCCAGCACTTTGGGGGGCCAAAGCAGGTGGATTGCTTGAATGGAGGGGTCCAAGACCAGTGTAGGCAACATGGTAAAACCATGTCTCCACAATAAAACACAAAAATTAGCAGGGTGTGGTGGCATGCTTTTGTATTCCCAGCTACTCAGGAGGCTGAGATGGGAGAATCATCAGAGTTCAGGAGGTTGAGGCTATAGTGAACCATGATCTCACAACTGTGTTCCAGCTTAGGCAACAGAGTGAGATCTTGTGTCAAAAAGAAAGAAAGAAAGAAATTAAATACTTCTACTACTTTGACAGACACTGTCAAGAGAATGAGAAGACAAGTCACAGATTGGAAAAATGTATTTGTAAAAGACATATCCATTACACTTTCACCAGTAGTGAATCCACATGGGTCTGCAGCAACCTCAACTTTTGCCTCCTCAGAAGACAATTTGACTGAGAGGCATAAGGCAGAAGAAGAGACAGAGGTAAGATTTAGAGCAGGAGTGAAAGGTTATTAAAAAGCCTTAGAGCAGGAACAAAAAGAAAGAGAGAACCAAGCAGGCATCTTGGAGGACAGATGCGCTGTTTGACCTTGGACTTAGGGTTTTATATGCTGGCATACTTGTAGCATCTTGTGTCCCCTTTCCCTTGATTCTTCCCTTGGGGCGAGCTGCTAGCATGCATGGTGGCTGGCTAGCACTTGAAAGTTGAGCATGCACAGTGTGTTTACTGGAGTTGTACGCATGTTCACCTGAGGTGTGTGGAATGCCCTGGTAGGTCAGATACCAAGTAAACTCTGTCATTTTGCCTCTTAACTTGCATGCTTGAGCCCACTTGCTCAACCTCTGAGATCTTATTGGAAAGCTGATGACCACCAGTTTCAGGTGTTTTTTTATCTATTGGAAGATAGCCTTACCTGGTGCCAGCTGTGACCAATTATTATTTTAGACAAGCAGTGTGACAACTCCCTGACCATCACCTGATGGTCACCTAACATTCCTGGAAGGGGTGGAGACCCTCTCCTGCCCTGTTCATGTCTGACTAGCTACCTACTCTAACAAAATAACTACTAATCCTAAATATTCAAAGAAGAACTTTTAAAGCACAACAGTAAGAACATAAACTACCTAGTTAAAAAATGGGCCAAAGACTGAACAGACTTGTCACTGAAGAAGATATACAGATGACAAATAAGCATATGAAAAGATGTTAAGCATCACATATCATTAAGGAATTGCAAATTAAAACAACAATGAGTTACTGCTATGTATCTACTGGAATGGCTACAATCCAAAACACTGACAACACCAAATGCTGGAGAGGATGTGAAATAATAGGAATTCTCATTCATTGCTCGTGGAAATGTAAACATGGTTACAGCCACTTTAGAAGGCAGTTTGGTAATTTCTTACACAATTAAACATACCCTTATCATATGCTCCAGCAATCATGCTCCTTGTCATTTACCTAAATGAACTCAAATATGTCTGCACAAAAACCTGCACATTAGTAGTTACAGCAGTGTTATTCTTAATGGTTCAAACTTGGAAGCAACCAAGATATCCTATGGTAAGTGAGCAAATATATTTAGACAATGGAATATTATTCAGCAGTAAAAAGAAATAAGCTATCAAGCCATGAGTAGACATGAGGAGGAATTTGAAATGCATATTACTATGTGAAATAAGCCAATCTGAACAGGCTACCTAAAGTATGATTCCAACCATATCACATTCCAGAAAAGGCAAAACCATGGAAACAATAAAAAGATCAGTGGTAGCCAGAGATTGTGGGGTGGAAGGAATGAATAGGTGGAGCATGGAGAATTTTGAGAGCAATGAAGAAACTATTCTGCTTGACATTCTTCAATCTGTATGACACTATAATAATGAATACATGTCATTATACATTTGTCACTAATTCCCTTAGAATATACAACACCAAGAATGAACACTAAACTATGAACTTTGAGTGATAATGATGTGTGAACTTAGGCCTATCAGTTGTAACAAATCTATTAACACTACTCTGGTGGGCTAATGATAGTGGGGAAAGCTGTGCATGTTTTTGGGGCAGGAGGTATATGTGAACTCTCTATACTGTCTGCTCAATTTTGTTGTCAATTTCAAAGCATTCTAAGAAACAATTATCTGGGCCAGGTGCGGTGGCTCACGCCTGTAATCCCAGCACTTTGGGAGGCCGAGGCAGGTGGATCATGAAGTCAGGAGTTTGAGACTGGGCATGGTGGCATGTGCCTGTAATCCCAGCTACTCAGAAGACTGAGGCAGGATAACTCGCTTGAACCCAGGATGGGGAGGTTGCAGTGAGCTGAGGTCATGCCATTGCACTTCAGCCTGAGTGACAGAGCAGGACTCGGTCTCAAGAAATATATATATATTATTATTAAAAAATTAATCATAGTTTTGAATAAAAAGTAATCATGGTTTTACTTATGCATAGCTTTTAAAGTCATAGTTTTGAATTAGTAAAAGTAAAACCATAAACTTTTATAATTATTTTTATTATTTATTAAGGTTGTTTCATATTTATGAGAAGAATACTATGGTTTCCATTCTTTCATCAAGGTGTCTCTATTTGAGTTTAAAGCCAGACACCACATCCAGGCAGTTTCTTTTTTCTAATTAAAATAAAAAGTTTTTAATTATTAGGGACAGATAATTTATTGTCTATGCAATATTTTTTGGGTATATAGGATATTTTGATATAAGCATGCAATATGTAATGATCAAATCAGTATGATCATGGTACCCACCACCTTAAGCATTTATCATTTCTTTGTGTTAGCAACATTCCAATTGCACTCTTTTAGTTGCTTTGAAATACACAGTAAATAATTGTCAATTATACTCACCCTATTGTGCTACCAAACACTACATCTTACTCTTTCTAACTGTATTTTTGTACCCATTAACCTATCCCTTTTTATCTCCCTGCTCCAGGCAGTTTCTTTGCTTGTTTTTTATTCCTTCTATTTTATAAAAATGTATAATTGTGGGTTGTTGAGAATAGCATTAAGAATTGTAAGCTCGCTCAAGTAGTTCGGGCTATTTGGATCAAACATGGATTCAGAAATTATGTAACTTTTTTCACTGTAATTACATTCCACATTTTTCAGTTACTTAAAAGTCAAATATTAGAATTTGGGAAGTAATTGCAAAATAATTCTTAAGGTAACTCTTAGAGAAGTTTTGGACTCTGAAACTTCTATCTTGATGTTTTAGTTATAGCATCTGAATATGATTTTAAAGCATATGCTTAAATATGTTGTTTATCTCCCTTTTTTTTTTTCTTTTTTGAGACAGAGTCTCACTCTGTCACCCAGGCTGGAGTGCAGTGGTATGATCTTGGCTCACTTCATTCTTGACTGCCCAGACTCAGGTGATCTTCCTACCTCAGTCTCCGAAGTAGCTGGGACCACAGATGTGTGTCACCATGCCTGGCTAATTTTTGTATTATTTGTAGAGATGAGGTCTCACTATGTTGTCCAGTCTGGTCTTGAACTCCTGGGCTCAAGGAATCCTCTTGCCTTGGCCTCCCAAATTACTGGAATTACAGACATGAGCCACCATGACTGACCATGTTTATCCCCTTTACATAGGGAAAAAAATCCCCAAGAGTTAGAAAAGAATAAATTCTTGCTGTAACCACAGAACTGTAGTTTGGTTTTTCCTGAGAAACTGTGAAATCTTAAATATTAAACTTAAGATATTTCAGGCCTGAAGTCAAAATATCGAATGCATTTCAAAGATTTATCACTTGAACAAGATTTTAAAACCATACAAATGTGTTTTATTGATTATACGATATCATAAAGAAATGCTATGATCTTATCTATCATTTCCTTTTAAGAGGTGTTGTTTTTAAATGTGAAAAGCATAACTTTGAACCTACTGCCCATTTATTTGCACGGCACACTGAGAAGATGCTAAACTTTGACCTCATTCACAATTTTTCATAACCTACTTGTTAAGTTCTGAATTAAGATCTGGAGGCATATTTTTACCTTCCTGTTATTTGTTATCAAGAAAGTAGCCTGGGGATGGGCACTTGGACAAAACTCCTATTTATTAACCTATTAATAACAACATCTATTCTTGCTGCCCATGTTGCAGGTGCCCTATCAATACTGATCTAATCAACCCTTTCCAGTCCAGAAAGAAATTGTTAACTAAACAACAAAAACTCTTCTCCAATAGCATGGTGAGTCAGGGGATCTTTAGACAATTCTGGTTTGCAGTGACCACTTGATTTCCTTTATTGCAAAAAGATGAACTTGACAAACACACCAGGAGATGGTAGAACCATAAAGCTTGAGTCATTATCTAAATTACAACAAGAGGATGGAACAAATGTACACGTTATTCAGGCTTTGTATCTTTTTCTATATTACAAGAAATTTTGCATATTAACTGCTTTATAGTATTTCTATTCAATAACTTAGGGAGGCTGGGTGCTGTGACATGCACTTGTAGTCCCAGGCACTCAGGAAGCTGAAGAGGGAGGATCAGTTGAACTCAGGAGATTGAGGCTACAGTGTGCTATAATCACACTTGTGAATAGCCATTGCACTCCAGCCTGGGCAATATAGCGAGACTGTCTCTACTAAAAAAAAAAAGGAAAGAAACAACAACAAAAAAAAGAGATGTTAGGAGTCCTATCTCTCAGTGCCGCAAATGAAAAAGAAAACATTGTCATTGGCTGTCATCTCTGTCAAGCATTACAGTATAATAGAGGGAGGCAGGTCACCAATCACAGGGGAAAATACCTAATTGAGACCATGAGGCTTGCCCTAGACAATATTTTTTTTCTGCTGTCTCCTGTTAAGACAGGACAACTCTACTGGTGGGAACACTAACAATTCAAGCAGAGATTGTGATATGATAAGAAATATATTTGTTTTTTGTCCCTGGATCCAGGTGCTAAAACCCTTGGAATTTCCTTAGTGGTAGAAGTCTTTTGTTATTCATAATAAACCCATTTTGACCTCCCCTGAGTTCATGCTAATGAGGTGACTTAGGATGAAGACCCTAGATAGTCTCAAGGCAGGTCTAGTCACCAGAAACCAAGTGATTAGAGGTTGGAGCTTTCAGCTTCCACCCTCCTCCAACTCTGCAAAGTTAAGCCCCATAAAAACTTCTGAACAGTGAGATTTGATGAACTTCTAGATTGGTGAATACATCCACCTGCTGGAGTTAGCACTCCCTAACTCCACAGGAACAGAAGCTTCTGCACTAGGAGCCCTTCCTGACGTTGCCTTATGTACCTTTTCAACTGGCTGTTCATTTATATCCTTTATAATAAACCAGTAAACATAAATCAATAACATGGCTTCTTGGGTTCTGTGTGTGAGCCATTCTAACAAATTATTGAACCTGAGGAGGGGGTCCTGGGAAACTCAATTTATTCATGTGTCAGTCAGAAGTATGCTATGAGAAATCTGATACTTGGACCTGGTCTCTGAAGTGAGGGAACTTTTGTGGGTCTGAGCCCTAAAATGGAGTCTGACACCTGAGTAGTTAGTGTCATAATTGAACTGGATTATAGGCCGGGCGAGGTGGCTCAGCCCTGTAATCCCAGCACTTTGGGAGGCCGAGGCGGGCCGGTAACGAGTTCAGATCAAGATCATCTTGGCTAACTCGGTGAAACCCCATCCCCACTAAAAATGTGAAAATTAGCCGAGCGCGGTGGCTCACGCCTTTAATCCCAGCACTTTGGGAGGCCGAGGCAGGTGTATCAGGAGGTCAAGAAATCGAGACCACCCTGGTCAACAAGGTGAAACCCCGTCTCTACTAAAAATAAAAAAAATTAGCTGGGCATGGTGGTGCGCGCCTGTAGTCCCAGCTACTCGGAAGGCTAAGGCAGAATTGCCTGAACCCAGCAGGCGGGGGGTTGTGGTGAGCCAAGAACGTGCCATTGCACTCCAGCCTGGGTAACAACAGCGAAACTCCGTCTCAAGAAAAACAAAAAAAAAAGAAAAAAAGAAAAGAAAATTAGCTGGGCCTGGTGGTACGTGCTTATAGTCCCAGCTACTAGGGTGGCTGAGGCAGGATAATTGCTTGAACCTAAGAGACAGAGGTTGCAGTGAGCCGAGATCATGCCAGTGTACTCCAGCCTGGGCAACAAGAATGAGACTCCATCTCAAAAAAAAAAAAAAAAAAAAAATTAAACTGGATGGTTGGACACCTAATTGGTATCTGAATAAAATTAGATAATTTCTTGGTGTGCAAAACGCCCCACACATTTGGTATCAGAAGGGTTGTGTGAGTATAGAAAGAGAGTTTTCTACTGGGGACACCATAACAGGCAGCTGAGAAACGAGGGTAGATAATAGCCAATTAATAACTTAAAATTGGTCAGCATGGTGGCTCCCATCTGTGATCCCTGCACTTTGGGCAGGGAGATCACTTGAGCTCATGAGTTTGTGAACAGCCTAAGCAACATAGTGAGACCCTGTCTCTACTGGAAAAAAAAAAAAAAAGCTAGTCCTGGTGGTGTGCACCTGTAATTACAGCTACTTGAGAGGCTGAGGTGGAAGGACAGCTTAAGTATAGGAGTTCAAGGCTGCAGTAAGCTCTGATTATACCACTGTATTCCAGCCTGGGTGACAGTGTGAGCTCCTGTCTCCAACACAAAACAAAACAAAAATGAAAACAAAAACAAAAGGAAACCTTACAATTATTGAAATAGAAACTAAAGAATACTATGAAAAACCTTTTGGCCAATGTCTGTCTCTTAAAGTTCTGAACTTTTCACGTAGCTATTGATTAATTAGAGCTGTCAAGGAGGAGAGCATCTGGACTAACTTTGGGCCCAAAATTCTCCTAAAATCAACACAAAGACTCTTTTTTTTTTTTTTTTTTTTTTTTTAAGAGACAGGGTCTATCTATGTTGCCCAGGCTGGAGTGCAGTGGCTATTCACAGGCCCAATCCCACTACTGATCAGAACGGTAGTTTTGACCTGCTCCCTTTCTGACCTGGGCCGGTTCACCCCTCCTTAGGTAACCTGGTGGTCCCCTGCTCCCGGGAGGTCACCATATTGATGCCGAACTTAGTGCAGACACCCGAAAGGCATAGCGCACTACAGCCCAGAACTCGTGGGCTCAAGCGATCCTCCCACCTCAGCCTCCTGAGTAGCTGGGACTACAGGCATGCACCACCGTGCCTGGCAACACAAAGACTTTAAATGAAAAACAAACAAAAAATATTGTCAAGCACTTCGTATATGTATTAGACAATTCCAAGAAATTATTCATATTCTATACAGCTGGAAAGCAAAATATCTGCTGGTATGCAAGCTAACACATATCAGTAGTCCTATACCATTTGCTTGTAGTTCTCATCTGTTATGATTGGTTGCTCTCTATGCCTTATCAGTTGTTAAATATTTTGAATATCTCACCTGGCCATTTCCCCAAAGCTAGTGATTGCTCTTCAACATTCTAGGCCATTTATATTGGGCAACATTCACTAGAGTCATTTGCTTAAAGATTTTTGCCAAACCTCGATCTGTTTTGTTGCTGAGCAAAATACACAGTATTCATTTTTGTGGCTGGTTTTATTAGCTGAACAAAATACACAGAATTCACTTTTGTGGCTGGTCTTATCAGCTTGTTAGCAGTGTGACTTTTTTCTGTTTTTGTCGTGAAATGTACAATGTTGAAGGATGCCTCTATAGTTTTGTTTAAGTGATATAATTAATCAGTTTTATATTAGAAAATAGTATATTTGCTTGTTCTAGAAAAATTAAATTGTTTACTCGATTGAAACTGGGCTTTCTTTGAAAATGGAGCAAAGGCATATATACTTCATGTTATCATTTGACAAAACTTCACTATTTGACAAGGGATGGCGTGAATGGACCCCACCATATAATGCAATATTCAGATATTCATAATGGCAGTTCTCATTTGTATTTTTCTTTTTCAGGTCCTTGTGTAAAACCACCCCACTTTACATTTCACTGGAAGGCTATACTGTTTATCTTTTTAAAATTAAATTATTTGGTGTTGTAGTGTTTGCTGCCATCCTTTATGCTTCATTGGGTCACTGTTAGTCCATTTTTGTGACTTGCGGATAAAGCACAATATTATTAATTAAAATGCAAAATCATAGATGTAAAAAATAACATAAAAATATATTCCAATATGAACTTGTCAATGCAGTTTTTACAGAGCATGCAAAGCAATAATCATTAAATATGTAATGGGATTTCTGTGAGAATAATGATGAGCTTTTAAAAAAAGTTTTTAATAATGAGTAAGCTTTTTTTACGGGGGGGACAGAGTCTCACTCTGTCGCCCGCGCTAGAGTCCAGTGGTGTGAATTCACAAGATAAACATCAAGCCCCAATAGTAAATGAGCAAAGGGTATAAATGAAAAAAACCCCACATAAGTAAAAATGTAAATAGCAAAAAAAGTTATTTTAAAAATCTGTTGTTTCAATGAGAACACATAGACACAGGGAGGGAAACATCACACAGTGGGGCCTGTCAGGGGACTGGGGGGATAGGGGAAGGAGAGCATTAGGAGAAATATCTAGTGTAGATGATGGGGTGATGGGTGCAGCCAGCCACCAACTGTATACCTATGTAACAAACCTGCATTTTCTGCACATGCACCCCAGAATTTAAAGTACAAAAAAAAAAAAATCTGTTCTTAGTAATCAAAGCAACATTTCAGAACCACCTGTTTAACTTCTATAAATTTACTCTTACTATAGAACATTCAAGCAGAACAAATAAGTACAATACTGACATGGCTGTGATCAAACAAGCTTTTTGGAAAGCATTTAAAGCAATAACTATCAACAGCCAAACTAACTGCATCTGCTTACTTAGTAATAATAGTACTAGAAATTTTTATAAAGAAATAATCCAACAGAACAATAAAACTATGTTTATGAACACATACATGTTCACTGTAATTTTGTAGTATTAAAAATTGGAAACAATGTCAATTATCATAATAGGTAATGGCAAATTAAATATAGTTATGATAATTTAGTGGATTATTATTTTTATTGTGTATCTAACCTGGACAGCTTAGATTTTCTGAAAAAACAAAAAAATAGGCTTACTTAGGTAAGCTGCAGTGGGTGTACAAATCCAATACTTACTAAGAGTAATACTTTATGTTTATGTGGAAAGATGGTTATTAGATGATTAATTTGAGTGAGTTATGGCAGGCCTTAGTGGTTGATAGCCACAGGAACTAGCTGTCCTCAAACTGTGACCTATGTATATGTTTAATAAATGAACATGAAAGTAATGTTTTCCCATGCTGGAAACAAAGAATTTATAAACATTTGCATGTATTTGCATAATATACATGTAATCAATTATACTGTTAATATACAGTTGTTCCCCCTTATCCATGGGGATATACCCCACGACTCCCAATGGGTGCTTCAAACTGAGGATAGTACTGAACCCTTTATGTACTGTGTTTTTTCTTATACATACGTGTCTATAATGAAGTTTAATTTATAAATTAGGCACAGTAAGAGATTAACAATAACTAATAAAAAAGAACTATTATAAGAATATACTGTAAAAAGAGTTCTGCAAATGTGGTCTTTTTTTCTTTCTCTTTCAAAATATCTTATCGTATGTAATATTTTTGGATGGTGGTTGACTAAAGGAACTGTGGAAAGTGAAACAATGAATAAGGAGGAAACTATTGTAAGGATTATCAAGTAGTGGCCAAGAAGGCAGATAATGAATAAAATATAAAAGTATGCTATCACCGTGAAGGGGGTACAAAATTCAATTAGCTGTAATTGAAGGCAATTAGCTGGATTCCCTGTAGTGGGTACAGAATCCCATCTATCTAAATCAGACAATAAAAAGTAGAAAATACAACCATTGTGAAAGACAGTGTGGCTCTTCCTCAAGGACCTAGAAATTCCATTTGGCCCAGCAATCCCATTACTGGGTATACATCCAAGGATTATAAATCATTCTATTATAAAGACACATGCACACCTATGTTCATAGCGGCACTGTTTACAATAGCAAAGACCTGGAACCAACCCAAATGCCCATCGACAATAGAGTGGACAGGGAAAATGTGGCACATATACACCATGGAATACTATGCAGCCATAAAAAATGACGGGTTTGTGTCCTTTGTAGGGACATGGATGAATCTGGAAATGATCATTCTCAGCAAACTGACACAAGATCAGAAAATCAAACACCACATGTTTTCATTCATAGGCAGGTGATGAACAATGAGAACACATGGACATAGGGAGAGTAGCATCACATACTGGGGTCTGTTTGGGGGAGAAAAGGGAGGGACAGCAGCTAGGTGGGGAGGTCAGGGAGGGATAACATGGGGAGAAATGCCAGATATAGGTGATGGGGGGATGAAGGCAGCAAACCACATTGCCATGTATGTACCTATGCAACAATCCTGCATGATCTGTACATGTACCCTAGAACCTAAAGTACAATTAAAAATAAATAAATTAATTAATTAAAAGTTGAAAATAAAATTTGCATGAAGGTGAAATTTACCCAAGGAAATTTACTGAAGGGATATGCTTTAAGGACTGTAAAGCTGCATGGCAGCTGAAAGCATGCCTTTGCATTTCCCTGTTGACAGGGTACGTGTTACTGGCTTGGAAAAGGATCACAGATCTGATCCGACATTCCAGTCCCCCAAATCAGATGGTTTACTTAGCTCTGTAGCAGGATCTTGGTTTTGAATCTTTATCTGAAGGTCCTGGCACTGCTGGAGATAGTCATTTTCACTCTTTAGCTGGATAAATGACTTTTGCAAACCCATCAAGTTGTAGAAGTAATCTAAAGATAGTGAAATAATATATAGAAAGTATTAATCTGTGATCATTTATATGAAATATATTTTAAGTCATAATGACAATTTATGTTTCTTATATGTAGCATATGAAATGTTCGAGAGATGATATGTTAGATAATCTCTGACATGTTAGAGAATTTAATTTTTTTTTATATTTTTAATTAGAAATGCCTGGTTATACTTGTGATTTAAATTTGACATGCATTAGGGAATGTAATTAATTAAGTTTATAAACAATGCTTGAGTGCTTACTAAAGTTGTACATTCAGTTTGTTTTATTTTAAAAACTGGCTTAAGAATTTTTAAAGACTGTTTTAGTTTGTAAGTTGGCCTTATCAGAAATGTGATGATTTTGAAAAAATAAAAAATATTAAACTTATATATGTAGGTTAAAATCTTTAACAAAATTTAGTGAACTAAATTTTTGAATGAGTTTTAGCTCATCTAATATATTAAACTTACTAGACTATTAGTAAAAAAAAAAATCAGTAATTAAAGGCGATTGTGTTTATTCTTAATAAAATTATTTAATTTCTAAATCTGCTAGCAAGATGTTGAATTTAGGGGTTTAAGAAAAATTTAGTCTTTTAATTAACCACAACAAATTTCACATTTAGACAGCGCTAAGTGGTTCATTTTGCATTTAAAAGCCCTCCCTTGGACATTAAAAATTCTCGGACATGTTATACCCAATGTTAATTATCAATTGAACAAGACAACGTGACAAATTTATAAGTCGCTCTGGAAATTCATTTTATTATTCCATTTGCATTTAACTACTTACTGACATTCCTTGAATTTTAAATAAATATTTAATGAGTATCACATTTAATATAGAAAATTTGTAACATAAAAAATGTGTAAGAAAGAAACATTGCCAGGAATCCACCAAGAGATGGCCACTACTAATATTTTAGTATATTAGCTCTCAGTTTTTTATATATATTTTGAGCACAAATTAAATTAGTAACCTACTAATTTATAGAATTTAAAGAATACTAAGTGTATTCTTTATACACTTTTTTTATATGTTGGCTTTTACATTTGAACTATTTTATCATGGCAATGTGTACAGATTTTACATTGCAAAAAGAGGGGGGACTTGAGTGACTTCTGACACAGTATAATGAAGGAAGTTTTGGATTTGCTATTAGACATAAAAGAGGTTAAATTTGCTTTCAATGTTTACTACCAGGGAGGACCTTTCACAAGCTTCTTAAGGTACTCTAGCCTCAATTTCCATACTTGTGAAGTAGTAATGGTAATTACTACCTAATTTGTTTGTTAGGGGAAATGAGGTATCTCTATCTAAGGCAGTATCTGATAGTAACAGTATTTTTATGCTAAAAATTGTAGAGCTTGGTTTCAGGAGAAAGTTTTGGTTCAGTCTGTGATCTGAAGTGCTTCTGAGGCAGAGGAATCTCAGACCCATGGAAGGATTCTTTGTTCTCTCAATCCCACACAGGACTAGTTAGATCTGTCCAATGTGATTGGCAAGCAAAGTTAAGAGTTTGCTGTAATAACTATACTGGAAGTGTACAGACAAATCATGGTAAGAAATTCAAAATTGAGAAACCAGGCAAAGAAAAAAATGCTCAGCACATAAATTTATATAAAAGGATTTGTTCTAATTGCTTTTATGTACAGTCAAAGACAAATCATTAAAATGACAAAAACGGGATTTTTGGAAAGCTCAGCAGGCATTCAGGCCCTGGAGAGTCATCATTATGAAGGGAAAATACTAACAGGGTGGCCTTCAATTTTCAATAAGAAAATTGGAGGCTTTATTTGTGTGAGTCCAATTAGTGCAGCTAGTCAAGTTTTTCAAATTGCAGAATTATAAAACAGTTTTAGAAAAGAAATTCTTTATGTAATTCTAACAACTATGCATATCCCCTTGTAGCTGGAAACAACGCTTCCCATGAATGATTCTTCTCAGAAGACAGGCATTCACTTTGTGTACATAACATCTTTTTTTTTTTTTTAAATGACCTCACAAAAAGGTCTCACAAAAAGACCTCCTAGAAATGATCAGGAGATGCTGACTTATTCTCCATATAAACATCATGATTTCCAAGTGTTCACAGCCACAGTCTTTGTGCTTTACCTGAGGCTACACTCATTGTCAAACTTCCCTGACAAGCTTTTTGCCCTTACTTATTGTAGTGCTGATATCCGATGTCAGAGTGTTGTAGATTGTGCTGGAAACACTATGTAATTACATGGACTTTCTGCGCTCAAAGTTACCTCACCTATTTCATCACTATACTTTTCTAACAAGGGAACAGAAATCCAAGATATAAGACATCAGTGGGAAATTGGCACCATGGATATTGGAGAGCCGGTGGCACTATATTAAACTTCAAAATGAAAGAAGGAGCCTGATGGCAAATTCACTTGCTTCCACTTTCAAAGGTCAACTGGTAACATCCCAAAAACGAGAGTGATTCTTCAAGTGATCTGTAAATACTTCATGTGTTTAGAAATGAGTGTTGTAACCTAATCATTTTGGTGACTATAAATTCTCAGACATCTGCTCTCTGTCTTCTCCCTTATACCTGAGGACCTGAGCAATGTGGAGACTACAACAGCTATATTGTGAAAGTAGACAATGTTCTACTTCTGCATGTTCACATTCGTAAACATTTTAACACAATTTTTAATACATGCAAATTAAAATGATTTAAAGAAAACATAGTTTAAGATATAAATCTATTCATCTTTTTATTTGAAAACAATATTTGCCCTTACAAAGTCCAATAAGTTGTTTTCAACCAATTAGTGTTTTACTGATAGAAGGAACGATCAGAGAATGACATTAAAAATTTTAAAAAATCTATTTTGTTACATCAAATCAAATTGTTGAGTCTATTTGATGTCTGCACTTTTGAAATTTCTAAAATCAATGTCTTTTCCACATTGACATGCAAAGACTCATTAGAAAAATCAGGGAAAAGATAAAAACATGAAGAATTATTGAAGTGTACAAGTCATACGATTTTAGTTTTTTAAGCAGGTATTGAAGGTGCTTTAATACCTTGGCCAATTCTCTGGTCATCAGCTTTAATGCACTAGGCTCAAGTTAATAGTGAAGAAGGGATTCTATTTTTTTTTAAGAGACAACTTTTACTCTAACCCAGGCTGCAATACAGTGGTGCAATAATAACTCACTGTAACCTTTAACTTAGACTGCTGAGCTTAAGAGATCCTCTGGCCTCAGCTTTCCAAGTAGCTAGGACTATAGGCATGCACCACTGTAGCCAGCTAATTGTGTGTGGTTTTTTTTTTTTTTTTTAGACAAGGTCTGGCTCTGTCACCTAGGCTGGAGTGCAGTGGAGCAATCCTGGCTCACTGCAGCCTCGACCTCCTGGGCTTAAATGAGCCTCCCACCTTAGCCCCTTGAGGAGCTGGGACTACAGATGTGTGCCACCATTCCCGGCTAATTTTTTTTTTTTTTTGGTAGAGATGACGTTTCGCCATATTGCCTAGTCTGGTCTTGAATTCCTGATCTCCAGCGATCCTCCCACCTTGGACTCCCAAAGTGTTGGGATTACAGGAATGAGCCACTGTGTCTGGCTAAAAATTTTTAATGTTTTGTACAGATGAGGTCTTGCTATGTTGCCCAGGCTGCTCTCCAACTCCTAGCTTCAAGTGATGCTCCTGCCCAAAGTGCTGAGGTTTTAGGTGTGAGCTACCAGGCCCAGTCTGATTCTAATTGTTACGAGGTCTTAAGAGACTGATTTGACGCACTTAAAGTTATCTGCCAATAATAATGAAAATAATTTATATTTCCTTCCTTCCTTTCTTCTTTTTCTCTCTTTCTTTCCTTCTCTCTCTCTTTCCTTTTTCTTTCTTTTTTTGTATTTTAGTAGAGATGGGTGTTCACCATTTTGCCCAGGCTGGTCTCAAACTCCTGAGCTTAGGCAATCCACCCACCTCAGCCTCCCACAGTGCTGAGATTACAGGCGCAACCAAACAAATAATTTGTATTTTCAAAATATTCATTTAAAAATAGGTTTCCTTTTAAAATGTGAACATTTCTGTTTGCCTGAGTTTCTATTTTGAGGAATCAAGTTTGCCCTGAAATATTGAGCACTGGCCACTGTCTCTGGAAGATGATTTTTATGTAAAGGTCAATTGACTTAACAGTTAAAGCAGAGAGATGCATCAAAGCTGAGGGTTCAACTTGTGCAAGATCCAAGACCTTCACATACTCTTGACATCGATGGTTGACAGGTGCAGTCTTAACACCAGCACTCTAATCTGTGCTACTGGCCATTGAGAAACAAAAGTGAAGCCCTTTTAGATCCCCACCAGAAAAAGTGGAAACCAGCCCATCTGTCCTGGAATGTTTTCGTATCAGTATGGCCATTTTGAAAGCAAAGAGCAGCATATTGTTTTTTTGAGACAGTCTTGCTCTGCTGCCCAGGCTGGAGTGCAATGGCATGGTCTTGGCTCACTGCATCTTCCGCCTCCCAGGTTCAAGTGATTCTCCTGCCTCAGCCTCCTGAGTAGCTGGGATTTCAGGTACCTGCCACTATGCCCAGCTAATTTTTGTATTTTTGTAAAGATGGGGTTTCACTATGTTGGCCAACCTGATTTTGAGCTCCTGACCTCTTAATCTGCTCGCCTTGCCCTCCCAAAGTGCTGGAATTACAGGCATGAGCCACCACACCCAGCCAACATACTCTTATATTTACAGTTCTAGATCTGTATCTACTGGAGCTATGAGCTCCAGAACGAATGACCTTTAGACAGAATCGTAGCCCCCAATGAGTGCAAATCATTTTCTTTTTCACTGCACACAAGGCAACATTTTGGCTGCACAGGTTAATCAAGAAGTGAAATGAAGAGCAGCAATAGCAACAAAAACAGCAACTGCAAAGATGTATGAGGCAAAGGAAGAAATATAGTGAGCAGGACAAGAAAGTTTACATCATGGGTCTGCAAGATATTGCACTTAAGCTGGCTGCCTGTTTTTATAAATATATTAAAAAAATTATAATTCTATACATAACTTAAAATTTATCATAACCATTTTTAAGTGTTTAGTTCAGTGGTATTAACTACATTCGTGGAATATGCAACCAATACCACTATTCATCTCTAGAACTTTTTTTTTTTTGAGATAGAGTCTCACTCAGTTGCTCAGGCTAAAGTGCAGTGGTGCTATCTCGGCTCACTGCAACCTCTGCCTCCTGGGTTCCAGTGATTCTCCTGTCTCAGTCTCCTGAGTAGCTGGGATTACAGGTGCCCGCCACCCCAGCTAATTTTTGTATTTTTAGTAGTGATGGGATTTCACCATGTTGGCCAGGCTGGTCTCAAACTCCCAACCTCAGGTGATCCACCCGCTTTGGCCTCCCAAAGTCTTGGGATTACTGGCATGAGCCACCATGCATGGTCTCAGAACTTTGTCATCATCCCAGTCAGAAGCTCTGGGGCCATTAAACACTCACTCCCCATTTCCCTCTCTTTCCAGCCCCCGGTAACCACCATTCTACTTTCCATCTCTATTAATTTGCCAAATCTAGATCCCTCATATAAATGCAATGATATAATATTTGCCCTTTTGTATCTAGCTTATTTCACTTAGCATAATGCTTTAAGATTCATCCATGTTGTAGCCTGTGTACATAAAGTTTTATTAGAACACAGCCAGGCCCATTTGTTTACATAATGCCCATGGCAACTTTCACATTAAGGTGGCAGGGTTGAGTAGTTATGATAGAGCTATGATGGCTGGCAAGACCTAAGATATTTACTCTCTGACCCTTTACCAAAAATAAAGTCTAAGTCCCTAGTTTAGATTAGAGAACGATAAAGGGCCTCTTTGATATTAAAAAATCCCTTTATAGTGTTACTTGCCTATGGCAATCTTGGCTTATTTCTCAGCCTGATAAATAAGATTAATGAACTGTTTATCACACTGTTGTCATTAGTAAAGAGCCTCAAATGTCAAGATTTAAAATTCTTTCCACAGGCCTGGTTACAGTGAAAGAGGGCTCATTTTCACAGTTCAGTGATACACATTTTATATAATGAGGACTGATCAGTGAGAGCTGATTAGTGAATCTTGGTGCAGAAAGTTCTAAAGCATGATGGACAGTTGCAGAATCTAAAAATGTCTCTTTTTCTTTACCTCTGTCCTCTTTAATTGTGAATTTGTATGAAACAGCATAATGTATATGCAATATTTCTAATGATAAAAACTGCATTTTTGCTTGAAAGTCTAAAATATCATCTTCTACCTGAACTATTAGGTATAGTTTCTTATTTTATTGCATTTTATTAAAAATTAAAAAAATTTTTTAAGGACTTTCCCAATTAGTGTCACTGGATTATTTGTGGACAAATACAAAGAAGTCTGAGAAGAACATTTTTTCCCTCTATTTTCAAAGCAACCAGGAAAGAAATGTATATTGTAGTTGTAAAATACAGCTGACATGGCGGATAATGCCATTTCCCATGAGGTCAGGTTTCAATGATTCATCCTGTGTTAACAAAATGTAATGTGCTTGGGCAAACATTCCAGATAAGACAGGACCTGGTTTTATCATACATGATAAAAATGAAAAGGTCTAAGGGACACTTTATGGAAACCATCGAGGTAATAATAACAAAACTATAATAGCAAACATTTCTATGGTGTTGACTTTGTGCCAGGCACTTTTTCAAGGATTTTGCATATATTAACTCATGTGATCCTTATGGCAAGTTTATGAAATAGGAACTTTTATTATCTCTCTTTTACAGAAGAGGTATTTGAGGTATAGAAATGAGTACCTCTACTTTCACTGTTAGGTTGGGAGTTGGGGATGGATGTTGACCAACTGCGGCACTTTTCTGTTTCAGGGGTTTCTTTCTCTATTCAGACACCCAGAAGACACAGTTCATTCATCTAGGGAGGAGCACTCTGACTCCATTGAGGGGCTGGTTCCCTATTCCTGTGTCAGTGCCTCAACAGTTACCTCCACTCACTTTAGAAGGTATCTTCATGACGAAGACTCTGATTCCTACTTTTGCCTCAACTTGTGCCATTTTTCCTTCTCTTCCATCCACATGCATATACTTCCATGCAGTCATATCAAGCAACTTCGAATTCCTGAAATGTATCTTTCCAGTATGAGTTCAAATCCACCTTTTCCTAGCTATTTTGTGCAACCTGAACAAACTACTCAACTTTTTTTTTAAACCTTTTTTTACTTTTAAAAAACTGTGTTAAATACACATTACAAAAAACAAGATGGTACACTCATCACCACTATCTAGTTCCAGAATCATTTTTACCACCTCAAAAGGAAACCCTGTACCTATGAAGCAATCACTTTCCATTTCCCATCCCTCCAGGTCCTGGCAACCAATAATCTGGTTTGTTTGTTTGTTTTCCATACAGGAACTTGCTTTGTTGCCTAGGCTGGAGTGCAGTGGTGCAATCATGACTGACTGCAGCCTTGAACTCTTAGATCTAAGTAATCCTCCTGCCTCACTCTCCCAAGTAGCTGGGATTACAGATGCTTGTCGCCATACCTAATTTTCTGAAAAATAATTCTTTTGTACAGATGTAGTCTTGCTGTGTTGACAAGGTTGGTTTTGAACTCCTGGACTTAAGCCTCCCAAGGTACTGGAATTATAAGCATAAGCCACTGTGTCTGGCCCAATAAGTTTTCTGTCTCTGTAGGTTTCATAGCTCTGGGTATTTCATATATACGGCATCATACCATATGTGGTCTTTTGTGTCTGGTTTCTTTCACTTAGAATAATTTTTTTTTCACTACAAAACAGCAACCACAGGGCGTGTTTTAAAGATTCATCCATGTTATAGCATGTATCAGTACTTAGTTCTTTTTCATGACTGAATAAAATTCCACTGTATGGATATACCACACTTTGATCATCCATTCATCAGTTGGTAGACTTTTGAGTTGTTTCTGCCTTTTGACTGTTATGGACAGTGTTGCTATTAATATTCCATGCAAATTTTTGTTTGAACACTTGTTTTCAGCTCTTTTGAGTATGTACTCAAAATGAGAAGTACTGAGTCATATGGTAATTCTATGTTTAACTTATTGAGTAACTGCCAAACTATTTTTCACGGTAGCTGCAGCAGAAATGTACAAGCATTCCAATTTCTCCGTATCTTTGCCAACACTTGGTATATTCTATTTTTAAAAATTATAACCATCTGAGTGGATGTAAAGTGGTAGTTTGTTGTGGTTATTCAATCTTTTTAAGTCTTTGAATCTACATTTGCAATGATGATGCAAATATCACTTAATTCATACAACTGTATGAGGAATAAATGCAATCACGCATGTTAGGGGCTTGGCCTAGTGCTCAGTAAATATTAGGTCTACTATTATTTTTTTTTTACCATTGAGGCTGGGCTTACGTTATCTCTCCTGGAAAAGACAGTACTCTGGGGTCAGATGCTTGGGCTTGAAATCTGATTCTGCATTTGCCAGTTGCATGACCTCAAGCAAGTTATTTAATTTTTGTGTGCTGCACTATCCTTGTCTATACTGTGTTCTAATAGTACCTATATCGCCTGGTTGTTCTGAAGACTGTATGAGTTACCATATGTAAAGAACTGTACTTGGCTCAGAGGAGACATTGTGTTAACTCTTATTACTTCCTCCTTCCGCTTCCCAGGATAATTTCTGCTCAATCTCCAGATTGCAGCTTTTCTCTCTACCTGTAGAAAGCTTCCTTTGTCAAGCCCCCTAACCTCCACATCCCACCCCCTGCAAAGTTAAGTTAGCTGCCCCACCTATTTACTTACTGAGTCACTTAGATTGCTGTCTGTGTCTTGTCTTTTTGCACCTTTGTTTGCTCACTATCTAGCAGACTACCTGGCATGTGGTACTCTCAATTATTATTAGTTAAATAAATAAATAAATGGATGAGTGTTAATGATGTGTATGGTGGCTTCATTCATTCATCACCTTACTATACTCAAGGTAAAACATTGGGATAAAAGATGCATTGAGTGTGGCTAGATATGTTTTGAATATTGACTGCAAGATCCATTTGTGTAGAAAAAGTCAGAAAAAATTGTTAACAAACACTTGATGTAGATTATCTACATCCAGGAAATAAATCTATAAGATACTTATTTTAAAAGGGCCCTTGAGAAACTAAATATCTAAAACTTCTGAGGATAGAAAACCTACAAAGATAATTTCTATATTATAATCATTATCCTTTGTTAAGTGACAAAGAATGACAGAAGAGGGGAGAAAGAGGGGTTTCTTTGGTTATTGAAATAATGATTTTTAGTTGTATACCTATTACCTTTGATTAGGTGGGTAGGGGTATATAACATGGAATAAAGTACAGAAACTTTAATACTGACTTTTACTAGAGAACGGGACAGCTAGTTCAAATAAGTTATTAAGGATAGCACATTTTAAAAAATTTAAAAGTAAATATATAACAAGATCTAGCTATTGGCCAGGTGTGGTGGCTCATATCTATAATCCCAACACTTTCAGAGGCTAATGTGGACTAATGGCTTGAGCCCTGGAGCTCAGACCAGCCTGGGCAACATGGCAAAATACCATCTCTCTTAAAAATATGAAAGAGTGTCCGGCATGCAGCTGTAGTTCCAGCTACTCAAGAGGTTGAGGTGGGAGAATCACCTGAGCCTGGTAAGTTGAGGCAGCAGTGAGCTGTGATTGCACCAGTGCACTCCAGCTTAAATGATAGAGCAAGAGCCCATCTCAAAGAAAAAGAAAAAAATCTAGCTTTTTAAGTTTATAGATTTAGCTATCTTGAATTTATATAGTATCGTTGCCTGAATCCTTTAGTGAATATATTAAAATCTACTTGTTAGAGATTAAAATGACAAGAAAAGTGACTGTATTTTTTTTAATGTTTGTTAAATTTATTGTAGGTACATAAACTGTACATTTTATGATTTCTTTAGTATTTATATAGTTTTGATTAGATATGGTCTTTGTTTTCTAAGATTTCACAATGAAAATTTTAAACCGTGGTGACTATTGCTTGGAATCAGGAAGTTCATGAGTAAATTTTAAGTTTCTGTTCTGCATGAGCTTACAGGGAATTCACATTTTTTATGACAGAGCAAGAATAATGGAACCCAACTGAAATGAGAGTTCCAGAAACTAAATATTAACTTGGTGCCAATACTGGGGTTAGTAGATAAAGTTTAAATGCCACTTCTTCTCATTCAAAGTCCTCACATATACCTGTGTTTTTCTTTTCCTTAAAACAAATTCCATATGATAAAGAAAGGCTTTTGGATTTTGCAGACTCTACTTCCCTTCAGAATACCAAAAGTAACTAATGATGCTATAACAAGTTAAAATTTACCTACAGTGAAAATTGAAGTAAAATTAAAGAGCAACTTTTGAGTATCTGTTTTTTCTCGTGCTAGACATTATTGTGAGCATAAAGACTATAGGACAATGTTGCTTCCCCAAATAAGTCCTTAGTCTAGTTGGAATGTAAAAGTTATACATAAAAAGAGACAGACAACACAACAGTCAAGTAAATGTTAGGTGTTTTGCGGAGCGTCCAGATTACATATAAAAGTAAGAAAAGGAGGGAGGAGGAAAGAGAGAGAAGAAGATCATTTAAATTTTTATTCTTATGAGGGCCTTTTATTGGAACAAGCCAATCTGATTAGGGTGGTTGAAAGAGGAAGTCTCAGCTGACACGTATATGCAGAATACTGCTCAGGAAGCCAAAGTGGTGGCCAGTGATCAGATTCAACAACAGGAATTCTTCCAGGCAAGGCCCTGGGCAACACCAAAGTCTGTGGCTTTAAAAAGAAGATAGTTTGTGGGTTTTTTATTGGGTTGCTTGGGAACGTCTTCACGGTGGTATTAGTGGTAAATTTCTTTTGAAATTACACACAGCTGTAAGCCTTCTGTTTGGTAGAGGTAGGAGTTACATATGGTCAAGCAGATAACAGTGGGGTTTGACAGATAGTCTAGATAAGAGAGAAAGCCAAGATAGTTGAGAGAGGTATGTAGAAGAAGCATTGAGATCATAGGCACCAGAAAACATTGCGGTATGAATGAAGGTTAAAGGAGGCAGGATGTGTCCAAAAATGGTTTCCTCTGTCAACACAGGTCAACTCAGCTCGAAAAGATGTAAAATTAGGACATGGCCTTAAGAAAATGATTAATCCAGGCAGACAGAAAGACTTTAAAGGCAGAGCCACTATGTTTTAAAAGAAAATCATTTTCGTTTGGATGATGGAATGGGTTCAGAGCCCTGTGAAAAATGCCCAAGGGTACTCAAGTTTCAGAGCTGGTAGAGTCACCAGTAGACTAAAGGAGTACACTGTAAAAGAGGGAGAGGTGAGGGAAGCTGCAACAAGAAGATCAGGAAAACAAAATTTCCAAAGACCAAAGAAATGAGATAGCAGTGGTTTTTTTTGTTTTGTTTTGAGACAGAGTCTCACTCTGTCGCCAGGCTGGGGTGCAATGGCACAATATTGGCTCACTGCAACCTCTGCCTCCTAGGTACCAGTGATTCTTCTGCCTCAGCCTCCCAAGTAGCTGGGACTACAGGTGCCCGCTACCATCCCCAGCTAATTTTTGCAATTTTAGTAGAGATGGGGTGTTGCCCTGTTGGCCAGGATGGTCTAGAGCTCTTGACCCGTGATATGCCTGCCTTGGCCTCCCAATGTCCTGGGGTTACAGGTGTGAGCCACCACTTCTGGATGAGATAGCACTTTTATACACAATTTGAGTTCATAGAATTTATGCCCCTCTGTAGCAGGACACCAGCAATGAGAGAAGATGCGCCACGTTGAGAATCCGTAGATAAAGGCTAACACGGAAATGACAGGCAGCCTAAAAAGAGAAAAGTTTGTATTTCCATGGTAGTAGTGTAATGACAGGAGGTATTTCATGTGGGGACATCTGACTATTTATCAGTTTAATTTGTATATAAGTTAGTTACCCAAATACGGTTTTTCACTTTGCTTATATCAGGATGGTTTGAAACTCTGAACCCCATACCAAGGGGAAGATCGTGTCTAGAAATTCCTCTTCTATCCATCTAGCTCTGTGTAATATAATATGATCCACCCTACATTGCTTCTATGAGGCAGGGGCCAGGGTGTTGGGAATTACTGAAATATGATGGAGACAGCACAGCTTTTAGTACCACAAAATGCTAGCACCACAAATTACTGGCTGTGATGCTCTGGACACATTTCTGATCTTCGCTGAGCAACAGTTTTCTTTTCTGTAAGTTGGGAATAGTAATACAGACATTCTTAGTATTAGTTGGTGGTGCATATTAGCGATAATTGACGTAGCTAAGGCAGGAGGAGTGCCTGTTACATACGTGCTACTCAAACGAAGTGCTGACTTTAGATATCTCTAAAAAATCGTATTACTACAAAATTTGTTATTGTCTTGATATTTGAATATGCAATTTTTCCTTCTCCTAGGAAATAAGGAAAAAAAATCTATCATTTGTCATATTTCTTTTTTTTTAATGAGTACAGGTGATATCACCAGGAAAATTTATCATGAGTCCATATTACTGTTTTTAGAGTAATTTTTTTTCCTTCCTATAGTGGCACTGAAGCAGGTTAAATTTTCTCATTTTTAATTGCAGGAATGGCTGGACTATTTCTACTGGGCAGGTAAGAGCAAATTTCCCTCCCTTTACATGGCATAGAAAAAGAGATCACCAGTATTGTTCCACCAAGGACCATTTAAAATTGTCCTTTAGATTCCCCTTGGTTATAGATTTTAAAGTACAGAGGCAGTGACAAAAAGTATCTAAGACTGACAATCTAAATTCCCTTTCCTGTTCAAGGAGACTTCCTGACCATAAGAAACCTCAGCCATCTAATCTTATTAAAATTTGTCAATCCTACTGGTAAAAATAAAGCACATCAAATACCTGCATTTAACTCTGTCCCTTCTTTGACTAAATTTTTCACTTCCAAAATAATGACTTGTGGCAGAATTGAACAATTACATGTTTTTTTTTCTTTTCTTGGCTTCAAGAAAAGGACTGCCATTTTATACCAGTCATATTTTTTGCCCTCTTCAGCAATTGAATGATGGTCGGTGTTTAGTGAAGACTTGTCATTTTGAGTGCCTCATGCAGATTGCAATCATTCACTTGCGAAGTGTTGAAAAAGACATGGGATAAATCTCAAAATTCTTTCCTTTCCCCCAGGGATTAGCTCTTGACACTCATAAGGGAACAGAGAAGATTACTTTCTGATATCTCTTGGAATTATGTGGCATCATACGGTGCTGCTCTTTCGGGGAAGAACACAAAGAAAGCTCAGCCCTCGTTTGTGGGGAAAAGAGCACATCTATAAGCAAATTTAGCTAACAAAGAATACACCTTATTTACAACAGTATAAACATCTGTATATACATCTATCTACTTTTAATTTCCTAACACACATACCCAGTTCCCTGACATTCAAGGAGCTTGTCTGAGAGTCAATTTATTAGACTTTACAGGCCCCAATAACTTAACTTTGCTTCTAGCAATCCCACAGAAGTGCATAAAATTGGTCATGACACTGAATAACCCAGATATTTAAGCCTTTCGCCAAAGAGCTGCTGAAATGTTTTCATGTTAAGGCTGAGTCTCTTGTAATGATGGTTAACAACTGTAGGCTCTTACCAGACGTGACCGTGGGTCATTGCTGCTCTGAGTGTGAGAAGAAAACCATAATTCATCTGATGTGGCTGTTTGCAGAGGACATGTTAGCATTGACAAATGACAAATTGTTGTGCAAAATCCTGAGTAAGTTGCATGTAAATAGAGAGTGATCACTTCCTCTGACACATAGTTCTCCTGCACTGTTGAATACAAAGCATGGCAAACACTGAAAATTAGAATCTGGTGATCGATTTCTTTATAAATAGAGAAATATCACTGTACAAACCGCCAAAAATAATTTTTTAAGTATAGTTGAGTATGGTCAATTAAATCATCTACATTAAAATTATAGATACCATAACTCTTTACTCTTAATGCTTCCTAATTCACACATTCATATAGGCAGGCACACACGAATATGTGTGAAATCCTGCTATCTGTAAATCACTGGGCAAGATATTTTGTTAGGTATAAAGATGAATCAGGTACAGTCTCCGATCCTGGGGATTGCAAAGAGATTGCGGCAAGACGTTAGAAAATGCGTACCAAAAACTGTAATATAAGAGAGCTATTAGGTGCTAAATTATTTCTGAGGTTCTTTTCTATTTTTTGAGACAGAGCTTGCTCTGTCACCCAGGCTGGAGTCCAAGTAGAGGAAACAGCATATTACAAAAAAAAAAAAAAAATTTGTGGCACAATCTCAGTGCACTGCAACCTCCGCCTCCTGAGTTCAAGCAATTCTCCTGCTTCAGCCTCCCAAGTAGCTGGAACTACAGGTGTACACCACCATGCTCAGCTAATTTTTGTATTTTTAGTAGAGACAGCGTTTCACCATGTTGGTCTCGAATGCCTGACCTCAAGTGATCTACTGGCCTCGGCCTCCCAAAGTGCTGGGATTACAGGCTTGAGCCACCACACCTGATCTTCTCTCATGGGTTCTAAAACTAAATTCTAAAGAATGAGAATATGATTAATCAAGCTCATTGTTTGATGCCAGGCATTAAGTCATTCCTCAGACTGACTACATCAAGTGAGGTTGGGAGGGAAGTGTAGCAGAGATGGCAAATTGCTCAGCAAAATGTGTTTCCCTTCCACAATATAGAATGATCACACAAAAGCACCTGTATTTACTCTAATCTAGTGGGGCCATTTAACCAGTTCTTGCCAATGGAATGTGAGCAAAAATTTGTATCACTTCTAAGTCAAGGCATCTTAAAGAGTGGATATGTGTTAAACTCTCTTTCCCCTTTCCATAGACAAAGGGTCCCTAGAAAGTGATGGAGATACAAGTTTTAAAAAGCCTGGATCATTGATTCATCACGTGGAGGACAGCCACCAATACACCTGGAACACCTGCTGTAGGCTATAACTGCTGAGTCTCAGATTTCTATCATTAAGCTACTAAAAATTTGAGGTCTATTTGTTATAGCACCTAGGGCTATTTTGATCCTAAGTAGGATTACTTCAGGAAAGTACTAGAAACTGAGTGGCTTAAAGTAGCAGAAAGTTATTCTCTCATGGTTCCAGAGGCTAGACCTCCAAAGTCAAGTGGTGGGCAGGGCCAGGCTCTGTCCAAAAGCTCTAGTGAAATTCTTCCTTGCCTCTGTGTAGCTTCTGGTGGTTGCTGCCAAGTCTTGTTCCTTAGCTTAAAGCTGTGTCACTCTTGTCTTTGCCTCTGTTGTCACATGGCTTTCTTCCTTCCTTTTTTCCCTTTCTTCCCTCCTGTCTTCCTTCCCCAATGTTTTTGTGTCAGAATCTCTTCTCTTCTATTAAGACACCAATCATTGGATTTAGGTCTATGTAATCCATTGTGACCTTGTCTTAATTAATTATATGTGCAAAAACCCTAGTTCCAAATAAGCTGCCATTTCTGAGGTTCCAAGCAGACAGAAATTTTGGGGGGACACCATTTAATTCAGCACAGTCACCTAGCATAAAAAGCGGCTCTGTAGAATGCCCCTTTAGCAGACAACATAGGCATGTTAAACATCATGATGGACATCTTGAGTAAAATTGCAAAAAAAGTTAATCTAATGTGTTATAGAAATAAGGAATAATTGCAAGAGTTAAGTTTTAAAGAGTTAGCACATTATTCTTTGGGTTCCATATCTCTTTATTCATCAGTCACAGGTACCAGTAAGCTACAGTTGAAAGATCCTTGCTTTGAACTCACATAAACCCACCTCTATCTTGTTTCTTTCTTCAAAAAGATTTAAGCAGATGTGATTTCTCCCTTTGTTGAAATTACAGTTCAGCAGGGAAGTTATATATAAAATATTAATTATGAGAATAACTATTTAAGTGGGCTTGTAGTAGATACTTTAAAGGAGAGTACAGATGCATATGAGAGAAAACCTAGCCAGGCCCATCTGTGGAAGTACCCTCAGGCCAAAGCTCTAAGAGTGGTTTGCCATGTATGGGCTGGGTAGAGTGGCTCATGCCTGCAATCCCAGCACTTTGGGAGGGCAAGGCCAGCAGATCATTTGAGGTCAGGAGTTTGAGACCAGCCTGGCTAACAAAGTGAAACCCCATCTCTACTAAACATACAAAAATTAGCAGGGTTTGGTGGCGGGCATCTGTAATATCAGCAACTCGGGATGCCGAGGCAGGAGAATCGTTTGAACCCAGGAGGCGGAGGTTGCAGTGAGCCTAAATTGCATCACTGCACCCCAGCCTGGGTGACAGAGTGAGACTCTGTCTCAAAAAAAAAGAGAGAGGTTTGCCATGGTTTGTGTAAGTTGGGCTCTGCACGACTCTAAGGGCATTTTTACATTTGCAGCACACAATCTATAAAGCTGAACACGGTAGACTTGCTTACTAATGGGTAGAAATTAGATAAAAACATTCTTTAAGCAGATGTGTGTGTGTGGACGGTGGTGGTGGTGGTGGTGGTGACAGATTAAGAAAGAAGATAGGCACTCCAAGTAGAGGAAACAGCATATTACAAGACCCTGAGGTGGGAAGGTGTTTTGCTTTCCTTGTTACCTGGCGTGTGGGCCATTATTCAAACTTTCACAACCTCAAATGTTTTATTGGTAAAACTGGGGAGAACAGTTTCACCGCTACTCAACTTGCATTGTCATTGTGAGGCACTGAAGCTATGTAAGGAAGCACAGTGCTCAGCATCATGGTCAGTCTCTGTGTTTCCTTCTTGCTATTTCCAAGAAACAAGGTGAACTTGGGGTCATCAATGTGACATTTAATAAATAGCAGCTACTTGATTTACACCTCTATCATTAACACTCGGAGTTCTAGGACTATCAGTGACTGCTAAGTAAGGTTTGCTTTCCAGGCAGCTAGTGCAAGAAAGCAAGGCATGTTTGAATAAAATGAACAAGTTCCTTTAGCTGTGGGGTGACCAAAAAGGGAACTGAAATTATGACACAGTCTCTCCCACCGCACAGACCACACCCTTGTCACCCACACCCATCTGATCATATCTCCTGGCCAATCTGACACTTTGCTCTTTCAGTAAGCAAGTTATGCTGTTCTTTCCTTATGCATTCGGTCTATTTTTTCAACATTTTAATTTTATGTTACTGTAAAATATACAAAACATGAAGTTCATCATTTAAACCATTTTTAAGTGTACAATCCAATACTTTTCCTTTTTTGCTTTATTTACAGATTTGAAAAACTTTAATTCAGCTCTATTAAGCACCTTTATGATAACACGTAACAAAAGTGCCATTCTTCAAATATATATCAATGCAGGGAGTGTTTCCAGTTCCCTGCAGAGTAAACACTGTATTTTCTTCTGTACACTCATCCTGAATGTGATCAGAATACACCTGCTTCCTATATAATATTGTTCCTAGGGTTAGTTGCCTTGGTAAACTATACAAAATGAGTACAGAATGTACCCCTAAAAGGAAATGTTTAACATACAGAGGGAACAAGTATGCATGGTTTTCATTATTCAGGAAGGAGGAGAGAGTGTACATTATCATCCTCGATGCCCTTCTCTGAGCCTTTTTGTTCATACATTTCACAGGAAAGCCCCAAAATAACTTTTCATGAAATTTGATTTCTGCTATTCTCCTGAGGTTTTAATCCACCTCCGCAGTTTAGGTACTTATCAATGAATTAATTATTTTAGTTTTATCAGTACTGAATATATTTACAGTTTTCAACACACACACAGCTAATCAAAATGTTTATGGGTTTGTAAAAGATGACCACGTGGTAACTATCTTATTTTACTTTTAAGTTGTGTGATTGTCATCACTATCCATTTCCAGAACACTTTCATTATCCCAAGCAGAACTCTATAACCATCAAAAAATAACTTCATTCTTCCTCCTGCCAATGCCTGGGAACCTCTATTCTGTTTTCCATTTCTGTGAATTTGCCTATTCTAGGTACTGCATATAAGTGGGATACCTATACATTTCACTTAGCATAATGTCCTCAAGGTTCGTCCATGTGGTAGCATGTCAGAATTTTCTTCCTTTTTATGGCTGAATAGTATTCCATTGTATGTATATGTACCATTTTGTTTACTGCACTCTCTTTTGTACAATTATCTTATTTCAGTGCTATCGTTTGCCCATGCCCACCAGCATGTGAGTGCCTGATGGCAGATGCATAGGCAGAAGTTCTAAAGTGGACCCCAACAAAGTCCCGCCTGAGACCCTGGGACTTCAGAATACTTGAGATTATGTTTTGTTATAGAGGGAGATTAGCCTGAATTAGCCCAGTGGGCCCAATGTAATAACATACATCTTTAAAAATGGAGTTTTCTTTGGCTGGTGGTAGTAGAGGCAGTCAGATTTGAAGCAGGACAGTCATTCGGCACTGCTACTGCTTAAAGATTGAGGAGCCATGGGCCAAGGAATGTGGGTAGCTTCAAGGAGCTGAAGGAGGTCCTGGATGTCAGATGGCAAAGAAATGGGCATTTCAGTCCTGTAACTGTAGGGTATTAACCTCTGTCATAACCTGAATGGGTTTGGCAGTGGATTTCTCCTCAGAGCCTACACCTAAGTTCCCAGCCCGGCTGACACCTGGATACTGGCCAGGGGTGACCTTGAGCAGATTCCTGTCAAACCAGGCTGTCCTCTGATGTACTGAGTGGGGAGGTAATAAATGCGCGTTGGTTTAAGTTGCTAGAGTTGTGGGTAATATGTTACTCAACAACGGAAAAGGACGACAGCGAGGACCCAGCTTTTCATGTTTGTGTTTAACCCAGTACCTGGAACTAACTTCCCAACAAACACTAAGTAATTGATTGAAGGAGGCAGGAAGAATGGATGATGGATGAAAGAGAAAAGGAAGAACAAATGAAAAAAGAATGGATGAAGCGGCAGGATGGCTTGAGGCCAGGAGTTTGAGACCAGTCTAGCCCTAGAAATAGGAAACCCTGTCTATACCAAAAAATGAAAAAAAAAAAAAATTAGCCAGGTGTGGTGGCACATGCCTGTAGGTCCAGCTACTAGGGAGGCTGATGTGGGAGGATTGCTTGAACCCAGAAGTTCCAGGCTGAAGTGAGCTATGAATGCACCACTGCACACCAGCCTGGGTAACAGAGCAAGACCCTTTCTCTAAAACGAAACAAAACAAAAAGAAAACCAAAGAATGAAATATAGAGGAAGTGAAAGGAAAAAAGGTAGAGACCAAATATAGGGGAGGGCATTAGAAAGGGCTAAAGAGTGAAGGAGGGGAAATTTGTCTTAAAAATCTAGAATATTCTTCACCTTCTTCAGAAATTCAGATGGTTAATGCTTTTTAAATATTTAATAGATATTCTGGTTATTTAATTGTGTAAAGTAGGCATTTGTTCATTGTCCTGTCAGCACAGATTGTAACTTGAATGAACAGAAATCATGAATGTAATCTTATTTTCTAGTTAAGATTTAAGGCTTGAACATTTATCTGATCTCTTATGCATCCACATAGTCAAGAATAACCTGCTGGTAAAAGTCTCTGAGGGCAGTTAGTCAAGGGGCATTGGGACATTAATATCTTTGAATTTTGAAGAAACTTGATGGAAGTAATTCTAAATTATTTGTTGAACTTGTATGAGTTGATCCTTTGCATGATCATGTATCTGGATTTTAAAGAGATGAACAAACTTCTGATACCTACAATGTCACTTGCATAGCTCCTCATGTAAACAGCAGGATGATTTCCCTGACAAGAAAATAGCGTCCCAATGCACTGGAGTCTTTATGATTTCAGCATTGGAGATTCGTTTCTTTAGACTAAACATTGATCTTGACCCTTACGAAATGCAGTTATGTTACCAGAAGGAGTAAACTGTTCATTAACCTTTAAACATTAATGAAAAATGTCAGATGATTTTTCTCTCCTTTGCACATGAGCAGTGAGAATCAGGTCATATGGAGGAGCACTAAAGACAAACTAACATCAAAGTCAAATTTACTTTCTTAGAAATTTCAATTTCACTGCTGCATTATCAGAGTTAAAAGGTAGTTACACCTGGTTAAGGATTGAGTGCTAAAATAAAACATGTAAAACAAAATAAAAAGTTATAGGCTTGGTTTGACTCCAACTCTTTAAGAGATATTTGTTGCTTAATCATTTTTTATTTCTTTATTTTTGAGACGGAGTCTCGTTCTGTCTCTCAGGCTGGAGTGCAGTGGTGCAATCTCAGCTCACTACAACCTCTGCTCTGGGATTCAAGCAGTTCTCCTGCCTCAGCCTCCTGAGTAGCTGGGATTACAGTTGCAGGCCACAATGTCCAGCTGATTTTTTGTATTTTTAGTAGAGATGGGGTTTCACCATGTTGGTCAGACTCGTCTCAAACTCCTGACCTCAAGTGATCTGCTCATCTTGACCTTCCAAAGTGCTGGAATTATAGGTGAGAGCCACTGTGCCTGGCATCATTTTAAAAAATGAAATATAAATACACACACACACACACACACACACACAAGTATTGGTGACCATTTAAGACACTAATGATGATCAAAGACCTCTACACATACAAGCTTAGCATTATAAAGTTTCTAATGCAGAAGAAAGGTGAATTCTAGTCATCTTTTCTCACTTGGCTGTATTTCTTGAGGACCTGTTGAGTAATTTATTTGGTACACTGTGTTGGCTACAAACAGGTAAGTAGAGAAAGGGCCTGGCCATTCCCAGGAAGTCTGTGAAGTAAAGGACAATCTTCCCAGGGACAATGACACAGTAGAGCCCTTCCCACTACTTTCTTACTTATCATTTTTTTATTTTATCAGGAAGCCCTAGTTACCAGGCACAGTAATCTCGGCACTTTGGGATGCCAAAGCAAGCAGATAGCTTGAGCTTAGGAGTTAAAGACCAGCCTGGGAAACATGGCAAAACCCCATCTCTACAAAACATACAAAAATTAACTGGGCATGGTGGCACACACCTGTGGCTATAGGAAAAGGCTGAGGTGGGAGGATCACCTGAGCCTGGAGTGGTCGAGGCTGCAGTGAGCAGTGTTTGTGCCACTGTACTCCAGCCTGGGTATGAGTGAGGTCCTGTTTCAGGAAAAAAAAAAACAAAAAAATAACAGATCTCCAGTCCCAAGGAAAAAACTTTTAAATTCCAATAGACACAAAATTACTGCTAAAACAATTTTTAAATATTTGGTCTCACAAATTTTGGGTAGTACTGACAAAGCTCATTACTGTCTGTCCTGACAGACTCTTACACTGACAACAAGAGGGATGATACTGTGTCTGAGAGGCTGAAGAAGAGACCCAGAGATAGTGAATGAGACATAGGATTTATTGGGGGTACTTACATACAGGGGTGGTCCAGTGGAAGTGGGCTGGACAGGAGAACTTCTACCATTTGTAAAAAGCATGCTGTTTACACGGCATTTTAAACTTAGCACCCTCTACCTAGAAACCTCTGTTTAACCGAAAACCAAGGGCCTCAATCCTCTGTATGACCTGTGTTCCAAGGGCTTGGAATTTAAACATCATTCATAGATAACGAGTGAATCTCTGGGTTGGTCACTCCCGATTCTTTAGCACAGAATTCCAAACCACATTATTCTTAGACCATAGGGTCACTCTTTAGGATATGTATAAGTTAAGTGATTGCTGTCAGGTGCACCTGCCAGACACTGCCTCACTTCCAAATATATGAAAATTTTGAAAGAATTTCAAGCTTTTCAAAGTTACAAAAATAGTACAGATTTCTCACACACCTTTCACCCAGCTTGCCCTAATATTAACATCTTATATAACCAGAGTACAACGATCAAACTAGGAAATTAACGTTGGTATAGCACAATACTATCAAGTAAACCACAGATTTCATTGGGATTCCTCTCCTTTTAATCTAATATCCTTTTCTCTGTCCCAGGATCCGATCCAGGATCCCATATTTTGTAGTCATGTCTCCTTGATTTTTTTCCAGCCGGTGACAGTTTCTTAGTCTTTGTCTTTTGTAACTGGACACTTTTGAAGAGTACTGGTCAGTGATTTTGTAGAATGTCTCTTGATTTGGCATTGATTAAGACATGATGCACCAGGCGCAGTGCCTCACACCTATAATCCCAGCACTTTGGGAGGCCGAGGTGGGCGGATCACAAGGTCAAGAGATCGAGACCATCCTGGCCAACATGGTGAAACCCTGTCTCTTCTAAAAATAGAAAAAAATTAGTTGGGCGTGGTGGCGCACGCCTGTAGGCCTAGCTACTCGGGAGGCTGAGGCAGGAGAATTGCTTGAACCCGGGAGGCGGAGGTTGCAGTGAGCTGAGGTTGCGCCACTGCACTCCAGCCTGACACCTGGTGACAGAGTGAGACTCTGTCTCAAAAAAAAAAAGACATGATGTCTTGGCCAGATGCAGTGGCTCACGCCTGTAATCCCAGCACTTTGGGAGGCTGGTGGATCACCTGAGGTCAGAAGTTCAACACCAGTCTGGTTGCATGGTGAAACCCTGTCTCTACTAAAGAGTACAAAAATTAGCCGTGTGTGGTGATGGGCATCTGTAATTCCAGCTACTTGGGAGGCTGAGGCAGAAGAATCGCTTGAACCCGGGAAGTGGAGGTTGCAGTGAGCCAAAATTGCCGCCACTGTACTCCAGCCTGGGCAATGAAAGCAAAACTCCTCAAAAAAAGACATGATGTCTTAATTCTGATGATTTTATCCTTGATTGTTTGGTTAAGTTGGTGTCTTCTGGGTTTCTTCACCATATTAGTCCATTCTCACACTGCTATGAAGAAATATCCAAGACTGGGTAATTTATAAAGAAAAGAGGTTTAATTGACTCACAGTTCTGCATTGCCAGGGAGGCCTCATGAAACTTAAAATTATGGTGGAAGGTAAAGGAGAAGCAAGTACCTTCTTGACAAGGCAGCTGGACAGAGTAAGTTTCAGCAGGGGAACTGCCAGATGCTTATAAAACCATCAGATCTCATGCCCCTATGATTCAATTACCTCCTACTGGGTCACTCCCACGACATGTGGGGATGATGGGGATTATAATTCAAGACACGATTCGGGTGGGGAAACAGTCAAACCATGTCATCCAGTATAATTATTTTTTCCCTTTATAATTAATAAATGTCTTGGAGAAGTTATTTTAAGCCTATGCAAATATCCTGTTTCTCCTCAAATTTTGCCAATTTTGAAATCTTTTCAAATTTTGCTAAAATTGATAGATCATGTCTATGACAGTGATTACATACTATTTTATTCTGTTGTTTAAAGAGACTCAGGTAGAGAGACCACACATTATTAACTGGATTGCTCTGTACAGAATAACCTCTTCTTAATTTGTTTATATGTTAAGCTATTTATTTGTATTGGTACAGAGTTACAGGTATTTATTCTATTCTGTGAGTTATGACCCAACATTCTATTTTAAACTTTCTTTTAAAGACAGGGGCTTGCTCTGCTGCTCAGGCTGGAGTGCAGTGGTTCAATGGTAGCTCACTGCAGCCTCAAATTCCTAGGCTCAAATTCCTCCCAATTCAGCCTCTCAAGTCACTAGGACTACAGGCTTCCAGCTAATTAAAAAAAGTTATTGTAGAGACTGTGTCTCACTATGTTGCCTAGGCTGCTGTTGAATTTCTGACCTTAAGTGATCCTCCTGTCGTAAACTCTCAAAGTGCTGGCATTACAGACATGAGCTACCATGCCCAGCCCAAACTTCTAATCATTTATTTTGTTGCTAAAACTGTTCCAGCTTTGGCTACTGGGTACTATGAAAAGGAAAAACCTTAGATTTTCTATATCACCACACTTCTGACACCAAATGTGCAGTCTTTTCCCTCACATTTAGCAATTTTCTAACTCTCTAGACAACAACTTGGTGTCCTACAATTTAATTATGATACTACCTTAAGTTACCACAGACCCCCATGGGTTAAAGGCTCAGTCCTGTTATGGTAGGTAGGTAGACACCAGCAAGGTAGGAAAGGCCCCTCCCACCACCAGAAATGTTAAGCACCCATCAGGTGCTGGGCAGGCGGTTGTTAACTGTCTCTCCAAAGAAATAATTGGTCACAGCCAGTGCCAGGGAATGGTAGTCTCCCAATAGATAGTAAAGACCTGAAACTGGTGATCAGCAGCTTCCTGATAAGATCTCGGGAATTGGGCAAGTGGGCTCAAGTATGTGTACTAATGGGCAAAATGGTGGCGTTTAACTGGTGTATGACCTCCTAAGGACATTTGACTGGTAAGAGACAAATGCCTCAAGTGAGCATGCATACACCTCCAGTAAAGACACTGTGCATGCTCCCCACCTCCCCAAGTGCTAGCAGGCCACTGTGTGTGATGACAGCCCACCCCAAGGGAAGAATCAGGTAAGAAGGAACACAAATCCCTGGAAGTACACCCACACATAAAGCCCTAAGTCAAAGGTCAAAACTGTGCAGTTGTCTTTAAAGTTGCCCACATGGCCCTACTTTCCTTCCTTTCATTCTGGCACTAAAGCTTTTTAACAAACTTTCATTCCTGTTCTAAAACTTGCCTCAGGTGGTCTCTCCTGCTTCTGCCTCCTTGGTTCCATTCTTTCTTTTGAGGAGGCAAGAATTGAGGTTGCTGCAGATCTGTACAAATTCACCATAGCTAACAAACTTTGGTGCTGTATGACTTAGATACCTTTGGCTGCTAATGTTAGCTGCCACAAGACTGTCCCCCACTTTAGATGTCATTCACAAGTAGTGATTCCTAAGTTACATGCACTTCTGTCCAACTTGGCTACAAATAAGGGCTTCTTACAACCCCCTCCTCAATTTGCTATAATATCTCACAGAACTTGAAAGTACATACTCTTTACTAGTTTATTACAAAAAGTATGACTTAGGAACAACCAAATGAAACAAATGCATAAGGCAAACTATAAGGTGCATGGGGTTGTACAGAAGCTCTTTGTTCTATGCACACCAGCACCTAAATGTGATCAGGAATCTGGAAGCTCTCTGACCTCTTCAGTTAGGGTTTTTATGGAGGCTTCCTTACACAGGCATGATTGACTAAATTACTGGCCATTGGTTATTAACTCAACCTCCAGTTTCTCTTCCTCCCATAAGGTCAGGAATTGGGGGTGAAAGTTTCAACCCTTTAGTTATTTGACTGGTCTTCCTGACAGCCAGCTCCCCATCCTAAGGGGTTTCCCCAAAGTCACCTTAGTAAAGCATAAACTCTGTGTGGTTAAATGGGGCCTGTTAAAAATAGCAAAAGATATTTCTTTCAGCTTTATTGGTCTGAGCTATTTTAGGAAATGGGAGAAGGATCAAATATTAAAACAAAAGATGCTCCTATGGCTCCTATAACTTAGGAAATTACAAGAGTTCTAGGGTCTTTGGCCAGGAGCCAAGGAATAAGACTGAAAAATATATATCTTATTATATCACATTATCACAGATGCTCTTTCATGTACTTTTTCACCTCTTATGACTAGGAGTAAAGGAATGGAAGGAATTACATGTTTTGATGCAGTAGTGGGCCATCTGAGAAGCACTGTGTGTAAGTTTCCCATGCAGTTCTCGCCACAGCCCTATGAGCTATGCATTAACATTCCTAATCAACATGGATTATAGATCTCAGGCAGCCTGACCAAGAACACAAAGCAAATTTGGGTATAAACAGGATTTAGACCTGGGCTTGTCTGACTTCCGAGCCTCTTTCTCATACACCAGACTGCTTTGTTTTAAGGACTCAGGTCTTTCTTAGGGGCATCAGTCCAGTAAGTAAATGCTTAGTATGTCTACTCTCTCCATCACTTCCCTCCCGCTTTCTGTTTTCCCAAGCCTCTTTTCTGTCTTCTTCAGGGGAACTGAAGTCTTAGAATCATAAACTATGAGGCCTCTAGGGGATCTTAGAGAAATTCTGTTCCAAATCTCCTGTAACACAAGCAAGAAAAAGGTGGCTCAACCTGGGGATATAGCTAGGTATTGAGCTTTGATAGGATCCCAGGACCCCTGAGTTAGAATCCAGTATTCTCTCCCTTGAATTACCAGAGCCCAGCTCTGTACAGATAGAGTCTATCTTCTTTCTCTGAGCTTGGAGAAAGGCATTTTGGAATCTGAAGTTTTTCCAAGCACATGAAAACTATAAAGAGGGATTCCCAGACAAGATGGTTGAATAGGCACATCTCTGGTGTGCAGCTCCCAGCGAGACCAACACAGAAGGCAGGTGACTTCTGCATTTTCAACTGAGGTACCCAGTTCATCTCACTGGGACTAATTGGACAGTAGGTGCAGCCCACGGAGGGCAGAAGCAGAGTAGGACATCACCTCATCTGGGAAGTTAAAGGGGTCAGGGAACTCCCTCCCCTAGCTAAGGGAAGCTGTGAGGGACTCTGCTGTGAGTGATCCTCCCATGAGGGATCCTGTGCCATGAGAGACAGTGCTATTTAGCCCAGATACTATGCTTTTCCCATGGTCTTTGCAACCCATAAACCAGGAAGTTACTTTGGGTGCCTACACCACCAAGGCCCTGGGTTTCAAGCAAAAAAACTGGGCAGTGGTTTGGGCAGACACTAAGCTAGCTGTAGGAGTGTTTTTTCATACCCCAGTGGTGCACAGAATGCAAGTGAGACAGAACTGTTTACTCCCCTGGAAAGAGTCTGAAGCCAGGAAGCCAAGGGATCTAGCTCAGTGGATCCCACCCCCACAGAACCCAACAAGCTAAGACCCACTGGCTTGAAATTCTTGCTGCCAGCACAGCAGTCTTGACCTGGGATGCTCAAGCTTGATGGGGGGAGGGGTATCCACCATTACTGAGGCTTGAGTAGGTGGTTTTCCTCTCACAGTGTAAACAAAGCTGCTGGGAAGTTTGAACTGGGCAAAGCCTACTGCAGCTTGGCAAAGCTGCTGTAGCCAGACTGCCTCTTTAGATTCCTCCTCTCTGGGTAAGGCATCTCTGAAAGAAAGGCAGCAGCCCCAGTCAGGGGCCTATAGATCAAAGTCCCATCTCTCTGGGACAGAGTACCTGGAGAAAGGGACAGCTGTGGGCACAGCTTCAGCAGACTTAAATATTCCTGACTGCTGGCTCTGAAGAGAGCAGCAGATCTCCCAGCACAGAACTCAAGCTCTGCTAAGGGACACACTGCCTCCTCAAGTGTGTCCCTGATCCCTATGCCTCCTAACTGAGAGACATCTCCTAGCAGTGGTCAACAGACACCTCATATAGGAGAGCTCTGGCTGACATCTGGTGGGTGCCCCTCCAGGACAAAGCTTCCAGAATAAGGAACAGGCAATAATCTTTGCTGTTCTGCAGCCTCTGGTGGTGATGCAGAGAAACAGGGTCTGAAGTGGTCCTTTAATAATTAAGCAAGAGAAAGAAATAAAGGGTATTCAGATAGGAAGAGAGGAAGTCAAAGTATCTCTGTTTGCAGATGACATAATTGTATGTTTAGAAAACACCATTGTCTCATCCTGTAATCTCCTTAAGCTGATAAGCAACTTCAGCAAAGTCTCAGGAAACAAAATCAATGTGCAAAAATCACAAGCATTCTTATACACCAGTAATAGACAGACAGCCAAATCATGAGTAAACTCTCACTCACAATTGCTACAAAGAGAATAAAATACCTAGAAATGCAACTTAAAAGGAATGTGAAGGACCTCTTCAAGGAGAACTACAAATCACTGCTCAAGGAATAAGAGAGGACATGATCAAATGAAAAAACATTCCATGCTCATGGATAGAAAGTATCAATATCATAAAAATGGCCATATTGCCCAAAGTAATTTATAGATTCAATGCTATCCCAATCAAGCTACTTTAAAGTATGGATTTACTTTAAGTTTCATATGGAACCAAAAAAGAGCCCATAGAGCCAAGACAGGAGGCATCATAGCTGACTTCAAACTATACTACCAGGTTACAGTAATTAAAACAGCATGGTATTGGTACCAAAACAGATATATAGACCAATGGAACAGAACAGAGTCCTCAGAAATCATACCACACATCTACAACCATCTGATCTTTGACACACCTGACTAAAACAAGCAATGGAAAAAGGATTCCCTATTTAATAAATAATGTTGGGAAAACTGGCTAGCCATATGCATAAAACTGAAACTGGACCCCTTCCTTACACCTTATACAAAAATTAACTCAAGATGGATTAAAGATTTAAATGTAAGCACTAAAGCCATAAAAACCCTAGAATAAAACCTAGGAAATACCGTTCAAGACATAGGCATAGGAGAAGACTTCATAACTAAAACACCAAAAGCAATGGCAACAAAAGCCAAAGTTGACAAATGGGATCTAATTAAAGAGCTTCTGCACAGCAAAAGAAACTATCATCAGAGTAAACAGGCAACCTATAGAATGGGAGAAAATTTTTGCAATCTATCCAGCTGACAAAGGGCTAATATCCAGAATCTACCAGGAACTTCGACAAATTTACAAGAAAAAAACAAACAACCCCATCAAAAGGTGGGCAAAGGATATGAACAGACACTTCTCAAAAGAAGACATTTTATGTGACCAACAAACAAGAAAAAATGCTTATCATCACTGGTCATTAGAGAAATGCAAATAAAAACCACAATGAGATACCATCTCTCACCAGTTGGAATGGTGATTATTAAAACGTCAGGAAACAACAGATGCTGGTAAGGATATGGAGAAATAGGAGTGCTTTTACACTGTTGGTGGAAGTGTAAATTATTTCAACCATTGTGGAAGACAGTGTGGCTATTCCTTAAGGATCAAGGACCAGAAATACCATTTGAGCCAGTGATCCCATTACTGATTATATACCTGAAGGATTATAAATCATGCTACTACAAAGACACATGCACATGTATGTTTACTGCAGCACTATTCACAATAGAAAAGACTTGGAATGAACCCAAATGCCCATCAATGAGAGACTGGATAAAGAAAATGTGGCACACAATGCAGCATAGAATACTATGCAGCCATAAAAAAGAATGAGTTCATGTCCTTTGCAGGGACATGGATGAAGCTGGAAAACTTCATCCTCAGCAGACTAACACAGAAACAGAAAATCAAACATGGCATGTTCTCACTCATAAGTGGGACTTGAACAATGAGAACATATGGGCACAGAGAGGGGAACATCACACACCGGGGCCTGTTGGGGTAGGGGGCAAGGGGAGGGACAGCATTAGGTGAAGTACCTAGATGACGGGTTGTTCAAGCTAGTTGATTAAAATCACACCATATAGATGATGGCTTGATGGGTGCAGGAAACTACCATGACACATGTATACCTACATAACAAACCTGCACATGTGTCCCAGAACCTAAAAAACAAACCATGTATATATATATATACATGAACTATAAAGAAACTGGTAGCTGCACTGGCAAAAACAGGGATGGTACTATTTAATGATTGAGCACCTAGGTCCCCAGGGTACTAGGGCAGGGGCTTTACATCTATGCTATCTGTTAATCATCTGACAAAAGTACATGACTATTAGTATTATATTCATTTTGCTGAAGAGGAAGCTGAGGTCAGAGAGGCTAAGCTACCTGATTAAGATCACACCATAAGTGCTAGCACCACTTGGTGTGATTCAAGCAGCACTCAACATCGGAAGTGGTTGGTTCCTAGAAGAGGTTATAAGGTCTTACTGGCAGAAAGAGCTTGCCACTGAGGGAAAAGGGGAGGCAGAGTTCGGGAGATTTTGGAGCTGCTGTGTTATTGGGAAAGTCTCTCTTTACACCAAGCTGGGGTTCTGGGTAAGGCTTTCAGCTTTAAGGAGAGTCATAAAGGCAGGAAATTATAGAATAGTGGATCGAAGCTAGGGCTCTTGAATGAGTCACATCTGGGCTAGAGATAAGAATGACAATGATCTGTTTCCTTGTGCAAAGTACCTGACCTCTTTGAATGGGAGCATTCTCATCTGTCAAATGGGAATAACAGACATATCTCCCTCACGAGGTTTTGTCAAAATTAACTGATGTAACATATGTAAAAATATTAAAAAGTGCCATAGTAATGTAAATTTCAGATGAAGTATAATTGGCAAATGTCTCCCTGGCTCTGGAACTCCCAGATGCCTAGCTACAATGTGGCTGGCTCAGATCATTTCATCAACCTGGCAATACCTTGCATTTTACGTGGTTGAATTTTGGGGTGGAGATTTACTCAACAATGCTTGAAACACTGCAAATCTTTATAAAATGTACAATAGTAGTAATAATAACAATAAAAGGAAAAAGAAAGAGAAAAAAAGAAATTAATCAGAATACCAAGCCTGGGTTCCTAAATATGGTTCCCAATTTAGAAAAAAGCCCTTACCTATTTCCTCAAAGCCGTGAGGATTTTAATTCAGGAGAGCCACAGGAGCCCAGCAATCAGTCCTGGGATTCTGAGGCTGTTTATATCCTCTTTGTCTGATGTGGAGAATAGCACAGGAAATACAGGCTGACCCTTTATGAAGGGAAGTCAGCGCACCTGGGGGTTGTTGAAAAATAGACCTAAGAGAAATGAGATGAAGATTGATAAGTCCCTCACTGCTAAAGACATTTTAAACCAGGGAGATGTTAAAAGGGTTAAAGTGATTCCATATATCACAGTACAAACTCTCCTGAAAATATTTTTGAGGCTTCTTGACAACTGCCCAAAGAGAATTGATACTTGATTGTTCATAATCTGCCTAATACAAATCTATTTAAATGGTGGCATTTTAAAAGTTATTTTGAGTACTTCAAATAGCTTAAAAGGAGAGTTTTCTTTTGTACAGCTAAATCGCAATAATTGGTTTAAAACTGAATGGAAATGCAGTGATTATCAATTAAGCAATGGGATTGATAAAAGCATGGTACTTGGTTCTTTTCAAGCTTTTTTTTTTCTTCCAGATACTCCATATTTACTTCTATCAATCTAGTGATTAGAAAAACAAAGTTCTGGTAAATGATGAAAATGTTATACAAACAAGAGCTATGGAGTAAAAACTGTATTGTGCCAAGTAATGGGGCTCTGTTCATTTCAATGTGTTTGTCAGCAAGTATACATAGCAATTTTCATTATGGGCTTTTACTAGAAATAAATATGGACCCACATTTAGGAAAAAACGATTGCTTATTTCCTCTTCCCAGGAACCCCATTTAGCTGCATCTTCAATCTATGACTTCCACATTCTGTTGATACTGTTAGAGCCAGAAACCTACAGAGTAATTAGTTTAGGTTTTGTCTACATAGCACCAACATAAGCAATTGGAAAGTGAAAAATTCAGCCAAACAATTGGCCTTTGTGTGTGGAGGTTTCTACATGACTTTTAAATAGCCAGTTAGCTCTTTTTTGTTCCGTGAAAGGCAAATGCATTTGGACTAATTGGTTCTTTTATCACCATGTGGACCACATTATCAATAATTGGCCTAGGAGAGTTAAGTATGTTGGAGTGTTTATTTGTGATGGAATGAGGAAGAAAGAAGGAAGAGAATTGCTGAGAAGCAAGAAAAAAGACTAGCAGAAGGTTAGCTGAGGAAGAACAGAGTGAGGGTAGGAATGAAGGGATAGAGGTGACAGACAGAGTCTATTTAAGATCCACCATGTGTTAGCACTACTATCCTTGGTTCTGTACGTTTTTATCTCTTCTCCACATTGCACCAATTCTACGGCTCAGTGGTTCTCAAACTTTACTTTGTATCACAGCACCCTAGGGGGTTGGTAAACACAGTTTCTGATTTTGCATACCTGGAGTATGGCTAAAGAATCTGCATTTCTAATAGTTTTCCAGGTGCCGCTGGTGCTGCTGTTCTCAAGACTGCACTCTGAGAGTGTGACCTACAGAAAGCATTTTAGGTTGAAATTGGTGGATGAGAAGCTAACTCCAAGGCCACATGTGTACTGAGTTGGGATTGGAGCTAAGATTGAAACTCATCTCTCTCTGTTTCCATATTCCACCCTTCCTTTCCCGAGAGAAAGGTTAATGTGAACCTGAGAGCCAACGCCAATGGGTATTTTAAAATAAAGTAAAACATCATAAATTATAACAAATTAATAAATTACATTACCAACACACACGTTGGTAATATAATAAATCTACACACACATCTGTGTGTGTGCAAATTTAATTTTATTATACTTTTAAGTTCTGGCGTAAATGTGCAGAATGTGAATGTCTTTATTCCTTTATGGCACAGACACTGCTGACCTTGTTCCCGAAAATATTACCTCTTTGGTGTCCTATGAGTTCATTCTCTTCATTCTTTACTCATTTTGTGTTCTCCAGCAGACCTTTTTTTTTTTTTCTGAGCTAGAGTCTCACTCTATGGCCCAGGAGTGCAGTGGTGCAATCTCGGCTCACTGCAACTTCCGCCTCCCAGGTTCAAGCCATTCTCCTGCCTCAGCCACCCAAGTAGCTAAAATGCAGGCATGTACCACCACGGCCAGCTAAATTTTGGTGTTTTTAGTAGAGAGGGATTTCATCATGTTGGCCAGGCTGGTTATGAACTCCTGACCTCAAGTGATTTGCCAGCCTCAGCCTCCCAATGTGCTGGGATTACAGGAGTGAGCCACTGTGCCTGGCCTCCAGCAGACGTTTAAACATTGATGTTTCCCGAGAATCTATCCTTGGTCTTGTTCTCCTACTTTGGTAAGATATTATTTTAGTAAATGAACAAATTTGGTTTTTCTGGTATTTGGTGAGTGGCTAATGCTGTTGAGAATTATACTTGAGATACCTCTTGCTTCATATGTGCTAGCACAGAGGAATCAGAGAAAAAGTAATCAAATTCTTGGTTATTGATTTGCAAAAGCCAGAGTTAAGGTCTGAAATAATAATTTAAAAATTGGTTTGAACATATGCATAACAGGCAGAGTGCTTACTTTCTGGTCCTTCCTACATGAAGACATACATGTTTGTAGATGGTAGGAATGGAGAGGAGAGAATGACAGAGTCAACATACCTTGGGGAGGAACCAGGATTTGAAAGGATCATCTGAAGGGGTGCAGTCAACACCCAGGGACCATTCATTCCCTGCTCCTGCAGCCCCAGTGGGAGCTAGTGCCAGGAAAATAAAGGGAGTGAATTAGTGACCCAGGCCATCTGGCATCCATTCAAGTGGCAGGCCTGGGGAGCTTCCTTTGGTGAAATCCCTGGTGGTTAGCAGAAAGAATGCCTCCCATTGACAGGATACGGCACATCTCCCATTGACTTCCCACTGGGAGAGATGCCATCTGGCCTTCACCTGGTTTAGTCCCTGTTCGGCTTCTCTATGGGATCACTCCTCTCAAAGGCCTAAGATACTCTTAGACATGGTGTAGGATATGGTTTCCTGTACCCAGGTGTGGACACTGCTGGACAGGAAAATGTCTTGCTTCCTTCTGAGCTTATGCTTGGGCAGAGAGAAAGACAAAGAGAGAGAGAGAGAGAGAGAGAGAGACTGAACAAACTGGCTTCTGCTTTTCTAAGTAGAAACCTAAGCAGTGGTAACTCCTGCTACCAACCCTTTATTTTAAGGAGTGATTCATAGCTTTGGGCTACAGCTATATTGTATCTCTGGCCTTAACTTCTTTGATGACACATAAACATTTATTTCCCACTGACCATCTTGGAATTCCCTCAATTACTTCATTATTTTCTTCTCCCCTTAGATTTATCTCTATACTTACCATTTACCCTATTATCTCTAACTTCATTTGCCCTTATTTCCGAAGCCTCCTCCTTGACCTCCTTGCTTAACCTCTTTCAATGAGCTGTGTGACTTTACCACTGAAACACAGTCATGCATCCCTTAACAGTGGGGATACAGTCTTAGAAATGTGGCATTAGGCATAGTGGCTCATCCCTGTAATCCCAGCACTTTGGGAGGCCAAGGCAGGTGGATCACTTGAGGTCAGGAGTTTGAGACCAGCCTGGCCAAAATTAGCCTGTGGTGGTGGCAGGTGCTTGTAATCCCAGTTATGTGGGAGGCTGAGGCAGGCGAATCATTTGAACCTGGGAGGCAAACGTTGTAGTGAGCTGAGATCATGCCACTGCAGTCCAGCCTGGGTGACAGAGCAAGACTATCTCAAAAAATAAATTAATTAAAAAAAGAAAAGAAATGTGGCATTAGGCAATTTTGTCCTTATGCAAGCATCACAGAGTGAACTTATACAAACCTAGATGGTATAGTTTACTATACACCTAGGCTATATGCAGAAAATACATGTAGAGACTAAGGTTTGATTTAGATTTGAATGCCAACCATGTTATCAATAGCACATAAAAGGCATGTGCATAAAAGCTATTGTTATCATCACAAAATCATCAGAAGCCTTTGTTGCTAAGTTTATAAGATGAGGCCATTGTTATCAAGTTTATAAAATAGAAGAAGCACTTAAATAAGAATCAAGAGAACTGGCCTTTATTTTTTTGGTGTATTACTCGTTCTCCTATAATTAGCCCTAGGACTTTAAGTATATTTTTAAATATAGGATGCAAAAGGTCATCAATTTTCTACTTTTCTGGGTTATATATTAGCTTACAAAGGGATACAATAAGGCTGAAATTCATCCAAGCATCCATCTCAAAAGGGAAAGAAGAGCAAAGTAAACCCCCAAATGCAGAAGTAATCATAGAGAGCAGAAATTAATGAAGTAAAACAAACATATTCTTGCCATTCTAATGTATGTAGAGTTATCTCACAGTAGCTTTAATTTGTAATTTTCTCACAACTAATGTTAGCATCTTTTCATGTGTTTACTTACCATCTATGTATCTTCCTTGGTAAAGTGTCTTTAGCCTTTTGTCTATTTTGTCTTGTTTTTTATTCTTTTTTTTTTTTTTTTTTTTTTTTAAAGATGTAGGTCTCACTATGTTGCACAGGCTGGTCTTGAATTCCTGGCTCAAGAGATCCTTCCACCTTAGCCTCCAGAGTAGCTGGAATTATAGCACATGCTACCATGCCCAGCATTTATTCTTGATATTGAAAACTTAGGCCCTTTTTCTTGATCAGTCTAACTAGAGGTTTATAAATTTTATTAGTCTTGTTATAGAATTAACCTTTGATTATGTTACTTTTACCCTATTCATGTTTAAAAAATATATTTTATTGATTTCTTCCCTAATCTTATTCTTTTCTTCCTTCTACTTACTTTGGGTTTAATTTGCTTAACTCCCTCCTTTTAGTCTAGTTTCCTAAGTTGGGAGCCTAGATCATTTTAGATCTTTCCCCTTTTCTAATATAAGCATTTGGGGCTATACATTTTCCTCTAAGCATTGCTTTAGCAGCATCTGACAAATGTTCATTATTATTCTGTTGAAAAATACTTTCTAATTTTCAGCGTAATTATTTCTTTGCTCTGTGGTTTGTATCAAAGTAAGTTGTTTATTTTCCAAATATTTGAGGTTTGTCAATGTTTCATTGTTAATTTTTAGTTTAATTACATCATGATTAGTTAACAGTGTAAAATTTGAAAGTTTTCCAATAAATTGCCACTTCTTTATTAGCTCTGTATATTGTCTGTTTGGGTAAACATTCCATGTGCACTTGTAAAGAAGAGATTTTCTGTAGTTGTTAAATATATTGGTCTCTAAACATTAATTAGATTAAGATAGTTGATAATGTCATTCAGATTTTCTAGATATTCCTTGATTTTATGGTTTACTTGTTCTGTCAGTTACTGGGAATTTTGTGTTAAAATCAACTATGATTGTGGATTTGTCTATTTCTACCATTAGTTCTGTAAGTTTTGCTTCTTATATTTTGAAGCTCTGTTATTACATACATACATGGTTTTTCATTGATATATCTTCCTATGTATATATATATAGAAATATATATTATGCCATTATAAAGTGTATTTTCTTGTTTCTACTAACATGTTATTGAAATCTTTTGCGGCTGATAATAGGGCTATTCTGCTTTTCGCGTGCTTATTCTTATGTAATATATCTTTTTCAATCCTTTTAACTTATTTGTTTCTCATAATTTAGAGTACATCTCCTTTTTGTGTTTTTGCTAATATATAATGTACATATTTCAGGGGTACATGTAATATTTTGCTACATGTATGCAATGTATAATGATCAAATCATGATAATTGGAATATTCATTACCTCAACCATTTCTTTCTTTGTTTTGGGAACATAATTCTTTTTTTCTAGCCATTTTGAAATATGCAATAAATTACTGTTAACTATAATCTCCCTACTAGAATGCATCTCTTGTAGACAGTATAGAGTTGATTTCTCTTTTTTAAATTCAGCCTGCTAATCACTGTGTAGGCTATATGTAAATTTTTAAATTTTAATTTATTAAATTTTATTTATTTTGAATTTTATTTATTTATTTTCTGAGACAGGATCTCACTCTGTCTCCCAGGCTGGAGTGCACTGGTGTGATCAGGTTTCACTACTGTTGTGACCTCCTGAGCTCAAGTGATCCTTGTGTTTCAGCCTCCCACATAGCAGAGACTACAGGTGCATACCACTGAGGCAGGAGAATAGGGTCCGGAGGTAGGGAACCTAAGGCCAATTCACGCTGACTTCCTAGAAATAATTCAAAAGGAAAATCCCAACTTTCCATGCCCAAGTAACAAAAGGACCAGATCCTACTCCCTTTGCAACTTCCGCCTTTTCCTGTGTGTCAGATGAGAAATTGAAAGTATCTCTGATTGGTCCCCTCCCACAACCAATCAGGCTAGTCATGGGCCGAGTCTTCATTTGCAAAGGAGAGTAACTTTGTAACTTTACTTCAGCCTTTAATTTGTCATTTTCTGCAACCAATCAGACGTTGCATTGAGTATAACCATATAATTTCACTCTGCCTCTGACTAGTCACATTCTGCAGCCAATCAGATCGCTTGCAAACCACTACTTCATTTACATGGAGTTTACACCAAGTAACTAATGGAAAAACTCTAGAGGGTATTTAAGCCCCAGAAAAATCTATAACCAGCACTCTTGAGCTGCCTGCTTGAGCCTGCTCCCACCCAGTGGAGTACACTTTCATTTTCAATATATCTCTGCTTTGGCTGCTTCATTCTTTACTTGCTGTGTTTGTGTGTTTGTCCAATTCTTTGTTCAAAACACCAAGAACCTGTACATCCTCCACTAGTAACACCACCATGCTCAGCTAATTTTTGTATTTTTCGTAGACTAGGTTTTGCCATATTGCCTAGGCTGATGTGGGCTGAAGCAATTAGCCACTTTAGCCTCCCAAAATGCTAGGATTATAGGCATGAGCCACTATGCCTGGACCTACTTTTTCAATATTTAAATTATTTAATTTACAGATTACTTAAAATATTTAATCTAGTATTTAAATAAAGTACCATTTAAATAATACTTTATTATTTAAATTGTTCTAGAATTATCTAAATAATTATTTTAACTATTCTAGATTATTTATATTATTTAAATTAGCATAAATTTATATTTATTTATAAACAATATTTAAATTATTTCTGGATTACTTATAACACTCAGTAAAATGTAAATGCTATGTAAATAGTTGTTATATTATTTAGGAAATAATGACAAGAAAAAATCTGGTCATGTTCAGTACAGATGCAATTTGTTTGAATATTTTTGATTTGCTGTTGGTTACTCCACAGATGCAGAGACCACAAATATAGAGGGCCTACTGTAACTCCTAAGTTGAGTCTTTGTTTATTTGCAGTTCTCTTGCTGCTAGACTCTCTCCTTTAAAATTTCACTTGTTTTTCTAGTCCTGAACTTTGATCTCTGACACCTGGAGCTTGTAAGACTATAATTTCCACTACTGCTGTGTTACACAACCATGGCTTTGGGGGTTGGCAAGTGCCTACAGGCCAGAAAGCCACAAACTGAAAATTAGAATCCGTTCCAATTGCAGATTTTTAAGAATTAACTATGCAATGGCTTCCATCTGCTTTTGGATATTTCCAGCATCTTACATTTTTTTTTTAATTTCTGTTATAAATCAAAATGGTGGATAGATTCTACAATCATCATTATTGGAAGTCTTCTAAGTGGTTAATTTTTTAAAATATGCCTATCAGAGTGCTCCAAATTCATTCTGTGATGGGAAAACAAGTTACTTTTGCTTTTTATTAACAAACCAAATTCTGGCATTGCACAAGAGAATGCATAGGATGAAACATTTAAAAAGTGTTATTTAGAGAGATCTCATGATTAACACTAATTCTCATATGTACATTGGAGCCTGACATTGTAGGTCTTATAAGAGTGCCTATTTTAATATAATAATTTAAATGTAGATTTTATCAGGAAAATCTACTTGCTATGTTCTATATGATTCTACTAAGATTATTAGTTTTTAGATCAATAGGCTTTAGATATAAAATTATGTATTACTTCATAGGGAGTACTTTTTTCTTTTAGGAGTTGGGTTCTTCTTGACTATTACAACGAGAGTATAATGTGTAGGATTTTTTTGAAATCCCTTGGTTTCTTGATATTGTATTTTCTATTTGTATAGAAATTGCCTGAGTCTTTTTTCTTTATTTTTTTAAATTGCATCTTAGGTTTTGGGGTACATGTGAAGAACATGGAAGTTTGTTGCATAGGTACACACATGGCAGTGGGATGTGCTGCCTTCCTCCCCATCACCTATATCTGTCATTTCTCCCCATGCTATCTCTCCCCAACTCCCCACCCCCCACTGCCCCTCCCCTATTTCCCCCCTGCAGACCCCAGTGTGTGATGCTCCCCTCCCTGTGTCCATGTGTTCTCATTGTTCAACACCCACCTATGAGTGAGAACATGCGATGTTTGATTTTCTGTTCTTGTGTCAGTTTGCTGAGAATGATGGTTTCCAGGTTCATCCATGTCCCTACAAAGGACATGAACTCATTGTTTTCAATGGCTGCATAGTATGCCATGGTGTATATGTGCCACATTTTCCCTGTCCAGTCTGTCATTGATGGGCATTTGGGTTGGTTCCTGGTCTTTGCTATTGAAAACAGTGCTGCAATGAACATTCGTGTGCATGTGTCCTTATATATCCAAAGGATTATAAATCGTTGCCTGAGTCTTATTAACAAACAGCCTTGAATAAACGAATAGGACTGGTCATTCATGGCTGAATGCTCTAGTCAGGAAGGCGGGTTATAACAGTCAAGGGTTAGTGCTTCTATAACAGAAAAATTCATCTGTTTCATTCAACTATTATTTCCCAACATGCCAATCTATAACCATTATTAAACCACAAAATTCCATCATTACTATTGCTTTAGAGTTTTTAATTTTCAGATTGTAAAGCTAGCATTGTATGGAACTATTTCATTTTCAATGTACTGTTCTGTTTCCAACCTGGGTCAGTTCACCCCTCCATAGGCAACCTGGTGGTTCCCCACTCCCGGGTCACCGTATTGATGCCGAACTTTGTGCAGACACCTGATTGGCATAGTGCACTAGAGCCCAGAACTCCTGGGCTCAAGCGATCCTCCCACCTCAGCCTCCCGAATAGCGCACACGCCACCGCGCCAGCTCAACGAACTGTTCTAAACATATGAATATCATCTATTGGAAGTACTTCTGAAACTACTGAAAAAATATTAACTCTATGCCTCATTCCACCCTGAGATAACAAAGTCAGTTTTGAAAGTTCCTCTTACTGAATGTAGTATAAGACGCGTCTAAAGCCAGGTTAGTTAGATTGATGTTAATACTGAACAAGCTGCTGTTGTTCATTGTAGTGTATATCTCTTGAATTATTTTAGAAATATAGTTCATTGTAGTGTATATCTCTTGAATTATTTTAGAAATTGAAATCCCATGTATGTCTTCTTTTGAAAAGCATCTGTTCATGTCCCTTGCTCACTTAGGGGATGTTTGTTTTTTTCTTGTAAATTTAAGTCCCTTATAGATGGTGGATAGTAGATCTTTGTCAGATGCAGAGTTTCCAAACATTTTCTCCCATTCTTTAGTTTGTCCGTTTACTCTACTAATAGTTTCTTTTGCTCTGCAAAAACTCTTAAGTGTAATTAGATCCCATTTATCAAGCTGTTCTTTCTTTACAATTGCTTTTGGTATCTTCATCACGAAATCTTGTGCATTCCTATGTACAGAATGGTATTGCCTAGGTTGTCTTCCAGGGTTTTTATAGTTTTGGGTTTTACATTTAAATCTTTAATTCATCTTTAGTATATTTTTTGCATATGGTGTAGGGGTCCAGTTGCAATTCTCTACATATGGCTAGTCAGTTACCCCAGCACCATTAATCAGATAGAGTCTTTTCCCCATTGCTTGTTTTGTCAGCTTTGTCGAAGATTAGATGGTTGTAGGTGTGTGGCCTTATTTCACAGCTGTCTATGAGGCCAAAAAGCACATGAAAAAAGCTCAATATAACTGATCATTAGAGAAATGTAAATCAAAACCACAAGGAGATACCATCTCACACCAAACCAGAATGGCTATTGTTAAATAGTCAAAAAATAACATGCTGGCAAAGTTGTGGAGAAAAGGAAACACTTATACACTAAGAGTGTAAATATGTTGGTGGGAGTGTAAATTAGTTAAACCATTGTGGAAAACAGTGTGGTGATTCCTTAAAGAGATAAAAACAGAACTACCATTTGACCTAGCAATCCCATTACTAAGTTTATGTCCAGAGGAATATAAATTATTCTACCATAAAAACACATGCGTGTTCATGTTTGTTGCAGCACTATTCACAATAACAAAGACATGGAATGACAGGCTTTAATGTCTGTCATTCACATACTAGATAAAGGAAATGTGGTATATATACACCATGGAATACTATTCAGTCATAAAAAAGAATAAGATCATGTTATTTGTGGTAACATGTATGAAACTGGATGCCATTATCTTTGGCAAACTCATGCAGGAACTGAAAACCAAATACCACATGTTCTCATTTATTAAGTGGTAGCTAAATGTTGAGAAGCATGGACGCAAAGAGGGGAGCAACAGACAATGGGGCCTACTTGAGGAGGGTGGAGGGTGGGAGGAGAGAGAGGTTCAGAAAAATAACTATTGGATACTGGACTTAGTACCTGGGTGATGAAATAATTTGTACAACAAACCCTCAGGACATAAGTTTGCCTATATGACAAACCTACATATGTACCCCTGAACCTAAAATAAAAGTTTTTTTAAAACCCCAAGTATCCTCAAGTTCTCTAAATTTCAGAGGTCACCCCTTCCTTTTAAAAATTCAGTAACAATAATTAGAGGTCCCATTTTGTAGGCTATCAAGAAGTATAGCTGTCTCCCAAATGTTTAGGAAGATTCTGTGTGGGGCAAAGAGACACAACTCATTGTACCAGTCTTGGAATACAGCTGTACCAGAGATGCTTTAACAATGATTCAAACAGTCATAGGATAGTGTGCACAAAGCTTTGACTATCGTAGGGAGAAAACTAGCACCACAGTTTTGCTCCCAAGCTATGTCACCTGAGATACTTAGGTTCTTTTCTCATTCACAAAAAATATAGAGAAATGGTAGTAAACAAAAGATACCTACTTATTGGGATGGTTGCTGAGAAAAAGGGTAATGTTATGGTAGGCAGAGAAATACTCTTCGTCTAGATACAAGCTGTCTTAACAAACACTCGAGGAACCCAAGGACTCTGCTTCATATCTCTGGGGAGAGAAGAGCCTTCAAAATAGTAAGGTAAGTGTGAAGTCGTAGTCTTCCCTACTGAAGAATGTGTTTCAACCCTCACTCCTAATTTAAGTGAGGGTTGCTATAAAGAAATGAAATATTAGGAGCCACAATAGCCTTGTGATTTAGCTTCTCAGGTCTTCACAGGACTCTGAATCAGAAATGAGCTATGTGGGGAAAAGCAGCACAGGGCAAGCAATCATTTTGCTAGCATAGACTGCGGCAGAGGCAACACGACCCTGGAGTTGGCACCTGTGGTGGCTCATAATTCTGATTCATGGCCGGGCACCATGGCTCATGCCTGTAATCTCAGTACTTTGGGAGGCTGAGGTGGGTGGATCACTTGAGGTCTAGAGATCGAGACTAGCCTGGCCAACATGGTGAAACCCTGTCTCTACTAAAAATGCAAAATTAGCCTGGTGTGGTGGTGGGTCCCTGTAATCCCAGCTACTTGAGAGGCTGGGGCAGGAGAATGAGGCTTAAATCCGTGAGGCAGAGGTTACAGTGAGACTAGATTGGACCGTTGCACTCCAGCCTGGGCAATGGAATGAGACTGTGTCTCAAAAAAAAAAAAAAAGGAATAATAATAATAATCCTGATTCAACAGTTTCCTGAGTGTGGTAGGCACAGCAGTGCCTTAGGTGGGCTTGCTGTGGGATGTGGACCTGTATACCATTCCTAAGTCTATAGTCTTTTTCTGCAGCTCTTCCAGTGATCTTGCAGGCCAACTATATGGCATAATAAGACCCTTTATTTAAACTAAAGGGAAACGATTCTGTTATTTACAAAAAAGAATCCAGGTCTTTACACTTGTCATTTCTTAGAATGTCAGCTGGATCTAATCTGTCATTTGTTTATAACCTTGATAAATATTATTGGAAATCATATGACCAAGCTTGTCAAGGCAATAAGCTTAACACACATATCAGTTTAGAGAAGTTTTGTGAAGTGGCAGTGTTTCTCTATTTAAGAATAAAGTGCATAGTTTTTGATGGTATTTTGGCACTTAACTTTGAAATAGATTATTGGGGTGTAGTTCAGAAAACTGATGGCTAAAGATGTCTTGAACAGCAGAAATCACTATAACACAAATTCAGTATAGAATAATAAAATATGTACACTGAAACTTTCCAACTCTAAAAGGTAAGGGAGTACTTTTATGAAAAGAAAAATTCAAAATATCCAGATATTTTCCAGTTTCCAAAATTTTCTACATGATTAAAAAAACTTTTCTTACAAAATATATTCTCTTTTGAATAGTGTTTTTTATATTGTGTGTGTGTGTTTTTTTTCTTTCTTTTTTTTTTTTTTTTGAGACATGGTCTCACCCTGTGACTCAGGCTGGGGTGCAGTAGCATGATCATGGCTCACTGAAACCTCTGCCTCCTGGGCTCAAGTAATCCTCCTGCCTCTGCCTCCCAAGTAGCTGTGACTACAGGCATGTGACACCATGCCCAGCTAATTTTTGTATTTTTTTTTTTTTTTTTGTAGAAACCAAGTTTTACTGTGTTTTGAACTCCTGGACTCAAGCAATCCACTGGCCCTGGCCTCCCAAAGTGCTGGGATTACAGATGTGGGTCAGTGCACCCAGCCTTTATATTGTTTGTTACAAACTTCTATGGCATTACCCATAAAGCAAGTTATACATAAGCTGGGATGTACATTACAGGGTCAGTATTGGTATAAAAGTAGTTGCAGTTTTTGCCATTACTTTCAATGGCAAAAACAGTCTAAAGATACAAAATCCCAAATATACTAGCATCAATAACTCATTATAAGATTAAAGCTGTCTAGATTTCTAATTTCTGAACGAATCTGAGAAGCAAACACGTAAAAACACGATGTGGCTGAACATTTAATAAGTCATTTATAAAGTTGGTATATAAATATTGGTATTAGAATGGAACAGATAAATAATCTATATAGGATAAATAAAATCAAATTTTATCCTTTATATCCTTTCTAAATCAGGTATTTATACTATATACCCTTTCTATGTAGGATAAATCCTTTCTACATAGGATCAATCCAATATAAACCTTATTTTAGTTTTATAAAAAAGAAAAATATAATTAACTATACTTCAAAAAGTACAGATAGCTACGATTAACACTGTAATGTGTTTAATTATAGTATTTATTCTATAGTTTTATTATTTATTTTTATATAGATATAACTAAGAATTTTATGAGCATTTTTTCACTTAGTTCCATAAGCATTTTTTATTTTTACAATTCACATAATTTTATGTGTAAACTATTTCCAGTTAACATCCAATGGTTTAAGTTATTCCCCTATTAGCTATTACCAAAACTTTGAATTGTTTGCAGTTTCATGGTAATATAAATAATTGCATGACAAACATCTTTGTGCATACAGTTAATTTTTATATTTAGGATTCTTTTCTTAAGAGAGATTCCAGATTAATAATTAGCAGAATCTCCTAATGAAAATTAGCTAAACACTTTATAAAATTAATATTGTAAATTATACTTCATTTGAAGTGAATAAACCAAGCCCCTGGAGGTCAAATATGGTTGGTAGATGAGTAATAGTAGCTTTAACTTGAATTTTGCAATTACTAGTGACATTGAACATTTTTTCATGTATTTGTTAATTAGTTGATGCTTCTCTTTCAAAAGTTATGCTGTTTGTGCATTTATTTATTGAGGTCTTGGTGGTTTTTACTTTTTTTTAATCAAACAAATTTTATGAAGATGACATTTCAACATGTGGCTTTAGACAAGTTCAAAGGTAGTTGAGGGAGAGGCAGGTCCCAGAATCCATGTCACAGCCAGTGCTGTATATGCTGATTAAAATAGAAGTTGGCAGCAGCAGAGACCAAAGAAATAAAGATGTGAGGGGCCAAAGTCTATGTCAAAAGCCAGCTCATTGGTATTCTTGTGGTTTCATAAAGAGTTAGTTGAACTAATTCATATTTTTGGGTGCTTCATCTTGAAGTGGCAACATAGTGTAATGGAAAGAGTGTCAAATTTGAAACACAAAGTGCCAACTATATCTTTTATTCAAGTGCAGAAGTAGCACCAAATGGATGCTGCTACTCTGTGCCTTCAGAGTGGTGGCCTGAGCTGTATCTGGGTCCATTTGAGCTGCAGCTGGTGCAACTGAGGTATGCTATGCTGGAATGTGTGGAGCAGAGACTTGAAGTTGGCCCTAGACAGTGGGCCCTGATGTTCTACAAGTACCCTAAGCCCCTCCTTTGAAACCATTCTTCCCTCAAGAACCTGGCACTCTGGGCCTGTGATAGAAATGGCAGCCTCAAAGATCTTCTAAATTTGTTTGGCCTTTCTCTTCCATTGTCTTGATGAATAATATTTGGCTTCCTTAGATTCATACTCATCTCCTTTATCAAACATTCACTTGGCCACAACCTTGGTGTTCTCTACTGAACATGCTTTTTTATTCTATCCATGACAGAAAACTTTTGAAGTTCTGCTTCCCTTTTGATTATAAATTTCATTTTACTTTGCTTCTCTCTCTTTGCATTTTACTATAAGCAGCCAATAGAAGCCACGCAGCACCCTGAATATTTTGCTTAGAGATTTCTTCTCTAAAATATCTTAGATCATTGCTTTTAAGCTCTGCCTTCCACAAAGCAGTAGGATGTGGGCACAGTTCAGCCAAGTTCTTTGCCACTTCATAACAAGGATGGCCTTTCTTCCAGTTTCCAATACTCTGTTCCTTTTTTTTTTTTGAGACGGAGTTTTGTTCTTGTTACCCAGGCTCGAGTACAATGGCACGATCTCGGCTCACTGCAACCTCTGCCTCCTGGGTTCAAGCAATTCTCCTGTCTCAGCCTCCTGAGTAACTGGGACTACAGGCATGCGCCACCATGCCCAGCTAATTTTTGTATTTTTAGTAGAGACGGGGTTTCACCATGTTGACCAGGATGGTCTCAATCTCTTGACCTTGAGATCTGCCTGCCTCAGCCTCCCAAAGTGCTGGGATTACAGGCATAAGCCACCGTGCCTGGCCCCTGTTTCTAATTTCTAAGACTTCATCAGAGTGGCCTTCATTTTAATTTTGTTAATTTTTTTGAGACAGGGTCTCACTCCCATTGTCCAGGCTGGAAGGCAGTGGCCTGATCTCAGCTCAGTGCAGCCTCAACTTCCCAGGCTCAGGTGATTCTTCCATCTCAGCCTCCTGAGTAGCTGGGGTCAAGGTGCATGCCACCATGCCTGGCTAATATTTTGTATTTTTAGTAGAGATGAGGTTTTGCCATGTTGCCCAAGGTGGTCTCTAACTTCTGAGCTCAAGCGACTCTGCCTGCCTCAGCCTCCTAAAGTATTAGAATTATAGGTGAGAGCCACCGTACTTGGCCCCAGAATGCCTTCAATGTCAATCTTTCTATCAGTGTTCTGATCACAGCCAGTTAAATAATCTCGAAGAAGATCCAAACTTTCCTTAAAGCTCTCCTCTTCTTAGTCCTCACTGGAACAGTCCTTTATGACACAGCCTCTACTCATTATCCAGCTCCAAAGCTGTGTTCACATTCTTAAGTGTTCGTTACAGCAACACCCCACTTTTTAGCGCCAATTTCTGTCTTAGGTTCATCATTATAATAAAAGATCTTAAACTGGGTTTAGAAATAATAGAAATTTATTTCTCATAGTTCTGGAGGCTGGGAAATTGAAGATCAAGGTGCCAGCAGATTTGGTGTCTGGTGAAACCTTGCTCTGCTTCATGGATGACACCTTGCTAAATCCTCACATGATGGAAGGGCAAAAGGGATTAATGCTGTGTCGTCACATGGCAGAAGAGATGAAAGGGACAGAAATGCAAAAAAGCTGAGCTGGTTCCTTCCAGCCCTTTTATAAGGTACGAATCTCATGCTAATTTTAACATGCATTGTAGAGGGGACACAAACTTTCAAACCACAGTAGCTAGCATGGCCATGTTCAGTTGTGCTGGAGTATACTTCGCGTGGACTATGATGCTGACACGGATGTTGCTCTCTAGAGCAGGGCAGTATACATCCTGTGCAGTTATATGTGGTGACCCTACTAATGTTAAACATAAGAGGAGGAGAGAAACAAAATGAAGGATTAGAACCAGAAGGAATATCTCAGCAGCAGCTGGAGTTACACATTTAGCAGCACACCTATCCCTGAGGAGGCCTGGTCATAGGATTCTAATTCTCAGCATGTCTGATTCACCGCATTTTATTTACACCCCAAAGTCTCGGCAGTGTCTAGTGCTGCTAGGTGTTTGCTGACTGTGTTGTCTTGAGAGAGCTTCCAACTCATAGTTGCAACTGAAAGTTGGTATCTGGCACAGATTTCACACAGTTCTGCCCCTGAACACATATTACATCCTATGAGGATTGATAAGCACACAAAGGGAGCAGTCCATCTGATTCTCTGAAAGCTAATTTAGCTAATTTACTTGTTTCCATTAATTATTTAGTTTCAGCTGACTGCTTTTCATTGTCATATCAACTGTAGTTGTTTCTGTACAAAGCTCATAATAGAATTTTGAGTGATGTTCAATTTATCCTGCCCCAGCTTCTTGTTGCAGCTGAAATCTGAGGGAAAACAGGAAGGGATACAGGCAGAGAGAGGGGATATAGGATGGAAGGTTGTGGGGGGGAGGCTTACTTTAAAATCAAGCATCCTTATAAACTGTTTTTCACTAATATATTTATTTGTAGAGATTAAACCTCATATTGGCAAATCAGTCATTTGTTAATGGCTTTGGGGAAATTAATTAGAACCAAACAAACATTCATAAAGATTATGAGGGGTTGGTGTTTTCTTTTGTTGGAAAGTCATGGAGCCTTCATTTTGATTTTGTTGCAGCTTGAATAAAGTCTAGGAGGTCACCAGGAAGCTTCTAAGCCCCAAGACAGAGTGAGTTATAGCAATTCCTATGTATGTGCATTCTTAACCTTTTATGTCATTAACCAACACAAAATGAGATAAGTGATGGGAAAAATTCCCAAATACAGTTCTAAAGGGAAACATGAGGCTTTCAGGCTTCTTTGGATTGTTAAGGTTTATAACTGCTTATTTCTTAAAATTTCTCATGTGGTGACAGCCATGCCTTCCCATAATTTAGTTTCGACTCCCAAATTCTTTGAATCTCTGGCTCTATTGTCTGTGAAATGGTTCCTAATGGTAATAATCAGAGGAGCTTTCTTTCTCTGAATGCTATTAGTGACCTAACAGAGAAGGGCATGATTTAACTTGCCAGCTAAATGCATAACTGTAGCTGTGTAGAACAAATGAAGAAAGCATATGCTACAAGCTGGTATTCTTGCGACCTTTAACATTTCAGTGATATATGGCTGCTGTGAACGTAACTGAACTATAACCAAGAGAAAAGAATTTATCTTGTCTCTTCAAAGTATCATAATCCTAAAGACATTATCTCACTCGATTTGTTAACAGTAAGAGCTCATAACAGTAAGAACTTGCAAAAGGATGGCAGAATGAGAGTTTTAATGTATTTTGCCAAAGGGAAATTTACCATCTGCCTGTCTACATGAATCACATATGCTGAGAATAATATTTTAGAAGATACTGACAATAAGACCCAGTAATTTGTAAATGAAAATTACTGATGCTGCCCTTTTCAAAGCACTCTGTGGAATAAATCAGTACAGCAAACTATAGGATTACAAGTCAAAGACTTGAAATAGGAGAATAATAAACTATATTATTGGCTTTTTGTAATTATAATAAAGATCCCAAATCTTTAAAGTGTAATTACTTTGATTCAAACTTCACTATTTCCATATGCACCCTTTCAATGTGCCCCTGAGTTTGGTAGGCTAGAAAAATACATTATTAAGCCAAGAGTGCAATGAAGTCTCATTAGCAAACATTGTCAGACATGCAATTAAAGATCATAGAAATATGTCACTAATCAATCTGATTTCTCAGAAAGCATTCCCTATAGCACAAATCATGAAGTTGTCATTAATGGAAAACTCCAAATTTCTGTGATTTGAATTTGACAGACTAAAAAAAAACAAAAAACCCTCCAAATTTCAATGTGCAGTGTTAACTCAAAGATCATGCTAAAATCAAAAGGCATGATTTTAACTCTTGGAAAAAGCAAAACATACCTTAAAATTGTACAAATTCAGTCATAAACTTGGGAATAAGCAATAATTTTCTAGCAATGGCCTTATAATGTTCTTGATTAATCATAGGTATATTATAAATTTAGAATGAAAAATTTTCACAGTTAATAAAAATTAGAAAATTAGTATCCTCTCAAAGATTGGTTTTGTAAAGGGTATTAAAGAAAACAAAATAAGAGGTTTGTATAAAAAGTGACATCTTTTCTCTCCTAAATCAGATGATTTTAGCCTAAATTAATGTGGCTAAACTAAGGTAATTTTCTCTTCTTTCACTGGGTCTCTGGTGATACTGATACTATGACATCTTAAGATCTTGAAAAATCTTAAAGAAGGTCTTTTAATGATATGTGTATTACATAAAAGAAAAGTCTGTGGTCAGTAAGGAGAGGGCTGTGACAATCTCTATTTTCCAGCCAGGCGTGGTGGCTTGCGCCTGTAATCCAAGCACTTTGGAGGCCAAGGTGGGTGGATCACCTGAGGTTGGGAGTTCAAGACAATCTCCATTTTCCAAAACCAGAAGTACCTATTTTCCTTCTCTGAAAACAGAGTAAGAGAAAACCTTTTGCAAAAGAAAATATACATCCTGGCAGTATTTATGCATGTTTCTTTCATAATCTATAAAGCTGAGTTAAAAAATATAGCAGTGTATTAATTAGATATATTTATCTCTTGGATCTGGTAAAGACAGGCCTTGCAGTTTCATAATGATCACAATAATATATGATTGAACATAGGATGTATATAGTCATATATTGTATGTAATATAATTATAGTTTCTGTCTAAAGGATATCATTTGCATGACAATTAAGTGGCATTGGTGGCTACTTTAGATATATCTCAAGTGACAAACCGAGTACATTCTTATTTAAATTCAATTTTTTACAATCTTTGAATTAAGGAGGAAGATTTCACACCTGATGTGAAATCAAATAAATGTGAATTCCAAGTTGTTAAACACTCAGAAGATATAAAAATGTCTGTGGAAGAGTTTTTAGAAGCTTCCAGAAAAAACAATTTTGCGGCAGCATTGTTTGCTGAGAAGGATTAACTCTCAAATTATTGTCTGAGATGATAATTTTTTTAAAAAACTTGGAATAGAGATGTAGGTAGAAGAAATTTGAGCATTTTACTAACTATTCTCATTTTGCTTGTTTTTAGTGAGTATGGAAATATGGCTACAAAATTAATTTAGGAATAAGCTTTTCAAGCATAAGTAAGTTGTAGATTAAATCCTTGGTCTGGTGGATTATTTGTATTTATCTAAATCTGCAATGAAAAATAGTAGATTAAATACAGAAGGAACACTATTTTGGGGTTAATTTGGTATATGACAAATCCTTAAAAAAAGATGAAGAAAGAACAAAGGGAAAATATTGTGACCTAATATGTTGTGGCAAACACAAGCTATTTATGATTTGGACATTAGAAAACATCACAAATTGTTCTATTTTAAACTTTTAAAATATGTATTAACTGTTTCAGAGTAATAAGATTGATCCTTATTTGAGCCTATATAATAATAAACTGTATTTTACTCAATAGTAATACATAATCCAATATTTACACTTTAGTGAAACATAAGTGGTATTTTGATGAAGCCATAAAACTGGAAGGGAAATAAAGTATTTGAGTATTTTTACAACCTTTAGGGTGGAGAAGGCTGTGTATTTACAAACGAAGGAAGAAATCCTAAAGGAAAACATGAATAGATTTGGCAACATAGAATCTTTGGTTTTTTACCTGTCAAAACTTAAATTAAGACAAAAACTAATTGAGGGAGATAAAGAACATATAATCATGCTAGCAAGTCAATAAAATAAACACCCTCAACTAGAGTGGGCGATAGATAATTCACAAAAAAAGAAATGTTAATGACTAATATAGAAAACTATTTAATGCCAATATTAATAAAATACAAATTAATGCATCTCTAAGTTATACTTTTCTCCTACTACATCAGCAAACTGTGTGTGTGTGTCTGTTTTTTAATAAAATGATTTTTAGTGTTGATGAAGATGAAGAGAAAGAAATAGTGTTTTTTATTTCGTGGTATCAATGATAAGTGATAAAAAGCTCTCTGGAGAACAATTTGGCTATGTACATTAAATATATATTATATCAAGTTATTGAACCAGACAATTCCACTTCTATTAATTCAGACAAAGAAAATGATTTTAGATCCACATTGAGATATACATTGAGATTTGTGTGCAGTGATGTTCTTTGTATTTCTGCTTTGTCCTGCATAAACAGTGGCAGTATTAAGTAGGATTCTGTGATAGGCAATGAGGCATTCAGGAAGTATATAGCATTTGGCTGAAACATCGTGAATAGAGAAGTAAATCCAAATCCAGAAGAAAAATCCATTTCTGTTAAGTTGTTGCTTTTTTAAATAATAAGAGAGCTAACATAATCAAACCTGCCCCCAGTGACTAATTTGTTCTCCTACATGCAGTACATACCAGAGCCTCAGACTTGATAATTTAGGATAAAGTTTACATACCTAAGAGTGACAGCAGCCAGCTTGATCTTGGTGAGACAAAATGAGTGATTTTAAACCCATGCATGACCTCTATACCGTGGCAATTGGGACACTTTGTTCATGAATTCCTTTTTATAAGAAGACGTAGGCTGGGAAAAGAACTTAACATCCACAAGGTGAGTCATTTTATCTACCTGATTAATCAATTAATGGGTACCCTATTTGCAGCTGTAATCATATGTGACACGAATATTCTTACACTGTGTCCATCATGTCTTTTATAAATTCTCCAGTTGTGTTTTCTCCAGGTCTCTGACTATTCATCTCAGCCATTATCCATGGCCAATGCTGTATCTCATAAATTTTAATGTTTATGTTGTTGTTTTTTCTTTTCTTTTCTTTTCTTTTTTGTAGAGACAGAGGTCTACCATATCACCCAGGTTGGTCTTGAACTCCTGGACTCAAGAAATCTGCCTGCCTCAGTCTCCCAAATGGCTGGAATTACAGGCACAAGCCACTGTACCCAGCTATGTTTTTATTTTTATTCAGTTGAAGATATTTCTCATTTTCCTTGTGATTTCTTCTTTGACCTATGAGTTATTTAGAAATGTAATGTCTATTTTTTCAATTGTCTGGTGATTTCTCAGAATTCCACTATGTTTAGAGAATGTACTTGTCATGATATCAAGTGTTTGAAATGAATTGAGATATGTTTTACAGCTTAGCATATGTTCTATGTGTGCTTGAAAAGTGTGTATTGTATTGTTAAATGCTACGTTCTATATTTATTAGTAAGGTCAAGTTGTTTGATAGTGTTGTGTAAGTACATCTTTTTCACTTACTGATTCTCTTTCTAGTTGATCTCTCAATTACTAAAGATGAATATTGAAATCTTCGACTAAAATTTTTGAATTATCTATGTCTCCTTTCAATTCTGTAAGTTTTTGCATTATGTATTTTAGGGTTCTGTTGTTAGGTACATATATATTTATAATTTTTCTATCTTTCTGAAGCAATAACATTTTATCATTGTGAAATGTCTCCCTTTGTCTTTGGACATATTCCTTGTCTGAAAGTCTATCTTTTTCTGACATTATAGTCACTTTTATATCATTACTGTTTGCATGGTATAACATTCCTTCCCTTTAATTTTAATCTATTTGTGTCTTTGCATCTAAAGTGTGCCTCAATCTGTTCTAATTTTTCTGTAAAATTATTTATAAAATTTTCAAAGAAAAAATACTGTAAAAATTAAAGTGTAAACAGCATATAGTTGAAGCTGCCTTTTATATCCAGTTTGACAATCTCTGACTTTTGATTGAAATATTTAGCACATTCAAATTTAATGTAATTATTCTATATGGTTGGATTTATACTTGTAATTTTGTTAGTGTTTGTATGTCCCATGTGTTTTTGTTCTTCTGTTCCCCACTTACTTATTGAAAAAAAATTATCAGGCCATTTTACTTTGTGAAATTTTAGCTATATTTTTTGTTATCTGTGGGTCTGCGTGTGTATATTTCTGTGTATATATGGTTGTTCTAGGTGTTGACATATGTGACTTAAACTTATCATGATCTATTTTAGGTTAATATTGACTTATTTCCAGTAAATACCGTAAACATTTCAATATACATTTGATCTTTGAACAACATGGGTTTGAAATGCATGGGTCTACTTACACATAATCTTTTTGTTTGTTTGTTTTTTTGAGACAGAGTCTCACTCTGTCACCCAGGCTGGAGTACAGTGGTACAAACTCATCTCACTGTAATTTCCTACCTTGTTCAAGCAATTCTCCTGCCTCAGCCTCCCAAGTAGCTGAGACTACAGGGGCCTGCCAACATGCCAGGCTAATTTTTGTATTTTTAGTAGAGAAGGGGTTTCACCACATTGGCTAGGCTGGTCTCAAACTCCTGACCTTGTGATCCACCCACCTCAGCCTCCCAAAATACTGAGACTACAGGCGTGAGCCACTGTGCCAAGCCACACGTGATTATTTTTCAATCTATACAGATAGCAAACACAGCATTCATGGAATGTGAAACTCACATAAATGGAGAGTTGACATTTTGTATGTACAGGTTCCAGAGGGTTGACTGTGGGATCTGAATATGTGTGGATTCTGGTATATGCAGGAGATCCTGGAACCAATCCCCCAAGTAGGCTCAGGGATAAATGTAGTTCCATTAACTTTTCTCATCTTTGTGCCATTATTGTCATATATATTATACATATATGTGTCATTGATTAAACAATACAGTCTTAGATTTACTGCTTTCTGCAATATGATGGTTTTTAAAAAATATTAAGAGAAAAGAAGATATGCATATATACAGTTAAAAAAATCCATCTACCTATTTACCATTTCTGGTGCTTTTCCAAGTTACCATTTGGTATTATTTTGTTTTAGCCTGAAGGCTTCATTTAGTATTTCCTACAGGGAAGATCAGTGAATTCTCAGATTTTGTTTATCTGGGAGTGTCTTTATTTCATCTTCATTTCTGAAGGATAGTTTTCCTTTATATAGAATTCTCACTTGACACTGCGTTGTTCAGCATTTTGAATATGCTATTCAACTGTCTTCTGATTTCTATCATTTCTGATGTCAACTGTTAATTGTATTATTTCCTATATTTGATGCATTGTTTTTCTATTGCTGCCTTCAAGATTTTCTCTTTTACCAGTTTGACTCTGACATGTCTGTGTTCAGATCGCTTTGTGTTTATCCTTCTTGGGACTCATAGAGTTCGTAGGATTTGTTGGTTAGTTTTTCAGCAAACTGGGGAATTCTCAGACATTATTTCTTCAAATATATTTTTAGACCTTTTTTGCTGTCTTCTTTTTCTTAAACTTTCATTATGTATATACTGTAATTCTTGTTATTGTCCTGAAGATTTCTGACACTGCTTATTTTTCTTACCTCTTCAGATTGGGTAATTCCTATTGATCTACCTTCAAATTAGTTTATTCTTTCTTCTGCCATCTCAAATCTGCTGTTGAAATCATTCTAGTAAATTTTTGATTTTTATTTGTATTTTTCACTCTCAAATTTCAATTTTTTAAAATAGTTTCCACTTAATGAGATTTCTCATTCATTGGTTTATTACCAACATATTTTTCTTTAATTCTGTAAATATAATAGCTCTATTGAAATATTTGTCTGATAATTTCAGGGTCTGGGCTCATTCACAGTTAATCTCTATTGATCGTTTTTTTCCCTCCGTGTGTATAGGTCACATCCTCCTGTGACCTATACAGGAGGGTATACAGCTGGGAATACAGGCATGCATTAATTTTTTTTTTTGTAGAGACAGGGTCTCACCACGTTGGCCAAGCTGATCTCAAATTCCTGGGCTTAGGCAATCTTCCTGTTTCTGCCCCTCTAAGTGTTGGGCTTATAAATGTGAGCCACCACACCTAGCTTGAGTTTTTGAGGGGATGTTGTTGTTTTCATTGTTGTTGTTGTTTTGTAGAGACAGAGTCTTGCTATGTTGACCAGACTGATTTCAAACTCCTGGCCTCAAGTAATCTTTCTGTTTCAGTCTCCCAAAGTGTTGGTTTTACAGTCATAAGCCACTGTGCCTGGCCATGTTAGTTATTTTTAATTAAATTCCTAGACTTAAAAGCAGAATGCGCTTCTCCCATATTTTTCATTTGCTCATGTCTTTTAAGTGTTTCTAGTCCTTTTTTTTAAGCCTGGCTTTCTAGAAGTTAGCACTATGTCTACATCAAGCTTGTCCAACCTGTGGCCCATGGGCCACATGTGGCCCAGGATGGCTTTGGATACGGCCCAAGACAAATTTGTAAACTTTCTTAAAACATTACAAGATTTTTTAAATGATTTTTTTAAAGCTTGTCAGCTATCATTAGTACTAGTACATTTTATGTGTGGTCCAAGACAATTCTTCTTTCAATGTGGCCCAGGGAAGCCAAAAGATTGGAAACCCCTGGTCTACGTAATTTAGTTTAGTGGTCAGCCACTGTTTTGGTAGAGTTGTGCTCAAATACCTCAAAGACCATAAGGCTTCCATCTTATATTGAAGTGAGATTGTGTGAATGGAAGAACACTTAAATTAACAGCCAGTTCTCAACCACCCCTTTGCTTGTGCTTTTTGCCGGCCCCTCTCAAGTCTCTTTATGCATGAATAGTATCCTACTGGTCTAGGGATCTGTGAAGAGTTTGTCTCAATTCATCCATGGTTCTCTATTTTCAAGATCTCCCTGGTAAGTTTTCTGGTTAGTCAATCAGTCACCCCAACTAGGACTGCAACCTTGCTCTAGTAACACTTTGGATTTTCCCCTGTCCATCCCTATCCCAAATCTCCACTTTTAGCTAGAAAAACTATGGTCTTTTTGTCCCCTAAACTAAATCACACTCAACTTTCTTTGGCATCAAACCTTCAGGTTTTCATAGCCTACCTCATCTGGTAGTGCTTCATTCGTATTAACTAAGCCAGTCACAAAAGACCACATATTATATGACTGCAATCATATAAAAGTCCAGAATAGAGAAATCTATACATTGTTTAAGGCTGAGGGAAGGTTGGGATGTGACACATGGGTTGGGAGTGATACTTAAAGGGTACAGCATTTCTTCTTTGAAATGAGAAAATATTTCAAAACTGACTGTGGTGATGATTGCACATATCCATGAACATATTAAGAGCAATTTAATTGTCCATGTTAAATGTGTGAGTTATATGGTACATAAATTAATTATATGTCAATGGAGAATTTTTTTAAAGGAACAAGAGCTATTCAAGGCAACAAATAAACAAACAAACAAAAACAAACAAAGCATGATCAGAATGTAGTCTAATCAGGCAGTGAAGAAATTTGCAGAATCCAAATAAGGGTAGAAAGAAATTTTTTACAAACAAAATGTAAGTATGCAAAGCTACTAACAAACATCAGATGCTAAAATTAGAAGATACCATAAATGAGTGAAAGATGAATTAATTATGTAAGGTATAAAAATTCAGGAGGCATAGGCTACAAAACTATACTCCAGCTATATGATATTGGCTTGGAGTTTTTTTGTTGACACAAGGACATTTAAAAACAATTTATTGGGCCAGGCGCTTACCTCATGCCTGTAATCTTAGAACTTGGGGAGATTGAGATGGGTGGATCACTTGAGGTCAGGAATTCCAGCCTGGCCAACATGGGGAAACTTTATCTCTACTAAAACTACAAAAATTAGCCGGTGTGGTGGTGGGCACCTACAGTCCCAGCTACTCAGGAGGTTGAGATAGGAGAATTGCTTGAACCCGGGAGACAGAGGTTGCAGTAAGCTGAGATTGGTGACAGAGTGAGACTCTGTCTCAAAAACAAATAAACATACAAACAAAAAACAAAATAAAAAAAATAGTTCATTATATTCACGTAGCTCAGGTAAGCATATCCTAGACTAACATAATTCTTGGTCTCATGTCTCAGTCTTAAAACTCACTAATGAGTAACCATATTTTATTCCCTCATCTCCAGTTCCAGAAATGATCTCCACATTTCATGACAAAGCTGTTTCATTAATGAAATTATTTTCCATACAGAGAAGATAAAGAAATAAGCATAGAGAGAATGTAGTATGATACTTAGATATTAAAGTCAAAGGATCAAGGTTATAATTTGAAAATGTTTCAAACATCTTATACATTTTCAGCAGAAATGTGTAAGAAAATTTTATTAAGCACACAAATAGTATCCAAATGTTTGAGACAACTTAAAAGTTTTATTTGTAAATTTAGTTTATTTATAAGAGGAAGATTTGCTTAACTTGGTAACTTTGCCTTATCAGATATTTGCAGTACTTAAAAAGAAAATGTTCTGGTGACACCCCATCTCTACCAGAAATGCAAAAATTAGCTGGGCAGAGTGGCATGCACCTGTAGTCCTAGCTACTCAGGAGACTAAGGCAGGATAAGTGCTTGAACCCTGGAAGCAGAGGTTGCAGTGAGCTGAGATTGTGCCATTGTACTCCAGCCTGAGCAACAGAGCCAGACCCAGTCTTAAAAATAATAAAATAAAATAAAAAAGAAACTATTCAAACTAAATACAGTTTAAAAATCTTTAGCTAATTTAATTAACAAAGTTTATAAATGTATTGATTATATAATGGGATTTTGGTCTATTCAACTTGAGTTAATCAAACATTGACCAAAAATGAAGTGAAAGTAATTTTATGCAATTTTTTTTTTTGAGAAGGGGTTTCGCTCTTGTTACCTGGGCTGGAGTGCAATGGCACCATCTTGGCTGACTGCAACCTCCGCCTCCTGGGTTCAGGCAATTCTCCTGTCTCAGCCTCCTGAGTAGCTGGGATTACAGGCACACGCCACCATGCCCAGCTAATTTTTTTGTATTTTTAGTAGAGACGGGGTTTCACCATGTTGACCAGGATGGTCACCCGCCTCGACCTCCCAAAGTGCTGGGATTACAGGCTTGAGCCGCTGCGCCCGGCCTGTAATTTTTACATAAAACTTTTATATTTTATCACATATGTAACTAGTGAGACTAAGACATTTAGAAGAGTAGGATTTAGCCAAGGTGGTTATGTGGCCAAATTAGAGTTTCTTTTTTTCAATGGCAGTTACCAAAAAGACAGAGCAGCCTTGGAACATTGTCAACATGTTTTTAACTTTGGGAAGAGAGAGACAAGAATCAGGAGAGTTAACAGCTTGTGCTCTGAAGATAGGTTGCATAGAACTAGTTTAATGACCTTGAGCAAGTCAACTGATTTCTCTACACTTCAGTGTCTATATCTAAAAATGAAAACAATAATTATCCCTGCTTCATGAGATTATTGTGATGATCAAATGGACCAAGGCTCTCAAAGTATTTAGTAAAATGTTTATAAATAGTAAGTGCTAGCTGAAGATTACTTGTTATTAGTAAAGAAAATAGGCCAGGCATGATGCTCACACCTATAATCCTAGCTAATCCCAGCCCCAGAAGCAATTCAGAAGGCTGGGCAGGAGAATGGCTTAAGGCCAGGAGTTCAAGACTAGCCTGGGCAACACAGTAAAACATATCTCTACCAAAAAAAAAAAAAAGTGCTCTTTCATTTGTCTTGTGGAAATTTTAGCCATAGCTCTGAATTCTGAAAGGCATGAAAAGGAATACATCAGAATCTTAAGGGAGTTAACTAAAGTATGATCCAACAATAGAATATTTGTTTTCCAGAGACAGTTAAGGCAGGGGTCAGATGCTCAAAAGTCAGATGTTCAAGATGGCTTTCAATTTAGAGATTGCATGTACTGTGATATAACATCCTGCTAACTATCTTTTTCATATCCTGATATTCGAGACAGCAGAGTACACGAATCATAATCCTTACTCTGCTACTTCAAGCTATGTGACAGTTATGGGTTAAATTGTCCCCCCTCAAAAAGATATGTTCAAGTCCTAACTCCCAGTTTCTTAGAATGTGACCTTATTTGGGGATGTGGTAGTTGCAGATAGAATTAATTAAGATGATGTCATACTGGATTAGTTTGGGATTTGAATCCAATATGATTGATATCCTTATAAGAAGATGGGCCAGCTGCGGTGGTTCAAGCCTATAATCCCAGCACTTTGGGAGGCCGAGGCGGGTGGATCATGAGGTCAAGAGATCGAGACCATCCTGGTCAACATGGTGAAACCCCGTCTCTACTAAAAATACAAAAAATTAGCTGGGCATGGTGGCATGTGCCTGTAATCCCAGCTACCCAGGAGGCTGAGGGAGGAGAATTGCCTGAACCCAGGAAGCAGAGGTTGCAGTGAGCCGAGATCGCACCATTGCACTCCAGCCTGGATAACAAGAGTGAAACTCTGTCTCAAAAACAAAAAAACAAAACAAAAAAAGAAGATGATCATGAAAAGACACAGAGACACACAGGGAGAAAACCATAAGACACTAGGTTGGAACAAAGAGGAGTAGAATGATGGATACACAGCCAGGGAACATCTGGGGTTACCAGGAACTAGGGGAGAGCAAAGAAAGATTCTCCTATAGCGGCGGTCTCCAGCCCCCAGGTTAGAGACCAGAACATAAACCCTATTGTGAACTATGCATGCGAGGGATCTAAATTGCACACTCCTTATGAGAATCGAATGCCTGATGATTTGTTACTGTCTCCTATCCCCCCAAATGGGACCATCTAGTTGTAGGAAAGCAAGCTTAGGGCTCTCATTGATTCTACATTATGGTGAGTTGTATAATAATTATTATTATACTGTAATAAGAACAGAAATTGAGTGCACAATAAATGTAATGAACTTGAATCATGTAATCATCCCTCCATTGCCCAGTCCACAGAAAAACTGCCTTCCACAAAACCGGTCACTAGTGCCAAAAATGTTGGAGACCGCTCCTCTATAAGTTTCAGAGGAAACGCGGCTGTACTGACACCTTGATTCTGGATTTCCAGCTCCTAGAACTTTGAGACAATTAATTTCTGTTGTCTTAAGCACCCGGTTTGTGGCACTGAGTGCTTAATAGGAAAACTAATACTAGAAAATGAATGTAGTGACTTTGATCTATTAGTTCACTTTGCCTCAGTTATCTTATGTTTAAAATGGGAATAATCTGCCTACCTCATAAGGCTGAATGATTATATGAAGTAACCAATGTAAGCAGTGAATATATTCATTATTTTTCCAAACCTGGATGTTTAATGATTGTTGCCTTACAAAAACACTGACATGAAGGTCAGACTGTATTTCTGAGTACCAGCTTTGTACTCACAGCTCTTAGAACCGTTGGTTGTCACCTGAGGGATTCTTCTTGTTTGTTGCACAGACAAAACCAATTCACTGAGACTGGTATTGCAGTAAAGAAAGAATTTAACTAATGCAGGGCCTGCCAAGCAGAATGATTGGAGTTATTACTCAAATCAGCCTCCTTTTGAACTCAGGGGCTAGGGTTTTATGGATAATTTGATGGATGGGGGCTAGGGAACAGGTGCTACTGATTGCCTGGGGGTGAAATTATGGGGTGTGGAAGATGGTCCTTGAATGCTGAGTCAGCATCTGGGTGGGGGCCACAGGACCATTTGAGCCATAAGTTGTGTGTTTAGGTAGGGTCAGTTTCCAGAATGCAGCAGTCTGAAAAAAATTTTCAAAAGCTCAATCTTAGGTACTGCAATAGTGATGCTATCTATGGAGCAATTGCAGAGGTCACAAAACTTGTGACCTCTGGACACATGACTCCTGAGCAATCAGAGATTACAGCAACTATGCCTATATCTTTGCAGAGTTCAGGCTCCTTCTGTAATCGTAATCTCTGTCCCTTCATCAGTTGTACAAAGGTGATCTCTAAACAAGGAGGGGAGCAGTTTTAGGGAGGGACTATTATTCTTGCTTTAAAAATTAAAGTAAATTCTTCCCATGGTTAGCTTGGCCTATGCCCAGGAATGAGTGAGGACAGCTTGTGAGGCTAGAGCAACATCGAGTCAGCCATGTCAGACTTCTCTTCCTGTCATAATGTTTGCAAAAATGGTGTCACTGTCAAAACAACATTGGTGATAATAGAGTAAAATCCTGTGATTATGTGCATCAGGATATTCTGTAATAGGTTATTGACTTTCATTTTCTGTCCAGCTTGCATTCTGAAATCAGGGTGGATAAAGCAGGAAACTCAATTTTGGGAAATGACAGAAAAAAGGAAAGACTTGTAGTTGCAGTATTTTTCTTCCTCAGTCTCCCCAATCACATAAGAGAATTGAGAACTGTTCAATGATGTGATTCTTGAAATGCTGCTTGAGTCTGGGAAGTCCCAGGGATCTATGGGAGCCAGAATTGTTCCTATTGATATTTAAGCCAGATCAGACCACTAGGTTAGTGGCATCAGGATAAGTGGCACCAAATCACAGCTGGGGCCGGTACAGTGTTGAATCATGCAGCTGGACCCCAACAACTAGGGATTTGCTATGTGGGCAGGCTTGCCTGGTTATCTCTAGGAATAAGGTAAATATGGATTTTGTGCAATTTGAACTTTCGAACTCCTCTTGTCATTTAATGTTTAGCAAAAATCTATTAGTTTATTATAAGCCTTGAATAGACATTTTCAGTGAATTAATCATTTTATCAAATGAGTGTTTGGAAATACCTTGCGTGAGTTATGTAGCTGATACCTTTCTATTTCAAAACATAAACCAATTATGCAGCTTAGAGATGTGAATACCTGTATGCGTGCAGTTCTTTTCTTTAAATATCAATAGATATGCATATTGCGCTCAAAATTAGAAAGACTGACATGTGACTTTTTTTTCCCCCAAGGAAAATAAAATGAAAATAAATGGTCCATTAGCACACAGATTAGTGCTTCTGATTCATGCAGTGTTTCCACCTGCTTAGGTATTGTGCTCTCTGAGATGAATCATCCAGTAATTTGATAGAATTCCTTTCCCTCCCCAAACTTTCCTGGTTGTTTGGTCATAACAAGACCTAGGCTTAAAGGGAAACGTTTGACTTGGAACTTAATTCTTCGGGAGCAAATTAGCTAGATTATATATCGCTAAAAGAAGGCAAATTAAGACTGACTTAGATCGCCACTCAAGTGGCAGAATTAGAGGAAGGATAAATAAGTGATCAGGCTACTCTAATTTCTGAAAGCAGGAGCCACAAATGATTGGATGGGGACAATCTAATCAGTGAGGAGGTCTCTGTACCTTTCTCTTAATGCTCTCAGATCCCTTTTATTTTCCAGAGTCATAGAGATTAAAGGCACTTAGCACAAACTCAGGAGTTCTAATTTTAGCCATGTGATTAGTATTAGAATCCTGAAGACTGAGAGTCTACTCTCACCTGGTTGACAAATTGAAAGGATCAGCAAAATAAATCACTAGCAACTGAAAATGTGTGCGTAAGTGAGGGCCTGAAATCTCATTGACAGCATTCCTCATAGAAGACTCAATCAGTTGAACTTCACATTGTTGCATTCTACTAACACATAAAGTGGTGCAAATTACATTTCACAGTAGTACCAAGGGCTTGATCCTTTCCTTTGATATGCTTTGAGCAAAAGGACATTCTCTAAGATTCACTGACACACAAGTGGGAGAGGGCAAGTCTAACCCCTGGTAAGCTGCTGCTTCTAACCTACCAAATATTAAGACAGAATGTTTAGAAAGGCATTTGAAACAGTAGCTAGGACTTCAGGCACACATCAGCATGCCTGGCTAATTTATTGTTGTTATTGTAGCAGTGGAGTTTTGCCAGTGTTGCCCAGGCGGTTTCCAGTAGAAGTTTGCATTCTACTTAGCCAGGTGTGCACCTCCATGCCTGGCTAACATCTAAAAGCTTTTGTAGAGATGGTGTTTTATCATGTTGCCCAAGCTGGTCTCCAACTCCTGAGGTCAAGCGATCTGCCTGCCTCAGCCTCTGAAAGCACTGGGATTACAGGCATGAGCCACCATGTCCAGCCTGCCTTTTTAATCTAGGTCACTGTTCTCTTCTGTTTTAGAGGCTTTGAATACACTGAAGGAAGGTGAACTAATATGTCTGAAAAGAAATATTCTGGGCTGGGCGTGGTGGTTTAAGCCTGTAATCCCTGCACTTTGGGAGGCTGAGGCAGGCGGATCACAAGGTCAAGAGATCGAGACCATACTGGCCAACATGGTGAAACCCCGTCTCTACTAAAAAAAATACAAAAATTAGCTGGGCATGGTGGCACACACCTGTAGTCCCAGATACTCGGGAGGCTGAGGCAGGAGAATTGCTTGAACCCAGGAGGTAGAGCTGAGATCGCACCACTGCACTCCAGCCTGGCGCCTGGCAATGGAGTGAAACTCCGTCAGAAAAAAAAAAGGAAATATTCTGGGGGAGGATCCAAGAAGGCCAAATAGGAACAGCTCCGGAGTGCAGTTCCCAGCAAGAACAGCGCAGAGGGTGAGTGCTCACTGCATTTCCAAACAAGTTTTCACTGCCCACAGACCAGGAGATTCCCAGGCCGAAAAGCACCACAAGTTTTGAGCGCAGCGGTTTCAGCTGGTGCTAGGTCAAGGGTGCACAGAAACGCACACAAGTCTGGGTGGCTGTTTCGACTGACACCTGGAATGCCTGGGAGAAAGAGCCGCCCATTAAACTGAAAGGGAGGGTGCTGAGACAGGGCCAGGTAACCTGGCTTGGCGGGTACCACCCCTTCAAAACAAGCAATCTGAAATGCTCTGGTTTGAGAGTTTCGCAGCAAGTGCAGCTAGACCCAGGATGGATGGAAGGGCATCCCCCACTACTGAGGCAGTCCGCCACTATAGAGGTGGTTCACACAGCAGTTGGGCAGAGAGCCTGGGCAGCTCAACAACCTCTCTGCTGGCAGACTGTGACTAGACTACTCCATGTGGGTCAGGGCATCTATGAAAAAAGGCAGCAGCATGACAAGAACTTATAAATAAAGTTGACCTTCCTAGAACAGAGCACCAGGGAAAAGAGGTGGTTATGAGTTCAGTGGCAGCAGACTTAAAGGAACCTGCCCTGCAGCTCTGCATGGAACAATGGAGCCCCCAGCACAGCACTTGAGCTCCTATCAGGGACAGATTGTCTCCTCAAGCAATCCCCGTATACCGAAAGAGACACCTCATAAAGGAGAGCTCAGGATGACATCTTCCACATACTCTTCTGGGATGAGGACAGCAGAGGAAGAAACCAGTGGCAACCCTTGCTGTTCTGCAGCCCCTGTGGGTGATCCTCAGGTGAATCAATGTCTGCAATAGACCTCCAGCAGTCCTGCAGCAGAGGGGCCTGACTGTTAGAAGGAAAACTAAGAAGCAGAAAGAAATAACTTCAACATCAACAAAAAGGATGTCCACTCAGAGACCCCATCCAAAAGTCATCAACTACAAAGACCACAGGTAGATCAAGGCCACTAAGATGGGAAGAAATCAACTCAAAAAGGATGAACACACCAAAAACCAGAACACCTCTCTTCCTCCAAGGGATCGTAACTCCTCAACAGCTAGGGATCAAAGATGGATGGAGAATGAATCTGATGAATTGACAGAAACAGGCTTCAGAAGGTGGGTAACAACAAACTTCTCAGAGCTAAAAGAACATGTGCTAACCCAATATAAAGAAACTAAGAACCCAGAAAAAAGGTTGGATGAGATGCTAACTAGAATAAACAGCTTAGAGAAGAATATAAACGACTTGATGGAGCTGAAAAACACCAGCATGAGAACTTCGTGAAGCATAAACAGGTTTCAATAACCAAATCAACCAAGCAGAAACTTCATAAGTGAAGGAGAAAGAAAATCCTTTATGGACAAGCAATTGCTAAGAGATTTCATTACCACCAGGCCTGCCTTACAAGTGCTCCTGAAGAAGCACTAAACAAGGAAAGGAACAACAAGTACCAGCCACTCCAAAAACAGGCCAAATGGTAAAAAGCATCGATACAATGAAGAAAATGTGTCAACTAACAGGCAAAACATCCAGCTAGCATCAAAATGGCTGGATCAAATTCACGTATAACAATATTAACCGTAAATGTAAATGGACTAAATGCCCCAGTCAAAAGACACAGACTGGCAAATTGGATAAAAAGACAAAACCCATTGGTGTGCTGTATTCAGGAAACCCATCTCACATGAAAGGATACACACAGGCTAAAATAAAGAGATGGAGGAAGATTTATCAAGCAAATGGAGAACAAAAAAGGTAGGAGTTGCAATTCTAGTCTCTAATAAAATGGACTTTAAACCAACAAAGATCAAAGGAGAAAAAGAAGGGCATTACATAATGGTAAAAGGATCAATGCATCAAGAAGAACTAACGATCCTAAATATATATGCACCCAATACAGGAGCACCCAGGTACATAAAGCAAGTTCTTAATGACCTACAAAAATATTTAGACTCCCATACAATAATGGTGGGAGACTTTTACACTCTACTGTCAATTAGACAGATCAACGAGACAGAAAATTAACAAGGATATCCAGGAGTTGAACTCAGATCTGTACCAAGTGGGCTTAATAGACATCTATAGAAATCTCCACCCCAAATCCACAGAATACACATTCTTCTCAGCACCGCATGTCACCTACTCTAAAATTGACCACAAAATGGGAAGTAAATAACTCCTCAGGAAATGCAAAAGAATGGAAGTCATAACAAACAGTCTCTGAGACCACAGTGCAATCAAATTAGAACTCAGAATTGAGAAACTAACTCAGAATCACATAACTTCATGGAAACTGAAAAACTGGGTCCTGAATGTCGACTGGATGAATAATGAAGTGAAGGCAGAAATACAGATGTTCTTTGAAACCAATGAGAACAAAGACACAATTTACCAGAATCTCTGGGACACATTTAAAGCTGTGTCTAGAGGGAAAGTTAGAGCAATAAATGTCCACATGAGAAGCAAGGAAAGATCTAAAATCAACAATATTAAAAGAGCCAGAGGAACAAGATTTAAAAAACCCAAAAGCTAGCAGAAGACAAGAAATAACTAAGATCAGAGCAGAACTGAAGGAAATAGAGACATGAAAAACCCTTCAAAAAATCAATAAATCCAGGAGCTGGTTTTTTGAAAAGATCAACAAAATAGACAGACCACTGGCCAGATTAATAAAAAAGAAAAGAAGAAGAATCAAATAGATGCAACAAAAATGATAAAGGAGATATAATCGTGGACTCCACAGAAATAGAAACTACAGAGCTTACTACAAACAACTCTATGCACATAAACCAGTAAACCTGGCAGAAATGGATAAATTCCTGGACATTTGCACCCTCCCAAGACTAAACCAGGAAGAAGTTGAAACCTTGAGCCAATAACAAGGGCTGAAGTTGAGGCAGCAATTAGTAGCTTACCAACCAAAAAATGTCCAGGTCCAGATGGGTTCACAGCTGAATTCTACCAGACGTGGAAAGAGGAGCTTGTACCATTCCTTGTGAAACTATTCCAAACAATACAAAAAGATGGAATCATTCCCAAATCATTTCATGAGACCAATATCATCCTGATACCAAAACCTGACAGAGACTCAACAAAAAAAGAAAACTTCAGGACAATATCTATGATTAACACAGATGCAAAAATCTTCAATAAAATACTGGCAAACCGATTGCAACAACACATCAAAAAGCTTATCCATCACAATCAAGTAGGCTACATCCTGGGGATGCAAGCCTGGTTCAACATACGCAAGTCTATAAACATAATTCACTACATAAACAGAACCAAAGAAAAACACCGCATGATTATCTCAATAGATGAAGAGAAGGCCTTTGACAAAATTCAGCAGCAATTTATGCTAAAAACTCTTAATAAACTAGGTATCAATGGAACATATCTCCAAATGATAAAATCTATTCATGACAAACCCACAGCCAGTCTCATACTGAATGGGCAAAAACTGGAAGCACTCCTTCTGAAATCCAGCACTAGACAAGGATGCCCTGTCTCACCACTCCTATTCAATATAGTATTGGAAGTTCTAGCCAGAGCAATCAGGTAAGAATAAGAAATAAAGGGTATTCAATTAGAGACAATTAGGTATCCAAATTGTCTCTATTTGCAGATGACATGATTGTATATTTAGAAGACACCATTGTCTCAGCCCAAAATCTCCTGAAACTGATAAGCAACTTCAGCAGTCTCTGGACACAAAATCAATGTGGAGAAATCACAAGTATTTCTGTACACTAATAATAGACAAACCGAGAGCCAAATCAAAAGTGAACTCCCATTCACAATTGCTACAAAGAGAATAAAATACCTAGGAATACAACTAACAAAGGATGTAAAGGACCTCTTCAAGGAGAACTACAAATCACTGCTCAAAGAAATAAGAGAGGACACAAACAAATGGAGAAACATTCTGTGCTCATGGTTAGGAAGATTTAGTATCATAAAAATGACCATACTACCCAAAGTAATTTATAGAGTCAACACTATCTCCATCAATCTACCAATGACCTTCTTCACAGAACTGGAAAAAAACACCTTAAAGTTCATATGGAACCAAAAGAGAGCCCACATAGCCAAGACAATCCTAAGCAAAAAGAACAAAGCTGGAGGCATCATGCTTCCTGATTTCAAACTACACTACAAAGCTACAGTAATCAAAACAGCATGGTACTGGTACCAAAACAGAGATATAGGCCAATGGAACAAAACTGAGGCCTTGGAGGCAATACCACAGATATACAACCATCTGCTCTTTGACAAACCTGACAAAAGCAAGCAATGGGGAAAGAATTCCCTGTTTAATAAATGGTGTTGGGAAAACTGGCTAGCAGTGGGCAGAAAGCAGAAACTGGACCCCTTCCTGACACCTTACACTAAAATTAACTCCAGATGGATTAAAGACTTAAACATAAGACCTAACACCATAAAAACCCTAGAATAAAACTTAAGTAAACCATTTGGGATATAGGCATAGACGAGGACTTCATGACCAAAACACCAAAAGCAATGGTAACAAAAGCCAAAATAGACAAATAGGACATAATTAAACTCCAGAGCTTCTGTACACAAAAGAAACAATCATTAGAGTGAACTGGCAACCAAGAGAATGGGAAAAAATTTTTGAATCTACAAAGAACTAAAATAGATTTACAAGAAAAAACAAACAAACCCATCCAAAAGTGGGAGAAGGATATGAACAGATGCTTTTCAAAAGAAGACATATATGAGGCCAACAAACAACTGAAAAAATGCTCTTCATCACTGATTATTAGAGAAATGCAAATCAAAACCACATTGATATACCACCTCACGCCATTTGGAATGGTGACCATTAAAAAATCCGGAGACAGCCGGGCACGGTGGCTCAAGCCTGTAATCCCAGCACTTTGGGAGGCCAAGGCAGGAGAATTGCCTGAACCCAGGAGGTGGAGGTTGCAGTGAGCCGAGATCTCACCATTGCACTCTAGCCTGGGTAACAAGAGCGAAACTCCGTCTCAAAAAAAAAAAAAGAAAAAATCTGGAGACAGCAGAGACTGGAGAGGATGTGGAGAAATAGGAACACTTTTACACTGTTGGTAGGAGAGTAAATTAGTTCAACCATTGTGGAAGACAGTGTGGCACTTCCTCAAGGACCTAGAAATAGAAATTCCATTTGACCCAGCAATCCCATTTCTGGGTATATACCCAAAGGATTGTAAATCATTCTATTATAAAGACACATGCACATGTATGGTCATAGTGGCACTGTTTACAACAGCAAAGACCTGGAACCAACCCAAATGCCCATTGACGATAGACTGGAGAAGGAAAATGTGGCACAGATACACCATGGAATACTATGCAGTCATAAAAAACAATGAGTTCATGTCCTCTGTAGGGACATGGATGCATCTGGAAACCATCATTCTCAGCAAACTGACACAAGAACACAAAATCAAACACTGCATGTTCTCACTCATAGGTGGGTGTTGAACAATAAAAACACATGGACACAGGGAGGGGAGCATCACATACTGGGGTCTGTTGGGGGTCCAAGGGAGGGCCAGGGGGCAGGGTGCGGAGGTCAGGGAGGTATTACATGGGAGAAATGCCGGATATAGGTGATGGGGGGATGGAGGCAGCAAACCACATTGCCATGTGTGTACCTATGCAACAATCCTGCATGATATGCACATGTACTCCAGAACCTAAAGTACAATAAAAAAAAGCAATATTCTACTTACATCTACACATTAAAGTAACCGATTTATATTGATCAGAGATTAAAGGGGAAGAAAGTCCGGGTAGTCTGTGCTTTTCTCTGTAGTCCTTCTGCCATGACAGAACGTAGGAATGTATATCTTTCTCATCTCTTTGAACTCAGCAAATGCCCAGTGGGTCAGCCATGAAAAAGGAGGCAGGCCTTTTAGTGTCATTTTGCTAAAGGAATTGCAGAGGTCTTCTGGGAGGTGACATGCTTTGGGGTTCTTTAACACCCACATTAATAATAAAACATGGCATCTGCTATTTAAAGGACTCCTGTTAAGGATACATTCTGGATTAAAAATTAAATTCCATCTAATCTTTTACTTAGCTCCATTTTCCCCAGAGACTGTCTCCAATAAAAAGCATTTGATTTGCTAAAGCTGTATAGCATTTTCTTGCTGACAGCTAAAATTAGGACTTTCTGGGCAGAGTGAGGGGAAGCCAGCAGGAGGGAAAAAAAGGAGATGAAATTACAGATGCCCTTTGGGAACTTGTTCAAATTTGTTGTAGTCAATTAGACTTTTTACTTTCACTTTGTCTTTCTTAAGTCAACTGGAATCAGAATTCGCAGTTTTTTTTAGTATTATTGTTTTGAAGCAAACTAATTTCCATTTGTCTCTTTTTGACAAAATACAGAATGTATTCACAGGAATATTAGCTTTGGGATTTTCAATTGGAGTATTACGGAAAAAATCTGAAAGTTTAACTGGCCTTTGCCTTTCCTATAATTTCAAGAGAAAACAATTTGTTTTTTATTTTGGCCTTCTTTATGGGCTCTTCCTTTCAGTTTGTACCTGTTGAGGGTATTTTACAGCATGGAATGGTTGTAAGTATGACTTAGCCGTGTGAAGGACAGTAGATATAAGCTATAGTAGTAATTGTTTTTTTCTACTTACACAAGATCAGATCAATGAATTTTAAAGCACATTCTAGCTGGTTTGGTTTACAAGTATTAATGTCTATGTTAATGATGACAGAAAACAATGGAGAAGTTAGACATCTTCCTTAGGGTTTCAAGTACAATAATTGATTATTACAGAGATGCAATTTGAAAGGCAAATGGTTCTAAAAGACTGTATACTCTCAAATATTCTCAGAGAATAATAGGATTCAAAGGCTTTTAAATGTTGTATGGTAAAAGTCCAGATGCAGTCAGCATTTCAATTTCTTCTACAGTATCCTGGTCTAGCATTTGCCTTACTGTTACTGATACATTTGCTTCTGGGGCAGGCTATTCCATACAGTGAACAAAAACACAAAACATAAAAGCATTGCAATCACGTATGCAAATAATGGCCCAAGTGATGGGAAACCAGTTTGCTGACACATAATCTACACAGAGAGCTGGAGGAGTGTCAAGCTGGAGGTAAGTTCACTGGATTATCATTATTATTGGTAAAGTACACAGAACATAAAATTGACATTTTAACCATTTTTAAGTGTATAGTTCAGTGGTATTAAGTACATTCACATTGTTATGAATGTACTCCCCACCATCCAATTCCAGAACTTTTCACCATTCCAAACTGAAACTCAGTACCCATTAAAGAGTAACTCTCCATTCTCCCACCCTCGGCCCCTGGCAAGTATCATTTCACTTTCTGTCTCTGAATTTGACTACTCTAGGTACCTCATATAAGTTGGATTATACAATATTTGCCTTTTTGTGACTGTGGGTAACCCCCAATATAGGCACTGAGGAAGGAGAGCTAGGCAGAACCATGGCACAATAAGGCTTGAAGAACATCTCAGTCTATAGTGTTAATACTCAGTTATTTCCTTTATATAATCATATATTAGTTTATAGAATTAGGGCTTGGAGAATATCTCAGTTTATAGTGTTACTACGTAGTTATTTCCCTTTATATAATCCTCTATATATAATCATGTTAGTTCATGGAATGAGTGCTTAAAGAAAATCTTACCACTCCGTTATTAGTTCATAATTGGAGGAATGCCTGGAGTAGACACAGTACAGAGCATGAATGAAGCAATAAGCAGCTTATAGTTGGAGGAATGTCTGGAGCAGACAGTGCACAGTATGATTTAAGGGAAAACAGTTATACTAGGAAAGAGCCCATGGCCCAGGCGGCAGCATTCAGTATTATAAAGATACCTGCTGTATGGCAGGCTTGGGGCAAGAGCCACTCCTCCTGATAAAGGAGTTGTAGGACCTCGCTCCAGTTCTTATGGAGGACTGCCCTCAGACCAGCAATCCCTTGAGCATCTGAGCATCTGAGGGCTCAAAACCCCTCTGAATAATCTCACCTTGGTGACTGTGAACTTTATCAGCTCTTGTTACTGTGCTGCTCGAAAAGCATCTTCCTATAGAACTCATTGGAAGCTGCCAGCAGGTGGTGGTAACCCTGACAGCTCTGTCATTACTGTGTGATTTAAAGCATCCTCCTATAAATCTTAGAAGTCGCTTGCCCATAAATAGAGGTATTGCACAGTGCACCCTCTTCACTGCGCTTGGCCCACCTCCACATCTCGGTGGCCTAATGGGGTGGACCCCTTACTGTACACAGCCCTTGCCTCAATGACCTAATGGGAATGGACCCCTTGCTGTGCACTGTCCACCTCCTAGCCTAGGTGACCTAATGGGGGTGGACCCCTTGTTTTATTGATCACGACCCTATCACTATCCTTAGAGATGATTTCACTCACTGCCCTGCCCCCTAACCTATACACAATAAATACATACACTTCTGGATATTTGGGGCCTCTCCTGACTCCACTCATAGGTGGCATGGCCCCCAGAGCCCAGCTGCGTTTTCCTTGTACTTCTGTGTCCTATCTCTTTATTTCTCGGATCTTGAGCCTCAGCACAGAATAAGGGACACCCCATGACCCTGTGGGGCCTTCAGCCCTACAGTGACTGGATTATTTTGCTTAGCATAGTGTCTTCAAGGTTCATTTATATTGCAGCATATGTCAGAATTTTCCTGTTTCAGACTGAATAATATTCCTCCATTCATCTGTTGTTGTACAGTTAGGTTACTTCCATGTTTTAGCTGTTGTAAATAAAGCTGGCTGGGTGTAGCGGCTCATGCCTATAAAACAACACTTTGGGTGGCCAAGGCAGGAAGATTGTTTATAGCCTAGGAGTTGGAAACCAGCCTGGGCAACATGGAAAAACCCCATTGCTACAACAACAACAGCAAATTAGCCAGACATGCTGGTGTGTGCCTGTAATCCTAGCTTCTCAGGAGGCTGAGATGGGAGGATCACTTGAGCCTGGGGAGATCGAGGCTGCAGTGAGCTGTGCTTATGCCACTGTACTCCAGCCTGGGTGACAGAATGAGACCCTATCTCAATCAATCAATCAGTAGCTGCAATGAACACGGGTGTACAAATATCTCTGAGACTTTTTACTCTTGGGCATATGCCAAGTAGTAAAATTGCAGGATCATACGGTAATTCTATGTGTAATTTTTTGAGGAACTGTTATACAATTTTCCACAGGCTGTGTCACTTTACATTACTACCAGCTAAGCACAAGGGTTCTAATTCCTTTACGTACTCACTAATACTTGTTATTTTCTGGAGGTTTTGTTTGTTTGTTTGTTTTAATAGTAGCCATCTTAATGGGTATAAAGTGGTATCTCCCTGTACCCTAGGATTCACTTTGCTTGGCCGGGTGTGTAGACCTACATAGTGTTTTATAAAAATTAGATTTAGTTGGCAATATTGACGATCAGAAGCACACAGGTAAACTTTCAAATTTCTATCTTCTCATGAAAAATCAGATGACCTGTCAGGCACTGAACTCTAATTCTTGCATGGATATTATTGGCTAGAGGCAAATGGCTGCTGCCCCTTCCAGATGTGGGAGGAGGTACACGTCAAGTTTTCTACAGATCCCATTACTCCTTATTGCAACCCTCTTTTTATACCCCAAATGATTATTTAACTGGCTAACCTTAGAGACATTTGAATTTGCAACCAGTTTCTGACCTAAGGAGTATTAAAGATAAGATTGTGGTATTGTGAAATGTGAAATATAGAACACTGAGTAGGAAGATTTTTTTTTCTAGGATTACACTTCTCAAGAGTGAAGAATAAAATTTATTTGAAAGAAAAGTTGGAAAACCATAGCAATATAAAAAGATATATAAATGTGTATATATATATGTATATACACACACATATAATATGTTCAACATTTAATCAACAAAAAATATTTGCTGTGCATCTAAATGTACCAGGTATTGTTCTAAGCACTTGAAAGATATCACTGAACAAAATAAGCTTGAACCCCTGTCCTATCTTTGCAACACTTATATTCTAGATGAAGGAGGGGTGCAGAAAATAAACCATAAGCATAATTAAATAAGCAAATTGTATTATATATTAAGTTTAAAAAGTGGGCACAAATTATTAATATATTTAATATGCAGGGTAAAAACCATACCTCTTTTAAAAAGTGCAATAGGTAAAAATCTTAATAATTGTGGAGTTTTAAAATTTAATCTATTTCTGTCTTCCAAAATTGTATTGACATTGTTTTACTTAGGCAATTTAAAAATAAATGTAAATTTTTGCGGAAAAAAAAAGTAGTCTATTAAATTGTTGGACACTAATTTTTTCACAAGAGGCTAAAAATAAGTAAGTGGTGTTTGGCCATCTGGTGCCCCAAATTCAGAGGTAGAGATTTTGCTTCTGGGCCCAAATTTGTGAATTTCTTTTTTTCTGTACTTAAAACTATACAAAGGTTGATATCAAACTTGAACTTTAGGAAAACCTTATCTTCCAGAAACAGGAACCCTTAGGGGTTAGAGCAGGCATTTTATTTTACATAATCTGAAATTCACATATATTTGGGTTGAATATCTTTAATATTGATAAAAATGCTGATTTAGGAGCCACTCTTGGCACATATGTTTTTTAGCTAAACTTTATAATGCTTCCACCTTTAAGTCTTTCTGAAAAACATTTTTATTGATGTATAAGTATATATATATGTATACAGATGTGTATACATATATATATACTTACACATCAATAAAAATGTGTGTATATATATATATACACACACACACTATACATTAGATATATACACATACAAACATATATTTTGATGAAGTTTTGCAAACAGAACATACCTGTGAAACCAATGCCAGATAAAGAAAGGGAACATTTACAGTTCCAGAGCAAGCCCCCTACTGTCTGTTTCCAATCACCAAGCCCCAAGGCTAATCGCGTTCTAAATTTTTAACAGTACACATTAGCATTGCTTGTTTTGTGCTTTATATAAAATGAAAGCATAGAATGCCTCCATTTCATAATGTGATTTAAGTGGAATCATACTTGGAACAACTCAGAATTACAAAATTATTTATATTCAGCTTCATTTATTTCATTTACTATTGTTCCAAGAATAATTAGTTTCAGGGTTTCTACCACTTAACTAGTGGTAAGAATGACAGAGGTGTCACAAAAAGGTAGAGTCCCAGGTTTCTTTCCTGAAAATCCAGCTGCTAGGATTGGGTCTAGAAATCTGTATTTAATCAAATAGGTGATTCGTATCAAGAATTCTGGGAAATCCTGCTCCAGTGGTACCCCTGGTGGCTGGCCAGTTTTATAATAGCAAGTAGGGATTGCTGGTGAACAGTTAAAAAGTGCTAAGTCAGTGTAATCAAATTTGCTTGATAAGAATCAAGTAGAACAGTTATTTAAAAGAGGGATTCCCAGAGCTCCTCTCTGGAGATTCCAACTCCATAGAGCTGAAGCTGGTTCCAGATATCTGTATTTAACAAGAGCCGTGGAAATTAGTTAAAATACATGTATGCAAAAACTGCAAGATTGGCCCCTTGGCTTCTTTGGTCATAAGAGCAATGGCTGGAATTTTGGGTGCTTTTTAACATTCCATGCTCCAGGGGTGTCCTCGTTTACTGTTTTTGGTCTATATCTGCTTAGTAGACCTCAAGCACCAAAGCAGACTAGTGCTTAATTTTGGTGTTCCATTTATATCCTAATATTTAGTTTTCTACTGAGAATCTTGCATTAGATGCTAAACTGAAATGCTGGTGAACATTGGGCTAATGGCATTCTTTTTGTTTTAATTTCTGGAGTGATGTTGAGACTCACATAGGTAAGCCTGGTTTGTCCCCATCTTGTTCTGTCTGATAAAAGAGAAACTGATTGAGATCTAAGATCTAAGTTTTACTAAGTTGCTAAGACACAAAAGGGGGAATTTTCCTGCCAACTGTTCTTGACTTAAAAGCTAACAAAGGCCGGGTGTGGTGGCTCATGCCTGTGATCCCAGCAATTTAGGAGGCCAAGGCAGGCGGATTGCCTGAGGTTAGGAGTTTGAGATCAGTCTTGCCAACATGGTGAAACCCTGACTCTACTAAAAATTAAAAAAAAAAAATTAGCTGGGATTACCCTGCAATCCCAGCTACTCAGGAGGCAGAGGAATTGCTTGAACCAGGGAGGGAGAAGTTGTAGTGAGCCGAGATTGCACCACTGCACTCCAGCCTGGGTAACAGAGCGAGACTCAAAAAAAGCTAACAAAGGCAACTATGTGAAATGGATGCTAAATGTTGCTATAAACCTTTGTGTTGGGCATTGAGTTCCTAAATGTGGGCAAATTCAACTTCACATTCATCACCATGTGCTACTTGCTTACCCACTGGGACGAAAGTAATTCCATTGCTTTCCTTTCTTTAATTAGCAAATAAGTGGTACATTGCTCTGAAGGTTTGGGGTCTAAGTGCATGCAGTCTATCAATCTAAAATTGCATGCAGTAACATTTCTCTTAAAAATCCTATGGAAAGGCATATTATTAAGATTGACACACTGTTCTTATTTATGTTCTTCCAAGAAACTCTACCCATTCCCTCCTTTGGGCTTTTACCCATGCTATACCTTTTCACCAGAATTTTCTTCCTTTTGACACTCACACTGCAGTTCTTTTTCATCACTTGAATCCTGGGTTAAATGTCATATTCTCAGAGAGACCTCTTCTCAACACCCAATCCAAAGTAGCAAATCATTCCCTACCACAGTGGTTCTCAAAATATGGCCAGGGGATGCCAGGGATTCCCCAAGATCTTTGCAGGGAGTCTGTCACATCAAAACTGTTTTTATAATAATACCAAGCCATTCTTTGCTTTTTCACTCTCACTCTCTCTGAGTGTACAGCAGGTGATCACATCTCTCTGATGGATAATGGAATGTGTGCTTGAGTGTTCTTGTGTATTAAACATTTCTCAGTTTTCATTTCTAATACAGTAAATATTGCTAGGTATATATAACCCACAGTGGGTCCTCCATAATTTTTAAGAATGTTAAGTATTCTTCAGAACAAAAACTTTAAGAACTCTGCTTTATGCTTCATCATATTACCCACTCCCACCTTTTTTTTTTTTTTTTGAAATGGATTTTTGTTCTTGTCGCCCAAGCTTGAGTGCAGTGGTGTGATCTTGGCTCACTGCAACCTCTGCCTCCAAGGTTCAAGCAATTCTCCTGCCTTAGCTTCTTGAGTAGCTGGGATTACAGGTCCCTGCCACCAGGCCCAGCTAATTCTTGTATTTTTTAGCAGTGACAGGATTTTACTACGTCAGCCAGGCTGGTCCTGAACTCCTGACCTCATGTGATCTGCCCGCCTCGGCTTCCCAAAGTGCTGGAATTATAAGCGTGAGCCACCCTACCTGGCCCATATTACTCTTTTTAAGTAAAGAGCCTGCAAAGCTCTTTTACTGTAAGATGTTTTTCTTAACTTTTTAATCCATCTATTATATGCCCTCTCCTAAGACTATCAGCACCACAAGAGCACAGACAGTGCCTGTCTCCTTTACTACTATATTTTCAGAGTTTTAAATAGAACCTAGCACATAATAGTTGCCCAATAAATATTTGGTAAATGAATGAAAAGGTACTAGATAAGGACTAGAAAAAGAAAAAAATTCAAGAAAAGATAACAACAACCTCAAAGGCATATAACAATGTTAAGTGTTGTCTGTACTCAAGGAAATAGGACTTTAAATGAAATTTTTAATAAAGATATCAAAGTGATAGTACTTGGTGCTGATAAGATCATAATGAGACAGGAATTCTTACTTCCTGCTGCGTGTTTACTCTTTCACTGTTTTTGGAAAGTAGTAAGAGCCTTCAAAATGTGCCTACCCCTGCTTTTTTTGTGCCTATCCCTTTTGAAGCAATAATTATACTTTAGTGATTATTTTTAAGGAAATAATTTGAAATATCAACTGTATTATTTATAGTAGTAAAACAAAAAAATTCTAAATTTTTAAAAATGCTTCAATGGCTACATAATTATAATATATCCATGTAATGAAATATTTTACAGCCATTGAAAATAACGTTCGTAAATCATGCTTAATAGCACAGAGAAACGACTATATTTAGAATTTAAATGAAAAAAGCATGATTATAATTTATAAACACTGATCTCATCTATGAAAAGGAACTAAAAATACTGGCATGAAGTACATCAAAATCGTAATAACAGTTATCTTCAGGTTTTCAGATTATGGATAATTTTTATTTTCCTTATATTTTTCAAGTTTCTCATAATGAGTCTCTATTAATATAATAAAGTTATTTTAAATCACAATACATGTGCTACAATTTGATAGACTAAATGTTTAAAATTCTCAGTTGTTAAAACATCAGAAAAACAAAATTGGAGACACAAAGTGGCATAAAATTTACAATTTGAACATTATGAGTCAGTCTGCCTGAATTTGACTTTTCATCTGTGTGGTTCACTTGAAAGTCATTTAAATCCAAAATCTCAATGTTTTCATCTGTAAGATGGGATAATATGACTTAGCTCAGAGAATGGCTGTCAGATTCAATTATGTGTGTAAGTGTATATATATGTATATATACATATGTATACACACACATATATGTATATATATATCTGTATATGTTACATATACATTATACATATATACACACATAATATATGTATATTATATATTATGTGTGTATATGTATGTGTGTATATATATTATGTGTGTATATATATTATATATATATTATATATACACACATAATATATGTATATTATATATATTGTGTATGTATGTGTATATGTATGTATATATACATACATACATACACACACACATGCACACATTATATATATGTATGTATATAATATATATTGTATGTGTATATATATATTATGTGTGTATATATATATATATACACACATCATATATGTATACACACACATCTTTTTGTCTAGTACTTGATATCTGCTAACACTCAATAAACATTAATTTTTATTATTATATTTAACTACTTTTTAATCTAGACATATTTTGGAAAAGAAATGTAAGATCTCCTGGCTTTCCAATTGCTCAGCTAGTCAATATCCACTGACAAGATCACAGAGGTCTGTTTCTCATAGCCTGGATCTCCATGTACTTAGAGGAATATACCAAAGAAGATAAAAGGACTCAGAACACAAGCCTATAGGGAAACTGGTGAAAGCTGATAGACACCAGTGAGGTGTCATTCGTTTTTAAACTTTAAGGCTTAAAGGTGGCTATAAAAGGCAGGCTAAGTGACAGAAAGTTCTGGCCATTATAGACTCCAGCTATGCTTGGGGCTCTTAGCAAGTAGGAAGGAGTATTCTCACTGCCCTGCCTGGGACACAGACAACTCTCTCTTTGTGTTCTATATCTAATGTTTGTTTCCTCTCTACTGGAGCACCAAGTTTTGGGGTGGTCCCATCTGGCAGCCTGGATACCATCTTCAACACCACTCCCATCCCCTCTTTCACAGGGTTGAATTTATCTAACAATCCTGCTGTTTTGATCCTCTAAACATCTCTCCCTAATCTTCCCACCCCTTTCTGTCCTCAGTGCCTGTAGCCTGAAACTACAAACTCCTCAATTGTCTACTTTCAAGCTTGCCCCTCTCCTATCCTCCTTACAACAAGGCTCTTCGAAAACTACATGTCATTGTATCACTTCTGTGGTAAAGCATTTCTTTGATTTCTCATCATTGTTGCTCTTTTGATTAAAGCCTAAACTCTTGCTTAACTCATTACCCTTCTAGTCTCCAAACACCTTAATTATGGAATTATGTTCAGATCCTTGAAATCAACAGGATCTCAGTTCTATATTTTCTTCCTGAAACCTCTTTGTGCTCAAACCTTGTCCCTTCTCCTTCCCTCTACTCATATGTTATGGACTGAATATTTATGTTTTCCAAAATTCATATGTTGAAGTCTCGACACCCAATGTGACCATATTTGGAGACAAGGCCTTTATGGAGGTAATTAAAGTTAAATGAGGTTATAAAATTAGGACCCTGATTTTATAGTATTAGTGTCCTCATAAGAAAAGACACTAGAGAACTCATTGTTTCTCTTTCTCCCTGGCATGTGAGGACACAAGTGAGAAGGTAGCCCTCTACATGCCAGGAAGAGAGCCCTCACCAGAAACTAACCATGTTGGAGCCTTAATCTTCTTTGATAAACAAATTTCTGTTGTTAAGCCACTTTGTTATGACATCTTGAGCCGATTAAAACACAATACCCTGAAAGCCTCCATTTCATCTCTCATCACATCTTTCAAAAGACCTCAGCTAAGGCAGTCTTTTCAGTGGGAAGCCTGAGGGAATGAGTACTACCTTAAATTACTCATCTGGGTACAGTATCCATCTCCTGGCTCCCAGAGTACTGTGAGTTACTATCATTCTCTCTCTCATAACACTATCACTTGCCAGGATTTGAATATGTCCCCTCCAACATTCAGATGTTCAGAATTAATGGACAATGTAATAGGATTAAGAGGTGGGACCTTTAGCAGGAGATTAGGCCACGAGGACTCCTCCCTCCTGATTAAGGGATTAAGGCACTTATAAAAGAAGCTTTACAAAGCGTTTGATTAGCTTGTTCTTCCAACTGCCATGTGATGATACAGCTTTGCTCCCTTCTGGAGGATGTAGCACTGAGGTATCATGGTGGAAGCAGAGACACTGGGACCTCCATCACCAACCAGTACTTTGATCTTGGACTTACCAGCCTCCAGAACTGTGAGAAAATACATTTCTCTTCTTTATGAATTACCCGAGTTGTGGGGTTTTGTTATAGCAGCACTAATGAATGAAGCCATCACTTCATGTTTAGTATTTGGACCCCCTATTGGACATATAGGCACCATGAAGCCAAAGAACCCAACTCTGCATAGGCCCAGGATCTGTCATTTGGTCTGCTATGGCAATGTCTCTGTGAATATTTTGTTGAATTGATTTGACTGTTTGAAAGAGCAGGCTATTTTCACTCATTCTTTCTCTTTCCTAGCCATGTGAAATCTGAATTGAAATTTTTGAAAAATATATTGAAGAAAGGATAAAAAACATTCTTAATTTATTATTTTTAAAGAAAAAGAACAACTTTAAGGGCAGAAAACTAACATAAAAGTATAAGAGAATGTTCTTTTACATGATTTATCAATATCTATGAGATTAAAACCAAATAAAGGCAGAATTGTAAAAGAGTTGCTAAGACTAGCTGGGTGTAGCAGCTCACGTCTGTAATCCCAGCAATTTGGGAGGCTGAGGCGGGCAGATCACTTGAGGCCAGGAGTAGTTCGAGACCAACCTGGACAATATAGCGAAATCCTGTCTCTACTAAAAATACAAAAATTAGCGGGCTGTGGTAGCATGCGCCTGTAATCCCAGCTACTCAGGAGGCTGAGTCAGGACAATCACTTGAACCCAGGAGGTAGAGGTTGTAGTGAGCCAAGATTGCGCCACTGCCATCCAACCTGGGCAACAGAATGAGACCCTGTCAAAAAAAAAAAAAAAAGAGTTTCTAAGACCTATATGAGGACTTTCTAATTTTCCTATGAATTGTATTACACAGTGGCTAAGAGAGAAACAAGTTCAGAGTTGGGCTGTCTTCAGAGGGACCCTAGCTCAACACTTAGCAAGTGTTCACACCTTGAGAAACGCACTTAATTTCTTTGACACTCAATTTCGTCAGTTGTTCATTGGGGATAATAATTATTACCTGCTTACTAGAATTATTAGGAAAATTAAATGAATAAACAGAGGTCCTAGACTAACAGCCAGCACAAAGCACATATTAAGTACTTAGTAGACAGTAGCTACTAAAATTTTTAAAATTAAAGAAGTTTAGGAAAAGTCTTTGGTTTTGTTGGTTGTGTTGCCCAACAGGCCACAGATCATGGGCTGGTACTATGGGTTAGGCACTGTTAAGAATTATTAATTTCCTCAGGCTCTCCTTCTGAAGTTGCCATGTCCAGCACACACTATTTTATTTTATTTATACCCCTCTGTGTTCCAAAACGGGTTTGAGGGAGCTTACTGATGAACATAAAATACAGCAAAGCAACATGAGTTAACGGCAGAATGAAAGAAGAGAAAAAAAGAAAGCGCAGAGACAGTTGGGCTAGAAATAAATAATATATTCCTAAAACTTATGAGTATATTAAGGCTTAAGATGAAATACTGAATCAAAGGAAGCTGGAGTAGGAATGTTATTTTAATTTCTCTTCTACCTGTCCCCTTTTCCTCTTATCTTTCTTTTCAAGATGATTTAAATGACACTATAATTTTTAAAATCCCAAACTGTTTTAGTTACCTTAAGCATCAAATCATTCTACATCTGTGGATGAAGACAGATTTTTAAACATATATATATGGAGAGAGAGAGAGAGAGAGAGAGGGAGGGAGAGAGAGTGTCTCCCTATGTTGCCCAGGCTGGTCTTGCACTCCTCAGCCTTCCAAAGTGCTGGGATTATAGGAATAAGCCACTGCAACCGGCCGAGACTTCTTTTTTTTCATATTTTGGTACATACAGCTATATTTAAGCCTTGTGAATAGATGTGGACATATTAATTAATGGAAATGAAGGAGCTTAATAGTTATTATGCCCCTGTGACCTGCTGGATACCAGTACAAACTTTCATCTAAGTTGTTTTTGATATCACAACTTTGTGAAGTCATTAAATATTCCATTTTACAGATAAGGCACAGAAAGGTAAAGTACTATAGTTACAGGTAGCTAGAACTCAAATCCATGTCTGCTTCTGATGCCTGAACTGCCACCATCATATCAGGCACAGCTATTTCAAGAGATAAAACACACAATTGCCCAAAGACATCAGAGCAGTTCTAAAAGGTCCTTGGAAAGCTCAGCTACTTGAATTTATTTTCCTATTGAGAAATTTTCTTGGTAAGTGATGTATATCATTACTTGACTTTGTTTACATAATTTGCCATACTGGTAAATTTAGGGGTTGTTGGGAATGAACTGTTGGCATAGAGATGCAGGGCTACAGGAATCACTCAGAAGGTTCCAGATCATCTAGCTCGAGAGTGAAAAAACCAACAATAATACAGATTTCAATTAAGCTGATGAGAGTTAAGATTTGGGAGTAAATATGGCAGAGCTAAAACCCATGGTAGGATCAGAGATCTTTAGAAATATAGTTGAAGCCAAGGGGGAAATGAGGATGTTAAAGCCGTAACACGTTTGTTCACATCTGAACACTAAGAAATGACTCTAATTGGAAGTATGAACACTTCTTTCACTCATAGGTAACTTAGACACAAAAGGCACAATGGAGGAAAAAGTTAAAATTGAAATGTCTCTAGTCATTTCTTCCTCACTCCCCCAGTAAGACACAAGAAGACTGTCATTAATTTGTTACTATACAGGAGCAGTGGGATTTAGCTTATAAAACATCAGGTTTGGTCAGGTGTGGTGGCTCATGTCGGTAATCCTAGAACTTTGGGAGGCTGAGGTGGGTGGATCACCTGAGGTCAGGAGTTCAAGACCAGCCTGGCCAACATGGTGAAACCCCCATCTCCACTAACAATACAAAAATTAGCTGGTGTGATGGCACATGCCTGTAGTCCCAGCTACCAGGAAGGCTGAGGCAGGAGAATCTGGGAGGCAGAGGTGGGGGCTACAGTGAGCCGAGATGGTGCCACTGTATTTTAGCCTGGGTAACAGAGCAAGATTCCGTCTTTTAAAAAAATCAGGTCTACAATATTAACTAAGTGTAGTGCTCTAAATATTCCATGAATTTTTTGTTTTTAATTTTTTTCGTGAGTGTAAGTGCATTTAATTTTCAATCTGTCTTGATTATATGGTTCCTCCTGTGATACACTATCTTCTTTTACTTATCCTTTAGGTCTTAATTAAAATAGAACAATTGAGGTATACACTGTTCTTCTTATTCCCAGTTTATGGGTATGGCAGGGATTGACAAACTATGTTCAAATGTAGCTGCCTGCCTTTTTTTTTTTTTTTTTTTTAATTTTTTGTCACCAGGCTGGAGTGCAGTGGTGCAATCTTGGCTCACTGCAACCTCTGCCTCCCAGGTTCAAGCAATTCTCCTGCCTCAGCCTCTCCAGTAGCTGGGACCACAGGCATGTACCACCACACCCAGATAATTTTTTTGTATTTTAGTAGAGATGAGGTTTCACCATGTTGGCCAGGATGGTCTTGATCTCCTGACCTTGTGATCCACCTGCCTTGGCCTTCCAAAGTTCTGGGATTACAGGTTGTGGGCCACAGCGCCTGGCCCTGCCTGTTTTTATCATTATAAATTTGCTGGACCACACTGATGCTCATTTGTTTACATATTGTCTATGGCACTTTTGCACTTTATTGGCAGAGTTGAATAGTTGTGATAGACACTGTCTGGTCTACAAAGCCTAACATATTTGCTATCTCACCCTTTACTGAAAAAGTTCACCAACTCTGATGATAACGATAGACTTTTATTTCTTATTTCATATGTCAAAAACAAAAAATATGCAATGGGGGTGATTCGTGTGTGTGTGCATGCGTGCTTTTCTATTACATACATTTTCTCTAAAAATATTTTAAATATTCTTTAATATATTTTAGTTAAAAATATTTTTAAGCCTGCAACTCAAATTGTATTTCTGTGAAGCCTTCTATTACAGTCTGCCTCCTATGTGTTTCTAGAGAGGTATTAGAGTTTTCTATATTAGTAGCTATTATATTGCATGGCAATTAATGTTCCCATGTCTGTCTCTTAGACAAGCCCATTAAACTTCATAATGACAGAAACTGAGCCAATTATTTTTTTTTCTAGGGGCTAATCAAAAATACAATGATTTTACAGCACAATGAGAGAAAATGCTTCTTTATCTTTTTACAAAGTTTTACAAAGTATTTTAGTAATGACTGTTTAATCATCTCCAGTTTTTGCTCAAATATCACATAATCAGAGAACACTTCTCTGAACACCCTATATAAAAGAATAGCTCATTACACTTTAATCTCTTTATTTCACTTTTTATTTCTTTAAATCAATTTTATTGCATATATTTAGGGTATAAAACATGAGGTTATTGGATACATAAATAGTAAAATGGTTACTCTAGTGAAGTAAATTAACATATCCATCATCTCACATAATTACCCTTTCACTGTGACAAGAGCAGCTATAATCTACTCATTTAGCAGAAATCCCTAATAGAGTACAATTTTTTAAAACCATAATCCTAATGTTGTACATTACGTCTCTGGGCTTGTTCATCCTACATATTTGCTACTTTTGTTTTGCTTTTTTTTTATTTATTTATTTATTTTGAGATGGAGTCTTGCTCTGTAGCCAAGACTGGAGTGCAGTGGTGCAATCTTGGCTCACTGCAACCCCTACCTCCCAGGTCCAAGTGATTCTCCTGCATCAGCCTCTCCAGTAGCTGGGATTACAGGCTCACACCACTATGCCTGGCTAAGTTTTGCATTTTTAGTAGAGACTGGGTTTCACCATGTTGGCCAGGCTGGTCTCGAATTCCTGACTGCAAGTGATCTGCTCACCTCAATCTCTTAAAGAGCTGGGATTACAGGCATGAGCCACTGCACCCCATATATGCTACTTTTTACCCTGTAACCTACATCTCCTCATTTCTATCCCACTCCTCCCCTGCCTCTAGCAGCCACTGTTATATTCTCTACCTCTGTATATCTGTATATCTCAATTTTTTTTTAAGATTCCACATAAAAGTGAGAGCCTTCAACATTTTTCTTTCTGTGTCTGGTTTATTTCACCTAGCATAACATTCTCCAGGTTTATCAATGTCTGGCAAATGGCAGGATCTTCTTTTTCAAAGCTGAATAATATTTCACTATGTACATATACATATACATATACATATACATATACATATACATATACATATACATATACATATACATAACAGTTTATGCATTCATTGATGGAGTCAGATTGTGTCCAGTTCTTGGCTATTAGAATAATGCTGCCATGAATATAGGAGTGCAGATGTCTTTAGGAGGTGGTAATTTCTTTTCCTTTGGTTATATACACAGAAGAGGAATTGCTGGGTCATGTGGTAGGTAGTTACAGTGTTAGTTTCTTTAGGAACCTCCATACTGTTTTCTATAAATCTTCTATAAAGATTTCTTTATAGAAAATCTACATTTCTAGCAACCATGTACAAGGGTTCCCTTTTCTTCATACCTTCTCCAACATTTATCTTTGGACTAGTAGCTACCTTAACGAATGTGAGGTGCTACCTCACAGTATTTTTGGTTTGCATTTCCCTGATGTTTGATGACGTTGAGCACCTTTTCATACACCTGTTGGCCATTTTTGTTTTCTGAGGTGAAACGTCTATTTATGTCCTTTGCCCATTTTTAAATCAAGTTATTTGTCTTTCTAGTTGCATGAGTTTTGGATATTAACTCTTTATCAAATATATGGTTTGCAAGCACTTTTTTTTTCCAGTCCATAGACTGCTGTTTTCATTTTGTTGATTGTCTTTTTTGCTGTGCAGAAAATTAAGTTTGATGAAGTCTCACTTATTTACTTTTGCTTTTGTAGCCTGAGCTTTTGGTGTAAAATCCAAAAAAACATTGTCAAGGCCAATGTCCAGGAACTTTTCTCCTTTGTTCTCTTTTGGGAGTTTTATGATTTCAGATCTTGCATTTAGTTTTTCAATCTGTTTTGAGATCTTTTTTCTTTTTAGACACAAGGTCTTGTTACGTTGTGCAGCCTGGAGAGCAATACCTATTCACAGGTGCAATCATAGTGCACTATATCCTGAAACTCCTTGGTTTAAGCAATTCTCCTGCCTCAGCCTCTTGAGTAGCTGGAGTTATAGGTGTGTTCCACCACATCCACTTTTTGAGTTGATTTTTGCATGTGGTGTAAGACAGAGGTCCAATTTCATCATTTTGCATGCAGATATTCTACTTTTTAATTTTTATAACACCTCTCATAACTATTTGATACAATAAATATTTGTTAATTTATGTTCACTTTCTTCTCACTCCACTAGAGTGTCAACTCTTCATAGGCAGGTACTTAGTCTTTACAGTTTGCTGCTATATTCTCAGTGCCTAAACTGTTGCTTGGAACATAAGGGTGAAATAGCTATTCTTATCTTCATTTAATATAATATGCTCCTTTATTTGATGTACCATTAAGAAAGCAAAATTTCTACCACTGTGCAATGTTTGCATGTAAGAAATCTGCACTTGTGTCCTCTAAATCTACATTTTTTAAAAAAAAGCAAGATTATTTTAAATTAAACTATAAAATCCCACTAATTAGTAGCTGCACCCTAGCTTCAGAGTTGTTAAAATGAAAAAAAAAATGTGTCTTAGAATCAACGTAATAAACTTAAGGACCACCTTTCACCTCTCACCCCCAACAACACCAACAACCATTGATTAATTACTGGCTTTCATAATTGCCCTAAGAGTTTTCAATCCTAATTAAAATTCCTGCTTTCCAGAAGAGAACACTGAGTTTTGCAGTATCAAAGACATTTTCTCAAGTTCAAAGCACAAATCTGGGTCTTAGAGTCCCTGGCCACCATGTCCATGTGCTGGGAGTCTGGCAACAGGGTACCCCCTTAGCAATATAAACTTGTCATTAAATAAATAATTATAATTATTTTGTAATTATCTCCATAAGACATGTTTTAAAAGCATAGCCACAATATTATTATCATACCAAGAATTAACAATAATCCCTTTATGTCATATGATATTCAATCAAATTTTAAATCTTTGATTTAAAACTTTAAAAATAAAAACTTTGAGATGTAATTTACATTACATAAAATTCATACTTTTAAAGTGTATAATCTGATGATTTTTAAAGTGTATTTGTGTAGCCATCACCACTACCTAATGCCAAAGCATTTTTATCATTTCTATAAGGAACACCTCATACCTCTTAGCAGTCACTCCCTTTTTACCCACAAACTTCCCAGTCCTAGGCAACCATTAATCAATTTTTTTTCTTTCTATGGATTTACCTAATCTGGACATTTCATATAAATGGAGTCATGAAATGTCTGATCTTTTATGTCTACATTCTTTTACTATCATGTTTTCATGGTTCATTTATGTTGTACAATGTATAATTACTTCATTCTTTTTTGTGGCTGAATATTATTCCATTGTATGTATGTACTACATTTTATTTATACGTTCCTCAGTTGATAGACATTTCTGTTGTTTCTACTTTTTGGCTATTATGAATAATGCTGCCATGAACCTTTATGCACAAGTTTTGCATGGACATATGTTCTCAGTTTTCTTGGGTATATATATAGGAATGGAATTGCTGGGTCATATGATAACTCTATGTTTAACTTTTTGAAAAACTGCCATACTGTTTTCACAGTTGCAGCATCATTTTAAATTCTTGACAGCAATGTATGAAGATTCCAATTTCTTAACACTCTCACCAACATTTGTTATTGTTTGTCTTTTTTATTATTACCATCCTAGGGAGTGTGAGGTAGTCTTATTGTGGTTCCATTAATTTTTAAAGTATTGGTTTCTAAGTCTGCAAACTGTTTATAATTGATCCTTGCAATTGTGATCTCCAAAAATTTAGCCATATGTGTACACACCCACTTCTATTAAATCCCTAGGGCTCAATCTGATGCCCTGGGGATTGATGCATTTTAACAATACTCCTGTGGAGTAAATTGATAAGAAAATCATCGTCTCCAAGAGGTATAAGCTGAGAGAGACTGCCAGCCAAATGTAAATCATCTTATTCACATTTCAGTATTTTATTACCATGTCACTCTGCCCATAGATAAGGAATGGGAGAAATAAGAGACACAGAAAAGACTCACTGAATTTTATACTCCATTAGAATATCTAAATCTAAAGCAGAACTTGCACCTACAATATGTCTTTTTATGATTTGTCCATTCACTTTTAAAGGCAGGAAGATGACAATAAAAAGACTGTATCATGTAAAGTGACATGTTTTATTTTTCATATTTGTTCCCCAAAGAGGTAGCATTGCAAAGAAATGGCACCTCTCTAAAAGCCAAAGCACTTCCATCATTCATGAGCTCTCCGTGGTGCTGGCAGAAAAGCAGATATTTCAGTTCTCAAAAATCAAGACACAATTTAACTTTTATCAGAGCCTTGATATAAACTGTGCATGTGCATGTGTATACAGATCTGTTTTATATTAGATACCTCAGCCATAAGAAATCGTTCCCTACTGCTGTTTGTCAATCAGACTAAAACTGTAATGTTTAGATGAGAAGTCTTTTATGATAAAACCGTGGACAGAAGCAAAAGGACAGTGGAGTACCATGCCTCCCCCACAAAAGCCCAGAGTCCAGTCTTGTAAATATATGTTGCATAATTTATCTGTCTAATGCCCACTCCCAGAAAAAAAGGAAACAAGTTGTTACACTGTTAAGTAACAACACTTAAATGTATATTTTATCAAGATATTCCTAAATATTTTTAATTTTTCAAATCGATCTACTCTTATGCCTATATACTGATTGCACTTCTCAAATAATCAATTATTTGTACACTTACTTTCATGAATATTCATTGCATTAGTTAACTCATTGAATATATATTGACCATTTACTATGTGCAAGGCAGGCAAGGCTAATCTTCTCTTGTTGGTCTAGCAATTGAGAACTTCCTTGCTATCTGTGTTGACCTTCCCCAGATAACCACATCATTCAATTCACCTACTTCACATTTGTTTAAATAATGCTTCACAATTGAGGGAGCACCCAGTCTAAAATTTAGCTTTCTACCATACTCCACCTCAGATAATCTCCTTGTCTTGTCTTCAAAATAGTTATCTTCCAATCTCTTATATAACATAATAAATAAGTTACATTATTATGTAACACCTATGAGGGTAGAGGTGTCTGTTTTTTCCCTCCAACCCTCCACCCTGCCTCCAACATGCTATACTATTTCTAGGGCCTGAACAGCCTCTGGTACATAGTTGGTGCCCAATAAATATCTGTCAAATAAATAAACACATGGAAATGGCCACTACTTATGGGTTTTCCCAGTTTTTGACTTCCCTGAGGCCTTTGACATTTTTTTTTTTTTGAGACGGTGTCTTGCTCTATCACCAGGCTGGAGTGCAGTGGCACAATCTCGGCTCACTGCAACCTCCTTCTCCTGGATTCAAGCAATTCTGCCCCCTCAGCTTCCCGAGTAGCTGGGACCACAGGCATGTGCCACCATGCCCTTTTTTTTTTTTTTTTTTTTTTGTATTTTTAGTAGAGATGGGGTTTCACCATGTTGGCCAGGATGGTCTCGATCTCTTGACCTCGTGATCCGCTTCCCAAAGTGCTGGGATTACAGGAGTGAGCCACCGCACCCAGCAGCCTTTGACATTTTTAAAAGCACACACTTATTAGTCTCTTTTCATTCTAGATAATTTCCCCATATTTGTTTTTCCTTTTTTTCAAGTTGTTTATTGGAGTTCATTCTGCAGCTGCTTCTTTGCTCATTCTACTTGTTCTCCCTTGTAATCTAAGTGACTCTCCCACCTTCATCATGTTGATGAGTCCCATTGCTAAACCCTCCCCTACACCACTGTTTACAGGTCATCTCTATGTTGAGCACCTTAAATGGAATATGCCCCAAAGCAGAAATGCTCACCTCCCTGTAAAATGTGTAATGAACATATAAGCTTCACCTTGGTTGGTAACATCACTAACACCCAGCCTCCTAAGTTAGCAATGTCAGAGTCCTCAGATTCTCTCCCTGATAATCTTATGAATTCTACCTCTCAAATATCTCTTGACTCTAGCTTCTCCATGTCCACAGTGTCCAGTCCCTTACCATCTTGTCCTAGACCATTGCAGCCTTCTCTCTGCTAATGTCAGGACCTCTGTACTAGAGGGTCAGGAAGCCTCAGGGACCTACCACACCTATAACCACACTGGGAGGAAGGAGGCTGAGATACTTCTGGGATAAGATATCGTGGTTTTTGCAGCATTCATGGAGTTGAAGCTTGCTGCATGCATGAAGCCTTGCTACATGCTGGATCTATGATCAGACGGAAGTGAAAAACCACATGTGGGCTGGAAAGGGATGGGGGTGGCAATTATATCTGAGGCAGCTGGTGAGAAAAAGAAAAGCAGCCTCTGACATGGGGAAGAAGCCTGACTCTCACAGCTCTGTCTCAGTGACCTGGCATTCATCCCTATGTGTGCTGTTCTCAGGTCTCTCAGAATTCTAACATCAGGTAGGGTCACTTTTTGAGTGTGAAGAAGTGACACCAAATAAGGAACAAAAAAAAAAAAAAAAACCAAACTTTATAATCTTATCTAAGCACAGATGAAAACAAGGTGACTGTGTAAACCATACAATACCAAACCTCCCCTCTCCCAGCTAATGTGAGGGGTGCTTCTTTGACAATTACAGACTTGGCCTCATTTCTACGCTTCCCTTATTCTAGATATGCTTTAAGATACCAAATCATAGTTACCCTCCACTTCCTGAGAGCATCCAATCCAGATCAAAGCCCTGCTTCCTTGAGCTCTCCCCCAAATTACCTAACAGCCATTCAAATCCCATAAATGTCCTTTCCAACACACTCTGAGATGCCCCACAGTTTCTTATGGGCATACATTCTCCCTTTGCAAGAAAAAGTAACTCAGCTTGCCCAGCTCTAGGTTTGTTCCTGGTAGACTTTGGCTGGAGAGCATGGACCTCAATATGGGAACTCTGCCTCACAGTTGATTGAGCCAGTCAAGCCATTTCTTTTTGGCAACATTAGGTGCTAGGGGCAAAGATAAGGTGAGAGACTCAAATTCAGTCTGTGACTCAGATGCCTGAAGAGAGCTGAGTTTTGCAATGTTGAGAATTCTAGTACCAGAGTGAATGTAGGGTCAAAGAAACGACATCATATGCTACCTCAGATTTTCATGGATCATCAAAATAAACCCTCAGGGTTTCAGGTATCTAATGCCTAGAGAGATTCTAAAACTGAAGAGGGAAGCAATTGCTGACCACCTTGGATATTTGGACTGAAATTCTGGCTTTTTTTTTTTTCCATTTATTTGCAAAAGATTTCCAGAGTATGCATGGTGCTGGAAATCTTTTGCTGAGCATTTTCCCAGGAAGTGCAGGTATAACAGCAAACCAAATATACAAGTTTCACCCTTGCTCTGTTGGATTTGCAGCCATGTGTTGCTTAACAACAGGGATATAGTCTGAGAAGCCTGTCAGTTGTTAGGTGATTTCATCAGCGTGTGAACATCACAGAATATAGTTACACAAGCTTAGAGTGTATGGTCTACCACAGGTCTAGGCTATATGGCATAGCCTATTGTTCCTAGGTTACAAATTTTTACAGTATAGACTGAATATTGTAGGCAATTGTAACACAATGGTAAAAATTTGTGTATCTAAACATAGAAAAGATACAGTCAAAATATGATATAAAAGATAAAAAATGGTATACCTGTATAACAGGGCACTTAGCATGAATGAAGCTTGCAAGACTGTAAGCTGCTCTTGGTAAGTCAGTGAGTGAGTAGCGAGTAAGTGTGAAGGACTGTACACTTCATGAACACATATAAATATAAAAATATTTTTCTTCCTTCAACAGTAAATTAACGTTAGCTTACTATAACATTTTCACTTTATAAGGTTTTTAAGTTTTAAAATTTTTTGGTTCTTTGGTGATAACCCTTAGATGAGAACACAAGCACATTGTACAGCTGTACAATTTTTTTTCTTTCTGTATATCCTTTTTCTATATTTCTTTTATTTCTAAAATGTATGTATTTATTTTACTTTCCAAACTTTTTGCTAAAAACAAGATGAAACACATTAGTCTAGGATCATCAATATCACCCAGGGTCAGGATCATCAATATCACTCACTGTCTTTCACCTTCACAGCTTGTCCCACTGGAAGGTCTTCAGGGGTCAATAACAGGCATGAAGCTGTTGTGTCTTAAGATAACAGTGCCTTCTTCTGGACTACCTCATGAAGGACCCGCCTGAGGCTCTTTTCAAGGAAGTTTCACTCTTTTCAGAAATGTGGCCATGTTGCTTTGCTTGATTTGTTTCATTATAGATTTGTTTGTAAACAGATAATGTGCCATGAGCATTGCTCCATTAATGAAAACACTCTGGAGTTGGGGTCCATGTTTTCAAACTTTTTAAAAAGCTCGGTGAGGCCTGCAAAAGCTGCTGCTAAACCCTTCACTCTGAATCATCTTGGGGGTTCTTATTTTTTCTTCTCTTGCAGTTTCCTTGTCTCTTGCCTATTCTTCAGTTATGGGTTTCTGTTCCAGTACCAACAACTCTCCATTAGCTAATTCCTCAGTAGCCACCTGTAGGAGTGCCTCAATATCATCCTTATCCACACTCATCTCAAGTACAGCCTCACTGATTTTGCAATATTCTCATCTTTGGGAAATCCTTTGAAGCTATTGATGAATTTCTTGAGTGTCTCCCTCCAGGTGCCATTCATACACTAATTGGTGACATTACCCCTATTCCAAGCAAGGCTCTTAGTGTAGCGATAGATGCTTCCAGAATTGTATCAGTGTCTTTCTCAGTTTCAGCCATAGGCTGGGCAAAGATCCTCCTCAGGGAGTAGGCCTTAAAAGCAGCTATAACTTCTTGATGCATTTGTTGGATCAAAGTGGTGGTGACTGTAGGAAGAAACACCACTTTGATATTGGAGTGAAGATTGCCAATGAAAGAACAATGTGCGGGAACATTATCAATAATAAGCAAAATCTGGCAAGGTATGTTATTCTCCAAAGAGTTCTCCATTTCACTGGTATAGCCATTCAGGGGGACATCTTGGAAGAGGAGCTGGGTCATCCATGACTTCTTATTGCTCCTGTAGTACACCGGAAGTGTGCATTTATTGATATGTTTGAAGGCCCTGGGGTTCCCACTGTGCCATATCACGAAGGATTTCAGTTTGAAGCCTGCAACATTGCCTCCAAGCAAAACTGTTATCCTGTCCTTCAAAGACTTGAAAGCTGGCGATAACTTGTCTTCCTTATGGATGAAAATCCTTTCAGGCATCAATTTGCAGAATAGGAAGGTTTCATTCACATTGATTTGCTCTAGCAAGTAATTTTCCTCCACAATCAGCACATCCAGAGTTTCCAAAAGTTCTTCAGCTGCCTTCATGTCAGTACTCGCAGACTCACCACTCATTTTCCCATGATGCAATGAATAATAGTACTTGAATTGTTTAACCACCCAGAGTTGGTAGCAAATTCAACATTGTAGTCAGGTCCAGCATTTTCTTTCAACATCACAAACTTTTTGCTTTGGCGATGATTTTCATGGTGCTGAGAAGGATATGCTTCTGTGTCTATTCTTCAGTCCAGGTCATTATTAGTTTCTTCATATCTGATATATGAAGAATTAAATTCTTAAATTTTTGTTGGTTTCATTGCTTTCAATTTGGTGCCTGAAACATTGCCTACAAGCAAGACAGTTCCTTCAACACATGCCTCCAAGCAAGTAGATCCTTCAACAGCTTGTGTCTTTGTTCTTGTTCCTTAAGATTGCAGCAATACTATTTGCAATAGCAAAAACATGGAATCAACCTAGATGCCCATCATCAGTAGACTAAATAAAGAAACTACAGTACATACATGTCATGGAACATTGTGCAGCCAGAAAAAGGAATAAAATTAGGTCTTTTGCAGCAACATGGATGCAATATCCTTATTCTAAATGAATTAAATCAAGAAGAGAAAAACAAACACTTCCTGTTCTCACTTATAAGTGGGAGCTAAATGTTGAGCACACACGGACACAAAGATGAGAAAAATAGACATTAAGAACTACAAGGAAAGAGGCTGAGAGAAGGTCAAGAGTTGAAAAACTTACATTGGGTACTACGCTCACTACTGGGTGACCGGATCATTTGTAAACCATAACCCAGCAACTTGCAATTTGCCCATTAAAATCACTTTTAATTTTGTGTCCAGGCTGGTGGACTCACTGTGGTCCCTTACCAGCAATATTAGCTGTGGATTTTGTCCCCTTAGAAGCTAGGATAAGCAAAACTACATGAGATTTTAAATGAAGTACAGAGAGAAAAGTATACCATTAGGAGACTTGGTAAACATGAGATGTATGAGGCTGCTGCCCTGGGAACATGGCATACTGTTTTACAGTATACCTTTTTATATAAATAGAAGTACACTGTACATAATTGTATGTGATAGACTTTCATGTGATTGGCAACATAATAGGTTTGTTTACACCAGCATCACCACAAACATGTGAGTAATGCATTGCGCTGCGACATTAAGACAGACAGCTATGACATCACTAGGCTATAGAAATTTTTCAGTTCCATTATAATCATACTGGACCACCATCAGATATGCAGTCCATCACTGACTAAAACGTCATTATGCAGCACATGACTACATATTATAACTGGGCATAAAAGGCAAAGTGAATAAACAAACAAGCCTACTAAAAGGAAAATATCAGAAGGTAATAAGTAATATGAAGACTGTTAAAGCAGGGAGTGTTAGAGAGTTCCTGCGATTGGGTGATACCAGTGAAGGCTTATCTCAGGAGGTGAATTTAAGCAGCTATCTGAATATTGAGAGTCAGCCAACCATGGATCAGAGAGCATTCTGAACACAGTGATCATCTAGAGCAAAGACTGTAAAAACTATGAGAATTTTCTCAGTTTACCTTGTAGAAAAATGCTAGTCCTAGTTTAGGAGAGAGACAAGGCATAAGACTATTTGAAGTATGTAGACTTCCTACCTGTCATTGGAGAAACAAAATAAGCATTATGTGGACTAACTGATTTATTTTTCTTTCTTTTTATTTTTTTAATTTTTGAGTCAAGTCTTGCTCTGTCACCAGGCTGTAGTGTAATGTAACCTCCACCACCCAGGTTCAAGTGATTGTCCAGGCTTAGCCTCCTGAGTAGCTGGGACTACAGGTGGGCACCACCATGCCCAGCTAATTTTTATATTTCTAGTAGAGATGGGGTTCACCATGTTGGCCAGGATGGTCTCAATCTCCTGACCTCGTGATCCACCTGCCTCAGCCTCCCAAAGCACTGGGATTACAGGCGTGAGTGATTTCATGTTGTACTGTGGTGTTTTGCTTCCACGTACTTCTGGATCATGAACTTTTGAGTTTAGCAGGACTCTTCTTCTGGTTCCTGAGACCATACTAAAGGCTTTGACAAATATTTCATTCCTCTTTATCATGGTAGCATTTTGAGTTCTCAAATGTAGTGGATTCTCACTTCTTAAAGCTGCCAGCCACCTATTTCTTCAGGAAATCTCCCTTGACATAAATGCATATGAGGTATAATTTCTTTCTTCTAGGATTAAAAGTTAATATTAAACAATATGTCATGTCTATATACAAAAAAATTAGCTGCATGTAAATATTTTAAACAGGTGTGCTGTGTCACGCCCAAGTAGAATAAAAGCTTCCGAAGGTCAGGAATCAGAAATTGTCATGCTTTAGAACCACACATGAGAGACTTATTTAGCACAATAACTCTCATGTGGGGGTTGGTAAATTGTTTTAAAAATAGCAGCCAAATAGTTATCTTAGTTACTAACTAACATTTATTGAAATCATACTATATTCTCTATACATTTTCTAAGTACTTTCTCATTTATTCCTTCTCATTATCCTTTGAGGTAATCGAAGGTACCGTTTTTCTGGCCATTTAGAGACACTGTCCAATTTGTATTGTGGCCAAGCGGTATTGCAAAAGAAAATAAGACGCTAGGGTTTTAGATCAGGTGATAGCCGGAGGGGTTTGAGGTTTTTGTTTTTTTTTTTTCTCTTTTTTCGAGACAGAGTCTTGTTCTGTCGCCAGGCGCCAGGCTGGAGTGCAGTGGCCCGATCTCCGCTCACTGCAACCTCCGCCTCCCGGGTTCAAACAATTCTCCTGCCTCAGCCTCCCAAGCAGCTGGGACTACAGATGCGCACCACCACGCCCAGCTAATTTTTTATATTTTAGTAGAGACGGGTTTTCACTATGTTGGCCAGGATGGTCTTGATCTCTTGACCTCGTGATCCGCCCACCTCGGCCTCCCAAAGTGCTGGGATTACAGGCGTGAGGTTTGAGGTTTTTTAAAACGCAGGCTACGGGGGAGGAAGGAGGAATGGAGGGTGGGAGATTGCCCATAGTTTAAGAAGAGCAGCAGAGACAAGGAAAGTGAATACGCGACCAGGTAGCTTAGCAGGCATCCCAGACTAAACCTTGGTCTGCACTTGGGGTGAATTGATCAAAGGGGGCGTTTCCTGCACGGATCCGTCACCTGTGAGTGCGAGTGAGAGTGCCAGAGCAGACGCCGCAATCATCAGTCACCGAGAGAAGACTGTCTTCTCAGTTCCATGACCTACGTAGAATTTTTCCAGGCATGAACCTCACGGAAAGTCCTGTCTTCCTTGTGTCCGGTGAAAGGGAGAGGAAAATGAAACTGATAGGAGGAGGCTGACAGGTAGCAAGAAGGCTAAAGAAGAGAGTTGAGGCAAACCGCTTACCTGATCTGAGGATGGGGAGTGGATGCGTGGGCTGGTCTGATGAGCCTAGGTCGTAGGTAGGTCTCTTCACGGTGGGAGCACAAAGAGAACAGGGACGGGGGTTTGGTCTCCCGTAGGAGTCCTCCATCCTGGATTCCAGCACCAACAAACGCTCTGAATGAAGGGACCCCCACCCCGGCCCCAAACAGGCTTTGTGTGAACAGCACAGCTGTTTATTCACCCGGGAGCCGGTGGGCTGAGGACGAAAACGGGGTCAGCAGCGGGTGGAGGGATAGGAGTTGGTTTTATAGGTTTGGGGTGGGCAGTGGAAAAATTATAGAAGTTACAGTTGGCAGTTTTTTATGAGCTGGGTGGGGCTCGTAGGGTCTGGAGCCAGGAGGTTGACCAAGGTTCATTACAAAGTCCAATGGCCTTGTCAATTGAGACCGGAACAAGAAACAGTAGAATAGCCTCAGGTTAGTTAGATGGTCTATAGTCCTTCCGGACCTTCCGGACCTTCCGCTTTCCGGTTACTTCAGGTTTTCGAATTCCGCAAGGCCCTCCTGAGGTGTACGTGCTGGTCACAGGGATCGCCCTGCTGTTCACTGCACGGCCAGACCAGGTAATATTATTATGATTTTTATTAATTGACTAAAAAAACCAGAGGCACACAGTGATAAAGCAATTTGTCCAAAGTCACACTGCTGGCGAATGGTGAGAGCAACATTCAAACCTGGGTTTTCTGCCTCCAGTTCTAAGTACCTAGCCACTAGTCTAAACGCATTGTATTTCCCACTGCTAACTGATAGAACGTTCTGTGAAATGAAAAGGTTCTAGCCGGGCGTAGTGGCTCATGCCTGTAATCCAAGCACTTTGGGGGCCTAGGCGGGCGGATCACCTGAGGTCGGGAGTTCAAGTTCAAGAAAAGGTTCTATATCTATGCTGCGCAATATGGTAGCTACTAGCCACGCTCCAAAATATAGCTAGTAAAATATGGAAAGTAAATTTGTAATATAATTTAATTGTAATTAATTAAAATTCACATTTTATACAAAAATTAGCTGGGCGTGGTGGCACGCGCCTGTAGTCCCAGCTACTCGAGAGGCTGAGGCGGAAGGATCACTTGAACCCGGAAGGCGGTGGTTGCAGTGAGCTGAGACTGCACCACTGCACTCCAGCCTGGCGACAGAACAAGACTCCGTCTCAGAAAAAAAAAAATTCACATTTTATATGGCCACGTATGACGAGTAGATACAATAATTGGGAGCACAGGAGACCTTTACCTCTAACCCTCTCAACAGCCCTACAAGGTAAATATTACATCCACTTTCTAGATGAGAGACCTGAGATTTAGAGATGGCCAATTATTGCTTAATCAATAGGTGGTAATTGCTGGACTAATGCTTAGGCCTCTGACTGAACAAACAAGCTCTTGCGTGTAAAGCAAGCTGCCTTAGGAACGTGGACTTTGTTGAATAAATGAGTAAGCTCTGAAGTTGGGTAGACCCATGTTCAAGATTTGACTCCGGCACTTACTAGCTGCATCAGTCTGTGCAGGCTGCCATAACAAAATACCTAGAATTGAGTAATTTATAAACAATAGGAATTTATTGCTCATAGTTCAGAAGACTGGGAAGTCTAAGATCAAGGTGCCAGAAGATGCTGTGTCTGGGGAGGGCTTGCTTTCTGCTTCAAAACGGTCCCTTGTGTCCTCACATGGCAGTAGGGCAGAAGGGCAGAAAGGGACTGAGACTTCCTCAAGCCCTTTCACAAGGGCACTAATCCCACTCATGAGACTAAGCCCTCATGACCTCATCACTTCCCAAAGTCCTCACCTTTTAAAGCAATTGCATTGGGGTTTAAGTTTCAACTTGAATATGGGAGGGACCCAAACATTCAAACCACAGCACTAGCCTTGGGATCTTGGGCAAGTCTCTGATCCCATTCTTCCTTGGAATGTGTTTGGCTGCAAAGGACTGACTAACCAACCCAAAGCAGCTGAAATAACGACTAACCAACCCAAAGCAGCAAAGAGGGTTTATCTATTCGCATGCAACAGGAAGCCCCGAGGTTAAGTGGGCTCAGTGGTGGCAGGGGGCTCAGGCAGCCTCCCTACATTCTTGAGGCATTTTGCTGTGATCCTAATGTCTCAACTTCATACTTCAAGGCCCCAAAACAAGAAAGGGGGTAGTGGCATCTTCTGAGGTATTGTTCTTTTCTTTCAAGAAGGAAAATCTTCCTGAAACTTCCCCACTTTTAAGTCACGTACCAATCTGTGATATTGTGATATAATAAGAAATATGTATTTGATCTTTGTACCCAGTTACTGGCATAGAGCTGTTAAAACTCTTGGAATTTGTTGAGTGATTAGGGTGAGAGGATTGTTTCTGTTATTCATAATAAGCCCCTTTCAACCATATCTGAGTTTATGTTCATGAGGCTACTGGTGGCTGGAAGCCCCTAGGTCACTTTGGTATGGGGACTGGTTGCCAGAGGAAACAACCATGTGATTAACCTCTGGGGAGGGGAGGAGGCTGGGGATTAAGCCAATCACTAATGGCCAATGATTTAATCAATCATGCCTATTTAATGGATCTGCCATAAAAATCCTAAACAAAGGGGTTTGGAGCGTTTCCGAGTTGGCGAATGCCTCCACGTGCTGGGAGGGTGGCTCACTCCAACTTCACAGGGCAAAAAAGCTCCTGTGCTTGGGACCGTTCCAGACTTTGCACTAAAACCTCCTCATCTGGCTGTTTATTTGTGTCTTAAATAATGAACTGGTAATAGTAAGTAAAGTGTTTGCCTGAGTTCTGTGAGCCATTACATTATAGTAAATTATAAACCTGAGGAGGGGGTTGTGAGAACACCCAATTTGTAGCCAAGTCAGACAGAAGTGGGTAACATGGAGACTCATTACCAGTGATTGGCATCTGAAGTGGGGCGGTCTTGGGGCACTGACTTCTTAAGCAGTTTGGTTTACATTAACTCCAGGGTATTTAGTGTCAAAATTGAAATGAATTGTTGAACACCCAGCTGATATCTGGAGAGTTGGATAACTGCTTTTTGGGATGAGGAAAATCCTCACATATTTTGTGTCAGAAATATTCTTGGGTAGAAGCAGACTATTGGAGTAGTACTACTACCTCTTAGACAACCACTGGAAGTGGGAATGGCATAGTTAGTATTCACTTGGGCCAATGATTCCCCACTAAGTCTGGGTTCACTGCTGTTCCATTTCTGAGATAAACTAGGTTTCCGTTAGCAAGGATAAATGTGCTGTGGGGGGCAAACAATGTTATTTGCCCCTACTCTTCAAGTTTCAATATCCTCATCTATGAAATGGGAAAGTAATAATAATATCTCTCTATAGAGCTGCAGGTGTTCAATAAAATTGTACCTGTAAATCTTTGAGTATAATGAGAGACACATAACACAGTACTTAATGCATTTTAAAAATGCAATAATCAAAAAGACAAAAATTGGAGAACATGTCCAGATTTCATTTTATGTTTTCCTAAAGCACTGACATCTAGAAAAAGATTAATGAAGTCCCTGAGGAATTTAAAAATAGTCTAGAGTTTCTGTCTAGGATTCAGATGTCCCTTGCTTCAAATATAAATAAAATACTATTTTTAAAGACAAGTTGCAAGTTTCATTCTGCAGACAACCCAAGTTCACTTCTGGCTCCCTGTTCTCCCTCTTGTTATTCCCCTTGCTGAGGGCTGGTCACACTCCATAATGTCTTTCCAAATATTTCACATTTCAAGTCCCCAATTATCATCCTATCTTTTTCATTAATCTTCCTACAGCAGATCTAGCTCATTGGAATTCTTCTCTACTTTAGTGCTATTTAAAATATTTAAGATATAGTGAAAAAGGAAGCTAAAAATACAGCACTTGAAACAAGACAGAATTTTTTTTTTGTCTCTGTAAAGTTTGGAGGTGGGCACTCCAATGCTCATAAGGAGGTTTTGCCATCCTCAACACATGGCTTCTATCTCTGGGTCACCATCACCCAGTGGGTGGGAAGAGGAACAAGGACAGAAAGAGTATCCACCCAGACTTTAAGGGTATTATGTGGGTGGAACACAAAACACTTCTGGTCCCATTCCAGCGGTCATTCACATCACATTGATCACATGGCCACACCTAGTTGCAAGGAGGGTAGGAAGTGTAGACTTTAGCTGGGTGACTACTTGCTCAGCAAAGACTTTGGAAGGAGAAAATAGATATTAGGGAATAGTAAACAGATAACTAAGAGTGTGCTATCCAAGCTGAAGGTATGAGAGCTGGTCATATGGGATTAATTTTCAATCACATTATAATGTTCCAGTTAAGGCTGAAAATGACTCATTATTCACTTGGGTATATAAAAGGTAGAGTAGTGAAATGGACAGTTAAGCTCCATTCCCAATATACACACATGACTTTCTAACATATATGCACGTGGTTAACCTCTGACCTAGAGATGCTGTAGGCTTTGTGAGGACAGAGACCACATCACAGACTTTTGTATACCCATTAAAACACCCAATATATATTAGCATGCAGATTTGAGGAGGGAGCATCTCCCTTTTTGTTCATCTTTCCTTATTAACAACTCCTTAAAGGAGAGAGAGCTACTGATCTTCTCTGGGCCTGTTTTCCATAGCGGGCCGGCTCGTTTCATAAACATTATTGAATATCCATGTGTAAATTATCTGTTGCTCTTCTCTGCATCTGATCGGACTGAATTATTCTTTGATTTGGCCATCTTTCTTTCAGGGGAAGACACAAGGCAACACTTAGAACTTCCAGATCAAACCCATGAGCTGCTACAGTTTTTTTTCCAGAGCTCTGCATTGAAGGTAAGCAAGCATTTGTTGAATACTAATTTTAAAACAGCAGTTTCCCCTATCTATGTATTGTTTCTACGTGCTTGGGGCCCTTGGATGTAAAATCTGGGGAGAAGGAGAGGTAAGTGGCAAGATGCCAAAGCCTACCCTGATCCTCAAACAAGTACACGTTGAATTGAAAATGGCTTTACCTTGAACCTCTTTTTTATAACTGTATTTGCTGAAACATAGATTTCAATTTACCTCTCTCAACTTGTATACCTAGGCTGGGCCACTTAGTGAGACCCATGCCTACCAAAAAAAAAAAAAAAAGCCACTAGTGGTGGCTTGTGCCTGTTGTTTTAGCTACTTGTTAGACTCAGGTGGGAGGATTGCTCTAGCCCAGGAATTTGAGGCTGCAATGAGCTGTGATTGTGGATCTGCACTCCAGCCTGGTTAACAGAGATCCTGCTTCCAGAAAAAAAATGTATACCTACCCTATTTTTCATGAGAAATTCTCTATTAACATGGGACAGCCTAGTTTTACAAATATGTTTTAGTCTTTACTCACATAACAATCACTCTTAACAATTCAACTAAGTTCAACCCAACCCAATGACAATTTGTTTAATTAAACTAAGCCTCCCGTCCCACTGAAACCTCCAATCCATAAAAAAAAAAAAATGAAGTTTCCTCCACTTGCTCTGACCTCCCTTTGCTTTTTCTTAAAAAAAAAATAATAATAATAATAATTAAACTAAGCCTATTACTTGCTTACCCTGCTTCAGTTTCTGGGCTGGTATTTGGAGACATAGAAGACGAATTAGTCACAACCCTGTGTTCACATTCCAGCAGGGCAGAGGCTAAAGCAGGTAAGTGTTACAATGACGATGTGCCATGAATAGAGAGGAGGGAGTGTGTAAATGCCTCAGGCTCAAACGTTGTTAGGTTCTCAGTCCTTTCTCGTTTGTTCCCATCTCTACATCTTAGTTCTGATGCGTTTCATTCTGGGGGCAGGGAATCAGGCTAGATTGCTTATAGGTAAGTAGCTCCAATCTTTTCATATCATATTTCTAAAAGCCAATATACTCTTAAGATTCAAATGGATCATTTGTACTTTTAAACCCAAATCAAGCTGTAGAACTATTGAAAGCATGCACTGTATGGCTTATATCACTTACTGGCCTCTGCCAACGTGGAGAACAATGTGGGGACTAGAGAGAAAAAGTCTAGTTACAAAATCATATTTACTTGGGAACCCAGTCCCCAAAAAGGAATTTTCCCTGAGCTTTTAGCAGTATGATGCATTATTGATTTTAGTATCATAGGGGCCTTTCTAGTAAAGCCTGCCTCACAGGACTCAACTAATATTTATTGCTCAGTAGATGGACTGACTAACTTTTTCTCCATTTTCATAAACCTTTAATGAAAAGAGAAACACATTATATAAAGAACATGGGCCTAAGTAACACAGGTATAGCTTTATGTAAATTTTAATATTTACCTATCAGAATCAAGGTCGGCATTTACTTTTTGTTATTTCTAGAAATAAGAAAAAAGATTATCCATTACCTTTTGATTTTTTGTAATGAAAGCAAAAAATATTCAAAGTTTAGTTTGCTTGGGTGTTTTTCCCCTTCCAAGGGCCACACTAACTTGCCGACTTGACAGTGCTTTGTAGACAGACTTACTACTTTGCCAACCAAAATATCATTTACATCTTCACCTTGTTTTGTGACAGCATAGCTTTCTGTCAACGAAGAGGTCTGTTTCTCCAACAACAGCGACTAGTCCTATATTTGATTTCCTGCAATGTCAGTATATTCACTTTTTTTTTGAGACAGAGTCTCGCTCTGTTGCTCAGGCTGGAGTACAATGGTGTGATCTCAGCTCACTGTAACCTCCTCCTCCCAGGTTCAAGCAATTCTCCTGCCTCAGACTCCTGAGTAGCTGGGATTGCAGGCATGTGCCACCACACCCGGCTAATTTTTTTTTATTTTTAGTAGAGACAGGGTTTCACCATGTTGGTCAGGCTGGTCTCGCACTCCTGACCTTGTGATCCGCCCACCTTGGCCTCCCAAAGTGCTGGAGTTATAGGCATGAGCCACAGCACCCGGCCTATATTCACTTTTATATGCTATGCAATATCTATCTTTAATATATTAAGTTTATGTAAAATATAGGGAATAGTATAACAGATGTGAAGAAATGTTAAAATAAGAAAAGTAAAGATACAGTTGAAAGCTAGTTTGTACTGTTCTCTGTTGTTCTACCTCTCCCTCCATCCCCAAATTTAACAAAACACTAAGCTGAAGTGGGTGTCTGTCCTTCTTGATCATGTTTTAATGATGGTACTACAATTATGTGGATTTGTGGAATTATGTTTTAAAATACAAATTTAGGCTAGCCACGGTGGCTTACGCCTGTAATCCCCGCACTGTGGGAGGCTGAGGCAGGTGAATTACCTCAGGTCAGGAGTTGAAGACCTGCCTGACTGACATGGTGAAACACCGACTTTACTAAAAATACAAAAATTAGCTGAGCGTGGTGGTGCATGACTGTAATCCCAGCTACTCAGGAAGCTGAGGCAGGAGAATTGCTTGAACCCTAGACTTGGAGGCTGCAGTGAGCAGAGATCATGCCACTGCACTCCAGCCTGGGCAACAGAGGGAGACTCTGTTTCAAAAAAAAGAAAAAAATATTTCCTAGAGATATGAATATGAAGTTAGGCTTAAAGTCACTGGACGTATGTTCTCATAATAAGTTGATTTCATAATAGTTGATGGTATGTGTTCTTAATTTGTATAGATTTACTTTTTTTAGTTCAGTTTGTTTGAATTACTAACCAGGGAAACTTCACCTTTTCAATTTAAAATTTTGTGCTTTCCAAAAAGTAGACATTTGATATTCTTGGCTTCCACTTGGGAGGCTAGCACTCTTCCAGTTGTTATGAATCTACCCCTGCTGAGGATAATGAAAAAAATAAGAGAATGGAATTCTAAGGCAATTGATTTAATTCTAGAATCAATATTTCTTGTATTTGTTCTTAAAACCTTAAGTCCACTTTACCGGAATATATTATCATCAGATTTCTCCATACAAAGCAGTCATGCACTCAGTTAAGTAGATAAGAGTGCTGCTGCCTATTTGTGGGAACGTTTCACTGGTGCATTACTAAGTCAGAAGGAGAACCAAAGTAGAGAACCAAAGTAGTTCTTGTATAGTAGTAGTGCACCAAATGTGAAGTTTATTTCTCTTTAACAGCTCCTGTCTGTCTGGAGATGGGGCATTTACAGATACAGTCTGATCTGTATAACGTCTCCCTCATGAGGTCAAGTCTAATAATAGGTCCAGTCACTCTAGAGAAGCAGCAAGATGATCCCCTTAATGGAGAAACCAGAGCCTCATAAATATCAACTGAAACTTTATTTTGTCTGTGCCACAAGAGGTTCTTGTGGCAATCTGTGGACAGGTAGGCCTGAAGATAAAGGGTCATGACCAGATTTTCTAAGGGGACATGTCTTAATGTGACGGAAACCTCTGATAAGATAATTAGAATTGTGTAGGAAGAGGGAAGACATGAACTCTTCCGGAAACAGACAATGACAATGGCTATGTCTATGTGACATCATTAATAAGAATATAAAGGAATAGTATAATCGTAGGCTTACCTTAATGGATCCACTAGAAAAATTGCTGACATCTGTCAGTTTCTAAGCAGGGAGCACTGCAGCTATAGTCAGAGAAGCTCCTAAGGCTATTCGAGTATTGGGTTTCCTGAGGAGCTTTAAAATAAATAAATTACTTTAAAAAATACACTGTAGTTAGCTGAATTATAGACCCCCAAAGACAAGCATGCCCTAATCCTGTGAGTGTTGTACTTTAGGGTCTTTGCAGAGGTGATTTAATTAAGGATTTTGAGATGGAGAGATTATCCTGTATTATCTAATGGATCCAAGGTAATCTCATCACAAGGTTCCTTATAAGAGCAAGGCTGGAGTGTGAGAGTCACAGTAGAGGACAAGAAGACGGAAGCAGAGGTCCCAGTGTTTTAGGATCAGGAGCTGAGGAATGGACAGCTTCTAGAAACTGGAAAAGGCAAGGAAACAGATGCTCCCCAGAGCCTTGAGAAGAAATAAAATCCCAACTATTCATTTTTAAAAAATAAATTTTCCGGGTGCAGTGGCTCACTCCTGTAATACCAGCACTTTGGGAGACTGAAAGGGTGGATTACTTGAGACCAGAAGTTTGAGATGAGCTGACCAATGTGGTGAAATGCTGTTTCTACTGAAAATACAAAAATTGGGTGTGGTGGCTTGTGCCTGTAATCCCAGCTACTCGGGAAGCTGAGGAAGGCGCGTCTCTTGAACCTGGAAGGCAGAGGTTGCAGTGAGCCGAGAGTGTGCTATTGCACTCTAGCTTGGGCGAAAGAGCAAGACTCCGTCTAAAGAAAAAACAATTACTATGTATATTTGAGGCTTACATGATGTTATAGGATACATATAGATAGGAAAATGGTTACTGTAGTGAAGCAAATTTTAGCGTAGCTATCATTTTACATAGGGAGTTTTTTTTTATATGAAAGTAGCTAAAATCTACTTATTTTACCTGCTTACTCATTTTATTGTAAAAAATTGAATTTGTGTTGCTTTAAGCCACTAAGTTTATGCTGATTTATTACAGCAGCAGTAGGAAATTATACAACATTTTTATTTTTGAGACTAAATCTGGCTCTGTCACCCAGCTAGAGTGCAGTGGTGCAACCCCAGCTTACTGCAGCCTCAACCTTGCAGGCTCAAGCGATTCTCCTACCTCCTCCCAAGTAGCTGGGATTACAGGCACATACCACCATGCCCAGCTAATTTTTGTATTTTTCTGTAGAGATGGGGGTCTCACTATGTTGCCCAGGCTGATCTCAAACTCCTGGGCTTAAGTAATCCTCCCACCTTGACCTCTCAAAGTGCTGGGGTTACAGGCAAGAGCCATCACATTGGCCTAACATTTTTATTATATTCCATTTCATAAATCATAAAAGTAACAAGTGTTTATTGCTACAATGAGATAAAGCAAAGATATATATTTTTAAATCCCTTACATAAAAAAAAAAATTCCTCACCTTCTCCATTTGGTAACTTCCCAAACTCATCTCCATGGAAAAACAATATTAACAACCTGGCATTTATCCTTTCATATTGTTTTCTTATGTCTGAATGGCTATATACATACCAATATACAAAGACTTACAGAAGGGTTTTGCAGAATCTTTTAGTTTTGTTTTGTTTTACAAAACAGTCTAATGGTTACACTTTTTTTCTTATGTAATACATCATGGGCATTCCAGACCAATTTATATAGACCTAGTTTAAGTAGCTGCTCTGTAGAATGTATATTTTGCAGTTTTCTCCAACCATTTTACTATTAATGGAATTTAGGTTGTTTCCAACTTTTCATTACTGCAAGCAGTGCTTCTGTCAACATCCTAGCATCTATAAATGAACCTCTGGTGGTTAATTTCTGTAAGATCCATGTAAAAAAAAGGGGGGATTTCTGGGTCCAGAGGAAAGTGTATGTTTTAGCAGATGCTGCCATATTTCTTTCTATGGTAATGACTATAGTAATGAACATTTCCCCTGAGAATCTCTGAAAGCACAGCTTTCCAGATTAAAAAGGCAGCTCGGTGGAGAGAAGGCATAGGTTCTACTGGCTCCTGATTACGATGCTTTGGATGTTGCCAACAAAATTGGGATTATCTAAACGGAGTCCAGCTGGCAAATTCTAAATATATGTACATCTTTTCACTATTAAAAAAACTAAAATATTTTATGAAATGTATGGAGAAAATGTCAAAGGGGAATAATATTAGTATGTGCTGTAAAACATCTTCAAACCTCTAGCCTGTTTTTGTCTCTTAATATCTCCCACATTTGCCACCCGCCCTGAAATCTGTCTTCTTTATTCTAAGATCTCCAAAGTTTTTTTCACCCTATGCCCATGCCCATAACTGTTTGAATTTTTTTTTTTTTTTTTCTTCTCTCCAGAGTAACTCCCTGCCTTTTCCGGTATAAATTAGCAAGCAGGCAAGTACACTCCTATACTTTTCAACTTGCCCATTTTTCTGAAACTGAGTATAAGTTGGCATCAGGAATAGAGCTGGAAAGGTAGAATAATACTTTTAGAAGTGTGTGGAGGGGAGTAGGGGAAGGATCCATGAACTGTGAGGAAGTCTGTGAACAGTCACATAAATACATAAAGACCAGTAAAAATATGCTTCAGTTTAAACAAAGTGGCTGATGGTTATGGAAAATTGGTTTTAAAATTTTCTGAAACAATAATAATATAGAACTAAGGTCAGATGTGGTGGATCATACCTATAATCCCAGTACTTTGGGAGGCTGAGGCCAGGAGTTTGAGACCGTTGGGCCACGTGGTGAAACTCCATCTCTACAAAATACAGAAATTAGCCAGGCATGGTGGTGTGTGCCTGTAGTCCCAGCTATTTGGGAGGCTGAGGAGGGAGGATAGCTTGTGCCTGGGAGGTTGTGGCTGCAGTTTGCCGAGATTGTGCCACTGCACTCCAGCCTGGGTGACAGAGTGTGAGACCCTGTCTCAGAAAAACAAAAAACAAAAAACAAAAAAAACCCTAAAATTCCAGATGAGCTCAGCTAAATATAAAAATTAATGGTAAGGGAATTGTTGAGTAGGGTGGGAGAGTAGATTATGACGTAAGTCTAGATATTGGTAGAGAAACATGTTGTTTTGTTTAAAATCTAAGGCAAAATGCCAGAGTAGCAGATTAATAGATATAACTTCTTTGCCACCAGAATGGGAAAAAAATCTAACTCAATTAATCCAGTTAGAGAAGGAAAATACTTCAGTTGGCATAACTTTAAGTTTATTAATCTATTTGGGATGAATTGACATCTTCATATTGTTTGGGTTTTTATGCAGAAAAATATTTTTAAATCTCCAGATAAATATTTGTAATTTATTTCTTATGATTTCTACATTTTCTTTAGCATTTATTCCAGATGTATTTTTATACATTGCTATGATTTTGAGCATAATTAATCTTAGCTTTTATATTTTTAACATTTTTATATTTATTTTGCAGATTTATCTGTCACTTTTAGTGAAATTCTTAATAATTATGAGAGATTTTTATGGGCTTTCTAATTATAAAAAAGTATATCATTTTGTTTATGAAAAATGATGACAATTCTCCTCCTTCCAATATTTATGGCTCTTATTTCTATGTCTTATCTTGTGAACTATCCAGAATATTCTGAAAAATGTTATTTAATATTCATGATGGGACAATCTTTGCTTTATCTTTTTGAATTTTAATGGAAATGCCTTTGGTGTTTCATCATCAAACATGATGTTGGCTCTTGGCTAAAGAGAGATATATTTATTAAATTAAGAAACTATCCCTTTTTAGCCAAAAATTTAAAGAATTTTAAAATATTAGCAACACTGAGTGCAGAATTTTAAGCCATTCCTTAAAGCAACCAAAATAGGTTTGAAATATATTTTAATAAAACTTGAATGTGTCCAATTAGATTAAAACTCTTATAAGTAGTACATAGTTTAATTTTTCTATAACACATAGAAAATTTATAATAAACTGCAACGTACAAGTACAACAGAAAGTCTTAACTCCTACTCTTTTATTTAAGCTTAAATAATAACTCAAATTCATGCTTTTTAATATTATGCTTATTCGATTATTTTTGAATTTCTGTCACAATTTTTTTCCCTGTATTATAATACATCACAGTTGATTAATGCAGAAAGCTCTGACAGATGTTTTAGTGAGTTGATTTGTACCTCTTAATGTTTGAAATTTATATAGTTGGTTGACAGCCTGGCTAAGGCAATAAAATACTGAGAAGTAAAAATACAAGCTCATTCTTAGTTAACATATGTTTACTGTATCAGCATCATAAAATTTCACATTGCAAATTTTGTTCATATGCTGAAGTTTTATTGGAAGTAACAAATTGTTGTCATGTGAATTTCTCTGAGTTAAAAAGTGACACTCTAAAGAACTGATTTCCCTAAAAAAAAAAAAAAAAAAAAAAAGTGACACTCTAGAAGGCTGGGCATGGTGGCTTATGCCTGTAATCCCAGAATGTTGGAAGGTCAAGGTGGTCGGATCACAAGGTCAGGAGATCGAGACTATCCTGGCTAACAATAGTGAAAGCCCGTCTCTACTAAAAATACAAGAAAATTCGGCCGGGCATGGTGCCTGTAGTCCCAGCTACTTGGGAGGCTGAGGCAGGAGAATTGGTTTAACCCGGGAGGTGGAGGTTTCAATGAGCCGAGATTGCACCACTTCACTCTAGCCTGGGCAATAGAGCAAGACTCTGTCTCAAAAAAAAAAAAAAAAAAAGACATTCTAAAGACCTCGTTTTCTGTGGAGCAGTATATAAATTTGCCTAAAGAGTTTTCTTACAATTAACACTGAAAGGAAATATACCAAAATATGTTTTCCCTCCCTCCTATCTCAGCCTAAAGGTACTGTCCTCCTGGCAGTCTCCTTTGACGCTCTCACTGGATGGGCACCCCTCCTATGTGCTCTTGGTCCCCTCTTATTCTTCTGTCACACTGTGTAGTGGTGCATGGCAGATCATCTCCCCCAGGTACTGTCAGTTCTATGAGTGAAGGGAGTGCTTTGTGCATGTCCTCATCATCTGTCGACTGCTCAGCTAACATCTGCATGTAGAATAGAACCATGAATGAATGCATGGATGTTTGGGTGTTATGCAGTGGACATCCACAAAACGTGAACAGCTCAAAATTTGTACTTCTATTTTCCAAATTCCCTTTAACATATGCATTTTATAATGTTTGGTTTTCATTTGAATGGGAATGTGCAAAGACAAGCATCAGAATAACAGAATATCTTGAAAAGAGACTTGTTTTTTTCTTTCTTAGATGCAAATTTTATCTCAGCACCACCAGCCATGCGGGAGGTATATTGGGTATATCCTGCTTTCTGCTCTGGTGGGACTGCACTGCCTGGCCCTCTTGTGGTGGGGTAGGATAAAGCCATGTTACTTGTTCTTAAAGAAAGATATAAGAGGTAATAACATATGTCACTTCCAGGTCAAAGTATTGCTGTTGTGAGCCCTACCAGAGCTTGCTTCCCCTTAACCACAGTAACCAGAATATTCCAGATAGTGCTGTCAGCCAGGTCTCAGCGTGGGAACCACATGAATCAGAGTTTCCTGCTAAATGGAGATGGATGTGTTATGTGAGTGAGCAGTTAACCTTTGTGATGTAAAGTCACTGAGATCTGGGGAGTACCCATTACTGAATGATAAGTAGCTTTTCCCACTGATACTCGGTGTGGCAAGCTTTCCTTCCTTATGCCTTATTCAGAGATAGTCGCTGAGTTCTACAAACTAGTAAACTAAGCACAGAAAAATTAACTATCTCTCTAAAGATGGAATACAATTTAAATGCTGAGAGATTAGAAGAGGAAGTACTTCTGCTTTCCAACCCCAGTGCCAAGTTGGAATGTGCTGTAGGCTTATCTCCTGTGGATTTCATTTTTTTGTCCCTCAGAGCCAGTTAGAACAACAGTCTTACCTAATTGGTTAGTAATTAGATGCAGTTCTTGACTGTGACATTTGGGGTCTTTTGAACATTTTCTGTTTAAGTCCAGGACTTTGTAACATGGATAAAAAATAACAATAAATAAAAAGGCAGAATGTGACCAATCATATTGCTTCAGGATTTTTTTTTTTTCAGCCCTAAATGTCAGTAGCTAGATTGATACATATCACTTTCTAAAGTACAGGCCGTAAAAGTAGGAGTTATAAATGTCAGTTTTGATGTGTGTTTTAGTGCCTTCAAACATCTCCAGTGGAGGAAACAAGCAGGCTATTAATGTGGAGGTTCCCTGCATTACACAGGGCCCTACCAGGACTGGCAGTAGTTGGTAACACTTGGAAAATCTATGGGGAAAGCAGCTCTTGGATCACTGAAAGAATCCCGGGCTTAAAATCAGAAGATCTGGATCTGAGCATCAGCATTTTCATTTTGTGTGTTACTCTACTGTGTGAGAAACTTTGAGAGCTTGGGCATATCTCTTCACCTACATGTCAGCTGCCTCATCTCTTAAATACCAGACAAAAACGTTCTTATGAAAAGTGCATGAGATGATGTGAAAACTCAGAGCTACCTAGACTCAAAGGAATTAACTTCCCTCCTAAGATTGGATCCATGGATCATGTACCTGACCAGGAATGATAGCAGATGTAGATGCATCCAGATAGACCTTCTAGCTAAATAATTACTAAAAAATCCCAAAGGGTGAATATGAAACAGGGGCCAGTTTTCAGTCTTGGTGTTGGCTCAGGGATCTCTCTCAAAAATGAATGGCAGCTGGACACAATGGCTCATGCATGTAATCTCAGCATTTGGGAGGCCAAGGTGAGAGGATCGTTTGAGCTTAGGAGTTTAAGAGCAACCTGGACCTGAGAACACACTTGTGTTCTCAGCTGTCTTGGAGGCTGAGGTAGGAGCATCATCTGAGCCCAGGGAAGTTGAGGCTTCCGAGAGCCATGATCCTGCTACTGCACTCCAGTCTAGAATGCAGAGTAAGATTTCGTATCAAAATAAAATAAAATAATAATAAAATAAAATGAAACTGTCCATCACATAAGTGGCTTACACATTGGTATGTGTCGTCATGCCTCAGCCCAGATGCTCTGGTGATTTCTGCCACTGTGGGCAGTAAGGGCAAGTTTGCATCCATACCTTTGATCTTTGAGAGGAAATGGCTCACAGTCTTCCTGGTTTGGAAACCTGCAGATAATAAGGAGCCCTGCCCGCCACAGAAGCATTTCTACAGTGTGAATGCCCAGCAGCATGGTGCTAATGTTTTAGCCAAATCCTCTGGCTCTACCTGACCACTGCATGCTTGAAGTCTCATTGGTCAACTCTCATCTTGAGTTCTGACATTCGCTAAGTTGGGCCAACTATGAGGGGGTGCTTGAGTTTGGAGCAGCAATCATTTTGAGGAATAAATTTAGAATTAGCATCTTGGTACAGACTCCAATTAAACAGCCTCTGAGCACAAGTGATGGAATCTAGAGTATGTTTTGCAAATCTTCATAGTTTAGCATTTATAGGTATTCCAAGAGATTTTCTAGGAAAAAGAAGAATAACCAGCAAGGGATTATAGTTTGCTCTGCCCTGTGCTAGACTTCCTTCTCTCAGGGCTTTATTTTATTGGGTTGCAAAAAATCTGCCCCAATAAGTGTTTGTTTGATCTTTTAAATTTGCTTTCCAAAAATTTCTGTTCAAATATATCCAAGAAAAAGATTCATTTAAGGTTCATTCAAAGTCTTCTTGGTATCAAGATCATATGTGTGCATCAAGATAAAGAATCTATAACCTGGAATTCTCCAACTCCTCAGATGCAGAAGTCCAGCATTAAAATTTGAGTTTGTCTTTTATTTTTTTTTTTTTGAGATCAATTTTTGCTCTACTGCCCAAGCTGGAGTGCAGTGGCACAATCTTGGGTCACTGCAGCCTCTGCTTCCCAAATTCAAGTGATTCTTCTGCCTTAGCCTCCTGAGTAGCTAGGATTACAGTCCCCTGCCACCACACCTAGCTAATTGTTCTATTTTTGGTAGAGACAGAATTTCACCATCTTGGCCAGGCTGTTCTTGAACTCCTGACCTCAAGTGATTCACTCACCTCAGCCTCCCAGAGGAGTTTGTCTTTAATAGCAATGTAAGATCTGCTATTTTATCTCCCTTTGCCCTTGAGGTCTTCAGTCAAGCAAAGGGACACTTCTTTCTGACATTTATTGAGAATTTACTATTTGCCAGGTACTTGTGTGTGCTATGCTACTTGAGACTCTCAAACAGCTCTGTGAGGTAGATATTTTATCCTCATTTTACTGATAAGGAAAATGTGGCCTGGGTGAACTAATAATGCCTAAGATCAGTTGATACGCAGCACAGTTTAGGCTTAGATTCTGGGCAGGTCACTCCTGAGTTAGTTGCTGTGTCTCAGTGGCAGTGATAAGATAGGTTCAGGACTCCTGAAAAGTAGCTCTCTGTAATTTCTTAGGAAAGCATGGAGAGGGAGAAAGGAGTTCTAAAATGATAGTGGAGTCAGAAAAGTTGAGAATAGTTTGAGGTATATTTGCATATGAGAGGACACAGCCAACTAGTTTGGACACTGGAATTCTCCTTTCTGGAAATTACTCTTTCCAGAAACATGGAACTACCCACTAATGAAAAAGGAAGGTAGATCCATACTGCAGAATCTAACATGGCCCTTAAAAAGCCAAGAGATTAACATGTGGGGTCTGTATGTTGCTCATAAGTTAATATCTTTTCCCTTCTAAAAAATGGGAGAAATAATAGTACTTACTTCATAGCAGTGTTGTGGAAATTAGTGGAACAACTTATGCAAAATGCATAGAAAGGTGCCTAGTGCATGGTAAGCATTCAGTAGATGTTAGTTGTTATTATCTACACATACTGACAAGAAAAGATATCCATGATGTCTTTTATATTATGTGACTAGAGGAGGCTGTGAAACAGCAGAAAGAGTGTGATTCCATTTTTGTAAATATGTATGTGTGTATAGGAAATATGTGGAAGCATACATACCTTAATGTTAGCAGTGTTAATCTCTGTGTTTATAAGATTATTCTTTTTTTTTTAACTTTTATTTTAGGTTTGGGGATACATGTGAAGGTTTTTTACATAGGTAAACTCATGTCATGGGGGTTTGTTTTAGGGGTTATTTCATCACCCAGGTATTAAGTGCAGTATCCAATAGTTATCTTTTCTGCTCTTCTTCCTCCCCCTTTCCACTCTCAACTAGACCCAACAACAGAGTCTTGAGTAGACTCAACAACAGTATCTGTTGTTTCCTTCTTTGTGTTAATGAGTTCTCATCATTTAGCTCCCACTTATATGTGAGAACATGTGGCATTTGATTTTCTGTTCCTGCATTAGTTTGCTAAGGATAATATCCTACAGCTCCATCCATGTTCCCACAAAAGACATGATCTTGTTCTTTTTTATGGCTGGATAGTATGTACCACATTGTAAAAGTCGATTCTGTCCTTGATGGGCATTTAGGTTTATTTTATGTCTTTGCTAAGATTATTATTTTCTTATAAGCATAAATAATTTTTATAATTAGGAAAAGTTGGGTTCCGAAACCAATATAACAAAAATAAATAAACAATGCAAGATAAAAAGTCTTTAGCTTCTTTCTTGGTTTCTTAATTCCAAGGCAAGTTAGTGAAGAGGAAAATGACAATTACCTTGACCAAGTCATTTAATGTTTTGGCCAAATCCTCTGGCTCTACCGGACCATTCTATGCTTGGATTCTCATTAGTCAGCTTTCTAAAAACTTTCTAAAAAGTTGACATCTTGAGTTGACACCATTTGACATTAGTCTCTTATACCTTGCAAGACTATTTTAAGAAATCTAACAAGTGAATATCTGAGAGCATCTAAGCCTTCATAAGGATTTCTGTTCACTTATGGCCTCTTTTGCAGACTTCAGAAGAAAGACTTTATTTTCAGGGGTCAGAAATATGACAACCAAAATTTTGCCAAAATAATAGTAATAACAACAATGACAAAACATTGTTCAAACCTCAATGACTCTATTTTAAATGAAATAATACATGCAAGGATGTCAGTGTTCTTTTAATCATCTTCTAAGTGGATGTTATTATCTCCCACTATTAAGATGACTGGAGGCCACTTAGTGCCCAACACCTGTAGTGTTTACTTGAGGAAATAAACCATGTATTCTCCAGTCACCATTCATGTTTTCCAGAATTCGTTCTGTGTCATTGGTATAATAATATTATTAAGCTCCATTAAAACCCATACTCGACTCATTTTGGAATTAGTAGGAATATACAGACAGGTGAGCAAGAAAATGAAATCTTCTCTCTTTCTCTCTCTGTAGGGGCTTGCCGCAAAGTCTCCACTGATTGGGAAAAAAATAATGACCAAAGCATCTCAAATCAAAAGAAATCTTACTTTATAACCAAACGTAAATATCACAATGAAAACATTGAGCGTGAGGGAGTATAGAAGGGCCATGGTTAGAATTGTTAGTCCTTTGGTGATTTTTAACCAAAATGGTTTGAAACTTCAGGCTTCTCAATCTCAAGTCATGACTTTACTTTGTTCCTCTCCTAGATCCAAAAAGTAATGTGATTTAAATAGATAGTTTGTTTAAAATTTAGCCATCGTAATAAATTTATCTATTTCAAATGTGTTAGACTAAAAGCTGACTGCCCTCTGGTGGGCTGTTTCTAAAATATTTAGCACCTCTTTAACTGAATTGTCTTGTAAAATATTACATGGTGCCATGACATTATTTTACAATTCAATTCATGTAAATAACAAAATTATCTGGGGAAGGAGAAAAATTTAAGAGGTTAAATATACTTTATTATATATATACTTCATTAATGTATAAGCAAATTATATTATGAGTTTAATTTCTAACTAAAATTAGTTTTCCCTTTAAATAGAAATTTATTTTAATTTCCAATATCAATTAAAATGTTGAAAATGAAGAAAATGTTTGGAACTTTATTTTCATTTTTGAAATAAAATGAACCATTTTGAAATGTGAATATTTAGATAATTTTGTTATTTTTCAATAGTTTACAGCAATGGGAAAAGTAAAATGTTTATCATACTTAAGTTTTGTTCCCTGTCATTGTTTAAATGTAATCTTACTGTTTTAAAAAAGCGATAGAAATGAGACCATTATATTCCTGACCAGAAAGAAAAGCAAAACAATTATATTGATTCAGAAAAGAAAAAGCTTGAAAAATACCACATCAAAGTACAAGCGCTAAGTTGGGTATAAGTAGGAAAGCATCTTTAGGGAGTATTGGTAAAATATTTTGGAATCCTATAAAAACCCCAGGGCACTCTCAATCCTGTTATACAACAGGATCTCATTCTCTTCTGTTTGCAATTCCTCTCTAACAAAGAGGTTCCAGGGAGCTGAAATCTCAAGCATGCCAACGAACTGAAGCTCTTCATTTTGATATTGCTGTTTGGACTGTGTATATTAACAAACTTGAGGCATTGCTGGCTCCATTTTGTCAGAGTGTTACCACTAATTGACAATTCCATCTCATGTTTTCAGTGATTTTCTTAGTACATATCTCGTTCTTATGCTAACAAACCTTGTAAATAGTATTTGAATTCACATTAAAAAAAAGGTGTTTTCACATAAATAAAGATTGGGTATGAAGAAGTCAAGAATTGGCAAACTACTTTTAAAAAAAATCTTAGAGGCTCTGTAAGGAAAATGAGAATGAGTACCAAACAATTTATCTGGTTAATTTCATCAATACCAGCCACAAATCTGAAAACTCTATTTAACATCCTCTCTCCTTTTCTTCTAGTAGTCGTTTCTTGGCAATGACATAAAGATTAATTTTTTATCTTAATTCCATTTAACACTTGCAAATAACCTTAAAAATAAAGAAAACTCTTCCTTTATAACAATAAAATTGACGATTGCAATCAAGTCATTACAATAGGTTAATTCTGTGGCTGCAAATACTCAAATTTAAGTAGAGAAGCAGCTAGAAGAGTATTTAAATCCATGCAGATTCCAAAATGCAATCTCTCAGGCAGAAAGATTTTCAACATGCAACAGCAACCAGGGTTTATTTCTCCAAAATCATCGAGAAAGTCACACTTTTTAAAATGTGAACTACAAGTATTTGTGCAAGTTAACATTTTTTCATGTGGCTTTTAAGCTAATTAACATATGAAATGGCCTTAAAATGTAAAGATACCACTTCTGTGAGATGTGATTTTTTTTCCATTTCAAAAGGAAATAAATAGAAATATAGAAGTGAAGACGTGAGTGCTTATCAGTGAATTACTGCTTTAAAATTGTAATACAATGTACTGTTTTATGAAGGCTCACTGGAACTTAGTTTGAAAGCGGTAACAGCAAACTAGGCTATCCATTTTCCTCACCCTGCGGAGACAACGCTGAAGCTAAAGCCTTTTCTCGGTGGTTTTGCTTTCTCCTTGAGCCGGAAGGAATTAGAAATCTCCCTCTTCAGTTGAATTCTTACAATTTTCCATTTTTAGTATTAAGTATTAAGCCTGAGTATTTAGCATCATTGTTCATGCTAAGTGATCTATTTGGTTGCAGAAATATTTGAAAGGAAATACATGCGTGTGTAGGTCGATTCTATATCTGCACAGAGTAAAAAAGAAGTCGTCTTACCTAGCATTTCCAGGTATGTAGAAACTGAATAACTAGCATGCTTATATGTGTATCTATCTAAATATATATACTCCAACAATTGTGTCTGAATTTGCAATCATCTGTACTCTCTCAATGTTTATTAAATCAATAGTTCTATAATTTAAAATGTGATTTTTCACTGCAAATGTGTACTGGCTAATGAGTGAGTAGCTTTGTGACTTCTGGTAGGAAAGCTTCTCTATATATCCTCCACTGCGTATTACCTTTTCCATCAACAGAGGGCACTCTGTCGTTTGCCAAGGAACTCTGCTACGTTAGGGGGCTGAGGGCTGGGAGTGCAGCACTTGACAGACGAGGTTTGCAGACTTTGCTCCAATAACCGGCAGAAGCTCTTCCAACTGGTCAGTGTATAATTTATTGGAAATGCTGCTGATCACTGAGACAACATACCTGAATGAAAGAGAACCCCATGATTTAGAAAAGTCAGATGCAAGTGACTTTTAAGTCTGTGGTGTGTTATAATTTGAGTATCACCCAAACGGTTAGCGTTGGAAATCATTGTATGCATACCATTGAAATGCATGCTCAAATACAAGCTCACCTTGTAGAGAGAGTGACAGCTTTATTTATGTTGCCTGCCCTAGCCCTGAATGCAGGAGTGTCTTTACCATGCCTGCTTCAGTACAACTTAAATATATTATAGCTGCTTTATATTTGATCCAAGAAAAATGAAATAATTCTTCATATAGTAATCTATCTCGGTCATAATTGACACATTAGAAAGGTTCCAGGAAGCTTTTTCTCCACCACAGGTTATAGAGAAGATTTCAGGTACTGATGCTATTAATTTTTCACCAGTCAAAGGCACTAAATTTAAACTGCAAACTTGAAAGAATGAAAAAAGATGCACTTGAAGAAAATTAGATTTTCTTGGGGTATTTGTCCAAGATCTACATTTACGGATATGTGATTTATTAGATGCTTCAACACATCAAAGTAATCATAACCAGGTAGTATGAGGATTGCAGTATTCTGTGTGGAAGAAAAGTTTTCTGAATGTCTTAAAGCCTTTGTAAAAGCAACAGTGAGAAATCCTAATAGACACCAGAATCAACATATTTGACAGAAGTGTGTGCATTATCATGACCCATTATTTTAAATGAGATTGTTCTATCTCAAGAACTGGAATAATACCACAAATAATAGAATAAATGGGAATGTACAAGTCAAACAGCATGACAGAAACTGCTCACTCAGAAAAAAAGAGTATTTTCAGCTACAGATGTGTTCTAAAAATCCTCTTATGAGAAAGTGTACTCCATTATCACGGAAGGAAAAAATGCAAGTTTTTCTTATGTTGAATGTATGTTTGTGTAATATTAAGGATGATGAAGCAAATATTTAACAGCTAGGATACTGCATTACAGCTAACAGTAATTCCTTTGTCATTTACCCGTCTAGAAGATAAGTGCCGTTTTCCTTCTTTTGCAAATATATTTGCCAGCAGCTGTTTCAACATTTATAAAGACCATTTCCACTGATTGCCAAATAACCATAAATTCATTTACGCATATTTTTGAGTTGAAGGCATAAAAATAATTACATGTCTGATTAAATCCACTTAACGCCTTCATGTCTTACTAAATCTATAATAGATATGAATTGTTACAATGTATTACATCCAAGTGCATAAATAATACAATGCAGATGTAGAGTCCGGGTTTCCTACAGCAGTGTGTGCAGCAATAATTTACACAAAAACAGTTGGGATATATTATTAAAAAATAATTGATTTTAGAAATTGTTGTGAAATCTCTGACACATAAAAGTAGGACTTCAACTAGAAAGCTGAAGAAAATTTCTTGTTCATTATGGCTTCACTATCCTGAACTACATACTAAATAATTATTTTAATAAGCTTGTCAGTAGACAAGAATAATTGAACTGAAAACTTCATTTCTTAAAATGCAAACTATGGAAAAATCAGATATACACTTCCAAGTTGGCTGAATTCCTGAGGTATATTAGTTGCTCCTTCCACAGCTTCCCTGCCTCTCAGCCTCCCCTCATCATGCCATCCATCCCCACCCACCTCCTCTGCCACTTCGAACCAAGGTAATTTAAATGATTATAGTATATGGAAAAAGGCTTTAAGGGACTGTTGAAAGTTAAGAATCACAACGTGTAGAAACAACAGTTTGATTCCCCTCTTAACTCCCTGAAGTAGAGATGGAATTTTGCTTTCTTTTGATTGAAACTCAGCTTATAATAACTTTAATCACATAATATTTAACCATATTTGTTATACCACAACACTTGGTAACACTTCATTTTGAGTGTTCCAGCATTATTAATTCATGTGGTATTCATTGTACTAACACAGATCATAATGAACTCATTTGGTATTCATGTGGATGTCATAAGTACTTCCATAGGAATTCTATTGCATTTCAGCATTAATTAAATATACTCCCTAATTTTCTTAGGAAAATAGGAATATGCTGTATTTCTTAAGTACTTTGTCTTTCAGTGGCACGTAAACTGGGATGATTATTAAATTCTACATTAAATTATCTGTATACGTCTTTATGAACATATGATTTTATATGTGAAACAGCTAATGAAGATCAGTGTCTAGATTTTGGTGGATTATGATAGATATTCTTAATAATCAGCATTTCATGAATGATATTTACAGTGATGTTTCTCATGCAATGAAGAAGAGATCCTATGTTAATTCCAGATTTTCAAAGAAAGATATGCATCTCTTTAAGAACAAGTAAGCAGCCAATACTCAGAAAATGCAAGCTATCTAACCAGAGAGAGCTTTGCATAATGGCATTTTCCCTGACCGCTAGTGCCCATGCCTCTGTGGACTTTGTTCCTCTGTATTTGTCATCATGGTGTGCAATGTGTATGATGTTATTGACACAACCAGGAAAAAATACCAGCCCCTATTACCATCCTGAGCTGGCAGAGCAAAGTGACTTCTCCAGGAATAGTACAAAGCCATTTTAAAGGTAGATCTCCTAAAATTTACTAAGCTTCAATCACTTCAAGTTTTCTGAAATTGTGACACAGGCTTTAAATGTGTTCATAAAGTAGCTGATTCTATTCTCTTTCCTGCCAGTAGAGATCACATTTCTCAGCCCTATCTTACTCTCTCCTTACGTTAAAGAAAAATAATACCAGATTTTTGCGTTTAGAAGATCCTGTGAGGAGTTTCAGTTTCAAGCACCAGGAGGCCCCTATGTAAATGTGAGGGGTTGTTTTGTTGTTGTATCTTTATTTGATTTTTTATTTATTTGTTTGTTTTGGCTTGTCATTTGTCTGGGAAATGAAATCAGGCAGAGCATTAGGAAGTAAACTCTTGCAGAGAATTACATTTCCCCTCTACTTGATTCTGCCATTTTCATGGGGGTGCCGGTGGAGGGGCGATCTGTTTAACTCTTAAAGCATCTAAATGTGTGTTAAGGTAGAAATGACTAAATACTAGTTAAACCTTGCATTAGCTCTTCAGTCTTTACCAGGGAAACTCTCAGTGCTATGCTAGACTTGCAAGAGACCTAACACTTTGAGAATTATAATTTTAAAACTATTTTAAACTAACACCAGCATCACATGATCCCAAAACAGAAAATGAAAAGGACAAGTGCGCAGTTAATGTTTATTTTTCCAGTACATTGGAAGATAATGTGGATGCTTTTTATGAAACCCCAGGCAGTGAAAATATTCGTTTCACAATTCTAATATTGTAGAGAAGACATGCATTTTTTTGTCTTATGGTTTGTAACTCCTGTTACATTTAATAGGAACTGTGCATCAAGATGTGGGAGAAAAAGCAGATACCTGTTCTGTAGCTTTGAGAATTAAGGACTATTCAGAATCTCCCTGACACCTGGATACAGTGGAGCAGGTTAAAAATATTGCTTCCTGTGAATTCGAGGCTTTTGCTTTTTTCAACATTCAAAGCAGACCTCTCATATATAAAAAGTACTTCAAAGGTATGCAGTGTATTTTTTTGTTTGTTTGCTTGTTTAGGTTTGCAGTTCTCTCTTGCACTGAAATAGATTTAGTATAGCAGCAGATTCTGTCTTGCCACTGGTGGCAAACAATTTAATTAGGAATACAAAATAGCTGCCTGCTTTATTTCCCCCCTGTAAGGGTCTGCTCCTTGTCTAAGAATAAGAAATTGCCACTATAAAAATCGCTTTCTTTCAGCTGTCTCTAATGAAACTTCCCGATTCTACTTGTTTCACTAGCTTTCTCTGCAACAATATTCTTTCTTTCTAAGCAGTCCTTTAGGTATGCGAGGCTATTTGTAAATTATATGGTGTTCACAATATCATGAAATATCATGACTGCAGTTTATGGGCAGATGAAGGAGGATGAGTTGTAACAAGAATAGATTACACCAAGTACATTAGGAGAGCAGTGAGGGGACACTGGTGCCAGCAAAATTATTAAACTTTAGAGTGGCACTTAATAAAGACACTAAATTAGGTGACCTTACCAATGGACAGAGATAGCAAATGGGATTCTTAGCGAATTATCTTCCATTATCTTACAAAGAAATGAGGGGGTGCATTATCACAGATCAAGATGAGGAAAGTACAGGTGAGCTGAAAATTAGCAAATAAAGCAGTTTCACTGAAAAAACAATGATCCCTTTAGAGCTGTCCTAAATGTAGTATGTAAAATCGCATGCTGTTGAAAAGAATATAACTTAACAGTTTAAGGAGATACATTTTATACCTAGTTTTGCCTTTTTACAAATGTGTCTGGCCTAAGACAAAAAAGCTTTTATTGTCTGTAATTAATATAAAGTTCTGAGCAACACAGAGAACTAGAAACCCAATAACATGCTATAGATTTCTGTGTCTGCCTTACTTAATCTCTCTGTGAAATGGGGTGGTAAATTCTGACCTTTAGAAAACAAGTGAGGAACTAGGAATGCATGATTGTATATATATTGGAGGAGATAGGCATCTGTATATGTGTGTGTGTGTGTGTATGTGAAGATAAGAATATGTGTGTGTGTGTGTGTATATATATATATATATTTGGGAGGAAATAGGCATATGTATGGATATATTTGCACCCAGATGCCTTTTTTATTGCAGTAGAATTAATATATAGTAAATGCCCAAATTTTACATGTACAGCTCAATGAGTTTTTGCATATGGATACACCCTTGTTACTACTACCCACATCAGTATTTTGATTGCCTGGGAAAGGTCCCTCCTGCCCCTGTTCATGCCTCCAGAGCTAGTCACTCTTCTAACTTCTGTCACATTAAATTAGCTTTTAATATTCTTGAACTTCATATTGATATGTAATCATACAGTACATTCTCTTTTGTGTTTGTACCTTTCAGACTCAACATAATTTTTTACTTCCATTATTAGGGATTGAGAGAGCTGGGAAAGCAGAATTATTTGCAGTTTAAATGTTGTCCCTGAAAGTGTCAAATAACCTCCCCTTCCCCCCAATTGTTTTTTCTATTCTACATGATTACAGCACAGCGATTAAGAGTGTTGGCTCTGTCATCCCTGGGCTGGGTGTTAGGTTAACTCCATCACTACCACCTGTGGAAACTTGGGTAACTTGCTTAAAATCTTCAGGCAGGGCCAGGCGCGGTGGCTCACGCCTATAATCCCAGCACTTTGGGAGGCTGAGGCAGGTGGATCATGAGGTCAAGTGATCGAGACCATCCTGGTCAACAAGGTGAAACCCCGTCTCTACTAAAAATACAAAAAAGTTAGCTGGGCCTGGTGGCACGCGCCTGAAGTCCTAGCTACTCGGGAGGCTGAGGTAGGAGAATTGGTTGAACTCAGGAGGCGGAGGTTGTGGTGAGCCGAGATCGCACCATTGCATTCCAGCCTGGGTAACAAGAGCAAAAACTTCATCTAAAAAAAAAAAAAAAAAAAATCTTCCAGCCTTAGTTTTCTAAGTAGAAAAATGAGATTAACAATTACTTCTTGAGTTTGTTGTGAGCGCTAAGTAAGATCATCAACATCAAGTGCTCAGTATAGTATCTGGTCCGTAAATGACAACATTAAGGCCAGCCTGGAATATAACAAGTCAAAAATGGAAAGCTCTCTCTCGGGCTTCTCATAAAGAAAACAGGTAGAAGCCTGAAGATTTCCAGGCTCTAAAAACAATGGTTCTACTAAAAAAATGGTTCTATTAAACTAACCTGCCCCAGTAGGGCAAAGAAGGCTGCAGATGATTATTCTTTCCTAGGTACAGCTGTCATCATTTTTGAATAAAGGAAACACTATTTGTTAAAAAATGTATTTATGTGGATTTCATAATTACCAATGCATACTAGTTTATTTTGAAATAACTACCAATAGGAACTGATAGATTTTAGAACTAAAAAGGATCTGTCTTACAGCTCAGTTTGTCCTCATTTTGTAGATAAGAAAATGGAGGCAAGTTGCATTATTTGTTTAAGATCAATGACAAAAGCCACGATTTCTGTTTCATAGTCCAGGGCAACGGTTCTTCAAGTGTGGTTCCCATGCTAGTAGAAACAGTATCACCTGATGCTGATAGACCTTGGAAATCCAAATTTTCAGACCACACCCAAGACCTATTAAACTGAAAACTCTGCGGATGGGGTCCAGCAATCTACTTAGCATTTCCTCTAGATAGTTCTTAGCTGCGAAAGTCAGAACCTTTTTCTATAGCCTTGTTGCTGAAACAACGGTTTGTGGACCTGCAGTATCCACCTCACCTGGAAGATTATTAGAATGTAGAATCCCAGGCCCCCAATCTACTAAAGTCTGCAGTTTAATAAGATGCCCAACTGATATGCATTCAGTTAAGACTAGGAAGCATTGATGTAGGTTGTGGTTAGAACCATCTGAGACTAAATAATCTACCAGGACCTGTGCCACTTTCTAGCATCTGAGTCCATTGATCCTAGCCCCTTTTCAGATTTCTCCTGAGACTCACTCCTGCCCCAGAGGATCTGCCAAAATAATACCCAGAATTAGTGAATGCCCTCCAAGTGCCAGATTCTGTGCTGAGCAACCTCTGCAGAGCCATTTAATCCTGTAATATCAAATACTTTAAATTCCTTTAATATAGAAATAATCCCCCTTTAAATAACAGGAAAATTATCTCAAAGAGTTGCTCATCCAAGGTTATGCCTTAGTAGGTAGAAGAGCTGGGTAAAATCTCGGCTGTTGTGGACCTTGTTCCATGATATCATGAGACACCAGGTCCTTATTCTCACTGGATTAAACACCCTGATAATTGCCTAACCCAGGATCTGCTTATCTGCTCTTAAACCAATTTTAACTTATAGGACTCATAAAAAGTTTAAGGGCTTCGGCAGATTTGACATCTCAAGTATCACATTGGTAATTTTCGAAAGAAGAGACTAATGACAGCACTAGCATAATAAACCGGGCTACTGCTTTTCAACAACCCATGATGAAGGACTGTTCGCCCCCCAACACAATCTGCCATACACCAATTCTTTTGAAAAATACAATAAAATTAATTAATAGTAAAATAAGGACAGAAAAATCAAGTCATTTAAAACTATTTAATAAATGTAAAATTATGCTGTCAGATTGCTATAAAAATGTCTAAATGCTTATTCTCAATTTCTGTACTCAAATTGTCATAGGCCAGGAACAGTTATAGACTGATATTGTTGCAGAAAGTACACTTTGAGTAGCAAGAAATGAGGCAATCCACTAATTAAGACTGAGGCATAGTCTGGACCAGTTTTTAAATTCTTTTTCAATCTCTTTTTGGAGATGGGTTCTTACTGACCATCCTGGCCAACACGGCAAAACTCCGTCTCTACTAAAAATACAAAAATTAGCCGGGCATGATAGTGCATGCCTGTGGTCCCAGCTACTCAGGAAGTTGAGGCATGAGAATATCTTTATCCTGGGAGGCAGAGGATACAGTGAGCCGAGGTCATGCCACTGCACTCCAGCAGGGGTGACAGAGCGAGACTGTGTCTCAAAAAAAAAAAAAAAGAGAGAGAGAGAGAAAGATGGGGTCTTGCTATGTTGCACAAACTGGCCTTGAACTCCTGGCCTCATGCAATCCTGCTTCAGCCTCCCAAGTTTCTGGGACTTTAGGGGCAGGCCACCCTGTTTGGCTGGATTTTTTTTTTTAATTTTTATGGATTTAGGGGCACAAATGCAGTGCAGTTGTGTTACATTGATATATTGCATAGGAATGAAGTCTGGGCTTTTAGTGTACCCATCAGTTGATTAGGTAGTATTTCATCCCTCTAGATCAGTTTTAAACTACTATGTAATAGGTCAATGCCTCTGTGACTCCATATTTACATCCATAGACAGGTATGGAAGGCCACTGACACTTTTCCCAGAGTTATCTCTAGGATAATTAGTAACATTTCATTTTTTGGTATGTTAATTCAACCAACACTTAATAATACATGATGTGCCAGATTCTTGGGATACGAAACTGATTAAAACGTGGTCCTTGTTTTTAGGAGCTCTCATGGTAGTAGATCATAGTAATTTCTTGTTTCTATCTCTTCATTTACTTTCCATCCATACATTTATATTTTTCCCCTTCAAAAATGAATGTAAAGTATCTTACTTTACAATATGAGATAAAACTGTAAGAGTTTTATATTGTATAGCATGTTATTAGTATCTCATTTTATCTTGACTGTGAGGTTATGATGTTTATTTTAAACATGACAAAAGAGGATCAGAGGAGTTCTCTCATGTGTCCAGGACCCTAAAACTTGTGGAGAGGAGAGGAGAGAATGAAATTTAGGTTTGTTGGCTGCCAGCCCAGTGCTGCACTCATAGCCTCCTTAGCTGTGGTTGTTTTTCTTCAGAATTCTTCACCCACTGTCATTCTTGGCTATCCTTTTGATGCCTGCCCATCCCCCAGTATTACAACCTCATGACCCTCCTGCAGGTGACCAGCTCTCACCGGGGCTTCTGCTTGCAGTTCATTGGACCTAAGCGTATTTTACTATATATATATGTAAATATATATATATATATCTTACTATATATATATATATATTTTACTATATATATATGTAAAAAAATATATATATATACATATATATATATTTTTTCAAATTCAGGTCAAACTGACCTAAATCCCATTCACTCTTGATCTCAGTCTATGCTGGATGACAGCACACCTAAAAAATTTGAATATATGTCCTTATTTAATGGTAGCCAATGACCAATTCTTTCCTGTCTAGGGGAAGATCTAGTTAAGAGTGTGAAATAGGGGAAGTTTATCTTTATTAACTTCTACCTTCTTAGTGTTATGTCTTCATCCTCAAATCAGTGACCTACACAAGTAAAAGAGTCTCTTTTTTTTCATTCCTTGGATAAAAGAGAGCATTCATGTAAGGATGTCATGGCAGCTAGCAAAAAAGCATTGACCACTTAGAAGTGTTTTTGCATTTTCTTTTCTTCACTGTTATATTGCCATAGCCCATTGTCATATCTCCCACATGGTAAGTGCTCAGGAAATGGTTTTGAATGAGTGTTAAAAGAATGTCTAGTTTGATAGAAATATACCTTTTCTTTTCCTAAAGGAGCAAAACCAAATATGTTAGTTTTCCCCATTTGCCTCGTTCAGTGCTCTTATGCTTTTTATATGATGCATTTCTGCCTCATTCATATCCTTGTCTCTGATCTTACTTCCTTCCAATCTATCCTCTGCATATAAAATGCACATCTAATTATGAGAGCTCACTATTCAAAATGCATTCTAATACCTCTATTGCCACCAGGTTATAATTCAGAAACCTCATTAGGTAATACTTAATACAGTAGCCATGGAAATGGGAAGAAGTGATTAAATGCAGAGTTATTTACAGGGTATAATTGATAAAAATAGGGGTCCAATTGGATGAGTGGGGTGAGAGGGAGGAAGGCACTGATGATGATGTTAAGGATAAGGCTGGTGAGGATGATGCCATAATAAGCCATGTTATGAAAATACCTATGCATTTCTCCAGCCCTGTTTTCCCCCTTCTCTCTGTCTTCTCTCAATATGTACAAAGTCCAAAGAAATTCCCTGAGACTCATTTGAAATTTGGTAATAAATTAAGGGATGATAAAACACAATTATAGGACTTTTTTTTTTAAAGGATGCTACCTCTCCCATGTTTGTTAGTTGTAGGTATTTGGTCCTCCCAATGTGATGGCAACGAAACCCCTAAAACTATATGCTCTACTTACTTTTTTTTCTAGTAAGAAGAGGGATGAATGGGGAGAAGAGGTTATTTAGATTGTGTTTCACTTTTTTGTTGGTGTTGGTTGGAAACAAAACCCCAGAGCAGGATGAATGGTGAAAGCTAACAGAAGTAAAGACAAAACCCTGGAAAACTGTCTGATAAAGATAAAAGGCACAAGCAGGTATTGATTATGGTGGCTGATGACATGAGATCTGGGATCAGAAGTAGCTAGGAATCCTGTCTACCACTTCCTTATTAAATGGGTAATTCAGGCAAGTTACTTACCATCCTTAAGTTACAGTTTCACCTTATGCAAAATGAGAATTATAACAGTACCTACTTCATAGACCTATTGTGATGGTTAAATAAGAGTTTTCTCAACACAATGCTTACTTAGTCCAGCAAATGCTCAATAAATATTAACTGTTACTGCAATAATTACCTGGCTTAGCAATAGAAAAACCATGATGGTGTCTGTGGCATATGGATACTTTTGTTTCAAGATTTCCATGTGGAATTTTTGTTCCTTGTGGTCTTTCCTTCACATTGTTATAATCGGGAGAAATAAACATACTTAATATTATTTTCAAATGCTGAGAAAGAAAGCCTTTTCATCCCCATTAGAATAATCAATAAAGAGCAGAACAGATTTCTAGGACAATGAGAAAACAAAATGGATTTATGAGTTTATTTATTTCAAGGTATGCTATAGAATGAGAAGGGTTCCTCTCTCTGTTTCCTTCTGCTCCAGATACAAAGCCAATGTTAAGCCATTGGGTCATAGCAATAGAGTTTGTGAGAAGCTAAGAGTGCTTATTAGAGGCATTCTCATTCTGACGGGTGCTTTCTGAAGCTCTGAGACAACAGCTCCCCTCTATGGAACAGCAGGTCCCAAACTTGAGCCTGCATCAGAATTTCTCAGACTCATAATGCAGATTTCTGCGCCTCACCCAGCTGTCTGATTTTTAGGTCCGGATGGGACAAATAATTTGAATTTTTGTCAAGTTAAAGTAATGTCATTTATGCTGGACTGGGACCACACTTTAAGAACAATTGCTTTAGAGCAATGTTTCCCCACTGTGAGGTTATGCTCCAATTAAAAAGAGTTTCAAAGTATAGGCTCTTCTTGATGAGCTGTTAGCATTATTAAAAAAATAATAAAGTTCTTTTCTTCTTGAAACAGTTCCTGTTTATGGATCCTGATGTTTCAGCAAACATGTCCTTTTGTCCTTTATCCTTTTTAGCACTTTAGTTTCTTCAACTTTACCTTCCAGAAGCCTGGCCAATACATTTTTGGATAGTGCTTTGGTGTGCTCTGTGTTATCGTTGCCTGCTGTTACAGACAAACAGACATTATAAGTTTTGTTCACTTTACATCTGGAATTTTCCTTTTGCTCTTACCTCTGGACTAATAGTTTCCCCCAAAGTCCTTGCCTCTTTTTTTTTTTTATTCAGAACATAAATATATCTAATAGAGCTAACCTAATAGAAACCTTCATCAGAATATGCTTAGTGCTTAGCACACATTATTTTTTGACCGAAAGCAAAACTAAAGTTTTAGCATCGTGATTGATACTTCAGGCTATGTGGAATTAATTTACTTCCTTACCATTTTTCTTAAAGATTTTGTTACTGCATTTGTTTTCATTAGAAGTACTTATGCTAGAAACCCACTGAAGCTTTTTTTTTGCTTTTAAATTAACTTTCTGTTTTTGATTTAAACGTAAACCTTAATTAGAGTTTGTTTAGGGCCAAATATAATCTTTAAATATCACTTAGGAATACCCTCTCAGTTGGATCGCTTATTATGCCCAATATTCTACTTTTCTTTTGGGAATCGTGAAGCATAAATTGTTTTTAAATTTTTGCTCAAATATAAATATATGGCCTGGTATAAGAATTCAGTGAAGTTTTAGCTTTAACTTGGTTTTACTCTCTCTTTTCAAGTGAGAAGCTGAAATGGATACTGGCATTTTACTTATCACATTTGGCTGCCTTCTTTACAGCTGTGAAAAAATGAACAGCTTGCCATATCCATCAAAGGGAAATCATTGACATGTGTGTTTGTGTGTGTGTTTTTGTGTGTCTTTAAAAAGTGCTGCATCTGTGCTACATTGTACTTAACCACACTGACAGTGACTAACATATGATAAGAGACATTAATTGGTGCTGTGCCTCAGAAAAATGGGCATTTAAGTCAGCTCCTCAGATTCAGGGAATAGGTTTCTTTCCTAAGGAAGAAGAGAATGAAAGAAATTAAAACTCAACTGCAAAGCAGAATTAATATAGAAGATGATCTGGCAAACTGTTTAAAAGAAAAACATACATGTCCTATCTCTTATTAGCTGAACTGGCTATAAATTCCAAAGACTTCAGGTTTTATCCATTTACTACACTTTGGATAACCATACTAGGAAAAGAGTAAAACTTAAACAGAATACTCTCTTTATTAAACTGGGAAAAGATAAGAGTGCAATAAGTAAAGACAACCCAGGGAAGAGAGGATTTGGCTGAAAAAGAAAGAGAAGGGAGAAAGTCTTCAAATTCTCCTTTCCTCTTCTCTGGTTCATACTTCAGATCCCTTGTAGATGAATTCTCTACATATAACATTTGAAAATTCTTTTTTTATATGAGGAGTAAACCATTTCAGATGATCTTAGTCATCACATTTAGCTCAATCTTCTAAATAAGAACATTTTCACATTTAGTAAACTTCCAAATGGCTGTCTTGAAAAAAAAAAAAAGCACCTCCATACCTTGTAATACCTGGGAACACTTCTAAACCTTTCATTCTGGCAAAGATCAATTTTGATAATATACTCTGTGGTGAGAATATGAAGTTTTAAGCACACTTACATTGGTGGGAGTATAAATTGGTACAACCTCTGTAGAGAGTGGTTTGCAGTATCTAAGATAAAAAGGCACATACTCTTTGACCTAGCAATCCCTGTTCTATGAATTTAAGCTACATATATAATTTCTTATATGTGGAAACACATATGTTCCAATAATATGCATTGAAATGTCATTTGTAATAACATTTGTTTATCAATATATAAATAATTATAAATTTAGGTTGGTTGATTTGTTTTTTGAGATGGAGCCTTGCTTTGTTACCCAGGCTGGAGTGCAGTGGCACTATCTCCACTCACTGCAACCTCTGCCTCCCAGGTTCAAGCAATTATCCTGCCTTAGCCTCCCAAGTAGCTGGGATTATAGGCACCCACCACCTCGCCTGGCTAATTTTTGTATTTTTAGTAGAGATGGGGTTTCACCATGTTGGCCAGGCTGGTCTCAAACTCCTGACCTCAGGTGGTCCACTCACCTTGGCCTCCCAAAGCGTGGGGATTGCAGGCATGAGCCACTGCACCTGGCTTATAAATTTAGTTTTATCCATCTGATGGTATGCCATGCAGCTATTAAAACAAGTTCAGTATGTATTGGTATGGAATGATCTCAAAGAGATATTAATAAATTATCATATCTGTATTTGTTTTACATACAATTCCTCTGAAATGTTGTAAAAGAGACTAGTAAAGGTAGCTACATCAGGGAAGTTGTTATGCAGGGCAGAAGTCCCAGATGGAAGGGAAATTTTTACCATATCCTCCTTGAGATCTTTTGAATTTTATACTCTGAGCATCTATTTCTTATTCAAAATAAATTAAAAATTTTAAAAGTCTATGGAATCTCAAGTCACAAATAAACCTGAAACAAACTGCATTAATTTAACTTGTTTCAGTGACTTCAGTAACCCAAGAATTGAAAGTCTAAATTACTAATTCTGAATGTAAGTGAACTTATATAGAGAAGTCTTATGCTAAGCCATGCAAACTCAGGGTTAGAGAATTTTGTCTTTTTAATAACTTATTTCTTAAGCAGGAATTGTAAAACTAAAATGCACCCATTCTTGCTTAGTAAGTTTAAAGCTTATCTCTGTAAGGTAGAATAAAGGAAGCTTTGTAGCCATCATTAAGTGTCTTCACTGTAAGATTTATTACCATAATTGTGACAGAGCAAATGATTTTTTTTCCTGGTAGTAAAAATAGTTTTAAAAAGAAACTAGGTATTGTTTTTTCTTTCCCAAGCAAAGTATAGATACCCCAAAATTATATGGTGTCACAGAGCATGCCATAGTTAGAAAAAATGATGCACTGCCTTTTCAGTCTTATTAAGAAAATTACATAGTTAACTCTGTGTACCTTTGAAGGATGTCTCTGATGAACTTTGTTATTAGAACAACATTTATCTGGAAATTGTGTATTAAAATTAGCTCAGTTTAGAGTTAGCAAAGTAGACTCAGAAATTAAACAAATGTCATAGCAATAGATACAAATTATACAACTGTGACTGAACATTCCAACACTTTAAGCTATTGGTGGAACAAACAATAAGAAATGTAAAGGATCTGTATTAGATGATTGACAAGTGGGTTATTAAGGTAGTATGGGAGGGGACCACATCATATTCTACACTACTGTCTGCACGGACCTAATATCATGTGGTTCATGCTACTCACTCACTCGCTCCTCAGTTTTCTTATTTGGTCAGTCAGTCCCCTGATTTTATTGTAGAGGACACAAAGTAAATGAGGCAGTTTCTGTTCTTCAAGAGCTTACAGGTTAGTGAGAGCGAGGTTGCGGGGAGATGAACCCAAGACACAGATAAATGTAATGCCATGTAATAAGTAAGAGAGAAAACTCTTAGGACCCCAGAGGGAATTCCTGTCATTCAGCTTGAAGTGCATGTCTATGTATGTGTCTTGGGGAGGTGGAGTGGAGAGGATCAGGAAAGATTTCCAGGATGGTGTGATATTTGAAAGGAGTTTCACTGCTATGTGGAAGTTCAAGTTCACCATGTTTAATAGCGGTTGCAGGGTTTGGGAGAGGCACAGGCAAAACTCCAGGTAGAGTTCACAGCATTAATAAGATTAGGAGCTGAGAAATATCAAGGTGAGGGATGGAGGAGGAGGTCAGTTTCAAGCCTCTGTGTTGCTGAAACCTATAGGAGAAGCAGGATCCGCAGAGGAGATTCCTAGCAAACCAAATATTTGAATAAAGATGGACTATGAGGAAAATGCAACAAGAATCATAATTTTCAGTCACCATTGAAATTTGCTTACTTCAGACATGTAAACTGTACAACTTTAGATGCTAACTATATAATTTAATTTAGAAAGGGATAGGCATTATCATAAACTGAGAATATGGTAATAATTAGGTTGTTTTTGGCTAGGCGCCATGGCTCATGCTTATAACCCCAGCAGTTTGGGAGGTGGAAGCTGGTGGATCATGAGGTCAGAAGTTCGAGACCAGCCTCTCCCATTTCTACTAAAAAATACAAAAATTATCCAGGCGTTGTGGCACATGTCTGTAGTCCCAGCTACTCAGGAGGCAGAGGCAGAAGGATTGCTTGAACTCAGGAGGTGAAGGTTGCAGTGAGCCGAGATGCTGCCACTGCACTCCAGCCTTGGGTGACAGAGTGAGACTCTGTCTCAACAAACAAACAAACAAATAAATAAATAAATAAAATCAGGTTGTTTTCTGTTTGTCTAGAAATGTTAAAAAGATTATTTGCACTGTAGAAAATATTGTTTGTATGGCACTGACTGTCAGGCCAAGGTTGCACCAGAGAAGCACAATTCATAGAAACTTCACTAGGCCTCAGGGAGCTTATGTCTAAAGTCTGAGGGTATTGCTCCTAAGTGATGCTTTTTATTTGGAAACACTCCAAAAAATCTGGATTTTTGGTGCTGTAATCCCAGCACTTTGGGAAGCCGAGGTGGTCAGATCACCTGAGGTTGGAGTTCTAGACCAGCCTGAGCAACATGGTGAAGCCCCGTCTATACTAAAAATACAAAATTAGCTGGGCGTGGTGGTGCATGCCTGTAATCCCAGCTACTCAGGAGGTTGATAAAGGAGAATTGCTTGAACCCAGGAGGCAGAGGTTGCGGTGAGCCAAGATGGTGCCACTGCACTCCAGCCTGGGCAACAAGAGCAAAACTGTGTCTCGATAAATAAATAAAATAAAAAATACTGAGGAACTTATTAGAAGAAACATTTATCATTAATACTAAAAAGGTAACTGCATAAAAATTCTGTTAGGATAGAATAAAGCAATGTGAAGTTTTGTCAATATACTTTCTTTTATTATGGCAAAATATGTGATACACAGCATAAAACTTACCATTTTAACCACTTTTGAGTCCACATTGCAGTGGCATTAAGTAGAGTCACAGTGTAGTGCAACCATCACTGCCATTTATTTCCAGAGCTCTCTCATCTTCCCATATGGAAACTCTGTACCCATTCAACAAGAACTTTCCATTACTCCCTCTCCTCATTCTGGTAACTACCATTCTGTTTTCCATCTATGAATATGACTCTTCCAGGTACTTCCTAATATGTGGTCTTATTAGCTTGAGTGTGACTTCACTCAACTTCATTTATCTGCTCCACTGAGAATCTGCAAATGTGTTCATAAATAGGTTTGGCTTCAGGAGATGTGACCTACAGGCGTGACCACTTTTTTAGTCTTGCCCACAGAGAAGTATGGAAGCAGGCTGATGAACTTCACACTCATAGCTACAGATGCACACAAGTTCTCTCTTTATGTGGCTGGTAATGCTGGTAAAAGTGTTAATGTGGGAAGGCCCTTTCTTGTTGGCTTCTTGAACCCCCCAGATTTGATTTAAGATCGTGAGGCAGTTCGTTGCTTCCTGTTGTATCTTTTTCTCCAGCAGGGATAAATTGGCAACTATTTGGAAATATTAATATGTCAGTTCTTACTTTACAGGTCTCTGCGGAGGTGAAATGTTCACTAAAATTGATACTACATATAAAAATAATTTCAGAGCTTTTGCTTTAAAATATATTGACAATCCTTAAAAAGTAAATAGAAATCTTTCCAGCCTCCAACTAAATGATAATGTTTAGTACATTTATGTTACATTATTGTTCTGAAGAACAAAATATGCACAAATACTGGGAATGAAATGTTTTAGTCCATTGATTGTTTATAGTTTCAATCTTTCTGGTTGGATTTTTACAGAATGCAAGAGTTGCTTATCTGCTTGTGTTATCAATCCAATTCAGTGAAACAGAAATGAACTCTAAAATAGTTATTACTGTTAATCTAATTCACTTTTAGCCTCTGCAACCACTGAAATAATGCCTTTTGTGATAGAAAAATAATGCATGCTAATTATTTAAAATATGGATGTTCTAAATAAGGTTATTTAAAAATAAACCATGAAATGTCACCACCTGGAATAATGACTGTGAGTTTTGTGGCATTTCCTTACACACATATAACACATATCCAAAAATGTGTATCTTAACCTGTTCTTTGCATGAAAATTTATCAGATTTTTCTTTTATTTGGAACTTTTAAAAAATAACTACAATAATATTTTATCATATGGCTATATAGTAATACATTTATTTTTTCTATTCCTTGTATTGTTGGGCATTTAGTAGGAGAGGCTATTTACTTGAGGGTTCAGAATGAGAGGCATCTAACAGACCTGGATTGGTGCATCCCCTCTGTCTCCTGTCTACAACACATGACTCTGGGCAAGTCTATGGAACCTTTTCACATTGTCTCTTTTGTAAAACATGAAACATGGCTATCACTTAGAAGAATTGTTGTGAGGATCAACTATGAGTACATAAAACACAACATCTAATGTAATGTAAATGACATCTAATGTCAAAGAACGAGGCCGAGTGCAGCGGCTCACGCCTGTAATATCAGCACTTTGGGAGGCTGAGGCGGGAAGATCACCTGAGAATCAGGAGTTTGAGACCAGTCTGGTTAACATGGTAAAACCACATCTCTACTAAAAAAAGCATAAACTAGCTGGGCGTGGTGACATACACCTGTAATTCCAGCTACTTGGGAGACTGAGCAGAAGAATTGCTTGAACCTGGGAGGCTGAGATTGCAGTAAGCCGAGATCACACCACTGCACTCCAGCCTGAGCAACAGAGCAAGACTCACTCCTGAAAAAAAAATTAAATTAAAAAATTTTAAAAATTAGAAAAATTGTAACAACTTTTACTTTTACTGGCCATATCTTGATGCACCTTTTGTAATCATCATCATTTAAAAAAATCCTTACCAATTTAATAATAAGAAAAGGTATCTGCCTTCATTATCTATTATTTTAAAATAAAACACTCCAAACCTTAGTGGCTTAAAACAGCATGACTTGTTCTTTATCATGGTTTTGTGGGTTTCCTAGACTCAGCTGGACAATTCCTCAATTCACAGGTGTTGTCTGGGGTCGCTCCTAAAGGTGCTCACAGCTGGCAGCTGGGCTGTGCTGGAAGCTACGAGGCAGCTTTTCTCTGATGTGCTGTTGGCTGGAGCACCTTGATTCTCTTCTTCATGGCCTCTCTCTCTATGCCATGTGTCCTCCTCCGGGACCTCTACATGTGACCTCTGTCTCCAGCAACATAACCTGGACTTCGTTACAGCTTCTTTTGTCCAAGACCCAGAACAGACGTGCTACTGCTGCTTTTAATTTATTTTTTAATTGATAAATAGGAATTATATATACTTATCATGTATGACGTGTTGTTTTGAAATATGTATACACTTATTTTTGGGTATCTAAGGGGTATTGCTTCCAGAATTTCCCTCCCTTGGATATCAAAATTTATGGATGCTCAAGTCCATGAAACAAAATGACATAGTAGGCCAGGCACAGTGGCGGTGGCTCAGGCCTATCATCCTAGCACTTTGGGAGGCTGAGGCGGGTGGCTTGCTTGAGCCCAGGAGTTCAAGACCAGCCTGGGCAACATGGCAAAACTCCAGCTCTACAAAAAATACAAATATCATCCGGGTGTGGTGGTGAGCTCCTCTACTCCCAGCTACTCCAGAGACTGAGGAAGGAGGATTGCTTGAGCCTAGGAGGTCGAGGCTGCAGTGAGCTATGATGGTGCCACTGCACTCCAGCTTGGGTAACAGAGAGAGACTGTTGACTCAAGAGAAAAAGCAACAAAAGGCAAAGTATCTGCTTATAACTTATGCACATCCTTTCATTAAATCATTTCCAAATTACTTATAATACCTAATACAATGTAAATGCTATGTAAATAGTTGTTATACTGTATTGTCTTTTATTATTATTATTGTATTGTTATTTATTATTATTATTTCCAAATATTTTCAATTAGTGGTTGGTTGACTCTGCAGATGTGGAACCAGTGGATATAGAGGGCTATTGTACATCCTGGAATGGCTAAATCAAGCTAATTAAGATATGCATTACCTTACATACTTTTCTTTTATGTGTGTGATGAGAACATCTAATATCTACTCTTAGCAATATTCGAGAATAGGATATATTGTTATTAACCACAGTCACTATGTTGTACAATAGAGCTCTTTGACTTATTCCTCCTGTTCAACTGAAATTTTGTATCCTTTGACCAACATCTGTCCCCTTTTATTGGTCAAAAGCAAGTCAAATAGGCAGGTATGGTGGCTCATGCCTGTAATCCCAACACTTTGGGAGGCTGAAGCAGGTGGATCATTTTAGGCCAGGAGTTTGAGACCAGCCTGGCCAACATAGTGAAACTCTGTCTCTACAAAAAATACAAAAAGGTTAGCTAGGTGTGGTGGCGCATGCCTGTAGTCCCAGCTACTTGGGGGGCTGAGGCATGTGGATTGCCTGAACCCAGGAGTTCAAGGCTTCAGTGAGCCAAGATCGTGCCACTGCACTCAGGCCCGGGGGCAAAGTGAGATCCTGTCTCAAAAAAACAACAACAAAAAAGCAAATCATGACTTGGTAACTTGAACCCAGTTGGAGAAGGATTGGGAAATAGATGTCACCTCTTGGTGGGAGAGGAATAGCAAAGAATTTGTGGCCATCTTCAATCTACCACAGTGTTTTATTTAAAAATTTGATTTTATATACCTAAAAACAAAACAAAATAAACAAAAACTCTCTTTCTATATTATGGCCGTCTGTAAGGACTACGTGCTGGTTTTGGTTTCTTTAACCAAATTGTCTTTCTATGAGACTGAGGGTGGTGGAATATGGAGAGGTGGTAACTTGTTTAAAGCTTCTTAATAAAAGCGCTGTCCTGGTTTTCTGTTTCCTGCTATTTATACAATTATTCCTCTATTAGTGTCTTTTGTAATTATTAGGAGTGGAAAAATCTTGAATAAACTGTATAGCAATCTGAGTATATTAAATTTATCCTGAGACCTGTATTTCTTCTTTGTTTTTATCTCCATAAATATTTATTGAATATATAAAAAATATTTCTTTAATTCTTGGGGTAGTAACAAATACCAGGAGGTACAGGTTGCAGTGAGCTGAGATTGCACTACACTCCATCCTGGGTGACTTGGTCTCAAAAAAAACCAAAAAACAAAAAACAGTGTCCAAGATCCACTCTTCTTAGAAAGGCCACACAGCAATATATGCCTTAAATCCTTGCCTGACTAAAAGTCTTGAGACAGACTTGCTGTCCATATTTTATGTGGAATTGTTGTTTCTCACGCTTTTTGTTACTTAACATTCTATAGCTATCATACTTAAAATTTTTTTTCTTTTTAATTTCCATAGGTTATGGGGAACAGGTTGTGTTTGGTTACATAAGTTCTTTAGTGGTGATTTGTGAGATTTTGGTGCACCCATCACCTGAGCAGTATACGCTGCACCCTATTTGTCATCTTTTTTTCCTCACCCTTTCCCCCTGAGTCCTCAAAGTCCACTGTGTCATTCCTACGCCTTTGCATCCTCATAGCTTAGCTCCCACTTATGGGTGAGAACATACAATGTTTGGTTTTCCATTCTTGAGTTACTTCAGTTGGATGAGATTTAGTCTCCAGTATCATCCAGGTTGCTTTGTATGCCATTAATTTATTTCTTATTATGGCTGAGTAGTATTCCATTGTATATATATACATAAACACCACACACAATATTATATATGTATATATATCACATTTTCTTTATCCACTTGTTGATTGATGAACATTTGGGTTGGTTCCATGTTTTTGGAATTGTGAATTGTACAGCATTCACACTTTTTTTTCCAATTAGTGTTGAAAAAGTGAAATTGGAGAACTCTGATTGTTGTTTCTCTTCTCTAAAAATCGTAATTATATTTTTTCCCTTTGTTCTTGAATTTAAGTTTTGAAAAATATGACTGCTTATTTAAATGTAGGTTCCTTTAATTAATTTTGCCTGGAGCCAGGTGAGTCACTTTGAGCCATGCTTTTTCTTTCAGAACTTTCCTTCTTCTACTATATCCTTGACTATTGCTTCACTCATTATTACTCTGGTTTCTGCCTTTGGAAAATTATTATTTATGTCTTATCTCAAATCTGTCTTTCATATCTTTTCTCATCTCTTTTACCTCTACATTTTTAGCTCTGCTTCTGAGAGAGTATCTGAAGCGTGTCCTCCACAGTACAGATAGGAATTTATAAATTATTTCAGTAGTTTATACTGAATATCAAAACAAATGTACATTTTCTTTTGCATTTTTTCTTATGTTAGCTATATTTGCATCTGCATTTATCACGGCTTGATTGTTTTCTCTAATTGCTTGCTCTTCTTTCAAAGGAACTTTCTTTTTTAATCATTTTGAGGAGCCAAGCATAAATACTCTCTTATTTTTACCAGCTTATTATAGGGTAAGTCATGCTCTTCCTCTAAGGCTTTGGGGAAATATCCCAACTTTCCCCTAAGTGGCAGTATTTATTTATTAGCTTTCTTTTCCACAAAAGTGGTTTTCCAGATTACTTGAAATGCAGCAAAATAAATAAATAAATAGAAATTCAACTAGAGACAGAGAAAAAGAAAGAGAAAAATCGAAAATGCCTACCCTGAAGACTCACTCTTTCATGTTAGTGGATGCATATTAGTGAGCAGCCAAGACGTGTGCTAAGATGAGGAAGAAATTGCCCCTGAAGCCCATGATAAATGGAATTCTCTGCACCATGATAATTAGTGTCCTTAACAATATCTGGAGGAGAGGTACAATGTCATGTGGCTAATGATGGGTTAATGGCCCTACCTGAGAGGCAATTCAAGTCTGGAAATATTTAAAGTGTATGGAGGGTTACATGGATTTCATTTACTTCTTTGAGTGATTCCCCCATAAACCTTCCCTTCCTCAACTTTTGCTGAATATTAGGCAGCTGCGATTTTGAAATTGTTCTCTTCTAGTGTGATTGTACTCTATTCCCAATTAAATTTGGAACTACACATTAGTAGAAAGTCAAGTCAGAAGGAAGGCTGACACTTGTGAAATTACTGGAACCTAGGAAAACCTACATGACTGAGAAAAAGGCACATACATTGATTCTACCTTTTTGCAGAGGGTTACGTAGGAGTCAAGACATTACTCATGAGCAGAATGAAGCCTCGTACAAAATAACTTATGTCTACTTTCTTTTATTTTATTGAAGCAGAGTGTCACTCTGTTGCCCAGGCTAGGGTGCAGTGGCATGATCTCAGTTCACTGCAACCTCTGCTTCATGGGCTTAAGCCATTTTCTCAACTCAGCCTCCTGAGTAGCTGAGACTACAGGTGTGCATCACCATGCCCAGCTAATTTTTACAGTTTTTGAAGAGAACATGTTTTGCCATGTTGCCCAGGCTTATATCTACTTGAATACACAGACAAATGGAAAAGTTCGAAAATTCTACTTTTAGATCTTGGGCACAATAATTTTAGCATGAAAATCATTAAGTCAGGTGTACTCAAATACTCCACAGTAGCCAAAATACCATCTCAGTAGAGTATTCAAAATGCATGGTTTTGAACAGTGCTGCTTCATGGTGTGTACACAAAACAAACAAACAAACAAACAAAAAAAACTGTTGCTAACTAAATATGAAGCAAATGAATGAGCTGATTATTAAACACAAATAATTTGAAACTTGGGAGTATTATAAAAGTATTTTTTGGGGTTTAAATTAATTGAGAGCCCTTTGGAGAAATGATCAGGTCAGAGAGCCAGGTGTTCATTACAGATACACTTTGTTCACGACAATGAGATCCTATCTTTTGCATATGTGAAATTCTTATTTTTGTCAGTAGGGGATTCTTTCCAAAGCATATTAGACAACAGCCAAAATAGCCTCACCTAAACTTTTGTAAGTGGTTTGGGTTTTTTGTTTGTTTGTTTTACCTTAATTTCAGGTTCTCCTATGGGGTAGGGGTAGTGTAATGACAGTAAATAAGAAATCAGAAATTTTAAAAAAACGCTAGTTGGATCATTAGCCTCTAGGTATTTATAAACTTTCCAGTTTTGTTTTCTTGGATACGTTTCCCAGAAAGATTCCAAAATCATTTGTGAAGAAGCTTTTCCCAAAACTGCCTGGAAATGTCTGTTTTTCAATAGAGAGAACTATCTTCCCTAGGACCTTGAGGTTAAGATAATCCCACTTGGAACAAGTTAGCAGGAAAATCACATTGTGTGCTTTCCCCTACAGCCAAAAATTTGATAGACAGATGATAGGTAGGTAGGTAGATAGTTAGATAGATAAAATGTGGAGAAAGGATAAAATTTCTTGTGAAGCTTAAAGGTAAAAAATCATAAAGGACACTATACAGCTCCAGGGGGCAGTGGTGATGGGATTGTGCTTGGGAAGATGGAATGAATACAAGTTTCTCCTACCAGCACCTTCCCTGAATCCCCAAAGAGCTGACAGTGGAGAGGTGGTTTCCTCAGAGAGGAGCCTAAGGTATTTCCCTCAGCAGTGCCCCCAATTTGTACCTTTAGGAAATCCTTGGCTGTGTATTATCACAACAATTCCACTACAACTGTCTTCATAATAAAAAAGAAAACCATTTGTCCCACCACCTCCCCAACCAGAATGGTGTGTGTGTGTGTGTGTGTGTGTGATAAAGAATACTATACTTAGCAAATTTTTCATGCCTTTTCAAGTGTCATTGCAAAATATGGTAAAAGGCATCCAAATGCAATCCAATTATCCCTTTGCCTTTCCAAAGGAAATCTTGCTCTGGTGTGAACCTGACCCTTGTAACAAATCAGAATGAAATGGTGCACTTTAAAAGGAATGTTCTTGGCTGAGAACATACAAGCAAGCCTGCAATTGCTGGAAGGGGCTGATGAAGGCTACAGCCGGGGGACTGCTCTCATATCCATTGTCATCACTTCTTAAAGGTGCATTTCAACATTGGGAACGTCATTCCTATTATGTGACAAGATGACAAATACTATCCAATGAACCACAACACATAAAAGGGAAAAATAACATTTTTTTCACCTTGGGAGGGCTTGAAAGTTTCATCTAGCTGAAGACACCAGCTAATATTACTTTGCCAAGACGGTTTCAACCTGGAGAGATGAGTTCAAAGAGCAGAATTTTAACAAAGAAGGAGGGTGAGCTAAAATAAGGATTTAGCAAGAAGCCATCCTGGAAAACACAAGACAAACTTTGATGAAATATTCTAAATCTGAATTCCAAAAGGAGGCTTTTCTCATTGCCATTTTAATCATCTATATTGAAATAGGTGAATAGGTGAAAATGGTTTCCAACAGTGAAAGAATCTCTCAAGATATGAAAAAGTGAAGGAATGCTCTAACAAACATAGGCCTCCAAACATCTGGTTTTCAGTTCTGACCTGGCCTGGGTATCACTTATTAAAAAAACATATATTTTTCTGAGACAGAGTCTCACTCCATCACCTAGGCTGGAGTAAAGTGGCGTGATCTCTGCTCATTGCAACCTCCACCTCCCAGGTTCAAGCAAGTCTCCTGCCTCAGTCTCCTGAGTGGCTGAGATTACAGGCACGTGCCACCATGCCCGGCTAATTTTTGTATTTTTAGTAGAGACAGGGTTTCAGCATGTTGGTCAGGCTGGTCTCCAGCTCCTGACCTCGTGATCCGCCCGCCTCACCTCCCAAAGTGCTCAGATTGCAGGCGTGAGCCACGGTGCCTGGCCAGATTTTAAAAATATTTCTTTGCATTGCAACTGGATAAAAAGCTTATGTCTGTTTGATCCATAATCATTTTGTAAACCGGCTCCACGGGTGGATTCAGGTTCACACAGCAGATCGGCCATCAGTCAGTCATGCAGGCCTGACTGAATAATTTAGTTTTTCACACCCTAATCAATCAGATATCAGCCCAAATGGCTATTTTCTCCTGCTCTGAGTTGTTTAAGTTCAACAATTGTCAGGGGAATTGAATGGACCATGTGGTGGCAACATCAGCTAAGTGAGTGATTGTTTGATGTTCCCCGTTCTAACAAGAACGGGATAAAATTGAACGTGTATAGACTTAAGAATAAATTTTGGAAGACAGGGCTGGTGAAACTGTATTCAGGTAAAAACTTGGCATGATTAAGGAGCTTTTTGTTGTTGTTTGTTTTCTGAGAAGGAATCTTGCTCTGTTACACAGGCTGGAGTGCAGTGGCCCAATCTCAGCCCACTGCAACCTCCCACTCCCAGGTTCAAGTGATTCTCCTGCCTTAGCCTCCTGAATAGCTGTGATTACAGATGCACACCTGGCTAATTTTTGTATTTTTAGTAGAGTTGGGGTTTGGCCATCCTGACCCAGACTGGTCTTAAACTCTTGCCTCAGGTGGTCTGCTTGCCTCAGCCTCCCAAAGTGCTGGGATTACAGACGTGAGCAACCATGCCTGGTCGGGAGTTTTAATTTATTTTAAAATGTGCTGCCTTAGTTCCTAGGTGTCCCCCACCTCTGAAGATCATTTACAGCAGAACAATATTCATATGTATCGAATGATTAGATCTTGGCTGCTTGGAGGGACAAGGGATTAACACCAAACTCCGGAAGCCCTATTTTGTGATTCCATGGATGAAGTTTACATAAGGGGTAAGAACAAAGGTTCCCATTGCAGAGCATCAGGTTTTGCCTATATAACTGTAGAAAATTCATCTGTCTTCAGAGTCTTCCTCTCTATGTAGGTTTTACATTGTTGGCTCTGTATTACCTCTTTGTGATAAGTTATTAAACCCTATAAAATGGTTTGGGATTTCAGAGTTAAAAATAAAAGGCTCAGAGAAGTACTAATTAAGTGCACAGGCTCATGTTCATGCCGTCAGGTTCATATCCTACATCCGCTCATCATCTATTAATGATTTGGATCTTGTACAAGTTACTTAGCCTCTTAACCTCAGTGTTTGCTGCAGTAAAAAGGGGATAATAACAGCTATGTCTCAGAGGAAGGGTATGAGCCTTAATTGGACTGATGCCTATATAGGTCCTAGCACAATGCCTGTCACATAGTGCTCACTCAATAAACTATTTTCAGATGTGACACAAGTAATCTTTGGGAAACAGAGCCTGCTGAGGAGATGCTATGTCCGTATGAACTGATAAAACCAACTTGATTAAAGACCTGAATCCCCAATTTCTACATTTCCTTTTGCTTATCTTTCTTTTAATTTTTCTGTCCATATCATTGCGTAATTCTCAATGCAACCCAATGCAGGAGAATTCTGCTAGAGAAAAGGCAAACACAAAGTGAGAGGGGCTCTCCATGAAGATTGGTAGAGTGAACAAAAAAAGGAAACCCATCATCTGGTTCATTGTAGAATGCTTAGTAGGGGGATTGGTGGAAGCAGACAATTGAGATATATTTTTATATTATGTGAGATATCATCATGATTTTCTTGACCATAATAAGCATGGACCATCTAGGGGTCCAGTTAATCTTCTGGGCATCTTTTCAGTCAGACATGGGTGTGTTTGTACCTAACCTCCCAGGCACACACACATGTATTTGTGTGCATGTCCACACACATGTGCATGCTCACATGCAAAACTTCCTTCTGACATTAGTGCCCTGTCATTTGCAATAAATTCTGCCCTCAGTCCTGTATGACATAGCTGGCAAAAGGACACAGTTACTACGTAAGTGTTTGAGGCACTGACAGCAGCTCTTGGACTCAAAACATTGATTTGCTGGTATTCTGCCATCTTCTCTAAAGAAAAGATCATGTCCTCGGCATCAGTGATAGAGAAATCTTCAAAGGAGAGGTTGGTTAAAAATGAGCATTTTAGTAAACAAAAAACACCTGCTATTCCTCTGTCACTGCCTGAGATGGGAAGATGTAGAGTCAATTTAGTGAGTTTCAATTGTAGCTGACTTTGGAAGAAATAATATACTCATGTCTCTTTGGATGCATATTGAAGAGTAAGCTATGTGAAGGGCTGCGATTTTGCAGATTGCAACCTGATCAGACTTCCAAACACAGACTATTGCCTTGAAACAGGAAGAGAGAAATCCCCGTTATCTTAGAGGACTAGTGATTTAAGGGCTTCCCAATTCATTTCTAAAATTTATATGGGAGGTTCTCCATTTTCATAATTTTCTTGTCAATCTTGACACCAGGAAGAGGTATGAAAAGGACCAAGCTTTATTGGCAGGCAAGGTCAGACACTTCCTTTACAATGAGATTTCAGAGGCGTTGGAAGGGCCTCTTATTCTGTATATCCCATACACCACTACTGATACCTAAAATGCCATCACAGAATCTACATTTTAAAGTCATTTTCTTGGAAGTCACAACTTTAGAAGAAAGGAAGTTCAATCTCCAAGGTGAAGAGTAGCTGGGGAGGGAACAGTGCACACAAATGTCTTCCTCAGGCATAGAAGTGGCCAAAAACCAGATGAAAAAATGCACCAAACGACTGATCATCAGAGAGATGCAAATCAAAACCACAGTGAGATACCATCTCACACTAGTCAGAATGGTTACGATTAAAAATTCAGAAAATAACAGATACTGATGAAGATGCAGACAGAAGAGAATGCTTATACACTGTTGATGGGAATATAAATTAGTTCAACCCTGTGAGAAAGAGTGTGGACATTTCTCAAAGGGCTAAAAGCAGAGATAACATTCAACCCAGCACTTTCACTGCTGGGTATCTAGTCAAAGAAAAAGATACCATTTTATCAAAAAGACACCTGCACTCACATGTTTATTGCAGCACTAGTCACAAAGACATATAATCCACCTAAGTGTTCATCAACAGTTGACTGGATAAAGAAAATGTGGTACATATACACATGGAATACTATACAGCAATAAAAATAATGAAATCATGTCCTTTGCAGCAACATGGATGGAGCTGGAAGCCATTATCCTAGATACCATGACTCAGAAACAGAAAATCAAATACCACATGTACTCATGAGTGGGAGAAAAATGATGGGTGCACATGAACATAAAGATGGAAATGATAGACACTAACAGCTCCAAAAGGGGGAAGGTGGGAATGGGGTAATGGGTTAAAATTATTTATTGAGTACAGTGTTCACTGTTTGGGTGATGAGTTCACTACAAGCCTAACCCTCTTCATTACACAGTATTTCCATATAACAAACCTGCACATGTACCCTCTGAATCTGAAATAAAATAAAGTTAGGCAAAAAAAGTCTTTCTTATCACAGTTCTGCATAGAGCTGGCCTGCAGAGGTATTAGCAGTGAGCCATCTTCAGGGAATGAAAGTGGAAGGCCACTGATTGGGTCCAATTAAAATAAGCATTAAATTGAAAAAGAGAAAAGCAGCTGAAGGTAAAGCTGTCTGGCTCTATATTATGAGAGAACTTTGAAGAAACATCCCACATGCAACCTGACTCCCTGACACTACCATATACTAATTTTCCCTCCTGGAGGAAGTGGATGCAATAAACAGATTGTGAGTATCTCATGCTGAGTATCCCAAGGGCTCCTCTATAAAAGAATTTATCTGGTTGCAATAAGAAAGAATGTGTAACATCATCAAACACCCTAATAAAAGCTCCTCTTCTCCCTGAAATCACACAATTTTGCCTTTGATATTTATATAAAAGAATAGAGAGACATTTACTCAACCATGCTTCAAGTGAGGCATAAGAACATTGTATATGGCTGTCATCTTGGCCTTATTTCTACCTTGAGTTAAACAAAAAGAGAGACGAGAAAATTGTTTCCTATATTATCTAGTGATGACAGCAGGGGCTTGGCTATAGGTCTTGAAGAAAATCCTTTCTGACTCAGCAACATGGCCAAGTGCCCTACATTAGCTTTGATGCCTGTGACTGTTCACACAGCTGAAAAATCTCACTTCCTGGCAGAGGACAGGGAAAGGTTTCAGGAACACTTGGCTTTGCAACTCATAAGGAATGAATAGAGAATAAAATTCTTGAACTGATACTAGTCTCTTTGCCTCATTATATCTGTCAGAAGGCAATATTTTCTGTAAAGTTTTACCAAGTGGTGTGTGGCTAAATGACTCTAGAAAGCCTATTTACTAGGTGAGTCTGGAAAGCCACCATCTTGGGAGGCTTGGCCATGGTATCAGAGAATAGTTGGCAGGTAAAAAAAACTGCATATAAACTTAGGGATAGGGCACTCACCTTCTAACCATGAATATACCCCAGTTGTAACTCTATTGAATGATACAAATGTAAGTTACCATGCACATATAAAAAAATGGCAGAAAAATTCTATGATGAGAATTAGGAGTATGACCAAGAATAGCTGGTAGTACATTAAAAAAAAAAAGCCAGTGTTACTATGGTTAAGCATTGGTTTGGGGGTGGTCACTGAACTCCATTGCTTTCCAAGTTCTTCCAACTGGGTCTAAGTGAATGCACAGTTGCATGTCTACTGGACTTGAAGTTTCTTGAGAACGGAGATATTTGAAGAATTTTTAAAGTTTGTATTTCTAATTCACTCATCCATATGTTTATCCATTAAGTATTTGTTTAAAGCCTATTATGTGCCAGACATTCTCCAAGTAAAGGGGATTTAGTTGTGGGGAAAAGCAATCCAAATAAATCAGCTTTATCTCTGCCTTCTTAAAACTTATATTCTGGAGATAGCAATAGGCATTAACAACAACAAAAAAGCATACTAAGAAATATAAAATTCCCTCCTGGCTTGGTGCTAGGGAGGAGAGGAATATTGTGAGAGCATAAGAAGTGGGTGGTTGACATAGACTCGAGGGTAGAGGATGGTTACTTCAAGTAAACAAGACTCAGCTAAAATAGAAAGTATAAGTCAAAATTATTTAAAGAGGTGGAGAGGAAGAGAATCCTGGAAGAGGAGACAGCATATGGAGATGCCTTGTGGCAGGAAGGATTACAGCACAGTTGAAGGCTTGAGCGTCATGGCACATTTGAGGGCCTGAGCAAGGCCTAGGGTGTGGAGAGTGAGTGAGCATGGTGGGGAGGTGGCTGGCAAGGGAGGTCTGGGCATACAGGACTCTTTAGGTCCTTTTAACTATATCATTTGCCCCAATATTAATGGGAAGCCTACAAATACGACTGGCTTTTGAAACCAGTAATGCCATAACACAGGACATTTTTTTCTATTTTTTAATACTCTAGACTTCTTACAACCCTGAGTGTTTCTAAAAAGTAGGGTTAGGTTCAGGGCTGCCACATGTAGCTTCTTGGGTTGTGCACTGCATATTCACGTCACACTCCATTGTGACCAAATGGGCTTGCAGGAGCTGTGGGATGGGGCAGTCCTAGTTAGACATCTTCTGATCAGCACACAGGGTCGTTTTCTCTAAATGGAGAATTATAGGACACACTTGAAATTGAAAGTTGTGTGAAAGGAATCTAAATTGGTTAAATGTCAGATGCATCCATGATTTATGTCTCCTTTACATCTCATTGCTGATAAAGCTAACATTCCTCTATTAGTTGGATTTGTGTGTGTGTGTGTGTGTGTGTGTGTGTGTGTGTGTGTGTGTTTGTGTGTATGCACATGCCTACGGAAAAAATTCCAAGGCAAGGAGCCGGTGGATGTCTGTTGCCTAATTTTTCTTGGTACCATGGTAAGGTAAGGGAAACATCTAGCTTAGGAAAAATGCAAATTTCATGCCATGTACGAGGCAACTCCCTACTAGTTTTAAAAAAAATAAAATAAAATAACACAAGCAATTTATACTCAGTGTAGCAAAATCAGGGAATTTGTATGACCAGAAAGAAGAAAATTGGGAACTCTTAATTCTATTAACATTTTAGTATATATACTGTCAGGTATTTTTTTTCTTCTTCCGTGTGTGTACTTTTATGATTTCTAATACACTTATGTTATTGAAGGATTGATATGCTCATTTGTAATAGAAAAAATATCATTAACAATGGAAATTAATCTGGAGGCAACTAGAGATGGAAAAGTCATAGCCTCCATCATGAAATGAGTGTTTTTCTGCTAAATCTAAGTTGCACAATAAGCATTCTAGCTTCCAATTTTCAACATAATTATTTTCTTTCAAGCTGTAACTTTAGATGACAACGAGGATAAATAAAATATATATTGAACTGGGGGTGGTGGCTCTTGTCTGTAATCCCAGCACTTTGGGAGGCTGGAGGCAGGCAGATCACGAGGTCAGGAATTTGAGACCAGCCTGACCAATATGGTGAAACCCTGTCTGTACTAAAAATGCAAAAATTTGCCAGGCATGATGGCAGGCACCTGTAATCCCAGCTACTCAGGAGGCTGAGGCAGAAGAATTGCTTGAACATGGGAGGTGGAGTTTGCACTGAGCCGAGATCATGCCATTGCACTCTAGCCTGGGCTGTGACAGAGTGAGACTCCAACTCAAAAAAAAAAAAAAAAAAAAAGCATATTACCAGGAAAGGTAAGTCAATGTCCTAAGACTTTTGGAAATCAAAAAGAATTCTCCTGATACAGAGTGGAATTTTCTCACCTATGTCTCTGGAGGCTTGGGAAGTCCTGGCTAACATTGACCCTTATGCAGAAAACAATTTGAGGTGTGGTTAGTTACAGATCTGCATATGCTGCATGTATTAGTTTTCTAGGGCTATCATAATAAATGACCACAAACTGGGTGGGATACAACAAAAAAAATTCATTCTCTCATTCTCTCACATTCATTTTTATCATAGGAAATACTACAGTGCACAAAACAACAAAGCAAAACAAATATGAGTTATTCTGTAATTTTAATCGAATTGGAATGAATCTTATTTAAAAGTAGGATATGATAAGCTTCAGTTTCACTTTGGGTAGGATGCTTTAATAGAAAGTTCAGGAGGCCAGAAGTCCAAAAGCAAGATGGATTCCTTCTGGACACTGTGAGATGAGAACTGGTCCCATGCCTTTCTCTGAGTTTCTGGCAGTTGGTAGCAGTCCTTGGTTTATAGTCTCTTGGTTTATAGTTCCCTGGTTTATAGCTGCATCACTCCCATCTCTGCCTCCATTGTCACATGGCCATCTTTGCTGTGCGTGGTATCCTCTATGTCTGTGTCCAATCTCCTTCCCTTTTTCTTATAAAGACACCAGTTATCCAGTTTAGGGCCTGCCCTAATCCACTATGACCTCCTCTTCACTTGATTACATCTGTAAAGACCTTATTTAGGAATAAGGCCACACTCACAGGTACTGTGAATTAGGACTTGAATATATCTTTTTTGGAAACACAATTCAACCTACTACACTGCATATCCTATAATCCTGTGTATTACAATTTATCTCATTCATGACTAGCATCATCATAGAAAAATTAAACAAATTGCAAAGCAGTTTTATTTTCATTTATATTACATGGATCCTAGCTACAATTCCCCAATCCACCCCAGAAATATTGACTAGTATCCAGAACGAAACAAACAAGACAAATCCACAAATCCCCTCTTAGCACACTGGAAAGACCCCAGACCAACATCAAATTAAATCTAGGCAATAGAAGGGACAGATAACAGATTCATGAGTCCTAAGAATATTGTCTTCATGTACTAAGAATGTATTAATGTATTAATATAAGGATGAAAAACACATAAGAGTATCCTGTGGTGAATGAGCTTTTCATTGTTAGCATAGGAAATAGTACTGTGAACAAAACAACAAAGCAAAACAATTATGAGTTATTCTGTAATTTGAATAGAATTGGAATGGAGCTTATTTACAAAGTAGGATATAATAAGCTTCAGTTTCACTTTAGGTAAGATGCTTTAATAGAAAGCTTGATATAGTTTAATGGTGAGCACAAATCCAAGAAATTATAGTAAAATTTGTATTAATCTGTACTGAATTTGCCATATATAATTATTTTTTGTATAAAATTAAAGTCTTCTAAAAAAAATTCGGTGCATTGAATTACATTTGCCTATAGATTTACATTTTTTTTAGATGAACTGCTGTATTATGGTAACTGTCATCATGAAGGGTATGACGTAAGTGAAGGGAGGGAGGATCTGTGTTCTCTGAGTGGATCAGCTCCTGAATAGTTTTGCTTCTCCAGCCTTCAGCACAAATCCTGCTACACAGCCTAACCCCTATGGCTGCTGTAGTAGACTTAATTCTCTTTGTTGTACTGTTTCTACAGAACACCCAATCATCAGTTTGAATTTAGACTCCTGGTGTAGAAAAGTGGTAGGAAAAATCACATGTATGAATGGATGACCCAACAAGTTTCTGGTGTCCACCTGGGATTTCCCTGTCGACCTGGGATGGCTGTGAGTGGCTTTAGCCAGGGTCCTCCCTGGTGTACTCCTACATCTTGTGGAGACATTCATTCTCTGCAACACAGAATTTCAGAAAAATTCACTGCAGCTTACAAGATCCCTTCTCTAATTTGGGTGATTTTAAAATGATCAAAAAAGATTTAGAATCTACATCTGGTGATTTTAATTAACAATTACAAATACTCAGTTTACTGGGAGCAGTGTGACATCTGCAGTCCAGGCTACTGGAGAGGCTGAGGTGGGAGGATCACTTGGGCCTAGGAATTAGAGGCTGTAGTGAACTTTACCAGTCAGGTGTTGGCACAAAGTTTGCCATTACAGTGACCTCTCCAGATTAGGGGACCACAAGGTTACCTAAAGAGGGGTGAACTGCCCAGTTTGGAAGTGAAGCAGATCAAAACTCCCATGCTGGTCAGTAGTAGGTTGGGCACCTGTGAATAGCCACTGCACTCCAGCTTGGGTAACATAGTGAGTCCCCATCTCTTGAAAAGAAAAGAAAATTAAAAAGAAGAGAAAAGAAAAAACGACTCCAGTTGGAAGGAAGTGCTAATAACAATAGCAAAGGAAAATAGCTGGCAAATTAGATCACCAGTATAATACGGTAGAATAACAAGTCTCTCCATATTCTACTGTCATGAATTGCATATTAAAATGAATAGAAGGCCGGGCACGTTGGCTCAAGCCTGTAATCCCAGCACTTTGGATCACGAGGTGAAGAGATCGAGACCATCCTGGACAACATGGTGAAACCCCGTCTCTATTAAAAATACAAAAAATTAGCTGGGCATGGTGGCACGTGCCTGTAATCCCAGCTACTCAGGAGGCTGAGGCAGAAGAATTGCCTGAACCCGGGAGGCGGAGGTTGCGGTGAGCGGAGATCGCGCCATTGCACTCCAGCCTGGGCAACAAGAGCGAAACTCCGTCTCAAAAAAAAAAAAAATGAATAGAAGTACCCAGCTGTAGCTTAAGAGTATATGTTGACTGATATTTAAGGGTGGTCTATGGTATAGACTTGATGCGTATTTGGGGGCCTTACTGTGCCTTGTCTTTATAAACAGTGCTGTTTGAAAGAGTGGATGCAGTGTTTAAACACAAACACTCTGGGTTCCTTTCCTTTCACTAAGGGGAAATAGAGAAATATTACATTCTATTGCTGGCAGTTGAGGTTTCCTGGTTGTCCTTTCCCAACCCCATAAACCATTAATAATTTTTTGTTAGATTGTGTAATTTATAGTATCAGTTTTGAATGCATAATGTAATACTGTATACTGAAGGGTAGTTAGTCTTTCTTCAAATAGGTTACAGAAAATGAAATAAATACCTAGATTAAATTTCCATACTAGGGAGAGGAAAATGAAATAATTTGCTGACTTGCAAAAATATGTAATAGACATAGTGGAGATAATCTACATTCTAAAAAATTACCTCATTGTTTTAGTCATCTCAGATGGTTTCTCTGTAAAGGCAATGGTTTAGAAAAAAATTTGCTGCAATTGTTGTTCAAAAATAATTCTTTTTAAATCAAATGAGTTGAAAAATCTTTAGAATAATAATCTAAATAGTAATAAAATGATGCAAGATTAGTTTGGGAACTTATAATGTGATATAAAAAGGTGACCAGTTTATCTTAATGTCTTTGATTTTGTGAAATGGTCTATAGGAGCTTTAAAATATGATATTTTAAGCAAGAGCTAAAAAAATTTTGTTTTATCTTTATATTTGATCCTATGCTTTATTCTAAGAAAAAAATTACTAGACACTTACAGTTCCATAAACTTGTTTGCATTTCTAGATTTTTACTTGTAGTTTTTCTGTGCTTGTAAAAATATAATTCATGTTTCATATTATGAGATATCTACTGAAATGACTACATTTTTTCATACCACCGGCTGCTCCTTGCTGTGTCTACTACAAATTCATAATATTATTTAGTCCTTTTCCTTTTGCTATTATTATATTTGTCACAGATCCAAACCCCTTATTTCACTAAGCTTTTGTCTTCCCGAAAAACTGTCAAATTTCATTTGTGGGATTGGTATTAGACCCTATGGGAATCCCAAATAGAATTTTACTTTTCTCTGGGCATTGGGTACCATTTGTTGTGTATTCCTCTGAAATGGTATTATTTTCATTATAATGATAGGATTATGTTCATCAGGACATGTGTGGTCTTCCTTATTGTAACCTCACTTTTCCCCTTTGTAAAGGAAGAAAGACAGGAGTAAAGAGAGAACTTGTTAAGCATAGACAAGCATGAAATTAAAGGATGGTAACTAATGACTGTTGGATGCTTTAAAAATAAGTATATATCAAAATCATTAGGGAACTCTAATCTGTAAAAGTAACAAATTTTGATGATGTATATAAATGAATTGCTTTATAAAATTCTTCTTATGGAGCCACTTAATGATCTTCTGAGGTTGTCTTTGATACACAGATACTGCTGCTTCTAAAATGTATTCTACATAGTGTTTTAATAATTCCATTTAGTCAGTAAATGCTCTCAAACATACAAAACGATTTTGTCTAGATTGTTTAGTGTGACTTGTAAAAACAGTTTATAACAAATTATTTGGAAGTCCCACATTTTTCCATATTCATAAGTACTCTCTTAATAACACCACCCGCATCTTTATAATTAAAACTCTTTAAGATGGAACTCTGTGGAAAAAAATTAAGTGTTGAATTCATCTATCTTTTTTACTCTCTTTCTAAACATAGGCTGATTTACAAAGGCTTGGTAATTTGATGACATTTGTCTAGAAATGTAAAATACACTACATTTATAAATTTAGAAATTCTTTGCTAAAATGTTTAAAACCTTTCTTAATTTTTCTCCCTAATCATGTTTTGGTTGTGCGTAAAATGAAGGGACTTACTCCAGCTAGAGAAATCATACATAATCTTGATAAGCTTCATAACGCTAATGCTGTTTTGATAGAGAAAACCACAAGTAATGCAAATAGCAGTCTTTACTCTCCAGTACAGGTGTGTAATAAACACATATAATTACATCAAAGATACATAATGGTGTGTTGTTGGATACGCATTTACAACAGCTGACTACACTCTTAATGTGTGAGTTAGGTAATTTTCTTATGTCTCCATTCCTTGAACAGAATATTCCTCATGGGCTCATATACGAAATGACTCTGTGCCTTTTACTCAGTAGTTTCCCACTGCTGCCTATAATTTAGCGTCTTTGCCATATCAGCATTACCTAAAGATGATTAAAAAGAGCATGTAAATTCACAAACAAGTCATTTTATTCTTCAACTTAAATAATTTAGAAATGCCCCCCAAAAGGAAAGTTATCAAAATGTAAGCCTTTCGACATGGTTTCCATCTTAGTGAAATATATCAACTGTGCATTTAATCACCGTTATGCATAAAATATGGTTTATGGCTCTGCTCTATATATCAAATAAACTTCTTTGTATATTATGAATCTGAGTCCTTTAAAGGGCATAAAGCAAAAAGAAAAGCTAGTACCAGATTTTAAAATATCGGTATAGAAACACACAGCAATGCCAAAGCTATTTTCAGTTATTTTAAATTCCATACTTCCATTGAAATTTCTTTTTTTTTTCAGCAATTCAAAACAAATACACATACATACAGTCTCTGGATTTTGAATTGGACAAACCAAAGATAAAAATCATGAATTTGTATAGTGTGTGAATTACTTAATTTTAAACACCTTTAATCCTTTTTCCCTTCCATTGTCATGCTCTAAAACACTGTGACATTGTAAGACATTTTATCATATAGGCACAACTGAAATAATGTCTCTTATCAGATTTGGCCAGAAGAGTCTGTCTACTAATGCTGATAATGTAGAGAAAAATAAGTAATGTAAATTTGTTTTTTATTTTTAAAAAAATGTATATCGTAATACATGTATTGAACTACAGTGTTTGGTAAAAGTGGTCATGGTAATAGCTGAGCTCAATAGCAATTTCTCATAAATTGCTGTGTAGGTACCATTCATCATTGTATTCAAATGCTAAGCCTTACCTGTTTAATTCAGTTGGTTCTGATTTACACATAATTTCAAAGAAGGCAAAGGAAACACAATTGAAAAGTTCTACTTCCCACGTTAGCTATACAGCTTATCCTGTTCTAGCCATATCTCAGGACAGGAACTAAATATCAACTTCATTTCTTTGTCTAACTTTTAAAGTTGTTTGCAACTAATTTTAGGCAAACCTTTTATTTTAACTGAGTTTTTAGCATGAACTTTAAGGAATGGAATTTAGTCCCAAAGAGTCATAGTTACTCCTGTTGCTATTGTTATTTTGGTTCCTAATGAAATAAACTAGTTATTCCCCCTCTATTTTCTTTTTTATGACCTTGAGTATGTGTGATTTTGTATGTGTTGGAGGAAGCAGTATGTCCTCACCCTATATATAAATGCCTGTCAGACCGGGTGTGGTGGCTCATGCCTGTAATCCCAGCACTTTGGGAAGCCGAGGAGGGTGGAACACCTGAGGTCAGGAGTTTGAGACCAGCCTCTTCAACATGGTGAAACTCCATCTCTACTACAAATACAAAAAATTAACCGGTGTGGTGTTGAGTGCCTGTTATCCCAGCTACTTGGGAGGCTAAGGCAGGAGAATAACTGGAACCTGGGAGTCAGAGGTTGCAGTGGGTGGAGATTGTGTCATTGCACTCCAGCCTGGGCAACAGAGTGAAACTCTGTGAGAGAAAGAGAGAGAGAGAGAAAGAGAGAGAGAGAGAGAGAGAGAAAAGAGAGAGAGAGAGAGAGAGAGAGAGAGAGAGAGAGAGAGAGAGAGAGAGAGAGAGGAGAGAGCGAGAAAGAGAGAGAGAGAGAGTGAGAGAGAGAGCCTGTCAGTGTTAAGTTTCCTTTCTGAAGAAGAGAAGTTGCCAAAAGGAAAATTTTCTTCTCTTCCCTCCACCACGTGTAATCCTACTTCTATCTATTTCAAAACCCTCCTTTCTTCCTCCTCCTTTCAAAGGTCAGTGAATCCAGATGTGCTCTGGTGCACTGTCCTTCCCTTTTCTCAGACCTCACACCACTGATTACTCTCCTGGTCTCATTCGCCCTCTCCCCTGCATGGCGTTTTCAACCTTTCTCTCTCTAAAGGACCCTTCCCCTCACCACGTGCTCACATCACTATTATACATAAAATATCATTTATGGCTCTGCGCTATATATCAAATAAACTTCTTCATATACTATGAATCTGAGTCCTTTAAAAAATTATAAAAGTCCACCCAGACCTAAAAAGCTTTCTCCAGGTCTCACCTTGTAATTTGCTTTTTCTCCTTTTTTGGGGGGCTGGGGGTGGGTCTTGCTCTTTCACCCACGCTGAAGTGCTGTGCAGTGGCACCATCTTGGCTCACTGAAACCTCTGCCCCCTGGGTTCAAGCGATTCTCATGCCTCAACCTCCCTAGTAGCTGGGACTACAGGCATGGGTCACCCAATTTTTGTATTTTTAGTAGAGATGGGGTTTCGCTATGTTGGCCAGTCTGGTGTTGAACTCCTGACCTCAAGTGATCCACCAGCCTCAGCCTCCCAAAGTGCTGGGATTACAGATGTAAGCCATCACACCAAGCTCACAGACCATTTTCTTTCTTTTTGTTTTCTGTCCAAATCTAGCTTCTGTAAGAAATGTGTTCCTAACCTGCCACAGACCATTTTCAATCCTCCTCTCTTGTGACATCTTGTCAGCTCTCTAAATAATGAATAATTCTTTCTCTGCCTTCATAGTCCCATATTCTCTTTGGTTTTGTTTCTTTTAAAAAGAAAACAAACTCTTTTTTTTTTTAAAGAGCTGGGGTCTTGCTCTTCTGCCTAGGCTGGAGGGCAGTGGCACAATTATAGCTTACTGCAGACTCAAACTCAAGGACTTAAATGATCCTCCTGCCTTAGCCTCCCAAGTCACTAGGATTATAGGCCTGAGCCACCAAGCCCAACCCTTCTATAGCTTTCATCTCAATCTCTGATGATTCCTGATGGGGTTTTCTCTTTGGAGCTCTTCCTCCACTTGCTGAACTTGAAATATTAGAGATTATTCAGGACTCTGTCCTGGATTCTCATCACATAGCTGCTGCTTCTTCACTCTCACATGTTAAGTGAGCTTATTTAAGTTTGTGTCTTTACATAAGACATGTGATCTATATATACATGATGCCCCGATTTTTACTCTAGTCCAGTTTTTTTCTGAGCTGCAGACCTGTACGGCAAACTTTGCACCTGAAATTCTTTTTTGGATGTCTCACAAGTATCTTGAGCACATCATGTCTAAAACACAGCTCACGGTTTCCTCTTCAGACTCCTCTTATCCCTCCTCATCCTAGTAAAAAGCACACAGCTTTCAATTTGCTCTGCCAAGGACTCAAGGATCCATCTCTATATATTTCTCCTTACTTATCCAACTTGCTTAATAAATTTCTGAGTTCTAAATAGTGTTCAAGTCTATCTATTTTGCTCCATCTCAGTAGTCACTATTTTAGTACAAACAATGATCATTTTTCAACTGGACTACTACAATGCCTCTGACTTTTCTGGCATCCACTCTTATCTGATTTCAGTCCATCCTCTATACAGCAGTTTAATTCTGATAATAAAACGTCCTTGCTTAAAACTCTTAAATGACTGTCTGTTGCTCTTATGCTAAGACTAAAATCTCTAACGTGATTTATAAGGCACTAGTTAATTTGGGCTCTGTAAATCTCCCTGGCCTTAATATTCCCCTATTCTGATCACTATGCTGGAGCCTGATACATATTAATATCTAATAAATATTTGCTAAATAGATGAAGAATAAATTGGTGAAAGAATGTATATGTGGATAAATGCATTCATAAAAGAATGAATTAATGAAGTAAGATACCATTTTGGAAAGAGTGTCATGCATTTTATAATCTTCCTTCTCATGCATTTTCATCATCCCAAACCACACTCAAAAGTATTATTTTAGATGATTACATATAAAATTTCTTAAATATTTACCATTAATTTTTGAAGAATTTTGAACTTCACAACACATAAACATTTTACATGTCTTCTAAACGTCAACCTGAAGAAGATAAGGAGCCATTCTTGTGGTTTTATTCCAGGTGAGAAAATGGTGGCACATCCCATGCAGAGAGTATTCCTATGACCACTGAAAATGTCCGTGGCAAAGGTATCTTGAGTTTGAAAACTTCTATCTAAGACCCCTCTTAGAAACAACCACAGAAAACTAGAGTAGTATAGGGAAACATCGCAGAAGCAAAAAGGAGATCACAAACTTAAAGTTTTCTCCTTAGTAGAACACCATTTATTTTGTAACCATTTTAAGGATAAGGTGGGGATTTTCTGAAGTTTCTAAGGAAATTATAAAATGTAAATTTCATTGTGGGAAAAAAATCAATAAACACTAATACTGATATAAAATAAATATTGATGCCAAAACCTGTCAATTAAAAAATGATTATTTCTACTACATGCTCATTGTATTTAAAAAATCAGTAATGCTGATAAGAAAAAAAAAGTTAAAATTATCTTTGGACCATTCATCAATAACTATGATTATCTATGTTTAACATTAAAAACTATGGTTATTTCAAGAAAACTATGGTTATAAACTTTAGTTATGTCCAAATGGAAACATTAAAAAATTTCAAAAGATATTATATGCTGCACATAATGTTTGATAACTTTCTTGTTGAGTGGAGACTCAAGGATATATTTGAAATATTTCTTATGTTAAGAAACATTTATTTTTTCTTTTAAATAACTTATTGTAAGATATTTCAAATACATGTAAACATAGAATAATATAGTCAGTACGAAAGTATCCGTTACCCAGGTTTAACAGTTGTTGAATGATATAGTTTGGCTCTGTGTCGCCACCCAAATCTCTCCTTGAATTGTAATGATCCTCATGTGTTCAGGGCGGGACCAGGTGAAAGTAGTTGGATCATGGGGGTGGTTTCCTCCATGCTGTTCTCATGCTAATAAGTGAGAAATCTGATGGTTTTATACCATGAGTTTTTTGATGATATGCTTTATAACAATATTTAGATTAAAATATGTATTTTGAAACAGAATTAATGGTTGGCTCCAATGCAAAGCTGAAAGTTTAGGACAGTTTTGGGATATTTTATATTGTATATTATAAACCCAGATACATATATCAAAATATGCTATGGTACTCCCACTACACCATACATATTTTAAATCTATATTTTTATAGGTGTGCCTTTTTTTTAACAAGAAAATAACTTTTTTATTTTTAAAAAATGTATTATTTATTTTCTTTTTAACTTTTATTATCTGTTTGGGGTTACATGTGATGGTTTGCTACATAGGTAAGCCCATGTCTTTGGGGTTTGTTTTACAGATTATTTCATCACCCAGGTATTAAGCCCAGTACCCAATAGTTATCTTTTCAGCTCCTCTCCCTCCTCCCACCCTTCACCCTCAAGTAGATCTCAGTGTCTGTTGTTTCTGTCTTTGTGTTCATAAGTTCTTATTATTGAGCTCCCACTTATAAGTGAGAACATGTGGTATTTGGTTTTCTGTTCCTGCATTAGTTTGCTAATGATAATAGCCTCTAGCTTCATCCATGTTCCTGCAAACAAATATAATCTTATTCTTTTTTATGACTACATAGTATTCCATGGCGTATATGTACCACACTTCTTTTTTGTTTGCTTCATTACTTTTTTTTAAAACTGTACTTTAGGTTCTAGGGTACATGTGCAGATCAAGCAGGATTTTTGCATAGGTACACACATGGCTATGGGGTTTGCTGCCTCCATCCCCCCATCACCTACATTTGGCATTTCTCTCCGACCTCCCCACCTGTTATCCCTCTCCAAAATCCACACCTCCCTGATGTTCCTCCCTTGGCTCCCCCAACAACAGACCCCAGTGTGTGATGCTCCCCTCCCTGTGTCCATGTGTTCTCATTGTTCTTCACCCACCTATGAGTGAGAACATGCGGTGTTTGATTTTCTGTTCTTGTGTCAGTTTGCTGAGAATGATGGTTTCCAGATTCATCCATGTCCCTACAAAGGACACAAACTCACCATTTTTTTTATGACTGCATATGGTGTATATGTGCCACATTTTCCTTGTCCAGTATATCATTGATGGGCATTTGGGTTGACTCCAGGTCTTTGCTATTGTAAGCAGTGCCTCTGTGAACATACATGTGCATGTGTCTTTATATGATAGAATGATTTATAATCCTTTGGATATATACCCAGTAATGGGATTGCTGGGTCAAATGGAATTTCTATTTCTAGGTCCTTGAGGAATCGCAATACTGTCTTCCACAATGGATGAATTAGTTTACACTCCCACCAACATTGTAAAAGTGTTCCTATTTCTCCACATCCTCTCCAGCATCTGTTGTCTCCAGATTTTTTAATGACTGCCATTCTAACTGGCATGAGAAGGTATCTCAATGTGGTTTTGACTTGCATTTCTCTAATAATCAGTGATAATGAGGATTTTTTCATATGTTTGTTGGCCTTATATGTGTCTTCTTTTGAAAAGTGTCTGTTTATATCCTTTGCCCACTTTTGGGTGGGTTTGTTTGTTTTTTTCTTGTAAATCTGTTTTGGTTCTTTGTAGATTCTGGGTATTAGCCTTTTATCAGATGGGTAGATTGTAAAACTTTTTTTCCATTCTTTTGGTTGCCAGTTCACTCTAATGATTGTTTCTTTGCTGTACAGAAGTTCTGGAGTTTAATTAGGTCCCATTTGTCTATTTTGGCTTTTGTTGCCAATGCTTTTGGTGTTTTAGTCATGAAGTCCTTGCCTATGCCTATGTCCTGAATGGTTGTGTCTAGGTTTTCTTCTAGGTTTTTCATCGTGTTAGGTCTTATGTTTAAGTCTTTAATTCATCCGAAGTTAATTTTAGTGTAAGGTGTCAGGAAGGGTCCAGTTTCTGCTTTCTGCCCACTGCTAGCCACTTTTCCCAGCACCATTTATTAAACAGGGAATCCTTTCCCCATTGCTTGTTTTTGTCAGGTTTGTCAAAGAACAGTTGGTTGTAGATGTATGGCATTGCCTCCAGGGCCTCTGTTCTGTTCCATTGGTCTACATCTCTATTTTGGTACCAGTACCATGCTGTTTTGATTACTGTAGGCTTGTAGTATAGTTCAAAGTCAGGTAGTGTGATACCTCTGGCTTTGTTCTTTTTGATTAGGATTGTCTTGGCTATGGGCTCTCTTTTGGTTCCATATGAAGTTTAAGTTGTTTTTTTCCAGTTCTGTGAAGAAGGTCATTGGTTGCTCGATGGGGATAGCATTGAATCTATAAATTACTTTGGGCAGTATGGCCATTTTCATGATATTGATTCTTCCTAACCATGAGCATGGAATGTTTCTCCATCTGTTTGTGTTCTCTCTTACTTCCTTGAGCAGTGTTTGTAGTTCTCCTTGAAGAGGTCCTTTACATCCTTTGTTGGTTGTTATTCCTAGATATTTTTTTCTCATTGTAGCAATTGTGAATGGGAGTTTCCTGATGATTTGGCTCTCTGTTAGTCTGTTATTGATGTATAGAAATGCTTGTGATTTCTGCACATTAATTTTGTATCCTGAGACTTTGCTGAAGTTGCTTATCAGTTTAAGGAGATGGGCTGAGATGACAGGGTCTTCTAAATATACAATCATGTCATCTGCACATAGAGACTATTTGACTTCCTCTTTTCTGAATTGAATACCCTTTTTTTTTCCCTTGCTTAATTCCTCTGGCTAGAACTTCCAATACTCTATGGAATAGGAGTGGCAACAGAGGGCATCCTTGCCTAGTGCTGGATTTCAAAGGGAGTGCTTCCAGTTTTTGCCCATTCAGTATGATATTGGCTGTACGTTTGTTGTAAATAGCTTTTATTGTTTTGAGATATGTTCCAACAATAACTAGTTTATTGAGAGTTTTTAGCATAAAGCACTGTTGAATTTTGTTGTAGGCCTTCCCTGCACCTGTTGAGGTAATCATGTGGTTTTTATCCTTGGTTCTGTTTATGTGGTCGATTATATGTATGTTCAACCAGACTTGCATCCCTGGAATGAAGCCTACTTGATCATAATGGTTAAGTTTTTTGATGTGCTATTACAATTGGTTTGCCAGTATTTTATTGAAGACTTTTGCTTCAATATTCATCATGGATATTGGCCTGAAGTTTTCCTTTTTGTTGAGTCCCTGTCAGGTTTTGGTATCAGCATGATGTTGGTCTTATAAAATGATTTGGGAAGGATTCCCTCTTTTTGTATTGTTAGGAATAGTTTCAGAAGGAATGGTACCATCTCCTCTTTGTACATCTGGTAGAATTCAGCTGTGAACCTGTCTGGATCTGGGCTTTTTCTGGTTGGTAGGCTATTAATTTCTGCCTCAACTTCAGTCCTTGTTATTGGTCTGTTCAGGGTTTCAATTTCTTCCTGGTTTAGGCTTGGGAGGGTGCAAGTGTCCAGGAATTTATCCATTTCTTTTAGGTTTACTGGTTTGTGTGCATAGAGTTGTTTGTAGTAATCTCTGATTGTAGTTTGTATTTCTGTGGAGTCTGTGGTGATATCCCCTTTATCATTTTTTATTGCATCGATTTGATTCTTCTCCCTTTTCTTTTTTATTAATCTGGCTAGTGGTCTATTTTGTTGATCTTTTCAAAAAATCAGCTCCTGGATTGACTGATGTTTTGAAGGGTTTTTTTTTTGTCTCTATCTCCTTCAGTTCTGCTCTGATCTTAGTTATTTCTTGTCTTCTGCTAGCTTTTGAGTTTTTTTGATCTTGCTCCTCTAGCTCTTTCAATTTTGATGATAAGGTGTCAATTTTAGATCTTTCCTTCCTTCTCATATGGGCATTTATTGCTACAAATTTTTCTCTAGACACTGCTTTAAATGTGTCCCAGAGATTCTGGTATGTTATGTCTACATTCTTGTTGGTTTTAAAGAACATCTTTATTTCTGTCTTCATTTCATTGTTTATCCAATCAACATTCAAGAGCCAGTTGTTCAGTTTCCATCAAGCTGTGTGGTTCTGAGTTAGATTCTTAATTCTGAGTTCTAATTTGATTGCCCTGTGGTCTGAGAGACTGTTTGTCATGATTTTCATTCTTTTGCATTTGCTGAGGAGTGATTTACTTCCAATTATGTGATCAATTTTAAAGTAGGTGCCATGTGGTGCTGAGAAGAACGTTTATTCTGTGGATTTGGGGTGGAGATTTCTGTAGATATCTATTAGGTCTGCTTGGTCCAGATCTGAGTTCAACTCCTGGATATCCTTTTTAATTTTCTGTCTTGTTGATCTGTCTAATATTGGCAGTGGAGTGTTAAAGTCTCCCATTATTATTCTGTGGGAGTCTTAAGTCTCTTTGTAGGTCGTTAAGAACTTGCTTAGGTACTTGGGTGCTCCTGTATTGGGTGACTAAATATTTAGGATCATTATTTCTTCTTGATGCATTGATACTTTTACCATTGTGTAATGCTCTTCTTTGTCTCTTTTGAACTCTGTTGGTTTAAAGTCCATTTTATCAGAGACTAGGATTGCAATTGCTGCTTTTTTTGTTGTTGTTGTTGTACTCCATTTGCTGGATATCTCTTACTCCATCATTTTATTTTTAGCCTATATATGTCCCTGCACATTAGATTGGTTTCCTGAATACAGCACACTGATGGGTCTTGAACTTTTTATCCAATTTGCCAGTCTTTGTCTTTTGATTGTGGCATTTAGTCCATTTACATTTAAGGTTAGTATTATTATGTGGGAATTTGATCCTGCCATTTTGATGCTAGCTGTATGTTTTGCCTATTAGTTCACACATATTTTTCATTGTATCTATGGTCTTTACCATTTGGTACAATTTTGGAGTGGCTGCTACTGGTTGTTTTCTTCCTTGTTTAGTGCTTCTTTCAGGAGCTCTTGTAAGGCAGGCCTGGTGGTTATGAAATCTCTCAGCAATTTCTTGTCCATAAGGGATTTTCTTTGTCCTTTGCTTATGAAGTTTAGTTTGGCTGGATATGAAACTGTAGGTTGAAAGTTCTTTTCTTTAAGAATGTTGAATATTGGCCCCCACTCTATTCTGCCTTGTAGGGTTTCTGTGGAGATATCCACTGTAAGTCTGATGGGCTTCCCTTTGTGGGTAACCAAACCTTTGTTTCTTGCTGCCCTTAGCATTTTTTCCTTCATTTCAACCCTGGTGAATCTGACGATTATGTGCCTTGGGTTGCTCTTCTTGAGGAATATCTTTGTGGTGTTCTCTGTATTTCCTGGACTTGAAGGTGGCCTAGCTTGCTAGATTGGGGAAGTTCTCCTGGATAATATCCTGAAGAGTGTTTTCCAGCTTGGATTCATTCTCTCTGTCACATTCAGGTACACCTATCAAATGTAGATTAGGTCTTTTCACATAATCCCATCTTTCTTGGAGGTTTTGTTTATTTCTTTTCATTGTTTTTTCTCTATTCTTGACTTCTCGTTTTATTTCATTGAGTTGACCTTCAATGTCTGATATTCTTTCTTCTGCTTCATCGATTCGGCTATTGAAACTTGTGTATGCTTCCTGAAGTTCTTGTTCTATGTTTTTCGGCTCCATCAAGTTGTTTATATTCTTCTCTAAGCTGTTCATTCTAGTTAGCATCTCATCTAACCTTTTTTTTTAGGTTCTTAGTTTTTTTGCATTGGGTTAGCACATGTTCTTTTAGCTCTGAAAGGTTTGTTATTACCTATCTTCTGAAGCCTCTCTTTGTCAATTGATCAGATTATTCTCCATCCTTCTTTGATCCCTAGCTGGTGATGAGTTGTGCTCCTTTGGAGGAGGAGAGGTGTTCTGGTTTTTGGTGTTTTCATCCTTTTTGCTGTGGTTTTTTTTCTCATCTGAGTTGCTTTATCTACCTGTGGTCTTTGTTGTTGGCGACTTTTGGATGGGTTCTCTGAGTGGATATCCTTTTTGTTGATGATGGAATTATTTCTACTTCTTAGTTTTCCTTCTAACAGTCAGGCCTCTCTCCTGCAGGACTGCTGATAGTCCACTTCAGGCCCTGCTTTCTGGGGATCACTTGTGGGAACTGCAGAACAGTATGGGTTGCTGCTGGTTTCTTTTTCTGTTATCTTCATCCCAGAAGTGTATCTGCCAGATGTTGGTCTGAGCTCTCCTTTATGAGGTGTCTCTTTGAGTATATGGGGGTTGGGGAGCTGCTTGAGGAGACAGTCTGTCCCTTATAGCTGTGCTGGGGAGACAGTCTGTCCCTCAAGTGCTGTGCTGGGAGCTTCATTGTTCCATGCAGAGATGCTGGACAGGTACTTTTAAGGCAGCTGCAGTGGAACTTATAACTGCCTCTTTTCCCAGGTGCTCCGTCCTAGGAAGGTTGGCTTTATTTATAAGTTCCTGTCATGCTGCTGCCTTTTTGCATAGATGCCCTGCCCTGCACTGAGTAGTCTAGTCACAGTCTACTAGCAGAGGTGTTCCTGAGCTGCCACAGGCTCTGCCCAGCTGCTGCGTGAACTGCCTTGGTAGTGTGGGACTGCCTTGGTAGCGGTGGTCGCCCTTCCCTCAACTGAGCTGGACTGTCCTGGGTCCAGCTACACTTGCTGCAAAACTCTCAATCCAGAGCATTTCAGATTGCTTGTTTTGTTGGGGTGGTTCCTGCTGAGCCAGATCGCCTGGCTCCCTGTCTCTTCCCCCTCTCTTTCAGTTGAATGGGCGGCTCTGTCTCCCAGGCTTTCCAGGTGCCAGTTGAAATGACTGCCCAGATTTGTGTGAGTTTCTTTGCATCAAGCTGGCATTGGCCCCGGAATCTCCTGGTCTGTGGTCATGAAAATTTGTTTGGAAATGTGGTGAGCACTCACCCTCTGTGTTGTTCTTGCTGGAAAATAGACTCCAGAGCTGTTCCTATTCGGCAATTTTGGATCCTACTTCTGATAGGTGTGTCATATCTATCACTGGAAATAGTTAAATGTGATCAAATCTAAGAAACCTGGGCTCAGAGAGCATGAGTCAGAATTCCATCAATCCAAAGGAATCTCAGTAGGTCACCCGATCTACTTCGCTTCTAGATATGCAAATTGAAGAATCTCTCAAAAGAGCTGTTTTCCTTATTCTTACAGACTTCTAGAAATGGAGGTGCCATGGACTTTTTGGTAGACTAATATGATGTCTGTTGTTCTTCTTATACGCTGAGTGGCTTTGTTTTTTGGGAAGAGAAGCTATCATGACTTAACAGTTCTTACCATATACAGGGCTTTCCTCTTTCAGTGAGTTTGAAATGATTCTCCTCATTCTTTAAAGGCAACTCTCCACAATTAAAAATTAATTAAGAATTATATAGGTTAAAATTTAGTAGGCCAGCGAATTGTACTTACCTTATTGCTACATGGAAGCACCATATTAGCCAGTAAATAACACTGACTACCATTTTTATCAGAATTAGTCTCATTTTTTATGAGTTTTGAATTTGTGAGGATCTCAGGAATGCTTTTGTCACATAAAATGGGACTTTACTCTGTCTAAAGTGATGTGATGTAGAGGAAGATTAGATTTCTTGGACATTGCTCCAGAGACAGAGTAATGGAGATATATCATGAGGAGGACTATTTTGATATAAGATGAAAGACTCACCAACAATGAAAGCTGTCTGAAAATAAAATGGGTTGTCTAAAAATCCAGTGAATTCTCAATCTTTGGAATTATTCAAGCAAAGATAAAATGATCATCCACTAAGGATTTTGTGAGGGCATGCACTGGTTAAAAAAAATGTTGAGTGGGATAGCATGTAAGGTGTTTTCCACTCTAAGGTTTTATGACAAAATGGCTAAATTACATTAGTTTTTCCTGATGAGAGCTGTCAATCTCCTATTTAAAATTTAATCTTGGTTTTCATTTATTCATGTTTTACAAATTATTTACACATAATATCTATTTTAATATATACATGTACATGCAACATTTAGCAGTTTATCTCTGAACATAATATATATCTTAAGTCAAATGTTTAAATTACTCCTAATATTTTAGCAAAAGCCTGAGAAAGCTCAAATGTAGCACAAATACTAGTTATTTTTAAGAGGTATCATGTTGGGTTTGTGCTCAGAATAGGGGCAATTGTACATACTCCCAGGAATAGCATGTTCTAAATCAAACTCTTTGATTTTGAATGACAGAATCAAATAAGATACAATTATGCTGGCCTTGCTTTTTCATTGTGTACATACATTCTCCACCAAAGAAGAAAGTAAACTGCTGCTTTTCACAAAGTCTTGGGTATTCCCAACACCACGTTCCTTTCTAAGTTGGTCCAAAACGACAGTCTTTTCTGACATCAAAATATTTTTCCAGAATGATCTGTTAGTGGCAAAGTGTCTTCAACTAAGGAAACTTCAAAATCCAAGAGTATCACTTAATGAATAGAGCAATAAGCATGTCCCACAGATTTTAATCCCTGAGAAGCAGAAGAAATGTTTCATGATCTTTTCAAGTTGAGAATACAGAAATTGAGGTCGGAGTGAAGTGATTTGCCCCCTATCACAGAATAATTGGATGCTAAGATCAGGAATAAATACAGATTTACTTACCAACTTTTAATTTGTCATCCCCTCCATACAATGATTATAGAAATATAGAAGATATACAGTATATAAAGAATGTAGGCTCTGGAGCCAAATGGCTGGGATTTCACCCTTGACTCTATCATTTACTATGCTTCTTTTATAGTGCATCCGTTCTATAATCTGTAACATTTAATTAAAATCTACATGTATATATGATAGGGTAGCCATAAATTGTAAATTAAACTACATATCTATATTATGGGATAGTCATAAATTGTAAATTAATAAAATGATTAAAATAGTACCTGGCATATAGTAAACAAGTGATTTTTTTGTTTGTTTTTCAAGACAATGGAATATCTAAGACTGTTGACCTAAGTAAGAATTATCTAACATTCTGCTCTATTCTACTGCTTTCTTGTATGGTTAATCTTGTTTCACAAAAACAATCAAAGCCTTGGTTTAGGTTACTTATTTATTTATTTTTTGGGTTGTTTCTAAGTTATTGATTATATTTTCTTCAAATGTTCCAAAACTGTTGTTGCATATTTATCAATATTTTGAATTAATAAAAACCAGCAATTCAATTTTCCTTCTACCTTCTGCCTGAGACCCTGTAGGAGCCCTTGGGCTTCTGCCCAATCTGAACCACCTACTCTCTGGGTCAGCTGCACAGAGTTCACATTTAAACGTCTCTTCATCAGTCTCAATTATCCTATCCTACCTTTTCTGATACTGTCTCTCTCATTTGGTTAACTTCTTATTTTGTAAAAGGACAACCTCAAGGAGGTTCTTAAAGAAAGATTGAGAAGTATGTGCTCTGGTTACTTCCATTTCTGTAGAGACTTTATTTTTGCACTTGATTGATACCATTGTTGAGTAGAAAATGCTAGGTTGAAAATTATTTTATTCAGTAGCTTGAAGCTATTGTTCCATTTTTTCCAAGATTTTGTTGTTCTTTAGAAGTCTGCTATCATTCTGAATTTAAATCTTTCATATGTGACCTGTTTTTCTTTCCAGAAAACTCTTAGAACCTTTTCCTTGTTTCTGATGTTCTGAAATTTTGTAAAGACATTAATTTTTTTTTCTTGGACACTTGGTGTTCCCTTTTAATCTGGAGACATCTGTCTTCCAGTTCCGAGAATTTTTCTTGTATTTTTTGATAACTTCCTCTCCTCCATTTCTCTATTCTATTTTTCTGAACCAAGACTTAATTATGGATTTCCTGGATGTTCTTCTAGTTTCCTATAAAACTTCCATTTCTTTTTCTATTTGGTCTAATTTCAGGAAGTTTTTGTTTTCATGTTCTCAGTTGAAATAAAATTTTTATTATCTTTTAAATTATCAAGTTTCTTTTTCTTTGCTACTTTTTCATAGTATTCTGTTCTTGCTTTGTGGAAACAAATGCTTCTTTTATCTCTCTGATGATTATCGCTCTCTTCATACATACACACACACACACACACACACACACAGAGGCACACACATCCCTATATAAACATGTGAATATGCACTTGTGTATGTGTGTATATATTTATATATATATGTGTGTGTATAGTAGTCCTCATATAATGTCATCAATAGGTTCTTAGAAAGCATAACTTTAAGTGAAATGATGTATAATGAAACAAATTTTACCATAGGCTAATTGATAAAAACAAGAGTTAAGTTTCTAGGCATATTTGTTGTCACAAAAACATCACCAAACTTCCCAATAAATACCAAAATGCTTCTAATATTAATAAAATAAATGTGGGATATACATATATGTAAGAAAGAGTAGTAAAAACAAGATAAATACCCAGTTATTCCAGCTCAGGGCGCAAGGCAGGAAGAAGCCCTGGACAGGATGCCATCGCATGACAGGGTGCACTCACACGCCCTCACACACTCACAAAGGAACCATGGAGACATGCCAGTTCACTTAACAGGCACATCTGTGGGATGTCGGGGGAAACCAGAGGAACCGGAGAAAACTCACGTAAACATGGGGAGCAGGTACAAACTCCACATACACAGTGGCCAGACTGGGAATCTATCAACATTACAACAAAATGACGTTGAATAAAATGATGTTAATTGAGGACTCCCTCTCTCTCTCTCTCTGTCTTTTTCTTTCTCTCTCCCTCTCTGTGCGTGTGTGTGTGTATGTGTGTCTGTGTTTGTGTGTGTGTGGAGAGAGAGAGAGGAGAGTGAGAGAATGAATGAGGTGACCAGGATTTTAAAAAAGATAATGCAGAGAGATGAAATTATCTTCTTAAAGCATTCAGCTCCTTCCTCCTGACAGGCATGAGGCTTGAGAGGCAGCAGTTGGGAGGACTTAGGTAGGACGGGACAGGTGCCCTGGGTACCAACTGATTTCATAGACATTCAATAAAACCCACTGTTTCTGACCTAGGCCCCATCTCCCATCTTCTCTGGATCCTTGGGTTTCTTAATCTAACCCTTCCATAGGTAATAACTGCTGAATGGGTTGCGACGCATTCATTTACTTCACTTATTCAAAGGTACATTGAAAACTCTTGTCTGCTGTTGTCTTTGCTTTCATTCTTTTGTATATATGAGTGAATGTCTTTAAAATATATTTTCTCTTATGTTGGCAGGGTTTAGGGGAAAAGAGGTGCTATATGTGCATGTGGTTAATCTCCCATTAAGATCATGGACATTATTTTTCTTAATTTTTAAACAAAATGACTACAGGCCGGAAGCAAATACATACAATTAGTGAATATAATTTGTGTCTGTCCATAAAACACCAAAAATCTAGCAAAAGTAAAAACCTTAGCAATATAATTGGTGGTTTGTCTGTAAATGGCTAAATAATAATTTATTCTTTTTACTGTTTTCCAGTTTCCCAGGAACCCACATTATACATGTTGACATTGCCTTTGATTTCTCTTTTTTTCCTATTCCACATCTGTAAAGCCTATTTCTTACAGCTCTGTAATATCTTTTCTTCATATATATATATATATATATATATGTATATATTTATTTATTTATTTTTAATTGTACTTTAGATTCTGGGGTACATGTGCATAGCATGCAGAATTGTTGCATAGGTATACATATGGCAATGTGGTTTGCTGCCTCCATCCCCCTGTCACCTATATCTGGCATTTCTCCCCATGTTATTCCTCCTTGACCTCCCTACCCCCTCCCCACACCTGTCCCTCCCTTGGCCCCCTGCAACAGGCCCCAGTGTGTGATGCTCCTCTCCTTGTGTCCATGTGTTCTCATTGTTCAACACCCACCTATGAGTGAGAACATGTGGTGTTTGACTTTTCTGTTCTTGTGTCAGATTGCTGAGAAAGATGGTTTCTAGATTCATCCACATCCCTACAAAGGATATGAATTCATCGTTTTTTATGGCTGCATAGTATTCCATGGTGTATATGTGCCACATTTTCTTTGTCCAGTCTATCATTGATGGGCATTTGGGTTGGTTCCTGGTCTTTGCTATTGTAAACTGTGCTGCAATGAACATTCGTGTGCATGTGTCCTTACAGTAGAACGATTTAGAATCCTTTGGACATATACACAGTAATGGGATTGCTGGGTTAAATGGAATTTCTGTTTCTAGGTCCTTGAGGAATCACCATGCTGTCTTCCACAATGGTTGAACTAATTTACACTCCCACCAACAGTGTAAAAGTGTTCTTATTTCTCCACATCTCCAGCATCTGTTGTTGTGAACTGAACGTGAGCCCAGGAATCTCGCCCAGCAAGAGGGTCCCAAACCTGGAAGAGAGCATGTGCCGGAAAAAAGGAGAAAGATAAGAGCGAGGTCTGGAGGACTGACTTAGGCTATGCCCAAGCAGCAATTTTATTTTTGCAATACATTCCATTATATACTTTTCTGCTTAATGTTTTTTATGTCAGATCAAAATACTTAAGTCACAAGGTAAGCAAGTTAAGCCCAGTAAGTAGGTTACACCCAGTAAGTAGGTTACTCCCAGTAAGTCAAGGTAAGTAAGTTACACCCAGCAAGTAAGTTAACAAGTGTAAATACTTAAGTTAATATTTTACAGCGAATGTAACAAGGGTCCAAAATGAACACAATGAAGCAATAAACCATAAGGAGCTGAAAGTGGACACAATGCCTCCCTAGTCCTCATATCCATAAAATAATGTCTGTTAATTATTGTGAATAGCATAGTCCCACTCTCGGTTCCTGCCTTCCCTCAGCTCGACTCCCCCAACCGGGGATCTGTGTCCGGGCTCAAGCTCACCGTATGGCGAGACCCATTTCCTAGGGGCCTCACACGGGAGCGATCCCCACAGATCTCCCTCAATCTGTCGTCTCCAGATTTTTTAATGATCACCATTCTTTTTTTTTTCTTTAAAAAAAAAAGAAAGAAAGGAAAGAAAGAAAAAAAAGAATGAAAGAGAGAAAAAAAGAAGAGAAAGAGGAAGAGAGAATGGGAATCTTGCTCTATTGCCCAGGCTAGAATGCGTCTGAAAACCTCTTTTATGCCAATAAATATGCCTAACAGTGGAGACAGGAAGGAATAAGGGAGGAAAATAACAAACAAGCAACCAACCAATAATTCATTTGAACCTGTGAAATGCTATACAATTGCTGAGGCGTTATTTACTTCCAATTATGTGGTCACTTTTAGAATAGGTGTGATGTGATACTGAGAAAAATGTGTGTTTTGTGGATTTGGGGTAGAGAGTTCTGTAAATGTTTATTAAGTTTACTTGTTCCAGGTCTGAGTTCAAGTCCTGGATATCCTTGCTAATTTTCTGTCTCGTTGATCTGTCTAATATTGACAATGTAGTGTTAAAGTCTCCCACTATTATTGTGTGGGAGTCTAAGTCTCTTTGTAAGTCATTAAGAACTTGCCTTATGTCTCTGGGTGCTCCTGTATTGGGTACATATATATTTAGGATCGTTAGCTCTTCTTGTTGCATTGATCCTTTTACCATTAAGTAATATCCTTCTTTGTCTCTTTTGGTCTTTGTCGCTTTAAAGTCTATTTGATCAGAGAAGAGAATTGCCGCTCCTGCTTTTTTTTTTTTTAATTTAATACTTTCCATTTGGTTAGTAAATCTTCCTCCATCCCTTTGTTTTGAGTCTTTGTGTATCCTGCATGTGAGATGGGTCTGGATGCAACATACCGATGGGTTTCGGCTTTTTATTCAATTTGCCTGTCTGTGTCTTTTGATTGGGGCATTTAGTCCATTTAAATTTAGGATTCATATTGATATATATGAATTTAATACTGCCATTTAATGCTAGCTGGCTGCTTTGCCCATTAGTTGATGTAGATTTTCATTATGTTAATGCTCTTTACCTTTTGGTATGTTATTGGAATGGCTGATACTGGTTGTTCCTTTCTATGTGTAATGCTTCTTTCAGAAGCTCTTGTAAAGCAGGCCTGGTAGGGATGAAATCTCTGAGTACTTGCTTGTTTGCAAAAAAATTTATTTTTCCTTCACTTATGAAGCTTAGTTTGGCTGGATATGAAATTCTGGGTTGAAAGTTCTTTTCTTTAAGGATGTTGAATATTGGCCCCACTCTCTTCTGGCTTGTAGGGTTTTTGCTGAGAGATCTGCTGTGAGTCTAATAGGCTTCCCTGACCTTTCTCTCTGGCTGCCCTTAGTATTTTCTCCTTCATTTCAACCCTGGTAAATCTAATGATTATGTGCCTTGGGGTTGCTCTTCTTGAGGAATATCTCTGTGGTGTTTTCTGTATTACCTGGAGTTGAGTATTATCCTGCCTTGATATGTTGGGAAAGTTTTCCTGGATAATATCCTGAAGAATATTTTCCAGCTTGGATTCATTCTCTTTGCCACATTCAGGTACACCTATCAAACGTAGATTAGGTCTTTTCACATAGTCCCATATTTCTTGGAGACTTTGCTCATTTCTTTTTACCCTTTTTTCTCTAAACTTGTCTTCTCGTTTTATTTCATTAAGTTGGTCTTTGACCTCTGATACCCTTTATTCTGCTTGATCAATTTGACTTGTTAAAATTGTGCATACTTCACAAAGTTCTCGTATTGTGTTTTTCAGCTCCGTTAATTCACTTATATTCCTCTCTAAATTGTCTATTCTTGTTAGCATTTCATCAAACCTTTTTTCAAGGTTCTTTTTTTCTTTGCATTGGGTTAGAACATGTTCTTTTAGCTCACAGGCTCCACCTTCTGAAGCCTGATTCTGTCAATTCATCACACTCATTCTCCCTCAGGCCTTGTTCCATTGCTAATGAACAAGCTGCAATCACCTGTAGGAGACACATTCTGATTTTGGGTATTTTCAGCCTTTTTGCACTAGTTTCTCCCCATCGGTGTGGATTTATCCACCTGTTGTCTTTGTAATTGCTGACTTTCAGATTGGGTCTCTGAGTGGACATCCAGCTTGTTGGTGATGAAGTTTTTCCTGTTTCTTAGTTTTCCTTTGGTGGATGCCCCTCCCTGACAGAGGTGGACCTTTTTGTGTTCCGCTGTGCTTGCTGTAAAACTCTCAGTCCTCAGAACTTCCAATTGCTGTTTTTTTTGTGGGGTGGGAACAGCTGAGCCCAATCAACTGTCTCCCTGTCTCAGAGCCTCTTCATCTTTTTTTTTTTTTTTTTAGTTGAACCTCTCCCAGGTATTCCAGTTGCCTACTAAAAGGTGCTGGAATCTGTGTATTTTCCCCTGCGGCTACCCACTGCACTGGCTGAAACAGTGGCATTGAGATTCATGGAGCTTTTCTGCCCAGGCATCTCCCGGTCTGGCTCCCCACTTCAGTCTCCTTTTCAATCAGCTGAATGGGTGACTGCCTTTCTGGAGCTCCAAATGCCAACTAAAAGGGCACTCAGTTCCTTATATTCCACACTGAGAACTGCTGCACCGGGGTGCCAGCAAAACAGCCATGTCGGCCAAAAGAGTCATGCTGGCGACTCCTCCGCTGGGAATCTTTCGGTCCATGGGCAACAAAAATTCGTCTGGAAGTGTGGCATCCTCACTGTGCTTTCACTGGGAGTTACAATCCTGAGCTGCTGCTAATTGGCCATCTTGGATCTCTCTCCTAACGATTGCCATTCTAACTGGCATGCGATGGTATCTCAGTGTAGTTTTGATTTGCATTTCTCTAATGACTAGTGATGATGAGCACTTTTTCATCTGTTTTTTGGCGTCATATATGTGTTCTTTCGAAAAGTATTTGTTCATGTCCTTAGCCCACTTTTGGATGGGTTTGTTTGTTTTTTTCTTGTAAATCTGTTTTGGTTCTTTGTAGATTCTGGATATTAGCCCTTTGTCAGATGGGCAGAATGTAAAAATTTTTTCCCATTCTGTTGGTTGCTGGTTCACTCTAAAGATTGTTTCTTATGCTGTACAGAAGCTCTGGAGTTTAATTAGGTTTCATTTGTCTATTTTGGCTTTTGTTGTCAATGCTTTTGGTGTTTTAGTCATGAAGTCCTTGCCTATGTCTATGTCCTGAATAGTTTTGCCTAGGTTTTCTTCTGGGTTTTTATGGTGTTAGGTCTTATGTTTAAATTTTTAATCCATCTGGAGTTAATTTTAGTGTAAGGTGTCAGGAAGGGGTCCAGTTTCTGCTTTCTGCCCACTGCTAGCCAGTTTTCCCAACACCATTTATTAAGCAGAGCATCCTTTCCACATTGCTTGTTTTCATCAGGTTTGTCAAAGATCAGATGGTTGTAGAAATGTGGTGTTGCATCCGAGGCCTGTGTTCTGTTCCATTGGTCTATATTTCTGTTTTGGTACCAATACCAAGCTGTTTTGATTACTGTAGCCTTGTAGTATAGTTCAAAGTCAGGTAGCATGATACCTCTGGCTTTGTTCTTTTTGCTGAGGATTGTCTTGGCTATGCAGGCTCTCTTTTGGTTCCATATGAAATTTAATGTGTTTTTTCCCTGTTCTGTGAAAAGGGTCATAGGTAGCTTGATGGGGATAGCGTTGAATCTGTATATTACTTTGGGCAGTATGACCATTTTCTTTCACAATATTGATTCTTCCTAACCATGAGCATGGAATGTTTCTCCATCTGTTTGTGTCCTCTCTTATTTCCTTGAGCAGTGGTTCATAGTTCTCCTTGAAGAGGTCCTTTACATCATTTGTTAATTGTATTCCTAGATATTTTCTTCTCTTTGTAGCAATTGTGAATGGGAGTTTGCTCATGATTTGGTTCTCTTTTAGTCTGTTATTGGTGTATAGAAATGCTTGTGATTTCTGCACATTGATTTTGTATGCTGAGATTTTGCTGAAGTTGCTTATCAATTTAAGGAGATGTTGGGCTGAGATGATAGGTTCTACTAAATATACAGTCATGTCATCTGCAGATAGAGACAATTTGACTTCCTCCTTTTCTAATTGAATACCCTTTATTTCTTTTTCTTGCCCAATTGCTCTGGCTGTTGGAATAGTTTCAGAAGGAGTGGTACTAGCTCCTCTTTTTATGTCTGGTAGAATTCAGCTGTGAACCTATCTGGACCTAGGCTTTTTTTGGTTGGTAGGCTATTAATTGCTGCCTAAAGTTCAGCCTTTGTTATTGGTCTATTCAGGGTTTCCACTTCTTCCTGGTTTAGGCTTGGGAGGGTGCAAGTGTCCAGGAATTTATCCATTTCTTCCAGGTTATTGGTTTATGTGCATAAAGTTGTTTGTAGTAATCTCTAAAGGTAGTTTGTATTTCTGTGGAATCTGTGGTGATATCCCCTTCATCATTTTTTACTACATCAATTTCATTCTTCTTTTTTTATTTTTTATTAATCTGGCTAGCAGCTTATTTGTTGATCTTTTCAAAAAATCAACTCCTGGATATATTGATTTTTTGAAGGGTTTTTTTGTGTCTCTATCTCCTTCAGTTCTGCTCTGATCTTAGTTATTTCTTGTCTTCTGCTAGCTTTTGAGTTTTTTTGATCTTGCTCCTCTAGCTCTTTCAATTTTGATGATATGGTGTTGATTTTAGATCTTTCCTCGCTTCTCTGGTGGCATTTATTGTTATAAATTTCCCTCTATAGTGCTTTAAATGTGTCCCAGAGATTCTGGTATGTTGTATCTTCATTCTCGTTGGTTTCGAAGAACATCTTTATTTCTGCCTTCATTTCATTGTTTATCCAATCAACATTCAAGAGCCAGTTGTTCAGTTTCCATCAAGCTGTGTGGTTCTGAGTTAGTTTCTTAATCCTGAGTTCTAATTTGATTGCCCTGTGGTCTGAGAGACTGTTATTTTTTCCATTCTTTTGCATTTGCTGAGGAGTGATTTACTTCCAATTATGTGGTCAATTTTAAAGTAGGTGCCATGTGTTGCTGAGAAGACTGTATATTCTGTGGATTTGGGTTGGAGAGTTCTATAGATGTTTATTAGGTGTGCTTGATCCAGATCTGAGTTCAACTCCTGGATATCCTTTTTAATTTTCTGTCTGGTTGATTTGTCTAATATTGACAGTGGAGTGTTAAAGTCTCCCATTATTATTCTGTGTGAGTCTTAAGTCTCTTTGTAGGTCGTTAAAAACTTGTTTTATGTACCTGGGTGCTCTTGTATTGGGTGCGTACATATTTAGGATCATTAGTTCTTCTTGATGCATTGATCCTTTTACCATTATGTAATGTCCTTCTTTGTCTCTTTTGATCTTTGTTGGTTTAAAGTCCATTTTATCAGAGACTAGGATTGCAACTCCTGCTTTTTGTTTTGCTCTCCATTTGCTTGATAACTCTTCCTCCATTCCTTTGTTTTGAGCCTACGTGAGATGGGTTTACTGAATACAGTACACCAACAGGTTTTGACGTCTATGCAATTTGCCAGTCTGTGTCTTTTGATTGTGGCATTTAGGCCATTTACATTTAAGGTTAATATCATTACATGTGATTTTGATCCTGACATTTTGATGCTAGCTGGATGTTTTGCCTATTAGTTGATGCAGTTTCTTCATTGTGTCTTTTCAATACATTTCCTCTTTCCATTTGCATTCTTGCCTCACCAATTCCTCCCTAAAATTGCTCACTCAAATTATGACAGTTGTTTCCTATCTGCTCTGCCCACTTTTATTCACTTACTCCATAAACATGTAATTGAGTGCCTACTATGTTCCAGTTGAGTCTACGTAAGTGGGCAGCAGCAAAGATTCTGTCTTCAAAGAATTCATCCTTGAATGGAGAGACAGACTAAACACATCTCTTCTTTTTCACTCTATCCTGTACACCAGCATTATCTTCCTAAAACTTACAATGGTCATTTTATCACCATTTGAAAACCTCTGATGTATTTTCTCCCTGAAATTCTAGATGCTCCATGGACTTGATCTATAATAATTTCTAAGCCAATATTTTCCAATCACCTCCATTTTTTTTTCGTTTGGTTGAGGAAACTCTGACACATTTCCATTTCCCAAACTTTACCTCCAATCCCTTATTCTCAAAGCTGTTCTTTCTACAGTGCAATGCCATCATGGTATACAGAATTCTCAGATGGGCCCCAGAGTTCTCACCTTCTAGTAAAGACCCCTAACCTTGGGTGTGAGCAGAACCTGTGAAGATGATGGGATGTCACTCCTGTGGTTCCGTTACTAACAGTCAACTTAGTTAATCCAAAGGGAGACCATCTGAGTGGGACTGACCTAATCAGGTAAGTGCCAGAAAGGAACAGTGCCCCTCCTAAAGTCAGAGATTGTTCCTGCTGCTCTTAAAGGAGAAAGCTGCCATGTTGTGGAGTCAGCTACCCTGCAGGTAACACCAAATGGCCTCTAGGGGATGAGAACAATTCCCAGTTGGCATCAAAGAGTGTGCAGGGAGTCTTACAATTGTAAGAATCGAAATCTGCAGCCAGCCTATGAGCAAAGATGAGGAGCTCAAGCCTCAGGTGAGAATGCAGCCCCAGCTGACTCCATAATTTCAGCCTAGTAAGATACTGAGCAAAGGATCTAGGCAACCCAATTTCTGATCCACAGAAGCTGTGAGATAATAAAGTGGTGGTGTTGTAAACAGTGAAGTTTGTGGTAATTTGTTAGGCTGCAAAGAAAATAAATACAGCCACTTTCTAATTTCACCTGGAAATACCCTAACCATCTATCAAGACCCAATGTATATGTTTACCTCATTCATGTATGCCCTGATGTCCCCATTCAAAAACGGTCTTTCTTTTTCTAAATTTCTACAGAACTTTCCTTCGGATGGCGTTCACTACTTTTTTATTGTTACCATGTTTGTCTTCTTTGTCCTTTTGAATTGTAAGTTCCTCAGAAGCAGAGATGGCCTTACATACATACATATGCAGAGATTTTATAGAATCATTCAACCAAGCATTTACTTTTATAGAATGATTGAACCAAGTATTCGTTGTGTTTTCATAATTCTTATTGAACCAAGTATTCAGCAAGTGAATGTTTCTCAAGCATTAAAGAGTTAAAGCTTCAGGCCAGGCACAGTGGCTTATGCCTGTAATCTTGGTACACTCAGAAGCTGAGGCAGTCGGATCACTTGAGGTCAGGAGTTCCAGACCAGCCAGCTTGGACAACATGGTAAAACCACATCTCTACTAAAAATACAAAATTTAGCTGAGCATGGTGGTGCACCTACAGACCCAGCTACACAGAAAACTGATGCATGAGAATTGCTTGAACCTGGGGGCAGAGGTTGCAGTGACCCAAGATCACACCACTGCACTCCAGCCTGGGCTAGAGAGTGAGACTCTGTCTCACAAACAAGAAATTAAAAAACAAAAAGGAGTTAAAGCTTCAGGCTTCAGCTTCACCCTGATTTTTCCTGTGCTTGTGAGTAGCTTCACTTGACTAAGCATAAGTACAAGTACAGAATTTTGTGACCTGACCTTCCCTAAAACTGCCACCTAAAAGAGTAATATTTTTGTCAAAAAGTAGTCAACATGCAAGTCATCCATTAAAAATTCAAAGTTGAAGGTCATTAAAAACAGATTTATGAGTCTGGAAATTTGCAGATAGGCCAGGAGGCCTTTAGACACCCCCCAGGACACTGTGATCCTTGCTGTGCAGATGTGAGGTCTGTTTGCATCCGTTGCTATTTACATGTATTCTCCTCCCCTTTCCTATCACCAAAGGTTCTCTCACCTCCATGTGCTTCGGTAGGTTTAAATAATAAATAATAAGGAAGCCAGACTCAGAAAAGAGCTTCCCCTGGCAGTGGAAGCATTACTGCCAGACTTGGTTAATTGAAATCATGCATCGAACTAAGTTGCCACTCTGATGCGATCTGACAAAAATGATCATAGGATAAAATTGCCTTTTGCTGATCCCCACCTATCTTACATTTCAACTTGCAGCAAGATTGAAGCAAACTGCTCCAATTTACTGCTCCCGACCTGCTGATAATGGACACTTTGCCGTGCACTCTCCCTTCATTACCGCTCAGGTCAGGGCTGTTAACAGGGACTCTTGCCACTTTTGACAGATAGTCACTACCAAGATGAATGGCGGGAGCCACATGACCACTTAGGACCAGGCCTTCCCTCTCCAGCCCCTTCAAAATGCCTTTTAAAAAAAATAAAATAAAATAAAAATAAAAGACCACATTTTCCTGTTTAACTCTTTATTAACTAGGAGAATCAATGGAAACCAGGCATCTGCGACCTGCTAATTCCTTTACTGCAGTGCTGCAACTATTGCAATGAAATCGTTTTACAGCATTTTAAAAACAAACTTTCTAGTGAAGCTGCCTCTGTATATTTTGTTCTACTGGGGAATAGAAACTGAGCTGTAAATTGTGTTATCTGGGGATGAGGCCAAAGTCTTAAGGGTGCTAAATCCTATGAAGTGGCTACTTGTCTGAGTTAAAATGGGCTTAAAAATAAAAATTATTCATTAGGGAAAATAGGTTATTTTTACCACACAGATGAATTGAACTTGAGAACCTGGTCCTCTATTTATTCAATTGTTCATAAACAATCCTTCACTGGGCATGATGGTTCACAACTATAATCCCAGCACTTTGGGAGGCCAAGGCAGGAGGATCACGAGGTCAGGAGATAGAGACCACCCTGGCCAACATGGTGAAACCCAGTCTCTACTAAAAATACAAAAAAAAATTAGCTAGGTGTGGTGGCACATGCCTGTAGTCCCAGCTACTGGAGAGGCTGAGGCAGGAGAATTGATTGAACCCAGTAGGTGGAGATTGTAGTGAGCTGAGATCCTGCCACTGCACTATAGCCTGGGCAACAGTGTGAGACTCCATCTCAAAAAAAAACAAAAAGAAAACAATTCTTCATGAAGAACTTTTAAACATGAATATTTCCAAATTATTCTACTTACATTTAGAAAGAAAAGAACAGTCCGGGTGCAGTGGCTCAAGTCAGTAATGCCAGTACTTTGGGAGACAGAGGCGGGTGGATCATGAGGCCAGGAGTTTGAGACCAGCCTGAACAACATGCTGAAACCCCGTCTCTAAAAAAAAGAATGGTTAGAGGACAATGCATATATCATTCTGTGTTGTCTTCCTTAATAGACATACCACAGTTGAGATAATAAGCACTTAATAAGTTTTAAGAGCAAGCTAAACAGGAATAGAGTTCATATGTTTTATGTTCCTTAAGGCTTATAACTTAATTCTGTATATAAACTAAACACACTTTGTATAGAATGCTTTAGTTTATGTCTAATTCCTGATATGCCCATTCATTTTTGCATTTGACAAACAGTCAAATGAGCCCTCACAACTCTTATTAGATTTACATTTCATTGTCTAATTCACTTTGCCTCATGAAATTAGATGAACTATTAAATACCGTAATCTGTTATCCACCATTAAAATTAATTGATTTTCATGTCACTTTAGAACTAATGAATTGTCTAGAGACAGTATCATAAACTACCTAGCATAGTAGAAAAGCTATTTTATTCCCCATCATTTCTAGTAAGGTTGAGCAGGGCTGTGATTTTGCTGGTTTTGCTCTCAGCAGAAACCTCAAAAACATAATTACTCCAACACCATTATTTTTATTGCTTTACAATCATGCTTGTAAAGGGTGTAGCTATATTCAATAATTACACTTCATGGATAAAAGCCACATTTATGAAAAAGGTTTTGAAGGTGTGGATGATGCTTAACATTGCTCTGGGAGAGATTAGTCTGTTATATGGAAAGATACTTCCGTTTAACTTACAAGGTACAGTATGGGATTGCCATCAGGATAATATAATTTGAATGGACATGACATTAAACAGAAGTAAAACACTACCAAATAGTAATAGTCATAAAGCAAATACACATGGATAGCATTTTATTGTGTTGCCTGAAAATATCTTATTTAGAATTTTGACTCAAAGATTGCCTAGCTGTGTTACAACGTAGTGCCTATGGTTATTGAAAAATGTATTATGTGCCAGGAATGGTGCCAAGCCTTTTCAACGTGCATTGTTTCACTGAATCCTCAAAACACTATCAGTTGGGCTTGATTTTTATCCACATCTTGCAGGTGGGAAAACTGAGGCCTAAAGAGACTAAGCAACTTGTCCAAGTTCACATAATTAATAACAAAGGAAGTGGGATATCAGCCCAGGCAGTCTTATTCCAATGTCAAAGTCCTATGATACCCTGCTATCATATTTCTAGAAAAATCACTATATTACTTGGCATGGATGGTAGGAGGACTATTAATGGTTCACCATTTTTGTTCTCTTAATGTTTATGAAAATATTAAATCCTTTTTTGCAAAACATCCTTCCACTCGTAAGAAATTGGCCCATTTAAGGAAAAACATCACTTGTTTTTGAAAAATATCCTTCAGTGTCAACAAAAATGCTTCATGTAGATTTTAACAAACAAATAAAGCTCTGGATTTAACCGCATTTCCCTCCCCACCTACATCCCACCTTAAGATATTAAAAGTGGTCAGGAGATACACTGTGTGTCCATACATGTTTAAAAAAATTGATGAGTGAGTTAAAAGATGGCCCAGCAGTGTCTCAGTCTGAATGAGGGGATCTCATCTTCTGATGTGCCTGGAACTGTCCTGACGTAATTATTTAAAGGATGTGCTTTTATTCTCAATATTGTCCCATTTTAGATAATACATTGTAGGGTTGCCTTAATCTTTTTTTTTTTTAATTGTACTTTAGGTTCTGGGGTACATGTGCAAATCATACAGAATTTTTGCATAGGTACACATATGGCAATATGGTTTGCCGCCTCCATCCCCCATCACCTACGTCTGGCATTTCTCCCTATGTTATACCTCCCCAACCTCCCCAACCCCTGCTGTCCCTCCCTTGCCCCCACCAACAACCCAGTGTGGGATGCTCCCCTCCCTGTGTCCATGTGTTCTCATCGTTCAACACCCGCCTATGAGTGAGAATATGTGGTGTTTGATTTTCTGTTCTTGTGTCAGTTTGCTGAGAATGATGGTTTCCAGATTCATCCATTACCCTTCAATGTACACGAATTCATTGTTTTTTATAACTGCATAGTATTCTGTGGTGTATACGTGCCACATTTTCCTTGTCCAGTCTGTTGTCAATGGGCATTTGGGTTGGTTCCAGGTCTTTGCTATTGTAAACAGTGGGGCTATGAACTAACAGAATGATTTATAATCCTTTGGATATATACCCAGTAATGGGATTACTGGATCAAATGGAATTTCTATTTCTAGGTCCTTGAGAAAGCACCACACTGTCTTCCACAATGGCTGAACTAGTTTATACTCCCACAAGCAGTATAAAAGTGTTCCTATTTCTACACATCCTCTCCAGCATCTGTTGTCTCCAGATTTTTTAATGATCACCATTCTAACGGAGGTGAGATGGTATCTCAATGTGGTTTTGATTTGCATTTCTCTAATGACCAGTGATGATGAGCGTTTTTTAAATCTGTTTTTTGGCCTCATATATGTCCTCTTTTGAAAAGTGTCTGTTCATATCCTTCCCCAATTTTTGAATGGGTTTGTTTGTTTTTTCTTGTAAATCTGTTTTAGTTCTTTGTAAATTCTGGATATAAGTCTTTTGTCAGATGGATAGATGGCAAAAATTTTTTCCCATTCTGTTGGTTGCTGGTTCACTCTAAAGATTGTTTCCTTTGCTGTGCAGAAGCTCTGGAGTTTAATTAGGTCCCATTTGTTTATTTTGGCTTTTGTTGCCAATGCTTTTGGTGTTTTAGTCATGAAGTCCTTGCCTATGCCTATGTTCTGAATGGTTTTGCCTAGATTTTCTTTTAAGGTTTTTATGGTATTAGGTCTTATGTTTAAGTCTTTAATCCATCTAGAGTTAATTTTAATGTAAGGTGTCAGAAAGGGGTCCAGTTTCTGTTCTCTGCTCACTGCTAGCCACTTTTCCCAGCACCATTTATTAAACAGAGAATTCTTTCCCCATTGCTTGTTTTTGTCAGGTTTGTCAAAGATCAAATGGTTGTAGATGTGTGTCATTGACTCTCAGGCCTCTTTTCTGTTCCATTGGTTCATATCTCTGTTTTGGTACCAGTACCATGCTGTTTTGATTACTGTAGTCTTGTAGTGTAGTTTGAAGTCAGGTAGTGTGATGCCTCCAGCTTTGTTCTTTTTGCTTAGAATTGACTTGGCTATGTGGGCTCTCTTTTGGTTCCATATGAAGTTTAAGTTGGTTTTTTCCAGTTCTGTTAAGAGGGTCATAGGTAGCTTGATGGGGATAGCGTTGAATCTATAAATTACTTTGGGCAGTATGGCTATTTTCACGATATTGATTCTTCCTAATCATGAGCATGGAATGTTTTTCCTTCTGTTTGTGTTCTCTCTTATTTCCTTGAGCAGTGGTTTGTAGTTCTCCTTGAAGAGGTCCTTTACATTCTTAGTTGTATTCCTAGATATTTTATTCTCTTTGTAGCAATTATGAATGGGAGTTTCCTCATGAATTGGCTCTCTCTTAGTCTGTTATTGGGGTATAGGAATGCTTGTGATTTCTGCACATTTTCTTTGTATCCTGAGACTTCGCTGACGTTGCTTATCATCTTAAGGAGATTTTGGGCTGAGACAATGGGTCTTCTAAATATACAATCATGTCATCTGAAAATAGAGACAATTTGACTTCCTCTTTCCCTAATTAAATACCTTTTATATCTTTTTCTTGTCTAATTGCTCTTGCTAGATCTGCCAATACTATATGGAATAGGTGTGGTAACAGAGGGCATCCTTGTTTAGTGCTGGATTTCAAAGGAAATACTTCCAGTTTTTGCCCATTCAGCATGACATTGGCTGTAGTTTTGTGATAAACAGCTTATATTATTTTGAGATATGTTCCTTCAATACCTAGTTTATTGAGAGTTTTTAACATAAAGGGCTGCTGAATTTTGTCGAAGGCCTTCTCTGTGTGTATTGAGATGATCATGTGGTTTTTGTCTTTGGTTCTGTTTATGTGGTGGATTATGTTTATAGACTTCGATATGTTGAACCAGTCTTGCATCCCTGGAATGAAGCCTACTTGATCATGATGGATAAGCTTTTCGATGTGCTGTTGTAATCAGTTTGCCAGTATTTTATTGACAATTTTTGCATCTATGTTCATCATGGATATCGGCCTGAAGTTTTCTTTTCTTGTTGAGTCTTTGCAAGGTTTTGGTATCCGGATGATGTTGGTCTCATAAAATGATATGGGAAGGATTCCCTCTTTTTGTATTGTTTGGAATAGTTTCAGAAGGAGTGGTACCAGCCCCTCTTTGTACATCTCTTAGAATTCAGCTGTGAACCCATCTGGACCTGGGCTTTTTTGTTTGATAGGCTATTAATTGCTGCCTAAAGTTCAGCCCTTGTTATTGGTCTGTTCAGGGTTTCAACTTCTTCCTGGTTTAGTCTAAGGAGAGTGCAAGTGTACAGGAATTTATCCATTTCTTCCAGGATTTCTGGTTTATGTGCATAGAGTTGTTTGTAGTAATCTTTGATTGTAGTTTGTATTTCTGTGGAGTTGGTGATGATATCTCCTTTTTCGTTTTTTTTTTTTTTTTTTTTTTTGCATTGATTTGATTCTTCTCCCTTTTCTTTTTTATTAATCTGGGTAACGGCCTGTCTATTTTTGATCTTTTCAAAAAACCAGCTCTTGGATTGATTGATTTTTTGAAGGGTTTTTTGTGTCTCTACTCCTTCAGTTCTGCTCTGATCTTAGTTATTTCTTGTCTTCTGCTAGCTTTTGAGTTTTTCTGATCTTGCTCCTCCAGCTCTTTTATTTTGACAATAGGGTGTCAATTTTAGATCTTTCCTCGCTTCTCTGGTGTGCATTTATTGCTATAAATTTCCCTCTAGATGCTGCTTGAAATGTGTCCAAGAGATTCTGGTACATCGTGTCTTCATTCTCATCGGTTTTGAAGAACATCTTTATTTCTGCCTTCATTCCATTGTTTATCCAGATGACATTCCGGAGCCAGTTCTTGTGCAGTTCTGAGTGAGTTTCTTAATTCCGAGTTCTAGTTTGATTGCACTGTGTTCTGAGAGACTGTTTGTCATGATTTCCATTCTTTTGCGTTTGCTGAGGAGTGATTTACTTCCAATTATGTGGTCAGTTTTAAAATAGGTGCCATGTGGTGCTGAGAAGAATGTATATTCTGTGGATTTGGGATGGAGATTTCTGTAGATGTCTATTAGGTCCACTTCGTCCAGATCTGAGTTCAAGTCCTGGATATCCTTGTTAATTTTCTGTCTCATTGATCTAATATTGACAGTGGAGTGTTAAAGTCTCCCAGTATTATTGTGTGGGTGTCTAAGTCTCTTTGTAGGTCATTAAGAAGTTGCTTTATGTACCTGGGTACTCCTGTATTGAGTGCATATATATTTAGGATTGTTAGTTCCTCTTGATGCATTGATTCGTTTACCATTATGTAATGCCCTTCTTTGTCTCTTTTGTTCTATGTTAGTTTAAAGTCCATTTTATCAAAGTCTCTTTGTAGGTCATTAAGGAGTTGCTTTATGTACCTGGGTACTCCTGTATTGGGTGCATATATATTTAGGATTGTTAGTTCCTCTTGATGCATTGATTCGTTTACTATTATGTAATGCCCTTCTTTGTCTCTTTTGTTCTATGTTAGTTTAAAGTCCATTTTATCAAAGACTAGGATTGCAAGTCCTGCTTTTTTTTGCTCTCCATTTGCTTGATGAATCTTCCTCTATCCCTTTTTTTTAGTCTGTGTATGTCGTTGCATGTGAGATTGTTTTCCTGAATACAGCACACAAATGTCTTTTCATGCAGTTTGCCAGTCTGTGTCTTTTGATTGGGGCATTTAGTCCATTTTCCTTCTTTTATTATTATTATTATTTTTTAAAATTTTTTATTGCATTTTAGGTTTTGGGGTACATGTGCAGAACATGCAAGACAGTTGCATAGGTACACACACGGCAGTGTGTTTGGCTTCCTTTCTCCCCTTCACCCACATTTGGCATTTCTCCGCAGGCTATCCCTCCCCACCTCCCCCCTCCCGCTGGCCCTCCCCTTTTCCCCCCAATAGACCCCAGTGTTTAGTACTCCCCTCCCTGTGTCCATGTGTTCTCATTTATCATCACCCACCTATGAGTGAGAATATGCAGTATTTCATTTTCTGTTCTTGTGTCAGTTTGCTGAGAATGATGTTCTCCAGATTCATCCACGTCCCTACAAACGACACAAACTCATCATTTCTGATTGCTGCATAATATTCCATGGTGTATATGTGCCACATTTTCCCAATCCAGTCTATCATCAATGGGCATTTGGGTTGGTTCCAGGTCTTTGCTGTTGTAAACACTGCTGCAATGAACATTTGTGTGCATGTGTCCTTAGAGTAGAACGATTTATAGTCCTTTGGATATATACCCAGTAATGGGATTGCTGGGTCAAATGGAATTTCTATTTCTAAGGCCTTGAGGAATTGCCACACTGTCTTCCACAATGGTTGAACTAATTTACACTCCCACCAACAGTGTAAAAGTGTTCCTTTATCTCCACATCCTCTCGAGCATCTGTTGTCTCCAGATTTTTTAATGATCGCCATTCTAACTGGTGTGAGATGGTATCTCAATGTGGTTTCGATTTGCATCTCTCTGATGACCAGTGACGATGAGCATTTTTTCATATGATTGTTGGCCTCATATATATCTTCTTTTGTAAAGTGTCTGTTAATATCCTTTGCCCGTTTTTGAATGGGCTTGTTTGTTTTTTTCCTGTAAATCTGTTTGAGTTCTTTGTAAATTCTGGATACCAGCCCTTTGTCAGATGGGTAAACAGCAAAAATTTTTTTCCCATTCTGTTGGTTGCCGATTCACTCTAGTGACTGTTTCTTTTGCTGTGCAAAAGCTGTGGAGCTTCATTAGGTCCCATTTGTCTATTTTGGCTTTTGTTGCCAATGCTTTTGGTGTTTTGGTCATGAAGTCCTTGCCTACTCCTATGTCCTGGATAGTTTTGCCTAGATTTCCTTCTAGGGTTTTTATGGTGCCAGGTCTTATGTTTAAGTCTTTAATCCATCTGGAGTTAATTTTAGTATAAGGTGTCAGGAAGAAGTCCAGTCTCTGCTTTCGGCACATGGCTAGCCAGTTTTCCCAACACCATTTATTAAACAGGGAATCCTTTCCCCATTGCTTGTTTTTGTCAGGTTTATCAAAGATTGTATGGTTGTAGACATGTTGTGTTGCCTCCGATGCCTCTGTTTTGTTCCATTGGTCTATATCTCTGTTTTGGTACCAGTACCATGCTGTTTTGATTACTGTAGCCTTGTAGTATAGTTTGAAATCTGGTAGTGTGATGCCTCCCGCTGTGTTCTTTTTGCTTAGAATTGACTTGGCTATGCGGGCTCTCTTTTGGTTTCATATGAAGTTCTAGGTGTTTTTTTCCAGTTCTGTGAAGAAAGTCAATGGTAGCTTGATGCGGATAGCATTGATTCTGTAAATTACTTTGAGCAGTATAGCCATTTTCACAATATTAATTCTTCCTAACCGTGAACATGGAATGTTTCTCCATCTGTTTGTGTCCTCTCTGATTTCGTTGAGCAGTGGTTTGTAGTTCTCCTTGAAGAGGTCCCTTACATTCCTTGTGAGTTGTATTCCTAGGTATTTTATTCTTTTTGTAGCAATTGTGAATGGCAGTTCATTCTTGATTTGGCTTTCTTTAAGTCTGTTATTGGTGTAGACGAATGCTTGTGATTTTTGCACATTGATTTTATATCCTGAGACTTTGCTGAAGTTGCTTATCAGTTTCAGGAGTTTTTGGGCTGAGGCGATGGGGTCTTCTAGGTATACTATCATGTCGTCTGCAAATAGAGACAATTTGGCTTCCACCTTTCCTATTTGAATACCCTTTATTTCTTTTTCTTACCTGATTGCTCTGGCTAGAACTTCCAGTACTATATTGAATAGGAGTGATGAAAGAGGGCATCCTTGTCTAGTGCCGGATTTCAAAGGGAATGCTTCCAGTTTTTGCCCATTCAGTATGATATTGGCTGTTGGTTTGGCGTAAATAGCTTTTATTACTTTGAGATATGTTCCACCGTACCGAGTTTATTGAGGGATTTTAGCATAAAGGGCTGTTGAATTTTATCAAATGCCTTCTCTGCGTCAATTGAGATAATCATGTGGTTTTTGTTTTTGGTTCTGTTTATGTGGTGAATTACATTTATAGACTTGTGTATGTTGAACCAGCCTTGCATCCCCGGGATAAATCCTACTTTGTCATGATGGATAAGTTTTTTGATTTGCTGTTGCAATCAGCTTGCCAATATTTTATTGAAGATTTTTGCATTTATGTTCATCATGGATATTGGCCTGAAGTTTTCTTTTCTTGTTGGTTCTCTGCCGGGTTTTGGTATCAGGATGATATTGGTCTCATAAAATGATTTGGGAAGGATTCCCTCTTTTTGGATTATTTGGAATAGTTTCAGAAGGAATGGTACCAGCTCCTCTTTGTGTGTCTGGTAGAATTCGGCTGTGAACCCATCTGGACCTGGGCTTTTTTTGTGTGGTAGGCTCTTAATTGCTGCCTCGACTTCTGCCCTTGTTATTGGTCTATTCATAGTTTCAGCATCCTCCTGGTTTAGGCTTGGGAGGACACAGGAGTCCAGGAATTTATCCATTTCTTCCAGGTTTACTAGTTTATGTGCATAGAGTTGTTTGTAATATTCTCTGATGATGGTTTGAATTTCTGTGGAGTCTGTGGTGATTTCCCCTTTATCATTTTTTATTGCATCTATTTGGTTGTTCTCTCTTTTCTTTTTAATCCATCTGGCTAGTGGTCTGTCTATTTTGTTGATCTTTTCAAAAAACCAGCTCTTGGATTTATTAATTTTTTGAAGGGTTTTTCATGTCTCTATCTCCTTCAGTTCAGCTCTGATCTTAGTTATTTCTTGTCTTCTGCTGGGTTTTGAGTTTTTTTGATCTTGCTCCTCTAGCTCTTTCAATTTTGACGATAGGGTGTCAATTTTGGATCTCTCCATTCTCCTCATATGGGCACTTATTGCTATATATTTTCCTCTAGAGACTGCTTTAAATGTGTCCCAGAGATTCTGGCATGTTGTGTCTTCGTTCTCATTGGTTTTGAAGAACTTCTTTATTTCTGCCTTCATTTCATTTTTTATCCAATCAACATTCAAGAGCCCGTTGTTCAGTTTCCATGAAGCTGTGGGTTTCTGGGTTGGTTTCTGAATTCTGAGTTCTAACTTGATTGCACTACAGTCTGAGAGACTGCTTGTTATGATTTCAGTTGTTTTGCATTTGCTGAGGAGTGCTTTACTTCCAATTATGTGGTCAATTTTAGAGTAGGTGTGATGTGGTGCTGGGAAGAATGTATATTCTGTGGATTTGGGGTGGAGAGTTCTGTAAATGTCTATCAGGTTTGCGTGCTCCAGGTCGGTCTGAGTTCAAGCCCTGGATATCCTTGTTGATTTTCTGTCTGGTTGATCAGTATAATATTGACAGTGGAGTGTTAAAGTCTCCCACTATTATTGTGTGGGAGTCTGAGTCTCTTTGTAAGTCATTAAGAACTTGCCTTATGTATCTGGGTGCTCCTATATTGGGTCCATATATGTTTAGGATCGTTAGTTCTTCTTGTATCGATCCTTTTACCATTATGTAATGGCCTTCTTTGTCTCTTTTGATCTTTGTTGCTTTAAAGTCTATTTTATCAGAGATGAGAATTGCAACTCCTGCTTTTTTTTTGCTCTCCATTTGCTTGGTAAATTTTCCTCCATCCCTTTATTTTAAGCCTTTGTGTATCCTTGCATATGAGATGGGTTTCCTGGATACTGATGGGTTTTGGCTTTTTATCCAATTTGCCAGTCTGTGTCTTTTGATTGGTGCATTTAGTCCATTTACATTTAGGGTTAATATTGTTATGTGTGAATTTGATACTGCCATTTTGATGCTAGCTGGGTGTTTTGCCCGTTAGTTGTTGTAGATTCTTCATTATGTTGATGCTCTTTAGCATTTAGTGTGATTTTGGAATGGCTGGTACTGGTTGTTCCTTTCTATGTGTAGTGCCTCTTTCTGGACCTCTTCTAAAGCAGGCCTGGTGGTGACAAATTCTCTGAGTACTTGCTTGTTCGCAAAGGATTTTATTTTTCCTTCACTTATGAAGCTCAGTTTGTCTGGATATGAAATTCTGGGTTGAAAGTTCTTTTCTTTAAGGATGTCGAATATTGGCCCCCACTCTCTTCTGGCTTGTTGTGTTTCTTCTGAGAGATATGCTGTGAGTCTGATGGGCTTCCCTTTGTGGGTGACCCGACCTTTCTCTCTGGCTGCCCTTAGTATTCTCTCCTTTATTTCAACCTTGTTGAATCTGATGATTATGTGCCTTGGGGTTTCTCTTCTTGCAGAATATCTTTGTGGTGTTCTCTGTATTTCCTGCATTTGAGTGTTGGCCTGTCTTGCTAGGTGGGGGAAATTTTCCTGGATAATGTCCTGAAGAGTGGAATATCTTTATGGTGTTCTCTGTATTTCCTGCATTTGAGTGTTGGCCTGTCTTGCTAGGTGGGGGAAATTTTCCTGGATAATGTCCTGAAGAGTATTTTCCAGCTTGGATTCATTCTCTTTGTCACATTCTGGTACACCTATCAAACGTAGGTTAGGTCTCTTCACATAGTCCCACATTTCTTGGACACTTGGTTCATTTCTTTTTGCGTTTTTCCTCTGATCTTGGTTTCTTATTTGATTTCATTGAGTTGATTTTCGACTTCTGATATTCTTTCTTCTGCTTGGTCAACTCGGCTGTTGAAACTTGTGCATGCTTCGTGAAGTTCTCATATTGTGTTTTTCATCTCCTTTAATTCATTCATATTCCTCTCTAAGTTATCTGTTTTTGTTATCATTTTCTCGAATCTTTTTTCAAATGTTTTTTCAAGGTTCTTAGTTTCTTTGCATTGATTTAAAACATGTTCTTTTAGCTCACAAAAGTTTCTCATTATCTACCTTCTGAAGTCTAATTCCATCATTTCATCACAGTCATTCTCCGTCCAGCTTTGTTCCCTTTCTGGTGAGGAGTTTTGGTTCTTTCTAGGAGGCGAGATGTTCTGGTTTCAGGTGTTTTCCTCCTTTTTGCACTGGTTTCTTCCCATCTTTGTGGATTTATCCACCTGTCGTCTGTGTAGTTGCTGACTTTTCGATTGGGTCTCTGAGTGGTTGCCCAGATTGTTGATGATGAAGTATTTCTGTTACTTGGTTTTCCTTCTACCAGTCTAGCCCCTCCACTGTACGACTGCTGAGGTCCACTCCAGGCCCTGCTTGTCTGGGGTGCACCTATAGCAGCTGCGGAACAGTGAGGCATGCTACCAGTTTCTTTCTCTGCTAACTTTGTCCCAGAATGATGCCTGTTAAATGTCAGTCTTTTGGATATAGAGGGGTCAGGGAGCTGCTTGAGGAGACAGTCTGTACTTTATAGGAGCTCAAGTGCTGAGCTATGAGCTCTGTTTTTCATTCAGTGCTGTTAGGCTGCTACGTTTAATTCTGCTGCAGCCGAACTAGGAAAAAAAAAACCCTTTTTTTCTCAGATGCTCTGTCTCAGGGGGTTGGGGCTTTCTTTGTGAGTGTCCGTTGTGCTGTCCTACCCAGCTAGGAGGCAGTCTAGTCACTATTTGCCTGCCAAGGCTCCGCCCTGCTGGTGTGAGGTTCGCCCTGTTACTGCAAGCTCTGCACTTCTGCTGCGGTCTCGGCCCTGCTGCCACAGGCTACACACTGCGGCAGAGTCTCTCTGTTGTGGCGGGTTGCCTTGGCAACGGCAGGATGTGTCAGCAATGGGTGTGTACCTCAGTAGGGGCAGATTGCCTCGGTAATGGCGGACGCCCCTCCCCCATGGAGCTGCACCGTCCTGGGTTCAGCTGTGCCCGCAGTGAACCTCTTCACCTGGAGCGTTTGGAATTGCCATTTTGTTTGTCCCACTGCGCTACCCTGAACGCTGTTTCCCTTGTATCTCCTGGCCTGGCTCACTGTCCAAGTCCCGTGCAGTCTCAAGTTCAGCCCTCTCAAGTCTCAGATTGCCGGTTCAACAGGGCACCCAGACCAGTGCACTTTGTGCAGAGTGCTGTGGAGCACCACTGCGCTACAGCACCGGCCGCCGGCTGCACCAGCTGCCGGCTGCATCAGCCAAAACCTCTGCCTGGCATCCCGCGTCTCTTTTATACCTGGGAATTTCCCCGTTCTGTGGGCAACAAAGATCCGTCTGGAAATGCGGCCCTGACTCACCCTTCGTGCATTCACTGAGAGCTTCAATCCTGGGTTGTTCTCACCAAGCCATCTTGAGTCCCTCCCCCTACATTTTCATTTAAGGTTAATATTGTTATGTGTGAATTTGATCCTGTCATTTTGATGCTAGCTGGATGTTTTGCCTGTTAGTTCACACATATTCTTCATTGTATCTATGGTCTTTACCATTTGGTACATTTTCAGAGTGGCTGCTACTGGTTGTTCCCTTCCTTGTTTAGTGCTTCTTTCAGGAGCTCTTATAAGGCAGGCCTGGTGGTTATGAAATCTCTCAGCAATTGCTTGTCCATAAAGGATTTTCTTTCTCCTTCATTTATGAAGCTTAGTTTGGTTGGATATGAAATTCTAGGTTGAAAGTTCTTCTCTTTAAGGATGTTGAAAATTGGCCCCCACTATCTTCTGGCTTGTAGGTTTTCTGTGGAGACATCCTCTGTGAGTCTGATGGGCTTCCCTTTATGGGTAACCCAACCTTTGTCTCTTGCCACCCTTAGCATTTTTTCCTTCATTTCAACCCTGGTGAATCTGACGATTATGTGCCTTGGGGGTGCTCTTCTTAAGGAATATCTTTGTGGTGTTCTTAGTATTTCCTGGACTTGTATGTTGGCCTGCCTTGCTAGGTTGGGGAAGTTCTCCTGGATAATATCCTGAAGAGTATTTTACAGCTTGGATACATTCTCTCTGTCACATTCAGGTACCCGTATCAAACATAGATTAGGTCTTTTCACATAATCCCATATTTCTTGGAGGCTTTGTTCATTGCTTTTCACTCTTTTCTCTCTATTCTTGCCTTCTCATTTTATTTTATTGAGTTGATCTTCAATGTTGGTATTCTTTCTTCTGCTTGGTTGATTCAGCTGTTAAACTTGTGTATGCTTCATTAAGTTGTTGTGCTGTGTTTTTCAGCTTCATCAAGTTGTTTATATTCTTCTCTAAGCTGTTTATCTTAGTTAGCATCTCATCTAACCTTTCTTTTAGGTTCTTAGTTTCTTTGCATTGGGTTAACACATGTTCTTTTAGCTCTGAAAGGTTTGTTACACCTACCTTCTGAAGCCTGTTTCTGTCAATTGATAAGATTCATTCTTCATTTATCTTTGATCCCTAGCTGGTGAGGAGTTTTGATTCCTTGGAAGAGGAGAGGCATTCTGGTTTTTGGTGTTTTCATTCTTTTTGCTCTGGTGTCTCCCATCTTAGTGGCTTTATTTACCTGCGGTCTTTGTAGTTGGTGACTTTTGGTGGATGTCCTTTTTGTTGATGTTGAAGCTATTTCTTTCTGCTTCTTAGTTTTCCTTCTGACAGGCCCCCCTGCTGTAGGTCCGCTGGAGGGCCACTCCAGACCCCTCTCACCTTGGGATCCCCTGCAGGGGCTGCAGAACGGCAAGGATTGCTGCTGGTTTCTTCCTCTGCCATCCTCATACCAGTAGGTTACCTATCAGATGTTGGCCTGAACTCTTCTTTATGAGGTGTCTCTTTGGATATACAGGGTACAGGGAGTTGCTTCAGGAGACAGTCTGTCCCTTGCAGAAGCTCAAGTACTATGCTGGGAGCTCTGTTTTTCTATATAGAGATGCTGGGCAGGTACCTTTAAGTCTGCCACAGTGGAACTCTTAACTGCCTCTTTTTTCCAGGTGCTCTGACCTAGGAAGGTTGTCTTTATTTGTAAGTTTCTGTCATGCTGCTGCCTTTTTTCATAGATGCCCTACCCTGCACTGAGTAGTCTAGTCACAGTCTGCCAGCAGAGGCATTGCTGATCTGCTGCAGGCTCTGCCTAGCTGCTCTGTGAACTGCCTCAGTAGTGGTGGACTGACTCGGTAGTGGGGGACACCCTTCCCCACACTGAGCTGGACTGTCCTGGGTGAAACTGTACTTGCTGCGAAACTCTCAATGCAGAGCATTTCAGATTGCTTGTTTTGTGGGGGTGAAACACACCAAACCAGATCTCCTGTTTTCCTGCCTCAGACCCCTCCCTTTCAGTTGAATGGGCGGCTCTGTCTCCCAGGCATTCCAGGCACCAGTCGAAACAGCCACCCAAAGTTGTGTGAGTTTTTGGGCAGCGACCCAGCACCAGCTGAATCATCTGCACTGAATTTTTGGCCTGGGAATCTTCTGGTCTGTGGGTAGTGAAAACTTGTTTGGAAATGCGATGAGCACTCACCCTCTGTGCTGTTCTCATTGGGAACTGCACTCTGGAGCTGTTTCCATTCAGCCATCTTGGATCCTTCCTCCCCTCCAACCTATCTTAACCTTAAGATAAGATAGGTTGCCTTATCTTAAGGAAGAGGTTAGTCTGCTGAGTAGCAACCTCAGCTGGAAATCACCTCTGCTAATCTCACAGAGTTGAACAAATTCTTGAGCCAGCTGTAAATATTTCAAAGGTGGATTTTAGAGCAGTAAGTGGAGTAGATGGACCTGCAATGCCTGATGCCTTGCTTGTCCTTTTCTGTTCATTTCTGTTCATTTTTTTTCTTTTTCTTTTTCCTTTTTTTTTTTTGATACAATTTTTGCTCGTATTGCCTACGCTGGAGTACAGTGGAGCAATCTCAGCTAACTGCAACCTCCACCTTACAGGTTCAAGTGGTTCTTCTGTCTCAGCTTACCAAGTAGCTAGGATTACTGGCACCTGCCACCATGCCCAGGTAATTTTTTGTATTTTTTTAGTAGAGATGGGGTTCACCATGTTTGCCGGGGGGTCTTGAACTCCTGAATTCAAGTGACCCACCTGCCTTGGCTTCCCAAAGTGCTGGTATGACACGTGTGAGCCACTGTGCCTGTCCTGGTTTCTTTTCATTGGGTCACTGAGATAGTTTTTGAGATGTATAAACTTGGCTAGGCTATACCCCCTAGTTTTTAAATCAAATCCTCATCTGAGTGTTGCAGTGAAGGTATTGTTATTTCTGTAGATTTGAATAAAAGTCAAAATCAATTGACTTTAAATCGGGGAGATGATCCTAGGTAACTTGGGTGGGCCAGACTCAATCAGCTTGAAGGCCTTAGGAGCAGAGCCTTCCCTGAAGAAGAAAATGTTCTACCTGTGGACAGCAGCATCCATCTGTGCCCAAGAGGTACCACCTGTTCTTTCTGACTACCTGCCCTGTGGATTTCAGACTTGCCTAGCCAAACCCAAAATTGAGTAAGCCAATTCTTTGTAATCAGTCTCTTAATATATATTTCTCACCAGTCTTGAACCTTGACTGGCCTGGTCATTAATGAGTATTGTGTCTTGCTTCAAATACTTCACATCCTCCTCCAGCCTTCTTTCACTTTGTGCCTACATAACACCCATGGCTCTCTGCCTCCTCTTCTGCCTTTTTACTCTGCCATGAAAACCCCTGGAACAATACTATCATAATTTTGCATCTAATTCTTAATATGGGCTAATATATCCCAAGCACTCTGTTGGATACCAAGGATACAAAGATGAACAAAATAGAGTCTTTTTTTTAGGCTCTCAGCACTCTGTTACCCTAGTAAAAACTTTCCAGTTCTCCTCCATTGCTTGAAGAGCACGAAAAACTATTCAGTCCAGCAAAGCAGGCACCACTAATTTCAGTCTCTCATGGGACTCACATTCATGAGTGCTTAACATATGAGTCTGGCTAGTCTCTTCATAACTTCCATCATGGAGGGTTTCTGTCTATATTTCTTGTGCCTTCACTTGTCAGCTAGTGTTTTGTTTTAGAGAGCAAAAAGTGGCTATTTAAAATAGAATGGGCTAGGTGCAGTGGCCTGTGCCTGTAATCCCAGCTACCACTAGAGAGGCTGAGGCAGCTTACTTGAGCTCAGGAGACCAGCCTGGGCCACATAGTGAGACCTCATTTCAAAAATAAAAAGTAAAAAAAAATAAGAAAGAATGAGATACAGAGAACTAGTCATTTATGAAGTCACTGGAAGGATTAGAGACATGGGCTTTTAGCTGGGCCTCTAGGAATGACACCTCTCTATTGGCCCATTGTGGACATGGGCCTGTTCTGTCACAATCAGGAAGGTGTGAAATCCCTCAAATTTCACTGGAACTTTGATCCCTGGAGTCAGGAAGCTTTGCTTGGCACCAATACTATGTCTGTCTCTCTGCTCCCACTGAGAAACTGCTACAGGAAACTAGTAACTTCGTGATGACTCTTGCCAGCAGAAAACTGGTGAAGCAGCAGGAAGATGGCTTCTACTTTACTTCCTGTGAATGCCTCTGAATGTTATTCAGAAATCTAGCTGTAAGGGCTTCTGGGAAACAAGGATTTTTCTTTTTTAGCTTTTCAGCTGCTCATAATATAAGGCAGAGTGTCATCCCTCATTTTTCCTCACAACTGCTTTTATCCAGTCCAGAAAGATTTTATTCCTATCTTACTCATATAAGGAATATTTACTTAAATCAAGCCTTAGTGTCCTTAGTACTTGGTGTAATTTTTACCACATACAGGTGTTTCACATATATATGTTGAATCGATGAAACACAATTATAATTTATTCATTTGTTCTGACACAATTATAAATTGGTGTAATTTGTCACAAAACTTTTCCAACTAATTATAGAAACTATATCTCATATGGTACTTGGGAATAAATGGAAGGCACTCAGTAAATAGTTATCAAATAGCTGAATAGGTCAATGGATGGATGGATGAAGACACTGCTGTCAGAGTGTCGGCACTATACCTCAAATCAACCCACAAAACCAATGCTGGTGTTTCTCAAGGACACTAAGCCATTGAACTTGAAGGTAATATTTACTTTCCCAGGTTATAGAAACCTATGACATAAATATTGCCCCTTTGCTTAAGGATTTGACCTCCTAGAAATTTTTACTGGATACCTCTTCTTGAAATTGTAGCTTAGTGAGAACCAATTAATTCTATGTAACAGGAATATAAGTTTCTGAATAATATACTTCATTTAAAAAGACTAAAGGGAAAGAGGATTTTTATAATATTCAGTTCCTCATTGTATTTGTAGTGAGATGAAAGGCAGATAATACTTCAGTGAGAGAAATCATTTGATGTGATCATAACAAATACAATCAACTGTCAGAAAGAAGGGAAAGATGGCTTTTGCATAGATGGGATAAAGTTTGACAAGATAAAGTTGCAGTTAGACTGCATTTCATCGCTCTGAAATCTGTCCCCACACATGTGGCATGCTTGTCATGCATACGGTGCCTCTCAAGCATCTTTCAGTAAACAGAAAGAAAAGAATGCTGTGGACTGGGTAACTTCACATCTGTATTGTAGACACTGCAATGATAACTCATGTGATCTACTGCCCACAGGAGAATCAGTACCGCTTCACACATGCTATCTGCACTTTAAAAATGTCATGGTATCTATGGGCTGATGAGTTGTTCCTGGAAAATTTGGTTCACTCTATTATTCTTCAAATTAGGCCAGGGGTACCCTTTTTTCTAATTAAAGACAAATCTGAGATGGCTGACACCCACTCCAATGCCTGTTAGTCTGCATTAGATTATGACATAACTATATAGATCCCAATTATTTAGAATTTACACTTCAACATTTCACCAAAGTTTTATTAAACTTTCTTCATTTTGACTCAATTAAAATAGAGCTATTTCAGTGGAGTGAGTGTAAGTTTGTGTTTCAGGCTTACATGGTGGAGAAAGAAACCACTATAAGGCCTGCAGGAAGCTTGATCTTATTTTATCTTTTTTTTTTGAGACGGAGTTTCGCTCTTGTTACCCAGGCTGGAGTGCAATGGTGTGATCTCGGCTCACCACAACCTCCGCCTCCTGGGTTCAGGCAATTCTCCTGCCTCAGCCTCCCGAGTAGCTAGGATTATAGGCACGCGCCACCGTGCCCAGCTAATTTTTTTGTATTTTTAGTAGAGACGGGGTTTCACCATGTTGACCAGGATGGTCTCAATCTCTTGATCTCATGATCCACCCGCCTCGGCCTCCCAAAGTGCTGGGATTACAGGCTTGAGCCACCGCGCCTGGCCTGATCTTGTCTTATCTTGATCTTATTTCTTTCCCTTGTAATATAGAAGAAAGAGTTAAGTTGCATTTTTATTGCCTTTGCTTCTCTAGCTCTGTCATTACAGCTTGAACAAGTGTCCATTGTGCCAGGTCATTTGATGGACCCTGAAAAGGGATGGGGCTGTTGCAGGGAGTTTTTCTATTGGTACCTATGACACTATCCCTAATGGCCTTTGGGGAAACTCCACATTGCTCATGGCTTTGTGAGGGTGTTCTTGGTCACTCCAGTCACACAAATCTTCTAGCTTGCCATCCTCTATCTTCCGCTTAATCCCAATCCTTTGTACTTCAGATTTGCTGACACAATAACCCCACATACTCTTTGTATCTTCCCTTTAAAACATATGCTTCTCTGTGGTTTAGAGTGTCCTTAAGTTTTTTATTTTTAATCCATTCTCAACTATATGTCATATGAGTACAAAAAAACCTGTATTTTTTTCAATCTCCTTAAAGCTTAGTTGGGACTCAGCAGCACACGCATTCCATAGTTACTATCTGAGAGCGCACATTCCCTGAGAATGTGAGGACAGCATCATTCAGAGGTTACTGATTCTCCCTTTGCTGCTTGTGCTTGAAAACATGCCCTTCTCCCACTGGCCACCAGGAACACACTTGAGCGACTCAGCTTCTTCCTTTGCAGCACCTAGGGAGGCAAGAAGTTTTCCTGTACATACCCTGCCCTGGGTTGAAGCAGTCCATGAGATTCTCGAGGGTGGTTAAACATTCCAGTAAGACCTTGATCTCTGCAATAATGCTCACTTTCTTCAGAGCTGGCCTTTGTCAACATTAAAGCAAGCTTTGAGGTAGGCTAAGTCAACACTGAAGCACTTCTGTCCCACCTGATCATCAACAAAGCAACTTATGGTTCCACCATGGGTTCCATATTGTGGGCTCACTACACAGAAGAACCCAAGAAGGCACGTTTATGGTTAACTCATAAAGTTGTCTAAAGTAACCACGAAGCTAAGCATGGACCACTAGGGAAATGAAACTACAGGTTAATAAGATTATACACACTCTGCTACCTATTGCTGTGTGCCTTCAGGGCTTCAGCTGAACTTGATTCTGAGACAGATCCATATTAACATATTGCTACATTCATCCAACAAGGAGCAACTAACTGGGTATAAAAATGTCTTTGCAAACTCCAGCATTCAAAGCCTGTGATACACAAATTTCTTTGGGGGGAAAGACAACTGTGATACACAAATTTATTTGGGGGGAAAAAAAACAACAGTTTTATGTTCAGATTGGATACAGTGCATTGGAAAGAAGGGAATCTTAGCTGCGTATAGCCTTCCGTGCCAAAAGACTCTGTGTGCCTCACAGCAGACAGTAGCCATGAGAAATCACCCCTGTGAGTGAATTAGAAATTAACAAGTAGAAGATATGTTGAGGTGGAGGATGGCAGAAAGAAGTGGACTTTTGTAAGTTTGGGAATCACCTGTGTTGTTTTTCAGATGAGCTTGTGAGTTGTTGACCTAGGAGCAATATTGAAAGGTGAAACACCTCCAAAGTTCTTTCGACTAAATCCTCCATAGATGGGGGAATTCATAGGAACCAAACACCCATGGAGACCCATGGCTTCCTTATGCTTAATATGGAAGCATTCTTTCTCCTGATTCCTTTAAGAAACAAGTTCTTCAGTTAACCTGGTGAGGAATTCCTTCGGCAAGTATTTATTGGTACCTGCTAAATTCTAGGTGTTGGAGATACAGCAGTGAACAAAATCAAATCTGTACTCTCATGGAGCTAACATTCTAGTAGAGGAATAATAAGATCCAACATTTTGAGCCCTTGCTATGAACCAGACGTAGTTTTAAGCCCTTTACTTCTATTATTTCCATCCTTGCCACAACCCTGTATATAAATACTATTATTATTCTAATTTTACAAGTGCAAAAACTGAGGCTCAGCAAGTTAAACAACTTGCCCAGGCAGCTAAGATTCAGAGCCAGCAATGTCAACCACTCATCTTTCAGAGAAGAGGCTGGGCTTACTGGCAGTAGGGATTGTGATGGCAAGGCCAAGTTACTTGTGAGTCTGGACATTTTGGTGCCAGTGCTGTAATGACTAACTGGAGTTCTTTAATATTGTGGTAAAAACAGATTTCTCATGCATCCTATGCTTTGTAGGGTGAGATGTAAAACAAGATCTCTTGTTGATTAAGACCAAACTGTACTCACTCTGTTTATGTAATTCTGCTCCTGTGAAACTCTTTACCAGGGAATTTAATCTGTTCATTCTGTGCTTTTGTTCCTGATGTACAGTCACTCTTAAGGACTCCCTCCACCAGAGAACCTGTTTATCAGGAAGTAGCATGGTAGCACAGAAAGTTTTATGTCATGGAGTGCACAACAGAGAGAGTCCAGGAATGAAAGTTTCAGGGCTAAACAATGAAGCTGGAGTGACAAGATGATGAAAATGGAATCACATGCAAAAATGAAGCATCCAAACATATATACACACACTTATCCTTTTCATGTCAAATAATAACACCAAAAACAACAAAAATGGCCACACACAGCCAGATGTATGTGTTTGCAGTGAGAACAAAGGCAGCTATAAATATTCCAAGGAACCAATAAAAATAAGAAGATGAAGAAAACGGGAGTGGTTAGCTCTCCAGTGTAATAGGCCCCATAAAAGCTTTTATTGTTAGGGGAGTTACTTTACTAAGAGCTATATGAGGAAAGTTGAATGAATGTGAAAAATTGCATGCAATAACCCGAACTGAAAGATGATTATCAACCTCTGAGTCCTGTATTTTGGAGCCAGTTAGTGCTGCTATTAGAAGATTGCCATTGTAGTTAAAGAAAAGCTTGTTTTGTACTTTCCTCCCCCTTCTGGGTAAACAGAGAGTCAATATAGGCCTCTCCTCTGTGCTAGTCCATTTATTTGAACAATTATTTTAAAGACTGTAGTCCAACCTTACAGTCTTTCTGAAAGTATAACTCCTGTAAACTTTTCCAATGGAGTTCTGCACACACAACTTGATAAACCCAGAATTATTTCTAGCATGTCCTTCTTCCCTCCCCATCTGCCCTCCACCCCACTCCATTCTTTAAGCATCTGTTTGTTTTGTCCTTGGTTATTGACAGGATAGTGGGTGACATTTAAGGGAGCTGACCCATCTGCACTTCAGCCATTCAAACGCTAGCCAACTAAAATTGTAAAACGTGGAAAGCTGAAATGTCTTTTTTGGATATTATTTTCTTAGGCTGTTAGTGTGGTTTTTCTGTACTCTGTTTGAAGGACCCTGCTCTGTCCTTTCCTGGGTGGATGGAGATAGAACAAACCTTCCAAAATGTTAGTAGAGGTATGTTGGGGGAAGTGGTAATTTTTTGAGATGATATTGTTGAACAAATGTCATTGATTGATGTTTCTGGAATTGTATTTGATCCCGTTATATATTCTGAGATAATGGTTACTTTATTATTGCTTTACATTTACTTTGATTGGGAGTTATCAGAGTTATCAGAGTAGCAGGTATGTGATAATATGGTGGAAACCATCTGGAAGTTCCAGATAAACTCAGGATTAAACTCATTTGATCAGTATCAGGAAGATGGTTTTGTTTTAAGATATCTATTTAATATCATTCCTAAATATTTCAAAAAAAAATTTGGATAGAACATACGGAAACTTTCTTTGTCACAGATTATTTAAACAGAAATTTAACTTTAATTAGCGAAGTCTTGACCCGAGAGGGCAAGTTGGCTTTTCCTTTCCACATCCAACACTCTAGGGCTCCCAGCTATCCAGAGTCCTCATGCGAGCCTGGGCAAATGAAGGCTCCTTAGCTTCACAGGAAGTCCACATTGGCTTGTTCCCTTACTATGCATGGGCTTCAAGTAATGGTAAAAATACAGAATTCAAATATACCCTCCCATGTAACTCCTGAAGTATGTGAAAGGGAAAGATATGGACAAAGATGACTCATGCTGTCAATTTTTTTTTTTTGAAATAAGCACATATGAGGGTATGTAAGCAGAATCTGAAATAAAGTGAAGTAGAGAAGACTGTTGTCTGCCCTGAGTGTTAAGTCAGTCTCCTGGGAGGGAGGCAACATTGGGGAAGAAGGGCCAAGCAACTCTGACTAGATTAGTGACATCTATTGGGAGACACAGCTTCTCTTTCCCCCGACCTCCAGATTCTGGAAAGGCTATGTAACATGCATCTAAATCCATGCATCCTGAAGAGTCCTTTGAGCAAAAACTGTGAGGGTCTTGAATATATTTTGAAGGTAAAATGAATAGAACTTGCTAATGGATTGACTATGTGATATGAGAGGAAGAGAGTAGTCAATGATACCACCTATGTTTTTGACCTGATTAGCCAGAAAGATGGAATTGCCATTTTCGGAGAGGAGAAAGCTGGGGACTGTGATTAGGGTGGGTCAGGAGGAGTTCTGTTTTGGACATGTTAAGTTATATCGCCAAAGGATGCTGTCAAGTAGGCACTTGGATATACAAATCTGCAGTTTAGTGGGAGACATCAGGAAAAGTGGTGCTGGTAAGTGTTTAACAACTAGCTCCCTAGGAGTGGGAGGGAAAGAGGCCCAGTACGTAGCATTTGCCCATGTCTTTGGTGTAATTACTTTCCCATAGCTGAAATGGGAAGTCACTGTCACTTAATACAGAGTTGAGAAGAAATGAGTACAGTCTGCTCTTGTGAGTCCAGGTGAACTGGCTCATGCATATTTACTGGGAAGCAAGATAAATTTGGGAGTCATCAGAATATAAATGATTCTTTAAACCATGAATGTGAAGGATGCACTTAGGGAGCATGAAAAGAAGAAATTCTAAGACAGAGCCCAGGGCACTGCCATGTTAAGAGTTGGAAAGATGAGGAGGAACCAAGAAGAGAGACCAAGAAGGAGGCTAAGAAAGGGTTTGAAGAACGAAGGAATTGTCATCTGTCAAAAGCTACTGGTAGGCCAGATAAGACGAAGACTTACAATAGGCCACTGAGTTCGGCCTTATGCGGGCTTTGAAACCTAAGTAGGAGTAGCTTCTGTGGAACAGAGGGAACAAAAGCTTGAGATGTTTTAGAACCACCCTAATCTTCTCGAAATAGCAACACCTGGAGGCAGGTGGCCTTGGCAGCTGAACCCAGTATTAAAAATTTTTAAAGGCACTTTGAGTCTTTGAATTAGAGTAGATATCAGAATCACATGACATTAGGACTGGAAAAAAGTCCAGTAGATCTCTTGGCTCAAAGCCCATAGGAAGAACAGAAAGGAGGGGACCAGTGTATGCTCAATAATTTGAAAAGATACTTAAAATCTGTATACATCTTGAGTCTTGTAATTTCTTATTCGTTCATGTGGCTGTAGGAATAAAAATCTGGGCTTTTCATCTGAATATAGTAATTAACTCTTTATTTTTTTAACACTGCAGAGAATGCACAAAAATTAGGGAGAAGGTTTTCTTAGAGTCCGAGGCTGTTTTTTAGCTCCTGCTTTACTCTCCTTTTCTCTGTTTATCTCTTTTCACACTTTTTAGTACAACAGCAATGAGGTAAATCTGGAGTACATATTCTTCACAGGTAAATATTATCAGTGTTTCTCTATTTCTAGGCAAATGTATCATTTATGCAGTCTTGCTCCAGGGGTAAAACCAACTAGTTCTTCTTGGCATAACTCTTTGCTGTCTCTCACTTGATCTTTCATTCACTCACTCACTCATTCATTCACAATCCAGGACAGAGAAGTGATTGTGAGGCAAGTCCAGAGAGGGAAATATTTTCCAGAGAAAGAATCAGCAGGTGCAAAGACAAGGTGGCCTAAGAGAGCATGTTCTAGAAACTAGTTGAGTAAGGCCTGAAGATGTGAGATTGGTGAGCCAGAGACTAAAAAGGTAGGCTGTGTTGAAATTCAAAGGATGTTGAAAGGTGCATTTTATCACGGAGACACAAATGCAGAGGAGCGTCATGATCTGATTTGTGTTAAGACTTGTGACAGAAAGGCCAAATTAGAAGCAGCAATATATGATCATCTTAAAACAATAGCAGTGTGATGGGTAAGTAGAAACAGGATAGATTTGAGAAATCTTGGAGGAAAATTGACTGGGCTTGGTGAATGACTAGATGTGGTTTGTAAGAGAGATGGAAAGAGGAAGGGAGAGGGAGTTGGCAATCGTGAACTATAGAAATCCCCTTAGACTTTGACCTGGGATCCAAGTGGAGATTCTGCAGTTGTTCCCAGGTCTCAAGCTCAGTCCAGCTCCCTGGTTCACCCTAGCCAGGGCATTGCCAAGCCTCATGTCCTTTTGGCCACTGTCTTCATCAAATTGTGCTGCTATAAGAGAACACTGTACGCTGTCTTATAAACATCAAGATTTCTCTAGTTCTGAAGTTGAAGTCCAAGATCAAGACCTTGGCAGACTTGGTGCGGGGTGACGGCCTTCCTCCTGATTCACAGCCGTCTTCTTGCTGTAGCCCCACATGGTAGGAGAGGAAAGGAAGTCTTGGTTTTCTTTTATAAGGACACAAATATCTTTCAAGAGGGCTCCTTTCTCATGATCCAACCTTCTCCCAAAGTTCCCTCTCCCAGTACTATCCCACTGGGAATTAAGTTTCAATGTATGTATTTTGAGGGGCCACATCTAGTCTATACAGCCACTAGCTGGTGCCTTCCCATTGTCAGACAAAACTGTGTTTTGTTTTTGTTTTTTTTGAGACGGAATTTCACTCTTGTTACCCAGGCTGGAGTGCAATGGCTTGATCTTGGCTCACTGCAACCTCCGCCTCCTGGGTTCAGGCAATTCTCCAGCCTCAGCCTCCTGAGTAGCTGGGACTATAGGTGCGTGTCACCATGCCCAGCTAATTTTTGTATTTTTAGTAGAGACAGGGTTTCACCATATTGACCAGGATGGTCTTGATCTCTTGACCTCATAATCCACCCGCCTTGGCCTCCCAAAGTGCTGGGATTATAAGCATGAGCCACCGCGCCCAGCCTGAAACTGTGTTCTTTAAGCCACATCTTCACTGCTTGCTTAGGTCTTCACTGTTAGATCTTCGACACAGACTTCTCTTAATAGTATCAGCTAAAGGATTACTGTCTTTGTACACACTTTTACCTTGATGGTTTAGCTGGAGTTGTTAAGTTTTCTATCTTGGTAAACTACCCCTTTCCTGGTCCTTCAGTTAGAAAGCACAGTATTTTGTCTGTGCTTGATGGTGTTTCCAGGTTGCTGGATTCTTCTGCTATGTGTCTGGGATATGTGGGGCCAAAAGAAAACATGTAGTGCATTCCCTGAGATCATTCGCTCACCTGCCACCTTCTCCTCATTTTTCAGAATCTTCTCATGGTGGTTTTATATCTAATGTCTTAGCTTTAAAACTGTACTTAGAGAAGAGTAAAGTACATTTACTCCATCTTCTCCCAAGCAGAAGGCTCCAACATATTTTTTTTAATAGAGAAGTTATTTCAAGAAAAATATAAAATCTAAGGTCCTTACCACTGGAAGGAAGCTTTGGAAACAGTGCATTCATGCTATCAGTTCATTGCTATCCACATTTAGCCGCATCCTTGTGTATGTAGTTTGATTTAATTTCTCTTTAAAGCTTTCTCTTTGCCCTTCTCTCCAGAAAGGAAGAAGTCATCAGTCCTCCAGGAATTCCTGCCAAACAGGGAAAATTAAATCAGGTAGCATATACTTGAGTAACACTGAGATTTCCAGGAGTATATCCTCAGGAGTTTGCTGGATTTTTAAGTTACTACCTTATAAAGAATCTTTTTAGTTTCACCTTCTGCTGGGACTCGAAATGAAATTTCTGTCTTATATCTTCAGAGCACAGGCTTTATCCAATTAGAGGCAGATAAAAATTTTTTAAAGAGGTCCCTGTAGATGCAGCTTTTGCTGCTAAGAATAAATTTGCATCAAATGATAATGGACATCAGGGTGGAATTAATATGTGAATAAATAAAGAGGAAAAGGAAAATCCTTTGAGTTTAGCAAAGATTTGTCTTTTATTTTTTTAAATAAAATGAATTATGATATAACAGTTCTCATTTTTTTTTCTTTCTTTTTTTTTTGAGATGGAGTCTCACTCTGTGGCTCAGGCTGTAGTGCATGATCTCAGCTCACTACAACCTCTGCCTCCCACGTTCAAACAATTCTTCTGCCTCACCCTTCTGAGTAGCTGGGACTAAAGGCGCACCCCACCACACTCAGCTAAGTTTTGTATTTTTAGTAGAGACAGGGTTTCACTATATTGGCCAGGCTGGTCTGGAACTCCTGACCTTATGATCTGCCCACCTCGGCTTCCCAAAGTGCTGAGATTACAGGTGTGAGCCACTGCGCCCAGCCTCTTTTTTATTTTTAAATTTGGGAAGAACTTCAGACTCAGGAACTGTTGTAGGGAATCCAAATGTCCCAGAAGCTGAGCCCTGTAGCCAAGCAGGGTAGAAATACAGGAAAGGTGAAGGCTCTCCTTCCATCTGTCCCAGTGAGCTAGTGGAGTACAGTGCCCTCGGAATAGCTAGTCTGTCTGGGTGCCCTGCAGCCCCTGAGCCCCTGAGGCTAGGAATAGCCTAGCTATTCCGAGGGCGCTTATCTCTGCCTCAGGAACTCTGTGCAGTAGAAGTGGGCATGGAAGACAGAATGGCAGAGGCATTCTATTCCTGACCCTGTGCCAGGCTGGAGGGATATCACACCTATCTTTGAGGAGAGAATGTAGGATTAAATAATTAGATTATTTCAGGGTAAGTGCTCCTTTCTTTAGAGAATAGGCTCCCCAGGGCAGAGGCTCTTTGGTTTAAAGCACTTAGAAAGCACTTGGGGGGTCGGCTATGGAGGCAGATTCCAGGGTCTGTCCAGAGGTTTTAAAGTCAGTGGATCATTTTTCCCACTTTCTGACTTGAACTTGACACAGAGGACACTTCTCCAATGGAATTTTAAACTACATGTCCATAAGGGGAAGACAACTCTGAAAGTGACTTTCTCTTTGATTTGATGAGTCCCAATCCCCAGGTTTCATAAGCAAGTTCAGCCTGCACTTGCCGTGTGTGTGTTTTAGGAGACTAGGTGGCAAAGAAGAGAAAAAGAAAAGGAGAATCCGAATCTAGACTCGGTCTAAAAGTGAGGAGAGGAGAGAGAATCTTGCAAAGTGGGCTGTCCTGGCTTTGGAGAATCAGCAGCTAACAGTTGAGATGGAATTTAAGAGACAAGCAGCTTCCCTGAGGTTTATGCTGATGGATACACTTCATTGTGTCCTCAAGCTTGGAGAAATAAGAGAAATGCAGCTTGATAATTAGCAAATAGTAAGGAAACCTTGAAAACATGACAGGTAAGTAGATTTATTAAAAGCAATTGTGACATGCTCATTTCTCAGAGTTCAGTATTTTGCCAGCAGAATATGAAATAAAGAAAAAAATCCAAGATTCATTTCCACATTTCACATGCTTGATTTAAATGAGAATACTTCGTAACCAAGCAGCTTTATGTCTGCTTGGTTGTGGAATGTATTTTCTGAAATAGCTGTAGGATATAAAACACATTTCATTTCTCCCTTACCTAAGACTTCCAACTTTAAAGTCAACATAAAAAGACATGACAGTATGCTGAAGCAAGGGATTAACATTTGCAACAATATCAGGTAAAACATGAAAACAGAAGAGATTTTCTAATGTTTCTGTTTTTTGTTTGTTTTTTAAATTTTTTTCCAGCCCTCTGCTTTCTTTTGCTATTAGAAGAGGGGAAAGTTTTCATCATATGCAGGTATAATACTTGATATATTAGCTTGGTGCAAAAGTAATTGTAGCTTTGTCATTAAGAGCAATTTCAAAAACCACAATTACTTTTGCACCAGCCTAAAATCCTCTCTCCCTTAGGACTTTGAATTTGCAGAGTTCAAGAAGATGAGTCAAAAAGAAAAAGACACTAAGCATCCAAATGGAAAAGTCAGTGATCTGATGGGGGAAAGAATTTCTCTGGTCCTGAAATCACCCCCTCTCCTTTTTTCTTTAGTCAATCAGTGTAATTATTCTAGCTTTCTTCTCACTGATTCTCATTCAACTCATTTACAAAACACCACTCCACCAATCAGAGAGACTCTGAACCCTTTCCAGCAGACAGGTTTTCTTTTCCACCCTTCTTTCTAGGAAAATGAAAGCTGCACAGAATGAAAGAGACCAGTACGAAAAGAATTATGACCAAGAAGCTAAAACTTGAATGGGTTGCTAAATAATACTGAAAGGGAACGTACATACCTGAGGCCATAATTGGGCAGGGAGGCTGAAGGCTTCACGTTGTTGGAATACACTGGGTCACTTGTTGAGCCACGGTAGAATATTTTGTTCATAATGAGACCTTATTGGGTTTGGTTGCTGTAAGCTTTTCAGCTTCTAATTATGGTGTTTAGAAGACAATGGAGACAGCTTAAAATAATAAGAATGCTGCTAAAAGTAAGATTGCTGCGGTGTTACAAAGAGAAATGTTGGCTCTCTGTGTATAGTATACATTTAACCTGTCAGCAAACACAGAGCATTTTACAGGTAAAATGTAAAAGGATGCATTTAGGAGCCATCACATGAATGATGAGGTTTTTAGTTTTGCTTTCAAAATGAGCTGCTTAAGTTATAATACAAGCTTAATATAAATTAGAGTTTATCCTTTTGAAACCACTTGCAATTTGCTTCTGTTAGGCCGCAGATCATTATGATGCAAAGTTAAAGGTTCCTGGAACATAATGTGATTCAGGCCTGCATTCTTGTCGCCATGTCCAATTCAGCTGAAAATGAGAATTATAGTGAGAGCATTTCCTGGTCTTTGACCCTTCGTGTGAGCTTTTTAAAAGCAGGGTTTATGCAGAACTAACCTCCTTCTCAGACGCTCAGTTCCCACTAATATTAGCCATGTTAAAACTCTTAAGTACATTGGAAATTGTTAAAACAAAACAAAACAAAACCTCATTCCAAGTTTAAAAACACCTTTCGATTTCTGTCCTTAATATACAGAAAGGTTTGCTTGTGACATCGATGTTATTTAAATGTTAAAAAATGATCTCTTTTTACTTGTAGCCACAATGTAGTCAGGCAACACAAAGTACAGTTGTTTAAAAATCTTCTGTGTGTAACTGAGGAGAGAGAATAAAAATATTAAGAAAATAATATCCAACACGTAAATACATTTAATAGGCCTTATAAGCTTTGTTGTAAGGACTTCAATATTAATTTTCTTGTTTAATTTTAACAATAAGCCTATTACCAGGACATCTATTTTGCAGATGAGGAGACTGAGGAGCAGAGAGTTTAAGTAACTTGCGAAGGTTACACAGTCAGTGATTGGCAGAGGGGAGATCAGAACCCAGAAAACCTGGCTCCTCAATTTACACTTTTAACCCCTACCTCTCAGGGTGAGAGATAATCTGAGAGTAGGATACCTAGATTCTTTGGAGTTGGTGTGATACATAAAAGACCTTTCTCTCTCTCTCTCTCTTTCTTTGATGAGTCTCGCTCTGTCACCCAGGCTGGAGTGCAGTGGCACGATCTTGGCTCACTGCAACCTCTGCCTCCGGGTTCAAGCAATTCTCTTGCCTCAGTCTCCCAAGTGGCTGGGACTACAGGCACACACCACCACACCCTCCTAATTTTTCGTACTTTAGTAGAGATGGGGTTTCACAGTGTTGCCCACACTGATCTCGAAATCCAGAGCTCAGACAATCTGCCCACCTCGGCCTCCTAAAGTGCTAGGATTACAGGTGTGAGCCACCACATCCGGCCAAAAATTCCATGTGAATTTTTTGAAAAAACAAACAAACAAAAAAGAAAACAAATAACCAATTCATGAAGTAAATGAAAAGCCTAAGCCCTCTCCCAAAACCCCCACCCCCGCCTTTTCTTCCTCCCTGCCCCATGAGAGTCTTGCTCTGTCGCTCAGGCTGGAGTGCAGTAGGGAGATCTTGTCTCACTGAAACCTCCGCCTCCTGGGTTCAAGCAATTCTCCTGCCTCAGCTTCCTGCGTAGCTGAGATTACAGACGCCTGCCACCGTGCTGGGCCAAAAATCAGCCAGGCATGGTGGCATGTGCCAGTAGTTCCAGCGACTCTGGAGTCTGAGGTGGGAGGATCACCTGAGTCTGGGAAGGTTGAAGCTGCAGCAAGCCATGATGTACCACTGAATTCCAGCCTAGGTAGCAGAGACCGTGTCTCAAAAATAAGATACAGTCAACTTGACCTTGTTAACTTCTCTCTCTCTCTTTTTTTTTTTTTCTTTTTTTTCAGACGGAGTTTTGCTCTTGTTACCCAGGCTGGAGTGCAATGGAGCGATCTCGGCTCACCGCAACCTCCGCCTCCTGAGTTCAGGCAATTCTCCTGCCTCAGCCTCCCAAGTAGCTGGGATTACAGGCATGCGCCACCATGCCCAGCTATTTTTTTTTTTTTTATATTTTTAGTAGAAATGGGATTTCACCTTGTTGACCAGGATGGTCTCGATCTCTTGACCTCGTGATCCACCCGCCTCAGCCTCCCAAAGTGCTGGGATTACGGGCATAACTTCTTTCTCTATAGACAGAAGGAGAGGTAATAGATTCTTCTCTGGTAGATGAATGTCCCTCTACGACCAAATATTGCAGTTGTCCCAAGTTCCCCAAAGTTTGTTCTGCCTCTTTTATTAGTGTACATAATACTGTAGTTTTCATGTATTGTACAACAGTTTGTGCCAGTTACTTATGTTCCTAATGTATATTTTACCTGGATAAATAAATATGTTGAATGAAAAAAAAGTCAAGCTCAGGATACATGAGATTCAACTAAAACACACATATATATTGTCCACTCAATCAGAGTAGAACTTTTTACAAGGGTATAATATGACACAGGGGCCCAGGAGTAAACAAAGGACTAGCAGGTGAGTGCCAGTATTTAGTGATGAAAAGTGAAGGATACAGGGGCAACAGGGCCACTAAAGTGATCTGCTCTTCCCACACTTTTTCAATCTGAGTACACCTCCTGGGGACACAGCTTTTGCAGGAGGTGGTACATTGGATGAAATCATCCTAAAGTGCATGAATCAGGACAGACTTAACTGTGTTCCAAACTATTGTTTTGTTTTTTAAAGGCACCAGAAAAAAGCAAAATCAAGGATCAAAACCAAAACACAGTACCTAAGAACTTTGGGTTCCCCCAAACACCTGCCCTGAGGCTATAACAGAAAGCTAATTGGTCTGAGCTGCTTGCCAATCAGTCAGAGAGGATTTACAGGGTGAGGTGGAATTCCCCCAGGGCCTTGGAAGCTCCAGAATAGATCCCACAGGATCTATTAGAGGGAAGAACATTTTCAGCTTCCTAAACCCAGGAACTGAGGGTCCCAGAGGATACTAGAGGGTATTGTGAATTAGGTAAATGGGTTTAAGAGGTTTCCAACAGTTGGTTGAAACTGTTGAATGTTCCAGTGGCCTCTATGCTTATAGGGTTAGTTGATTGAGGAAAAACTTGCCCTCTGCAAATAAGATTGGAACATCAACTCTGATGAAATTCTACTTAGAAAACAGATGTGTGAGCATAAGAATTAGTTGTCTAAGATAGGTAGTCAGGGAGGCAACTTTCTTTTCAGCTATTCTACGGAGAAACAAAATGGAGGGCAAGCAGGTCTCCAGTGCCAAAGTACTAATGTCTCTGGGAGCCTGTGTATTTCTTGTTTTTTCCCTCAGTGCAATGGTTGTAATGAAAGCATTGCAAAAGGGGAGGGGCTGCGACTGGAGAAAGAAAGTTTTGAGCAGGGGAAAAGGTAACCAACCAAGGAAATAGAAATAAATGGTGGCAGGTGAAGCCATAAAGAGGAATCATCTCCAAAAAACATTTTTAGGAAGAGTTCTGTAGGGACACCTTTATAAATTGTAAGAGCTTTGGACCAGGAGTCAGAGAACTTAGATTCTGTCCAAGGTCCAGCACTTCCCTGATGTGTGACCCTGAAAAAGCCACTACACTTTCCTGAGCCTCAGTTTTGTCATATATACTATAAGCGGTAACACATAGTGACATTTTTAAACTGACATATTTCACGAATATAAGTGTCTCCAGGCAGGTTCTGGGAAAGACTTTGAGATGTAAGTTTATATGCAGGAAGTTTATTGGGAAATCTTTGGGGATCAATACCTCTAGAGACATAAAGAAGACAGGATTTCTGTGAGAGAGAAGTTGAACGCAACATAAGGAACAAGATAGATCTCAGCCCGCCCCACAGAGAGCTCTGGAGCTGAGTGCCCCTCCCTTCAGGAGCCCCACATGGAAGGGGCTCGAGCCTCTTGTTGGGAGGTGAGGGAGGGTGCATGTGTCTGGGGACAGGAAGGTGGCATATGTTGAGGAAGCTAACCCTAAGCCCCTGCCCTTCATGGATAGGGCCAGGCTTACCCCTTCCCCATCAGCTTCCCAAGCAACCAATGTCACCTTCAGCCAAAATTCAACTTGGAACTGGGATCCTGCCTTCCACCACACCATTCCCCTCCTTATCCTGCCCTCATCTCTCCAGATACTTGTCCCTCCATCACCCCTCCCACGTGCTCCAGGGTGGACAAATGAGAGAGAAAGAAACAGAATCCACACTCCCTTGTCATTATAATAAGAGCCAGGCCAGGCGCGGTGGCTCAAGCCTGTAATCCCAGCACTTTGGGAGGCCGAGGACAGTGGATCATGAGGTCAAGAGATTGAGACCATCTTGGTCAACATGGTGAAACCCCGTCTCTACTAAAAATACAAAAAATTAGCTGGGCATTGTGGTGCATGCCTGTAATCCCAGTTACTCAGGAGGCTGAGGCAGGAGAATTGCCTGAACCCTGGAGGCGGAGGTTGCAGTGAGCCAAGATTGCGCCATTGCACTCCAGCCTGGGTAACAAGAGCAAAACTCCGTCTCAAAAAAAAAAAAAGAGCCAGCTCCAAGACTTTGAGAATCACTACAAGAAAAACTCCTTGTGGTGAAGGTTCTAAGACAAGGGATCTTTTCCAGATGAGAATCCACAAGCGACTCATTGACTTGCACAGTCCTTCTGAGATTAAGCAGATTACTTCCATCAGTATTGGGTCAGGAGTTGAATTGCAGATGCTTAAGTCAGCTATTTTAATAAATTGCTTACCAGTTGTGAAAAAACAAAAACAAAAGGAGCCCTCTCCAAGTTGAGTGTAGAGCAATTTATTTACTCCCAAGTCAACCAAATTTTGGAGGTGGGCTGCTCCCAACGAGGGGGCTAAAGTTGATGGAAGTCATCCCTTAGGAAGGGGACTAAAATTCCTAGAGAGGATTTTGGCTGAGAACCATCAGCAGCCAGGAGACTGAATGCCAGTCTTGAGAAAGTCAGGTGCTCTGAGCAGTACACTACAGTAAGGAATTATTATCATTACCACTACTAATGAACGCTGTACATTAGGGAGGGTGAAAGCATTACAACTACCACCTGGTGCCCATCAGAAGGGACAGGCTTTCAAATCCCAGATCTTCCACACACCTGTTGCTCTGGAGGCAATCAAATATTAATATTAGTTCCCTTCGTCCTGTAACACCAAAATCTGATTTGTTAGGAATTATTGTGCTAACAGCAGGAATCTCACTGGTATGTACTTTTCTGAAAGTCTTATAAGTAGCCCATTTTTTACACTAGACCCACGAAAAATATCTATTAAAAAACATCTACATGGTGAAACCCTGTCTCTAATAAAAATACAAAAAAAAAACAAAAACTTAGCCTGGCGTGGTGGTGGGCGCCTGTAATCCTAGCTACTTGGGAGGCTGAGGCAGAGAATTACTTGAACCTGGGAGGCAGGATGTTGCAGTGAGCTGAGATCCCGCCACTGCACTCCAGCCTGGGTGACAGAGAGAGACTTTGTCTCAAAAAAACATATATATATATATGTTGGGCAAATAAGAGCCCACTCCCCACCACCACCATTTTAAGGTTAAATTGCTACTGATGTTTGTCCTTGAGAAGTGTGAGAGAAATAGCAGCTGAAGGAAAAATGTAAGAGTACTCACAGGTAATGCGATTGGAAGGGTCAGGGTAAGAATTTTGGAATATGGAAATTTTGACATCCTTGGCAGTCATTTTGTTTAAGAAAAAAAAAAACATTTAGGCTGGGCTTTATGGTTTATTCCTGAAATCCCAGGATCTTGGGAGAGTGAGGTCATCTTGGGCAACATAGCAAGACTTTGACTCTACAAAAAATTTAAAAAATTAGCCAGTTTAGTGGCATGTGCCTATAGTCTCAGCTATTTGGGAGGCTGAAGTGGGAGGATCACCTGAGCCCAGCAATTTGAAGCTGTGGTGAGCTATACTCATGCAACTGCACTCCAGCCTGGGTGACAGAGCAAGGTGTTGTCTCAAAAAATAATAAAAGAAAACATATTTTTAAAACCCATGTTTTCCAGTGATCTTTAAGAATTGGGCTTTTAATTTCTAACATTTAAAAAGCGCTGGAAATAAAAACACATCATAAGAAAGCTCATTTTTCTGTCCTCAAATCTATAGCAATCATTGTGTCTGAGGAGCTCCTTGTCCTAGACTTCTGGGCAAAATGGCTGCCCCAGCAGTTCCTACCGTCTTGGGTAAAGCATTTCTAAAAAGCCTGGTCATAGTACCTCAACAGCCATCATGCTACCTATCTTAGAATTGAACTTGGGCATCTTTCAAGTCCAGAAACTTATCTCACATGAACTCAGATAGAGTAGGTGTGGGGAGGGGAATTAAGTATTATGGATAAGTGGAGAGCAGAGGTGGGGAATTAGAAAACAAGGGTCTGGGGGTCTATCCTTTGCAGAATGGGAAAAGAGAAATGGGCACAGCTCAGAAGGGAACTAAGGTCTGAAGTGATCTTAAAGCAGGGCCCTAAGAAATGCAGTTGTCCCATTTTACCTAGCAGGCCTCCTCTCCTAGATTTCAAAGTCTGTGTTCTTAGCACACACAGCACAGATGCTGCCCACCTCCGTTCCTTCTGGAAACTGTGTGTGCAGCTGTTGCTAAGCCACCAACAGTTCCTAACGCCAGCACAGCTTTGCCTGGATTGTGCAAAAATAAAGGGAGAAATCTAAGATGAGAAATGAAAAAAAACGTAGAAGAGATACAGCCAGATGTCTTAATCTTCTGGTGACATCCACGTGCTCCTTCAGACCCTCATGCAAGGGAGCATGTTATACAGAGAAACAGTAAAAAAATCCAATGCCTGGTCTGATCCATTGGTCACTATGGCAGGCTCTTTCCACTGACAGCCATGGACATTTGAAAATTGTCCGATGCCTGCTTTATGACACCTTCATTTCTGATGGGGCCTGGTAATCTGTGAGAAATGAACTTCAATTGCTTTTTCTGCAAGTGCTAAAAAGTTACTCTTGCATCTCTGGAGGGCCCGGCAAAGCACATGTCAAGGACCCGTAGGTCAGTAGGACTGAAATAGCAGCTATGAAATGAACACTTGATACTGTATATAAATTGAATGATCAGCTGGGTGATTTTAGAACTAGCTGGGTGGAATTTATGTGTCTTCTGGATGCGATGATGGTTCTAGGCCAGCGGGAGTACCTCTGCCACACAGTAGAGCAATCAGTGCACGGTGGGAGGAGAGCTGGGTAGGAGGAGGAGGGCGAGTGGCTTGACCTCAACCTTGTTCTTTTTCACCCCTCTCCTTCTGAGTCATCCTTCAGCATGAATGCTAAAACTGCAGAGCAGTGGCCTCATATGTGTGAGATCAGGAGATGGCTCAGCATTTGCTGGGTGTGATGGTCAAGTGCTCCTTGACATCCAAGGTCCCTAGCAGATTGGGAGATTCTATGAGTGAGTGTGCCAATTCACAGCTTTTACTTGGAAAAGCAAATTATTAGAGATCGATTATCAAAAAAAAGGCAATTATTCACATACTCAGCTTTGATCTTGCAATTTACATCCTGGGTTTTCAGATAGAGATAGGCAAAGAGCCAGCAGACATGGAGAAACAAACACAGTGGGAGAGACAGAAACTGAGATGGAGACAGAGTAGGGAGGGAGACAAATGGAAATATGGGCAGGGTGAAGGAGAAGAGGGAAATGGAGAGATACACAGAAAAAGGGAGAGGGAGAGTGTGTTGGAAAGACAGGGAGAGATATCAGAAAGAGGTAGAACTGAGCAAAGCAGAAAGAAGCCGAGAAAAAGAGGCTTCTCTAAGGCATAATTCCTGCTATTAGGCAAAATGCTGACTTTCACATTAAAACTCCTAATTTCTTTTCTCTATAGTTATCCTCTTTTACTGTTTTCTTATTAGCATTAATTTGTCTTTGGATGAGGATAGAAGCCTTCTTGGCTTCTAAATTATCATACCTTGATGTGATATCAGATCATATCACTTATGAGAACAAACAACTGAAATGACATGAAGATTATTATTTTTAAAAACGGTAGCATCAGGGAAAACGAAAAGAGAAAAAATGGAAAGATGGAGGAAAGGAATTCTCAGCAGCTACCCAGTAACCAAGAAGCTGGGACCCTTAGATTAGTGCTCACAGCTTTGGGAAGGCCTGGACTTACCTAATTTCTCCCAGAAAGTTTAAATGTTTGTAATAATCTTCTCATTCAATTTTACCCACTGACAGCAGCTTCCTAGCAACAACAACTGGATCACCACTGGAAATGGAGGAAAAAATGCTAATTATGGAGGGCTATGGAGATTTAAAGTAGTTTTCAGAGCACAGGATGGGAGAGAACTTTTAGTGAGTACCTGTTCTGTGTCAGTCCCATCTGTTCCACATACATGATGTCACCTTAATCCCCACATGTGTGCTTGCTATCCCATTTTACAAAGGGCATCTCCTGTTAGCCAGCTGAAAAAGGTTAGGACACATAGCAAGTGCTTTAACAAGTAGAATATATGAACAAAGCATATATAGCCTCAGTTAATTCCATGTGTCAGAGCAGAAATTATTAAAGCATATTAATAAGTTGTTAATTTCCCAGTATAGGTAAGAGATAAAAAGATAAGTTTAAGAGAGGTCTACTGTGTTTGGTAGAGATTCTCAGGTATATCTCAATAGATAAACCAGCAATGGACTCCATAGGCTAAATCTCAGAAAAGTCTCAAACTTGTGGGGAACACTTGTGTTACCTCCAGTTCACACATGCATATTGGCACTTAGGCTCACAACTACTTGATTTGCAGTGAACGAAAAATGTTTCATTGCACTGTCCTACCAGACACAGGCAAAAGGTATATAGATCTTGGGAAATCAGACTTCTGTACTCTGAGCTCAAACTATTTCTATTTTACACAAGTAACATGTATTCAAACTTTCCTGATGATGTATATAGATACATTTCCTGGGTTGTATTTTTTCCTCCAGGGATGAACACATATCAAGAGATTGGGCTACATGGATAGGCTGCTGAGATTCACTTAGGTGGAATTTGCATTAGAGAAGAAATTTGCTCACTTATTAATTATTGATGTTCTGTCACTTCACACTTTGTTAGTTGTAGCATCAAATACATAAACAGCAATACAGACTTTTAGGTTGCTTTTTTTCCTGTTGGATATTCTCTTAAGGTGTCTATTCCAATTCTATAAATTTGGAAAAATACTTTTTGCCATAAGGGGCCGTAGCAGTAAGCAAATGCTGAACAGCTGAAAGAGCAAAATCACAAAGATATTTAAGCTTGAAATGCTATGCTTCTGGATGCAATGCTGAGCTAGTTGTTGCAATTATCATATAAGTGTAATTGAGGTGTAGGTAAGAAATCACAAGTAGATATGAGTTATAAACATGTTACACTGGGGCTTACATTTAAATTTTTGTTTTCTCAAGGACAAAACCGTAGGCCCGGGATAACAATGTCAAATAATTGCTGTGTCTACTTGATGCCATGTTTGCCAACTCAAAGGGACAAAACATGGCTTACGTTCACATTTTCTTTCACCTCTAATTCCTGCTCAGAAACTGTCCCCTGGGATGCGGGATGCTCCTCTACTCCTGTGTGTACCCAGGACACTGGCTCCACAGTTGAGAAGGAGAGAGAGAGAGAGAGAGAGAGAGAGAGAGAGAGAGAGAGAGAGAGAGAGAGAGAGAGAGAGAGAGAGAGAATTGATTGAAAAAACAGACTAAGATCACTAATTTCCACAAATGCAGATATAGAGGAAAGAGGGAATACCGTCAGCCCAGGAGAGGCCCGCATCTGCTGGTTTTCTGATGAGCTTCGCAGAGCGGTGGCAGTCAGCTGGGCTTTTCACCCTCTGTTAGTAATGAACACACAGCACCGACGAATCTCTGCGCCGTACATACCTTTCTCTGAGCAATTTTAACTTTTCCCATGTCCATTAGGCCTTACAGCCTAATCTCGCTCTGCCAATTGCTCCCATGGTGAGATCATTAAGTAAATTATTTTAAGATCAAACACCCTGCAGGGACAATGGCGTCCCATGTAAGGTAAATGCTTCAAAGGCCCCCCTTTCAAATTACAGCTCTCGGAGTTATTCATCACCCCTCCATAGGGCTTGCCCGGCCATTACTTGGCTTTTTGCCGCAGGCGAAGGTAGCACTGCTAATTGGCCTCTGTAACAAAACTGACCTGTGGACAGGATAAAACTTGTTTGGAGCTTAGAGACAAAAATTATTCAAGGTTAAAAACACATGAATGCCCCAGCTACGTCACCAAAAAAAAGGAGTGAATGAATGTCTTCCCCTGCGGTTCCTGATGTGAAAGAATGTGCTCCTGGCGCGCCCAAATCGGACAAAAGCGCCTTCAGGTAGCCGAGCCATGCCAGGGCTCCGGGATTCTTTTCTCCGGGTTGTTAACCCTTCTCTCCACTCTCTCCTCGTTGTCCCCGTCGTCTTAAACTCCAAGACAGGGAGCTCCATCCTATGCTTTGGTCCTCCAGCACCCCTCCCGGGGAGGGCCTTTGATCTCCCGGGCTAATGGCAGATGGAACAATTTAACTGCTTCGTACAGGTGCAGAGAGTTTACTTGACAGGTTGAGGCTTTTATTTCTAGCACATTAGCCAGGCGCATACAAATGGGTTTTTGACAGACTCAAGCAGGTAAAATAACACTGAGGCTCCGCAAAAGAGCGGTCACATCTGCCGGGATGGCACAATTGGAAAATGCTGCATAAATTAAAGACAGGTAAAACCTCGGAGTTCCCTGCTGTGAGTGGTCGCTGCCCTGCTGCTTCTCTCTCTCTCTCTCTCTCTCTCTCTCTCTCTCTCTCTCACACACACACACACACACACACACACACAACTTGTGAAGGTGGTGTGTAGGGGGTAAATCTCAAATGAGTAAACAACAAATGAATTCCTCGATCTCCCTGAGTTCAAAGGAAGCAAGGCTCAGTCAGGGTGATCCCTAGTTGGTACACCTGCAGTTAAGCCTGGTCACACTTCATTGATATTCGCCAACAACGAAAGGAGAAATGGAAAATAAAGGCCCACACGGTTCCCCTAAGGCTTACCTCCACCCTCCTGGTCTTACCTAGTCGCCATTCTTCCTCGCCAGATGACAGACTGTTTTAAATTGTGCTTAGGTAATGACATAGCTTCTTCATTGAGAAAACTTAGGTAAATGTTACATTCTAAAGATAGTGAATATAGTCAAGAAAGTTGCCTGGGTTATTTTAGGCCCTTTCTCCTATTTAAAAACTATTTCGTTGATGGGCAAGCCCTTGTTCAGTTAATCTTGAGTGTCTAGAAAATATGTCATGTAGATTTTTTTTTTCTTACAACTTGTGTGCACAAATAAGTTCCTTATAACACAAGTATTCCAGGACTCTGCTTTTGGGAAATCGCATGTTGAGGAAATTTAAAAGTTGCATCACATGCTATTTGGGAAGAATTTTTTCTTTCATTTTCTTATTTTATGTATGTGTTTGTGATAATATTCTTGTCTTCAAATTTGCTTGTAAACTAATAATTTAGTTTTATTTGCTTCTCTGTAATGAAATGTTAAGTGCCAGTGTTTGGAGACAGCATTTCCAAAATGGAATGGAGGATCTGGTTTGATCTGTAGAAAAGGTGAACCTGTAACAAAGCTGCTGTCTTTGAAAGTCATGGCCTTTACTCCTGCTTCTTGAGCAAATTTTGTACCTGAGACTTGCCAGTCTCTCTTCCATTGAAATCACAATCTTGGCCCAATATTGCACAGAATCATAAGATTTCAGAGAACACTTAAGTTACTCTCCAGGTTTTAGAGAAGAAGTAAGAAGGGAAAATTGGGGGCCAAAGATATAAAGTGAGTTTTTTTTTTCTATGGATAATTTTCATTTGTTTGTTTGATAAATTCCCTCACCATTGCTAAGTGCCACTATGTAGAAAGCACTAGGGGGCATGCAAGAGTGAATAGGTGATCAGAATGAGGCCCAGAAACTCCCTCTTTGGTAGGAATGTGTTATGTGGGTCACATGTACACATGTAGGGCCCACACACCTATGGACATTATGGGTAAATGAATAATTAGCACATAGTACATTAAACACTAACAGTTTTTCAGTATAGAGAGTGCTACAGGCGCATAGGAAGATGAATAACCTACTGGGGGGAGTTAGTGATAACTTCACAGCGGAGATGATTTTGAACAAAAGGTTTAATGATAAGTAAGAGTTTACCTGGTTGGAAAGGCATCATGTTTATTGAAGCAAAGACCCAAAGACATGAAAGCACTCAAATTGTTTGCTAGAGGGAATGGATGCCCCATTCTCCATGATGTGCTTATTTCACATTGCATGCCTGAATCTAAACCTCTCATGCACCCCATAAATACATACACCTACTATGTGCCCACAAGTGTTTTTAAAATATTGAAAAAACTAAAAATAAAAGAATTCAAACTGGAAAACAAGATAAAAATGCATATGTTGGAGGAAGTCATGAGAATGAGCTTAGGGACGAAGGTCCCCTGGTATTTGGCAATTACAGTGTGTTGCAAGTGAGGTCAAGTTCAACATACACATTATGACTGCCTAGTACCATCTGGTACTATGCACATAAGGGCAGCACTCCAAGGAGGTGAGAGAGTGACATAGAGAAAGTCTGGGCTCAAAACTGTGGAACTTCTTCTATACCAGTTCTGGAATACTAATTTTCAAAACAGCTTTATAAGAGAGAAATCAACTTCTGTATTGATTATGACCCTGCATTTTGGGTCTCCGTTATAGCAACTTGAGTCTCTATCTTAACTAATAAACCGTGGTGGGCTAAACAAGAATGTGGAATGCTCAGACAAATATTACCACTACCAGAAATGAAATGAAAATTATCTATTCTAATGAAGGTGGGGAGTGGCATCTTTGTAAGAGAGCAAACCACTGGAACTGCCTGTGTGTCTCCTGTCAGCCAGGGGACTCACAGAGATTACCATTAACCTTTTATTCAAGCTGAACTATCTAACTTTGTTCTTATGTTTAAAATTATGTCTGCATTGCCACATTTTTTTTCACTCATAGAAACTATCGTATCTAGGATTGTGATTTTAGAAATTGTGAAGGTGTGCTATATGAGAAAGAGAGATCATAGAGCATCAGCTAGATCTAAACCCACAATTACAGAGTCAGCTAAGCCTTCATGTGGGAAAGGAAATGGAGGGGACTTAGTAGGCACTTAAGATTTAACTGATCATCATAGACCCCCTGCCAGTGATGTGATCTAGCTCTCCTTACCAGTTGAAGACGTTAAAACTTGGCCAAATTCAGATTTTAAAGCAATTTGTTGAAGATCGTATGTCTAGCAAGCAGTCAGGCCAGAATTCAAACCCGCTCTGTGATGGGTGGGATTCTGCCACTAAAACACCATCTTCTCTTTGTAAATGTATGTATCAAGTAAATTACCTAATGTCATGTTTACAAAACTTGCTGGGTCCAAACTGAAATGTCTTTTAGTTATTCACAAACACATCGATTGATTTTATTTCTCCCTACTAGTTTGAGTTTAACTTTATTTTACTTCCCACTAATCCTTTTGCAAACTATCCCAAAGGATTATTATTTTGTATCAATCTAACAAACTGCACTAAACAAGAATCTCCAGCTAATGACATTAATCCCTAAACTCCAATGATGTGCCTTGTTGCTTTAAAATGAAATGCCTGCCTGGTACCAGGTGGCTGATACAGGTGTGTTTCTAAATTGTGTTTCATCACCACTGGTGGTGACTCTGTAGAAGCATATCCATCCCCATCTTCCCTTGGGAGGAGATGAGTCTGAGAAATCGAAGCCTGTTTCAAATGAAGAAGGGCCACTTGGTTTCAGGGTCCTCTGAGCATTATTACTCAGCTCTACAGGAGAACTTACACATCTAATTCAGCAAGGGGGTTTATCACCATTTTAGGCAGTGAAACTATGTCCCATCAAGGGGAAGTAAAGCAGTATGTTGACAAACTGCAAAGAAATTGCTCTCTTCAGTAGAACACATCAGAAATGTAATAAAATGGTTAAGACTTTTATAATGCGTATGGATCACCAGATTGAATTATATAAGCCTTCACCTCCTTCCCTTTTCATTTTCTCAAATATCATTAAATATTTTAAAATCATTATTGCATCTATTTATTTCTTGTTTAACCCAACTTGAGCCTGACTGTTTCAGACTGAATTTTTTCAGGATCTAGGCCTCTTAATGCTTATTTTTACTCTTAGACAATTTTATTCAGCTGTACAATCCCAACCACCATCTGTGTTGGTGATTCCTAAGTTTATATTTCCACTCAAACCTCTCTCATGATCCCATCTCCATGTATCAATGGTCTACTTGATATGTTTACTTACATGTCCTCACAAGCACCCTAACCTCCAGACTTCCAAAATGGGAACTTAGAATCCCCCCCATAATCCCCAAATCTGCTCTCTAGTATTTCCTAGTTCATGGATGGCACTTCTGAGCAATTTGCGGCTCAAGCCTAGAACTCTGGAAGTCATTCGTGACTTCTCTCTTACCCTTACATTCCACATCAAATCAATGTGCCAATCCTGCTGTTCTTGTCTTCTAGATGCCTCCTTAATCCATAATTTGGTTTTCACTTACAGCCTCCCTGGTCTAACAATGTCATCTTTCAGGTAGACCTGGTTGTTTTAGGTAGACTACTTCAAAAACCTTGTTATTATTCACCACATTTGTGAATTTATCTTGCTTTTCTAGAGTTCATTCATCATATTATATCCAGATTATCTTTCAAAAATGGAGACATGTTTATGTCACTTCCTCATTTAGACCCTTGATATGGTTTGGCTATGTCCCACCCAAATCTCATCTTGAATTATAACTCTTGCAATTCCCATGTGTCATGGGAGGAACCCAGTGGGAGGTGATTGAATTATGGGGGTGGGTCTTTCCTGCATTGTTCTTGTAATAGTGAATGAAATGGAGTTTTCCTGCACAAGCTCTCTCTCTTTGCCTACTGTCATTCATGTAAAATGTGACTTGCTCCTCCTTGCTTTTCACCATGACTTTGAAGCTTCCCCAGCCACATGCAACTATAAGTCCATTAAATCTTTCTTTTGTAAATTACCCAGTCTCAGGTAATTACCCAGTCTCAGTTGTGTGAAACAGATTCACACAACCCTTCATTGCTTTTAACTGCTCCCAAGATAAAATACAAAAGCCTTTGCATGTCCCAAATGCCCTGTGGCATTGGTCACTGCCAACACACAAGCCCCACTCAAAGCCACTTTTCTGCCTACTCTGACCATGCTCATAGTCTTTCCCTGTGTTCTAAATATTCTTCCTTCCCCTTTTGCCTAGTTAAATCCTTTGTACCTTTCAAGCCTCAGCTTACATATATTTTTCTCAGGGGAAATTTGCCTAACTGGGACTGCAGCTAAATTAGATCCCCTGTGTGTACCTTGTTCATAACTCTCGTCCCACTCATTACCATCATACCTCCATACCTAGCTCAGTGTGAGGCCATGGAAGGATCTCAATGATATCTGGTGAATTAAGGAATGGATGGTGCAAATTATTATGGATTGAGCCTGAAGTAAGCAAGTCCATTACTATATAATATTTTAAATTAAAAGAGAGCAAAGTAACTCAAATTAGAGGGATATATTTGTGCGAGTTGTTGTATGTTGTTGTCTTATATAGCATGACAGTATGCTATCACATAAAGCTGGAAAAAAATCAGTAGGATGAAATACCCATTTATACAAATAAATGGGCTTAAAAATTTCCTTTACATGCACATATGCATATACATACCCATAAATGCTAGCAAAGTAAAGCAAACAACGAAATACTTAGAAATAAACCTAACAAGAAACATGCAAGACCTGTGGGAAAAGACCTGCAAAATCTAAAAAATAAAGCATATAGAAGAATATTTGAATGAGTGGAGAGACATCCAGTTCTTGGATGAACATCAATATTGTAAAGTTGTTAATTCTCCTGAAACTAATTTATATAAATTTCAATAGGATTTTTGTGGGAACTCGACAACACACCACTAAAATTTACCTAAAAAAAAAAAAATCGAAAAGGCGAAAGTAACCAATAATTTATTTAAAAAGAAGAATGTGGTGGGAAGTCAAATATAGTTTTAATCTTCTATCACAACCTATCATAAAAAATTTTTAAATCAAGTAATAAACTGGAAAAAAGCTGTAAACATATAATAGCAAAATGGACAAAAACATGAATGGACAATGTGTGAAGGAAGAAATACAGATAATAAACAATATGTTCAATTTTATGAGTGATCAAATGAATACAAATGAAAACAGCATTTGCCTAATAAATTTATCAAGGTTGAATAAAATGATAATATCTATGGTATCATGCACTTTTATAATGTCTGTAATTCCTAGTAAATGTATGAAATGGAAACTATGTGTTGCTTGCTCCTCACAATTATTCCTCATATCTAGCACAAGCTGTCATATAGTAGTTGTTCAATAAATATTTTTTAAAAATATACTTTTCAGTTTATGGATCTCAGAGTACAGGTTTTTTCAAAAACTATGGATGTATTTGGTATGCTGTTTATATGTTTTGAATAGCATAACCATCTATGACCCAGTTTGCCACAGATAAGCCTGGTTTGCACAGCTTTTGTCTTGGAATAATGAATAATCATATCTCCTTTCACTTTCAGAAGTGCCCTAGTTTGTAAGATAAAGTATATGGTCATGATACTCAGCAAAAGGTAAGTCACTATGGGTGTATGCTACACAATCCTTCTAATCTTAATATTTTCAGAGTTATATATAATTGTACAAAATAGGAAATGGCTTACTTGTCTAAGAAAAGAGAATTAAAATTCTCTTTTCTTAGGCAGATATCTTTTCTTAATAAGAAAAGATAAAAAGTCAGTGTTTGCCATCGTTGATTGACTCTTAGAATAACTTGGGAAGTTTTAAAAAAATGCTGATGCCCAAGTCCCTCCCTAGACCAATTGAATAAGACTTTTGTGAGGTAAGACCTGATCATCTATATTTTATAAACTGTCCAAGTGACTATAATATGCAGCCAGAGTGAGAATCCCTGAATTAAATAATCTAAAGTACATACCCACAAAGCAGAATATTTTATAGCCATTAAAAATGATGCTCTTGAATTCTATTGACTGACATGGAGAAATACAGTACTTGTAATAATCAGGTTAAAATAAGAAGTAACAAAGTAGCATGTTCTTTAGCATCACATTTTATTTTAAAATGTGTATTTTAAAAACTGTGATAAAACAGACATGAAACTTATGATTTTAACCAGTTTTAAGTATACAGTTCAGTGGTATTGAGTACATTCACATTGTTGTGCAACCATTACCATTACCTAAAAATATGTATTTTAGTTATATTTAAGTATGTTTCATTATACTCAAGCCTGATATATAAAAATCAGCTATATATGATTATATACAGTCAGCCTTCCATATTTGCAGGTTCTGTGTCTGCAGATACTATTAACTACAGGTCAAAAATATTTGAAAAATGGAACAGAATAGAGAACCCACAAAATCTGTGGATTTTGGTGTCTGTGGGGGTCCTGGAACCAGCCCCAGAGGATATTGAAGGACAACTATATTTTTGCAATTACATATCTCAAAAGATGTACACCAAAGCTTAAATGTGATTATCTTTCTATTTCATCCTTTTCTTTGTTTGAATGTTCTTTTTTTTTTGTAGTATGTGGTATATTAGATTCTTATTAGAAACAGCTTATTTAAAACATTCAGTAGGATAAAACATATTTTTCTTTAATACACAAGCATAAACTTAAGCCTTGCTTATATAGAATTTAGCTTAATATAGAACATTTTTGAGCTCAGTTCACCAGTTTTATTTCTGATATGAATGAGAACTTAAAATTTTCACCTTTAACATGGCCCCCATAGTACTCATAGGATAGATTTACCTAAAGACTCAGGGTGGAGACCGTCATCGGAAGTTCATGGAGTGGGAAGGGAGAATAAGAGGCTGCTTTGGTAAAACTGTCTTGTTTGGCAGAATGAGGAGCTATTGCTGGTTTGGGTGACTTTCTTTTAAATCCATAAGGTTGGGTCATAATTTGGGCAGAAACTGTTTTATAGGATCAGGACTAGTGTGAGGAGATAAACTAAAAATTCTAAGATTTAGAATTTTAAAATCTTAGACCAAATAGTAGATTATTCCCCCCAAATATTAAAGGTAGAGCATAAATCGTACGTGTTTTAAAAATATTTAACCAAGTTTGGATGCAGGGACTGTTTAAGACCGTGTTAAAGTTTCTATTCATTAGGCTTGCATGCTGAAGAATAAAATATGCCTCATCCAGCCATATTTCTATTAAAACTACTACAGGTTTATGGGAGTGCTAAAATGGTGTAGTGAACATGGAAATTAGTGTCCCCGTCTTACAAGATTTTTATATATTGCTCTTATTTTAGGGAAACATATGATGGTTATTTGGCACCTTCAGGTAAGTAGGCTTGTATTTCAGATTTGAATTCTTGTCAAATCCACAGCCAATCCATCAGCCTGCTTTTCCACAGCCCCTTTCATAGACAAACACCATTCAGTACTTCAGTAATATCAGATTAACATTAATACCTGATGGATTAGAAACCAGACAAAAGTGGGCTTAGAAAACACTGCAAGTGGAGTCTAAGGGTAGGTGTGCATCATATCAGTTTCCTGCAGGAAACTCTCAGCTCTCAGAAATTTGAGGGGCGACAGACTCATTGAAAAACATTTGCCATTTTGATGAGCCTTGGGGCTCTGAAAACATTGGAGGAGAAACCAAATAGTTTGACCAGCAAAGCCTAAGAAGCTCTTTACAGAGAGGTTCTCAGGCCCAGCATTCCAAATGGAAAATGTCCTCTTTGCTTTCTTTTGTCTTGGACCCAATTTCCTTTCTTTCTCCCCTCCCATACATATTAAGTCCGACTATGGATGCAGCTGCCGATCCATTAAGCAGTGGAAAAATCCTGTGGCTAGCACTCCAAAATATAAAAGCATTATACACTGACAGGACAATGACTTTGGCTTATAGGTGTGAGGAATAAAAAAGCCCATCCCATCAGCTATTTAAAACACAAATGGTTACAAGGTGAAAAGGCAACCAATACCCACACTTGTCTCTGGTGTCATTTGGCATGTGTTTATGACTTACAACAGTCCTCAGGCATATGCAGATAATAAAATTGTAACCACTAAGATGGGATACTATTTACTCCAGTATAAAAATTTCTGTACTGGGTGTTCATCTGCCTTTCTTGAAAGTTTCTCTGCCCAGCCTTCTCTGAGGCATAAGGGACTCAATTCTGTGCATTATGAGAGCTTCTTTGCTATAGAATCTAAATTCGTCCAAAGCACATCGAATTTCCTCAGGCCCCTTTATACATTGGGTCGTGTTCTTTTTTTGTAAAGCTCTCAAGGGCTCTTAGTGGAGTTTAGATAATTAAAAAACCCTCAGATCATTATTCCTATATTCTAAAAGGCCGCTCAAATCAATGACACATTATTTTCCTTTCCAATATTTAGTCTATGGACTTTTAGAGATACAAACTAATCACTCATGAATCTGAGATAGAAATTAATGATGCAGCTGTTTATTGCCCTGAGCACTGATATGTGAGCTATTGTTATATTTTAGATAGATCTCTAATGCATTACTGTTGAAAGTATTACATTGTCTATTCTGCGGCTGTGAAAATATTCATGAGAAATGTTGTGTAACTGGCCACTTTTTTTTCTTGCCAGAAAGAACAACAAAAAACAACCCTGTTAATTTCTCGACTATATCATTTTAGTAGTCTTTGATGGTTTCTTCTTCTTTCCTCAATACCACTCCCCCTTGTTTTTCTCCATTATTCTAACAACCTTTCCAGTGATTTATTATGAGGAGCTAACAAGCTTTAATGGCAAATCAAAAGGAGAAAAGTCAGGATGCCAAACTGCAACTTTGTTTCAGGGAGGAATGGAGTCAATTCTTTCATCTTTTTGGCCAGCAAATCTGTTTTAAAGACTATCAGTCCAGTCATATTGTACTCATCCCCGAGTCAATTATTCAACTGACTCTGTTTTCTGGAATACAGCTGAGAGTGAGAGGTCTGCTTCCTCACTCTGAATCCAAAATAGAATTTCCAAAATCCATGCACCGAAGTGTGATTGTTTTACTAATACATGATTCCGCACTCAAATGTATTTTCTCAGTGCTACTCGAACAAACTGAGATGTCTGCTTTTCAGGTTCATAGTAGATTTAAAGAAACATAATAGATGTTCAATAAACAATTGTTGATTAAGTAAGCTAAATTGATTAGAGAGGAAGGGGAAAGGCTCCTGGAAGTAGTAATAGCAACATGTAAGAGAAGAGAGAAAAAAATGTTACAGACATAATTTAAAAAGTACAGCTACTTGTTTTAAACTCAGTAAAAGTAAAGAGTCTTAAGCACCTTCATGGCCCTAAAGAGTTAATATTATACAGAATGTATAATTACCAGGATATCGTAATGAACTTCTTCTACCTGTTATCATAAAGGCTTTCTTCAATAAGGATTTAACACAAAAGGATTTGTGGTTCTTCGTTACTTAGGAAATTAAATTAATGACAATCATTTTTATAGGTGCCTATGAGACATAAAAACACTCATGTAAACTATGTATGAAAATCTGAAATCTAAGCATAAATTAAGGGAGTAGGTGGGCAGAATAAGTTATGGTCTGACTAGCTCCTCAGTACCTGCCCTATTCATCTACTCAGTTCATTCATTTGTGCAGTCACACTAATTCAGTACATACACATTGAAATCCAACTGGGCAATGACACATGCTATTTACTATGAAACTTGGCAAGATCAGAAGAAACTCCACCTAGCCTCAGAAAAGTTGGTCTAGTAGAGCTGAGACACGCGTACACAGTGCTTACAGTACAAAGCCCTGTGTGAGGAGGGCAGTGACAGCAGTTAAAACCCAAAACTAGATATTCCAAGTGAGAAGAGGTCATTCCCTGAGGCTGAAGTGATCAGAGAAGGCTGCCGGACAAAGACAGCACTTTATTTAGTCCTCAAAGGACAGGTAGTATTTCTACAAACAGATTGAAAGGAGGGATATCACACTTACATCAACATTTATTGAGCACCAAAACTACAAACCAACAGACACACTCGGGAATACGCAGATTAAAAAGACATGACTCTGGATCTTGCAGATTGCTAAGAAAAAAGTAGAAATAGAATCAACTAACTTAACAGGAAAGCAGAACAGCACAAGGGCGATAGCAAAGGAACAAGGCAATGACATTACTGACAAGAGGAGCAGAATGAGTCACAGTTTGCAAGTGAGAAAACCAAAGGCAGTTGGAGCCAAAAGCAGGCCAATTACTAAATCCACTGTACTGGTAGAAACCAGATCGTACAGAGAGGCCAGTTGTAGGGTCAGGAAACTGTCAAACCTAAGAGTTAAGAATGGGGGAAGCAGGGTCTGGAGTGAGGGAGGACCTATAGGATGGGGGAAAGGAAAAAAAGGGAACTAGAAAAGACAGGGCATTGGTCTACTGCCCCCTCTGAAGAGTCTCGGTCTTGGACTCTGAGGCAGTGCAATATAACAGCCTATTTACTCATCTGCCTTCTTTAACAGGTTTATACTAACCTTGAAGACAAAGCTCTTACCAGGCCTGTCTGCCCTTTGCCCCTGTGACGTATCTCTGTGCCTAGCACATGGTGTAAACTAAACACCATTTTCTTACTGATAGAATAATGAATGAATGAGGCGGAGCTAGCCCAGCTCCTTAGCTTGTATTCAATGCTGCTGGAATTTAAGAGATCCAAGAAGATTCTTGACTTCTACTAAATGTCTCCCGGAAAGCTGTGCAGTACATTTTATTTTATTCCCTCAAGCAACTTGAAAGTGGCTTTGGGTTCACAAGCTTTCTCTTTTTAAAAAATTGTTGTTATTATTATTATTATTATTTTATGAGATGAAGTCTCAGTCTGTTGTCCAGGTTGGAGGACGGTGGTGTGATCTCAGCTCACTGCAATCTCCACCTCCTGAGTTCAAGCGATTCTTCTGCTTCAGCCACCCAAGTAACTGGAACTATAGGCACACACTACCATGCCCGGCTACTTTTTGAATTTTTAGTATATATGAGGTTTCACCGTTGGCCAGGCTAGTCTCTCTCGAACTCCTGGCCTCAAGTGATCCTCCCGCCTTGATCTCCCAAAGTGCTAGGATTACAGGCAAGAATCACAGTGCCCAGAATACAAGTGTTCTCTTTTAAGATGTGAATCCTTCTGGAAAACACTCCCATTTGTAACCCCCCTTTTTAGTTAGCTAGCATCTCTTCTATCATTTTGGGGGAAATCAGGAACCACTGATGGGATTAGGTTTTGATGGGTTATAGACAGGAAATGGAAGATGGTTTGGGATCTCAGAGGCCCCTATGGGAGGGCAAAGCCTCAGGATTGGCTCTGGAACAGAGAGGGATGGGCCTCAGACTAGCTATTTGGAACAAATAGACTTACTCGTGGGGCTATGAGATCTCAAAAAGAGCGAGTATGTAAAAATTGTGAGCCAGCAACCAGTTTGTAGAATACCATGTTTCACCAACATGTTTTGCTTGGCCAGTACAATATCTATAACACGTTTAATTAGTTGCTAAGATTCAGAAATTGGGAGATTCATATACAAATTAGGATTTCTAGTTCTCTTGAATAATTGGATGATCTGACTTAACTGATGCCTCAGTGTCATATGGTATCAATTGGCTTGAGTGGAGTAGGTGGCAGGTCCCCTCAGAAGGACATGTCTTGTGACAGTCACCACAGGCCCCACCTCTCCCTACTGCCTCACACTTTACAATTCCTTTTTCTTGTATGCAACTGAGTTTATGGAGCATGGGCAATATTATTCTTCTTCACCAGGCTCCATCTAACAAAGCTAATCTTCTTGGTATTGGTGTTATAGCTGCCTCCCTATGATATCCAGGAATGGATTCAGATACTGTGGAATTGAAAGTTATATAATTAGAGAGCCATATTTAATAAAATAATACAAATTTTTACTTTTGAAGTAGTATAATTTTTAAATATTTTGTATTGATATATCAGTGTTGCACATATTTTTGGTACAAAACATTTTGGCCATATGCACATATTGTAGGGTCCCTTCCCAGGTCCTCAGAAAGGGTTGGAGCAAGTCAGGGGTCTGCACCTTCAGCTTTCGTTAGCTTTCTGGTAAGTCACTTTCTGTGGTTATCCTTCCTCTATGAGCTGTTTGTTATTTTGTCCTTCCAGTCAAGTCCATTCTTGAATTTTCATGTGGGAATTCCTTTCTGGATTTTACTGGGAAATTTGTTTTTCTAAGTGTTGAATCTTTAGAAAAATCAATTGAGAGAAGATGGCGCAGTGGGAACAACCCAGGATTGAAGCTCTCGGTGAATGCGCTGAGAGGGTGAGTCAGGGCCGCATTTCCACACGGATCTTTGTTGCCCACAGAACAGGGAAATTCCCAGGTATAAAAGAGATGCGGGATGCCAGGCAGAGGTTTTGGCTGGTGCAGCCGGCAGCCGGTGTAGCTGGCGGCCAGCACTGTAGCGCAGTGGTGCTACACAGCGCTCCGCACAAAGCGCACTGGTCTGGGTGCCCTGTTGAACCAGCAATCTGAGACTTGAGAGGGCTGAACTTGAGACTGAATGGGACTTGGACAGTGAGCCAGCCCAGGAGATTCCAGGAAAACAGCATTTGGAGTAGCGCAGTGGGACAAACAAAACGGAGATTCCAAACGCTCCCGGTGGAGAGGTTCCCTTAGGGCACAGCTGAACCCAGTACGGTGCAGCTCCATGGGGGAGGGGCGTCCGCCATTACCAAGGCAATCCGCCACTACTGAGTTACATGCCCATTGCTGACACAGCCTGCCGTTGCCAAGGCAATCTGCCACAACAGAGAGACTCTGCCACAGGGCGTAGCCCGTGGCAGCAGGGCGGAGACTGCAGCAGAAGGGCAGAGCCTACAGCAACAGGGCGAACCTCACACCAGCAGGGCGGAGCCTCGGCAGGCAAATAGTGACTAGACTTTCTCCTAGCTGGGCAGGACAGCACAACGGACACTCACAAAGAAAGCCCCAACCCCCCCAAGCCAGAGCATCTGAGAAAAATAGGGTTTTTTTTTTATGAGTTCTGCTGCAGCAGAATTAAACGTAGCAGCCTAACAGCCCTGAATAAACAACAGAGCTCACAGCTCAGCACTTGAGCTCCTATAAAGTACAGACTGTCTCCTCAAGCAGCTCCCTGACCCCTCTATATCCAAAAGACTGACATTTGGCAGGCATCATTCTGGGACAAAGATAGCAGAGAAAGAAACTGGTAGCATCCTTCACTGTTCCGCAGCTGCTATAGGTGCACCCCAGACAAGCAGGGCCTGGAGTGGACCTCAGCAGTCGTACAGTGGAGGGGCTAGACTGGTAGAAGGAAAACCAAGTAACAGACATACTTCATCATCAACAATCTGGGTGTCCACTCAGAGACCAATCGAAAAGTCAGCAACTACACAGACGACAGGTGGATAAATCCAAAAAGATGGGAAGAAACCAGCGCAAAAAGGAGGAACACACCCAAAACCAGAACACCTCACCTCCTAGAAAGGACCAAAACTCCTCACCAGCAAGGGAACAAAGCTGGATGGAGAATGACTGTGACGAAATGACAGAATTAGACTTCAGAAGGTAGATAATGAGAAACTTTTGTGAGCTAAAAGAACATGTTTTAAATCAATGCAAAGAAACTAAGAACCTTGAAAATAGATTTGAAAAAAGATTCGAGGAAATGATAACAAGAATGGATAACTTAGAGAGGAATATGAATGAATTAAAGGAGCTGAAAAACACAATACAAGAACATCACAAAGCACGCACAAGTTTCAACAGCCGAATTGACCAAGCAGAAGAATGAATATCAGAAGTTGAAGATCAACTCAATGAAATAAAACGAGAAACCAAGATCAGATAAAAAAGCGCAAAAAGGAATGAACAAAGTGTCCAAGAAATTTGGGACTATGTGAAGAGACCTAACCTACGTTTGATAGGTGTACCAGAATGTGACGAAGAGAATGAATCCAAGCTGGAAAATACTCTTCAGGACATTATCCAGGAAAATTTCCCCCACCTAGCAAGACAGGCCAACACTCAAATGCAGGAAATACAGAGAACACCACAAAGATATTCCGCAAGAAGAGCAACCCCAAGGCACATAATCGTCAGATTCAACAAGGCTGAAATAAAGCAGAAAATACTAAGGGCAGCCAAAAAGAAAGGTCGGGTCACCCACAAAGGGAAGCCCATCAGACTCACAGCAGATCTCTCAGAAGAAACACAACAAGCCAGAACACAGTGGGGGCCAATATTCAACATCCTTAAAGAAAAGAACTTTCAACCCAGAATTTCATATCCAGCCAAACTGAGCTTCATAAGTGAAGGAAAAATAAAACCCTTTGTGAACAAGCAAGTACTCAGAGAGTTTGTCACCACCAGGCCTGCCTTAGAAGAGGTCCAGAAAGTGGCACTACACATAGAAAGGAACAACCAGTACCAGCCATTCCAAAATCACACTAAATGCTAAAGAGCATCAACATAATGAAGAATCTACAACAATTAACGGGCAAAACAGCCAGCTAGCATCAAAATGGCAGTATCAAATTCACACATAACAATATTAACACTAAATGTAAATGGACTAAATGCACCAATCAAAAGACACAGACTGGCAAATTGAATAAAAATTCAAAACTCATCAGTGTGCTGTATCCAGGAAACCCATCTCACATGCAAGGATACACAAAGGCTCAAAATAAAGGGATGGAGGAAGATTTACCAAACAAATGGAGAGCAAAAAAAAGCAGGAGTTGCAATTCTCATCTCTGATAAAATAGACTTTAAAGCAACAAAGATCAAAAGAGACAAAGAAGGCCATTACATAATGGTAAAAGGATCGATACAACAAGAAGAGCTAACGATCCTAAACATATATGGACCCAATACAGGAGCACCCAGATGCATAAGGCAAGTTCTTAATGACTTACAAAGAGACTTAGACTCCCACACAATAATAGTGGAGACTTTAACACTCCACTGTCAATATTATACTGATCAACCAGACAGAAAATCAAGAAGGATATCCAGGGCTTGAACTCAGACCTGGAGCAAGAAAACCTGATAAACATTTACAGAACTCTCCACCCCAAATCCACAGAATAGACATTCTTCTCAGCACCACATCACACCTACTCTAAAATTGACCACATAATTGGAAGTAAAGCACTCCTCAGCAAATGCAAAACAACTGAAATCATAACAAACAGTCTATCAGACCATAGTGCAATCAAGTTAGAACTCAGAATTCAGAAACCAACCCAGAACCCCACAGCTTCATGGAAACTGAACAACGGGCTCTTGAATGTTGACTGGATAAACAATGAAATGAAGGCAGAAATAAAGAAGTTCTTCGAAACCAATGAGAATGAAGACACCACATACCAGAATCTCTGGGACACATTTAAAGCAGTCTCTAGAGGAAAGTATATAGCAATAAGTGCCCATATGAGGAGAATGGAGAGATCCAAAATTGACACCCTATCGTCAAAATTGAAAGAGCTAGAGGAGCAAGATCAAAAAAACTCAAAACCCAGCAGAAGACAAGAAATAACTAAGATCAGAACTGAACTGAAGGAGATAGAGACAAGAAAAACCCTTCAAAAAATCAATAAATCCAAGAGCTGGTTTTTTTAAAAGATCAACAAAATAGACAGACCACTAGCCAGATGGATTAAAAAGAAAATAGAGAACAACCAAATAGATGCAATAAAAAATGATAAAGGGGAAATCACCACAGATTCCACAGAAATTCAAACCATCATCAGAGAATATTACAAACAACTCTATGCACATAAACTAGTAAACCTGGAAGAAATGGATAAATTTCTGGACTCCTTTGTCCTCCCAAGCCTAAACCAGGAGGAAGCTGAATCTATGAATAGACCAATAACAAGGTCAGAAGTCGAGGCAGCAATTAAGAGCCTACCACACAAAAAAAGCCCAGGTCCAGATGGGTTCACAGCCGAATTCTACCAGACACACAAAGAGGAGCTGGTACCATTCCTTCTGAAACTATTCCAAATAATCCAAAAAGAGGGAATCCTTCCCAAATCATTTTATGAGATCAATATCATCCTGATACCAAAACCCGGCAGAGACCCAACAAGAAAGCTTCAGGCCAATATCCATGATGAACATAGACGCAAAAATCTTCAATAAAATATTGGCAGGCCGATTGCAACAGCAAATCAAAAAACATCCATCATGATCAAGGTAGGATTCATCCAGGGGATGCAAGGCTGGTTCAACATACACAAGTCTATAAATGTAATTCACCACATAAACAGAACCAAAAACAAAAACCACATGATTATCTCAATTGACGCATAGAAGGCATTTGACAAAATTCAACAGCCCTTTATGCTAAAAACCCTCAATAAACTCGGTATCGATGGGACGTATCTCAAAGTAATAAAAGCTATTTATGACAAAGCAACAGCCAATATCATACTGAATAAGCAAAAACTGGAAGCATTCCCTTTGAAATCTGGCACTAGACAAGGATGCCCTCTTTCACCACTCCTATTCAATATAGTACTGGAAGTTCTAGCCAGAGCAATCAGGCAAGAAAAAGAAATAAAGGGTATTCCAATAGGAAAGGTGGAAGCCAAATTGTCTCCATCTGCAGACAACATGATAGTATACCTAGAAGACCCCATCGCCTCAGCCCAAAAACTCCTGAAACTGATAAGCAACTTCAGCAAAGTCTCAAGATATAAAATCAATGTGCAAAAATCACAAGCATTCCTCTACACCAATAACAGACTTAAAGAAAGCCGAATCAAGAACGAACTGCCATTCACAATTGCTACAAAAAGAATAAAATACCTAGGAATACAACTCACAAGGAACATAAGGAACCTCTTCAAGGAAAACTACAAACCACTGCTCAATGAAATAAGAGAGGACACAAACAGATGAAGAAACATTCCATGTTCATAGTTAGGAAGAATTAATATCGTGAAAATGGCTATACCGCCCAAAGTAATTTACAGAATCAACGCTATCCCCATCAAGCTACCATTGACTTTCTTCACAGAACTGGAAAAAACCACCATGAACTTCATATAGAACCAAAAGAGAGCCTTCAAAGCCAAGTCAATTCTAAGCAAAAAGAACACAGAGGGGGGCATCATACTACCAGATTTCAAACTATACTACAAGGCTACAGTAATCAAAACAGCATGGTACTGGTACCAAAACAGAGACATAGACCAATGGAACAAAACAGAGGCATTGGAGGCAACGCAACATATCTACAACCATACAATCTTTGATAAACCCAACAAAAACAAGCAATGGGGAAAGGATTCCCTGTTTAACAAATGGTGTTGGGAAAACTGGCTAGCCATGTGCAGAAAGCAGAAACTGGACCCCTTCCTGACACCTTACACTAAAATTAACTCCAGATGGATTAAAGACTTAAACATAAGACCTAGCACCATAAAAACCCTAGAAGGAAATCTAGGCAAAACCATCCAGGACATAGGAGTAGGCAAGGACTTCATGACCAAAACACCAAAAGCATTGGCAACAAAAGCCAAAATAGACAAATGGGACCTAATGAAACTCCACAGCTTCTGCACGGCAAATGAAACAGTCACTAGAGTGAATCGGCAACCAACAGAATGGGAAAAAATTTTTGCAGTTTACCCATCTGACAAAGAGCTGATAGCCAGAATTTACAAAGAATTCAAACAGATTTACAGGAAAAAAACAAACAAGCCCATTCAAAAGTGGGCAAAGGATATGAACAGACACCTTACAAAAGAAGACATACATGAGGCCAGCAAACATATGAAAAAATGCTCATCATCACTGGTCATCAGAGAGATGCAAATCAAAACCACATTGAGATACCATCTCACGCCAGTTAGAATGGCGATCATTAAAAAATCTGGAGACAACAGATACTGGAAAGGATGTGGAGAAAAAGGAACACTTTTACACTGTTGGTGGGAGTGTAAATTAGTTCAACCATTGTGGAAGACAGTGTGGCGATTCCTCAAGGCCCTAGAAATAGAAATTCCATTTGATCCAGCAATCCCATTACTGGGTATATATCCAAAGGACTATAAATCTTTCTACTATAAGGACACATGCACACGAATGTTCATTGCAGCACTGTTTACAATATTAAAGACCTGGAATCAACCCAAATGCCCATTGATGATAGACTGGATTGGGAAAATGTGGCACATATACACCATGAAATATTATGTAGCAATCAGAAATGATGAGTTTGTGTCATTTGTAGGGACATGGATGAATCTGGAGAACATCATTCTCAGCAAACTGACACAAGAACAGAAAATGAAATACTGCATATTCTCACTCAAAGGCGGGTGATGATAAATGAGAACACATGGACACAGGGAGGGGAGTACTAAACACTGGGGTCTATTGGGGGGAAAGGGGAGGGCCAGTGGGGGGGGAGCTGGGGAGGGATAGCCTGGAGAGAAATGCCAAATGTGGGTGAAGGGGAGAAAGGAGGCAAAACACACTGCCATGTGTGTACCTATGCAACTGTCTTGCATGTTCTGCACATATACACCAAAACCTAAAATGCAATAAAAAATTTAAAAAAAAAAGAAAAATCAATTGAGAAATTGGGAAAATGAGTAAAAGTGTTATAACTCTTCCTTCAAGAATACAGCATAGGCCAGGCGTGGTGGCTTATGCTTTTGATCCAAGCACTTTGGAGGCCAAGGTGGGTGGATCACTTGAGGTTGGGAGTTCAAGAATACAGCATAACAATCAACATATATAACTGGGTTGAAGATATCCACTGGCTTCGAGTAAAAAACTAGAATAGAAAACACTGACAGAGAAAGTAGAGGGTTAAGGTGGATACTTCTAGAAACTGGGACATGATATCGATGAAAAGAAATAACATGATCTAACCATCAGCCTTGCTTCTAGCTCTACATGTCTGTGATGGTGGCCCTGTCTGCTGCTAAGTATTAATAAACTTAGAAGAATAGCTTCCTTTATTCAAATCTTATGAAATAAAAAAAAATCCAAGAAATAACAAGTTTGGAAGAAAACTAAGATATTACATTCACAGTTTTAATATGTGATTTTGTGTAGTGCTGTTAACCTTGCCAGGAAATCTGAATGTTATGTTTTGCATATCCTACCTAACAATCATCACAGTTTTTGTCCATGTTTAAATATTCTCTATACACTACAGTTCTTTGTATCAAAGTACACGGACTATCAAAGTTTTTGTGCTTTGATGGTTACAAACAATATTACTTACAAACTTAACATTTCTTATTTACTAAATAACCTTTTGAAAATATCTGTGATAATGAGTAAATAATTTGATCAGTGCTGGACTATTTTAGAATAATAGGCATTAGAGAATTCTCAAGAATTACTGGGAGTTCTGATTTCTTGTTCTTATATTCCAAAGATTAGTATATATCAGAAATTTAGAAACACTATTTTATTCTTATCTTTGATTTCACACATGCACAAAAATGCATAAAAGCTTTAAAAAGTTCTGTGTAACTTAAATTATTCCTATACTTGACAGAGAGGACTGAAGGAGGCATTGAAGAAGTGATAGCAAATGCCACGTGAGCAAAAGAAGGCAAAGTCAGTAAAGTGGATGCTGAAGCAATATTAAGACCAATCACCATAAAAAACTCATTTTGTTTACTACCCAATTCCAAATTTTCTGTGGGTATATATCCACCTATCCATCAGATTATGAGTAGCTAACAAGGGTACATAGAGCTTGCCATATGTCAACACTGTTGTAAGCCTTTAAATACATCAACTCACTGACTCCTCCCAGCAAACCAATGAGGTTTCCCACCTTCCAGATGAAAGAACAAGGGCATGAGAGTTAAATAACCTGCCACAAATAAGTAAAGGAGTCAGAATTTCATGCTGCAAAGAGTCAGTGTTCTTAATATGATATATTGCCTGACACTGAATTTAGACAATATGTTCAGAATTACAAATTTAATTAATATTTAGGAAACTCAATTCGTTCCCCATTCTTTAATTGTTTTTAGAGATAATACATGTCAGATCTAGAAACCTTCCTATAGGCATCAGAGCATCTGGGCACAGTGTCTACTGGGATTTCTTGTTCAGGTAAATTAATTATACAGCTTTGGTGCAGGGAATTCCCTTAGAGTTGCATAGGTTGACAATCTGGCCCTTGTATATTTGGATCCTTCTATAGCTGGTGACAACTCTTGTCCCACTGCAGGCTGATTTATTTTCTGATGTAAGTTGAGATCCCAGCTCACAATGTTTTGTAGCCTTCTGGAAATGACCACACACACAATAAAAGGCAGTTGCTGTAACCACGGAGCATGTGTGAAATACTCAAAGAACATTTGCTCATTCTGCAGGTGATAAGTGTATCATGGCTTGATAATGTGAATGCCCCAGCTTCACCCTTAAGTTGCTGGGACAAGGAAGTTAGGATGTTCCAGATTTTCTGTAGGAAAAGGGCATGTCCATCTCAACTCCAGAGGCCAATTGAGATTGGAAGGTCTTGAAGGACTGAATCTACAATAAAAGCCTGCCCCCCAAAATTCAGATTTTTGACACTAATTTCTTTTTTAGTGTGTTTTTGCACCTAAACTGGGTTGAAGATGTGCTGGGGAAAAGGAAATAAACATGGGGCCTCTTTCTTTGAAGTTAATTATGGGGCCCCTTGGATGATTCAAGGATTGGGCCATGTTCATAATTTAGACCACATTTTCCTTTTTAGAACTTTCCATCAATTTTCCCAAGAGCCTTATATCCTCCTCTGTTATCAAAATTAGAAATATATATGTAGTTTTGCTATGTTGTCCAGGATGGAGTGCAGTGGCTACTCACAGGCATGGTCATCGACATCTACACTCCTAATCAACTGCTACCACTCTGATGCTTTCTGTTCAAACAAAAGGTGTTAATGACATCAGTCAAGCTTTTTTGCTGTGGCTCCAGAGCCCCTATTCCTTGCATGGCTTTCTGTATTTCAATGCAACTCATCTTTTGAGAACTGGTTTATTTCTTGGTTTGCAGAACCCCACACCATTCTGGCTTCTCTCACTCTCTGAACGTTCTGCTTTCTGGTATTTTTCATACTGTGAATATTCCATTTTTGTTTCTTTGCTTGGTCTTTCTTGATTCTCCTAGCCGTTTTTTTTTTTTTTTTTTTTTTGAGACAGAGTCTCACTCTGTCTCCATGCTGGAGTGCAGTGGTGGGATTTGGCTCACTACAATCTCTTGATTCTCCTGCCTCAGCCTCCCAAGTAGCTGGGACTACAGGCGTGCACCACTACACCCAGCTAAAATTTGTATTTTTAGTAGAGATGGGGTTTCACCATGTTGGCCAGGATGGTTTCGATCTCTTGACCTTGTGATCTGCCCGCCTTGGCCTCCCAAAATGCTGGGATTACGGGTGTGAGCCACCGCACCCCGGCTGTTTTCTCCTGGCCTTTTAACAATAGGCATCATAGTCCAAAATTCGATTTTTGGATTTTCTGCTATTCTTGTTTTGAGCTAGCTCAAGCAACTTATTCATCATTTCAATGCAGAAGAGCCTTAAATCTATATTTCCACATCATTCTTTTCATCTAGGTGGCAGTCCTATATTTCAACTGTCCCAAGAGCATTTCAATATCCATATTTTGCAATCAGCTCAAGCTCAAGATTTTTAAAAGCAGACAAGCTCTTGTTTCCATCATGGGATTTTGTTAAACAGTTTCCCTTTTTACTTCACCACATGCCTTATCCCCAAATCATGGTTATGTCTTTCCACTATTTAGTTATGAAATGCTGTCAATTCTTCCTTTGAAGTGTCTGCCATGTCTCTTCATCTCTCAAATTCTCAGGACCATCACCCTAGGCAGGGTCTTATCAGCTCATTCCTAGATTACAGAAACGGCCACCTATCTGTCCTCCGTGACCCCAACTTTCTCCTCTCCAATCTCACCTTCCTGCCACCGCCAGATTAATCTTCTTTAAACGACACTTTCATCTTGTCACTGTCTGCTCAATAGCCCTTTAATCATACAACTGTGAGCAGAAGACCCTGGAGATCATCTCATTCAACCCCTCATTTGACAGACAAGGAAACTGAGGCTCAGTCAGAGTGTTTTACTCAAGGTCAATGTTAATAAGCTACCAAAGTGGAGTCAGAGTCAGGCTCTTTCTACTCTCACAGGCTGCCTTAGAGATTTTTCTGAGATCATCATACTTTTACTGTTTATATCACTTCATGAATTGGTCATTGTTCTGCTCTAAAAATATGTATTTTTAAAGTAAATGCTATACCACAGTCATGAAGAGAAAACCATTATCACTTAATGGAATTAGAAGATACTTAATTTAAATTCAATACAATGGAAACACGTTATAATTTATTATATGGTAAGTTTTGCCAGCCAAAGGTGTTCCTGAAGTTTGTTTTCTCTTTTACTACAAAGGGAAATTAACAAGTGTTGTGGATGTGGCAAAGTCTTACTAGTCTTACTAGTCCAATTAAAAGAACTGAAAGGAGAATAACTTTCTCATAAAATGATTCAATGTCCCTTTATACTGTGTCCACATGTCCTAAAATAATCTTTCCTGCCACATGTTATAAGCTTCTGATACTTAGAGAAACACAGAAATTCATTATATTTCCTTCCACCTAACACCTAAACTATTTTATTTTTTAATGCTCTTATATCTTATTTCACCTAGCCAAAGTGTATTCCCATAAGGTGCTAGCACATGTCTCTGGACCAATAACACAATTCCCCTTTCTGCACGTTTATCTTCATGTTGATTCTCATGCTTAGAAGATCTTACTGATCCCTTCCCATCAGGCCAAACTTCATATAGTTTTCAAAGACAAGTTTTCAAAGACACATTCTAATTACAAACTTCGTAAGCACTTCTAAATAATCCAATCCTCTTTGGTTTCAGCCTTTTCTAAATTCCCAGCATATTCTTTAAACTTTGAAGTCAATTATCCATTCTGGAGTATGACTCAGTAATGACTTTGTGTGTTAATTTCGTTTCTCTAACAACAGTATAAGCTACTCGAGGACAAATATTCTTTTTTATATGACTTCCACATCCCAGTAGACCTAGCTGTGTGCTAGGCACACACACAGTGCAATACCAGTTTACTTATGGCCACTGAGTTGCTTATAGAATTCTCAGCATGTGATGAATGCTTAATATGGGGCTCAACAATATTTTACATATTTAAACATTATCAGGGATTTTGGGTCTTTTGAATGGGAGAGAGCCTACATGTTATCTTTTCTGTAATAGACAACAATTTATACTAAAATAATTGTTTGCTTCATTAAAGCTTAGTAAAATAATTTCTTTTACTCTTTAGTAAAAGGTAAAAGAAACTATTGCTACTGAGATAATAGTTAAGAAGCATTTGTAGCAAAATATAACTAGTAAAGGAAGGGTGACATAATCACTCTCAAATCATTTGGTTTAGCGTCAGATTTTTTTTTTTTTTAGCGTCAGATTTAAGTTGTGGTAAAAGACGTGACATAAATATATCACCTTTACCATTTTTAATTACAGTAGTACTGAGTGTATTTTAAGTTCAGTGAATCAAGTACAGTCACATTGCTGTGCAATGATCACCACCAGCCATCTTTGAAATTCTTTTCTTCTTGCAAAACTGAAATTCTGTGCCTATTAAGCAGGTGTTCCCTATTACCTTTCCCAGGCCCTTGCTATCACCATTCTATTTTCTTTAAGAGTCAGAATTTTAAAGCTGGAAGAGGATCTTTGAGATAATCTCATTTTGCAGGCAAATAAGAAACCCAAAACTAAGAGATGAGTTGCTTGGAGTTTCTTTTTTTAAAAAAAATAATGTCTTTTTTTTTTTTTTTTTTTGAGACGGAATTTTGCTCTTGTTGCCCAGACTGGAGTGCAATGGTGTGATCTCAGCTCACCATAACCTCTGCCTCCCAGGTTCAAGCATTTCTCCAACCTTAGCCTCCCAAGTACCTGGGGTTACAGGTGTGTGCCACCACACCCTCTAATTTTGTGTTTTTAGTAGAGAGGGGATTTCTCCATGTTGGTCAGGCTGGTCTTGAACTCCTGACCTCAGGTGATCTGCTTGCCTTGGCCTCCCAAAGTGCTAGGATTACAGGTGTGAGCCACTGCACCCAGCCTGGAGTTTCAAAGTAACTTAGAGACAGAGTTTATAGTCAGTCTCCCCAACTCCACAGTCATCTTGTGTCTCAATTTGCCTGGAATAATCCTGGCTAATACCTGTTGTCCTGACCTCTTATTAATAGTGCATCTCCTCACACTCAAAGTGTCCTGGTTTAGGTGATCTCTGCTTAATAAATATGTTCACCTACTTAACTCTTGAGTCCAACATTCTTTTTCCTGTATTAAAATAGCACGTTTATATTCTTTTGCATTTTCTGTATTAAACATTCCTCTTAAATATTTTTGACATTGTTTTTAAACCTCAATTGACCAGATACTGTCAGGGAATCCAATGCTCCTTTAAGGGTGGTTTGAGACAAAATCTGCAGTTTTTCCACTTATGGAGACATTTTCTATGTGCAAAGATCTTCTTAGCGGCTAAATTTACATGAGCAATAGATGAATTTTCGACAAGCCCATTTGGTTACTTTAATAGAAACAGAGGTCTAGTGTGTTATTACTGTTACTATAGAAAGTGAATGACTTATTACAATTAACAAGAAAACTGTGCGCCAGAATTTATGGATTTTGTTCTTTTTAACCTAATGAGCACTGCAGCGTATTATCACTTATATCACACTAGATTGCCCAATCACCCTGCATAATATTACTTCAATCCATTTTGAAATAGGTCCAAATTGTCATTTTTTTTGTTCGAGTAATGATCAAGTATTGATGTTTCTTGAGTTCATACAAATGGCTACAACCTCCTTGGACGCAGCCTAGTCAATAGAGTCTGATGTTCACATTAGGGATTTGGAAATCAATGTAGTTTTCCTGTTATTCTTTTATGATTAAATCAATTGAAGTTATTTACTCATAGCAGAAAATATGGGTGATTGCCAGCCCTATGGCTTAGTGAATTGCTTTCTCACTACTGCTGCCCTGTAATGAGAAGGTACATGTTCGCTTCAGGGGTTGACTAAAACCTGTTCATGTATAGCAGCAATTTGAGATGCAGAAAGTGTTTATTATTAAAGGCTAAGAGTGGTGAATGCCAAAGGGCATCTTTATCATTTGGCATTGCATTAACATTGACAGAGGAGGGAAGCACGTCCAGAAAACCCCTCAGCATTGGCCCAGTGGTGCTCAGTTTCAGAAGAGAAGCCGGGCAGCAGCCAATGGACGTTCTTGCCACATTCTCCCTTGTGTACACTGTTAAGCTGAGACCTCAGCGAAAGACAATGGAAATGTCAATTGAGCTGAATGGACAGGGCCTATTTGTTGATGGGTTTTCTCTCTTTAACATGTGTTGGGTGACCTGCAGTGTTTCGATGTGGGAATAAATAATAGCTTTATAACATGGGCTGCATTTAATGTGCTTGAATGCAAAATGGTATAAGGGTAAAAGCAAGTCGAGACAGCAGTGGGGAAGGCTGTGGAGGCGGGAAGAGGCTCTGCAGGGAAGCTGCACGGAAGTAAAATCACTTAGAGCCAAGGAGAATGTCATTTGCTCTTGTATTCTCTATCCGAAGTGGGTAATAAGCAAACAATGGAAGAGCCATTTCGTTTTTAGACTAGTTCTGTGTGAACAGCTGCATTGGACCATGGTGATGCCAAGTCCTTTATAGTTACTTGATCTTTTTACTCTGTTTGATGAGAACAGTGCAAAAGTGGGAAAATGGGTTGCTCTGGCCAACTTCTAAATGTTCCAGATTTCTCTTAACATCTTTCACCTCCTTCCTCAATAAAATCTGCTCATAGGAGATGAAAAATAATCATTTGGCCTTATCAGAAATTTGGCTTTAAAGCTTTCCTTCTGCTATTGGGGAAGAGGAATGAAATATTCCATATTTTTACAGGAGAGGTCTTGGTTGACTGGAGTGGAAATTCAGATACACCTGGCTGGGGAAGGCAGACAATAGTTTACTCCCCCACCTATATGTGCCCAAGAATTTATCAAGAGAACAAGGGGCTTCTTGGAAAAGTTTTTGAGCCATGTCTATTTTTAATATTCCAGAATGCAGACATGTCTTATAACAGGGAGTGAGGTGGAGGTTGGGAGGAGAAATAGAAACCAAATTCTAAGACAGGACTCTGCGATGCTTAAGAAACAATACAAAGGAAAAAGACAGATGTCCTTCCTCCCTTCCCTTTCTCTCTTTCCCAAGAAAAGCTTATTGTGTAGTGAGTAGGTACCCAGTCATACCTAGATTCTAGGTGCCTACAGTCCAGGAGTAGCAATTAGATACATGCATAAATAACACTCTTACGAGGCCAAAAGGGATAAGAGCCATACATCATTTCCAAATTGTGCCAAGGGTTTTCAAATACAGGACCTCCATATGCATTCCAGTCAATTTTCAGCTCCTTTTCAGCAAGTTAAGGATCCATTTAGTATAAAACCAGGTAAAAATAATCTAATGGCTACTCACGGTATGAAGGAATTGTTCAGTCCTGTTTGGTCACTTACAAAATTTTAAAACATGGAATTTGAAGCTAGAAAAGTGGTAGGTCTCCTATTGTAGAGTGCATGGTGTTTTTCATTTGTGAGACAGGGTGGTGTTCTTGTGTGGTTATATATTTACCAGCAGGCAGTCTGCTACCTGGATCTCTATCACTGTACATGGCTCGGGATGCAGGCTACAGGAATAAGCCTCCAGGATAATCGTTTCATTCCTCCAGAGGCTCAGGCGCCCTTTGTAGGAGCATTGGTACTGGCACACAAGCCTCTCAGCTGCATCTGGGGTGCAAATAGGCTGCATGGGAATACAATTTACTGGTATTATTGCTAGTGCAAAATGCAGAGTTGAGGAAGCGGTATTGGTGGCTCCTGTCCTCGTTTGTAGCACCCCTTCCCCTACTCCTCACTGTGGAGTTAAGATAATTTGGAGACTCATTAATTTTATGAACTGGTCACAATGTAGCCAAACACCTACTTCATTATTTGTTGAAATTATTTGATAAAGAAAATGAACATGACAAGTTCCTATACCCAGGACAGCCTATGCATCGGTGTTTTGTCAGGAGCTGGTGCATCCATTCATTTCTCTCTTACACTTACACAGGTGAGCAGAGGACTGGGGATTTTCTCTGAGCTGAAAGAGATAGTTACATAGGTTGTGCTTCTAAGTCTAATATACATCTGGTAGAAGAAGATAGAATTGAATAAATGTACTTAGCCATACATGCGTTACCAGAAGCAACTTACTTAGAAAGCCCATGAGGCCAGGTGTGGTAGCTCACACCTGTAATCCCAGCACTTTAGGAGATGGAGGTGGTGTGGATCACGAGATCAGGAGTTCAAGACCTACCTGACCAAGATGGTGAAACCCTGTCTCTAAAATAAAATAAAATAGACCCATGAGAGCTAAATGTTTCCAGTATCCTTTCTACCACTAAAGGAAACTGCACTTAGCCAAAAGTCATCCTGATCAGCCATACATCATGAAGTACAAACAAGCAGCCACTACTTTTGGGTGATGATCTCAGGTACTTAATAGAACCGTGTAACCCAATTCTTGAACTAGAGCAATTAAAATCAGCTTGATAGTAAAGAAAAAGTAATAAGTAAAAGATTAATCATTGATAAATGAAAGCAGTTCAAAGATTTTTAAGAAATGGATTTCCCAAAGCATTTCCTTTTATGTCTCTGAAATACATTAACAAATCCTAAAATTCAAAAATAATAGACTCATCTATGTTCTTCCTCCTGCTATTTTAATTTCCAAAAGCATTTTTATACCTTTTCTATTGCTGTTATAACAAATTGCCACCAACTTAGTGGTATAAGGTGACATAAATTTATTCTCCTAAGTTCTGGAGATCAGAAACCCTAAAATCAAGGTGTCAGCAGGCTGCCTTCCTTCAGGAAGTTCTAGGGGAAATTCGTTTCCTTGATTTTTCCACCTTCTGGAAGCTGGTAATTTCTTGACTCATGACTGCACATCATTTTGACCTGTGGTTCCATTGCCTTATCCCCTCCCCTGGCTCTGACTCTCTTGCCTCACTCCGATAAGGACTCCTGTGATTACATTGGGTCCATCAGATAATCCAGGATAATCTCCCCATCACAAAATCTTTAATGTAATCAGCTCTGCATAGTCTCTTTAGCCATTTAAGTAGGTAACGTTACAGGTTCTGGGGATTAAGACAAGCACATCACTGTAGGTCATTATTCAACCTACTACAGTAGTTTATTTGGAGGAGTACTTCTCATTATAAATAGGATTCTTGGTGGCTTTTGTTTCCATGTTCAGGTTTTCTTATACCGTATTTACCCAGCTGGAAATTCAGCCATAAAAGTGGCATGTTCATGTTTTTTCTCTATCTCTCCTAACCTAGTCAAAACAAAACTAAGAAAAAGCCATAAATATGGTGAGTTGCTGGACGTAATTGCCTTAGAATGCGTTGTGTTACATTCTTCTTTAGGCTATTTACATAAAATTACATAGGCATATATTTCATAGCATTTAAGGTAATCATCACCACTAATTCTTGAAGATGTAGCATGAGGTTTGTAAATCAATCAGATGTTGTGAAATTTCTTATGCCCTATAGCACAGTTTCATTCGAGCTTATCCTATTCATATTTTCAATTTAGGAAAGCAAGAATGAACATTCTGAGATAAAGAAGTAGCAGCTTTGTTCTTCTCTACATAAAAGTATTATGAGTGAGCTATCACTTCGGGAGCAAAATATAATTTTATGCTGTTTATGAAAAGTAGTGACTAGGCACTGGATTGAGACATGCCAAGTTTCAGCCAAAAGTAAATTTTATGGCTGTATGATAGGTCCCTTAAACCAGGAGTATGTAATGGAAATTGTGACAGGCCCTTAATTATAATGACACCACTCAGTGTGGATATAATAAACATGTGGGGCTAGTTCATAAACTACTCCAATGCAGCCAGGAAACCTGTGAGTAACAGAACAGTTACCAAACAGCCATGTCACTTGAGTTTGCTTTAAAAACAAGTAGGAAGAAAGAAGGCTTACCAGCTTCTATAGGCTAGGTTCCTTGACTTGGAGTTCCACGACATGGAAATAGCATGCAAATACATTCAAATAGCAAAGCAGGAAGACAGGAACTGTCAGCAGTATGGGGTGCCTTCCATTGGTCCAAAATCAATACTACTTGGAAATGAAAGCCAATACCTTTAGAAGAGGGTGATTTGAATGAACACTGGAATAGGTGGTGCCCATTGGCAGCAGCAATTTCAGTACAGGAAAATCTGCTAATAGAAGTTGGCAGAGGACCAGTTAGAAAGGAATTGTAGTAACTCAGTTAGAAAGCAGTAAAGGTATGTGAAAGTATCAAAATATCTGAAGATAAGTGATAGATAAGTGATCTCCATACACGTCTTTCAGGACTCAAGAAATAGGATAGCCTAGCCTTATGCCATTAAAGACCTGTGTGTCACATTATGGGCATAAGAGACATTTATGTTCCAAGTCAAGTTTGGAACTAGAGAACTGCAAAAATCAATAGAGGTTACATTTATTTAAGGAAAACAACTTATTCATTTGATAAAAGAACATAGGATATTGGGTGCCAGATAAAGAATCCTGGATGAATTCTTCAAAACAAGCTCTGCTGGACAAGTCAATATGCTGAGGAAAGTAGGAGAGCAATATTGATAGATATTGATAGAATCGGGATAGAACACCAGAACTGGGGAGAGAGAGAGAGAATTTAAATGTGTGCTTCTCAGAGAATCTTGTTAAAAAAATGCAAATTCTGATTCAGTAGGTCTGGGGTGGGACCGGAACTCCTGTATTTCTAACAAGCTCCCAGCTAATGCTGATGTTGCCAGTCTGCAGATCACACTTTCAGAGCAAGGATTTCGAGAACTCCCAGTATGGAATTCACGGCACCTTAGGCATTTCTGAAGATAAAACGGAAGTCAAGCTGGTTTCTGTATTTCTCAAAGCTTAAGAAGTAGTGATAATTTATTTTACCTAGAACAAGATGGTACAAGTAAATTAACATATTGAGTGATTTTGCATATCTGCTTGATACTCACTGGGATCCTAGCTTAAACTGCCCATCTTTAACACCTTCTAACTATCTGTCCTCAAGTAAGTTTTGGTAATCCTCTCTGTCTTTGTCCCATCATCTTAAAAACAGACTGACAATTAAACCTACCTTGCAAAACCACTGGAGGATTAAATGAGTTAATACATATAATGTGCCTACAGTGGTGCCTGGCTCACTGCAGGTCCTCAGTCAGCAATCGCTAATATTATTACCATATATGGTGGTGCTATGCCTTTGATTTTACCAAAAGCAAGATAATTATTTTAAAATGCATTTAGCATGGCAAACCAGATCTTCATACCTGGGGGGCAACTTTCATGTTAAAATTTTGGGAACTTTTTTTACTGAGGAATGGAAACTTAGTTGGGCTGTTTCTTGACCATGCACACAGCTACTTACAAAAGCAGATCTGAAATCCAGGTTTCAACCCCCAGGTGAAAGCTTTTCTTAGCTCTTAATTCTAAAAATACTTTTAAAAATTTTCCAATTACTTAATTATAAAAATAAATGAAATAGGAATCACAGTCAAACTTCAAGCAAACAATGGTATATTCATTTCCATTTTCTCATTATTCACTTTCTTCCTAAATTCTTGCAGTCTGGTCTGTTTCCCTACATTATGTAGGGTCCACCCTTTCTACACCCACCATGGCCAAACCTGACGGTCTAATATCAAGCTTCATCCTTCTTGACCTAATCAAGCATAACAAAGCCTATTGTCTGCCTCTTACGAAAATGTTTCTTTCGTGACCTTTACAAAGCAACACTACCTTGACCCTCTTTCTTCATCTCTCATTGCTCACTCTCTCTGCCTTCTTGGCATTCTCTCTTCACTTGTTTAACAGTAGACCTTCTTTACCTCAACCTTCTGTTATTTATACCCTTTTCTCATCTCTGTTTCTTGTTCTTGATATTCTCTCAGAGATATTGTTCATTCTGGCATCTTCAATCCAAATTTATAGACTTTGAATCTTAGTATTAGAATAGAACTTAATAAATGCATTTAATAACCTATAATGTGTGTTTTTGCTGAGTAAATTGAGTTTCAGACAAAATGTTTCCTGAGAGCCACACAGCACATTACGGCAGAGCTGGAACCAGGATATGTGTCTTCCAAGACAGTCAACATGGAATGGTCTGGGAGGAGCATGGACTCTGGGGTCAGGTCATCATGCATGCTCTTTCTGGTCCTGCCTCTTATTTGCCTGTGGAATTGCGCAAGCAAATTAGCCTTTCTATGCTTTAGTTTCCACTCCTGTGAGAATATGACTGGATTTGGGCCATACTCCTGAAAAATACCATCCTGAATACCATAATCTGAATGTTGAAATCCTGAAAAATCAAAATCCCAAAAATTTAACTCTGGAAAAAATAATTTAAAAAAATTAAAAGACATTTATTTACTCTTTTAAAAAGGAATTTATTTGAGAAACATAAAAACGTGAAAGAACCCTTCATAGGCCACTTTACATAATAAAAAGGCAATCATAAAATACGTATTTTTTCAAGCATAAACAGGTATAGTAATGACAGTTGTACAAGTGTAACAGTTACTAGCAGACAAACCCTATTCATAATAAATAAATGAAAAAGCACAATGTATCAATGCTTATCACTATGGTTGGCAAGTGTGTGCACCCAGCTTCATGACTGTGATCATCTGAAATACTGTGACAGACAACCTCAGTCTTTTGATGAGATCCATCTAAAACTATAATGGGTCAACACCACGTATATTTTCATTTATTGAGGAAGTTTTAATGTTTTGATATACGTGAACAGTGCTTACTCACGAAGTCAGCATTATGACTGTGCTTTTTTGGAGTGAAATTTACAAAAAAATGTATAAAACAAGTTGTAACTCTCTAAAAGCCTTTACACAATGTATATCTCCAGTATTAGAAATAAAGTAAAGATGAAATACATAGCATAGCAAATTGTAAAAAATAATGCTGACAATTTAAAATAATAAGAAACAAAAACAACAAAACCCCCCAGCAACTAAAAAGAAAATTTGACATATGAAATGTATTGTAGAGATAGATTAGGGGCAGGTCCATAAGACATGGTGCCAACTCATACAATTATTAGTTGGCCCTTGAACAACACAACGGTTAGAGATGCCAATTCCCTGCACAGTTGAAAATCTGCAGCTAACTTCTGGCTTTCCCAAAACTTAACAAATAGCCTGCTATTGACCAAAGGCCTCACTGATAATATAAATAGTCAACACATACTTTACATGTTTATATGTGTTATATATATTGTATTCTTACAATAAATTGAAGCTAGAGAAAAGAAAATATTGTTAAGCAAATCATAAGGAAGAGCAAATATATTTACTCTAGGAAGTGAATCATCATAAAGCTCTTCATCTGCCTTGTCTTCATGTTGAGTAGGCTGAGGAGAAGGAGAAAGGGGAAGGGCTAGTTTTACTCTCTCAGGGGTAGCAGAGGCGAAAGACTGGAGGAGATGGAAGGAGAGTTAGGAGAGGCAGATGTGCTTGGTATAATTTTATGAAAATACGTCATAATTTTTGTCTGACTTTTTTTGTTTCTCTAAAAGTATTTTTATATGGTACCAATTCGTTTTCCACCTGATATAGTTAGACTTTGTGTCACCACCCAAATCTCATTTTGAATTGTAATCCCCAGGTATTGAGGGGGGAGACCTGGTGGAAAATTACTGGATCACAGAGGCAGTTTCCCCCATGCTGTTCTTATGATAGTGAGTGAGTCTTATGACATCTGATGGTTTTTAAAGTGGCAGCTTTTCTTGTGCTTGAATTCATTCCCTTTCCTGTTGCCTTGTGAAGAAGGTGGCTGCTTTTCCTTCCACCACGATTGCAAGTTTCCTGAGCCTTCCTAGCCGTGCTTCCTGTTAAGCCTGTGGAACTGTTCGTCAATTAAACCTCTTTTCTGTATAATTACCCAGTCTCAGGTAATATTCTTTAGAGCATACACCACCATTTACTTTAGTTTCAGTGCCTGTATCATAGAAAGGTCTACGTCATAAAAGAAGTCAAAAGGAGTGTTGGATAATCAGAGCCCTTCTTTCAGATTGTCTAATATCAGTTTATTTTCTGGCATTGCTTTTTCTATATCCTCTTGTTCATCACTTGGGAATGGTTCAGAATTTCTCTAAGATCCATACCTCGAAACCCTTCATCCTGTACCTTTTTTGTGTGTCATATTCACAATCTCATTCATTATTTCCTTGACTGGCTCTGTTTTAAATCCTGTGAAGTCATGCACGATATCTGGACACAGTTTTCTCCAGCAGGAATTTGTTGTTTTGAGCCTGATGGCTTTCACAACCTTTTCTCTAACAATGATGGCATCTTCAATGGTGTACTCCTTCCAGGCTTCCCTGATGGTTTCTCATTGGCGTTCTCTTTCACAGTGTTGGCAATCCGTTCCATAGTGTACTGTGTGCAATGAGGCATAAAGGTCCTTATGACCCCCTAATCTGAGGCTGAATTAGAGACACTGAGTTTGGGGAAAAGTAGAGCACTTTGACACCATTGGTGTTGAATCCATGGGGTTGTGGGTAACCAGGGAAATTGTCCAATATCAAAATAACTTTAAAAGTTCAACACTGGCAAAGTACTTCCTGACATCAGGGACAAAGCATTGATTTAATTAATCTAGGAAAATGTTCTCATTGTCCAGGTCTTCTTGTACAACTAAAAGACTGGCAGCTGGTATTTATCTTTGTTCTTCAAAGCTCAGAGGTTAGCAGCTTTATAGATATGGGCAGTCCTAATGATAAACCTGACTGCCTTTGCACAAAACAGGTAGGGTTTGCTTCTTCTTGCCTGCCTTCATTCCTGATGCTCACTTCTCTTCCTTACTAATGCATGTCCTTTGTAGCATTTCCCCCCCCCCGCCGAGAATAGAATACTTTTGTCTGAAATAAAAACCTGTTCAGGCAGATATTCTTTCTTCTCAATGATTTTCTAATGGTGTCTGGGAACTCATCTGCTGGCTCTTGGTTGGCAGAGCTGTTTCTCCTGTTATCTTGACACTTTTAAAGTTAAATCTCTTTCTAAAATTATCAAACCATCCTTTGCTGGCATTGTCGTCTGCACCTTTGGATCCTTCACCTTCTTTTTTCTTTAAGATGGCATATAGTGATTTGTTTTTCCTTGAATCATATTAGAATCTATCAGTATGCCTTTCTTGCACCAATCCTGCACCCAAATAAAAGCTGCATTTTTGATACAAGATAAAAAGTATTTCAAAGAAACTGCAAAGTTCTCATGCCTGCTGGCAAAGCTGCAGCAATGATTTCACATTTTTTTTCCTTTTTAAAAATAATGATTTTTCACTGAATTTATTTATCTTGAAATTGTGTGCATCCACAGCAGTGGACTTCAAGTTACAGTACATATCAAGAAATCAAACTTTTTCTAAAACGGTAATGACTTTTCTCTGCTTCATAAGATTACTTTCAACATCACCAGTAACATTTTGTGTGGGTCCCCTGGTGTTAGTCAAGGTTTATGGTAATTCACTAAACATCAGAAAAACATGGAAAAATCTTGAGAAATCACTTTTCACTGTGACATGCTATTTACTGGAGAGAGAGTTGCTCATGCAGAGATGACTAGTGTCACATGGCATTTTAAGTGGATAGCTGCAACACTTGACCTCACTGTACTAGCAACAGGAGATGGCTACAAACTTACTATAGTCATACAGTAGGTACTACAGTTGATTTTATACAGTTACGATTTAATACTACATCTTTACGTTTGTGCTTGACTGAATGGCACATGTACAGTCTATAAGTGTTTGTGTACATAAGTTTAGATAAATTTTAACTTTTTGTAATAGATTTAAGTATATTTTATGACAGCAAATAATAAAGTAGACTAGTATCTACATATATTTTTTATGCATTCATGACATAGCTAACTTTTTCTTGATATTTGATTTTCATAGGCTATGCAGTTTGCCTGTGAAATTTTTCAAATTGTTGCAGGTCTCCAAAATCATTTTCAATATATTATTGAAATAGATCCACATATAAGTGGACCTATGTAGTTCAAATCCATGTTGTTCAAAGATCGACTGTATTTTAAAGTATTGCATTGGATGAATAGCTGGTTTTTCTGTGTGTGGGGGCATGGCTCTCCATGGAGAATACATTCATATTCATTTCTATGTGGCACTTCTCTTTTTGAAATTCTTCCATGATTCAGTGCACACCGACATGAGCATTCAGTGTTAAATTTTCTCATCTTCCATGCCATGCCTCTACGTTCCTTTGGGTATTCAGAAATTTATTCCACATGTGCTGGTGTACAGACCACAAATTTGGTGGAAACAAGACTGGTGACCAAGCAGCAATACCATTGCTTAAGTATCTTTTTATCCTACAATGCACATAATCATTTTTGAACCAGTCTGTAACTTTGCTGGTTTCTTTAGGCAAACGTGGCTTTTATTCATCATCAAGTGGAAAGAATGCCAATGTAGACAAATGACATATTTTTAAACTGGAATTTTAGCCTGGCTTTGTGCTTTATGCATATAGTCCCAGATACTTGGGAGGCTGAGGTGGGAGGATTGCTTGAGCCCAGGAGTCTGAGGCTGCCATGAACCATGATTGCACCTGGGACTAGCCACTGCACTCTAGCCTGGGCAACATGGTAAGACCAAGTATCTATATAAAAATTAACAATAAATACACTGAAGTTTTCGTTGTTGCCCAGTGGAGTGGCCAATCCACTCATCTGAATTTTCTGCCAAATGGAAATGAAAAAATAAAAGGTAGTAGTTTCTCCTTACATGATGCAGCTGTCCTGCTACACCTGGAAATGCACTAATCCCTTCCCTGGAATTTGGCTTTTAGGAATTCAATCTTTTGGGATTTTAAATGTTAGAGATTTTAGACTTTAGGGTTTTTGATCTTTCAGGATTTCAATATTAGATATTATGGCATTCGTGATTGTGTTTTATGGGGGATTATGATTGGCATCGATAGTCTCACCTGTGCCACAGGGTTGTGCTCTGGAGGCCTTGGAAATTTCTCACCTCTTACCTGGCCGAGTTGGGACATTTCATACTGTTCCTTCCCTTCTCCTCTTATATTTATAGCCGACTTTCTACTCCTTAGGACATGACTCTTGGGCATTTATCTCAAGTCCTGATCTTTTGCTGAACACCAATCACCTAATGAGTATTTTCTTTTATGTAGTTCACGATCTTCTCAAATTCAACGTGTCTTGATCTCAATTCAGCACCTTCAAACCAAATAAAACAAGCTATTAATGTTGCCATTTTGATAATACAGTTAGTTTTCAATCTCTCAGACACAATTTTATACTAACTCTGATATAGTTTGGCTGTGTCCCCACCCAAATCTCACCTTGAATTGTAATAATCTCCACATGTCAAGGGTGGAGCCAGGTGGAGGTAATTGGATCATGGGGACAGTTTCCCTTGTACTATTCTCATGGTAATAAGTCTTACAAGATCTGTTGGTTTTATAAAAATGGGAGTTCCCCTGCACAAGCTCTCTCTTGCCTGCTGCCATATAAGAACTTTGCTTTCTGCCATGGTAGTAGGGCCTCCCCAGCCATGTGGAGCTGTGAGTGAATTAAACCTCTTTCCTTTATAAATTACTCAGTTCTGGAGATGTCTTTATTAGTAGCATGAGGACAAACTAATACAACCTCTAATACCACTAACTCCTTTCCCCACCTTCAAGCAGTTAGTCCCCAGGTAATCTTAGTTTTCCACCACGTCACCTATATATTCCCCATCCTTTTCATGCCCTCTTCACCTGCCTCTCAGGCCTTCACAATCTCACTCCTCGAGTAATGACAGGTCATCACATTGGGATGCTGTCTTCACCTTTGGGCTTCCCAAGCCAACGTGCATAACACCGCCAGTCTCAGCTTCCGGAAGGACAGTTCCAATGATGTCCTTCTCCCACTCAGAAGCCTTCAGTAATTCTTCATCAACAATTCTCAGTGCTCTCTGAAGACTTTCTGTGATCCAGTCTGAACATTTCTATGATTCAGAAACATTTGCTTTAGCCAACTCCATCTATTTATTTCTTTCTAAATCACCCTTTTCTACCTCTGACCTTTCATAAAGAACTATGGTGAAATACATATAATATAAAACTTATCTTCTTATAGTTCAGAGGCATTAATTATATTCACATTGTTGTGCCACCAGCTCTACCATTTGTTATACAACCATCACAACTACCTTTTCGTTTTTGTGAAACTGAAACTCTATGCCCATTAAACCCAAAACTCCCTATCTCCCCCAGAAGATTGGTTGCCCCTGGCAACCACCATTCTACTTTGCGTTTTTATGAATTTGACTACTCTAGATTTATTTTACCCACATAAAATAATACATGAAATCCTTTCATGAAAAATTATTTCCCTTAGCATAATGTCCTTAAGGTTTATCTATGTTATAGCATTTGTCAGAATGTCCTTCATTTTTCAGGAGGAATAATATCCTATTCTATATGTATACCATATTTTGTTTATCCATTCATCTTTCTATGAATACTGGTTGTTTGTGCATTTTGGCTATCGTGAATTATACTGCTGTGAACATGGGTCTATAAATTCTACCTCTGGACTTTGCGCCCGCCATCTCATCCCTTGTGAAAATAACCTTTCTCTTTACCTCCACTGATTAGAATTCTACCAATATTTTAAGTTTCTGGTGGGAATAATCTTTGCATGAAGCTGTCCTAGATCATTACACCTCTGATAGCAAGTACTGGGAATGCTTATTTCGCACTTATCATATAGATACTTGTATTCACTTTACGTTTTATTATAGGAGTGTTTTGTAAGCCTTTCAGACTAAGTAGAGTGGGTTTTCCCACATTCATTGGTTGGTTGGTTAACAGGTTACTATAGGACTTGGTTTAGTGATTTTCCTAGAATAGGTATGTAATTCATAAGTTTTATGGAGATAATTATGAGGAGAAGGAGGAGATAGAGAAAAAGGTGGACAGTGAGCGAGATTATTTTCCTGTTGATTGGAAATCAGTATGGTTGTTGAAGTGTCAAGAATAACAAAAATACTCTCATTTAATCAGTCTAAACTTTCAGATATTTTAAAATATACATCATCACAGAAGTTATCATCAGACAAAAATCCTGTATGTAGTATAAGTGTAATTGGGCTTAGAAATGGTTATGTGACTTACTAAAAGTCACACAGCAAGTACATGTTGAACTAAGACGAGAAACTAGGTCTCCGCACGCCTGTTTCCTCCGTTCCCCAGCACCCAGGTTCTCAGAACTCTGTGGTTGCTAGAACCTGACTTTAGAGCTGGAGGAATATTTTACCCATTTTTTGCTTGTTTGTATTTGTGTTGTTGTTGTTGTTGTTTCTGATCTGTTCCTTTTACATATATTTTCCTTGTCTTGTGCTCTCATGGGCATAGAACACATTCAGAGTTTTGACAAGCTCATAATGTGGCTTAGAATAAGCTGAATGAAAAGTCAATATGGATGATCATAGCTCAGCAAATTGTAGAAATACACTCTAGAGAATGGCTGGATATTATGCACAGCATGAAAACATTTAGAAGCTGGTTGACCACGGGTTGAACATGAACTAGCAATATGGGAACTTGAAGCAATGGTAAAAAATTGATTTTGTTAGGATATCATAAAAGAAATATAAGATGAATGACCTATGTAGTAATTCTTACCCCCTACCTCCCATGAAAAAATAAGCCATTATCAGAGAATTTTTTTCTCTTATTGAGGATTTATGATTTGTGGATGTATCTTGAGCATAAAACCCATAAATTTATTCATCTATTTACTTAAGTGTATTAAATATCTATTAAATAGCAGGCATTGTGACAAGATTGCATAGGCAAATACAATCCCTATCTTAAAAAAATCTAATGTGTAGCTTTAGAAATAGACAGACTTAAGAAATATTAAAATTGGAAAGAGATACATACATAAAATTGTCAAATAACAGATAACATAAATGCCTAACCCCAATTAGCCTTCAAGTGTTGGTTAGAAAGGCTACCTGTCTGAGTTGGGAGTTAATTAGGAAGAAAAGGAGATGGAGTGATTCTTTCCCATAAATAAAGCCACTGGAGTCATGAGAGGAAAGTAAGAGAAAATGTAGCTGGCTCTTGCTGGTTGGTAAGGTTTGGCTTTGTGTCCCCACCGAAATCTCATCTCAAATTGTAATCCCTGTAATCCCCCTGTGTTGAGGGAGTGACCAGGTAGGAGGTGATTGGATTATAGGGGCTGTTTATCCCCTTCTGTTCTCGTGATAAGGAGTGAGTTCTCATGAGATCCGATGGTTTTATAAGCGTCTGGCATTTTTCCTGCTTGCACTTCACTTCTCACCTGCCAGCATGTAAGACATGTAAGACGTGCCTTTTCCCCTTCCACCATGATTCTAAATCTCCTAAGGCCTCCCCAGCCCTGTGAAACTGTGAGCCAACTAAACTTCTTTCCTTTATAAATTACCCAGTCTTGGGTATTTCTTTATAGCAGCTGAGAATGGACTAGTACACCGGTTAAAAGTAGGTGTGGTTATCACAGGTGTGAGCCTGGAAAGTGGTGGGAAATGAGGCTGTTGAGGAAGGTATGCCTATGGTCATGAATGGAGGGCTTGGATTTTCATCTGTAACTTATCTTGGTTCCTTTAGGGCAGTCATTGACCCACTGGCAAGCATTGTGTGTTTACTGGTTGGACAAATAAGTGAATGCTTCACAAAATCAACGTGAAAAACTGTAGAAACCAAAGTATTTGAAACTGAGGACAGGCAGCCTCTGAATGGCATTTTATGAGGATGGTTTATGACATTTTGTCTATGCTACCCAATGACAACTCTAAACAGAATAAAGGAAAACAGAGAAAGACTTAGGTTCCACACTAGAAAGAACATGCTGGCTGTGAACAAGTTACTCAGCAAATAGCTTGACTATTCAAACTCAGAGATGATACTGGTTCTTCTTTAAAGAGCTCTTGAAATATGATTACAACGACTCTGGAGTCAGTTTAGGTGAGGTTTTCCCTAACTGTATGCTGGTGAAATACTTGGCTCTGATCTGAGGAGCAACACCCTTCCAGGACACAGCAACAACTTCAGATGCAAGTACAAGCTAGCATAACTTATTTCTCCCTGCTGCATGTGATTTCTTAGCATAACTTATTTCTACCCTGCTATAACTGATGTGATTACAGTTGGATTATTTTGACTGTTTTCAAGGTAACCTTTTCTGCCCTTTATGTGTATTTAAGATAGTTGGCGAGTGGTGCCCCTATTGCTTTGTAGTCACCTGTGAGGGTAGGGAAGAGGAAGGCAGGGACAGAGGACATTTAAAGAAAGAGAAGTTTGCTGTACTCCATCTGGAGACCCTCCTGGCGACACTTCTCATTACTCTTCCAGCATTCTACTTCTCCACCATAGCTTACCGGCAGCATGGGACACAAAGTGTTAGTAGCACTCTCAGTCCACACCTGAAAGCCCCTGAGAGCATCCAGCAGTGTTTGCTACCCATGAAACCTCAGCCCAGCCTGGGGAAATCTCCCTGTTTATAAAAGGCTTTGCACAGAGCCAGCGCACAAGAACATACAATCTGATTTTCATGATAAAAGAACGATTTTGCATATTTGAAACATGCTTAAAATGGTTGCTTGGGCTGATGGATCCCCAGTGCCATTTTTGCTGGCCCATTGGCAGGCTCCTTGGGCTGACTGGCAGCAGCAGGAGTCAGAAAACGTCTGCATTAGGGCAACCACAACCAGGATTTGCTAATAGAGACAATACCTTGCCCTGAAGGCAGTTTCCAGCTGCAGCCCTGAAGCACACACGTTGAGAATGTATCACACAGAACTGTCAGTCAGTACTGGAGCCAGAAAATTGTTGTTTCAAATGTTACAGTACAGGAAAATCGCCTCTCTGCACTTGCTGCCAAAAAAATGACAGCTTAATTTATGCCACACTGAAGCTATATTACAGAGCCATTCAGCTTGGCAGTTAAGTACGCTCCATGCTCACATCTTCCCCCTGTGCAAGTGTGCTGGGGAGAAATACTCAGGGGCTATAATAAGGACAATTGGCGGTAGGGTTTGCCACATCGATGGAACTAAATACAGGTGAAACAGTATCAGCAATAAAATACATCACCTCCACCTCATTTGCAAAACCCACTTCTGCTTGTGCACTTGCAAATATTCAGGAAGGCTCTGAAGCAACATTGTTATGAACAGGATAGAGTAGGGAGAGATGTGCTGGTGTCAACCCCCTGGGTTTTATGTTAAGGGGAGGTGCTGCGGTGTTACCCGTGACTTTGAAAATTATGTCAGTATCCTTGATGCAGACCTTCAAAACTTGGCAGTGTTTACCCTTTTTGAAATTAAAAATCTGACAGCATTATACTGTAGCCAAGTATCTGTATTTTTCATCTAGATACACATTAGAACATTAAAGATACACTTAATAGTCAATTTTTTAAAACCCAATCCAAATAATTATCATTAAGTTTTTATTTCACCACTATTTTTGTGTTTTTCACGCACAATGAACCCTCATCTACTTGAATGCAAAACCAATATGACTTCTTTGGGCAGCAGCAACAGAAGTTAGAGATTAGCTAGAGGTGTTCTTTTCTTCACATTCTCTACTGGGAAACTTCTCTAATGTCACTGAAATTCTCATAAATAAATAGTCTAATTTCTACTGACATTTCAGATTAGAAATAAAAGTTTCCTTGACATAATTCTATCATGGTACGCTGCTACCATATAATACAAAGAAGTCCAAATTTCAGCTTCCCTTTCAGAGGTACCCTCTTTCCCAGAATGACCACCCAGAATTGAAACATTAATTGGGCTCCAGGATATTTTGCCAAAAAGAGGTTTATAAAGGTTTATAAGTAATTTACAAAATATCTATAAGTCAACCCTTGTAAAATATCACCACCCCAAGAAAGCAGGCTCTCTACAATTGAGCAGGCTTACTCCCTGCTCAGTAAGCCATTCATAATAAAATGAACAGCCCTCAAAAGAGAGCAAATGCATTTGCAATGGCTGTTGATGTGCTATAAATCATTCTCAATAAAATGACTTGCAGAGATAAATGATACATATCTATTTAATAATCCATTATCCAAAATAAATATTCTACCTTAAAATAAAGCAAATGCACTTGCACTGGTTGTTGATGTGTTAGAGCTGCTCAGGCTAATGGTAAAATGATTTGTAAAGTGGAGTTCTGATGCTGGGCATTGTGTCCTGTGTGCTCAGGCTATATTAATATCTTTTCATAACTCATCAATAGAAATGCCTTAAAGTAAATACAGCAACCAAATGTTCCCAAATATCTGTAACCATACTTGTTTTAGCTTCTTCATCGGGTGCCTTTGTTGTCAAAACACAGGCTTTTTTAAGTGTGTATCTGTACAGTAGTGATGGGCTACCAAGCTATGACAAAGAAGGCTAAATAGATTTCTAATCTCTAGGAGTTTATCATGTAAAATTGTTAGCCATGCCAAAAATCAATGCTACTTAACAGGAAAAGCACTCACATTTTAAATAAGAAGGAGGAAAAACAGTTATTTTTTAAAAAATTGTTTCCCAAATTAAAAATCCCACTGAGCTTAACACAAATGGCTATTTTCCATCCACATACCCTACTTTTGGCTATTTCTTCTAGCATCCTTTGGTCTGTGTCACCCTTGGCTCAGCTTTCAGAAGAAGGTCACGGAGCAGAATGACTTTGGACAAGTCAATTCTCTTTGTTGCTTGCTTGCTGGCCAGTCTCCAACAAGAGGACCCCAGCCTAGGTGATCTTTAGAACTTCTTCTAGTTTTAAACACCTGCAATTCTTAGCATTTTTGCTTTCCTTTAATGTTTATATTCACAATCTCACTCTCTTTTCTGGTTCTTCTGTCCAGAATTTTAAAATTCTTTTTAATTAAGCCTAACATTGTCCCGCATAGTTAGAACCTTAAAAGGATGACTGTGATCACAATTATGGGAATGTCATGTTCAATTTATTGAATTGATCATCCAAATATTCTCATGTACCTGTTTGGACAGAACATGTATCCTTCTTCCTTTCTCCATACGGAGCTCATTACAGGAGAATCTTCTTGTTCAGTGGCCTCCAGCCAAGTGGCATTTCCTGTCCTTTTGCTTGCCTACCATTCACAATCGTGTCTGTAACCATTGCCTACCTGTCACAGAACTTTTGCTTAAAGTTAAATGACAGGTGAAGTCTCACTGATTAACTGACAGTTCCATAAACTCTTTACACACCCCCATGTCATGCTAGACATTACCAGTTCATGTGCCCAGGGTTTTAATACTTCTTAATTGGAATGTTTTTGTTGCTGTTGATTATATCTTAACAAGCCAGGTTGAAAACATTTCAGGTAATTGGTGCCTGATAGATGTACTTCCACTGAGTCACAGGCAATTCTTTTACAGTAATTTTTCTTCCTAAGGTGTTATCACTCTACTAGGAAGGAGTCCAAGTTGCAAAAACAAACTGTATTATTCAACAGGAATTTATTGAATAGCTGCCATGGCCATGTATTTTTCTAGGCATTAGAACAGAGGTTATCTTTTGCCTCGAGGAATATCTAAGTTGTTGGCTCTATAGGTAACAATTTTGTTTTTCTTTTTTTTCAAGATGAAGTCTCACTCTGTCACTGAGGCTAGAGTGCAATGGGGCAATCTCAGCTCACCACAACTTCTGCCATCCAGATTTAAACGATTCTTCTTTTTCAGCCTCCTGAGTAGCTGGGATCACAGGCTTGCACCATTGCACCTGGCTAACTTTTTGTATTTTTAGTGAAGACAAGGTTTCACCATGTTGGCCAGGCTGGTCTTGAACTCCTGACTTCAGGTGATCTGCCCTCCTAGGCCTCCCAAAGTGTAAGCATTACAGGCGTGAGCCACTGTGCCCGGTGTAACTTTCTATTTATAATAAAAGCCTCTTATTACCCTGCATTTTGATGCACTTCCATGAAAATAGTATGTAACTCTTTTCTTCATGAACAGTGGAGCACGTATACCTTAAGGTTTGTGCCTTTGATGTGCTCTTGGCTCTCCAGAGAGAGCCACGGAAGGCAGCAGAGTATGATTATCACTTGGCCAAAGTTTCAGTTTCAGGTTTCTCATGGAATTATCTTTTTTTTTTTTTTTTGGTATGGAAACTATTTATTAACAGACAAGGCCTACAGACTTATTTCTTCTTGAACACACCTACAGTGCATCCACTGCAGCCAGTGGTCTTGGTGTGCTGGCCTCGGACACGAAGGCCCCAGAAGTGCTACCACCCTCAATGGGCCCAAATCTTCTTCAGTTGCTCCAGGTCTTCACAGAGCTTGTTGTTCCAGACCATTGGTTAGGACCTGGCTATATTTTCCTTCCTTTACATCTTTCTTTCTGTTCAAGAACCAGTCTGGGATCTTGTACTGGTGTGGATCTACCTGCATGGTGGTGATCACACGTTCCACCTCATCCTCAGTGAGCCCTCTTGGTGAGGTCAATGTCTGCTTTCCTCGACACCACATGAGCATATTTTCAGCCCACACACTTAATGGCAGTGATGGTAAAGGCTGTTTTCCACCACCCATCAATGTTGGTGTTGAGTACTTGCAAAATATGCTGGAACTTTTCAGGGTTCACTAGAGACATGGCCACAGCACAAGCAGAGGCAGGCAGGCCTCCTGTGGAAGAGCTGAATTATCTTAATATGAATGCAGGTTCCCACCACTTTAAGATCAGCTGTTCCTAAAACTATGGAAACAACAGGAGTAATTGCCAGCAAGCATGGCAACGGGTGCAGCTTACCTGTAGGCTGGGCCACCTGCTTGACTGCCTGATGCTTGGCCTTGTGCTGGCCTCTGCATGGTTTCCCAATTTTACTCTGAAAAAGCACCTTCCTTCTTCTCCTGTCTGAGCCGTTTCTTTTTTTTAACTTGGGAAGTTAACTTTTTCTTTTAAGAGGAAAGTAATCCTATAAGATTGTTTTTTCTAAGGTGTAGGAGGCCCCATGTTGCATCAAGGAAATTAAAGTAAATATTGAGAAATCCAAAGAAAAATAACTCTGATAAATCAAAATAAGGATTTGACCAAAACATCTAACTTGTTAGAGAGATGTTTTTGAAGGTCAATAGAGATTCTTATTCCTTAATTGGAACTTGATTCTCGGTTCCGTTGGTAGGAAGTTCATAGGGTTTCTCATGGAAGGTTTAAATCTTACTATATGCTGCATCATGAGCTCTGCTATCTGAACATGATTATTTTTTAAAACTCTACAAGCCCTTTGCAAGAAAAATAGTTGAATGACATGCAGACATACAGAAACCTGTCTGTCTCATCAGGACCCATGATATCCTGATGCAGCCATTTTGATACAAAGCCAAAATGTTCAGGATCAAGTGGTCTATCCTCAGATATTAATTATGACTAATATCCAACAATTCTGATTACTAATTAGAAAATTGACTTATTGTCTTTAAGTTCAAGAGTAAGTGTGAAACCATTTTGTCTTTGCTGTCACTTATTCCATTTCTGTCCCATTGATGGCAGCACTGACAGCAGTGTCAGCTCCATGGTTTAGCCTGACCCTGTAACCCACACGGACACTCCAATGCCAGAAAAGAGCTCCCAGTAACACAAAGCTTGCTGCAAGCCAACCCTGATTTTTAAACATTAAGCAAAAGTAAAGGAGGGCTACTTATCTTTCACTTGCCTAAACAGCACCATAGAGGAAAACTCCTCAAAAATTCTCAAATGTGCATACTTACATGACCATATTTATACAACTTTCCCGTCTTCTCTCCTTCCTTAGCTCTCTTGATTCTGTCCCAGATTCTGGACCAGTACCTCCTTTGGGACATTTTTACACTGCCAACTACCTGAAACCATATGTGCCCTTGAATTCTGATTCTGTCCATTGTCATGTCATTATAATACAAAGGAAACTTGGTTTTTCGTTCTCATTTTTATTCCCTGGACAGTCTTTTCAGGATCAAACCTAATGTTGGCTGGTTTTGAGTACTGCAAATCATATGATACTTCTTTAATCAAAGCTATATAAGGATGATTTTTCTCTTCTTGCCATCTCTTGCTGACCATAGTTTAATTCTGAGCTTTTATAGAAAATGTTCTGTAGCCTCTCCTTGTTCCCACTATGCTTCACACCTCCCGGTTGCTTTTTCCATTTACTCAACTCTTTGTCTCTGACTAATCATTATCTAATACTTTAAACTGACAATATATTTATGTTGAATTCTATTGCTCTATGTTGGTCATGGGTTTGCACTCATATTCTGTAAGTTCTTCCAGTGGCTTTGAGCTATTATTCTGTGAGCCCCTTGGTTTCCACAAGAGGTTATAATCTTCCTCCCCAATTCTGACCTGCTCCTCTACTTCATTGTGTGTTAGAATAGATAAGGTATTTCCCACAAGCTACCAAAATTGCTACTTGAAATGTTCTCCATCCTCTTAGTAGTTACTTCTAAAATTTAAATATCTAAATATACATAAATATAGCAACACCAATAAAATTTTTTTTATTGCAGTACTCTAATTCCTGCTTAAAATAATGGGAAAGCGATCCCAGAGCAAGATGGCAGTTTAGGAACAGCTCAGGATTACAGCTCCTGGTGAAAGCACAGAGGGTGAGCGGACGCTGCATTTCCAGATGGATCTTTATTGCCCACAGACCAGAGATTCCCAGGCGGAGGAGCCCTACAGGTAGACAGCGCAGCATTTTTGGCCGGTGCGGCTGTTTTGCCGGCGCCGCAGTGTGGGGGTTCTCCATACAAAATACACTGGTCTGGTTGCCCTTTTAAGCTGGCAATTGGAGCTCCAAGAAGGCAGATTCACCCATTCATCTGATTAAAACAGGGAGTCAGGACAGGAGATTCCATGAATCTCAGCACCATTGTTTCAGCTGGCACAGTGGGTCGCCGCCCAGGAAATCACACAGATTCTGGCGCCTTTTCTGCCAGCGATTGGAACACTTGGGAGAAAGTCAATCGTTCAACTTAAAAAAAAAAAAAAAAAACTGAGGAAGGGGAGTCAGGTGATCAGGCTCAGTGGGTCCCACCCCCACAAAAAAAAAAAAAAAAAAAAACAAAAAAAAAACAGCAATTGGAAACGCTCAGAGTTGAGAGTTTTGCGGCAAGCACAGCTGAACCCAGGATGGTCCAGCTCTGGGGGAGGGGCATCTGCCATTACTGAGGCAGGTAGTCCGCCATTGCTGAGACAACCTGCTGTTGCTGAGGTAACCCGCCATAACAGAGAGAGTCCAACATTACAGAGGCTGGCCACCATTGTCAAGGCAGTTCTAACTACACCCATATAAACAGGACTGCAGGGACGTTCACATGGCAGTAGGGCAGAGCCCACAGCAGCTCAGCAAAGCCTCTGCAGGCAGACAGTGACTAGGCTGCCTCCTTGCTGGGCAGGACAGCCCTGAAAAAAAAAAGGCAGCAGCACAACGGAAACTCATAAATAAAATCCTAACACCCTGGGACAGAGCACCTGGGAAAAACAAAAGGGGTTTATGAGTTCTGTTGCAGCAGAATTAAACATACCTGCCTAATAGCTGTGAATGAACAACTGAGTTCACAGCTCAGCACTTGAGCTCCTATAAAGGACAGACTGTTTCCTCAAGCAGCTCCCTGACCTCCGTATGTCCAAAGAGCCACCTCACAAAGGACTGATCAGGCTGACATTGGGCAGGCATCATTCTGGGACAAAGATAGCAGAAGAAGAAACTGGTAGCAACCCTTACTGTTCTGCAGCTGCTGCAGGTGATCCCCAGGATAGCAGGGCCTGGAGTGGACCTCAGCAGTCCTACAGCAGAGTGGCCAGACTGTTAGAAGGAAAACTAAGAAACAGAAATAACTTCATTATCAACAATCTGGACATCCACTCAGAGACCCAATCTGAATATCAGCAACTACAAAGACGACAGGTGGATAAATCCACAAAGATGGGAAGAAACCAGCGCAAAAAGGATGAAAACACCTGAAACCAGAACACCTCTCCTCCTACAAGTCATCACAACTCCTCACCAGCAAGGGAAGAAGACTGGATGGAGAATTAGTGTGAGGAAATGACAAAATCAGACTTCAGAAGGTGGGCAATGAGAAACTTTCGTGAGCTAAAAGAACATATTCTAACTCAATGCAAAGAAACTAAGAACCTTAAAAAAGATTTGAGGAAAAGAATGGACAACTTAGAGAGGAATATGAGTGAATTGATGGAGCTGAAAAACACAACACGAGAACTTTGCGAAGCATGCACAAGTTTCAACAGCCAAATTGACCAAGCAGAAGAAAGGATATCAGAGGTCGAAGAACAACTCAATGAAATAAAACAAGAAGGCAAGATTAGAGAAAAAAGTGCAAAAAGGAATGAACAAAGTCTCCAAGAAATGTGGGACTATGTGAAGAGACCTAATCCATGTTTGATAGGTGTACTGGAATGTGACGAAAAGAATGAATCCCAGCTGGAAAATACTCTTCAGGATATTAGCCAGGAAAAATTCCCCAACCTAGCAAGGCAGGCCAATATTCAAATCCAGGAAATACAGAGAACACCACAAAGATATTTCTCAAGAAAAGCAACCAAAAGGCACATAATCATCAGATTCACCAGGGTTGAAATGAAGGAGAAAATGCTAAAGGCAGCCAGAGAAAAAGGTTGGGTTACCCACAAAGGGAAGCCCATCAGACTCACAGAAGATCTCTCGGCAGACACCCTACAAGACAGAAGAGAGTGGGGCCAATATTCAATATCCTTAGAGAAAAGAACTTTCAACCCAGAATTTCATATCCAGCCAAACTAAGCTTCATAAGTGAAGGAAAAATAAAATCCTTTGCAAACAAGCCAGTACTGTGAGATTTTGTCACCACCAGGCCTGCTTTACAAGAGCTCCTGGAAGAGGCACCACACATAGAAAGGAACAACCAGTACCAGCCACTCCAAGAACATACCAAATGGTAAGGAGCATCAATAAAATGAAGAATCTGCATCAACTAAGGAGCAAAACATCCACCTAGCATCACAATGGCAGTATCAAATTCACACATAACAATATTAACCATAAATGTAAATGGGCTAAATGCACCAATCAAAAGACACAGACTGGCAAATTGGATAAAAAGCCAAAACCCATCAGTGTGCTGTATCCAGAAAACACATCTCACATGCAAGGATACACAAAGGCTCAAAATAAAGGAATGGAGGAAGATTTACCAAGCAAATGGAGAGCAAAAAAAAAGCAGGAGTTGCAATTCTTGTCTCTGATAAAATAGACTTTAAAGCAACAAAGATCAAAAGAGACAAAGAAGGACATTACATCATGGTAAAAGGATTGATACAACAAGAAGAGCTAACAATCCTAAATATATATGGACCCAATGCAGGAGCACCCAGATACATAAGGCAAGTTCTTAATGTCTTATAAAGAGACATAGACTCCCAGAAAATAATAGTGGGAGATTTTAACATTCCACTGTCAAAATTAGACAGATCAACCAGACAGAAAATTAACAAGGATATTCAGGACTTGAAGTTAGACCTGGAACAAGCAAACCTGATAGACATTTACGGAACTCTCCACCCCAAATCCACAGAATATACATTCTTCTCAGCACCACATCACACCTACTCTAAAATTGACCACATAATTGGAAGTAAATCACTCCTCAGCAAATGCAAAAGAATGGAAATCATAACAAACAGTCTCTCAGACCACGGTGCAATCAAGTTAGAACTTAGAATTCAGAAATTAATTCAGAATCACACAGCTTCATGGAAACTGAACAACGGGCTCTTGAATGTTGACTGGATAAACAATGAAATGAAGGCAGAAATAAAGAAGTTCTTTGAAACCGAGAAGGAAGACACAACATACCAGAATCTCTGGGACACATTTAAAGCAGTCTCTAGAGGAAAATATATAGCAATAAGTGCCCACATGAGAAGAATGGAGAGATCCAAAATTGACATCCTATCGTCAAAATTGAAAGAGCTAGAGGAACAAGATAAAAAAAACTCAAAACCTCGCAGAAGACAAGAAATAACTAAGATCAGAGCAGAACTGAAGGAGATAGAGGCCCAAAAAACACTTTAAAAAATTAATAAATCCAGGAGCTAGTTTTTCAAGAAGATCCATAAAATAGACAGACTGCTAGCCAGATTGATAAAAAAGAAAAGAGAGAATAACCAAATAGACACAATAAAAAATGATAAAGGGGAAATCACCACAAATTCCACAGAAATTCAAAACATCATCAGAGAATATTACAAATTCTATGCACATAAACTAGTAAACCTGGAAGAAATGGATAAATTCCTGGACACTTGTGTCCCCCCAGGCCTAAACCAGGAAGATGTCGAAACCCTGAAGAGACCAATAACAAGATCTGAAGTTGAGGCATCAATTAAGAGCCTACCACACAAAAAAAGCCCAGGTCCAGATGGATTCACAGCTGAATTCTACCAGACACACAAAGAGGAACTGTTACCATTCCTTCTGAAACTATTCCAAATAATCCAAAAAGAGGGAATCCTTCCCAAATCATTTTATGAGACCAACATCATCCTGATACCAAAACCCGGCAGAGACTCAACAAGAAACGAAAACTTCAGGCCAATATCCATGGTGAACATAGATGCAAAAATCTTCAATAAAATACTGGTAACCAGATTGCAACAGCACATCATAAAGGTTATCCACCATGATCAAGTAGGATTCATCTCGGGGATGCAAGGCTGGTTCAACATATGCAAGTCTATAAACATAATTCACCACATAAACAGAACCAAAGACAAAAACCACATGAGTATCTCAACTGATGCAGAGAAGGCCTTTGACAAAATTCAACAGCCCTTTATGCTAAAAACCCTCAATAAACTAGGTGTTGATGGAACGTATCTCAAAATAATAAAGGCTATTTATGACAAACCAACAGCCAATATCATACTGAATGGGCAAAAACTGGAAGCATTCCCTTTGAAATAGGGTACTAGACAAGGATGCCCTCTCTCACCACTCCTATTCAATATAGTACTGGAAGTTCTAGCCAGAGCAATCAGGCAAGAAAAAGAAATAAAGCGTATTCAAATAGGAAAGGAGGAAGCCAAATGATCTTTATTTGCAGATGACATAATAGTATATCTAGAAGACCCCATCATCTCAGCCCAAAATCTCCTGAAACTGAGAAGCAACTTTAGCAAAGTCTCAGGATACAAAATCAATGTGCAAAAATCACAAGCATTCCTATACACCAATAAAAGACTTAAAGAAAGCCAAATAATGAGCAAACTCCCATTTACAATTGCTACAAAGAGAATAAAATACCTTGGAATACAACTAACAAGGAACGTAAAGGACCTCTTCAAGGAGAACTACAAACCACTGCTCAACAAAATAAGAGAGGACACAAACTGATGGAGAAACATTCCATGTTCATGGTTAGGAAGAATCAATATCGTGAAAATGGCCATACTGCCCAAAGTAATTTACAGATTCAATGCTATCCCCATCAAGCTACCAATGACCTTCTTCACAGAACTGGAAAAAAACCACCTTAAACTTCATATGGAACCAAAAGAGAGCCCGCATAGCAAAGTCAATTCTAAGCAAAAAGAACACAGCAGGAGGCATCACACTACCGGACTTCAAACTATACTACAAGGCTAAATTAATCAAAACAGCATGGTACTGGTACCAAAACAGAGATATAGACGAATGGAACAGAACAGAGCCCTCGGAGGCAGCACAACATATTTACAACCATATGATCTTTGATAAACCTGACAAAAACAAGCAATGGGGAAAGGATTTCCTGTTTAATAAATGGTGCTGGGGAAAGTGGCTAGCTACATGCAGAAAGCAGAAACGGGACCTCTTCCTGACACCTTACACTAAAATTAACTCCAGATGGATTAAAGACTTAAACATAAGACCTAACACCATAAAAGCCCTAGAAGAAAATCTAGGCAAAACCATACAGGACATAGGAGTAGGCAAGGACTTCCTGACCAAAACACCAAAAGCATTGGCAAGAAAAGCCAAAATAGACAAATGGGACCTAATCAAACCCCACAGCTTCTGCATGGCAAAGAAACAGTCATTAGAGTGAATTGGCAACCAACAGAATGGGAAAAAATTTTTGCAGTTTACCCATCTGACAAAGGGCTGATATCCAGAATTTACAAAGAACTAAAACAGATTAAAAGAAAAATAGCCCATTCAAAAGTGGGCAAAGGACATGAACAGATACTTTACAGAAGAAGACATATATGAGGCCAACAAACATATGAAAAAATGCTCATCATCACTGGTCATTAGAGAAATGCAAATGAAAACCACATTGAGATACCATCTCACGCCAGTTAGAATGGCGATCATTAAAAAATCTGGAGGCAAGAGATGCTGAAGAGGATTTGGAGAAAAAGGAACACTTTTACACTGCTGGTGGGAGTGTAAATTAGTTCAGCCATTGTGGAAGACAGTGTGGCGATAGAAATTCCATTTGACCCAGCAATCCCATTACTGGGTATATATCCAAAGGACTATAAATGTTCTACTATAAGGACACATACACACGAATGTTCCTTGCAGCACTGTTTACAATAGCAAAGACCTGGAACCAACCCAAATGCCCATTGGTGATAGACTGGCCAGGGAAAATGTGGCACATGTACACCATGGAATATTATGCAGCCATCAAAAATGATGAGTTCATGTCCTTTGTAGGGACATGGATGAACCTGGAGAACATCATTCTCAGCAAACTGACACAAGAACAGAAAATGAAATACCACATGTTCTCACTCATAGGTGGGTGTTGAACAATGAAAACAACACATGGACACAGGGTGGGGAGCACTACACACTGGGGTCTGTTGCGGGGAATAGGGGAGGGACAGCGGCAGGTGGGGAGTTGGGGAGGGATAGCATGGGAGAAATGCTAGATATAGGTGAAGGGGAGGAAGGCAGCAAATCACACTGCCACGTGTGTACCTGTGCAACTATCTTGCATGTTCTTCACATGTACTCCAAAACCTAAACTGCAATAAAAAAAATGGGAAAGCTCTTGGGATTGGATGTAGTTAGCAAGACAGTGAGAAAGCTCACCTGCACTTTAAAAATGAATTTAGGATGTTGAACCAAAAGTGAAGATGGCTGTGAAAGTTAGCTATAGGTGCTGAACATAGCATGAATAAATGATTGAATGGGTTTAGCAACTACTGCATTGCTTTAGCTCCAGTTCCGGTTTCACTTTTGGTTTCCTGTGACTGTTGGCAAATTGCTGTTTCACACTGGACTAGACTTGCAGAAATCTAGGTAATATCTTTCTTCCGCAGAGATATTCTCTGATCTGTGGTTTGGCTCAGGTGGCCTCCTCAGTTTGTGCCAACATTTTCAGCATATATCAGTGAAGGGGATGTTATCTCCTGTTTGTAAAAATGAGTTTATATATGTAACTGTGCAAGTCCCTTAGGTCATTTGAATAATATATTTTTCATAGCAAAGTGTTAATGTAACTCTTAGCAGTTATATTGACTATGAAAACTGTTGTTCAAATGAATAAAAACAGATGTTATGAGGACACTTGCTACTATTGCAGTAAAGCAAGGAAAAGTTTCACACTGCTGTATCTGACTTAGAGTTTGCAATGTGGCGATCAGCAAATAATCAAACCTTTGAGATGTGTGTTCCTTGTGCTGGACTCTACTATTATCTGTTATAGGTAAATAGAGCACTCAGGTTAGTTTGTTTGGTTTTTATCCCCCATGTTATTTAATACACATATAACATTTACTATGTTAGGTTTTGTTTCTGTTGTTATTCAATCTATATAAAGCCCTGTGAGGAGGGTTACTACTATGGTCTTTGGTTTGCAGATGAAGAAATGGAAGCACCAGGCAGCTGAGTCCATTGCCCATGGTTATACAACCAGTCAGTAATGAGTTGAAATTGGAACCCAGGCAATCTGACTTCAGGATTTCTATTAACCACCATACAGTGCTATCTCAACAAGGAAAGATAAACTGTTTAAAATGGCTTATGTTATAATGAAGTTCAGCATGGCCCAGAATTCAGGACAAGGCAAGACTTGGTTGAATCCCATCCAGGGGTTTTGGGGTTCCCAGAGGGCCTTGCTCTAGGTTCATCTCACAGGCCATCTTCTCCATTTATGTGTCCCTAGTCTAGCACAAGGCCTGGAGCAGTGAAGAGATTTATTAATACTCTGTGGTACAGAACTGAGGTGGTGAAGTGAGAGACCAGACCTGTGATCTTGATGGGCCATGACCCTCAGCACAACTCAGTGCTGAAATGCATGTGTTCCAGAAGACTTGGACTTGAATTCTGACTGTGGACCATGTGGTACCAACTTGGACCGGAGTGGTGGCTGTAGCTCTAAAATCTCCATCAGCCTTTGCCACCCTAATAAGCCTCTATCTTTCAGGACAGACATACCCCTGCCTGCAAATGTAGCTTTAGGATGACTCTCCTGGCTTGCACTAATCCCCAACACCTCTTTCAACAAAATTGCCTTGGCCAAGCCTTTCCTGTGTCAATATTCTTCAACCCCATTTACCACTGATGCTGGGCAAGTTGTCTGACCTCTCTCACCCTCAGTTTCTACATCTGCAAAGTGGGAATTGCAGCAAGGATGAAATAAAACCATTATATAAGTCACTTAGGACAGAAGCTAACGATAGTAAACACTTAGGAAACAATATTCAATCTGGTTTCCCCTTTATGGGGGACTATATAGGGAATAATCAGGATCCACAAATGTTCATTAATATTTCAAACAAATCCCCAGAAATGAGAGGCTTATTTTCAGGAAGGCAGCATAGGCTAAACATCAAGTTTCTTTGCTTTTGCTGGTATTAAATATAGTGACTTTTTGTATGTGCTCCTAATTTAAAAGTAGAAAAACAATTACTTTAGAATGCAGGGTGATATATAAAAATTAAGCATTTTCATTTACTTATACAGGCTTAAATTCCAAAGTTATTAACTGTATAATGAAATTATAGTTCTGTAGACTTTGGTTTATAACTTTTTGTTATTAGCCTCAAAGAGCATTTATTAAACACCTACTTATTTAATTAAGAATTTAAGAAGCACCTGGACCATGCAAAAATGTCTGTATTTTAAAGTCTAGTTTGTTGGTTTCTTAAGGGTAGAAATTACATCTTCTATAAGAGGAAACTAATTTGCAGAGATACTGATTTGCATTTGTTTTGACTATATTTTTTATAACCTTCAAGCATTTTCTTTTTCTGGCGGGTAGAAAAGAGACCTATTTGGAACAGGGGTTATTTTCATGAGTAGAGAAAACTAAAGCTGCTTGGAGCCAACAACAATTCTGTTCTTCTGCAGGAGTCTAAATTCATTAGTAACACTACTTATTTGTCTGGAAGAGCAAGAAGAAGGTATCTCTTCAATTGTGAAAGGGAAGGGTTTTTTCAGGCTAAGAATAGGAAGAAGGCCCATAGGCTGCAGGAACAGCATAGACAGCCCTCAGCCCCCACACATACACTGCTGGGCATCATCAACCCAGGGAAGTGGCAAGTTCTCTGGGGAAATGACAGTGCACACACTTCAGAAGAAGACCAGGCACACACAGGCATCCAACTGGTGCTTCTGTCCTCTGCAAAGATTTCTGTATCTCACAAAAAACATGGAAACAGATTGCTGCCAGAATTTAAAGACTGCCTTGACTTGGATATGGGTGGTCATTTACGGTCCAGAGGTTTCTGTTGTTTCAGGTCTTCTGAGTTTTTGTATAACCTAAAGAGGGTTGGAGATGGAGCCTTAAGGCCGTTTTTTACGGCAGAAAGTTGAGAGTCAGTTTTGAGTTTAGATAGTGTAGAGACTGCCTTGCAGAACTTACACTCTGTAGACTACCAGTCTTACTGCTTTGCATGCCTAAGCCTTTGCACGTATTAGGTGCTTAATAATTGTTTTTTGAATGGATGTGAAACTGAACGTGGAAATTTATGGTAGCAATGCTAATTGAGGCTTATACAATAAAGTAGACACCCCACCGCCAACAGAGATTAGAAATTATCTAGAAAGCCATTACTTCCGAGATTAACAATGTTTTGCCATGAGGCAAATATTCTACAAATCGAATATGTAGAAAAGGGTAAACAAAATAGTGCCAGTTCAGTGTGAGGATCTTTGTGTCACTTGCTGGCCGAAAAGATGAGTTATGCCCTTGTTTAATTTGTCAGTGTTTCAATTAGAACATCACTGGTGACCCTTCCTCCTGACACAGGCCATTTTGTTCTTGCAACACACTTGGCCATTGGCCACATTTCCCGTTATTGATGATTCAAATTTATGTATTGCAGATATAAATGATTTAATTGCAGATATGAATGATTTAATTGCATATTAGATAAATATGATGTAGACATTCCCAATCCATAATTATTTAAAGGATGATAATAATTTGGTCCCATTTGTCAAATAACATTACTGCATTTTAATTTACATTTTCAGAAGATTTAATTAACCAAGTTCTAGGAACTTAGACAGGAACAAGCTGCCTTAAATCCTTCCTGGAACAAGCAGGATACAAATAAATAAACAGACAACAGCAGATTGTCCCTTTTATTAATCTGATTTCTTACCTTTAGTGATTCCTTTTGTTTCTCTTTCAGAGGAGAATATGCTATACTTGTCGATGATTCATCAAAATTACAATTAATAATTAGGAAAAACAGAACTGTATCATCATTTAAGGCTCACAGTTTAAGATCTTCTTTTTTTGAAATTGTTCTTTAACATTAACTTAGACCAGGAATACTTAATTGGAGTCCTGGGAGTCCTTAAACATGAATGGAGAAAGAGTTACACCTTTATACCTTTATTTTCACTACCCTCTAATGAAACTTAGCCTTTTCTTCAATTATAAATATAGGCAACGAATCACAGGAGGATTTGTAGCACCTGTGATATCTTGGGTAAGAATCTCATTAGATCTTGTGTTGATAGAATGGGTTGGGAGAAAGACATTTATTTTCTGTATTACAATTATATGTTTTTAAGATTGACTTTTGTATATATTTGACTTTCTCGGTATTTTTTGTCCTATGTATTTTGCCTTACAGATTTCAAAACATTTGAGGAGTCCAAAGGCAGTGCTGAACTGTCAAAAGGGTCATGGCAGAGAAAAATTTAAAAACCCTGGCTCTCTATGAGGTTTTGAGAAGGAGTTCAGGATTCAAGACCTCATCAGGGAATAACAGAGACCATCTTGTATACCTTTGTATTTCTACACTTAGAGCAAGCTCTGTACACAGTAAGTACTTAATAAATGTACATATATGCATTAGTATATGATATAATAATACATAATGCAGACTGCACATTTCTCTTAAATCAAAAAATTATTAACGGGATATAAACTTGTTCTCATTTTTTCAAGACACAGTTTGTGCTTAATACATATTTTTGCCCAGGTAATGAATTATTTAAATTCATTTTTAATAACACCAGCACACACACTGCATCCTTTAAGGTTTTTCAGCAAGTCATTTGGCTTATATAACATATACTTCAGGGAGTGAGAAGGAAGTAAGTGATTTAAAACTCTTGACAGAGATTTTTTTTTTGCTAGGCCAACAACAATGTAAATATGTGTCTTGGCTTTTACAGATCAAACTCAAGCATTTGCCCATTGCCCTAAAAGAGAGAAGGGCTACATTTTTAATGGGAGAAAATAACCAAAGCTTGTTTAGAAAGGGGTCAATTTTATTCAGGGACATAGACTGTTTCTGGAAAGTAGTTCTTTCCCAGCTGATGTCCAAAGGTCAAGTAGATCTCTTGAAAAGTAGATCTAGTGAAATACAATGACCCCTGGGTTGAGGCATCGCCCTGTTTAGGGAAGCCCTGATGCAACCCCTGAGGGCAATGCTGCTGGCCATAATGGAAAGCCGTAAAGCGCCTGTTTTTCCATCACTGCTGTAACAAATCACCACAAACTCAGTGGCTTAAAACAATACAAATTTACTATCTTACAATTCTCTATGTCAAAAGTTAGGCAAGGGTCTCATGAGGCTAAAATCAAAGCATCAGCAGGACTGTGGTGATGGAAGAGCTGAAAGAGCTGAATAGGATCCTTTTCTTACTTTTTTCAGCTCCAAGCTACCAGCATGTCTTTGCTCTAGCCCTCTTTCCTCCACCCATAAAGCTAACAAAGGTGGTTGAGTTTTCACCTGCCAACTTCCTGAGTTCTTTTACTTTTAAGGATTCTTATAACTACATTGAACCTACTTAGATAACCCAGGATGATCTTCCCATCTTAAAGTGTTTAACCTGATCACAACTGCAAAGTGTCTTTGGTCACATAACATAATCACAGGTCTCCAGAATTAGGACACAGACATCATTGGGTAGGGGAGTCATGCTGCTGACCACAGCACTTAAATGCATAAGAACTAATCTCAAGGCTGGGCATGGTGGCTCATGCCTGTAATCCTAGCCCTTTGGGAGGCTGAGGGCGGCGGATCATGAATTCAAGAGATCGAAACCATCCTGGACAACACGGTGAAACCCCATCTGTACTAAAAATACAAAAATTAGCTGGGCATGGTGGTATGCACCTGTAGTCCCAGCTACTCAGGAGGCTGAGGCAGGAGAATCTCTTGAACCCGGGAGGTGGAGGTTGCAGTCAGCCCAAACTACATCACTGTACTCCAGCCTGGCAACAGAGCGAATAAGACTCAGTCTCAAAAAACAAACAAACAAACAAATAATCTCAGGGATGCTTATGGCACTAGAGAAAAGTGGCAACCTCAAAAAAATAAATCTAAATTTGGAGGCAGTAAGTAACTGGCTCAACTAATCATTGCTTAGTGGTTAGCTGGCAATGAGCTTAAGAAATGAATACAGGGGAGAGGGATAAGAGGTTTGGAAGAAGGCAAAGAGCAGTGCTTGCCATTTAGCTATGACCACAGGGCAATGAAGGGAGCAAAAGCACAGAATGAGAGAGAAGAGTACAAGTGGGAAGATGATCATAGCAGAAGACCTGCAACCCTCAGGGTCAGAGGCAGATAACAGAGAACCTACCTGGTACAATAGAATTGAAAACTTAAGTATATCTGAGCATCTAGTACTGCCCCTATACTTCAAGAGGCATTATTACCATAGAAGGAATTACTTATCCCCGTGACTTGAGGATAGAATTGAAGAAACTACTATGCAAAATAGACTAGAGATTTTGATCACAGTCCTCTTTGTCTTTAGGGGAGAAGGACAATTTAAGAGGGCTTTGGAGAGGTGTTAGGTATATATTACTACATAAATGTGAACTTAATTGCCCTTCAACTTGCAGTTACCTAACTAACACTAGTCCTGAATGAAAGACTTTTCTTGGCCTGGCATGATAGGTCACATTTGTAATCACAGCACTTTGATGGGGGCCAAAGTGGAAAGATCACTTAAGAGCAGGAGTTGGAGACCAACCAGAGCAACACAGCAAAATCCCATCTCTACAGAAAATATCAGAAAGTTAGCTGGACATGACGATGTGTACCTGTGGTCCTAGCAACTCAGAAGGATGAGGCAGAAGAGTTGCTTGAGCCCAAGAGGTCGAGCCCATAGTGGCTCTATGATAGAGCCATTGCACTGTAGCCTGGGTGACTGAGCAAGACCCTGTCTCTAAAAGGAAACAAAAAATAAATAAAAGACCTCTTTATCTATGAGGACTATGAGTAAATCCAACTGAAAACCTGGTCGCATTTTGTTGAGTTTGCTAGGTTTTATTTCTCACCTACACCAGTTCCGTATCAGATGCTTGGCTTGGATATTTCCAGGTAATTTATTCTTAAGCTTCCACTTCATAAAATAGCTTTGGACCAAGGCATTATTTCCACATAGACTCATCAAATATAATCTTATTATCTCAATTTGAAAGCAAATTTTAATAGATTGTCAAATAATTGCTAAAGATTTTATTTATTTTTCAATGAATTCTCGATAATTTTTTTTAATTGTCACTTAAGAAATGTTTCCTCTAGGGTCAATAGATGCAGCAAACCACTATGGCACACGTATACCTATGTTACAATCCTGCACGTTGTGCACATGTATCTGGAACTTAAAGTTTAAAAAAAAAAGAAACGTTTTCTCTAATTTTTTAAATCTCAAAAATGGATCTAATAATAAATTATCTATTGGATAACCAGTAGCCTATGCTTTGGCCCCTTGATCTAGTGCAATTTGATGTGTAATTTTGCCTCAAAGAATATGAGCAAACACCCCTGATTTTTTCAATAGCTTCTGATAAGGAAGGCCCTATATCGATCAGTAGGTTAAAATTATATCACAAGCAACTCTCCTTGGTTTGTGTATTCCCTGTTGGCAAAAGACCCATATTTACAGTCAAGAGATAACAGGGCAGTCTCTATCAGTGCCTGAGCACTTTATTTTGAAAATAACACAGGGGCTGCTGACTTGGCAGAACAAAATGTACACCTAGAGCAAGCAACAGCTGAGAAAATGCTACTTAGGCTAGATTTAATTTTGCCAGGGTAACTGATCCTTTTAAAATGTACGTTTTTTTCTGGTCACAACGACTTCTGATAGCAACTAAATGTATTTTAGCAGTACAGCTTTGAAAACAGTGACTTATTGTATTGTTTTAAACTTTATAGTGGTACCCCCTTAAAATGAGATTCAAGACACAATTGAACAGTTTCCTTTTAATTTAAGAGTTTTATAATAAAACAGGGATATTTCTAGTTACTAAGAGATCTGTCTTTAATGTGAGCATCCGACTAAAGAAAGCCTTAAAAATTATGTTTTCTAATTTTTGGGTACAGTTATGATGAGACCTTTTTAACAATACGTCTCACTATGTATGCTACTTTCAAACTCCTAATGTGTGTTATTTAAATAAATAAGAATGTGACAGTTCTTTCTAAGTGTCAAGAGAGAAAATAAGGACAACTTAAGATACACATAATTATAGTACAGTAGAATCATGTGTAACTGTCTCCAGTACATGGTTCTGGCCCTTTAAGAATGAAAAAGCTCAACAGGCAGTATGTTTAAATAGAACACACTTTCTATTGACTGATTTTGTATTGTCGGCACCTTTGATCACCCTTTAAGAGAACATGGCTTCAGGCCAGCCATAGAACACCTAAAGATAAACCTTTAAAGACTCAAGTGTTGTTTTGTCAAGGAAAGCAAGCGCTTAGCCAAAGGGCATCATAAATAAATTTGATCTTTCTTCATCGGGTGCCACGAACTGGCTGTTAGAAAGCCTGTCTTTAATTTATCTCAATCCAAGAAGGAAACATTAAACCTGCATCCAGGTAAAGTTGGTGATGCTGGAAGAGGAGCTTGCAGCTTGGAGGCAAGAACAGAAACACTGTATGCTGTTTCAGCCAGCCAGTGGGCAAAAGAATGGGAGAAAGTTCTTATGCTTGGACATGAAATGATTCAATAGCGGAACTGAGTCATGTTATTTGGGAATTCATATTATCCATTATATTGAAAGATAAGAAAGTGCCTCCTAATTCCTGAACTCATCTTCTTATGGAATGGCAAAGGGTCTGTGGACCACACTTTAAGTGTTACTGGTGTGGCGGGTAGACTTTGGTTTTAGAGACTTATGTTTAGATCTTTTATCACTTCTTTAACTTGAGAAAGTCACTTGTTAAAGTAATGAGGTATAAGAGACACAGAATCAGCACACATTTCCTCATCTTACTAGTATCATGTACAAGCTCCATTTTGTAAATGTGAAAATATTGAGACATCGTGTTTTCTTTTCTTCATTGCTGCCACCTGAAATTATCAGCAGAAAACACATATTCTCTAGGTTTCTCCCATTTCTGTTAAGATATCATTTAGTTCATCACAGATACGAATGAGGCAGGGACTTACTAATAATGCAGCCCAAAGAAGGTTACAAGTTGGTTTCTGGCTGGGAGGCAGGAAAGGCAGCCTAACCACAGCTACAGCAGATAGCTTACACAAGCAGTTCTAGTTACCAGATGAATGTCTTGTCTTAGGGTGACCTGTGGCCCACCCGAGGGGAAGGTAATGAACGGTGGAGAATTCAATAAATAATTGTCCAGTGAATTTGGAAGTAACTTTCTGAGTTGACAACAGATTTGCCTTCGGTGAAAATATAGATAATATGTTACTTCCTGTGCAATAGCATTGCTACTTTACGATCACAAGGATATGATCTTCTAGCACTCACCGAAGCAGCAGTTTTTTAGCCACGACGCTTTATCTTCAAATGCACCCTTAAATGGAATCCAACTGTATAAAAAGATGAGAGCACAGTTGTGCTGGTTGAAGCAGGAGGAGTTGAAAGACAGGGCATTGTCTATTTTGCCTTCCTCACTCAAAATGCCTGACTCAATAGAGCACAATTTGAAACCACTGCACTAAAACACCACTGAATTTCATGAATAGTTCAAATGATGTGAGTCAAATGAATAGCCAAATTGCTGAAAACAGCCAAGCGTAGTTTCCATCTTTAACTGGCAGGTGTCCCCTTAGTTCTTGATTCTCCACTGAGATATCTTGAAGATGTTGCCACACATTGCTCCTGCTTCACTGAAGCCCACTACCAACTCACCTGCAATTGACTATCTTCTCTCAGGCTTTTTGGTCCCTTTTTTTGTTTCTAAGAATTCTATCCTAATATCTCCACTGCCATAGACTGGCACACTGTCTTTCTTATTAGAAAACCATAATAAACTCAACTCAAGGGCTCTGCTGTATTACTGGAGACTGCAGGTATAATGGACAAAGAAAGCTTAGACAACTTGTCCACACTCCCTTTTCTTTCTTAGTCTTCAGCTTTGTCTGTTTAGAGCATTCCGTATGCCTTTTTTTTTTTTTTTTTAAATCAAAGATTGCAACTGTGAGTATCAAGGGAATTAAGCCTAACCTTCATGTAATTGAGCTTGTATCTATTGCCGTGGGGGATAAACTGTCTATATAATTCTATGTCTATAGGTCCTTAGACTTTACCACTTCAGGTTCAGTAATGAATAGAAGCAGAGTTTACAGTAACCCCATGTATTTAGGGATTTGATTGGAGTTTCTCTCTCTTTTTTTTTGTTTCTAAGCTTTTGCCTTTTAGTATATGACCATAATAGCTCTTGTAACACAATTACTTCACTAAATCAATGTTAATGAAATAAAAACACTATCATTACACAGTATTTCAGAACACAGATGACAGCTGCACTGTATGCATTCAGGATGAACTATCTCTTCAAATGAGTAACATCCAGGGAGTCTCTCTATAAGTCAGGTCAGCCGAATTCTACAACTCTACAGAACAGTAAGCTTTAGTCAATCTCATATTCGTGATTTTCGTCCAAAATATTTAATCTCGATCTTTTACAATGGTATGTTTTAAAAGCACAAAACAATACTCATTTCCTTCCTTAGACCTTATCCTTAGTAATTTCTGAGCTTACTAAGATATAAAAAGTATCATGGTCATTCTTACAAATAACTCTCTTACAGCGAATTTATTTACATTCTGCTGGATTATAGAAATTGAATAATAAAACATTAGGCAAATAAAACAAACTATCTTGAAAATATATTTCTTTTCCTTCTATGCAGAATTTGGGAAGACAATTAAAAACAAATTTTATATAATCTCTGAGGTTTTAAAATATTACTATGTACCGAAACCCTTAATGTTTTCCAAGAAATGTTAGTATGCTGTATCAACTCTATAAATCCTCTTGAGAAGTAACTAATTATTTTGACAGAATGTTTGGTCTCAAATTTAAAATAAATATCATGAAAGACTGGGATTTTCTGGAACTGTTCTTTGAATAAATCTCCGAATAAATCTATGCACTGCGTATAGGAGTTGAGAGAATTACCTGATGCTAAACCACAAAAGAACACCCATACTGTTTAGCAAGGCCAGAGATTGTTCCGCAGCATGTAGGTGCTGAATGGAAGAAACTAATGAGAAAAAGAGTGATTGTGACAAGCAATTATGTCACCTATGTGAACAGCTTAATTTTCTAAATTAGCCACTTTGATAATTATGACATCTCATTTGTCTTTTAATTCCATGAGCCCTGAAGTTTACCTTTGATTTTTTCCAATCGTATAAGAGGCTTTGATAAGCCAAGGGTCTATTATGTGTCTGAAAAATTCAGATTTCAGGCTGATTGGCCTTGCTATTTGCTTGAGCCGAAGCAAATGGCTCTCTCTACAAGAGCTCTCCAAGCCTTGCTTTCCTCGCTTCTGTTTGCAATAGAGATGGAAGAAAAAGAGAAGGGGGCAGAAGAGGTTGCAAAGCAAATTAATAGTGTCAACAGGACTAAAGAGAAAACTATTCAGCCTCCACTAGGGAAAAGGCAAACTGTTTTTCAAGTACATTAAAAATCACTTTAGTAGCATCCACTTTGCATGCATGCCCCCAAATTACCAAGCTAGTTACAAATTATTCTCATCTGCTTATAGAAGCACTTTCAAGATCTTCCAAAGGATACATACTCTGTTTTTGTTCTTGTATTGACTTGGTAGGTTTGTTAAAAAAAAGTTTGCCGGTGATCCCAGCACTTTGGAGGGCTGAGGTGGATGGATCACAAGGTCAAGAGATGGAGACTATCCTGGTCAACATGGTGAAACCCTGTCTCTACTAAAAATACAAAAATTAGCCGGGTGTGGTGGTGCATGCTTGTAGTCCCAGCTACTCGGGAGGCTGAGGCAGGAGAATCACTTGAACCTGGGAGGTGGAGGTTGCAATGAGCTGAGATTCTGCCACTGCACTCCAGCTTGGTGACAGGGTGAGACTCTGTCTCCAAATAAATAAATAAATAAATAAACTATTGGGCATCCTAGCAGTGGTCCGGAGCCCTTCCCAGTCTTTGAGACTGTACCTAGGTATTCTTGGGGCTTCTGAAGAACTCTGCCACTATGACTACTTAGAATACAAGAAATGTCTTGAGCGTTAAATCTCCAGTGATGTGTGGTGGGCCTGGAGTTGTTATCACTAGTGACATCAGAATGAGAAACTACCACAAAAAGAGCCTGGCACTAAGGTGGCATCAGATTTTTTTTTAAGCCACACCATTCTCCTCCTCCTCCTCTTCTTTCTTCTTCTTCTTTTCTTCTTCTTTTTCCTTCTTTCTTCTTCTTCTTTTTAATATACTGAAAGTATTTATAAAGGGTATTTTTAAACAAATTTGTCAAACTTATCACTAACTTAAATATATGTTACCATTAACTTATTTATCATTTTTGTTTTTTTAATGGAATGGGTTCTTAATTTTTTTTTATTCAGGTATAATTTATATAAGTAAAATTCACCTTTTAAAAAAGTATATAGTTCTGCAAGATTATACAAATACATACAATTACATAACCAACACTACCATCAATAACAGGTCTATCAGCCCAAAAAGTTCTTCCATGCCACTTTGTAGTCAGACCCCAGGCCCCCAAACCCCTGACAGCAACTGGTCTCTTTTCTTTAGAGTCTTGCTTTTACCAAAATGCCATATAAATGAAATCATACAGAATTAAGCATTTTTGCTTTGACATACATTTGAGATACATCCATGTTGTTTTGTGTATCAGTAGTTCATTCCTTTCAACTGATGAGTATTATCCCTTGTATGGATGAACCACAGTTTACGCATTTATGCACCAAAAGATATTTGAGTTGTTTGTAGTTTTTGGAGATTACAAATAAAGTTCCTATAAACATTCATGTATTTGAGTCGGGATCTATCAGACAGATTCAGCTTCCAGAACCTAGGATTCAGGCTAAACAAATTCACAGGGACTCTTCCTGTAGAATGAATCATTTCTGCACCTGATCTCGACCTTCCTTCAATACTGGATCCTCCAGGTCTCCTGGGGAGACTTTTTAAACTTCTTGTGCAAAACTTACTAAAATTCACACAAGAGAAAGTCTTAATATCTTTTGTTTTCCCAGAAGTAAATTTTCTACATCCTAGTTAGTAAAAAATATACAGTCATGCCTCGGTATCTGAGGAGGATTAGTTCCAGGACCTCTTTTGGATATTAAAATTCACGGATACTTAAGTCTCTGATATAAAATGGGATAGTATTTTCATACAACCTATGCCCATCCTTCTATATACTTTAAATCATCTTTTGGTTACTTATGATACCTAATACAATGCAAATACTATGTAAACTATTATTATACTGTATTGTTCAGGAAATAATGACTAGGAAAAAAGTCTATATTGTTCAGTATAGATGCAGTGTTTTTTTCTGAATATTTTCAATCTTTGGTTGGTTGAATCCATGAATGCAGAGTCCATGGATACAGAGGATTGACTGTATGAGCAAGTCCTATAAGCTTTATTTATTGTTTTGACTACATTTTGAAAGAGACATTTCTTACTTGTTGAGGATTCCAACACCTTGAACTAGTCTTTCTTTCTTTTCACCTCTGGTATATTGTGGAGTATGCTTTTGACATTTAAATGAGGACATTTAGTTATTTCTTTGGTTTAGTATATTTTCAGTTTTTAAGTAGGATGAAAATCTTACTATTTCTGAAAATCACAGAAATCATGACTGAGAGAAAGAGAGGAGAGAGAGTAAATGTCTACAAAGAGTGCTCATGCATGACCTGAGAGCTTTGAAGTCATGTAATATATCTGGCCTTTTAATAGGTGATCCCAACTTTAAGGAATGGCGGTGTGAGAAAATCCTAGTTAATAACCCATTCATATCAGGTTCTGGATAGTCAGCTCCAGAATCATTTCTTTCAGAAAGCATTCTCCAGTGGTTTCTATTTGGAAAACAACTCTCTCATCCTTATGGTGCATATAAAATGTCCCTCTTCCAGCAGCATATCTATTGCATCAAGCAAGATAAAGTATAGTTTTATTTTTTGCAGTAGTTTTATTTTATTGGAAGGTAATGACTACTCATCCTCCATGTATTTGGGGAGTGGGAGCTGTAAGGGACAGTGGAAAATAGTAAGGCCTGTTGATTTTTTCATGAGGTCATTTTTCCTTTGACATGCAATTTGATGCTTCACAATTTTTCTGAAAGTCAAAAGGAGTACCACGTTCTCTAATTTTCATAGTGCTATAAATAGCCCCTCACAAAGCATAATTGTATAAAACAGATGACACTTCTTTATGAAAGAATTTCCACTGAAAAGATAAAAGGAGGTCAAAACTCTTATGTGAGACATGTATTTTCAAGTATTCATAAGAATAGAAATCATTAACAGTGGGAAAATTCTTCGTGATAGTCACACATAAGATACTGGAGCCAAAGCCATTTTCACAGGCGCCAACTGTAGTTTGAATGGAATCCATCCAAGAAGCGGCTGCTGGGCATTTAGCTCAAGTGCCAGTAAAAAGGAGGAGGAGCATGCATGTGTGCGTGTGCACACACATACACACACACACACATATACACACAGTACAGCTTGTGGAGGTATTTGCCAGAAACATTTTCAGGCTTTTGCCATCTGGGTCCTACAGCCAACAGTCAGGTCCTGTGGTGATTCCAGCTGCTGACTCCTGCTCCTAGAGGTGGAGTAATGTGGAAAAGAAAAGGGAAAAAAACAGGAGAGCACATATAGCAGCTGGAAGGATATGCTAAAGAACATTTACATAACATCAAGATCCCAATTAACTTGTAATGATTCCAATGTCATGAAAACTTTAAGAAATCCACTTGCAAGTGATTATACATGCGTTGGTATTATTTTTGTTATTTATAAATCAGCAGAGATACACAGGACAATTTATAAAACATTTAAAAAGACCAGGACTCTGTTTCATTGGGTTTATGGGCATGTAACAAAAAATGGTGGGCAACATATGAATTATATAAGAAATCAGGCCGGGCGTGGTGGCTCACGCCTGTAATCCCAGCACTTTGGGAGGCTGAGGCGGGTGGATCACGAGGTCAAGATGTCGAGACCATCCTGGTTAACATGGTGTAACCCCGTCTCTACTAAAAATACAAAAAATTAGCTAGGCATGGTGGCTCGTGCCTGTAATCCCAGCTACTCGGGAGGCTGAGGCAGGAGAATGGCCTGAACCCAGGAGGCGGAGGTTGCAGTGAGCCGAGATCGCGCCATTGCACTCCAGCCTGGGTAATGGGTGAAACTCTGTCTCAAAAAAAAAAAAAAATCATTGGTAGTCATGACACTGAGCCAACATGTATTGTGTCCTTCCCATGTGCCAGGCACTGAGTTAGGCCTTTATATAAACTCTTCATTTTAACCCTTACAATACCCCATAAGGAAGGTGTTCTCAGTAGACTCATTTTACAAATGAGCAAATTGATTTTTGAAGAGTTAAGTGGCTTACTCAATATCCTACAGCTGGTATGAGGTAGTGGGAGGATTTTAAACCAGGTCGTGTCTTATTTTAGAACGAATGCTCTGACCTTCTGCTATACTGTCTCTTCCTGGCAGTGTGCTGAGTTAGTCCTCCATGGACTAAAAAAAATTCCAGTGGGCCCTGGGGCTCAAGCTTGTAATTCCATCACTTTGGGAGTCCAGGACAGGGGGATCACTGGAGCTCAGGAGTTCCAGACCAGTCTGGGCAATATAACGAGACCCTGTCTCTATTAAAAAAGTAAAAAATTTGGCCAGGTGTGGTGGTGCACCTCTAATCCAACTACTTAGGAGGCTGAGATGGGAGGATTGCCCAGGGGATTGAGGGTGCTGAGACCTGTGATTGCTCCTCTGCTCTCCAGCCTGGGCTAGAGCCTGCACTGAATTTATAATCAGGAGATGCTAGACCAGCAAAGCATAGACAGTAGACAGTAGACAGTAGTTCTTCTGGCATTTTCCATGCAAATGAGTCTTTTCAAGCCACCCAGTTTGCATGAGGTTACTGTATTCGATAGCCCTCTATAGAGCACGAAGTCAGATATTCCCTCTGTATAATAATGATTACATTGCCTCAGCATCCTTGATAGACAGGGCCACTGCATTGGGTCTTTGGACAACTTAGTTCTCGTGCAGAGAGTAAAGCATTGCTGTTCACTTCTTTTTTCATTCTTATGAGCATGAGTGTTAGAGCTGGAATTCAAGCAGAAAGTTGAGATTACTTCCTGGCAGCAAATGTTGTTCTATCTTTGCTTCAAGAGTCTGTGCCTCTCTGTTGATTACCTCCTGCCACACTCTCAATTAATGCACACAACAAAAGGGTGGGGGGGTTCAATGGGGAGAAAAAAATTAGGTAAGGTCAGGTTCTTGTTCACCTCATCATTTGGTTCATTTCTTCCATGCTCAGAACTCCCTTTGTCATCAAGGAGAAAGAGAACCCGGGGTGGAAGGGAAAGATAACTGGGCCTGAAGTAATTTATAACCATAGGCAACTAGATCATTTTATACCAAAATGGTGCTTTCTCAAATCTCATCATTCATACCAGGAGTATTTCTTATGGATTAATATTCCTGTGTTTATGGAAACATTGTGTGCAGTTGAACTCGCTTAAACTGTGAACATTTTGCCTCCCTGAAGAGTTGGGGAAAGGGTATTATGTCATTATAGTGTTAAAACGCATCAGTGACTTGATCATTTGGAATGCTTTAATAAAAATGAATTCTATTATCTGATTCTGATTATCTAGCACCAGGCTTTACAGGCTTTTAAGACATTTTCCAGTTGTCAGACCTTTTTTTCTATGAGACATTTAAATACTTAGATTTCATTCTTTCTGGGATTTCTAAATATAGGAAACAGATGTCTTAATAGCAGAAATATTTACAGGATTACTCTGTGGACAGTCTTCTCTAATGGCCTTTTGAAAATCAAATCATGTTACTGGATTATGTATCAAACATCTTTGCTTGAAGTGAAGTAGTGGGTAGAGACCCAAGATTCAGTCCTGTTAAGAGGTATTTGTTAAAAATATATATATATATATATTTATATACACACACACACACACCACACGCGTGCACGTGCATGGGCACACATACACACACACACACACACGTTATTATGGCTAGTATGATTTAGCTGTGTCGCCACCCAAATCTCATCTTGAATTGTAGTTCTCATAATTTCCATGTGTTGTAGGAGGGACCCAGTGGGAAAAAAAGTGAATCATGGGGGTGGTTAACCCCATGCTGTTCTTGTGATAGTGAGTGAGTTCTCACAAGATCTGATGGTTTTAGAAGGAGCTTTTCCCCCTTTTATTGGCACTTCTTCCTGCTGCCATGTGAAGAAAGATGTGTTTGCTTCCCCTCCCACCATAACTGTAAGTTTCCTGAGGCCTCCCCAGCCCAGCAGAACTGTGAGTCAATTAAACCTCTTTTCTTTATAAATTAGCCCGTCTTGGTTATATCTTTAATAGTAGTGTGAGAATGGAGTAATACAATGGCCAATTTGAAAAAGCAAAATATGGCTGACTGAGCTCATCCAAAAACTTCCCCAATAGTAGTAAATATCAATAAGGGCTATTCTGTGTGACAGTAAAGTCGGACTATAAATGTGTGCTTCTCATGTATTTCTTGGTCTCTACAGTAAAAGTCATTTGCATACATGAAAAGGTATACATTCCTGTATGTGCTAATGTACCTGTGAGCATGCGCATGCCTGCGCATACAGACACTGATTTTCATGGTAAAGTAATAGAAATCCTGCAGATTAAAATAATTTTTATATACCAAACAATTATATTTTTCATTGCAAGTATTTTATTTTTACCCTGAGACTTTTCTTCCAATTTAGCTAGACCAGGAAGAATCCACTTTTTCAGGTGGCAGCCGGGGCGGGGGTCTTACCACAGCAAAATAGATAGAAATTGCGTGATGCACCAGAAAGAAGACTCAAAGCACAAGTTGGAAGAAGATTCCCACAATTCCATGCCCAATCCCAAGGGCGTATAAAAATTCGTGGGATAGAGGGAGTGTAGAGAAAGTAAACGAGAGTATTGGACTTGGAGGGACTGAATAGAGAGGAGTAAAATCAGTATATAGAACATACCCCCTCCACACCCTCCTAATTGGTTCTCCCTTCAAGCCAGGTGGCTCCAAGGGCTTGTGATTAGTGCAGTCACACAACGTCTTGTGCTTAGAAAGGCCCACACTTAAGATTTAATGCTCTGGGCCTATTGTCTTAAAATTCTCTTTACTTTGATTTTGTGTTGTGTTTTTTTTTTTTTTTTTAAGTGGGATGGGAGAATCACAAGGAATCAGGTGTTCAGAGGAATGTATTGAGTAGAGGCGAGGAACTAGGATGTTGAAAAGTAAAAAAAAGGAGAGAAGGAGAGGAAGAAAGAGGAAGAAAAAGAGGGAGAGAGAACAGGAATATTGCTTCATTCTAAAAATGGGTATTAATAATGGCCGATCAATATTTTGTGTATTTAAAATAGAGAACTCTATAAATATTTATTGAGTTTACTTGTTCCGGATCTGAGTTGAAGTCCTGGATATCCTTATTAATTTTCTGTCTCGTTGAGTCTAAATCTCGTTATGGGTCTTATGTATCTGGGTATTAAGATCTCTTATTGTTGCATTGATCCTTTTACCACTGTATCTTTGCTGCTTTGAAATCTATTTTATCAAATGTGAGAATTGCAACTCCTGCTTTTTGTTTATTTATTTATTTTTGCTCTCCATTTGGTTGGTAAATTTTTCTCCAACCCTTTGTTTTGAGTCTTTGTGTATCTTTGGAAAAATAAAATCTTTTATGAACAAGCAAGTACTCAGAGATTTTATTACCACCAGGCCTGCTTTACAAGAACTTCTGAAAGAAGCATTATACATAGAAAGGAACAACCAGTATGAGCCTTTCTAAAAATATACCAAAAAGTAAAGAGCATCAACATAAAGAAGAATTTACATCAACGAATGAATAAAATAGCCAGTTAACATCAAATGGCAGTAACCCTAAATTTAAATCGACTAAATCCCCCGATCAAAAGATACAGCCAAAACCTAACGGTATATCCAGTGATTTTGTGTTTTGGCAGTGAAGTCTGATAGTACAAAGTAGCCTTGACTCCGCATGGTCCTAATTCCTGTCACTCCCAACTTTCCAGGGATGGGTTCTTGGACACACTCTGGTGCCCTGGCTTCTCCCAACCACCTTCTAGTTTCTCAGAAACTTCTACTTCTCTCTGCGGCTCACCCCAGGGACCTGGTTGTGAGGATGGGGAAGGTCGGGGTCTGACTGTATGTGCCTCAGGGGGTCTGCAGGTGGGGCATGGTGGTGGCTGTACCAACTTGAAGCTGGCGTCACCACGTGTGGTTGGCAGTTGCTTTGACTAGGCAAGCTTCTTGAAACCACCTCTGAAAAGGTATGACAGTAAGAGAAATCTAGCATGGCTGACTCAGTCTTGCTTCTAGTTTCTCAGGGTGACTGTCCTTGCCTTTTCCTGGGTGTTGGCCAAGGTAACCATGGGAGGAATTTAGTTTATAGTTTAAACTTAAAGCAAAGATAATAATCGTCCCTCCCTAAAACTAACCAACTCTTTATTCAAGTGTTGAAACTGCCTTTGTAAAACTAATGAAAGGCCACAATATTAGGACTATGTTAGTGGCCTGAATTTTGCTAAAATGTGTAGTGTATTTTCTATACTCCCTTAGTACTCAGGTGTCATATGGCTAGAAGTCACAAGATTTGTGACTTCCCCAATTGTTCCTATAGATAACATCACTATTGTAAAACCTAAGAGTAGTCCTTTGAGATGTTTTTAGACTGATCCCACCCAGACTTGTGACTCATGACTCAACTGATCTGATGGCCCCCAAAAGGCAGACAGCACACAAAGACCAATTTCCACACCCTAATTATTACACCCCCAACCAATTAATAGCACCCATTACCAAGTCCCCTGCCCACAAAAATATCCTTGAAAAACCTTAACCTCCAAGCTTTCTAAGAGACTAATTTGAGTAATAACTCCGTCTCTCATATGACTGGCCTCTCACATAAATTAAACTCTTCACTGCCGTACCACAGTGTCAGTAAACTGGTTTTTCTTTCCTGGTGAGCGTGAAGAACCCATTGGGCAATTACACTTTCACCAGCAATTATACTCTCACCTATCCCACATCTTAACCCATCTTAACATGGAGGCTGCAACCCCTCACTTGTTCTATCCACCATGGGTCGAAGCAGCAAATCCTTTGGAAGGAGAGGTTGACTTCCCCATCTCTATTGCTGCAAAATGAATTACCATAATTCCATGCCTGAACGCAACACATACTTGTTATCTCACAGTTTTCGTGGGTCAGGAGTCCGGATACAGCTTACATGTGTTCTCTGTAAAAGGTTTCACCAGGCTTCCAGCAAGGCATTGACAAAGGTGTGTTCTTATCTGGAGATTTGCCTCGGGGAAGATCTGTTTCAAAGACTTCTCTATTGGTTGAGAGAATTCACCTCCTTGTAATTGGGGGACTGAGTCCTCATAGATTTTGCTGGCTGGCTGTTGGCTGGGGGCTGCTCTCAGCAACTAAATGCAGTTTCCTGACATGTGACGCTCTTCCTGGGCAGTTTCCAACATGGCTATCTGCTTGTTTAAGCCTAGAAGAATAATCTCCTTTCATTTCATCAGCTTTACCATATTCTACTAGTCAGAAGCAAGTCTGATGTCCAGCCCATATTCAGAGGGGAAGAGATTATTCTGGCATAACAAAAGGAACCAGAGATTAAAAAGTCACTTTAGAATTCTGTTGACCACACCCAGATGTGGCTCATTTTTTGAAAGAGCTTGTATTTTAGCTGAGGAAAGAAGACCAACACTTCCAAAACATTGAGATATGGAACCAAACATTTCCATGGCTTCCAGGAAGGCATTTTCCTGCCTGTCTGCTTTTAACAGTTCTGACAAGGATTAGCCAAGGAGTGATTGTGAAGCACTGGGCTAAGTCTGCAATCCCGTGTGTCAGTAACTTACTCATTTGTGCTACCGGAATGACTTTGGATAAATTACCTCCTCTGGTGCAATAGTTTATTCCATTTTTATAACTTAAAAAAAAGAAATGTCTTTGCTCCTCTTTCTTATGCCCAGTCCTACACAATTCTCTAAGAGGATGCTGAGCAATACTAGTCTTCTCTGAGTCTCGGTCTGCAGCTCCTCTTCTCCATGGCCATTATTTAGCCTGCAAGTAGAAAGAAATGCTCCATTTTCCCCACTGATTACCAAGTGGGACTGGGAGCCAGCTATCTTTACAGAAAGTACAGAAAGTTAATCCAGCATTTGGTGGATGCAGGTCTGGAACAGGATCAGAATTCTACTGACAGGCCAGGTAAGATTACAGCATTCTGGAGATGTAATACAAAGTGCCCAGAAAATGGAGAAAGTTTCTATAGAGTAAAGATGGGAGTCAGCTGCAACGTGGAAGAATGGAGTGGGGACACATAAGGAACAATAAAATTCATCTTAAAAGTCTCAAATTTTGCATCACGATCTAATCTTGGGCCCTGTGAAGACTAGACTGAATCCCAGGAGTGTGTCTATGTACTTAGAAGGCATAACAGCTCCACATCCTAAATGGGAAGGCCTTTTAGAAAGGCAAATCGTGTGGTATATAAGCGATTCAACCCAGTTACTGCACTACAGTAATAACAATGTATTTTAAATTGTGGAATGTATGCTGATTAATTCCATGGAGGATTCTGAAAATCCTTTAAATCAGAGAAGTATTATTTATACAAAAATTGGGACATCACTTTTCTGGAGCCCCTTCTATTTCTACTATTAAAGTGACTTGTCCAAGAATCACTCCGTAATTGGTAACTTGTAGAAAAGGACTAGAGATATTTTATAGAAAATTTATTTTAAGTCCAGGCATAGTGGCTCACGCCTGTAATTCCAGTACTTTGGGAGGCCGAGGTGGGTGATCATGAGGTCAGGAGATCGAGACCACCCTGGCCAACATGGTGAAATCCTGTGTCTACTAAAACAAAATTAGCCAGGCGTGGTGGCACATGCCTGCAGTCTCAGCTACTCAGGAGGCCGAGGCAGAAGAATCGCTTGAACCCTGGAGGCAGAGGTTGAAGTGAGCAGAGATGGCACCATTGTACTACAGCCTGGGAGACAGAGCGAGACACTGTCTCAAAAAAAAAAAAAAAAAAAAAGAAAGGAAAAGAAAATTTATTTTGAAATACATGCAGTAGCTGTAATTTACCTCCTCCGTGGGGAAGAATAGTAGGCAAACTCTGAACTAATGCCCAGTGGAAATGGATGCTAGGCATTGGGAAGATGACACTGTAGCATAAAATGTGTTTAGGCAGATTTTTCTGTCTTGCGTTACCCACAGAAAAACCTTTACAATGACACTAACATAGAACCCTCTGTGTATTAGTCAGTTCTCACACTGCTATAAAGAAGTATCTGAAACCGGGTAATTTCCAAAGAAAAGAGGTTTAATTTGCTCACGGTTCTGAAGACTGTATGGGAAGTGTAGCTCCTTCTGCTTCTGGGGAGGCCTTAGGAAGCTTCCAATCATGGCAAAGGCAAAGGGGGAGTGAGACACTTCACATGGCCAGAGTAGGAGGCAGAGAGAGAGTGGGGAGGTGCTACACACTTTTAAATGACCAGATGTCATAAGAACTCTATCGCCATACAGTACCAAGGGGGGAAGGTACTAAACCATTCCTGAGAACCGTGCTCCCATGATCCCATGACCTCCCACCAAGCCGTGCTCCAACACTAGAGATTACAGTTTGACATGAGGTTTGGTGGGGACACAGATCCAAACCGTATTATTGTGCTCCTGGCCCATCCAAACCTCATGTCCCTTTCACATTGCAAAATATAATAGTCTCTTCCCAATAGTTTCCCTAAGTTTTAACTCCTTCCAGCATTACTCAAAAGTCCAAAGTCCCAAGGCTCATCTGAGACAAGGCTAGTAGCCCCTTCCACCTATGAGCCTGTAAAATAAAAAACAAATTAGTTACTTCCTAGATACAATGGGGGTAAAATATTCCTGTTTCAAAAGGGAGAAATCAGCCAAAAGAAAAAGGCCGCAGGTCCGATGCAAGTTCAAAACCCAGCAGGGCAGTCATTAAGTTTTAAAGTTCCAAAATAATCTCCTTTAACTCCATGTCTCACGTCCAGGGCACACTGGGGCAAGGGGTAAACTCTCAAGGCTGTAGGGATTCTTTACTTTATACCATGCACATTTTGGGCCAAATCTTTATTCAGCAACTCTCTAGTGAACTTTTCTTCAACCACAGATCAGACCTTATTCCTTGTTTTCACTAATGTAATAATTATCTGTTAAATACTCCCTCTGGACAAACACTATGCTAATGTAACAGAAAAGCAATAAATGACAGAGACCAGCTCCATCATCTTGGAACTTACATTCTAGACAACACAGCTTTTTGCTTAGAAGTCATCTTTCTTTCAAGTCTTGTGTGATAAAATGTTTAAAAGGAGTTGTCTGCTCGTAGTTCAGTCATAAACACAGTTTTTCATTCAGGAATTTGTGTAATGACTTTTCCTAGGGTCAGTTACCAAATCTAAACACTTGCTGATCTTGTTTTGTTCCATTGTGATTTTCCTTATCGGTCCTCCACTCTTTCTTTGGGGAGCTGAGTCAAGCATGACATTTTTAAAATTTGTGTTTTCATTTCATTGTTATCCTCTTAATATAGACCTCTTTTGATTGCTATCAACTATAAAAAGTGTTCTTGGCTAAATACAATAGAGGTATTTCTGAAACACTGCATGCAAATTGGATTTTTGTAAATTAAATCACATTTATACTTCGACTATAATTTCAGAAGTGTAGTACAGAATTGCTTCAAGAAATAGTCAAGTAATTTCTGATGCTTACTTGCAATCGTTAAGTGGATATGCCTGCATCTCTTCACTTTGCATACACATACAGGGCAGGGTCAATAAAGCAGATTCAGAAAAAAATCCACTGCCCAATGAAGGTAATATTTTATTTTAATATTGAACATGTTTTCTGGAAACCCTACCTGCATTTCAACTTAGGATGCTGAATTAGAGTTAGTCCTTTCTTTGATTATGGTTGATTTAATTATTTCACTCTGAGAAAACAGGCTTGGAACCTGTTCTCTACCATATAAATTTTGCTGTCGGGTCATTATGACAGTTTGGGATTATTATCTAAAATATTTAATCAATTTCTGACCTTTTCTGATACCTTGCAAGTGTTTCTACTTACTCTCTTCAACACAAGTCAGTATAGTTCCAAATGTAAATCCTGCTAAAAAATTCAAATAGGAGAGGGATATAGGTGTCGAATGGAACCAGCTTTTGTTGAATCTCTTCTGTGTGTCAAGTCTAAAACCAGGTACTCCATATGCATACATTGTTTCTCATTTCATCATACACCAACGGTAGGATGAATATTAATGTATTCATTTTACAGTTGAAGAAACTGTGGTTTTGAAACTTAAATAACTTGCCTAAGGGCACATTATTAATACGTGTGCTGTGGTCCAGGGGAAAGGGTAGGGTTGTGGAAATCACTCAAACACTGGATTTGAAAACCTGCCTGACACCAGGAAAGATACTTAAACTCCCTAAGGCTCAGCCTTTCGTCTACAAAATAGGGCTCCTTCCAGATTCATTGTGAAGATAAAAATAATGTATGCATAATATCTAGCAAATGATAGATGCAAAAATAATTACAGCAATGGTTTTATATAAAACCTACCAAGTCCAAATTCACATCCAGTGTTCCTCCCAGTATCCCACCCATTTAAAATGGCGATTTAGCTATGGAAACCAAGAAACCTCACAATAATCCCTCACACAATATTATTCTTGGGAAAGTTTACGAACAACTAGGGCAACTCTGTTCCTTTCTTGATTTCCCTAACATCAGTCAGCAAAAATGTCAGCAAGAAAACAGCTTATACAAGCTGAATTCTAGTCCTGGCTCTAACATGAGCTGCATGACCTTGGGTGAGTCATCTAATTTTTCGAGTGTCAGTTTCCTTGCCCTAAAATGGCAAAGTCAGATGAGGAGACCTCTAGGGTGCCCTCTGGCTCTGCAATTCTCATTTGACCAGGACCTGGAGGACTTATTCTGAGTTTTCTTTGTGTGATTCCTTTCTTTAATAAGTCTGTCAGACAGAAACTAAGCCTAGAGAAGTGAACAATCAGTTGATCATTTAAAAGCCCATTTCCTCATTCTCTGTTCCAATTTATCAGGGATCTTGTCATTGAATCACACAACATGTAGGCTAGAGCCAGAAAAAGTACCTACAATAGAGCCGCTTTCAGCCAAGATAGGTTGAAAAGTACCAAAGAAGTTGATGATAAGAGATAACTGCTGGTCTTCATGTATCGTAGACCATGTTAACTCTCTTGTCAAATTAAAAATTGAAAAGGCTCTTTGAACAAGACAAACAGCTTTTCTGTAGCTTTGGTATCTGCCATCAGAAAACAAAATTAACCATCTGAGGGCCGTTCAATAAGGACTCACCCTCTGTTGCATTTTGTCAGGTTGCAACGGATAGGATATTTCAGCATCAGCTAGTGTCTAAAATCACATGGCCCAGTGGTCTCCTCAAAGGGATACTGCAGTGGCTATTTACAAAACCTGAAAGCTAAATGCATAATTTATTAAAATTTCTTGGCTCCTGATTCTTTTGGTTTATGTGTTTTCAATCTATGCCTTTCAGAAAGTATGATTCAGAAACTCTCCTCAATAAATATCAATCACATGTCTGCTGTTTTCTAGTGTCTAAGGTATTAAAAGGATAGAGCAAAGAAAATGGCATTTGAAATAAATAAGACATGATATCTGCCTTAAAGAAGCTAGAGTTTAAAAAGTGCCTTAACTATAAAGTAATTTTGAGCCCTAAGAGTTGAAAATGAGAACGTAGCTAAACCTTTTTTTTTAAAGGATTGAAATAATTTTTCCTGTAGATGGAGAAAGCCCAGCCTATTGGAAGGGATGTTGAGGGGTGTGATGGAAGAAAAGCAGCCGCTCCTCATTCTCTATTCCTTTATCTGTCATAGTCGCTGGTTCTCATATTTCTTTGGTTTCTGCGATCCCAACCAGAGCGCGGAGCAGGGAAGGGACTATATGTGTTAGACAAAGTTGGCAGTTAGTAATGTTTCCTTTTGCCTCATTCAGATTTATATGTATGTGAATAAATAAAAGGTTAAGAAAGACTTGCTCAGCCACCAAGTAGCTCGCAACATGGCTTTTGCCGTAATCAAGATTCGGGTGAAGGGAGAGGCAAGGATGAGAGGTGAGAAATCATTTCTCTGTCTTTGGTTACCCTCTCAGTCGTGAGGTGAGAATTAGACTATGACATTTTATGACCTGATTTAATGACTAAAATTTAATTTAAAGGCTACGATCTGAACATCGAGTTGAAGATTCTACTCCAAGTATGTTATCTTACTGATTCATATAGTTTATAATCAGAAACCCTGATTGAATTTTAGATATGTTTTCTTTATACATTATTATTGATATACTTACTAACAAATCATTCACAGGAAGCATATTTTACTTATCCATATTACATGCAATGAAGAGAATGGATTCTGGATTATACTGAATATATAACTGCTAAGCTTTTAATATTACTCCTCAGGTAAGAAAAAGTCAGAACTGTATCATAATCTACATTTTGAACTTGCTGAAGACAATATTGTAACCTTTTTCCCCATGAAATACAATGAAGAAATATGAAACCTTCAATGAGTTTTCACAGGGAAAATAGTTGATCATCACTCACTCTCTTGCTACTCCCTTCCTGCTCTCCCCACTACCTCCATCCTAATTTAGGATGCTGTGGTCTCTGAAATGCAGTCACTTCCTGTCTTCCCTTTTCCTTTCTTTACTTCTTTTTTTTTTTGAGACAAAGTCTCACTCTGTCACCCAGGCTGGAGAGCAGTGGTGCGATCTCCGCTCATTGCAGCCTCCACCTCCCGGGTTCGAGTGATTCACCTGCCTCAGCTTCCCGAGTAGCTAGGATTATAGGTGTTCACCACCATGCCCAGCTAATTTTTGTATGTTTATTAGAGACAGGATTTCACCATGTTGGCCAGGCAAGTCTCGAACTCCTGAGCTCAAGTGATCTGCCCTTCTTGGCCTCCCAAAGTGCTCGGATTACAGGTGTGAGCCACTGTACCCAGCCCCTGTCTTTCCTTTTCTAATCCCTCCCTCCCACATCTGCCAGATTAATAGTCATAGAATTCCACATTCTTCATAACATTTACCTGTGCAGTCTTCAGTGTCTCCCCAGTGCTTGCAAGAAACAGTAGAAATACCTGAATTTCATACTCAAAGCTAAACTGACTGGCTCTGGTATAGAAGCTCAGTCTTTCTGTGGTCCTGAAAAGCTGCTCATTCACTATGGTGCCTTCCTTGACACTTTTCGTTCCTGCCTAGAATTCTCCTTCTCTCATTTGTCATTCTTTATATCCCATCCATTCTTCAAGGTCTTCTTACAACTCCTGCCTTGATCACTCTAGCCATCAGATGTCTTAGGTGTGCATTCCACCACAGTCATGTAACAAGCCATACTCTTCTGACTTCACATTTCTATTCAACCTTATCTGACTTACGTCTTGCTTCTGATGCAATTGGGTTTCAGAAACCATAAGTTACACTTTTTTCTAATCTCCAAAGCATAGCGTGAAAAAGAGGCTTTGTCAAGATTGTGGTGTTTAATTTTTTTATCTTGATAAATTTTTTTTAAAGAAACCAGTTTGTCTATTGTTATAAAACAACAAACAAACAAACCATATAAATATGCAAGGCAAGTAGAGGAGTAATAGTTGTGGTCCTCAGAAGGTCAAAGTGAGCTGTTTCATACAATGCTGGTAATTGTATAAATACGTGGTCAGTTATTTAACCCATCAAGCAGGTGTCGGCAGGTTTACATGCTACGTGTCCTTGTTGAGGACACAGTGAAAGTTGTGATGGTTTTGATGTTACCACTTTTCTTGATAACACCAATTTCCAGTGGAGTCTCCAAAGGAGAGTTGTTCAGTTGGAGGGAAATGAGAAAAATTCAGTAAGTTAATCCACGTAACTTAAGTATGAATGGAAACTGTGAAGTCCCTTAACAAACTAACCTTGAGAATTCCAGAGCTGGCAATAGAGGGGGAAAAAGAATCTCAAAGTAGGGAGGAGCCACTATACTCTGATGTCCTAAAACTCAAAGATTCTCCATTCCCTTGGGGCATTTCTTTTATGATTATTGCCTCCACCATCAGAATAGCCTCAGGAATATGGCTCCATCTTTTTTTTTTTTTTGAGATGGAGTCTTTGTTGCCCAGGCTGGAGTGCAGTGGCACAGCCTCAGCTCACTGCAACCTCCACCTCCCGGGTTCAAGTTATTTTCCTTCTTCAGCCTCCCAAGTAGCTGGGATTACTGGCATGTGCCATGTCCAGCTAATTTTTGTATTTTTTTTTTTTTTTAGGAGAGACAGGGTTTCACCATGTTAGTCAGGATGGTCTTGAACTCCTGACCTCGCGATCCGCCCAACTCAGCTTCCCAAAGTGCTGGGATTACAGGCATGAGCCACCGCACGCGGCCGTGGCTCCATCTTTAAAGCCCCAGCTCAAACATAGATAAACCACTCTTCCCTCAATTAATCATAACATTTTTTGGAAAATTGAAGGATAAATCTCCATGTGGGCAGAAAAGCTAATCCACACCTATGAATTCATAAATTCTTCAGAAATTCTTTCCTTGGGTGGCCATTTCTGGTCCTACCACATGTGAAAAGGAATATGCCAACTTCCTTATGGTAGCTGTCCAGAATTTCTGAGAAGTGTCGAGAAATAAAAACATTCTGAAGGACAGCTGGTGTGGCTCCTCCTGGCATGTGGGCGGGTTGGCTTCTCACCTCTGGAGTAAGAATTAACTTTAAGATGATGCATCAGGATGACCATCTCAACTTATAGTCTTACAAGGGAGAAGGGGCTGGACTTGTCCTCATTCTTCCCACACAGAGTTCTTCATGTTCTTCTTCAAGCTTTAGGATATCTTTTCCCTAACAAAATAGACTATAAAGTTTAGATTAGAAGAAGACAAGAATGTGACTTTCTTACAAGGAATTCCTAGCCTCTGTACCTTCTTGTTTGAGTAAATTATAGTAGGACTGGAAAAGGAGGAAAATTCATCCTAAAAGAAAGGTATCGAAAATAGAGGTATGTGTATACTTGTTCACATCTACCTAATTTCTAGACCTAATGCATAAACATTTTCCTTATAATATATACTGATGTGCAATAAAAGTGTTACTAGGCACTGGTACCTATGACAATACTTGGCAGTATAGTAGGTGCTCAATAGTTATTTGTTGAATAAGGAAACTAGTGATGCAGAATCAAAGATCATAATAATCATCACCATTTGAGGACTTAGTACATGACGTTGAGAATCTTTTATCTATAATCCTCACAAGAATAGAGGCAACAAGTTTATTACTCTTATTTTTGCAGGCAGGAAAACAGGTTTATTCAGGCTTAGTAATTTGTTTAAGGTCACACAGCTAATGAGTGGTGAAGTCAGTGTTTGATATTAGTGTTCTTATTGAAAACTCTGTCCTTTTTTCCTGCACACCGATGCTGTAGAGTGGGAAATAGCAACTCCAGTAAGAAAATGAAGAGTCTTTTACTCTGACAAATTTCTGCTGCCCATTGATCCTCACCAGGTCTACCCTCAACCTACCCCTTTCCAAGACATTGCTACCGCCAGAGTACAGAGTACGTTCGTTAAAAGAGTCTCAGAGCTTATTTGCTCAGGACTTTGGACAGCCTCCAAGAGTCTTCTAGATTCAAAGGGTCTCATAGCTAAAAACTCTAGATGCAGAAGTATTTGGCTATTGATGTTAAAGCTGCTCAGGGCCTAGATGGAGTAGGCAGGGAAGTGTTTTATTTAGGAGTGCAGGTCTTAGGCTTGTAATAGGATGCTTTTTGTCATAGGTAACAGCAAAACAATATGGAAATTTGTCTCAAAAGATAGGGAGTTCAAAGGTCAAGTAGGTTCTAGGCACAATACAATCAGTTGCCCAATGATATTTTCAAGGACATAGTTATTTTCATCTTCCCTTTTGCAGTTGTCAGGCCTTGTACTTAGCTGATTTACCTTGCAGGTGATGCAAGATGGCTGCCAGGGCAATTGGGACTGGATGTTTCTTTGACCTCATGCAGTGAGAGAGAGGAGAGAGAGAGAAAGGGAGAAATGGGAATGGAACCGTGGGATATGACTTATTTTCTTTAATCTAATGAGGGTGACAATTTACGTGTTTACTCCTGGCTTAATAAGGATTGCCAGGGGAAAACCATGCACTAATTTGATGTATATATCTGAGAAATGGGGGAAGGGTGGTGCTGTTAGGAAGATATGGGAGGATGGACTCTGGCTGGGCAAAATTAAGGTGCTATTGTTAGGAGTGGCTCAAATGATAAAAACTAGGTAGAAGCTAATGGCCCCATGGTCTGTGACTTTGAGGCAGATCATCCCAGCCCAACATGCAACTGCAATTTGGGGAAAGTATGTAACATACATATGTACACATTTCAACTTTTTAAAGGAGGAGTCATAATATGTTTTAAGCATTCAATTGCTAAGACTTTGATAAAGAGGATGTTGCCAGAGATTTACATAGAAAAAATAGCTTTTATGCAAATAACTTTCAGGAAGATAATGCTGTTTACTTTCAATAGTTCAGATAACTTTCACAAAATGATCATTTTTTCTTGTTGCTCTGTGTAAATCTCTGACAACATCCCATTTAGCATGCCCGTACATCCTTACTGGGAGACAGCCCAATGTTATGGTTAAGAGTGTGTACTTGGTGGGTAGGTGGCCTGGGCTAACTTCCCTATCCTGCCACAACAGCTAAATGAACTTGGGCAAGTCACTTAACTCTCCATGACTTGGCTTTTTCATCTATATGTAAAATGGTGATGTTAAGAAGAGCAATGATAAGGTCCCTCAGAGACTTAAGTGAGTTAATAAATGTAAAGTGCTTAGAACAGTGACTGGCCCAGTTGTGTGATAGGTAAAATAAACATCCCAGTGTTTACAAAGAAATAGTCTACGCTGAATGTATTCACGTACTGTGTTGTTCTCACACATTTCCCAGTATGTCGCTGGCCTGTGAGGGCTTTTTCCATTCAGCGTTCAAGGTGATCCTCTCAAGACCTGGATTTTGCTCTCTTTGTCCCCTGCTTAAATTAGTGGACCCAAATCTGCTAGCATCTGACTTCATAGGTCAGCCTTTCTTATTTCATAGAAAACAAAATGGAAGATCAGAATTGCCAGCTGTCTGGTGTTTAATGGGGAATTCTCCCCCTCCCTTCCCACCATTTTTTTATAGTTCACCTATCATACTCATGTGCAATTGAATGCCTCTCCCATATACGATACTTGCCAACTCTATCTCCAGTAATTATTCTGTTTTAGTCTGCTGCAATGTACCTGCCAACAATCTGAAATGTGCAGGTGGTGGCTGCGCATGCTGTCTGCTTTGCTCTGTCTCCATTTGCATGCATCCTGTGGTGGCAACCTAATGCGATGTCTCTGACACGGCTTACAATAAAGACAATGACAGGGGCTTGGGATGCACAAGTGCCTCCTCTATTTACCATCAAGATGATAGTTTTTTTTTTTGTTTTTTTGCCTTCTATAGGAAAAGATTTTCTTCTTTTCCTATAGAGAAGACAAAGTAAGAGCCTGCACTATGCTGGTATAAAACACTTGTAAAATACACGAAAAGAAACTACCCTCGGTGCCTGAAGAGGAATATATATCTCCTGGTCTCTCCTTCCCTCTTCCTCATCCACCCCTCATCCATCCTCAGCAATTAAATGTATCACAATCTGTTGGTGACTCCTTTGATTCAAGAGAGTACATTTTTCTCTTGACTTTTGTCAACAAAGATATCTTTAAAAAATCTATTCTATATTCCTTTAGGAATTGTGACAGATAACAGCTAAAAACGATGGTTTTTCTCTAGCATGCCATTTTTGCTCATCGATTCTTTTCTCTTTATTTAAAAAAAAATCCTTTGGGGCTGGGATTTTCTAAGATTGGACTGAACTTAACCATTATCTAAAAAAAATTATTATCTCAAAATTGGTGAGCTACATTCTTTCAATTATTTTTGAATTATGGAAAAAACAGTTTTTCCACTCTGACCATGGACTCAAACCATTTGCTGGTATGACTCGAAAATAGTGATCAGCTTCAATCTGACTAGACTGGTCTTTCATGAAGAGTGAAAGGGAATCCAAATTTGAAGTAGTGTGTTTGGAGCCCTTCACATTGTGAATTTCTGAAATTACAAGCCTGAGTGTGCAATTATTACATTTTTGTCTCAATCTTTTCTAAAGTACTTCTGTTAAAACTCTCATTTTGAAGCAGCTCTGATAAAGTATTAGTGACAAAAAGGCAAAAAGCCTCAGATGTTTTCAGAATTTGCTCTCTGAGTAAAAGTGTAGATCAAAAGCCTCTTAAAGCCTCTGTCCATTTTCAGAGCTGTATCCTTGACCGCAATTCTCTTCTCTTACACTTACTCTTTGGTTCCTTCTGATCCTTTTTCTCCAGTCTTTCCCATGTGCCCTTCAAAATGCTAGCCTAGCCTCTTTGGGTATTTCTTTCCTCCCATTATTATTTTTTCAAGGGCATAATACAAAGACATATGGGCTGCACTGATCTATCCTGGACACAGCCTGTGTCCACTTTTTTCCTTTTTCTCCCAGGTGCTCCCTCTCAGATCAACTTAATGACCTATTAAATATCTCAGCACTCAGGACGTCACTTGGCTTCTAACTCTAACAAAATTCTATAAGGGTTTTAAGTGTCTTCTGTGCAAGAATCAAATAATATACAGTTAGGAAAGAAATTTGGGGTCCATAATACCTTGGGCATTGGCAATGAAGGGCTAAGTTAAAAACAGTCATACTGGGCCGGGTACGGTGGCTCATGCCTGTAATCCCAGCACTTTGTGAGGCCAAGGCAGGTGGATCACCTGAGATCAGGAGTTTGAGACTAGCCTGACCAACATGGAAAAACCTCATCTCTACTAAAAATACAAAATTAGCCAGGCATGGTGGTGCATGCCTGTAGTCAGGAGCATCGCTTGAACCCGGGAGATGGAGGTTGTGGTGAGCCAAGATTGTGCCATTGCACTCCCGCCGGGGGAACAAGAGCAAAACTCCATCAAAAAAAAAAAAAGCCACCCACACTCAGGAGAACCTTACTTGAATGGAAGAAATGTATGCTACACACAGAGAACTCCAGAAGGGTCTTTAAAGCCAGGCTTCACCTTTGGAGGGTGGGGCCTATGGAAGGGAAAAGAGCTGCTTTATTGCGGGCTGTATGACCTCTGAGGACACCCAGCCTCTGATGGCAGAAGCCCAGCTGGAATCCAGGCCTTCAGCCCTGTTTTCTGAGTGGCTGGCACTTCTCTACTTTCTTTGAAGTCAGGTACATAAATTAGTAGCATGATTTTTTCCGCATTTTTCCCTTTGTTTTTGGACATGTTTCCCCTCTAGCCACCACTTAAATTTGGGAATCAAACTCCAAATTCATCCTAGCCCAAACTGGATAGGCACAGTGCATGCCCATTAACTAAAAGCTAAATACTGCGTTTCCTAGGGTAGCACTTAATGGGTTATGCTCCTTATTTTGATTTGGAGATGATTACTTCTAACTGCAGTAATTCCAAAAGAAAGAAAATAAGAATACAATTCTTTATCTCATCTTTTGTTTCTAAATGTCATAATAAATATACATCTGGAATTATTTTTATTTTATTTTGTTGATTTATTCTTGCCTGTTTCAGCCCCAGAATGCCTGTTTACACACAGCTTCTGAAATGGCAGATTGATTCCATGCATGGGTTTGTCTTTTCTTGCTTTCAATTAAAAAAAAAAATTTCCATACTGAAATTTGCAGTCATTTTTAATCATAAAAACTGCTGTTTTTTTTAAAGCAATAGAAATTTAAATGATCATACTGAACACATATTTAAAATTTCCCACAGATATGGTGGATTTGATCCTTATGATAGTATCATCACTTTAATAATTACACAATTATAAAATAAACTTTTTGCTGTTAATTATTTATTTATTTAACCTGTTGCTAGTTGGTGGCAGCAGAGGCATGAAATGTGCAGTGTCACTTACACAGTATTGGCTGTGACTAAGACTGAAATACTGGAGCATCTGACTTCCAATTCTTATTATAAAAATGATCTTCAACTCCTATTCATTTATTCAGTAACTTCCACGATGTCCCTACCACATGCCCCGCGCTGAGCTAAGTGCTAGCAATGCAGAGAGGAAAAAGGCATTGTTTTTTACCTTGAGAGGTGGTAGAGATCTCTTTTTGAATTTGTGCATCAGGACACTCTCACATAAAGGATTAAAAGAGAGTGGGGCTGCTGAATGAGAGTATTGCAACAATCCAGGTAAAGGATGAAGAAATGCGGTGGCAGTTGAGACAGAGGGGCAATAATCTATTAAAATGATGCAGCCAGGAGGTGAAATCCATAGGATTTAATTGAATGGGATGATGGGCTAAGTGATGAAGAAGAAGCAGTGTAGGGTGATTCCCAGGTTTCTACACCTAATGACTAAATGAGTGATCATGCAATTTCCTTACTTAAGGAATAGAAAATAATTTTTTAATTAAAAAATAATTCCCCACTAGCATGCTGAAAGTAAAGAATTTTAGTTGCCAGTAGAATTTCCAGTGGTGCTTTCTAGAGGGCTGTTGGACACAACCATTGGAGCAAGAAATAAACATTTGAGGATTATTGAGAGAAGAAGACATGTGAATGGATTGGTTGACCAGGATGTGCATCTCTGATGGATTAGCTCCTATGAGAGCACAATTAAGGGATAAGGTGAGAAAACAAAGAGTAGAAGCTGTCAGAGTGGTAGGAAGAGATCCAAGGAAGAGAAACTTGTCAGTAACAGAGAGTGACAAACAGTGTCAATTGCTATTGAGATGACAAGAAAAATACGGACTAAAACTGCATTAGAATCAGTGATTGGGAGGCCATTGGTGTCTTTAACTAGGGCAGTTATAGTGGAATCATAGATACCAAATGTCTCTAAGAAGACAAGATGAAATTGAATCTAGGCTATAAATAATAACAGCATTGCTTTATTGTTCAGGCTCCCAAATATTAAATCCTCTCTTCTTATTCGCTTACTGAGCTACGTTCTGCCCCTCCAATGCTTTCTCTATTAATTTAGGAAATCAACTCCCAGATAATCTATCACCTTAATATTTTCCTATGTATCCCCTTCTCTCTCTCTCTCCATAGCCACTGCCTCAGCACAGACTCTCATCCTTTTACCCCAGGTTACTACAAAAAACAATTTTTAATTTTTTTCCAAAATGAAAATAGCCTTATTGTTCAATCTGATTGTAAAAGTATCACATGCTCATTATTTAAAAAGTAGTCAACGATACAAAATGGAAAAAGTAGAAATCAACCATTACTCCAACACTTAGAAATAAGTATAATATGGTCTGACTCTGTATCGTTACCCAAATCCCATCTTGAATTGTAATCTGAATTGTAATCTCATGTGTTGGGGGAGGGACCTTGTGGGAGGTGATTGGATAGTTGAGGCAATTCCCCCATGCTGTTCTCATGATATTGGGTGAGTTCTCATGAGAGCTCATGGTTTTATAAGAGGTTCTTCCCTGTTTGCTCTGCACTTCTCTCCTCTGCTGCCTTGTGAAAATGGACGTGTTTGCTTTCCCTTCCACCATGATGGTAAATTTTCTGAGGCCTCCCCAGCAATGCGGAATGGTGAGTCAATTAAACCTTTTTCCATTATAAATTACCCAGTCTCGTGCAGTTCTTCATAGCAGTGTGAGAATGGACTAATACAAAGTACTTTTAATACTTCAGTGTATATCATGCCAAACTACAAAAGTACTATCTTGTAATTTGCACTATTCACTTAATATATTGTTAATGTCTTTTCCTGTTGTGAAATGATCAATCAATGCAGTCATTTCAGAGTCACTATAGGGTAGTGGTTAAGAGCATGTAGTCTGAAACCAGGCAGCCCGGGTCTGAATCCAGCTCTGTTATTTACTGCCACTGTGACTTTACACAGGTTACATAAACTATGTGTCCCCCAGCTCTTCATTTGTAAATTGGAAAGACCAATAACACCAACTATTGTAATAAGGATGAATTTAGTTGCTACATGAAAAGTACTTAGAATAGCATCCTACACTTAAAAATACTACGTAACAGTTAGTTATGAAATATATAGTATTTCATGGCATATGGTATGTACCTTGGGTTTATTTCAACACTCTTATTGTTATATAAGATAAAACAGGTCTTAATCTCCATTCTCATCTCGATCTAATCTATATTTACAATTATTACCTAGAAATTAGGTGTTCCTGTAACAAAATTCTGAAATGGAGAGCACTGGTTTTAAAACTGGGTGGCAGGCAGAACCTGGAGGGAACTGAGGAAGCTGTTACTAAAAGCTGTAGAGGCCTCAAGAAAACGTTAGTGAAGGATGGAAAGACAGTGAGGAAAACAGTATTAGAGACTGAAGAATAGGAGCTTTCTGTTATGCAACGATGGAAGGTTTGGCTACCCTATCAACTGTGGTCACATGAAAAATAGGAAGAATGCCTAATGTGTTTATGCACCTGGTTGGGGAGATTGCCAAGCAAGATATAGAAAGTTCCAACTGGCTTCTTTTCACCCCCTATAATAAAACATGAGAAGGTAAAAATGAACTATCAAAGGAACTAGCAGAAGTGAGAGGAAATGTAAGCCCAAGATAGTTTCTTGCGGCAGCAAAAGATTCTCAAAGTAAGAAATGGCTTCAAGGCATTGAATCTAGGGCAGTATAATGTTGTTTCAAGGTAAAGTGGAAGTCAAGCATGAGATTCTAAAAGTCTGTCAAGACCTTAGAAAGATAAGATTTGTAGACACTTTCCTTTAGACAAAAGGCCTTCTAAAGATCTTAGGGATGTGCCTTTAAACCTTTTTTTGATTAAACAGTCTTCTAAGAATTTTAGAGCAGTGGTCTCCAACCTTTTTGGCACCAGACTGGTTTCAAGGAAGATAATTTTTCCATGGATGGGGGAAACCAGAGGGAGATGGTTTTGGGATGAGATGAAATCCACCTCAGATCACCAGGCATTAGTTAGATTCTCATAATGAATGTGTAACCTAGATCCCTCATATGTGCAGTTCACAAATGGGTTTGTGCTCCTATGAGAATCTAATGCCGCTGCTGATCTGACAGGAGGCAGAGCTCCAGGGTAATGCTCGCTTGTCTGCTGATCTCCTGCTGTGTGGCTGGATTCTTGACAGGCCATGGACCGGTACTGGTCCGTAGCCAGGGGTTGGGGACCCCTGTCTAAGAGCTATTGTCTCACAGCAGCCTCTCAGGAAGCTCTAGACAGAGAAGGACTTATTTTGAGGGGCTTTGTGAAATGGAATATAATTTGATGTACTAGTATCCCATCAGGTTGCTAAAGGAATTATGTCAAAATGAAAAGAATATACTTTTAGAATACTACTAGAGCCATGAGCCATCATGTAAGAAATCTGTACCCCTGCTGGTGAGACCATGTGGGCAGGTCTTGAAACTATATGGAGAGATACAGTGGCCCAGTTGAATGCTGCCTTCTAGCCAAGACACCAAACTGGTGACTGAAGCCGTTTTTGGGCCCTCCAGACAGACTAGTTAACAAGTCATTATCATCAAGTGACCCCATTGTTGCCAGATGAGGCAGTAGAATCTCCCAGCTGAACTTTGCTCTAATTCCTGACTTACAGATTATGAGGTTAATAAAATAAATTGTAATTTTAAACTATACTAACTGATTTCTCATAGTGTCATAGATAATTGGCAAAAAAATTTAGTCACTGCAAGACTGATCTAAACAACAACATACAATGACAGCAGTAACATGTTTCTCTATGCTTTTAACTATTTAATTCTTTATTTTCTAGTAAATAGGGTTCAAATTCTGAGTATGATAGTGAATGCAGGAAGAATTTCGACTTTGTCCACATTTTGTAATTATTTTCTTTCAAATTAATGTATATTTTAAATCAAATACCTTGTATATTTTTCCCTGATTCCCTGTTTTTTTTCCAAATGTTTTATAATATCTCATCCTCTGAACAGTTATAAAAAGATCTTATTAAATGCCAGTCTAATCTTGCCAATCCCATACTGAAAGCCCCTTAGTGGTTGTTTTTGGGATGAAGTCCACATTCTGAGGTGTTTATTCCTGCAGCGTTTTCTTTGCCATTCTCCCAGGATGCCGTAACTTCAAATCTCCTAATAAGCTATGCTAAATCTCACTTCTAGATTCTGGAACATGCTATTGCCTTTGCCTAGGACATTTTGTCTCCTGGTTCTTTTAGCTAACTCCTTCTCATCATTTAAATCTTAGTATTGTTTGGAAAACTCTGCCCCTACCGCAAAATCTCTCTCTCTTTCCCTCCCCCACAAAGAGGCTCCCTTATCTCTCACTTTACATACCGGCCCTAGCCCTCCCGCCGCCCAGCTTCCCGCCCAGCAGTTCAAACTGACCAACAGTTGCCCACCACCTCGGCTTTTGGCTTCCCCACCCCCCAGCCCTTCAGCCCCCTATAAAACAACCCTGCCCCTCTGAGCGGCGCGGCCATTTTTCCTTTTCGTCCCGGCTGGCCTGCCCGGAGGCTCTTTCCTCTCAATAAAGCCTGAACTTAAGGAATTTCCTCTAGCCTGCGGTCCGGTTTTTTCCGAACGAGCTCAGTCTTCCCGCAGAGGGTAGGTCGGACAAATGGTGCCGGAAACCCGGGACGGGAGCTGGGGCCGTTGGCCCGGCCACGGCCCCCCTCCCCGACCTACCCAACACTGGCCCTGCCACCTCCACTTTCCGATTAAGGTAAGCCAAGTTTTTCTTGCTTTGCCTTCCCCCGCTTCCCGTCTCCTCTTCCTACGGCATGGTGCAGTTGCTCCCTCTCCGGCGTTCCGCACGGACTCCTTGCCTAGTCTCGGCCGAGCCAAGGTAGTCTTCCGTTCCGGCTCCAGGAGCCTTCCGAGGGACAGCCGCCAGACGGGGGACGCCCCTCTGACCGCTTCCCTTTCCCGTACTTAATTGTACTCTGGGGAATTTGCAAAGAACGGGGACGCCTTTTCGTTGCATCTGCCCATCCGCGCCGGAGAGTCTGTAGCTGCGCCTGCCATGGGAAATTCGGAGTCCAAAATACCTCTGAGCACCCCCCTTGGGTGCTTGCTGCGAATTTTACCAAATTGGGATATTCCCAAACCCTCAGAAAGAAAAAGCTTATCTTCCTGTCTCAGGTGGCTTGGCCCCAATACAAACTCAGTAACCAGTCACATTGGCCCCCGACTGGCACTTTTGATTTCAACACCCTCCGAGATCTCGACGATTTTTGTCGCCGCGCGGGCAAGGACAATGAAATTCCTTACGTCCAGGCTTTTTGGGACCTCCGTACCCACCCCGACCTATGTTCTTCCTGCTCCACCTACCAAATCCTCTTATCTCGAACCCCCCGTAAATCTTCCTCCACTACCTCTCCCCCTCCCTACTCCTCACCAGAGGATCTGCCTGAACATCTGTCCTCTCCTGCCAATCTCAGCAACCAGTCGCCATCAACGGCACGCCCTTCCCCCACTCCCTCTGCACCTCCTACCTCAGAGGCCATGCCTCGCTCTCCCTCTACTCCCTCCGAGCCCCCTCCCTCAGAGGCCACACTTCCTCTTGCCTCTCCGGTGGCGGCCCACACCCGCTCTCACCAGCCAGCTATCCTGGCCCCACTCCGAGAAGTAGCAGGCGCAGAAGGTTTAGTCAGGGTCCATGTTCCTTTCTCACTCCAAGACCTGTCCCAAATTGAGAAACGTTTAGGATCCTTCTCAGCCAACCCGTCCACCTATATTAAAGAATTCCAATACCTCACTCAAACATAAGAAGCCCTAGTCCGGTACACTCGACTAGATCTAGCCTCCCATTTTATCTCCCAATCAGCACCCGACATAAGAAAGAAACTAAAGAAAGCAGAAGAGGGGCCAGAGACTCCCATCCAAGACCTGGTAAAAATGGCCTTTAAAGTATTCAATGCCAGGGAAGATGCGGCTGAGGCTGCCCGCCAAACTCGCATGAAGCAGAAGGCTGCCCTCCAGACCCAAGCCCTAGTGGCGGCTCTAAGGCCGGCAGGGAACCAGAAGCCCAAGGCCGAAACCCATGCCCCTCCAGGGGCATGTTTCAAATGTGGAAAGGAAGGACACTGGTCCCGAGCCTGTCCACAACCATGGCCACCAACTAAGCCTTGCCCTATCTGTCGGCTCCCGGGACACTGGAAGTCAGACTGCCCCAGCTTCCCCAGGGTGCCGGTTCCTCAAAACAGACACACTGGCGTTACGCAGCCGGCGGTCACCCTCAGTAGGGAGGAGCCTGCTTGCCAGGAGCCGACCTCCGAGGGAGCTCCGTTCCCCAGTCTACTAGGGCTGCTAGATGACTAGCGGGGCCCTGGCTTTCCGACTCCGGTTACCCTCGCCGAGCCTAGGGTCACAAGACATGGGGGCTACCTACTCCGCACTTCCTTCTTATTCTGGCCATCTCACCCCTTCCCAGGTCTTAGTCATGGGAATCGATGGGACCCCGAGTATCCCCTATCAAACCCCACCACTCATGTGCTCATATAACTCCACTCCCTTCACCCACTCCTTTTTAGTAATCCCCACCTGCCCAGTTCCCCTTCTGGGGTGAGACATCCTTTCAAAGCTGAAGGCCGTCATAACCTTCCCCACCGCCAGCCCACACAGCCTTTTTCTCCTAGCCCTCAATACTCTGCCTCAGAACTCCAGACCCTCCAGTCTACCCCCGGGGTACAGTTCAAGGATGACTGGGCCTTCAAGCATAACCTCCTCATCCTCCCTGAAAAGCAAAGGTACCAGATAATCCAAGACATCCATAATTCACTCCACATTGGGCCTAAAGCCTTATACCAGTTCCTCAACCCACTTTTTCACCCCCATAGCTTCCTCAGTACCATATAGGAAGATCAGTCCTCATGTACTGTCTGCGTGAAAACTAATTCCCAGGGTTCCTGTCATCCCCGGCGCCAGCTTCATCAGCTACGCGGGTTCCTACCTGGCCAAGACTGGCAAATTGATTTCACCCATATGCCAAAGCACAAACAGTACCGGCATCTGCTAACCATTGTTGACACTTTTTCAGGCTGGATTGAAGCTTACCCCACAGCCTCTGAGTCTGCCGGGACAGTAGCCACTCATCTCATTCAAGACATCATCCCACGCTTTGGACTCCCAGCTACCATACAGTCAGACAACGGCCTAGCCTTTATCTCCAAAGTCACTAATGCCGTTTCTACCTCTCTAGGAATTCAGTAGAAGCTACATGCCGCCTACCATCCCCAGTCCTCTGGTAAGGTAGAACGGGCCAATGGCCTAATAAAGGAGCATCTGACCAAGCTCATGCTTGAGCTCCGCCAATCCTGGGTAACCTGACTTCCTATCACCCTCACCAGAGTAAGAGCAAGCCCCCGGGGCCCATCACAGCTTAGCCCATTTGAGCTGCTGTATGGTTGCCCCTTCCTGCTTTCAACTCCCCCACCGCCAGAGACTACTCCTCTAGACAGCTACCTCCCCTACTTTACTCAGGATTAGGAGGAGGGGCACTAGTCCACTCTCACCTGGCTATAGCCCGACTGACCTCGCAATTCCAAGCAGCTATTGATGACTCTACTGAGTCTTTAGCATCACTCCAACGACAGATCACCTCAGTTGCCCAAGTTGCCTTGCAGAACCGAAGAGCCCTAGACCTGCTCACTGCTGAACGAGGAGGGACCTGTATCTTCCTACAAGAAGAGTGCTGTTACTACATCAGTGAATCCGGCCTAGTAGAAACCCGAATCGAGAGCCTCCAGAAACTCAAAACTAACCTGTAGAGTCAGAAGTTCTCGGCTGAAGCCACAGCGTGGTGGTCTTCCTCTATGTATACCCTCTTGTCACCATTGCTTGGGCCCCTAATAGCCGTTTGCCTAATCTTACTTATTGCTCCTTGCTTTCTCCAGTTCCTACAGCGGCTCTTTCAAGAACTGACTGGAGTCACCATCCACCAGATGCTGCTCCAACCCCACCCTGAACGAGTGCAAGAAACAGACCTCTCCCCAAACCTCCAGGCTCCTTAGGAAAAGAAACCTCTTCAGAACCCCCCGTCGACCCTTGTCAGCAGGAAGTAGCCAGAGAGACAACCGACGCCCCTGACCCCCTCTTTTTCTTTTCTTTAAGGAGTCGGGAATGTTTGGAAAACTCTGCCCCTACCGCAAAATCTCTCTCTCTTTCCCTCCCCCACAAAGAGGCTCCCTTATCTCTCACTTTACATACCGGCCCTAGCCCTCCCGCCGCCCAGCTTCCCGCCCAGCAGTTCAAACTGACCAACAGTTGCCCACCACCTCGGCTTTTGGCTTCCCCACCCCCCAGCCCTTCAGCCCCCTATAAAACAACCCTGCCCCTCTGAGCGGCGCGGCCATTTTTCCTTTTCGTCCCGGCTGGCCTGCCCGGAGGCTCTTTCCTCTCAATAAAGCCTGAACTTAAGGAATTTCCTCTAGCCTGCGGTCCGGTTTTTTCCGAACGAGCTCAGTCTTCCCGCAGAGGGTAGGTCGGACAAGTATAATCTTCATCTTCTAAAGGAGGCTTTTCTTGAGTTTCTGTTTGATGCTCCTACAACTTGTGTTTACAGAAACTTAGCACTTGTCACTCACATTTGGACTAAATCTTACTCTGATCAGTACATATGGTTTTGGATAAACTAATTCTGTCTCTCCCACAGGAGGCCTGCCTGCTTCTGCTTGTGCTGCCACCATGTTTCTAGTGATCCCTGAAAAGTTCTAGCATATTTTATTACTTGACACCAACATCGATGGGGGTTGGAAAATAGCCTTTGCCATCACTGCCATTAAGGGTATGGGTCAAAGATATGCTCATGTGGTATTGGGGAAAGCAGACGTCGACCTTACCAAGAGTGCAGGAGAACTGACAGGGAATGAGTTGGAATGTATGATCACCATTATGCAGAATCTATGCCAATTCAAGATCCCAAACTCGTTCTTGAACAGACAGAGAGACGTAATGGATGGAAAATATAGGCAGGTCCTAGCCAATGGTCTGGACAACAAGTTCTGTGAAGACCTGGAGCGACTGAAGATTTGGGCCCATCTCCATGGACTTTTGGAGCCTTTGCGTTTGAGGCCAGCACACCAAGACCACTGGCCACCATGATCATACTGTGGGTGTGTCTAAGAAAAAATAAGTCTGTAGGCCTTGTCTGTTAATAAATAGTTTATATACTTAAACTCACATTTTTACACATCTGAAAAATTATTTTTGTATTTAATATAGTTTTCATTACCCAAAAAAAAGCAAAGAGAAAAAAAATAAAAAGCCCACACATTGCTGAAACAGTGGCTCAGAGCCACCATGGTATTATTACTGATATCCTTATGAAATTTCATGAAATGAAGATGGAGATACTCAGAGGCATTTCTTAATTAAGGTCTCATTTGTCTTTCCTATTCAACAAAGTAAATTTAAAAGTCATGTGTCTGTTCCATATGTTGATAATGCTTTTCAAATTTTGTTTTTGTTAAAAAGCTACTTTTTCTTTTTTAATAATAGCTTTTGAAGTGAAGAATTTTGTAATCATGGGTTAAAAATGAACTCTTGTTTTCTTCAATTATAATTATGTGGTAAACTTAATGAAATAACTGAAAGTACCAGGTTACAATCCTTACTGAAGAAGGCAACTTTTTAATTAAAAGTTTCTCTATTCCAGAGTCAGTAGAACAATTGGGCAAACCAGACCTTCAGGCTTTGGGGATAGGCCAACTACTTCCAGCATGATACAAGAGAATTTGAATGATCATGTTCTCTCTTTGCCCAAGGATGGTACATATCTAGCATGTTCTAGGTGCTTAAAAGAGAAGTTAATTCAAGACTTTTATTAATTGTCTTTAGGGGATTGCACTAAAATTTCTAGGTTATCCTTTGTGTAAAATTATATGACATTATGGTAATTTACTTCTCTTTTTTTTTTAAGACAGAGTTTAGCTCTTGCTGCCCAGGCTGGAGTGCAATGGCCCGGTCTCGGCTCACTGCAACCTCCACCTCGGGGGTTCAAGTGTTTCTCTTGCCTCAGCCTCCCAAGTAGGTGAAATTACAGGGGCATCACCCTTCCGCCCCCATCACCACACCTGGCTATTTTTTTGTATTTTTAGTAGAGATGGGGTTTCACTATGTTGGCCAGGATGGTCTTAAACTCCTGACATCAGGTGAGCCATCTGCCTTAGCCTCCCAAAGTGCTGGGATTACAGGTGTGAGTCACCACGTCTGGCCGGTAGTTTCCTTACTTCTTGCCCTGCAGTTGTTTTTTCATGATAATGATTTGAAATATTTTTAATTAAAAAAAGTCATCTCAGAACAAGCACTAACCCACAAAGGAGTTTGCCAGTATAGGTGCTGTAAATGCTTTAAAACAAAGATTAGCCTCTTCATAGGGTAGGTTCCCTTTAATCTAAACCCTATAAAGCAAAATCCTGAAAAAACAATGGAGCTTTATTAAAGAAGTCCCTACTGTGGGGATCGCTCCCGTGTTAGGCCCCTAGGAAATGGGCCTCGCCATACGGTGAGCTTGAGCCCGGACACAGATCCCTGGTTGGGGGACTTGAGCTGAGGGAAAGCAGGAACCCAGAGAGGGACTTTGCTATTCAAAATAATTAACAGACATTACTTTACGGATATGAGGACTCGGGAGGCATTGTGTCCACTTTCGGTTCCTTATGGTTTATTGCTTCATTGTTTTCATTTTTGGATCCTTGCTACATTAGTTGTAAAATATTCACTTCAGTATTCACAATTGTTAAGTATTTGCTGGGCGTAACTTACTTACCTTGTGACTTAACTTAAGTATTTACAATTGTTAAGTATTTACTGGGCATACTGATAATATTGACAATCAGCATCACCTACTTTGCCCTTGACCTTTTAAATCAGTATCTATTCCTTTTACTAGTTCCCCAGAATTGTTTTGTGTTTCTTTTGTTATTTGAGAAATGCTTTGATCTGATGTAAACAACATTAAGTAGAAAAGTATATAATGGAACCTACTGCACAAATAAAACTGCTGCTTGGGTATAGCCCATCCAGTCCTCCAAACCCCGCTCTTTTCTTTCTCCTTTTTTTCCACTCACGCTCTCTTCCAGAGAGAGGTCTGGGACCCTCTCGCTGGATGAGTTCCCAGGCTCGCGTTTAGTTCACAACACTACATCTCCTTTTGTGATAGATGGAATGAGTGTCCAAGTTACTTTCTTCTCTGTACGTAAATTATTATTGTTTAGAAAGGGTTCATGGTTTTATTTTAAGTGATTTCCCATGAACTCAACATTTGATATAGTTTGTGAAGACTATCTTTCCTGTCTTGCAGAGATTCAAACCTGCATTAGCAGCAGCAGCCATTTCCCTGTGGACCAACCCATCTTCATCCAGGGAAGGCTGGGACACTTGCCATGCTTCAAAGGAGTCACAGGCTTTCCAAAAGGAGCGGGAACAGGTAGGTTATCTTTGCCACAAGTGAGGAAGGCAATTCTGGAGTACGCAATTTGGCTTGTGCCAAAGCTCAGCCTTCTAGGGCTGCATTTAGATGCTCCCTGATGCCAGCCCCTCTACCTTGTCTGTGCTCATGGCTTTTGGCTGTGACGCCACAAAAGCCTGCTTCATTGACACAAACATTACCTTTTCTTTTTATCTTCATTTAATATGGTTTGGTAAAAGAAAAACAACCTGACTGGTCTCAGTGGCCCATGCCTGAGCCACTGAGTTGTAATTACAACATTTTGGTAGGCTGAGGCAGATGGATTACCTGAGGTTGGGAGTTCGAGACCAGCCTGACCAACATGGATAAACCCTGTCTCCACTAAAAATAGAAAAAAATTAGCTGGGCATGGTGGCAGTGCCTGTAATCCCAGTTACTCTGGAGGCTGAGGTAGGAAAATCACTTGAACCTGGGAGGTGGAAGTTGCAATGAGCCAAGATCATGCCATTGCACTCCAGTTTGGGCAGCAAGAGCAAAACTCCATCTCAGGAGAAGTAGAAGAGAAGGAGGAGGGGGAGGAGGAGGAAGAAGGAAGAAAGAAGAGGAAGAGGAAGAAGAAGAAGAAGAAGAACAATAACAACAACAACAACCTTATTAAAAGCTGTCCTCATTGCTGGTGCCCACTTGGAGCATTATGGCTGGGAGTCAGTTATCATAACATCTAAAATAAATCTTTTTTCCCAGAGTTGTGTGTTTTCATTTGGTCAGAAGAAACATTTCTTCTTAGTGGAACATGACACCTCCCAGCTTGGGAACACTTTTCTTTTTGAGTAAATGAATCTAGTTGGCAATTTCTAATAAACATAAATAAGTGGAAATTATTTATCCCTGTGCTATTCTCCCCCAGTTTTATTGCTGTCTTTGGTGACAGAAGTACCAATTTTAATGCTTCAGCACTCAATAATGGAAAGTAATTTACTTTGTGTTCTCATACTAGAAAGTAAGCAACATCAGATCACACAAAGGCATATTTGAGTCCATATGGAAAAAAAGCACCTTGCACATACAAGATGCTTAACAACCAGCTGTTGATGTGGAGATGTGATCTAGGAGTTAGCCTTAAATGTGAAACATGTATCACTCTTTCCATAATCATTCAGAGACTCATCCCATAGTCTCATCAGTCAAAGACTGAAAAGTCACCTGCCTGCTGTGACAGAATGGTGATTCTCACCACATGAAGAGGGTGAATGAAGCCCTTGAACTGATGTACACAGGTGCGTTGCCTTTCCCAATTGTACCTTTGCTGTCCTCTTTCTTGACACTGATACACTGAGCTGAACACAGGATTTAATTTTTCTATTTTTTATTTTATTTTATTTTAGATGGAGTCTCGCCCTGTCGCCCAGGCTGACAATGGTGCAATCTCGGCTCACTGCAACCTCTGTTTCCTGGGTTTAAGCAATTCTCTTGCCTCAGCCTCCCAAGTAGCTGGGATTACAGATGCTTGCCACCACATCCAACTAATTTTTTATGTCTTTAGTAGAAACGGGTTTCACCATGTTGGCCAGGCTGTTCTCAAACTCCTGACCTCATGATCCATCCGCCTTGGCCTCCCAAAGTGCTGGGATTATAGGCTTGAGCCACTGTGCCCAGCCAAAATTTTCTTTTATCTCACTGTTCTTCACCTCAGTGATGCTGCAGTTAAAACCAGGGAAATAAAATCCACACCGTTAAGTTTCTATAAAATTTGCACTCATTGTTTGGGAAGGACATGGTTGTAAATTGGAAGCTACTCACCAAATCCTATGAGATTAATGAATCAGAGAAAGTGCCATTTCTCTCTTGGGAGGGAGTCACTGCCTCAGTTCAAATGAAAGGCATTTATTTGGTCTATGGGGGTTGGCATGCTAATGGGCTGCTTGTTCCCCAAATCACTTTACAGTTCCCTTAGGCATATTAGCAACCCAATTCCACTGTGATTTAAGAAGAGGTTACCATTTTATACAAGTAAATTTAGCTTCCTTTGTTCTAATGACATGAATATTAGAGGAATTCCAAAATATGTAGATGTATGCCAATGACTAAATTTGTTCTAAAACACACCTTCTTTTGTAATAAACGGTCACTACCGTTTTCATTACAGCAGAATGTTTTGCATTTGTGATTTATTCTCCAATCGTGACTGATTCATTACTAGAGCAAAGAACTTTGGGAATTTAGGTAAGTAAAAAAAAAAATTTAAGAAAGTTTTATCTTGGAATTGCTAATATTCTACATATTCCTTATGGTACTCTTTGCTTCTCTTGTAGATTTGATACTGTTTTGAGAATTTTCTGTTTTAAAAGATATAGCTGTAAAGTCAAGCAGTAGATTGGGGAAGTATATGCACAGAAAACATTGCACAAAAAATATTAAAAAGCTCATACGCATTGATAAGAAGAACAGCAAGCCCCTGAGAGGTAATCTAGGAAAATTTAAGATGAACAAAAGAAAAAACAAAGCTAATGCACATGTGGTAACATGTTCAATCTTATTAATATTTTAATAAATGCAAATTAAAAGGATATAATTTTTACCTTTTAAATAATATGCCACACTGGAGAAGATGTGCTAAATTTGGGACTTTTGTTCTTTATAGTGTGGGTCTTTAACTGCAATAGGTTAAATTTGCTAAATTCTTGCCCAGAGGTTTGTAATTCTGATCTTCATTATCAGGTAACAACCATCAAGTAAGGCCAAGTATTTAAAGGAATACTTTTAAGCTAGGCACAGTCACACATGCCTATAGTCTCAGCTACGTGGAAGGGTTGCTCAGGCCCAGGAGTTCAAGGGTGCAGCGAGCTATGATCGTGCCACTGCACTCCAGAGGCTGGCAGCAAAACAAGACCCCGTCTCTTGAAACAGGCTGGGCATGGTGGCTCACGCCTGTAATCTCAGTTCTTTGGGAGGCTGAGGTGGGCAGATCATGAGGTCAGGAGTTTGAGACCAACCTGGCTAGCACAGTCAAACCCTATCTCTACTAAAAAAATACAAAAAATTAGCCAGACGTGGTGTCGTGTGCCTGTAATCCTAGCTACCCTGGAAGGCTGAGGCAGGAGAATTGCTTGAACCTAGGTGGTGGAGGTTGCAGTGAGCCAAGATTGCATTGCTACACTCTAGCCTGGGTGACAGAGGAAGACTTTGTCTCAAAAAACAAAAAAATTTTTTTAAATAACTGTCCATTTCTTGAACAATAAACACTACACAAATAATATTCAAAAGAAATAAAACATTATGCACAGGCTAGAGTGCACCACTTTAATGATTTAATTCCTAATTTTATCACCATTCATTCATTTAATAAATACTTATTGAACAACTATTATGTACCTATCATTGCTCTGTCTTGGAGGTGCAGAGTGAGCAAGTCAAAAAGATTCTTTTTCTCATTACTCTTACATTATAATACATTTTGCAGTTATGTTATAACTCCCTTACTTAGAAGGAAAAAAATCCCAAAACCAGGTTTTCTACTCATATTCCGGAATCACAGCACTTAAAAGGTTATTGCTGTTTGCTTAATTTTTGATATTTAGTCTTAACAAGAAAAAGCACATCAATCTTGAAATTGTCAATTCCTTTTTACATGTTTTTGGGTTTTCTTTTACATGCTTAGAAAGGAAAACCAAACAAAGCCACCTCTTTCCCCAGTGGCTTGTGTCTGACTCATAACATTTCCTTACTAATCAGTGCCAGTTAGTGGAGTCATTAAGATTCTGGTGAGGCAATCAAATTTAGATTCTCCTCCAACTCTTCTAGTAGAGCACCCTCGGTGGTGGAAGATGAGAGTGGGGCCACAGGGGTCTGGGAATGAGAACTAAGATAAGGTGGTCTTTACGAGCCTGGCTTTGGATTAGGACATCTGGGCTGGGCCCTCCACTTACCAACTATCTAAGCAGGGGCAAGTCAATGAACTGTGCTGAGCCTTGGCTGCCTCATCCTCGAAAAGACAATAGGAGTTTCAACCTCATAAATTCCTTCTGGGGCTTGGATGATTGGATGAGATATCACCTCGCCCAGCACTCAACCAGTAGCTGCTGCTGTTTTTAGTACCTTGAAACAACACTCATCACAGTCACAATTTTCTAGAGGTCAGGAATTGGTCTCAAACTCCTGACCTCATGAATATTTTAATCAAAGATTTATGTAAATACTATATTCTATGATAATATAGTATTTACATATAGTATCATTTTACCATAAAAAGATTTTCCTATAGCTCTACCAATTTTCTTGTCTTTTCTTTTCTTTTTTAGTAAGTTGACCTTTCGGGAAGGAGTGCCATGTCCCTTCTTGTCTTCACCTTCCCTTTTGCTACCCTGGTTTATAAAACAAGACTTTTTCCTTGCTTCATCTGTTGTTTCTCCTCTCCCCATTGTCTACCCTTACCCTCACCCCCACCCCTAGAGTATAAGGTATTATTTATCCAGCACTATAATTGTAGCCTTTTGCAGGCAGCTTCATAGCCAACTAGTCTATTTTTTATGGCGTACTTTTTAAAGGGTCAATTCCTTTTCTTTTGAACACCAATGACTCTATGTAGATGTTGAATAGGTTCTGCCAGGAAGGCATAATCTGGATAATAGCCCTATCCTAGCTGGCAGAAAGATAAATTTATTCTCGCATTCATGAGACTTCCATAACAGAGGGACTTTCTATTTATTCAGTCTGCATATTACAGAAGAGGAGAACATCAGCTTTCCAATTCTGGCACTTTATATTATATTTAAGAGGAGGTAGATCTTTTGTTTCATTCATCCATTCATTCATTTTTTTAATTAAATATTACTGAGATAAATATTTAAGCTAATGGATATTCCTATGACCCTGATTTGATCTTTATGCTTTATATGAATGTATCAAATTATCACATGTATTCCAAAACTATGTGTATTTATTATGTATTAACAAAAAGTTTTTGAGAACCTATTATGTCTAAATGTCATTGCTTTGCTATTTTTTAAGTCTTCTGCCTGGGAGAAAGATCCCTTCTTGCCAAAAAATAAAAATTAAAAAAAATATGCTTTAACAAGGAAAAAAAAAAAGAAATGGGAATTTGGAAAGTATGAATTACATGAACTGGAATAACCTATAGGTTACCTATAGGACTTGTTAGCCCCTACAATTCTGTGAGCAAACGAGCAAATTTTTTAATATAAACCTCTCTCTTTCTCTCTTCCTCTCTCTCTCTCACACATGCATGCATACACACACGCACAGACTTTATTGATTCTGTTTCTCTGGAGAACCCTGGCTAATAAAGTTACATGTCACTTTTACTTCATTACAATTATTAACTGCATTTATTGCCTTCTATGGTTTGAATGTCCCCCCCAAAATTCATGTTGAAATTTAATTGTCATTGTGACGGTGAAGAGGTGGGACTTTCAAGAGGTGGTAAGTGCCACTGTCGAGGGAATGGGTTAGATATCTTGGGAGTTTATCCCCGTTTTCTGTCTCATTTGCCTGCTTTCTCTTCCTCCATGGGATGGCCCTGTCAGATGCTGATGCCATGCTCTTGTACTTCCGAAGCCTCCAGAACCATGAGCCAAATAAAACTCTATTGTTTATAAATTACTCAGTTTTGAGTATTCTATTATAACAGCAGAAAATCTGCTAATACCTTCCCTTATATTGTTTTAGGCAAATAAGTCTTTCTTCTTGCAGAGAATATCAAAATACCTCACTGATGAGAAGCAGGCACCTTTTACTTTTACTTTTTTTTTTTTTGAGACAGTCTTGCTCTGTCACCCAGGCTGGAGTGCGGTAGCGCCAACTCAGCTCACTGCAACCTCTGCCTCCCAGGTTCAAGCAATTCTCCTGCCTCAGCCTCCTGAATAGCTGGGATTACAGGTGTCTGCCACCACACCTGGCTAATTTTTGCATTTTTTAGTAGAGACAGGGTTTCACTGTCTTGGCCAGGCTCATCTCGAACTCCTGACCTCATGATTCACCCTCCTCAGCCTCCCAAAGTGCTGGGATTACAGGCATGAGCCACTGCACCTGGCCCACCTTTCACTTCTTTGTAATGAGTTTGGGTAAAGTGCCAACAAAGGGCCTGCAGTGCTGGGGTCCCTGATGAAGATGTATTTGCTGATATCTAGAAAGCAAATTTGTGCTTGGGAATTCAATTATTTATACAAAACAAAGGATGAAAAGAATGTTCTGGTCAAGCTCTTCAGGGTAGGAGGATCAACCTACATGCATTGACAGTTTATTTTAAGCATAGTAATGGATAATAGCTCTGGAACCTTACATGCTTAGGCCTTCTCACTGCAGCTTCTAAACTGCATGCTTAGACCCTTCCCAGGCCCTGAACTAATCCCCCTCAAGGCAACCAATGAGATTCCGACTATATCTTGAATACTCCTGGGACCATGCCTCGACCTAGAATTCTTCTCAGGACCCTGAATCAACTGGATGAGAACTTCTGGGGACCTACCCAGCTGTTTAATATCTTGCTTCAAACCTACTAAGAATCCTAACTTCAAGCATGGCCACTGGTCTGAATCTACTGTACCTGTGTCCCATCCACCATCCCTAAGATAAAAAGACTGATTTATCCAAGTAAAGCTTGAGTTCATGTCCACCCACCCTCAACATCCAGGCTGGGATTGCTGAACGCAACCCTAAGCTCATTGTCCATCTCAGGCTCTGCTCTCCTCCCTTACTACGATGCCAAGGCAACTAGACTGCTGAAGTCTCAGGAGCCTTTCTGCCAAATCATTCTATGATAGGGAGAAGAGAAACTGTGCAGTGATTTGGGACACAAATTTTTTGGGTGAGTGGATCTGTTGCATAGTGGGTCTCTGGGAGTCCCTGTGCCATTTGGGAAGATAGACATCCTATTCTCTATGGCCCAACCTAAGAGGCACATCCTCTGGAGGTTTGCTTCAGCCACTCTGACTAAACAGGCTCACCTTTGATTTCTTCTTTGAGGCCCTTATAGGCAGTGATCATACAATCATTTGCATAATTTATACTATTACTTGCATAATTTATACTATGACTATGAGCCTTCCACCCCACCAAGGGCAAGGGCTGTACTTACTTTCTTCACCTCTGTATCCCTAGTATCTGACACGCAGAAAGCACTTAATAGATGTTAGATTAATGAATGAATGAATGAAGTAGCTAACTGAGAATTGTATTGGATAAACCAGGATGCCTAAATATGAATAATGATTTGCTGCTAATTAGTTAGAAATAAAGAAAATCGTGCAGATATGATAAACTATTTGACATTTGGCAAATTACCATTTCTAAGTTTATTTCTTTGCCTGTAAAATGAAAATACTAGAACTCATCAGAATGAATAAAGGTTAAGTGCTTAATATACATAAAATGCTTACAATAGGCACCCAGCACACCTTAAATACTTTATACCATTACTATTTACATATATTTATTTATACAATTCAAAAATTCTTTAAAAAGCAAAACAAAACCAATGCTTTATCTTAGACTACGTAGGTTGCTACAAAGTTAATAGCAAAGACTGGGTGGTTTATAAATAACAGAAATTGATTTCTCAAAGTTCTGGGGTCTGGGAAGTCCAAGGTCAAGGTGCCAGCAGATTCAATGTCTGGTGAGTGCCTACTTCCAAATTCATAGACAGAGTCCTCACATGGCAGAGGGGATGCTGAAGTTTTCTGGAGTCTCTTTTATAAGAATATTAATACTATTCATAAGGGTTCTATTCTCGAATGCTTACCTCCCAGAGGCCCTACCTCATCATATCCTCACCTTAGGGGCTAGGATTTCAACATATGAATTTTGGGAGAACACAAACATTCAGTCTATAGCATTACACCCCTTATGTCCCCAAATGTATGTACTTCTCGCGTTCAGAATACATTCCTTCCAGCCAAACAGTCCCAAAAGTCTTCACCTGTTCCAGCATCAACTCAAAAATCTTAAGTCCAAAGTCTTATCTAAATCGGATTTGGGTGAGATTCAAGATACAATTTATTCTGAGGCAAATTCTTCTCCAGCTGTGAAACTGTAAAATCAAATGGGTTGTGTGCTTCTTAAAAACAAATCTGGGATAGGCATAAGATAGACACATCCATTCCAACAGTATAAATAAATTGTACCTTCACCAATGGGAAATGAGTCATAACAAAGTTCATCCAGCCATTGGGAAAAACATTTCCTCACAAATTAGTGAAAATTCCTGGAGCTTAGCCTGAACACATGGGAACACCATGAAGACTGGGTTTCAATAAAACATCAGTAATCCTCGCGAAGGAAGAAGGTAAACCTGACGAGCTATGTGACCTTTGGCACATTACCCACCATCTTTAAGTCCATTTCCTCAACTGTAAATTTTTCTTTTAACTAAAGAAAAATTCTTAAATGAGCTTAAATGGATGTTTTCCATAGTAACATTCAAAAATGAACCCAGTTGCGTATTTCTTTCTCTTGTGCGCGAAAGAGATGAGAATGAGAAGAAAGAAAAACACAATGAGCATCAACATTGTTTCTAAGCATTTTCCCAGTGAGGAGTTGGTCTCTTGCCCTCACCACTCCATCGAGCCCATGAAGTATAGCTCAATGAATAACTAACAGATGATTACATTTATGAGGAAAGAGTACTCAGAGCAGACAGCTACTTCCTACAGGTGACAAGCAATCTTCTGCCGGGGCTTCACCTGACGAGTCATTTTGGGACGTGATCACAAGGGTTGGAGACTGATGAAATTATCCTGTCCAACATCAAACACAAAGTGGTTGTAAATCAGCAGAGGCTGTGGCAGAAGGAGAGCAGCTCAATTCTTTATGCTTTGCAGACACTCTTCTACCTGGGGCTGCATCAAGCATCCTAACAATATCATTAAGTGACCCTATAGAGATTTAATTTTTTAAAAAAGCAACATCAGACTATCTATTGACTTGAATCCCTCAGCTGTCCTGAGGAAGTTGATTTGAAAGCTAGTTCTATGATTTAAAAACTTGAATGTGTTGAGGCTAACTCCTCAGCACACAGCAACATGTATAAATAAATAGATGCCTCTCTGTTATAACTCTCCATTTGACCTTGCCAGACAATTGTGCGCTGCGCTTAGATTATCATTGTGTTTTCTGAGGGTCACTTAGAAAAAGGCAAAGCAACATAAAAAAGCAAGCCATCTTTAATTTAAGCCGGTAAAAGGAGCTCTGCAGAATCAAAAATTGATCTTGCAAATGCATTCTATAAAAAGAGAGGGGCTAAAATATGGATGATTTATACATGGTATCTGCCGAACAGCACTTGATTTATACAGGATCTAAAGAAATGTGGAGAAACCATTTTGAAGTTGCCCTGCGGATGGAATCATATTTTAAGAGTAAAAAATTGTCAGGTTTCATTGAATAGAGACGGAGCTTTCTAAGGATCCCATTTCCCATCACTGCGGAAGGGATTTATATACATTGTTCCATTTAGTGGTGTTGGGAAGTTCTGGTGTAAATCCTTTAGGGTCACTGTAAGAACGAGCTACTCAGAGGTTCCCAGTGCCTCATGATTTGTACGAAATTGTTTGGTTTGGTTTGGTTTTTATTTAAAAAAGAATTGAAAAACAATTTTTTTAAATGGTTCTGCTGGAAAGGTAACCGAGCTTACTGGGGTCATGTTGCAGTTGTATACAATCCCAACGCCTTCCTGAGTTACTTGCAGAACCTGCTATGCAAGGGCAGTGAGTGGCTCTGCGTGAAAGGCTTGTGCACATTTAAATAGGTTGTTTGAATAGAAATTATGGCTGATGTAAAAATACCCTGTGCATTTTATTTAGTTCTTCATTTGTAACTGAAATGAAGCTTATAAATGCCTTGGTTCCCTTACATTTTATGAAATATACCTTGAATGTCCTAACGGTGCTCTTCAGGTAATTTTGCATAGATAATAGAGGGACATATTTAATTTTTTTTTAAACTTAGAACTTCTTATAAAATAGTCAATAAGAGAGGAAAAATAGCTCTGATGAACTGTATTTGAAAAGCAAAGTGAATGTAGGAAGGAGCGTCCAACGTTCCCAAGGAGCCGGCTCGCCTGCACTTTATTAATGGCTATTTTTGTGCAGGCTCCGCAGGGCTCTCTCGGTAGTTGCTCTTTAATTATCTTGCACTTTGTTCGGAGAAGGTATGTATTGGCTCCTGGCCAATGTGGGCTAGGACTCTTCTTGTCACTACAGTGTCTAACAGCATGTACAGAACAATATCCCAATTAGATCTCTAAGTGTTAGAAATATGATACACCAGTGCATTTTTTCTCAGAGGCTGATCTGTGGGAAGTTTCAAAAACACATAGAAAGTAAGCTTCATTCTAATCCTTTAAACATCAGCCCAGGAAGGCAGCCCAAAAAACTGAAAATACAACAAGATAATGTCAATATCTCTTCGGTTTGTAATTTTGTTTATCTTAACTCTTAGGTGAGAATGATCAAACCATCATTTCCAAAAAGCTTTTTTTTTGTTTGCTTGTTATTGTCACCTTCCAAGATACAACTCCATTTCTCTGGTAACAACAAAGGAAACTTTTGTTTTCTGCCTCTAAATTCATAATGTTTTATTGCCAACTGAAGATTTCTAGATCAATTAACATAGGGGTTCTTTAAACAAACATGTGACCTACATTCCTTTTTAGGGGTTAATCCAAACTAACAAAGTAGTTTGAATTAAATTCAAGGTATATAAACTTGAATAAATACTCCATGCATCTCTCTTTTCCTCTCTCTCTCTGTTTCTGTCTCCCTCCCCCGTTCTCACCGTCAGAGATGGAAAGAAAAAAATCCTGTGGAAAAGAAAGCAAGCTCCTTTTATTCTACTACCCTGTTGAGACAATAATTGTGTAAAACGTCTGCACTAAGTTAAAATGGCCAAGGACAGCCTTTAATTTACACCCTGCAATGGGTTAAGAGTCCAGTCAGTCTTCTCTTCTGTTTCTATCAGTCACTCTTCTTATAACAATTGATCTAAGTTATTTTAAATGGTAACATATTTCAATTCTTCCCATTGGCCTTACAATCAAACACCACATATGCTATCAGCTCCAGGGTATCCTTAACTTGCTTTTCAGAGGAGAGTGAAGGCTCTTTATACTTCTTTGCTGATAATGAGGTTTACAGAGCGTGGATGGGGACCAGTTGTCACTGAAGAAGCAAGAGAAAAGTTAAGTTCATATTTCTACACGCCCACGTGTGATCTCTCTCTCTGTCACACATTACGCAATCAGACTTTCCTTACGATATCAGTAAAACAGAGGCCTTCAGTGGGATTATTTGGTCTGTACTCAAATTTTCCTAGCTCAAATAAAAAATAATAACATTTCTGCTTTCTGTTTTGATTTATAATTACTTACTCCTTTATAAAATACTCCATTACTAAAAACACTGGGCACTGTCCTTCTTTCAAGATATTGGCTAACATTTAAAGAAAAATGAGTGTTCAAGATTCTATAAAGGAAAAGATGGAATAATTATAGACAAAGGATTTAAATGAAATTTCAAATTACTAATATCAGGGTAAAATCTGATTAGTGTAGCCGATTAGAAAACTGAGATGATTCCGTGATGCAAAGCAACTTTCGTCATGAATTTTCTTTTTAATGCACTTCACTCCAAAATTGACTAGCCATGACCTGTGTCTCTCATCTCATTCTCCAGTTTTAGTTCTATCTGGATCCCCACAGGAATAGACTATTTAGCTGGAAAGGAGTGAGTCATGTAACATCACACATTTTAAGAATGAAAATAAGCTGCCATAATGGTATGCACCTGTAGTCCCAGCCACTTAGGAGGCTGAGGCAAGAAGTTCTCTTGAGCCCAGGAATTTGAGGTAGCAGTGAGCTGTGATTGAGCCATTGCACTTCAGCCTGGGTAACAGATCAAGACCCTGTCTCAAAATCAAACAAATAAAGAAGAAAAAAAAATATTATTTAAAAGCAGAGGATTAATAAATTCTTAAATCTTTTATGGATCTTCAAAACAGATATAATCTTGGCAAGGTGCGGAATAGAATTTACCACCAGTGCTTGAAGTTGACTTCAGGGCTTCATTGGTACTCAGATTAAGGAGATAAAATGTGACTTTATGAAATGTTATCAGGTGAATAAACAAAATAATTAATAATTCAGGTTAACCTTGAATAAATACTCAAGTCAATGGCCAAGTTATCCATTTTGATCCATCCAAGTCTCTTCTTGATATGGCAGGTACCAGAAATGTCTTCAAATGTTTATTTTTCTCCAACATCCTTTTAAGGATCAAGAAAATGGCATGAGAAAAGTCAAGTGACTTGCCCAAGGTCACACAACTGTGAGTGGCAGAGCAGAACTACACCCTGTGAGTCAACCACCACCATAAGCCCCAGTGTGTTGCTCCCAAGACAATTTTCACAGCATTGACAACACATGATAACTTTCTGCTTCCAGAAGATGTTCAGCTTGTCTAAGTAGAACCACTGCAGTTACAAAGATAACAATGGGCTCTTTTTAATTTTTTCTTCCACTTATTTCAGTGTGTCCTGGGCAGTTAGTTCCATGCTGAGCCACTCTAGAACAACACTAATATCAGTAATATCAATCTTGTGTTTATTTAAAATTTTGCTCATCATGAAGTTTTTGCAGTAATTTTATGTTTTAAAAATATCATTAAAAAGTTATTTATTCTGATCACCAAGTTTTGGGGCACACTCCTCATTTCCCCTTATGTTTTGCACCCCAGGCAAGTACCTTACTTGCCTCTTCTAGTCCCTGATGCTCTATCCATGACTGAAGAAAACGGATGCAATTTCTCGAATCAAGTATGACAAAGAGGCTGACGGTATTTGATAAATTACAGGAAGGGAGCATTCACTTCAGTTTTGCTATTGGTTCCTTTCTGTGGATTCAGGGTTGTTGTGCAGGCTTACATGATCCTAGATGGAGGGGTGTCCTCACCTGCCCAGGAAGGAGCAAGTAAGATGGGAAGTCAGTTGCTCTGGATTTCTTGAAATAAAAGAGCTGAGACCTGGTCTGCGTCACATACTGGAAAAGTAATTGTCCATTGGTATTTCTTCTGTTGCTCATCAATATTGTGTTTATTTGGGGCTTTATTGTGGAGGGAGAGTGACTCTCTAGGGTGTCATCATGTATTATCTCAAGCTGATGGACCCCTATCCCAGCCTGTGCAGAGATGGGTACCACCCCATTTCCCTGCAGTCCTCCTCTTCAAAAAAAATAAACCTGTTTTGAGAATTCTTGTGGAAATTCAGCATTCACTCACTGCATACTTGTTAGTGTGCCATTTTAAGAAGCTGGAAACTTATTTTACAAGTTTTTCTTTGCCTAGACAACTTGTAGAGGGAAAGGTAGCACAAAAATGAATGTAATAAAGAAGAAACTTGAAATGCTACATTTTAACAAATTCTTTTAATCAAATGAAAATTCAATTATAATAGTAGTAACAACTTTATAAAAATTATTCTTGTATTTAGCCTGGCATTTAGCATTTATTTCTTCATGTACCTGGTCTTGTTCAAAATTATAGGGTCCTGATTACAGATTAAATGAGAAAAGGATGTAAGAGGACAGAAAACTCACTGAGGGAGTGCTTGACAACTATTAGATACCCTGCTTTTGTGCTAAAACAAACATTCTGGGGCAAAGTTCTAGTCTGCAACACAATTTGCTTTCTGTTGCTTGTACTCTAGCCTACTTGAGTGAAACAGTTACTTTAAAGATTAAAATATTTAGATTTTAAAAAGACATTTCAAAAAAATTTGCAGCTGTGTGAAAGGAGAAAAAAATGGATACTCTTGGTATCTCGTGATCTTTAAGTTATGTCTGTCTTCATGGACTTTGATAGCTTACATTTTGCCTGGTTTTCATTTTATCTTAGCTAACACCCCTAACAGAAAACACAGTGAGTAGGTAAAAAAATCATCTGTGAACCATAATAAATGGATTTCTGCCAATGACAGGTCGTGATACAGAAAAAAATCTGTGATGACCCTCTTTCCTCTACACTCATTTATCTCTTCCTAGTGTCCACTGATAGATTCTTGCTGTATGATTTATTGAAGAAAAACACCACCTAGAAATGGGCTTTTGATAAAATTGTTCAAGGATTCCTGGACGATAAATCCTAATCTTAACATGCAGTGCTGCAGAATGTTTCACCTTTCTTGTGCTATAAATAAAATATGCCAAATGTGATAATAAATCCATACATTTAAGCACTATCTACGTAGTTTAGGAAATAAAGTCATAGTATGTACGCCTGATGTTAATAGCAGCTCTAAGCCTGAGGATATTGATGGCAGTATTTGTGCATTTGCCATCCAAATTTTTAGCACTCTACAGTGCTTATGAAATTTCATGGCTTTTATCTGCCTGGGAAGGCTGGCTCTGCAAAGAGCATATGTAGGTTAAGCATAATCAGTTTCTGGTGGCTTGAATTGAAAGAGATGTTTCCTGAACACAGGCCACTTGCTTTTGCAGACAGCTGAAATTTCGAGTTCATGCAGAGACCTTTCTTTATAATTAATTGTCTACTGGAGGAAGCAATGAGAGGCTCAGTCACCTTGTTGTGACCCCACTAGTGACACAGGATGTTAAGCATCCGAACCCTGGTATTTAGGCTTCTTCTCATAAACTCAAGGACAGGTATCTGACCTCCACGTGGTAGAAGGGTGAGGGAGCCAAGCTCCACTGGTCTTCTTTGATCTTATTTGCTTCTCACTGTGTGGAAATCTAAGGACCGATTTTAATTACTAAACTTCTAAAGCTTATAAACTATTGCCAACATCCATGTAGTCAAAAACATGGAGGCAAGACCTTAATCTAGCTCCAGTTTCTCAATCTTGGCACAATTGACATTTGGGGCTGGATAATTGTTTGTTGTAGGGGGCTGTCCTGGGCATTGTAGGATGCTTAGAAGCACCCCTGGCCTCTGCCTTGTAGATGCCAGTATCCTCTCCAACTCTCCAGTTGCTATAACCAGATGTCTTCTGCAGGGCAACATTTTCCCTGGTTGAAAACTACTGATCAAGCCTGTAAGAAATATGTTAACAAACGCTGTGACATTAAAGAGGACAAAATTATTTGCAGACAAAGGAAAAAAGAGTTAGTCCAAAAGTAAAAGGTCCTGAGTTTTGGAATGAGAGTAAGTTGGCTTTTATTTTAGAGAGAGTCAAAACATTTGTGAAATGATCTTCCTAGTGTCATATCCAAAGGGAAATAAAAGTCCCACAAAATTCTGGTGATTTGCTCAGTTGCTAAGAAATCATGTGTTTAATACCACACTTGTATCATCATTTACATTGAACCTGACAGAATTAGGATACAGACATAAAAATAGTGTGTACTTGAAAAGGGTAACCACACTAGAAGAAAAGACATGGAAATGAGAATCAAGGAACCTAAGAGAAGTTTTTTTCTTCAACAAATTGGAAGTGGAGAAATCCATTATATCATGTGTAGCTTTCTTTGTGTCCTCAGATATTTATTGAAGGTCAAAGACAGAGATGCCTAATGGGTTATGATTATGTGAAATGAAGTGAGAAACAATGTTTTATAATAGCAAACACTTTTTATAGTGACAGTGTATTATGTTCACTAAAACATCTTACAGCTGCCTTTTTTCTGGCATCCATGGCTCAAAGAAGGAAAATAATATGTTATTCAAAAAATATATAGAAATTGGGGGTGTGACTTGTTCAGAGCCAGGGCTCTTGTCTCAAGACCCAGGAAAATTTCCCACTATGTTTCATCCAACTTGAATAACTGTTTACTCCAAAAAATATTACATTTTTTTTATATCACTTTTTCCCATCTCAGTTCTAAAAAAAAATTATATATTTTAGTGATAAAGAATTTATGAACACTACATTAGGGCTCCCATAGTTGTGAGCTTGACAATACCTTTACAATGCCAAAAATAGCTCAGGGTCTTCCAAATAATAATAGCTACGCCTTTTATGTCCCTAGTTACTAAAGCAAATCAAAAAGCTGTTATCAATTCAATAACACTTTGTAAATGAACTTTTATTTTATCAACCACAATAGCATCTGCATAAATTTTTTAAATAAATAGAACATAGGCAAGAGTATTATTTATGTAGGATAAAGCTTACTGGCTGGAGGCACTTTGCAACAGTTCCACCTACCCCACAGTTTGGAGCACAGGACATTTTATTGATGTGCTTCTTATATTAACATGTGTAACATTTATATGGAAAACCTTGTGAAACTGTAGTAGATGTTCTTGGGCCCCACCCATATGCCTCTGGGTCCTCACTGTAGGGTGCACATCAGCTCCTCACAGCCAGCATCTTCTCTCCTTGTCAGAGGAACACTGCCATCATGTCCTGTGTGGCAGAGAACCAGAGTTTCCTGAAAATTGATGTTCCCTTGAGACCGACCAGTGTGGCAGTGTAAATGCCCAGCTCCCCAGTCCTGGATAGCAACAACTCTGAGGTATAATCTAACTGACTCTGGATCGCCCCTGTAGAGTTGAACCTAAGTTAGACTTTCTAGGATTGTACTTGATATTGCACCCTTGTTTGGCTTCCTTCCCTTCCACAACTTCCAGTTCCATGAGACATTCCTAATAAATCACTTCCACAAAAATCCGTATCTTGGGATCTACTTCTTTGGAACCCAGCCTAAAATAGATATGATGTAGATTATAATATTCTCATTTATTCGTGCCATTTGTGGAGCAGGTAGTGTAGTGGGACATGCACATTCACTGCTCTATCTTAGGACTTAACACAGGCCCAGCACAATGCACATGCAGCATATGGTGGCTGAAGATTATTGCATGCAGACACATCATAAAATCAAACCTACACTGATCTTGTATCCTGCAACTCCTGTCTTTCTGATCTCACGCCTTGGCATCCTTCGCTTCACATGTTTTGCTCCAGCTGTACCGGCTTGTCTCTGCTTTCTCAGCCATACCAAGTTCTCCCTGAGCCCACATGCCCTATGGGCTTTTCTCCTTGCATGAAAATCTTTTCTTCCAAATATTTTCTTGGCTAGTTCCTTATAGTTTAGCAAATGGCATTTCTCCACTGAGGCCCTCCCTGACCTGTCTCACCTAACCCCATGTAATTTTCTTGTTAGCACTAAGCAGTATCAAATATTTCCAAGAGAGCACAATAGTTCATGCATGTCATCCAAGCATTTTGAGAAGCCGATGTGGGAGAATTGCTTGAGCTCAGGAGTTCAAGACCAACCTGGGCAACACAGGGAGACCCTGTCTCTACAAATAATGAAAACTTAGCTGAGTGTGATGGTGCATACCTGTAGTCCCAGATAATCAGAAGGCTGTTGTGGGAGGATAGCTTGAGCCCGGGAGGTCAAGGCTGCAGTGAGCCATGATTGTGTCACTGCACTGCAGCCGGGGTGACAGAGGGGGGGAAAAAAAGGCAGATACTTTCTTGTTTATTTGCCTCCTTGTTTATTGTCTATTTTTCCCAAAAGAATGTTTGTCCCATGTGCACAGGAGTCTTGTAAGCCATGATCATCAACTTCATCCTAGTGTCTAGACTGCATCTAGATCACAACAGACACTCAAATATTGGTGGAATGCTAAAGAAACCAAATACATATGATAATTATAAGATGTAAGGTTTTAGTAAGGCAATAAAACATTGTTGCAGAAAATAGGAAGGGGAGATCTATAAGACACTTAGTTAAGAATTCTATGGGAAAGTAACATTTAGGCTAAAGCAAGTGCTATCAGGAATAGGGTGTGCAAAGGCTCCAAGGGAAAACAAACTTTTTTTTTGTTTATTTTGGGGGCTCAAAGGAAGCTGTATGATTGGAGTGTGGAAGAGAGGAGAAAATAGAGAAGTAAGAGGAAGCATGTCATGTACAGCAGAGGTTGGCACTGTGGGATAAATCTGGCCTGTCACATGCTTTGGTAAATACAATTTTACTGGAACATAGGCATGCTAATTTGTGTATTATGTATTGTTGTTTTCTCACTAATACAGCAGAGTTGAGTAGTTGCAATAGAGATTGTCTGTTTGTCTGTCAAACCTAAAACATTTAAGGTATGGTTTTTACAGAAAAGGTTTACCAACCCCTAGGACCTTGAGGCTGAGGAAAGAAGCTTGGGGTTTTGTTTTAATGCAAAGGTGTGGCTGTTTTCAAACATGTCTGCAAATTCTCTGAAATTCCTTCCTTTTAGAGATGGATGTCTTTTCTCTTAGAATCTGAGTCCTGTGATTTCTTAACAGTAGAATACAGAAGCAGCGACACTATGTGAGTTTCTGGGCTCAGGCTTTAAGAAATTAGCAATTTCTTTCTGTCTGTCCAAACCCGGCTTCCATGTTGTGAGGAAGACCAAAGGGCCCTTGGGAATCAGCGGGGTGAGGCTCACATGGGAAGAGCTCAAACACAAACTTGTTGGCCATGTGAGGCAGCACAAACTGGCTCTCACAAGAGCCAGCACAAACTTGTCGGCCTTGTGAGGCAGCCTTCTGGAACGTATGTCCCTTAGCCCCTAGCAGAGCCATATGCTTTACACTGTGTTGAGCAAAAAGGAGCTCTTCTTACCCAAATGGCAGATTTGTGTGCAAAATCAATAGTTATTATTGTTTTTAGCCACTGTGTTTTCAGACATTTCATTAGTTAACAGTAAGAACCAGAACAAATGGGAAAGCATTCCTGTCATTTCCTTTGCATAGTCTCATATTTATCTTAACACAGATAATGCAAACCAGTTAGTGTTTATCTAATCTCTCTGTTTCCCTTTCAAAGTATCTTTCAACTGATTACACAACCTCATTCATTCCATAAATAATTGAGTGTCTACTATATGCAGTAGTCTACATCATAAATATTCATTGCTTGGTAGTTTGATATTTGAATGAGATATTTTATTTTGTTCGAGAGTGAAGGATCATTATGCCAGTACTTCTGTCAATACAAAGGAATATGTATCGACAAAATCACTCACACAAATGATTTTTCCATTCTTGAATTTTAATTATGAAATTTAGTAACCCTTTTCTGCCATTTTCTAAAATTTCAAAAAACACTCAGTGATAATTAGAATACTCATTAATAGATAAAGCTGGCACTTCATAAATATCAAATTATCATTCTATTTATGTGTTAGCCATTTTCCTTTAAACACATACATTTAGTGCCAGTGTTTTCTTAACATATAAAAATTCAGTATTACAAAGGAAATTGGATGTTAAAATTAGTACCTGAGCATGAGGAAAATCACGGTTCCACCTATTGTCCCATTTGGAAATCTGGCCTGGTATTCTGAAGTTGAATAAGACAGAAAAAGTGGATGGAAAGATTTCTTTCACGCTATGCAAATATTCAATTTAGGAAGAAAGCTATATTATCTGCTTGTCTATTAAGAATAAAAATCACTGGGCTTCTTTTCTAGTCTTTTTATTGTCCAAGTCACAATAATGGGGCAGGTTTCAAAAAAAATAATTTTTCTGCCAACTTTATGGGTCAAACTCTGAGTAAGGCTGAGATAATTTATGGTGGAGAAAATGACTGCATCTGGAATCTCTAGTTGAACCTGCCACATGACTGAGCTAGTTTTTATAAAGAAGCTAGAAATCTGGCGCCATGGTGAATGAAGAAAATGAGTATAATCGTTTAACAAGCTTGCAGCTTTGGATCCTGATGGTTGGAATTGAATGAAACATCATAAGGAAAGAATAGCAGGTAGGAACATTGAATGCCTAAGCACCACCGTGGTTACACATGTCAAACAAGTCAAAACAAGCAAATATCCAAGGAAATGGAGGAAAGTGAAATACACAATCATGAGATTATGAGTGCAAAAGGGAAATTCTGTCTGTTTACGGAGAACTGTTAAGGTGACATCTGGAGGGATATGGCATTGGCTGGTAAGGGAGTAGTTCCTGGTGTGCCAAAATAGTCTCCCTTGATCACAAGCACACACCTAGATGGAAAAAAATGGGGATGTAATGTTAAATAGCTCACCTAAGGTGAGCTATTACATGTTAGAGGAAGGTTTTGAAACCAGATCTTGTAACATTAAAGCCAAATTTTTTTGTTTTTTAATGCTACTGTGGTAGAGAAAAATAACACTCCCCTCCTGACAAGATATTCTAATTCCTAGAATCTGTGAATATGTTAGTTTATATGACAAAAGGGACTTTGTAGATTTGATTTAATGATTTTGAGTCAGGGAGACTATTCTGGATTATCTGGGTGAGTCCAATATAATAACAAGAACCCTTGTAAGGAAGAGAGAGCAACAGGAGAGTCAGAGAAGGAGATGTGATAATGAAAGAGGAGACCAGAGAGACAAATTTGATGCCATGCTATTGGCTTTGAAGATGGAGGCAGGAACTGAGCCAAGAAATGCAGGAGACTTCAAGGAGCTGGAAAAGGCAAAGGAATGGATTCTATCCTAGAGCCTCTGAAGGGAATGGGCATAGCTGATACCTTGATTTTGGCCCAGTGAAACTCAGCTTTAACTTCTGACCTCCAGAACTGAAAGATCCTAAATTTGTGTTGACATAAGCCACTAAGTTTATAGTGATTTGTTATAGCAGCAATCAGAAATGAACATAGCTACCATTGCTGCTTCTAGATGTTTATCACTACAAATAATACTGATTAATAAAATGACTAAAGAATAGAAAATTTTTTTCCTGAGCTAATTCGTGAGAGTCAAAATCAAGTCTTACAAATGGATTCCAGGGCCCTTTGTTATTTTATGTGTTGAAGAGGGACTTCAGCATCCTCTAGTCTATGAGTTTCTAAACTTAGCTGCTTATCCAGATCCACCCAGGACACTTTTTAAATTCTAGATATAGAGAACCTTATACTAGAATCTCTTTGAATGGACTGTCAAACCTACTGGTTTGGGAGTCAAGCCCTGGTCCAGGGCTGTTTGGTTGTAATGGCTGTTGGGTTTTGGAACATTAATACTGAGATGTATAAAGGATGCTACAGCAAATACCCACACACTTGCTACTCCAAATCATCAAATAACTCTAAAAAATATTTACTTCCATATATTTTAACAACTTTGAAATAAAAAGACTTTTGGAAGTAGAATATATGGAAAACCTTTTTTTAAATTTAAAGTTAATCAGAAATTAAAAAACAAAATCTTTGCATAAGTCTCAAACAACCAAATTGAGATCTTAATTTAGCATTTTTCCAATTGAATAATTCATGACAAAGTTTAAACAATAAGATACCCTATATCAAAAGGCAAAGTGATGCTGGCATCATACCTTTCTTATACCTTTTTCCCTGTATCCCTACAACACTAAACATTAAGCCAAAAAAAAAAAAAAAAGCACATTGATGAAGTTATTGGGCCCAAGTTGGGCCCAATTGCTTTAACTTTACATTTTGAAATAATTATAGGTTAACAGAAAGTTGCAAAAACTGTTTCAGAGAGGTCCCATCTACTTTTCACGCAGTTTACCCTCAAGGTAACATCTTATGTAATATCTTGCATAACTGTGGTATAATATCAAGACCAGGAAATTGATGTTGGTACAATCAATAGACAATACTGAAATTTTTTAAGGTTATACGCACTCATTTGGATGAGTATGGGATGTGTGTAACATCACACAATTTAAGCATCTGCGTAGGATCAGGTAGCCATCATCACAATCAAGGAACTGTTTCATAATCACAAAGATCCTTCTTGTTACCTCTTTAGAATCATACCCATTCCTCTCCTCACCCTTCTTCCTAAGTCCTCCATCTCAGCCCCAGCCACTGACAACCACAAATCTGTTCTACATCTCTTTAATGTCATTTTGAAATTGTTGTATAAATGGAATAATAAGGTAGGTTACCTTTCCAGGTTGGTTTCTTTTACCCAGTATAATTCCTCTAAGTAGCTGCATGTGTCAACTGTTTACTTTTGTTGTGAAATACTGTTCCATGATATGGATGTATCATAGAGGGCCTAATTATTCACCCCCTGAAGGGCAGTGGATTGTTTCCAGTTTTTGACAATTGCAAATAAAGCTGCTAAGAACATATTTTTGTGTGGACAGAAGTTTACATTTCTCTGGGATAAATGTTCAGGAGTGTTATTGTTTGGTTGTATGGTAAGTATATGTCTAGATTTTTTAAAAACTGCCAAACTCTTTCCAAACTGGCTGTAGCAGTTTATGTTCCCACCAGCAATATATGAGTGATTGAGTTTCTTTGCATCCTCACCAGCATTTGGTATTGTCAGTATTTTCATTTTAACTGTTCTAAATGGTGTGTGGTGGTATCACATTCTGGCCTTAATTTGTGTTTCCCTGATGCCTGTTGATGTTAATATACATATTGCCATATGAAATGGCAATTCTTTTGTGAAAAGTTGTTTTGTGAAATGTTCATTTATGTCTTTGGTACATTTTCTAATTGGACTGTTTGTTGTTTTTTTTACTGTTGAGTTTGGAGAGTTCTTTATATATTCTAGATATGAATTCTTTGTTGTTATTTGGTTGGTAAATATTTCCCCATGGGTAGCTTGTTTTTTCACACTCTTAAGAGAACTTTTATAAAACAAAAAGTTATAATTTCTATAAAGACCAATTTACTATTTTTGTTTTCATTTTATGGAGCCTGATTTTTATGTTATATCTAAGAACCTCTGCCTAGCTCTAGGTTTTGGAGATTTCTTTGCATGTTTTCTTCTAAAACTTCTATAGTTTTACATTCTACATTCAAATCTATGATACATATTAATTTTTGTATAAGGTATGAGGTTTAGGTAGGTTTATTCAGCATCATTTAGCAATAAGATTCTTTTTCCTCCCCTGGAATGCTTTTGCATCTTTGTTGGAAATCAGTTGACCATGCGTATGTGAGTCTACTGGCCTTTCAGTAATGGTTTTAGAATATGCACTATACATACAGAAAGCCTTGCTTGGATTTTCATAGTAATTGCATTAAATATATGGATTAATTTGGGTTAGAATTGACATATTTAATGTGTAGAGACTTCCGATCCCATGAGCTCAGTCTATCTGCCTGTTTATAACTTTTATTTCTTTCATCAGTGCTAGGGAGTTTTCAGCATGCAAGTCCTGTATATGTGTAGTTACATTTTTACCTAAGTATTTCACTTTTTAAAATCAATGTAAATGGTTTTGTCTATTTACTTTGAGTTTCTATGTGTTCATTGCTAGTATAATATAGATACTCAATTTTTGTAGGTTGATCTTGTATTCTGTGACCTTGCTGAACTTCTTGGAGTTTTGTTTAGATTGCTTGTAACTTCTCTACAGACTATCATGTTATCTGCAAATAGGAAAAGATTGATTTCTTCCTTTCCAGTCTTCATGTGTTTGATTTCTTTTTCTTGCCTTGTTGTATAGGCTAGAACTTTTATCACTTCACTAAATAAAAGAGTTGTTTAGTTAATACATAATTTAAAAATATTTTACTTTCTCAGGCAAACATTAGAACCTCTTAAATAGTACTCAAATCATATGAATAAAGACTTATTTATGCTTATGATGCCCCAATAGATAGTTCAACTGTATTAGAAATTCAGAATAAGTTATAAGGTTTCAATATTGTCCTGACTTACTGTGTGACCTTGAACAAAATCACTCTGTAACTCTAATATATCAGTACATCATTTCAAAAGACACATAAAACATCAAATATTTTACTAAATTTTGTGAGTAATACAATTTTATTGTAAGTAAAAAAAATACTTATTCAGTTAGAAAGTTCTCTAAAATTCTAATCTACTCATAGATTGATGGAACTCCTTATTGAAAAGTAAAAACTCAAATAGCTTTATTTTTCTTAAAAAAAATTACATTTTTAATTTTAATTGTTATATGGGGGATTAACTTTCACATATATGTTAATGTTATACATTAATGTTAAAACATGAAATAGGAAACAAAAATAAAAGTTCTCATTTAGAGAAGGCAGTTTCTGATGGAGGCAAATCTTTTGCCTATCAAAATTCTTTTCTTTAAAACACTGGATTACCCATGTCTCTTGCTATCTACCTCTTGTGTGAAGATTTCTTTAACTGGGTCTTCCTTCACATCCAATAGTTCACTACTTCTATATCTTTATTTTTAAGACTTAAGGTTTTTGTTTTGTTCTGTGGGGGCTTTGTAATTTAGCTGGTTTTTTGTGTGTCTCCATTCTCTCTGTCATCACTCAAATGTATTAAGCGCTTCTTGGTCTTATCTCACTCCCAGGTCCTAACTCAGTGCCTACCACATGCAAAGATCTCAATAAATGTTGAAGTGATTTAAAATAAAGTCATGACAAAGATAATGTCAAACTATCACTATTTTAAAATTTATTCTTGAACGTATTCCTTTTTGCCCTAATTTGCCTCATGTTTTCTCTGGCTAATAATAAAATTAGCAAGTTCCTTGAGCAGTATCAATTGAGGAAGCCAGCAGTCCACTATCTATGCTGAGAAGTTTGAGAAGTGCCTATAAATGGATTTAGTGCCGGTGGTTTGCTATCTTTGAATTCTGTATTTACCTTTGCTTCACTCTGCCTCTCATTGGTGCATGACTTTAATTAGGTGATAAAAGGATTTTGGTGGGGATTCTGCCAAGGAGAAAATAATACCCAAAACACCTCTATCATAGGGGAGAAGAAAGACTCCGTTAAAGTGTAAAGAATATGAAGACGTCTCTTCCCCTGTGTCTTAATATTCCACCTCCTTTCCAACATTGTTTTAGCTTCTGCCTTTCTGTGTGAACCTCACTTGGGTCCTCTTAAGCCTCCTTATCCTCATTGAGGTAATTCAGACTGGAAGGTTGTACTGGCCTAGGACTCAAGCTGGAACCCTTTTTTAGACTTTTCCTGTCCATCTAACCCCCAACCTTAATGCTGATCTGAACTAGCACTCACTGGATTTGTACCTAGTCCCATGTCTTATTCTTGAGGTCCATATCCCAGTCTTTTCCCTGGGCCTGAAATTCAGTGTTTTAACTTTAATTCAGGATTTTAAACTGCAATTTCTCAGGGCCTACTCATTTCTCTGCCTCTCAACATCCTTATAGACTCAGGTATGTCTCAAATCCCAAGGATCTCCACAGAAACCATGGGTCTGGTCTGTCCTGGTTAGGTCAACTCATTTTTTTCTTTCTTTAGACCACACAAGAGAGTAAAGGTTGGGGTAGAGGGATTCAAGCACATGCTTTGACTTCTCCACTACATAACATCAGCTCAGTGATGCTAGTGTCTAAGATGGCCTTATGCATGTATCGGGGGTCTTGATGCTGGGTGTTGGCTGGGGAACCTCAGTTCTCTTCTACAATTCCCCCCATCCTCCGTGGTCTGTCCCTATTCAGAGCTTTTTTCTGTGGCAACAGATGATGAACAGAAGCTTCAAAGCCCAGGCTCAGAAGTCACACATCAATTCCACCCCATTCTACTGGTTAAAGTAGGTGACAGGTATAGCCCAGATTCAGAAGGAGAAATAGACTCCATATCTTAAAGGGAGGAATGGTAAAGTCACATTGCAAAATATGAGATGGGAGGGATTATTGAACTCATCTCTATGTCTCCTAAAGCAATGGTCCCTGGTGACTGGTGAATGAGATGGTAGTGGCAATGCATGGTGGTTCATGCCTGTAAGCCCGGCACTTTGGAAGGCCGAGGCAGGTGGATCATGAGGCAGTGAGATCAAGACCATCCTGGCCAACATGATGAAACCCCATCTCTACTAAAAATACAAAACTTAGCTGGGTATGGTGGTGTGTACTTGTAGTCCCAGCTACTTGGGAGGCTGAGGCAGGAGAATCTCTTGAACTCAGGAGGAGGAGGTTGCAGTGAGCCGAGATAGTGCCACTGCACTCCAGCCTGGGTGACAGAGAGAGACTCCATCTCAAGAAAAAAAAGAGATGGTAGTCCATACCTTTCCCATCATTCCAGTCACACTCCAGAAATGGCTTAACTTCTGTTGAAATGCATCTGCGGAATGTACAGGCAGCTGCAGGGATGACAAAAACAGCCGCTGTGGGCACCTACCCAGGGTTTCTCCAGAGAGGCTGCCCTTTGCCTGCTGCCCGCTTTGACAACTTATTTAATTGGGTCCTCTGGATTCTCAGTTTGTTTCAGTGCCAAGTCTTGGTTTCCTCTTTCTATCTAGGCTTCTTGGTTTTAAGTTCCTCATTCCCTTAAAACTACTTCTGGGATTTGCCTTCAGTTGTACATTCTAAGTCATCAAGCTAGAGGTGTCTCAAATCTCCACCACAGGACCCAAACCACCTGAGCTGTGCTCACATACCTCTGGGTGTACATTTTTAGGGAAGAGGAACCCAATAGCCTTCTACTTCAGAAAAATGATGATCAGGTGTGAACTCTGAACTCACCTTCCCTCCATTTTCTTATTGGTCTCTATCTATCTTCACTTATTTTATCTATCTAAGGAAGAATGTGCCTCTTTCTTTTCAAGACCAACTTTTGCTCTAGATTCAGTTTCCACATACTCAATTTTTCCAGGATCTCAGTAGTCTCTTCTCTCTTCTATGTTCTTTTTCTTTCCAGCTATGTACAGATGGATGGCTCTGCACAGCCAGTAAATAGGATGAAGTCTCTCCCAGCCATCCTAGTCCCACAGACCAAGAATATTCCTAGATTTCTACTTTAATTTACCACATAAATCCTTGAGAGAAGAAGCCACATACCCAAATTCTGTTGTTTACCCAAGTGATTACCTTCCTTCTTTATAATTCCACCAAGACAATTCCTATAATTCCACCAAGACAAAACAGCATTTCTGGGGGCTCCATTTTACCAGACCTCTTTCAGCGTATGACAAGCTGCTCTTCTCCCCTGGTGGTCCTCAGACCTCACATCAGTCTTCCTTCACTCTGCCCACCCCTCAGACCCTCATTTCAGGCTGTATTTCACAACAGAATCATTGGGGACCTTTTATAATTTGCCTATACCTAGGCCTCACCTTAGAAATTCTTATTGATCGGCTGGGCCCAGTGGCTCACGCCTATAATCCCAGCACTTTGGGAGGCCAAGGCAGGTGGATCACGAGGTCAAGAGATCAAGACCATCCTGGTCAACAAGGTGAAACCCCATCTCTACTAAAAATACAAAAATTAGCTGGGCATGGTGGTGCGCGCCTGTAGTCCCAGCTACCTGGGAGGCTGAGGCAGGAGAATTGCTTGAACCCAGAAGGCGGAGGTTGAGGTGAGCCGAGATCGTGCCATTGCACTCCAGTCTGGGTAACAACAGTGAAACTCCATCTCAAAAAAAAAAAAAAAAAAGAAATTCTTATTGATCTAGGGGAAAATTTAGGGCAGTCACATTTCTTAAAAACTACCCAGTTGGTAATGTTTTATAGGTTTTCTCAAGATTCTACCCCCAGTTTTCTTTTCTTCTTCTTTTCCCTAAAATCTACAGGCAGTTCTGCCAACTTACATGGCATCAACTTTGCTTAGAATCTCTAGTTACTTCTAAATATCATCTCCAAACCTGAGTTTCCAACCTTCTGTTGGATACAACTCTCTGCATATTCTGCTCTAATTTAACATAATTGTTTCCTGAACTAACTTACTCTCTTTCTTTCCAAATCTGTTCTTTTTCTTTTCTGTCTCTGAACAGTATTGTCAACTACCTGTAAACTAAGCAGAAAACCTTAGTCAACCTTGATTACATCTCCATTATATGCCAACAACTGCTTACTTATCTAGTACTATCTCTTAACTCTGAAACATCACAGCTTCACACTCAGGCACATCTCAGTTCAAATTGCAGCCCCGTCACCTCTCACTCACGAACTGTGTTACTATGTCACTAACTTCACATGTCTAAGACTCTACAGAATGGGCACAATTATGCTATCATGCAGTGTTATTCTAAGGAGTAAATAAGGCATTTAAAATGCCTCTCATAGTAAATGATAGTTGTGGCCTTTGCCTACTCTTCCTTTCATGGTAACTGAGTTTGAGCCATTATCCTCTCTTTTTCTGGGCAACAGTGATATGTCTCCTCCTGCTTTGCAGAGGTATCTTTATAAAATGCAGATCTGATTACATCACACACCACTCACAAGACTTCAGTGGCCTCGCCATTCTCCTAAAGCATAGGAACCAAGCACTGAAGAACCAGTGACAGCAGGGTGAGTAGGTTGGGGGATGATTTAGACTTCCATGAACTTGAGCAGGTGTCCATCCATTTTGCACCTCTATGTAAAATGCTACATGAATGCCACTTCATATTCAGATTGCTACCCCGGTCTCTTTAATAGAATTCTAAGGCCACTACTTATCCACTGGGAAGGTTTTCTCGTCATCCCACTCCTACTTTCTACTTATTACCTCTCCGTTATCACAGAATTTCAAAAGCAGCTGTACAAGCAAAATTCTTGACTCTAGAAGAGGTCAAAACTTCATTAAGAGCCAAACGCAGTGGCTCAAGCTTGCAATCCCAGCAATTTGGGACACCAAGGCAAGTGGATCACCTGAAGTCAAGAGTTCAAGACCAGCCTGGTCAACATGGTGAAACCCCATTTCTATTAAAAATGCAAAAATGAGCTGGGTGTGGTGGCAGGCGTCTGTAACCCCAGTTCCTCAGGAGGATGAGGCAGGAGAATGGCTTGAACCTGGGAGGCGGAAGTTATAGTGAGCCAAGATCGCACCATTACACTCCAGCCTGGTTGACAAGAGCCACACTTCGTCACAAAAAAGAAAAAAGATAAAAAACTTTATTAGGACAAGTTGATCACAGTCCAGAAAAGGTGGGAACATGGCAACACGAGTAGTTACTTGCATATTTATTTATTTATTTTTATTAAATACTATTCATACACATCTCTAATAATAGCTGTCTCCTTGGTTAGTGTGACAGGCAGAAGCAGGGCAAATGTCAAACTACCAATAATAGTGACAATTCAGTGGGTCCTCCATTCACTAAGTGCTTAAAATTCTTTTGCATAATTATGCACATCTCTCTTTAAAAAATATGTACATATTAGTTTTAGCACAACTAATGATAGCTTTTCTGACATAGGAAGTCTTTAGTTTTTTAATAAATTGCTATTTTTTATTTTTTTATTATGGGTTTTGGAATGAAGATTGATTTTTGTACCATTTTGGGGAGATAATAGCTGACTTCTGTGCTGCTGTGCCATTGCACAGCTCAAATTTCAATAATTAAATATAAACATGCTCCCTCAAAAGTACAGTCACTTAAACTATGGCAGTGCTTCACTAATAATCGATTTACAGAATCTCTCATTGTGAAAACAACAGTCTCCTGAAGCTGTCATGGCACTGTCAGTATTACGAAAGCAGGTAAGAATTAGCTCTTGGGCTGCAAACAGAGTCACAAATTGTCACGGTTTCCTTGGAGACTTAACGCACTATACCTACAGAACTGGAGTTGCCAAATTAGAGGGGAGTCTCCAGAAATTAATCAGGCTTAATTGAGAAACTTTCAGCTCAGTCCTAGGGAGGAATCTATAAAGAATTGCTAGCGAGGGGGTGAAAAGAGGAGACATGCCTCTAGCAGGGTGGAGGTGGCCGCTGTGTGGGCCTGTGAATTGGGTGGTGGCAGAGCCAGGGCCACAGCAGCCTCGTGTGCAACGCTAAGGAGGCTGACAGAGCAGGACTGGCTCTCATTATTAATGAGTCACCCCATATGAAAAGCCTCCTGTATTTCTCAACAAATAATCTCTAAGTCACAAGGCGGAAGGCTACCCCGGAAAGAAGAGGCAAAGACAGTGCGAGTCAAATTTTTCTAAAAGGGGCATGTCATGATTCTGATTTTATTCTTCTTTTCACATTATTTTCTTTGTGAACCAAAAAAGTTGGAGCCCTTTTGATAATTTTAGAATTCTGCATGATCTTTCTTCTTGGGCTGCTTCTAATAGAATGGCACTTTATCTGCCCTGCTTTTCCCGTACTCTTTTTTGTATCCCTTGGGAGAGAGGCATACATTTACAGGAGAGATTTGAAGCAAACTTTAACACAAGATGCTAATGTCTAATTCCCCACTGTTGGAGGAGGAGGCCAGAATCCCAGGAATGAAAAGGAGCAAGAAGAAATATAATTTATGAGCGTAAAGTAACTGCATATAAGACTCTACCAATTTCTGGTGCATTGCAACAACAACAAAATAAATAATAAAATAAGATGAAAACAGAATGTGCTAATATGAGAAGATGGAGCCACCTCCAAAATCTCATGTTCTTTAGAAAAAAGCATTTGTCCGAAAGGCACAGCATTTATTGGATTGATAGCTGCATTTTTCACTAAATGTAACTTTTAACTTTACCTACTTAAAACTACCAGTACTAAGTAACAAAACATGGGAAATGTGGACTCTTAATGCCCTGTATTTCTATAAACTAGAGTTTATATGATCTGTTGCATCTGGAAATTATTAACAGGTATAACTTTTTACCACAAGGATTCATCTTTATTCACTAACCATGAAAGCTGATTTTGTGTAGCAAATGAGGCATAGTATGTGCATGATTTTATTTAGATTTACTCATTTCTTTATGAAAGATGATTCAGTTATATCTTATAATACTATAATACTATTCCCTTGAGCAAATAAAAATAGTTATGATGAATCTCTGTCTCCAAGGTTTCCATTTATTAGTGTTTATTTCATGCTCACTGAGGGGCACAGTGGTTAAGGTTATGAGCCTTGGAACCAGACAGATATGGAGGTCAAATGATGGATGACTTCAGTTTTGTGGTTAGAGATAAATCTGTAAGACTCAGTTTTCTCATCTGAAAATGGGGATAATAGTTCCTACTTCAAAGGATTGTTATTGGAATTGATTGAGATGTCAGTTAATAGAGAATTTAGCATATACACTCCACATAATGAGAACTATTTAATGTTTAGCTGACAATATTTTACATTTGTGACATACTTGTATATAATATTTACAGTGTTCACAAATCAATTCTTTGTAGGTTTAAAAAACTTTCTATCAATATAATAATTTAGGTTGTTTTTATTAAGCTGGATTTTGACTAAATTATGCTATTTTAATTCAATTAAACTTTTAAAATTGCATACATCTTTTCCAAATGTTTCCAAAATATTTAATATATTCTTAAGTCCAGATAGTCCTAACTGTGCCAATATGTAGTTACTGAGTGCCACGTAGACTAAATTACCTTATGGTTTATTCTTTGCCAGTATAACAACAAATATTCACTGCTGTGTTCAGGAACAATATGCTAGACCTCATTAATGTTTTGTAATATGTGCTTGTCAAGCCGTCATCATCATTATTTTAGAATTATTCTAAAATTAAATAAAAACTATATATCAAATTTTTTTCTCTTAGATTTTATATTAAGGTCCAGGGCAAATTTAAGTCATGCTACTTTTGTTTGTCTGTGCTATTATAATACCCTAGGATATGCTCATTTTCCAAACATATGCATTTTGCCTTTGTAGATACGTATCTGAGTAGATTTGTTTCCAACGTGGCTCAAAGCCATGCTCTTCTAAAATTTCCAAGGTTACTTGGGTAGTAAACTTAATTTTGAGGATACTGATCTGTTTTTTGCAGGATAAGTTTTATAACATTCTGATGGTACTAAAATGGTCAGATACTCTGACATGTTCTAGGAAGTTTTACATGGCTGAGAAAGAAATCTTTGATAATATTTCATGCTCTGTTATTTTTGAATTTATTCGTTGCTCTGTATATTTGCTAGTGCCTTCATACATTGTTTTTAACATTGTAATATCATCTTTCCTGGAGGTTAGAAATGATAAATCACTGATGTTAAAGTTCTCCTTGAGCATTACACTTTGGTTACTGTACACTTTTAGTGTACAGTAAGATTCAGAGCCAGAAGAATATCTTGAGCTGCCTAGGTGTGGTCAGTATCTGAAGGAAAAGGAACTTGAAGAAGCAAAAAAGGGGCTTTAATCAGCTGGTGCTAAAATAAAAACAAAACAAACAAAACAAAACAACTGTAATGCTTATCACTAACAACCCTTCGTTTTCAATTACCACAAAGGAAATAACCTGAATCCAGTTTGCATGACTGACTACTCTACCAAGACAATTTCTCTTTTCTTGACTGCATAAATATCAGACCGGAAGCTCCAAACTGTTGACTTCAAATCCAAAAAATTAAAAAATTTTAGAGCTGGAAAGGACTTAAGAAATTCCTAACATCTCTCATCATTTTATAAATAAGAGACTTAAGGCCATCAGAACTAAGTGACCCACCCGAGGTCATGTGGGAAAGCAGGAACAAGGGTTTGAGGATTTCTACTCACTGAACTGAAATTCTTTTTCATCTTGAAATCTTGAAATCCCGGGTAAATTGTACCTGGAATGATGAGTGAAATAAAAGACATGGTTTTACAAAGTTAAACTTCTGTATTAACAAAATGACATTTAGCAATGTTTTCAATAAGACATTATAGTAAGAAATAGGTTTCACACTAAATGTTTGTGATAAAAATACTAGTTAAAACGTTTTGATTATTTTTTATCTGCCTGTGCTCCATATTCACTTGCCTTCTCTCTATGTTTCTTGACTTCTCTGGAGAAGATGACTTTTGTTGTATGTCATTCTGTAAGGAAATTATTGGTATATATAGCTTTTCTGTAGCTTAATTCCCTTAGAAATATTTCCAGTACTCCTAGATCAAAGTGTATAAATGTTTGGGGAGAGAAATCCATGAACTAGACCCCAAGATCGAAGATGATAAACATTGGCTTCTTACAAGGATTATGACTTACTCAGAATGCCCTCCTCATCTTTGGAGGTGGGAATTCACCATTCACATCCAATGCCTGCCTATTCTTCTTCCTATTCGTGGAATAAAAGCTCTTGGCTAATTCGGTCTTCCTCTTCTACATTTTTCCTTCAGAAAACTCACATGGCCTGACAAGCTTTGTACAGGTGATTTGCAAACCTGTATTATTACTTGCACCTTTCCCAACTCTAGTTTTATATTCTCAATGGCTGGCATTTTCTAGATATCCCTGGCCTCTCAAACTTTAATATATCTAATGTCAAAGATTATCTTTTCTTTCAAATCAGCTTTTCTTCCTGCCTTACCTATTTATAAAAATGACTCATCCATGCAATTGTTCAAATAATAATTTTTGAATTACTATTATATGACAGAATCTGAGTTGGGCACTGGGGATTCAGAGGGAGCAATTCAGTCCCAGTCCGTGCTCCTAGGGAAAAAGGAGTGGATAGAGGCAAATAAGCAGCACTTAAAAACACACGAAGTAGGTGCCAAGCTAAGGGAAGAACAGGTGATATCAGAGCCCCTCTTTTCCCTGATAATTGCTCTTAATATCTTTTGGTGATCTTAGACTGAGCCCTCTATGTCTGTCTTTCCCTGCGTTTGTTGAGCAAGGTACTTTTAGGTGTTGCCACATTTTTATTTTCCAATCCCTGTGGCAAATTAAATATTTGCCACAAATTCTTTGACAATCTTTTCATTGAGAAGTGGGGTCTAACTCCTCTCTCCTTGAATCTGAGCAGATCACAATAAATGGGCTGTTCTGGAGCTTCAGAAGCCAGGCCATAAGAAGCCTCGTAGCTCTTTCAAAGTCCAGCTGCCACTCTGTGAGTAGTCCAAGCCATGTGGAGGAGCCAGGTGGAGTTAAGCTGAACCTCCAGATGACAGCCACCAGGAACTACAACAATGGGAATGAAGTTTATCAGAGATAAAGGGAAGGAAAAGGATGGATGAGAGGAATTTAGGGTTAAGTTGTAAGTAGCAATAGGGACAAGACGGCAGGTGCAGGGTGGCTGGAGTTCTGCTACGGAAATGCAGGACTCCTCTCTATACAGAAATAACTTCCGGGTACTTCCTGAATTTAAACTTAAAAATTTAAGGACATTTATAGGCTAAATGAATGTGTTCTCACAAATTTCTAGAATACCCATCATCATTACAATAGCAGTCAACTTTTTTGAAGCACATATTCCATATTGGATACTTACATTTATTATTAGTAAACACTTCCTGTTCAATAACCCATTTAACCTTCGCTAAACTCAGATACACAATTGTTACCTCACCTTACCTGTGAGGAAACTGAGTCATATTTTCAAGCTGGGTGTGGTGACTTACTCCTATAGTCCCAGCACTTTGGGAAGCCGAGGCAGGCGAATCACTTGAGGTTGGGAGTTTGACACCATCCTGACCAATATGGAGAAACCCTATCTCTACTAAAAAAATACAAAATCAGCTGGGCGTGGTGGCACAGGCCTGTAATCCCAGCTACTCAGGAGGCTGAGTCAGGAGAATCTCTTGAACCTGGGAGGTGGAGGTTGCAGTGAGTCGAGATTGTGCCATTGCACTCCAGCCTGGCCAACAAGAGTGAAACTCCATCTCAAAAAACAAAACAAAACAAAACAACACAAACAAATGAATAACCAGGAGTCATATTTCCAAACCCACACAAATACATGTGGCTAAGACTAGATTCCAGTCAAGGCGTACCCAACTGGGGTTTCATCTTGCAATGATACCTTATTAGGTCCTGCTGGAAGCTGAGGGCCCTCACGATCTGCTGCCATGTCCCACTGTGTGTCTACGCAAGACTGGATGATGATACCTGCAAGAGGAACACTCTGCTTGGTCACTGTACAAGTAGGCCAGAAGCTCAGACCCACACCCAGAATTCAGGCCATCTTGTCATAGGGGCACTTGACTTAAAAACTGTCCATACCCAGCAACCTAGGAAAGAGATGAGAGGGTCCTGCAGCTTTTGCCCCATAGAGACAAGTGCTTTTATTTTTCTCTCACAGTAATGTCTGAAGGTAACAGGCATAGAGAAAAATCTTCCTATAAACGTGTTTGTGTGTAGTGAAAGATGATTTCTCACATTTGCATAGTATTTGACAGTTTGCAAAGCCCTTATCTATAAATCATCTCTTTGACCCTCAGAAGTCTTCAGTGAAGTACAAGACAGGCCTTGTTATCACTGTTTTAGAAAAGTGATTACAACTGTGAAATGGGGATAATGCCTACATTGCTGTCTATGAAAATTAAAGTTTGTTTTTTTTTTGAGACATAGTCTTGCTCTTGTTGCCCAGGCTGGAGTGTAATGGCATGATCTCAGCTTACTTTAACCTCCACCTGCTGGGTTCAAGCAATTCTCCTGCCTTAGCCTCCTGAGTAGCTGAGATTGTAGGCATGTACCACCACGCCTTGCCAAGTTTAATATTTTTAGTAGAGACGGGGTTTCTCCATGTTGGTCAGGTTGGTCTCAAACTCTCAACCTCAGGTGATTTGCCCATCTCAGCCTTCCAAAGTGCTGGGATTACAGGCATGAGCCATAGTGCCCGGCTGAAAGTTAATATTAATAACATAATTTGATAGGTCACAGTTTAAAGAACGAAAAAACTATGTAATAGTCATTGCAGAGCAGAGGAGTAAATAAGGCTTAAAAAATGTTGATGACTGGCCCAAGATTATTCAAGGATTTAATAGCAGAGAACTAGGCCCCATGTGGCTCTAGTCCTTATCCAGAGCTAGTTCTTGCTTAGTTTAAGCAGGTACAGAAAACAAATAAGATTATATAGTCCCCTGAAGGTGGGAAGCTCATCTCAATATTCCTTCAATCCCTAACTCAAGACCTGGCACATAATAAAAGCTTTTTAAATGTTGTTGAAATGATTGTAATTGGAAATTCAAATCCCTGATATTCAGGAATTTCTGCTTTTCTCCACAAGTCACCCTCAACTTTATTCTCTTTGCTCGCCTCACCCTCAGAGGGTTCATGCAATCTTCAGATGTTGTTCTGGTGCTCATCAAAACTCAAAATACATTTTGCTGAAGAATGATGGGAATTAGGTGTTGAAACTAAAATCTTCTTAACCATTAGCAACACACAATCCTATATATCAGAAACATTAGGTGATCAATTTTTTTTTATCCTGAGAACGAAACACAGTTAATAAATACTTATTAAGGAGTTATTATGTCCTGGATATTATATTCTTCTATGGAAAAAATTTGCATTTCAGTTAAATATTTAAAAATGCATTCTGAAAACTAAAGTTGTATATTGTCTACATTAAAAGAGAAAGACAATATGGTTAGTTGGCAACTTAATTCCCTTCTCTTCCTAGTACTTAGGAATTTTCCCATGTGAAAACCTCACACCCGTCAGGAAACTCTATGATGCTCTATCTCAATAGTCCTTAAAGTGTGGCTCCTGGACCAGTATCAGCAACATCAACCAACCAGTTAGAAATGCAAGCTCTCATCTACCACAGCTGAATAAGAAAGTCTGCAGTTGGGTCCAGCAAACTGTGTTTCAACAAGCCCTCCAGGTGCTTCTGATTGGGGCTTACGTTTGAGAATCCCTGAAAATGGTCTGGAAGTATTAATCCCATGTGCCCTTTGATACATTAACTGGTCCATCAGTGGCCTGGAACAATATGTGTGCTTGTCTAGGTCCCCAAGCAAAGGGAATGGCTGAGAAATGGCAACAATTTAGCTTGCTGTGCTAAAAATTAAATTTAAAGTACTACATTAATAACAAGGATTATGTCTTATGAATGAAACCCTGCACAAACTGCAGGAACTCTCAGTCACATAAATGTCAGTGTAATAGGAATAAAGCAACAGTGTTTAATCCATTCTTACCTTACAGATTTTTCAATCTCTTTTGTCATGGAAGACTCATATTTTCATTTTTCTTCCTTTATGTTTTGCCCTTCCATTCTTTCATAATTTAATTTAAAATCACATTATTCAAAATATGCCTAGGTATTTCATGAATATCAGATGGAATGAAAGTTTTATGGACATTTTGCTATACTTTAGTGAGGTCAGCATGGGAAATTGTGAAACCTTTCTCAGATCTTTAGTTAAACTCTATTATGGCTTAATTTTCTCCTGGGGATTGCCAAGGAAAATCTACATGTTATTTCACTCATTAAAATTCCTTTTACTGATATCTAAATGGCTAATTCTCTACCTAGCTACAAGGGAAATGAAATCCCCAAATTTGATCAAAGTTAATCAAAACAGAGGTGTGTGACTCATTCAAAAGACAAAGCATGCCTATTAAAAATATTCCAAAAGAAGATACACGGATGAAGCTGCTGGAGGCCACTCTAACTTGTGTTATGATCATTTAAAAGGGATTTTAAATGACTATTTACGTTAGTATTCAATCAAAGGCACCCTCTATGCCAGCCCCCGCATTACACGGAATATTTATCTGGTGCTGAGATGCAGAGCACCTATAGGCTTTCCAGCCAGACAATTGCTGGAATCCATTTGACCTTTCATTAAATGGCAAGTCTATAATCATATTTTGTATGGATGCAAGCCATAGATTATAAATAAGAAATAACCAAAGGGAAGGACAGCTGGGTTATATTTGGTGTGAGCTTCTTGATTGTGTCACCATTGCTTTAGACATGACTGGAATGGCAAAAAGGGAAGACTTTACATGCACTCTTTGGGGTCATCAGAGGATTGATTATGATAGTGAAGCAAAATTATGCATAGTAAGTTTTAATTTCTATTGTAAATGTATGACTTCCTTTTACACTTGGTATTAGCCAAAAGGCCTGGAAGTGATATGACTTCCTTTTAGAAACCAGTGGAGCAACATAGTAAATATTAGTAATGTTTTAAAAAATGATTTTTAAAACCTTTCCATTTATATAGCTACTTTCCTTTTCCCAAAGATTTGGTTTAACCTAAAGTACAGTTGGCCCTCGGGATCTATAGGTTCTGTGTTCTTGTAATCAGGCAACTATAGAGTGAAAATATTTGGGGGAAAAAACAATAAAAAACACCACCACAACAATAAAAATAATATAATTTTTTAAACGCAGCAAAGCAACAAATGGTGAACTTCTTTTTATAAGTCAGAAGAGCTTTGTAAAGAGAAGAATGCCCCACACTAGTATATTCTAAAATAGATGTACTTGTGGATAAAGCAGCTTTAATTAAATCTAGTCTTTTCTGCTTATCTTCTGCTAATAATTACTTGCATTTTCAGGGCCAGAAATGTCTAGCAAAGGTAAACTACGTTATAGAAATGACAAGATTCCAGTTCTAAAGTCATATAGCATGAATATTTTAGTATCCTTTTATTTATCAGATTCCATGTGAATCTTTTTTAAGAAAACTCTCCTTGAGTCTTGCAAATCATGACATATTTTAAAAACCATCAATTAGGCCAAAAACCTGAGAGAATGGCCATCTAATTCTTAAAATAGAAGGTGAGATGGGGGTAGAGTGCTCAGATTAAATTAGAGTTTGCTGGGACAACTGGAGCTCCCACCTGGTTTGTCAAGCTGCCCATTAGTCAGTCAACACCAATTACCTGTATAGAGAAAGAATTTCACCCATGAATTGACACAATAGAAGCCCACTCGATGGAAAACAGGTTAAAATAACTGGACATGAGGGCCCTGCCTTCGAAGCACCTGTTTGTTATGGTCCAACAATAATATCTTTGAAAACATGAACATCTATTTTGAATATCTTCAGGCAGGAAGACCGAAAGCTACGTTAATTTAATCTCCTTTCCTAAATGTTAACAGCAGTGTGGAAATGGACGCTGTCATCCCTGTAATCAGTTGCACAGAGCACAAGGGCAGCGGTCTCTTGTGCCTCATCTGCGAGCTAATCTTTCATTTCATAGCAGATCTTTCCATATCAAACAACACAAATGACTTAATTTGCATGACAGGATTTGTAACGGGGCAAATCTAGTGTCAAAGTCGATTAAAGATTACACCAGAGAACTATCATAATCAGTCCTCTAATGAGCCTAAATAGTACATGTAAAGTCTCCCCTTTTTGCCATTCCAGTCATGTCTAAAAGGGAATGTGTTTCTTTTCATCGATGAGCCAGTCCTTTGGTTTGCACATTACGCCCTATGTTGAGCTAAAGTCATGTCAGTCTGGTTTCAGAGGGAGAGAAAGGGAAATAATAAAGCAAACATCACTTCACAAATGACATTGCTTGGTATAAGCCAACGTTTGAAGCCCTTAATTCTTCTAATCTGCAAAATAGTCAATGCTAATGGGTTTTTGCCTTTGTGAAAGCTGATGCATAGAAAGAAAAACTTTAATGAGCTGCCTGGGCCGTATGCTTACAGATACCTGTCAAATGTCTGTCATCTTAGCTATGGCTGAGGCATTATAAAGAAAGTAAGAAGGAAGGAACGACAGTATTTGTACAAGCATTTTCATGCTAAAATGGCACAATTTTCTTCCTGTCATAATTTCATTGTATCTGAAAGTCAGAAAAGCTTAACCCTTTCCCTCGCATGTCCTGCGTAGTTGTATCACACGATCTTGGAGCGAGCGGTTTATGAACAGCACAGCGATTGTGTAAAAAACATCTTCTGTTAAATTTGTTTTTGAAAATGGAATTACCTACATTTGAAAAAATGTGACAACAAACTATTTGAATCAATTGCTTCAAATCAGTTGCTCCCAGGGAGATCAGGAGTTTATTAAATGTAAAAACTCCATAATGTGTGACGCTGTCATTTCAGTCAATTCTTTCTGAGTTCTTAATTTAATATTTCTTCATCTTTGTACACCTAATACACATACCAGGGCAATGAGGTCAACAAACTCCCCTGGTCTCACCTTCTCTTTTATTCAAAAAAGCAGGAAATACAAATGTATCTTATTATGCCAGTGCCTGCAAGCTCCACAAGGAGGAGGCTGTATTAGCTTTATTTTGGGAGATTTATAATAACACAGCCATAAAAATGCAATGTGAGCGGAAACTTGGCAGGAATGAAAAGTCTCTATCCAGGTGTGACTTGTTTTTCCTCTTGAAAATGAAAAAGAAATGTAACAGTATAGACATATGCATACAAATACAAACTTTTAAAGAAGGAAAACGGACTTTAATCCTTCAGATTCCTCCTGTGTTAGTCATTAGAGTGACCAAAAAAATCCCGTCCTCTGACCATTTTGTCTGCCATACCTTTTACCCACGAATAAAGATGAAAGAAAAGAAAATGAATTGTTTCTAGAGAAGGAGTTTTTTTCTAGCAGAGTATGGGTGTGTTCAGGAATGCATTCCAGGCTTCCCTCTGACTTACTGTGAAACTAGGAAAGCTTCTGTGTTTTCACTTTTATATATTTAAAAAATCATATGTTGGAATAATCTTCAAAGCAGATAAGGATATGGCAGGAATAAAATGAATATTTGTGAATAAAATAATGCCCTGTGTTGTACACCTGTGAATTTTGTAACTAGCACTGACCTGTACTAGCACAGCCCACAGAAGCGTATTTTGGCATATTACAATAGTTATGTCACTCTAGCTATCTGCCAGTCGAGCTCCAACTATGCCAAATGAGCTCGTGAGCATAAATTCCCTAGCAGGTTCCAGACATTCATCATGGTACTTGATAATAAGATGTTTATCCTCAATTGCTCATGGCTAGGAGTCTTTAGAAGGTCTATGTACTCAGAATATCAGTCCCTTCCAAGAAGACACATCAAGGTGCTGCAAAACCCAGGCCTCTTCAATTGTCAAAGTGCTGTTGTAACACCCTGGGCTTTGACTCATTTACTTTCCCTCCCCTGTTACAACCTAAAGAGAACAACTTTAATGAGCTCATTGGGCTGTGCTGTTTCCCCAAAAAACCATTATGACTTAAGGGAGGAAGTATTAAATGTTTATGCTGCAGGTAAAATCCAAGGGGCCTAATTTGTTCTCACTCCCCCTACTTCCTTTTCCCAGAGTAGTGAGTCAAAACAAACTCAAGCAGAGGGCAAATTTCAGTCAACTGACATTAAAATTTCAAATTAGATAAATGAAGCCAAAAGCTTTGGAATAAAGATGCCGCTAGTGTTCAGTGCCTCGATATGGCCAAAACCGGGTCTCCAATTAAACAGCTCTTGAGATTGGGTATATTAAAAATAAATTAGGCCATGTTAATTTGGAAGTGAATTGTTTTAGCACCCTTTGGTAGAGATGTGTAGCTATTTTGAAAAGACACAAATTCACTTCACTGTGTGAAAAGCATCCTCCGTGGACCTTATTCTCATTTCAAAACAAGTAGACCTTTTCAGCTAAAAATGAAAAGTGGAGGCAATTTTTGTGGCTGTGGGGTCTTTGTTTATTTAACAAATATTTATGGAGGACCCTCAGTTCACCCGCCCCGAGCCATAGGATTATGTCTTGTAACAAAACGCACCTCTGTGATAGTAACAGGTAAGCGCTCCTCAAAGTTGTAAAGCTCTCTTTCTTCAAGAGACCTGGCCTCTCTATAAAAGATATGTTCTGCCTATGAAACCCTATTTATCCAGTTAAGTATAAAAATCTATTTAAGAGATCAGATGTCTAGAACAGTTTCAGCCTTGTTGTTATTGTTTTGTCTTGTTTTTACATCAAAAGGTAAATCAGAAATCCAGATCCACTTTCATGCCTCTCTTCATTTGATGGTGCGTGTTAAAGCCTACCTACTTTATCTCGAGATGTATGCATATTAATCAGTTTTTACTTAAATATCAACCTGCTATTTATCAAGATGCCCCCAGCTTTCCCCCCCCGACCATTGTGTCTGCACTCTAGTCTTTGTGCCATATGGAAAATAGACCTCCTAGACATTAGCACGCAAACTTTAATAACATACATTAGCCATACATGTGTAGTTTTCACTCAGATTTCAACCACTTTCCAATAGGGAATAATCCAAAGCCCCTGCCCAAATGTTCTTGTAAGGTTTCCATATGAAGATGTGAATCGGAAGTCTATAGGCTGTATTACTAAATGCTTTGTATTTTTCCACAGCAGTTGTGTAGAGTTAGAAACACCACCATTTGGATTTCAGAGTGCGTTTTTCCTAAACTCGCCTTCCCCTTGAGCACTCCTCTGTGACCCAGTTGCTCTACCTCTGATCCGCTGCACCCCAGAGGCTGTCACAAGTGTCCCTCCTTCCCAGGAGTTGAACACACAATAGAGAAAAGGCCCTGGCTGGGAGGTTCAGCCGCCATTAACCCCTACCAGCTGTGCCTGTGGGGAGCCTTCTGGCCTGAATGTCCTTTCTCTGCGGCCGCCTTCATGCCACTAATCTAACCATTGTTGGGGAGGAATGCTGACAGGAGAAAAGAAATTTTTCTTGTGTCCATGCAAGTGTGTGTATCCATGTGTAAGTGAAGGAAGAGTGAAGGCTAATTTCTATAGTTGGCATGAATGGAGGGATTGCGAAAAAACCTAGTTAAAATGTGTTTACTTGCTTAAAAGGCTCAGTCAATTTAAATAATTTCAGTAGTGTGCTCTATTTTTTTTTTTAGGGAGGGGGGAGAAACTAGTTACTATTATAATTTTCTTTAAATCTCCTGAGATGTTTGGGCATGTTTAAGACTTTTAAAATTCACTGCCGGCCAGGGAAAAAATTGAATTGAAATTCTTAAAAATACTGGCACAAATTTACAGATACACAGAATTAATTATGCACTTCTAATGTACCTTAAAAAAATCAGAGAAAGAGAACTGGTTACACAGGTCATATTTCCCTCAGAAAACCATTCCCAGTTAGTGCTTAGGAAAGTTTAAAAAGTCTTACAGTACTGAAATGGAAAGAGGTTTAACTTTATCAACCCCTTTTAATGAATCAAAGGACAGCCACTATTTCAAAAAAACAAATTTTGTCTTCAATCAGCTTCACACTTCAATAAAGGAAAGCGACTGTTTTGCTTTTAAAGAAGATGTATGCAGACAGAGCAGACTTGAAGTGGTAACTTTGGCAACTTAGAAAGGCAGGCATGTAATAATGATGACCATAATTCTAATGACATTGCCAAGCAAATACCGAACTTACTTGAAAAGTTTATCTAATTTCAATCTTTGAGGATTTCATTTGCTTTTAACAGCAATGGCATTGAAGAGAAACTATTCATAAATGTAGTGCTCCATGTTGTCATTTGATGAAGTTCCGTAAAATACAACAGTTGGCCTATTTGGAATCAAATTAAGAATAATTCATGTAGAAATGTATTTTCTGGGCAATTAGACTGTCGTAGTAGGGCAAATATCTGATATAATAAAGCTCTACATTGCATCTGTTCCTGTGTCTAGACTATGGCAATTACTGGTCCTTATCACAGCAGCAGCAAGATAATACTCTACTCACAGGTTTTAGCCATTAAAATTCAGGATTATCTTTCTTTGCCCCTTTATTACCTCAATTATTTGATTGTGATAAAATAGATTTAATTTAATGAAGTTATACTTTTCTAAATTTGCAGGCATAGGTGTGCATAAATGGTGAGTGCACTATCAGGTACATTTGCTTTCCAAAACATTAGAGGTAAATATTCTGACACTGGTCTCATTAAGGTGCAGTGTGCTTGTTAAGCCAAAACAACAACAACAACAACAACAACAACAACAACAACGGCAACAGTGAAGCTCATATCTTTAAGCACTGTACCTGTTTCTTAGCCACTTCTTAGATTCTTGCATTTCCCGAGAAGGAAATCATCTTAGAGAAAAAATGAGTGTGATGGCATATAGACTGATGAAATAGATGAGAATAACAGTGTAGTGTTAATTCCATTCATTGGCTTATCCATTCAGTCATCCATTCAACAATTATTTATTGAATTTCTCCAGTATGCAAGAAGACACAGTGCCAGGTTGTTTGGGAGACACAAAGACAAGTCCCACACAGCCTGCACTTAAGAAGTTTCCTATAATGTGAGAATTGCTGCATTATAGAAGTAACTATACCATTAGGTAGAAATGTCATAATGCTGTCTGAAGGTGGGTGTTCAGTTAAGTCATTGTAAAAAAAAGTCTAATCGTCTCCTCCCGTATGTCTTCTTTAAAAGTAAGGAAACAATCACTTTCCTTTATTGAAGTGTGAAGCTGTTTAAAAGTTAAATTTGTTTTTTGAAATAGTGTCTGTCTTTTGATTCATTAAAAGTGGTTGATAAAGTTAAATCCCTTCCCATTTCAGTCCTAAAAGATTCAGTCATAAAACTATAGTGAGAGTTTTCCTACCCTACCTCAGCCCTGTTTATATCAGTAGAGGTTCTTATAGGCAAAAGAATATAAATCAAGCCAAATATAACCTTAAAAAATTATCTTTAGGATTTCTCCAAATTATCTCAGCTATTTGAATATGAACAATGTCCCCAGAGTCTCTTGTCTTTTGTAAAAAGACCACTGGGTGCTTAGAAGACTTTAGAGTACAGAAATCACTGAAGGGTCTGAGTTTGTCTACTGCTTAGTAAATGGCAAAGTCCTTGCATAGTGGTGATTGACCTCTAGGTACAAACCTTCTTTCTTCCTTATGTAAGAGCTATGAGAACTAACAGTGATTTCTACATATAAAAATTTTGCTCCAATCTATTTCTCTCCCCTATATAAAAGTGCACTTTTTAATCCTAAATGTTGTAGAAATAATAAGGCATTGCTTCAGAAATGTTCTTTGCCTCCATGAATCAATCAATCACCAAAGAAAGGTTGTCAAATTAACCCAATCCAACAAAGACAAAAAAATGAAACAACAACAACAGCAAAAAACACACATATACAACAAAAACAAAAACAAAAAAAACAGGAAATATGAACAAAGCCTCCAAGAAGTCTGGGATTATGTTAAATGACAAAATCTAAGAATAATCAGTGTTCCTGAGGAAGAAGAGAAATCTAAAAGTTTGCAAAACATATTTGGGGAAATAATCGAGGAAAACTTCCTTGGCCTGCTAGAAACCTAGACATCCAAATATGAGAAGCATAAAGAACACCTGGAAATTCATTGCAAAAAGGTAATTGCCTAGGCACATTGTCATCAGGTTATCTAAAGTTAAGGTGAAGGAAAGAATTTTATGAGCTGTGCAGCAGAAGTACCAGGTAACCTATAAAGGAAAACCTATCAGATTAATAGCAGATTTCTTAGCATAAACCCTATAAGCTAGAAGGGATTGGGACCCTATTTTCAGCCTCATCAAACAAAACAATTACCAGCCAAGAATTTCATATCCAGCAAAACTAAACCTCATATATGAAGGAAAGATAGTCTTTTTCAGACAAACACATGCTGAGAGAATTTGCCACTACCAAGCCCCACTAAAAGAACTGCTAAAAGGAGCCCTAAATCTTGAAACAAATCCTGAAAACACATCAAAACAGAACTTCTTTAAAGCATAAATCTCACAGGACCTACAAACAAAAATACAATTTAAAAAGCAAAAACAAAAAAATAAATAGCATGATGAATGGAATGGTACCTCACATTTGAATACTAACGTTGAATGTAAATGGCCTAAATGCTCCACTTAAAAGATACAGAACTGCAGAATGGATAAGAATTCACCAACCATCTGCTGCTTTCAAGAGACTCACCTAACACAAAAGGACTCACATAAACTTAAAAGTAAAGGGGTAGAAAAAGGCATTTCATGCAAATGGACACCAAAAGCAAGCAGCAATAACTATTCTTATATCTTATAAAGACATAAGATATAAGACATATATCTTTTGTCTTATAAAGACAAAACGAACTTTAAAGCAACAGCAGTTAAAAAAGACAAAGAGGGACATTATATAATGGTGAATGACCGTGTCCAACAGGAAAATATCACAATCCTAAACATATATGCACCTAACATTGGAGCTCCCAAATTCATAAAACAATTACTAATAGGACTAATAAATGAGGTAGCCAGCAACACAATAATAGTGGGGACTTCAATACTCCACTGACAACAGTAGGCAGGACATCAAGACAGAAAGTCAAGAAAGAAACAATAGGTTTAAACTATATCTTGGAACCAGTGGACTTAACAGTTGTATACAGAAGATTCCATCCAGCAACTACAGCGTACATATTCTATTCAACAGTGCATGGAAATTTCTCCAAGATAGACCATATGTTAGGCCACAGAACAAGCCTCAATAACTTTAAGAAAACTGAAATTATTTCAAGCACTTCTTCAGTGGAATAAAGCTGGAAATCAACTCTAGAAGGAACCTTTAAAACCATGCCAATACATGGTAATTAAATAATCTGCTTCTGAATGATCATTGGGTCAAAAATAAAATCAAAATGGAAGTTAAAAAATTCTTCAAACTGAAGAACAATAGTGATACAACATATCAAAACCTCTGGGATACAGCAAAGGTAGTGCTAAGAGGAAAGTTCATAACCCTAAATGCCTACATCAAAAAGACTGAAAGAACACAAAGACAACATGAAATCACACCTCCAGGAACTAGAGAAACAAGAACAAACTAAACCCAAACCCAGCAAAAGAAAGGAAATAACCAAGATCAGAGCAGAACAAAATGAAAATGAGACAGTGAAAACAAAAAACAAAAGATAAATGACACAAACAGCTGGTTCTTTGAAAATATAGATAAAACTGATAGACCATTAGCAAGATTAACCAAGAAAAGAAGAGAGAAAATCCTATTAAACTCAATAAGAAACAAAACAGGAGATATTACAACTACACTACAGAAATACAAAAGATCATTTAAAGCTACTATGAACACCTTTAAGCACATAAACTTGAAAACCAAGAAGAGATGAATAAACACCTGGAAAAATACAACCCTCCTAGCTTAAATCAGGAAGAATCAGATAACCTAAACAGACCAATAACAAGCAGTGAGATTAAAATGGTAATTTTGAAATTACCAACAAAAGAAAATTCCAGGACCAAATGGATTCACAGTAGAATTCTAACATACATTCAAAGAAGAATTGGTACCAATCCTATTGACACTATTGCACAAGAGGGAGAAAGAGGGAACCCTCCCTAATTCATTCTATGAAACAGCATCACCTTAGGGTACCAGGAAAGGACATAACCAAAGAAGAAAACTATAGACTGATATCTCTGATGAGCATTGATGCTAAAATCCTTAACAAAATGCTAGCTAACCAAATCCAACAACATATCAAAAAGATAATCCAAGTGGGTTTTATACCAGGGATGCAGGGATGGTTTAATACACGTGAGTCAATAAATGTGATGTACCACATAAACAGAATTAAAAACAAAAATCGTGATAATCTCAATAGATGCAGAAAAATCATTCAACAAAATCCAGCATCGCTTTATGATTAAAACTCTCAGCAATATTGGCATACAAGGGACATATCTCAATGTAACAAAAGCCATCTGTGACAAAACGACAGCCAACCTAATACTGAATGGGGAAAGGTTGAAAGCCTTTCCTCTGAGAATGGGAACTCTCACCACTCCTCTTCAATATAGTACTGGAAGTCCTTGCTAGAGCAATCAGACAAAAGAAGGAAACAAAGGGCATCCAAATCAGTAAACAGGAAGTCAAACTGTCACTGTTTGCTGACAATATGATTGTTTGCCTCAAAAACCCAAAGACTCCTTCAGAAAGCTCCTAGAACTAAATAAATAATTTGGCAAAGTTTCTAGTACAAGATTAATATACATAAATCAGTAGCTCTCTGATACACCAGTAGCAACAAAGTGGAGAATTAAATCAAGAACTCAACCCCTTTTACAATAGCTCCAAAAAAACAAAACTTAGCAATATACCTAACTAAGGAGGCAAAAGACTTCTACAAGAAAAACTACAAACACTGCTGAGAGAAATCATAGATGACACAAACAAATGGAAACACCTCCCATGCTCATGGACTGGTAGAATCAATATTGTGAAAATGACCATATTGCCAAAAGCAATCCACAAATTCAACTCAATCCCCATCAAAATACTACCATTGTTCTTCACAGAATTAGAAAAAGAATTCTAAAATTCATATGAAACAAAAAAAGGGCCCACATAGCCAAAGCATGACTAAGCAAAAGTAATAAATCTGGAGGCATTACACTACCTGATCAAACTATATTATAAGGCCATAGTCACCCAAACAGCATGGTACTGGTATAAAAATAGGCACATAGATCAATGGTACAGAATAGAGAACCCAAATACAGCCAGCTGATCTTCAACAAAGTAACAGAAACATAAAGTGGGAAAAAGATACCCTTTTCAACAAATGGTGCTGGGTTAATTGGCTAGCCACATGTAGGAGAATAAATTGGATCCTCATCTCTCACCTTATATAAATATCATCTCAAGATGGATTAAGGACTTAAATCTAGTACCTGAAACTATAAACATTCTAGAAAATAACATTGGAAAACCTCTTCTAGACATTGGTTTAGGCAAGGATTTCATGACCAAGAACCAAAAAGCAAATGCAATAAAACAAAAATAAACAGCTGGGACTTAATTAAACAAAAGAGCTTTTTGCACAAAAAAAAGGAACAGTCAGCGAGTAAACAGACAACCCACAGAGTAGGAAAAAAATCTTCACAAACTATACATATGACAAAGGACTAATATCCAGAATCGACAACGAACTCGAACAAATCAACAAGAAAAACACAAACAATCCCATCGAAAGTGTGCTAAATTAAAAGAAGTGTATAAATGGCCAAAAAATATATGAAAAAGTGCTCAACATCGCTAATGATCAGGGAAATGCAAATCAGAACCACAATGCGATACAACCTTACTTCTGTAGGAATGGCCATAATCAAACCAGCAAAAAACGGTAGATGTTGGCATGGATGTGGCAGTCAGGGAACATTTCTACATTGCCAGTGGCAACGTAAACTAGTACAGCCACTATGGGAAATCAGTGTGGAGACTCCTTGAAGAGCTAAAAATAGATTCAGCCATTTAATCAACAATCCCACTATTGGAATCTACCCAGAGGAAAAGAATTCATTATATAAAAAAGATACTTGCACACACGTTTATAGGAGCTCAATTTGCAACTGCAAAATCGTGGAACTGGCTGGGGCAGTGGCTCACACCTGCAATGTCAGCACTTTGGGAGAACGAGGGATGTGGATCACCTAAGGTCAGGAGTTCAAGACCAGCCTTGCCAACATGGTGAAACTCAATCCCTACAAAAATACAAAAGTTAGCTGGGCATGATGGTGGGTACCTCTAATCCCAGCTACTTGGGAGGATGAGGTGGGAGAATCACTTGAACCTAGGAGGTGGAGGTTGCAGTGAACTGAGATCTGGCTACTGCACTCCAGCCTGGGTGACAGGGTAAGACTCCATCTCAAAAAAATAAAAATCATGGAACTAACCCACATACCCATCCATCAACAAGTATATATACATATATATATATATATATATATTACAATTTCTTCATCCACTCGTTGATTGATGGGTATGTGGATTAGTTCCATGATTTTTTTTTTGAGATGGAGTCTTTGAGATGTGTGTATACACACACACGCACACACACACACACACACACACACACACACACACAAGATGGAATACTATGCAACCATAAAAAGTAGTGAATTAATGACATCCACAGTGACCTGGGTGAGATTGTAGACTATTATTCTAAGTGAAGTAACTCAGGAATAAGAATGATACAATGGACTTGGGGGACTTTGGGGGAAGGAGGGGGGCAAGCATAAAAGACTACAAAAAGGGTGCAGTGTGTACTTCTCAGGTGATGGGTGCACCCAGATTTGTGCTTTTGATCACAAAAGTGCTTTAACAGGCACATAGCACAGCATGGAATATGAAAACACTACATTAAAATTAACTAGTACAAGAACACGCCACATAAAAACATTTGTCTATACAAATAATGCTAAAAAATGAAAAGTTGGGGGCTTTTATTTTCATTTTAGAATTTTATTGAAAAGAATTTAATCTTTAAGCCTTCTTTAAATCAGAAGTTACAAACTGTATGGCAATAGGCAGAATTCAGCCCATGGATACACTTTATATGGCTTTTGTTTGGTTGGTTGGTTTTTGGTTTTTGAGATAGGGTCTTACTCTGTCACCCAGGCTGAAGTGCAGTGGTGCAATCTTGGCTCACTGCAACCTCCACCTCATGGGTTCAAGTGATTCTTCTGCCTCAGCCTCCCGAGGAGCTGGGATTACAGGTGCCTGCCACCATGCCTGCTAATTTTTTCTTGTCTTTTTAGTAAAGGCAGGGTTTCACCAGGTTGGCCACATTGGTTTCAAACTCCTAACCTCAAGTGAGCCACCTACCTCAGCCTCCCCAAGTACTGGCATTATAGGCGTGAGCCCCTGTGGCTGGCCTGTATGTGTGTTTCTAAATTAGTTGCCAACAGTTAAAAATAGAATGAGTTCACATAAAAGTTAATGCAGATTTCTGGCTCCCCTTAAAAAAATCAGAAGACCCTGGATCACTGGGTCCTCTGGCCTTCACTGTTATGAGAGACTGCAGCTTTTAGACAAGCTGCGAATTTTCTGTTGCAGTTGTTGCCCCACTGCCCTAGGCTGTGGGTTTGCAAATCCTGCATTATATAGTAAGGTCTTTTGTGTAATTTTCTTATGATTTGAATTATATGAATTTGTCAAGTTAATATCTTCCCCAGAATACATTCACTGCTTAAAATCATTTTCAATTATATTATTTACTCAGCTGCTCTTAGAGATGCCCATTTTTCTTTTATCAGTGTTATAATTATTAGGTTAGCAATTTCCTCCAAATTTCACTTGTCTTAATTGGTCAGTCTCTTCTTGCTTCAAAATTATATGAGATATTCTAGTATGGACACATTTTATGTATTAAATGAATAAAAAACAACTGAAATAGATGATAAACAAACTCATGTAGAGAATCAGCAGTGAGAGTTACATTGTTCAATATTAAAAGATTACAAGGCTTCATCATATTCCTCCAGCATATGTGATTTGATTATAGACACTGGGTCTTGTTGGTCTAAAATACATTTGTATGACCCTGGTTTCCGACAAGGACTGCGCCACTTAACGTTGGTGTGGGTTTTAAAAAAGTAAGAATATAATGCCACCCCAGCTTGCATTGAATTATGATGGAGACAGCTCAGTTTATCAGGACTTGGAAAGTCTTGTGCCCAACCTGCTACTTTTGGAGTATTTCAAGCATACTCCTCTGGACATTCATTCTCTTTTTTTTTGAGACGGAGTTTCACTCTTGTTACTCATGCTAGAGTGCAATGGCACGAACTCTCCGCTCACCGCAACCTCTGCCTCCTGGGTTCAGGCAATTCTCCTGCCTCAGCCTCCTGAGTAGCTGGGATTACAGGCACGCGCCACCATGCCAGCTAATTTTTTGTATTTTTAGTAGAGATGGGGTTTCACCATGTTGACCAGGATGGTCTCGATCTCTTGACCTCGTGATCCACCCGCCTTGGCCTCCCAAAGTGGTGGGATTATAGGCGTGAGCCACCACGCTCGGCCTGGCATTCATTCTTATAGTTCTCCACTTGTCCTGAAATGTTCTCTCTTCAGATATTCACATGATTTACTTCCCTATTTCTTTTAGTCTCTACTCAAGTATCTTTTCTTAAGAGAGAACCTCCTGCACCGCCCCCAAATACCAGCCCCAATCAACCTACTTAGCCGTTGTTACTATTCTCAATACCATTCATTGCTATCTGACACATATTTAGTAATCTGTTTCTACTTCCATGTCTCCTTCTGAATGTAACCCTTGTGAAGAAAGAGACTTATTTTATCCCAGTGCCTCAAATAATGCCTAGAACATTATAGGAAATATTCGAGGAATGAATTACTTGATAAGTTTCTAAGTTTTTGCAATTCTGTTTTCTCTTCTTCTAACATTGGGTCTTCAAGACAGAATTGACGAACATCCTCGTTCATTAAAATACAGAGGTCACTATAGTTGCCCATGTGGGTTCAGTTATGGCTGCAGGGAGAAGCCTAATTACCTGTGATGTGGGTATTTTCTCCTATTTTCTGTTTGTTACCTGTTTTTCCTATTTCCTGTTTTTGAACTCAGTGCTTTTCATATGTCATCCTCTTCATCACATGTAGATTACCATTCACGGAGCTACGTTTTCACAAATGTGATTTTACACGATAGTTGGGTAAAGAAAATGTTGATGCATCATTCTAACATCCTCTTTGCAGTGGTTAGCACAAAAGAGGAGAAGTGCGGCCCCACAGACACACCCCTTCATACATACATCCCACCCTTCATCCTTTGAAGGATGGCTGGCTGGCTTCCCTCTTATCAGAATACCATGCAAGGAAAGCCAAGTGGTAAAAAAGAATGGTAAGAGACTTCCAATTCTTTTTCTCAAATACTTTAACTTGTACTTGTCTGTGCTGTGAACATGTACAACCCCACCAAGGTGAAACATCAAGGACTCAATGGCTAGTTTTTCAGAAAATGTTGACACAATAGCTACATTTTGAGAAATCAAGAGCCTATTTCTAAAAAGCACATGAAGCAGCAGATTCAAAAACATGTTCAGTGAAATAACCAACCTTTTTACCCTCCCCTGGAGCCCTTTCAGAGCAGCCTAGTTTATCAGTGAGCAGAGCTGCCAGGAATATATATATCAGAGGCTGAAATAGACAACACATTTTCATTCGAAAGTGGTGATAGCACAGAAGTAACTCTCACCCTCACTCAACTTATTCTGTCATCCTTAACTTGAGAAAATCACTTATTTTTCTCTCAAAGAAAATACTCTCTCTGTCATATGTTATAACTAGGCAGGCTTCTGAAGTGCTTTAGAAAAATAGTATTCTGAGCATATTCAATGTACAGAGTCCTTAAACAGCTTAGTAAACATATAGATTACAGAAGATTTAGCATATTCCTATTATATACCATTCATTTGGGACAAGATACTTATGAAGTCTGTATTTTACTGCAATGACACATAAATTCCCAGATATGCTTTTCCACACAAAGAACTGATAAATGTGTAATTAATTAAAGTAAATGTTTTCGAAGTTCCTTTAGAAAAGAGAGAAGGCATATACCAACCCAGTATTACAGCTTTCTACAATATGTTGTGAATTGGCAGCAAAAACTCGAGTGAAAAGGAACGTTCACATCGTGTTCCCTGCAGAATTCCTTGACACTGTGAGCACAGAGACATCTATGCTTTGATACTTCAGAGTCCCATTCTGGGTGGTACCATCATAAAAAAAGATCCACCTCGTGTCAAAGCATTACTAAGTTAAGATTTCCAAAAATACTTCTCTTTCTCTCCTAATTTTCTAATTTTATGAACATGTCTACAAAAAAGAAAACTAAAAAAAGTTTGAAAATATATGAAATTATTGCAGTGGCTTATGACAAAGTGAAATATTGCCTTATTCATTATTTCTCCAGGATGCTAGCTTGTATTCCAGGAACTGGATTGTACACACTATTTCCTGAATTTCATCTGATACCAAAATAATTTGGATCTACCATTGCATAATTTCTGTCCAGTTGCATGCATCAAATAGATGCCTTTTACATTATGCATCCATACCAGGTACTACATAGACACATGAGATTTTAAAAAGTAACATTGGCTGTCAGTTTTCAAAGGAAAAATTTTTAAACCTGCTGCTTCAAAGAAGAGTGCAAACGTTTGGAAGACTAGTATGTTTTAGAAACCATGAAGTCTAAGAAAGAAAAAAAAATACAACTATTAAAATGCACATACACTGCTGGCTGGCACTGTTGTGACAGCCAGCAGTATCAGCGTCAGTCAATTATCTTCACAAATGCCTCTTGTGCTAATGAGCACTCACAAAAATCAGCAGACTTTTCTGGCAAGGAGAAAAGATCAGTTTCATTGCTTGCAGAACTAATTCAGGGTACAAAAGTGAAGGCTCCACCATCGCTGCCTCTTTTACTGCTCCTTTTGTGAAGGCTTTTGATGTGCACTGAAGAGTTGGGCCTGTGTTTGGGCCTCTCCATCTCCAGTTCATTGCCTTCCATTAACATACATATCCATATGAAAAGTTCGCTAAGTCACTAACAGCTGTCCAGAAAGGAGTTTGAGAAGGGAGGCGAAAAAGGACCGATTCCTTCTCAAAATGCTGACAATACTATTTAGCCCCTTTTTGGCAATGATATACCTTACTTTTTAAAGCCGCCTTTCACTCAAAAAGGGACTAGGCATAATACAACATTCAAACACATAGTGATTTTCATTTTGAAACAATCATTTGCTGTATTCAGGGGGAAAAAAAGTCTATAGTTACCAGATGCGAAGGAAATCCATCATTCAGGATACGTATGTATACGATGGGCACACACACAGACACACACACACACATATGCACACACACATGCTGATTCTACATTGTTTTTGCAGGATGTTAAATAACCTCACATCTTCCATTTAATCCAGAGGAAAACCCCCTGCAGCAGATGCTCATGAGTGGTTTTATGCCCATTGCCTTCTTCAATTTATGGGACCGACAGTTATCTATGGTCGATTTGTTATCAATGGATAGTATGTTACTAAAAAATACTATCAGAACTGTGCCATAAATTTTTAAAAAAAATTTAATACTTTCTCTCTAGAGGAGATAATTAAAAAAAAAAAACTCCTTTATTGGAAAAAAAAAGACAAACTATAGACATTTGTAGATCATGGTTTTGAAATGGGGGATTTGTATTATCATTTTCAAGTTTAATAAGACTGTTTGAGATAGCTACAGCATTGGAAGATTTTGGCATATTATCCATGGTAAATATTTTCTAAAGAAAATGATAAGGATCAGAAAATACTCATCTTACAAGAGGGAAATAGTTAACTTTCCTTTAAGAAGATGCTCAGGGCAGAGCAATAAGAAATAAACAGATTTGAAATAAATGAAAAGGGGTGCTTCCCAATCATTTGGTCTGGAGCTTAGTTTTGTCAAACTCAGAAAGAAAGCATGTGATGGATAAATGCTTTTCCTCCCAACCCGGGGAGTTCATGACCCTGACGCCATCTCACCACACATATTGTATCCAACTAGGCCTGAGTTTGAAAATGAGGGGAGGTGAATCTGTCAATTACCGAGGTTTAACATAGTTTACAGGAAGGACATTTTTTTTTCTTTCTCTTTCTCTCTTCCTTCCTTCCTTTTCTTCTTCTTGCTAAATCAGAATCAAAATGCTAGGGGAAATCGGCTAGCTCCCAATTCTGTAAAGATTTTATTCCTGTAAGGATCCTCCCACCATGCAAAAACAGCTTGTGCTATATAAAAACCAAGACTTTAATCCCACTTGTTGCTTTCCCCGCCCTTTCCCCCCAGTTTCTAGTCTCTTTGCAGCAGCATCTCTCCCAGATCAGTCACTAAAAATCTTTAACTTTGCCTATTTTGATCTGAAAATTAAAGCTTATTTATTATGCATCCTGTTTGTTGTCCTTGAAGAACCCCAGCATTCATTTAAAGGGGTCCAGAATGACTTCTTAAACACATTTCTCTCTTTGCTGCAATTAAACAAAGTGGAGCTGTGATTAGTCCTCCACAGGGGGGAAAGAAAAAGACACCCTTGAATCAAAATGCCGGGACCTGGCTGGGCATTATTGCCTCACAATGCAGGAGTTTATTGCTGAAACCTGCTTATCCCAGAGCTCTGCACTCCATGGGAACTTCAGTCAGGTGGAAAGTTATTCTCTTCTTTGCAGCTTGAAGTATCTAAGACCCGCTAAAGCCCCTAAAGCTCTTCCTAGTAACTGAGACATTTAGGATAATCTTTATGAGAGTTTTGCATGAGCTTCTGCTTTTTGTTGCACTTAGAAGGAGAGTTAATGATGAGCTTTCACTGGCTTCTTCCTTTATTTATTTATTTTTTTAAAAATCTAAGCCAAAAAGCGCCTGTTTAAGTTAAGTACCACCTCCCTCCAGCCCTTGGGAAACCACTCAAGAGGGCTTTGCTTGGCTCTGTGTTCATGACGCATAATGAAAACAATTTTACTCTGTGGAGGGAAGTATTGAGCAATTACTGATGTAACAGCCACCTGCAGTAGCGAGCCCTGGCTGCAGCATGGCGCGGTTCATGAATATTTTATGGTGTGATGTTATTTTGAATGGCTGGGGCAGGTGAAGGAGGCGAGGGTGTAATAAGTAACTCTGCTGGAGGCTGTGTAGCAGCTCTGTTTCCCCGCCGAGCCCACAGTGGAACACCAAGAAGCATCCTGACCCCGCCTGCATCGAGGCGAGGGCGGCTGAGGCAAGAGGCTATGACAAGTCACGGTGGGCACCCTTTACAAACCGTTGTCTGCCGATTTTACACACGATGTCCGGCTTGTAAAGCCCTGGCATCAATCTTGTCTGATTTAATTTGATAAATTAAGTGTGGATAAGGATTAAATGAGAATTTTGTAACGGAGAAAACTTGTTCTTACTCTTTAATCCAGTTAAGATAGTATGTGAGAAACCCTATAAAATCTAAAGCAGTTGCTAGAGAAAGCAAAGTTAGAGAGAATTGCCTTTTCACTTTGGTAACATTATGTCCACATAGAGGTTGAATGAATATGCTACTTTCTTTTGCTTTCTGATATTTGCATGTGACATACATGCAACCTGGATATACACATTTACCATCATCATACGTATATATTTTATGGAGGGCCTAAAAATACAGGAGGGAAATAAGGATTATAACATGTTTTACATAATAATATATGGCTATTGAGATAATTAAAGAATAGGTGAAGTATTTTGAATATCACCTTCTTTTTAAAATGTTATTTTCTAAATATGAAATGTCAAGATTTAAACTGTCATAGCATAAAGGATATGTTTCTAGCATTTCAGACTTTGTGAATCTTCCTACTGGCATACTGAAGATTTCAGGCACAAAAATCATATTATATATGACCAAAATATAAGCAGTCTAGAAATTCTTTTACATGACAGTTATATGTCTATAGAATGGAGCTTCTTTTTGTTTAAAACAAATACTGGTTATCTAGACAGTTGATGGAAATTCAAAACATACCATTAAGACTCCATTAAATTTCTTTTTCTAATTTGTAATTTTTTAAAAGAATGATGGAGTGTGCTTTTAAGGAAGCTCCCTAGAAGGTTGTACCTTAGACTTCAGGCTGGTTATCTTTTCCATAGAGAACATGCTTAGAAAAAGGTACAAAAGATTTACAGAATCCTTGGACATAAATTGGCATAGAGAACAGAAATCCTGAATGAAGTCACAGAAGGAAAATGTATCCCAGTTGACATTCTGAGAATAATGTGGGGCAACAGAGGAACTGTCAGAGTGACAGTTTGATGATTGTAAAAGATACCCTTTAATTTTTTTGTAAGCGATAGTTTATAGGTATGCTTATAACGTTTCATAACGTTAATTTAGAGCTTGTACCAGAATGAAATCATGTAGGGATTTGTTAAAATTTTCACTTTAGCATTCACCTTGTAGTAAAATATTAAGTATCACTCCTTCCAGTGGTTGGCAATCCCATCTGCACTTCAAAAATTATGAAATCAGATGCCAAAGATGATAAGTGTGTATACAATCTGGGTATAAGCCACTTTATGAAATGGCAGTTTATTTACCTAAATTCTAATATTATTTAGTAGTGGCATTATTATCTAATGTGTCCATTGGAAGAACTGAACTATCTCAGCTTGCTTGACTATGCCATTTACTATCTATACATAAACTACAATGACAGTTCTTTTTAAATATTGATACTTTTCATTAACAAAGATGATCTTGAGAAGACATGAGTCAGCTCTCTCCACAAACATGTTGAATTCAAGAGCAATGCCATAAAAAACCAAATAGTGTTAATAACAGTAATAGTAATAGAAATTAACATATATTCAAGAAACTCCAAAATATTTAGTTTAATCTGATTATATGTACCTTTTCTGCTTCATAAAATATGTTAAAGGTGCCCTGATTGGCAATTTTATAAGAATCAAATTATAAACATGCAGTAAATTTTAGTTTCTTATAATTAGATTTTTACTTTAAGTGATGTTAAACTCTGTATGTAAATGACATTATTTAAAAGCCACCCTTGTAAAAGAAAATCGCTGTTTGACAATTCTATAGAATATTCAAGAAAGGTAATTACACTGCTCTGGTTGTTAAAGATGCAGGTGTTGAAAAAAGTCACTGTTTCTGCTTTTGCAAAAAACTCCAATGAGGAAGAGAAAGGAGACGTGATGACATGAGTCGATTGCCAAATCTTTATCATCAGAATATTGGTTCACATTGTCTCCTTCTCCTCTCACAAGTAATACAATAATAATCCAAAAAGAAATCCCAGCCAATCCACCAAGGCTGAACAGCTGTGATGAAAGAAAGCAGATATCTCTTTAAAATTCACAGGGGCTCTGCTGTTTTCAAATCAGATATTGAAATAAAATGTCAACAATAAAACATGGGATCATTTTTAAAAAATTGAAGGCTATATAGTAAAAGAGGAACAAAAATTAACCACAGTAAAAATGTGTTTTGTTTCACAGAAATGCTTGTCTTTTTTGCTCATTTATTTACTCAAGTACAGTTAACATTCAGATGCAAATGTAAATTTGAAATTACAAATTTAATTAAACCATGAACTAAATTATTTAATTCAACTTTTTTTGTCTTATAATATTAAGAAATACTGGACCTAGTGAAGCCCTAAATGTCTTAATTTTATTGAAGAATAAGACAGTGTTCATGGACTGTAGTATTTTAGACACAGAATGTACATGCATGCACATGTGTGTGCTCTCACAGACACAAACACATTCCGAATGGCCAGTGTTATTGGAATGGATGTTCTCAGGGATATTGAATCCCTTAGCTTGACAGCAACCACAGGACCTTTTCTGCATTTGAACATATATAAAGGCTCTGAAAAGACATTTATGTCATCATCTTTTTATAGTGAGTGAGGAATAGAAGTTAACAGATCGTGGGTCAATAAAAATTATACTACAAACGATGAGAACACAAAGGTTTTAGCTGTCGGGCACTTCATTCTCTTCTTGGCTTTTCCTAGTGCTTTTAGAACAGATGCTAAGTTTCATTTGAATTGAGAAAGAATAGGCAGGTGCCATAATATTATTTTTTAAAGTCTCCAAACTATTTCCATATTAAAAATAAAAACTTTGGAAAAGAATTAAAAAGTCACACTACTTTCTCTTATCCCTATTGAAAGGACACCCAATTATTCTCATGTTCTTAAATTTACTGAAGATCTTTTGTCTCTATTCTTGTTCCAATCGGAAGGGTTCCTCTTCTACCTGGTAGCTGAAGTCTCATCCCTTCTTTTTATCTTTCTTCAATGTCTCCAGCCGCTGAGCTCCTACAGCACTTACTGCCTATCCTTTAATTGAGTGGACTTACATTCTTATTTAACCCTTTCAAATGTATGCGTAGAGTACAGTGCAAACGGTGCCTCCTAAAACTGTGCTGCACAGTAGTCCCTTAATACATGATCTCTGCTCCCTAGCATAAATTCTAGTGTCTTCATGGCAAAGGGTATGTTTTTCACACTCTCAGCCCCTGTCTGGCTTCTTCAGTGCTCTTTTCATATCTGATAGTCAATGAAAGCAAACTCACCAACTCAGAACTACTCCATTTCTCCCTCCTCCATTTTTATATAGCAGCCTGTGTTCACAAAGTGCTTTCTCCAGATAATTCCCTTTACCACCTTGTCAGAACAGCAGGGAAATATTTTCATCCTGATTGTACACACAAGGGAGGGTTCTAGAAGTAGGCACATCTAAAACTGAACTCTGTCTCCTCAACTCCCAATCCAGTGCTTTTGCTACTCTCCCACACTGCCTCTCCCTTTGATGTCTGTTTTCACATCATTGAATCATTAAGAATTTGACTTAAAGTTAAGTGAAAAGCACCTGCATGGTGGCCAGGGCAGGGGGCAGGGTTTGGGACACTGATTCTCCTAGGCTAGGGCAGAGAGTCTGAGGCAAAGACAGAAAAACAAAACAAAACAGAAACAGCTGCTGCTATGTTGTCTTTCTTGAAAACAGGCTGAATTCAGGGCTGGGCAGGAGGTGAGGAAGGAGGGAGTAGGGTGCTCTTGTGGTTGATGGACTGAATGATTTGAGATCCTTTTGAAGCAAGTCGGTCTTAGTGTTCCCCAACTACCTCTTTGTGACACCTATTGCTGAAGAAAAAAACATTGCCATGGGCATGTAGGCATAACGGGAATAGCTTTAGACACTGGGTAGTTTACCTCCTCCTGAACAGAAATACTGTCTGAGAAACCTGATGGGCAGAAAATTTGAAGCTTCTTCTATGGTACTTTCACAAAGGAAACTGACTTTCACCTAATGATGAAAACATGTTGGTTATGATTTGTCTTTTGAAGTCCAACTTCCCCAAAACGAGTCTTCAGGAAATAGCATGTAGGTGTCATGAAGTTTTTATTAACCTGTATAGAGCAGTTGGCCCTCAGGATTTACTCTGAATCTTTTTGAGACAGAGCAGCTGCACCGTTTCATGTGAAAAACATCTTTCATCTACACTACACCAAAATTCTAGAACATTCTGTCATTTTCTGGGGAATGCAAATTCTACTTCATTTAACATATTTCATTTTACCTTTACCCTCACTCAATACATCAGCCACACAGATTATTTGTGTTCTTCAAGTATGAAACTGATTCCTGGCTTAGGATCCTTGTATTTATTTTTCCCTTCAAAGGGAATGCCTGTTTCTGGGTAATTTGACTCACACCATCTCTTCATCCAGGTCTTAGCTTAAAAATCACTCCTCACAGAGAGGATCATTTATAGTTGTCCCTCAAAAAAGCATCTTATTTCAATTTTGGTAACAATAATGATTATTTGAAATCTTTTATTTACCTTTTTAATGTCTTTTTCCCACTGCCCCAAGACATTCTTATCTGCCTATTGGACTGCTGATTCCCAATGCTTAGAACAGTGCCTGCCACGTACCACTTACTCAAACCATTTGCCGAGTGTATGTTAATGAATTAATAGCTTGAGTGAAGAATTCACGATTAGTATTGCATTACCTTGCATTTATTTAGTACTTCACAATTTACAAAATGCACGCAGTTATCTCATTCATCCTCCTGATAATCCTGTGGGATGGACCAGGAGGCATGAACTATGTCCCAAGACTCCTGAGGTTCTGAGAGGTTAATGAACTGTGTTTGGTACTGGAGAGGTGATATTACACCCTAAGTTCTCTGATGATCCTGATGTTTCTCCTACTCCAGGAGAAAAGATGGACCTAGAAAGAAAAAAAACAGTGGGGTCAGTTTTGTCCCAGGTTGTAGGTAAATCAAATGGCAATATCCTCTGTAATTTTCACTGAAAAACCATACAACAAAGCTTGAACAGTTAATGGATATAAAAATTGGGGCATAAGGTGGAGATGGTTAATGACTACAAAAATACAGTTAGATAGAATGAATAAAATCTAGTCTTTGATAGCACAATAGGGTGACTATAGCTGACAGTAATTTATCATACATCTTAGAGAAATGAAATAGTGGAATTGGAATGCTCCTAACACAAATAAATGATAAATGTTTGAGATAAATACCACAATCACCCTGATTTGGTCATTGCACTTTGTATGCCTGTATCAAAATATCACACATACCCCATAAATATGCACAACTATTATGTACCCATAATAATTAAAAATAAAATTTAAAAATAACTTGAATAAATATGCACCCAGACATGATAGATACAGAGACAGAGAGAGCTGATAGATATGCAGATTCATACTTGACTAATATCTAGGTCAAATTGACTTCACAGATATACTTTATTTAATAAACAGCTAAACTTATATTTGTTGAATAAATTGTTAATGATTCTTGATTGTATGCTCATTGTTAAGGTTTAATTGAAAAATGTAATGTATTAGTCTAAGGCAGAATTTTAAAAGGCACCATAGTAGAATTACGATAGTTTTAGCAATAGTATTAGCATATAGCATATTTAGTACAACATATAGCCATGTTGTACTTGCTAATCCCACAAAGGACACTGTTAGTGGGATATCAGTCATAACATTTTCTTAATTTCTGGTGTTACAAAATAAAATGTTTAAAAGATAAAAATCTAAATTCTAATATTTTTAATGAAAATTACTTCTGTATGATAAATGATGATATGGACTCTTACAGCAGGAAGGAAACTGTAATTTAAACCTCTCATTTCACAAGTGAGGATGCAGATGCTGAAGAGATTAAATAGTTTACCAAAAGTCAACATTAGGTTGATGGTAAGAGGTGAGACTCCATCTTAGGTATTTTTGCTTCTGTCCCAGTGTTTTTTCACTTCATCAAATTGTGTCTTCAATATCCGAATCAAAGGAGTTTGAATTGAGTTGTTATTCCAAAATAAAAAGTTTGGCTCTGTAATGTAAATGTAACCACTCATTTTCTTTTAAAAAGTTATGGATCCATTCTTAATGATGAGCAAACACTTTTACTTCTGCTTACCAAAACTGTTGGATGAAAGGGAATGATTCCCAATTTTTGATGGAAAACTATAAAGGAAAAGAAACACATCTCTGTCAATCAACACTTCCATTAAATTTCTATTCCATTCTTTCTTAAGAGAAAATGTAGCAACTTTGTGGATTCTCTTGAAGCAGGAAAAGCATTCCAGAATAATGAAGTATTTTAGATACTAAATCAATACTTGCCACATTTGAGTGATACAATGATTAAAAATTCCATTATAAATAAACAAGAAACATAAAGTATTCTCTAGATAGTAAAGAATGGGTGAGACTTGATACTTCTGTCACTGTCCTCCTGTATTGTGAGAATTTATAATGCAATAGCCAATACTATGTAAAGTCAGGGAGTGTTATTTTTCAGCTCCATGTGAGATGCATAATGCCTTTTGATCAGATTTTAAAAAGACTATTTAGAGGCAAATGCTATATATGTATGTATGGTGAGGGTAGGTAGGTTTATGTCCTAAGAATGTGAAAACCCTGTTGAGTTAGAAAGAGAGTGGAAGATTTTTGTTGTTATAAATTATGTTTACTTCAGACTTCTGACTAAGCAGGTTATTGAAGACCAGTACATCCAACAGGAGATGACAACCTGGTTGTAAAATGAAGACACCCATAAAGCAAATCTGTGATCAGATTCTCAATGCAATGGTCCCAGCTTTATTTCAACCTATCAGCCAAGGTGAATGTGAAGGCCTATCAAGGAAGCCTTGGTCATGATTAGGGGAAGGCATACCCTTAATTATGCAAGGAAATAGCAGCTATCAGTGGCTTTATGTGACATGTGCTTCTATTTAATAAGCAGATTTAATTATAGTCTTATATAGTTTATTTTCACTCTAAATAACTTACCAACACATTCTCAAACTCCTTAATTTTTGTTAAGAAAATAAAAGATGCAATAAATGTTAAAAATATTCACTCACGGACAACATTTAAGGAGTCTTCAGCCACAGCCTTGCAGAGCCAGTGTGGTCAGATATATTAATCTGTGGTTAGGGAGTCAGCATTAATTGAGTTTTTCCCATGTCTGTGGCTTGGGAAGTAGAAAGAAAGTCTAACAAGAAGTTTACAATTAGATTTTAGATTATAAATGAAGTGGCCATCTTTTGTGTGTCTTTGGGCAGATCAGGTAACTTTAATTTTGCTTCTTGCAAGAATTAAACAAGAAGGCAGATTTGCTCTGAGAAGAGCTATAGCATCATGGTCAAGAGCACGGGCTTTGGATTCAAATCAAACCACATTTGATTCTTGGTCAACATTTATGTATTATATAATATTGGGGAAATGATTTAACCTTTTTTTGATGACTGGCATATACAACTCCTCCATAACGGCTATTATTAATAAGAATGACAAATCAGTTTTATTAAACATAAATTAATCAGAGAGTTGCATATAAGTCCCAATAAATTTGTGAGGTTGTTACTGTAATAAGAGTTAAATAAATGTGGCCGGGTGCGGTGGCTCAAGCCTGTAATCCCAGCACTTTGGGAGGCCGAGGCCAGTGGGTCACGAGGTCAAGATATCGAGACCATCCTGGTCAACATGGTGAAACCCGATCTCTACTAAAAATGCAAAAAATTAGCTGGGCATGGTGGCACGTGCCTGTAATTCCAGCTACTCAGGAGGCTGAGGCAGGAGAATTGCCTGAACCCAGGAGGCAGAGGTTGCAGTGAGCCGAGATCGCGCCACTGCACTCCCAGCCAGGGTAACGAGCGAAACTCGGTCTCAGAAAAAGAGTTTGCTATGAATGAGTCATGAAAGAGGTCAATTTTAGAGTTTTAGAGAAGAAAAATTTAAATTTGTCATTATTTATAAAAGTTATAGAATGCACATTCAACCACAGAACTGTGGAATATTGCAGAAACTGCAGCATGAACACGTAAAACTATAGTTTTTCATGGCTGATTATTTGAAGCAGCAAACGCTTGGAAAAAATTCAGTAACAAAAATAATTACTAATTTACTGAGTATTAACTATATTTCAAAGTATTGTTGTAAGTCTAAAAAATTAAATAATAATTTATTTTTCACAAAATCTCCATGGAGCTTTATTATCATCCCTACTTAATCATAGTTGTAACAAAGAATTATGTATATTTATATGTACTATCCTAAAATGCTGGTCAAGAAAATATAAACAAGATTCAAAATTCTATTACACACACATACACTTGCACACATGCACAAAAATTCCAAATAATATATATATCATATTTATATTCCAAATTATATATATATATGTGTGTGTGTGTGTGTATCAAGATTGTTAGACTGGATTTAAAAAAACATAATCTAACTATATTTTTGTACAAGAGACTTAGTTTAAATATAAGGGCACAGAAAAATTGGAAGTAAAAAGGTAGAAAAAGACATAAAGATACTAGACAAAAGTAAGCTGAGATCTAGGTGGTTTTTGCAGTAAATTTTTTAAACAAGCAATACAAAAAAATTATTACACAAAATTTTCTAAATATTAAAAATATAATAATAACACTTCTAAATTATGTAAGACTAAAATTAGTTGTATATCAAATCCATAAAGGCATTTTGGAAAATAAAAATTAAAGGCCAACCTCACTAACATATATACAAAAATTCTAAACTAATATGATCAAAAGGAATCTTGCAATATTATAAAAGAATAAAAAGGCCAGGCACCGTGGCTCACACCTGTAGTCCCAGCACTTTGGGAGGAGGCCAAGGCAGGCAGATCACAAGGTCAAGAGATCAAGACCATCCTGGCCAACATGATGAAATCTGATCTCTAATAAAAATACAAAAAAATTAGCTGGGCTTGGTGGTGCACATCTATAGTCCCAGCTACTCAGGAGGCTGAGGCAGGAGAATCACTTGAACCTGGGAGGCAGAGGTTGCAGTGAGCCAAGATTGCATCACTGCATTCCAGCCTGGCAACAGAGTGAGACTCTGTCTCAAAAAAAAAAAAAGTAAAAACACAACAACAAATTGGGTTATTTCAGGAATGTGAGGTTGATATAACATTCAAAGATCAATGTAATTCATCATATTAAAATAATACATGAAGAAAATTATTAGTTTCTTATTGAAAAAAATTAAAAACCTATTCATGATGAAAACTCTTAGCAATATCTGAGTATATAAGGAAAACTCTTGACCTGGAATTCATACCTATCTACAAAAAAGCAGGAAAACCCAATAGTAACATCATAATTAATGAGAAAATATTGAAGTCTTTCCTCCTGTGTTCAGAAAAAATATAAGTCATGCTACTGTCACCACTTCTGGTCAACGTTTCATGAAACGAAATCTATCGCTTTATAGAAAATTATGCCCAAACCTAATGACTTAAAACAATAGCATTTTTATTATATATCACAATTTTTGTGGGTCAGAAATTTAGACAGGCCTTGGCTGGATTATTATTCTATTCCACATGGCATCAACCAAAGCCCCTCAATATTATTCAGGTAGAAGATAGGCAGATTTGGAGGATCCAGTATGGCCCCACTCACATGCCTGGTACCCTGGCAAGGGTGGCTGAAATGTTGGGCTCAGCTGGGCCTGTTGACCAGCATGTCTTAAGCTGACTTCACCATGGTTTGGGATTCCTTACAGGATGAAAGTCTCAGAGTAGTTTCATTTCATTTTATTTTATTTTAAATTATGTAACCGTTTATCATTAGTCAATTAGGTTACTATCATTTTGCACCGTAGTCGATAACAATTTTGTGTATACTGTTTTGTCTGCATTTTCTATTTTTATTTTTTTATGTTTGAGTCATACAAAAGTGTAATTAGTAAGAGAAAAGATATGAATACTTTATTTTTTATGTGATAGTTCAGGGACTCAAGAAGGCAAGGTAAAAGCTGCCAGTTCTAGTAATACCTATCCTCAAAACTGGCCCGAGTTTTCCTTTGCCATGAATTATTGGCCAGTCAAATGATAAAGGCCACTAAGATCAAGGGAAGAAAGGCAGAAAGAAGATAAATAGAATAGATTCCTTTCTTTTTTTTTTTTTTTAAATGGAGTCTCTGTCTTCCAGGCTAGAATGCAGTGGTACGATTTGGCTCACCGCAACTTCTGCCTCTCAGGTTCGAGCAATTCTTTGCCTCAGCCTCCCCAGTAGCTGGGATTACAGGCACCTGCCACCACACCTGGCTAATTTTTTGTATTTTTAGTAGAGACAGGTTTCACTGTTTTGGTCAGGCTGGTCTTGAACTGCTGACCTTGTGATCCACCCACCTCAGCCTTGCAAAGTGCTGGGATTACAGGAGTAAGCCATTGCGCCTGGCCAATATTTAATTTTTAATTGGTGGTTATCTTTATTTGTCCTGTCCACAGGAAGAAATAAATATGTTACTAACTGATTTGACATTATCATTTGTATAAAGTCCAAAGGAACTACATACAACCTATTGGTTGACAAGAAATTTGTCAAGGCCTCTGGTAGAAGGGCATTATACAAAAATCAATTGTATTCCTATAAATCAAACAAAATATATAAAAGATAAAATACTAGAAATACCATCTACAAATAATAAAATATAAAATATTTCAAGTACTTGGTAGCAAAACATACTAAGGATATTCCACACTACTGTAAAATATTACTGTAGTAAATTAAAGAATACCTACATAAATGGAGGCATATGCCATGTTGATGAATTGGAAGCCTGAATAGTATGATGTCAATTCTCCACTGATGGATCTATAGTTTCAATGTAGTCTTAATCACTATCCCAGCAGAGTGTGTGTTTGTGTGTGTGTGTGTGTGTGTGCGTTTGTAATTTGAGAACACTCATTCTAAAATATATGCAACATGTAAAGGGTTAAGAATAGCCCATGTGATTTTGAAGAAGAACATCACTTTAGAACCTGAACTACCATATTTAATAATGACTAACAGATCAGTATGGGTGCAGGGATACACAATAAACCAATGGAGAAAAAATTAGAATTCAGAAACAGACCAAACACATCATGACACCTGATGTTTGACAAAGCTGACACTGAGATGCATTGGAGAAAGGATAACAATTATTTTTTTTCAATAAATGGTGCTGGGTCAATTGGATATCCATTTGAAAACAAATAAGTGTTGAACTTTTTATCTCACACAATCCACAAAATTCAATTCAAGTTGGATTGTAGATCTAAATGTGAAAGGTAAAAAAAATAAAGCTTTTAGGAGAAAACTTAGGAGCATATGTCATGACCTTAGAATAGGCAAAGATTTCATAAACACCAGCCACAAAAGAAAAAAGAGTAAGTTAGATTACATTAAAATTAAAAACTTCTGTTCATCTAAAGATACCATTATCGGAGGGAAAAAAGCAACCCACAGAGTGGGAGAAAGTATTTGCACCACATATATCTGACAAAGGATTTTTATCCAGAATATAAAGTACTGCTGTGAAATGACAATCAAAAGCAAATAAGCCAACATGAAAATGGATAAAATTGAATGGTATGAAACAAAAGATAACAAAGTACCCACAGAAAAACAGAGAAATGTAAATATGAACTGCAAGAAGAAATCGCTACATGTTTACTAGAATGGCTAGATTTGAAATACAGGCAACAAAATGTGTAGTACAGATGCAGGACAACTGAAAATAACTTACACATGTCTGATGGCACTGTAAATCGATACAACCATGCTCATCGACTATTTGGCGGTATCAACTAAGCCGAAGATATACAGGCGTATCTGATTTTATTGTGCTTTGTTTTATTACAGTTCTCAGTTATTGCATTTTCTACAATTTCAAAGCTGGTGGCAATCCTGTATTGAGTAAATACATGGTGCCATTTTTTTCAACAACGTGTGCTCACTTTGTGTCTGTGGGTCACATCTTGGTAAATCTCACAACATTTCAAAGCTTTTCATTATTGTTATGTTTGTTATGATGATCTGTAATCAGTGATCTTTGATGTTGGTACTGTAATAATTTTGGTATTGTAATAATATTGTAATAATTTACATTCTCTTATGAGCATGTAAATTTAATTGATTAATATTGTGTGTTCTGACTGCCTCACTGATCAGTCATTCCTCCATCTTTCTCCTTCTTCTTAGGCCTCCCTATTTCCTAAGACACAACAGTAATAAAATTAAGCCAGTTAATAACCCTATAATGGCCTCTAAGTGTCCAAATGAAGGAAAGAGTTGTATGTCTCTCACTTTAAATCAAAAGCTAGAAATTATTAAGGTTAGTGAGGAAGGCATATCTAAAGTCAAGATAAACTGAATGCTAGGCCTCTTGTGCCAATTAGCCAAATTGTGAAGGCAAAGGAAAAATTATTTTTTTCCTTTCTTTTTTAAAAATTGATATATCATAGTTGTACATATTTTTAAAGCATGTGTGATATTTTGATACACATGTGTAATGTGTAAAAAGCTCTTGAAGGAAATTAAAAGTGCCACTCCCGTGAAAACGCAATGATAGAAAGCAAAACAGCCTTATTTTGATATGGAGAAAGTTTGAGTGATTTGGATAAAAGACCAAACCAGCCACAGCATTCTTTTAAGCTACAGGCTAACCCAGAGCAATATTCTAACTCTCTTCAATTCTACGAAGGCTCGAGAGGTGAGACAGTTGCCGAAAATAAGTTTGAAACTAGCATGGGTTGGTTCATGAGGTTTAAGGAAAGAAGCCATCTCCATAACAAAAAAAGTGCAAGGTGAAGCAGCAATAGCTGATGTGGAAGCTGCAGCAAGTTATCCAGAAGATAAAGCTAAGATATTTGAATAAGGTGGCTACACTAAATAACAGATTTTTAATGTAGATGAAACAGCCCTCTTGGAATAAGATGCCATCTGGAATTTCACAGCTAGGGAAAAGTCGGTGTGAGGTTTTAAAGCTTCAAAGGACAGGCTGATTCTTTAGTTTGGGGCTAATGTAGCTGGAGACTTTAAATCGAAGCCAATGCTAATTTACCATTCTGAAACTCCTGGGGCCCTTGAGAATTATGCTAAATCTACTGTGTCTGTGCTCTACAAATGGAACAACAAAGCCTGGATGACAGCACATCTGTTTGTAGCATGGTTTTTGTAATATTTTAAGCCCACTGTTGAGACCTACTTCTCAGAAAAAAAGATTCCTTTCAAAATATTACTGCTTATCAACAATGCTCCTTCTCACCCAAGGGCTCTGATGAAGATGTACAAGGAGATTCATATTGCTTTCATGCCTATGAATACAGCATATGTTCTGCAACTCATGAGCCGAAGAGTATAATTTTGGCTTATTCTGTAAAAAATCCATTTTGTAAGCTGCCATAAGATAGTGATCCCATTGATGGATCTGGGCAAAGTAAATTGAAAACCTGAAAAGGAGTCTTAATTCTAGATGCCATTAAGAACATTCATTATGAGTCATGAAAGGAGGCGAGATATCAACATTCACAGGAGTTTGGAAGAAGTTGATTCCATCATGGATGAATTTGAGGGTTTTAAGACTTCAATGGAGGAAGTCCCTGCAGATGTGTTAGAAATAGCAAGAGAACTAGAATGAGAAGTAGAGCCTGAAGATGTTACTGAATTGCTTCAATTTCATGATAAAAATTGAAAGAATGAGGAGTTGCTTCTTATAAATGAGCAAAGAAAGAGGCTTCTTGAGTTGGAATCTACTCCTGTAAGATGCTGTGCATGTTGTTGAAATGACAACAAAGTATTTAGACAAACTTGGTTGATTAAGTAGTGGCAGGCTTGGAGAGGATTGAGTCCAATTTTGAAAGAAGTCCTACTGTATGTCAAATGCTGTTAAACACCATTACATGCTACAGATAAATAATTTATGAAAAGGAAGAGTCCATTGATGTGGAAAGTTTTATTGTTGTCTTAATTTAAGAAATTGCCCCAGCCACCCCAACCTTCAGCAACTACCATTTGATCTCTCAGCAGCCATCACATTTAGGTGAGATCCTTCATCAGCGAAAAGCTTATGACCTGCTGAAGGTTAAGATAATCATTAACATTTTTTAGTAATAAAGAATTTTTAAATTAAGGTATGTATGTTTTTTTTTAGACAGAATGCTATGGCATACTTAATAGACAACAGTATAGTGAAAACAACATATACTGAGAAACCAAAAAATTTGTGTGACTTGCTTTATTGTGACCTCACTTTATTGTGGTGGTCTGGAACCAAACCCTCAGTATCTCCAAGGTATGCCTGTATATTCCTGTAGAAGCATAACTAACATTTTGTCCTGCTAATGTAATGAATAAGCATATGTATCACATGACTGAGACAAAACAAAATATTCTCCACTCAGAGATAGAGCAATAATGATAGGCACATCTTATAGTTCTGGGCATCTAAATAAATGAAATCTTGAACATTTCCTAGAAGCTTTACCTGCCCTGTAAAAATATCTTTATTACTGATTTTGTGATTCTGATATCTGAAGCCAGACCGTGATCTTTGCAGATATAATAATCATATAAAAATGTTGCTCTTTTTGCATCATGAATTGATGAATCAACTAATGCAAACTTGGAAATTGTGCTGATTTTTTCAAATAGCTTGCTGATTTAAAATATTTTTGTTTGTTTGTTTTTGAGCCTTCTGAAATCAAAGTCCTTTGCACCACTTTGCAATAAGCTTTTATTCTTCAAGTCTGTAGGTCTTCTTAATCTTAACCATCTTCTTAATCTTTAACAATCTTAAAACACAGTAATTAGCTCCTAATTCTACACCCAACACATTACATGCATAAGTTTAACAGACATGTATAAGACTGTTCACAGAAAACCATGAATAAATGCATGTAGTATAGAATGAATAGACTAGACTAAATAAATTAATTGTAGTTTATTGTTCAATGAAATAGCATCCAGCATAAGAATGAGCATGACACGTTGTTGTGAACAACAGCTCGGCATACATATGGTTGACCAAGTGTGTGTCCGTACTGCTTGTGTGGAGACCAGAACCCATGTATGTGAAAGAAAAAGTTTATTTCTGAACAAGTTCCTTAGAATCCTTAGTGACTCTAAAAATCAAGAAAGACTTTGGTCAGGGATGATGTGAAAGGCTGGGTGTGAGTGTTAGCCGTGGTGTGAAATGGTTGGCAGAAAGAGAATTAAATTTTAATAAGAATAAAAAGAGATTTAAGCTTGTAGAGAGAAGAAAGCAAAGGAGAATCAGCATGTCCAGACATGGTTTCAGCCTTGCCCAGTACTGATGAGCAATAAATCTTCAGCTACATTCTTGTGTCTTCTAATCTGGCCCATGATTAAATTGATTATCTTAATACATCTTCTAAACATTTCATGGATGCAATGTCCTTCAATGATGGGTATGAATATAACTGAAGCAGGTTATACAACTGCAGATTTGTCTAGCTAGAGTTTCTTAAGCATAATATGCAAGTGAATGAATCATCAAATGCCATTCAATATTTAATGATCCAACTCCTATATGTGCAGGCACTAGAAATACAGAATAAAACTTAAGATTTGGTTCCTTTATTCAAAAGAGCTAAAAACATGCAACAAGAGATAAAGCTGCCACATATAAAACCAGTGAGTTGGTGTAAAAATGACATTTCAGTGTCGACCTTGCATTAAGGGCTAACACTCAAGCATCCAGCAGAGGATCTCAGCTGAGATAAGAGACCATGAGGTGCTGCACCAGGAATATCTGTGAGAATTTTGTGACAACATCACTGGAACTGCATACATCTTTATGCTACAGTAATATTTAGACCATTTGTTGTATTAAATGTAAGGTTTTACATAGGTGTGGGACTAATCAGTATTTTCCAACATGCCTAAGTGGGATATCAGCTTGATGACCTTGAGCAGGAAAGCCTCTAAATGATTCTAGATTTTGGAATTTATCTTGACCCAGTCACTCTGGCAGCTTTTATATGAAATGCAAGGTCACTAACACAATTCCGGCAACTTTGCTATGGGGAATCTTTCACTGATTATAACACAGAAAGAAGTTGCATCCACTCTCTCACTTTTAAAGGGGTTACTGAGCTAGCATAAGCCATAAAAATCAAGATGGTACAGAAGTATTGAATTTCCAGCTCAAAACCAACACAGCAGTGATCAGAAGTGAAGTCCCGCTTTCAAGATGGGTTTTTATTCCCTTGGCAGGTAGCAAAAATTATGAGGATGGATTCACAAGCACTTGTAAGGGCTCCTGGAGGGTTCCAGAAATATTTGGGATGATTCACCATGAGAAACGTCTGGGTTCCCTTTCAGTGCAGGGCTTGGAGCATCAAAATTGGAAGCATTCATGTAAGTGTTACTTCATACATTCACTCAACACATAATTTATTGAGAATCTGTTCCCATACCTGGCAAGATTCTAGTCTCTGGGGATATAACAGTGGTAATGATATAGATAAGGAGCCTATTTTCAGAGAGATTATATTTTAGTGAAGAGAGAGAGAATATATAAACAAATGCAAAAGTTACAGAAAATATTCATACTTCTGAAGAAAAATTAACTGGTAATGACATGAGGAGTGCCTGGGTTAGGGTGAGTTCTTTAGTCAGGGCTGCTGGCCTGGCCACTCTGTGGATCTAAATTGTGAGCAGATAGCAGTATGAAGATTAGGGAAGAAAGAATAACACAGCTTCAAGAAGCCTTGGACATGGTGGTTATAGTAGCGTTTTCTTGGGAGAATTTACTCAACTCCTTGAGTTTACAGACAACTGTCACAAAGGTTCTTGGAGAAGTCCTGTAGTCTCTGATGTATGCTAATGATACACTGGAATGGCAGGAGAAACACAATTAGTGAAATTATGCAGAGTCAGCCTTGCTCTTGCACTGATGGCAAATTTGAAGACAGCCTATCCAAAGACCTTCACAGGTCTCCCAAGCCTTACGTCTACAGACACATGCAGAACTAAATTAATCACTGAATCGCTGCAGCTCCAACAGTATATTAATATGCCTTTACCAATGTCCTCAAGTTGAATGTTACTATAGAGCCTTCATGTTTTAGTGAAAAGACTTGAAATTTTGGAAGTTTGAAGATCTGAGTTCAGATCTGGATTCTATCTGACAAAATTGAGTAAACTTAGACAAGTTACATCATCTTTCTGGTCTCAGGTACTTCATCTGTAAATCAAAATGATGATACTAAGATCATGGAGTTATTTCAGTGATGACATGAGATCAATATCTATAAAAAATTGTTGTTCATTGCAGAACATAATGCCTATATTTGCCATCAGAATGTGTTCATCCTGAACCAAATCCAACTGCAAGGTGAATTGACTATCTTCTTAAATATCTGCTACACAACAGATATATCCTTTTTCTCTCTCATTCCTGAGGAATTGCCAACCAAGAAGAGTTGACTGGTATTTTCAGATGAAGCACCTGACTCTAGCCTCTCTCCCAAAGGACAAATGAACTCTCAGCTTCTTCCTTTGTTTATCCAGTGCATCATGAGCAAGTTCAGGGCATGAATCCATTCAGCCTAAAGCAATTTACATTAGAAATATTTGAGCCATGCCTCTGTTCACTCACCTTAGCTTCCGACAGAGCCCGTGGCCATTCTTGACTCATCCTTCACTGTCTTCAAGTGAGAGGGAGGAGGACTACAGTGGAATGTTCCTTGTGACAGTGGCCAAGCACCACAGCAATTCAGATCTACTCACTGACAAATAGTAACAGTGGGTGATACTTTGCTGATCTACTATCTTCTTCTAAGGTTTGTTTTTTCTTTTTAAAAACATATTTGATTTATACCCTTCCAAAAAAATATATCACAGGGCTACCCACCTCTGAAATCAAGGTGTACCTAGAAAGTGCAGTCTTATAATGAACGTTTCCCTTTTTAGTACAAAGCAGTTGAAATGCAAAAAGAGGAACATCCACAGAAGGCTTAAACCAAGTATGAGAGGAAGTTGTGATTTCTAGGCCACATGAGTCCGTCTTTCCTTTCTCCTCCCCTTCCCACTAGCTGGAATTAAAGTGTGAAAATGGAAACTCTGGCCACTGGGTTAGCCCATGAGATGGAAGCCACGAGCTGCAAATCAAATAGGTAGACAGAACCTGTGTCCTCCATATAGTGGAACAGCCTTGGACTATTTATGCTCAGATGATTTACAGACAATTGAATTAGAGAGCAATAAACGTTTCTCTTGTTTGGGCCTTTGCTGTGGCAATGAAACTCTTATCTAAAATAGTACTCTATGTATGTTTATAATGGAACAAACAAATTTTATCCAAAGCTTTGCCACAAATTGGCTATATGATCTTACAAAGATCGGTTTGCCTCTCTGAACCTTAGTTCCTCTAGCCGGAAAATAGAAAGGATAATAATATGCACATGATGTGTTGCAAATATCAAATGAAAGGGGACATGTGAACATCATTTTTGAACTCTAAGGCACTTGACAAATATAAGGGTTGAAAGATTAAAATGTAATTTCTGATTTCTCTTCAAACATGCTTGGCTTTTTAACATTTTATTGTCTAAAAGGCTCTGCCAATTTTCTCATTGACTTTCATTTATTTAATAAGGTCAGCAATATAATTTGTAGAACATATATAAACTTTTTTTCTTCTAGGACTTAATAAATCTGTGTTTATTTGGATGGGAAAATAGGGTTCATTTATTTTTATTCTCTGAATTAGCCTTTGTAAAAATATTTGCCAACCATAGGCTTAAAAAATGTCTATTCCTCTGTTAGTGACTCTGTACAAGTGAATGTGGTTACCCAATTGCAGATTCAGAATGAACAGCTTAAAAAGGGAATTTGAAAGGCTCTATGTTGGGGTGAGTTAGAGGGCAAGTTACAGAAATTAGGACTGGCTGTCTACAGCGTATGAAAGTGGCAAATAACTGACCTTTCCTACACAAAGAAGGTCTGGAGACATACTATGTGGATGAGGGAGCAGGCAGGCAACAGATTCTGATGTTCTCAGTGATGCGTTTTGTCTTCCAGCTTCAGATCTCTCGATTAAGCCACAGTGTAAATTCTGCATTCAGAAAGTAATAATAGCAGAGTATGAAGAGTTCATTGGCCAAAGGAAGAGACTGGCTGCTGGGCGTTCCCTCCTAGGATTCCATTGGCCGTTGGGGCCAAGGAACAACTCCTTAAACCCTTCTCTTGGCTTTTTGATTCTTCTTTATCCTTCAGTTTCATTCCTTACCATTCTAGCCTCTATGGGACCAGAGATGTGACAAAATAAAATGAGCATTTGGGAACCAATGTGGGTAATAAGGAACTTTTACATTTTGACACGAACAATACTTAGGTAAAAGCATTATTTATGTTCAATATAATGAGAGAGTAAATGAATATATGGTTTATTTGGTTATTCCTTTGTTCATACATGTAAGACTCACATTTGCCTTTTTTTCTTTTCTTAACAAAAGTTTTTCATTGACAAAATTTTACTATGTTTTGTGCAAATTTAAAGGCAATTTTAATAACCAATTAAATTTCAAGTTTACAAGTCAGCAGTCACACAGAGCTTTCTTCTGTTCCTTTTGTGTTTGACATATATTGGGCATCTTTTGGGAACTGTTACACATGCAAAGAATAATTCTTCTGGATGAATAATGAACTAGTACCTGCAAAACCACCCAGTACACTGTAATTACAAAATGGAAGCTCATAATTTGTGCATGAACCACTTCTTTTATGAGTTACTTGGCTTTCTTCACAAATTTTCTTACTGTAGAGGCTGTGTCTCCTGGATCTACTTTTAATAATAGTGATAATCATAATAACTGTAATAATACAGCATTACTTTCTAATTAAAAAGAAAATTTTTTCTCAAAAGCTCAAAGCACTTCACAGACATTATCTCATTCACTCTCATAGCCTGTCTGGGCTACTTGTTGGTCACTAGCAACATCACAATAACAAGAAGGCCATGTTCTGCTTTTTTTCTTTTTAATTTTATATTTTTGAGACTGTCTCGCTCTGTTGTCCAGGCTGGAGAGCAGTGGCGCCATCTTGGCTCACTGCAACTTCTGTCTCCTGGGTTCAAGCGATTCTCCTGCCCCTGAGTAGCTGGGACTACAGGCATGCACTACGATGCCTGGCTGAGTTTTTGTATTTTTAGTGGAGACAAGGTTTTGCCATGTTAGCCAGGATGATCTCGATCTCCTGTCCTAGTGATTAACCCACCTCGGCCTCCCAAAGTGTTGGGATCACAGGCGTGAGCGACCACACCCAACCCAGTGGTTTGCATTCTGTGTCAATAGAGAACCCTCAAGTGGAAAAGTTCATCCTAATTGCTAATCACCTACTACTGCTACTATTTCACATATGGAGCCTAATATATCGATCACCCTCCTGGGGTGAGCAAAATGTGACTCGCAGACCAAATCTGACTAAGAATGGATTTTAGGATTTTAAATGGTTACACATAAAGGGGTTTTATGTCATTACATAATATTCTAGATTTTGCCTCTTGATACTCAAAGTCTATAGTGTTTACCACGTAATGATTGACTTTAAAAGTTTGCTAACTTCTACTCTAGAAGATAGGACTGAGATATAGAAGCCTGTACTGTTGGAGGTGAGCAAATGGATCATTCATGAGGCAGCCCAGAGGCGGTTGAGAAAGACCATGAAGCTGATTTATAAGGCCGCTGTTAATCTGATAGAAAAGGGTACATTATGGCCACGATTTGCTTATGCTCTATATGTCCATTTAATTTCAGTGAAAATTTTTTCTTGGGTCTTAATTATACTTTTTTCCGGAAAGCTTATTCTGCATATCTCTAATATGGCTGTGCTGAGTGATCTTTCTTTGTTTCTATTTGAAGGTCTTAAGAGGTCTTTAAACCACTTTACTGCCACACAATTGCTGAGATAGTGATACATAGTGTATTTTTAACTGTACGTATTGCTTGTGTCTGGGCTGCTTTTGCTATAAAAAAGAATTAAAAGCATAGCCACAATGCATCCTGAAAAGGTTTACTAGTTTTTACCGTTGGTAAATAAGCAATGGGTGTGGAAGTGTTGACTTACTAAAGTTCACATGGTGCTTTGCTTTTTATACTCTCTGTTCTGGATAAAGCCATTGCCTGAACTCCAAAGCATTTACTATTCAGAAGCTTCTTAGAGACAGAGGTTGATAAGGATCCCCAAAAAGAGGACCAGCTGGTTGATAGACCTGGTCTTTCATGGTCATAAAGGACTACTGGGCCATTTTTTCTTTCTCAGCCTGGCACTGACTTTTCTGGTCTCTTAGGTCCCCATGTACCTCTAAGGTTGATGCAACAACAAAGTCAGTCTTACTTACAAGCCTGGATAGTGAATACACGGAATACCTTGTCTTGTCCCCTCTTGGGTTATAGAGTAGAAAAGATGAGGTCATATGCAGCTGCTAAAGGAGTAGTCAACAGACTGAACTGGTTTTATGTGACTCTGAGAATCATGTTGGTTGTTAAAAGGGGTAAAGCTCCAGTTTTGTCACCCTGTAAACTCAGATAACATATTATATGGCAGCAGATAACAGAAGACAGGCAAGTTGTAAAAATAATTACTGGAAATAAATGATAAAGTTATATTTGAAATTTTAAATAGTAAGCTTTAATATGACACCAAAGCATAGGAAATAAAAGAAAAAAATGGATATATTGAACTTAAGATTAAGAACTTTTGAATATCAAAGGACACTATCAGCAAAAAGACCACATAAAGAATGGGAGAATGTATTTGTAAATCACATATTGGGATTAATATCTGATATATAAAGAACTTGTGTAAGTCAACAGCAACAAAAATAGCAAACCAATTCAAAAGTGAGCAAAGAACTTCAATAGAAATTTTCCAAAGAATGTATGCAAATGGCTAATAGGCACATGAAAATATATTCAATATCATTAGTCACTAGAAAAATGTAAATCAATATCATGATGAAATACCATCCCACATCTACTGTGATGATTATAATAATAATTTTAGAAAAAAAACAGAAAATAACAAGTACTGGTGAGAATGTGCAGAAATTGGAACCTTCATGCATTGCTGGTGAGAATGTAAAATGGCGCTCTACTGTGAAAAACCATTAGATGGTTTCTCCAGACATCAAATATAGAGAACTATTATATGACTCAGCAATTCCACTCCTAGGCATATATGCAAAAGAATTGAAAGAAGGGACACCAACAGATATCTGTATACCAATGCTTGTTGTAGCATTATTTACAATATCCAGAAGGTAGCAACAACCCAGGTATTATTCATCAACAGATGAATGAATAAGCAAAATGTGGGATATATATTCACTAGATGATATGGTTTGGCTTTGTGCCCCCAGCCAAATCTTGCCTTGAATTGGGATAATCTCTATGTGTTGTGGGAGAGAACCAGTGTAAGTAATTGGATCATAGGGGTGGGTCTTTCCCATGCTGTTGTTGTGATAGTAAGTCTCAAGACATCTGATGGTTTTGTAAACAGGAGTTCACTGCACAAGCTCTCTTGCCTGCTATGTACGATGTGCTGTTGCTTCTCCTTTGCCTTCTGCCATGATTTTGAGGCCCCTACTGCCATGCAGAACTGTGAGTCCATTAAACCTTTTTCCTTTATAAATTACCGAGTATGTCTTTATTAGCAGCATGAAAACAGACTAATACACTAGGTTAAGTTTAAAGAGTAATGACATTTTGATACATGCTACAACATGGATGGACCTTGAAGATAATAGGCTTAAGGAAATAAACCAGATGTAGAGGAACAAATATTGAATGATTCCACTTATATGGTGTATCTAGATTAGGCAAATTCATTGAGACAGAAAGTAAAATAGAGATTACCAGGGACTGGGGGTAAGTGAAAATGGGAAGTTACCAGTTAATAGGGACAGAGTTTATGTTGGGAATGATAAAAAAGTTTTGAGTAAATAAAGCGGTGATGGTTACACAACATGATGAATGTATTTGATGCCACTGAATTGTACACATGGTTACAAATGGTTAAAATGCTAGATATTTATCTTACGTATATTTTGACACATTAAATAAATTATAAAGAAATTTTTGATACTCACTTTAGCACTTATCTTCTGTCAAAGAGATGATTTTTTAATTCCTATTTTGGGCTGTATTCTTACCATTAAGAAAGTGGTTTTCTAACTTGAAACTGACAGCAAAGCTGCCTGAAACAGCAGCTGTGATGCTGCACTCCTCTCCGGGAAATGGAACCTTGTCCGTGGTTATAATTTCAGCACATGTGAACTGAGCTTGTAATACATGTATTATAGAGCGGAGCTACAATTCATCTTAATGACGGTATGTGAAAGAACATCTCAGCAGGGCACCTTAATGAAATGACAATTGGTTGAAGACTTAGAAGATTAAAAATACCCAAGACTTTCAGAAGCCATATCTATTCTTATTTGGATCCTTTAAGAGATTGTGTAAAATAATGCTCTCTTCCAAACAACAAGAAAGCTTGTAGAAAATAGAGTAAAAATCCTTTTTATAGAGTTTTAAGGATGTAGCCATTAAAAATGTCTAATCAGAAAAGCTAAATATATGAACCAAATTCTCAAGTTAGAACATATCATACAGACACCTTTCTGAAAGAAACTTCCTTAAGAATGGGTTGAAATATTGCTCAAAATGCTTAGATTCTCTTAATGTAAAATACTTAGACATTGTACATACATTCTTTCCTTTAGCCCCAAGAACAGTCTTAAGAGGCAAGTGGTAGTAAATCCACTACACTGATGAGGAAACTCAGATATATGAAGTAAATTGATTAGAGCTCATAGTAGTTAAGGCTTCACTATGGTTAAGGCATAACTAATATCATCTAATAGATAATCATCATGTTGATAAATACTACAAAGAGGAAAATTGTGTCAGGTAAAACCTCCTTTCCTAGGTCCAAAATATCAAGCAAAAGACAGGATGGTTTTGTAAACTATATTCTTTCCCTGGCTCTATTATACTGGATATCTTGAGACAACTGTCTTGCCTCAGTTTTCCACCCAAAATTACTATTGAGTTCCTGCTTATTACAAGTGCTGTACTAACCATTTTTATATGAGTTAACTCTTCTAATTGTTCAACCAATTTTTGTTTTTCTTGTGCATAGTTAGCAGACATGAAAAGTATAATACTAACCTGTGTGAATGATGATATTCCAGTGTTGACTGATAACATTACAACCATGATGATATATAATTAACCAATAATATTCCTTGAATGTTTAAAATATTAAATGTAATCACCACTCTTTAAAAAGTGTAAACTTATTATTTAAAAACTGGCAAATTATTATGCAATAGATAATGAGACTCACTTTATCTCATACAGTATTCGCCAGTAACTTTGATTAATGTTTGTATATCTTTTTTTTTTTTCAACTTTTATTTTGCATTCGTGGGTACATGTGCAGGTTTGTTAAACAGATCTATTATGTGGTGCTGAGGTTTGGGATACCAATGATCCCTCATTCATATTTGTTTCTGTTTGTGCATCAGAATACTTACACACTGTTGGTGCATATCCACAGCTTTGCCAGCATCTGTTGTTCTTGGACTTTTTAATAATAGCTATTCTGATTGGTGTTCAATGCTGTCTCGTGGTTTTGATTTGCATTTCTCTGATGATTAGTGATATTGAGCATTTTTCCATGTTTGCTGGCTGCTTGTATGTCTTCTTTTGAGAAGTACTTCTCTGTTCATGTATCTTGCCCATTTTTAATAGATTATTTGTTTGTTTGCTAGTTTAATTGTTTCAGTTCCTTATAGATTCTAGATATTAGACCTTTTTTGGATGTGTAATTTGCAAGTTATTTGTATATCTTTTCAAAAGTAGAATATTCTGAAAATTTTCTAACATTCATGTGACCAGGTGAATTAGAGCTGAAGGCCTCCTATCAAGTCTATTCTTAAAGGGTCAAAAATGTTGCAAAAATACGTGATTAAGTCTACTTTGAGTTCATCTTGTGCTGATTTAGTATATAATAAGGGGCCTAGAAACAATTATTAGTATACAATCATAATTTTGTGGATAGGCTGGGATTTTATCTAGAGGACATGAGTTAATAGTCCAGGTTTAAAGTATAATCTTGTCCTACTGTGTACTGACAAGCCTTCAGGTTTTGCTGTGCACTGTGTAGCTAGCATGCATGGAAAAGAGATTGCATTGTTCTCTATATTAAGGCAGAACCATTTGCCTTAAACTATTTTTATTATACTCCTTTGCCTCTTTCATTCTTCCTGGCACTGACGTGATGACTCAGTGCTGCCTGTGCCCTCACTTTGGCTCTCATGCTTCCTCTATAACATTGCTTCTGCTTCAAACTTCTGCTGCTTTCTCTACCATAGTTTGGGGTTTCCCTTGCAACGTCAAGACTGAGTCTCTCTACATTAAGATCCTGCCTGGCCCTGTTTAGTCCCTGGAACACTCTGATTTGGTACTTTTATCAGCATAGTGCTAACTGTGGGTTTGTGCTGTCCTCAGAGCAGAATCTAGAGGTGCTAAATATAATTGGTGTGATATTGTATCATCGTTATCCTAAACTCAACACCATAAACTAACAACTTATTTAAAATCAGATACTAACTCTTGGTCTTCAAAAAAGAACTAATTATACCATATTAGGTTATTTTGTTAACAAATATGCACAAACACAAATTTATGAGTTGTCAGATGAAATGAAAAAATGAATTTTGATGGCCACTATATCATCTGGGAGACAAGTTAAAACTAATGAATTACTATATTCAAAAGACTGAGCATAGTGTCTGTGCTCAATTTCCTACCTGACTGAGAAATCCTCTCTTCTTGCCTTCATTTATGTTGCAAAAATTGTCTCCATATAATGCTTAGTACAATGGTTGGGTGTGATGGATAGCTATAAAATTTTGGGACTAAAAGAGTCATCATACTTAGAACTGAGGGGTAGGCTAGAGATGAGGAGACAATGGTTTAAAGTAAATATGCAACGGATCAATATGATCTTGAAGAAATGCTGATTAAGACCTCAACCCCTAGGGAGAAAGAGAAAAACACAAATTAATTTAGACCAGTACTTCTCAATCAGAGGTGATAGTGCCCCCCAGAAGACATTTGGCAAAGTCTGGAGATATTTTTGGTTGCCACAACTGGGAGCGTGGGGCATATGCTACCGGCATCTAGTGGGTAAAGGCCAGAAATGCTGATAAACATCCTGCAGTTCACAGGATAATCTCACAATTATTCAACCCAAAGTCCAGCAATAGTGGCCAGATTGAGGAATTCCAATCCAGAGAACATTCTGAAGCCATCTGGCTGGTATGTCAATGATGCAGTTCAAACAAAGAGCTTCACGTGAACACACCTTACAGAGTATAAGCAGACCCTGGGCCATGTATTGTTGTGTCTGCTGCTTTCCTCTTCTCTGATATAGTAAATCTACTTAGTAGGTATAGTGTTTTTTGTGATGTCTCTATTCACCATCGGGTCAATATCTTATGAATGTTTCTAAAACAACATCAGTCCCAATAAAAAGTGGATTATCATCTCATGAGCATGCTCTCCTAGATGTCCATATATTTTCATAGAGGATAAAACATTAAGAGTCACAGAGAATGAAACTCTAATTATGGAATCTAAGTCTGAGCAGACTCAGTGTGGAAGGACTGGGTTTGAGGGGGTAGTTTAGAGGGGGTAGAGCTGGCGCCTTGCTCTATGAGTGACCCTTTTCTCCAATGAAGTATGAAGTTATCCCTAGCTAACTTTAAAAGTCATATTGGGTATGATCTTTCCAAATAGCAACCAATGAAAGGGGCACCTATTAGAGACCACAGTCAACTGCAAACTATAAACAGCCTCAGAATAACTGATTTCTTAATAATAATAATATCACCATTCTGATGAAGATAGCAACTATGTAATTTTTCTCATAAATTCTTTAAAATATATAATTATGGAATGCGATTTACTTTTTATGACATCTATCCAAATCAAAGCATTTAGTGGCTCTTTTAGTTATGGTGAGTGGTCTGTTGTTCAAAATAAATGATACTGGAGTCTTGCTCTTGTTGCCCAGGCTGTAGTGCAGTAGGGAAATATCGGCTCACTACAACCTCCACCTCCCGGGTTCACGCAATTCTCCTGCCTTAGCCTCCCAAGTAGGTGTGATTACAGGCATGTACCAATACACCTGGCTAAGTTTGTATTTTTAGTAGAGATGGGGTTTTTCCATGTTGGTCAGGCTGGTCTCAAACTCCTGACCTCAGGTGATCTGCCTGTCTCGGCCCCTCAAAGTGCTGGGATTACAGGTGGGAGTCACTGTGCCCAGCCCAAATCTGTGATCAAGATGTTATACTCTAATCTAAAATAAATTTAAAGTAGCAAATATGCATAACTATAGAAACACATATATGAAATATAAAATATTAAAAATTAGAATTGTTATGAAATTGGTATTCAATAGAAAAACGAAACACAGAAATGAAATATTTTGTGATTTCTAGGGCAATGGGATTCAAAATGCCTCCCGCTGAAACTACTTCTAGAGCTATGCCATGGAAGCACAGGGAAAGGAGGGAGGTGCAAGCTGGATTAGCCCTGCCTTTATGTGTTTTGTATATTGTATTTTGACTTCTCATGTAAATTTTTTTTTGGAAAAGAGATTCAGTTTAAAAAGTTTGAAAACGGATGTTCTAGGGTGTCTCCGGTGTAGAGAATATACTTCAAAAATCAACCATCAAAGACACTTAAAATTATTCTTAATTCATTTGAAATTTTAGAATAAACATACTGCGAAAAGTTCAGAGAGATGGAAGAAAATTAAGTCACACGGTTTTACACATCTGGTTGGTTGGTAATAACTGGAGAAGCCCCTAATGGAAGACTTGGTTGCTCTTTCACAAATCAGCTCAGATAACTTAGTTTTTTAAACTTACACATCTCTGCATCTGTTTTCTCCACAGTACTAGGCTACTGAAGGACTTGGTCATGTTGTGTTGATTTTTGAATTTCTAGCACTATCATAGGGACATACACGTTCCCGAGTCATCAGTGTATGTTTGTTGAACTACATTTTGTCATGAAATAATTCTGGGTGATTATACTTCTGCCGTTTCATGTAGCATCCAAACAATATTAAACACTGTAGCTGTTTTTCCCCATTGTTTGAAAGACTTATCTCTTGGCCAGGACAAAGGGTAATTTGTTTCTCAAAAGTTAAGAGGTACTTTTGGTTGTTGTTTTTCAAAATTCCCAGAGGAATATATGTTGCAATATATATGACTATTTAATTTTCCTTTATTTAATAACTAACAAAAACAGAAATCACCATTTCTCAGTTTAAAGAATTTATCTTTTCATACATAAAAATTGGGGAAGCACTTATGCATGTATACAAAATAATGGGAAATAATTCTGGATATTACGAGCAGGTTCATGAGAAGGAAGGCAAATTTATAATTTTGAGTGAAAGCCATGAAAGCCTAGGTAATTTTAGGAGTTTTGAGCCAAGTTTCAGGTTCACATGAACTCAAGACCCTAGGTGTACAAGTTTCCCCAAAAGGAGAAAAAGATCGCCACCACCAAAAAAAATGTAGGTTACACAAATCTGTACAAAAACAAATGAATTTCTACAATTCTAGAAAAATGACGACTTTATTTTGTTTCCTTTTAATATTTCTGAGAATCATATGGATAATATCAACCAATGTATCCTGAAAATATAATTCTTTGAAAATAACATGATTCAAACTTATTTATTATATTACAGGACTATAATTGTCTAAAGCAGTAGCCTGCTGTTCATATTAACAGAAACTGAAACTTTATGTTAAAAGGATCATGGTACTAACAACAAAGAAAAATATAAATAACATGGAAGAGAAAGGATAGTCTCGATTTTTATTAGACATATGCTGCAGTTAGCCTCCGTAATTTGAGATGTATATAGAATGTTCTGAAATGTGTAACACTTACACTCATTGACTGTTACTTTCCAGCTCTTTCCTAGCTTTTGTCTGTTTTACCCATTTCTGGCTTCATTCCCCACCCTCTTTCTATGTTTTCCTTCCCATCTCTTGCTCGAGCTAGCCTCTGTTTTGTATTTCTGCTCATTCAAACCCCATCATGTAGTCAGAACACACACACACACACACACACGCATGCACACACCAGACACACAAACAAATACAACCCCAAAGAGTTCTTACTCATAATGAAGATTACTCATTCAGTCTCAATGCAAATTTAAGTTTTCTTCTCAGCATTAAGAAGCTGATTTAGTTGTGAAAGTCAGACAAAGATTTTAGTCCATGAATAAAATATGTGAAAAGGACATATGCCAGTTAAATTGAAACACAAAAAAAAGACATAACAAATTTTAAAATCAGGTAATGGGAACACATATTGGAAATATACATTTTTTCTCCTTATAAAAATAACATATAGTCTTACTGAAAATTTAGAAAATGTAGAGAAGTATAAATAAGAAAATTTAAATCACCAGTAATCTTGCCACCAGAAATAAAATCAATGCTTGTCTTTTGTTATATTTCTTCCAATCTTTTTTCTACATGATTATATACATATATAAATGCACATATTTAAAAATAAAATTGGGAGCTTATTCTATATATATATACATGTACACATACACATATATTTAATTATATGCATACCTATTCAAATGCATAGGTAAAATTCTTTAAGCAATTTTAAACACTCTAGAATAATTTGGCTTATAAGGAGAGTTTTTAAAAGGCAAAGCAGAATAAAATATACTTCCCAAAGGAATCTGCTGTGTATTCTCGAAGTATAGCTGTATCACTGTGATTGGTTAAGAAGCTATAACATGGGTCTGGAATGCTGTTGCTAATGAGATTAAGGTCAGGAGTTCGGGTCTCTGAATGGGTGAGTTTAGCATCACGCTTACAGAAGCTCTATTTCATGAAACCACCCAAGAGCAAACAGTGGTTTCATAAATACTATTGCTCAAGAGATGGGTGCCCTGAGCATGTGCATGGCTAGTAAAACCCAGCATTTTATAAGCCTACCTAGAATCCAGAGCCCTTAGTTTAGAGTAACAACATTTCCCATCCCGAAGAATTACTATCCCACAGGATACACTTTATGAAATTTCAATCATAGTATTTAAACATCGCAGTGTGATAGCATCTGGTAGCACCTAATTTTAGAGACATTATGGGGAAAACCCATTCTGGAATTAGATAAATTTGAGTTTGATTCCTGTTCTGTTGGATAGCTGCATACAAGTTACTTTTAACCATTGTAGCCTTGTCTTCCTCCTCTGAAAATGAAACTAATAACAAGTTTGCATGTAGTTGTGATGATTAGAAAGACTGTAAATAAAGATTTATCAGTATCAGTCTCTCAATGCGTCCTGGATGTCATCTTTATTGTTGCCGTTGCCTTTTTCCCCACATCTACTCTACTCCCCCATACAATCCCTCTCCTCGAGCCTAGTGATTCCCGACAGGCTTCCTGCCAAGCATCTGTAAGGTATGCCAACCCATTTTGACAAATGTGCAAACTTAATTTTTGTTACAATAGAATGTGCACTGTATTTTGCCATGGCCTATCATATGCAGTGTTCAGTACAGAGGACATGGGATGTCCAGTAAGAGGCTGAAGCAAGCGTATTTTAAAGTGAGATTTACAAGCCTCATGAGTACACCTGATCAGGGGAGTGAACTATGCTACTCCAGTACAACCACATTGCTGAAGAGGAACCTCTTGTGTGATGAGATAACTCTCGGTACTTTTATATATGCTGGGAAATATTTTATACAGGAGTGCCGGTTGGATTATGATTATTTAATGTCACCTGGTATCTTTTTATCCCTTAAAGAGTGCCACCCACAGTTCTGGGGTGCTATGAAGAAAGGCACTTGCACTTCAAACCATTTATGATCCCTGAACACACCAACCTCTTTCTTGCTTCTTTGATTCAGCACAAAACAAACATCAAAAGCCAATTAAAAACAAAAACTCTTCTCCTTGTCTGTCTGGTAAAATATACTTTCAGCACATGCCTCAAATGTTTATTTTCTAAAATCCAGGGTTGGGTAGATTATAAATAGTAGCTTAGAAGATAAAAGCTGAGCCGGAGCAGTGGCTCATGCCTGTAATCCCATACCTTTGGAAGGTTGAGGGTGGGTAGATCATGAGGTCAGGAGTTTGAGACCAGCCTGGACAAGATGGTGAAACCCCGTCTCTACTAAAAATATCAAAATGAACCAGATGTGGTGGCAGGTGCCTGTAATCCAAGCTACTCGGGAGTCTGAGGCAGGAGAACTGCTTCAACCCACGAGGTAGAGGTTGCAGTAAGCCAAGACTGAACCATGGCACTCCAGCCTGGGTGACAGAGCAAGACTCCATCTCAAAAAAAAAAAGAAGAAGAAGAAGAAGAAGCAGAAGAAGAAGAAAAAGATAGAAGACAAATATGGGAAGATCATAATGCTATAAAAATTTAGATATGATAAGGAACTTGGTGAATGCAAAAACTGATTTCAAAATATGAGTATTTAGACTCACTGCACAGTTCTCTGTGACAGAATTTACACATTATTCAGTCCAAAGAGGAAAAAAATAATGCTCCCCTAGGGACTGCTGCTGCAATGTTTAATGAAGCTACAAACAAGAAGTATCAAGGCACTTAAGTTCATTGCCCAAATGGGATCTGCTTCTCCCTTTAATGGCTGGGGAATATAGCATGGCCTGGAGAACATGGACCCAGGACGAGTCGTTTAGTTTTTCTAAATTAATAATTCTTGAGAACAAATATTGAAAAAGATGAACAAGTTCTGATTACAAAAGTTACACCACATTTTTTGCATCTTTGTTAGTGATTTCATTGTTTAAAATGACTCCTCAAGTGTAGTGCTGAAGTGATTTCTACTATTCTAAGCTCAAGAAAGCTGCGATGGACCTTTACAGAGAAAACAGGTGTGTTACATACAGTTCATCCAGGCATGAGTTATAGTGCTGTTGACTGTCGTTCAATGTTAATTAACATACTATACATTAAATATGGAAACACACATAAAACAAGGTTACATATTGACAGGTTGATCAAAATACAGTGGCCAGAGACTCAAAGGAACTTAATCCAATATTTCTCCTAGGAGCAATGGTTCACTATTTGCTGATTCAGTGTTTGTAGTGACTTTATAGAACGTAATTATCGCGAATAACATGAATGGACTGTATTTCCACATACAGTCTCCGTATGGCCCTCTGGAGTTCACAAAAGACAATCATTTTGAGTGTTCCTCAAAGCCTGCAGTTCCCCTGACGGTCTACCAGGCTCAGTCTTACTTTTTCAGGTTTGACAAGCTGCTATGGATTGAATCATGCCCCACCCCCAATGCACACACACCAAATTCATATGTTGAAGCCCAAACACACAATGTGATGGTAATTATAGATGGGACCTCTGGTAGGTAATTAGATTTAAATGAGTTATTGAGGGTAGAACCCTCATGATGGGATTAGTGCCCTTATAATAAGAGACACCTGAGAGCCTGCTTACTTTTTTTTTCCTCTGTCTCTACCCACACCCTAGAAACAAAGCTTGTATGAAGACATAGTAAGTTTGCAACCACCTGCAACCCAGGGGGAGATGCCTCAGCAGACATTGGCTCTGCTGGCACTTCGGTCTTAGACTTTTGGTCTGCAGAAACATGAGAAATGAATTCCTGTTGGGTAAACCACGCAGTCTACAGTATATTGTTAAGGCAGCCTGGGCTAACTAAGGCAGAATAGGATCCTCACGTAAGCAACCGAGTAAGCTCCACACCTACAAATGTATGATTCTGTTATTTCACTAAAAATGTGTGAATTCCCTCTTTTCCCCCTTTCTTGATCAGGTCCCAGGTAGGGTCAATCAAAGTGACAATTCAAGCCTGGCTGACAAATAATCATGCTAAGCCCATGTAATTAGTAGCATGAGCATAAAATGAAATCTCCAGGTCAGGAGGCAAAGGAGTTGAAGAAAGCTCACATTTCTCAGATTTGTCTGTCAGTGGAAAATGCTGGGTTAGCTAAAAGGTAGAGAGAAAGCAAGGTAAATTGCTGGGCTAGAACCTGAAAAGGCAATTAAGAGATGTATCCCAGAATCCCAAAGAAAAATCATTTCACATTTTCACTGATTTAGATTAAAACCACCCAGCCCTCAGCACTTTGGGAGGCTGAGGTGGGCGGATCATCTGAGGCTGAGAGTTCAAGAGCAGCCTGACCAACAGGGAGAAACCCCATCTCTACTAAAAATGTAAAAATTAGCTGGGTGTGGAGGCGAGTGCCTGTAATCCCAGCTACTCAGGAGTCTGAGGCAGGAGAATGGCTTGAACCCGGGAGGCACAGGTTGCAGTGACCTGAGATCACACCATTGCACTGCAGCCTGGGCAACAAGAGTGAAACTCCATCCGAAAACAAAAACAAAACAACAAAACACCCAACCGACACATACAGAGGTACTTCTTTTCCAAAAATAATCAATTATTTTCTGATTATAAAAAGTAAGCATAATCATTGTGAAAATTCAAACAATGCAGAGTATCACAGAGGTTATCAACTGAAATTCCATCCACAGGAGATAACTGTTGTTTACATTTTAGTGGTCATTCTTCAATATGATCTCAACAATATGTCCTGGATATCAAGAATTATAAAGCAAGATTAACATTTTAAACATATGCATAAGATGCAATTGCATTTACAAATTATAACTTATTTTTAATCACTTATGGAAAAGCAGTTAGATTTTTTTTTAAGCAGGACTGCAGTGAATAACCCTTTTTTTACATCTATGTACACTTGTAGAATTCTCTTCTCTGGCTAAATTTCTAAAATAATTATTGCTGAGTCAAAGTAAATATGTATTTAAATTTTAGACACATATTGAGAAAAATAATCCTTTCCTAAGTTTGTTAACGGCATCAAGAAAATTTAGTGTAGCTCAAGTACTGTGTTTAAACTAATAGACTTTCCACACTCCTCGTTTCTTTGAGTTTTCTGGCCAAAAGGAAGTCTCTGATGACTGTGGTATGACATACCATTTACATTGGCCACCATTTACATTGTAAGTAACTTTCTTCCACAATGCCTATGCCAAAATTCCAAAGGGCCTACTTTCTACCAAAGCCTTAGTCAACCATGAAAGTTCAGCTAATATATAAGCTGTGAATGCAGAAACATCAGTAATTACATGAAAATAGCCTTGCAAGAGGTATCTTAGCCATTTCTAAATTTATCTCATTTCTACTCATAATTGCTTGTGAGTATAATATATTCTAAATATTTGTTATATGTATTTAAAATTCTAAAATTTGTGAGTTACCACAATTTTGTATTTTCAACACCCTAACATAAATCTCCACCTGGATGTTCTATAAACCCTTTGGACCCAATAAAAAATAGGAATAATAAAGCTGGGCACGGTGGCTCATGCCTGTAATCCCAGCACTGCAATCCCAGCAGATAACTTGAGGTTAGGAGTTCAAGACCAGCCTGGCCAAAATGGCAAAGCCCTGTCTCTTAAAAAAATCAGCCAGGTGTGGTGGTGGCTCACACCTATAGTTCCAGCTACTTGGGATACTGAGGCAGGAGCTGCTTGAACCCAGGGGGCAGAGGTTGAAGTGAACTGAGATTGTGCTAGTGTATTCTAGCCTGGGTGGGTGACAGAGTAAGACCCAGTCTCCAAAAAAAAAAAAAAAAGAATACTAAATAATATTATTTAAGTGGATTAAATGATACATTTAATCTGCCACTAAAACACATTATTACTCATCTTCACAACCATTCCAAATGGTAAAAATTATCTCAGTTTTATAGATGAGAAAACTGAAGTTCTTCAGTAAATGATTTGCCTAAGGCCACCCAGCCAATAAATGAAGGAAAGAGAAACTATTACTATTAAAACCCTACTAAATGTTAGTTATTTTATATACTTTTTTTCATGTAGTCCTCATAGTCACCCTGTGAAGTAGGTGTCATCTCTAATGTATAGGTGAAGAAATAGGCTAGAAGCGTTTCCCATTCATTCCCTTTGTTTTCTAGCACATAAGGCAGAGTGCCAGGCCCACAGTAGGCATAATGAATGAATACTTGCGTGAGGGTGCCCCTTAGCAAATTCTGGATTTCCACGCGGATACAAAACAACCATTTAATTGTCTCATCAAACTTCTTATTTGGGTCCAACTTCACAAACAATCTTCAAGAAAAATATCTTACATTTTCAGGTGTAAGAAACAAAAATTAAAAAGAAAATCCAAGTGATCACTTTCAGTTGATGCCTATCAGCTCTCTGAGAGCAGTCTCCTTAATAAAGAATTATGGTGGCACCATATCTATGGTGGCAATGGGGGAATAAATAGTAATTATAATACCTTAGTACACATTTTCCTCTCAAATTTAACCCTGAAATAATTGCATATTATTTATAAATTTCAAAATGTTATTTCATTATTTCGTGATCTCCATAACAAGTAAAGACTAATGTTCTAAAGAAGATGAATACGACGAATAATTTCAAGGCCAAATGTATGTCACTTCTAGATTAAATTTGCAAATCTATTCATTTAGTATGCTCAGTTGGGAAGATGGAGATATAGACTTAGTCCCTTAAGTGACCTTTCCCTGAGAAATAATTAATTGGCATGTGCTAGGCTTTGTTAAAGAAAGCAAACACCCTTCATGAATATGAATTTAATGCCTTTGAAGCACATAGATCCAGATTTTTTTAGCCATCTCTCCCTTCTTTTTGGAGTCTGCATTTCTGAAAAACAACAAAATTTTGCATCATCTATGTTAAGTTTTTGCAAACAAAAAGCTTCTGGAACCAGCCTTCTATTGATGGATTTCCATGATCAATTATTGGAGCAATGACTCTTAAACAATATGTTTAGAATGTGTCTGAAATGAGCAATATCTAAAGAACACTTGATTCCCCACCTCCGCTCACAGAAGCCAGACAGAGTCTCAGATGAAACTAGACGCTTAGTTTCTACAGCAGACAGAAACATAGATTGTTATAATGTTGATATTTAACACAGAATACAAATAAGGTAGAGAATATTCCACCTTCCTTGTCTTCTCCTAAGGAGCAAAATGCAAAACCTGAAGCTAGAGGACATGCTTGGGAGCCTATGGGGAAAACACAACACATAACTGCAAAATGGAAGCATTCTGGGAAAACTCCTGATGTACAAGAAGTTTTAAAGCTGATGGAATCTACAAATACAACTCTGTAAATGCCTGGCCAAAAAAAAAGCCTTAGATGAGAAACAGAAGGACAGAGGGAGATGATGGAGAGGGAAATGGAAACTGGGCAGAGAAGTAAGGGAACAAGGGGAAGGAGGGAAGAGAGGTTAGGGAGCCACAAAGGGAGCGTGACAGAGAGAGAGAAGTTAACCTTCATGGGGTGTATGGCTAAGGCAAAATGAGAGGTAGTTATTATTTGCCCAAACTATTCTAGACAAGTGAGGATATCTCCTGAAGAAAAAGGAGAGAGATGGGGTAGGCGGTATAGAAAAGAGAGGGGCAGGAGTGGGGAAAAAGACTGAGAGAATTAATCTTCGTAGAGTTTATTATATAAGGCAAAATGCTTGCAATTATTAGTTGTTCAAGCTATTCAAGACAAATGAATACATCACCTAATGAAGAAGGGGGAACAGTGGAGAGAAGGAGACAGAGAGAGCAAAAAAGAGAGAGGATGACTCTGTCCATTTTGAAGTTAATCAGTATCCATGGTAATGTATTTCTCTAAAATAATAAAATGGATTAATCAGGAGCTAAGGGAGAAAGGAGGGCAGCCCTTTTATCCCCCTGCCCACTTTGAGATGAAATATACATAACCTAAGAAAGGGCCCCTGGCAAGGAGCCACAGGAAGAGCACCTGGAAGATTAAAGCTGTGGCCATAACATTAACAAAGTACAGACCACACTGAATTAATGAGCACTGGAGATAGACATTCAGTGGAGTCTTAATTTATTTTCCTTTTCTAGCTCATCCTTTAAGAAAATGACAGTGTCTTCTTATCGATTTTACACTCAGAGATCAATCAGAATTGCCCTGACTCAGACAAAATTTACAGCAGTCTCTGACACCGCCCGGAGCATGTGGGCCCAAACAGACATTACAAGGAAGCAATAGATCATGTTTGTATGTAGAGCTTGACATGCTTAAAAATAAGCTAATCTGTAGTGGAATTTCCTTCTTTTTGACAAGTTGCTCTGCCCAGTTTCTTCGGCCTCTTGTTACGAATTTCTCTCCCGGCTCCACTATTAATTATAACATGCGAAAAGGATTCATGTATTTAGACCCCGAGGGAGGTCATCTGATCTGCAGTTTTAGATAAAATATAAACTAACAGATCACTCCTACTTAAACAATGTGAAATGTCAGTCTGAGGCACTCCATAAAAAAAAAAGCTAGAGGTGTTCCGTCAAGAGCTATGATCAATTCTGACAACCCAACAATATCAGGACTAAATGATGGGCCTGTACATTCCTAAACAGCCCCCAGTGGAAATTGCTGTATCCGGAAGCTCTTTTGTGCAAGTAACTAGCTGTATTAAATGCAATAATTACAGAAAAGACACTGACTGTGGCGCTCGGGCAGTTGTTGGCTCAGCTGACTTGTTCCCACACCACCATTTATCTTGTAACTGGGGCTGCGTGTGCCCTGACTTGACACATTGGAGAGAAAGTCTATGGAGCTTCCCCTTCCAAGCCCGCAAGAGGCTCTGCCTAACCGTATGCCAGTGGAGAAGATTATTTTGTACGCCATTTGCTGAAAGCGGACAGAGGAAAGACGTGAAAACAGTTGCTTGGGGAAATGTATTTTGTGTGTGGACCCCGCTAGAATGGGGCTTAATCTGCCAACAGCTCAGATACAGGGAAAGTGCCCCCGTTTCCCACCACTACCTCCACTGTGGATAAAAGACCAGCTTCTATCCACGGTGCTTGATGTCTAAACCTCTAGCAGATGCAGGTACTGGATAAAAATAATGAAACGGATCCAGGGGTACATTTTCCTTACTCTTAGTTGACCAATGGCATATAATATGGTAATTTTGCTCTATATGGCTACCTGGAAGGAAGTAAACCTAACTAGGTGTCAGATACCATCTTAATAAAGAAAGTGATTTGGAGCAGTTGGGAGATCTCTGTGGAATCACTGATCCACTCATTTGACCATGTTACAAATCATTTAAAACTAACTTAAAGGAGTCTGTGGAGAACAATATAGTTATTCTCTCACGTAGAGGAGAAAGTCACAATTCCTAGAATTTGATTTCCAAAGTTATCTTGTTTGTTAAAAAAAAAATCTACCCACTAAACACATCTATTTTAGCAGTATTCATGTTGTTAAGAAGGTAGGTGACAAAGACCTACTCTAACTTCTTGTACAAGAAAATACAATTGCATTAAGAATCAAGATGTTTAAAAGAGGCTTTTTTCTTCCCCCATGAAACACCCACACATAGACCCTGATGCTTTATTTTGCCGGGGATAATAAATATCCATAAAATCATATGGAATAGCAGCAAATGTAATTTAAAACTATTTACTGAAACACTCCTCTATGCCAGGCTCTGATAGACCTGGGGATACAGAGACAAAGCAGTTAGGTCTGCATCTCATAGGAGAAAGAGACATATCAAGAATTATCTTAATACATTGGGATAAATGTTTCAGTGAAGTGTATAACGCTGTGGAAACATAATTGAGAGGGATCAAAACTACCATGGAGAAAAAGGAGGTTTTCAAGAAAAGTACCAAAGAGAACATAACATTTTACATAGACCAGGCTTGTCCAAGCCACAGCCCACAGACTTGCAAACAGCCCAGGGCAGCTTTGAACATGGCCCAAGACAAATCTGTATCCTTCTTGGGATTTTTTTTTTTTTTAAGCTCATCAGCTGTCTTTAGTATTAGTGTATTTTATGTGTGGCCCAAGACAATTTTTCTTCTTCCAAAGAAGATAAAAACAAAAGGGAAGCCAAAAGATTGGATACCCCTGACTTAGAAAACCCCTGACTTAGACCTTGTAGGATGATCAGAAATTTTCCCAGGGGCCCTGGGCAGAGTGGGGAGGAAATACATTCTTGTCAGTGGGAAGACAATGAGCAAAGAAAGGTGTGGAGGTATAAGAGCACATGCCAAAGTCCTGAGATGCTAAGCAATTAGTGAGACCAGTGAAAAAACAGATGGTAGAGGAGCAGCTAGAATTGGGGCCAAGGTCAACCCATATGTCTCACAGGACATAAGCAGTAGGGAGCGTGTGTGTGTGTATGTGTGTGTACCTGCCTTCATATGCCTGCTTAGCAGGAGCTTAGTATGATGGTTTCTGGCATGCTAACTCTGGCAAAACTGTGGATGCTAGATGGGTTCATTAAGCAACTGGGTGCAGAGAGGCAGTGAGGACATGGCTGTGCTAGCCCAGGCAAGAATTATCATGCCATCATCTTCCGGCAGGTTTGCTATATTTATATGTTCCCCAGATGCTTTTTTCTATATTTTTTGCTATATTTATATGTTCCCCAGATTAACTACTTTTGCTCAAAATTTTTGTAACTATCCATTTTTTTTCTCTACAATAATTTTGTTGTGCTTGTTCTAGATAAAAATAACAGACACACAATTTTTCAAAGAGTGAATGAAGTTATTGAGTATTCACCCTGTGGAGCCATGATGATTCCATTCAACTCTTAGTTCTTTCTCATAGCAGTGGTTTGACTTTGGACAAGTTACTTAGCTTTGCTGTGTAAAGGTGTTGTCCAACATAAAATGGTGATAATAACAGCACCTACTCTTTAGGCTTGTAAGAATTAATTAGTTTACAAATTATGTGTTTAAAATAGTGTCCAATTTGCCAGATCTCTTGTGTCAAATTTGAAGGATTTCAAAACTAACACAGTGAAAAAATTATCTGGATGTAAATATTATAATATGATCAAATGTGTTGATCAGTGATTGCAGGAGGGTCTCTCAGATGGCTCCAAATAATTTTCTTTCTTAAGATGGGAATTCTGATACTTAGCTGGTGTCCTTCCAGATAGATGTAAATATGTTGATCTATATATTGCTCTACATATTGATTTGGATCCCTTTTAATATGCAATGAAGGTGTAACAAAATATCTTGGATGTAAAAAGTGAGTTTGCTGAGTCATGTCAAGCTAAGACCCAAAGAAAATAGGTAGAATGACAAGAAACCTCCAAGATGAGTACAAGACAGTCGTGTGTCTTCCCTTGTCTCCAAGTCAGAGAAAAACCAGCTGGCATATTGCCTTGCAGGAGCAAAAACTCCAGACTGGAAATATTCTAGAAGACAAGACAAAGACAAACAGAGCCACCATGGATTGCTTCTGAAAAGCAAGAAGGAAAATAACATGAATGTGATGTTTGATCACCGAACTTTGACTTCTTTACAGGTATCAAGGAACATGCAGGAGAAACCCTAAACACGTTAGTGTGAAAAAGTGAGGCTATGGTCTCTGCGTCCTTTTAAGTTTTTATCTTTTCCTTTTCTGGATTTAGAATTCTGACCGAGCCAGCTCTGTTATTTTACAGAGAGTTCTGAAAGATGTGTCAGACTTTGTTAGTGTCCATTCTCACACCCCAGTCTAAGGGTTGTGTTTCCCACACTGCACGTAGACTTTTATTATGTTACCTATTCCTGCCCCCACTCGCTTCTCCAGATTAAAAAAAAAAAAAAAAAAAAAAGAGGCAGTAGAAGTCACCTAGTGGCAGCAAGCATCCCGGAAAGCAAAGCCTGGAAGAGAAATTCACTTTTTTTTAAATTGCATTTTAGGTTTTGGGGTACATGTGAAGAACATGCAAGATTGTTGCATAGGTACATCTTTGCAGAGTTATTTACTTCTCTTGTTCCTTAGAATATTATAGACTATTCTACCTGAATGTGAGTGAACTTGAACTTAGTTTCCAGGCAATAACTAAGATAATTTGAGGATATCAAATTCTATTACATACATCTTACTAAGTATCATACAACAATAGTGGTCTACAAGCTGATGTCAGCCACTCCACACTTTTGAGGAAAATTAAGTTAAAATCAAGAGGCTTGCTTTCCAAATTGATTCTTATTTTGAAAACCACGTGAACTAGTAAATTCCATATTTTGAAGTTTGGTTTAAGAGACACCTGAAACCTCAGATAGTACTGAACCCCATGTATACTATTTTTTTTCCTATAGGTACATACATTTGATAAAGTTTAAGTTAGGCACAGAAGGAGATTAACAGCAATTTTAAATAGAGCAATTATAACAACATACTGTAATGAATGTTTGTGAATATGGTCTCTTTCTCTCTCAAAATATCTTGCAGTGTACCATGGGTAACTAAAACCGTGGAAAGCAAAACGGTGGATAAAAGAGGACTACTAAGGCCGGGCGCGGTGGCTCAAGCCTGTAATCCCAGCACTTTGGGAGGCCGAGGCGGGTGGATCACGAGGTCAAGAGATCGAGACCATCCTGGTCAACATGGTGAAACCCCGTGTTTACTAAAAATACAAAAAATTAGCTGGTCACGGTGGTGCATGCCTGTAATCACAGCTACTCAGGAGGCTGAGGCAGGAGAATTGCCTGAACCCAGGAGGCGGAGGTTGCGGTGAGCCCAGATCGCGCTATTGCACTCCAGCCTGGGTAACAAGAGCAAAACTCCGTCTCAAAACAACAACAACAAAAAGTGGACTACTGTAATAATTGTCTAGCACTTACTACAGTGCCCGGCACATGGCATGAATTCAGTAAACATTTATTGAATGAATGCATGTGAGTTATAAAACAGCAATTAATTATATTATAAATTCTTAGCTATTTTTCTTTTTTTATTAGCACATTTGCCAATAATACGCTTGGGCATATGTCAAGCATGTCGCTTAATATTTCAATATCTACCATCATTTGGAAAAAAAACTAATGGTCATAAAATGGATGGAACAACAATATGGGTATCTATTACCTTTAGATTTGTGAGGCCAGGGGAATCAGTCTCTGTTTTGTGTGTTCAATTTCAAATAATTGAACATTGGCATTTTATATAATCATTCCAAAGTGATGGCTAGGCAACCAGACTTTTGTTATGATGTAACTCTCAGGCATGTTAATCACTGGACTTGCTTCAGTTTCCTTTGATACATGAGGATTGATTTTTGCAGATAACATTGCTAACTCAACAATGCTTTAGGTTGTGTAGATGCCAAACAAATTGTATACTTATCATTAAATAGTGATACTGGAAAATCTGTGCATATATAGGTAATAAAATAAAATAAAATACTTCTTTTTACCTCTGAACTTTTCACTTTTGTAAAAGGAATACATAGGTGTTTTTACTTGCCCCGCCAAATCGTAAGGAGTTACTCTTTCTTTTTTTTTTCAATGTAGCTTCATGAAAAGTATTATGCTTGTTTTCTTTTTTAGAACCAATTTATGTTATATTAAAGAAAACTACCTATTTTGTGGTGAATATTCTGGAATAATGCTTCACAGTTTCTCCTTTACTGTGACTCTATGACTTTTTGCTTTTACTGTATATGTATTTATGTATGCTATGGTGTATATATAGGTTTCATTTTTAAACTTCTGAATTAAATATGTGAAGCTCCATAGAAGACCTATTGAAGAGCTAAATTGGCATATCACAGTGAATATAACTGGCTCCCCAATCACAGAATTTAATGGTTTTGCTATGCAGCATATAACTGTATCTAGTTTAATTTATCTCGGTGCTACTGTGTATAAATTGCAGAGATCTGGTTCATGGTCTCAGGTGATGAGATGAAGTTATTTTCATTCATTCATTCTTTAAAAATTCTAATCCACAAATATATACTGAAAACTGCATGTGTTCTCAATTTGTGTCAGCCACTGCTCTACACATGATAGGTAATTTTATTGTAGCCTATTTTCATTTTCAAAATCCTAAGAGATATTTCCATATGTTCACTACCTTTCCCATAAAATCCTATTTCCATTCATTTGTTGTGTCATGTCCATTTGTCCTGTGAAATCATTATTTTGTCAATATGATCTATATACATGTATCATTTCTTCAGAATGAAGCTCTAATATTTTACTCTGCCCTTGGCCACTTAAAGCATTCTCTCTGTGATGAGAGACAGAAAAAAAATTCCTAAATTAAATTCAAATAACCAACTCCACTTAATTTCCTCTCGTGTAAAATGTTTCCTGTTTACTAATCAAGTTTGTTTGCCTTCTTTAGCAGCCTAATTGCTGCTCACTGGTATAAGGTAAACAACCCAAATGGGTGACTTGAAGAGGCACAGGGTATGTAGAAAATTAGTTCAATTCATTAATTTGCTGTAAGTCCCTTCCCAGAGGTTTGCTTACCATCTCTCTGCACCCCTTGCCTTTGTTCTCTTGCTGATTCAGATTCTCTTGGAACTTCAAGAGGAATTATTGATATCCCATATGTATAATGTTCCACAGGATTTTGTCTGTGCTAATCATGCTTCATGATACAAATAATCAGAAATCACCTTAATTTAGGAGTCAGATCTTTAAAAAAAATGAGTGGGCTGATAAACTCTAACTAAATATTCTTGGTAATTTTTATTTTATTCTTTTTTCTTATCTCACAAATAATACGTATTTATTGTAGAAAGTACAGATGAAGATAATCTTAAGCTCACACTCAGAAATAATCAGACAACAGTAAATACAATTCAGGTCTTCTTACAAATTCTGTTTATATACCTTAAATATATCTATGTTTGCTTGTATCTATACTTATTTTTTATGATACAATAATGTGAAGCTATTTTACATTCTTTTTAAAAATACTCTTTCATGAGCACCTTTCTTATTTGTTTGTGTTTGCATATATCTATACTTATTGTTTATGATACAATAATGTGAAGCTATTTTGCATCCTTTTTTAAAGTAAATACTCTTTGATGAACACCTTTCTTATTTGATAAATACTTTCCCTATTTTTTTTTAATGGAAGGGCTATGCTTTATTTAACCAAGCTTCTATGATTAGTTTTTATATTACATTGAAATATTTAGTATTACAATCTACTAACATTTTCATAGATACATTTTGCATATGATCTTTATTATTTTAGGGTACTTTCTAGAAAGTAAAAATATTTGGTGAAATAAGTTGTTGGAAATTTTTTTCAGGGGACTCTCTCCACCTTTTTCAAAAAACTAAAGGACTGAAACTGGCCTACTAAGTATCTATTTAAGTATTTTGCCTTCCTGTGGAGGCAAAGTGAAAACCACTGGAATTTTTTTGACTCCTGCTTTCTGCTCAGGGAGGGGCCGACTTTCTTAGGAGCTCATAACAGCAGAATGAGCAACAGGTGCCTAGAAATAGAGATTGAGCTCTACAAAATTACCATTTTTGTAGGCCAAAATGGCTGAGAATTGGTGATTTCATATAGTTAAGTGACTTTATCCAGTAGTGCAAAACAGCTTTTCCTCTTACCCACCTTGCCTAGAGTATTTTGCTATTCTGAGGTGTTTTTTATGTCCTGAATCAATTTTTATTTTGGAGTTTTCAATACAAAATATTGCTTGCCATTTCAAAAGGAGTTAACTAGCTTTTGTAGAGCATGTGCATTAAGTCAAGTAAACTAAACTATACCTGAAAAATTTAAGTAGGTTCTGGGTATGTTTTCAACAATCCTAAATCATATTAAAAGAGAAGAATGCACATGCTCAAACTTAGTTTAAAAATGTACATATTAGTTGCGAGGATGTTCGATTCCATTTTAAGGGAACGACTATTTCTAAACATCTGGGTGTTCCAAGTCACCCAAATAGATAGATGCTAGTGGTTATACTCTTGGTGCAGAATTTACAATTATGGAAATTCCACATTGGCATGCTGTGTGGGCTAACATAAAGATACTGTAACGTGTGCCTGTGAGTGAAAATATAGAACTTTCATGCATCAAATGAGCAAGGCTTGACAGGCAGTTCCATTTTGATATGGGTCATGCTGCTGATAACTACCGCACTCTTTAAAGGTTACATTTTAAAGGTTACATTAATGCTGAAGTTGTGCATGAAGATGAGTATCCTGTGTAACTATAAGCTTTATATTTCATTCATCTCTTGTCATCTTAAAAATACAGTTAGTGATACAAATGAGACATAACATTTTGAAGAGCTCACTTTGTATGATAAGGACTTGCCCAACCCAAAGTACCATTTTTTCTGAGTAGTAATTCCATTAAGGGAAAAAAAAAATCCTATGGCCTGTTTCTTTCTTTCCTATTAGCTTTCAATCACACCACAATATTATGAAACAAATTGCTACTAACAGTGAGGCTGTCATATTCAGGAATGAAATTGGTGAGCCCATAGAGGCAAATAAGTTTCTTTTTCACTATTACACCACTCCACAAAACACCAGTGTTTTAAAGGGCTCAACAAAGTCATTCACTAAGATGCACCCCATTCATTCATTGAACACTGGGATGTCCTCATGGAGCTTTTGTCTAGAATTTACCAATAAGCAAGTCAGAACCTCAATAGCTTTGAAACAAAATTCCTGCCTATAAATTGTTAGGTAAGTTCAAGAAAACATTAAATTTTGTAGGGTCTTGGTATTCTAATCTATAAAATGGAGAGGACAATGTCTACTTTTACTTTAAATATATGTGGTACTACTATCAACTTGGTGAGGGATGAATCTTAAAATCCATACCTGTTAATGGTTTAAGAATTTTTATAAATCTCTCCCCACTTCTCTCACATTTTACTTTGACATATCTTAAAAAGTAATTCATTCATTCCCTCAGTATTTCCTGAGCACCTCTTGTGTGCTAGGTACTGTGCACACAATAGAGAAAGCGGGGAATTGGACAGACAGAGCCCCTCTCCTCGTGGAGTTCATTCCATGAGGATAAATGTGAGCAAAACTTAAGAAAGACATAGACTCTTCGGTTTCATTCCTAATTCTCATTGCTCACTGGTAGTCCATGGATCAAAGTTTAAGATTTAGTTATTGAGTTGAATCACTTTCAAAGTCTGTCCACTGGAGGCCCATAGCTCTGCAGAAGTGGAGGCTGATGAGCAGAGTGTAGGAATCCCCCCCTCAATTCAACTGCTCAGGCATATTCTCAAGCCACCTGTGGCATAACTTTCCATTTTTAGCCCTTGAAAATTGTAATCACAGAGCTAAAAAAAAGTTGGGTTGTCTAATGCAATCGCAGACTACATAACAGAGTTTTAGGCAAATCGCATACACATACTACCACCACCACCACACACACTTTTTTTAATAAAAGAGAAAACAGAAAGCCTCAGAATATGTACCATATGGTAAGGGTAAGTTCATGAAATGATGTGAGTGTACACATATATACACACATATACACATATAACTAAATACATATGTTTATTTGTGTATTCATGGTCATGAAGAAAATTTATTTCTTTGCATGGGTCATGATTAAATACCATTGATGTGTAGGAACACTGTGCCATTATTACAAGTTAAAGACTCTAATAACGGAGCCATAGAACTCTCCTTCCTTCTCTGGACAATACTTTCTCATTTTACCAGATCAAGATAGCCATTAAACATTATCTGTTTATTGCAAGTTGTATTTTTGTCTATTAACTATTTTTCATTTCCTCAAGAGTCTCCAACGTGACAATTTCCAGACCTATCTGCATCCTGGGTGCTGTCAACAACTTTCTTAGAATTAAATAGCCATAATTAAAAATAAATCTCTAGTTAGGACCAGTTACATAATGAAAATGGGGGGCCTCTTCTTCAAGATTTATTAAGAATTCCAGAACATTGACTGTAGAAGATTAAACCAAGCACGGAATCCCCTTTAGCAAAGGACTGTACAACAGTATGGATTTCATGCCCATGAATCTGGCCCAGCCTGAGGGTACAGGCCGAGCACTACAAGGTACTCTGGGTCTTTTGCAGCTGGTGTTTTAGCGATCACTCCTCTATTATTGCAGCTCTGACTACAGGACCTTGTTATTTCCAGAATGAGCAGTGACTCAAAGGTTCCTCCTCTGCAGAAACTCCATCTGGTCTCCCAACACACCAGGAAGAGCTCAGCCTGCTTTGTGCACGCTCTTTCACCCTGGTCATACCACCCCCATGCATCTCTGCTCCTCAAGCACGGAGGTCTTTGATGTGAAATTTCATGCTCAATCTCATGGTAGCCAGACCCATGAGTTATGTGGTGCTCAGGGTTCCAGAGACAGCAGGGTTCATTACTCCTGGCTACTGGGTTCGTTACAGAAATGCTTTGTTCCAATAGTGAGTTGTTCATTAAAATGCTGTAAGTTGGTAAGATATTCCTAAAATAGATATTTAAAAATATTTTTCAATAAACATTCAAAAACCCAATACTTCATGAAGACTATATATGATATTACTTAGAAAGAGTCCTGTGGAAGTCTAACTCACATTTAAATATACTAAGATTGTTTCATTCTAAAATAATAAAACCATTCAGTTCCTTATCTTAGAAGGGCATCATAAGTCAGAAAGCCTCAATCCTTTTGAAAACAAAAACAAAAACAATCTAAACTGTAAATACTTTAAAACAGAGGCCAGTTAAAATATCAGATTCAATATTCACTGAATGTCAAAATGCAGTTTAGGGACCAATGAAAACTTAACTCTATTCTTTAAAAGACATCATTGTTAAGACATCTCCCTGATATCTATTACAATAATAAGTAGAAATAAATATCAGCACATCAAATGTAATGCCATAGATATATTGGCACACTTCTTAAATGGACTATTTTATGTTAAGCAAATCTCCAGCTAATGTAAAACTGTATTCTTGGATCTGCAATTTTTTTCTTTTTTTCCACACTGCCACTTAAATATTGATTATTCTTAAATTGGCTTACTTAATTAAAATAAAATTTCTCCTTCTAAATGGCACTCTATTCTAAAATAAGTCTCTCTTATGGCTAATGCTGATTTGTGCCATCATACTGTGAGGCTCGCTGGGAGAAGCTGGGACCGCTAGTTCTGTGTTGCCACAGTGTTTTGACATACAGAAAGTGTTGGGCAAATAACTGAATGAATCGCTTCACCTGGGCCTCCAGGAATGAAGGTTCCCCTTGCTAAAAAGATATTCATTTCCTAGGAGTAAGAAAAGTAATTATCCATTTTAGGAATGCCTTCCCAAATAGCTAAACCTGAGTGGTGGGGCTCTCAGAAATTTCTCTCCCTTAAGATCCTTTTACATAGTAGCACACCAAATAGAATGGGTACCGGGTCACTCAGGCAGGTCTAGCCAGAAGTAGTGGGTTATATTTGTCTTGGGCTCTTTGTTTGGTGCTGCTGTGTAACAACATACCCGAGACTGGGTAACTTATATAGAATAGAAATTTCCTCATGGTTCCGAAGGCTGGGGAGGCCTAAGACCAAGGAACTGGCAGATTCAGTGTCTGGCAAGGACTGATCTCTGTGCTTCTAAGATGGTGCCTTGTTGCTGTGTCCTCAGGAGGTGACAAATGCTATGTTCTCACATGGAGGGAGATGGAAGGGCAGCATCGAGGAAGATAGTTCCCTTCAGCCCTTTTATAAGGTCACCAATCCAGCTCATGAGGGCAGAGACTTAATCACCTCCTAAAGGTACCACTTCTTGGTACTATCACACTGGCCATTAAGCTTCAACATATGAATTTTGGGGAGGCACATTGAGACCATAGCAGGAGTCATCTCTCTGGATTTGAACACTGTTCTCTCTTCTCAGTCTTACCATTTCTTTGCCTGCCATTCAGCTAACCTAAGATGAGTCCTTGAAAATTCCACCTTGAGAGGGAGAAAGAAGGTGTTTCTGTGTAGCACTCTCCATCAATAGCCTCTTGTTGGCATCATGAAGGTGTAAGTTTGCCTGCATTGTGATACCATCTCCCACGCTATTATATAACGGACAATAATGCTTGCTACCAATATGAGGTTAATGAAATTCTGCATTGGCTATGAAAAACCAACTGAAAAAATTTGTAAGGACAGAAATGATATTAATTCCCAGGCCAGATATGTACAATAAGGAGTGAATACCCAGAAACATAGGCAGAATTCTAAATTCTATTGGTCATGTTTAGGGATTTGGGAGCTTCTTAATGATAAGATAATACAGCCCCTTGTTGGCTTTCTTAATTTCTGAAAAGCCTTCTCTCTTTTATCTTGCCCTTTCCTCTCTCCCTCCCTTTCTTTCTTCTTTGTTTCCTTTCATTTCTCTTCCTCCTTCTCCTCTTCTTTCTTCTTAAATTGGAAGTGAGTATTGACTTCCAGACTATCTGAATCAGAATCTCAGATCTGCCACTTACAAACTTTCTGATGTTGAAAATTTTCCTTAATCTCAAAATCTCGTATTCCTCATTTATTAAACAGAAGTGTTAATAGTTTCTATCTCAGAGTTGCTCTAGTTCCTGGCTCATAGTAAACTCTAAACACACGTTAGATGTTGTTTATTATTATTCCTAGTATATCAAGTGCAGTCTCCCTAAAATACACAGAGCTAATGAACTAACTCTTTATCTCAGAATTTTAAGTCCTATTCCACAAATTTTAAGTCTCCTCTGTAGCATACCACTTCCATTTGCTCTTAAACTATATGATCTTTCTGAGGGTATACCACAGTAAAAGCAAATTCATAAATTGGAAATAAGAGCTTAGCTGTTTTTGTGTATGAGGAGGGTTTCACAATTTACTTTCATGTAGGAAGGAATTAAGGCCAAGAAAGCTCAGAGAATTTCTGCTTTGTAAGCATCCATCATTACTATCAATGGTGAAAGTGCATTGGATCATAATAAAAATTCTTAAATAGTTTAATATCCTTGAGGAGTCAGTAAGTACCTGTATGGTCAATCTTGTTTGTTGTTCCTTAAGTTGCATCTCTTTGGGGTGAGTGAATGCTGCTGATTATGAAGAGAACAGTATTTGAAAGAAAGTACCTTTTTTTGTTCATAAATGAAACAGTATATTAAATTTGTGCAGGAAGTTTGCTAAATAAAAATGTGATTTTTTTTTTCTTGAGACAGAGTCGTACTCTGTTCCCCAGCCTGGAGTGCAGTGGCATGATCACAGCTCACTGCAGCCTTGACCTCCCCAGGCTTAGGCAATTCTCTCACCTCAGCCTCTGGAGTAACTAGGACTACAGGTACACACCACCATGACTGACTAATATTTTAATTTTTTGTAGAGATGGGGTTTCACCATGTTGACCAAGCTGGTCTCGAACTCCTGGGCTCAAGCAATTCTCCCACCTTGGCCTCCCAAAGTACTGGGGATACAGGCATGAGCCACAGCACATGGCCATAAATTATGTAACACATTTTTGTATAAGTGATCCTTTTGCTAGAATTCCTCCTTACCATCCCCCACCCCTGGATTAATCTTTGCGGTAAATCCAGAAATTGGTATATGAGTCTGAGTAAAAGGGAATAAAAGGGGCTCTCCAGCTTCTTGCTTTTTTCTAAGTTTTCCTGACATTTTGGTTATTGGACCTGATGTATGACCTGCTGAGATGAGAGCATGGAGTTAACTACTATTGAAAACATTAAGGAGTTTGTTCATGGCAGTATGAATATTGGGATGCCATGCAAAACACCGTGGCTTTCACTTAAATCAGTGCAACAAATGCCTCATGTGCAATCTCAAAAAATATTTCATTCATGCTGTAATTTACTTGTAGAGCCTTTGAAATGGAACAAACCCCTCGTTCTCTCACTTTCATTCCAGCCCCCACCCTCTTTACCGCTTTCATAGGAAGAAATCTGACAACTATGCTTATTGCCATTACTTTGAAAGAGCTTTGAACTAAAATGAAATGGTTCCAACCATCAATAAACTCCAATAACAAAGTATGTTATTTAACAGAGGTGATAAGATGGACTGGATATTTACCATGCTTATAGCATTCAAGAGTTTCTCTTCCTAAAGGAAGGAGAAAGAGAAGGAATAGCTACAGGACTCCTTGTGATAGTTGGCATATATAGGAATTCATCCTCATGCGTACAGAAGGTTATTTGAACATCTGAGTTCTAAGAGTTTTGCATATGAAACATGAATATGAATGCCAAAGCTATACCAAGTCTACAGAGATGAAAAGAATAAAAGAGCAAATGAGCCCTGACCACACTTTCTCTATTTCTTTAATAACTACTTTAAATAGTCTTGAAAATCAGATTATTTAGATTCTATGTGTTTGTTAGCCAACAGCCTTCTTTCTTGCCTAAGAATTAGAAATTTTGAACTGGGAAACACAGCTCGTTAGGTGGCAGAAACACAGGGCTCTAGATACTGGCTGCCCAGGGTCATATCACACACAGTTTCATATTAGCTGCATGGCCATATGTCAGCCTCAAAACCTCCTCAGCCTCAGTTGCCTCATCTATAGAATGGGAGTAATAGTATTGTTCTAATAGGAATGTTGCGAGGATTTAAAATAAGACACACTAGTTAAAGGGCTTAACGCAGTGCCTGGCATGTTGTAAGCTCTGACTATGTGTTCTGTAGTTATTATCTGTTTCACCATCACAGGGCTCAGTACTGATCTAGAAAGATGAAAAGATGAATGATGAGAGTGAGAGTTCACAACCAACCTCAGTCAGTAACGCTGACAGTAATAACTGCAGTTCCTACTAACCCATGAGTTTTCTCCCATCATAAATCTCCCCTGCCCTCCACTCCCTAAGAAAAGTAAAATTGTCTAAAAAGTTCTTTTACAAAAGTTATTTAATATAAAGTCCCTTTATAAGGTGAGAGCTTTTCTGGGTCCTGCCCCAAATTAACAGGACACTTGCTTTTAAAATCCCATGTATTAATCAATATCCGAACAAGCATTATCCTCCCACCTGTAAATACCTGACTACATTTAAAGTTAGAAGATTGAATTATGTGTCTAATATTTCCAAAAAGTATATGTTGCTGATACAAAGTAGCAACTGTATTAGACCTCAATATTACAGTGAAATTCACTGTTATGAACACTTTCTTAAGCAGCAGATAATAAACACATTTCTCTGCTTTCAAAAATAACTTGCTGTGCTGTAAATAAATCATTACATTACATCAAAGGTACTAAAATCAACAATCACCTGATCATCATTGGCAAGCCTTTTCTCAACTCCATTTTTTCCCTAATTAAATGAGAAAAGAGAGTAAAAAAAAAAATCTTTGCAAAATATCCCATATACAATAGAGTTTCTAACTGTAGGGGGTAGAAAGATGCATCCATTTCCACTTACAGTATTAGAGAATGACTAAATTACTTGTCGCTCCCTTTCTGTACATACACTTATGAGTAATGATATAATTTTCTAAATCACACAAAGATACATAAACAGGATTCAGTGGAGTTCTATGCCCCATCTTTATGAGAATTCATGTGGATGCTGATTTTATAGAATCTTATTAAGAGAATTTTTTTCAAAGCTATCTTAGTTCTGTTCCAATTCAGACTGCATATCTGCATATACATATTTTTAGCTTTGAACTATAGAACAGTCATGTTTTGCTGGGTTTTGGCATCTATATTCAGAACCTAAGATCTTAAAAATTCACTATTTCTTGGTGTGCTCACAACTATCTCCTTTAAAATTAAGATTTTATTCCAAGTCTGAATATTTGAGTCATTTAAAGCTCCCTTTAAATGTTGAGCGACCATAAAACTAGCAATGTGAATTTTATTTAAATTGATTTTGTATCTTCATCACCACTCCTTAAAACGAATCTTATTACTAGAGATAATGTATGTGTCAAAAAAGAAGCCTCAAATGCACTTCCTGTGCACTTGACAGGGTGACAAAATATTTCTCCTATCCTTTCCTAATTGAGCTGCAGTACAAAGGAGGACATTATAATAATATTAATAATAGTTACATGGATATTTGTAGGTACTGTGTAACCCTTCAGTCCATTTTCCCAGACAATGGTGACTACAAAGAGGCTTCAAAATAGAACATCGCACAATATGAATGCCACTTTTTTCTATCTTACATTTTAAAAACATCATTGAAATCAGAAAGTTCATTTACAAAGGACTGGCAGTTGCAATCACAGCAATAATGTAGTGCTGAGAAAAAAAGGGTAATTGGTTTGGTAAAGATCGCTTTCCATTACACCATAAAGCACTACACAATAGGAAAGGTCGCCAATTAAGCAATCATGAATACCAAGTACTGAAGCTGATGAAAATAGGGCAGTGGTTTAAATAGATTTGCAAGCAATTTACCTTTTCACAATGTTGGCAATCTGATGCAATTTGCTTGCAATTTTGTCTGCTTTCAGTAGCACTCGAAGCTGACACTACACAGACCAAATGGCAAAGAGGCCCTGCATAGAAAATGTAAAACTATCTTGGCTGCATCAGGAAACCAGAATGGTGGTTCATCAGGAAAATTACAACAATTAACATAAGTGCTGCAAAAATCAACACTTTAAATGTCACACTCACTAGTCTGTCCAAAGACTGTAAAAGTACCATCCCTGTTGCTGGACTAACAGTAAATATGAAGCAATCACCACCAAACCTTGGGGCTGATGGCTTTACAATTGATGTGACATTCTCTGAGTGATAAAATAGCCTCTCATTTTACAAAAGTAAGTATTTTTCTTTTTTAGACTTAACCTGGATTATGTCAACACAAAATTTACGTTTAATTTTTTTCAACTTTTTCGACAAAGCCATTTCATGCCAGTGTGGATGTAGTTGGTCTTGACATTTAAAAAATAACTTTATATTTCAGAGAATCAGGGCCAAGTTGATAAAAAATAATCCCTCCTCAAATATTGATTGGGTGCTTTCAAATGTAAATCATGCTCCAGATTTATGTCGAAAGCTGTTATACAGTGTGAGATACAGTGTGTCTGACCAGTCTATTTTATTATCTTAGAGAGGGCTCCAAAAAGGCATCTGTGGATATTCTCCTGAGGACTGGTTGGAATTACAGATGCCATCACATGTCTATATCAATGTATTACCAGCTAAAAGTTAGACACCCTGAAAATAATTGATAACTTCTGCTTTGGTTCCCATGTTTGAAGAAGCTATAAATTTGTCAGGCCTTGAGGAGAATTGGCTTATAGTGTAAACCTAATGATTTCTCAGTCAACTGGGAGGATCTCGTGGTGAGAGAACAAGAATAGAGTGTCAGAAAAACTAAGTTTAATTTTCATCTCTATATTGGCTGACTGAGAGAGTTATTTTAGTACTGTGTCTATGAGGGCTGGGTTTCCTGTTTTGAGTGAATTGACATCCTTTTGACTTAAGAACAAGGTTGGATATTTATCCTCGTGAATGTCCTTGTCTTGCTTGAGTTCAAACACCATGATTTCCACACCAGTAAAGAAGGAGCATCAGGCATGTATGTATGGGAGATACAGTAAAGAGTTTTATTATAAAGACTTTTATTACTGAAAAGGCCTATTGTGACAATAGCAACTCTATTTTGTAACAGCGTTTACTGTATCACAGGGCTCATCTTTTGACTCCTTCCAGGTCTACAGAAAATAATTTCTTAAAAGGGAATTCAGAGTTGATGCATAGCGTTCAGATTTGTCCATGACAATGGGACCTACCGTATTGTGGTGACGCATGACTCTAGGATTCTTACTGAGATGCCCTCTCAAGTCATTGCTTACATGGTGCTTCATTCTGTGAAGAGGTACTTCGCTCACATACTTTACTCGCTGCTACTCTGTACCAAACAACAGTATCAACTCCAGGGAAGGAAGAGTTTTATCATCTGCCTCTTCTCATGACCATCTTAAGGAACATCAGCAAGCAGTTCCTACTGATGACATCTCAGGGAGTGTCATCTAAATTACTCAATGAGGGTTATCCCTAAACAATGAGGGCATTGTCCAGGGGGCTGTGGTCCAGTGTTGGCCATGTCGGCTCTTCAGGAACAAGTCCATTACTTGGCTGAAAGTAGACGGGTTAGCCTCTGTGGGAGCAACATAACCCTTTTAGAAGGGTTTACATTTTCTATAATGTGAAGCTTACAGAAGGATGGAATAATTCTCTCCCTGGTTTTAAGCGGCCTGTGTGCAACCGTTTTTTGAAGAAATGCATGCATTTTCTAACTGTCCTCCGACCGACCCTGAGAACAAGTCACTACAAGAAGGGAGTGACCTTCTGTTGCCATCCATAACATGACAGGGATGATTCCATGGAAGGATAGCATCAGTGGTCTTGAAAGTAAATTATAGGCTAGGAATAGCAATAAGAGATTTGCTATCTCACCAGTACAAAACAGTGAGAAGTTTGCAAGATCACTTCCAGAGAAACAAACATTGAGAAGAATTAGGTCCCCACACCCCTGTGTGCATATGTGTGTGTGTAAGTGTATGTCTTTGTGTGTGTGACTCAGGAGGTTTAAAGGAGTGGTACACATGAGGATGGGCAGAAACCATAGTTAATTTTGATAAATATAATGACCTGTGGGATTTTTTTTCCTCAGCCTTTGATTGGTACCACTGAAAACAATTATTACTGGTTAATTTAGTTGCTGGCATAGTGCATAGTAAATATTTTTGTTGTATCACTCTTTATTAACTGCAGAAAAAGCCTTTCAAATGTATTTATTAAGTTAGTCGAAATCACACACAGCAACTCTATTAACCATAAAGCATATAGTGTCAGAATCATCATAAGTATTTCAAAGTCACTATTGCAGTCCTAATTCCTCATAGAGAAATTAAAATTTAATGGAATCCACACCTCAGAGACTTGGATTTTAAAAATAAAGTTTCCCAAAGAGGAGGTTTCAGAGTCTTTACTAGTTTGGGTTGAACTACATATTTACATTAATTAGACTTGCCCCATCAAATATAATAACATGAGTAAAAGATGATGTAAATTCTTGTAAAACTACTCAATTGCATTTGCTACCATCAAGCAAGCAAAATGCATAAAAATTAAAACACTCTTTGGGGAGCAATGCCATTTAACCAAATAAAAGATTTTTTAGTCCTCAAAGTATTTTAAGAAGACAATGAAATAAAAAATATTTATTAAAATATCTTAACACTTAAAATATTAAAAAAAAACTTCACGAATGGCAGTTGTGCAACCACTTTGGGGTAAAAAAAATATGGGTTGAATTTTGGCTCTGATATTTATTAGCTGTGTAGCCATAGGGAAATCACGTAATCTGAGTCCAAATTTTGTCATCTGTAAAATGGAGATAATAAAATCTTGCAGAAATGTTTGTGAGTAGTAAAAATACTGCATTAGGAGTGGCATATAGTAGATGTTTAAATAAAAATCATTGGTTATTATGACTGTAGTTGTTTTTATTATGAATGATGATGATAATCAGAAAATCTAACCTGGTAAGCATCCAAGAGTTGTGTTTGTGTTTTTTGCTATGGCTAAAAATGAAAAATAGCTGTTATATTCAAATGAGGGAATCTTTATTAAAACATTTGAAAATTTGGGCCGGGTGCGGTGGCTCAAGCCTGTAATCCCAGCACTTTGGGAGGCCGAGGCAGGTGGATCACAAGGTCAAGAGATGGAGACCATCCTGGTCAACATGGTGAAACCCCATCTCTACTAAAAATACAAAAATTAGCTGGGCATGGTGACACATGCCTGTAATCCCAGCTACTCAGGAGGCTGAGGCAGGAGAATTGCTTGAACCCAGAAGGCGGAGGTTGTGGTGAGCCGAGATCATGCCATTGCACTCCATTCTGGGTAACAACAGTGAAACTGTCTCAAAAAAAAAAAAAACGTGAAAATTTGCCATAAAATTCAAGAAACTTTTAATATTGTCACCAAAAAGAAAAAAAATCCCTCAAAAGGTATTTTTCACGTAAGGATGAAATTACATTGCAATTCATTTTCTCTTGGTCAATTATTACAAAGTAGTTTTTAAGCTAGAATGAACAAAATTTGAAGGTTTTGCACATGTTTAAAAAATGTAAATTGTTTTGTTTCTGTAACATCCACAAAATTAAGTAGAGAATTAAGAATGAATAATTTTCTATATTCTTTGTTCTTGATAAACCTAGAAACCAGTGTGGAAGACCATAGATAATATCATAGGAAAGTAGATGGGAGTGGGGAGGAAGTCAGACTCACAGCCTAGACAGCTCCAGAGCATCTCTCAGCCACCAAGCAGGATTGCACAGCAAATGCAGATCCAGGAAAAGCTGGAGCCAGTCCTAGACCAGCAGGATCCATAGTGTCCCTCAGGGATCATTCGTCTGGGGAAATCAGACAATTCCAAATGCTTTAGGAATGCTTTTGGCTCTGTGGAGAGAAGTTAGGTCATTCTTTAGTGGAATGCTGGTGAACATACCTAGAAGATATCTTACATCTCTAAACCAGCCTCTAGTGGCCCCTAGCTAGCTAGCCTGTGGTGGCTGTCTCCAGGGAGCTAGAGATGGCCATGGGGCCGTGCAATTATTCACTAGAGTTTAGTCAAAATGGTCACATTCCCCTAGTGGCTTATCACTATGTTTGAATAGCTCTGTCTGAGTCAAATTGTATTTACTCAACAAACATTTATTGAGCCCCTATCATGGACTAATTGTGTGTGTGTGTGTGTGTGTGTGTGTGTGTGTGTGTGTATTCATATTCATTGTCTTTCAGAGAGCTTATAGTCTAGTATAAAAGATAAGGGGTACCCTGTAGTAAACAAATATTTAAATAAAAGTTTATAAAAGGCAAGAACCATAAAAGAAACATAAGAAAAAACCACCATGGTTAGTAGAAGAGGTAGATAACGCATGTGAAACCGTAGTACAGAATGTAATGATTTTGATAAACTTTGCCCTTTCCTTTAAATCAAGTTGATAGTGGTATGGAATAGTTGATGTTTGAGGTCACACGTAAATGTTTTATTAGGTAAGTTTTGGGTAGAGAAAGTACTTCAAAGTGAAAGGAAAAGCATAAGAAGGAAGAAACAGAAGGAAAAAGGAAAGAACCTCACTTAGCTTAGAAAGCTCAAGTCCAGTTTGGTTGGACTGCTGTAACCGGAGCATTCAGAATTCTAAACTCGATCCTGCTTGAGTTCACCTAAAAATCCTGAATGCTCTGGGTAAATGAATTTCCCTGTTTATAACTTCATGCATCAAGCATTTCGTAAAGCATGTCCTCAATTACTAAATTTTAGCGTACATTGTAATTATACCTCATGTATGCTTGGGAATAATAATCCTGTACTTGAATTATCTTGAAAGGATTATACAAAGTCAGAAAAAGGCTGATTTTTCATTCTTCCTTGGTCAAATCACGCTCTAATAAAACCTGACATTGTAATCTTATATATTCTTAATCTTTCAGGTTGAGTCTGAATTTGGCCTCAGGCCCTCCAGCTCTTTCATAAAAGGCTGTTACTGAACAAATGAAGATTTTACCAGCTCAAGAACACTTCAAACTGCACATTCCAGTTTTCTAAAAAGGTAAACAGTTCAAACAGGAAGTTATGATATGTACCCATCCACAGGTCAGTGAAATTTTTATTTACATTGGAAATTCTTGTGTACACTGATAAAATCAGATCTTTTGGTTTTAATTGCCTCCTGTAGCTGTCTGAAGCCAGTTGTCTGGACATTGCAGTATACTGAGTTTCTTTTTCTAGCTGTTCTTTGCTCTTTTGATTACCTGACCATACAGTAACATGTCATTCTATAGCACACTGCGACATTTCAAAATCAGCTGAGAGCTATCCCTATTTAAAACAAATGAAACAAAGATCAATTCCTCAGAAGCTATAAAGTACCCTTTAGTCACCACGAGACGGTGACTCCAGGATCCTAAGACTCTTTTAGAGAAAGATCTTGAACCAAGATTAACAAATGTCATAGACCTAACAGGTTTAACAGCATAGCTGCGTTTGAACTACTTCTTATATCGGCTCCCAAGTTTGGTGGGAATAAAAATATTGCACAGATGGGACTATAACTGACCGTAGCCTGCTCCATTGTGTGTCCCACCATCTCTAATTACAGCAACCCATGAAAGGAAGAGATTTGAAAGGGCAGGTGACAGGAGAGGAGAGGAACCTGTTTGACTTAAACAGCATAGGATCCCTCACCATCAGGCCTGATGTACATCAGCCTGACAGCTAATTAGGGTAGACATGAATTTTTCCAATGTAACAGATGTTCGCTAATCAGGCCAGATTTGGAGCCCTTGCGCCAGCAACATTTCATGCACAATTTAACTATCTAAAAGGAATAAACTACTTAATGCATTGTACTGAAGGCACAGCTGTTTCACAATCAGAAAATTTGCTGTCAAAGATGTTCTCTTTAAAACTGACATGTTTTTATATAACTCTGATGGGGTGTTTATAATGTATTAATAGTTGTCAGCAAGAGCTGCTGTCATCATCAAGAAGTAAAATATTTCTGAAGGTATATTAAAATGAACAGGCTCCTTTCTTTTTTCCCCCAAATCCATTCAGATAATTTAACTAGGTTGAATGTGGTCTGCTGGGTTCCAAAATGTATTTGAAACAAAGAACATCAATGTATGCTTTCAATTTATTCTAAATTTAAGACAAAAACATGCCTTGCTTTTGGTTTAAAGGTTTAAAACAATCATAGTTCCACATTCATTTACAAAACTATGTTTTAAAAATCATTTTATTTTTATTCAGATTCACCAGGGAAACATCATTACCACACCAAAAATGCTTTATTGGGTAAAATGAAGGTTTGACATCTTTATAAATGCAAGCTAATTTGGTAAGGATGAAAAAGGATCTCTCTCTCTCTCTCTCTCTCTCTCTCCCTCTCTCTCTCCCTCTGCCTTTCTCTCTTTCTGTTTCTTTTCATTTTCCCTTGCACTTTGTGTACAAACTGACCCTCTATTATAAGAAAGACTTTTGCTAAATACAAACTTGAAACTTTAAGTATTTTTTGACAGTTTAGTCTTGCATTTTTGTTGCTTGTATTTTTGAAATAGTAGCACAAAACAATAATTACTACCCTATGAATATTGAAAAGTTTTTATGATTTAAAAATAGAAATTTGTAAATCCTAAAACTCTGTGTTTGAAGTAGATGTTCGATATCATAAGCTGATGATTTCAAATTCTACAATAAAGAGGTTGTAGGACCTTAGTAATCTAGCTTGTCCACATAATTTAACAATTTGCTTATTCTGTTAACTATCAATTTTTTTCCCACCATTTTATTCTACATAATTTGCTTGCATTATATTTCAACCAATAATGTTAAAAGTATAAATTATGCTTTTTTTTTTTTTTTTTTCAGTAAGAGCAATGGTAGGTAATGTAGTTTCTCTGGAGATGAGGTTACAATGACTCTCCTTTTCAATGAGCTGGCCCAAGTGATTTGTGACCCCTGAGTGAGACTATGTTGAATTGATTTGCATCAGTAGCTCAGATCTTCTGGTAAATTCGAAGACAGTAATATATTTCAAATCCAGTCTCAATTAAAGCACCATTTTCAGAATTCATAAAGAAGTCTAGGACTCTCTGCTATGACTCAAGAGTATCGTGATGTCATGACTTTTCCACTAAAATCTGTCTGTAGACCCACTGTAAAAAGAGTCATATTTTCGGAGGATGACAAACATCTAGAAAAGAGTTTTCCCATCTGTATTCCAAAGCAAATCAGTCCTGGGAAATATGAAAAATTATTTTCACATAAGATTTAAAATGAAATGCCTTGATTCTATCACTTTCTCTTTGGATATTCTATGACAGTGGGTTGTTTGCTATCTTCAATGCCAATATCTTGAAAATACATATCTTTAGCAGGGTGCGATGGCTCACACCTGTAATCCCAGCAGTTTGGGAGACCAAGGCAGCTGGATCATGAAGTCAGGTGTTCAAGACCAGGCTGACCAACACAGTGAAACCCCGTCTCTACTAAAAAATACAAAAAATTAGCTAGGTGTGGTGGCATGCGCCTGTAATCCCAGCTACTCTGGTGGTTGAGGCAGGGGAATTGCTTGAAACTGGGAGGTGGAGGTTGCAATGAGCTGAGACTGCACCACTGTACTCCAGCCTGGCAACAGAGTGAGACTCTAAAAAGAAAAAAAAAAAAAAGGAAAGAAAATACATATCTTTATCTTTGAATCTTTAAGACAATTTCAAAACCACCAGTAGTTCTCTAATAAAGGGCATGTTCCAAACTAAACTGTAGATAAAGCTTTTAAAAAGATTAAAGCTCCATGTTACCACCCACTGCATCATTAACTAATTCAACTTTGGATACCAGTATTTCTGTAGGACAATGCAATTCTTAAAAGTTATCTGTAGATTGAAATTTCTATTAGAATTAAATCCATACCCTCTACTACAACTCCACATTTACTGCCTCTCCTATCTTCCAACAGTATTGTATGCCCATTACTTCCCTGCTTACTGCAATCTAACCAAACTGAAAGGTGAACGCACCAAAGTCTTTCTCTCCTTAGGGCTTTTGACATACTCCGCTAGGCTTAGAATGTTTTTCCTTTGCTCTTGGCATGTCTTACTCCTTATTTCCACCCAAGAGTCAGCTTAAATGGAACTTATTCAGAGAAAACGTCTCTGGCAACATTAATTTATATTGCTCCTTCCCCAACCCCCATCATATCAATCTGTTAATTTTCTCCAGAGTGGTCACTAACATTAAAAAGTTAGTTTTGGGTCTAATATTTAAGTCTTTTCATCTTGAATTGATTTTGGTATATAGTGAGATATGGGGGTCTACTTTCATTCTTTTGCATATAGATATCCAATTTTCCCAGCACCTTTTATTGAAGAGAGTGTCCTTTCCCCATTGTATGTTCTTGGCACCTTTGTTGAAAATCAGTTAGCTGTAGATAGGTAAATTTATTTCTGGGCTTTCTATTCTGTTGCATTGGTCTATATGTATATTTTTATACCAATACCATGTTGTTTTGGTTACTATAGTTTTGTACTACATTTTGATGTCAGATAGTGGGTGTGGGAGAAAATATTTGGAAATCCTTTATCCAACAATGGACTGATATATAGAAAATACAAGGAAATCAAACAACTCAACATGAAGAAATAATCCCATTAAAAAGGTGGCGAAGAACATGAATGGACAATTCTCAAAAGAAGATATACGAATGGCCAACAGGTATATGAAAATACACTTGGTATCACTAATTACCAGGGAAATGCAAATCAAAGCCACAATAACATATCATCTTACCTGAGTTAGAATGGCTGTTACCAAAAAGACAAGAAATAACAGATGCTAGCAAGGATGCAAAGTAAAGCGAACTCTTATACACTATTTATAGGAATGTAAATTAGTACAATGACTATAGAAAACAGTATGGAGATTTCTTAAAAAACTAAAAGTAGAACTACCATACTATCCAGCAATCCCACTCCTCGGCGTCTATCCAAAGGAAAATGAATTAATATATCAAAGAGATAATTGCACTCACATGTTTATTGTGACAGTATTTGTAATAGCCAAGAAATGGAATCAACCTAAGTTCCCATCAATGGACAAACAAAGAAACTGTGGCATATGTACACAATGGAATGCTATTCAGCCATAAAATGTAATAAAATCATATCATTTGCTGCAACATGGATGGAACTGGGAATCAACATGTGAAGTGAAACAAGCCAGGGACAGAAGGACAAAAACTGCATGTTCCCACTCATGTGTAGGAGCTAAAAAAATTGGATTTCATATTGGTAAAGAATAGAATAATAGATACCAGAGGCTTGGAAGGGTTGAGGGTGGGTGGGTGAAATAAAGAGAGGTTGGTGAATGGGTACGAACTTACAGTAAGAGAAAAATAAGTTCTAATGTTCCATAGAAGACTAGAGTTACCATAATTAACAACAATGTATTGTATATTTCAAACTAGAAGAGAGGACTTACAATGTTATCAGTACATAGAAATGATAGATGCTCAAGGCAATAGATACTCCAAATACCCTGAGTTGCTCATTACACAGTCTATGCATGAAGAAAATCCTCACATGTATTCCATAAATATGTAAAATATTATACATCCATAAAATTAAAACTAAAAATTTAATTTGTTTATTTTTCTGTCTTCTCACCTCCTTAAACCTTCTAGATCTGTGATGTCCAGTACAGTAATGACATGTTATGACTTAAGTTTAAATTAATGAAAATAAAAATTAAATATAATTGCAAATTCCATTCCTCAGTTTTTCTCAATAGCACAGATATAAAACATTTTTTATCTCACAGAAAGTTCTGTTGAACAGTACTGATCTAGCATATAATCTTTGAGAGTGAATGAAAGCTCTGACTTTTTACCTCTATTTCTATGGACCTAGAAGAGCAACTGGCCTATAGTAGTTCTCAATTTGTTAAATGGATAGATAGATGGATGGATGGATACATGGATACATGGATACATGGATAAACACACAGAGGGATGGATAGGTAGGCAGATGAGTGGTAATGAATGGAAGAGTGAACTTTCATTTATACATAGTTATTGAGAAATATGATATTCCAGCTAATGTAATACTCTGGTTTCTATTCAACCTCCTGTTTCTAATATTAATTATTTTAATGGAATAAGATAAAGCGTATTCAGCACTAAAGTGTATCTAATAAAATTTAACCTTTTTTTGAAGCACTCAAGGAAGAGATTTCCGTGTTAACCTGATATAGAACTATAGGACCGTAAGAATCCCTTTAGAATCCAAGAAGCCTTAGTTAGACTTTAGATCTTGAGTGGGCTAACAGCAGAAAGAACAGGAGTTTGGACTCTGGAAAACACAGGCTCAAATCCTAACTCTGATTCCAACCAGCTTGTTTTTTGCTTGTTTTTGTTTGGAGAGTTTTTCTAGGCTCTATCAACCTCATTTCCCACATGTGTAAAATGGAAAAGGAGTACCAGCTTTACAGGGTTATTCTGAGGATTAGATGGCCTGTGAATGCTTGGCTTATAGCAGGCTCATAATAAATGGTAGCTATTATTATAAATCTTGCAGAATTAACGGCATGCTAGCAAATAGATCTTTTTTAAGAGATGGGGATCTTGTTATGTTGCCCAAGCTGGAGTGCAGTGGCTATCCACAGGCATGATCACAGTGCACTGCTGCCTCAAATTTCTGGGCTAAAGGGACCCCCTGCTTTGGCCTCCAGTATAGCTGGGATAACAGCCGCATAGCACCACACCTGGCTCTGGCAAGTAGATCCTTGAAAATCCTAGTCTATTTCTTATTACTCCTTCCCTGGCCTTCTTGCTCTACCCGTAAAACTGTGATTCCCGGACTCTCAGAAGCTTGTCAAAGACACACGCCATAGGAATGAGAGGATGTAAAGTGCGAGGGGTGTGGAGGAATGCCGTGGGCAGAGAGGAACAGGCCAAACACAGAAAGAGCTATTTACCCAGTAGCTCCTGGCACAGACCGTCTCATGTTTTAAATTAAAATAAATAAAATCCTTGGGAGTATAAAACATTCTAAGATTCTGTAAGTACACAATTCATACACAGTATCTACTTTATCACTTAATTTAGAGCTAGGCAGCTGCCATCAAGCTTGGAAAGCAGAAAAGATGAATCCTAACAGATCAACAGGGAGAAGGTCTTAGTTGTATGTTTTCTTCTAGTAATTTTTAAAAAGGTAATTTTATATCATCAGAGACGGTGAAAATCCACAACCCTTATTACAGTTTCCTGCAGAAAGAGGGTTTATGGAGGGTCAGTATGCAGTGATCATAACAAATTCTCCTGGTAAGCCTGTGAAAACAAAACAAAACAGAATCGAGAAACAGTACATAGAAAGGACTAAATTTTAAATGAGAATATGAGTAAAAAATTAGAGCTTTAGTTACTAATGTATTTACCTGATTGTCTACATTTCCAAAAGGGTAGAGAGATGTTCTCTGTTTTTTTTGAATCCTTATGTTACCTTAGAGCTTCATCTTCTTCCAGGCCAGGAAGGGAATAATTCTGCCTTAAAGGCCTGATTATCACCTGCAAAGTACCCTTGACTATTGGGGGTATTTGGAAGTTAAAAAATATGGAATTTCAAATATTTTATTGAATGGCAAATTAGGATTCCCTTTCTACCTAGAGAGAGTAGCCTCATCTTTTGCTTCCCCCACCCACCAAGACTTAAGGTAAGAATAAGCAGAACGATCTGTTACAACTCTTTGGAATTGGTCAGTGTTAACAGAGACTCAGTTTAAATATTTAAATGTTGTGAATATTTTTGATATGAACTTTTACATGAAGGGAATCCAGGAACTGAAATCAAGAACATATTTTTATACTAACTGAGAAAACAATTTTCTACAGTAAAAAATTCAAACACTTCCTAGCCCACCGCAGAGAAAAACTCATGTGAAGAATAAGAATATTTACTGATTAAATAACAATTTAAGGGAAGAACTCTGCCTTCAAAATAACACACTGAGGGATCGTCTGGGGGAGTTTTTTATGAGATATCTGCAAGAAAGTAAAATATGGCTAAAGGCCCCAAAGGGAAAAATTTCTTCTTTTATGGATTATAGATGTTCAAAAAGGATGATTTTTAAAATGCTTTGCCACCATTTTACAAAAAGCCCTGTGTTGGGAGAGACGCAGAGCTGTGGTCATGGAACTTTTGACCTTCACGGCTCAGAACAGCTTGGCGGGGCCCTCTTTCAGCAGGAGTGACATTTTTTGCTTGTTTCGTTCATATGTATGTCTGCTAGATGCTGTTATCAATGTACTTTCGTTGTTAAGGTTTAACATCTCTCTCTCTTTCTCTCTATCTCTCTTTCCCACTCTCCTGTTTTCTGGAAACAATCAACAGTGATTATTCATGTTAAAATGAGAGCCTTGAAACTAAATCAAGTCGAGCATTAACAAGGGATGCTGCATGAAAACAAACAAGCAAGAAAACAAAACAAAACAAAATGCTGGGCTAGAAGCCTCAGACGCGTTTCTGTGTGACCCTAGGTTGTTCTCTTCACAGCTTTAGGTTTGACTTCCTTGACCATAAAAGAGATCTCAACATGCAACTCTAATGTTGAAGTTCTACTCTTTAGGATCTTTGGGATATTTCTTAGTCATAACCCTTAGATAAATCAGATTGAACAGCCTCTTGTTATTCACATTTCCCTGATAATGAGTCTCCTCCCTTCCCTTCCTGATTATCCTTCAATGGGGTGGTTTCCTTTTAACAGCCCTGGATCCTGTCTTCCTGGCCGTTTGCATGTAGGTGCTGATTTTGGCATCTCATTCTCCTGTCTCATGTCCTTCAAGTCACTTATTTTTCCGTTTTAATCCTCTTCCCATGTTATTTCCCTGTGTTTGTTCCAGGAATACCTAGCTCCATCTTTAAAGCAAATGTATTCTGACCTTGAATGAGAACTGAATTATTTCTATGTTCTGGACTTTCCCTCCACTCTTAGCTGGTATCAGGCTACCTCTTTGACCACAGGGCAGAGAGGACATCAAAAATACCATCCCCCCTGTGATTGTCAATTCTCCCCTGTATTTCAACACATGGTGAATGCTATGGGCAAGGCTTGCTTAGTGACTTTACTCACGGATCAGATCCTAGGAAAAAAGTCACAGCCAAAATTAAAAATACACAAGCGCAAAACCCCACTGCTTGCAGTTAGTAAACGTCTAATCATTGAAGTAGTGCAAAGATAGAGGCAGATGCTTTTAAAAAATTCTTAGATGGTTAATACATCTTCCTAATTCAAACATCAACTATAAACAGGTATGGTGAGAGCACTTGCTTCTAGTACTGGTCCCATTTGTCAATTCCCACAGTCTTTCATAGTACCCTTTTTATTAGTTTCTTTGTATAAATCTGGAGTTTCCTTGTGCAAGATAGAATCTGCACATATATTTTCTCCCTTGAAGAGGTAGTGCATTATGCACACTGTTGAGTATGTTGCTTTTTTTCACTGAATGTATCTTAGAACTTTAGCCATGTTGATACACGGAGAGGTCATTCCATTTTTAAAAATTCTATTACATGTTATTCTATCACATAGATACACCATAATTAATTTAATCAATCCACTGCTGGTGGACATTTGGGTTGATGCCAATCTTTTCCTATACAAAACAATGCTACAGAAAACAGCCTTGAACATAGGTGACTTTACATGTGTGCAAGTTTATCTGTAGGAAAAATCTCCATAAGTAGGATTGCTAGGTCAAAGAACATATGCCGTTGTCATTTTCAAAGATAATGTTAAACTTTCTTCCATAGATGCATTAATTTATGCTACTATTGGCAATATATTAAATTACCTGTTTCCCAGTCTTTTCTTTTTTGAAACAAGGTCCAGCTTTGTTGCCCAGGCTGGAATGAAGGGGCATGAACATAACCTCACTGTAGCCTCCACCTCCTGGATTTAAGCAATCCTCCCACCTCAACCTCCAGAATAGCTGGGACTGCAGATGCGCACCACCATGCCTAGCTAATTTATTTATTTATTTATTTATTTATTTATTTATTTATTTATTTATTTATTTATTTACTGTAGACATGAGTCTCACCACGTTCCAGGCTGAACTTGAACTCCTGGGCTCAAGTGATCCTTCCACTTCAGCCTCCCAAAAAGCTGGGATTGCAGGCATGAGCCACAGCAGCTGGCCTCCCACCTTCAGGAAAACAAAATGCTAACAAATTTCTGTTTGGGAAAATCTGGAATTTTGATTACATACTCTTTTAAATTATGGTAGCTTAATGTGGTTATTTACTTGTATATTGAGTGAGGTTACGTACGTTTTCATATGTTTGAGAGCCGTTTATTTCTATAAACTCTATTAAAATTCTTTTCTATTTTAGTTTTAAGCTATGTTGTAGAATATCTTTACACATTAGAGCAATTAGCTATTTGGTTGACATGAAATGATTTTCCCAGTTGTTTTTTTTCTGGATTTGTGTTTTGATTTTGTGTCAACTCAGAAGTTTTAAAAGTTATTTTTCTATACATTTACTTTAATTTTCTGATATAACCTTTGGATTTCAGTCCTAATTTTTAAAAGCCTTTTTAATCCAAAGTTATAAAGAAATTCTCCAATGTCCTACTCTCTATTTTTATGGCTTTATTTTTTAAATCTTTGAACTTTCTGATGCGTGATATGGAGAAAAGATTAAACTTTTTTTCAGAGAGCCTTAACATTGCCTTAACATTTCTTATTGAATAATCCATCTTTTCCTTGACACACATTTGAGGTCTCACTCACCTTTAGCAAATGACCAAGTTCTTACATGGTGTGGGTCTGAAGACTTTCTGTTTCATTGGTCTATACATTCACTAGGCTGGAATGTAACTAGATAGAACTTTCCTGCCTTTTCTCTAATCACCCATGCTCCAGCCACTCAGAACTACCCCATCTATCTTAGATATAGGAGCATTCCTGTTCCCTCCACACCTTTGAACACACTCCTTGCCCAGCCTATCCTGTATTGTTTAGCAAATTTTGATTTGTCTGTTAAGACCCACATAAACTCGAATACTTCCAAAGAAATGAGGAACAGAATAATGTGCTATTTATAATTTAAAGATTTGGGAGAAGATATTATGTGTAAATGGAAATGCTAAAGTGATGAGAATATTATCTCTGGGAAGAGGAATTGGAAGTTTGGAATGGAAAGGAGATACATTTTTTGCTGTGTTGCTTTTATGTTATCAAAATTTTTACTATGTGTATGTATTACTTTTTAAAATAATAGTATTTTTTTTCTTAAAGTCTGTACTTTTATTGAGCTATTCTCAAATCAATGTAAAGTATTTTGGAGGGATTTTTGTTATTTATTTATTTATTTTCAATAGCTTTAGGGTACGCGTGATTTTCGGTTATATGGATGAATTGTATAGTGGTGAAGCCTGAGATTTTGGTGCACCCTTCACCGGAGTGGTGTACATTTTACTCAATATGTAGTTTTTATCCCTTACTCCCCTCTCATCCCCCACCTTCTGAGTCTCCAAACTTCATTATATCATTCTGTATGCCTTTGTTTACCCATATCGTAGCTCCTACTTATATGAGAATATACACTACTTGGTTTTTCATTCCTGAGTTACTTTGCATAGAACAAAGAACAACAGCCTCCAGGGTGGGCACAGTGGCTCATGCCTGCAATCCCAGCACTTTGGGAGACCAAGACCAGTGGGTCACCAGAGGTCAGGAGTTTGAGACCAGCCTGGACAACATGGTGAAAACCCATCTCTACTAAAAAATACAAAATTAGCCAGGTGTGGTGGTGTGCATTTGTAATCCCAGCTATTTGGGAGGCTGAGGCAGAAGAATCCCTTGAACCTGAGCTGGGGGGCAGAGGTTGCAGTGAGCTGAAATTGTACCACTGCGCTCCAGACTGGGCAACAAGAGCGAAATTCTGTCTCCAAAAAAAAAAAAGGAAGAATAGTTTCCAGCTCCATCCAAGTTGCTACAAAAGACATTATTTTCTTCTTTTTTATGGCTGAGCCATATTCCTTTGTGTAAGTGTACACCACATTTTCTTTATCCACTAATTGATTGACGGGCAGTTAGATTGGTTCCATATCTTTGCAGTTGTGAACTGTTTTGCAATAAACAAAGGCATGCAAGTGTCCTTTCCATGCGATGACTTCTTTTTCTTTGGATAGATACCCAGTAGTGGGATTGCTGAATCAAATGATAGATCTACTTTTAGTTCTTTAAGAAATCTCCATACTGTTTTCCATAGAGTTTGTACTAACTTACATTCCTACCAGCAAGGTATAAGTTTTCCCTTTTCATCCCATCCATGCCAACATTTATTGTTTTTTGACTTTTTAATAATGGCCATTCTTACAGGAGTAAGGTGGTTTTAATTTGCATTTCCCTGAATTTTCTATAAGGTGAAAAATAGGGATGATTAGTGATGTTGAGCATTTTTTCATATGTTTGTTGGCCAATTTGTATATCTTGTTTGGAAAAATGTCGATTAATGTCACTTGCCCACTTTTTGATGGGAGTTTTTTTCTTGCTGATTTATTTGGGTTTCTTGTAAATTCTGAATATTGGTCCTTTCTTAGATCCATAGTTGACAAATATTTTCTCCCATTCTGTGGGTTGTCTTTTTACTCTGATGATTATTTCTTTTGCTGTATAGAGACTTCTTAGTTTAATTAGGTTCCATTTGTTTGTTTGTTTTAGTTAAATTTGTTGTTGCGGTTTTAGTCACATTTGTTTTTGGGGTTTTAGTCATGAATTCTTTGGCCACACCAATGCCTACAAGAATTTTTCCAAGGTTGTCTTCTAGAACTTTTATAATTTCAGGCCTTAGATTTAAGTCCTTGATCCATCTTGAGTTGAGTTTTGTTTAAGGTGAGAGATAAGGATCCAGTTTCATTCCCCACATGGCTAGCCAATTATCCCAGCACCATTTGATGAAAAGGGTGTCCTTTCCTCACTTTATGTTTTAGTTTGCTTTGTCAAAGATCAATCGGCTGTAAGTATTTGGGTTTATTTTGGGGTACTCTATTCTGTTCCATTGGTCTGTGTGCTTATTTTTATATCAGTACCATACTATTTTGGTGACTATGGTCTTAAGGTATAAATTGAAATCAGGTAGCGTGATGCCTCCAGATTTGTTCTTTTTGTTTAGTCTTGCTTTGGCTATGCAGGCTCTTTTTTGGCCCCCTATGAATTTTAGAATCGTTTTTTCTAATTCTGTGAAGAATGATGGTGGTATTTTGATGGGAATTACTTTGAATTCGTAGATTGCTTTGACAGTATGATCATTTTCACAATATGGATTCTACCCATCCATGCTGTTGCTTTAAAGTCTGTCTTATCTGATTTTAGAGTAGCTACTCTGCTCATTTTTAGTTTCCATTTGTGTGGAACATCTTTTTTACCCCTTTACCTTGAGTTTATATGAATCCTTATGTGTTAGGTAAGTCTCTTGAAAATAACCAATACTGGGCTTGTGATTTTTTTATCCATTCTTCAAATCTATATATTTTAACTGGAGCATTTAGGACATTTACATTTAATTTTAATATTGAGATTCGAGGTACTGTTCTAGTCATTATATTAACTGTTACCTGGATACTTTTTTTCCTTTGTCCTGCTATTGCTTTATAAGCTCTGTGAGCTTTATGCTTTCAAGAGGTTCTATTCTGGTGCATATTGACCTTTAGTTTCAATATTTAAAATTCCTTTTAGCATTTTTGTTGGTAGAGCTGGTCTGGTAGTGATAAATTCCCTCAGCATTTGTTTGTTTGAAAATGCCTTTATTTCTCCTTCATTTATGAAACAGTTTTGCTGGGTACAAAATTCTTGCCTGGCAGTTATTCTGTTTAAGAAGGCTAAAGATAGGACCTCAGTCAGTCCCTTCTGTCTTGTAATGTTTCTACAGAGAAGTGTGCTGTTAGTCTGATACATTTTCCTTTTTAGGTTACCTGATGCTTTTGTCTCAGTGCTCTCAGAATTCTTTCCTTCCCATTGACTTTAGGTAGCTTGATGACTATCTGCTTTGGTAATGTCGTTTTTGGAATGAATCCCCCATGAGTTCTGTTCAGCTTGTTGTATTTGCATGTCTAACTGTCTAGCAAGGCTAGGGAAGTTTTCTTCAATTATTCCCTCAAATAAGTTTTCAGACATTTTCCTTCCCCTTCTCCCTCAGGAACACCAATTAATCTTAGGTTTGGGCATTTTATCTAATTTCATATTTTTTAGAGACTTTGTTCATTTCTTTTGATTATTTTTTCTTTGTTTTTGTCTGATCGGGTTAATTCAAAAGCCTTATTTTTGAGCTCTGAAATTCTTCCTTCTATTTGTTTTAGTCCATTGTTAAAATTCTCCATTGAATTTTGTAATTCCCTAAATGTGCCTTTCATCTCCAGAAGTACTGCTTGGTTTTTATTTAATATATCCACCATCTCTTTAGAAAATTTTCCAGCTGTATTCTGATTTTTTTATTGCATTTTAGGTTTGGGGGTACATGTGAAGAACATGCAAAATAGTTGCATAGGTACACACATGGCAGTGTGATTTGCTGCCTTCCTCCCCTTCACCTATATCTGGCATTTCTCCCTATGCTCTCTCCCTAACTCCCCACCCCCCGGTGTCCCTCCCCTATTCCCCCCAACAGACCCCAGTGTGTAGTGCTCCCCTCCCTGTGTCCATGTGTTCTCATTGTTCAACACCTATGAGTGAGAATATGCGGTATTTCATTTTCTGTTCTTGTGTCAGTTTGCTGAGAATGATGGTCTCCAGGTTCATCCATGTCCCTACAAAGGACATGAACTCACTGTTTTTGATTGCTGCATAATATTCCATGCATATGTGCCACATTTTCCCAGACCTGTCTATCATCAATGGGCATTTGGGTTGGTTCCAGGTCTTTGCTATTATAAACAGTGCTGCAATGAACATTCGTGTGCATGTGTCCTTATAGTAGAACGATTTATAATCCTCTGGATATATACCCAGTAATGGGATTGCTGGGTCAAATGGAATTTCTATTTCTAGGTCCTTGAGGAATCGCCACACTGTCTTTCATAATGGTTGAAATCATTAACACTCCCACCAGCAGTGTAAAAGTGTTCCTATTTCTCCACATCCTCTCCAGCATCTGTTGTCTCCATATTTATTAGTGATCACCATTCTAACTAACGTGAGATGGTATCTCAATGTAATTTTGATTTGCATTTCTCTAATGACTAGTGATGATGAGCATTTTTTTCATATGTTTGTTGGTCTCATGTATGTCTTCTTTTGTAAAGTGTCTGTTCATATCCTTTGCCCACTTTTGAATGGGCTTGTTTGTTTTTTTCTTGTAAATCTGTTTGAGTTCTTTGTAAATTCTGGATATCAGCCCTTCGTCAGATGGGTAGACTGCAAAAATTTTTTCCCATTCTGTTGGTTGCCAATTCACTCTAATGACTGTTTCTTTTGCCATGCAGAAACTGTGGAGTTTGATTAGGTCCCATTTGTCTATTTTGGCTTTTGTTGCCAATGCTTTTGGTGCTTTGGTCATGAAGTCCTTGCCTATGCCTATGTCCTGAATGGTTTTGCCCAGATTTTCTTCTAGGGTTTTCATGGTGTGATGCCTTATGTTTAAGTCTTTAATCCATCTGGAGTTAATTTTAGTGTAAGGTGTCAGAAAGGGGTCCAGTTTCTGCTTTCTGCACATAGCTAGTCAGTTTTGCCAACACCATTTATTAAACAGGGAATCCTTTCCCCATTGCTTGTTTTTGTCAGGTTTATCAAAGATTGTATTGTTGTAGATATGTTGTGTTGCCTCCTATTCTGTTCCATTGGTCTATATCTCTGTTTTGGTACCAGTACCATGCTGTTTTGATTACTGTAGCCTTGTAGTATTGTTTGAAGTCCAGGAGTGTGATGCATCCTGCTGTGTTCTTTTTGCTTAGAATTGACTTGGCTATGCAGGCTCTCTTTTGGTTCCATATGAAGTTTAAGGTGTTTTTTTCCAGTTATGTGAAGAAGGTCATTGGTAGCTTGATGGGGATAGTGTGAATCTATAAATTACTTTGGGCAGTATGGCCATTTTCACAATATTGATTCTTCCTTACCATGAACATGGAATGAATGTTTCTTCATCTGTCTGTGTCCTCTCTTATTTTGTTTGTAGTTCTTCTTGAAGACGTCCTTTACATTCCTTGTTAGTTGTATTCCTAGGTATTTTATTCTCTTTGTAGCAACTGTGAGTGGTAGTACATTCTTGATTTGGCTCTCTTTAACTCTGTTATTGGTGTATAGAAATGCTTGTGATTTTTGCACATTGATTTTGTATCCTGAGACTTTGCTGAAGTTGCTTATCAGTTTCAGGAGATTTGGGGCTGAGACGATGGGATCTTCTAGATATACAATGATGTCGTCTGCAAATAGAGACAATTTAGCTTCCTCCTTTCCTATTTGAATACCCTTTATTTCTTTTTCTCACCTGATTGCTCTGGCTAGAACTTCCAGTACTATATTGAATAGGAGTGGTGAGAGAGGGCATCCTTGTCTAGTGCCAGATTTCAAAGGGAATGCTTCCAGTTTTAGCCCATTTAGTATGATATTGTCTGTTGGTTTGTCATAAATAGCTTTTATTATTTTGAGATACGTTCCATCAATACCGAGTTTATTGAGGGTTTTTAGCATAAAGGGCTGTTGAATTATGTCAAAGGCCTTCTCTGCATCAATTGAGATGATCATGTGGTTTTTGTCTTTGGTTCTGTTTATGTGGTGAATTATGTTTATAGACTTGCATATGTTGAACCAGCCTTGCATGCCCAGGATGAATCTTACTTAATCCTGGTGGATAAACTTTTTGATGTGCTGTTGCAATCTGCTTGCCAGTATTTTATTGAAGATTTTTGCATCTATGTTCATCATGGATATTGGCCTGAAGTTTTCTTTTCTTGCTGAATCTCTGCCGGGTTTTGGTATCAGGATGATATTGGTCTCCTAAAATGATTTGTGAAGGATTCCCTATTTTTGGATTATTTGGAATAGTTTCAGAAGGAATGGTACCAGCTCCTCTTTGTGTGTCTGGTAGAATTCGGCTGTGAACCCATCTGGACCTGGGCTTTTTTTGTGTGGTAGGCTCTTAATTGCTGCCTCAACATCAGATCTTGTTATTGGTCTGTTCAGAGTTTTGGCTTTTTCCTGGTTTAGGCTTGGGAGGAGGCAGGTGTCCAGGAATGTATCCATTTCCTCCAGTTTTACTAGTTTATGTGCATAGAGTTGTTTGTAATAATCTCTGATGATGGTTTGAATTTCTGTGGAATCTGTGGTGATATCCCCTTTATTATTTTTTATTGCATCTATTTGGTTATTCTCTCTTTTCTTTTTTTATTAATCTAGCTAGTGGTCTATTTTGTTGATCTTTTCTAAAAACCAGCTCTTGGATTTATTGATTTTTTGAAGTGTTTTTTGTTTCTCTATCTCCTTCAGTTCTGCTCTGATCTTAGTTATTTCTTGTCTTCTGCTAGGTTTTGAGTTTTTTTTGTCTTTCTCCTCTACCTCTTTCAATTTTGATGATAGTGTGTCAATTTTGGATCTCTCCTTGCTTCTCATGTGGGCACTTATTCCTATATATTTTCCTCTAGAGACTGCTTTAAATGTGTCCCAGAGATTCTGGTATGTTGTGTCTTTGTTCTCGTTGGTTTCAATGAACATCTTTATTTCTGCCTTCATTTCATTGTTTATTAAATCAACATTCAGGAGCCAGTTGTTCAGTTTCCATGAAGCTGTGTGGTTCTGAGTTCGTTTCTGAATTCTGAGTTCTAACCTGACTGAATTGTGGTCTGAGAGACTGTTTCTTATGATTTCCGTTCTTTTGCATTTGCTGAGGAGTGCTTTACTTCCAATTATGTGGTCACTTTTAGAGTAGGTGTGATATGGTGCTGAGAAGAATGTATATTCTGTGGATTTGGGATGGTGCATTCTGTAAATGTCTATGAGGTTTGCTTGTTCCAGGTCTGAGTTCAAGTCCTGGATATCCTTGTTAATTTTCTGTCTGATTGATCTGTCTAATATTGACAATGGGGTGTTAAAGTCTCCCACTATTATTGTGTGGGAGTCTAAGTCTCTTTGTAAGACATTAAGAACTTGCCTTATGTATCTGGGTGCTTCTCTATTGGGTGTGTATATATTTAGGATGGTTAGCTCTTCTTGTTGCATCGATCCTTTTACCATTATGTAATATCCTTCTTTGTCTCTTGATCTTTGTTGCTTTAAAGTCTATTTTATCAGAGATGAGAACTGAAACTCCTGCTTTTTTTTGTTCTCCATTTGCTTGGTAAATATTCCTGCATTTCTTTATTTTGAGCCTTTGTGTATCCTTGCATGTGAGATGGGTTTCCTGGATACAGCACACTGATGGGGTTTGGCTTTTTATCCAATTTGCCATTCTGTGTCTTTTGATTGGTGCATTTAGCCCATTTACATTTAGGGTTAATATTGTTATGTGTGAATTTGATACTGCCATTTTGATGCTAGCTGGCTCTTTTGCCCATTAGTTGATGCAGATTCTTCATTTTGTTGATTCTCTTTACCATTAGGTATGTTTTTGGCGTGGCTGATACTGGTTGTTTCTTTCTATGTGTAATGCCTCTTTCAGGAGCTCTTGTAAAGCAGTCCTGGTGGTGACAAAATCTCTGAGTACTTGCTTGTTTGCGAAGGATTTTATTTTTCCTTCACTTATGAAGCTTAGTTTGGCTGGATATGAAATTCTAGGTTGAAAATTCTTTTCTTTAAGAATGTTGAATATCGGCCCCCACTCTCTTCTGGCATGTAGGGTTTCTGCTGAGAGATCTGCTGAGAGTCTGATGGGCTTCCCTTTGTGGGTACCCCAACCTTTCTCTCTGGCTGCCCTTAGCATTTTCTCCTTCATTTCAACCCTGGTGAATCTGATGATTATGTGCCTTTTGATTGCTCTTTTTGAGGAATATCTTTGTGGTGTTCTCTGTATTTCCTGGACTTGAATATTGGCCTGCCTTGCTAGGTTGGGGAAGTTTTCCTGGATAATATGCTGAAGAGTATTTTCCAGCTTGGATTCATTCTATTCATCACATTCAGATACACCTATCAAACGTAGATTAGGTCTTTTCACATAGTCCCATATTTCTTGGAGACTTTGTTCATTCCTTTTTACACTTTTTTCTCTAATCTTGCCTTCTCGTTTTATTTCATTGAGTTGATCTTTGACCTCTGATATCCTTTCTTCTGCATGGTCAATTCGACTGTTGAAACTTGTGCATGCTTCATGAAGTTCTCTTGTTATGTTTTTCAGCTCCATGAATTCACTCATATTCCTCTCTAAGTTGTCCATTCTCGTTAGCATTTCATCAAATCTTTTTTCAACATTCTTAGTTTCTTTGCATTGGGTTAGAACATGTTCTTTTAACTCACAGAAGTTTCCCATTACCCACCTTCTGATTTCTGATTCTGTGATTTCATCACATTCATTCTCCATCCAGCTTTATTCCCTTGCTGGTGAGGAGTTGTGATCCATTGTAGGAGGAAAGGTGTTCTGGTTTCAGGTGTTTTCATCCTTTTTGCACTGGTTTCTTCCCATCTTTGTGGATTTATCCACCTGTCATCTTTGTAGTTGCTGATTTTCAGATTGGGTCTCTGAGTGGATGTCCAATTGATGATGAAGTTATTTCTGTTTCTTATTTTTCCTTCTAACATTCTGGCCCCTTTGCTGTAGGACTCCTGAGGTCCACTCCAGGCCCTGCTTGCCTGAGGATCACCTGCAGCAGCTGCAGAACAGTAAGGGTTGCTACCAGTTTCTTCTGCTATCTTTGTCCCAGAATGATGCCCGCCAAAATCAGTCTGATCAGTCCTCTGTGGGGTGACTCTTTGGATATATGGGGGTCAGGGAGCTGCTTAAGGAGACAGTCTGTCCTTTATAGGAGCTTAAGTGCTGAGCTGTGAGCTCAGTTGTTCATTCACAGCTGCTAGGCAGGAATGTTTAAATCTGCTGCAGCAGAACTCATAAACCCTTTTTTTCCCCCCAGGTGCTCTCCTCTGGGGAGTTAGGGCTTTATTTATGAGTTTCCATTGTGCTGCTGCCTTTTTTATCAGGGCTGCCATGCCCAGCAAGGAGGCAGCCTAGTCACTGTCTGCCTGCAGAGGCTTTGCTGAGCTGCTGTGGACTCCGCCCTACTGCTGTGTGAACTTCCCTGCAGTACTGTTTATATGGGTGTGGTTAGGACTGCCTTGGCAATGGTGGCCCGCCTCTGTAATGGCGACTCTCTCTGTAGTGGTGGGTTGCCTTGGCAAGGTCGGTTTGCCTCAGCAATGTGGGCTGCCTCAGCAATGATGGACTACTTCCGTAGGGGTGGAGTGCCTCGGTAATGGCAGACGCCCCTCCCCCTCAGAGCTGGACCATCCCAGGTTCAGCTGTGCTTACTGTGAAACTCTCAACCCAGGGCATTTCCAATTGCTGGTTTTTTTTTTTTTTTTTTTGCAGGGTGGGTGGGACCTGCCCAGCCTGATCTCATGTCTCCCTGCCTCAGAGCCTTTTTTTTTAAGTTGTACGGTTGACTCTCTCCCGGGTGTTCCAGTCACCCATTGAAGAGGCGCCGGGATCTGTGTGATTTCCTGTGCTGTGACCCACTGCGCCGGCTGAAACAATGGCATTGCCCAGGAATCTCCTGGCCTGGCTCCCTGTTTCTGTCTCCTGTTTACTCAGATGAGTGGGCAACTCTGCCTTCCCAGACCTCCAATTGCCAGCTTAAAAGGGCAACCAGACCAGTGTATTTTGTATGGAGAATCACTGCGTCGGGGCACTGGCGAAATTGCTGTGCCAGCCAAAATAGCTGAGCCGGCCACCTGTGGGGCTCCTCCACCTGGGAATCTCCTGGTCTGTGGGCAATAAATATCCATCTGGAAATGCAGCGTCCACTCACCCTCTGTGCTTTCACTGGGAGCTGCAATCCTGAGTTGCTCCTAAATCGCCATCTTGGGTCCTCCATTCTGTATTCTGATTTTTATAGACAATTTCTTTATGTTGGTTTTCATCTTTCTCTGGCATCTCCTTGAATAAATTAATAATCAACATTTTGAATTCTTTGGGATTTCAAAGATTTCATGTTGGTTTGGATTCATTGCTGGAAAGCAAGTGTGATCTTTTAGGAGTGTTACACAGCCCTTTTTGTCATATTACCAGAATTATTTTTTCTGGTTCCTTCTCATTTGGGTAGACTGTTTCTTCTAATTATTCTTGAATTTATTTTTTATTTTACTGCATTTTTCAAATTTCTTTTTTTTTATCCCTTGACAATGTGACTTTATTAATACACATAGCTTATTGTAGTCTTATTTAATACTTGGTGCTTTCAGGGGTGAAGACTCTCTTTAAGTTCCTTGGCTACAGCGAGACATTGTATGATGACTTTCTCGGATGCTGGTTGTAGTAGCAATGTGCTCAGTTTGTGATCAAGGTCACTGACTTCTATGGGGTTGGAATAGCAAAAGTCTTTTGAAGCTTATCTTGTTCCCCTATGATGGGCACTTTTTAATTTTTTTCCCAGTATTTTATTTGGTGAGTTGAATGGTTCAGGCTTCAGGTCAGTAGGGGAGATGTTCGTGGATAACAATCAGTTGTGTCTAAAGCAGGTGGGTAAATGCAATACACAATGAGGCGCTGAGGTCTTAGCTTTGACAGAGATGGCTGAGAGGCTCTCAGTGAAACACACTGAGGTCTTAGAGGGGTAATGGTGAGAGCCACCTCAGCTCCCCGATCAATCCAGCAGAAAAGTGATCAACCTTCCAGACACACTCCTGACCCAGTGTTCCAGCTATTTTAGAGAGGTACCTCCTTTCATCTGCAGGAATGTTGAAGTTCCAAATAGAGAGGAATTGTGACTCTATTTCTTGTGCAAGTCTGAACCTGGAGAGTGTTGCTCCTGTGGGGATGCAGTCTGAAACCCTGAAGTGTTCCAGAAAGACTGTGTGTATGTGCACCCATGATGAGCTTCCGTGGAAGAAGCCCCATAGCTGTGTCTGCAGTCGTGGAAAAGGGGGAAAAGAAGTCCTCTTCTCCAAGACCTTCATGAGCACAAGGGCTGCCTGAATTGTTGGGGCAAATCTGCAAATTGCCCCCACTGAGTCCAACACTGCAACTGTGGCTCTGCTGAAAGAAAATTCTCACCAGTAGAAATATCTGGGACCCAAGGCCTGCCATCTAGATACTTTTGTCCCATGGGTGTTCCATTGATGTGGTGCAGTTCCCCTTCTCCTAGGATTAGGAGCCTCTGAGGGCCAGATTACTGTAAATACTGATGCTCCTCTGAGTCTAGCCACCCAGTGGGGCTACCACACTCTAGGCTGTTGCTGGGGAATGTCTGCAAGGGACCCAGTAATGTGTTGTATTCTCAAGTCTCCCAGTAGTGGTACCAGCACCAATTCTGATGGGGGTGACAGGGGAGTGACATACATTCTGTGAGATTCCTTGGTTGTGAGTAGCCTTAGTATGTTGGATTTCTCAAATGCTATTTGTAGTGGTAATGAATTGGTCATGTAAACTGACTCATGACCACCTGGTTAGCCAGTATGGTATAGGTAATGGTAATAACTGAGATCATGCACAAGTTTTCTCCTTTCTGGGTGCAGTGTGATTCTACCTAGGATGCTGTAATGGACTGTTTTGGTTAGCCTCCAGCCAACCAGAATAGCACCAGCTGTGGCAGTGGCAGTGGAATAGCACCAGCAAGCCCCACCTAGCTCCCATACAATTGGTGAGGTAGGTCTCACAGCTATAATGTTCTGCTATGTTTCAGACAGTCTGTGCTCAGAACTCAAAACTCTCCCTAGCCATAAGCCTTCCCTACAGAGACATCAACCATGGCTTTCAGTCCATGTCCCTCACAGTACAGCCTCAAGGCTGGGGCTCCCAGCTCCTACATTCATGGCTGCAGCACATTTCCGACTCATCCCCTCTATTAGTCCATTTTGACACTGCTGTTAAGATACTATGTGAGACTGGGTCATTTATAAAGAAAGAAGGTGTAATTGACTCACAGTTCCACATGGCTGGGGAGGCCTCAGGAAATATACAATGATGGCGAAAGGGGAAGGGGAAGCAAGGCACATCTCACCTGGTGGCAGAAGAGAGAGAGAGTGAAGGTGGAAGTGCCACTTTTAAAACCACCAGATCTCATGAGAACTTACTCACTGTTATGAGAATAGCAAGGGGGAAACTGCCCTCTTAATTCAATAATCTCCCACCAGGTCCCTCCCTCAACATATGGGTAATACAATTTGAATTACAGTTCAAGATGAGATTTGAGTGCAGACACAGAGCCAAATTATTTCACCTTGTTACTGGCCAAGGGAGTTCATCCACACTCAAGATTATGTCTCAAATTTCAGTTGGGAGCCTCTCTCAACCTGCAACTGCTGCCTGAGTTAGTTGGCAGGCTTCCATGAAGTCTATTATGATAGAATCAGAAATGGCTTCCCTTGGTCCACACTAGAGACTAGGAATTCTTGCAAGGCTCTTCCTGCTACTTACTTCTCCTACTTTTATATTCCCTACCGACTCTCTGAATCAGTTCCAGCACTGAGTAGAGTTAAGGCTTTCTGGGGTAGCCTAGAGGACCAGCTTCCCTGTGGGATTTTCTGGAGGCAGTGTCTTCCCCTCTCAATCTCTGGGGACTTCCAGTTTTTTGCCTGGCTCCCAGTGTAGGCTCTGATCTGCCCCTTCCTTCAAAGGGTCTGTGATTTCTTTCAGATTTCTTGTTAAGCTCCTGCATTGCTTCTTGGAAAAAAAGTTAGCAGTGTGAATCTCTACACAGTATTTCATCTTTCCAAGAGGGAGAGGCAGACTAGCTCTTCCTCTAATTCATCATCTTGGAAACTAGACTACAATGTTACACTATTTTTTTAAATAATAGTTTCATGTTCAAAATATGGCAATTGAACAATATATCTTTCTGTCCAGTGAAGTTAATGATGTAACAATGTAATAATGAAAGATCATTAGATAATTTTTAAAGCAATAATACATTATCTCCACTGTGAGGCATACCCTCACCAGTGGGTTATTCTTGTAGGCCATTGAAGACTCCTTCTGTTACATTCCCATAGCACTTCATACGAATTTCTATTTGAGGGTGTTGTGCATTATAGTGTTGTCATTTGCCTGTCACCCCACTGAACTATTGGCTCCTTTGGAACTGTTTTATCTTTGGAGCTCAGACACCAAGCACCAATTGCTGGTTCTTAGTAGTTATACAATAAAGACTTGCGGAAGGAAGGCAGAAAAGAATGAAGGCATAAGGGAGGAAAATAGGAAAGGAAGGAAGGTTATAGATACTCACAGATAATAGAAGAGGTGCTTACTAAGAAGAGGGAAATGTGAAAGTGAATAGGTGTATAAGTAAACAGAGAATAAAAAGTGGCACCTGTTGGACAGTGTGCCATGAACCAAAGAGCATTTAAGAATTTCCATTTCTCTTATATTCATTTCCAGTCTTTCTAGTGTACATATACAGCTAGATTAACCTTGTTAAAAAGGATGTCAGATCATGTTTCTTCTCTGCTTAATCCCCACCCATCCAGCACCCTCTGCCTTACAATGGCGCCCAATTTTTACAGACTGTAAGTATTCTCATAATAGTCAGTGTGGACCTGTATGAACTGGCTTCTTACCACTTTTCTGACATCTTTTACTATTCTCCCTCCTAAATACTGTTTTTTCCACCCACACTGGCCTCTTGGCTGTTCCTCCAACACTCTGGACACACTACAGTGTAAAACATTTGCATTTGTTGTTTCTTCTGCCTAGAACATTTTTTTTCTGCCAATAGTTCTGTGACTCCCTTACTCTTTCAGGCTACAAAGAGCACCTTCCTGCTCGTATTTAAAATTATAGGCTGCCCTTATGCCCTGATCTGGCATCCCTCATCCACTTTCCTTGCTTTATCTTTCCTCAAGTCACATTTCGCCTTTTAATATACTGTCTAATATACCAAATTATTTTGTTTATCCCTGCTAAAATGTAAACTGATGAAGGAAAGAGTTTCTTGGTACAAATTAGGTACCCAGTACATACTTGTTGAATGATGGAACCAAAAATATTTTAAGTTCTTCCCATCAGGTACAGCTGATCTTGCAAGAAGCAACACTGGATTTACACTGTGTTCTGCCAAGTGCTAGCACACCAACATCTACCATGAAAGAAATTGTCCTGAGATCAAATGGGTTTGAGCCATGACTTTCTTTTCTTCTCTCACTCTTCTTGGACAGCCTGGTGCACTGCTGTGAATTCAGTTTCCATCCGTAATACAAAGTCCCTATCCAAGCGGTTCACAAATAAAACTCTACCCCAGAGCTGTCTCCTGAACTCCAGACCTGTATATCTACCTTCAGATATTTCCACTCTGATGATTTAAAGGCATTTCAACTCCCAAACTGAACATATCCTCTAAACCTCCTCCTTTCTCAGAAACTGGTATGGTATACTCTTGCCAGTTGCCCCAGCCATAAATCTGAGTGTCACCCTCACTCTTTCTTATCCATGCTTATCCAGTCACAAAGGGCTGCCAATATGCATTTCTAAATATCCGTGGAAACATTTTTTTTTTTCATTTTGTGGAAAACAGGGTCTTGCTATGTTTCCCAGCTGGTATTAACCTCCTGGGTTCTAGCTATCCTCTTGCCTCTACCTCCCTAAGTGTTGGGATTACAGGCATGAGCCACTGCACCCTGAACCATTCACTTTTGCTAGTACCTACTGTTCCTACATCCATTTAGACCACTATTTTCTCTCATTTTGATATTGTGACAGCTGCCTCACTTTCCCCCCATTTAAAAAATTGCGATAAAATTCATGTAACAGAAAACTTAACGAAGTTAATCATTTTCAAGTGTCCAGTTCAATGATACTAAACATGGTTTTAATGTTGTGCAGCCATCAACATCCAATCCCATAATTGCTTTTCCCTTGTAAAAATAAAGCTCTATACCCATTAAATAGTAACTCCCTATTCCTTCTTTCCCCAAACACCTGGCAACCACCATTCTACTCTCTGTCTCTATGAATCTGAGTATGAACTTACTTCATATAAGTGAAATCATACAGTGTTTGTCTTTTTGTGATTGGCTTATTTCACTAGCAGAATGTCCTCAAAGTTTATCCATGCTGTAGCATATTGCAGAATTTCCTTTTGTTTAAGTGTGTATATCTCACAATTTGCTTATTCATTCATCCATTGGTGGACACTTGGTTGCTTCTGTGTTTTAGCTATGGTAAATAATGCTATTGTGAACATGGCTGCACAAATATCTTTAAGATATTGCTTTCAGTTCTATTGAGTATATACACATACATGGAATTGCTTTATCATATGATAATTCTATTTTTAATTCTTTGAAAAATTGCCACCCTGTTTTCCACAACAGCTGTACCATTTTACATTCTGACCTATGATGCACACTGATTCAAATTTCTCCACATCCTTTCCAACACATTATCTGGTTTTTATTCTAGTAGCCATCTTAACAGGTGTGAGACGGTATCTCATTGCAATTATGATATGTATTTTCTTTCCAATTTGGATGTCTTTTATTTCTTTTTCTTGCCTAATTGTTCCGGCTAGAACTTCCAGCTCTATGTTGCATAGAGTGATCAATGTGGGCATCATTGTCTTGGTCCTAATTTTAGAGGAAATGCTTTCAGTCTTTCACTATGAAGTATAATGTTTGCTGTGGGTTTATACATAGCTTTTATCATATTGAGGTAGTTTACCTCTATTCCTAGTTTTTTGAGCATTTTTATCATAAAAGGGTGTTGATTTTTGTCAAATGTTTTTTCTGCATCAATTAAAAAGATCATGACGTTTGGTTTCTTCCTTTAGTCAATGTGGTATATCACATTGCTTGGTTTTCATGAACCATCCTTGCATTTCTGGAATAAATTCTACTTTGTCATGGTGCATAATTCTTTTAATATGCTGCTAAATTTGGCTTGCCAGTATATTGTTGGGGCTTTTTAGATCAGTTTTCATAAGGGATATTGGTCTGTAGTTCTTTTTCTTACAGTGTTCTTGTCTGCCTTTGGTATCAGAGTAATGCAGGCCTCATAGGATGACTTAGAAAGTGTCCTTTCTTCAATTTTTTTGGAAAAGTTTGTGAAGGATTGATATTAGATCTTTAAATATTTGGTAGAATTCCCTCATGAAACCATCAGGTACAAGGCTTTTCTTTTAAGGGAGATTTTTGATACAGATTCAATCATCTTACCAGTTATAGGCCTATTCAGATTTTCTATCTCTTCCTATTTAAACTTGGTAAACTTTGTGTTTCTAGAAATGTATCATTTCATGTAGGTTATCCAATTTGTTGGTGTGCAATTATTTATAATACTCTTATAATTTTTTTATTTCTCTAGAATTGATAGTAAAGTCCCCACTTTCATTTCTGATTTTAATAGCTTGTGTCTTCTAACTTTTTTTAGTCCATCTAGCAAAGGTTTGTAAATTGTGTTAATTTTTTTTTAAAAAAAACAACTTTTGGTTTTACCAATTTTCTCTATTGTTTTTCTATTGTCTGTTTTATGTATTTCTGTTCTAATCTTTATTATATCCTGCTTTCTGCTAGCTTTGTGTTTAGTCTGTTGTTCTTCTTCCAGTTCCTTAAGTTGTAATGTTAGGTTGTTGATTTGAAATCCTGTGTGTGTGTGTGTGTGTGTGTGTGTGTGTGTGTGTGTTTAATGTAAGTGCTTATATCCCCCTTAGCATTGCTTTTATTGAGTCCCGTACATGTTGGTATGTTATGTTTTCATTTTCATTTGTCTCTAAGTATTTTCTAATTTTCTTCTGAGTTCTTCTTTGACTCAATGGTTGTTTGAGTGCGTTGTTTAATTACCACAAATTTGTGAATTTTTCAGTTTTATTTCTCTTACTGATTTCTAACTTCATCTCATTGTGGGTGGAGAAGATATTTTGCATGATTTCTATTTTTTAAAATCCATTAAAACTTAATTTGTTACATAGCATATGGTCTATCCTGAAAAATGTCCCATTGCATTTGAGGCAAATGTGTATGCTGTTGTTGTTGGGGAGACTGTTCCGTTTGTGTCTCATAAATCTAGTTGGTTTATTTCACTAAGCCCTCTATTTTCTTACTTATCTTTTATCTGGTTGTTCTATCTATTATTGAAAGGAGGTATTGAAGTCTCCAACTATTATTGTATTATTGTCCATTTTTTTCCTCCAATTATGTTAGTTTTGACTTCATATATTTTGCTAGTCTGTCATTAGGACCACAACTGTTTGTATTTGTTATATCTTCTTGCTATATCTCCTCTCATTGATATATAATCCTTTTCTCTTATAACCTTTGACTTAAAATTTATTTTGTCTTATATTAATATAGCCATCCCTGTTCTCTTTTGTCTATTATTTGATGGAATATATTTTTCCATACATTCACTTTGAATTGATTTGTTTCTTTGTACCTAAATTATGTCCCTTATAGAGAGTTCATAGTCAGATTGTATATTTTTGCATCCTGCCAATCTTTGTCCTTTGACTGGAGAGTTTCATCTGTCCACATTTAAAGTAATTAGTGGTAAGGAAGAATTTACTTCTGTTATTTTGTGTTAGTTTTCTATGTACTATATGGCTTTTTTTTTTGGTCCCTCACTTGCTGCATTACTGTCTTTTGTGTTTTGTTGGCTTTTTATAGTGAAATATTTAGATTCCTTTTCTCATTTCCCTTTGTGTACGTGATAAACTATTTTTTCTTTATGGTTGCCATGGGGATTACATTTAACATCCTAATGTTATAACACTCTAATTTGAATTTGTACAGCTTTACTTCTGTTACATACAAAGCCTCTGCTTTTTTACAGCTCTGTCACCATCCCTTTGTGTTATTCTTATAAAATTATGTCTTTATATATTGTGTACCCCAAAACACAAACTCATAATTTTTTAAATGCATTAGTCTCCTAAATTATGTAGAAAACAAAACAAAGAGTTACAAAGAAAAGTTTGTTATAATCCTAGCTTTAGATTGATAATTTTTAATGTATTCATTTCTTAAATAATGAAGAAAACAAAAATTGGAGGTTCAAACTGTTGTCACAGAATACTAATCTTCATAATTGATCATGTGTTTATTTACCTTTATTGAGATCTTAATTTTTCATATGAGAGCTGCCTCACTTCCCTCTAGCTACTCAAATCTGATAATAGTAGATAACTTCACTGGGCCTGTTCCAAGCACTTTACATCTATTTAAACCCCACAATAATCTTATAAAGTAGATCCTGTTATTACTCCCATTTCACAAATAAGGAAACCAAGGCACAAAGTATCTTTGTAACTTCTCAAGTTTCCACCACCAGAAAGTGATGGATGTCAAATTTTAACCCATGCAGTCTGGCTCCAGAGCCCATGTTCTTTACCTTAGCTTCTTAGGATTAAGTCACACCATTGCTTAAACATTTAATAGGTCCACTTTATTCTCAGGATCACATTCAGCTTCCTTACTATCCCCTCTAAAACCTGACTCAGGCTCATCTCTCCACCATTTTCTTTGACTTCAACAGCCACCATCCCGACCAAAACTCTCACACTTCTCACCCCTTCCTCAACCTGGATGAACTTCTTTCAGTTCCTTGAATGCTTTCAAGCTCTCACCTGTGCTGATCTCTCTGCCTGGAACACTTTTATTAACACCTCCACCCCATTTGCCTGACACAGTCACACCCACTCTTCACGTCTCCCATAGATGTTTCTGAGGTAAGGCGTCCCTGATCCTCTTACTCCCCTACCTCTAAGGGACTCACCATTTGCTTGTATACCTCAAGGTGTGCTCTGGGTCCTTTTTCTTTCTCTTTGTATGTGGTCCCATGGCGGGTTCATCCAGTGCTATGTCCTGCGGGTCTGAATCTCTAGGTTCAGGCTGACCTTTCCCTGACGTCCAGCCTTACATATCTGACTGTCAACTTGACAGCTCTACATGGAGGCCAAAAGACTTCATTCAAACTTAACCCAGAAAAAAACAGAATTTTTGCCCATCACTATCCATTCACTTTCCAAGTCCCAAATTCAGGAGTTATTTTGGTTCTTGTTCTGTATCACTCTAATCTAACCCTGAAGTAGTCTTGTCAACACTGCCTATAAGAAATTATCAACTCTATGCACTTTACTATATCTTGCCTAGAATACTTCAACAGCCTCATAACTAGGGTTCATGCTTCATTCTTGCCACATTGCAGCAAACAAAGCAACCACTTAAAATGTAAATCAGACTGACTACTCCACCACTCAAAATGTCCTAGTGGCTTTTGTTATAGTCTGAATGTTTGTATTTCCACAAAATTCATATGTCAAAATTCTAGCTCCCAAGGTGATAGTATTAGGAGGTCCGGCTTCCTGGGAAGTTAAGTGAATGGAATTATTACCCTTTTAAAATAGATCTCAAGAGCTTATTCGCCCTTTCTGCCAGGTGAAGGCTCAACCAGAAGATGTGAACAGAAGTGTGAGCCAAGACATAGGCTTTTGCTCAACGCCTTAGTATTTGATCTTGTACTACTCAGCCTGCAAAACTGTGAGAAGTAAATTTCTGTTGTTTATATGCTACCCAGTTCGTGGAGTTTTGTTATAGCAGACTGAACAGACCAAGACAGCTTTCCCTTACATGCTGAATAAAATTCTACTCTCTACCCTGGTTCAGCCGTCTCTTTGACTTCATTCTAAACAACTCTCTCTCTTTCATTGCCACTATTCTCCAGTCACACTGCCTTTCCTTCCATTGCTTGGATGTGCATCTTGCATTTTCTAGGTTTGCATTCACCTGCATATGACAGAAAACTCCAAATAAAGGTGATTTTCACTTACTGCTTATTTCACTCTCAAATAAAAGAGATCCAGGGGTAACTGGTCCAGGGGTTATGATATTTCCACAATCATCAGGGTACCAGGCTTCTCCTATTTGTAGTTCCACTATTCTCTACACATGGCCTGTACTATGTGATCCAAGAGGTTGGTTGGTGATCCATCCATCAAATTCATGTTCCAGTCAGCAGAATGCCCAAAAGGCCTTTAAAAACATGTATGCTTTTATCCCATTGGTCCAAACCCAGTGACATAGCTATATCATACTTCAAAGGAAGCTGTATCAATAGTTCGTTCCTTTATATTACTGAGTAGTATTTTATGGTATAGATATACCACACATTGTTTATTCATCCACTGAAGGCTGTTTAGGTTGCATTTACATTTTAGCTATAACAAATAAAACTGCTAGAAATATTCATGTATAGATTTTAATGTGAACATAAATTTTCCTTATTCTAGAATAAATGCACCAAAGTGCAATTGCTGGATCATATGATAAGCACCTGCTTAGTTTGTTTGCTTGGTTGGTTCTATAAAACTGCCATACTCTTTTTCTAAAGTAACTACTATTTTACATTACGACTAGCAATGTATGAGTGATCTGGTTCCCCACATCCTCGCCAGCTTTTGGGGTTGTCACTGTATTTTAGTTTAGCTATTCTCATAGTGGTATGGGAGCATTTCATTGTGGTTTTACTTTGCATTTCCTTAACAGCTAAATATTTTGGAAAACTTTCAATTTGCTTATTTTTCATCTGTATATCCCCTTCAATGAAATGTCACTTTATGTCTTTTGCCCATTTTCTAATTGTCTTGTTTCTCTTTTTTACTGTTGAGTTTCAAGAGTTCTTTATATATTTTAGAGACAAGCCCTTTGTCAAATGTGTGGTTTGCAAATATTTTCTCTCAGTCTGTGGCTTGTCTTTTCATTCTCTTCATAGGGACTTTCGCAGAGCAAAAGTCTTTAATTTTGATAAGATCCAATTTGTCATGTGTTCTTCTTATGGACTACACTTCTGGGGTCAAGTCTGAGCACTCTTAGCCTAGACCTAGGTCTCAAATATTTTGTCCTGTTTTTTTTTTTTTCCTAAGAGTTTTATTGTTTCGCATTTTACATTTAAGTCCATGATCTATTAGGTCAAGGTTTATTTATTTTTTGCCTATTAATGTCCAAATGCTCCAGCAAGGAAATATTTAAAAAGGATCATTAAAGAGATGGTTGTACACACACACACACACACACACACAAAATGATGATTAACAAGAGCAAGAATGGGCTTACTAAAACCAAGTTAAGCCAAAGTATCGTCTTTTCTTCTTTTTTAAATATAAGATTTATATGCTGGGAGATCCAGAGAATGCTAGCAAAATCAAACAAACTTAGCATGCATACTTCTAGATGGTGTTCAGGCAGTGAGATATAATAGTCTCAATATATTTGATACTTGTCATAGACTCTCTGGAACAGAGTTGTGATTGTGGATTATGTAGTTTAAGACTACGTCAAGGTGTGTGAAGAAGAAAGACCAAATGTCTGTTATTTCAGTCTCAATGGAGCCAGGAAAACAATAAGCATAAAGAGGACATGACCAAATTTGAAATGTTTGGCAGGCCATCTCATGGAAGCAAGAAAGAATGTGTTCTGTACAGCTTTCGGGACACCAATCTGTATGACGCTAGGTTTGAATGCTGATATACAATCTAGGACAAGTGGGTAAAAGTTAGAGAAAGCTGAATTTCAGCTCAATGTAAGAAAAATATCTCTAATATGTTTTGCTAATAGATCATGGAATGCTCTAGCTCAAAATATAGTCAACTCTCCATCAATATAATTGTTTGAGCTATAATGACAAGTTGACCCAGTTGACCTCACAAGGCCAAAGGCAGAATTAGAAATGCTTCAATTTGAAGAAGGAGGGTTTTCTTATATGCTGGAGAGGTCAGGCAAGACTTCACAGCATGGAGGTTACACTTTAGGCTTCTTAAGTAGTTAGAGGCTTCACACTTTGAAAACGTGAGGTAGGGATCTTGGCTAAGTCAAAAAATAGATACATGATAGACCAAGATCACAACCTAAGTCTCTTTCCATGAAATCAACACACATGCACCTCTCCAACTACATTTTATACAGAATAGGAATGGGCTGCAGATGCCATCACTTCTAATTGACCCGTTTTTGGAGGAGAAAAAAGTCGGCTCACAAAAGTTCAAATTTTTTACCCAAGAACTACATCCTGTATCTAGTTTGTGATAGATATACAGGCCTCCTTATTCCAAAAAGCTAGTATTTATTGGGTACTTTCTAAATCCAGAGTATTTCACATGGATTATGTAACTTAATCCTTACAACAATTTCATAACCTGAGTATTATTATTATTATGCCCATTTTGCAGATAAGAAAACTGAGGCTCTAAGAAAAATTACTAGTTCCAAATGGCACAGTGAATGAGTAGAGGAGCTAAGATTTAAACCTAGGATATCAATTTCTAAGTCTATATATATTTTTTAACTTTTTGGTTTTATTATTACATTGTTTTTAGTTACAAGAGTAATTCAAGTTTAACAGTACAGAAGTGTGTAATGAAAAAGTTAATAATTTGCCTCTCTCCTTTCCCAAAACACTCTCCTTGGGGTAAACAGTGTGTCCAATTTGATGTATATCATCTTAGACTCTTCTCTCAGTAACACTCAAATCCTTGCTTCCTCCCTAGTTTAGTCTTCATTCTAGTATAGTAAACTATCTCCAAATGAAAAATACAAAGAAAAGGAGGAAATTTTAGAAATGGCTTAGTAACTGAGCATCAACTGCTCATAGTAGATTGATGATGAATAAAGACCTATGATATACTGAACTCACCTGAAGAGGAGGTTGTGATAAATATTCGATGTTGAGATTTATCCTGGTGAGTATGTGTTTTTAATTAAAATGAGAAGATCTAAACGTGTATATGATTGCACTACGAAAAACCATTATTTTGCCTCAATAAGGAATTGTTCCTTCTATTGACAGCCAGATTTGAATGCTGTAATTCATCCTGGAAAATAAATGATCATGGGTAATTGTAGAAAACTCTGAGAATAAGTATTTTCTAGTAAAAACTCTAAGGGACTCTATCTAATGTGGTAACAAAGTGTGTAACTCTCTTCTATCAAGAAGAAAAGTACTCTTTCTTTTTCAGAGGAAACCAATTTCCAATTGTCATATGACAGCTGCATTCAAATACCTTTCTCTATTCTGAGGAAGTGACAGATTGAAAATAATGAAATTTGATTATTTTTTTAAATCTGAACTTTAGGGAATAGTGCACAGTATAACCTCACAAATAAAAACACATTTTTAGGCCAGTGTGGTCGCTCATGCCTATAACCCCAACACTTTGGAAGGCCAAGGCAGTAGGATCACTTGAGCCAAGGAGTTTGAGATTAGCCTGGGCAACATAGCAAGAACCTGTCTACAAAAACTGAACAAAACCAAAATTTTAAAAAACACATTTTTATCGTTATGGTTTTTTTTACCTGATTTATGACCCTATGTTGCCTTTAAAATAAAAAAAAAAAGTTAAAAAATTATTCTTACATAGCACAATTCTTCCAGCACGTGCTATTTTCAATTTTTTAACTGAGAAGTTTGTCTGTAAAACTTTCTCTAGAATAACATCTCCCTTCATGGTTTCAAACATTTTAATAGCAGATCAAAATACGGCCTCAACATCAGCATATTGAGATGTATCCAAATAGGAACAATTTTTTTTTGTATCTAAAAATAAACTGCTACTGTTTCAATACGTGGAACAAATAAAATGGATTCAGAAAGGGAGCTCATAGCACTACTTCGTGTGACTATTATTTTCATTTATTCCTCATAAATTAAATAATGCAAATTTAGCAATGGTTTTGCCCAATGGTTGCCAATTTTGGGCACCAACTTTCTTGAAGAAATAGCCTGGTTAGAAAGTAATTGTATTTCTTCCTCACTGCTGTTACCACACCTGCACTTTTCATTTCCTATAAGGTACAGTGGCAAAACTGCATCTTTCAACCCTGCCTTTTTTATCTGATGTAGTGGATGACAGGTAATCTAGCTGAAAGTTCCGACAATTGCACCACCAGAAAAACACTGGCTGATGAAATCTGAGCAGTTATCACACTAACCATCACCTGTCAAGCCTCTTGCTTCAATTTAAGGGCACATCAATTTTCTGAAGAGGAAATCAAGGGCAAAGAATAAAAGCGCTTCAGATAAACACTGACAAAGGCCCTTTCTGCCTTTTTTAAAAAATTTATGATGGGATGTACTATCATAGGTTGCTCCGTGAGGTTTTATCAACTGTCCTGATACATTCCAGATAGCTCAGAATTCTTTGGCCATTGATGAAGTGCTATACTTGCACTTACTGAAAGGGCAGAAGATTTCCAACTGAAAATTACTTTCACTAAATACCACAAAGATATTAAAGGCAGAGAGAGCCTGGAGACGGAACAAACGACAGCTGCATATAACAATGAACCTCTCAGTTCTCGAGGCTGGCAGACAAGACTGATTAGAGTAGAACATGAAATAATGTTTTCTTAAAGCCAGGGAGCATATTGTGTAAAGCGTCAGGTACAAAGAGTTCATATGTTCTTTGTGGTGAATTGGGAACACCATGCTGCCAGCTGTACTTACACTGTGGCCTGTCACAACTTCCAGACCAAGATTTGTTTTCTACATCTATCTGGTTACCACACTCAAAATACACATGCAAGTAATGGTAAAAGAAAAGATAAAGGGGGAGAGAAGTAAAAGATAGGGTGAAACAGATTTTGCAAGGCATTTGGAACTTAGCCCTTAACAAAATCAATCTGTTTTTCTTTGGAGATTAAAAGCCATCAGGTTGAGGGGCTGGGCCTTATCTGTAATTCTCATGGGATATCAAAAGAGAGTATTTTAAAGAGAGAACCAACGTGTAGAGTAAATGTTAGTTTCAACTGGTCTTGGGTTATCCCATCTGCTATGAGGCCAACTCTGTGAAACGATCCCAATACTTATAGCTCTGGCTTCTCTTCCATCCAATGGAACACAGACTTGATGTATTCTAGAGGCTGGTGGAGTTTGTGAAGGGAGTGCCAAGTGCTCTGTTGGTTTCTTCAAGTTGTGAGTGTTTTGGAAGGCAGACAGAATAGTCAGGGATAAAAATATCAGCTATATTAGCATTGTAGTGAGATTAGAGAACAAGGGTTGGACTCACCTGCCTCAGTAGGTTTACCAAGCAAAAGTCAGGAGAATGAGTTCAGCCTACAAGCTGGCAAGCCCTAAATGAAGGAGGCAAAAAGAGTGTAGACCACCCGCATGCAGCTGAGCCTCTTTTCAATTGTCCCAGTCAAGTAAGCAGCCTCTCCTTCAGGATACGATGAAAAGGAGGGCAGCATATAAAAATAAAGACAGTCTATTCTGAAAAAATGGACATCTGAATTTTGTGCACCAAAGTCCTACACTCCCCAGTGCTTTTGTTTGTTTATTGATTTGTTGGTCAGTTTGTTTCAGGTGGTGATGAAACAAGAGTATTAGGAAGCCTATTTTGCCTTAGTCCAGGTCAAATTCCCCAATCCAGTTTTATCAGCAGTTAAACTATGTGATACCCATATATCTCCTCTCAAGTCTTAGAGTAGAAAGCAATATCACTAATTTGACCAGTAGCTGAGACTCGCCCGGCTATCAACTGAACATTTTCCCAGTGGCCTATGAGAGTGAGTCAATGCAGTGGAAGTTGAATCTATTAATGGAAAATTTTTATTTTGGAACAGTGGTGCTTTAAGTTTGGCTCAACTCTAGGCAGTTATATATAACAGTCATTGTACTATGGACAAATATGTGCCATTGATTAATGATTGACAAAATATGAAAATCACTTCATTCATCAGTATGACCCGTGAGAGGTAGTATTATTATTCCCCTTTACCCTAGAAAAATATTTCCTGGGAAAGACCAAAGAAAGGGAGGCAGGTGAGGCAAAAGACATGCAAAGTCCAGCCTTTCCCCCGTTAAAAAGTGGCAAAAGACATGAACAGACACTTCTCAATAGAAGACATTTATGTAGCCAAAAAACATGAAAAAAAAACCTCAATATTACTGATTAGAGAAATGCAAATCAAACCCAATGAGATACCATCTCACACCAGTCACAATGGTAATTATTAATAAGTCAAGAAACAACAGATGCTGGTGAGGCTATGAAGAAATAGGGATACTTTTACACTTTTGCTGGGAATGTAAATTATTTCAGCCATTGAGGAAAACAGTGCAGTGATTCCTCAAACACTAGAACCAGAAGTACCATTTGACCCAACAATCCCATTATTGGGTATATACCCCAAAGAATATAAATCATTCTACTACAAAGATACATGCACGCATATGTTTACTCCAGCACTATTTGCAATAGCAAAGACATGGAATCAACCCAAACACCCATCAGTGATAGACTGGCTAAAGAAAATGTGATACATATACACCATGGAATACTATGCAGCCATAAAAAAGAATGAGATCATGTCCTTTGCAGAGACATGGATGGAGCTGGAAACCATTATCCTCAGCAAACTAACACAGGAACAGAAAACTAAACACTGCATGTTCTCACTTATAAGTGAGAGGTGACCAATGAGAGCACATGGATGCAAGGGGGAGAACAACACACACTGTGGCCTGTGGAGGGGCAGGGGGAGGCAGAGCATCAGGATAAATAGCTAAGGCACATGGGGCTTAATATCTAGGTGATGAGTTGACAGATGCAGCAGACCACCATGGTACACGTTTACGTATGGAACAAACCTGAACGTCCTGCACATGTATCCAGAACTTAAATTTAAATCAAATTATTTAAAAAAGAAGTTTTTGCTTAACACATGGAGGTTACTACTTTTAAGTTAATAATGATAATTTTGTATTCCAACATCCTACTTCAATGTATAAAATTATTCTTCAAAGAACAACCAGGCACTCCGAAAACAGTGCAGTACTTGGTGGGATTATCATAAATGTGAAATGCAAGAACAAATAGAGGAACTACCCTATTTCCTGTTAGGAAAAAATGAGAGGTCTGATTTTTATTTTTCCTAGTACTTTTGTTTTTCATGTTTGAGCTGTCCTCCTGTGTGTGTAGAAGGAGGACGAGCGTGAGGACAGCTTGTCACGCACACACAAGCACACACACACTCACCAGATTCAGGGATGAAAAGTCTGTGGGTAGTTTAACAGGAATTACTGACTAGTTTATTTTTCTGTGATGCTAGTTGTACATACTGAGTTGACTGACGTGAGTTATAAACACAAAATTGCTTGGAAAGCACAAGAACCTTGGCAAATATTCACACAGTAAAGTACAATGCCTTAATACAGCTAAATGATTAAATGACAAGTAGGGAATTACTATAAAATATAACGCTGGGGAAAGGCTGCAAGCAGCGCCTGCTGGCTACACTAAGAGATCCAAAATGGATTCCGGGAAGAGAGCACAATGCCCAGCTGCTGCGCTGGTTGCCTGTTCCTCCAATACTGTTATTACTGTTCAACAGTCCTGAAATCTGAATGACAGTGGCCTGAGCCCTTTCAAACAACAGAAAGAAGGTCAATTTTTGTAATGAGGAAATGGAAGTGGTGGTGCCGAAGATCACTGACCCTTACAGTTTCTTGTGTGATGAAGGAGCAGCGAAGTGCACTAGGAAATTATGGTGTAGGGAAACAGTGACACCACCATCATAAAATACAGAACCAAGTAACAAATGCACTAAAATGTGCATAAATCAAATAGATGCTATCAACCCTGGGTTTATTCCTATTCTCAAACTGTGAAAAATTGGGCCCAACAGTTCTACAAGGAAAGGACAAGGCAAAAGACCAAAAATTTAGTCCGAGAGTCTAAAATGATACTTTTAACCAGGGATAGTATTTAAAATTATTGGGCAACTAGATGGTCGAGGTAATGACAGATCAAAACAGATGCTGGTTGAGATGTTAGAGTATGATCCATCAGGTCTACAGCCCTGCCTGGGGTAGCTTTGTTAATTCCCAGATCTAGGCTTGTTTTAGGGCTCCAGGGAGAAGCTGAGGCTGCTCAGGCAAAGAGGTGGTGGTAAGTGCACTTGGTGCTGGGCTAGTGGTTGCTCACCAATGGGTGCAAAATTATTTCATTATTTTAATATCTAGTATAGACTACCAGTGCATTCCAGTGCAACATCAGCCACTAGTCTTACTTCTGCTTCCGTCTATGCCACACCTACTCATACTGTACTTTGTGGTAAAAAGCAAGGGAAGCATAGCTTATTAGCAGGGCTAATTGAAAACTTGTGTTTGATATCTGATTGATTTCTTCATATTTCGCATTTTTTGGCATTATGTTTTCACATCACCCTCATATTCATAACCCAGGAGTTTTTAAACAAGGCAGGAAATGTGCTAAACTTACTAACATAATTAATGAAGTTTATTTCACAGGATAAGCATCTGATGCTTGATTAGATGATGGTTCAAGGATATCAAAAGACTTTTTTGTGATGGCATTCTATACTTCTCTTGGCAATGTAGCAGAATTGTAATTCTAACTAGGTTAAATCAGACCTAACAACATTCATGGAGCAAACAGCTTTGCATTTTTATTTAATTTTTATCAATCTTGTAACTATAGTAATTTTAAGGGACAAAGTGGGAAATGTTGGCAAATGGGATATAGCATGAAGATTTGGAAATATCAAGACTTTTGAGGAGGTCAATCATGGTGGCTCATGCACGACCTAGCATGCCCTTCCTAGCCCTTTGGGAAGCTGAGGCAGGAGGATCACTTGAGCTCAGGAGTTTGAGGCCAGCCTGCCCAACATGGTGAGACCCTGTCTCTATTTTTTTTTAAGATAAATATAAAGACTTGCAAGGGACATAAAAGCCAAGTGTTGGTTGTCTTGTTATATGGAGTAAACATGATCACTTCAAGATGATTCTACCTACAGTGGCTAAGACTGTATGAGACGCCTGGAAGGATAAGGAAACTAACAACAGCAGTGACTTCTCTGAATTTTTTTTCCATGGGACAATGGGGGGAAAGCCCAGCCTAGTTAAAAAAAAAAGAAGAGAGAGACAACCAGTCACCAAGAGGAAGCCAGGACTCATGGTGGCAGAAGAGCACAACGCACCACAAGCCTGGAATTTCATTCATAAACAACTAAAAGAAAAATTTAATGCCATGAGCTGAGCTTCCAAGCAGGTAAGTTTTCATAAGAAAAAAACAAGTTTTTAAGGTTTTTCAGGCTATAGACAGATTAATATTTCAGCCTAATTTTCGAAAATCGTTATCACATCCTTGGAAGATGCCATTATAGAGCTAAACACTATCTTTGACTTGAAGTACAATAAACAAATGCAGAACAAACATAGGGATCAGTGGTGGAAATGGGTGAAGAAATCATGTATATCTTTATCTACCTTACAATGTACTAAAAGTTAAAGTTTGTTTTTGAACAGTCAAAAAAAGATAAACTGAGGTTTAAACTTCTTTGAAATCTTAGACTTCAAGAAACATCTTATTTGAGGCTACCCATAAAAGGAGGTGGGATAAAAATGACCATGAATTTGAAAAACTGGGTACCATCTCATACATTTCAAGCTGCCAAATTAATCATAAGTGAAAATAGTTCTAAAGAATGTAATATTGACATTTTAAAATACAACTTTATCGCTCTTTTCAATGAATTTAATGGAACATAAAAGTCACCGTGATTTTACATCTACCAATGGAGCCACTGAAAAATAGATTCAGCTAATTCTTTTAAACAGTTGCCCATTTTACATGATTCTTTCTTCCTGTTGAAATAGTGTTTCCCCTCCTCTTTTCACATATGATTTTATCTTACTGTAATAAGTGTTTAATATTTGAAAGTCTTTCATTGACCACATTATTGTACATCTCTGCAACAACAACCACACCACCACCAACAAAAAAATACACTGAAATTTTTGACTTGAAAAAATGTCCTGACATTATGAGTCTCCAAGAATTCAGGATATTTTTAATTGAAGACGTTAGTAGTATTTGATTTAACAAAACAATGTAAATACTTCAAAAATATTGTTAGAGATTATTAAATATAAAAAGTAAAATTTTATCGGAATTGCCTCTCCTAATAAGATGGGGTTGGTAATTATGGAGTCTTAATCAGAGCAGCCTTCTTCTACCCACCAACAGATAATTTGTCCCTTTGGATGGCACCCTGGGAATTTTTAACTCTGGAGCTATTGTGATTTCTACCACTTTTTGGTGTACTGTCATCCCAGCACTGTGTCTTCCAATACCCCACTTTCCAGCATAGCTCCCAGTGCCCAAAAGGTGCTCAATGAATGTTGGTTTTCTGGGTCTTCTTGTTTCTCATCCTTCCAGTTTCCATCTTTGTTGGGGAAACCACTAGCCTAGCAAATAAAACCATTCCATTTCCCAGGACTTAATTTTAATAGGTTTTTGGAGATAAACAGATATACATAGAACATTCTCTTCATATCACAGCATTCTGGTTACAGCAGGAAACAAAGATTTTTTTTTAAAGGAGATACAGTGATTACTGCAACATACACATACAAATTTCTAAGTCCAATGTTACTGAAAAGTCAAGAAGTTCCATGTAAGAGCATTTAAATTATGACATGCATTGCAAAAATACGCTAACATCAAAAGCTCTATTTCTTTTCCAACTTTAAATGCTTACAGAATGTCAATAAAGAAGAAATAGCCCTTGGGTATACAATACCTGAACACATGATTCATTTTAAAAGCCACAGATGGTGTTTTTGAAAGTCTACTTTTCCATTAGCATAAGTAGACTATGGTTTATCCACATGCAGTGACTTATGTGTCTATCCCTGCCTGAGTGTACAACCCGCTACTGACACAGTCTCATTTCACACCTCTCCACTGGTCTCCCATCCTCTTATCAGATGGTGAAAGGAACTCTCCCTTGCAGCAACATTTTTTAACTGATTAAAAAAAAAAAATTAATTGCTTATTATTGTTTTGTAACCATAGACTATTTACCACTATTTTTTCTTTTTTGGCTGTGATATTTCTGCTTCTCTTCTAAAGAAATGTGCAAAGTATTTAAAACGCCTTTTAAAAAATAAGATTTTGTTTCAAAATACAGATGTTAGGAGAAGTTCTTTGTAAAAGCATTTTAAATGTCTTTGTTAGAAGGCTTAATATAGCAACTCTGCAGTAATTGCTATTTTATAATCTCCTGAATATTGAACTATTTATTATGCAAATTAATACTCTTTGGAGTATGTACTCGCCTAGCCATGGAGTTCTTTTTTGTTTACATATTTTACTTTTGCAGCTTTTGCCAGTCAGTGTAAAGAGGCATCTTGATATTTACTGATTCCAGGCATAAACAGATTTCTGCCAGACATGTGGCAACTACACTTCATGTTCTTTGTTTTTGAATTAAAGAAAGACATATGGCTGATTTGCAAAATGAGAAAGAAAAAAAAATTTTTTTGGTAACAGCTAAAGTTTTCAGCAGGATTTTATTCTCATTATGACTGCAGGCTCCAGGGCCATGCTATGACTCTATAACCCACAGAAGACTGTATTAGCTTTAGAAGATGTATGAGAGTGAGCCATGCAAAACTGTCATTTCGGGAATCGAAAGTGGCAAATAGTATGATTTCATATGGTTCAACCTAATAGCTGTTGCATATGTGCCCTTTCCTCAGAGGACACTCCACAGCATGGACTTCCTCAGGAAACTACAGAGGTACCACCCCTCCCAGCCAGGAAGTATTTTCTAAATTTGGTAAAACTTCATGATACAATTAATTTAAATCCTTTCAGTATATTCTACCAAATCCTTTATGAGTACAGACTTGGTGAGCATGTCCTGCTGTTAGGGCAGGTATCTATTTAATCCTGCACTGTCTTTCTTCTCCTGGGAGGAACAGACCCTTCCATAGTTCAGGAAGCCTCAATGAAGGGTGAGTGATGCCCACATCAGGCAGAAGTTTGAAGGAGTAAACAAAGCAGAATGAAATGAACTTATAAAGAAAAACATGTTAACCTTCTTGAAGCCTGGTTCCTCATAGCTTTACTGGCCTCAAGTTAATTCTATCTTGCATTTGTATTAGCACACCCAACAAGGTAAGCAAGGTGTTCTATTATTCCCATTTTACACATTAGGATGCTACAGCTCCAAAATAGTACGCAACTAACTCAGGGTTACCAGTGAGGAAATGGCATAGCCAAGACTAGGATCCCATTCTGTCTGTCTCATAGTCTATATCCTTGAAAAATAGTATTTGGACATTCAAAACACTGAGCAGAATACACATCCAACTTCTCTTTCTAGTTCCCCTTTCTATCCTCCCCTCCTTAGTTCCTTGCCCACCTGCTAATAAGGTAAAATGATCTTATTAGCATGCCAGGCTGGATGGGACTCCACAAAGAGTCGAGCACTTCTCTACTTGTATGATAAGGCATGAAATAAAAGTGATGAAAAACATATATTTCTTAGGAGAGAAGAGAGGGTAAAATAGAAACTAAGCCTTTTATAGATTTATGAGATGAAGATCAAGGATTTTTGTATCAGTATCAGACAAAGAAAGAAAGGAAAGACCCCTCCCCCTTGGCAGCGAGAGCCACAGTATGAAGTTTCCAGGTTTTATTTCCAACATAGTAACATGATTTGACTCTACCTTGTGGACAAAGCTGTGATATATAAGAAACAACACACACCCTCACTGACCTAAGAAATGTTTCATTTAAACAAACAAATGAAAAAATGCACACCAAAGAAACATATGAGATTAATGTGGATGCTGAAATACTTGGAATGACAGATGTCATAAGAGATTAGCCATAAAAACCTGAATAGAAATTGGCCCTCAAAAAGCTGGGAATTCTAAAGAGATGTTTAAAATCCATATAATTGTCAAATGCTGGAGCAAAGCAAGATCAATACAACATACTTCTCTTTGAGAAAAAGGGCTTACCTGTTTCAGGTGCCAAGTGGCCTGGAAATACCCAGCAATACTTAACTTTAAACTCTATTCATCTAGCTTCACTGTAACATAAGTGTCAATAAAAAATAACTTGAACTTGTGTAGTAACTTTCCTCTGTGGACTCAGAGAAAAACAGAGGAGAAAATGGAAAACATGTTTTAAATGAAGTCCATTATCAAAAAGATGGTGTCATCAATACTTCCACTTTAAAGTGCGTTTTTAATTTTGCAACGATGTATAAAATTCTTGTCACATGTCATGGTTAAATTAATTTTTAAACTCAGCTAATTGTAATGGCAGAAGACTCTTACCATGTTGTGTGATTTTCTGTAAACAGGACAGCTTTTGTCAGAAGCACGTTTGCCCAGACTCCTATGTCCCCGGTTTCTGACTTTTTGTCCTAGATCAGTTTGTGCAGCCGGCTTGGTTTGTACGGACGTGGATAATGAACTTGACTCTTACCAAGAAAGTGATATGTGAAAGCTTCTGAGTTGTAAGAAATTTGTTTAAAAATAATATGTGGACTTTTTCTCTAACAAGTTAGGCCCCTGAAGCCTATGGAGAGAAAACAGCTCCTGACCTCTCCAGGTTAATCTCTGGGTGGGCACAGGAGTCCAGGGATTTCGTGTGGGTCTCCTTTTGTATTTGATACATAAATCCAGAAAATATAAATATGCAAGTACGCCAACCAAACCTAGACCAATTTCAGAGCTTACTAAACAGGGAATAACAGATAACTTGAAAATATCAAATGCATGTAAAACAATAGAAAATGTATTTATGCTTTATTTGTTTTTAAGTGGCTCAAGTGTCACTTCTGGTTTTCATTGTACACGTTACCACACTATTCTTGGCCAGAGCATTTTGGGAACCCTAAAACAGAGGTGGAAGTAATAAATCAACATTTATCCTAGGTTTAATGCAAAGGCCACTAGAAGAACAAGCTTATATGTCACATCACTTATAAGTTATTTTCTCTCCTCGTTTATCAGATCTCAGTAATGCCCCACTATGGGTGTCTCTCTTTCTCCCTTTGTGTATATCATAATCAATGTACACATACGATTTTATTTTCACTAGTCATATATATATATTTTTTTGAGACAGTGTCTTTCTCTGTCACCCAGGCTGGAGTGCAGTGGTGCAATCTTGGCTGACTGCAACCTCCAGCTCCTGGGTTCAAGTGATTTTCCTGCCTCAGCCTCCCTAGTAGCTGGGATTACAGGCATCTTACACTGCGCCCGGCAAATTTTTTTGTAATTTTTACTAGAGACTGGGTTTCACCATCTTGGTCAAGCTGCTTCTGAACTCCTGAACTCGTGATCCACCCCTGGGCCTCCCAAAGTGCTGGCATTACAGGTGTGAGCTACTGTGCCCGGCCTTTCACTGGTCATATCTATCCCTCAGTTTAGTGTATTAAATTCCTAGGACTGCCATAACAAAGTACCACACACTGGGTGGCCTAAAAAACAGAAGGTTATTGCCTCGCAGTTGTAGAGACTGGAAGTCTGAAACCAAGGTGTTGGCAGCCATTCTCTATTTGAACCCTGCCTCTTGCCTCTTCCTGGTTCCTGGTGGTTGGCTAGAAATCTTCGGTTTTCTGTGGCTTGTTAGATGCATCACTCCAATCCTTCATCTTTACACGGCCTTTTTCCTGTGTGAGTGTCTCAAATCTCCCCTCGTTAATCAGGACACCATTTATGCTGAATTAGGTCCCAGCCTAATAACTTTATCATAACATGGTTAAATTTGCAAAGATTCTATTTCCAAATAAAGTCACATTCTGAGGCTAGGACCACAATGCATTTCTTTAAGGAGGGACACAATTTAACCCGCCACATCTGGAATCAAGTGCTAATTTGAGAAGTAACTCACAGCCAGGCATAGTGGCTCACGCCTGTAATCCCAGCACTTTGGGAGGCTGAGCCAGGCAGATCACGAGGTCAGGAGTTCGAGACCAGCCTGACTAACATGGTGAAACCCCGTCTCTGCTAAAAATACAAAAATTAACCAGATGTGGTGGTGTGCACCTGTAATCCCAGCTACTCAGGAGGCTGAGGCAGGAGAATTGCTTGAACCCAGAAGGCCGAGGTTGCACTGAGCCAAGATCGCACCACTGCACTCCAGAGGCTCCATTACAGACAATAATAATAATAACTCACCAAATAATCCATAACCTCTTTAATGGTGTAGTCTGTATCTCCCTCTTTGATTCTCCATGCCCAGTATAGTAGTTTGCATGTAGTAGTATTTATAACATACTAGTAAGTTAGTATGTTATAAAACTTTAGTGACTGCATTGAGAATGGGAAAAAAATAATTCCAATGTTAAGATCCTAAACTCTAATCTCATAGGATGCCTCTTACCTCATGAATTCACCAACAGTTTTCAAACAGGTCAATGAACTAAGTAAGGGCTGGAGGGACAAGGAAGAATCCATGTCATGAGTCCTCAGTGCAACCTCTGTTTCTGGTCGAGGCACTAGTCGTGAATATCCCACAGCACTGAATAATAATAGCCACCCATTATTATAGGCTTGCTGTTAAGCCAAGCAGATGATTTATCATCTATATACGATTTATCATCTCATTTTATCCTCAAAATAACTCTAGGTGGAAGAAACTATTATTATTATTGTACTCATCTTCTGACAAAGAACTGGGTCTCAGTGCTAGAGAGCAGTGGAGGCAGAGGGCAAACACAGGTCTGTTTGCCTGTGCTCCCGCCCAGTGGACACGCTGCCTACTGCGTGAAAACAGACCCAGATAAGACTTGCAGAGCTGTGTCAAGACCCTTCTTTAAGAAGCTGCCATAGCAGGTAACAGAGGCTTCGTGGAATCCCCAAGTCAGGAATCTATGGTGATAGCAACTGGATTATTTAAAGCAGAAACAATGTCCTTCTCATTTGCCCAATGGAGCAGAGACCTAAATTGATCTGCTGTCACCTTTACCTCCAACTGAGGTAACAACTTTCTCTTTAAATCCTCAGCTGCCAGACCAGTCAGTCTTAACCGAATTTTATTTATTTTACTCTATTTTAGTTTTTGAGACCAGGTCTGGCTCCGTCACCAAGGCTGGAATGCAGTGGCTCAGTCTTGGCTTACTGCAACCTCAACCTCCCGAGCTCAAGTGATCCTCCCACCTTAGCCTCCTGAGTAGCTGGGACCACAGGCATGTGCCACCAAGCCTGGTTAATTTTTTGGCGGGGGGGATCTCATGTTGGCCATGCTGGTCTCAAACTCCTGAACTCAAGTGATCCTCCTGCCTTGGCCTCCCAAAGTGCTGGGATTACACTTGTGAGCTACCGTGCCCAGCCTGTCTTAAGCCAATTTTAAAATGACATAAGCTCCTGCCAGGAGTGGGTGGCTGCAGATGCTGGCTCAGTTTTACAAACTCTAAATCAATTGTTAGAGCTGCACTATGCCATCTAACAAAAGAATGTTCGTGGTAAAAGAGACACATTCAGCCTTTTCTTTAAAATGGAGGGAGTCAAGGCTTAGAGAGTTAAATAAGTAGCCTAAAGTTAGCAGTATCAGGACTAAAATCTAAGTATACCCAATATCATGCAAATTCCCAGAGATGATGAAACATCAGGAGATGTTTCTGATTCCTAGAATCAGAGGAGTTAGTATCATTACATCAGGCCTGTACCAGCCTCTCAATGAACCAATCCACCAATCAAGTAATATCTCTTGTTGCCTATTATGTGTAAGACACTTTGTCAGATGGTGTAGATGATGCCAAGATCAATGTGACATTCTTAGCCCTGGAAACCAGACCTTCAGTTAGGATCCTAGACTGGAGTTTGGAGCAGCTCCAAAGTCTAATATGACCTGTTATTCAGTCTTTTGACAGGACAAGCTAAGGCTAGACCACTTAATGAATTTGTCCCTACTTGGCCAAGTCGGGGGCCATGCAAGCAGGACAAATAGAACAGACTCTGAAAGTGAACTGGGTGCGAACTCCAGAACCATCACTTGCCCAAGGGAAGTTACTTACTTGTCTTAGTCCCTTTTCTCATCTGTGAGAGTGGTGTACTAAATATCAACTATGCAGGATGACAGAGGCCCTGAGATAGTTCCTTAAATGCCTAGCATTAAGTGGGCGTTTAATAAAGAGTAGCTGTGGTATCATTTGGGTGCTGTTATCATCAAAAGCACCCAAATCAAATCCTAGGTCCAGTTCTGAAACATACAGATCTCTGGGGGCCCTCTAGATTTAAAGAGAAACACTCAGGTTTGCAGAGATTTGAAAGACTAATGGACCATTTCTATGGTAGGCTGGGACAAGGAGCAAGGACTGCTTTTCTCTCCATGTTCACAACTTCATCACACTCTGCTGGCAAGTTGTGTTAACAGGGATCTCGCTGCCTTTCAAGGCTGGAAAGCAATCCTTCCTGCTTCTGAGCCAGGCCCAGCTGTCTTACATGCTGTGGCCAATGTTAGTCTCGGCATCTTACGAGGATCCTGGAGATATCAGAAAGGTTTAGAGAAGAGCATGGTGATTTAAGGATTAAAATGTATCATAGTGATGGTTAATTTTAATGTGTCAACTTGACTAGACTATGGGATGCCCAGATATTTGGCGAAACATTTCTAAGTGAGTCTGTGATGGTGTTTTGGGATGAGATTAACATGTGAATTGGTAGACTAAGTAAAGCCGATTGCCCTCCCCAATGTGAGTGGGCCTCATTCAGTCATTAGAGACCTGAATAGAATAAAAGCCTGAGTATGAAAGAATTATTTCTCTCTGCCTTCATCCAGCTGGGACACTGATCTTCTGCCTTCAGACTCAGACTTGACTGAAACTTATATCACTGTCTCTCCTGTTTCTCAGGCCTTTGGTCTTGGACTGGAATTATACTATGGGCTCTCCTGGGTCTCCAGCTTGCTGACTGCAAATCTTGGGACTTCTCAGCCTCCTCATGCAAACCAATTCTTTTTTGTTTGTTTGGTTTTGGAAACAGGGTCTTACTGTGCTGCCCAGGCTGCAGTGCAGTGGCGTAAACTGCACTGTGGGGTTTCAAACTCCTAGGCTCAAGTGATCCCCAATGGGAGGAGTAAGTAGTCTAAGTAGTTAAGACTACAGGTGCACTCCGTCATGCCCTGCTGATTTTCATATTTTTTTGTAGAGATGGGATTTTTGCCATTTTGCCCAGCCTGGTCTCAAACACCTGAGCTCAAGCCATCTGCCTAGCTCAGCTTCCCAAAGTGCTGAGTCACTGTGCCCTGCCAAGCCAGTTCTTTTCAGTAAATCAATCTCTCTCTCTCTCTCTCTGTGTGTGTGTGTGTGTGTTTGTCCTATTGGTTCTGTTTCTCTAGAGAACCCAGACTAACACAGCAAACTGTGAAAAACGGTAGATTACATTTTCCAGGAAACAAGCAACAGGTGGCTTTGTCAGTGAGGCACAAAATGCGGAAGGCATCTATATAGGGAGCAGCCGCGCAGTTGAGCAACCATGAGGCAGAGGAAAAGAGTTGAAACACCACAAACTAGCCAGAAGAAAGACCTGACAGCAATGGTGATTCAGTGCTGCATCCAGCTAACAAGAGTTAGCTTGTTCGGGGATACAGGATCCAGCAGAACTTGGAAAACAGACCATTTTTTGTTGAAAATTGAAGTGGGGGATCTTGCCTAGAAGTAAAATTTGAGCTGAATCACTCCTTGAGTTTCCTTCTGATTTAGCCATTTGAAAGTCTAGGAAAACTTCTAGAAAGACTTAAGTGGAATGATTAAATACAAGCAAAAGAAGGAAATATATAAATAAAAATCCAGGAGTAGACAATTTGCTATCACTGGCCATGATTATTCTGTATTTATAAATAAGTGTATACATCACTCAAACTACAGGAAAGCACGGCTCAGAGAGTTCATTTTCTGGAAGCTATGATTCAATCACAAAAAGCTTTGCATATACTCTACCGCTCTTCAAACTCTGCTATTTGTACCTTGGGATTCATGGCAAGGGATCTTTCATGGAGGAAAAGAATTTAAAGTGAATTAGTGTCCCTTGTGGAGAGGAAGAGTTGATATCCCCTTGGGCCTTCTAGAATTTGCATAGAATGACAAGGTAGAGAATGAGAATTACCCGTAGCACAGCAATTTTCACATTCTACTTGTAGGACAGAAGGGTTGTATTTTAAATTTTTCTAATAGACTAGCTCTCCTAACCACCTTTGTCCATTATTCTATTCATGCAATCCATCATCAATGAATATATGAATATTTATGTGTCGTTCTCATATCCTTAGCACTTTAGCAGGCAATTCCCTTAAAGACTGCCACAATGTTCTATGAACAAATACCAGTGGGCTCCCATGACCCTCGTCTAGGCCAACTTTTAACCTGATTAATTGGAATTATAATATCACAAGGCAAAGTATAGAGGAGAAACAAAAATATGAGTCACGGTACCAAGAGAGTGAATTATGGACACAAGTGTGAGCCAGAATTCCAGCTGCCTTAACTAAGAAAGTGACTTTCACAGACGTGGTTCAGCGGAGGGTAAGATAAAGAAAAGTTAACCTTAATACTAGTGGATTATTTCAGGAAATTCTTAAAGGTCTTCTTTGTTTTTATTTTCTATCTTAATAAACATTTAAAAACTTTATAAAGTGGTCCTTGGACTACATTTTGAGAACCACTGGTTTAGAGACACGCTCCTGAGCACAAGATGAAAGCCCAAGATTTTTGCTTCCCCACATTTTATGCACTTTTATTTTGCTTCCGTCAATTATGTGTTTTATCAAGAGTGATGTGTAGACATCAGAGAAAGAGTTATATGTGTGTCCTCTGGTCCTTGCCTTTTCTCTCCAATGCTGGAGAAAACAGAAGCCCAAATCACTGAACTAAAATATCATTGGCAGGGAGAGGGCTCCAGTCAGTTATTCCCATTTCCCATCCAAGGCCAGAACAAATTAAAAGACAGAAAAGGAGACTGGCAGATGGAGAGTTCCTTATCAAACTGTCAACTTCATTACTGATCCACCTCTGAGGAACAGTGCTTAGATGTGTGAGCACAACTGGTTTCCTATATTGCAGTCTAGATTTTGGCCAGGCCAGTTACCAGGTACCAGCACAGGGGCAGACAGCTTTACTGTATGGCAAACAACAGCTGAATGTGCTCAGGCCTGTAGAACAGAAGATTCAAAACTGGGTGCTTGGTAGGGGTGAAAACATATAGGCATGCATCTATATAGCTCACCAATTCCATGTGTCCCTTCCTTGGAAAAATGGAAATGAAGTGGCAGAGAACGGTCAGGAGTGTGTCTCTAAACCAGTGGTTCTCAAAATATAGTCCAAGGACTAGCAACATCGGCAGCAGCTGGGCACTTACAAGAAGTGCAAATTCTCAGGCCCCCCTCCAGGAATTAAGAACCTGAGGTCTGTGTTTACAAGCCATCCAGGTGATTCTGATGCTCCCTAAGGTTTGAGAACCACCACTCTATGGAGTAAATTACTTGGACGCTTTAAAAATGTCCAGTTGCCCATGCCCTATTCCAGATGAATTAAATCAGAATCTCTGGGATGGGACCAGATGGTGATTAAAGGCTTTCTGGACATAGCAGATATTTGAAACTATCTGCTGAATCATGGGCACATTTGTGAGTCTGAAAGAAACCTTTCCCACACCTGCATTGCCAGGAATCTCTCTCCAGCAGTTGCCTAAATAAGTAGTTCTCAACTCGGGGCAATTTTGCTCCCGCCCCCAGGGTACATTTGGCAATGTCCAAAGGCAGTTTTGATTAGCTTGACTGGCAGAGAGCGTGCAACTGGCACCCAGTGGGAAGACACTAGAAATGCTGCTACCATACTGCAATACACAGGATAGCTTCTGCACAAGGGAGAATGATCCAGTGAAGCATGTCAGTAGCGCTTGGGTTGAGAAATTCTGTTCTATGGCATATATTTCTGAGCCTACTAAATAATTGTACATATCAACATTTGGATGTAATAAAACTGCATGTTAAAATGATTTACAAAACCCTATCCTATAAATCAAACTAAGTTTTCTCTATTTAGGGAAAATGAAAGAGGTTACGGATCTTTAATCAACATTTTTTTTCTATTATCTCCTTCGTGATTCCATTTCAATGCAGATGACTAGACTACAGGCTGACAAGGGCTATCTGCCATGTCTCTTTTCTCACTTTGTAAAACACCTTACACAGTGGCCCATGTAGACAGGCACTTGATGGATGCTATTTGATAATTACTGGATTGGCATTTCCTAGTTGGAAAATGCAACTCTTTTAAATGCCAGTGGCACCTTATATCCTCTTAGTATAATTTCAAAAACATCTCATTATGTGCAACCTTTCTATGCCAGGGTTCTATAATTCTGCAGTTAACATTTCTTGCCATAACATTGGAATTCCAGAGCAGCTTCCTGTCAAGTGTGCTCAGGTGATCTCAATGTGTGCAGCCCCCTGAACATGTCTTTCTCTTCTCTTTCATTTAACACTATCAGGAAAATATTGGTAAATTTCCTGCTAAATGGATTCTATTTAGGATTGCCAGATAAAATACAAAACTCCCAATTAAATCTGAATATCATATAAACAATGAATAATAGTTTAGTATAAATATGTCCCAAATATTTGTTGGGACATACTTATACTTTTAAAAAAAATCACAGCTATTCATTGTTTATCTGATATCCAAATTTAACTGGGCATTTTTCTTTTTCGGCCTTTTAAGCTTTTTCTGTTTTATTTGTTTTGTTTTGATAAATCTGGCAACACTCAAGATATTCAAAATTTCATGGACATTTTATGACTTTTCCTTTAGTATATATCATCTCTGAATAAACTTACATTATTTTTTTCTGTAAAATTACTAGATAATTTTGTATTAGGATGAGAGCTGATATTTAGATGGTACACTCTACAGCAGTCATACTATTTGTTCAAATATTAGTATCTCCCATACATGTTAGGAATAGGCACTGCTCTGACTTTTCTTAAGCGGCCTTTCAACTGCTTCTTTTGTGTCAGCACTAGAGGATTAACACCTGGCACTGGGCAGGGCATCTTCAGGCACCTCTCCTGATGTCTCTTCTGATTGGTCAGTGCCCAGACACACTATGGTTAAACATTTTTCCTGTCGATACTATGTGGAACTCTTATTTCAAAGTGCATAAATGATTTCCCCAAAATAAAAATCCCAGTGCAGTCATAATTACATCCTGTGTATATATTTGAATAAACATATTTTCAAAGTTATGCACACCTTCATTTCCTTTTACCATCATATTTTATCCCCATCGTTCTCATTTCTAAGTAAACAGTGATGATGCCTCCTTTTTTGAGGTTGATTTTGCTACCATAACAATTCTCCAGCTTTCCCAAGGGATTAGCCATGGTGTGATTTACTTTTCAAGGAGGGCCCATTTATCTTCTCCCTGACAAATTTCAACACATGCACAGCTCTAGCATGAACATTTCTGCAGATTAATCCCTCACCCTTCTAAAAGAGAAGAATTATTCTTAAACAATCTTATTTCAATACAGAGTTCCTGGTGTGAAGTTAATTTCCACAAACCTTGTGAGCATGCCACGAAAACACCATCTCGGTTATTCACTGAGAACAACAGAAGCCCTCCGGCTTGTAGTTTTTCATCCTTATTGTTTAAATGTAAACAGGAAAGACAGGCCAAAGCATGCTTTTTAAAAAATCAGTGTTTCCTGCAAGAACTTGGAATGGTTTCTATGTCCAACCGCCTGTGGGTCATTAACTATCAATGAATATTTATTCAGCATCTACTATGCAATCTCTACATGTACATAACATGCTATGAAATGAATAGTGATAGTTTACTTATACATATAATCAGATAATATGTGGCTTTGGAGAAAAGCTGTGCAAAATCAGCTATGTGTTCAAATCAGTATGCTAAAGACTCAAAGAGATAATAGTGCTTTATAAAACATGGCCATATTTTGCTGTAAGAAGACATTAACACTTGATTATTAGGACCAGCTAAAACATGTTTAATAAGGTAAGTACAGAGTAATATACTCTTAAAAAAGTTATCAGGCATCACAAATACATGATGGGGAACAGTATGAACAAATAAAATAGAAAGAACTAGTGGTTGGCCGCAGCCAAATATGAATCAGCAATTCAGTGCTATTGTGATAAAAGTCAATATGATACCAGCACAAATCAATAGGAGTAGAGTAGGCAAGGCTGAAACATAATTCTTTTCCTCTCCTCACCATTAGTCAAAGAAAAGAAAGTATCCTGTTTTGGACAGCACACTAAAAAAAACTGCAGAATCCAACTGCATTCAAAGAAGAGACAGCTAGTCTGCTGTCTAGCTAAAGGGATGAAAAAAGGGTCAGGCAAGGTGGGGTCAAGCACTTTTAAGACGAGGCTCCAGGGGTGACTCGAAGGCTGTTTTTAAGTGTCTGAAGTTTTTGAGGATCATTCTGGCCAGGGATTCTGATAATAGTCATTCAAATAAGGAAATAAATTATTATTCTAAAATGAACCACAGAGGAATTGCTGTTAGACACAAAGAAACTCTTACCTGGACAACAGGACAATGATTAATTTAAGTAGGTATTGCCCCAAGAAAAAGACTGCTGGATGGTCTCTTAATTTTTTGAATTTGAGATGTTTTAATGCTAATCTTTATGAGTTAATATATTCACATTAAGGTTAGGTGATCCCTTATAGTCTTGCTCAACCATATTATAGCTATTCACAGACTACAAGACTCACACATATGCATGTTAAATGAAACTTTATTATGAAGTGGCTGGAGTCCAGTAAAACAGGGCAAGCTGGGAAGAGTTGGAATATATTCTACAGCTATTTCTCAGCAAACACACATCACTAATATAAAAGCAGGCCGTGCCCCTCTCCGTGGACACCTACGTATTCCCAAATGCCCCACTTCTCTTCCTGACTCAGGCACACAGCCATACATTAATTGCATAAGATGTAACTATGTTCTAGGTCCTCTGGCAAATTTGCCATTGGTCAAGGGAATTATGTGTGATCAATGTTAATATGTGGCGTACACATTTTTGTTCATGCATAATAGAAAATCATGCTCATAAATTGACTAACTTTCTGGAAAATTACTTTTTTTATGGTTCAATTTTGTAATTTCATAGATGTTAAGACCACATTAAATAGGGCAGCAAGAAGGTGGTCTGTTATGATGTGGCCACTGCTTTTCTCTTTAGGAGTCCCTCATAAGATCACTTATTTATTTATTTATTTTACCATTTGTCATTGTACTCTTTATTTTAGGCAATCTGGTAGGTGTGTAGTGGTCTCTCATTATGTTTTTTCTTTTCTTCAACTTTTATTTTAAGTTCAGGAGTACACGTGCAAGATATGCAGGTTTGTTACATAGGTAAATAAATGTGTGCCATGGTGGTTGACTGCACAGATCAACTCAGCATCTAGATAATAAGCCTAGCATCCATTAGCTGTTCTTCCTGATGCTCTCTCTCCTCCTTCTCTACCATCTGACAGGCCCCAGTGTGTGTTGTTTTCCCCCATGTGTCCATGTGTTCTCATCTTAAGAACATTTTTAAATATCAAAAAGAAAATAATAGTACCTTCATCTTTCATTTTATTTTTCTCTCTTCCTTGAAACTGCCTTACTTTTACACGTGAATATTATGTTCATGTGAATATTAAGACATTAATACAAGGAATGGCCTAGATCATACTTTTAAGGTGATAGGGAGTGTTACTTAGGTACGGAGGATTCTACCAGTGATTGTGCATATCACTGCTTGCTCGAATCGTAATGGGTTTTAGCTAAAATATACTACTTCACATTACAAGTTCTTTGGTATATGAGAATTGTGCCTAGTCTTAGATAAAATGAGCTAGAAATTAGCTCAAATCTTAGATGCATTAATATTTCAGCACATACCTGATATTTTGGCACATAAGGTCTATTCTTGCAGTAATCTCACATACTCATTCGATGGTCTAAGTAGCAATCCCTTTCTAACCTTTCGTTGCTTGATATAGAACAGTTGCATGTGAAGAAGTAGAGCAGTAAGAAATATCCTGCTCTTCTTCCATTTATATTTCTGCTCTTATTTTCCTGGCAACTCCCATAAGCCAGCTGCTGCTGAGCATTAAAGAGAATTCAGAATTAAAACAAGTAACTGTGGGCATAGTGACTACACGTACCCAGCAAGTACTGAATGCTTATGACAGTTCAGACAGTATATTTGACACCCTGTGAAGATGCAAAAATAAATCAGAAACAGATTCTACCTGAACAATCTGAACTCTGGTATTTGAAATACTGATTTTCAGAATTAGCATTTAAACCAGGTGTGGTGGCTTATACTTGTCATCCCAGCACTTTGGAAGACTGAGTTGGGAGGATTACTTGACCGCAGTCATTTGAGACTAGCCATGGCAGCACAGCGAGGCAACATGAAAACATTTTTTTAACTAAAAAAATTATCTGGGCCAAGTTGTGCCCATGTGTAGACCCAGCTACTCTGGAGGATGAGGCAGGAGAATCGCTTGAGCCCAGGAGCATGAGGCTGCAGTGAGCCAGGATTGTGCTACTGCCCTCCAGCCTGGGCAGCAGAGCAAGACCCCCTCTCTAGAAGAAAAAAAAAAGCAAAATTAATGTTTTATTTTCAACCAAATGTTTCATGCTTATAATAACCTACATTTGATGGTACAAATTATTTGTATCTTGAGATAACTTCAATTCTCTTAACACTCAGATTTTCATATAAAGTATTCCCATCCCACTTCAAAACCTACACAAATAATAAATGTTTAGAAAATTCTGCGAGCAAATCAGGCTCCATGGTATTTTTCTCACAATATCAAATTATGGAATTACGTTTATTGGGAAAGATATTTCTTTTTACTCACCAGTCTTCACCATTGAGAATCTCAGTGGAGGATGTGTGAAGCCAGCAGCCAGCCTCACATATTGTGATTTCCTCCTGAGCAGCAGCTGATAAAAACAGTGTGACATATATTTCTGCATCAATGTATAGAATTTTCCAGAGAGGTGTCCTAGTATTGTCCATCATCTTATATTTTACAGAAAAGACATAAGACCCATAAGGGATTAAATAAGGGGATACTTACTAAAAATATTGGGTGACAGTATCCTGGGTCAGAGACTGAACTGTGAGCCCTTGTATTTTCAACTATTTTCCTTTCACTCATTTTTGCATTTTTGTCATATTCTGCCTCATAGGCATGTACTTTTAAAAATCAGGTGCAAAACCATAATTGTCAGCTTAGCTTTCCCAATTAGCCCTTGCTACAATTACTTTGGGCAGCTCTTTTAAGCACCAAAGGACCTAAGTCTGAAGTTCTGGTCAACAATTTAGTACATTTTGATTTTCAGAAAAAAAAAATCACACATTGTCATTAGGCAGTAAATTCTAGGTTCTAACGCTGGGATTGTCAACCTAAATGCATATGTCACATTGGCATAGTCTGAAAATTCGAGCTATGTATTCTGAATGCACAAGATAGATTTTAGTCTGCAAATGAGTTAGAGGAATCAGTTATACTTTGTAAATGCAACGTTATAAACAGAGAGTTCAATTTTCAATCCAAGTACACATTTCTTTCCCTGTTTTCTGATGGTTCAGACTAGTGACACATTTCCACTTTCATTTTTTTTACTGTTCCCTGAGATCCAATAAAAAACAAAATTTCCTGAAACCAACTCATCAAACCACCGTGTCTTAGTTTTCTATTGCTGCTGTAATAAATTTCCAAACACTTAGTGGTTTCAGTAATACAGATGTATTATCTTAAGAGTTCTGGAAGTCAGAAACCTGCAATGAGGGCTAAACGTAGTGCTGCATTGTTTCTGGAGGTTCCAGAAGAGAATTTGTTTCCTTAGCTTTTCCACCTAAAGGCTGCCTACATTCCTTGGCTTATGGACTCTTCTACCTTCTTCAACGCTTAGCACTTCAGCTGCTGCACCACCATCCCATCTCCTTCTGCCACTAACCCCCCACCTCTCATTTATAAAGACCCCTTGATTACCCACCCAGGTAATCCAGGATAATCTTCCCATTGCAAAATATTTAACTTAATAAAATCAGCTGTATTAGTCTGTTTTCAAGCTGCTGATAAAGACAGACCCTAAACTAGGAAAAAGGAGAGATTGAATGTGCTTACAGTTCCATATGGCTAGGGAGGCCTCACGATCATGGTGGAAGGCAAGTAGTCACATCTTAATGGATGGCAGCAGGCAAAAAGTGAGCTTGTGCAGGGAAACTCCCCCTTATAATACCATGAGATCTCATGAATACCATTGGATCTCATGAGACTTACTCACTATCATGAGAACAACATGGGAAAAACTTGCCTGCATGATTCAATTACCTCCCACCAGGTCCCTCCCACAACACATTGGAATTCAAAATGAGATTTGGGTGGGGACACAGCCAAACCATGTCACCAGTCAAATCTCTTTTGTCATATAAGGCAACAGGTCACAGGTTTTGGAGAATTAGGGCCTGGATATCTTTGATGGGTTATTATTTAGCCTACCACATTACCATTTTACTTAAAATTCCACCCCTTTTTGAGTATTCTTCAGCCACTAAATTTTAATTTACACTTTTTTTTTTTTTTTTTTTTTAGATAGAGTCTCACTCTGTCCTCCAGGCTGTACTGCAGTGGCATGATCTCTGCTCACTGAGACGGAGTTTCACCATATTGGCCAGGCTTGTCTTGAACTCCTGAGCTTGTTATCTGCCAGCCTCGGCCTCCCAAAGTGCTGCGATTACAGGCGTGAGCCACTGTACCTGGCGTAATTTACATTTTGAGAAGAAAAGTCACACACCAAAAAAGAGCATACATTATATATTTTTAAGTTAAGAACAATAGAGCAGCCATGTTCCTACCACGAGCCAAACACAGAGCATTACCAGAATGCTTGAAGTTACCTCTGTGATGTCCTGGATCTCAACCTTCTTCCTCTCAAACCAGAGGTAACTTAGATCCTGCCTTTGCTCTTTTTTACATGCTTCTTGCCTTTGCGTATAATCCTTAACGGTATAATGTTTAGTTTTGGAATCATGCTATATATGATTTTCTTTCACTTATACTTTTTTTCACTTGACATTTTATGAAATATATCCTTGTCACTCTGTGTAGCTGTTGCTAGCTCATCCATTTTTTTAACCACTTTCCAGTGTTCTATTGTATTATTTTATTATAATGACTTGTTCCATCCTACTATGGATGCACATTTGGGTAGTTCCCTTTTTTTGTGATCATAGATCATGCTGCCGTGGACATATTTCTGCAGGACTCTTGAACATGTCTGCAAGACTTTATCTAGGGTAGATGCCTAGGAGTAGAATTGCCAGGTTATAATATCTCACCAGGTTATAATATCTCACCTTTACTATCAGTCAGGTTCTTGGTAGGAAACGGAGGCATAGGCAGGATTAAAGAACTACAAGAGATGTTGATAAACCTAGTGGGAAAATATGGGAAGGAATTATCACCACTAGGCCTGAAGATGGTAATTCAGATCTAGTGGCAGTAATCCCAAAGAAAAGAAAGATTGTTGCTGAAACCCAGTGAGAGCTGGACCTTTGAAGAAAGGGGCCATTAGCAAGAGAAGTAGGTGAAGAAGGACAGAAATGGTCAGATGAAGGAAAACATCCTTCAAACTCTTTTCTGCCCTCTGGTCTCCTGCCATTGCTTTCCATTAGCCACAGCCAACCAGAAGCAAAGCAGTCCAGGTGATGCAGTCCTCAGCGTCAGCCTGCCAGAGCCTAGAGCAGGAAAGAGCAGGCAGAGAATGCATCTGAAAGGTAGAGATTAGGTGTAAGTAGAGAATAACCAGCACATGAGCCAAATTGCTTTCCAAAGTGATTATACTAATTTATACTTCCACCAGCATTGCATGATTGTTCCTACTACTACAATGCTATGGACTGAATTGTGTGCATTCCACCCCAAATTCAAATGTTAAAGCCCTAGCCCCCATGCAGTAGTATTTGGAGATGAAGCCTTTGGGGGTAATTAGGTTTAAACAAGTTTATGAGGATGGGGACTTCATTGCAGAGTTAGTGCCCTTATGAGAAGAGAGCCATGTGAGGACACAGCAAGAAGGTGGCCGTCTGCAAGCCAGGAAGAGAGGCCCATCTGTGCTGGCACCTTGATCTTGGATTTCTGTGGGAAAAAATTCTGCTGTTTAAGCCTTGCAGCAGCCATACAGATATTTTGTTACAGCATCCTATGCAGTCTAAGACATATACATACCTGCCAGCATTTGATATTAAAAAATATTTAGGGCCTGACGTAGTGGCTTATTCCTGTAATCACAGCACTTTGGGAGGCTGAGGCAGGTGGATCATGAGTTCAGGAGATGGAGATTATCCTGGCCAACATGGTAAAACTCCATCTCTACTAAAAAATAGCCAGGCATAGTGGTGCATGCCTGTAGTCCTAGCTACTCAGGAGGCCGGGGCAGGAGAATTGCTTGAACCCAGGAGGCAGAGGTTGCAGTGAGCTGAGATTGCACCATTGCACTTCAGCCTAGGTGACAGAGGTAGACTCCATCTCAAAAAAAATATGTGGAGGCAGGCACAGTGGCTAATGCCTGTAATCTCAACACTTTGGGAGGTCAAGACAGGAGGATCGCTTGAGCCCAGGAGTTTGAGGTCATCCTGGACAATTTTGGGAGATACTATTTCTATGAAAAATTTAAAATGACTAGCTGAGGCTGCAGTGAGCATGATTATGCCACTGTGCTCCAGCCTGGGTGACAGAGCGAGATCCTGTCTCTAACAAAAAAAAAAAAAAAAAAAAACCAAAGCCGGCCAGTGGCTTACACATGTATGTAATCCCAGCACTTTGGGAGTCTGAGGAGGGTAAATCACTTGAGGTCAGGAGTTCAAGACCAGCCTGGCCAACATGGTGAAACCCTGACTCTACTAAAAAATACAAAAATACAAAAAATTAGCCAGGTGTGCTGGTATGTGCCTGTAGTCCCAGCTACTCAGGAGGCTGAGGCAGGAGAATAATTTGAACCTGGGAGGCAGAGGCTGCAATAAGCCCAGACTGCTCCACTGTACTCCAGCCTGGGTGACAGAGCAAGACTCTGTCTTAACAAACAAATAAAATAAAAAAATGTTCAGAATGTTTCCAGTCTGGTGAGTGTTAAATGATCTCATTGTTGCTTTTATTTGTATTTTCCTGGTTTCTGATATTAAGTATATTTTTATATGTTTATTAGCTAATCCTGTTTATAATCCATAAAAAGCTTATTTCTTTTGCCACTTTTCTATTGGGTAATTTGCATTTTTCTGATCAATTTGTGAGTGTTCTTTATATATTTTAATATATTAATATTTGTCTTTTATTAGAGTTTACAGTAAATGTTAGATTTCCTTTTATATATCTCTCTGGGATATGTTTGGGCTTCCTAAATTTAAAGATTTATATGTCTTAGTGCCATAGCCATTATCTCTTGGAACATTGTTTATTCCTCATTTTCCTCTCCTCCCTCATAGATCTCTGATTAGATCTATATTAAGCTTTCTACTCTTTCCTCTATGTCTCTTAACCTCATTTGCCCATCATGCTTGGTAATTTATTAAGATTGATATTTCATTTCAGTAATTTTATCTTCTGCTGTGTCTAATGTCTAATCTTATGTTTAACACAACTGTTTTTTTCTAGTCTCAACTTCCACAGTTTTTGTTTTTAGAAATTCTACTTTGTTCTTTTTCAAAACTGTCTGATTATTTTTCTTTTATTTCTTCATCATACCTTGAGACTCTTTTATTGTTTTAAATGTATTAATCATTTGTCTCTGCCATTTCCAAAATCTGCATTTTCTGTGGGTCTCATTTTGTAGTTTTTGTTTATTATTATTATTAAAAAATTTTTTTTTGAGAAGGAGTCTCACTCTGTTGTCCATGCTAGAGTGCTGTGTTGCAATCTCAGCTCACTGCAACCTCTGCCTCCTGGGTTCATGCGACTCTCCTGCTTCAGCCTCCTGAGTAGCTGGGATTACAGGTGCCCGTCCCCAGGCCCGGCTAATTTTTTTTGGTAGAGATGGAGTTTCACCACTTTGGCCAGGCTGGTCTGGAACTCCTGACCTCCGGTGATCCGCCCACCCTGGCCTCCTCAAGTGCTGGGATTACAGACGTTAGCCACCGCACCCAGCTTATTTCTTATTTTTTAATGTAGACTCTCATGCGTTGTGGTTTGTTTTGGTATATGCTTGTGATTACTATGAGCTCATATATCCTGGAACATTCTTTATGGAAAATATTATGGTCTGAATTTAAATTGTGTTGCTCCAAAATGTATTTGTATTTGCCTCTTCCAGAAAAAACAGACCATCTCGGCCTGGAATCCCTTTAAACTACAAGTCAGCCTGAATTTTTATCTTTTTCCTCCCACAATAGTAGAGTAGTGTAAACTCTGGCCCTAAAGCCTCAGGAGGATGGGCTTGTAAGAATCAATTCTCAGAGGAGACTTTCTTTTTAACTCTTTACCTAAGGCCAGGATCAATACAGGGAAGTAGCTCTACATTCTCCCCTTAGGAGAAACGGTTACAGGTCACTCTCTGGACACCCTTTTGGTGTTCCTTCACCAGTCTCCAACCAAACCCTCACTGTTCTGTCCTCAGACGTCACCTCTTGTCTTCCTACAGGTGTTGTCCTGGCTCCCATGCCCGCAGAGATCAACTGATGTTTCAGGGCAGATTGGTTTCAATGCTTGCTTAATTTTTAATATCCTTAACTTCTCTTTGTTCCTGGCCTCCAAGGACTTCTCTTACTTTCCGTTAAATCAAGCCATGAATTAAATTATTATTTTAAAAATCTATCCAGCGTTCTTATAAGTTCTTTACAAGGAAAATGTCTCCAATTCTTTAGCCCACTTTAACTTAAATCCCTTAAAATCAAACATTAAAGAATGAGTCTTTAGATTTTAAAAAAAATGCTTAAAATATTGAAAAGTGTGGTAGATAAATACGTATATCTATGTACATATAGGTACTGTATAGATATAAATATGTAGATATAGATGTAGATATAAAATAAAATACAAGTGTACAAAACAGTTCTATCAGTTATAAAAGGCATAACGTTAAGAAGCATTGCCTAGGACAAACTCAGTGTTTTATTGACTAGTTCTAAGCATTTATAAAGAGGGAGGGAAGGGAGAGAGAAAGAGCCAGTAAAGAGAGAGGGAGAGATAGAACTCAAACAATCACAAAGCCATTCAACAAGGAATTCAGTCCAAACAAACTAGTCAACAGATAAACTGAATATTCAGTAAGTGACTGTTAGATGATATAGTTGTTAGTGAATTGACAGTGAGCTGCTCCATATAGAGGTCTTTGTTGCATCTTCCTTCTATATTAACTTTTATCTTAGTAGTTTATTTTTTAAAAAAGAAATGTGCAGAATTGTTTTGGACTGAATGACATGTGGTCCTGCCCCACCTTTCTATTGAATAAAATCTGTTTTTTTTTTTTTTTTTTTTTACAAAATACAATAAATACTTGGAAAACCCCACTATGAGCTGATTAATACAAAATTAAATTTTATTTTATTTTACTTTTATATAGTTAATATATAAAATACATATTTATTATATATAGGTATTATATATATTTGCTAATAATATATATTCCCTAATAATATTTTAAACACACCAGCTAACTTCCATGTCAATTAATTTGATGACGGTATTGTTAGAGATACATGATTGCTATCAACGGAGAACTATTAACTTTCCCAATAATCAGCATCATAAAACAGCTGGCCGAGCATCTATGTCATTCAGTGATTCTGGCTCCCTCATTTTAAAATTGCATTTGAGTACTTGATGTTGAAACATGATTGACCACAAGAGATGTTGAAATCTAAAAATACATAATGCAATTGATTCATAAAGCCAAGGTTGCTAATTGGGTAATATTGTGCCTACCTATAAACTGGCTGACATAAATTTGACTAAGGCACCTTAGGATATTATATGAGTCTTTCCACCCATAAAGTATATTTCATTTCATTGGACATTGCCTAGCACATTTTGTATATTATAGTTTAAATAAAACTATTATATTACCACAAAACTATTTCTTGAGTCACTCAACCAGCAACCACAAAACTCATGGACACAAAACAGGAGTCATTACAATAGGAAATAAAAAACTGATTAAAATGCCAGAGTTCTGTGCCAAATTTTTTTTTTCCTAATGGCAATATTAGAGGCCTGACATCGTTTTCTCTTATTTTTTCCAAAAGATTTTTGAAAACATTTCTCCTCTTACCTATACTGCCATAAATGAAAAATCATTTATGAGCAACATGCAGAAATCACATACTATTTTAATAGGATATTGTATTTTCTTTACTCATTCACTAAATATAGATTTGTACACTGACTTCTTTTTTTGTGGCAAAAGAAGCTAAGCACCAACTGCCTATGAACTAGTTAGAGATATAAGCATTTCCATGTTTCCAAGTCACTTCTATAGTTAGTTATTATTTAAAAAGTATGTGTATCCCCAAATAAGGGGCATTATTATTAGGATCCAAATAACTTAATGTAAAAGACAAAAACATATAATATAGATGTGCCTTACATACAGTTGATACATAGTGCATATCATTTTAACAAACTACTTAATGTTTAACATGGAGGAGCCAGTTCTTTAAAACTTACGCTGTGTATTCACACACACACGCACGCACACACACAGGATTAGGTTTCCATATTTTAAAAATATGCTCTCAGCCAGGCACAGTGGCTCACGCCTGTAATCCCAGAACTTTGGGAGGCCGAGGCAGGCAGATCATGAGGTGAAGAGTTTGAGACCAGCCTGGCCAACATGGCAAAATCCCTGTCTCCACTAGAAATAGAAAAGTTAGCTGAGCATGGTGGCAGGCACCTATAGTCTCAGCTACTCGGGAGGCTGAGGCAGGAGAATTGCTTGAACCCAGGAGGTGGAGGGTGCAGTGAGCTGAGATTGTGTCACTGCACTCCAGCCCAGGATACAAAAGCAAGACTATGTCTCAAAGAAAAAATAAAAAAGCTCTCGACCTCAATCTCAGCTAATCTTCGATAACTAAACCAAGACTAAATCAGACATCCATCTTTTAAAAAGTGATCCTAGAATTCTCCTAGCAACAATCCCTGTTCAAATAGCTCAAATGCCACAGAAATCTTTATGTGAAAAAATGTTAACAGACTCTATTTCCTATTAACTAGAAGGAATTCATGACAAGCATCTGTGGTGGCTCCATATTGTACCTCACTGCCTTAATTTGGAGAGGGGTATGCAGAGATGGTTGAAGCCATGGGTCTAGAATCAAATTTAAGATGTGTTATTCCTTTCTCACCGAAGACCCAGTCATGGAAGGTTTTAGAATAGTGTTGTGAGAATCCACTTTGAAAATGAAAGAATGTTTATTGAATCTTCAATACAATAATCATGTGTTTTCTACCAGCTCCTCAACGGTGAGGAAGTGACTACCTCTTAAATTGAATGCTTGTGTCTAAATGACTCATGAGTCTGGAGACAAGAATATCAGTGTCTTAAGAACCACTTTTTGAAAGTCTCCCTTAGGCTACCCAAGTGTATTAATAGCCAAGACATGTGCTGGGATACTGTCAAATGAGAATTTAAGGTGAAAAAGACCCTATTTATCTTACCTGAAAAATGACTTTAGAAGACTTGTATTTAGCTTCATTTATTGACTTTTTGAACTTTCTAACAGCTGGTGGACTTCTTGTACCTAGTTTTGCAATCTTCTGCTCTTTCTTCCAACCTTCTAAGCACTATATTTTTATAAGATTATTATTTTTCTGAGCTGAGATTGGAAAATGTCTTATTGAGAAGCATTTTTAGTTGCCTACAACTTGGTGAAAAGATGCTTACTCTTGATGTTGAAATTTTGTACTGATACGATATTTGGAAAAATATTGATTAATATGAGCATATTTTAAAACGGCTTAAGGTTCACCAGTCAACTTTTAACCTTTCTTTAGCTTGCATTCCCATAGCAAGATGCACTAAGGAATGATTTTTGCTACTACTTTTCCTCATCTGTCCTCGAACTTTTTCTTTTTTAAATTTTTTTACTTAAAAAAAAAACCTTTAAATTTGCTTAGAGACCCAGAGCAATCTGAAACAACCATCACAATCAAAACAACTACAGTAAAATAATAATAAGTATGTGTGGGTATATATTTATTGCAAGCATTTCATAGATACTTTCCTACGGTTAACAAATATACGCAATGAACAACACGTACTAAATTTGGATGGGTCATTCCTGTAAATAGAATCTCTGGAAATCCCAACCACTGTTTTGTCAATCATCAACTGATTTAATTCTCATAACTCCAGAAGAAAATAATTTTAATTTCTACCATGAAAAATACGTTGTACAAAATGCATTTGCATGAACAAAATGGACAAGTTAGTGATAATGCATGAACATCAATCATGTAATTGCCTTTTACATTTAAACACTGTACTAATGAAAACATCTGCCATTCCCTACTAAGTTACATATCCCTCTCAAAATCAGGGAATCAAGATCCTTCCAAAACCCAAAAGAATCTGGAAATTTACAATGCATCCTTTTTCATCATTTTTCTATAAGCCATCTCAAAAATCTCACTTAAGAATCAGAACAAAAGCTGTACACTCAGTGTCTCAGATACCCTTTGCTGCATAACAAACTACTACAAAATTTCGTGGATTAAAACAAAAAGTCATTTCTGGGCTTTGCCTAAGATCACTCATGTGGTTGCACTTGGTGGAGAATTAGATGGAATGCAAGGTCCAAGGTAGCCTCACTCACTTGTCTGATACTTGGTGTTGGCTGTCAGCGGGAAAGCCTCAGTTCATCTGATGGCTTTTCATCCTCTAGTAAGCACAAGTGTCTTCACATGGAGGTCTCAGAGTAGCATTTCAGGAATGCAAAGGCAGAAACTGAAATTGTTACGTTCCACCCTCTGGAATTCACACATCACTTCCAGTACATTCTCTTTTTCAAACAAGTCACATGATTAGCCCAGCATCTAGGTCTAAAGAAATAGACTCCACTTCTGGATGGAAGGAACAGCCAAGTCATATTGCACAGGGGCCTGGACACAAGGATTGGAGAAATTTGTGGCCGTTAAATAGTCTACCACACCTGGTTCCAAAGGCTAACTTTTCCGTTCATAGAGCAGGTCGACCTCTCATCCCAGGCATTTGAAATGGCAAATGTCCGATGTCAGTGTGTATCAAACATTTGAAAAACAGCTTGTACAACACTTAGAAATATTCCATTCAATTTTCAAATAGACAGAAGACTAATCCAGAACTATGTATGGTAAATAATGTTTTTCTGATCAAATCAAGAACTTGACATCACTAGCATCATGCTTTGTATGTCAATACAGTATTTCTTATTGTATAAAATCAACCTTGGTGCCCTGTAGGTGAGTGCAGTTGCTCAGAATTCACCAAGAGCTCACCATGGGCCCTCTGGGCTATCACTTCTAAACTGAACAGAACTGTAAATATTCTTTCAAGCAAGTTCCATATGCCAACAACTGTGATATGGTCCTTAGATGGAAAAAATATGTATGAGGGGCATAATGAAATGGTAGAAATTTTCCCTGAGTGCTTTGAGAGAACAGAGGAAGAGAGCCTCATCTCCCCTAATCTGGAAGATGACTCCACTGAAACAATGATTTAACTACCATGAATATATATCTTCTTTCCCTGTTACCACCCTTTTTACTATATTTTTAAATTTCAGATTATGTTCTAGATAAAGTACAAGTAAAAACAAAATTTTTTTCCCAAGCAATGTAAATAGAGAAGGTTGGGCAAAATTCAGATCCACTTTTTGTTATTTAAATTTCAGCAACAGCATCTACATTTTACTGCTTTTAGTAAGCTTTCACTAGCTGTGTCCTGATGTATGTAAAGACAGATAAATAACAAAATTAATAGCACTTATTTTGTCTCATTCAAAGATCTACATTATTCGTGATATAAATAACACTGGTCATTAATATTTGTCTACAAACCATATTCCTTTTAAATTGCATCTCATTATAGCAAACACCAACCAAACATAGCTTCCTGGCCTTTCTTTCTAGGTAAAGAATCACTAGATTACAGAGAGGTTCATTTCCTACATATATGCATATGTCTTTGTGTACTTAAAATAGAAGACTTCTTTCCATTTTAAATGTTTCCCTTGGACAATGATCAATTTTTTTGTGAGTGGTGTTTTATCTTTTAATTTATTTTAACTGCTTGAAATGGACCAGCTGCAGAGTGGGAAGTGTGTTGACATTTATCTGAAGTCTTATCTTTATTAAATCACTTGTATTATTATACTACATAAACAACTTAATAAACACAGCAAATACTTATCTAACTGGAGTCAGTAACTCTATTGAGCCAGCCAATTTACTCTTAATTTTCTGAAAAAGATAAAACCTCCGGTATCAGCTGAGTCACTGGGGAAATTAAGTCTTCAGTTATCAAATCTGTTACCAAATCCAAAGTACCCCCCATGAGTACTCAAAGTGCTTTTGATTCTTTCTTTTCTATAGACACCCAATGGAACTGGATAGTGACCTTTCTACCCATTCCACTTCACAAATGTAAGCACAATCAGGAAGGTTTCTTTTTCCACCTTCCCCCAACATCCCAATAACTTTCAGTTGCCCTTTGCTGTCTTAAAGGACATTATCAAGAAATTGTTTCATTTTCTTCAAATATTTATGGTCATTCATAATGAAAGAAAAATGAGATGGTATCTTCCCAAACTGAAGTCAAATGAGAGATTCAAAATATTCTCTGTGGTCTAATGCTGGGCTGTCCAATATAGTAGCCACTAGCCACATTAAAATTTAAATTAACTTAAAATGAAAATTAATTAAAGTGAAATAAAATTTTAAATTCAGTTTCTTAGTCACACCAGCCTTGTTTGAAGTGCTCAATAGTTATTTGTGAACTAGTGGCTACCTGATTGGACCTCACAGAGACAGAATATTTCCATTATCACAGGAAGTTCTACTTTCAATTGCATGTTAAAGTACTTTTATTGCATTTTTAATGCAGAAAAGTCTATTAAAGCCTCCTTTGTCCCTCTTTTTAATATAATTTCCTTCATTTACTGTGGGAATTGCTATCATGAAGTTGAATATCTTCCCCATCGATGTTTTTAAAATAGATATTTTTCCTAAATTAAAGTGTGTTCATTAAGGAATAGTAGCACTTAAACCTTTATATTAATAATAATCTCACTTAAATTTTTTTACTCTGCATTTTAATTTAGACATTTATGCAAGTTAATAACCTGTTTTGTATTTCATTACAGGTGGGTCTCAGGTCATTTTGTATTCCATTGCATGAATGTACTCTGTTTAGGCAAATACGATTTTGTTTCTATTTTTATAATATCATCCCTCTCACAAATAGCCATTGTTGTGATTAGGTGATCAGTATAGAAAAAGATAATGAAATAAAAGTCCTTATTTCATTTGGCAAGTAGCTAGTTCTCTCTCTTATTCTTCATAGCCAAAACACCACTACCAAACAATAGCCTAGGTAATCAGGTGCTGTTAACATAAAGGCTTCTTTTCTCTTCCCCAAATACTGTTTATTTCAAAGACAGAAAACAATAACAGAGATTAAAGGTATAGTATAATTATAGCTTTCAGTGAAAAAAAATTGATAATGTTATCTTGTCATACTTTTGTTTTGTTTTGTTTTTGAGATGGACTCTTGCTCTGTCACCCAGGCTGGAGTGCAGTGGTGCAATCTCAGCTCACTGCAACCTCCACCTCCCGGGTTCAAGTGATTCTCCTGACTCAACCTCCAGAGTAGCTGGGACTACAGGCACTGCCACCATGCCTGGCTAATTTTTTGTATTTTTAGTAGAGACGTGGTTTCACTATGTTGGCCAGGCTGGTCTCGACCTCCTGACCTCGTGATATGCCTGCCTTGGCCTCCCAAAGTGCTGAGATTACAGGTGTGAGCCACTGCACCTAGCTGTGATAATTTTAAGTGACACTTCTTAACGTTAACTTTTTACTCAGATGGAGGATAGGAGTATGATCTCTTACATATGGTGGAAGGTACTTGAATAAATCACTGACGCAAGATTAAGGAATAATCATACTGTAACCAGTAGGACTCAGCTCACCCTCATGGAGAACAGCAACAACAAAAAGTTAAATATTTATTTTTAATGTTCAGATTAGTTGCTTGAAGTCCTGTAGTATCAGGTTAGACTCTGCCTCCTTCCTGTGAATTGTGCAAAAACCAGATGAGTTTCCTTAGCTTGAAAATGGAAGTACTGTTACTAGTTGTGTCCAAAGAGAGCTGGAGAATATGCTGAGGTCCTGTCACCTCTTCCTGACTTCCATACATTTTTACCTCAGGTCCTGTCACCTCTTCCTGACTTCCATACATATTTGGCAGCCGTGTTGCAAACAGGCCTTCCACACAATAAGAGACTGTCAGTTTTAAGTTTATTTTATGCCAAGTATTTTACATATCTCATCTTATTTAATCTTCATAGTAATTCTCAAAGGAATGTATTATATTTTTCCCCAGTTCACCTGTAACAAAACCAAGACTCAGAGAAATGAAGAAAGTGGCAAAGATTGTGCAGGAAGAAAATAATATTAAATTTAAGACGTTTGTCTGAAATCAAAGCTCTTTAAACTACACCATTTTATTCAATAAATAGTTTCTGAATGAAATATTTTATTAAATAATTCAGAAGAAGTAGATTCTACTGTTTTGACCAAACTAACTATGTGAACCTGGCAGCAATGTTAATAATTATAGGTGTTTCTAGTACCTTATTTTTAAAAAAATCTTTTTTCCCCTAGAGCCTCCATTGTCTCACTTATATAACTCGACGATTAAATTAGATGATCTCTAAAGCCTCTTCCAAGGTTAAAATTGTGTGAATTTAAATGACAAAATCATTAACAAGTGCTTATTAAAATACATTTGTTGTAATAAGACCTGTACAAAAGATAGAATAAACTTCCTCTTTTCAAGGATCCAATAATCTAAAAAATGCCCAAAAGTCACAAATACAAAGTTAAAAATGAAATAGATAAGCAAATATGTAATATACTTTTAAAATCTAATGAAAACTAAAACTACAAGTAAAAATAAATGTTGGAAAATATGAATTACAATTTAACTTTCCATTACACATTAGACAAATTAGACTTGTTTTTAACAAATGAGACTGTAAGCGCCCTGAAGGCAAGGGATATATCTTTTTGATTTGTTCCTCTGCCTTGTATACCTAGGGCTTTGAATTATGACTCACATTAAATGGTCATTCAATAAATATTTGTTGATTGGGAAAATGAATGAATGGATAGACTTTATTAAATGAATGGGCAACAATATCTTTTATATTTTAATTCACTGCCTTTTAAGGCCCTGGGCAGCCTCTTGGCCAGCAGAAAAAAATAGTCAATGAATGGTTGAATTATTAATGTCAGTTTACAAGGTTAAGAGATTGAGTTTTACATCTGTTCATTTACCGCTAGAAGGGAGATAAGAATAGGTACCATAAAGGACTCTTGGGAATGCTTTAGATATTGTTTTGTTGGTTTATCTGTTTTTAAAAGGTCAGAACCCCTGTCCTTCCACAGTCTGATATGGGGAGAAGCTAGAAGGTAGTGTATGATTTTGGAGGATTAGAGGAGACAGGCTACTGAGAGGGCCTACCTGGGAGGGCCTACCTGGGGGAGCTTACCTGGGAGGTCTACGCAGAACTAAGTTCTGTCACTGTGGCGGCATTGGGGAGTGCTCTCAGTACTATGCAGTGCCTGCCAGTGGGAGTGTCTTCATCAGAAGTTCTTACCACTTTGGGCTGAGAACTTGTTTTCTCAGTTTTCCACCTACATCTTCATGCATTGTGAAGCAAAGGATTTGCTCCCCTTCTCTGAGATTTTGCTGAGCTCTGTATTAACTACACAGAATACTACCAGCAAGCACCCCGCTCAGAGCGCAGGACATGATAGTGTGATGGTTAAAGCCCACACCCCAGGTACTGGATGGGACCAGTGGATCAGAGAACCTGCCTCAATTCCATTAGAGTTTCTAGATCTGAAATCTTTCAACAGATAATCTATACCAGTGGTCCCCAACCTTTTTGGCACCAGGGACTGGTTTCATGGACAACTTTTCCACAGATTGGGGTGGAGGAGGGATGGTTTTGGATGAAAGTGTTCCATCTCAGGTCATCAGACATTAATTAGATTCTATAAGGAGCACACAACCTAGATCCCTCACATGCACAGTTCACAATTGAGTTCATGCTCCTATGAGAGTCTAATGCCACTGCTGATCTGACAGGAGGTGGAGTTCAGGCAGTAATGCTAACTCGCCACCGCTCACCTTCTGCTGTGTGGCCCGGTTCCTAACCACAGACCAGTACCAATGCCTGGTGTTGGGGACCCCTGATTTATACTATATGTTTGGAAGAGAAAGGAAACAAAGCCATAGAAACTGGACATGTCTATTCATCATGGATTGACATCAAATATAATATTATTAAGCAAAAATTTCTATCACAAAAAACCAATTAGCAAAATCGAATGATGGTGGGTATTCTAAATGTTTTATTTGCTTTTATGGCTAATTGTAGTCAACATTTTTTAAAGTCCCAATATTGTATGTGAAAATTTTAGAGTAATAACTTGACATAGAAGAATACCTTAAGCACCCCTGCCCATTTCCACATTTTATGAACAAGAAACTAAGATCTAGGGGGGTATTAAGTAACTTGTGGTATGGTCAAGAACTAAATTCTCCCTTTCACTATTTACTTGACATGTCTCTTGCAAGGAATTCCTTTATTGCCCACCAAATAAAGCTGTGTAACCCTCCAAAGATCTCAAAAATTTCTGACTGTGAGCCATTTTTATTGTGAACTCATCAAACCAACTCTGTTTTTTATTACATAGGTAAATCATGAGAGGTATTTCTATAACAAATAAAGCAATTACTCCTTTACTCCCCAAATGCATGGTACCAACACATGGCCATTGGGCATTTTTTAAAATTCTAGCTGTGTTGTTCTGATTCCAATTATACACAGTTCTTAAAAAGTCTTTGAGAATAAGAAATGTAAACCAGAAAAATTTTGGTAACTTAAAGTAGGGGATTAATAAGACTCTTAAAATGACCTGAGTATGACCCCAAACACTTTAGAATAGCCGCTTTAAATATCATCACTGCCAAACAAGCTTTCAGAAATCATGTCCTTAAAGCCATTCAAGAACATCTCAAAGAACTAAGAAATGGGTGAAGGAAGTCACTTGTCTTGATTCCCATTGAAGGAAACTCTAGCTATAATTACAGTCTTTTTTTCAGACAGAAATAAATGGATTAACTCACTTCTATCACAAGTAAATGTGTGGGCACAGGGGGCATCAGGCTTAGGTTGGAATTATGGAATCTCAGCACTAATGCTAGCTCAGTGACCTTAGGCAAGTTACAGCATTTCTCTGTCTTGGCTTCTTCAACTGTAAAATGAGAGTAATAATGGTAACTTCTTCTCAGGATTAGTAAGATTAAAGGGGTCATTTGTAAGTGCAATAGGTTAAATTGTGTTCCCCTGTTCCCAAAATGTATGCTGAGATCCTAAATCCTAGTCCCTGTAAATGTGACCTGATTTGGGAAAATAGGATCTTTGCAAATGTAACCAAGAAAGATGAGATCATTCTGAATTAGAATAGGCCCTAATCCAAAATGACTGGTGTCTTTTTAAGAGGAGAAGACACGGAGGCGGATCCAAGGTGGCTGATCGCTAACATCTCGGGATCGCAGCTCCCAGTGAAAGCACAGAGAACAAGAGGACATCACACTTTCAGACAAATTTTTGTCGCTCACGGAGCAGAAGATTCCCAGTGGAGGAGCCGCACGGGTCGCCAGTGCAACTCCTGTGGCCGGTGCAGCGGTTTTGCTGGCACCTTGGCGCAGCAGCTCTTGGTGCAGAGTAAACGGGACTGGTTCCCCTTCTGACCAACATTTGGAGCTCCGCGAAGCAGAGTCGCCTATTACAGACTCAAGAAGGAAGCCAGACTGGAGATTTCCAGGCAGAAAACCACCATCAGTCTTAACGCCGCTGTTTTGGCTGGCGCAGTGGGTTGCTCATATTCGGCCCTGGGAATCAACAACTTGGATGTTCACTCAGACACCTAATTTGAAAGTTGATAATTACAAAGATGACAGGTAGATAAATTTACAATGATGGGAAGAAACCAGCTTAAAAAGGCTGAGAATACTCAAAATCAGAACACCTCTCCCTCTAAAGAGGATCACAGTTCCTCATCAACAAGGGAACAAGGCTTGATGGAGAACGAGCGCATCCCATTAACAGAATCAGGCTTCAGAAGTTGGATAATAAGAAACTTCTGTGAGTTAAAAGAACATGTTGTAGCCCAATGTAAAGAAACTAAGAACTTTGAAAAAAGATTGACGAAATCCTAAGGAGAATAGACAATAAGTGAATTAATGGAACTGAAGAATACAATATGGGAACTCCAAGAAGTATGCACAGGTTTAAACACTCGAATTGTTCAAGCAGAAGAAAGGATATCAGAGGTTGAAGTCCAACTTAATGAAATAAAACGAGAAGACAAGATAAGAGAAAAAAGGATAAAAAGGAATGAGCAAAGTCTCCAAGAAATGTGGGACTATGTGAAAAGACCAAAGTTACGTTTGATAGGTGTACCTGAATGCCACGGAGAGAATGAATCCAAGCTGGAAAATATTCTTCAGGAGATTATTCAGGAAAAGTTTCCTAAACTAGCAAAGCAGGACAATATTCAACCCCAGGTAATACAGAGAACACCACAAAGATATTCCTCAAGAAGAGCAACCCCAAGGCACATAGTCATTAGATTCACCAGGGTTGAAACGAAGGAGAAAATACTAAGGGCAGCCAGAGAGAAAGGTCAGGTTAATTACAAAGGGAAGCCTATCAGACTTACAGCAGATCCCTCAGCAGAAACTCTACAAGCCAGAAGAGAGTGGGGGGCCAATATTCAACATCCTTAAAGAACAGAACTTTCAGCCTAGAATTTCATTTCCAGCCAAACTAAGCTTCACAACCGAAGGAAAAATAAAATCTTTTATGAACAAGCAAGTACTCAGATTTTATTACCACCAGGCCTGCTTTACAAGAGCTTCTGAAAGAAGCATTATACATAGAAAGAAACAACCAGTATTAGCCTTTCTAAAAATATACCAAAAAGTAAAGCGCATCAACGTAAAGAAGAATTTACATCAACGAATGGATAAAACAGCCAGTTAACATCAAATGGCAGTAATCCTAAATTTAAATCTACTAAATCCCCCAATCAAAAGATATAGCCAAAACCCAACGGTATGCTACATCCAGACCCATTTCACATGCAAGGATACACAAAGACTCAAAACAAAGGGATGGAGAAAGATTTACCAACCAAATGGAGAGCAAAAATAAATAAATAAATAAAAAGCAGGAGTTGCGATTCTCACATCTGATAAAATAGATTTTAAAGCAACAAAGATATAGTGGTAAAAGGATCAATGCAACAACAAGAGCTAATAATCCTAACACCCAGATACATAGAGACTTAGACCCAATGAGACAGAAAATTAATAAGGATATCCAGGACTCAAACTCAGATCCGGAACAAGTAAACTTAATAAATACTTATAGAGCTCTCCACTTTAAATACACAAAATATACATTCTTGTCAATACCACATCACACTTACTCATAGGTTTAAATGAAATATTCGTTGGCCATTATTAATACCCATTTTTTAGAATAAAGCAACATTTCTATTCTCTCTCCCTCTTTTTCTTCTTCTCCTTCACTCATTTTTTTTCTTTCCTTCTCTCAAAAGAAAAAAAAAAAAAGAAGAGAAGACACACACAGGGATAGACATCATGTGAAGATGGAGGCAGATATTAAAATGATGCTGCCACAAGCCAAGAAATGCCAGAGGCTACCAGAAAACCAAAGAGGCAAAGAAAGATCCTCCCCTAGAGGTTTTGGAGGGAATTTGGCTCTGTTGATGTGTTCACTTTGGTCTTTAAACCTCCAGAGCTATGAGAAAATAAATTTTTGTTTTTTTAAGCCACCCAGTTTGTGGCATTCGGTTACAACAGCCCTAGCAAACTAACGCAGGAAGGTTCTAACACAGAGCTTAGCACATAATAGATCAATAAAGTATTATTATTACTTCTACTCAAGAGTGATGTTATATCAAGGTGTCAATAGAAAAAATAGTGATGTATGTTTTGCTTTACACAGCAAGGGGTAAAGATACATTATAGATCATATAAGAAGCTTCAGGACCTTTCTTTAGTACAGACTTCTTAGAGGGTCCTACACTATCCCTTATTTTGTATTCTGAAAGTTGTGTAAGCTTCAGTCCCCACAAAACCATAATCCATTCCTTCCTCTGACAGTTCGGAATTTCTGACTTTGAATCTTACTATTTCCAGTACAAGCAAAGGCAAGCTGCCTTTTCCCTGTTTTCAAGACTCGTGAAATTATATGGCCCCAGCCTTGCCCTTGCTGTCTCTTGTGAAACTGCAGCTCTTTAATCACTTACCAGTACCATGAGTAGGAGCTAAAACTCCTGGTTTGGTGTCCTTGCCTCCGAGTTCATGAACTTGCTTCACTGACTCCTACAAAGAGGAAAGTAAAATGGCCCACAGAGAGTCACCTTTTCAGCCTCCAGTGCTTTTCAGACTTGTCTCATTTCATCAAAGAAGTACTACTAAGAGTCTGTTGCTATATCATATCCAGGGCTGGAGAATCCCTTTTGGCCCATATTTTCCCAGAAAGTCTATGTATATAGTACATTCTCAAATTCTCGTAACCCTCATGTTCCCAAAACTACCAATGCTGCTCTACAAGAAGTGCTAAATTCTGTAGTTATATAGAAAATTCACTTATCTGGGGCCAGACGTGGTGGCTCACGCCTGTAATCCCAGCACTTTGGGAGGCTGAGGCGGGTGGATCACGAGGTCAAGAGATCGAGACCATCCTGGTCAACATGGTGAAACCCCGTCTCTACTAAAAATACACAAAAAATTAGCTGGGCATGGTGGCACATGCCTGTAATCCCAGCTACTCAGGAGGCTGAGGCAGGAGAATTGCCTGAACCCAGGAGGCGGAGGTTGCGGTGAGCCGAGATCGTGCCATCGCACTCCAGCCTGGGTAACAAGAGCGAAACTCCATCTCAAAAAAAAAAAAAAAAAAAAAGAAAAAAAAGAAAGAAAATTCACTTATCTGTTTGTAGCTGCGAGCCCTTAGCTAAAACAAACTGCCCCCGCTTCAGAGGACCCTTAAACATTTAAAACATAGAAACTCTAGGTGGGACGTGGTGGCTCACGCCGTAATCCAAGCACTTTGGAGGCCAAGGCAGGTGGATCACCTGAGGTCGGGAGTTCAAGAACAGCCTGACCAACATGGTGAAACCTGTCTTTAAAAAAGAAAAACATGGAAACTCCTTCAGAACTAAGCGAATAGATATAGCTTTCCTTTGGTTTCTCACAGGCTCTCAGGGCATGATTATTTTGATGATTTGGTCATTAGAGAAATGCAAATCAAAACCACATTGAGATACCATCTCATGGCAGTTAGAGTGGTGATCATTAAAAATTCAGGAGATAACAGATGCTGGAGAGGATGTGGAGAAATAGGAATGCTTTTACACTGTTGGTGGGAGTGTAAATTAGTTCAACCATTGTGGAAGACAGTGTGGTGATTCCTCAAGGATCTAGAACTAGAAATACCATTTGACCCAGCAATCCCATTACTGGGTATATACCCAAAGGATTATAAATCATTCTACTATAAAGACACATGCACACATATATTTATTGCGGCACTATTCACAACAGCAAAGACTTGGAACCAACCCAAATGCCCATCAATGATAGACTGGATAAAGAAAATGTGGCACATATACACCATGGAATACTATGCAGCCATAAAAAGGATGAATTCACGTCCTTTGCAGGGACATGGATAAAGCTGGAAACTATCATTCTCAGCAAACTGATGACACAAGAACAGAAAATCTAACACCACATGTTCTCTGATACAAGAACAGAAAACCAAATACCACATGTTCTCACTCATAAGTGGGTGTTGAACAAGGAGAACACATGAACACAGGGAGGGAAACATCACACACTGGGGCCTGTCAGTGGGTGGGGGGCTAGGGGAGGGATAGCAGCAGAGGGTGAGGGGATAGGGGAGGGATAGCATTAGGAGAAATAGCTAATGTAGATGACAGGGTGATGGATGCAGCAAACCACCATAGCACGTGTATACCTGTGTAACAAACCTGCACTCTCTGCACATGTACCCCAGAACTTAAAGTATAATAATATTAATTAAAAGGTTAAATTTGGATTTTCACAAACTGAGTTTTCTTAAAGCAGGTTGCATCTGCCTGGCAGCTCTGAGGAGAAATTTATATAAGCGCCTATCTTGTTTATTAAGAAAGTATACATGGATATGATTAAAAATATGTAGGGAAGCATTTTGGGATGAATTGCTAAGTCTTATCCTTTTAGTTTTTACAATTTAGCATTGCACAAGCCAGTAACCTTAAGCAGGGCAGCAGGAATTGAGTCATATCTGAATGCAGTATTCCAAGACCATCCCAGCCAGTCAGCTTTGTTCACCAGTTAACAAGGCTGCATATTACATAGTCCCAAGGGAAACGCTGAAGAAGTCAATACTTTCTCCAACACTTCTGGGAAAATCAGAGATTCCTTGGAAATTGCTAAATCGTCTTTTAACTGATATCTTTCTCAATTAAAAACGTGAAAATTTGTTTTACCACATCACTTTGCAGGTGAGTCAGGGAGAGTTATAGAAAAGTACTTCACGGCCGGGTGCGGTGGCTCACGCCTGTAATCCCAGCACTGTGGGAGGCCGAGGCGGGTTAATCACGAGGTCAAGAGATCGAGACCATCCTGGTCAACATGGTGAAACCCGTCTCGACTAAATATACAAAAATTAGCTGGGCATGGTGGTGCGTGCCTGTAATCCCAGCTACTCAGGAGGCTGAGGCAGTGGAATTGCCTGAACCCAGGAGGCGGAGGTAACGGTGAGCCGAGATCTCGCCATCACACTCCAGCCTGGGTAACAAGAGCGAAACTCAGTCTCAAAAAAAAAAAGAAAAGAAAAGTACTTCACTAGGAAGTTTTGGGATAGAAGAAAAGAAACACAACGGATTGCAACAGTATCTATATTCATTCCAATCCCTGTTTATTCTACCACCTCCACAATCAGACTCCACATTTATCACACATGCAGAACATCCTTTTACTTCAAAGGGAATTCCACCTCTTCTAGGAATCAAAAGGGATAAGGCAGCAAGGTGAAGTTGCTATGATGATGAAAAACCATCCTAGAAACATGATGTAGTACCCAGAAGTAATGCAAACTTGATAGCACTGGTACACGCATTTTCATTTCAGGTCAGAACACCAAGATGAAGTTCTAATAGTGTTCCAAATCATTTTGACCCGAAATAGATTCGCAATTCGATTTTGAAAAATGTTTGCCATGCTACATTGCTAAATCACTGTAAATCAGAGAGTGATGAACTCACTTGATGTTAATTGTGAATATTGCTTCCAGGCCTCATTTCTTTAACAATGTGGAACTATGCTTTATTTTCAATAGCTTTTCCAATATGCTTAATTGCATATTTTAACTGAAACCTCTCTGTAAAATTCTAAAGCCTTATCTACTAAACATTCTTCCATTATTATTATTATCTACATTCAATTTTCACACAGAAAATCTTCCCATTTACTACCCTCAAATAAAACTTTAGTGATTGTCAGTCTTCTAATGTAAAGATCTTTTCAAAGCCCAATAAACTCCCCTCTCTCCTTTTTGATTCATAGAGATTTTAATCTGATAATACGACTCAGCAGGTATCCACTTTAGTAAGTACTGAATGTAAAACACAGAGACTTTCATTATTAGAATATTCCTAAATCCGTTGATTGAATAGATCCCAATACTAAAAGCATTATCCAAGGAAATGGGGAAAGACACAATCCCATTATTACATTATTTTCTTGGCATTAAAAAAAGTTCCATGACCCACTTTATTAGTGGTTTTCCTAGTCAAGCTTATAATGATTTCTGGCCTCTGCCCTTGGGTGCTTTCCAAGGGATTTAGAGGCATATATCACCTTGACTGATATGCGATATAACTATTTAGTACAGCTATGAAATTAACTGTTCACCCCTTAGCCTGGGGCTTAATGGAATACGGGCTGGATATCACCGGCATTATTTAATAACTCACACTTTATCCCTTTCCTTTATAAAGTTCACGTTTTAACAAATGCTGACCACTTGTTGCTTTTGCCGAGATTCCCCTATGTTAGCCTAACAAAGAACATTCTTCTTTTTCATTCAACAAATATTTGTTTAGTACCTACTATGCGTCAGGTACTACTAGGTGCTGGAATATGACGGTGAACCAAAGAAACCCACTCCTTATGAAGCTTACAGTGAGAGCCTGTCCTAAAAATTATGTAACACCCAAGGCTAAGTGTGGCAGCTCATGCCTCATAATCCCAGCATTTGGGGAGGCCAAGGCAGGCAGATCACTTGAGGCCAGGAATTCAAGACCAGTCTAGTCAACCTGGGGAAAACCCATCTCTACTAAAAATACAGAAATTAGCCGGGAGTGGTGGCGGGTGCCTGTAATCCCAACTACTGGGGAGGCTGAGGGAGGAGAATCACTTGAACCCAGGAGGCAGAGGTTGCAGTGAGCCAAGATCACACCACCGTACTCCAGCCTAAGGGACAGAGCAAGACTCCATCTCAAAAAACAAAAATTATGTAGCATTCATCCTCTTTTAAGGTTCCTATATAGTCTCACCTACTACCTTTGCCTAATTCTTGTTTATCTGAAATTTTGTGTTGTTTTTTCAGTCATCTCAAGTTCCTATGTTTATGACATAGAATTATATTTACATGGGAGAAAAGCTTTTAGAAAAGTCCAAATAATGCAGTTTGTTGCAAAGACTTTGCATTAGATGTAAAAACATATTCCTGCATCAAGCATTTCCCAGACAGTCTCAATGCATGAGACTGCATTGAACTCCGTGCTAATATTGTGGTGTTTTGGAATCATATCTCATTCCATGACTTTGCCTCACTGTTCCTCATGAATTGAAGGTGGCAGGGAGGTGGGAGAGAATTAAGAAAGTTAGTAACTTTGTTTTAAGGTATCACAAGCATTTTTTGCTATGTGACCCCAGGTACTTAATATATAAATCTATATATTGCATATTATTTTCCATAACCTGCCTTTTCCATTCCAGTTTCCACTTCCTACCCTGTAATTTCTGAGTACACATAATTACTACTTCAGGTGTTAAATTCTACATTCACAAGTATCTACACCCCAGCCCTCCAAAACAAAAGACATCAGCTAGCTAAATACAATTACCATATTATAAAGTGTACAAATTTCAGCATTAACCATGATCTAAGAATATAAACATAGACACTCTTCCTCTAGGAGCTGAATTAAAAGACCTAATGGTGAAATCTAGTCTTTAACCTTTTTTTTTTTTTTTTTGAGCTGGAGTCTCACTCTGTCACCCAGGCTGGAGTGCAGTAGTGCTGTCTTGGCTCACTGCAACCTCTGCCTCCCCGGTTCAAGAGATTCTCCTGCCTTAGCCTCCCAAATAGCTGGGACTACAGGCATGTGCCACCACTCCCGGCTAATTTTTTGTACTTTTAGTAGAGAACAGGGTTTCACCGTGTTAGCTAGGATGGTCTCGATCTCCTGACCTTACGTTTGCCTGCCTCAGCCTCTCAGAGTGCTGGGATTAAAGGCATGAGCCATCACGTCTGGCTGTTTTAGCAATTTTGTCTTCAGGACACATCTTTAATCATCAGTCTCCATGGCTGGGCACAGTAGCTCACACCTGTAATCCCAACACTTCGAGAAAACAAGGTGGGAAAACGTCTTGAGCCCAGAATTTCAAGACCAGCTTGGGAAACGTTGTGAAACTCCATCTCTATGAAAAACTTTAAAAATTAGCCAGGCATGGTGGTGCATGTTTGTAGCCCCAGCTATTTGAGAGGCTGAGGCAGGATTGCTTGAACCCAGGTGACGGAGGCTGCGGTGAGCTGTGATTGTGCCACTGCATTCCAAACTGTGTAAGAGACCAAGACCTCCATCTCTAATAATAATAATAATAATAATAACAAGTGACCAATCTCCAAATGTTAGGAAACAGAGAACAGATATAACAAGAAAAGTGTTGCCAGATGAATATTTACAACCTTTCCCTGTCCTTGTAGGGAAGATTCTATATTTCAGTTCAATAGTTATATATGTAATCAGCAAGGAAATATTTTGTTACTACCACCAGACATTTTTCTTGATGTTGAAGATATTATTGTGGGGAAAAAAGCAAAACAAGTTCTGCCCTCATGAAGTTTACCTTCCAACAAAAGAGGCAGATAACCCCCCTGTTCTGGTCACTTTTTCCAGCTACATCAGCAAGGAGTCTATATGATGTTGGTGTTGATACACAATATTGAATTCTTCTTTGTAATGAATAACATAACATATTTGATATACTTAATATGCAGTCTGTATAGAACCTTTATGACTGCAATTCATCAGTGGTCTCAGGTAACATTTTATTGGTAATAATGATTATTTTAAAACCACTGAGATTCTATAAATCTAATTCTATAAATAGGAATAGCAATGGAAAAGCATAGTACCTGTCCTCATAACTTAAAGGAGAACAATCAGTTACATCTTTGAAGGGCAGTTTGACAATGTTCTCATCTGGCATGCAGCCCTTACCAGTTGTCTCCAACCAGCATCCATTCTGATTGACTGGAGCCTGCGCCACACTGATTGTTAAATGCCCAAATATCACACTGGCAAAGTTTGTCAAAATTTTAACTAAACATATTCTTAAACCCAACAATTCCACTTATGTGTATATCCTAAAGATACACTTGCATATGTAAGAAATAATCTATGTAAAATGATATTTATTAAAACATTATTCAATATAGCAAGGGATTGGAAATGACTAAATGTTCATCAGTGGAGGACTGGTTAAATAGATTATACTACATTCATACAATAGATTATTATGCAGTTTTTTGAAAGCATGGAACAACTCTGTGTGCAATGATACAAAAAAAACTCTTCAAAAAGCATTATTAAAAGAAAAAATCAAAGTGGAAGACAGTGAAACATACTACCATTTGTGGGTGTGTATGTATGCAAGTGCGTAATACATATACACATACACATATTTGTGAATGCGATGCATGTGTCTCTGGAAGGATATGCAAGAAACAGGTAGCCGGCTGTCTTCAGGAAGGATCTTGGGTAGCCTTTTACCTAATAATTTTAGGAGGGATGAGGCTTACTTTTTGCTTCAAATCCCTTTGCTACCTTTTGAACTTTTTACCATGTGCAAGTATAGCTTTTTATACTTTTTTTTCAAAGAAAATCAATCAAATAAACATGGTGTCCCTTATTTTCTTTATACCTACAGAAAATTTTAACTTTATAAACATGAAAACGGGGGACAAAACATCAAACATTCTCAAGTAGCTTCTACTCTAACCAGAAAGTATAGCATGCACATGCATACTGTGGGGTTTTTCTCTTCTTTGTCTTGTAATTCGAACAAAATGTCATTAACCTGTATATTTTATACCTTTTCATTATGTATATGTCACAGGATTGATAAACAATCTGCATGAAGTTTAGAACCAATGTCTGATTTTTTTCTTTTGGGTTTAATGTTGTCAAATAGGATATAAAGTTGCCTGCATGCACCTCAGTAAGAGTTGGTTCTTGGGGACTGAGTCAACATGAGGCTCATGACTGATCCCCTGGCATATCAGTCATCACTTTCTACTCACAGACATACAGAAAAGATTCCACACATTGGACTTGGCCTCTTGTTCTCAGAAAATTCAGAATTTCTTTAGACGGCGCCAAGGTAGATATTTGCAATGGCTTTAAAAAAAAAAATTTAATTCAATTATTTTAAGGCAATGTCTTTAATTTTTCACTTTACTTATTGTCAACCACTGATGCATATTGACGTAAGTACAAATAGATTATTTTCAAAGACTGTCACGGAAGATTTTTAATCTATAATAAACAAAGAAAAGTTCCCATCTCAAGGAAAGTAATGAAACTTTGTGTCAAGATGAATTCAGCACATTAAATTTGCTGCAGATTTAAATCAATGCAGATAGTGCCAAACAAAACAAAACAAAACAAAAAAATACAAAGGAAGATTCAGAAACATTGATCATGGCCAAAATACGCCCCAACACTGTTAAGAGGTTTACTTCAGTAATATCTGTGGTCATTGACTAGATCAATGAAACTCATTCTTTCAAGAGCACCCAATTATCAGTTTACTGTAGAGTGAGCATTCTAATAAATCAACATACTTTATATAGAATTAGACAAAGCCAACATGTAGGTTAATAACACCATGCAAAAAAAATCTAGCATGCACTCCCAGTAGGTCCAGAAAAGTAGCCTTGTGATAAGTAATTTTATTTAAGTTTGATTCATACGTGCAAACATTTCCAAGCTATGCCATTCTGATAGGCAGTTTATGGCTACCAGCATTAATAGACTTTGATTAAGCACTTAAGAGATCAATATACCCCCATCATATTTACCACCCCCCCAACAACAAAAAAACCAGCATGTGCAGTGAGTGCAAATGAACACGAATTGAGGTACTGTATTATTCAGAAAGTTAGCAGTAATATTTTTTACAACTGCTTTGGTCATTTGGAAAATGGGCCTTCTTAATAGAATTCAACAGCTTAGATGCAATGAACTGAAAAATGAGTAAAGTAAGAGAAATATCAGAAACAAAATAAATCAAGTCAGTTAATATTGGCGTGAGATTTTTTTTTCCCAAGAAATATTCACTGATTATAGGCGAAGAAGATTTTGTTGACAGCTATGCAAAATACTAACAATAACAAATTGTCTAGGGCATTTTTTTCCCACTAGTAGGTCAAAAGAGAAAACCCAGACATGAAACTCAATTTTGTTCTCGAACATCATAGTCCCTCTTACAAGGTGCATTAACAGTTAAAATTCATGACAAGAAATGTTTTGTTAAACTGAAATAATTTTTTATCCAGTCAGCCTGCTGAATGTGGACAGTCAATCCTGAGCATTTACATCCCAAAGTGACTGAGAACACAGTGTATTGAGGAATTTAATTCTTGATAATTTATGGCAAATATTTCCAGAAGAGAAAAACAGTTTCTAAAAATGAACACCAAGAAGCTCATGGGAACTGCTGTCATTCCTCTAGGATTGGAGGCACTGGAATGCTCCCAGAAGCTGAAGGATTTGGCCTTGAAGACTTGGACTGTTAGACACAGTTTTGGTCTCAAAGAGTAATCCAATTGAAGTGGCTTATGACTATATTCAATCTTAAATTTAGGAGCTGAAGCATTAGACAGAAATGCCAAATTCCAACTCTGGCTTTGCCCTATATAAGCAGGGAGCTGATACTGGGAAGTGGTGAAAAGAGAGCTTTTGAAAAGCAGTTAACAGTAGAGTGGAAAGATTATGAACTCTGGACCGAAGAAATGTGGGTTGATTCCACTAACTATATATATTCCTGTGATGCCTCTACATTCTCATCTATAAAATGGGGATGGATATTAATTCTACATTTTTGTAATGCTGCAAGTATTTAATGAATGTGTACGAAAAATATCTTACCAATGACAGGACTCAAAATGGACATTATTTAGAGAGTCCACATGTTTTCTCAGATTATGACTCAGAGGTACAGAGGAAATTTAGTTTCATTCATGCAGGGTAGCTGGCCCTGTAATTACTGCTCTTGGTCTTAAATGAGATGTTGGCAGTTTCCCAGTGTCACAGCCATATTATTCATTATTTTGTCTTTAAATAGTCTCATAACAGGAAGTGAAGAGAGAACTGAGCATAGACCAATTTGTTTTAAAATGTGATAATTTCAAAAATTAAAACCATATGATTCTCATCCATAGCTACTATTGAACTTTTACAAATATCAGTGCCTTGTCTCACTCTAGATTAATTAAATAAGAATTTATGGAAGTGGATCCCTAATTTTAGTATTTTTAAGCTCCTCAGTTGAATGTAATATACCATCAAGATGGAAAACCATTAATTTCTGTAGTCTCTATAAGCAATTTGTAATCATTTGAATTACTTAGACACTCAAAAGGCTGGGCACAATGAATGCCCCACAGTCTGAACTCTGTTAGCAAGTTTAGAAGCAGAGAATCACTGTTGGGTAGATAACCAATGCCATCTGCCACATTCGCTAACCATTTGCTAAAGTGATGACCAGTGTCCTCCAACATCCAAACCTGATTTTAAAGACCATTCCCAATACTGCTGTCTCCTGCTTTGGGGCAACTAGCCTTATGACATAATGTTGGAAGTAGACGTCTGCAAACATGATTTAGGAAGAAATTAAAGTGCATCAATTTAATATTTGCAAAATTTTATTCCCTGTACATTTACTGATGGAAACCATGACAGATAGAGTTCATGTGGGTATGTGTAAGTACACAAATATAAGCAAGTTTTTGTCACATTTCCCCCTTTATTCTGCTCCCCATTTCCTCTGACACACCATGAAGGAAAGTACTGTGCTGTTTGTAAATGCAAAAGTTACTGTACAGTGAAATCCTTTAAGAAGTAGAGTTAAAATTACAGGGTATATGGTTCAAGTACTGTGGTTATTCTGTCAAGCGTTAGGGAAGAATGCAAATTATTTAAAAACCTGAACAATCAATTAAAACTGATCTTGGTTTGCTCCACATTGATTCCCTAGCTAAAACTTGTACATGAGGGAGTGCCTCCAAGAGAAAGTAACTATGAAATACAGTTCCTCCCACTCATAATCCTGGGTGCTGTGGTATATTGAACTCCCTTTATAGATGGCAGATACCTCAAGATGCAGATCATTTAAATGTGAAAAAAAATCCTTATCTGGAAAAAATGCATGAAAAAGAGATGATTCCTGTGAGCCAATATTCAACAATATTCCACTCTATTAGTAATCTATCACTACTATTTATATATTAAGAGAAAACTAGAGATAACATTACTAGCTAAGAGAGGTATCAATTGATAAGATCTGATATTTGACTAGTCTAATGTACCACTGACCTATACATTGTTATTCTGTAAAGAGCTTGTTGCTGTTGTCAGTTTAGCTTCCTATCCAGGTGGCTTATTAGGCTTAGCTACTTCATCTCTGACAGTCAAATTCTGTAAGGACTGCCTTCAATTATTATGCTCTAGCTTCCACACTCTTGGTTTCACTACTTTGACTGTCCCTGGGTAAATCTCTGTAGAATATCTATTGTCATCCCTGCATCATCTGGGAACTTGATAGAAATGCGAATTCTTCTGGCCAAACTTAGATCTACTGACACAAAAACTCAGGGGATAGGGCTCTGCAATCTCTCTCTCTCTCTCTCTCTCTCTCTCTCTCTCTCTCTCTCTCTCTCTGTCTCTGTCTCTCTCTCTCTCTCTGTCTCTGTGTGTCTGTGTGTGTGTGTGTGTGTGTGTGTGTGTGTGTGTGTGTTTGTTAAAAGAGGTTCTCACTCAGACTGGAGTACCTCCCAGGCTCAATCGATCCTCCTGCCTCAGCACCCCACCTTCCCCATAGCTAGGACTACAAGCATGTGCTGTCACACTCAGTTAATTTTTATATTTTTTTGGTAAAGATGGGGTTTTGCCATATTGCCCAGCCTGGTCTTGAACTCCTGGGCTCAAGTGATCCAGCTTGCAGTCTGTGTTTTAACAGTTGGTTCTGATGCATGCTAAAATTTTAGAACCTCTGCAATATAACAAACTTTTCTCTGAGATCTTTCTGTAAGTGGCCATCTCTTTCTATTTGAGGGTGAGCGGGTGAGTGTGGATAGCCCTGTGAGTACTACTCTAGATGTCACATGAGATTTTGGCAGTTCCCCCATGTTTTAGCCACATGATAGATTGGTTACAATTGCCACTCTATAAATGTTTATCTTAGGCTGAAGATCCATGGAGAATTAATAATACATTCCTCTACCTTGTGCTCCAAAAGACATTTTGAACTTCTTTTTTTTCTTTTTTCTCTTTTCAAAATAGGGTCTCCCTCTGTTGCCCAGGCTGGAGTGCAGTGGTATGATCATGGCTCACCACAGCCTCCATCTCCCAGGCTCAAGCAATCCTCCCACCTCCATCTCCCAAGTAGCTGGGACTACAAGTGCATACCACTACACATAGCTAAATTTTTTTGTAAGGCAGGGTCCCACTATGTTGCCCAGGCTGGTCTTGAACTCCCGGCTTCAAGCAATCCTCCTCCTGCTTCTGCTTCCCAAAGTGTTGGGATTACAGGCATGAGCCACTGCACCTGGCCCATTTTGAACTTCTTGATATAGATTTGTCTTTGTCTATTGGATGGGTGACAAGTGGTTGATGAGTGGGCATTAGTGGAGAACTAACATTGCATGATTTGCAGATATCCTTGTAAAGCAGATGGAAGGGTTAGGATATTAGTGAGCAAAAACTTCCAGATAATTGTCTCTAGAACTTCTCTTGGAGACTGCAATATATAGAACTGAAAGATCTTGCCAGAGAATGGGAGGCAGCTGTCACACAAGTCTTCCAGGTAGCGTGGTACTTCCTCAATATAAGCTGTGTGAACTAGAACAGCTAGGACTGAAACTAAGAACAAGTAAAACTGTGCTCACCTCATTTACAAATAAAGCATGGCTTTCATGAAATGCTGACAGCAGGAATCCAATCAGCTACATCTTAAGGCAACAGCTTTTGAATCTGCATGGATCACCTTAAACTTCGAATCACAAAATCAGAGGATTTGGGGACTACAGGGAATCTTAGACTGGGTACGGTGGCTCATTCCTGTAATCCTAGCATTTTGGGAGGCCAAGGCAGGTGGATCGCTTGAGTCCAGGAGTTTGAGACCAGCCTGGGCGACATGACGAAACTCTGTCTTTACCAAAAAAAAAAGGAATCTTAGTAATTATAACGCACTTCCTTCATTTTATAGACTTGGAAACCAAGGAGCAGAGATGTTAGTGTTGCTGAGATTATGCAAGTAGATTATGAACAAGCCAAGACTATAACTAGAATTCTGTCTTCTACCCATTGTTCTAGCACTACTCCACGCTGAGCCATCTGAGATCAGCCAGGACACAAATCTGCTTATGCTGAGGGATGCTGTTATTAACTGACATCCTGACATCAACTGCTCTTTTTTTTTCTATTGAGACAGAGTCTTGCTCTATTGCCCAGGCTGAGGTGCAGTGGTGCAATGGCTCACTGCAACCACCTCTGCCTCCCAGGTTCAAGCGATTGATTCTTGTGCCTCAGCCTCCCAAGTAGTTGGTATTATAGGCATGTACCACCATGACAAATCTGTTGTCATCCAGCTAATTTTTTTATATTTTTAGTGGAAATGGGTTTCACCATATTGGCCAAGCTGGTCTGGAATTCCTGACCTTAAGTCATCCTCCCGTACCTGCCTCCCAAAGTGCTGGGATTACAGATGTAAGCCACCATGCTCAGCCTGACATCAACTGTTCTTGACAGGCAGCCTATGTGTCATGATTGAAATGAAAGCAGAAGTTATATCTCCTATATTTCCTGATTTACTCGACCATCTTTGTAAGCCTGAAGGTGACAGACAAAACACTGAGCCAACTGCTGCTTAGTAATTTCTCTTCTTAGAATAGTCTGCAAAAATTTTTCAAAATGTGAACAGTGATTTATACCTTTAAACATGATAAATATTACAATTGTGAGATAACAGAAGGATTACAGAAATTTTACAATTTCTGTGTAATCAAATGCTATATTAGCATTCCAGTATAAGGAATTTTTTTTTTTTTTTTTTTAAACCAAGTTTCTGCTCTTGTTACCCAGGCTGGAGTGCAACGGCGCGATCTCGGCTCACTGCAACTTCTGCCTCCTGGGTTCAAGCAATTCTCCTGCCTCAGCCTCCTGAGTAGCTGGGATTACAGGCACGCGCCACCATGCCCAGCTAATTTTTTGTATTTTTAGTAGAGACGGGGTTTCACCATGTTGACCAGGATGGTCTCGATCTCTTGACCTCGTGATCCACCCGCCTCGGCCTCCCAAAGTGCTGGGATTACAGGCTTGAGCCACCGCGCCTGGCCTAGGAATTTTTAATTCTTATAATTTTTGTATTTTTAGTAGAGACAGGGTTTTGCCATGTTGGCCATGTGGGTCTTAAACTCCTGGCCTCAAGCCATCCACACACCTCAGCCTCCCAAAGTGCTGGTAGTGGAAAAAATTCTCCACTGAAGAATTGAGTTAAGGTTTAGTCTTCGGAGATAAATTAAATTCCGAAACTTAAATGGATGACTAATTATGATAAAGCAAGGACAGCCTGCAGGAGCTTCTCATTAGCCTTAGGAATTATATATCTCAAACTAAAGGAATATAAAATTTCGGAATTCACACATGTGATTGTTTATTCTATTGAATACAATTTTTAAATTAAGTAATCACACACACACAGTACTTCAGCAATTGTTTCAATATCAAAATGCTTCTGATAGGTTTGCCAGTTGTATATGCATGAGTTTGTGTGCCCATAATTTAAAACCCTCCTCCAATATTTTGGCTGGCCACTAAAGAACTATAATGTAGTCATAGTTGAGTGTCTAGAATCTTCTCTAGAATAAAGTAGAGTATAATTAAACAACAAAATATAGAGTTTTGTTTTGTTTTTTTAGATAGTCCCATGTTATAACTGAGAAGGGATGAGTTCCTGAGAAAGGCAACTCTGAAGAAGTAAAAGAAAGTTCAGATTAGAAATATCTCTATGCCATTGCACTCCAGCCTGGGTAACAAGAGCGAAACTCCATCTCAAAAAAAAAAAAAAAAATGAAAGAAAGAAATATCTCTAACAGGTGTATCACCATAAATGAAAATTACTAAGGTAGGTAAAAAGGGAAAAAAAGAAGTATCTCTGTATCTTGAAATCTGTTGTCATCCAGGTATCTGGTGGGGTAGGGCGGGTGGGGAGTCGGGGTGGGATCACATGGGTTATCCTGGTGGGCGAGGATGCTCAAAGAGTAGCTAGATTCAGAATGAAGCCAGATTAAGAGCAGATAAAGATATGATTATCGTAAGATCATTAAGACTGAAAAATCAGGGGCTGCTCAAAGAAGAAAAAATGTGAGTCTTAATTTAGGGATTCTCTGTGGGTGAAATGAAGGAAATTTCACTGCTGCATGTATTCTACTTACTCAAAATTTATTAAATCCCTGCTCCAAGAACTGCCAAATGCTGAAGCTTTATGTGTGTGTGGTGGAGGGAAGTTTGGACAGGAAATAGTAGGTAGGATTCTCCTGGGACTCAACGAACGAAACTTAAAAAATCATGTTGGAATTGCAAAGAACTAGAAGAAAACATAGCAATCTATTGTGGCTATGAAAAGTGACAAGGAAGGCTTCTAAACTCTGTGGTGGAGTGGGCCCTCTGGATGTATCATTAGGTGAAATAAACAAGGGGCAGAAGAGTATATGTATTACTGACTACCTTTATGTAAGAAGAGAAAAAGACATTCATGCACCTGCATGTGTGTGTGTGTGCACGCGCACATGCGCACGCACATATAGGTATGTGTATTTGTGCTTAAGGAAACTGTGGAAGGACAACCCAAGAAACTAATAAAAGTGGTTACCTACATAAGAATAGAAAGAAAAGAAGAGAACTAAGGTAGAAATTAGAGCTCTCTAAATTATTGTTATGGTTTTGACTTTGGAAATATGTAAATTTTTTACATGATTAAAATAAACTTTTTAAAAAGGGAGTCCTTTAAAATTAAAAACAGGCCGGGCACAGTGGCTCACGCCTGTAATCCCAGCACTTTGGGAGGCCGAGGCGGGTGGATCACGAGGTCAGGAGTTCAAGACCAGCCTGGCCAAGATGTTGAAACCCCGTCTCTACTAAAAATACAAAAATTAGCTGGGTGCAGTGGCACATGCCTGTAATCCGTGCTACTCAGGAGGCTGAGGCAAGAGAATTGCTTGAACCTGGGTGGCGGAGGTTGCAGTGAGCTGAGATCGCACCATTGCACTCCAGCCTGGGTGACAGAGTGAGACTCTGTCTCAAAATAAATAAATAAAATTAAAAACATACTGAAACAAACGAATCTAGCTATACATTATTATGATAACACAATCATGTTAATTATTTGAAATGATTTTAAAATAAGGTAAATGATGATACAGTTCTAGTAGTATACATCAAAAAGACAAAAGGAACCACAATAAAATATTAAACTGCATTCAGTTTAAGAGCTCCTAAGAGCTGCTAGAAGAAATATTATATGTATGTATGTATGTATATATATACACACACACATATACATACACATATGGAAGGAGAGAGAAAAAAGAATAAAGCAAATAAGTGGTTATGGATAATGTCAATATTATTAGGAAACAATTTTCTGTTATAAGAAAAATACAAACAAATTTTTTTAAAAATTAGTTTAACAATGCAATTTTACATTTTGATTGAAAATAATAAACATTTGTAATTTATTTCTCTCCTTCTTAAAAACATATCATATCTGTCAATTAAAAAGATTTAGAAGGGGACCGGTGCTGTGGTTCAGGCCTGTAATCTCAGCACTTTGGGAGGCCAAGGCAGGTGGATCATGAGGTCAAGAGATCGAGACCATCCTGGTCAACATGGTGAAACCCCGTCTCTACTAAAAATACAAAAAATTAGCTGGGCATGGCAGCGCATGCCTGTAATCCCAGCTACTCAGGAGGCTGAGGCAGGAGAATTGCCTGAACCCAGGAGGCGGAGGTTGCAGTGAGCTGAGATCCATTACACTCCAGCCTGGGTAACAAGAGCAAAACTCCATCTCAGAAAAAAAAAAAGTAAAAAAAAAAAAGATTTGGAACCAAGGACATACAACCAGTAGCAACGAACACCCCCAAGGCCCAGATTGTGATCTTTAAATACCACTTCCTGATAAAAAGGAACTAGGGCTGATTCCAGGGCTGGTATTATACAGAATGTACCCATGATATCTTGTTGTGCCTGGAAGCAAGGATACTATCAAAGTCTACTAGAGATATGTCAAAAACATATAGTAGTCAACTTGAAGGGACTCTTCCAGCTGAAAATGGGTCAATGTCAGTATGAAAAACAATAATGGCTGCAATGCATTGAAAGCTGTTGCTACCAAAATAATTTGAGTTATCTTTAAAAGTTATCAGAACATCAAATTCATCACTCTGAAAATTGGTAGGCAAAAAATCCACCATTTTAAACATTTTCTGAATAAACTAATTCAGATCAATTAAATAGTTGATGATTAAAAGCTGTCCTTTATGGAAGAAATCTAGCTAATAAGTGCAGATGGAGTGATTGAATTAGAATATCACCTTTTTACAATCCCTGATTAAATAATTGATCTTGCAACTATCCAATGGCAGCTGAAGCCATTAAGTAAAAGGTTGACAGGGAACTTCATAATGGAGGTTTCAGACTAGTGACACTTGAACTCACTGATAAGTCTTATCATTCACTAAAAGCAGGACAGCCAGACATTATGTGCCTCCTGCTGTGATACAGTAGAAAATACACACACTTACAAAGTATGCTTGCAAAAAATCAAAATCCATAGTAATCAAGGGCCTAGATCTCATTGGCAAGTTATAGAAAATACAGAGAATAGAGAGTATCCTAAATGCCAGGAGATTATAAACAGCCAAATGTAAAACATGGGCAATTCTGTAGGAGAAATAGTCCCATAGTTTCTTCAACAAATAAATAGCATGATAAGAGGGAGGGGGCTGATATATATCAAAAGAGGCATCAGAGTCACATGGACCAAATACAATGCAAAAACTTTATTTGGATCCTGATTCTAACAAGTCAACTCTAAGACATTTTTGATACAATTTGATAATCATATTAATAAAGAAGTTTAAAAATTGTATTAGGTGTGATAATTGTTTGTGGTTTTATTTTTTTAAAGCCCTTTACAATTAAGAAGTCAAGTTATTAGCTTATGCTTAAATTCATCTACCTAGAAAGGTCTTATTATCCCAAGATTTCTCCGCAGACTGGCAAAGTTCTTTTGCACATTTCTTACAATATTCTGAAATAGTTCTGCTTGTGTCTAATCATCTTACTACATCAAGTTCTTTGGGGCACTCTACAGTGAACAAAATGCTAATAAAATCTAGAATTGGCAATAATCTAGGGAAATGAATACATAAAAATCAAACAATTGACCCCTTAGTTATCTGTCCCTGCAGAAAACAGAGAATGAGAGACTGAGGAAGAAGTTATAAAAATAATTTTTAACGGCAGAGAAATAAAAGAAAGTGAGAGGAGAGAGCAATTTAGAAGAGAGACTACCAGTACAGGCTAGTTTAGGACATCACCAAGGAGAGGAGTGTGTTCACAGAAAGCGTGAGGTTGATGACAGGGACACAAAGGTAAACCTACTATTCTTCACAGTACTACAAAGGGTGCAGAGATTCCATTTTTCCTAATGTTTTATTTAGAAGTTTACTTAGAGCCTGAATCTTGCATAGACAGCTTGAATATGATAAAAAGCCAATAAATCAAAACAACACACCAATAAATTAATACCCATCTTCAATTATCTCAACTATGAATGTTGTCACTGAACAGATATATTCAGAAGAGGGAGCAGTTCACAAGCAGAAACCACAGAGACACTTGGTACCATAAAATACAATTCATATTGCATGCTTTTTAATTAACAAGCATATTTCCCAAGTTTTCATTTAACCATCACCATGATCCTGTTTAAAGAGTAGCATGATTGCATGTGATTTTTTTCCCCCTAAGTTTTACGATGTGCTTCATTGGAATATTTCTTTTTACATTAGGCAGCTGCATAAACTTGCATTTTTCCTTTTAACCATACTACAGTGCTTACTTCATCTCCTGCATGAAAAATAATATGGAAACTCTGAGTTCGTTGCATATACATTTTTAAATGAATTAAACTTAATTCAGAGTAAAAACTGGAGATGATGACCGTCAATACAATTTACTGCCGGGCATGGTGGCTTGTGCCTGTAATCCCAGCTAGTTGGGAGGCCGAAGTGGAAGGATTGCCAGCCCAGGAATTCAAAGTTGCAGTGAGCTAAGATCGTGCCACTGCATTCTAGCCTGGGTGACAGCGAGATTCCTTCTCAAAAAAAAAAAATTTAAGATACAAGTTATTGCCTGATATGTATTTTTACTATTGATAGTTTGTTGATGTCTTCGGAGGTTTGTGTTCTATAACATTCTGCAGCATATTAGAAAATGTCAATTATCAATATCAATATTGATTTTCTATAGGAAAGGCTGGCCACACCGAATCAAAGCACAGAGCACCTTCATAGTTTCCTGTGCATCGTTAGCAGACAGCAGTGACTGTAGAAAAATAACCAGAAGAAGAAAATCAGATTAAATAATTAGTGTCAATTAGCTGCAGCAAAATCATTCTATAAACAATTGGTCTCCAGTGCCCTGCTTAATTATGTGAGACTTCTATGTTCCTTACCAAGCTTGCTTTGATTCATGTTGATTCTTGAGTTTCCCAGAGGAATAATTAGTTATTGTCTTGTAAATAAACTCTTAGTAATTAATGGCGGCAGAAAACATATAGTACCTTTTTTTAAAAAAGTATTCAAGGACAGGATCTTGACTAAGTGAATAAACTTTGCAGTATTTTTCAGGGAGACCTGTCATATAGCTAGAATAAATGGTTGAGAGTTATAACCGAAAGGTGACAAGTAAAATGCAACCTTCCTACTTTACATACCGGCAAAGAAAACACTTTGTGTTGTGTCACTTTTGAAAATGTTTGTTATTCACTAGACTCCCATTCTAATTTGATCTTGGACCTAATTAAAATACATTTTAAACACCCAGTTTAAATCATTAAACAATTTATTTACGGAGTCTTGTAGATAGTGCATTCACAATCCACAAAACAAAAAGACCGAAATTAAAATAGCATTCCATAATTCAGGTGTGCTCCTAAAAGCTGGCACCGGGTCTCGTCAGCTCTTAAATGACATTCTAATTTCCTCCCAAAAATAGTAGATGCCAACAAGGTTATAACTCCCAACAAACACAGCTCAGTATTTTGTACATCAGTGATGGTTGTTTCTTTCATGTGTATATTTCGATTTTATAAAATATTTCCCTGGGTTTTTTCTTATTCTTAAAAACGTTACGATATCATATGGGAGTTCATTTTTAAAAGAATCCTTAATGCTTCCAAGGTAATAGAACATTAGACATATAAATCCAAACACTGGTAAATTCCAAGCCATTGTCATCAATATATAATTGTCATACTGGGACATTTAAGGAAGTTTTAGAGCTCTGTTCACATTACTGATTGGCACCTGTGCTCACAAAAATCTAAAAGAAGCACAACATGGAACCTACTCACTAGATTCCTGCAGTCAAAATTTTTATTTTAAGGTTGTGTGCGATGTGATCGTATTTTTCTTGTCCTGTCCTCCCTTGCAACAACCACTGACTTTATGACTGAGATCTTGGCCTCTAGTTCATTGCATCTCATAAATCTTCTGTGACTAGAAGAGCCTACTTTTAAGTGAGAGTGATAAAGCATGATTATATTGAACTCCGTGTATTAGATAACAAATAAATAAATAACATGAAATGATAAATTATAGCTCTTTAGTCTTATACATGGAAATATTTTATTTTCTTAATAAGTTGTTGAATTTTATTCAATAGTAAAAACGTTAGCAAATTTAATTTTGTGAAGCAAATTAATAAAAGAATTACACAAAACTAGAAGTCAAAATCATAGCTCTTATGTTTTAGATAAAGGCTGGATTATGTCCAGAAAAATAAAGATAATAGAAAAATAAATCTCTCAAGCAGAAACACAGAGCATTTCATCATTTATCATGTCTGGTATATTTTTCCAAATGACATGGAAATGTTTGCAATAACAATTATTTTAAATGGCATTCCAGTACACGATAAAATTATGAATAATCTACTTCAGGCCCCAGTTTTGCAGTTAATATTTGCCCAAACCTTATCAACTTTACAAATGGATACTACATAAGCAGATAGTAATGAGAAAACCACTGAAGAGAGAATGATGAGAAAACATTTCTTGTAAAGATGTACTGTGAAAGTTATATTTTAATAAGAGTATTAATAACTGAGTATTCAAAATTAACAGATTAAGTATATATATCTTAAAAATATGATGTGACATTAAAAAATATTGAAATTCTTTATATATATATAAAATTAAGGGAAAAGAATAATTCAAAAGAGAGTTTCCTGATCAGTTTTATTTTATATAGTGTGCGGAGAAGTCAGTCAAGGTACATTTTTTGCCTCCAAACATTAAATAATTTATATAAAATGCCTAATGTGCATGAAAAAAATTAAGTCTGCATAATGGAAAATGTATAGCAAAAGGAGTAAGAGGGATGCTTCTGTGTAGAACTTAGTGGCATGAGGGATATAACTTTGAAACTCTGGGCTGTGCACAGTCAAAGCAGACAGCAGGCACAATGACATGTTAAATTACCCACATGATGTATAGCTTAATGAACCCCCTTGTGTTGATCACGCTTGGCATTAATCAAGAGCCATGAACAGATTCCCTTATTTTCTCAATGCTGCTCTGATAAACTGCAATTTCATTTAACCTTGGACAGCAACTTTAATAGCTTCCACGGGACAACTGTCGATACCTTCCTGGGTATACAGTGATTAAACTGCAACCCAAGATGCATGTCATGAATTTTCCTCATTTGAAATTAGAATTTTTATTCTTAACAACTATTTGCATAAAATAAGCTGAAGACACTGAGATGTGTAAAGATTTGCATTTATCTGAAGTCTAAATTTGCCACACCATATTATAAAATATTAATTAATATTATATTCATGAGCATTTTCCTGGTGTGTTTGTTTTACTTCTTTCAAATAATCTGCCCTGGACAGAAGCAACAGAATAAACAAATTTAAAGTCAAAGTTAACTTTGAAGCAAATTCCCTCAACTGTTTGTTCTACTGTGCCCAAGACATATCTTCGAGGTAGTTGGAGACAAACGGGCAGATCTTCCTATCAAATTCAACTGGGAAGTGACTGATGCCTTCCCTTCATTTGAACTGCACATGTAATGGCCACACCATATAAATAAATCTGACTAAAGATGGATTGTCAAATAAACCAAAGATGTCCAGTTTCAATTTCCTTCCTTCATCTCAAATTTATATTTGTTTGATAAACTTGCCTAATGGCTGGACTGTTTTCTAAATTTTAAAGATGACAGCTGGATGAAAAATATCATTAGGCCATTGTCTTTATTCATGATGATCCATAAAGCTAAGGCAATTCTACTCATCCAATTCTCTTGAAATTAAACTATGTAGAATTTTTAGGTGTGTGGTTCTATTGCAAGGGTCCATAATGTCTCTGACATCAGTAGAGGGTGGAATTAAGAGTAAGAGATTAAGATCCACCATAGGATAAACTATGCCAGAATTTGATTCCCTCTACAAGGAAAGAGAAAATTAATGACTTGAAAGATACATAGGATGAACAGGATGGGGACAGAGGACAAAAGAGAGTAAGAAAGAAATAGATACAGTCACAGAACATATATATTTCTCTATTTTATGAGAAAATACTCGTTATCGGTCAGTGCATTGTGGCCAGTATTTTCACAATTTAAAAATTGAAACCTGTGTCTATAAATTGCATTTCAGATATTCAAAATGAACAGTTTTTTAAAATAAATTATCCCAGATTAGATACAGTATTATGAATCGTTTTGTTTTCAATAATTTTTTTTCCTTTTAATATTGGTATAAAAATATGGTTATTTAGGGGTCAGTAAGGCTTAATGAGAAAGGCGCTCAATTGGAAGTTAGGGCACTTGGTTCTGGGCCCAGCTCACCTCTGACTAGCTATGTGGCACTAGGCAAGTCATTTAATCTCTATCCATAGACACAGTCATCTAACCTGTTTGGCACTGCCTATCTATAAAATGAGAGGATTTGATTTTATTATCTTTGAGCTTTTTCTGGGATTCTTATCCTATGATCTATTACTAACTCCTGAGAAAGGCCTTGGGTTTTGGTTTGGAGTTGCATTTCTTTATCATGAAGGAGATGAATGTTCTATAATAGAGTTCTAACTTCCCACTGGGGACATGTGTGACTTCCACTGTTCAGCATTTGATTTCACACATATGCTCAGATCCTAGATCATTTGTACCTCTGTTTAAGGCCATGGCTGGTTGGTTGTCAATATATTAGAAGACAGCCAAGAACTGAATTTAGCATAGCTTCACTTTAAAGCTCAGCTGCTGTCCTCAAGAGAAATTATTTTTGTCCCTCTCTCTGCAAAGAAAGGAAGCCTAGACCAGGATCAATTGCTTCTTCATAGCTCTTTCAGTTACTTTGTTTTTTTTTTTTTTAGATGGAGTTTCGCTGTTGTTACCCAGACTAGAGTGCAATGGCACAATCTCTGCTCACCGCAACCTCTGCCTTCTGGGTACAACCAATTCTCCTGCCTCAACCTCCCGAGTAGCTGGGACTACAGGCACGCAACACCATGCCCAGCTAATTTTTGTATTTTTAGTAGAGACAGGATTTCACCTTTTTGACCAGGATGGTCTCGATCTCTTGACCTCGTGATCCACCCGCCTCGGCCTCCCAAAGTGCTGGGATTACAGGCGTGAGCCACTGCACCCTGCCGCTTTTAGGTACTTTTTATTCTGTGCCTCAAATTCTTACTCTGCTAAATAGAAAATGCAGCAGTGGTGGAAGTTTTTATTAGGGAGACAAAGGTATTCTGCTGTGGCTCATGTGCCAGTCAGATTCTAAGAAGAAATCTCTTAAGAGCAGAAATTCCTGAGTCCAATGTTGTGAAATAGGGCCTACACAAATTGGCAGGGGAAGGGTTGTATACTTGGAAGCCAAGCAGAACTGCACATAAGCCAAATCACGGCTTTTCAAAGCACAGGCAAATAGCTTGTCATTGAACAGCCAGGTTCACGAGTTAGACTGGTCAAGGACTCCAACACTCCTGGCCTTCATCCATATCTTTGAATATGCCAAGCTTTTCCTGCATGGGAGTCATTGCACATGCTATTCTCTCTGCCTGAATTGCTCTTTTCCTCCTTCTTGGGATAATTAATTCCTTCTCAATTTTCAGATCTCAGCTTCAATGTTATCCCCAAAGAGGTCGCCTCCTGACAGTCACACTCCCACACACCCAACCACCAATCAAATCTAAATTATTTACAAGACAAATAAGATGTATTTTTAAAGAAACAAACCAGTGAAGTGTCTTGTTGGAACCCATATAATGATCTGAACAGGGCACTATAGACTAGTATCCATAAAATAAGAGCATTCATTTACAAAAGCATGATATTAAATCAACTGAATAAATATTTACTGAGTGTGTATCTATAGTGGAAGGTGTAAATTGGTTCTGCTTTTTGGTTAAATATATTATTTTAAGTAGAATATTAGTATCTTTTGGGGAACAAGATTGTATTTTGCATGCAACATAAAACAAAACAAAAAAACTCAAATATGGATATTCAAGATGACATATCAATTATAGTAACTTAAACTAGAGCTTTCTGTTTGACTTCCATGTTTAAAATACCGAATCAAAGTTGCAACACATTTTACGTGAATCATAATTTTATGTTTTAGTTGAGGCCTATCAAGCAGCAGTTAGAATACAACATTCTAAAATGTGGATACTGGCTGGGCACAGTGGCTTATGCCTGTAATCCCAGCTCTCTGGGAAGCCAAGGTGGGAGGATCTCTTGAACTCAGGAGTTCGAGACCATCCTGGGCAGCAGAGAGAGACTCCATCTCTACAAAAATTAAAAAATTAGCAATGGCATGCACCTGTAGTCCCAGCCACTTGGGAGGCTGAACCAGAGGATTGCTTGAGCTCAAGAGGTTGAGACTGAAGTGAGCCATGTTCATGCCACTGCACTACAGCCTAGATGACAGAGTGAGATTTTATCACAAATAAATGAATAAAATAAATTTGGATACTTCCACAAATACCAAGTAGTTAAAACATTAATTATGTTATGATAATGAAAAAACAAAACACTTTTTTCAATACCAAGGCTTAGATTCTCTGAATATAGTAATAGGAGCCCAAAGGTTTTTTTCATACAGAGAAAGCCCTCCAGATTTGCTCTAATTAAAAAGAGAAACAGAGAAAAATTTCAAGTCCAAAAGTAAAACACATACTTAAATAATTTAACATTTAAATTCTATTGCTGGAGGATATTATGATCTATAAAACAGAAACCATTTTCTGCCTTCTCTGTATGATACAAATTGATCTTTACTGGGCGTTTTTGATGTTCGGCACTGTACTATAGGTACATTATAGTCAATGTTTGGCTTTATCTACAGGAAAACAATGATAGAGATATTATATGATGTGAATGCATATCTTTGTTTGTTACAGATTAAGCAGATTAAGTATTCTTCCTAAAATCATACTGTTAAGTTTCAGAATCAAATTTTCAGCAGGAGCCTGTTTCCAAAATGAGGGCTCTTAATCATAAGCAGTACTGCCTGTTATTACCTTCCTTTCATCATTGAGGAGGGCTAGAAAAAAGAAAATCCAACAGAATTTAGATGGCTACCTAAATTATCATGTATAATGATTTAGTGAAGGACAAATAATGCCAATTTGCCACATAACTAAAATCAACAAGGCAAAGTTTCAAAGACAAAACACCAGATCCCAAGAGTCAACACATGGAATTTCTAGCCAAGTGTAAGATGAGCCTGTAGTCCCAGCTGCTAAGGAGGCAGAAGCAGGAGGATCACGTGAGCCCATGAGGTTGAGGCCACAGTGAACCATGATCATACCTGTGAATAGCCATTATACTCAACTCACTTCACTCCAGTGCGGGCCGCAAAGTGAGATCCTGTCTCAAAACTTAAAAGTTAGAAAACATAAATTCTGTTCTCCCTTATTCCCCTATGCCTACTGGCTTATAAATTCATCTTGAAGTGATTGGTTCTCAGATTGTACATATGTGTTTTCATTCATTCAATAAGAATAGTGATAAATTTATTTCAACTACCTTACATGACAGTTCTGAAAATTAATAATATCTGAAAAGGCTTTCATTTCTCTGAAGAAAGAGATTATATAATATGGTGTATTTTTATCCCAAGCAACCAAAGTGAGTAGCAACAAAAACTCATGTTAAAGATTTAGAATTATCACTGCTTTATAGCATGCTAAACTAAGAATTTAAAATTAAAGGATGAAATTCACAAGCTCTCAGTAAGAACTGCCGGACAGTAGGTTAGTAAACTTAAATACCAACCACCCATAAAGACTCTGAAACAAAGTTGGCTTGAAAGGCTATCTGCTACTCCAATTAAATATCGTCAAGATATAGATTTTTTTCTATCTTGTTATTTACCCATGATCTATATTTATATTGTGAGATGTCTTAACTTTTATTTTGTCCTTTCTTATTACTGACCCTATTGAGATTTTAACATTACCTTAACTTTGTTAACATATTAAATAAATAGAAAACATTTTTATCAAACAATACTTATATTTACATTCTTGCATGGTAAATTTAAGAACTTATTTATTCTTCATGCTTTATTATAAAAAGTAATAATTTTAGCATACTTTTCCTTTTCTAATCTTAAACCTTCTCATTTAAAATCTTTATTAGGTTTTAAGCTCTAAAAAAAAAAATCTACAGAAAATCTTGTGTTTCTTACATATGGGCATTATCATACCTTTCCCTTCTATATCTATGACATTAAAAGTGAATCAAAACAACTTCTGTCATTTTCAGTAGAGGTGAAAAAAAACTAGATTCTCCCAATTCCGTTTTGGAAAATTTATTAATAAATAAATGAAAGAAAAGTAAAGGAAACCTGCTATCAGTCAAATTGCATACATCACTCACTTTTGAAGTCGCAATAATTTGGCCTGGTCACTAGGGATCCACTTAGTGTCCTGGAAGAAGTAATTAAATAAATGGGCCCTTGTGGCCCAAAGAAGCTAATAGAGCTGCCTTTTCAATAATAAAACATACCATTTTACCCTGACAACATAACAGTTAATTTCTAATCTGCAAAACAGGAGCTGCCAGAGTTGGCTGCGTTGTTCCTTTGACATGCTGTTGATGACCCAGAATTACAGTTTCTTTATCCAACTTACCTGTATTCAATTTTAAACTCTTTGCTGAGTTTAGATGAAATAGAACATGTGAAGATGCAAGAGATCTGTATTTCTAAGCTTCCAACTCTATTCCTTTAAAGCCACCACAGGATAATTTTCTGCTTTTGTGCTCTACATATTCAATTTAGTCTGCTTTAAGGAGTAACAGCCACGCCTGGGTCTGGTCCTGGCTAGTACAACTTGGCCAAGTAATTTAAGCTTTGGGGGCTTCAGAAGGAGTGGATGAGTTATTTAGTTGCTTTCTAATCTAAATTATCATAATAGTCATATTAAATCCTGACAATTGTTTCTGGCATGACATTTCATACTTTTTACATTGTTAGTTTCTTCTCATTCTTCAGGTACACATTATTCTCTCTAGGAGAGGACTTCCTTGACCACCCAATTTACAATATCGTATATACAAATACCCATCCCAGGCCGGGCGCGGTGGCTCAAGCCTGTAATCCCAGCACTTTGGGAGGCCACGGCGGGTGGATCACGAGGTCAAGAGATCAAGACCATCCTAGTCAACATGGTGAAACCCCGTCTCTACTAAAAATACACAAAACATTAGCTGAGCATGGTGGCACGTGCCTGTAATCCCAGCCACTTGGGAGGCTGAGGCAGGAGAATTGCTTGAACCCAGGAGGTGGAGATTGCGGTGAGCCGAGATAGCACCATTGCACTCCAGCCTGGGTAACAAGAGCGAAACTCCGTCTAAAAAAAAAAAAAACAAATACCCATCCCTCAGCCCTCCTTTGCCACATAAAGAAAACATGCATTCACTTGGGAGGCCAAGGCAGGCAGATCACCTGAGGTTGGGAGTTCCAGACCAGCCTTACCAACATGGAGAAACCCCATTTCTACTAAAAATACAAAATTTTATGGGCTTAGTGGTGCACCCCTGTTATCCCAGCTACTCCAGAAGCTGAGGCAGGAGAATTACTGCAACCCCAGAGGCGGAGGATGCGGTGAGCCAACACTCCATTGTATTCCAACCTGGGCAACAAGAGCTAAACTCTGTCTCAAAAAGAAAAACTAAAGTAAAGAAAACATGCATTCATTCATACACAGACACACACAGGCATGCATGCATACACTTAATTTTTAAGACGAGTCACTCTGGGCACTTTTCCTTCATGGCACTTATCAAAATGGCACTAGTTGTTTTCTTTACCTGGTCACTCATTTATTTTCTGTCTCTTCTGCAAAAAGAATAAGCTCCCTGAAGGCTGAGAATCCACCTCTCTTCTCCACAGATATATTGCTGGAGTCTGACACTGCCTGGCTCATGAAAGATCATCAAATCTTTATTAAATGAATAAAACAAACGTGAAGTCACACAGCACATATTCTAAAAGCAAATTTTAAGTCTCTTAATCTATGAGGAATCCATTTTAGCAGTATGCATGTGTGGATGTATGTGTAGAAATTAAACATTGTAATGAGCATTTATTGAACACTTTCTATGTGTCAGGCACTAAATAAATGTTCTGGATAAATTAATGAATTAATAAATGAGTCTGAGAATTTCATTATATCACCATAATCAGCCAAAGCAGACAGAATTCTGAAGACTAAGCATAATCAAATGTTGTCTTAATTTAGGCTTAAGTTTCTTAACACAAAGTCATCAATTATTACCTTTGTTTACTTTCATGTACCTTATGGTATAAACATGAACAAAAATTTACAAGATATCTAGTTAAATATCTGACATTGACTTTAATGTATATGGGCCATTGTCTTTGGTTACATATTTTTAGAGCTAAAACTTCATAATCATAATATTTTAAAGTAATCAATGATTTTTTAAATTTTAAATTAAAAATATAGATGAACCAACCAAAAATGTCATGAGGCCACAAAAAGTCTCAAAAATTATATGAAAACAATTATTATAAAATGATCAATATTATACAACTTTATATTCTGAGTTGTTCTCATTTAAATGTCAACAAAAGGAAAAAAATATAATGACATAATGAATACAGCCCAGGGCACTGGTTAACTCACAGACTTTTCAGCCCATTACTAAACTGATCAATAGCTGAATACACAGATTCGCTGGTTACTTTATGTGCTCTTTAAAAAAAAATCATTAAAAATATGCTCATTGCCTTATATATCAGCACCATTTTGTAGAGAAACCTGGTTCTCATACTTTTCATAGCATCCTTCACAGAAACAAATCTCTTTCTATCCTATTTTTGTTTCCAATGAGAATTCAGCTGTCTTTGATTAGAGATGTTTAACTGACTGGCTGTATATATGTAGAGTTTTACATGCTTAACAGAAGATTTTAATACAGTTTTAGCTCCTACTTGAGATAAATCAAACTCAAAATGACAAATAAGCAACTGTGCCTGCATGAAGTGGGGGGTTGTCTGATTTAAAACTCTGAGAGGCTTAGAAAGCTTTCAATCTCAGGTTGCACAAAATACACATTTTATTCAGCAAGACATGATAAATACTTTATTGCAGGTTGTTCTTTTTTAAATTCACTAGATGCAGCTGAGAATAATCTAAAGCTATAGTACATTAATAAAATTAGCCAGAAATGGAGAGAGAAAACTAGTAATATAAGTAGCATAATTTATCAATCACTTTAGAAATTTTACATAAACATTTTCTAATCTTAAATGTCTTACCTAGTTTCCTTGTTTTCATTTTTCTCTTCTATTATACATGGTACCAAGCTGGGTTTTTTTTGTACAGTCCAAACATTTCCTGATTATTACGGTGCATGATTGTGTATAAATGCAAAGCAGTTGGAGATTATGCAGGGGAAAATGGTGGATACACACATTTCACTTCATAGACCTAACTTATCACCATCTTGCTGCTTGATGAAAATTTCACAGTATTTTTTGCAATCACTTTGTTCTTCAATGGGGTTATTCTTTTCTTTTGCTTTTCCAGATTAATTATCTGTAATAACATTTTGCCCTTCTGGTTGGTTGTCTACAGACGTATTAATTCCCTACAATAACCTCTTATGTACTTTTAAAAATAATCACTGGTAACAATTTCTGCTTCATCAAATTTTTAAGAACATTTGGCAGCTAACACAATGATCATTGATTTAAGCTAAAATCATCAATAAATGCTATAATCTCTGGGGAAAAGTGGGTTGGGAACAGGATCCAAGTACCTCCTCTTGGTTTACATATTAACTACCAAAGGGAATGATATGTTTAAAGTAGAGACAATAGCAAACACTTCCTTAAGAAAGTGATAAAGTTAGCATCACCTAAACTGGCATTGCATGGCACTTGATGGGATACTCAGAAAAGAACACATCACTACATAGATAGTACTTTAACAAAAATGCACACCCTGAGTCTAACCATGAGAAAACAATCAAACACAAAACAATTGGTCTGTTCTCTTCAAAATGTCATAAGCAACAAAAGGATTGATGAGCTGGTCCAGATTTAAGAAGACTAAAGAGACTAAGCACAATATGGAATACTAGTTCAATTCCTGCATAGGAAAACAAATGGGTTTTTTTTTTGTTTTGTTAGTTTTTCTCTAAAGGACATTATTGGGAAAAATGGAAGAAATATGATCTATATATTACACAATTTGTGTTGTATTAATAATGTTAAATTTCCTAAATTTGATTATGAGACTGTTGCTCCAGGCAAGACTCTAAGGACACATATGCTATATATATTTAGGGGCAATTTATTCTCAAATAATTCATCATGATAAATAGATTAGATAGGCTGGGCACAGTGGCTCATGCCTGTAATTCCAGCATTTTGGGAGGCTGAGGCAGGTAGATCATGAGGTCAGGAGTTCGAGATCAGCCTGACCAACATGGTGAAACCCCATCTCTACTAAAAACACAAAAATTAGCTGGGCATGGTGGTGAGTGCCCATAACCGCATCTACTCAAGAGGCTGAGGCAGAAGAATTGCTTGAACCTGGAAGGCAGATGTTGCAGTGAGCTGAGATCATGCCACTGCACTCCAGCCTGGGCGACAGAGCCAGACTCTGTCTCAGAAAAAAAAAAAAAAAAAAGAAAATAGATAGATAGATAGATGATGTGCAAATATGAGAAAGCAAATGTAAGAAAATTGTAACAATTGCGAAACTTGGCGAAGTGTACACAGGTGTTCATTACCCTACACTATAAAGTCTTCTATTACTCTTTTGTATATTGGAAATTTTTCAAAATAAAAAGCAAAAAAAAATGAATTTCTGCAAATCATGTCACAGGGACAAATATTCTTAAAGTAAAGGAGAAAAACCAAGGTTAAAAAAATTAAGCATTCTATAATTTAGTGAATTTGCTAATCTTCCTGCTATATTAAAACATCTTGCCAATACTAAATATTTTTTGATATATTTACTTTTTCTGTAAGGGTTCAAGAACTTTCCATTTGTTCAGTCTGGCATGTGTATCTGACAATCTAAATTAAGGTACAGTCTTAACTGCCAAAGTTCCTAATTTACTTTTGCCATAATTAGCTAATTATGAATTACAGTTTACAGTCACAAACTTGAATATCTGAGACACTTTTCAAACCTGTTTTCTCATTTATAACTCAGCTTAAACTTATTTTAAAATTTTGTTTCTTTCATGGAGGAAGGTATATTTTCCAAAATAGTGAATTTCAATATAAAAGTAAAGTTTGGTTAACATTTTATATCTTTACAGAATCTTCTTTCACCTGCACCCATCTATTTGTCATTCTTAACTCTGTGTTCGTGTGTGTGTGTGTGTGTGTGTGTGTGTGTGTGTGTGTCAGAGAGCTTTAACATGATTACCTTCTATCCATTTAGAGGAAATATTGACATACCCCTAGGTCTAGTTCATCCTTTCATTTTTATTCCCCCTTTAACCTATGTCTCCAAAGAAGAACACCTTTAACTGTGATGAACAATGGACTACAGTACCACTTTCAGAGAGCAGTAGAAAATAAGACACTGGAGAAACACTTGCCGGAAGTGGAATCTCAGCCCAATCAAGGAAAATTTTCTCACCTTGTGGTACAAAGATCTGAAAATCTAAGCCCGGATGGGTTTCAGAATTTCTTTTTCTGTTTTTGAGACGGAGTTTGCTCTGTTGCGCATGCTGGGTGCAATGGCCCGATCTGGATTCACTGCAACCTCCACCTCCCGAGTTCAAGCGATTCTTCTGCCTCAGCCTTCAGAGTAGCTGAGACTACGGGCTATTTTTGAGTTTTTAGTAGAGATGGGGTTTCACCATATTGGCCAGGATGGTCTAGATCTCTTGACCCTGTGATCTGCCCACCTTGACCTCCCAAAGTGCTGAGATAATAGGCATGAGCCATTGAGCCCAGGCCAGAATTTTTATGAATCAGTGATTGCAATGTGTTTCCCATCTTTCCTCCATCCAATAGCAGTGTCTACAACTTATCATGTGCTTGTCTTCTCACTGCATAACTCATCTTTTTAATGCAGCTGGATCAAGAGGATCTGCATCCAAAAAGTCACTCCCAAACATAATTATCAAACAAGAGATCCTGGACATTGAGTATGATGCTATGATTGGATGAGATTTAGGGGGTCCTGGGAGGAAATGTATTATGAATACAGAAAGTACATAAGTCATCAATGCTAGAGGCCTTCTGAGATAATACGTAGCAGTAAGAGACCCTAATTATTCATGCCTGCCTGTATCCATACCCTTAGTTCTTCCCCACACTCTGGACTAGACCATGTGACTTGCTTCAAACAATGAGACAGTTGCAAAATAACACCAGCAGAACCTCCGAAAGTGCTGGCATATGGAAGCTTGCCTGTTTTGGCTAATCCTAGAACCAGCATGTGAACAAGCACAGGTTAGCCTGCTGAATGATGAGAGAGACACTTGTCCCAGTCACCTTTGTTGCCCAAGTCAATAACCAACCAACCCCAGAAACAGAGCCAACGAGCTGACCACTAGTTGACCGTAGCTGCATGACTGAACCTAGTCAAAAACCACCCAGTTGAGCCCACCCAAACTGCCAACCAATATATGGCAAGCTAAATAAATGAATGTCATATTAAGCCACCAAACTTGTGGCACATAGTAACATAACAAAGAACAATGTTCTCGTTCCTGATCAGCAAACCACAGTGCTCAGACCAAATCCAGTCTACCCCCTTGTTTTAGTACAGCCTACAAGCTATAAACAGTTTCTGTATTTGTAAGCTGTTGAGGAAAATAATCAAAAGAATAATATTTTGTGATATATGAAATGCATATGAAATTGAGACTTCAGTGTTCATAAATAAATGTTATTTAAACATAGCCACACCATTGGTTTACATATTATCTATGGCTGCTTTTGGACTTCAACAGCAAAGGTGGATAGTTGCAAAAGGAGTATCTCGCCAGCAAAAACTGATATATTTACTGCCAGGTCCTTTACAGAGTTTGATGATCTCCAGCTGTGGTTCAGCCATTTAGATGTGGTCAAAAACAGCACAGCCAAAGTTTGGCAGGAAGAAGGAAAGAAGGTGTACCATGTCTGGGCAGCCCGGCACAAGCTTCAGGCCACCATCCACACCCCCGAAACTGCCCATCTACTAATTCTGAAATTTTATCAGAAGAGCAAAGGTGTACAACCCATGACCAAGGACACTCCAGCAGTGATCAAAAAAGTATGGAGAAGGAAGCAAGGCACAAGTGACCTAAGAGTCTGTGTGAGGAATTTGTGTTTGGCCGTTACTAGCTCTTTTCCCCTCCTTAAAGTATTGTAGCTGTAGCAATGCAAGGATCAGCAGAACTCCAGCTTCAGCAATTCAACACGGTTACCTACTGCAGGGAGGAAGTCTAAGTTCCATCAAAACAAGCCAACAACTAAAGTTTCTAATTTTATTGTAAGTATTCCACAAGCATAGGCACCATCAAAGAGAAGACGGCGGACTAGAAACAAATGACTGACAACTTTTAAAGGCTTCATTTCAGCATTTTTTTTTTTTGGAGGCACCGCTTCATTTCAGCTTTTAAGAGCTAGAGTGCAGTGGCGTGATCTTGGCTCACTGCAACCTCCACCTCCCAGTCTCAAGCGATTCTCCTGCCTCAGCCTCCTGAGTAGTTGGGACTACAGGCAGGTGCCACCACGCCCAGCTAATTTTTTGTATTTTTAGTAGAGATGGGCTTTCACTGTGTTAGCCAGGATGGTCTTGATCTCCTGACCTCCTGATCCGCCCTCCTCAGCTTCCCAAAGTGTTGGGATTACAGGCGTGAGCCACTGCCCCCGGCTCCTTATTTTTGTAGTAGTGTCTTTGCTTATGCATGTTCCCTTTTCTCTAACTCTTCCTTTTGATTGCCCCAAGAAAATAAAACTGATTGAAACTCATTAAACTTGAGTTTGACCAGCTATGAAGAAGAAAAGAAGCAGCATATTTACCACCCGGTGCTCTATGTCCCATTGTATTCACCCTGTTTTCTAAAAACTCACTGTTATAGATATGGAAATCAGAGTCAGCAAAAAGGACAGGTAGAGGCAAAATAAGAGAAAGAAAAAGGACGATGAGAAAGAAAGGACAAAAACTGAAAAGCAGAATCCTATTCCTACCTATTATACAAGATCAGAAATAGTACAGAGGAATTTCAGCTACCAAAAGGAGGACGGAAGGCCAGGCAAGGTGGTTCACGCCACTAATCCCAGCACTTTGGAAGGCCAAGTCGGATGGATATCCTGAAGTCAGAAATTTGAGACCAGCCTGGACAACATGGTGAAATTCCCCATCTCTATTAAAAATACAAAAACTTAGCTGGACGTAGTGGTGCGTGCCTGTAGTCCCAGCTACTCAGGAAGCTGAGGCAGGAGAATGGCTTGAACCAGGAAGTTGGAGATTGCAGTGAGCTGAGACTGTGCCACTGCACACCCAGTCTGGGTGACAGAGTGAGACTCCATCTGAAAAAAAAATAGGAAGGCATAAATGTCATTTTCTATATTCGCAGTCTCAGAGGATGCCTCAGATCTGAGTACAGAAAGGATGGCTACAAATTAAGACCAACATCACCAGGGATTTTAAAGCTCATTGGTCACTACATACCTGCAATGTCTTCTAAGTTGGTAGAGAACATCTGGAAAAAGAGAGTGACAAGCTTCTGATTGAAGTTGCCACATCATCTGCCTTATTTCATTTGTATTTATTTATATACTTTTATTTTTAGTTCAGTTTTTGAGACAAATTCTCACTCTGCTGCCCAGGCTGGAGTACGGTGGCATGATCACAGCTCACTGCAGCCTCAATCTCCCAGGCTCAAGCAATCTTCCTGCCTCAGCCTCCTGAGTAGCTGAGACTACAGGTGCACACCTGTACCTAGATAAAGTTTTTACTTTTTTGTAGAGACTGGGTCTCATTATGTTGTCTAGACTGCTATCAAACTTGCAGATTCAGCCAAGCTGATTCTCCCACTTCAGTCTCCCAAAATGCTGGAATTATAGGCATGAGCCACCATGCCTGGCTTATTTTAAATTAAAGCTGTTTGCTGGTTCCCAAGGTCAGATCAAGGTGGGATAGTGGAAGCACTCAGCCTGGGCATCTGCAATAAGGAGACACATGTGTCGTAAACTTTAAAACAACAGTAATGCGTGAAAATCAGTCTGCTCTTTATTACCACCATGCATGAAAAACTCTAAATGATATCCATGATAAGATAATCCTTTCTATCAAAGCAACTCACCCAACCCAACCACATTCTGCCTCTTAGTACTGCACCGTTCATTTTAACCAAAACTCTAAAAAGATTTCTGCTCTTTCAAACCCCTTGACACTTTAAAGCCAGCCTCAGACATACATTCAGAAACAAAAAATATAACCACTCCTATGGGAATTAGAAAAGTTCCTTTTTAAAGTTTTCTTTCTTGTTAAAAAGTAAGTTTGCTGGTAACTTTGTTAAGCCCTATCCTATGTAGCTGTTAGAGATGCCATGCTTATAGGCACATAGTACATTCTATGTCCTTATACTTTACCCAAAATGTCTGCACTGGACACGCTCAGAGGCATGTTGCAGCTCTCCATTGCTTTTACCTGTTTAGAAAAGTTTTAAGTCATTAGCCAATTGGGTTTTAGTTTAAATTGTGAGGTATAGCTCCAGCCAACGGAGATCAGACACAGCAGTAAGGACGACCCCACATGCATAAGAAATAAATTTGTGTGTTTTTCTTTGTTCATTGTATTCTCTTGGCAAGATGGCTAGTGAGGGTACCCTTCCTGCCGTCCAGGAAGTAAAAATTGTGTTGCTGAAACATCCTTTGTCTCAGTGCTGATTTTTCTTTGCAGCACTGAGCATCTATTTCCAACATCTATTTCCAACAACTCCAAAAGCGTTGAACAACTGATTCTACATGAGGCTTTGTTGCGAGGCTAAAAGAGGAGTTACATAATGGACAATGTAACAAATATTGTTTTTTCTTTTAGGGACAATTCACATTTTCTTTTTCTCCAGAGGATAATTTTTCTTTAGTTCTTAAGGACTCCGCTACTTTCATGGGCTTTGACAGGGTTCATGGGGCAGCACCCACAGGTCTAAATCAGGGTGAAGGTGTTCAGTCTTTGCAGGCTTCACAAGATTGATTCCTGACTACCTTGCTGTGAATAGCACAACTCACAGGGTAATGTAGCTTCCCACACAGCTTAGGAAGCACATCGCTGTCTAAGATGCTCACTTTAGAAATGTCCTTGACAAGGCCAGGCACGGTGGCTCACACCTGTAATCCCAGCACTTTGGGAGGCCGAGGGGGGCAGATCATCTGAAGTCAGGAGTTTGAGACCGGCCTGACCAACATGGAGACATCCTGTCTCTACTAAAACTACAAAATTAGCTGGGAGTGGTGGCACATGCCTGTAATCCCAGCTATGCAGGAGGCTGAGGCAAGAGAATTGCTTGAACCCAGGAGGTGGAGGTTGTGGTGACCTGAGATCACGCCATTGCACTCCAGCCTGGGCAACAAGAGAGAAACTGTGTCTCAAAAAAAAAAAAAAAAAAGAAGAAGAAAAAAAGAAATGCTCCTGACAGCTGTGACCTCTACTTTGTTTTGAATGACAAACTTGTTAATAGCCTTGTCGCTGGGCATGCAATGGGTACAATTTATGCAGCAGATAGGCTGCACATGATCATGGCCCTTTTGGTCACCACCATTGTTCCTTTTCTTTGTCCTCTTGGAAGTGAGGACCTGAGAGAGAAAATCTTTTTAAAAATCCTTTCCCCTCTAACCCTCATCTCTTTTCTCCTTTTTTGAAACCTCTCAGGTTCTCTTCCCTTATCCTGTTACATAAATCTTTTTCCTTTTTCCTCCTCAAACTCTAATTCCCCTCCTTAGTGTCTCCGTCCATTTCTTTTTGGAGAAATAGTCCCAATTTGTACCCACCCACTAGGTCCCTTCACAAACAAATGTAATAAAAATGTTCCTGAGATTATATGCCATTCTTAGAGGGTTGTAAAAGGCTAGGGGTGGAGGGAGGGTATTTTTAAAGAACCAATAATAATTTAGCACATCCAGTTGATAAAATGATAAAAATGTGGGCAACTACATTATCAGATACGTGTTGGCTGAACTATAGCACTCATTTAAATATATTATAGAAAATCACCAAAGGACTAAAATTTGAATGGAAAGTATTTTCTAAAAGCATTTCTTTTTATTTATATTATACCTTCTGCTATGAAGATAACACATATTTCATCTATGTTGGTTTAGCATTTGTGGTTTCCAATCTTATAATATCTATAATATCAAGGGAAAATTCCTGACAAATTAAAAGAAAGAAGATTAGCATTTTGAAACTGTATAGCCACCTAAAGTGCTTACCACAGAGCATGTTTTTCTATAGTATTCTTTTTATACACATTGCTTATCGTGAAATTCTCCAGTAGTAAAGTGGAAAAAGAGGCCTAAATTGCTTCAGCACAATTCAGGAAGGTTTCAATCCACTTACTGAAATGCACTTTTACCTACAAGCATGTGCTCTGTTTAATGATGCACTCACCACACACCATACAGGTGAGAAGTGCTGGCACTAAAATGTTCCCTCCCTGCTTTCCCAGAGAGCATGAATGGGGAAAATAGTGGGTTCCCTTCCTGAAAGCTAAAATGACCAGGAACCTCTGCTGGAGGAAATTTAGTTTCTCCTTGCTAATGCTTCTCACAGCATCAGACCAAAAAAAGAAGAAACAATGAAAAAGTAGAATTTAAAAAAAATTAATTTTGTCAGGATGGTTTATTTTTAAGATAGAGAGCTAAATTTCAATTCTAGACTATAGAAGAAAAAGATAATCTATTCAGAAATGTGCTATCCTTTGCAGTATATGCTAAGTAGAATCCTCATAAGGCACCATATATGTATAATTATGTTATTTTAGAATAGACTCACAATATCAACTGCAAGTGATCTGCCAAAAGATTGGTCTAAGCCAGGACCCCATTCTGTCATCCAAGAAAAATCTGAAACACTATGTTTCTGCTGTATAGCCCTGTCATCAGAAATACATTATTTCACACACAATGACAAACATGGAAGATACTCTAAAAGGTTCTTGAGCCAGACGCCTTGGTTCACACCTGTAATCTCAGCACTTTGGGAGGCCAAGGCGGAAGGATGGCTTGAACTTGAGAGTTCAAAACCAGCCTAGACAACATGGTAACACTGTCTCTACAAAAAAATTACCAATCAGTCTTGTGTTGTGGTGCATGCCTGTAGTTCCAGCTACTTGGGAGGCTGAGGCAGGAGGATTACTTGAGCTTGGGATGTTGAGGCTGCAGTGAGCTGTGGTTGTGCCACTTCACTCAGGCCTGGGCAACAGAGTGAGATCTTACCTCAAAACAAAACAAAAACAAAAAGTCTTGATATTCTAGAATTTTGGTCTCCCAACTTTTTGGATAGTACACTCCATCAATAAAAAATGTCCAAGTATGAACTGCAAGTAGTTGTAAATTAATTCATTTTAAAATTATAAGCCAAGTGCTGTGGCTCACTCCTGTAATCCTAGAACTTTGGGAGGCTGAGGCAGGCAGATCACCTGAGGTCAGGAGTTTGAGATCAGCCTGACCAACATGGAGAAACACTATCTCTACAAAAAATTCAAAAATTAGCCAGGCGTGGAGGTGCATGCCTGTAATCCCAGCTACTTGACAGGCTGAGGCAGGAGAATCACTTGAACCTGGAAGGCTGAGGTTGCGGTGAGCCGAGATCACACCATTGCACTCCAGCCTGGGCAACAAGAGTAAAACTTTGTCTCAAAACATAAAATATAAATAAACAAAATTATATACATGTGCTATCGTATAGGTGCATCTAAAATAAAAAATAGGAAAACTTACCAAATAAAATAATAAAGCATACAATATTTTATTAGGTGACAGTATTTTTTTAAAAAGTCTCATTAAAAATACGGTATTAATTAAATTAAGACAATAATTATGTTTGAGTAGTCTTACAGATTTTGGGAACACCTTATGACAGGATTTGAAGGTCTGCTTCTAAGTTCAGTTTCTTTTGATATGATTTTTCAGTGATAGGTGAAAAAGATTTTTCATAAGTATACATAAATCACAAATGGAAACACTGCTTCATTTGGCTGTGCTTACTAAATTACAATGCACTTTTTTTTTTTTTTTTTTTGGAGACGGGGTCTCCACCAGGCTGCATTGCAGTGGTGCTCAAGCCATCCTGCTACCTCGGCTTCTGAAATAGCTTGAACCACAGGTGTGTGCCCCAATGCAGGGCTAATTTTTAAAATTTTTCATCGAGACAGGGTCTCCCTATATTTCCCAGGCTGGTCTCAAGCTCCTGGGCTCAAGGGATCCTCCCACTTCAGCCTCCCAAAGTGTTGAGATTACAGGTGTGAGCCATCTGCCCAGCCTTGATGCTCATATTTTAATCCCTCACCCAAATATGCTGATTTTTGGTGAAAGTCAGCCAATAAATTTCCATTTTCTCTAATGTCCAATCATTGTTGCAAACTAATCATAAATGTGTTCAAACACATAAAAATTATTGGAAGATATGAAAAAAGATTTTTAAGTTTTGGTTCAGAATTTTTGAAGTGTGCAAAAATAAGCAATTTTGTATGTAACATATCATTTTCTGCAAAATCATATAACAATGGAAACCATTTCCCATCATTTATTTTTAAATGCTCCTTAAGGAAAACAGGGAAAAAAAGAAACATTCTCCCTGTGAAAACTGCAGCTATTTTGTGAGTACAAAGGAAGTGAGCAAGTGTGTGTGTGTACATGTGTATGGTAATTTTCTACTAGGTAGCATTCTACTCACAGTTACTTTATCACAGAAAGGTCAGCCTACTTGGAAACTTGTATTTTGTAAAAGAAGTGTGAACTATTTGTCTTTAAATCTGACAATTCCAAATGTTTAGTCTCAAAGTAACCACTGAACTGTAAGGCATAAGAAATTTTCATGGTCATCCCCTCCCCAGTCTTTTTACTAAATACTTGAAAGATTCTATTATTTAAGATAACAGACTATAAGTCCGGGCGCGATGGCTGACGCCTATAATCCCAGCACTTTGGGAGGCTGAGGTGGGTGGATCACGAGGTCAAGAGATCGAGACCATCCTGGTCAACAAGGTGAAACCCCGTCTCTACTAAAAATACAAAAATTAGCTGGACATGGTGGTGCGCGCCTGTAGTCCCAGCTACTCGGAAACCTAAAGCAGGAGAATTGCTTTAACCCAGAAGGCAGAGGTTGCGGTGAGCCAAGATCGTGCCATTGCACTCCAGTCTGGGTAACAACAGCGAAACTCCATCTCAAAAAAAAAAAAAAAAAAAGAAAAAAAGATAACAGACTATAATCCATAGATTCACTTAGGATGGACTCATGTAAGCTATGTGTCTCCAAACAGAGTGAAAGGAGAGAATGTCAACTCTACTTTAGATGGTCCCTTCTATTTGAAAGATAACATGCCCAAAGAATCACATGAGCACCTAATATACAAGATATCAACCATAGTCAAGCATAATTTCTTTTTTTTAATTGCATTTTAGGTTTTGGGGTACATGTGCAGAACATGCAAGAAAGTTGCAAAGGTACAGCTAGTGTGATTTGCTGTCTTACTCCCCTTCACCCACATCTAGCATTTCTCCCTATGCTATCTCCCCCCAACTCTCCCCTGCTGTCCCTCCCCTATTCCCCGCAACAGACCCCAGTGTGTAGTGCTCCCCTCCCTGTGTCCATGTGTTCTCATTGTTCATCACCTGCCTATGAGTGAGAACATGCGGTATTTCATTTTCTGTTCTTGTGTCAGTTTGCTGAGAATGATGTTCTCCAGATTCATCCATGTCCCTACAAAGGACATGAACTCATCATTTTTGATTGCTGCATAATATTCCATGGTATATATGTGCCACATTTTCCCAGTCCAGTCTATCATCGATGGACATTTGGGTTGGTTCCAGGTCTTTGCTATTGTAAACTGTGCTGCAATGAACATTCTTCTGCATGTATCCTTATAGTAGAATTATCTATAGTCCTTTGGATATATACCCAGTAATGGGATTGCTCGGTCAAATGGAATTTCTATTTCTAGGTCCTTGAGGAATCGCCACACTGTCTTCCACAATGGTTGAACTAATTTACACTCCCACCAGCAGTGTAAAGGTGTTCCTATTTCTCCATATCCTCTCCAGCATCTGTCTCCAGATTTGTTAATGATCACCATTCTAACTGGCGTGAGATGGTATCTCAATGTAGTTTTGATTTGCATCTCTCTGATGACCAGTGATGATGAGCATTGTTTCATATGTTTGCTGGTCTCATGTATGTCTTCTTTTGTAAAGTGTCTGTTCATATCCTTTGCCCAATTTTGAATGGGCTTGTTTTTTTTTTCTTGTAAATCTGTTTTAGTTCTTTGTAAATTCTGGATATCAGCCCTTTGCCAGATGGGTAGACTGCAAAAATTTTTTCCCATTCTGTTGGTTGCCAATTCACTCTAGTGACTGTTTCTTTTGCCATGCAGAAGCTGTGGAGTTTGATTAGGTCCCATTTGTCTATTTTGGCTTTTGTTGCCAATGCTTTTGGTGCTTTGGTCATGAAGTCCTTGCCTACTCCTATGTCCTGAATGGTTTTGCCTAGATTTTCTTCTAGGATTTTTATGGTGCCAGGTCTTACGTTTAAGTCTTTAAACCATCTGGAGTTAATTTTAGTATAGGTGTCAGGAAGGGGTCCAGTTTCTGCTTTCTGCACATGGCTAGCCAGTTTTCCCAACACCATTTATTAAACAGGGAATCCTTTCCCCCTTGCTTGCTTTTGTTAGGTTTATCAAAGATTGTATGGTAGTAGATAAGTTGTGTTGCCTCCAATGCCTCTGTTCTGTTCCATTGGTCTATATCTCTGTTTTGGTACCAGTACCATGCTGTTTTGATTAATTTAGCCTTGTAGTATAGTTTGAAGTCCAGTAGTGTGATGCCTCCTGCTGTGTTCTTTTTGCTTAGAATTGACTTTGCTATGCGGGCTCTCTTTTGGTTCCATATGAAGTTTAAGGTAGTTTTTTCCAGTTCTGTGAAGAAGGTCATTGGTAGCTTGATGGGGATAGCGTTGAGTCTGTAAATTACTTTGGGCAGTATGGCCATTTTCACGATATTGATTCTTCCTAACCATGAACATGGAATGTTTCTCCATCAGTTTGTGTCCTCTCTTATTTCGTTGAGCAGTGGTTTGTAGTTCTCCTTGAAGAGGTCCTTTATGTTCCTTGTCAGTTGTATTCCTAGGTATTTTATTCTCTTTGTAGCAATTGTGAATGGCAGTTCATTCTTGATTTGGCTCTCTTTCAGTCTTTTATTGATGTATAGGAATGCTTGTGATTTTTGCACATTCATTTTATATCCTGAGACTTTGCTGAAGTTGCTTATCAGTTTCACGAGATTTTGGGCTGAGAAGATGGGGTCTTGTAGATATACAATCATGTCATCTGCAAATAGAGACAATTTGACTTCCTCCTTTCCTATTTGAATACCCTTTATTTCTTTTTCTCACCTGATTGCTCTGGCTAGAACTTCCAGTACTATATTGAATAGGAGTGGTGAAAGAGGGCATCCTTGTCTAGTGCCAGATTTCAAAGGGAATGCTTCCAGTTTTTGCCCATTCAGTATGATATTGGCTATTGGTTTGTCGTAAATAGCTTTTATTATTTTGAGATACGTTCTGTCAATACCGAGTTTATTGAGGGTTTTTAGCATAAAGGGCTGTTGAATTTTGTCAAAGGCCTTCTCTGCGTCAATTGAGATAATCATGTGGGTTTTGTTTTTGGTTCTGTTTATGTGGTGAATTACATTTATAGACTTGCGTATGTTGAACCAGCCTTGCATCCCCAGGATGAATCCTACTTTATCATGGTGGATAAGCTTTTTGATGTGCTGTTGCAATCGGCTTGCCAGTATTTTATTGAAGATTTTTGCCTCTATGTTCATTATGGATATTGGCCTGAAGTTTTCTTTTCTTGTTGAGTCTCTGCCGGGTTTTGGTATCAGGATGATGTTGGTCTCATAAAATGATTTGGGAAGGATTCCCTCTTTTTGGATTATTTGGAATAGTTTCAGAAGGAGTGGTAACAGTTCCTCTTTGTGTGTCTGGAAGAATTCGGCTGTGAACCCATCTGGACCTGGGCTTTTTTTGTGTGGTAGGCTCTTAATTGCTGCCTCAACTTCAGACCTTGTTATTGGTCTATTCATAGTTTCGGCTTCCTCCTGGTTTAGGTTTGAGAGGACACAGGTGTCCAGGAATTTATCCATTTCTTCCAGGTTTACTAGTTTATATGCATAGAGTTGTTTGTAAGAATCTCTGGTGATGGTTTGAATTTCTGTGGAATCTGTGGTAATTTCCCCTTTATCATTTTTTATTGCCTCTATTTTGTTATTGTCTCTTTTCTTTTTTATCAATCTGGCTAGTGGTCTGTCTATTTTGTTGATCTTTTCTAAAAACCAGCTCTTGGATTTATTGATTTTTTGAAGGGTTTTTCATGTCTATATCTCCTTCAGTTCTGCTCTCATCTTAGTTATTTCTTTTCTTATGCGAGGTTTTGAGTTTTTTTGATCTTGCTTCTCCAGCTCTTTCAATTTTGATGTTAGGATGTCAATTTTGGATCTCTCCACTCTTCTCATGTGGGCACTTATTGCTATATATTTTCCTCTAGAGACTGCTTTAAATGTGTCCCAGAGATTCTGGTATGTTGTGTCTTCCTTCTCGTTGGTTTCAATGAACTTCTTTATTTCTGCCTTCATTTCATTGTTTATCCAGTCAACATTCAAGAGCCAGTTGTTCAGTTTCCATGAAGCCGTGCGGTTCTGAGTTCGATTCTGAATTCTGAGTTCTAACTTGATTGCACTATGGTCTGAGAGACTCTTTGTTATGATTTCAGTTGTTTTGCATTTGCTGAGGAGTGATTTACTTCCAATTATGTGGTCAATTTTAGAGTAGGTGTGATGTGGTGCTGAGAAGAATGTATATTCTGTGGATTTGGGGTGGAGAGTTCTGTAAATGTCTATCAGGTTTGCTTGCTCCAGGTCTGAGTTCAAGTCCTGGATTTCCTTGTTAATTTTCTGTCTGGTTGATCTGTCTAGTATTGACAGTGGAGTGTTAAAGTCTCCCAGTATTATTGCGTGGGAGTCTAAGTCTCTTTGTAAGTCATTAAGAACTTGCCTTATGTATCTGGGTGCTCCTGTATTGGGTGCGTATATATTTACAATCATTAGCTCTTCTTGTTGTATCAATCCTTTTACCATTATGTAATGTCCTTCTTTGTCTCTTTTGATCTTTGTTGCTTTAAAGTCTATTTTATCAGAGACGAGAATTGCAACTCCTGCTTTTTTTGCTCTCTGTTTGCTTGGTAAATCTTCCTCCATCCCTTTATTTTGAGCCTTTGTGTATCCTTGCATGTGAGATGGGTTTCCTGGATACAGCACACCGATGGGTTTTGGCTTTTTATCCAATTTGCCAGTCTGTGTCTTCTGATTGTTGCATTTAGCCCATTTACATTTAGGGTTAATATTGTTATGTGTAAATTTGATACTGCCATTTTGATGCTAGCTGGCTGTTTTGCCCATTAGTTGATGCAGATTCTTCATTTTGTTGATGCTCTTTAGCATTTGGTATGTTTTGGGAATGACTGGTACTGGTTGTTCCTTTCTATGTGTAGAGCCTCTTTCAGGAGCTCTTGTAAAGCAGGCCTGGTGGTGACAAAATCTCTGAGTATTTGCTTGTTCGCAAAGGATTTTATTTTTCCTTCACTTCTGAAGCTCAGTTTGGCTGGATATGAAATTCTGGGTTGAAAGTTCTTTTCTTTAAGGATGTTGAATATTGGCCTCCGCTCTCTTCTGGCTTGTAGGGTTTCTGCCGAGAGAGATCTGCTGCGAGTCTGATAGGCTTCCTTTTGTGGGCAACCCGACCTTTCTCTCTGGCTGCCCTTAGCATTTTCTTCTTCATTTCAACCCTGGTGAATCTGATGATTATGGACCCTGGGGTTGCTCTTCTTGTGGAATATCTTTGTGGTGTTCTCTGTATTTCCTGGATTTGAATATTGGCCTGCCTTGCTAGGTTGGGGAAATTTTCCTGGATAATATCCTGAAGAGTATTTTCCAGCTTAGATTCATTCTCTTTGTCACATTCTGGTACACCTATCAAACGTAGATTAGGTCTCTTCACATAGTCCAACATTTCTTAGAGACTTTGTTCATTCCTTTTTGCACTTTTTCTCTAATCTTTCCTTCTCGTTTTATTTTATTGAGTTGATCTTTGACCTCTGATATCCTTTCTTCTGCTTGGTCAATTTTGCTGTTGAAACTTGTGCATGCTTCACGAAGTTCTCATGTTGTGTTTTTCAGCTCCTTCAATTCACTCATATTCCTCTCTAAGTTGTCCATTCTTCTTATCATTTCCTCAAATCTTTTTTCAAGGTTCTTAGTTTTTTTACATTGAGTTAGAATGTGTTCTTTTAGCTCACAGAAGTTTCTCATTACCCACCTTCTGAAGTCTGATTCTGTCATTTCATCATACTCATTCTCCATCCACCTTTGTTCCCTTGCTGGTGAGGGATTGTGGTCCCTTGTAGGAGGTGAGGTGTTCTGGTTTCGGGTGTTGTTCTCCTTTTTGCACTGGTTTCTTCCCATCTTTGTGTATTTTTCCACCTGTCGTCTGAGTAGTTGCTGATTTTCTGATTGGGTCTCTGAGTGGACGTCCAGATTGTTGATGATGAAGTACTTTTGTTTCTTAGTTTTCCTTCTAACAGTCTAGCCCCTCTGCTGTAGGACTGCTGAGGTCCACTCCAGGCCCTGCTTGCCTGGGGATCACCTGTAGTAGCTGCAGAACAGTGAGGGTTGCTACCAGTTTCTTCTTCTGCTATCTTTGTCCCAGAATGATGCCCGCCAAATGTCAGTCTGATCCGTCCTTTGTGAGGTGACTCTTTGGATATACAGGGGTCAGGGAGCTGCTTGAGGAGACAGTTTGTACTTTATAGGAGCTCAAGTGCTGAGCTGTGAGCTCTGTTGTTCATTCAGCGCTGCTAGGCAGGTACGTTTAAGAATGCTGCAGCAGAACTCATAAAGCCCCTTTTTCCTCAGGTGCTCTGTCCCAGGGAGTTAGGGCTTTATTTATGAGTATCTGTTGCACTGTCCTGCCCAGCAAGGAGGCAGTCTAGTCACTGCCTGCCTGCAGAGGCTATGCTGAGCTGCTCTGGGCTCCGCCCTGTTGCCATGGGCTCTGCCCTGCTGCCGTGTGTAATTCCCTGTAGTCCTGTTTATATGGGTGTGGTTAGAACTGCCTCAGTGATGGTGGCCTGCCTCTGTAATGGTGGACTCTCTCTGTTATGGCGGGTTGCCTTGGCAATGGCAGGCTGCGTCAGCAATGGCAGAGTACCTCTGTAGGGGTGGAGTGCCTCGGTAATGGTGGATGCCCCTCCCACACAAAGCTGCACTGTCCTGGGTTCAGCTGTGCTTGCCGTGAAACTCTCAACCCCGAGTGTTTCCAATTGCTGTTTTGTTTGTTTTTGTGGGGGTGGAACCCACCGAGCCTGATCACCTGGCTCCCTGCCCCAGAGCCCTTTTTTTTTTTTAAGTTGAATGGTTGACTCTCTCCCAGGTGTTCCAGTCACCTGCTAAAAGGGCACCGGGATCTGTGTGATTTCCCGTGCGGCGACCCACTGCGCCAGCTGAAACAACATCACTGCCCGGGACTCTCCTGACCTGGCTTACTGTTTAAGTCCTGTTTAATCAGATGAATATGCTAATCTGCCTTCCCAAATATCAAATTGCCAGTTTAACAGGGCAACCAGACCAGTGTATTTTGTATGGAGTGCCACTGTGCTGTGGCGCTGGCTGAAACAGCCGCACCAACCCAAATAGCCATGCCAGCCCAAACAGCCATGCCGGCCCAAACAGCCACACTGGCAGCCCATGGGGCTCCTACACCTGGGAATCTCCTGGTCTGTGGGCAATAAAGATCCAACTGGAAGTGCGGCATCCACTCACCCTCTGCACTTTCACTGGGAGCTGCAATCCTGAGTTGCTCCTGTAGTGCCATCTTCCAGACTTTGCTCAGCATAATTTCTTTATAAATTTTTTAGACCAAACAAATACAGAAACATAAATTCTAATATTTTCTTCATACTTTACAATAAATTTCTTGAATAATCCTTGGGAGTGCTTCAGAGTAATGGTCCTGAGTGTGGTTCTGAAAATGCTACCTGGCATTGAATTACTCCGGCATCTTGTTAAACTAGCAGATTCCCAAGCCTCATCCAAACCTATTAAGTCAGAATTTCTGCAAGAGGTGCCAAGATCTCAGCATTAGCAATAAGCAGGTCTTGTCCATTATTTACCACTGCATAAACAACCATTCCAAAATGGTTTGAGCAGTGGCTCAAAATAATGACTGGTTTTTTCCTTGCAATTCTGTGGATTGGCTGGACTTGTGCTTCACTGTGATATCAGCTGACTTTACTTAGATTGCTGCATTTAGCTGGGAGCTCTACTGGACTGAATTATCCAAGAAAGTCTCACTCACGATCTGGGACTTGGTGCTGACTATTAATGGAGCACCAAAGTCCTCTTCCATGTGGCATCTCTCTCTCTCCACTGGTCCCTCCCCATTCAGTAGTGTACTTTGTGCTTCTTTACATGGGAGCTGATTTCCAAGATCATGGACATGGACATTGCCTGGTCTCAGAAGTGACTCAGAGACTCTTCTGCTTCTTTCTGTTGATCAAAGCAAGTCATGTGACCTGAAAAGATTCAAGGGTAAGGGAAACAAGACTCCACATTTTGATAGATGGAGCACCATGAATGTACAGGGTTAGGAAGAGTTGTTGGTAGCCATTTTTGGAGACTAGTACTATACACAGGATAAAATTTGAGAACAGCTCTTTGAAGTGAGAAATCTGATAAAGACTGTAGAATTTAACATAAGAGCAGTTTTTAGTAGTCTTAATGAGTTTTTGCATCAAACAGTTACTAAATAAGAGTAATAACCCTAGACTGAAATATATGCACACCCACATACAATGTAGAATATTCTAGAAGAGTGGTTTCTTTCTCATGATGCTAAATTATATTATAGGAATTGCTTTTTCAGTTTAATCATTCATTCCTGAGACGTTAGTTTCATCTTTGCAAAATATAAAATCGCAAATAAAGTATTTGGATTTAAAAAGTGTTAATGAAAGAAAATATCGGCTCACACCTGTAATCCCAGCACTTTGAGAGGCTGAGGTGGGTGGATCAAGAGGTCAGGAGTTTGAGACCAGCCTGGCCAACATAGTGAAACCTCATCTCTACTAAAAATACAAAAATTAGCCAGCCCTCGCAGTGGCACCTGTAGTCCAGCTACTTGGGAGCCTGAGGCAGGAGAATCTCTTGACGGGAATCAGAGGTTGCAGCGAGCACTCCAGCTTGGGTGACAGAACGAGACTTCGTCTCAAAAAAAAAAAGAAAAGAAAGAAAATATCAGAACTCTTTCAATATCATGGTTTTACCTTAAACCAGCCATGTGTATTGAGGAAGTTAGCAGGAGCTGCTCTCAGTGTAAGACCCTACCATTTAAGGCCTTCTACCTATCATGAAAAGATTAATCCCTTGGGTTGGTCTGTTTTGGTTTTTTTGGTTTTTTAGACTGAGAACAGAAAGAATCATAGAGGACTTTCCAAATCAATTAGAGTTAATCGAGCTTTCAAATACAGGAAATATTGTCTATAAGGATATCATGCAGTTTCCATCAGCGATCTTGAGACCCGCGGTTTGAAAGAATGTGTCGTTTTTCTAAATGCTGAATTTGAATGTAGTTACAAGAGCAGTTTTAAGGGCTGAGCCTGGCTGACTGTCCAGCATCTGCTTTTAATTCAGATTTGCTGCACTCTACTTGTCACGACTGAATTTTATAGGAAGGAATTAAATGCTTTAGATCAGAGGCCAAAAGCTAAAGACCCACAGGCCAGATACAATGACAGATGTATTTAATTTGGCTGGGATTTTTTTTTTTAATTGAAATTAGTCGTCATCTTTAAAGAAAAATAAACAATACTTCAAACTTCTTAAAAATAAGGAACACTTAATACTAAATTTGCATTTCCCTATGACATCACAAGACTAAATGATTGTGAACTGGCCCCTGAAGATTGGTCATGTGCTTTCCAGTGAGCCATAGTCCCCACTCTTCTCTGTTGTCTTCTAGAATTACACCATTTACATTCTCTACATGACATTTGGAAGTACTAGATTTTTGTGTTATTTTTGCAAACAAGGCAGTATTTAGAAATTCAGGGATTTGAAAAGTGACTAAAAGATTCATTTGTAAATATTTATAAATATCATATGTCTAGTCTATTTCAGGCTAGATTTCTTTGATATATATCTTAGCACATATTTTCATATACCTTGCCTGCACTGCAAATTGAAACCCATTTTTATTTCTTTTTAAAGAAATAAAGTCATGTTTAAAAGGCTGACATATATTAAGAACAATAATAGAATTTCCAAGAAACAAATTGAACTAATGGAATTTTTCACATAGAATCATATTTTGGGTTTGTTTTCCCCAGTTGAAAAGAAAAAAGGGGTGCAGGGAGAAATACACTGAAAAACACAAAGAGCAAAAAAAAAAGATGCAGAAAAATTTGTGAAATTGTTTTCTATCACATAGCTACCCTACTTAGGGGCCACCATCACCATCACAAAATCTAAAACAAAACACAGGAGTTTGTCCACTTCTTGATATAGCAATGCCATTAATACAATTTCTGTGCTTACTAAAACTGTCTTACCAATACGCAATTAATATTTCTATGTAAAGGATAGTAAGAGTGCCAAAAGAGCACTGAAACTGGAGTAACCAGAAGACACGTGGATGCAAAGTCTAGCTCTACCAGTTACTCTCAGCCTAGACTTCAGGCAAGTCAACTACCTCCATATACCAGCTTATTAGTAACATGATACAGTTGAGACTCAATATTTAGCATTCAACAAATTCTTATCTTTTAAAATTTTATAATTTATTCTTCTAAGAAACTTCCTCCCAGTCTGACTCCTGTGTGACCAAGAGTTTTAATATATCACCTGTCAAGAACTGAATTTAGTTATTGATCTACTTTGACTTCCTCAAAAGAGAGCTCTCCCTGTAAGTTAGTGTTGGTATTAGAATGGGGCACAATATTTTAAAGATATGGCATCAGGGAGCAGAGCACTGGCATTAGAATAAAATAACATTAAACTCTAATATGAAATTGGAAAAACATAGTCTGGGCAGAGGGTCCAGTGAATCTTAGCAGGAATAACCAGTCTTCAGCATTATCAGCTTAGTACTGACTGAAGAGTCATTTGGCTACATGTGATTTTTACACATCTGTCAACTGAATCAGAGCTCCAAATGAAAAATCTGGCACATAGAAACATTATGGGGATTTGTGAGTCCCCCTGGAGAATGTTGGGTCCATAAACCAATGAATAGATTACTATGACACATAAATAGAGTATTTTCATCTGTGACAGATATAATCTCACCCTGGTTCTCTTTGTGTCATGTTGCAGAAAACTATATTCACTGTCCTCAGACCAGCTTTAGAACATGCCAAAAGATGAGTGACAACATTAAATATGCAAAACATCTAAGGATAAAGAACCGAACCACCTTTGGGAAGACCTAAATGCAATCTTTGTCAGTACCACTAACTGCGGCCTCTGAGTTAGCCCTCTAACTCCAGTTGTAATGTAAGTACATTACAAATCACTTCAATGGTCAAGACCTCCTCATTCATCTGTCCAGCAAACCTGTACCATAATAGGTTTTACTGGTTCAAAAAAATGAGGCTCACTGCGTTTGTAACTTTCCTGAAGTCACATAGATAAGGGTGCCCCTGAATCCAAATCCACATATTCCTTCTAATGAGACAGCCATGTGGGAAGGGCTCCCTGGCAAAACTCCAACCAGCCTGTGCACTGGAAGAAGTGCGCACTAGCATGGAGCCACAGAAGTTTGCGCATCTGCATTGGGGAGGAATCTGGCCCCTCCTTTTCCTGGATGGAACCCAGGAATCAATCTGTGAGGCAAGAAGCCCACTGGCAGGGAACACACTCTCTCGCTTTGCTAAGAGTCTCTGTTTCTCTTTCTTCCCTTTCACCCAATAAACCCTGCCCTCCTTACGCTTCAAATTGTCTGCAAGCCTAATTTTTCGTGGCCATGTGATCAGGAACCCTGTCTTTAGCTGAACTAAGGAAAAAGTCCCGCAACAGTATTATGCCATAAAATGTTTTTAATGTACAAAATTAGAATATAGCAAGTCTTTATTGAGACTTGAATTCCATTTATTTATTCAAAAAATATGTTTATAACTTGAATGAGTCAAAACATGGATATATAAAAGAGAGGAATTTATGTGTCTCTAGAAGACAAAAGATTGAGGGGGAAATATTTAGTGTCCTTTTCAAAGTATGTTAGTGCCAGGCACTACAGAAGTCTTCCTGAAGGTGGTAGTACAGGCAAAGCATGCACTTCCAGGTTTTGAGAACAATTTTTAGAAAAGTTTTTGAGGTCTTTATAAAAATTGTCAAGGAACTGCTAACATAATGACAGTAACATACACAAATGTCTGGAATGTTATCACATATTTTAAATCTGTTTTTTGATACACATCTATTTGAAAATATTATGTCAGCTTTTCAGGAAGTATATAATTTTGAGATGGAATAAAATCAGGCTGTCTCCATGTTTATTTGAATTAATGAAATGTTTGAAGTTGTCCACCTTTTCCCTCATTGTCCGAACCTTAGTCAGTGCTCTGATTTAATAGCCAAGTTTTCTGTGTCTGTAACCAAAGAAAAAAGCTCATCACTCTGGTTAGACAAAATACACAGCAGCTACAGCCTTCTTAAATGCCACACTGCCTCCGTCAGTGTTCCTTCTTGTGTTCTCTTCCTGCAGAGTGTGTTTAGAGTTACTGCAGTTTTTGGTCATCACTGAATGTTGATCTCTCTAGAAAGTCTCTGTAAGTGTGCCCAGGACTCCCTGAAGATGTGTAAAGTCTCTGCACAAGTTTAAGCATTCTGAAGGAGCACATTACTAGTATTTTTATATTTCTACAATGAGAAAACTTTCTATAGACTTTATGTTCTTTCCTGGAAATACTTCCACAAGAAAACAGCATATGGAAAACCCGTTTTTAAAGAAAAGTTTATGTTTTTACCTTAAACAACAATTGAAAATAAAATCTTTTCACTGGAATATTGGCATCTTAATTTTAGTCCTTTCGTCAATTTAAAATTGCTATGACAGCTTAGCAGTGACATATAGCTACAGTAAAGTACTTGTGGCAGTACCCTCATCTTCCCCTTTCTCCCACGCTAAAGAATAAAACAACATATTTCCCAAGTTAATGGTTCCAATTTGGGGTCAATTTCATTTTCAAATAATTACAGAATTACAAGAAATTACCAAAGTAATACAAAGACGTCCTGTGTATATTTCACCCATTTTCACCTTCAAAGATAACATCTTACATAACTAATACAATATCAAGACCAAGAAAAATGATGTTGGTACAAGGTACAGTCTTATTCAGATTTCACCAATGTTGACAGGCACTTGTGTGTATGTGCATATGTATGTGATTCTATATAATTTTATTACATGTAGATGTGATAAGGGTACAAATCTGTTTCATTACCACAAAATCCCTAATGGTTCCATTTTATAGTCATACCCATCCATCTCTCTCTCAGAGTCCATCTCTATCCTCTAACAACCACTACTTGGTTCTCCATCTCTATGATTTTGTCATTTGAAGAATGTTATACAAAGAGAATAATACAGTATGTAACCTTCTGTTTATAACCTTTTTTCACTCAGCATAATTGCCTTGAGAGCCATCCAACTTGGTACATGTGTAATAATAGTTGATTCCTTTTTGTTGTTGAGTAGTATTCCATGGTATGGATGCAACACAGTTTGATCATTCATTCACCCATGGAAGGACATCTGGGTTGTTTCTAATCTTTGGCTATTACAAATAAAGCTGCTATAAACGTTTGCATATACATTTTTGTGTCCATAAGTTTTTCATTTCTTTGGGTTGAATGCTCAAGAGTATCATTGCTGGGTTGTGTGGTAAAACGTGTTTAGATTTTTAAGGAATTGCCAGACTATTTTCAAGTGGTTGTACCATTTTGCATTCCCACCAGTAATGTATAAGGGATTCAATTTCCCTGCATCCTTGCCAGTATTTGGTGACATCACTGCTTTTTAAAAAAAAAAAAATTTAGTCATTTCAATTTCAACTGGATTGTTTTACTATGAGTTTTGAGAGTTATCGGATATATGGTTTGGAAGTGGTTTACAAATGTTTTCCTTCAATATGTAGCTTGTATTTTCATCTTCTTAATAGGATCTCTCATTGAGCAAAAGTTTTAGTATTGAAGAAGCCCAATTTATTTGTTTTCTTTTATAGAATTATATTAAAGTCATATCTAAGAATTCTTCACCTAGTCCTAGGTTCTGAAGATTTTCCCCTGTGTTTCTTTTAAACATTTGTATCATATATCATATCCCATGGACGAACTAACAATGCTTTTACCCCATTCATATTTCATATACTGAAGGTCTCGTTAGAAACAAATGACACCCTCCAACAGATAATTGGATAAAGCTTAATAAAGGGACCATTTACAAAGGTGCAGGAAGAGAAAAGAGAAACCAAGAAGGGTGAAGCACCCTAGGGGTAGCAATAGTGGGACACTATTGCCACTAGGCCTGACGGGGCAAGAGGGAGAGGAGGTACCAGGGAGCTCTGCCTGTAGAAGTCCTCACAGCAGGAGCTGTGGCCTGCCTCACAACCCACTGGGGAGGAGCTGGGAGAATACGAAGCTAAACTTCCCTCTCTTCCTTCCTACCAGGTGGCACCAGAGAACACAACAGCTTGTTTACATACTTCAAACAAGACATGGTATCAAGAAAAGCTGGATTTTAGAAAAGGTACCAGAATCCCTACATTTAGATTCTTAAAGCACAAACATCAATAAAAACCAAGAAAAAGAGAAAGAGGAAAATGAAAAATCAGAAATTTCAGTGTCAACTTATCTGATCATACCAATGTTTCATTTGAAATAAAATATGTAAAATACAAGAAATGCTTACTCTAATAGCAAAGCAAGAATTTCAAGCCTTGCTGAATGTACTAAGTATCCAGTATGCTTTTCTTTCTTCCAAAGGCAACTGATCCTGATCAGGGAGGTGCAATGGCATTGCCTTCCCCAGCCTTCCAGCACTTTCTGGATTGTCAAGCAATAATTAACTTGGATGGGGGTTGGGGGTAGGCAGAGAACGCTGAGAAGGAAAGAGAGCCAGTAGATGGCAGATGGTTGTCATTTAGGCATTTTCGTCCATGTGGAACAGGATCCTTGCCAAGGGCAGGCCTTCAGTTCCCAGGCTGGCGAGAAGGAGGGTGTTACAAAACGAGCAGTGGCATAGTCCTAAAAACTAGGACTAACAGAGGAGAGCAGAACGGTGACCTGAGATCTCTGCAGTGTCAAGGTCATTTGAGAGCAAAGGATTCCAGATCCCAGATTTCAGGGCCATCTCTAAGATCCTTTCTCCTGATTTGCACAGAAACCTGCAGAACCCAGGGCTGGGCTGGTGACCACCATCTGAAGGGAAATCTGAGGCTGTTAACATAGTTTATTAAGTTTAGGGTGGTCAGGAAAATGGGTGGCTTGAACATAAAGCATTCAGTGTGGTCGCTGAGGAAAGCAAAGATGGCATCTTGACCCAGAGTTTTAAAAGATTACTACGGATGGGAATGTTTTTTATTCATTCAGTGAACAAATAATTATCAAGTTTGTTCTAAGAGCCAGGTCCTGTGTTGGGTGCATGGGACACAGTGTTAAGTAAGGTCCAGTTCTCATGAAAGTTAAAATTCTAATAGAAAACGCCATCAGGCCATGCATGGTGGCTCAAGTCTATAATCTCAGCACTTTGGGAGGCCGAGGTGAGTGGATCACTTGAGACCAGTAGTTTGAGACCAGCCTGGCCAACATGGCAAAACCCTGTCTCCACTAATAATACAAAAATTAGTAGGGCATGGTGGTGTGTGCTTGTAATCCCAGCTACTCTGGAGGCTGAGTCAGGAAAGTTGCTTGAACCTGGGAGGCAGAGTGTAAGGTACATGGATGTGCTTTGGTCAAGGATAGGCCGAAGCAGATGTCAGGCCTGCATGACTCAGTGAGTCTAGTGCACAGGCACACACCTCCACTTGTTATATAGCCTGTTTGTGTAAGTTTATACTTGGCTGTAAGCCATTGTTGTCTGTAAAAGGTATAACTGTCCTGCTGACACTGTACAGTGGCTTCTGGGGCTCAACTCAGTTCAACGTGGCTTGACATGGTGGGCATGCTAGCACCCACAAAAAGGGAGAGAAAGAGAGAGAGCCAAAGCTATCCATCTTGTAGACGGACAGAGGGGAGCCACAGCACAGTCCATGCTGGTGCGCAGAGAGAGAAAAAGTTAAGCTGCTGATCCTGAAGGCAATGGAGAGTCCACAGTGTGGCTGCAGGCATGGGGGTGGCAGGAGCTGCAGAGCAAGAGCAAACAGCTGAGATAATGGTGGACAGTGTGAGAGAGCTAATGTGAGTAAGCTGCTGATGAGAAAGCTGCAGAATAAAACTATTTCACCTGCCTATGGCCCCCCAAGTGTTCTTTCCACCTATGCCCCCACTCCCCTTGGACTTCAGCATGGCTGGACCCAGACCCTGGCATTTGGACCTAACATGGGCATGGCTGGACCCAGACCCTGGCATTTGGACCTAACATGGAAGTTGCAGTGAGCTGAGATTGTGCCACTGGACTCCAGTCCGGGTAACAGAGCAAAACTCTGTCTCAAAAAAAAAAAAAGCCATCAAAGAAAAAAAGAAAGACATTAATCTCTAAAGAGTGATAAATGCTATGAAGAAAATAAAAGAGGGCAATTTGATAATAACGGAAGTGAGAGATGGCCAATTTCATAAGACCTCTCTGAGAAAGTGACATTAGAATTGAGGCTTATTGATGGGATAGAGCAATCACCTCACAGGAAAATCTGGGAGAAATGCAAACAGCTGGTGCAAAGGACCTGCGACAAGAATGATCTTGGCCTATTTAAGTAACAGAAAGAAGGTGATGAGGCCAGAACAGAATGAGCCAGAAGGAAATCATTTAAGATAAAATGAGAAAGGCAAAAGGCTGGCACCAGATCTTAGCCTAGAAGAACTGGAACTCCTAGTTTGATCTCAAACTTCAGCTGCAACACTCAGCCTTAGGTGCTGACCAGGCGTAACTCACTGAACAATGCCGTTGTTGCCTCTGACAGTTACCTCCACCAAGCTGATGAATTTGTAGTCAAGAAGCTCCCTAAACCAATACCATCATGCCTATTACCTCCAAGCAAATGAGCATAAAGGGATAGAACAGACCATTAAAAATGAGCCAACAGTTTGCTAGGTGGCTGCTCAATAAGATTCATTAGCCTTTGTGTGTATCAGCTTCCTATGTTCACCTATAGGAGCCTGTCCCGTTGAATGATTCTCGGGGCTCTGCATCAAGGTTTACCTCCATTCTGAGCATGTTCATTCAGAGCCAGGACACAATAAGAAGGCACTTAGAATGTTGCTCTTAAGAGAATTAACCAGCCTGGACACGGTGGCTCATGCCCATAATCTCAGCACTTTGTGAGGCCAAGACGGGAGAATCGCTTGAGATCAGGAGTTCGAGACCAGAGTGGCCAGCATGGTGAAACCCCATTTCTACTAAAAATACCAATATGAACAGCTGGGTGCAGTGACTTATGCCTGTAATCCCAGCACTCTGGGAGGCTGAGGTGGACAGATCATGAGGTTAAGAGATCAAGCCCATCCTGGCAAACATGGCAAAACCCTGTCTCCACTAAAAACACCAAAATTAGCCAGGCATGGTGGCAGTGCCTGTAGTCCCAGCTACTCAGGACGCTGAGGCAGGAGAATTCCTTGAACCTGGATGGCGAAGGTTGCATTGAGCTGAGATCACACCACTGCGCTCCATCCTGGCGACAGAGCAAGATTCAGTCTCCAAAAAAAAATTAGCCAGGCATGGTGGCAGGTGCCTTGGGAAGCATCCCAGCTACTTGGGAGGCTGAGGCAGGAGAATCACTTGAACCCAGGAAGTGGAGGTTGCAGTGAGCCAAGATTGCACCACTGCACTCCAGTCTGTGACAGAGTGAGATTCCATCTCAAAAAAAAAAAAAGAGAGAGAGAGAGAGAGATTTAACCTGAAGACTTGGCTTTTGCTCAGATCATCCATCTCTCATTGTGACTGAAGGATATGAGACTCACCAGCTGTGGAGAGATGTACTGGCATCAAGTTGTCATGTCAATGCCCTCTCAAGGCATTCGTTATAGGGAGCCGTGGGGAAGCAGAACCACCTGGCATGCCTCCTTCAGTGTTCTCTAGTAGTGTTCCTTTCACCAGAATTCCTGAGCACTGCAAAGAAGCAGAATATGAAGGAAGAAATATGTCTTACTTGACCACTTTCACTGCTTAATATACTCATTGGACTCAATCATTGAATCATCACATAGAGTAGTTTCTTAAATACATACTCTTCCTTTGGCTAAAAAACTCAGAGAAGTAGTCGTGCCACATAGAAAAACATGTCTACTAGTGTTAGGATTCCAGATAAGGTTTTTTTTTCCCCCTGTGTATTATTTTAGCTGTAGGCTACTCATGGAATTACCCTCCATTCTTGCCCCAGAGCTCTCCTGCTTTAGAATGAATATTGAAGGTTTAACAATTACCTGTTCACAGTTGCCTCAGTCCCTCAAAAATAATTTTGTAAGCTGGGTGCGGTGGCTCACGCCTGTAATACTAGCTCTTTGGGAGGCTGAGGAGGGCGGATCACCGGAGGTCAGACGTTCAAGACCAGCCTGACCAATATGGTGAAACCCCGTCTTTAAAAAAATAATAATAATAGGCCCGGGCACAGTGGCTCAAGCCTGTAATCCCAGCACTTTGGGAGGCCGAGACGGGTGGATCACGAGGTCAAGAAATCGAGACCATCCTGGTCAACATGGTGAAACCCCGTCTCTACTAAAAATGCAAAAAAATTAGCTGGGCATGGTGGCGCATGCCTGTAATCCCAGCTACTCAGGAGGCTGAGGCAGGAGAATTGCCTGAACCCAGGAGGTGGAGGTTGCAGTGAGCCGAGATCGCGCCATTGCACTCCAGCCTGGGTAACAAGAGCGAAACTCCGTCTCAAAAAATAATAATAATAATTTTGTAGGACATCAAAATGCCATAAGTATTTACAAGTTGGCTTCTTTAAAGTATTTTGGCACTATTTTTTTTTTCTGGGAACAAATACTTCTTAATAGGTTTAAAGTTTTTTGTTTGTTTGTTTTTACAAATACACGGGAGAATCACGCAAGGTTGCCAGCATTGAATGCAATCCAGAGGCCACAAGTCTGCACACTCCTTTGCTCCTGGTCCTATAATGGCAGACCTTTCATCTCACTTTACTGTCCACTTTGACTTCTGCACTGTCTTCAAAATAAAGAAACACGCCATCTTTTCTCCGGTACCACTTGGTTGTCCAATGACCACTGCTGGATTGTACCTTTTTTCTGAGTTCTAGTTTGCCTTTCTTGACTGTAGCCATCACCCTGTCACCCACATCAGCAGGGAAGTCTGTTCAGCCATCCCTTCATCCCCCTCACGGAGATAAAATACAGGTTTTTGTCTCCTGTGTTCTCAGCACAGTTGATTACGCTCCTTCCGGAAGACCCAAGGAAATCCGGAACTTCCCAAAAGGGGATCCACCATGTCCTCGCTTTGACATTTTGAGCGCCGCCGGAAAGAAGGAGAAAGGAAGTAGATTTTGACACTATTTTGACAGTATTCTTAAATTATAGGCAAATTTATCCTGTTTTGCACTAGAAACAGGCTCATGAGAAAAAAATATGTGGCTAGTAACGAGTCTGGTAATATTCTTTAAAAATTAAAAACTACAGTATTCTCCAGTACTATTTGCAACATGTTCATAAAAAACGACTTACATAATCTAATATGAATAAAACACACTTCAAGATTAAAATATTCATTTAAGTGGTTTGTATGCCTGAACTTCCTTCGGAAAGTCTAAGGCTTTTTGTGGAAAAGCCCTTCTTAGAACTCCCTAAATTGAATAGCCACTGTTGAATAGCAATTTTCTACATTCCACTTAGAGTCAGGTTGGCCCGAGGTTTTCAGATGTCATCAGCTTGTCCAGCTAAAACATGCCTCTTTGGATTGCTTTTTCCTACTCCATGAACATGTAATGTTAAAGCTATCCTTTCAACGGAGCTTCCTTCTCTGGAAGAGTTGGCCTGGTCCCTTTCCTCCCTAAGGGCAGGACCATCACCGCCTGAGAGGAAAGATGGAAAGGGGTAAGAGGGAAAAAGAAATTCCCTGCCTCAGGCCTACATAAGGAAGGGGAAAATTTCTCTTTTCTTAGCAATTCAGAGATCCTGACTGGCATCACCTCCCAGGACTCCAAAAGCTTCCTTTCTTGTTATAATCCTCTTAAGTTCTTTTTTTCCCATTCCCCCTGTGATTCTGTCAGTGTTTCCCACTCATTCTTACCGGGCTTGCCACCCCTCCTCCACACTGAAACCTCACCCAGAAACAGGGAAAGAGGCCTAGGGGCTTTCAAGTTTATGGCCCATTATAGGTGCATGCTGGGAGGTGTTGAGCAGGGCTGCGGAACTAATCAGTTATCTTAACACTGCGGACAGTAGGGCTAGCATTTGTGGATTGCCAAATGTCTCTGCTTATTTCAATTGTGGAAAAAAAATCAGCTTTATGAATTACTGATCAGTGCTTTGAATCCCCGCCTCAGAAAAACTACAAAATCACCTACCAGAGCTAACCAATTAAAGAAAGAAAGCAAGCAAAATCTCAAAAGAAAATTCTTTGCTCAATGAACAAAACTAGGCAAGGTAAATCAATGCTATTGCAGAAATTGTAAATGAAACAAAGAGACGTGCTTTATGTTCCAATGAGGCTCATGTGAAACTGACACTAAGATTCCATACTCAGGGTTAATCACAAAACCATAGAATATGGATTAAGCTACTGTGAAACGTAAAATACAAAGCAACAGGACAGAGAAATTTTAATCAGGAGCAAAGATTACCATAATCCCCAAATGGGTTTATTTTTGAAAGAAGAGACATTTGTAGAGGACAAACACTCTTAAAACAATAGGAGTGGTATATAAAATTAACCTAAGATCTAGGCTAATGTATGAGTGACTCAAGGTAGGTATTTTCTACAAGTAGTATGTTTTCCACAAGACTTAACTCTATGCAGATGCTCAGTGCGGTCTAACTTTTCTAAAATTAGAATGTAGCTCTTTGAAGGCAAGAATTTCTTCTTCATGCTTTATAGCTTCTGGTACACAGGATTATCTAATTAAAAAAATTAGTCCACTCTCCTAATACTATCTTACTTTTTTGGACATCCTTACATTATTATTATTACTGTAAAGCTCCTCTTCTACTAGTTTTTTCCTGAAGATTGGTAGAAAATTTCACATAAATAGTGCAAAACTAAAAGTCATAGAGAACCATAAGAAGTAATTTTTATTTGACAACAATCACACCAATTCAATGATAATAACAGAGCATATTATGAAAAAAAAAATAAGTTGGCGTTTTTTTCTTTTCCTGAGATGAGTCAGTATGTTTGCAGGTGTCTTCTCACCAACGAAAGTAGGCATATCTCTGTGAGACAAATAAGCTCTTTTGGTGATGAGACTTGTTTATAGAATCATTGTAAAAAACAAATAAATAAAAACTGTTTCTCCAAAAATATTTCCAACATTTTTGGGAATCTTAAATGGAAAAGCCAGTACCACAATAAACAAATTTTAATGTAGTTTTTTTCTACTTCTTCTTCTTTTTTTTTTGATACAGAAGAGTATCACTCTGTTGCCCAGGCTGGAGTGCAGTGGCGTGATCTCAGCTCACACTGCAACCTCTACCACTTGAGTTCAAGCGATCTTTGTACCTCAGCCTCCTGAGTAGCTGGGATTGCAGGCATGAACCACCATGCCCGTCTAATTTTTGTATTTTTAGTAGAGACAAGGTTTTGCCATGTTAGCCAGGTTTGTCTTGAATTCCTGGCCTCAAGCGAGCCACCCACCCCGGCCTCCCAAAGTGCTGGGATTATAGGCCTGAGCCACTGAGTCCTGGCTAATGCAACTTTTTCTAAAAGAGTAAGAATAAATTCTTTAAAAATTAGCATAACTTGTGGGAAATGAGTATATTAGCAACAAAGGAAATTTGGTGAGTTCCAGACAAGAAGCTAAAAATGTGTAACTATTTAGATCATGATAACGAAAGCATAGGGTTTTTACTATATCATTCATTTCTGTGACAAAGTCTGTTATATTATCATCACATTACAGTCAGCTAGCAGATCACACTTTGAACTCTCTAGGATAGTCTGGAAAAGTAAACTGGAAAGAAAGTAAAAAACAAAATGTCTTTGTAAGAAGGCCAACTCCTTGTTGAGCCAATACACATAATATCCTGTAAAGAATGGACCACTAACACTTAAGTGATAATAATACTGTAATAATAACAATCTTGCATTTATAAAAAGCTTTACACTTTTCAAGTCCATTTATTTTTGCTTATTTAATATCCCCAAATCATGAGTATTTATCTCTGGACCCTGAGGAAAATGTATTCTTCATTCAAAAGACTCCTGGGCTATCTTGCTTTGTGCAAGAAAACAGTGCAAATCACTGAGTACTTTACTCCCAAGCATAAATTTTGCTTTCCTCATAGCACAATAAAATAGCAATCCAACAGAATATGAAAGCAGGTTTAAATTGCTATGAATCAGTGAAATAAAATGCTTATTGAAATCACAAATTATTTATCTTGGAGATATAATTCTGCAAATCAACAAAAGAATACATTTGATGGTAACTGCTAGCTGTCTACCAAAATCGATTTTCCTTCTTTTTCTGGGCATATGACTACCAGGGCAGACCACATTTTCCAGTATCCTTTGTGGTTACTTGTTGCTATAGAATGTGAGAAGGAATCAATTCTACTAGCCATAGGGCACAGGGCATGTTTCTTCCTGTTCTCTTTTCCTTTTTCACTTGAAGAAAATGAGATAGGGGTCAGTCCCACTTTGGCCATGCATATGGCAATAGTGCCCTAGGGAATGGTTGTGCAAGCTAATGGAAGGTACCCAAGTCTTTAACTGATATCAGGGAGCCAGGCTGCCCTGAACCATTCTCTGCATACAGTGAGAAAAAGAAACTTTTACCAGCCGGGCGCGGGGGCTCACGCCTATAGTCCCAGCACTTTGGGAGGCTGAGGCGGGTGGATCACGAAGTCAAGAGATCGAGACCATCCTGGTCAACATGGTGAAACCCCGTCTCTACTAAAAATACAAAAATTAGCTGAGCATGGTGGCGGGTGCCTGTAATCCCAGCTACTCAGGAGGCTGAGGCAGGAGAATTGCCTGAACCCAGGAGGTGGAGGTTGCCATGAGCCGAGTTCGTGCCATTGCACTCCAGCCTGGCTAACAAGAGCGAAACTCCGTCTCAAAAAAAAAAAGAAACTTTTGCTTTCTTTAAGCAATTGTATTTAGCATCTGTTTGTTAGATAGCTTATCTTTAATATATGTTCCTTAAATAGGAAGATTTTTGTCATGAGAATGTCATGTATCTGTGAAGATATAGATGAAAAGATACGGGATACACCTTGTCCTTTTCAAAGGAGCAAAGTTCACACATCCATGGTGGTATCCAAACCATGCTTAATAAAAACCAATTCAGTTAGCCATCCATGAATGATTATAAGTTTCAGTAATGATAATAAGTGAATTTGTGTCATCTTGAGCAGTTAAATACATAGTCTATTAAATGAAACCAAGAAACAAAGGAAATAACATGTTATCAATGTCTCACACATTGAAGAGATTAGATTTCATCTGGAAAGTCCTAACATTTGATAAGTTGACAGAGTTAAATAATCAGTCTTAGGATTTTTACAATGAACTCCACATTTATCCAGAAAGTATCTTGTGAAGACGTAAAACATATTTTATATCTTATGTTTGACATGGATGCACTTTTTAAGAGGTTATATTCAGCCCCACTCACTTGTTGGCTTTGCAACAAATGACAGACTAGATTTTGTGACATGGCAAGTCTTTGAACCCTCTTTTCTTTTCTTTTTTTGAGACGGAGTTTTGCTGTTGTTACCCAGACTGGAGTGCAATGGCACGATGTCGGCTTACCGCAACCTCTGTCTTCTGGGTTCAAGCAACTCTCCTGCCTCAGCCTCCTGAGTAGCTGGGACTACAGCTGTGCACCACCATGCCCAGCTAATTTTTGTATTTTTAGTAGAGACAGGGTTTCACCTTGTTGACCAGGATGGTCTCGATCTCTTGACCTCGTGATCCACCGGCCTTGGCCTCCCAAAGTGCTGGGATTATACGCGTGAGCCACCACACCCTGCCTAACCCTCTTTTCAACTAGAAATTTTTATATTTGTTTCTAGTTACTCAGAAGAAGGAGCATACTATGAATTTTTTTAGCAGACAGGGGTCTTGTATAAAAAAATAGAAATTTAAAAGTATCGAAAATAAATAAATAATAAATAAATAAAATATTTATTGAGTGAATGCATGAATGAATGAATTGGGCCTGGAAGGTTGAGTAGAATTTTGACTTTACTTGCCCAAGTTTGGAGGGATGGGCGAAAGGGGATGGTTCTCAGAATTTACAGAAGTATTTTAGTCTGTGTTTGTCGAAGCTGTTTGTTGAGCATCCGGAAAAGAGGCCTATACCCAAATGAAATGAAAACATTTGTCTTCACAAAACCTTGTACCTCAATGTTCATAGCAATATTATGAATGACACATGAAGCTAGAGTGCAGTGGAGTGATCATGGCTCACTGCAGCCTTGACTTCTGGGCTCAGGCGATCCTCCCACTTCAACTTCGCAAGTAGCTGGGACTACAGGCATATACCACCACACCTAGCCAATTTTTGTATTTTTCATAGAGACAGTTTTGCCATTTTGTCCAGGGTGGTCTTGAACTCCTGGCCTCAAGCAATCCTCTCACCTCAGCCTCCCATAGTGCTGGGATTACAGATGTGAGCACCAGTGCCCGGCCTGAGTTGTATATTTTACATGGTGAATATTATCTGTCCTAGTGTATGTGCTATGTTTCAGAAAAGCTACTACACACACAAAAGAGTTGATTTGGAAAGTCCAAGGAAAGAATAGAAGTAAAAACAATCCTTTTTTAAAAATTTCCGTTCCCTGTCCTTTAGGAGGTCTCATTTCTGAAGAAATGCCCAATGTGTTTTCCTTTATTTTACAAACTCTCAGAAATCAATTTTCCTCTAATCTCTCTCTAACAGTTTCTAAATCCCAGCGAGCTGGGTTTTTTTTTTTTACTGGAATGATTTTGAATTTACGATCTCTGTTGATACCTAGTGAGTTCTTTAGTAGTTAACAATCATTTTGCCATTCACCAGTTCTCCCTCCCTGCCATTGACCCATTTATTTTACAAAAGAATATAGTTCATAATTACATGCAACTTTTTAGAAAAAACTTTACTGTAATTCAGTCCTTTCTGTGCTTTCTGGAGTCATTTAAACAGCTATTTTGAGTATCAGTCAATTATAAGGACATGTATCATATGTAGATTAAATGTCACCCACTGTGTTATACACAAAGGTTATAAAGACAAGCTGTCTTCCTTAAGAATATATAAATTTAGAAAAAAAGTAATCACAAACTAACTCTACATACTATAAGAGAAATGTGGTGTAAGAACCCAGAGGACAGGGCTGGCAGTCCCCAGACAAGGAAGGGTCAGAAAGATCGAAGGAAGAAACAAGTTGAGGAACACGTCAAAAAGCAGCTTGGTAAGGGATACATAGGATGCCACCAAGCCAGGGAAGGAGTGAGGCTTTCTAACATGAGAAGAGCACAGGCCAAGACTTGGGGTTGTGGGCATGTTCCACTCACTACACAGTAATATAGGTTCAAGGGCATACTGATCTCAACTTCCCTCATTCACCCTGTCCATCTCCTACTCCTCCAGTCTCATGCAAGGTACCAAGGCCTTGCCCTTTACCCCATATCAAACAACTTAAGAAGAAGACTTAGTACATGTCCCCAAGCTCTACTTCTTGTGCCCCTCATTTTCATGCATCTCCAATTCCATTAAGAGAGATTTCTGACATCTCTTCATTCTAGACTAAGGGAATCAGAGTTCACAAAACTTAACTAGTGATGATGCTTTGCCATTCTGCTCATAGGCTATAGAAGGGTCCTATAAAAGCTCATTAAATGAAGGACATTTGGTATGAGGCACAAGTTATCCTAGAAGGGTTGCTGCCAACCATTGAAGGCAAGGCTGAGGCAGCTCTCATCTCATGCTGGAGCCAATAGGATGGGGTCACAGCCTCTGCTTACAACCCAATTTGCTGTGCTGGTGGTGATGGCACCCTGCCAACCTCAATTTTGCAGCAACCATGCTCTCCACAGACATCCCTCAACATCACCATGGCAGTGAACACTGGGTGACCTCAGGCCCTAGGGACTCCTTTGGTTCATTGGTAAACTTACTGGCACCAGTTCCACTTGTACTCCCATAAGATTCTCATCCTCACTTAAGCAAAACCTTTCCCTATTCACTTTGTTTGATGAAGTTGCCTAGTTCAGTCTCTATATCTGAATATCTTATCAATTGCACCACTAGATCAGAAAGTAGATCCTTCACCAATACCATATTTTAAATTCTTAAAATGTAAAAGTGAATGAATGTTAATATAAAACAATAATTATGAACTATTAAGTGGACTGAGTAGATTTTTTAATTCAATGTATTGTTTTATGTTCTGTAAAAATGAATTTCATTCAATCATGCAAAGTAATTCTTTTCCTAATTGCACCCCAATGAGGTTATTTATCATTCTTACAGAAATCATCAAATACAAAAGTCAAAGATGTATTAACTCTCTTCAAAATAAATACTTTATTGCATGCATTATCTGACGTTTTGTAAATTTTTTGAAAATCAGCTGCGTCAGTGCTTCCTCTTGCTTCATATGATTTCAGATGCTTTTCGTTAAGTTTCATTTTGTTTTGTTTTTTCAAAAACAGGGTCTCACTATGTCTCCCAGGCTAGAGTGCAGTAGCATGATCACAGCTCATTCAAGGTATCCTCTCACCTAAGCCTCTCCAGTAGCTAGAACTATAGGCACCTGCCACCATGCCCCTCCTAGTTTTTGTATTTTTTCTTTTTTTTTAGAGACAGGGTTTCACTCTGTTCCCCTGACTGGTCTGAAATTCCTGAGCTCAAATGATCCACGCACCTCAGCCTCCCAAAGTGCTGAAATTACAGGCATGGGCCACCATGCCCAGTCTTTTAGTTGACAGTTTTATAGACTCACACTTCATAAGTGGGGAGGTTAAGAGACAAAAACGGAAGGCACAAAAATGCATTTAATTTTTTTTTCTTTTGAGGCAGTCTCATTCTGTTGCCCAGGCTAGAGCACAATGATGCAATCTTAGTTCACTGCAACCTCTGCCTCCTGGGCTCAAGTTATCCTCCCAACTCAGCCTCCCCAGTAGCTGGAACTAGGGTATGTCCCACCATCCCTGGCTAATTTTTTTTTTTTTTTTTGAGACAGAGTGTCACTCTGTCACCCAGGCTGGAGTGCAATGGTGCGATCTCGGCTCAGAGCAACCTCCGCCTCCCAGGTTCAAGCAATTCTCCAACCTCAGCCCCCCGAGTAGCTGAGACTACAGGAGCCTGCCACCACGCCTAGCTAACTTAAAATACATACATACATACATATATATATGTATATATATATATACACGTATGTATGTATGTGTGTATATATATATATACACGTATGTATGTGTATACATATATATGTATGTTATATATATGCCCGGACAATATATATATATGTATGTATGTATTTTTAGTAGAGACAGGGTTTCACCATATTGGCTGGGCTTGTCTCAAACTCCTGACCTTGTGATCTACCTGCCTGCACCTCTGAAAGTGTTGGGATTACAGGCATGAGCCAACAGTGCCTGGCCTAATTTTGGTATTTTTAATAGAGACAGGGTTTCACTGTGTTGCCCAGGCTAGTCTCAAACTCCTGGCTTCAAATGATTCTCCCACCTCACCTTCCCAAAGTGCTGGGATTACAAATGTGAGCTACTATGTCCAGCCTCAAAAACATATTTAAGAGAAGCAAAATAACTTATAAGATTGCTCTAAACTGGTAGTGAGATTGATATTAATGATATCTAGTCAAATATTAAATAATAAATTAATACACTTATTTTAAATTTAAAAATGAGCTATTGCAGAATAAATTGCACTCAATTTTTTAATGTTTTAATTAAAATATACATATTTCAAATTAAATGATAAGAGCATGGCACAAAATACCAAAGTCAAAGTAAACAGCTATTTAATTGACCACATGAACTGGCTTCCTGTTGCTTTGGGAACATAAAAAGGTTAAAGTGGGCTTTGATAAACTTGTACTTTCCGTTTGAAATGACAATATTGTGGTTAATGCAAAGCCACAATGTTCATTGACTTCTATAAGCCATTTTACAAATAAAAACTATTAGTCTTTTGGCAAAACCTAGATGGTATAGTGAAAATAGATCAAAACTTCATTTGTGTCACTGGCTGAGGCAGGAACTTCTGAGCTTCTCCTCCAAAGGTCTTATGAAGTATTTGGCTGGAATTGCAAAATCATAGCCAGGTATCTGGCAATAATTCAAAATAGCTTTACATCGGATTATACGTTGGGACCAGGCTAAATTTTTTTGAAAGATTGTTTTTCGATCCTGAGACATGCTCAGTCACTTTAATCTAGTCTCTATGTCTTAGAATTTGATTGCCGTGGTTGTTGCCACTTCATTATAAATGAGAAAGGTATTCAGTCATGCTGAATGAGGACATTTATATGTAAATAGAAGATGTTTTGCTTTGGCAATACCACTGTCCCTGGGATTGAAGTGTATATGATTTTCCAAGTGCTACACTAGCCACTAAAAAAATAAAAAATCATGATTTAAAAAGAACGAAAAACACTACGTATTTTGATTATCAATGTCTTTTCATTTTACGTTCCATAGTTAGTGTTCAGAAAGGACCAAAAGAATTAGAAGCAGCCTGTCTTACATACATGATTCCATATGTTCCTCCAAACGATTATTTTACAATTCTTATTTAAAGAGAAGTGTCTTCATCAAAATATTTCACCAAGCATATCTTGTCAACAATCGCAGTGTTTAATTAGGCTATTTTTCTAAAACAACATGATAAACCTTTTCTAATTTTGCAAATTAACTCAAAGCCTGATCTAACAACCTAACCAGAAGTGATAGAAGTTAAAAACGATATGGATAAGAATTATTAGACTCTGATTTAAAAATTAAATTATAGGTCATTACAGATCTCAAGCTCATCATATTCACTCAAATCATTTGAATATTCAATTAGTATTTTCCATGTTGAAGGCAAGATAATGTATGCTAGGAAGAAAATAAAAAAGCATAAGACATGGTCATACTCTCAGAGAACTTTCAAACAAATGGAGAACAAGTAAGTTCTAGAAGGTGAGTAGTTTTAGTCTCTATGTAATTCTCCAAACACCATCTGTGACTCATACACATCATTTAGACCTCAGATATACATTCATAGGAAGCAAATATTTCAAATTTCTGTCAAACATTTTTTTCTTCAAGAGTTATTTTAACCACTCATGACAAATTTTGTTTTAAAACTTCTTAGAATAATATAAAATATCTATTATCAAACTATAAGTATTCAAATGACTATTTGTAGTTGAAATTCTAAGTATTGGGATTCTTCGTTTTGTTCGTTTGGTTGAGATGGAGTTTCGCTCTTGTTGCCCAGGCTGATGGAGTGCAATGGCACGATCTCAGCACACTGCAACCTCCACCTCCCTGGTTCAAGCAATTCTTCTGCTTCGGCCTCCCGAATAGCTGGGATTATAGGCATGCACCACCACGCCCAGCTAATTTTTGCATTTTTAGTAGAGACTGGCTTTCACCATGTTGGTCAGGCTGGTCTCAAACTCCTGACCTCATGATCCACCCGCCTCAGCCTCCCAAAATGCTGGGATTATAGGCATAAGTCATTGCACCCAGCCCAATATTGGGAATCTAATGGAGTCTATGACCATGATATACATCATTATTCAATGAAAATATTCTATTCTTGAAAATACGAGTTGTATTCTCGTACTAATAAGTTCCTTTTTGTACTTTCAGGGTCTCAACCCTTACTTTGTTTACATAATAGAGGAAACATATATATATATATATATGTATGTATATATATTCTTTTTTTAAACATGATCTTGCTTTATCCCCAGGCTGGAATGCAGTGGTGATCTCAGCACAATGCAACCTCCGCCTCCCAGGCTCAAGGGATTCTCCCTCCTCAGACTAAGGGAGTAGCTGGGACTATAGGCGGACACCATTGCTGCCAGCTAATTTTTGTATTTTTGGCAGAGACAGAGTTTTGCGATGTTGGCCAGGCTGGCCTCAAGTGATCTACCTGCCTTGGCCTTCCAAAGTGCTGAGATTACAGGAATGATCCACCATGCCTGGTGAGAAAATAATATTTATTACACTTAATTATTAGGTATTTCATACTACTTAAAAATAACGTTTAATGAACACTTTTGGAGGAGACGTAACGAGACCCTGTTTTTGAAAAAACAAAACAAAATGAAACTTAACAAAAAGCATCTCAAATCATATAAAGGAAGAGGAAGCATTGATGCAGCTGATTTTCCTAAAATTTACAAAATGTCAGATAATGCATGCAATAATTTATTTATTTATTTTAAAGAGAGTTAATACATATTTGACTTTTGTATTTGATGATTTCTGTAGGAATGATACATAACTTCATTGAGGTGCAATTAGAAAAGGAATTAGTTTGCATGACTGAATGATAGATCTCCTCACTGGACTGCTTAAGGGCAAAGACTGTATACCCAATCTGTATCAAGTTTGGATACCCAGTACCAGGCAGTATGTCTATCACATGGTGAGCAGTCTGTAGTTGAATAAATGAACAAATAAACCAGTCAAAGCAAATCAATGAAGGAAAGTCATACTGACCCTCTAGCAACCAAGGCAATCAAGACTGCAGCTGTTTAGGATTCAAAAATGTCACCCATTTGCGCACAAAGTTATCACTGACTACATATTTAGTTTTTGTTTGTTTTTAGCTGGAGTTTCACTCTTGTTGCCCAGGCTGGAGTGCAATGGTGCAATCTTGGCTCACCACAACCTCCGTCTTCCAGGTTCAAGTGATTCTCCTGCCTCAGCCTCCGGAGTAGCTGGGATTACAGGCATGGGCCGCCACGCCTGGCTAATTTTGTATTTTTAGTAGTGACGGGGTTTCTCCATGTTGGTCAGCTGATCTCAAACTCCCGACCTCAGGTGATCTGCCCCTCCTTGGCCTCCCAAAGTGTTGGCATTACAGGCGTGAGCCGCTGCGCCCGGCCATATTTAGGTTTGGAAACAATGTTTTATGATTATTCAGCTGCACTTATGATAGTGTCAAAATGATGAAGTTAAAATAAATTGAGACAAATAATTCAGTATACTAGAACAGAATGAAATGTTTTTTAAAGACCAATTATATAAACTATGACAAATTATACACCCTCTTCAAACCTCAGGCTTTTCATCTGCCAAATGGAAACAATAATAACGTACCATCTTCATCAATGGCTTTATCAAATTATACACACACACACAAGAACTTAAGCTTGACAAATGTAAGTGCTATATAATTATAATTAATATTCAATTTACCTCCTCAGAACATCAGAAACTAGTTACCTATTCTTGCATAATATATAATTAGGATACTTATTAAGAATTTAGTTCTGTTGAACAGCATAATTGCTCAGAATTTATTTGTTTATAAAAATAGATGTCGCTAGAGGTAACTAATAGGCTTGTTAAAGAGCACCTAGTTACACAGCGGTAGAAGGAGATGCATATTAACAAAGCTACAAGAAAACAATCTGCTTTCTAGAAAGAAAAGTAAGAAAAAAGGAAAGAAGGAGTAAGCTGCTAGCATTTAGCAAAAGCCTGTGATGTGCCTAACCCTTTGCTAATATATTCCATTTCCTTTAAGCCTCACAACCATCCTACCTTATCATTAATTTTACAGAAGAAATTGATGCCTAGAGAAGTTAAGCTATTGGTTCAAGACCACATAATCAATCAGAGCTTATTCAAACCCAAGAATGTGGACTACATTGCACTCTGCCACTAAGAAATTAAAGATGTGGAGGCCGGGCAGTGGCTCACGCCTATAATCCCAGCACTTTGGGAGGCCAAGGCGGGTGGATCACGAGGTCAACAGATCGAGACCATCCTGGTCAACATGGTGAAACCCCATCTCTACTAAAAATACAAAAAATTAGCTGGGCATAGTGGCACACGCCTGTAATCCCAGCTACTCGGGAGGCTGAGGCAGGAGAATTGCCTGAACCCAGGAGGCAGAGGTTGCGGTGAGCTGAGATCGCGCCATTGCACTCCAGCCTGGGTAACAAAAGCAAAACTCCGTCTCAAAAAAAAAAAAAAAAAAAAAGAAAAGAAAAAAGAAATTAAAGACGTGGAATAAAAACCAAAACATTTTAAATTATTTCCTTCATTGTTATAACCTGGGGTTTATTAGATTTTTTTTTTTTTTTTTGAGACAGTTTCGCTGTTTTTACCCAGACTGGAGTGCAATGGTGCGATCTCGGCTTACAGCAACCTCTGCCTCTTGGGTTCAAGCAATTCTCCTGCCTCAGCCTCCCAAGTAGCTGGGACTACAGGCACACACCACCATGCCCAGCTAATTTTTGTATTTTTGGTAGAGACGGGGTTTCACCTTGTTGACCAGGATGGTCTTAATCTCTTGACCCCGTGATCCACCCGCCTCGGCCTCCCAAAGTGCTGGGATTACAGGCGTGAGCCACCACAGCCGGCCGGTGATTTTTAAAATTAGTTTAATTGGAACTCTGAGCCCATTTTACTGGGTTTCTGAGATTTAACATTCTCAAAAGTAACAATTTTTTAAAAATTTTGATTAGAAACGGTCTTTAAGAAATCATACATGTATGTATTAACTGCTTCTGGAAGTGAAAGAATATCATTTGAAAGTGTTTCCCCAAACCACGTATTTGGTTGCCAAAAAATGTATCACATTAATTTTAGTTTTTACCTCTGTAATAATACATCTATATGGTATAAAAAATCAAGTACTATTAAAAGTTCTCCCTATCCTACTCCCACTTCTCTTAACCCTCAACCCCTCACAAACCTCACAGCCCAAGGCAACCACTTTTTGTTCTTTTAGTAATTGAATACTTTCTTATACCTTATTAAGAAAACTACACATTTGTCTCCCCATTCATCCAATATAGGTATATCAAAATTTTCACTTAAATCAATAATTGGTATTTACTGTGTTATGACTACATTAATATTGTTTATTACTGAGCCAAGTGGTGTATTTTGATTATGTTTTCTCTCTTGCTTATCTTTATGTTTTTCCTGGAATTGTTCATTTCCTTGATATTACATTGGTTTAGTTTTCTATGTACAGATAGCTGTTTTTTCCCCAAATGGTATAACACATTTGGCAGATGCCTCTCAATTTTTCTAAAGATGTATGCACATCAAATAATCTATTACTTCTGTACTTTTTTTTTTGAAGTTCTCTTTTCTCCACAGCCTCCTGTTTCAATCTTGACTGTTTATTCTCTCTAAAGCTAATACACTCATTCATCATTCTTTCCTTCACCATTCTCTTGAGTTGGTGATGTGGTTTGGCTGTGTCCCCACCCACATGTCACCTTGAATTCCCACATGTTGTGGGAGGGACCCAGTAAGAGGTAGTTGAATCATGGGGGCAGGTCTTTCCCATGTTGTTCTTTTGCTAGGGAATAAGTCTCATGAGATCTGATGGTTTTATATGGGGGAGTTTCCTTACACAAGCTCTCTCTTTGCCTCCCGCCATCCATATAAGACCTGACTTGCTCCTCCTTGCCTTCTGCCATGATTGTGAGGCCTCCCTAGCCACGTGGAACTGTGAGTCCATTAAACCTCTTTTTCTGTGTAATTTACCCAGTCTTGGGTATGTCTTTATCAGCAGCATGAGAATAGACTAATACAGTTGGGTTGTTTTCCAGATCTCATGGCTACTTATTTTTTGGTTGACTTTGTGGCTCTACTTTGCTCTCTTGTATTCTTTCATTATGATTTTGATAGGTTTCTGTAGAGAGGACAGAAAAGTACATGTGTTCAGTCTGCTATATTTACAAGAAGTTCCTAACTCATATTTTCTTCAGTCTGTTTCTATTGGGGTAGCCTTTGTTAATGGGAGTAGACTTGTCTTTGCTGACTTTTAAAAATAAAAGGCAGGCCAGGCATGGTGGCTCACACCTATAATCCCAGCACTTTGGGAGGCTGAGGAGGGTGGATCACGAGGTCAAGAGATCAAGACCATCCTGGTCAACAAGGTGAAACCCTGTCTCTACTAAAAATACAAAAAATTAGCTGGGCATGGTGGCGCGCGCCTGTAGTCCCAGCTACTCAGGAGGCTGAGGCAGGAGAATTGCTTGAACCCAGGAGACGGAGGTTGCTGTGAGCCGAGATCATGCCATTGCACTCGTCTGGGTAACAACAGGGAAACTCCATCTCAAAAAAAAATCAAAAAATAAAAGACATAGTGACTATAACTGCAATTTAAAATTATTACCACCAGCAGTTAACATCTAACTGGATAGATTATGTATATAATTTGATCATTATGGCTACTTGCTATGCAGTGATATACATTCCCAGTGGCCTGCAGTTGGCTGAAGTAAAGACAAAGAATTTCAAGCTACTTTTCAGAGTCTATATAGAGAATCAAAATATGTTTGGCTATAAGCAAGCTCTAGGTAATTTTTTCTTTATGATATATGTTTATCTCTTCAATGCATAAAGCTTGTGTTGTGATCAGTGGCTGTTTTCTTCATTAAAGATATACAGCAGAATCAATTTTCTCATAAAAAATGTAGTATCATATATATTTACAAATTAGTTATAATTTTTGATCTAAAAATTAACTAGGGATCCAGATATGAAATAAGAATATAAAGAGGTTTAGAAAAAACTAGATATATCAATATAAAACAAAAGACAAGAATCTTCACTGTAAGAAAAGGCTTTTAGTTTCTAGAGGTGAAGGTCTGAGAGAGAATTATTCTCCCTATAATGAGCAGTGGAAAAAAATTTAATCTAAGAATTTCCCCATGAAAAATAGCATTAGAGTGAGTCTACTCTATATGGGGCAGGAGAGGGGTATGAAAGAAGAATGTTAAAATAACTATTTTCTAAGTAAATCTACCAAGTTCTTGTAGGCACATAGAATTATACAAAGAAATAATGTAGCTCGTCTTAAGAGTTGACAAGCTAAGACAGCAATAACACACATGGAGTAGAGGATACTGAAGTCATTAAATGAGAAGAGACATTTACACTATAGTACTTGCAATCCTGTTTACTTTGGCCTCATTCTGAATTTTTATAATAATATATTAAAACCAAGTTTTTATTTTTATTTTTATTTGAGGTGAAGTCTTGCTCTTGTCACCCAGGCTGGAGTGGAGTGGCACAATCTCAGCTTACTGCAACCTCCACCTCCCAGGTTCAAAGGATTCTGGTGCCTCAGCCTCCCAAGTGGCTGGGATTACAGGAGGCTGCCACCACACCCAGCTAATTTCTGTGTTTTTAGTAGAGTCAGCATTTCACCATGTTGGCCAGGCTGGTCTTGAACTCCTGACCTCAGGTGATCCACCTGCCTTGGCTTCCCAAAGTGCTGGGATTACAGGCATGAGCCACTACACCTGGCTAAAACCAACTTTTTAAAAATTACATTATCTATTATATCACATATGAAAAAAACCAGTCACACAACATAGTATGCCTTTGACAGTATGACATGTAACTGCAATTAGTAAGGTTTCTTTAAAATTTAATTTTAAAGCAACGAATGCATAAAGATACATATTTTAGTAGTCATGAAAAAGAGAGAAGGTAAAAGTATCAACTTGGAAAAAATGTAATGTATAGAAGTCTGAGGAGGGAAAACCTTCTCAGCTTTATGATATGTAATAAGGTTTTTTTTTCTTCCTTTCATTCTTCAAGGTTCAGTATAAGAGAAATCATTAATTCTTCTATAGCTAAAATTTTGCAATGGTAGAGTATTTCTTTTGGATACAAAGGGAAGAGACCACAAACTTGCCACCAAGTAATCTGTGTTTAGTAATCACTGTAGCCATAATTACAATTGTTGAGTCAAATAACCATAATCACAGTTGTCCAGTGAACCAGATTATGACTGTTTATTGTCTTCCTTGTCAGGGTGTCTCTTTTGTCCATTTCCCGTCGTTTGAAATGACTGCACCAACAAAGTTTTGAGAGTTGTTTTGCCTTTGTTTTGTTGACTAGCATGAGCTAATTGTGAGATCAGCGTTGTGGGTTTTAAATTACTGAAATCCATAACTTAATAAAAGATGCACAATGTATTCCATCTGAATGACCACTTAGAATGTTTTCTTGCCAGGCTTATCATAAGTTTTCACCATGCTTCTTCTACCCTATTTTGGGTGTATGATAAGCAATGTTCAACCCTGATAGTTCTCAGTGTTGAATTGGGTCTGTCATCTACTGTTGTTGAATAGACTTCATCTCTTTCCAAGGTTTCTAATATGTATATCCAATGGGAAGGTGTAATATCCACCGCATAAAGACACTGGGATTTTTAAAGTTTTATTGTGGACTCCCACATTCAGTTAAAATGTGTAAGGGCAAAGCCGGGAGTGGTGGCTCACACCTGTAATCCCAGCACTTTGGGAGGCCGAGGGGGGTGGATCACGAGGTCAAGAGATCAAGACCATCCTGGTCAACATGGTGAAACCCCGTCTCTACTAAAAATACAAAAAATTAGCTGGGCATTGTGGCGCATGCCTGTAATCCCAGCTACTCAGGAGGCTGAGGCAGGAGAATTGCCTGAACCCAGGAGGCAGAGGTTGCGGTGAGCCGAGATCGCGCCATTGCACTCCAGCCTGGGTAACAAGAGCGAAATTCCGTCTCAAAAAAAAAAAAAAAAAAAAAGCAAAAAAAACGTGTAAGCACACAAAAGACCTTCTGTGGTGGACAGACTTTAAGGTAGCCCCTATGATTTCTTCCTTCTGGTATGTATGCCCTTGTATAATCTTCTCTTAAGTGTGAGCATAATCTGTCAATTGCTTCTAAGAGAATATGGCAAGGGTGATGAGAATCACTCCTGAGGTTACAGTGCATTATTTGAGATTCCATCTTGGTAACCCACTCTAGACACTTTTCTTAGTGGCTTGATGAAGTAAGCAAACACATGGCTTGGCACTGTTGGCAGCCTCTGGAAACTGAGAGCTGCCTCCAGCTGACAGGGAGCAAAAATAAAGGGTCTTCAGTCTTACAATTGCAAGGAAATGAATTCTACTAACAACTTGAGTGATGATCTTAGAAGTAAATCCTTCCCCAGTCAAACCTCCAGATAAAGTTGTAGTTCGGCCAATGTGTGGATTTCATCCTGTGAAATCCAGAATGAAATCACATCCAGCCAACGTGCCGAGTTTATTCCAGCAACTAAGCCATGCTGGAGATAATAAAGTGGGTTGTTTTAATGTTTTAAATTTGTGTTAATTATTATACAACAATAGAAAACCAATAAACCTTTACTCCAGCAGTGGATGAAATAAAAAAAAATTTTTTTAAACTGAAGTATAGAAATCTTTTTTTTTTTTTTTGAGATGGAGTTTCGCTCTTGTTACCCAGGCTGGAGTGCAATGGCGCGATCTCGGCTCACAGCAACCTCTGCCTCCTGGGTTCAGGCAATTCTCCTGCCTCAGCCTCCTGAGCAGCTGGGATTACAGGCATGCGCCACCGTGCCCAGCTAATTTTTTGTATTATTAGTAGAGACGGGGTTTCACCATGTTGACCAGGATGGTCTCGATCTGTTGACCTTGTGATCCACCCACCTTGGCCTCCCAAAGTGCTCGGATTACAGGCTTGAGCCACCACGCCCGGCCCAGAAATCCAATTTTTTATTGCACTAGTGCAAGGTAGGGGTTCAAGGGAGCCTTGATGAACTAGAGTTCAGAGAAAGACAAGCTCTTTGCAGGTGGTGGCCTCCATATGGATAGCGACATAGTTTGGATGTTTGTTCCCACCCAAATCTTGTGTTGAAATGTAATTCCCAATGTTGAAAGTGTGGCCTGTTGGGAGGTATTTGGGTCATGGAGGCAAATTCCTCATGGCCTGGTATTCTTTTTTTTTTTTTTTTTTTTTTTGCGGGGGGAGGAAGGCAGGAAGGAAGGGAAGAAGGACGGTAGGGAGGAAGGAAGGGATGAAGGAAGGAAGGAAGGGAGGAAGCGGGGAGGGAGGGAGGGAGGGAGGGAAGGGAAGAAAGGAAATCAAGCAATGAAAGAGACATTGCCAACCTGGATCTAGAGGTTTACAAGTTGATTTCTTTTTTTTTGAGAGAAGGAAAGAAAAAAATAATAATAAGTAAAGGAGACGAAGACAGAGGAGAGAAAGAGGGAGAGTAAATGGAAATATTGCTTTATTTTGAAAAAAATTGGGTATTAATAATGGCCAATCAATGTTTCATTTAAACTTATGGGTAGGTGTGATGTGGTATTGACACAAATGTATATTTTGTGTATTTGAAGTGGAGAGCTCTATAAATATTTATTAAGTTTACTTGTTCTGGATCTGAGTTCGAGTCCTTGATATCCTTATTAATTTTCTGTCTCATTGAATCTAAGTCTCCTATCTGGGTGTTAGGATCATTAGCTCTTGTTGTTGCGTTGATCCTTTTACCACTATACATTTGTTGCTTTAAAATCTATTTTATCCGATACAAGAATTGCTACTCCTGCTTTTTATTTATTTATTATTTATTTTTGCTCTCCATTTGGTTGGTAAATCTTTTTCCATCCCTTTGTTTTGAGTCTTTGTGTATCCTTGCATGTGAAACAGGTCTGGATGTAACATGCCGTTGGGTTTTGGCTGTGTCTTTTGATTGGGAATTTAGTCAATTTAAATTTAGGGTTACTGCCATTTGATGTTGACTGGCTGTTTTATCCATTTGTTGGTGTAAATTCTTCTTTATGTTGGTGCTCTTTACTTGTTGGTGTATTTTTAGAAAGGCTAATACTGATTGTTTCTTTCTGTGTGTAATGCTTCTTTCAGAAGCTCTTGTAAAGCAGGCCTGGTGGTAATAAAATCTCTGAGCTCTTGCTTGTTCATAAAAGATTTTATTTTTCCTTCAGTTGTGAAGCTTAGTTTGACTGGATATGAAATTCTAGGCTGAAGGTTCTGTTCTTTAAGGATGTTGAATATTGGCCCCCACTCTCTTCTGGCCTGTAGAGTTTCTGCTGAGAGATCTGCTGTAAGTCTGATAGGCTTGCCTTTGTGGGTTATCTGACCTTTCTCTCTGGCTGCCCGTAGTATCCTCTCCTTCGTTTCAACCCTGGTGAATCTAACGATTATGTGCCTTGGGGTTGCTCTTCTTGAGGAATATCTTTGTGGTGTTCTCTGTATTACCTGCGGTTGAATGTTGACCTGCTTTGCTAGTTTAGGAAAATTTTCCTGAATAATATCCTGAAGGGTATTTTCCAGCTTGGATTCATTCTCTCTGTCGCATTCAGGTACACCTATCAAACGTAAATTTGGTCTTTTCACATAGTCCCACATTTCTTGGAGACTTTGCTCATTCCTTTTTATCCTTTTTTCTCTAATCTTGTCTTGTTTTATTTCATTAAGTTGGACTTCGACCTCTGATATCCCTTCTTCTGCTTGAACAATTCAAGTGTTTAAACCTGTGCATACTTCTCAGAGTTCCTGTATTGTATTCTTCAGTTCCATTAATTCACTCATACTCCTCTCTAAGTTGTCTATTCTCAATAGGATTTCATCAAACCTTTTTTCAAAGCTCCTAGTTTCTTTACGTTGGGCTACAACATGTTCTTTTAACTCACCGAAGTTTCTTATTATCCATTCCTTGAAGAGTGATTCTGTCATTGGGATGCGCTCGTTCTCCATCAAGCCTCGTTCCATTGTTGATGTGGAACTGTGATCATCTTTAGCGGGAGAGTCGTTCTGACTTTGAGTATTCTCAGCTTTTTTACGCTGGTTTCTTCCCGTCATTGTAAATTTATCCTCCTGTCGTCTTTGAAATTACCAACTTTCAGATTAGGTCTCTTGAGTGGACATCCAGGTTGTTAGTTCCCAGGGCCAGAGCAGCGGCGTTAAAACTGATGGTGCTTTTCTGCCCAGGATTCTCCTGTCGGGCTTCCTTCTTGTTTCCATAGTAGGCGACTCTGCCTTCCTGGGGCTCCAAACCTCGGTCAGAAGGCGACCTGGTCCCGTTTACTCTGCTCCGAGAGCTGCCGCGCCGAGGTGCCGGCGGAACCGCTGCGCCGACCACGAGAGTCGCGCTGGCGACTCGTGTGTTTCCACCACTGGGGGATCTTCTGCTCCGTGGGCGACCAGACTTTGTCTGAAAAGTGTGGCGTCCTCTAGTTCTCCGCGCCTTCCCTGAGAGCTGCAATACCAGGATGTTAGCGATCGGCCATCTTGGATTGTTCTCGGCCTGGTACTCTTGAGTGAGCTCTCATGAGATCTAGTTGGTTAAAGTGTACAGCACCTCCCCTACTCTCCCTTGCTCCTGCGCTAGCCTTGTGACATCCCTGCTCACTTGTGCTTCACCTCCTGCCATGAGGAAAAGCTCTCTGGCGGGGGCCATAGCTCACACCTGTAATCCCAGTACTTTGGGAGGCCAAAGTGGGCAGATCATGAGGTCAGGAATTTGAGACCATACTGGCTAACATGGTGAAACACCATTTCTACTAAAAATACAGAAATTAGCCAAGCATGGTGGCATGCACGTGTAATCCCAGCTACTCAGGAGGCTGAGGCAGGAGAATGCTTGAACCCAGGAGGTGGAGGTTGCAGTGAGCCAAGATCGTGCCACTGCGCTGTAGCCTGTACAACAGAGCAAGACTCCATCTCACAAAACCAACCAACCAAACCAACAAAAAAACTCCCTGAAGCTTCCCCAAAAGGCAGACAGATGCCAGTGTGACACATCCCACATAGCCTACAGAACTGTGAACCAGTTAACCCTCTTTTCTTTATAAATTACCCAGTCTCAGGTATTCCTTTAGAGCAATGCAAGAGTGGCCTAATACAGAGAAGGTACCTGATCTGTGTGGGGGTGAGTGGAGAGGCAGGCCTGCCACAACTTGGGATACCTTTCAGGGTCAAGATGATGTCAGTATGGGGGTGGTACTCTAATGCTACTCAACTAAAATACACTGTGCAATAATTGTTGGACCGTTTCAATATTCTGGTATCCTACTGATGATGTTAATAAATTATACAACCTTATATTTATATGGTAATAGAAAAAACACTCTCACATATGTCATCCAATTTCACAGATGACAAGTCTGAGGCATAAAGATGGTAAGTGGCATGCCGAAGGTCACGTAACCACTTGTAAGTGACAGAGCTAAGACTTGAACCCTGAGCTGCAGAGCCCAAGTCTAGGTCTCTTCCTACCAAAGCACAGCTGTATGATGCATGTATCAATATTCTGGTATATTGTTTGTATTTTCTCTATCAATTTAGGGCTTCTATTTTATCCTGAGGTTCTTTTATAACCGCAGACGTCCATGTTGGCACTGCTTTTGCTGAGTGTTACAGGTTGAGGTCCCTAGAAAGCAGACTCTGAGACAGAGAAAGTCATGTAAGAAAAGCACTGAGGCATGCCTTCAGAATCAGCATGTGGGGGAAGGAAGGAAGGAAGGAAGGAAGGAAGCAGTATTGGGCAGAGGGAGAAGTTAGCTGAAATGCAGTTATGAAAAAGTGTCAGCTGACCTCACAGTCATCTCTGAAGCTAGGTTGCTTTTGGAAGTTGTGATCTGGGACAGAGGCTGAGCCTTTATCCCCTGCATCCTCCAGTCATTTGATGCAGACTGTTCCTGTAAAGGCAGTGTGAACTTGGCTATGGCAGCTGTCTTAATTTCTGGAGAAGGCTGTAAGCCAACAACTTTCTGGAAGCTTGGAGTAAATTTTTTCATCCTGAAGGGGAATCTGGGCTCTACAGTAAAACCTCTACTCCATTGGCTGCCATAGATGTTAGCCTAGATGATCCACCCTACCTAGGATCATCTTTGATTCTTTGATCCACTTTGTCCCCTGTTATTACATTTCTATCCAAGGATTCTCTATATCTTATAGATAATGGACTCGACTGAAAGGAGTTAAGAAGGAAGCTACAACACTAAGTGTAAATGTTGGTGGTGAGGAAAAGGTGATATGTAGGCTGGTGGCTTGAAGGAAGTGTGCCATGCCAAGTGGTGACCCACAAAGCATTAGTCTAACTGACAGAACTTTTAAAACAATTAGAATTGGTTAGCAATGCTTTAAAATACCAAGACTTCATGTTTTTTAAAATGTCCAAATCATCAGTTACTCTTAAAGAATTGGAATAGATAACAGACCTGCAGTCTTTTGGTAACAGTCTAGTGACTGCTTCTTTCCTTAAATGGGCATGGGCTGATTACTCACTTATCTTGCCTGCTTCTCTCATATAGATATTTGAGATCATCAATGCTTACTCCAAGAGTTGAGGGGAAGATCTAGAAAGGAGCTGCTAAGAGAGCCGCGCATGCTTAGGCACACACAGAATAGTACATCCTTAAGCCTGTGGTTCTTGACTTCTACTGCAGGTTAGATTCATCACTCAAAACTCTTTTTGGAAGCTCTTAGAAATTCCAATGCCAGGCCAGGTATGGTGGCTTACGCCTATACTCCCAGCACTTTGAGAGGCCAAGGCAGGTGGATCATGAGGTCAGGAGTTCAAGACCAACCTGGCCAAGATAGTGAAACCCCCATCTCTACTAAAAATACAAAAAAATTAGCCAGGGGTGATGGCAGGCGCCTATAATCTCAACTACTAGGGAGACTGAGGTAGGAGACGCTCTTAAACTTGGGAGGGGGACATTGCAGTGAGCCAAGATTGGGCCACTGCACTCCAGCTGGGTGACAGAGTTAGAGTCTGTCTCAAAAACAACAACAACAACAAAAAACAATTCTAATTCCAGTGGGACACCGTGGCTCATGCCTGTAATCCCAGCACTTTGAGAGGCCAAGGTGAGTGGATCACTTGAGGTCAGGAGTTTGAGACCAGCCTGGCCAACATGGCGAAACCCCGTCTCTACTAAAAATACAAAAATTAGCCAGGTGTGATGGCAGGTGCCTGTAATCACAGCTATCCAGAAGGCTGAGGCAGGAGAATCCCCTTGAACTTGGGAGGTGGAGGTTGCAGTGAGCCAAGTTTGTGCCACTGTGCTCTAGCCCAGGCAACAAAGTGAGACTGTCTTGAAAAAAGAAGAAAAAGAAAAAAAGGCCAGGCGCGGTGGCTCACGCCTGTAATCCCAGTACTTTGGGAGGCCGAGGTGGGTGGATCACGAGGTCATCAGATCGAAACCATCCTGGTCAACATCGTGAAACCCCGTCTCTACTAAAAATACAAAATATTAGCTGGGCACAGTGGCACGTGCCTGTAATCCCAGTTACTCAGGAGGCTGAGGCAGGAGAATTGCCTGAACCCAGGAGGCGGAGGTTGCGGTGAGCCGAGATCGCGCCATTGCACTCCAGCCTGGGTAACAAGAGCAAAACTCTGTCTCAAAACAAAAAAAAAAAAAAAAAGAAAGAAAGAAAGAAAAGAAAAAGAAAAAGAAAAAACAATCCAATGCCAAGGTCACGTGCCAGACCATTTAAATCAATATCTGGGCCAAGAAATTATGAAACCTTTCCATGAAAGTATGGAATTACAGCCAAGGTTTAGGATCACTGAAACGAAAAGGAGAAACCAAAGAATGTGACGGCTCTGCATCAAGATTATTAAACGAAACCCACAGCAACTGAGTAATGAAGACCAGATAGCACCCATAGAGATGACACTATAATGCTTTTTGGAGATTGGGTAGGGCATGGTGTAATTAAGGCTTTTTTTCAGTTTTCTCTGCTATGGAACACCTAGCAGTTTAAAATAGAAACAATTCTTAAAGGAAACAAAAACAAAATTGGCAACCTGAGAGTGACTTGAAACTGAAGTTCTGATGTAGACCCAGCTCAGTTTAGGTTCAATAGTTCTCTCCTTATTAAAACCTGCAGTACAGAACTAATGGCCAATGCACTGACTTCCTAATAACAACAGGACTCCTAGTTATTTCCCAACAATTAAGGAGACGTAATAAAAAAAAAGTTTACATTTTTTCTTTTTCTTATTTACTATTTTATTTAGTATTAACGATAGCTACATAGCTTAACCTTCCATGTGTATGTGTAGAAATATTATATTCTTCTTTTTGTTTTTTTTGAGATGAAGTCTCACTCTGTCACCCAGACTGGAGTGCAAGGGCACAATCTCGGCTCACTGCAACATATGCCTCCTGGGTTTAAGCGATTCTCTTGCCTCAGCCTCCCAAGTAGCTGGGATTACAGGCGCCTGCCACCACGCCTGGGTAATTTTTGTATTTTTAGTAGAGATGGGGTTTCACCGTGTTGGTCAGGCTGGTCTCGAACTCCTGACCTCAGGCAATCTGCCTGCCTCGAGCTCCCAAAGTGCTAGGATTACAGGCGTGAGCCACTGTGCCCAGCCTTCATTCTTTATGTCACTAAGTATCCTGAATTAAGCAGGCTTTTGGAAAAATATTCTTAGATCTAGAAAACAAATGTGAATTTCCAAATAACAAATATCTTTGAAATTGTTATGTCTGTCTAATAATTTGTGTTTTGGGTGTCTTCCTAGGAATCTGGTTTGTTCATTGGTGGCTCTAAAGTCTGTGGCATTGAAAACCACACCAAATCTACCTGTGGAGTGATCTAAATTTCTGGAGCTAGAAATTTCAATTAGTACCTTTCCATCAGGATTACTGAAATAATTAAAGACAAATTCAAACACACACACACACACAGACACACACACACTCTCTTTCTCACACACACACTCATTATAGGAGCCAGTTAAAGAGAAAGCCCAGATGAACTTTGATCTCCACAAATTTCAACTCAAAGATGCAGAGTTTGGCCAGAATCAGCCCAGGCACCAACCAATTGAAAAACCATTTGATTGTTCTACATTCAAGTTTCTGTGAAAGATTCAAGCTATTAATACTGAATTAGCAGAATCTACTACTTTCAAACACAAAAGATTCTTTGCTTATGTCCACATCTTATTTGGCAAGCTAACAGTATTCCTTGTTTGGAAGGAAACCTGATCAGAACCTCCTGAAGAGATCCTCTAGTCCTCTTCCATTTACTAACTGCTTTTGGCTATGCAAATGCACGCAAGTGCATGGCCAACATAAGTTATGGCTAACAATTTGTCACTATTGCTTTATTAACAAATACAATTCAAAGTAGAATAATTAAATAGGGACGCATAGTAAAATAAACATTCCAGTGACCTTTTAAACTGAAAAGTTCTGCTTTACAAACAAAAAAGAGAACAATACAATTACATGATAGTGCTAGTGCAGACCTACCGAATATGTGATGAAGCCTTGACCAGCCGGCAAGTCGTCCCATCTCTTCCTTCCCAGAATAGAGTGAAAAGAACAGGACATCTGTAATGTCCTGACTTTGAGACTCGCTGGTGAATGGAGTGACAGATGTAGAGCTAGTGCCCCAAAGTGGGCAGGACCTGATCCCCAACAGACAAAAGAGGGTGACAGTCTGAGTCCCATTTACTTCAATAAAAAGAAATTTTTTAAAAGCCAGCTGTCTTTTTTTATACGTAAGATACTGGTACAAGGCCATATTTACTGATTAGGTCTCAGAACACCATCTTGCCTGATAATCCATGCAAAATGCCAACAGTTTTTCCCTAACTGATTAGTATTACCTCTTTATTCTATCCATACTAGGTATACGTTGTATGCTACTGGTCTTTCCATAGCTTTAGTACATATCTGAAATAATAAGGGCTGCTCTAAGTTTTTCTTAGGTTTACTCAAGAAAAATCTGAAATGTTAAAATTTTAGTCTCCAAAATATTTCATATCTGTTACACGTATCTTTTTATAATAAACCAAAGACCCCTAGTTTTATTTAATATTCATTTTTTGTAACTCTCTACTATCTAAAGTAGCAAATATATTTCATAACACATATTCTCTTCTCTACCATATGTGGTGATGGTACCTTCCTGCATTATTGCTCTTCTATCCAGGGACAGTAAATGTCTAGAAATCAGGTAACTGTTGCTTACGTTTCTCTAGAGGAGGTGCTCAATAAACAGAACAAGTCACATATATTATCAAAGTGGGTCTTCAGAGTCCTCTTTTGGAGTTGACTGGGGGTAATATCCCTATTTTATAAATAAGCAAACTGAGGCTTAGGCAGAGTAAATGATCTATCATCTAACCTATTATGGAAAATTAATGGAATTGTAAGTACAAACCAGTTTTCCAAATTTATAATTTGGCAGTCATTTCATAATCTCATATTGCTTCTCCTAATTTATGAAAAAACCTGGCAATTTTATTTAAAAATATTTTCGGCTGGCCGGGCGCGGTGGCTCACACCTGTAATCCCAGCATTTTGGGAGGCCGAGGTCAAGAGATTTAGTCCATGGTGAAACCCCATCTCTACTAAAAAATACAAAAATTAGCTGGGTGTGGTGGCATGTGTCTGTGGTCCGAGCTACTCAGGAGGCTGATTCAGGAGAATTGCCTGAACCCAGGAGGCAGAGGTTGCAGTGAGCAGAGATCAAACCACTGCACTCCAGCCTGGAGTCTGGTGACAGAGTAAGACTCTGTCTCAAAAAAAAAAAAAAAATATATATATATACACACACACACACACACACACACACACACATTTTTGGCTGAACACAGTGGCTCATGCCTGTAATCCCAGCACTTTGGGAGGCTGAGGCAAGTGGATCACTTGAGGTCAGGAACTTGAGACCGGCCTGGCGAACATGGTGAAACCCCATCTTTACTAAATATACAAAAATTAGCTGGGCGTGGTGGCACACAGCTGTAATCCTAGCTACTTGGGAGGCTGAGACAGGAGAATCACTTGAACCCGGGAGGCGGACGTTGAAATTAGCTGAGATCACACCACTGCATTCCAGCCTGAGCAACAGAGTGAGACTCCATCTCAAAAAGAAAAAAAAATACCTTGTCGTTCTTAATTTATTTCAGTTGATCGGTAATAACAAATTTCTCAGGGACAGAGACAATAACCATCAGCAGTTGTCGAAAATCACACATTGCAATTTAGATTATATATCTCTGATGCTTAAATTCTGATTAAGCCAATTCATATTGCAGTTCTTATTTAATAAGATTAACAAGGCCAAGTGCAGTGGCTCACACCCAGCACTTTGGAAGGCCAAGGCAGGAAGGAGAATTGCTTGAGCCTGAGCTCAAGACCAGCCTGGGCAACATGGCAAAATTCTGTCCTACCCCAAAAAAATACAGATTAGCAAGATGTGGCAGCACACACCTGTAGTCACAGCTACTTGGGAGGCTGAGGTGAGAGGGTAGCTTAAGCCAGGGAGATTGAGGCTTTGGTGAGCCATGATCACATCACTGGACTCCAGCCCGGGTGACAGAACAAGATCCCGTATCCAAAAAAAAAAGTGAACTACATAAGAATAAAAGAAAACATTAAACTACATTTAAAATAACCAAAATAACAGTGACTCTGACCCAAGGAGGTAATTACATGTATAAAATTTAATATCCCACTAATTTTTACATAAAGTTGTATAAATTTCACACCTAACAAACTGCAAAAATTCATCTACATTGATTTGTAAGATGGTTTTAAGCTCCAGGAATTTCATGCAGTTAGAAGTTGGCTTTCTACAGATGATAGAATAATGCTAATGAGTGAATATTAAGTATAAAACACTAGCACTGCAGAGGTAAATATGTAATTATATACATTTCCAAAAGTAGGATAAATCACACATTAAGTCATGTAATAATTCAAGGACTTCTAAGAAACAAGAAGATGTACTGATAGTCTTTGGCTAATTACTTTTAATTTACATGTCTATATTATTGAAACATATGAGAATATTTTAAAATTAAGCATGTAAAAATATTCAATAGAGGAAAAATATGGATCATTAAAGCTAGTGGAAAGTCACCATTGGAAACATGAGAGGTTTTACTTTTTTAACCTACTCATAAAAGCTAGGTCTAGACACTCATAATTATACCAATTAATTGGCCATTTTGGCTAAATTATGTAAATTGTCTACACATACTTCTCAAAGTACATAACTGCCAATGCTATTTTCACTTTGGTGAAGTCTACACTAACTAGTAAAATGAAGTGGATAATTAAGACCATTACTCTGATAACTTAGATCAAATGTTAAGGTAAAAACAATTTTTTGTTTGGATTGAAATATCAATGCTTTGCGTTCTGTAAGCATGTGAAAGTGATTTCGTTTCTTCAGTTGTTTTTGAAATCTGGTTATACAGCAACTTCTTAATCAGAATCCCAGTTTCTAAAATTCCCAAGATGCCTAGGTAATATGATAGTATTTTAGAATTTTGTATACCAGTACTGGCTTAAATCTTATTTCTCAAGTTTGTAGACAAGACTGATAAAAGGATATTCTGAATACAAAAATATAATAAAACACTAAAATGCATTTAAAAACTCCACAATAAGAATGTATTCTTTGCAGTTATGTAGACTATCCTTTTATCAGGAGAAGCATGCTTTACTACTTAGGAATAAAGTGCAGTGATGTTTATAACTTACTTTAAATAGATAAAAGAGGTAAACGTACATATGTGTATGAATAAATAATCATATCCTACATTTACCTATCTATTCAGATATAGTAGATTCATATATGTCTGTCTGTCTAGCTGTCCATCTATTTAGAGAGAAAAATCTAAGCAATTGTCACAAAATGTTAAAGGCTGATGAACCTAAGTGAAGGAAATCTGGGTGCTCTTTGAAATTAAATGTTTCATTGTACCATTATTTCAGCTTTTCTGTAGGTTTAAATTTGTTGAAAATAAAAAGTTGGAGAAAATGTACATTTTAACCTTCACATAAAAATAACTAATAAATGTTCAGTTCCCATCAAACCCCCATGAATATGATACCCCTGAGACTGAAAATTCTGCAGTACCTTATTTCTTAAAACCATACTGTGAAATCTATACTAAAAGATTCCTTCCAATAGGCCTTAAGTGAGCACTTTAAAATATTCCCAAGGTTTCCCATGCAGGGTATAGTTAAAGAGCATTCCACTTGAGATCCTTGCCTGAAAGGCCCTATAGAATTGCAAAGTATCATTATTAAGCAAATGTTCCTGGGCCCTTGGGTGGTTCACTTAAAACACATTTCTCTGTATTGAATATTCAATGCCAAAAGCAGACTGTTCAGTGTTAAGATTTGCAATTTAAACCCAGTTGGGAGAAGTAAAAGGTTCTTGTAATTTGCCTATACTGTATTGCATTGATGTGGTAGCTTTCATTGATAATTAAGTTCCAAAAATATGAGTTAGATTGTGTGAACAATGGAGGAAAGCTAACCTTTCTATTATAGCTTTAGCTCTTGACTTCTCGTATTTAAGATTACAGATGCTCCATTAAATCGATTTTGTGTTTAATCTCCTCTTGAAAAACAGTGAATGCAAGTCCCCAACTTTTTCCCTTTGACAGAACCCAAGTATTCCACAATGAAAACTACAAGGCTCAAACTAGATGATTAACACCGCCCACTGGGGATAAGAAAAGTTTAGTGTGCCTCTTTTTGGGTAGTTTTCCCTTAACAAATCCACTGGATTGGAATGTCAAAATATATTTCTCATTAGATTTTCAAAAATTTTTTTTGAAGAAACCAGATTTGAAAGGACGGGGTGGGGGCATTTAAATGATACAATTAATTACATTCCCTTTAAATACATAGTTACGCTTTTTGAAAACAATTGTAAATTTGTGGCTATTAAAAGTTTTATTTAAATCTCCTCTCTGCCTATCATTTAGTTCTTTTGCTCTGCTTTAAAATCTTTTCGGTCCCTCAGTAAAATATAAAACAATAGAAATATGCAGAATACAGGATCGAATATTTCAGTCCAAATATCAAAAATTTATAAAGAGAAGGTGGGAAGTGGTCATTCTATCAGAATGAAATTGCTTGGTTTTCTTTTGAATTTGTGCTGGGGTGGTGAGACCCATCGCCAGGGTTCGGGATCTTTAGGGGAAATGGAACCTGGACTGTGGCTTTCTCTGCCTGGCATCTATCTATTCAGCCTCGCTTTCTCCAGCACCAGCAGCGTGAGAGTTTCACCCAGCATTTGGTCAAACTTCCATCGAGAAGATCCAGACCGTATTCATTGTGGAGCTTACCTTCAAAAGAGATAAAACTACCTTGTCAATGAGAGCGCTAGCAGTGTCTTTGGGATCCCTGCGGGAGATCATCTCCCCACTACTACATTTAGCGGGTGGTGGGGAATGAATGGCATAGCAGTGATTCTCATAGTGTGGTACACGGTTCAGCAGCATCAGCATTACCTGGGAATTCAGAAATACAAATCATTGGGCCCCACCCCAGGCCTACTGAAGCAGAAACTCTGGGGACGAGCCCAGCCAGCTGCGTTTTAACTCTCCCTTTGGGTGATTCTGATGTATAGTCGCTGACATAAAAACGAGAATATAAATTTTCTAAAGGATCTTTAAAGTCCAGTCAAGACCTAAAAGGGGACGCTAGGGAAGCAATAGGTCACTACTGCCGGAGTGGGGTGGGTTCCAGGTTGCCTGACCTGTCCGCGACCCCCTCCAGAACACACGCCCCTGCACTGGCACTCCCCACCCCGCCGCCTGCTGGCCTCCGCCCCAGGCGGCGCAGGCTGCCCAGCAGGTGTCAGGTCGACGGCCCGGGGCGAGGCGGGCCCCTCCCGCGGCCGCGCGTGCCGGCTGCAGCCCCTCCCGCCCGGCCTGCCCCTTTGTCCGCCCCGAGGGCGGCACCTTCCCGCCCGCGGGGTGTGCAAGCCCTCGGGGGGTGGGAGAGGAGGAGGGACGGGGAGGGAAGGAGGAGGAGCGGGGCGGGCGGCTGAGTGCAGGGGTGGGGAGCCGCCGCGCACCCGACTCCCGGCCCGACCGGTCAGCGGAGAGGGGCTTTGTGACCGGCCTCGGAGTCCCAGGAAAACAACCGCCCCGGGGCGGGGTGGCGCCTCCCCCTTGGCGGGAGCCGGTTCAACCTTACGGGCCGGGGAGCCGTGGCGGCCAGCGGCATCCATGCAGGGCAGAGCTCGGAGCCAGCGGCGGAACTCGGCGGGAGAGCGCGGCTAAGCGGAGGGGAGGGCCGGAGGGTGGGGCGGGGCGGGGCGGGGCTGGGCCGGGCTGCGGCGGAGCCCAGAGCTCGCGCCTCCGCCTCCAGAGCCGGCGGCCGCAGCAGCCCGGGCCTTGCGGGCGGGCGAGAGAGCAGGCGGGGACGCGTGTGCGCCCCGGCGGGCGGCTTGTGCCGGGGGCCGGGTGGTGCGCAGAGGCGCGGGCTGGACCCGGGACGGCTGGCGGTCCCTCCAGCACGGGATGGGAGGGGTGAGGAAGAAAGAAAGGGAGGGGTTGGCAAGCCCGAAAGAAAGGGGAGTGCAAATATTGTGACTGCTGGGGACAGAAACTATCTGTGGCGCAGTCGGTGGAGATCTGCACTCCAAGCTGGTGGTAGACTGCTGAGAAGCCAGACGGCTCCTCGTCTGGAACTGTCATTCTTCCCTCTGCTGCACAGACAGCCGTCACTCATTGTTTTTAGATCCTGCGACTGGTGGGGAAAGCTGCCCTCTACTCACCATTTATTCTAGATTCCCCAAGGGCAGGACGCTAATTAAGCTGACTGTTTTCTGAAAAAGTTTCGGCTCTGAGAAACAGTGGGCCCTAGCTAACATTGGGAGTAAAGGTGAAGGGGGAGCTTGTCCTCTTCCTACGGTGTTCCTTGCCCTACCCCTCGGCCTTTGCCTTTCGTTTCCTTCTCCAGTCTCCAGTCCTCGTATCTTTGATGGGTCAAAGCATTAAAACGGGACAAACCTGTATGGCAACGCATCCCAGGTTTGCGTGAAATCGGAAGCAAGGCACTTCCGAAGTTCCCTGGACCACCGCGGGAAAGCGCAGCTCCTCAAGGCTCCGTGGCCCTGCCCAGGAGCCGAGCGTGGGGGATGCTGATGCATTAAGTGATCTGGATATACTCTGTCCTCCAACTGAGTTGTTATATAAACTGGGACATGCCAGGCCTTTTAAAAGTCAATCAGTATCGGCTTGCAATTTCCTCCCTCAGATTTATAAACCTACAGTCTTCCCACCCATTTCTAACCATTTTGGAATTTCTGTTCCCAAATCTTGATCACCATAGCTTAAATTAGAAAAAAAGAATATTTATTTAATTGATAAATCAACAGCAAATCACCTAATAAAAAGTATTTGTGAACAGATGTATTATATTTTAAGTTTTATATAGTATATATCAACCTGTTTTCAGTTAAATTTGTTAATGTTGATTAAAACACTGAAATCGAGTCAGTCAATAAAATCAATACTGCAGGTTTCTTTTAGTTAAAAAAAAAATCCTTTTGGTTTGACTATGGCTCTTATTAACTTGCTGCCCGCCTCTTAGAGTTTCATCTGGTAAGTATGTCAAAATTCTTGAAATCACTTTTTTTCTTTTGTTATCTAAGCTTAGAGGACGTCTTGAACCTAAGCAGAAAAGTAATCAAAGTGGATTTATTAGTTTTTCCCTTTTTATCTATAGTTTCAAATAAGCTGACATTGGATATTACTAGTCAAATCGTTTCACTTTGCAAATGGGTTTCCCCAGCTTCACCAGAAAAGAGGAAATTATGCTTAGGTTAGAATACTACTAGGGAACTACTGAAGCAGTATCTACGGAAAAAATCAAGAACTTTCTCTCCTTAGTAGCTGCCCTTTTGAAGGTAATGGCATTCCATTTCAGGGCTGTAAATGCCAAGTGTATACTCCAAAGTAGTGAATTTTGGTTTTCCAGTGTTTGATTTCTTCAGTGCTGTTCAAAGATTGTGATGCCCTGTGAGGCCCCAATGGAAAATGTTTTTAAAGCAATTACAGATATAACAATAATAAATCTGTTCAGCTTACTTCTTTTACCTTAAGAAACCTTACACGCTGCCTGCCCCCCCCCCCAAAAAAGAATGAAAGAAACATTTTATTAAAGAAGAGCGAAAGAGGCACTATATTGGTGAGTGAGGGTTAAGTGCAAACACTTCAGGAAAAAAAGGGTTGATCTTCACTTCTCGGCTCTTTCTGAGACCAACACTCCTGGCCCTTGTTTTGAATTAAAATGGGCAGCCTCCTTTAGTAGCAAGCAGGGTCCTTGTAATTTAAGATGGAGAATCTTCAGGGCCCTGTCAGGGGGAGGGAGTGATGCCAAGTATTTAGGGGAAACTAAGCTAGGGGGAGGGGGCCGGAATTAAGCAAGTGGGAAGGTTCCGATGAAGATCTTGCGGAAAATTATCCGAACAACCTTTATTACTTTTCCAGAATTCATAACAGGAGTCAAGATTTTATTTCTTCTTAAAAAATAACTTCTGCTCAGTACAAGAGTTGGTACTTGTCAAGTCTTAAAAACATGCTCTCTGTTCCATCTAGAAGGGCGTTTCTGTCTGAGATTGGTAGGGGGACTTCGCACCTAGTAATGTAGAAGACCTTGAACCAAGTGATTAGCGCATCAAGTCCAGTTTCCCAGAGCTGATAGGGATATTGTTTTTTCCAGCACCTTCTAAAGTGGAGCCGGTTTCTGCTCAGTGGGCCCCCCTCCCTGTAGGCCTACACTCAACAGCCCTAAATTCAGGGCATGGGGAGCCTAAGGCGGCCAATGCCTCTCTATTTAAAGGGGATAAGGGGTTGCATGGACATTACACCATAAACAGAAGTAACTCTTTTTATAGCCTAGGTTGATGATACATAATTCGGATTCCCAGGCCGGCTAGCAGTGGCTCATGCCTGTAATCTCAGCACTTTGGGAGGCCGAGGCAGGTGGATCACGAGGTCAGGAGTTCAAGACCAGCCTGACCAACATGGTGAAACCCCGTCTCTACTAAAAATACAAAAAAATTAGCCGGGAGTGGTGGTGGGCGCCTGTAATCCCAGTTACTCGGGAAGCCGAGGCAGGAGAATCGCTTGAACCCAGGGGCGGAGGTTGCAGTGAGCCAAGATCTCGCCATTACACTCCAGCCTGGGCGATAAGAAAAAAAACTTCGTCTCAATAATAATAATACTAACAATAATTCGGGTTTACTCAGTTTTCATCTAGAACTCCCCAGCCACCAGCAAAATCGTCGATGTTTTCTTATCAGGAGAAAACTGGGAATGTGCGGCCCACCCGGAAAAGATAATTGGGAAGTCCTGGAAAACCACTGAACCCAGTCGCGAAAAATGTTTCAAAAATGAGCGGGGTCAACGCTTTCTATGGATAGGGAGGAACTGGCAGAGGTGGTGGGACAGTGGCAACCCAAGACTCAGACCTCTGTGGGGGGTGGAACTCACCCTGACGTTTGTGATGCACCAAGTAAAACCTGGATTCACAAGGCACCCTTTGCTGTGTCAAACCTGGATTCACAAGGCACCCTTTGCTGTGTCCAATACAGAGGTCCAGTTTAATTACCACGGAAGCTGTCCTGGCTGATTCAATTTGACATAAACGTATGACCCACCTTGTTTACTAGAGGAAGAGAGGCTCGAGCGAGACCCCTTTCCCTCGGGCGTCACAGAAAAGCGGTGGAGCTGTGGGCAGTCAACAACTTCCCGTGTGTGCGTCTGTGTGTGTGTGTGTGCGCGTGTAGGTGTCGGTGTATATATTGTTTTTCCAAACATCTTTGGAAGTTGTTTTCCCACTTGTAATTTACAAACCAATTACATTTCAAAGCACTTATAGTGCTTTCAGACACATAAATGCACCTTCAGCTTTCCTCCAAATTAGGGTGTAGATTTATTTACTCTTATTTTTCTTTGCTAGGAGACGTGTGAACTCACCATCTGAACCCCCCATATAGGACACAACCGCTCAAGATAAATGAGTTAGTTAGAAAAAAGTTAAAGTGAAGCATACACAAAAATATTCCAATACACTTTGCAAACGCATTCAGAAAATCAAATATCTGCTAGCATTAACAGGTCCTCACAAGAATTCTTTGCCCTAGTATCCTTCAAAATGGCTCCTGGTATCCCCACTTCTTAAGAAAATAAAAGTCAGCAAAAGCCTGCACCCAAGTTTTGGTTGGGATTCAATATTCTAAGCAAAATATGCTCAACAGATGATAGTAGAGATGAAGCCAGAAAACAACTCCAGCTATTTAAACTGCCAAATGAGACATAAAGCTGCATTGTAAAAATCATCTGGAAAACAGGTTTTCCCATTGAAGTCGCTATGTGTTAATTACTATGAGCTGGAAGGCTGGAGATCGAACGCCTGGAAGCCGACTTTCACCCCGCATACGTAAACGGAAAAAGTGCTGAACCGCAGCCAGAGGGCTCCTGCTCGGACTCATTGCCATGCATGCCTAGACATTAATATGTGTTCATGGAGGGCTCGTACAGTACGAGGTGTTATTTCCTTATAAAGAAACACCAGGTCTCGCTTTCCATTCTTCTTACAAAATTATTCGCATTATTTATGCTACATTGAGCGATCTAATTTCTTCGTGATAGTCAGCTAATTGCTCTGGCAGGTAATTAGAAGCGGTTTACAACGCAAAGGGCTTTTGCATTGCCCCTCGGATTATTAAGTTGCGCCGTAAATTATACCATTTTTGCTAGGGAAAAAAATCTTTTGAGCAAGTTCTCTTCTGCGATCCGAGATGAAATCGGCTCCCCCACTCATATACACCCCTCCCTAGCCACCCCCACTGCCACCACACCCCCTGCTTTTCCTGGACTCAGCGTCGAATGATTCTAAAGCACGCGATTTTGTTCGTGTTCACTGGGCCGAAATAACGTGGCCATTATGGCCTGAAATGGGCCAGGTTTGAAGCGAGCTTCCTGCGCGCCTGCAATATCCAGCAGGCATGTGGGAAAAGAACGGCTTAAATGGGGACATCTGTTCAGTGCTGCTCATCTTACTCTTAGAGCCAGGTCAGGTTAAGAGAATAACCTGTTCGCCACCTTTTTTCTTGTTAATAAGACTATTAGAAAAAAACGAGCACACACACACAAACAACACTAATTGAGCTGCCATATAAGCAAAGAATCACACACACACAAAGGTAGCAGCTGAGTTACAAGAGGAACTGTAAAAAATAACTATTGAGCTATTTCAGGGAACAATCACTAAACTTCTGTCAAAATAAACTAAAAAATATGACCTTTGTGAACTCAAAAATATTCTCTACACAAATGGACTTGTGCAAGAGACTTGGGGAACTCAAGAAAGCATGGCTTATTTTCAGATTTTCATTTTAATAAAATTGACCTGAAAGTAAACTCAAATGAAAAATTTTTTAGGCTTTTGCGCTAAGATACCACACTTTTTGGTCATTGGTGTTATTTGGGGACTTGTTATCTCTAAGAATCTTTTGACAGACCCCCAAGTGGGAGCATGCTAGTTTGTCCCCTGGTTTTAGAAAGTGAATTGTATCCCCTTTCATGAATATCACCCATTTGTAAACCTTGTACAGTGATTCGAACACATGTGTGGTTAAACCCAGAGACCCAGAGCAGCTCCTAGATTATTTGTAATTAAACACAATTCCCAGAGTAACATTTATCTTCCCAAAACTGCGATTGCAATTGTCAATCGTCTGGAGGAGACCCCGGGGTAATCTGGGAGCATTACCTCCTCTGGTAACAGAACAGAATGAAAAGAAATCAATAGCGTTGAGGATAAGAATTTAGTAGTTTTTAACTCTGTATGTTAGCTGTAAGAAAGTGATATATAATACCAAAAGAGAAAATAGCAGAAACAAATCCATTTCAGAAAAAAAAAAAAATCAGAGACACGCTCATCTGAATGTCTAGGCTTCCCTTTGGCTTTGTTGCCTTGAACGACAAGCACACACACACCATTCACCCCAAATGAGCAAACTCTTTTCCCTACATGTGTTTCCTTCATTTACATGATGAAGGAGAAATACAAAGTGCTTTAGAATTAATTATCAATTTTATCTGTGGGCTGGCAGAGATGAATATAAAAAGTACTGTAGAGTACAAGCCTGCCTATAGAACTAGCACGAGGCCATATTAACATAGCATGAAGATATGAACATTCTGTATATTGACAATAAATAGGAAAAGGTGTTGTTTTCATCCTTTAATATAGGCTGCACATAGAGATGGAGATTTTGAACACCAATTTAAATATCTTTATACTTTTCCTATCTATGAACTTACCTACTACTAAGATGATTGTCTGATACATAGGGAAAGCCCTCATCTTCTAACTATGCAATTTGAATACCCCACCTAAAATGAATCAAAGCTGGTCATATGCTATGTCAGATGGGTAAATGTCTTTTAATTAAACGGTCCCTAACTTTGGAACATTTTGAAGAGGCAGAGAAGAAAAAGAGTAAATATTAAGGAGAAATGGAAGAAAAATACAAAGTCAAGAAAAAAGTAAGAAATGCTTCATCAAGTAGTCTTCATTTATTTAAAAAGAGTCATCAAGGCAACACTTTTCATCCTCAAGGAGCTCCTGTGCCAGTAGATCAAGAGTCACTATTGCTTTGCTGTGGTCAACAAATGCATCCAATTAAGCAGTACCAGAAAAGTCAGGACTCGGCTATAAAAGTGGCCGGACAGTTTGAAACCGAATAACCTCACTAATAGAGGCCATTGTTCAGCGTGGAAGTTCCCATTTTCCAATCAGGAAAATACAGCCCTCTCTGGGCTCTGGCCGACTGATCTCTTCCCACCTACAGCTCAACAATCTGCCACCAGCGAGGGGCTTTTATTACCTCCCTTCCCAGGAAGTGTTAGGTAACTTCTTAGTAAAATCACACGAAAGCAGAAGTGGACTGCTGAGGGGCACCCCTCAGGAATTCACAGGTCCACGCCTGGCCAGGTTTTTTAGTTTGTTGGTTTGTTTTTTGTTTTTGTTTTCCAGCGGAAAAGAAACTTTGACCAGAGCGCTCTCGACGAGGAAACACCCACAACCTGGCTCAGCTTGCTGCTCCCGGCGGCCGCCGGCGGCGCTCAGCTCCCCAGCGATCCCTCTTCACGCTTTATTTAGTAGCCAACACGTCCGCCAGCGGAGACCCCCTCACACTCTCCAGGGGTTGGGGGTCGTCTTCCTATTCCGGAAGAGGCGCAGGCCAGGGACGCACTGACAGCACTGTGTTCGCTCTGTCTCCGGCTGGCACCCGCCGGTCAGCTTCCAGAGCTGCGTGTCCCTGCCAACGCTCTGGAGACTGACATGCTAAGAGCCGGGTTTAAACGAACCCAGCGGAGGTACGCGCTGTAGTTCCTGTGCATTTTTTTTTTCCATTAGGCTTTTTTCCTTTTTCTTTACTTTTTTTTTTTTTTTTTCCTTTAGCGCTATATATATAGTGGTCCACACTTAACAAGTTCAAAAAACGTATTTGGTGTAGGTGAGCTGCCGGACACTTGAAAGCCTGGAAAACTTTGATGTTTTCCACTATTAATTGTACTTAATGGTTACAAATAGCTTTATTTACTTGTGGCTGTATCTACACATTTTAATCTATTAATCAAACAGCAGAGGCATATTTCGCTTCCTACTCCTGAAAAACGAAAAGCAGGAATTGAGGCCTCTAATTTGCTTTTGGGACCTTCTGTTTCTTTGGTTGTGAAAGCTAAGAGCTCCAGAGCCGATCATTGATTAGTCTTCAAACCTGCCTGCAAAAAATCTTCCTTTATCCGTTCCATCTAAGGAGATGTTGATGTATATTGTAGCTGCAAGGTGTTAGATATACTTGAGCAGGTTGTTTCCAGGATGTAAATTAGGTCCCAAAAGCTGTTGTCCAAATCGAAGAAACAGAGAAATTAATCTGGGAGACTATCCATCATCACCGGTAATAAAGAGAGCGACATGGATGAGACAGATGATATGATTAAGGGGCTGTGGTCGTTTTAATTAACTTTTTGCTGTCCTGTAATGATCAAACTGGTCACCAGACCCGGTCAATAAGCATGTTAATATCAAACAAATAAAACCAGGGATGATTAAAAACCTCCTGGTTTATTAAATTTGAAATTCAAATGAAATTTATGCTGCAGATGCATACAGAATGCTAATAGATTTTAGCTTTATTGATAGTGGATCCCACAGGTTTGCAAGAAACAGCAGAATATCCATCTACTCCTCTTCCTGCCAGCACATTAAACTTCCTATGGGGTGGGGAAACTTTTAATTAATGTTAGAAAGCCTGTACTTCCTATTTTTCTTCCCCCTCTTTTTCAAACATCTGTATTGTCACAATATAATACTCAAGAGTAATAATCAATATCATAAAAGGTAAACTGAAGTGTATGCACCCTGAAATGCTTTGCCGGGCAGGCAATATCAACAATGGATTACAGATGTTCCCTCCTATGGGACAGGATTTAAGAATGATTAGGTCACTTCTCCAAAGTGGAGAAAGAGCTGCCATTAAGACTAGTTTCAAGCATGTTTAGATGCAAAATTGTGACTGCTTTAATTTTTGGTCAGTTATATAATTCTCTTTATCTTTTCTTTTTAACACTGCTGCCTTAAGCCTCATGTCACAAACACTAACCATTTCTTTTGGGGAGGAAGTGAAAGGAGTGGGTAGTACAAGAAAAAAATGCCCTTTGACCAACGCTACTATGAAGAAGACAGCTCATTTTTTAAATGAGAGTAAATGCAATATACATATATTTCTAATAAAAATATATATACATATATATAACGAAGAAAGTTGCACGTACAAACCTTTGTGGAAATCCCCAAAAGCTGCAAGCCAACCTTCCACAAATTGAAGAATCCAGTATTTTCATTAAATCCATGCCAACGTTGTGACTTATGTTATAGGAAGATTGACATATGATTCTAAAGTGAATTTATACACGTGAAAAATCTTAGAATTAGGTAGCTGAAAACTGCAGTCACATGATGCTGGGTTTTTCTAATTCCTGGCATTTTTGAGGAAACAGTGTTAACGCCTCTGTTTACTCTCAGTAACATCATTTAACTTTTTAATAGTCCTGCCTCACTTCCTTCCAGAAGATAGGAGGATAAAAAGATAACTATTCATAGATGGGAGCCTCCCCTCAAAGCTGTTTTTCTCCACCTTTGAGAATGATGGTATTGATTAGAATTAAACCCCAAATCTGAACAACTGTATATTAGGACCTTAAAATGAATATAATTACAGAAGGAGACCAAAGCAATGAAGTTAATTCTCTTTTATTTGTTAAACGGAGTTCCCTCCTTCCCCCACCCCTTCCTCCTTCTGGGCTGGCCTGTCACGCCTTCTCAACACGCTAAAATCATTCAGAGTGGCTTGCAGGGAGAAACACGACATTTATGGTAAGCGTCAGACTTCAGAGAAAGAAAGCAGTTCATTAATTTACTTCACACTTACTTCAAAGTATGAGAGTGTACCTTACCCCCTTAATCAATAGATATGATGTACAGTCAATATCCCCACAGCGTTTGAAAAAGGGTCAGAAATGTACACTCTTACACCACAAGCAACAGTCTCAACTCTGCTCAATGAAATTTACACCATACAACCTGACTTTGGAATTCTGTAAACCCCAGGAGGATTTTTTGACATCTCTAGAAGCTGTGAAATGCTTGAGGAGGGTTCAAAAACAAGAATAAAATGAAAAGGTTACCCCAGTCAAAACTCAGCTAGCCACATTTTAGTTGATTTCATCTTAAAATCAGACTTCTGAGAGGATTTGTAACTGGTTAAAATATGAATTACTGTTTTTATAACTTATGCATATTCAATAGGGCTACAAAGACTCTGGACTTTGTGCTACACTGGTGTTGTACTTTCTGTGGTTTAAGTTCCTTTGTGGTGGCAGTGAAATTGTAATGGCATTTCTGAAGGCAACTAATAACAAACATGGCAAGTAAATGACTAAAACCCACCGAATTTGAACTAAGTGTATCTATTAACATGCGCATACACTCATAGATAGATACCTGGCCCAATCGCCATTAGACACTGACGCCTGGACTAATGTGGTCCAGGATTTGTCAAAAGCTCATCTCTATTCTTAGATTAATAGAACCCATAGATTTCAATCAAAGTCCTGATTCTTTTCTCAAAAGGAGGCAGTGGGATTTTCTGTGAAATTTTCGAAATTCCGAAAAACGCACTTAAATTTTTCACTCAAAGAAAAAACAACCCTCGCTTGCTCCCTCCTCTATCTAATCCTTTTGTATTGAAATTTACTCAGCACCAAGGGACAAACACACCTCCTCCCCTAGAGTGCGACGTGCACTTCTAAAGCAGAATTCCACCTCAGGAAAAAAAAAAAAAAAGAAAGAAAGAAAGAAAAAAGAAAGGCCAAGCATCAAAGAAACAACTCTCGGACGCGCAGGCGCGCATCCACGCCCCAACGCATCCCTAAAAATACCCCTGAGCCTCCCAACCTTTCTTCTATTTCGTTGGAACGCCAGGAAAGAAAAGGTGGGTATCATGGTCTTCTTTTAAAAAAATGTAGTGATGGTGTTTACGAAGTTAAGAAAAAAAAATATCAGTCAAGATTTTAGGTACAAGGAGCCAGAGGAAGTCGGCAATGGGGGCAGCGTTTGTGAGTATTTATTCACTCAGCCTCCGTCAACTTAGTTCCCCTCTTCAACTCGACGGTCTCTCTTACAAACACACACTTTATTGCATTGTTCCCATTCCCCACCACCAGCTTTGGTGCGCGCACACCCTCCCTCTTCTCTCTAGCACAAACACGTGTTCACACCCCTCCTCCCGAACACCAAACACACTCACCCCCCCCATCCACTTTACTGCATGGTCCCTCTTCCCTCCCTAGTTTTCTCAGACTCACAGCTACAGTACGGTAAACTCACACCCTTCCCCTTAAAATTTAACTGCTCTGTCCCTCTACCCCGCTTTGTCGCACACGCAGTAACCCTGTCACACAACCCTCCCTTTTCTGCACTCTCTCCACTCCCCCCTCTTACCACACTGTCAGTTACAGTATCACACCCACATCCCCCCTTCCTCCCGTCTCCGCACTGTCCTCTCCTCCGCTTGGTCACACTCACACAGTTACATTGTTACACACACACGCGCGCGAGCGCGCGCGCGCTTTGTAACACACGCAGCCACCCCCGCCCCCTCCGCTCCCACTCCACCCTTACAGCGGCTGCCCGCGGCGGCGCCGATGACCTCACGGCGCGCGCGCGGCGCGGCCCGGCGAGGCTGCAGATTGGCTGGCCGCGCCTCCGCGGCACTTCAAAGCCGGAGAGGGAGCTACAATTGTGGTGGAATGGGCGGAACTGATCATTGTATTGCACACCTCTAAAAAAAACACTGCCTCTGATTTATCAATATAAAAAAGATCCTCTGAGAGGAGGAGGGCACTTTTGTGTGATGGCAACTTCACTTCTAGGGGTGAGTCTCAGGTTTTTCTCTTGCTGGTTTAATTAGTTTCCTTTTATTGCCGATTGGAGGGGGTTAAAGTCGCCCGGGCCAGGCCACGGGCTATCAGTCTCTCTATTGAGAGCTTTTTTTTTTTTTTTTCTTTAAATACAAGTCAGTTTGGAGAAAAGAAAAAGGGGGAGAAGGGGGCAGAGTCACTTTTTTTCAGCGCAGGAAAAGGTTCGAAGGGCATTTAGACAAGCCACCGCGCAGCGCCTGGCTGCTCCCTGCCTGGGAGACCTGCGCCCAGCACATTTTACAGGCGACGATTTCGGGGGTAAAGAGAGCAAGTTTTTCCTTCTGGGCAAAGTGCAGATTCTTCCCCTAACCCAAAAAAAAAAAAAAAAAAAAAAAAAAAAAAAAAAAAAAATTCTGCAGCCCGCCTTGTCTTGCAGGTACGTTGAACTCGTCTCGTTTTTACTATTGTAGATATGCTTTTAAAAAAAGAAAGAAAAAGCAGGACGAAAGAGTGAGCCCTACAGTTTGACCTCTTTTGGCCTGGGAGAAACAACCCAGGATGGGTTTCTGGGGACCGGAACAGGATTTACAAAGCTCTCAGGATTACAGGGGAAGCGCTCTTAAAAGCAGTCCAATGGTTTCCCCCCAGGCTTCTCGGCAAAGAAAACTTCCTTCCTCTCCAATCTGGACTTTTTGCTTGCTTGTTTCAAAGTGTCTGGGGCCTGTGTGCAAGAACGTATTGTTTTAGGTGAGAATACTTGTCAAACTCTTCAGACGCCGGCAGCCAAACTTGTCCCCTCCTGTAGAGTAGGAAGCGGCCGGGCGCCGGGGCTGTTGGGGGTGCCAGGTGAGTTGGTGGCGCGCCGCAGCGAGAGATGGGGTGCAGTGGGGCGCTTTGGAGGCTACCGGATTACTGATGAACATTTCTTCCTTTCCTCCCCCACCGGCCCTTTGCTCCCCTCCCCTCCCCCACTTCTTCTCCTCTCCTCCTCTCAGGAAGAACCGAGGTTGGGATCAACTCCTCTGGCCATGCTTGCTGCTACCTGTAATAAGATCGGCAGCCCCAGCCCGTCTCCCTCCTCCCTCTCGGATAGCTCTTCTTCCTTCGGCAAAGGCTTCCACCCCTGGAAACGCTCCTCGTCCTCTTCTTCCGGCAGCTGCAACGTAGTGGGTTCCAGTCTCTCAAGCTTTGGCGTGTCGGGGGCCTCTAGGAACGGCGGCTCGTCCTCGGCTGCTGCGGCGGCCGCTGCAGCAGCGGCGGCTGCCGCGGCCCTGGTGTCCGACTCGTTCAGTTGCGGCGGCTCGCCTGGTTCCAGCGCCTTCTCCCTCACTTCCAGCAGCGCCGCGGCGGCGGCAGCGGCCGCCGCCGCCGCAGCCTCCAGCTCGCCCTTCGCCAACGACTATTCTGTTTTCCAGGCCCCCAGCGTCTCCGGGGGCAGCGGCGGGGGCGGCGGGGGCGGCGGCGGCGGCTCCTCTGCGCACTCGCAGGACGGCTCCCACCAGCCGGTGTTCATCTCCAAGGTGCACACCTCTGTGGACGGGCTGCAGGGCATCTACCCGCGGGTGGGCATGGCGCACCCGTACGAGTCGTGGTTTAAGCCCTCGCATCCAGGCCTGGGTGCTGCGGGAGAGGTGGGCTCGGCCGGCGCTTCCAGCTGGTGGGACGTGGGCGCCGGCTGGATCGACGTGCAGAACCCGAACGGCGCGGCCGCGCTGCCCGGCTCGCTGCACCCCGCCGCCGGGGGGCTCCAAACCTCGCTGCACTCGCCGCTCGGAGGCTACAACTCGGATTACTCGGGCCTGAGTCACTCGGCCTTCAGCAGCGGCGCCTCCTCGCACCTGCTCAGCCCCGCCGGGCAGCACCTCATGGACGGCTTCAAGCCAGTGCTGCCGGGCTCCTACCCGGACTCTGCCCCGTCGCCGCTGGCCGGCGCGGGGGGCTCCATGCTGAGCGCTGGGCCTTCGGCGCCGCTGGGGGGCTCCCCGCGCTCCTCAACTCGCCGCTACTCCGGCCGCGCCACCTGCGACTGTCCCAACTGCCAGGAGGCAGAGCGGCTGGGCCCTGCCGGGGCGAGCCTGCGGCGCAAGGGCCTGCACAGCTGCCACATCCCAGGCTGCGGCAAGGTGTACGGCAAGACTTCGCACCTCAAGGCGCACCTGCGCTGGCACACGGGAGAGCGGCCCTTCGTGTGCAACTGGCTCTTCTGCGGCAAGCGCTTCACGCGCTCCGACGAGCTGCAGCGGCACCTGCGGACCCACACCGGCGAGAAGCGCTTCGCCTGCCCAGTTTGCAACAAGCGCTTCATGCGCAGCGACCACCTCAGCAAGCACGTGAAGACGCACAGTGGCGGCGGCGGCGGCGGTTCGGCGGGCTCCGGCAGCGGCGGCAAGAAGGGCAGCGACACCGACAGCGAGCACAGCGCCGCGGGCAGCCCGCCCTGCCACTCCCCGGAGCTGCTGCAGCCCCCCGAGCCCGGTCACCGCAACGGCCTAGAGTGACGCCCACCCTGCACCGCCCCTCTCCCCGACCTCCTCCCATCGCGTCCTCTTGGGCCCTGTAGGTCCCGGCTTCAACTTCAGCCTCTCCCTATTGCATCCGACTCGCTGTCTGTCTCTCCGTGTCTGCCCCTCCCCTTCCTTCTGTGACTTAACTTTGTAAAGGGGATATGGACATGTAAGTAACACGCATGTCTGTCCCGGGCCCTGGCTTTCCCTCTCCACGGGTAACGCTCCCTGAGCCTGGTGCAGCCGGAACCCGCGCCTCGCTGGGCCTTTAGTTCACGTTCTCTCCTCCTTGTTCTCCCCGGCGTCACCCTCAGGTTGTGACCCGCATAACTTTTAGAGGGAAGAGGCCGCTGGAGGTAGAGCTGGACGAATCCAGTGCTTGGGAGATCGCGGGCCTCGGCGCCGGCCCGAGTGGCTCAGCTGAGCAAGCCTGAGCCGGAGCAGAGGAGAGGGGAGGGCGAGACTAGAAGACTGGGTAGAACAGCGCCGCCCAGGCAGCCGCCGACTTGGTTCCATAGCCGCTGTCCTGGGCGCCTCTGCTTCTTAGCACACTGCCGGGCCGCTGGGTATCGCCGGGCGCCCTGCGCAGGCTGTCAGAGCTTGGTGGGGTGCCCTTTTGGCAGCACCGAGACCCAGAGTTTGCAGAGTTTAGGCCTCCCAGTGTCAGTTCTGCCTCTTTTTCTTTGTTCCCTGAGGTGGAACTGATGCAAGTTTCTGCAAAGGGCAGTCTTGTCGAATCGCTGCAGCAGCTTTCTTTCATCTTTATAGCATTTTTTTTTTTTTTAAATAAAAAACGAAGGGAAAAATAGTAACCTTCCACTTGGTTTCCCTTCTATAATAGTTTTTTCCTCTAGCGGTGAGCAAGTCTTTCTTTCTAAACTGCTAATATTGATCCCAAAGTTATTTTGAACGAATTAACTTAACTTATGGGGTGGGGGCGGGGGTGAGGGTAGGTGTTTTTTTCTTATGCAAAAATACTCTTTTCCGGTGAGACCAGATTAACTATCTCCTTGTTTGTCCTTTTCTACCTCGTTTTTTCACCACTCCCAAACATAAACTTCCCAATCTTTTTTGTTAGTCCCGCCGTCAATTTGTATAGTGCTCATTTCTGTAAATTCTCGAAATTTATTGAAGATCGTAGGGTTAAACTTTTTTTTGTGTGATTTAAACTTACAAACAAGTGAAGAAGCTATCGTTTATTTCAGACGAGGCTGTAGTTTAAATGCCAAAAGAGGGAAAATAGGAAAATAAAAAAGAATCTTTGTAAAATATATCTGAACCTAATGGTTTGTACAACTGGAGAATCGTTCTAGATTAGTTACCAATTAAATATAACTCCACCAGTGTAAGGGTGTGAGGTGCAGTTGTCCAGGAGACGATTTTGTAAAGTATTTTTCTTGTACATTACTTCCAGTAAATATTTGAAAATATATTGAAGTAAACTTGATTTTTTTTTTGTCACAAGAAAATATTAAGAGTTATTGTTGCAGTTCTGATGAGCTGCAGGTTTTTTGAACTCAATTCTGGAGGTGCAGAGCCACAAACGCACTTTCGTGGCCTAGTTTTGCTTGAATATGAATTTAGATAGGTATCAAGCTGTAACTAAGACAATATTTGATAAATGTTGGATGACATTTAATTTAATGGAGCATGTACTTATTTGCATTTGCTGGCAGTTCAGGCATAGTTAAAGTGAGAGTTCTCCTATATTTCATAATAAGTGGGTCTGCCAAAACCCATGTATTAAATTGTCCAAGTGAAACTCGACTAACTTTGGCCTTTGTGTATTTCCTGAAGGTAATATTGTTAACTGTTAATAAATATTTCTGACACTACATTTAATGTTTGCAGATTCTGCAAACTAATTGCTCATTGTAATGTTGAAATAATTTGGATATTTCACATTGAAATGAAAAGCCTTTCTCTGGAACATTTTAGATTTGCATTTTAAATGCATGAAATGTAATTGATTTATTTGTAATATTTTAAATGGTATTAATAAACTCAGATAAAAGACTAGGCCAGTTAATTTGTATTTTTTCCCCTTTTTAAACTATGAACATGTGCATTTTATCTTCAGTTAATTGTCTAATTTAAACAAAATATAACCCTGTTTGTGATAATATTTAAATAATTACCTTTAAGATGTTAGATGGAAAGATCTATTTGGCAAAGCTGTGTTTTCTCTGTATACCAAGATAAAGATTATAGTGTCTAAGGAATGTAATTAATTATTTACCAGTAGATTTAGCTCATAGCATCAGGATTTACTGACCTCTTAAAATTTGTACTAAGTCACAATTCAAAGAAATTTCACCATTCTGTTTCCTTCTCAGTCTCCAGAAGGAGTGTGGTTGTTGGCCGTAGATTGCATTTAGTATTTAAAAGGCCAAGCCTTACATTGGAAGATCAATACATCTAAAACAAAAACATGGGTTTGGGGATAACTTTTGTTGTTAGGAGGTGGAGGAGGTCAAGCTAACAAAAGCTTTTTTTTGGCATTCCATGTCTTAGCTAAAGATTATGTAGAGGTAAATATCAGTAGTAGATTCCTGTTGAAATGAGTTATCTGTTCTTTTAAAGTCTCTAAACAGCCACCAAAGAAAGGAAAGGTTAAACCTTAATCTATTTACTAGGCTATTGTTCATAGGTGTCAATGATGCCAATAAAAAATATTGTCTTGTTATGTCTAAGTGCATTTAAGCAATGGGTGTTCCTTGAGCCATACTTTGAAACATAAAATACTTTAAATGTTGATTGATGTTATATCACTACTTCACTATTAGATTAATATTTTGAATCAAATTGAATAAAAAGTTAGTGTGTTCAGATTCTTACAAGTTTAGCTTCTTTCTTTCTGTTTGCAATCTCCCCACCCTAAGTATAGTCTTGGTATACAACTTGAACTGAAAATTTTCCATTGAAATCTATATATGGTAATTATGCCTAGGTAACAAGTGAAAATGCAAAGTGCTATGAACATTGTAAATTCAGATGAAAAAACAATTAGGGATAAAAGATGTTTTAGAATAATGCGCTCATGTCCAAGTAGGTGACACCTTTAATCCTGCTGTCTATACAGGTATTTGAGCCCTCCAGTCTCTATGGTTTTAGACAAACAAGCTAACTCTGATTCTTTGGTATACTGTAGTTTTAAATAATGGTTTTAAAAAGTAAAATAGTCTCTTTCTGTCACTTTCTTCCTAGGAAAAACAAGCAGAACACAGTTTAAGTGTTGTTTCTTTTTTATTGAAAGTTGCAGTGCTGAGGGATTCGGAAAGCGCGGTTCTGAAGGAGTTAAATGTAGTGGCAGGTAAGAGGAAAGCTGCTTGGTACATTTATAATATCAGTTGCATTACATGCAGAATCAACATTGATTTAAGAGGTGGGTTATGACAAGGACAAATACTGTCTGGAAGAAGATTTCTTTGGGGTGGTTTATGGGGACATTTTTTTTTTCTGCTGTACAGACATGCAAACTTTCACTTTCTTCCTTCTGGCTCCTCAGCCTTCTAGCTTTGCTTAGTTTGTTTTGGTGGTAATTGAACAGTATTTCTAGCTTAATTTTCTGCAGAGTGGGCAGGGTTCTCTTTTTAAGGATGAGTATCCTCTTTTGGGAAAACAGAAGATGGAGTACAAAATTGTGATTTTTTTTTTTTTCCTGCTTTGTCCCTGATAAAGCACCTCCTAACAGTAGCTGGAGGCTCACTCAAGTGAAGTCAAAGGCCAGGTCTCACTTTGAACCAAGGGACAAGCTTTCAGTCTGGCAGATCAAGATAGAGTTAAACTAGTTGTTGACCTGGAGGTCAGGCCAGCATATATCAGCCCACCCTCCAGAGACTGGAAAGGGCTGCCAACCCAACCATTTGCATTTCCTACCTCATCTCTTCTATAAACTTGAATGTTTCTTCCCTATCCTGCTTTCTCGACTTTTCTGGTTCCTTCCTCATCTTCTTTCTTTGTGGATGATCTCTTTCACTGAGAAATGTGACCGTGATTTATTGACGCTGGATTATCAACTGAAATATTTTATGCGAGAAACTTAATTTAAACCAATGTGATGACTTCCTCTCAGAAAAACTGATGCTGGAAAAAGCTCCTGAATGACTTTGCCTTCCTTCCGCCTGCTCCTACCCCAATCTTGGCATAACTTCTCAACTGGGCTTCCTTTGGTTAGAGAATGCTGAAATTAAAATTTAAAGACAAGCAGGTGATGAGATTGGATTCATAAATAGGCAGATCGATAATTTTGCCATCATTTTCATCTCCTTCATGGATCTTTTGGTGAGATTATTAAATGGAATGCTACTAAAGGCTTGTAGAGAAAATTTTTTTTAAATAAATATTTTATTGTAGAGGATTAGCTGAAAGGTCAGATGATCTTTTTGGCTGGTAAATTAAGGCAGAAAAAGGAGGAAAAAAGTATGGATTTGATTATTATCTGGTTGCCTAAGATGGTAAAGATATATATCATGAGAATTTAAAAATTTTGCTCAATGTTTTGTACAGTCTCAAAAAAGGGATTGCTTTGATGCAGGCAATTTGAATAAACCGTGGTTGTTCATTTTACTACTGATTTTTGTTGCTTCTGTCCAAAAAGGCATTATTTCTCCTTACACTTCTAATCAAATCCCGGATATTATCAACGTCTTTATCCTTCTCTCTCTCTTTTTAAAAGTATGGTTTCTACAGTTGCCTACTCCTTCCGTTTTTCCTTCCTTCCTTCCTCCCCCCTTTCCTCCCTTCCTCCCTTTCTCCCTTCTTCCCTCTATTCTTCTCTTCCTCCCTCCCAGTCTCCTTCCTTTTTAAAATATGGCCCAGCAGAACAACTCTGTGTCTGTATGTTAAGAAAATGGTGTTAAAGTAAGGAATCGAAAGAGTAATGCTGTACCCATTTTAAAGTCAGGGCTTTGGTTCTGGGTGGAATCTTTTGAAGACTGCTCAATATACAATTGTTGATGTTATTTTAAAAATAAGGTTCAGAATTTTCTCCCTATTTATTCCCTGCTTCCGTATTAGAGGAAAGCCGCTAATTCCTTGCTATCCTGGACCCTAGCCGCTGCGGTTTAAAGGGATGCGCGTCAGTGGCCATGTCTGTAGATTCGCTGCTCTCCCAGTGAGCAGAAATGTTGATTTGCTACAGCGCAGGGGAGGGGGGATCTATTTTTCCCTGGTCCCTCGGCGCATGTTTAATTTAATTTAATTTTCTGCGAGTCTCTTGGCGGTGAGGAAGCAGCCTTATCATTTTTCTTTGGTCCCTAACGAACAGTCGGGGCTGCAAGAGCTCAAGGAACAGCGGGGGAGGGCTTGAGGTGACCTAGAACTCGGAATAAAACCTCGCTACAAGCTGCCGCTTTTTCCTGGGATTCTAGTGTCGTTTTTGAAAGTCCATCTACCGGGGAGGCTGTCCCCCCTCCCCGCTCCCCGTTCCAGCCCCCGCTCTTGTCATCCAGGATAGGGTGCAATGGCGCAATCTCGCACCACGGAAACTTTCGCCTCCCAGGTTGAAGCGATGCTCCTGCCTCAGCCTCCCGAGTAGCTGGGATTACAGGCGCCCGCCACCACGCCGGGCTAATTGTTGCATTTTTAGTAGAGATGGGGGTTTCACCATGTTGGCCAGACTGGTCTCGAACTCCTGACCTCCGGTGATCGGCCCGCACTCGGCCTTCCAAAGTGCTGGGATTACTGGCGTGAGCCACCGCGCCCAACCCAGGGCTGCTGCTTTTGAAGCCCATTCCTCAACTTTGCTTCTCCTGCACTAACTTCGTGCTGCCGGGAGGGAACGTTGGCAGCGACCTCTGCTTCTCCTGCAGGGCGCTGAGCCGAGGTCCGGACTGCCCAAAGTTCCTCGCGTTCTCTTTTGGAATGAATTCACGGGAGGTTTTGAGCCCGGGAGGATTTCCCGGCCTTTTAAACGCTACCCTCCGCTTTCGTCTTCCCAGCTCCTCGACCTGCCAGGTGCTTTGAGGAAGACCCTCGGGACCTTCCGGGGAGGGTTCCGAGCTGGCGAGCCGCACGTTCCGCCCGCGGGTAGCAGCGAAGGGTGGGACAGTGGTCTGGGATTTCCCTGCGAGCCCCGACCCAGGTCCCGGGCCGCAGCTCCCCTCGGGCTGCAGGCCGAAGCAGCCCGGCGCCGCGCCCACCGCACACAAAGGCGCCGCAACCGCCTCCGCCCGCTGCACGGACAGCGAGCGCCACCCTGTGCCCTGCGTCCGTTCTGCACCGCGCCCCGCGCGGTCTACGCCGTCCAGACCCGCGCCAGTCAGTCCCGGGGCTCTGACCTTGGGCGAACCCACTGGGGGAATCGCCGTCAGGTGCCTCCCCCCGCTCTCACCTCTGGGCTCTCCAAAGACGCTCGGGCCGGACGGGGTGAGGGATTTCCCGCCCTTCTTTTCCCTCCCTCGCTTGCTCTGCAGTTTCCCAGTACCCGCCGCTGCTCTTTGCCACACTAGCGCCTCGGAGCCCCGGGCCTCCGTCCCACCCTGTCCCGGGGTGCCGGGCCTGCCAGTGCCACCGGAGCCTGCTGCGGCGCGGACAGACTCAGATCCTTCTTCCCGAATTTATCTAGATATCTCTTTGTCCTGGCCCACGGCTGCCTGCCCTTCTTCACCTCCTGTGCTCTTTTTTCTTGGCCAAACCGCTTTGTGTTGACTCGCACCCTCCTCCTCTCCCCAGCGGCGTCCGACAAAGTGCAGCGTCCTCCATAGGTGGCAAGAGTTATTCTTGTCATTTCATCATGGGGTTGCCAGACTCGAGTGGAGGAATTTGTGCATCTTTCTTCACACTGTTGTCATAACGAAGGGACAATTAAGTGTGACTGGCTGTGAAAACTGTTTGCCCTTTTTAGTTTCGGAAGTCATCTTAAGAGAAAATGTGATGGATAGGTGAATGGATGCAGATAGAGAATCAGTGAACCTGTTGAACAGAACTCGACTGCATTGCACCCCAAATCCAACAACCTCTTGTGGGCTTCCTTCCCAACGCTCTTCTCTCCCGACTCTTTGGGCACGGGGTCTTTGGGGAGCGCTAGCAACATTCTGAAGGCCTCTATTATGGTGATGTTTGAAAGGAGATCTAGATAGAGCAACCCCTCATAGAAGAGCCTCCTGCTCGCTTTAAAGGTCTTTATTTGGAGAATGTGCCTGCATCTGCCCGGGCTGCCTGAAGAAAGGAGCCGGCTCCTGGTAAACCTTTCCCCACACCCCCACCCCCTGACTCTTTTAGGCGCCTCTAAGGTCTTAGGCCTTCCGGTTTTGGAAGCTCATCGCACAGGTTTGAATCTGTGGGTTCCACTTTGTATTTTCGAGATATGCCAAGGATTTGGCTTTTATGGATGGTGAGACACGCACTTTCTACATGCATTTAAAGCATCCTGTGATGGGACTGCAGCATAAATCTTCTCCCGCACTTATACTGAAGGGACTCTCAGAGCTGCACACCCGCGCGTGACAGGGCTCCAGCCATGCCCTCCCCCCCCCCACCGTGGCTAAATCCACGGGCTCCACTGACCCCAACCCCCCATAGTGGGGAAGGAAGGGAGTCGACTATTCTCCTTTGCGAAGATCCTGCAGCCGCCAGTAGAAGCAATCTGGCCTCCTGGAACTCCAGGATATAATTGACACGTCCACCTCCCGAGCCGCCACCACTCTCCTTCCTCAAGCCAGCCGGCGTTGTGAGCCCCACCCCCACCCCCTCTCTCCGGGGTCCGGAAAGCCGGGAAGTGCTGGAATGCCGTGTTCTCTCACCCTATTGTGCCTAGGTGTTGCAAACCACTGGAGGACAGAGCTTCGCGCTTTGATCTCATATCCCAGTCATTCTTTAGCACAGAGGGGTGAGTTTAAATTAAATTTCTCTCTCTGCTGATAAGTCGTAATGGGCCTCAGAAGGTGAATAATTATGCAGTAACATTTCATGGGTTGTTGGAGTGGGAATTCCCACTGCGCTGTCATCAGGAACAGAATTTCCCTCGTAAGCTCAATGCTAAATGAAGCTTCGCAAGTAAGCCACAAGTGTCTTTCAAATCTCGATGCAGATGATCTAGTTCTTCCCTACTCACCTTTGTTGCCCTACAAGTCTGTGGCGTCATTTTTTTTCATTCGTAGTTTTTAAGTGGTTTAAGAATACTTTAAAAATCAGTACTAAAGGATCGTATTTTTGAGGTAAAAAGAGTACTTAGCTTTGATGATTAAATATGCATTTTTATCAAGACAAAGCACACATTGATTAAAGCAGGGGCCTCATTTTCCTGGAAAAAGGCAGATGAGCACCTGGGATTTATGTCCAAATGCCTGGATTTAGTCTGGCCAACTATCTTCTCTTCTTTTAGTGAAATAGCGCTTTTTGGCTTGATTTCTGGGAAGAATCCGGCCCTGAAGTTGCTGCAGGCATAAGATTTGATCATTAGTGTTCTGAAGGTATCTAGTTTGCAGTTCAGAAACTGACTTTCCATGCAGGAAGGCTAAAAGAAAAATGCTTTGGCTGCTTCACTCAAAATAGCCACCTGCCTAATAGAAAGTGTGGACTGGATTCTTGGAGATTTCAATTTCTATTTAATTTCCCTCCAAACTAGATTAAAAAAATAGCATCAACAGTTTGGATATTGTAAATTGGTCTGATATCCAAAGGAAAATGAGACCCTTAACTTAAAGAACTCTCTAAAATTGTAATTTAAAAGCACAATGGAACTCTTTATTGTTTTGTTTTTTAAAGAAAATCCTCTATACTCCTATTCACTTTAGTGCTTCATTGCATAGCATTTTCGTTGTTTACTTTTTGTCCCTTTACATTTCTTCCTTTAAATGAATTGAGCCCGCTCAGCGTTAAGATTTCTAAATCAACACACAGAAACTGGAGCCTGCTTATCAAGTTTTCACTCCTCTCTTGGCAACTAATTTGAAAGGGCCCAAACAATAAGTTGATTTACATTATGCTCATTTTACCCTGAACTCTGTGTGAATGTTGAAAAACCCTTAATAATTCACCTTGGGTTATCTTTACATCTTTGGGGGAACAAATCCTTCCAGCTTTAAGTTTTTTAGCTATTCCAATTTAAGCACTGAAATAGAAGAAAGAAAGTAGATGTTTTTCTTTTTTCCCCTAGAGTTCAAGTGATTGTCTAGTTCAACTGAAAATAAAGGATTTGTACTGCCTAATTTTGCACCCAATTTAATGCCCCTAATTATGTAGGCACCCTATCATCACATTTCCCATCATTTCAGGAAGTTTTGTGCTCATTCTTGTACATTGATCAATGCTTCATTTCTGTCTTACATGCCTATCTCTTATGATTATTATTTTTTTTTCTAAGCAGGTTCTTTCCCCTTTCAGTTTAACAAACAATGGTCTTATGGGGGATGGGGAACTAGTGGCAGGTGGAAATGTGTTTAAAAGATATTCACATTATTTAGCCTTAAAAATATTATTGAGTTATATGTACTCTTTAACAGAATTTACACAGACTTTTTCTATAGATAAATAAGGTTTTTTATTTAGGGCAAAATATTTTTTTAGAACATTACATTATATTTCTCCCCAACCTTTAAGAAAAGAAAGTTTTTACAGATGACACTTCAGTGGTTTTTTACTCTGAGGCAAAGAAAGTTTTGCTCTTTCTCCCAATAAATAACTATTTGACTTAAAACTACAGTGGTTAAGGTGACATACCATATACTTCCTGTGTCCTCAGCATCACAACTGAATGTTGTCACAGCAATGAACAGAGAGCATTAAAACAAACTTGTAAATATTTTGGCTACAGAATACTGCATAATTTTCAGGTACATACACTTTTAGAAAGCCTATGATATATTAATAATTCATTTCATATATAATTATTAAATTAGAAATACATTGCTTAGTGATTTGTTCACTTGAGTGTTTTAGTATGTATATCCAGGAAAATCAGATTTGGTGAACTTTTCATTCTTGAGATTCTACTTGTTGTCTTGTAGAGAAAATACTACTCTCACAATAGGGGTATGATAGACCCTTGCTGTAAAGAAATGGTATTAATATTTATATCCATGAAGTGGTTTAGAACTACTTTTATTGTTTTATGCTGCAAAAGCAGTGACATTTTTTCCCCTTCACTTTTTAAGTAAACATTTTATTTTGTAATAAGTTTAGATTTACAGAAAAGTTGTAAAAATAGTATAGAGTGTTCCTGTGGTTTTCCCTGTTGTTAACATCTTATATTACAGTGGTATACTTGTCAAATGTAAGAAATCAATATTGATATAGTTAAGTTTTTTTAATGAAGAAATAAAGGCAAAAAAAAAATTGCATTGTCCGTCAGTGAGTGATAGGTTGTAGCTTAGAAAACTGCCGACCTTTTTTTTTCGGCTTCTTATGATCAGCTGGGATTTGTCTCCAAGACAGACTGTGTACTAAATTATTAAGTTAAGTAGAAAGCTATTTCTCAGGAACATGTCTTTAAGATATAGTTTCTTATAATGAAGAAGTTTTGTTTCTTTCATAGTTAACTAAAATCTAATAAAACATATCTAGTTCCATTTTGCATTTTTATTTTGTGCATGGAAGCATCAGATTAAATTTTAAATGTGCAATTAAAAATTATCCAAAATAGCAATATTCTATTCGTTACCTATACCTATTTTATCGTATACTTTAAAATTACTTATTTACTCATTATTATTTTCTTTAATGTAGTTCTACAAAAATATAAATAGTCAAGTTAAATTAATTTCTCCCCATATTTTTAAACTTAAACTTTAGAATTACTTTTGCTAAGAAACTGAGTTTGTCAGAGTATGGAAAGCTTTAAAACTTGCCTGCTTGGTTGCTCACACCTGTAATCCCAACACTTTGAGAGGCAGAAGTGGGTGGATCGCTTGAGGTCAGGAGTTCAAGACCAGCCTGGCCAACATGGTGAAAGCCTGTTTCTACTAAAAATACAAAAGTAGCCAGGCATGGTAGCACGGGCCTGTAGTCACAGCTATTCAGAAAGCTGAGGCAGGAGAATCCCTTGAACCTTGGAGGTGGAGGTAGCAGTGAGCTGAGATCACACCACTGCACTCCAGCCTGAGCAACAGAGCGAGACTCTGTTTTAAAACTCAGTAGTTTTGTTGTCAGGTATAGATAAATGTATCTTCTATATTCAATTGCGTAATGTATTTGCATATATTTTCATTTTATTTAAGTGAGATTGTAAGACATTTCATCAAAAAAGAAAATATTCTTTATATAAAATATATTCTCACTATACCTAGTGTTGTCAGATAAAATACAAGTTATTCAGTAAAATTTGATTTTAAAATAAACAATAAATCATTTTTAATATAAATATACTTCATGCAATCTTTAAGTCATATTTATATTAAAAATGATTTGTTGGTTTTTTGAAATCCAAGTTTAACTAGATATGCTGATTTTTAATTTTTGCTTATTTTTTTAAAATTTACATATCTGTAAGGACAAAGCTTAAAAAAATTATGTAAAATCACAGTAGCTTGTGGCTGTTCTATGGTAGCATTCTGTACTGTTTTAAAAGGGGAATACAGGACATAAAGATAAATAAATAGTCGAATAAAGAGGATTTACTTGACATTAGATAACAAATTTACAGGACATTAGGATTTGTTTGTTACCTGGAGGGTGAAAATATAAGGTTTATTTTCCTATTACTATTTTTCTTTTCTTCTTTTTCAGCTCATTTGGCTTCATTCTGGGCTATCCTAATACGTTTAGAGCATGCGTGCTACTCTGCATTATGAAGAACCTACATTTACCTAGCTTCCAAGAAAAAAAGGTTATGCTGATGTTTGTTGGTCAACATCTCCACCTTCTTTCTAATATTAATGTGGTAAAAAAAGGAGGTATCTAAAAAAAATCTTATTTCTGTTTATTATATTTTTGCAGTTGAGATCCTATAATTAAGTTTTACTTTTACAAATTCTGTTCCTCAGTTACTTTACACTCATTCCTTTGTGGATTGCTCTCACTTAACCTGTACAAAACCAAATCCTGTATTTCTAGAAGTCATATATAAGTTGTGGCACTATCAAATTTACTTACTAGATATTCCATAAATTATAGACAAATAATCGGAAGCTAAGAAAGTCTCTGTTGCAGGAAGGCTTATTTCTTTCTTTTTTGTTTGTTTCTTTCTTTCCTTCTTCCTTTCTTTTTTTCTTGTGGAAGTATTGCTTTAGGAAATAAAGGTAATAACACTCGTTTACTTATGCCATTTTCTCAAGAAACCATCTATTATATTTATGTAACAGTTTATTTTCTGGTTAATTTATACTATTAATTTTAATTTTTCTAATGGTTTCCTATCTCTTGATAATTACTGTGATTATGCCCAGAAATAATGAGTAAAAGTCTGTATAGCTTTTACTGAATACAGGCTAGTAAGGATGAGAGGAAGAATGACCCTGGCCTCTAAGGTTTTTCTATCTTGGCTTCATATACCTTATACAGAATAAATGAAAACAATATTAACATCCCATGTATGCCAATCAGATGAATCATTAAGAACAATACAGGGAATTTTTTACCCATAAACAGATGCATCAATGATCCAGGCTCAAAAGACAGCCACTCTTTAGAGTTTGCTTTTACCTGGTGATACAGCTATTACCATGAGCGTTCAGGAGAAACTGGAAAGTGGAAAATTTTGGAAATCTTATTTTGGAGGCTGACTTGATAGTAGTAGCACTCCCTGGGAAATTAAATGGTGTATAGGATTCCACAAATTTCCCTACTTATCTTTCCATTTTCCTTTGTTTATAAAACCAATTAGATACTCATTTGGATTAATCAATATATTTTTTAAAAATACAATTCCTTCTATGAATTACAAGGGAAGCATTCATATACAAGTACAAATTTGTCTAATCATATCGCCTTTATCCTAACCCGTAAATTTTCCATTTCAATAAGTTTTCCTCTTTGTTTTGAGATGGAGTTTTGCACTGTAGCCCAAGCTGGAGTGCAGTGGCCTGATCTTGCCTCACTGTAACCTCTGCCTCCCGGGTTCAAGAGATTCTCCTGCCTCAGCCTCCCAAGTAGCTAGAATTACAGGTGCTTGGCACCAGGCCTAGCTAATTCTTTGTATTTTTAGTAGAGACGGGGTTTTACCATGCTGGCCAGTCTAATCTCAAACTCCTGAACTTGTGATTCGCCCGCCTCGGCTTCCCAAAGTGCTGGGATTACAGGTGTGAACCACTGTACCGGGCCTTCAGTAAGTTTTAAACTACTCTTTTTTTTAGAGACAATTGGATACTCACTGAAAAATAGAAGAAATTGTGAAGAAACAGGGAAAACAAATTACCTTAATCCTGCTTCTCAGACACAACAATTGTGTTGTTACTTAACAATCTTTTTTCTGTGTGATTTTTTTTTACGCATATGTACAAGATTGTAACCTGCTTTCCCCTCCCTGTCATGATATTAAAATAAATTTTCCTTACTATTAAAAGTTATCAGCTGGGTGCACTGGCTCATGACTGTAATCCTAGCACTTTGGGGGGCCAAGGCGGGCGGATCACTTGAGGTCAGGAGTAACAGACCAGTCTGGCCAACATAGTGAAACCCTGTTTCTACTAAAAATACAAAAATTAGCTTGGTGTGGTGGCAGGCACCTGTAATCTTGAACCAAGGAGGCAGAGATTGCAGTGAGCAGAGATTGTGCCACTGCTCCACAGTCTGGGTGACAGAGTAAAACTCTGTCAAAAAGAAACAAACAAAAATTCTCTGCAAATATAATCTTAAATGGCTAAAAATACTATATGGGATGCATATATTAAGTATGAATATATTAAAATTTTACCTGCTCTCATAATATTGAATATTTGTTTTTTCCAAATGATCTATGTTACACACAATGCTGCATTGAACATCCTTGTGCATGACTTCTTGTTCTAATTTCTGATTGTTTCCTTAACATACTGAAAGAGGAAGGAATTCCTGACATTTTAAAGGCTCTAGAGAGAGATTAGATCTAGGTCTAGATTACTCCCCAAGAAGTATGCAGCAGTTTATAGTCCAACAAATTGGTTTACAGAATCAGCCCTGAATTCTTAATCTTTTTTTCCTTTTTTAAAAAAGAATAAATTTTAGAACCCTAAGCTTTTTTTCCATATGTTTATTTGCCATTTTAATGTCCTCTTTCATGAATTGTTCCTCCCTGGTTATACTGCTTTGAGAAAGAGAGTCCACATGACCACAAAATGAGGCAGAAGATCTGGCCAAGGAGTATGTTCTGGGAGAGGAGAGTGCTGATTCTGGAAGCAGAAACTCACTACAAGCCTTTGCACCACACAGTTCCTTTTAACTGGGACTGGAAAGTTATTTTCCCTTTATTAGTCCTAGATTGACTATAGTAAGTGGGCAGAATGCAGCTTTATGTTATTTCACAAAAGAATTTTGGGGAAACAACCTGTTGTTTCAGTAAAGAGTGGACATCATTTTGCATTGTCATTTGATACTAAAATATAGATTCAATTGAACATATCTGAATCTTAAACTCTACTAAGTGTCTTTCCCTGTGGTAGCCTTTATAAAAGTGACCAGTTGTAGAAACAAACAAAAAAAGAGAGAGAAAAAAGCTTTTAACTGATTAAAAAGCAAAAAAAGAAAAATTCAATCAATGAGTCTGCAAAATACCAAAAAAATAACTTTTATATTTTACTTTATTAACTGATTTAAGTAGATATTTTGATCTTTGGCTGCATGAAGCTATAGAATTGACCTTCAAGAGAATTCATTTCTTTATGGCTATTATAGATGATGACTTTGATTTGGATAAATTATTATAACTAGACAAAAAAATCAACTTTAAAATTCTGGACTGGGAACAGTGACTCACACCTATAATCCTTGCACTTTGGGAGGTCCAGTCAAGAGGATCTCTTGAGGTTGCGAATTCAAGACCAGCCTGGCCAACATGGTGAAACACCCCATCTCTACTGCAAAATTAGCCAGACATGGTAGAGTGTGCCTGTAATCCCAGCTACTGGGAAGGGGTGGGATACTGAGGCAAGAGAATCACTTGAACCCAGGAGGTGGAGGTTGCAGTGAGCTGAGATCACACCATGCACTCCAGCCTAGGCAATGAGTGAGACTCTGTCTCACAAAATGAAAATAAAAATAAAAATTCTTATGTTTTATGGCCATTGGAGAAATAGCATAACAGTTAAATCAGATCTAGGTAATCATTAATTATTTCTAAGTCAAGTTTTTTATGTAATGCTATATAATTGAAAGAGTTATTCTTTTGCAAGTATGAAGTTCTGTAATACCAGAATGACGTATTCATTAGCACTTGAAAGAAATGCTTACATATCACTGCTAAAGACTCTTGAACCTTTGAGTTGTTGAGGGAAGAGAAGGGAAAATGATGGTAAGCTTGGACAACACTATTTCCCTAATATAGCCTCAGCTTGTATTAGACTCAAGCTTATCTTATAGTGATATTTTAAATAATATTTTTGCTTTTGTTTAAAAATAAAAATTAAATCAACAAATACTGAATACTTACTTATTGTTCAGTACTTTATTTGGGTTGTTAAAAATAAGCCTTGCACATGATTATGAATCACAGTCATAATTTGAAAACTTACTTATAATTGTAAAACGAAAGTAAAACATATCTTGTGTTCTTTCTTTAAGAAAAAAGTCAATCACCCCGATCATCCTGCCCTGGCTCTCAGATTAACTATTATTAACTATTATAAACTATATAAAATTAACTATTATAAAACTATATGATGCTAAACTTTTAACAATAGGTAGGCATCATATAATTTTATAATTTTAAAATGCTCAAAGTGTGTTAAAATAAATTTTGGTCTGTGTATGTACATGTATTTACCCAGAATTAAGTCTTACCTATTTTTGTCTGAAACTATTACAAGGGGGCAGAGGGTAATTTAGTTTTTCCTTCAAGTAGAATTACTTGGTTATTAAGTACATTTAAATATTATATTTTGTATAGCATTCTAAAAGGGCTTACTGATGGTGCCAGATAGATTTTTTAAAAAGTAAGAGCTCTTGGATTGGTGTGGTGGCTCACACCTCTAATCCCAGCACTTTGGTAGACCAAGGCAGGCAGATCATGAGGTCAAGAGATAGAGACCATCCTGGCCGACATGGTGAAACCCCATCTTTACTAAAAATTCAAAAATTAGCTGGGTGCGGTGGCATGCACCTATAATCTCAGCTATCCAGGCAGGAGAATCACTTGAACCTGGGAGATGGAGGTTGCAGTGACCTGAGCTTGCGCCACTGCACTCCAGCCTGGTGACAGAGCAAGACTCTGTCTCAAAAAAAAAAAAAAGAAATAGTAGAACACACTGAAAAGAGACAAAAAAATGGAGGCAAGAGCCTGTGTCATCTTTGTCTTCTTCTTCTTTTTTTTTTTTTTCAAGACAGGGCCTTCCTCTTTCACCCAGGCTGAAGTACAGTGGCATGAATTGTGGCTCACTGCAGCCTTGACCTGCCGGGCTCAAGTGGTCCTCCCACTTCAGCCTCTCAAGTGGCTGGGATTACAAGCACGCACCATCACGCCTGGCTAATTTTGTTTATTTTTTGTAGAGATGAGGTCTCACTATGTTGCCCAGGCTGGTCTCAACTCCCAGGCTCAAATGATCCTACTGCGTGGGCCTCCCAAAATGCTGGGATAATAGGTGTGAGCCCCTGTGCCCTGCCTCTTATATCTTTTTAAAACTACTGTGTATTACAAGACAGAAAATAAGTTAGCACTTATTGAACTTCATTAATTGTTCCATCCGTGCTCAAGTTTAAAACTCCTACTTATGAATTCTATATATAAAGTGACTGATTTTGGAGACAGGTTTTTGTTTTGTCTAGAACAGTGCTTCTCATCCTTTTTTTGGATTAACAATCTCTTTTGAGATTCTGACACTGAGAATGGACATTCTCTTAAAAGTTTGCTCATCACTGCTCCTCTTTGATGCCACTCAGTGTACCCCAGACCTAGAGCTAGAGGTAAGCTGTTGGATCCTTAATTTATATGCTCTACTGAGATGTTAGACATTTTAGAAGAATTTACTTGAGTACATCGAACTAAGATTTTTTTTTTAATCTTTGCCTCTATAATCTGCATTGATAAAAATAAAGGTAGCTCTTTTTTTTTTTTTGGAGATGAAGTCTCACACTGTCGCTCAGGCTAGAGTGTAGTGGTGTGATCTCAGCTCACTTCAACCTCCGACTCCTGGGCTCACGCAGTTCTCCTGCCTCAGCCTCCAGCATAGAGCTAGGATTATAGGTGCACACCACCACGCCTGTCTAATTTTTGTATTTTTAGTAAAGTCAGGGGTTTCACTATGTTGGCCAGACTGGTCTTGAACTCCTGATCTCGTGATCCACCCACCTCAGCTTTCCAAAGTGCTGGGATTACAGGCATGAGCCACTGCACCTGGCCAGGGTAACTCTTGTCTGATAGACTGGACTTTTGGCAAAGATTGTAATCATCACTGAAGGAGCAGCTTGAAATGCAATAGTTATCATAAGAGAAAAACCAGTATATTGTCTTTCCATTTCAGAAGTATGTGATCAAAATTTCATGATGTTTGCACTTCTCTTGCTGTTGTGTCTGGGCTGAGTTTGTGATATAATTTATTAGTGGTCACTCCAAATGGTTTTATTTGTCTAGGCTAATGTCATAAGAACTTTTGGCAATATATGAAAATATATAAAATTTTATAGCTCATCATGAAACACCCCAATTTTAAAACAGTGTCATTACTTGAGGCACTATTTATTTGACAATATTTGGAGAGTCATTCATATCATTAGGTGCCTCAGTATACGGAAGCAAACCGGAACCACTTTTTTTTTTCGTTTTGAGATGGAGTCTTACTATGTTGCCTAAGTTGGCCTTGAACTCCTGTGCTCAAGGAATCCTCTTGCTTCAGCCTTCTGAGTAGCTGAAACGATACGTGCTCACTGCTGTGCACAGCTCCAAACCACTTTTTTTTTTTTGAGACGGAATTTCGCTCTTGTTACCCAGGCTGGAGTGCAATGGCGCGATCTCGGCTCACCGCAACCTCCGCCTCCTGGGTTCAGGCAATTCTCCTGCCTCAGCCTCCTGAGTACCTGGGATTACAGGCGTGCGCCACCATGCCCAGCTAATTTTTTGTATTTTTAGTAGAGGCGGGGTTTCACCATGTTGACCAGGATGGTCTCGATCTCTTGACCTCGTGATCCACCCGCCGTGGCCTCCCAAAGTGCTGGGATTACAAGCGTGAGCCACTGCGCCCAGCTCCAAACCACTTTTAATGACTCCACCTTATAGCCAACACTTCACCCAATGTATGTTTTACTACTTTTTTTTTTTCAGTTTCAACATTTGTAAGTCTGTCTTCGTTTTAGCACAATACAGCTATCAAGATTTTAAAAAATCTTGACTAAAGAGAGGAGTGATACATCAGCAAGTGGGTTGCAAATGGAACAAAAGAGTTTCCATAAACACCCTGAAAATAAAGATAGCAGGGATGATTCAACAGTGAAAGACAATCTATGTAGAAACCAGAGTCTAATCTCCCTGTACACTTTGGAGTGTTTTTCGGAAGGTGGAGAAGAATGAAGAATCACAGGGAAAATGTGTTAACTGCTGAAGCAGCTGTATTTCTAAGCCTTCCAAGCTATAATTGGGTTATGTACAAGATTTTTTTTTTCAGAGTGTAGGTGGGCACAAAAAAATTCAGTTTCATGTTAAAATAACCAAAGAAGAACTATGTACCTTTGTACTTTTGCAATGGAAGGAGGAGGCAAACAGCAAGTTACTTCTGTATGTACAAGAGTACCTTACTGCTTCCAGTTTTATCTTACAGGGATGATGAATTACCTGAGTGTGGCCTATGGAGTCAGATTTTTCTGCATTGAATCCTCATTCTGTCACTTGCTATTTGACCTTGTTAAGTTTCCTTAACTACCCAGTGCCTGTTTCCCCATGGTAAAAGTTGAATACCAATAGAGTGTATCTTTTGTCAGTAAATTAATACCTATATGGCTCAGCCACTTATTATAAGCTTGATATATGTGTGCTCAATAAATATGAATTTATTTTTAATAGTTCTAGCTTATTTCATATTATCTTTTTTTTTCTTTTTTTCTTTTGAGATAGAGTCTCGCTCTATGGCCCATTTGGAGTGCAGTGGTGCAATCTCAGCTTACTGCAACCTCCGCCTCCCGGGATGAAGTGATTCCCTTGCCTCAGCCTCCCGAGTAGCTGGGACTATAGGCATCCAGCATGCCTAGCTAATTTTTGTCTTTATAGTAGAGATGGAGTTTCAACATGTTGGCCAGGCTAGTCTTGAACTCCTGACCTCCAGTGATCCACGTGCCTTGGCCTCCCAAAGTGCTGGGATTATAGGTGTGAGCCACTGCACCCAGCATTTCACATTATCTTATTGTTACTACTAATTTTCTCTGCATTTCTCAGTATTCACATGGATTTCCTAGAGTTATTAATCAAACGCGTTGATCTTCTCTTTGTGACTTTGGAGGTTTCTTCTTCGTCATCTTTGGGAACCATGTTGACCATGCTCTGATTCTTGATGACCACCTCCCACTTCTCCTCTTTTCCTTTGGCCTCTCATGAAAACCAGGCTTTCTACCCTACCACCCCCCCCCCAACCTTTTTTTGGCTAATTTTTACTCATTAACTCATCTCTTCTCACAGAGACATAGCTCTAGGAAATTGGAGATTAAAGGAATTTATGAAGCTAATATAGACTAGGTGTAATTCTGTCTGATGTGGGGCTATAGGACAAGGAGTTTAAATTTAAATGTGTATCACTTTTTTTTTTTAGGTTTTCTGAGGATTTGAAGGTGGAGTATTTTTTACTTCCAGTTCTAAGCTAATTACTAGAGTGTATTAGTTTTTAAAAATTGCTTGAGTGTATTCAGATATTTAGTCTGTCTCCCTCCCTTCCTTCCTTCCATCCTTCCTTTTGGTTTCTTTTTGCTTCATTTCTTCAGAATGTTCTGGTAATTTAACAATTTCAACCATTTTCCTAAAATCCCTTCTTGACTTTTAACTGGGTAGAAAGTATTTAAGCCATGCATTGTTTTACTGTGATGTGGTAAAGTTGGTTAGAATAAATACCCCCATTCAAGCCGGACCTGTAATCCCAGCACTTTGGGAGGTCAAGGTGCGTGGATCACGAGGTCAGGAGTTTGAAACCAGCCTGGCCAACATGGCAAAAACCCATCTCTACTAAAAATACAAAAATTAGCTGGGCCTAGTGGTGTGCTCCTGTAGTGCAAGCTATTCAGTAGGCTGAGGCAGGAGAATCTCTTGAAGCCTGGAAGCAGAGGTTATGGTGAGCTGAGGTCTCACCACTGCACTCCAGCCTGGACAGAGCGAAACTCCATCTCAATAATAATAATAATAATAATAATAAGAAGAAGAAGTAATCCCCTCATTCAATAGCAAACTTTACGTGGCTCATAAATAATGGCATTTCATCATTTAAATCTAAAAAACACAGACTGGCTTATTAGAGTTTCCCTAAGTCTAAACTAAGAATGCAGCAGTGAATGTGTGCATTTATACTTTTAAACACCCAATTGTCTACCGTTGGGTTTTCTGAAATCTCGGTAAACTGACATCTTCTTTAAGCAGATACTCACACAGTTTAAAAAGAAAAACATTTTAGTAGGATTAAACTGAACCTTGATAATTAAGTGTAAGTCACTAAGGAAACATGCCTGGCAAGCTCGATTGCATTGGTGATGCTTCAGAATATTTCCATAGACATTCTAGTCAGAGTGCTATGCTTTTTTCTAAGAAGTGTGCCTCTTTTTCCATTTTTGTTGGCTTGAAATTCTCCTATTTCTACAAGGAGTGCAGGCTATCTAGAAGCTTCTGGAACTGGGAAAAGAACAAGGAACAGATTCTTCTCTAGAGCCTCTGAAAGGAATGACACCTTTGATTTTAGCCCAGAGAGACTGATTTTAAACTTTTGAGGTCCAGAGCTGTGAGGTAATAAATTTGTATTGTTTCATCACTATGTTTGTGATAATTTGTTACAGCAGCATCAGGAAGGTAATACAGGCTTCATCAGTGTGGTTTTGCTAAAAGGAGGCAAGTTGAGGTACTATTTGTAGACTTGATATACAATTTATAGACATTTGGTTGATCCATGCATTTTTTATAATTATGGTTTTTAAATGAGCTTTAAAATTTTTGGTAATTATTACAAATGACAGAGAAACAAATAAAGGCTTGAAAGCTACTATATACTCCAAACTCTCTATCCTCATTCCTCCATTTCTGATCTTCCCAGTTTCTTCTCTGGACTATTTCCAACCAATTTATGACTCCGCATCATAAACCCTCTTGGAATAAGAGCTCAGAACCAAAGCAATGAATACATAAGTTGACACCAACAAAGGAAATATTTTCATAGAGTAGGTCATATGTAACACTATGATATACTCTACTGACACATTGGGGAGGCTGCAAACCAGTTTATTAGCTATGACCTAAGCTGATTTATCATGAGAACATACCATAACTTGTTTTAAGGAGTGGCAATATATAAAATAAGTTGACTGGGTTAGTTATAAAACAGGTGTGATGTTGTTTTATTTTCACGGACATCTGTGTCATACCTTATCCTTGGCAAATTGTTTTTATTCCACTGGTATCCTCATTGGTGTTTCAATTATTTTAAGAATCACTGAGCAGCCCTCCTTCTTACAAAGGAAGGGTACTTTAAAGGACAAGATTTGACAGCTGAGAGCTACTGTAACAGCAGTCCCTAACCTTTTTGGCACCAGGACTGGTTTCCTGGAAGAGAATTTTTCCATGGATTGGGGAAGGGGGGCAGTAGTTTGGGGATGATTCATGTGCTTTTTTACATTTATTGTGTACTCTATTTCTATTATGATTACATTGTAACATAAAATAAAATATGCAAATCACCATAATGTAGGATCAGTGGGAGACCTGAGCTTGTTTTCCTGCATCTAGATGGTCCCATCTGGGGCTGATGGGAGACAATAACAGATCATCAGGCATTAGATTCTCATAAGAAGTGTGCAGATCTCTAGCATGTGCAGTTCACAGTTGGGTTAGTGCTCTTATGAGAATCTAATGCCAGCACTGATCTGACAGGAGGCAGAACTTAGGCAGTAATGTGAGCCAAAGAGAACGGCTGCTGTAAATACAGATAAAACTTCACTTGCTCACCCACTGCTCACCTCCTGCTGTGCAGCCTGGTTCCTAACAGGCCACAGATTAGTACTGGTCCTTGGTCTGGAGGTTGGGGACCCCTGCTGTAACACACTAACATTTACAGATAACTCTGCTGGATCTTGATCTCTCTGGACAGCTGCTTTCATTGTGTTTAGGATTTTCTAGGCCAGGTGTTTTGTTTTGTTTTCTTTTTTAAACTAATGTTTCATTCTTTCTTGTAGTCTCTTGTTTTATAACTATATCCAAGCCCAGAGGTAGAGGAGAAGCAAGGGGCACGGATGCTCAGACATTTTGGATTGAGGTCAGTCCAGGTAAGGAGCAGGCTGTGAGTCATGACCGGCAGAAATCAGTGTTTGCCTTAGACCGGAAGTCTTTGAAACTAGGGAATATGCCTTAATGTAGACAAAAGCCTTGTAGGAAATTAGACTCACAGTGTTTTAAAAGAAATCAGGCAATGTATGCTCAAATACCAAATCATTTTAAAATTAAATAGATTAAAGCAACTCACACTATGACAAAAGGCTAAAATTAATTACATCAAAATTAAACATTAATTTAACTAGAATTAAAATTGGCATCTGAATGGAAGAAAAAGTTTTTATGGACTTAAAGGAGCCTAGCCTAGAAGTAAAAACTGTTGAGTGTACCACCAGCGACTAATAATACTCATGACAGGAAGATGGTAATACGTGATTGTTGAAGCAAAACAACTGAAGCCCACCAGGTCATCTTTTCAGGAAATGTGTGCTCATCTTAGTATCAATAATGCCTTCCTGCCATGATTTTTGACTTTTCAAGCTCATTCACCTAGTATTTATTGAATATCTACTATATCCAAGGCACTATAAGAATACAACATGTCTTAAATTCACTGATTTGGTGCCTTGAATAATCTGGCATTCATTGCTTAAAGCGCTTTAGTAAATACCAAGTTGTAAACTGTACACCTAAGCATGTTATTATTTAATAATTAATTTGTAAGAGATTTAATGAGTGATTTAAAATGTAAAACTTATATTTAAATCTGTTGAAGTATGGACATAAAGATGGCAACAATAGACACTGGGGACTCCTACAGTGGGAAGGAGGGAGCCAAGGGTTGAAAAACTATCTATTGGGTACTATGCTCACTACCTGGGGGATGGGATCAATTGTATGCCAAACCTTAGCATCATGCAATATACCCATGTAAAAGGAACCTGTACGTGTACTTGTGAATCTAAAATGATAGTTAAAATTATAAAAATAAATAAATACATCTGCTGAAGTACTCTTTTGTTTATCAGTTTAGATAAAAATATCAATTCCTAATTCAGCTTTTCGGGGGGCCTAGGGATGGGAGGGGCCCGTGGGGGTGACAGAATCTTCCTCTGTCACCTAGACTGGAGTGCAGTGGCATGATCTCCTGTCACTGCACCCTCTGATTCCCAGATTCAAACAATTTTTCTGCCTCAACGTCCTGAATAGCTGGGACTATAAGCAAACATCACCACATCCCACTAATTTTTGTATGTGTAGTAGAGCCAGGGTTTCACCATGTTGACTAGTCTGGTCTCAAACTGGTGGCCTCAAGTGATCTGCCCGTCTTGGCCTCCCAAAAAGCGGGGATTGCAGGAGTGAAGCACCACACCTGGCCTAATTTAGCTTCTTTTTTGGCTATAGAATACCTTGCTTTAAGAAAAGTGTAGGACACAGGGCGAGGTGGCTCACGCCTGTAATCCCAATACATTGGGGACTTAGTGGGGTGGATCACTTGAGCCCAGAACTCAAGACCAGCCTGGGCAACATAGTAAAACCCTGTGTTTAAAATAAACGAAAACAAAAATTAGTCAGATGTGGTAGTGTAGGCCTGTAGTTTCAGCTATTTGGGAGGCTGAGGTAGGAGGATCTCTTGAACCCAGGAGGTCAAGGATGCAGTGAACTGAGATTGCACCGCTGCACTCTAGCCTGGGCAACAGAGCTAGAGTTTGCCAAAAAAAAGAAAAAAAAAGAAAAGAAAGAGAGTGCAAGAATTTAAAAGTGATGCCTATAATAACTGATAAAAATTGTTTTTTTTGTTTTTGAGATGGAGTTTCACTCTTGTTACCCAGGCTGGAGTGCAATGGCGCGATCTCGGCTCACTGCAACCTCCACCTCCTGCGTTCAGGCAATTCTCCAGCCTCCTGAGTAGCTGGGATTACAGGCATGCACCACCACGCCCAGCTAATTTTTTGTATTTTTAGTAGAGACGGAGTTTCACCATGTTGAACAGGATGGTCTCGATCTCTTGACCTTGTGATCCACCCGCCTCGGCCTCCCAAAGTGCTGGGATTACAGGCTTGAGCCACCGTGCCCGCCCCAACAATTGTTTTTAATAAAAGTAATATATTTTAAACACTTTAAGGACAGAACAGCAATTTTAAACCTTCAAATTGTGGCAGTCCCTAAAAAGTAGTTGGTCTCCACCTACTTTCTGCCTTCATCAGCTGATAACCTTACAAATCCTTGTAAACTCTTCAGGACCCCAATTCTCAGCATGGTTGCTTGGTCCAGTGCAGGCTGTGGTTTTATTGAAGAGAATGCTGCCTGTGAAGCATTCTTTAAACTCATTAGAAATAAAATGGGAATAAAAACTAGCAGGGCTATACATTAGAAAGGAATGTGTTTTACTGATATCTGTAAAGCATGGGATAGATGGGATAGATCCCATGGGATAGATGTTGATAGGTTCAAGGGTTAAGCAGGCATTATGGGTACAGTATTTGCCTCTTTAGAAGGGATTACAGAACTGGAGTCTGAGGTGCTCTTGCTCTGAGGTTTTGAGCATATCCATGCTATAGTTCTCTTTTCCTCTTCTCTACCCTACTCTGGGAAGAGAAGATACCAAGAACTCTATATCCATGCATAGCAAAATAAGGCAGTCAGTGCCAATCCGTCTAAACAATGCTTCTGGTTCTCAAGTCCCCAGTCTATTTTTTATTTTTATTTTTTTTGCGACAGGGTTTTGCTCTTCTTGCCCAGGCTGGAGTGCCGTGGAGCAATCTTGGCTCACTGCAACCTCCACCTCCTGGGTTCAAGCAATTCTCCTGGCTCAGCCTCCCAAGTAGCTGGGACTACAGGTGTGCGCCACCAAGCCCAGCTAATTTTTTATTTTTAGTAGAGATGGGTTTTGCCATGTTGGCCAGGATGGTCTTGATCTCCTGACATCATGATCCACGCACCTCAGCCTCCCAAAGGGCTAGGATTACAGGCGTGAGCCACTGTGTCCGGCCCCCAATCTTATTTTATTTTGCATTTTAAAGAAAGTGGCATAATATATCAATGGTTTTAATTTTTAAAATAAGATTTCAGTTATTTGTAGAGTGTACTTTAGAGGGGCTAGATATATGTGTAAATGGAAGAAAATACACTGAAGAATAAAGATAAAATCACCAGGTGACATTACATATTTAAGTAAATTGAAAATGTAACTCATTTTACCAATATTATTATTTGCACAGAACTTTTAAATCACTTACACAGTACAGATGATAAAGTATACATAACATTTAAGCAAATTATTTTATTATAGAGAAAGACTTTTTTTTTCCGAGCTAGCTGAGATTTTATTTTGGACCAAAAAAAAAAAAGCAGTTGAATTGTTTTGCAGCTGGAGGCATGGGCAAGGGGCGTCCCCAGGAGTAAACTCCCCGCCGGTGGGCTGAGGGCTAGGGCTGAGCGTCAGGTGGGTCTCCTGTTCCCTGCGCTCCCCTGCACAGCAACCTCCCTCCTGGGCTCTGGGGCGCCTCAGGAGGGGCAGGCTGGGAGGTGCTGTTGCAGCTGTTCACTTAGGCAGGACGTCAGAGGACTCGGACACCAGCCTCCCATCGCGGGTCTCAGTCTTCTTCACAACCACAGCCTTGGTGGAGCTGGTGCAGCTGATGAAGCTGGAGCCCATGACAGAGCCAAAGCTGGAGCTCAGGCCGTAGCTGAGGCCGGGGCTTGTGAGGCCCCCATAGGCAGAGCTCAGACCACCTGCATAGCCGCTGGTGGTCTTCGTGTGGATACTCATGTTCTGCATCCCGGACTCCAGCCGGCTCTCCTCACCCTCCAGTAGCTTGCGGTAGGTGGCGATCTCGATGTCCAGGGCCAGTTTGACATTCATCAGCTCCTGGTACTCACGCAGCTGCTTTGCCATGTCCTGCTTGGCCCGCTGCAGGGCGGCCTCCAGCTCCTGCTGCTTGGTATGAGCGTCCTTGAGTGCCTGCTCCCCGCGATGCTCAGCATCTCTAATGGCGGCCTCCAGGGAAGCCCTCTGGCCTTTGAGGCCCTCGATCTCAGCCTGGAGCCGGCTGATGTTCCGGTTCATCTCGGAGATCTCAGTCTTCGTACGCCGCAGGTTATCCCCGTGCTTCCCAGCCAGCGTCTACAACTCCTCATACTTGATCTGGTATAGCTCTCCGCCTCAGCCCGGCTGTGGTTGGCGATCTCCTCGTACTGCACCTTGACCTCAGTGATGATGCTGTCCATGTCCAGAGAGCGGCTGTTGTCCATGGACAGCACCACAGACGTGTCGGAGATCTGGGACTGCAGCTCCTGGATCTCCTCTTCATACAGCTGCCTGAGGAAGTTGATCTCGTCAGTCAGTCCTTCCAGGCGAGACTCCAGCTCTACCTTGTTCATGTAAGCTTCATCCACATCCTTCTTGATGAGGACAAATTGATTCTCCATCTCTGTACGCTTATTGATCTCTTCCTCATACTTGTTCTTGAAGTCCTCCACCAGCCCCTGCATGTTGCCAAGCTCCGCCTCCAGCTTCAGCTTCTCCTGGCCCAGAGTCTCCAGCTGCCGCCTCAGGTTGTTGATGTAGTTCTCAAACATGTCGTCCATGTTGCTCCTAGACGTTTTCTGCTGCTGCAGGAGGCTCCACTTGGTCTCCAGCATCTTGTTCTGCTGCTCCAGGAACCGCACCTTGTCGATGAAGGAAGCAAACTTGTTGTTGAGGGTCTTGATCTGCTCCTTCTCCTGGGTACGCACGGCCTGGATGTTGGGGTCCACATCCACCTTAATGGGGTTCAGCAGGCTCTTGTTGATGGTGACGGCGGTGATGCCTCCCATGCCTATGCCGCTGGCCCCAGAATAGCCTGCACCCAGGCCACCCCGGAAGCCACTACTGCTCACTCGGGAGAAGCTCAAGCGGGCACTGGGCCCACTCGTGAAGGAGCGGCTGCTGAAGGCCCCGGGCCAGAGGTGGACACCTTGTAGGACTTCTCGGTCACCCTGATGGACATGGTAGAGGCAGGAGTGGAGGCAGGCAGGCTGAACTAGGGAGAGATTCCAGAAGGAGCGGAGAAGCTGCTTCTTTGAGAAAGACTTTAAAAAATTTTCACCCACAATAAAAGTAGCTCTTATTTTTATTATTATTATTTTTTGAGATGGAGTCTAGCACTGTTGCTCAGGCTGAGTGCAGTGGTATGACCTCAGCTCACTGCAACCTCTGCCTCCTAGGTTCAAGCAATTCTAAGTAGCTGGGATTACAGGTGCCTGCTACAATGCCTGGCTAATTTTTCTATTTGTAGTAGAGACGGGATTTCACCATGTTTGCCAGGCTGGTCTCGATTTGTGACCTCAAGTGATCTGCATTCCTCGGCCTCCCAAATAGTGAGATTACAGGTGTGAGCCACCGCTCCCAGCCCAAAAGTAGCCCATTTTTTTTTTTTTTTTTGAGACAGAGTTTTGTTCTTGTTACCCAGGCTGGAGTGCAATGGCACGATCTCAGCTCACTGCAACCTCTGCCTCCTGGGTTTAAGCAATTCTCTCTCCTGCTTCAGCCTCCCAAGTAGCTGGGACTACAGGCGTGTGCCACCATGCCCAGCTAATTTTTGTATTTTTGGTAGAGACAGGGTTTCACCATGTTGACCAGGATGGTCTCGATCTCTTGACCTTGTGAGTAGCTCTTATTTTAAGTAGGTAACTGTGCATAATCAGGCAGGCCTGTGATTTATTCTGCCAAACCCAAAGCTTGGAATAATGAAGTCTTTAGGATGGCTCATGTGAGACAATTCACTTACTGGTGAAGTAGGAGATAGCTACCTAATTCTCCCAGAAATTTTATATCATAATCCTTTTTATTCCTTATACAACAATAAAATAGAAGAAAATTTTGAGAAATAATGAATACTTATTGAGAGAAATATTAAGAGATGTAATATGAGAAAAATCCCTATGATCTGGATAAAAGGGACTAGCACAAAATACTCTAATATATGCTGCAAAACAAAGTTCCTAGTGAAAGACACTCTCCCTGCAATACTATATCTTACACTCCCTTTGCTTAAAACCTTCAACATGGTAAACTGGATAATATTCCCCCTCAGAACATATTTCCAATTTTATAACAGAAGTTGATGGGAAAATAAATAAAAAATAACTACTTTACAAGCAAATGTGCTAGAATATTTTTATAAAGTGAGAGATAAAAACATTATTTCACTTATGTGAAATAAACACATTTTTGCTTCCTTTTAAAAGTCTGAAGGGCAGATGGTGTGTGAACAGAACATGTATGTACTTGAGTAGCATGATTCTAGGTATTGATATATATAATAAAAGAGATAAAAGCTTGCCAAGTAATTACTGAGTACTCCTTCTTTGCATTACACAAACATCAAAATATGCACTACCTCGACAGCATCACTGCACTGACTGTGCATTTACTAATTTAAAGTATATGTCTCGATTTCTCAGGAGCTCTTGATGAGTTCCTTGTTCCTTTATCTTTCCATTGTGCAGAACTACTATCAAATCTGCGTTCTGTATTGTGGAGAGTCTGTGAGTGACCACTAGGCATGTCCTCCCCGTCCTGGCTTTATCAAGGGCCTTCTGAACCACCTGGAAGAGAGAAAGACTTGTGATCACCAGTTTGAATTAGATGTTAGTAAACTTGCCTAAGTCAAATCAATTAAGATAATGTAATAACATTCTTTGCTTTATTTACTTGTCCCCAGAGGAATTGCCCTACTTGTAAAATATCTCCCTACTCAACAGAAGTCTGGAAGTCTAGAGAGATTAACTACAGATAAATTAAGTAAGACATTTGTGAGAATGAATAAAAATGAAATAGTTGTTTATATGTTAGTGGTGCTAAACGCAGTCAGGAAGTGGCATTTCTAAGTAGAATTATAGTAGTATTTCTACTGCAATTTCTTTGAGTAGTTCTAATACCACTCAAATTTCTACTGTTATTTCTTTGAGTAGTTCTAAACTGAACGTCAGGAAGTAGTATTTCTAAGTAGCATACCTAAGTAGAATTATCTAATTTATTTACCTAATTTTCTCACGTAGATTTTGTTTTGTTTTTGGTAGGTTTTAGCTGTAGAACTGTCCTGTTAACATAGCATCTCATTTCTATGTAGCATCAATGTGGTTATGATGCTATTTAGAAAGTGGGAGTGGAGGGTGAAAACCAATATTGTGGAATGTATGAAATATTCCCAAGATGGCTATTTCATTTAAATTCTTTCAGTAACCTCATACAATGATAGTATTTTTATTTTTCTGATAACTGAACTGAGGTTAGACCAAGGTCATACTGCTAGTAACTGATGAATTGAGGATTACAGCCCAGATATGTCTGATCCAAAAAGTTAATTGCTGTTTTTTTTTTCATAACACACTGTCACTTTGGGATTCAAGAATAGTATCATCTACAAGTAGGGATCATGTGGAGCCCATGCCTGGGCCTTTAGGGCAGATACCCTCCATTAGAATTTAGAAAAGTTACTTAATCTTTTTTTTTTTTTTTTTTGAGATGGAGTCTTCTTTTGTCACCCAGGCTGGAGTGCAATGGCGTGATCTGGGCTCACTGCAACCTCCGCCTCCTGGGTTCATCTCCTGCCTCAGCCTTCTGAGTAGCTGGGATTACAGGCATGTGCCACCATGCCCAGCTACTTTTTGCATTTTTAGTAGAGACGGAGTTTCACCATGTTGGTCAGGCTGGTCTCCAACTCCTGACCTCATGATCTGCCTGCCTTGGCCTCCCAAAGTGCTGGGATTACAACCGTGAGCCACTGTGCCCGGCCTTGAAAAGTTACTTAATCTTTTTAAACCTTAGTGTGCTAATCTGTACAATGGGCATGCTAATACAAGAATCTTATTCGTCATGTTGTGAGGACTGAGATAATAGCATGTAAAGCATAATCTTTAAATATTGATAATTATCATTTATTTAACCAATGTTCATTTACTAAATAAAAGCCTGCATATGCAAGAAACTCCTGGGGGATAAAGGACATAGCAAAATTAAACAGCCGAAGAAGCTTGCTGTGCAAGTATATTCTCATGTGTCCCTTTGTTTCCTTGTTTCTTGCTCCAACTAGGCTAAGTCTATAGAAGGTACTCGGAGAGTCTGATACTGCAGTGTAGATTACTCTTTTACCCATACAAACTACCTTATTAATTTGTTTGGCATCACTGTAATAATAGTAAAATTGAAAAGTTATTTTTCTTGGGCTCTTGCCTTGAATGGAATAACATTTCAAAAATTGGTCCACTTTTGATAATGAGACCATTTTGAGTGAGAAAACCTTCTGGAACATGAGATTCCCTCTGTCTCTACTCTCTCCCACCTCCCCACCACCTACTGACCTTTATGTAAAGGCCAAAGCCTTAATTAGAACTGGCGACCTTAGAACTGCAATTCTTTCCAGACCTTTGTTTTTCCAAACTTACCTTGGTTTCTTCCATGTTACTGCCTGCTCATATTTGGTATTATGTTCTGAGATAAAAGAAAATGATGTTACCTTCTCACTCTCATTATCAATGGCTGAAGTGGCCTCATCCAACAACAAAATTTTGGGTTTTTGGAGAAGAGCCCTTGCAATAGCCAGTCTTTGTTTCTGGCCGCCAGAAAGTTGCGTTCCCTTCAGTCCAACTTGTGTGTTGTATTTCTATTACAGGAGCATGCAATTAAGAAAGCAAGGCTTGGTTAGTTAAATTAGCATGGCAGCTGTGGGCGAGAACCATCTAAATATTTCAAATTTTGCTGCTCTTGAAAATTTGTGTCCTAACCAATGTTGAAATCTATTCTCGGGCTTTGTTGCAAATAAATGCTAAAGCAGCAGTAAACACTACCATCTCATTTACATATCCAGTCTGACCACGGACAGCAGACCTCTGCCATTATGCTTCTACAAAGAAAGTTTTCAAATTAAAGCATAAGAGAACATTATTGGCAAGAAACAAATTCATAGTAAATACAAATTCTTTTCTATTAAGTTACATTATCTACTATTTTCGGGTTAAAATGATTCACAGTATTAAAAACAACAAGGAAATTATAAGGTTTCTTCACTTTGGCTCTTGCTAATAAGCCTCTATGGGCACATCCTTACAGATGCTGTGATGGGATTCTCAGTGGTACATGCATCTTCCTGGAAATAAGTTAGGTCGGCATCTTGAAAGTCTATTCACCTTTTCAGGCCACAAAATAGTAATGGTGACATTTAGCATTTGACAGTGTTTCAATAGTTCCCCTGCTTACTAATAACCCAATTTCGCCAGTGTTTCCCTTCATGGAAGGGTAAAGAAAATTTCACCCAAATCTTGAGGCTATCATGGTCTTCTGAATCACAATTGGTCAGTTCAGTTGGGGTAAGCAGCTTATTGCCTGCTTTTTAGATTGTCCCATTGATTTAGCTTCCTTTCAAGGCTTCACATTGCTTTCTAGTGGCCCTTGGCACTTTTCTAAGAAACATAAGCCACTGGTACCCAGATAAGAATATGTAGATGGATCAGCTCCATTGCGAAAGCTGGTCTAAGTGTATAGGCGGAAAGATTAATCCTGTAGCAGCATTTCACATGCAGCATGTGATTCCTAGCTATTCATTTTGTGTTGGTAACCTAGAGAAGCTTGAGGGAATTGCCTTTCCACATCTGACTGCTTTCAGGAAGTGCATTTTGGGCAGAGTGGGTGTCTCGAACCTGTGGTATAACCTTATAACAAAATATGTCCACATCATCTCAAAGCTTACTTTTCAACTTAACATGCACAGGCGCTTGTTTTATATCAAACAATGGATGTCTGAATTACTAAAGCCCAGGAAACATATCTTCCCCGAAGTGAATGGTCTACAAAGAACACAGACTTTCACTATTTTCTCTGATTTATCTGACTAGTAGGCCTTGGGCCCCTTCCTCCTAAAATGCATTTTGTTAAATTCGGAACCATAGATGAAACTGTGTCTGTCATTCATTTCCAAACACTGCAAAGTTTGCATTTAAATGACGGGATTAAATCTTAAACTAAAAATTGGGAAGGGAGGTGGGAATGATAATGAGCTTGTAGCTCTTTCTGCCAGCCTAGCTTAAATTGTACATGAATTCTTCTAGGGCAGCTGAAAAAGATACAAAAACGACTTTAGAAATCACTTTGCATTTTTTGGCCTTCTCTAGATGGTAGGAGAGTGTAAGTTTAAAGAACATATTGGATGAAAACTAAATTCAGATGTTTTGCCTGCTGTTAAGCAGAACAGATTACAAATATGGATATACACATTGTCTCAATAGCCACCTAAAACATTTGCATATATTTAAACTGAAGATTTTTTACATTTGTTTTTTCATGAAGAATCACAGAGTTCCTCTCCAACTGAAAATCTGAATCAGTTTGCTGGCAATTACTGGGATGCTGAGTGCCCTGAAATTACCTCTTTTATGAGACACTCAAGGGGAAATGGCTCCTTAATACGAACCTGGATCGAAAAGTCAGTTATGTCCTGGAGGGAACACCGAAGTCTAATCATAAAGCAACTGCATTCTGGAGAATCTCTGCAGGACCTGGGTTGGACTTTAGGGTTGGTTGGTGGTCGAAGTACTACTGAAGGATGTGGCTTGACTGAGAGCTGCCACTGGGTGACATTGTGAGGATTAGGAGAGAACCACACCTGGTGTGTCTTAGAGGATCCTTTCCATTAAGGCAGTGTTGCTTCCAGGACTCTCCTATGCCCCAGGCCTGTATTTCCAAATGCCTGTGGGATATTTCTATTAGATATGCTGTAGCTGCATTACATTACACTCAGCATGTTCTAAGGTGACTCCTTGCTCTGCACCCTCCTGGTTTGAGCTGTCACACAGATCCACACTCCCTTACCGAAACTCTTAGAGTTATGTGTATTTAAGAATTCCGGTTTTTTTCAACCTTAGAAGAAAAAATTACATATATTATGTATATACTATATATTATCTATATCTAATAGATAATATATTATTTAACACCCCATCCAGAAGGATCTGGGGAAGCAACTGGTAATCAAATACATGAATTTTGAAAAGTTGTGTTTGATTTTTTATTCTAAGTGGGATAAATATAAATAAAGGACTATATTATATCCTTACATCATTTAGCCACCAAATGAATTTTCATCAAACACACACAATTTGTGTGTGTGTGAATGTGTGTGTGTGCGCAGGGGGAAGCCTATTTTTGTGTTTTATTCTGTGACTCTGCTCAGTGTATTGTACATTCCCTTGCTCACTTTCCAAAGACAATCTTGAGCCAAGTCCTGTTAATTCTTAAAATATCTTTTAAATCAATTTTCTTGTTTTGGTTTATTTTATAATTGTTATTGTAGACCTTTAAAAACCTCTCCTGGAAATAGCTCCTAACTGACCTCTCAAGCTCCCTGTGTCTTTGTGACAAAAAGGAAGGTAGAGAATGTAAATTTTGAGGGCGCAGGACATGGCAGATGGGTCAATCCACAAAGTTTGTAGTAAAGGTAAAAGAAATCCTCAGAAAGCAAAGTGTGACACAACTTCAATTTGCTAAATAATTCTTGGAGAGGATTAAAATGAATAATATCTTAATGTGTCTTATGTGAATACTTTTTTCCTATGCCTATTTTCCATATGGGTATATATTTTATGCTTACTGAGTGTTACTCGGAAAGCTGAACTTCCCTCACTTTTGCTCCACCATTTTCACACTGCCACTGTGGCCATATATTCGGAGCGGATGCTGGGCTCCCCTTATTTGCTTGAGAAAATTGTTATTTTTTTCTTTTTGGAGATGGAATCTCACTCTTGTTGTCCAGGATGGAGTGCAATGGCATGATCTTGGCTCACTGCAACCTCTGCCTCCTGGATGCAAGTGATACTCCTGCCTCAGCCTCCCGAGTAGCTGGGATTACAGGCATGTGCCATCATGCTTGGCTAATTTTTGTATTATCAGTAGAGATGGGGTTTCACCATGTTGGCCAAGCTGTTCTCTATCTCCTGACCTCAGGTGATCTGCCCTCCTTGGCCTTTCAAAGTGCTGGGATTACAGGTGTGAACCACCATATTCAGTCTAGAAAATTAATTCTATCAAAAAAAAGTGCAACAGATTACAAGGTTCATGTTCACCTTTCTTCCCTAAAAACCTAGGTGTGAGCTATAACATGTTTCTGAGTGTCACTCCGAGTACACCAATGCCATGCTCCGTGTTTGTGGTGGTTGCTTTGGACTGCTGAAGGGAGGAGCAAGGGCACCTTTGTTCCCATCTCTGAAACCCTAATACCACCGTGGTTACGAACCCCTCCCTCCCTTCAGCGTAGCACAAAGAATCCAGGTTCAAATGCTGAGTTTCTATACTTTTTAAGAAAGTTATCGAAATTCTGTATCTGTGAAATGGGGGTAGTTACAGCATCCTTGTTGTACTGTGGTGGAAATTTAGCTTAGTTCTTGGTTCCCGGAAGTGCTGGGAAATGCATGTCTGGTTTTGTCTCTTCCTTTTTCCCAACCAACTGAGCATAAGAGGGCAGCTTTTATACTAACCAAAGGCATTTAATAATATGTCATTTTTCTAGGGATTATCTGATTAAAAAATTTTCAATGATTTTATTTTGATACCAGGTTTTCTTATAATTCTACATGTTTTGGGGGGAACAATGACATGAAGGTAAATTAAAGTTAAAATTTAAAACACTGAAAAATAAGCTACTTTTTAAAAAATGTTAACAAGAAATAACATCTTAGTTTTCAAAGTCTGTTATGAAAAGTTAGCACAATGGATCTTTGCAGCATGTAGTTTTGGGTAAATGTGAGAACTGATACAATAGATAGAAGATAATAAACAATTTTTTTTTTTGAGACAGTCTTGCTCTGTCGCCTAGGCTGGAGTGCAGTGGCACAATTTCACTCATTGCAACCTCTGCCTCCTGGATTCAAGTGATTCTCATGCCTCAGTCTCCCAAGTAGCTGGTATTACATATAATAAACAATTTAAGACTGAAAGCTAGGCCTGGTGTGGTGGCGTATGCCTGTAATTCCAGAACTTTGGGAAGCCAAGGTGGGTGGAATTGCTTGAGCCCAGGAGCTTGAGTCCAGCCTGAGCAACATGGTAAAACCCCATCTCTACAAAAAACACAAAAATTAGCCAGACGTGGTGACATGTGCCTGTGATCCCAGCTATTCACAAAGGTCAGGTAAACCTGGGAGGTCAAGTCTGTCATGAACCAAGAACACACCACTGCACTCCAGCCTGGTGACAGAGTGAGACCTTGTCTCAAAGAAAAAAAAAGAATAAAAGTTAAATGGTACAAATATCAATTGGGCAGCATTTCACAATACATAAAGCAAACTATCAAGATTATGCAGATAGTAATGTGACCACAAATTAACAATGCAGTGAGTGTCGTGATTAAATAGGAAGTTCATTGAAAGCTATTCACAGCATCACTGTATTTATTTAAAAAACGTGAATCCTTCCATACATTTAGTACTGCAAACCTTTACTGGAATAAGGGAGATTGTATTAATGGCCTGTTTCTAAATGTAGGCACCATGTTGTATGGAGAAGAGCTGGTAAGGGAAGGAGTATAAAATAGAGTATAGTGACTATTGGCCTCCACCAAAGAACAGGGCTCTAGGTGATTAGTGTTTGATATATTGGTTGTTAAACTTTACTATTTCCTTTTAAAGAGAGATAGAAACTTAGTTGATAAAAATCACATGTAAAAATTTGCCTTTGCATGAAAGTATCTCTATTTTAATTTAATTGTGTGTGTGTGTGTGTAGATATAAACACTCAGATATTATAAGCACTTAAAGTTACAATTATTCCTGTCTGTGCACTATTTTTGGATTTGTATCAATGCTTGCTCTTGAAACATTGTTCAAGAGCATTGATACATTGATACATACAAGAGCATTGATAGAAAAGCATTGATACATGGACTTTTCTGAGATTTTGTGCCAGTTGTCACAGCCGATACAGACATCAAAGTGATAAAATGGCAGGCAAGGATCTTATACTCTAGAAGGGAAGGGAAATGCTAAACAAATAACTAAGTGCTCAGGGTAATTTTCAGACTGTGATATGTGCCCTGAAGACAAAGCGATAGGGGATAGGAGTCATGGGGACTTTTCAAAATAGGATGCCTAAGGGAGGCCTCTGCAAAGGTAACATTTGAAAGGGCTTGAAAGTTAAGGCACTACTATGGCAAAAGCCAAAAGAAGGGAGGTGTAGGCTGCAGAAACAGCAAATGCAAATGCCCTGAGGTGGGGAGCAAGTTGGCCTGTTCGTGAGACAGGAGAGACCAGCTCAGCTGCAGCAAAGTGACCGCGTGGTGAGGATGTTGCTGGGGAAACAGCAGGGCCAGATCACAGAGGCTTCAGTAGCCCCTCCATATGCAGCATCTGGGCTTTATTCTAAGTGCACAGGGGAGCCATGATGCAGTTGTAAGCAGGGGACAGACAGGGTCTAATTTGTTTTTAAAAGATCCCCCTGATTGCTGTGAGGAAGGAAAATGTTCAAGGAGCAAGACTGGAAGGCAGATGAAGAGGCTACTGCAGTGGTGGGGCAGGTTCTAGTGTGGACCAGCCACAGCATAGATGGACAGACGGCAAAGAACAAAATGTGAAAGTTAATCCAGTGAATATTAATACATTTTGCTTTTGGAAAAAATAGTCACATGAAAATCTCAAACTTGACTTTTCACATCTGACTTTATGTTTTACATAGAACTTTACATTCTGGAAATAAATCAATTGTATAATCCAAGAAATTCATAAAAAAACAACCGCGTAGGCCCAGTGGCTACTTAGGCTTATTTGGCAGCTTTGTAATTGAAGATTTCAGAGATTTTCTTACCTCAGGGAGACCTTCAATAAAAGAATGGATATTTGCTGCATTTGCTGCTTCTTTGATCTCATCTAATGGCACCACACGGCTGTTGTCACCATAGGCGATGTTCTCGGCGATGCTGCAGTTGAAGAGCACAGGCTCTTGAGAAACGATTGCTATTTGGGAACGGAGCCACTGTACATTCAGTTCTTTTGCATCCACGCCATCAAACAGCTGCCAAAAGCAGAATGCAGAATGGTGTGTTACGATCACCCACTGTATCATGTTACAGTTCACTGTATTCAAACACACACAAATCATAACAAGAAGGATAGGAATTCAAGCTATTTCGAAGTATAAGGTTACCCAAGGAAGGCTCATAAATCATATGTTATATAGAAGCAACAGCATGTAACTCATTACTGCCCCCTCCACTGTAACAGGACCTGACTTTCTGAAAGCCCAGTGATCAAAGTAGGTGGAGAGGATAGAGTACTTCACGTATAAAGGTGTGTCATCTTGCCCACAGCCACGTTTACTCACATGAATAGATCATAACCCTCAACTCGTGTTTGATGAGCATGCTCACTATGTGAGGGGGACTCTTCTGGTACTGGGGAAATAATGGTCAGTAAAAGAAGGCTCATACCCTTTTGCAGCCTGTATTTTAGCAGAGAGGCATGCAACAAACACATGAACAAATAACTCAATAAACTCAGAAGAGGAAAGTACTCTGAAGACAGGGTAACAGGGTAAAGGGACTGAGGCAGCGGGGAGGGTATGGAGAGGCATGAGAAAGGGATTGGCCTAGAAGGCCTTAAGGAAAGGACATTCAGACTGAGACATGAACGGTGAGAGGGAGCCTACAAGGAAGTTAAGAGTGCGGACATTCTGGGCAGGGCAATAGTAAAAGAAAGGTTCATTAAAAAAAACCCTAAAGTGCAATAAAATATTAAAAAAGAAAGAAAGAAAGGTTCATAGGTGTGTTTAAAGAACACAAGGAGACTTTGGGAGGCTGAGGTGGGCGGATCACTTGAGGCCAAGAGTTCAAGACCAGCCTGGTTAACATGGCCAAACCCTGTCTCTACAATAAATACAAAAATTAACCAGGCTTGGTGTCACTGACATGTGCCTGTAATCGCAGCTACTACTCGGGAGCCTGGAGCGTGAGAATCGCATGACCCCAAGAGGCAGGGGTTGCAGTGAGCTGAGATTTCGCCACTGCACTCCAGCCTGGGCGACAGAGCAAGACTCTGTCTCAACACACACACACACATGCACACATACACAGAGAAAAAGCACAGTGCACGATGAGGTGGGCAATAGTATGAGAGGAGCTTGGAGTGGGAGGTAGGGGCCAGGACTTGAAGGACCCTGATTGATGGCAGGGACTCTGGTATATTCTAACTGTGGTGGGTTTAGAGGAGGGAGTGTGCTATGCTATGTGTGAATAGATGAGTGTCGCCTAGTTCACGGGATCCCTTTAGGACAACTCTGTGCTGCAAATACTCATTAAGAATATGTAAGGGTGAAAAGACTGTACATTGCAGGAGAATGAGGACTAACGTGACAGTTTGAGTTTTAGGAACTTTTTAGTAGGGAAAAAAGGCAGGACCGGAAGCTTCATGTGGGTGTGCTGATGTGGTGGTTGTGGGAAGGAGGGGAGGACAAGATAATGAGAAATCCACAATATAAGGTATAGTAAGACAAGTGCCAGGTAAGAAAAACAATCCTTAGGTTTGAAAGATGGAGAGATTACATCATTTTAGAGATTAGAGGCATGACTTCATGGAGCTGATTCAAATAAGCCTTAATCATGCATAAAGTTTGGACGGTTGGGAGGTGGGGATGAGCAGTGAGAAAGCAGAAGCCTGAATTAAGGAGGTGGAGGACGCTGTTCTCTCTGTCTGAAATAAACCAGAACAGAATATGGGGCCACGATGTGAACATTACACCTACCCTCCAGCACCCACTTTCTAAAGTAATTCCATGGCTAAGATAAACATTTCTGCTACCAGAATGGTTGAATAATCTTTGGATCTTTGTACTTCACTTCAAAGTCCTAACCATCATTTTTGTGATTGGTTTGCTTGTCCTCTTAGTTAAGAGTTGAGATAGAGATTTTTTTTCTTTTTAACTTCTGCATTGTTTGCCCCACCCAAACCAGTGGGGTTTCTTAAGCCCTAGTGAATGTTTAAGAATAGGACTGCTAACTCCCAGAGTAGGTGTGTTTCAGTTCAGTCTTACCACTTGTCCTTGCACGGGATCATAAAATCTCTGCAGAAGTTGAACAGAAGTGCTTTTCCCACAGCCGCTGGTCCCCACAAATGCTACTGTCTTTCCTTGCTCAATAGTGAGGGATAAGCCATGGAGGATGAAAACATCTGGGCGACATGGGTAGAAGAAAGAGACTTCTCGAAACTCTAAATTCCCTTCACATGTGTCCTGTGAAAGGAAGTTGACAGAGTTGAGAAGAGTGACTTGGGAAGGCTGTAACACATTGTAGCATACTGGCTAAATGCTTTTTGAAAACTGCATGTTTCCATAGCCCGTTTAATTTTAAACATGTATGCGTCTCTGTAGAGCTGTTGACTGCAAGTGGGTTTCTGTCACTTTTGTTTATATTTTTTTGTGTCTGTGTTTCTTGTTATTCTTACTACTGGACATCACCAAGTTTCTAAAAACTATTTGCTTCCTTCCACTTTGCTGCACAGACAGTTCCTTTCCACAGTTAGTTGTTTGAACAGCTTATCTGAGTGATACATTTTTTAAAAAATTTGGTTTGTGCTTTACAAGACTTTATTGCTTAATTCAGAAGAGCTGGGGTTCTTGTAAACCATAAGTGTAAGTGTTATTTTTGTAAATCAGGCCATGTTTTATAGTGAAAATATTTTTATTTTATTTGGCAGTGTCTAGCTCTGTCACCGAGGCTGTAAGGTAGTGGTGTGATCTCGGCTCACTGCCACCTCCACATCCCAGGCTCAAGCCAACTTCCAACCTCAGCCTCCAGAGTAGCTGGGCCCACTGGCCTGTACCACCACACCCAGACAATTCTGTTTTTATTTATTTATTTATTGAGACAGAGTTTTGCTCTTGTTGCCCAGGCTGGAGTGCAATGGTGTGATCTCTGCTCACCCCAACCTCCACCTCTTGGGTTCAAGTGATTCTTCTGCCTCAGCCTCCCAAGTAGCTGGGACTACTACTACATACCACCACGCCCAGCTAATTTTTGTATATTTAGTAGAGATGGGGTTTCACCATGTTGACCAGGATGGTCTTGATCTTTTGACCTCGTGATCTGCCTGCCTTGGACTCCCAAAGTGCTGGGATTACAGGTGTGAGCCACCACGCCCAGCCCTATCTTTATTTTCAATTGACAATTATTTGGTAGTGACTTTTGCCCAAACATTTAGTTTTCTCTCTATGCATCAATCTCTTTACTGGTTAATGATTTCTACACCAATAATTATCTACAGCAGGATATTTTAAAAAGACTTTCCAGAGCTATCACTAAATGATTAACTTTCTGTTTATATATTTGGTTCATAAGATTTTAAGTTCTTTTGAACTTTGTGTTTGTCTCAATTGCATTTTAAGTCTTATTAATTTTTGTTGTTAGAGTAAGCATCAACTAAGAGAGAGTAAGTGGATTTGTGTGTGTGTGTGTGTGTGTGTGTGGTAGTGATGCCCGGATTTTAAAACACATCCTTACAGTCATGTTTACTAGTCATGTTCGACCCATTCTGACCATCATATAGGCAAGAAGCAGGGGCAGGTAGGGGTGAGGAGCACCAAAAAAAAAAAATTGATGATATTTTCTTGTTAAAGGAATTAAGTGTTAAGATGTGGTTAAGAGATCTAGAAAAAAAAATAAAGGATATTTGGCAAAATTTAAGAGTAGTGTAGTACCAGTTTATTTTAGCTTACTCAATATTTTCCATTTGCCTCCTACAACACGAGTATTATTTATATAACAAGGGTTTTTATTTATTTATTTATTTTAAAATTTTTTTCTGGTGTACTTCCTTCTCTACATTTGTATAAAAAAGGTTTTAAGCAACCCAGAATAGTATAGAAACATGAAGAATTCAATTATTTATGTGTATGCTCTAGTATGTATTTTGTATAATAGCTCATAGAGGTATTCTAAAAAACTTCTAAACTTTGATACATTTATAATTTGTTCTTACTATTTTAAATGGCATTTAATATGAAAAACTTCAAATGTGTAAAAATAGAGAGAAAAATATAGTGGATGGCCCATATGCCTATCACCCAGCTTCACTTTCAATATTTGCCATTTCATTTGATTGACCAGATTATATTTTTTATTATTGTTTGTTTATTTAAGACAGCTTTTCACTCTGTTGCCCAGGCTGGAGTACAGTGGCGGGATCTTGGCTCACTGCAACCTCCACCTCCCAGGTTCAAGTGATTCTCCTGCCTCAGCTTCCTGAGTAGCTGGGACTATAGGCTCATGTCACCACACCCAGCTAATTTTTGTATTTTTAGTAGAGTCAAGGTTTCACCGTGTTAACCAGGCTGGTCTTGAACTCCTGACCTCACGTGATTCACCCACCTTGCCCTCCCAAAGTCCTGGCATAAGCCATCGCCCCAATCTTAATTTAAAAAACATAAAGAGAGCTATTCAGAAACATTTACATATTAAGTAAAATAAAGATTAAATACATAAATTTTATAGTCTTTATAAGAGATACTTCCAAAGTTTATGCATGCCTATAGTTCTGTAAGGACATAGATCAGTGAGATACTCAGTTCCTCTATTATAATCTGCAAAAAGAAATAAGAGTAGCAATACTGTTATACATATAAATCTTAAAATTAAAAAAATAGCTTCTTACACCTTTTACTTTCCAAAAGACATAAAAAAAATCTTATTTTGACTGTGACATATCTTTGAAGCATTCAATTTCCAGATCTTTTCATTTCTGTCACTAACAAGCATTCTTTTTAATAATTGTGTAGCTCTTGTAACGCTGTTTTATTATTTATTTATTTTTTTTAGACGGAGTTTCGGTCATTACCCAGGCTGGAGTGCAATGGTGTGATCTCAGCTCACCGCAACCTCCGCCTCCTGGGTTCAGGCAATTCTCCTGCCTCAGCCTCCTGAGTAGCTGTGATTACAGGCACGCGCCACCGTGCCCAGCTAATTTTTTGTATTTTTAGTAGAGATCAGGTTTCACCATGTTGACCAGGATGGTCTCGATCTCTTGATTTCGTAATCCACCCGCCTCGGCCTCCCAAAGTGCTGGGATTACAGGCGTGAGCCACCGCGCCCGGCCAACGCTGTTTTATTTTAAACTGTCATACATATAAATCTACTATTAAAATTCTAGAGGGAAAAAATTATAAATTAAAAAATTTAAGTATGTACCTAATGACTATTTTTATTTTAAAAATTAAAATGTCTAGAAAGGTTCTAAAACTGAATATATATTTAATGTATAAGGCTATTATTGAGAGGCTTATTTTGAAATTAAACAGCTTATCTATTACTTCTCTTTTAATATTCACAGTCTTTTAGAGTTTGAAGCTATATTTATTTGTGTGTCAATTTAATAGGTATACTTTCCTTTTTTCCCTCTTTATGTTTGTAAATATAGTTTTCATGAAAAACAGTGTCGGAAGCAGCAGAACATTATTTACTTTGTGTATATGAGCAGAGAAAAAAAAACCAAATACACCTTAATACAAATCTTCACCCCAGATCAAAACTTTTCCTATCTAAATAAAATTCAGTATAAGAATCAACCCTGTTTTTCAAGAACATTCTCATAGCATCAGGCATACAAATTAAAAGCATATATTTTAAAATATGAAATATAAATTGCAGTAGTAGAGGTAAAAATTTGATTAAGACAAGACACTTTTTCCCCATTTGTAGCCATAAAGTTATTTTATACACTTTTAACTCTTTATGTTACTATGACATTATCTTTTGCAGAGTTTTCCAAAGAATGCCTTCATTTAAGAAGTAAACATTTATTTTTACTTTATTTTTAAAAAAATATTTTAAAAAAACATTATTTTTAAATTTATATTTCATTTTACTTTTTCAACTTTTATTTTAGATTCATTGGGTACATGTGCAGGTTTGTTATCTGGGTATATTGCATGAAGCTGAGGTTTGGGGTAAGAATGATTCTGTCACACAGATACTGAGCATAGTACCCAATAGTTAGTTTTTCAGTCGTTGCCCTCATTCCTCGTTCCCTCCCTCCCATCTCTAGTGGTCCCCAGTTCCTACTGTTGCCATCTTTATTTGGACATTTAAGATCACCATTGTGCTTACTGGCTTTTTCCCTTCTTGACTGTGGCTGTCTATAATGGGTTTCTTTTCCAACAAGGCAAACAGATGTGCAGCCCCGGATTTGGCTTTGGAATATTCAGGAGCCAAAACGAGCGTTTCTCCGATGGCCATAGCTCCATATGCAATTGCAGTAAAAACTCTATTAAAAGATAAAGCATTCAAATCTTAGGTCCATTGATCCATTGTAAAACAGTAGAACTCTAAGTGTAAAGAATAAAGCAGGCACAGGAATATAATCTTTTGATGTAGACAGTACCCCTAACGCTGAAGGCCCAACAACAGTTACCTCTTTAGAAAATTTCTACCATGTGGTAATCATTCCTTGCTCTGTACACCAACATGACCTTTGGCACTTGGGTAATCTTAAAAATGTCTCTTCCAATTAGAGCCATAGATCAAAGGTCCCAACTAGTGTATATCAAACCTCTTAGCCATCTTGATATGAGGCTTGCTTGCTTGGAGATTTGACAGAGTATTCAACTGACAATAGGAAGAATGAATCTCCAGTAGTGAGATTGAAATTTACACAGTAGATATGATTTTCGTTTGTCTGTTTTGCATATAATGTAGTTAGGACAGATAACTGAAGCAAAATGACTGGTTATCTGGCTGATATGCTGCACGATTTAGACAGCAAATCATGGGGATCAGGTTCCCAGAGCAATATTTGACTAAAACGACTGAAAGAAGAACTTTGATCTTTTAGGCTTGTTATTGATTTTGATCTCAGTTTCAAAACATGTTAATTATAAAATGGTAAGTATGCAAACGATGTTTGGAAGCACACAGAATACTCACTTGATGGTGGCATACTTCCTGACCGTGGTTAAATACTGTCCTCCCATTTTCTATTTCATTTTGGATATGAAAATACTGTACTAAAGTGCAAAACATTGAACCTTAGTAACAAAGCTAAAGGCACAATTAGGCTAAAACTGGACCAGTGTCACTTGGCAGTATTTAAACATTAGGCAGTAAAAGGACATTACAGAACCCAGTTGCTTGTTTGCCATGCTGGATAACAGCAAAGTAAACACGTCTGGGCTCCTTGTGAATTTCTTCCTCCATGGGGCCTACCAAAGGGTAGATGTTGATGCAATCTCTTCAGTGATCTAGACCTCAGATCCTGAATCTTGTTGGCTTTTCCAAGATCAAACAGAGTATAAAATATAGAAACAAAAATAACACTAAAATAATTGTAGTTACTTGGTTCTGTGATGTCAAGGCATTTTTAGTACTGATATTTACAGAATATGTGTAAAGCTCAAATTGCCACCAGCTGTGAACATCAGAAGTGGTTACTCACTTTAGGTAATGCAATCTGAAGTTTTTTGTTTTTTTTTTAAATGTGGTTTTAATGCAAGGAAAAGTCAGACTGAGTCAGACTTAAGCCTCAGTCTGATCCAAGAGTCAGCAGGTGAGCTGGGAAGATAACTGGATTATGAGTTAGGAGACCTGGATTCGTAGAACCTTCTCTAAAATCAACAACTGAGAAAACAGCTTCTTCCCGTGATTTGAGATATGCCAAAATCTCTATCTGTCCTAACATTTCCACTATAAAAGCAATAGTAAGCATTAGACATAAATGTCCATCGGTGGGTGTCCTTGTTAGGTCTCTCTGAAAATGGAAATATTACTAAGAAAGGGAGAAGGGCCTTCAACTTAGACCTTGTGTTTGTGGGCAGTAAACAGTCCAAAGGATGGAGAAGGGCAAAGGAAAAAAGGGTTCAGCAGAGAACGGAGAGTACCAGCAAAAGCCCTGACACTGTATTGAGTGAGTGCTGAGAGGAAGGTGAGTGGAATGGGGGCTGATGTTGATGAGGGTCATGTTGAAGACCTTGGAGGGGAAGTGTGGACTTGGAGGTGTTGGGCTATCTGGGGTTGAGTAAGGGACACTAAACTTCTCCACCTCCCAGGTTCAAGCAATTCTCCACCTCTCGAGCAGCCAGCTGGGATTACAGGCACATACCACCATGATTGGCTAATTTTTGTGCTTTTAGTAGAGACAGGGTTTCACTATGTTGGCCAGGCTGGTCTGCAGCTCCTGACCTTGTGATCCACCCTCCTTGGCCTCCCAAAGTGCTGGGATTATAGGTGTGAGCCGTGGCACCCAGCCCAGGGACAATAATCTTCTTTGCGCTTTTTCTCCAGGTGGATTCTATATAAAGGTAGGCCAAGGCCCACACATGGAAAAAAACTGGTCTGCTACAGAATTTATCCTGACCTAATCAGACCCAGTTAGCTAGGGTGAGCTAAACTGAAATTCATTTCCACTCAACAAGTATTTATTGTAGAACAACCAGTGCTGTAACTCCATAACATAGTTAATCCAGATTCTTCAAATCTGGTTTAAATTTCTGGAGGCATTTGAACTGAACGCCTAACTCAGAGAAATGTACAGGCCAACCTCTCATGCCACTGTTGGTCTTGAGGAGTTTCATCCATTTGGGATATATAAAGAGGAATAATTTGCTATTATGACAAATATTTTAAAGTTACTAATAGTATATTTATCAAAGTAATAATATACCATGATTTGTCATATATCTCCTTCATGCCTACAAATAAGATAAGAAGCTGGGCATGGTGGCTCATGCCTGTAATCTTAGCACTTTGGGAGGCCAAGTTGGGTGGATCACTTTAGGTCAGATGTTTGAGACCAGCCTGGCCAATGTGGCAAAGCCCCATCTCTCCTAAAAATACAGAAAATTAGATGGTCATGGTGGCATGCACCTGTAGTCCCAGCTACCCAGGAAGCTGAGGTGGGAGAATTGCTTGAACCCAGGAGGAGGAGGTTGCAGTGAGCCGAGATTGTGCCACTTCACTCCAGCCAGGGTGACAGAGCGAGAGTCTGTTTCCATAAAAACTAACTAAATAAATAAATAAGGAAAAAACAGTAATAAGTACATAAGACAAGAAATGTTCCACAGTTCAGAAATGAATTTTACATTGAACTACATCTTAAAGCATAAATATGTAAAGTAGGAATATAATAGGCCTGAAATTTAACTTCTCTAAATTTATAAATTGTCCATGGAAGAAGAAATCTTATCTATAGTTTATCCTTATATGGGCACCGAATTTACAGCAAAAATCTGTGGTTTGGCCAGGGGTGAAGTGAGGAAGATACTGAGCAGGAAGAGGTCTGGAAGGAGCAGCTCAGCATATTTAGGTGTTGGGCCGCTTCCTCCCTAGTTTTATCCGTTCTCCATGAGTTCATGGACCATTTTCACTGCATTCTCGCTACATTGATCTTTCAAGCATGTCTGAGCAATAACAAAATTCCTTCCCCCATCATTGCTGTTGAGATAAAATTGGAATTTAAGAAAGGTCCTTTGGCTAGGAATAATACGAAACTGCATAGATGTGACTCACCCCAATCTTCACACAAGTGATCTGAACAGGAAAACCCTGCATAGTTACTGCTTCAGATTGATCTGTCTCCCCTGAACCCTGCTCTCATATTTAGTACTTTGTAGACCTTTGGTAACTTGCCCTAAGAGGAAATCCAAAGCCAGACTCCTAGGGATCACATCTGAACTTCACCATTTACTTAATAGCTATATGACCTTGGAAATGTTACTTAACTTTGTATTTGTTTCCTCACTGGCAAACAGGAGCTAACAAGAATATCTGTATCTTATATGGTTGTTGTGATAAGTAAATGCCTAAATAATATACAATGCTTAGTACAGTATCTGGAACATACTATGTGCTCAACAAATGGAAGTTGTTATTATACCTGCCATAGAACTGAAAGCTAATGGAACAATTTCTATTAGAAAATAAACTCTAGGCCAGGCGCTGTGGCTCATGCCTGTAATCCCAGCACTTTGGGAAGCCGAGGTGGGAGGATCACAAGGTCAGGGGATTGAGACCATCCTGGCCAACATGATGAAGCCCCGTCTCTCCTAAAATACAAAAAATTAGCCAGGCGTGGTGGCATGCGTCTGTAGTCCCAGCTACTTGGGAGGCTGAGGCAGGGGAACTGCTTGAACCCAGGAGGTGGATGTTGCAGTGACCTGAGATCGCACCACTGCACTCCAGCCTGGTGACAGAGCAAGACTCCATCTCAAAAACAACAACCACCACCATAAAAAAGAAAGAAAATAAGCTCTCACATTTCTGTAGAAATAGATTAGAACAGCAGGTCAGATCACAACTTTCCAAGTCCTTACTCAGTATGTTTCTTTCTTTGATTAAAAGGCAGAGTTATCTTTCCCCATAGCGGTAGTCATTAAAATTATTACCACGCTCATCTGTATATCATCCATATACCACCCAGAGAACTCTTCCCACCCTAAATCCTTTTCTCAACAGATGGGAGAGAGAAAAGAAGCAACTAACATTTATTTGGTACTTTGGATCTTACAGAATGTTTTCAAACACAAGATACTATCTAATCACCTAGGAGATAAGTAGAATGGAAATGTATCATTCCGCGAATGAGGAGACTCCAGCTCTGAAAAATTGCGTAATTTGCCCAGAAGCACATGAAACTGTAGGGTTGGAATGTGAGCTGCCTTCCTCTTTGTGTTTTCCCCTACATGGTCTTCCTTGCAGTGGAAAGCTGGCTGGAATGGTCTTTTCCTACATGTTGAGGTTTGCTTCCACTTGTTTCCCATTTTAGAATCTTCACAGGGCCCTAGGTATCAACTGTCCTTTGATTTTTCTCCTTTCGGTCCCTTCAGTGGTTGATTTAGCTTTCTTGTCTTGTCCTTGTCTGTCTCTTCTGATAATCTCTGAGGAGGAGCCAGGCAGGAGCTGGGTAGCTGCCATGGCAGCCAAAATGGAAAGAAGCCTTTCCTGTTTTCTTTGTTTTGTCTAACCAGTGTTGCTTTCCTAATCATAACAATGACACACAGTTCTTCCCTAGTTGCCCAGCCTCTTAGGGCAAAGATGATGGTACAGGCCTAGCTCTCTTCTGTCCATCCTTTAGTATTTCAAGGTATCGACCAACTATTAATATCCATTGAAAACCCATCTACGTTGCTCTTTTGGTCAATAACCACATTTAATATTGGACATACAATATGGTTTCTTATCAAGGACTGCATTTGGTTTTTAAGAGAACTAGGACACACACCCATAAGCTGCATGGTTCTGCTTCTCAGGCAGTGTTCAAAGCTGTGGCTTTTATTATTACGGTATTGAAGGCTGTCATGTCTTGATTCTTTCTTACCTATATGCTCTGCTTAGCTTCTTGATAATATGGATAGAAAATATGGAAGAAACACAGAGACAGAGAAAGCTTTGCAGTGGGGAAAGGAAGGTTACAGAAACCTCCCCTGGGCAGGAACAGTTCTTGGTCTGTATCACAAAAGGCAAGTCAGCTGGAAACTAGCCTAAAGGAACTAACACAAAGAGGCAGGAGAAAAAAAATGTATTTTGTACTTCTAAATCTGCACACTTATAGTGAAATGACAAATAGAATGTGTTACCAGGAATAACAAAGGGAGGTGAGTGTTTTACTATACGCATGTGCATGAGAACCTAAACGAGATTTTCTTCTTTTCTTTTTTTTTTCTTTGCTGGAGTCTGACTCTGTCACCTCAGCCTCCCAAGTAGCTGGGACTACAGGTGCATGCCATCAAGCCCAGCTAATTTTTGTATTTTTGGTAGAGATGGGGTTTCACCATGTTGGCCAGGACGGACTTGATCTTTTGACCTTGTGATCTGCCTGCCTTGGCCTCCGAAAGTGCTGGGATTACAGGCATGAGCCACTGTGCCCACCAACAAGAGATTTTCTAAATGCCCCTATGCCTTGTCTATAAGGCAGCGGAATGAAAATGTTATCACCTTATTTTAGATGCTCATTTCAGAGAGTCTTCTACAATAATAGAGATAGAAATAGACAGCTTCTATCATAAGGCATGCATGTTGTCTTTTCTTCTTTTAGAGGCTTTTTCCTCTAAAAAGCCTTGCTGACAAACTAATATTATGAGCACATTAAATGGTTTTGCTATTAAAACTCCTTTTGTGTATCTCTGTTTCTGAGGCACAATGTCATTTTTTGAGAGAGACAGATAACTCATTTTTGTAGTTATAAATTATGCCTTGGAGTAATCTGGGATATTTGATAAAATGTAGATTTCGCATCATACTGGATTAACAAATCAGATTTTGCAGGATGAATTCTAGGTATCTACAGTTTTTTGTTTTGTTTTGTTTGTGCCAGAGTCTCACTCTGTTACCCAGGCTGGAGTGCAGTGGCACAATCTAGGCTCATTGCAACCTCCGCCTCCCGGATTCAAGCAATTCCCTGCCTCAGCCTCCTGAGTAGCTGGATTTACAGGCACCTGCCACCAAAACGCCCAGCTAATTTTTGTATTTGTAGTAGAAACAGGGTTTCACCATCTTGACCAGGCTGGTCTTGAACTACTAACATCATGATCCACCCTCCCTGGCCTCCCAAAGTGCTGGGATTACAGGTGTGAGCCACCACGCACAGCCGGTATCTAGTTTTAACCAGCTCCGAGATTGATAAGTTGGAAAACTATTGGTTTAGAGAATGGTGCAAAGTGCTTTATAACTAAGGAGAATTTTAGTAGGAAGAAGTTTTCTTTGTAAGCTTCTTTGATTTAGTTAGTTGATGAGACTGAATGCTGTCTGTCATCCTAGATTGTGGAAGGTACAAAGTCTTCTAAGGCAGATATAATTTAGGTTATCTAAAGGGACCTTGTGACACATTCATGGTAGTTGGGGTCACGTTTGGTCTCTAGGACTAAATCCTCTTTGGTGTTGAAGACAAATCTCACCTATTGACATTATGCATAGTGCTGTGTTGCTCTTTTGGCCAATAAACACATTTAACACTGGAACAGAATTCCTAGAGAATCTCTCATTTGTCCATACTCCAAAAGTATGGGTACCCTTATTCTGTCTGTATTCTGGTTGAATGGAACTCAAAAACGGAGGCTGGGTGTGGTGGCTCACACCTGTAATCCCAGCACTTTAGGAGGCCAAGGCAAGTGGATCACTTGATGTTTGGAGTTCGAAACCAGCCTGGCCAACATGGTGAAACTGAGTTTCTACCAAAACATACAAAAATTAGCTGGCATGGGTGGCATGTGCCTGCAGTCCCAACTACTTGGGAGACTGAGGTGGGAGAATTGCTTGAACCCAGAAAGCAGAGGTTGCAGTGAGCTGAGATGATGCCACTGCACTCTAGCCTGGGCAACACAGTGAGAATCCATCTCAAAAAAAAAAAAAAAAAGTGATACCAGTGGAACTCCCTGTTTCTTCCTTCCCTTGGGCACAGGAAACACCAAGGTGGTACTATTCTCTAATTATTAGCTTATGTTAATGGTCCTTCATATGTTCTGACAGTTAAAGTTCTGATGTAGCTAGAAGAGGCCCCCTTTTAATGAATTTGACTAAAAGAAATTCAGGAACCATGGTATACCAGCTCAGGGAAGGAATTTTGTTTTGGGGCCTTTTCATTCTCATATGTTAGGGCTATAAAATAACACTAAGCAGGTCACCTGTTCCATATATATGTGAGAAATCAGCCCAACTTTGAATATTCAAATATTTGAAAAACGAAGCAAGAATTATATTATTATTTGCTTTTGTTGCCAGGCTGGAGTACAATGGTGTGATCTTGGCTCACTGTAACCTCTGCCTCCTGGGTTCAATTGATTCTCCTGCCTCAGCCTCCCAAGTAGCTGGAATTACAGGCTTGTGCCACCACACTGAGCTAATTTTTTGTTTTATTAGTAGAGACGGGGTTTCACTATGTTGCCCAGGTTGGTCTCGAACTCCTGACCTTGGCTTCCCAAAGTGCTGGGATTATAGGCGTGAGCCACCATGCCCGGTCAAGAATTATATAGAAAATAATTTTACAGGACTATTCTATGAATGTTTGGCTACATAATTAATAATAATAATAAATATTGAGTAAGCAAAACCTCTAGTGTCTGAAACCATGAACTTGAATCTGTGCTCTGCTATTTACTGATTATGTAACTTTGATCAAGTTAGGTAACCTCTTTGAGTCTTCATTTTTCTCATCTATAAAATGGGAATCATAGTATTTCACAGGGTAGTTTAGAGGATTAAGCAGATAATACATGGCAAATCCCTAAAAGATTGAATCAAGGTTTGCTGTTATAGCAATTTTCACAAGTAATGGAATGGTTGGCAGTCTTGGGAAGCCCTGTCAAGGAAACATCCTGACTAGTGTCATTTTCAGGCATGAAAGTGACTCATGAATTTGAAGTTGTATCATTCTTCAACTGAGAAATTTTTTGCTTAGTTTTAATATAAACAAATCTCAGTAGGTAGAGGTAAATTCTCAGTTCCACACATCATATTTTATATCAGCCTCTTGGATCTAGCACTTCGATCCAGTCCTTTTGCCAAAGCACCTGGTATTAGACATATGGGTGTAGAAAAGAAGAAAATTAGAAAATTTTGTGAAAAACAGACTCCTGTTTTCAAAGTGTGAAGGTGACTTGGGAGGCGCATTTCCAGAAATGACTGGACTGCCTATTACGTACCATTCCAAATTTCCCCCTTAATTTTGATTCAGTCATTCATTCAATAAATATTTATTGTGTGTCTATTATGTGTCACCCACTTGTTTTCGGCTTTTGGGAAACATCAGTGAACAAGAACAGCCTGCCCTCAGTCTATGCACTCGTAAATATGGAAATGCAAAATATAATTTCATAGAATCATAAGTGTTATAAACAACACATGGTAATGGGAAAGAGAGTGATGAGGAGGGAGGGATAGGGGAACTACTTTGGACCATCAGTGGAAGTCCCTCTGAGGAGTGGACTTAGGTGGGGAAGCCTGGATGGTAAGAGAGAGGTAGCCTAGTAAAGCCCTGGGGAATGATCATTCCAGGCAGAGAGAATGGCAAGTGTGAAGACTCTGCAATGGGGGGTCCAGGGAAAGACATGGCAAGTGTGGGGCTGACAAGTAGTTCACATGGGAGACAGGGGTGGATGAAATTGGAAAGAAACTCAGCAGCCCCATCATGAAGGTCTTTCAGGTCATGGTAACTTTGGCTTTATTTGAATTTCAGTGGGGAGTTCTTGCAGAATTTTAATAAAATGATGCTATTAGATTTGTGCTTTATAAGGTCAATCTGGCTGCAGTGTGGAGAATGGATTATAGAAAAGCAAGAGCAGACACAAGGTCATTGGTGAGAAGGTTGTTTCAGTGGTTCAGGCAAGACAGTGAGGGGCTTGGATGAGGGGTGGAGAGGATGAGAAGAATTTTGGAATTAGAGTCATGAGGAATCAGTGATTTTTGTGGTGGACAATGGCAAGAGAAGCAACAAGGATGACTCCAACATTTTTGGGCTGAGCAACTGTGTGGATAGTGGTTGGTACTTTTAACTAAGATGGGAAAGTTTTGGGGAAGAGAACCTTTGGGGGAGAAAAAGCTTAAATTCTGTTTTGAACACATTGAGATATTAGTCATCCAAGTGGAGGTGTCTTGTAGGTAGTTAAATAAGGGTCTTGTGCTCAGGGCAGGATCGAGTTTGAAATATACAGAAGGCAGTTATCAGGACACAGGTGGTATTTAAAACTGACAGATTGGATGAGTTCACCAATGAGAGGGTGATGAAAGGTTCTGAGAGCTCTAAAGCTCCAACACGGAGAGGCTTGGCTGAAAAACAGGATCCAGTAAAGAAAGTGGAGGAGGAGGGGCCAAGGACAAAGGAGAAAAGCTTAAAGAAGCCCGGAGAAGAAAATGTTTTAGGAAAGAGATGTCAAACACTACTGAGAGGCCACATTAGAGGAGAACTGAGAACTGCAGGGGCTGAGTATGGAGGTCAGGGGGACCCTGAGAACCAGTTCTTCTAGTGGAGTGGTGGGAACTAAGCTCGACTGGAGTGAATTTAGGAGAGATTGGAGATAGAAGTAGTGTAGAGACCAAGAATAGGGAACCCTTTGGAATTTGCTTTGCTTCAAAGGAGAGCAGAGACATTGGAAATAGGTAGAAGGGAACTTATGGTCCTGGGGGACATTTCTTTTTCTTATTTTTTTTTATAGGTGTGATTACAAAGCAAAAAAAGAGGAGTGACAGAGAAATTGATGAAAAAAGATAAAAATTCTTCTGTAAGAATTTAGAAAATCATCAAGCATCCTACATTAGTATGAATATGTTTAATTGGCTTGCTTTCTACTAATACTCAAAACTACTTATACAGAAGGAACGGGGTCCCGGGGATTTAAGAAGGCTGCAGAAAGTTTAGAGCAACATGAGGAAAACATGTTTTGAGTTTCAAACTATTGGCTTGCAAACAAACTTGGAATACAACCAACTTTCAAGCTTGGGAATGCCTGGATTATATTAGAACAAAGGAAAAACTGGCTAACGGGCTGGTGAGCTGAATAATTTATGTTTTTCAGGTTTTGTTTCTTGTTAATCTACCTGACTAAGTAATTAGTCTTATGTAATCAGAATGAAGCCCAAGGCTAAATATAATTGTGGTTTATAAGTTCACACAGGCAATAGTGTACACTATTTTAGTGGCTAGGAGAACATAGACAGGGAACTTGAAATTTCTGTTGAAATTTTATTTTAATTTTTTGAGGCAGAGTCTCACTCTCTCATTCAGGCTGGTGTGCAGTGTGGTGTGATCTCATTGCAACTTCTGCCTCCTGGTGTCAAGTGATTCTCATGCCTCAGCCTCCCAAGTAGCTGGGATTAGCCATGTCAACACACATGGCTAATTTCTGTATTTTTTTTTGGTACAGACAGTGTTTCACAGGTTGCCCAAGCTGGTCTCGAACTCCTGGCCTTTAGTGATCCACTTGCCTCAGACTCCCAAAGTGCTGGGATTATAGGCATGAGCCACCATATCTGGGCCTTCTGTTGAAATTTTAAATACAGATATTCTATTTCCATATTCCATTTTATAAGGCAATCTGCTTTCAGGAAACTTCTAAGTGGCTTTGGTAAGATTTAAGAATACTGGGTTGGTGAAATGCAGACTGTTTTCTTATCAGTGCCTAACAAAGAAACTTCCTGGGACTTTCCTTAATGCTTAATAAATAAATCAATACATTTTCATGTGAATAGAAACTAAAAATTATTCCAAATTATTCTGAAATTACTCAGCTTTAAATGACTTTTGGCTATTTCCTCAAATTGAATCTGTACTGAAAATACAAATATGCCAATAATAAAGATATTGAAAGGAACATCCTGAGACTTGGGAAACGAAACCCAAAGAGAAGTGCCCTTTGTGTTCCGCCATATGGCAGCATCCTTGGAACAGGTGTAATCTCCCAATTCATTATTGTGAAGAGGCTGATACTTGCTTGGATGTGCATTTTTTGGTGGGCTTGTTAAAAGTAACATGTTACTTTTTTGAGTCAAGTACTGTATGGATTTCTCTAGTTTTAAATGTTTATCAATGACATTTATGATACAGATTAGCAACATTTTAGGCTTTCAGCTTATAATTTATACTCAGAATTCTTTTTTCTTTCTTTTTTTTTTTTTTAGATGGAGTCTTGCTCTGTTGCCCAGGCTGAAGTGCAATGGTACGATCTTGGCTCACTGCAACCTCTGCCTCCTGGGTTCAAGCAATTCTTCTGTCTCAGCCTCCTAAGTAGCTGGGACTACAGGCACCTGCTACCATGACTGGCTAATTTTTGTATTTTTAGTAGAGACAGTGTTTCGCCACATTAGTCAGGCTGGTCTCGAACTCCTAACCTCAGGTGATCTGCCCACCTAGGCCTCCCAAAGTGCTGGTGTAAGCCACTGCGCCTGGCCTAAAGTTAATTTTTCTAATTTAGCAGTTGCATTAGATGTTCCTATAAAACAAATTCATAATTATGTGACCAGAATTTCAAAATAGAGGCTCCAACCTAATGCTTTGGGAAGAAGCAGACTCACTGGGACACCACATTCAGTTCCAAATGCAACATTTTTGAAGGGAAACACTCACTTACATGTGTTTCTTGTAGAATATTTGCTTAGCAAAGAATTCAGCTTCACTGATTTACAGCCATACTTTATAAAACTATCTCCACACTGAGAGTTTTATAATGTATCACAAATTCCCTAAAGAATGGATGACAAGAAGGCATATTTTCCCTACATTCCCATGTTCTCGTAAGCTGAAGCAGACAGCAATTCATTTTGGAATTTAATTCAGATTTCATGTTGATATCAGTATCAGTATTTTATCAGTTATGCTGTACTTTTTATAGAGACTAAATCACAAAAATGGTTAGTTTGATTTAATCATTTCACAATGTTAGCATATATCAGAGCATCCCATTGTACCCCATAAGTATGTAATATGTACAATTATTGTCCATCAATTAAAAATAAAATTCATCCCATTTACCCTGATTTGATAATTAAACATTATAAGCATATATCGAAATATCACCTATACCCCTAAAATATGTACAACTATAATGTATCAATACAAAACTTAAAAAACATTCCAACTTAAAAAAAAATTCAAGCATACCTTTTCCATATATGTAATTTAAATGGCAATTCACTATAATTAGACAACTTTTTGATAAATAAGTTCATGACCACTTTACAAGGTTTATATATTTGCAGGACTTATTAATTTTGAGACAGAGTCTCACTTTGTTGCCCAGGCTAGAGTGCAGTGGAAAGATCTCAGCTCACTCCAGCCTCCGTCTCCTGGGTTCAATCTGTTCTCCAGCCTCAGCCTCAGCCTCCCGAGTATCTGGGATTACAGGTGCCTGCCACCATATCTGCCTAATTTTTGTAGATGGGGTTTCACTATGTTGGTCAGGCTGGTCTTGAACTCCCGACCTCAAGCGATCCACCCACCTTGGCCTCCCAAAGTGTTGGGGTTATAGGTGTGAGCACTGTTTCCACAACTTACATGAACATGCCCTCTGAGGTCATTCGTCCAGCTTGAATTAAATGGGCTCCAAATCGAAACCCTGCTGCATAGGCAAAATATATAAAGGCATGGCTGAATGCATAACAGCTTCCAATAATCTGTGCTTTCCTCGAGGTATTTCTGGAATGTACAAAATTTACCAAATAATGAAGCATGAATTATAGCAAGGTATATGTAGAGTAATAAACAGAGAGGACTTTGAAATGTTAGAATTTAGTGGATAGACATTTTTCGAGTGATTAAATAGAAAGTGATTTTTTTTTTTTGCTACCAATAATTATTTGAGAAAAGACAGATAATACTATAATTCTTTTCTCTATAGTCATATACTCTCTAGTTCAGAGTAACAATTTGACTTTATGTATTGTTAAATGAATGGGCAAAGTCTATGAAAGGATGGCTAGTGTAAGCATTAGAGAGCTGGTTTAGCAGTATTTGGAAAGATTTCCTAAATCTCCATTATAACCTTTCATTAACAGAAAAAATGGTTCAAATTAAAGGGCAGTGCCAACAAAAAGCATGATATCAAGCTGTCTTTCTGATAAAGTAATAGTTTCCTCTTGGTGAAGTCACAAGGGAAATTATGACATGCCATTATTAGAATAGACTCAAGAGCAAATGAATTAACAGGCAAACCACCAGAGTCATTCAAGAGTACTGCCTTTACAGAACAAAATTAAATTTATGAAGTCAGTATGAATCTACAATCACCTGTGCTGAGTCTGAAGTGTCTCTTCGTACATTTGCTCAAAGGCTTTTTCCCTTGTTAATGACAATATAGTACGTATATTCTCCACAGCTTCAGTTGCTATCTTGTAAAATAGGACAATACGATATAGAAATAAAATTAGTAATGGTTAATCTTTTCCCATTTTGTGAATTTCAGTCACTCACACTGGGGACATATTAAGTATATCAAATCAATAAGTTTTCCTGACAAGTATTCTTAGCTTCCTTCCTTCCCAGAAAATAAGATAGGAAAATGACACTTCAGGATAATAAGCTTAAGGAAAATGTCTTATTGAGAAGATTAAGATTAAGTCCACTGATCTAAGTTTAGCCCCATTCAAGTTTTTATTGAATTTCCACTTAAACTCATTGCCTAGATGGAAGAATAAAACATTAGTGAGCATTATGTTCACATGCAAAGGAACTTCCTACAAATTATGAAAAAATTCAAGTAAAAGATAGCAGAGGCCCGGTGCAGTGGCTCATGCCTGTAATCCCAGTACTTTGGGAGACCGAGGCAGGCAGATCACTTGAGGCTAGGAGTTCAAGACCAGCCTAGCCAACATGGGGAAACTCTGTCTCTACTAAAAATACAAAAATTAACCAGGCATGGTGGCATGTGCCTGTAATCCTAGCTACTCAGGAGGCTGAGGCACAGGAATCACTTGAATCCAGAAGGCGGAGTTTACAATGAGCTGAGATCACCCCACTGCAACTCCAGCTGGGATAACAGAGTGAGACTCCTCTGTTTAAAAAAAAAAAAAGGCAAATACAAAGTAATCACATAATTATTTTATTCTAGTAAAAAAAAAAAATGAAAATAGCAACCTAAAAGGACTCAGGAACATTACTGGAAAGTAACATGGGATGTGGTTATAAAATTATGAGATAAAGCCATTTCTCATATTGATGTTTGTGAATATAAAAAAGATATTTAATTCAAATGTGATGAATACTTCTCTACATTTATATAGTTTATAAAAAGGTTGCATAATTACATGGGATTCAAGATGGAAGAGAGTTTTGGCTTATAATGCTTTTTGGACATGAGAACATGTATTGGCTTGAAAGAGAAACTTCCTGTTTTCACATTCTTTTTCCAGACTGACAGAGTTGATTGTAAGGCAGAGAAGACCCAGGTAGACACTTGGCCTTCTTTGAAGAAGCACTTGGGTTGCAGGAGGGAACTAGATTTCTGGACTGTGGTGAGGACACCAGGATTCTGCTCCCAATTTTGATGTTGGGTTGTTTTAAATTCTCATTAATTTCAAAATGGACTCAAAGAAACCTCCATTTGTAACATTCCATAATATACTAAGAAAATGGATAAGAACACCGAAACTTTGCTTGAGGATAAACAAAAGAACATAAAAAAGTTTGTGACCGTTTTTCACAATTTAGGAAGGATGAATATTATTACAGACCCTTAGAAAACAGTCATTAAGAAAACTAAGTCATTCAAAGTCTTAAAAACTAAACATTTGGTAATTTGTCCAAATCTACACGTGCAACTGAAGAAGGACCGATACAGTTTATTAGTCTATATTCTAAATTGATATTTGGTAAATTGACTTATTTAGAGCCATAGGGAAATGCATCCGATTGCCTGTTTGATTAGAGTTGCTGATTGTATAGTCTGAGATTACTCTAATGACAAACAAATGAAAAGTCAAAGGGCACATATACAATGAAAGCTCATGACATGAAAAATAAGATGAAGAAAACATAATTAATTCGGCCTCATTAATTTAGAAATTGTATAAATTATTGCAATGTTTAAATTAGACAAGGAGGTCTAAACAATTGTTTACTGTCTCTGAGGCAAATATTTGCTAGGTAGTTCAGACCATACAGCACAAGCAAACATTCCAAGGGTCCTTAGCTTGTGCAAGAAAGGTGGAAAGGTCTAAGCATAAGGCAAACTAGATTACAGTGAGTCATGTGCTTGGCATCCCTATTCATGAATATTTGTGATATTTATGCTGTGCCAATTGTGACACATTCACTGTGATACAGACTATAAAGGATATTAACGTCACTTTGCTATTCAGAGGATGTACACCAACGTAGTCAAGAGCTCTGAAACAGTATGAAACAGTATCAGGAGAGAAACATCTCTTTTTTTTTTCTTTTTTTTTTTTAGAGGGAGGCACACTCTGTCACCAGGCTGGAGTGCAGTGGCTCCATCTCGGCTCATTGCAACCTCTGCCTCTCGGGTTTGAGTGATTCTCCTGCCTCAGCCTTCCAAGTAGCTGGGATTACAGGTGCCTGCGACCATGTCTGGCTAATTATTTTGTATTTTTAGTAGAGACAGGGTTTCACCATGTTGGCCAGGCTGGTTTCGAACTCCTGACTTCAAGTGATCTGCCTGCCTTTGCCTCCCAAAGTGCTGGGATTACAGGCATGAGGAACATCTTAAAGACCTGGATGTAGAGCCAATAAAAGACTCCTTATTTACGATTCAGCTGCTAAAGGGCTGTCATGAGAAACAGGGTTTGACCTCTACCAAGATGAAAGCCAAGAAGAGTAAGATAGAATTCCAGCAATAAACAAAAAAGACAAGAAAAAAAGAAAAGGAAAAGAACTGCCCAGCACCCAAGACTATCCAAGTACAGTAATGTCCTGCCAGCCACTGGAGGAAAAGGCAGTAGGAGGAGATGGACGCTTGACAGGGGTGTTGTGTAAGGGACTCCTGTTTCCAGTGAATGGTTGTGTCAGATGATGTCTCTTTCAATTCTTAGATGTTATGATACCACAATGATGTTTCCCTCAGTCTCTAATATACTAATTATTCATATGAATATGGTCGATCCTAAGAAGCTTGAATACCTGTATGTCAAGGCATTTTCCAAATGGTTAAATAAATTGTTCATTTATTGGTCCTGTCTCTAAAACCTTGTTTTCTATGTTATCAATATCAGTGCATTGCCTTGCATTCAGTAACTGCTATATTACCTATTTGTTTTGAAAAATAAAATATTCAGAATAATTGCTCAAGAAACTTTGATTATTCAATGAGCAGAAAATGGGGAAATGAGGAATGATGATGTTAGAGAACTTCCTCAGTAATAATGGCTGACATTAGTAAGTGCTTGCTGTCTTCCAGATACCATTCTAAGTGTTTTGCATATGATAACATTGTGTTTTGTGCAATATTCAGAAAACTTTGTAAGTGAATACTCTTATTATTCCCACTTCACAGGTGAGAAAACTGAAGTCTACAGAGGTTGATATAACTTGCTCATATCACACATTTGTAGGATAGAATCTGGATTCTAACTAGCTAATTAGACTGTAGAGCCTGGGCTCTAAATTATGTACCCTATTGCTATAACATGTCTACCTTCTAGCCTAAATTGGTCTGTATGCATTTCTCTCTGTATACGGATCACTTTATAGATTTCTAAGAGATGAAGTTAATATATCATAAAGATAGTAAACATGTCATATGGTTAACATATCATAAAGTTCTGACTGTTTATCTCTGAAAATGTTATGATGGTAATAACAGTCTTTATTTTACCTTTCCAGCATGCTTAAGTTCTTGCTTATCTTTGTTGGCAAATCCAGTCATTGCTGCGGTTTCAATCATTCCTGTCATGGCAAGTACTGGAGCAATGCTCAGAATCAGGAGTGTCATCTCCCATCCATACATAAAGGAAATGATAACTGAAAGTCCCATGTTAGTTGCATTTTGTGTTAAGACACCAATCCTGGAACCTGTTGCCTATAATCAGATATATTTTGGGGAAAAAACTAAATTAACTTTAAATTTTCAAGAGTTTCTATTACAGTTCCTTGCAAAACAAGGTAGACTTTCTTTTTTTTTTGAGATGGAGTTTCACCGTTGTTACCCAGACTGGAGTGCAATGGCACGATCTCGCCTCACCGCAACCTCCGCCTTCTGGGTTCAAGCAATTCTCCTGCTTCAGCCTCCCGAGTAGCTGGGACTACAGGCACGCACCAACATGCCCAGCTAATTTTTGTATTTTTAGTAGAGACAGGGTTTCACCTTGTTGACCAGTATGGTCTCGATCTCTTGACATCGTGATCCACCCGCCTCGGCCTCCCAAAGTGCTGGGATTATAGGCGTGAGCCACCGCGCCCGGCCAAGGTAGACTTTCTTTAAAAAAAATTAGACTTAAATTTATACCTTGAATTTATACTTTTAGATTAAATAAGGTACACATTTTTAAAATGCTCCAAACTAAAGAATATTATGCTTTATTTTTATGTCTTAATGTCCAATATTGAGATGTCCAAATTAACTGGATGTTACTTTAGTGGAATACCATCGAAGACTGTATAGAAGGGTGATAGGAACAGACACACTGAAATTAAATACTGCCTCCTTAAAGGAGACTTTTATGTTGCTCTGAGACCTCTCCTTCGATAGTTTGGCAAGATTTTATACCCCAATGCAAGTTGAGTGTGTTGAAAGCTGAAGTTACAGGATTTCCTTTGTCTTGCCTCAATGATTGATGCACAATACACCCAAACACCCAGCAATAATGAAACAACTCACTTGTACATACATGTAGATACCATCACCCTGCCACCTCTTCAACCCTAACTTACAGATAAATTCTTGGTAATAAAGGTGATATTTGAAAATGACAGAATCATAGTTACCATTACAAAAAAACTAAACAAAGAGTCTATCTTTAGTTAGCATTTTTTACTATTTCCTATTTACAAAGTTATATTCACATTTTCTAGGAATTTTATAGAAAATGAATATTTTAATAATTAATAGCATTAAAATACCAGTTTTACATACATGCTTAACTGACATGTACTTAAAATTTAAGTATTTGGAAAGATGATTTGAGTTATGCATATAAATGCTTTTTGAAGGTTTTGCATATTCTATTTCATGGAGAATAAAAAGAAAGAGAATGCTATGCTTGAGCGTATGTATTTACTACAATAGAATCTAATTCACCTTCCTAATGTTCTAAGGTGAATTATTAATTTTTATTTGAATGGAAAAATTTGCATTATGGAACCTGTAAAATACGATTTTTGTATATTTTTTATACATTTGCCTTTCACACAAATTATCTCTTTCTATTGGTGAAGATATTATAATCACGCAAGGAATAACTCATGCCATCTGACTCAGTGCTTTTTGGAGTATGAAGCTTCGTGTTGGAGAGGCCAGAGTTGCTATGGAAAGGAAACTAACATGGAAAGCAAACAGTAGGGCAGAAGGGAAGATACACTAAAAGGGCCAAAATAGGAGAAAGGTCAAAAGTAAACAGTAGCCATAATTCTATGATAGAGTGAATATATAAAGACACTCAAAAAATAGCCAACTTTTACTAGGCGCTGAATAAGCACTTTACCATCACCATCTTATTTAATCTCACAACAATGCAAAGAGATGGATACCATCACTAGTCCTCACTATAGATGAGGAAACAAAAGTTGTTAAGACAAAATAATCTGCCCACAGCCATACAGCTTGTAACTCGAGGATAAAGAACTCTGTTCCCTGAATCATTTGGGATTAAGTGGCTGACCTGATAATTATCATCTTTGCAAACTTAGGGATGATGTTTTATAAATAAGAACATTCTCTCTCATATCCAAAATACCATGATCAAAATCAGGAAATTACATACGTATCATTTAGTGCCTAGACTTCCTTCAAGTTTCATCAATTGTCTCAGTAATGTATTGTATAGCGAAAGGATATCTACACAGGAATCACACATTTCATTTAGGAGTTATGCCTCTTCAGTCTCCTTTAGTATGGAATTGTTCTTCATTCTTAACTTGACGTTCATGACCTTGACTTTTTTGAAGATTGTGAGCCAGTTATCTGGTAGAATATTTCTCAATTTTAGCTTATCTTATATTTCCTCACAATTAGATTCAAATTATGCATCTTTGGTAAGAATCTCACAGAAGTGATGCTTTGTTCTTCCCATTGCATCTTATCAGGTGGCACACAATTTTGATTGGTCCTATTCCAGGCATCGTTCACTTGTGTAATTAATTACAATGGTTTCTTCCAGGCTTCTCCACTATGAAGTTGCTCTGTCTCCTTTGTAATTAATAACTGCTCTGAGGCACTTTGAAGCTATGTCAAAATCCAATTTCTTACCAAACTTTCAATTTATTTATTGCAGTAAGAACTAATTACTTTTTAATTTTTTCAGTGGTTTATAAACTGTTACTATCATCACTTATTTTGACTTAAATTATCCCAGATGTAGCCAGTGGAAGTTCCTTCAAGTTGGCTTTGTCCCTTGACATGTCCCTATTATCAGTTTTTGAATATGTCCTTACTTTCTGACACAAAATGATTTTCCAGGTTCATCTTTTACTATTTCTGCCCTAATTCTGGAATCAATTATTTCTCCAAAGATCCCTGGGTTCTTTTAGTGGAGAATTTTATTGAGAAGTCAAGATATGGTGCCAATTGTATTCATTACTACTGAAATGTCGGTGGCCAAACTAGAGAATGTGTGTGTGTGTGTGTGTGTGTGTGTGTGTATGTGTGTGTATTGACAGATACATGCACACATTTGCATCTATATTTGTTTTTCTATTTATATTTCTTGAAACTCATAAGTCATATCAATATCAATCAATTCCAAGTCAACATTGTAAGGTTATTTCCAGTTTTCTCCTTTTCCATATTTGCTCTCCCCCTCTTCACAAGGGAAAGACCTGGCTCCCATTGTCTTTAATGGGTTGATTTATGTGATCAATATCTCGGTGGGTGACCCATCTGCTCTCATGCCTCTCGCATCTCCCTTGCATGGACATCCTCCTCACCCTGCTCTGGCTCTGCTTCCCTGCACTAGGCTGCCACCATACATGGGTATCATCATATCGGGGCTGCAAAGCCCAGCCCTATGTCTTCCCCCACACTGACAGAAGGCCAGCACTCTTAGCCACTTCATATTAGTGTTGAGTTGAATGATTAAGGATGTTCATTAAAGTGTATACTTTGGATAAGATTTCTCTCATTCCCATTTTTGCACATTATAAATGGATTTCACTCAGTAAAGGTCTAAGAGGCAATATCAAGATAGAAAAGGAGTTGGGAACATTATAGAATGAGGTAAAAGAAAATTATAAAAATACCTTCAAATATGTAGAATTATCTTTATGGTTTTTATAAGAACTACACATCTTATGGATCATCTTTCAGTGGGACATATGATACTTAAGCAATAAACTGAAACGTTAAGTTCCTTTAGTGCTGGGATTAAAATAAAAATGAGAGCCCCTATTTACCTGGAAAGACAGCTAGAATTGACCACACTTTGAAATATATTTTGTGTTCTGATCGTGAAAACAGGATAATTAGAAAAAGTTTAGATAACGTTAAAATTTGCATGCTTCCCAACACAAATACATGCATTCAGATTCAGTTTATTACGTTCATATAGTTTTGTATCCTGACTTAATCCTTGCACATTATACTGAAAGGTTTTTCTTGGATTATTAAATATTCTCCAGAAATATTTGGATTGCCTTCAATTTTCAATTATTAAAAATAAAAATATAATGAACATCTTTGTGAAAAATCTTTGTGCTCATTTAAAAAATGCCCTACTGTTAAATTTCTAACTGGAATTATACATTAAAAGGTATATACTCTTACATTATTGATAGGTATCGCCAAATTGCTTCCCTAAAATATTACATCGATTTTCATCAAACTATCAAAAATTAGCATCTTCATTAAAAAATAACAATAACAAATTCTCCCTCTCTCCAGGGCTTTGCCTAATTCCTAAAAAGCTTTGTGGTTTCAGTTTCAAGACTGTATCTGGTGATGACTCAACCGTTTTCCAATTTCTCACTAAAATATCTAAGAAAATTCCAAAAAAGTAAAATCTCAAAAGAGCAAACACTCAAAAAACTATGAAATACTGAAAACTAAGATGGACAGATAGCCTGCTTAAGTGTTTGAAGGCATACGCTAACTGTAAGAACTATGGGCCTAAATGGGCATGGCATTTGGCACATAATTCTGACTTACACTTCATCCCCTGGAAGTTTAAAGATAACAAAGAGATAAATGAAGATGTATGTTATAGGCTAAATTGTGTCCTCCTCTCCTCACCCCACATTTATATGTTTAGGTATAATCTCCAGTTCCTCAGAATGTTACTGTATTTTGAGATAAGGTAATTATAAATATATAAATTATAAATAAATGAGTAATTCAGTTAAAGTGAAGTCTTTAAGGTGAGCTCTAATCTAACCTGACTGGTATTTTTTTCTTTTTTTTGAGATGGAGTTTTGCTCTTGTTGCCCAGGCTGGAGTGCAGTGGTGCAATCTTGGCTCACGGCAACCTCTGTCTCCTGGGTTCAAGCGATTCCCCTGCTTCAGCCTCCTGAGTAGCTAGGATTACAGGCATGAACTACCACACCCCAGCTACTTTTGTATTTTTAGTAGAGATGGGGTTTCTCTATGTAGGTCAGGCTGGTCTCAAACTTCCAACTTCAGGTGATCTGCCCACCTTAGCTTGCAAAGTGCTGGGATTACAGGTGTGAGCCACTGCGCCCAGCTTTGGTATTCTGATGAGAAGAGGAAATTTGCACACAGCAGACATTGCACACACAAAGAAGATCATATGAGAACGCAGACAGAAGACGGCAACAACAAGCCAAGGCCTCAGAGAAAAACCCAATCATGCAGACATCTTGGTCTTCCTCTTCTAGCTTCCAGACTGTGGGGTAATGAATGTCTGTTGTTGTAGCCCCCTGGTCTGTGGTCCTTTGCTGTGGCAGCCCTAGCTGACTGATACACTGCCTTTGCTTTTCTGCCTCCCACCCCACCAGAAGTTTCAGAGTCATGTGGACTAGACAGCTGGGTGAGACACTGTGGACCTGAAGTTCTTTGCATTGTCGGAGGCCTTCCATGTCTCTCCTTAAATACTAAATGCTTGTGGCATGGGGTCATCTCAAGCGCCAGAGAGGAGGACCAGTCTGGAGTGTGGCATTCAGGTCAGGGATGTGCTTGTAAGCCTGGGCCTTGTTGGTGGGTATGTGGCCATCTAGGCCTTGGGAGTAGAGGAGATAGCTGGGGAATTGAGTAGTTGGCAAAAAGAGATCCCCTAAGGCTCTGGGATTTGTAACTCTTTAGAATGCCCAAGGGAAAGTTGTATTTGTAACAGGCTGTAGGGTTCAGCCCTCACCCACTTTGCTTTGCTGAATGAGCCCCTAGATTGTCCAGTTTCTCTTCTAGAGAAATGACAAGGCCTCCTGTTTTCAAATTTTGTTGCTTTTTATGACTCTAAAGCTCACCTTAAGAATAACTTTTCCTCTTTTCCAGGCCCATTCCTCTCCCTACTATGGTCTTTTGAATTGAATACATCTCCCCATAATTCATCTTTAATGCTTATTAATGCATATAAGTGTACCCATGCAAACTATATCATAATGTCTTTGTGTTTATCCCTTAAAATGTCCAAATCTGGGGTGTAATAAAAAAAAATTGGCCTTTGCCTTTGATTCCTGTAAAGTGTTCCTAAAAAAATACTAAATGCTTAGGCTGGGCACAGTGGCTTACACCTGTAATGCCAGCACTTTGGGAGACCAAGATGGGTAAATCACCTGAGGTCAGTACTTCTAGACCAGCCTGGCCAACATGATGAAACCCTGTCTCTACTAAAAATACAAAAATTAGTCTGATGGCCAGGCACAGTGGCTGATGCCTATAGTCCCAGCACTTTGGGAGGCCGAGGCAGGTGGATCACCTGAGGTCAGAAGTTTGAGACCAGCCTGGTCATCATGGTGAAACCCTGTGTCTACTAAAAATACAAAAATTAGCTGGAAGTGGTGGCACGTGCCTGTAGTCCCAGCTACTCTGGAGGCTGAGGCAGAAGAATCGCTTGAACCCAGGAGGCGGAGGTTGCAGTGAGCCAAAATATCTCCATTGCACTCCAGCCTGGGCAATAAGAGCAAAACTCCATCTCAAAAAACAAAACATAACAAAAACAAACTATAGAGACTGAGAGTAAAATCATGGTTTCTAGGAGATGGGAGTTCAGGGGATTGAGAAGATATTGGTAAAAGGACACACAATTTCAGTTAGGAGGAATAGGTTTAAGAGATCTATTGCATATCACGATAACTATAGATAATAATAATATATTGTAAACTTGAAAATTACGAAGAAAATAGATTTTAAGTGTTCTCACCACACAAAAAATAAGTATGTGAAATAACGCATATGTTAACTAGCTTAATTTATCCTTTTGTAATGACTACATATATAAAATATCATTTTCATACCCTAAATATATAAAACTTTTACTTATCAACTTAAAAAGTTATTATCAATGTATATGCTACATATTGGAATGGTTAAAAGATAAGGAAATATAAAAAAGATCCATATAAGATAGGATCAATAGCTGATTAAATACTGAAGAAGAAAAGATCATTGGTTTTGAAGACAAAGCAATAGAAACTATTCAAAATAAATGCAGGAAAAAAATGAACAAAGCATTGGTGAGCTGTGGTAAAACTTCAGGGAGCCTAATACATGTATAGTTAGAGTCCTTGAAGAAGAGGAGAGACTAGAAAGACAGAAAAAAATACTTGAATAAATAATGGTCAATACATTTTTAAAATTTGGTGAAAACTATAAACCCAGGAATCTAAGAATTTCAGTGAACTCCAAGCATAAGAAATAAGTAGGAAGCTATATCAAAACCCATCACAATCACATTACAAAGTTAATGATAAAGAGAGGTTCTTAAAAGCAAAGGGAGAAAAAAAATTATTTTCAGAGGAAAAAAATATAAGAATAATGACAAATTCCACATTGAAAAAATTCAAGCAAGAAGACAGTAGAGCAATATCTTTAATCTACTGAAAGAAAAAAAGAAAGAAAAAACTGGGTTGGGTGCAGTGGTTCACATCTGTAATCCTAGCACTTTAGGAGGCTGAGGCAGGCAGATCACTTGAGCCCAGGATTTAAAGACCAGCCTGAGCAACATGGTGGAACCTTGTATCTACAAAAAACACAAACAATTAGCTGGACATGATGGCATGTGTCCGTAGTCCCAGCTCAAGAGGATAAGGTCAGAGCATCACCTGAGCCTGGGAGGCTGAAGCTGCCAGCCTTGGTAATGGAGTGAGATGTGTCTCAAAGAAAGAAAGAAAGGATGAAAAGAAAAACTGTCAACCTCAAATTCCATAAGTGCTGGATATATATTTCAAAAATTGAAAGTGAAATAAAGACATTTCAGGCATAAAGAAGCTGAAATAATTAGTCACTATCAGGCCTACAGTACACTACAAGAAAGGTGAAAAAAAGACCTGGATGCTGAAAATGATACCAATGGAAATAGAATTTAGAGTAAGGAATGAAGAGACCAGAAATGTTAGCTACATGAGTAAATAGATAGAACTTTACATATTTATTAAAATTCTTTAAAAGGTGATTGATTACAATGTACTATAGGTTTGTTATATATGTAGAAGGAAACTGTATGAAAATAGCAAAGATAAGGAGGGGAAAATGGAAGTACTGCACTATTTTAAGTTTCTTACACTGTAAGCTGACATGCATATTGCTTGAAGGTAGACTGTGATAAGTTAAAGATGGAGACTATAAACCCTAAACTAACTACAAGAATAACGAAAAAAAAAAAATTAGCAATATTGCTTTCCTTGCTCCTCCAAAAAGAGATGAAATAGAATAGTAAATAATTTTAATCCAAAAGAAGGCAGAAAAATAGGAAAACTGGAAAGAACATATAGAATGAAGAGCAAATTGCAAAATGAGAGCTTCTACCTAATCATGTTGATAACCACATTAAATGAAAATGGTCTGAATATCCCATTGAGATATTCAAAGAGACCTACCTGTATGCTGCCTATGAGAATCACACTTTAAATACAGAGACACAAATAAAATAAAAGTACAAAGTCATGGTTCGTATGGCGTTCTTCTTTTGCAAAATGCCACCTGAAGTTCTTTTGTGGACTTTTTATTGCATGAGTTGACAAACTATAGATTGCAGGCCAAATCTGACCCTGTATCTGCTTTTATATTGTCCATAAGGTAATGTTTTTTATATATTTTTTAATGATTGGGAAAAAAATCAAGAGAAGAATAGTATTTTCAATCATGCAAAAGTGGTATGCAATTCAAATTTCAGTGTCCATAATTAAAATTTTATTAGAACACAGTCATGCCTTTTTGTTTACCTATTGTTTTAATTTTTTTTTTTGAGATAGAGTCTCCTCTGTTAACGTAGGCTGGAGTGCAGTGGTGTGATCTTGGCCTCTGCCTCCCAGGTTCAAGCAATTCTCTTGCCTCAGCCTCCTAAGTGCCTGGGATTACAGGAGCCCACCACCATACCAGGCTAATTTTTGTGGTTTTAGTAGAGACAGGGTTTCACCATGCTGGCCAGGCTGGTGTCGAACTCCTGACCTCAGGTGATCTGTCCACCTCAGCCTCCCAAAGTGCTAGGGATTACAGGTGTGAGCCACTTAACTCGGCCTTATCTTAATGGGCTGGCTGACTGGTCATGTTTACCTATTGTTTAGGCTGTCTTAGGTTATAGTGACGGTAGCTGCTAGAGAAACCATACATGGCACTCTCATCACTTTCCACTGCTGCCTTGCATGCTACAGATCTCAGTGATGGGGTTATAATCTGACGGCTGTACTGCTACACTTTGTCCTAGTTTTTAAAAATACCATTGCATGCCCATCATCTCAAAACAAGAAAATAAGAGAAATGTGGTCTTTGAATGCCATGCTTTTACACAACAGTGGACTGTGAATCATTTTGTAATCTAATTAGATGCCACAGCATTGTGTTTTTTATGCTATGATACTAAATAGTGCTGAAAAATACAAAAGATGTCAACATTAGCAGACTGAGCACTTATCACAATATTCCCAACTTAGAGGAAAGCAACATTCAGAAAAACTAGCAAATATGAAACAAAATGTCTCATTTTAGCATAATTTCTTCACAAAACTAAAATATGAAAATGAGAACAAAACTAAAGTGAGTTTTTAAGTGGCTGATTCATTGGTGAAGCAAAGAAAGTCATTTATGGATTGTGAGTTAATTAAACCATGTTTGATTATAGCAGTGGAAGAAATGTGTTCTGACTGCATAACTTATGTAAGACTATCTGCCATTTCGTGAGAACAGTTGCTCACAGTCACAGACATAGAAAGTAACAGCAACAATCAATTAAAAAATAAGGTAGGTTGTTGTGAGTAGTTTTCTCTGGCTCTTGACATATGCTACTGACACTGCTCAGTTGCTGGTTTTTTCAGAAGCCAATGTCGAATTTGAAGTAAGTAAAAGTTAGGCACTAAAAATAAGTAATTTTTGTGGAACAAGTACTGCTGGGAATATTTTCAAAGAAGTTAAGGAAAATAAGTACAATTTGATGTAGAATCTACTAAAATACATTATAACTGATGGTTAAAATATTCGTAGAGCAGAAAACAAGCCTTAGTTGGACAAATTTACAAAGCTTGTGAAAATGTAAAGTGTTTAAAGCCTACAGTTATTTATTGTTATTATTTGTCAGCATATATTTTGTGGAAAGTAATTGAATTTATCATGCATTATTGGACCAGGAGTGTTAATGGTTAAATTCATTTGCTCTTGTAGACTTAACCATCTTCATTTATGTATTTATTTATTTATTTATTGAGACCAAATCTCACTCTGATGCCAGGCCGGAGTGCAGTGGCATGATCTTGGCTCACTACAACCTCCATTTCCTGGGTTCAAGTGATTCTTCTGCCTCAGCCTCCCAAGTAGCTGGTACTACAGGCATGTGCCACCATGCCCAGCTAATTTTTGTATGTTTAGTAGAGACAGAATTTCACCATGTTGGTCAAGATGGTCCCCATCTTTTGACCTCGTGATCCACCACCTTGGCCTTCCAACGTGCTGGGATTACAGGCATGAGCCTCTGCGCCCAGCACCATCTTCATTTCTGTGAGTTTTTGTCAAGGCAAATTGTTGACTTACCTAACCACACAACAGTTTGATGGCTTAGCAGTGGTAAAGTTTTTTGCAATATTATGAATTCAGGACCAAGATTGAAAAAAAAATTTTTTTCAGACAAGTTCTCACTTTGTCACCCAGGCTACAGTGCAGTGGCACAGTTATGGCTCACTGCAGCCTTTACCTCCCAGGCTCAAGTGATCCTCCTGCCTTGGCCTCCTGGATTGCTGGGATTACCGGTGTGACCCACTGCATCTGGCTTGAAAACTTTTTAAAAGGAGCCATCCTTAACCACTATTATCAAATACTGAATGGCTCTATTAGCTTCTGTTGTACATTTGATTATCTTTCTTAATTCAACCTAAAACTGCAAGACAAAACAACAATTATGTGCCAACCTTATATCATGGAAAAACCATTTCCATGACAACATTGTTTGAATCAAAAGTAATGTCAAATTGTTTTATATACTTCCCATGTCAAAAAATTAAATCAAGAAATGAGGTTACCATTGTTCAGGTAATAACTAACTAGTAAACTCACTGGGCTCTTGGAATTAATAAATTAAATAAATTTTTATGCTTTATTTGGGCAACATATTATAGCTCTGATGAGAAGAGTTCTAGGCCTTAGGATTGGATGTGTCAGTGGTATATCAAATGTATATTGTGGTGTCAATAACACACTGTCTTGTGGATAAAAATGAGATAAGACTTTTGGTTGATGAAAAGGGATTATTAAAATGTACAGAAATAATGCCTTGTAATTTTATAGAATTCAGTCTCCAAAAGAATCTAAAATGGGGCCAGGCACGGTGGCTCATGCCTGTAATCCCAGCACTTTGGGAGGCCAAGGTGGATGGAACATGAGGTCAGGAAATTGAGACCGTCCTAGACAACATGGTTAAAACCTGTCTCTACTAAAAATACAAATATTAGCTGGGCATGGTGGCACACGCCTGTAGTCCTAGCTTCTTGGGAGTCTGAGGCAGGAGAATTACAAATCGCTTGAACCCAGGAGGCAGAGGTTGCAGTGACCCAAGATCATGCCACTGCACACCAGCCTGGTGACAGAGCAAAACTCCATCTCAAAAATTAATAATAATAAATAGAATCTAAAATGGCTTTTTGCTTTAATTAAATCACATATCACACAGAAAATAGTCTGTTGACAGATGTACTGGCAATAAGCCATTACCTTGGGCTAAAGCAATATCAGTTAAATTGGCTGTATTCAGACAACTATTCTAGGAATCATGTTGTCCTACGACTCTATTTCACTAACATATTTTTATCATGACTTTCAAAATATCAGAGCTTTTAAAAATGTCCAGATGCATATCTTTACAGTCACGAGTTAAAGGTTTCAAACTAAGATTTATTATTATTAAGGAGCTATTTTATGAACGTTCATTCTAATATATTTGGTAGAAATGTAATTGAAATTACATGATGAAGAAACTGAGATGGAGTATGACTTATTTAAGTCAATATGATAGGAAATATGACCCCCAATTATTATTTCCTAGCTCATCTTTATGCTAGAGTGTCCTTGTGAGGAAGAATTCATCTGTGAGCAAATAAGATTGGTAAACAATCTTCCTTTTATAGAAAAATTATTCAAATTGAAATTGAATATGAATACATCTTTATATGGCAAAGTAAGAGTTTTTGTAAATTACATGTTACTAGACACTGTTTCACTCTTGAAATCTTTCTTTGGTTGTTTTACTCCTTAATTTAATTTTTAAAATTAGGTTTTTAAAATATAGAGATGGGGTCTCACTATGTTGTCCAGGTTGGAGCGCAGTGGCTACTCACAAGGTATCATCCCCTTGTATATTGATCAGCATGAGAGTTTTACATACTCCATGTGCGACCTAGGACAGTTTGCCCTTTGTTTTACTTTTTAAATTTAGCAACTTTAAAATCTTTCATCATGATTCCAACCATTATGCTCTAGCTTCTAGTTCTAATGCAAAAAAAAAAAAAAAAAGATTTGATTTCTCTAGAAGTTATTATGAGACCAGCACTTAATAACTGCCACGATAAAGTTTCAAGTGATAAAATGATATTAGTCAGGTGCTTATAATTAGGTTGACAACAATTTCCAATAACTTCCCTCAGAGACAATACTGTTTATTAGAAACAATTAATAAATGGAAGGACAGTAATGTTGGGTCTTTCACTACTAGTTTGGTTTATCAGTTGAGGCAAATATTGCTAGAAGAGATGTCTCACATATTAATATAACTGCTGGGAAGATTGCCTGTTTCACTACAAAGATTTTGAAAAGATTTGAAAGATAAGTAGCAAGAGACAAATATTAATACAGTAAAGAAAAAATAGCAAATTTTGTGGAGTGGGAATTCAAATGGAATTATAGGGATTGATATTTCTGCTTGGAGCAGCAAACCATGGAATTCCTAAACTCAGAAGTCAAACATAATTATATGGTGCTAGGGAGATTAACGGTATATCCATTATTTTATTATTTGAAATTCTATCCATGATCTTTTCATGTATGCCAGTAAAATTGAACTCTTCAGCCCTATTTTAAAGTCTAAATCCTATCTAACAAAATTCTAGAACCTTGCCCTCAAAATTAATAAAAAGAATTTCAGGAAGAGATGAAGATGCACCCTTTCCTTTTGAGCTCTTTCTCCATCATAAAATTAGGTTTCTAAACCAAAATGAATGCTTGTGAATACTCACAACTGTAATTCTCTGATAATAGAAATCCGATCATGGAGGTATGTATATGTTAAACAAAGAGGTCTTGCAAGAGTTAAAAAAAACAAACAGACTTGGAATGGTTGCCAGGTCCTGTGGAAATAGTCTCTAAAAGAAATAGACAATTCTGATGGGTTTAGTTGACAATTTTTTGCTCTGCTAACAAAGCTATAAGCAACATCTCGGCATTTCTAAATAGAATAAATACTTGTAAGATTTTTCTGCCATTCAGAGGTGAATTATTGACATTTTCTTTTTCTCCCAAATGCATGATAAGGGAAAACAGGAACCCTATAGTTCTACTAGAGTTCTTATTTTAACAGAGATGGAAAGCTTTATCTTACTTCCATTTAAAGTAGGAAACCTTGTTTTCTGCTGCTTTTCTCAGTTAAGATCCCATTTGCTATACAAAGGTGAATTTTGTTAAAATAATTAGAAGAAAATTAACAAATTATTATTTACCTCTTCTACACCCTTCTACTCCCCACACGTATTTAAGCATGACTTTGACATATATTATGCTGGTCATTCCATCACGAATTATGAATATATATAAATATCTTACTTATGCATTTTACTGGTCATGTTTATGCAATTGTTTTTAACTTGTATAACAACTAGTATGGAATCGTTTCTGGATGCACACATGACTCTGAATTGTTAGACATTATTTTAGTTAAAAACTTATTTTCTGGAGGAAGGAAAAACTGAAGCATTTTCTTATATTAAAACTCTTAAAGTGTGTGTGTTTTCATTTCATTACGTTTTCTTATCTATTTAATTCTGAGCTCTTTTTTCTAACTTATTCTTGATCTCTTCTTTAGTCCTCTAGCTATCCTAATACGTGTACTGAATATTCTCTATTTTTGGTTAAAAATATCCAGAACAGAAAGGCTTCCTTTCATCTTTCACTGCGAGTTACCTGTTAACATGAGACTTACCTGGCCTCCTTAATTATGTGGGACATCTCAACACAGCTCACATATATGCACAGAGACATGTGCGCACACCACATATATATATAATTTAAAAATAAAACAGTATACATACTCCTTGAATTTGTGCTATATCTATGGCTAATATTGTTGTCAAGGCTCCCGTGCTGTTTTCCTTCTCATCAAACCAAGCAATATCCTAGAGAAAAGGAGAATTAACATACGGTTGTCAAAAACCATTATTTTCTCTGACTAGTGATTTTTCTGCTGTAAGTCAGAAGACATTTACCTGCCTCCTCACTCACAGGTACTTAATTCCTATAAATAAAATGGATCAAATGACTTTTGTTTTTTTTTCCATGAAGATCTATATTTATATATTAGCTGAAGAACTTAAGCCCAAGAGCTTGGACTTATTACTCATTACCATGCTGTAAAACAATCAATGTTAAATTTAAATTAAAATGGTCATTTTAAATCATCAAGTGATTTGTAATTTTACTCGAAAAGTCATTTGTGAAGAGTGGACACAATTCAAAAGGCCGGAGGGGGCTCACATCTGTCATTTTAATACTTTGGGAGGCCGAGTTGGGAAGATTGTTTGAGTCCAGGGGTTCAAGACCAGCCTGACCAACATGGCAAAACTCTGTTTCTACAAAACCACAAAAATTAGCTTGGCATGGTGGTGAACACCTGTAGTCCCAGCTACTTGGGAGGCTGAACTGGGAGGATTGCTTGAGCCTGGGAGGCAGAGGTTGCAGTGAGCTGAGATTGCACCACTGCACTCCAGTTTGGATGCCAGAGTAAGATCCTGTCTCACCAAAAAAAAAAAAAAAAAAAAGTAAGGCAGTAAATCACTCAATTTAGAAATATTTTCAAAACTTTCCACCTAAACTAACTAATGATAAAAAGTCTGTCTCCTTCTCTCTAGGAGCCACATAATAAATACTTTCTCTGATGCTTCACATTACCCCCTAGAACTTACAGGTGTCTCCATGAGCCCAGGGTCCTAGATGCTCAAAGGGCATCCTATAGAGATTACAGTCTGCACCACACAGTGGCCCCTTTGAAAGCACAATCCCAGGCAAGAGCCAAACATCGCATGAATACACAGCAGCAACAATAATAACCACAGCACTGCTGAACTGAAAGACATTACCTGCTTTTGACTGTGTACTCTCTCTCCAAAATTAAGATATTGTATATGTTTTCTAATTGGTTCTAGATTTCAACATGACATGGAATGCACAGATGATTTTTAGATACAGTATAAGGTAAAAAACATGAAAAGAATTTATTAGTGAATATTACATTCCTGATTTTATAGTAACTTTCTGTAAAACACCATGAATAGGTACATATGCAATTAATCTTAGTCATTATCAGATGTTCAGTGGACAAGATGTCTGAAATTGCTTTTCAGCAAGGCACCAGTTGTGTACTCCAGGGGCTGTTTTCCAGCACAGGCAATATATACAAAAACATTTAGCAGTGTTTCTGGCGCTTAGGTGGTGAGTAAAAATTAGCTTGCATCCTCTTTTCCTGACAGGAATATAATTATAAGAAAGGCCATCAGGCTTTTGATATTGGTAGATATCCAGTTTTTTCCTGCCAATAGTTCTACTTGAAATAAAAATACAATAAAACCATGTAAAGTGCTTGGCATGTATTCTCTCATTTAATCATTACAACAACTCTACAAGATAGATAATGTGATTAGTCACATTTTAGAAGTAAAAATACTAAGGTACTTAGAGATTAAGTAATGTGTCCAAGGCCACATAGCTGGCAGGTGCTGAAGCCAGGATTTACACCACACCACCCAGAGGCCAGAGTTTTAAATTTTTTAGTTTCATTTTTTCTTGAATTTGCTTCTATTAAATATGGATTTTGTTCTAAGTGCATAGTGTACCTTAAGATATTGCATGGCACAGTGTTAGCAAGCAATTAAAAAACTAAGCAACCATAACATAGATAGCTTCTTTTTTTTTTTTGTTTGTTTGTTTTTTTGAGACGAAGTTTCGCTCTTGTTACCCAGGCTGGAGTGCAATGGCGCGATCTCGGCTCACTGCAACCTCCGCCTCCTGGGTTCAGGCAATTCTCCTGCCTCAGCCTCCTGAGTAGCTGGGATTACAGGCACGCGCCACCATGCCCAGCTAATTTTTTGTATTTTTAGTAGAGACGGGGTTTCACGATGTTGACAAGGATGGTCTGGAGCTCTTGACCTCGTGATCCACCCGCCTCGGCCTCCCAAAGTGCTGGGATTACAGGCTTGAGCCACCGCGCCAGGCCCATAGATAGTTTGAGGGAGAGCTGAGGTTCTGTTGAAAGTCATGCAACTCATTGGTTAAAAAAAATTTCCGTGGGGTGCAGTGGCTCACGCCTATAATCCCAGCACTTTGGGAGGCTAAGATGGGCAGATGACTTGAAGTCAGAGGTTTGAGACCAGCTTGGCCAACATGGTGAAACCCCGTCTCTACTAAAAATATAAAAAAAATTAGCTGGACCGGGCGCAGTGGCTCAAGCCTGTAATCCCAGCACTTTGGGAGGCCGAGGTGGGTGGATCACGAGGTCAACAGATCGAGACCATCCTGGTCAACACGGTGAAACCCGTCTCTACTAAAAATACAAAAAATTAGCTGGGCATGGTGATGCGTGCCTGTAATCCCAGCTACTCAGGAGGCTGAGGCAGGAGAATTGCCTGAACCCAGGAGAAGGAGGTTGCGGTGAGCCGAGATCGTGCCATTGCACTGCAGGCTGGGTAACAAGAGCGAAACTCCGTCTCAAAAAAAAAAAAAAAAAAAAAAAAAAAAAAAAAAAAAAAAAATTAGCTGGGCGCGGTGGTGCGCACCTGTAATCTCAGCCACTCAGGAGGTTGAGTTAGCAGAATCACTTGAACCTGGGAGGCAGAATTTGCAGTGAGCCCAGATCACACCATTACACTCCAGCCTGGGCAACAGAGTAAGAAGACTCCATCCCCCCGAAAAAATAAAGAAAAATTCATTAAACGTAGTACTGATTGTTTAGTTAGCCTCAACTTATATTTCTTATTAAAAAATGAAATTATTGTTTTTTAAACTTTTAAGTTCAAGAGTACATATCCAGGTTTGTGATACAGGTAAACTTGTGTCATGGGGTTTGTTTTAGAGATTATTTAAGTTTTTAATCAATTATCTTGTTCTGCCTGTCATATGACTGAAGAATTACAGTTGAGTTTCATGAGCTGTTTCTCATGCTCCAGGACTCATTACCTCAAATACTTTTGGAAGTAGCTTAGGTATATTTTGAAGCTCCTTAGTGATCACCATCAATGCTATCGTAATTTAAAGAATCCCAAGAAGTCTTAGCCAATCTAATTTAGAGGGAAATGGGGAAAAATAAACTCCTTACATCTTAAAAAACTCAATAGCTCTATAGGTAAATATTTATCATTAAGAATTGTAAACTTAGCTCTGAAACACAATGAATGATGAATTATTTACAATGATTGAAGTCAGCAACACTTAGAACATTCTTTTTAATTGGAAGAATCTAATCACAAATAATATGGATTTTATACCTACAAAAATACCATACCTGTTTCTATACATACCTCTACCTCAAATGAGGCTTCACAATGCTTGTAAAAAGCACTGCAAGCCTCAGCTCGGCTGCTAAGCCTTAAAAATTCTTATCTTAATACAAAAATCGGGTAATAAGAATTAGGTAAAACTGCACACTAGGAGCTTCCCATACTATAGACAAAGCAAAATTGTGAAAATGCTTACAAAGAAAGGGTTAAATATACTGCAATATACTACTCCTCTTTTTCTCCAATTTTGAAAGGTAAAGCTAAGAATCAAAAGGAGTGCTGACAGATGAAGAGGGAAAACAAAAAATGTAACCTATGCAGGTACTTAATACCATGTGCTAAATGGCATAGACTTTCTGTGCATGTCTTTGTAAGTATGGGCATGAGTTTTTAAAGCCCGGAGTTTATGGCATATAGATTGGAGCATCCTTATGAGCAGAAGCTACTTTATTCAAAAATGTTACAGTCCTAAAATTCACATGGCTAATGCGAGATAGAGGATTAATACCCAGTATTATAACCATCAAAATACTAGATTAACAACAGTTCCTCTCATTAAACTGGCTCATGGCCTTGAGATTCTTCCACTAAAAGCATTCCATGAACAGAAAGAAACTTCGAAGTAATATTTGGAAAAATTAAAATTTACATTCTTCTGTATAAAAACAAACATTTAGGAATTCAGGAAACGTTTTCAAAGGTATCTAGAAATTTAAAATAAATTTATATGGATAGGGAAAAAGATACATTTTAAAAATGAAACATAAATGAGCAGAAATTGTCAACAAATGTGAAATATAGTATTGGGTAATGAAAGTCTCAACTTATTTCATGGAAGATTTGTGGCAAAGACATAAATTATTCATACATTAAAAAATAATAATAATGAGGTCAGGTGTGATGGCTCACGCCTGTAATCCTAGCACTGTGGGAGGCTGAGGCAGGTGAATCACCTGAGGCAGGAGTTCGAGACTAGCCTGGCCAGCTTGGTGAAATCTTGTTTCTACTAAAAATACAAAAATGAGCCGGGCGTTGTGGCAGGTACCTGTAATCCCAGCTACTTGGGAGGCTGAGGCAGGAGAATCACTTGAACCCAGGAAGTGGAGGTTGCAGTGAGCTGAGATATGCCATTGCACTCCGGCCTGGGTGACAAGAGTGAGACTCCATCTGAAAATAAATAAATAGGCTGGGCACTGTGGCTCACGCTTGTAATCCCAGCACTTTGGGAGGCCGAGGTGGGCGGATTATGAGGTCCAGAGATTGAGACCACGGTGAAACCCCATCTCTACTAAAAAATACAAAAATTAGCTGGGCATGGTGAGGCAAGCCTGTGGTCCCAGCTACTCGGGAGGCTGAGGCAGGAGAATTGTTTGAAACAGGGAGGCGGAGGTTGCAGTGAGCCAAGATTGGGCCACTGCACTCCAGCCTGGAGCCTGGCAACAGAGCAAGACTCTGTCTCAAAAAAAAAAAAAATAATAATAAATAAAAATATAAATAAATAAATAAATAAATAAATAAAATAATGTACAAGTTTAACATGAGAGGTATATGCTGGCATCAAACTGATTTACGATCCTACAAGTAGACTTTTGTTTTTCTGGATTAAGGAGTGTCTCAAAATGTGGAACATGAAGCAGAGATGGGACCTTTTTGAACAGAAGGTATAAGGTCACCGATAGATTTAGAGCATCATGTTGCCGGGGAAACCTCCAACTTGCTCCCCTGCACTTTGTATCTTGTAGCTCCCTAAAGTAGAGTTGTTGCATGGCAGCCTTCAGAGAACTGCTCCTAAAAGTCCCAAGATTTAAAAATGGGATTTGACGACTCCGCTGGAGTGACAGTAACTCTATTTCTGAAAAGAAATCACCCTGGCAGGAAGCTATTTGCTCCTGCCTGGTGAGTTTTGGTGACAGAAAGTGAAGTGAAGGGCTACTAATGATTACTGGCTTTCAGGGTAACCCAATACATTTTAGCCTCGTGAAAGAATTTTAGAGGTGCCAGTCTGAGACATTCCTTCCATTTGCCTCCAAGACTCACTTCTCAAGATTACTACTTGATCCACCTATTTTTAGTTATTTCACAGAGGTGACTGATCATCTGCATGAGGCATGCAGACCTGGCAGCTAGACCGATGTTATGTAAGCTCAGGACTCTTCTGATAAAGGCAGAGATTGGTTGCTTTAAGAAGTATAGAGTCCAAAACTTAAGCTATGCCCATGGATTAGAACTAGTGAAATTAACAACTCCTTTTTAGATACGTTCCCAAGATATGGTAGCTCTTCTCCTTTTGTTTTAATTTGGCCTTCCATTCTGATCCTGGAACACTACCTCACTCATTAAAAGAAAGATTTGTCAAGATGAATGCAAGGAACCGTGAGTAGATCCTACTTTTTTTCTATAAGCTGTATTTTTGAACATCACACTTTGGACTTGCTTCTTTTAGAAAAATATAAGACTTCTGACATCAGAGTTTGCTGCTCAGAACAAAAAGAGTGTGCTTTCAAAGGATCCAAAAAGAAGGATTATGTCAAAAACTGACTTGAGACAGAATTAAAGCTAGATTGTTTTTCAACAAATTTTAAATACAATAAGAAAAATTCAACTTAACACTGACCTGGTATAACATGGCTTTGAAGGCCAAGTGTCTTAATCTCATGGTTAAAATTTCCCCTGCTCTGCCGTAAAATAATCCCTGAAAAACAAACAAACAAACAAAAATCTACGTTCTTTTCCTTTGTAACATTTAGTTGATATATTTTTAACTCAAATAGAAAGAATGACAATAAAAAGTAATTACGCTGAGGCTTGTTTTTTTATTAAATTCTTACCTGCATGAAATAACTGACAAAGCAAATAACACCCAAAATGACGAATATCATGGAATAAATTTCTGCATCATGCTTTAATGTGGTTTTATCATTATTTCCAAACATCTGAAAAGGAACATATTTTTTTATCAGGTGTTTGGAGGAAAATATAAAAGAAACAGAAAAAAAAATTTCTATATATCGGGAGTTTTAAAATTCTCTCTCTCCCTCTTTTCCTTCCTTCCTTCCTTCCTTCCTTCCTTCCTTCCTTCCTTCCTTCCTTCCTTCCTTCTCTCTCTCTCTCTCTCTCTCTTTCTTCTTTTTTCTTTTTTTGAGACAGAGTCTTGCTCTGTCACCCAGGCTGGAGTGCAGTGGCATGATCTCAATCTCGGCTCACTGCAACCTCTGCCTCCCAGGTTCAAGCAATTCTCATGCCTCAGGCTCCGAGTAGCTGGTATTATAGGTGTGCACCACCACACCTGGCTAATTTTTATATTTTTAGTAAAGATGGGGTTTCACTATATTGGCCAGACTGGTCTCGAATTCCTGACCTCAAGCGATCTGCCTGCCTCAGCCTCCCAAAGTGTTGGGATTACAGGCCTGAGCCACTGTGCCTGGTTTAAAATATATTTCAACATAAAAATAAAACTACACACATATCTGTGGAAAGAAAGTGCACCATTATGCTATCTTCTGCATTCATTATCTATGATAAAAAAACTTGCTTTTAATTCTCTTAAACTATGTAAATATGAGATCTGAAAAATGAGTCATTTATCTGTTATTATCACAGTATATTTCCAAAGAAACTACCAGTTTGTTTGAATAATTATTTCGAATAATTTTAGATCCCTCAAGTTTCTTAGTATTCTTCTAGTTAAGTAGTACCTGCAAGGTGAGACTTTTTAACGTGCTCCTGGAAATTGTTCTTAGAAATGAGTAATTGTACATCCACAGGCATTTATATTGATACAGTATAGCTGTGCAAATTAGGGATACTAAAGTTCCGGGCTAGAACTTCAGTTAACATTGAAGAGTAAGCATGGATCTTGTAAGATCCTTAAACTCACCAGCTGTCCTGAGTCCTTTAGCATAAACCCAAACTCATTGTTTCTTCTCCCTGAGCTGGCTGGTAAGAAAAGAAATTACAATTGTTCCCACTAGTTGAAAGGAAAGTAGTTGTATTTGCCTATTTTATTTCTTCAGCGTTTTGGAGTGCTGATCTAGCGCTGGAGTCAAAATTAGAAAACAGGCCAGGCATGGTGGCTCACGCCTGTAATCCCAGCACTTTGGGAGGTGAGGCAGGTGAATCACGAGGTCAAGGGATTGAGATCATCCTGGCCAACATGGTGAAACTCTGTTTCTACTAAAAATACAAAACTTAGTGGGGAGTGGTGGTGTGTGCCTGTAGTACCAGCTACTCGGGAGGCTGAGGCAGGAGGATCGCTTGAATCGGGGGTGGGGGGTGGGGGGGTGGAGGTTGCAGTGATCAAGCTACTGCATTCCAGGCTGGCAAAAGAGTGAGACTCCATCTAAAAAAAAAAAAATTAGAAAACAAAGCAATTCCTTCACTGATTCAACAATGCCCAGCAGCACACTTTACAATAGATGCTGGCTTATCTCCTGGAAACATTAACTAACCTTCCTATCATGGACCTCACACTAGTGGCAGCACACTAAAAGTCCCAGTTTTCCTCTGGTGGATCAGACTGCTACAAACTTGTTCTCTTGGGTCATAATTTCTTTAAATTGTTAAAAATATTAGCAAATTGGTTTAACTTACAGTTATAATTTTTGCAAAGATGATGGAAAACACAGGATGAACAGTTCCATTTAGAACAGAAGCCAATGTCCCCAGAACCACAAAAGGCCATTCAGACTTGTTTAACTTGAAAATTTTTAATAGAGACACTTCAGGAAGACTTACCTAAAAATAAGACATGTTCGTTAACAATGCCTGTTTGTGAGCATAATAGAATCGAGGGAAGTTAGCCCACCATAAACAGAATTATAATGTATAACATCAAATATAACAGTAGGGTAGAAAATGTTTTTCTTAGAAAATTCACCGCCATTATTATTTTTATAGTTGTTATTATTATTATTTGGGACAGAGTCTTGCTCTGTCACCAGGCTGGAGTGCAGTGGTGCATATCTTGGCTCACTGCAACCTCCGCCTCCCGGGTTCAAACGATTTTCCTGCCTCAGCCTCCCAAGTAGCTGGGATTCCAGGTGCATGACACCACACCCAGCTAATTTTTGTATTTTTAATAGAGATGGAGTTTCACCATGTTGGTCAGGCTGGTCTCAAGCTCCTGACCTTGTGATCCACCTGCCTTGGCCTCCCAAAGTGCTGGGATTACAGGCGTGAGCCACTGTGCCCAACATCTGCCCATATTATTAATGATGACCCTAAAGCATAAAATGAAAGAAGCTTTGCCAAAAGTGACTGTGCAATATCACCTTTTGACATTTCACTCAGTTGCTATCATTTAAAAGTAAAACTAAGTCACATGTAATTGTTAAGGGTCACAAAAGAAATGATAGGTTTATTTTTTTTTTACTCTTGTTAAACTGGATTTCATACTACAGGATAGGAAAAAATCTAGGCAGAAGCTAAGAAAAGAAAATACAGAAGGTAAAAGTTTCATTACGATCTCAAACGTGAAAGTTGGAAAGTTTTATGATGTATTTACAAAAACATTTTCCTAATCCCTTGGCTTGTTTTGGAGTTCTTATTTACAAGCAAAATATTGCAGTATCTGAGCATGTTATTTAAACTCACCAAGCCTGTCTCCTCATCTTTCCAAGGAGAATGGTATCAGTTCCTATATTGTAGGATTGTCTATACAATTAAGCTTTATTCAATACATTTGCGACTCAGTGTATTTGCAAATAATAAACACCTAATAAATGCTTGCAGCCATTGCTCTTTCTGATGTTTTACAGAGGAAGGATTATATTACACAAAATTTCAGGTTTTATACAGAGAAAGCACAATGCAAGTCATCATTCTGGCGTCTGCCAGCCCTTCCTAGGATACGTGGAAGGTGACAAGGGGAGGTAGTGGTCACAGTGGTCAGAGGATAAATAATATGATAACAATCTCTCTTTGCTCTTGACTGCAATAAGTAGTGTATTTCCGAATCTTCAAAATTCTTGTGAACAGCTTTATAGTGTATAATTATTCTGAGTAGGGAAGTAGACAATGAATTATTTGGTATTTCATTCATTAAAACTTCCTCATGGCATTCACTCTTAAAATAATCACATTTATGAATCTAATAGCCAGAGAATTCCTCAAGAAAGGCTGTAAAATAGTTTAAAATTCTTGTTCTCAGCTCAGTCTGGTCACTATAAGGCAGACTGTTGTTTGGACAACAGAACTTTCAAATTCCGATGCCTTTAAAGTCCACTTTCAGGCTCGCTAACCCACATTTATATTTGGTTACTTAATACTTTGATTTTATCCATCATTTTTCCTGCTGATGTTTTCTAAAGCTCATCATCAAAAAGGGCACAACCTTTCAGTTAGGTCACTGTTCAAAAGAATATACAGAAATTTTAAAAGGTGCACAACAACTCTTTATCAAGCACTAAGCATCGAGCTGAGTGCTTTACAAAATTACCTTGTTTTGTAAGAAAATTAAAATTAAGCATGTCCCAGGGCACCAGTAAATTACAGAGTCAGGAAATTAAGAGAGCTATCTTCTTCCTATAGCATGATCTATGTTACACAGGTCATTTAAAGACGTTCTTTTGCCTCTGGAAAAATACACAATAAAAGATTTAAAATGATATTATTTAAATAGTTTTGTCAAGATAGAAAATAATTAAATAAGATAAAAACAAAACAAAAATTTCAGTAAAATCATAAAATCATAAAGTGCTGTGTTAAATATGAGACAGGTTGTACATGTGTTAAACTATTCTGACATAGAAATGTAAAACAGATATAAAGAGATACGAGTGTTAAAAAGTGATACCTAAAATATTTTAAATTTAATTTGATGCAGTTTAGAGCTTTCTTGAGTTGTAGTTTTCATATAACAAAGTGCACATATTTGAAATGTATAATTAGATAAATGTGGACACAACTCCACACTCATGAAAGCATCACAAAAGTCAAGATAATAAACATATCTGTTACCCCAGACGTTTTCTCTTGCTTTTTTATCAGCCCTCTCTCCATATGTCTTGGTTGCCGGTCCTCTTCCTCCTTTAGTCCTGTAACTACTGATATGCTTTCAGTCACTATAGATTAGTTCGCATTTTTAGAACATTATATAAATAAAATAATACATTATCCACTCCTTTTCAGATAGCTTCTTTTGCTCAACATACGTATTTTGAGATTTATCCATGCTGCTGCATACATCAGCATATCATGTCTTCTTATTGCTGCATAGTATTTCATTGTATGGCTATCTCATAAATTATTATTATTATTATTTTTTAATTGTATTTGGGCTCTGGGGTACATGTGCACATCCTGCATCCTACTGGATTGTTGCATAAGTACATACATGCCTTGGTGGTTTGCTGTCTCCATCTCCCACAACCCCGTTGCCTACATCAGGCATCTATCCTGGTGTTATCCCTCTCTTCCTCCCCACCATCTCCTGCTGTCCCCCCTCCCTTCCCCTCCCCTCCATCCCCCCATCTAGTCCTGTGAGTCTTGCTCCCTTCCCTGTGCCCAAGTGTTCTCATTGTTCATCACCCGCCTATGAGTGAAAACATGTGGTGTTTGGTTTTCTGTTCTTGTGTCAGTTTGCTGAGAATGATCTCTAGGTTCATCCATGTCTCTACAAAGGACATGAACTCACCATTTTTTATGGCTGCATAGTATTTCATGGTGTATATGTGCCACATTTTTTTTTTGTCCAGTCTATCATCAATGGGCATTTGGGTTTATTTCAGGTCTTTCTATCGTAAACAGTGCTGCAATGAACATACGTGTGCATGTGTCTTTATGATAGAATGATTTATAATCCTTTGGGTATATACCCAGTAATGGGATTACTGGGTCAAATGGAATTTCTATTTCTAGATCCTTGAGAAATCATCACACTGTTTTCCACGATGGTTGAACTAATTTATACTCCCACCAACAGTGTAAAAGTGTTCCTATTTCTCCACATCCTTTCTAGCAACTGTTGTCTCCAGATTTTTTAATGATCGCCATTCTAACTGGCATGAGATGGTATCTCAATGTGGTTTTGCTTTGCATTTCTCTAATGATCAGTGATGATGAGCATTTTTTCATATGTTTGTTGGCTGCATATTTGTCTTCTTTTGAAAAGTGTCTGTTCATATTCTTCTCCTACTTTTGGATGGGTTTGTTTGATTTTTTCCTGTAAATCTGCTTTAGTTCTTTGTAGATTCTGGATATTAGCCCTTTGTCTGATGGGTAGATTGTGAAAATTTTTTCCCATTCTGTTGGTTGCCGGTTTACTCTAATGATTGTTTCTTTTGCTTGCTATGCAGAGCTCTTAAGTTTAATTAGGTCCCATTTGTCTATTTTGTCTTTCGTTGCCATTGCTTTTGGTATTTTAGTCATGAAGTCCTTGCCTGTGCCTATGTCACGAATGGTTGTGACTAGGTTTTCTTCTGGGTTTTTATGGTGTTAGTTCTGATGTTTAGATCTTAAATCCATCTGGAGTTAATTTTTGTATAATGTGTAAGGAAGGGGTCCAGTTTCAGCTTCCTGCTTATGGCTAGCCAGTTTTCACAACAAAGTTTATTAAACAGGGAATTCTTTCCCCATTGCTTGTTTTTGTCTGGTTTGTCAAAGATCAGATGGTTATAGATGCGTGGCTTTGCTTCTGAGGCCTCTGTTCTGTTCCATTGGTCTATATCTCTGTTTTGGTACCAGTACCATGCTGTTTTGCTTACTGTAGCCTTGTAGTATAGTTTGAAATCAGGTAGCATGATGCCTCCAGCTTCGTTCTTTTTGCTTGGCTATGTGGGCTCTCTTTTGGTTCCATATGAAGTTTAAGGTGGTTTTTTCCAGTTCTGTGAAGGTAAATGGTAGGTTGATGGGGATAGCATTGAATCTATAAATTACTTTGGGCAGTATGGTCATTTTCACAATATTGATTCTTCCTAACCATGAGCATGGAATGTTTTTCCATCTGTTTGTGTCCTCTGTTATTTCCTTGATCAGTGGTTTGTAGTTCTCCTTGAAGAGATCTTTTACCTCCATTGTAAATTATATTCCTAGGTATTTTATTCTCTTTGTAGCAATTGTAAATGGGAGTTCACTCATTATTTGGCTCTCTGTTTGTCTGTTACTGGTGTATAGGAATGCTTGTGATTTTTGCACATTGATTTTGTATCCTGAGACCTTGCCAAAGTTGCTTATCAGCTTAAGGAGGTTTTGGGCTGAGATGATGGGGTCTTCTAAATATATGATCATGTCATCTGCAAATAGGGACAATTTGACTTCTTCTTTTCCTAATTGAATGCGCTTTATTTCTTTTTCTTGCCTAATTGCTCTGGCTAGAACTTCCAATACTATGCTGAACAGAAGTGGTGAGAGAGGGCATCCTTGTCTAGCACCAGTTTTTAAAGGGAATGCTTCTAATTTTTTCCCATTCAGTATGATGTTGGTTGTGGGTTTGCCAAAACATAAATAACATCTTAATGTTTTGAGATACGTTTCATCGATACCTAGGTTATTGAGAGTTTTTGGCATAAAGCTCTGTTGAATTTTGTCAAAGGCCTTCTCTGCATCTATTGAGATAATCATGTGGTTTTTGTCTTTGGTTCTGTTTATGTGGTGAATTACGTTTATAGATTTGTGTATGTTGAACCAGCCTTGCATCCCCAGGATGAAGCCTACTTGATTGTGGTGGATAAGCTTTTTGATGTGCTGTTGGATTCAGTTTGCCAGTATTTTATTGAAGATTTTTGCATCAATGTTCATCATGGACATTGGCCTATAGTGTTCTTTTTTAGTTGTGTCTCTGCCAGATTTTGGTATTAGGATGATGTTGGTCTCATAGAAAGAGTTAGGGAGGATTCCCTCTTTCTTTATTGTTTGGAATAGTTTCAACAGGTATGGTATCAGCTCCTCTTTGTATGTCTGGTAGAATTCGGCTGTGAACCTGTCTGAACCTAGACTTTTTTTGGTTGGTAGGCTATTAATTGCTGCCTTGACTTCAGACCTTGTTATTGGTCTATTCAGGGTTTCAACTTCTTCTTGGCTTAGTTTTGGGAGTGTGCAAGTGTCCAGCAATTTATCTATTTCTTCCAGATTTACTGGTTTATGTGCATAGAGTTGTTTGTAGTATTCTCTGATGGTAGTTTGTATTTCCTTGGTTTATGTGCATAGAGTTGTTTGTAGTAATCTCTGATGGTAGTTTGTATTTCCAAGGAATCAGTGGTGATCTCCCCACTGACTGGCTGGATATGAAATTCTGGATTGAAAATTCTTTTCTTTAACGATATTGAATATTGGCCCCCACTCCCTTCTAGTTTGCAGGTTTTCTGCTGAGAGATCCACTGTGAATCTGATAGTCTTTCTTCTGTGGGTGACTCGACCTTCCTCTCTGGCTGCCCTTAGGATTTTTTCCTTCATTTCAACCCTGGTGAATCTCATAACTATGTGCCTTGGGGTTGTTCATCTTGAGGACTATCTCTGTGGTGTTCTCTGTATTTGAATGTTGGCCTGCCTTGTTAGTTTTGGAAATTCTCTTGGATAATATCTTGAAGAGTGTTTTCCAACTTGGATTCATTATTCAGGTATGCTGATCAAGCATAGATTAGGTTTTTTCACATAATCCCATAGTTCTTGGAGTCTTTGTTCATTTCTTTTCACTCTTTTTTCTCTAATCTTGCCTTCTCATTTTATTTCATTGATTTGATCTTCTATCTCTGATATCCTTTCTTCTGCTTGATCAATTCGGCTGTTGAAACTTGATATACAAGTTCAACAGCTGAATCAAAGTTCTCGTGCTGTGTTTTTCAGCTCCGGCAAGTCGTTCATGTTCTTGTCTAAGCTGTTTATTCTTGTTAGCATTTCATCTAACCTTTTTTCAAGGTTCTCAGTTTCTTTGCATTGGGTTAGAACATGGTCTTTTAACTCAGAGAAGTTTGTTATTACCCACCTTCTGAAGCCTGCTTCTGTCAATTCATCAGATTCATTCTCTGTCTTTTTTTGTTCCCTTGATTGTGTGGAGTTGCGATCCCTGGGAGGAGAAGAGGTGTTCTGTTTTTGATGGTTTCATCCTTTTTGTGCTTATTTTCCCCATCTTCGTGGATTTATTTCCCTTTAATCTTTGAAGTTGTAGATTTCAGGAGTCTCTGAGCAGCCTTTTTGTTTTCTACTGAGGTTGAAGCTGTGTCTTTTTTGGCCTGTAGAGGGCGTTGCTGGGCTCTCTCGGGTTCAGTCGGGTTGTTGGGTGGGTGGGTCCTTCCTGGAGTTTGTTTGCCGGTGAGATTAGCTCCGCCTTCCCAATGGCGTCTCTCCCAGAGCTGGATCTTCCTGGTTGGGGTCAAACTGGTGTATTTGCTGCCTAGCTCTCTAGCAAGGGCTTCAGTTTGAATTCTGTGAAGGTGGGGCCTGCCAAGCTTTATGGTCTGTTTCCCTGCTTTCAACTCTGCCTCCCTCTGTGGGACGTCAGTCCAGCTGGTTTAGTCCAAACTCCCCCAGGTCTGTGGGACAACTTGCTGGGCTGGTCGGTAGCCGCTGCTCAGATTTGCATCAACTACCCACAGCGTCCCACCTTCCGGCAGGGCTCTTGTGGACCGTGGGTTGCAGGAGGGATGAGGTAAGCACAGGATCGGACACGGAGCAACGACGGGGTTAAGTCCCTGACCCTCCCAGTCGGCTGCACGTTTCAGGTGGGGACGCCCCTCCGCTTTATTCCTCCCCTAGGCGTCTTTCGCCCTGTGGCTCCTTCCCTGGGCCTAAATTCAGTGCCCTATCAGTCCCACAGAAACTAACCCAGCCCTTTGTTTGGAATCGTGAAGTCCTCTAGCCCTCTGAGTCTAATTCGCTGGGAGCTGCATTCCGGTGCTAGCTTCTCTCGGCCATCTTGCCCATTGACCCACCCCCCAATCTCACAAATTATTAATCCATCCACCTGTTGATATAAATTTGTGTGGTCCCCACTTTTAGGCTATTACACATAAAACTGCTATGAACAGTCATATACAAGGCTTTGTGTGGACTTATACTTTCATTTCTCTTGAGTAAATACTAGAAATGAAATGGCTGGATCATTTAGTAGGTGAATGTTTCACTTCTTAAGAAACTGCCAAATTGTTTTCCCAAGTACCTTTAGCATTTTATCCTCCCACCAGCTAAATAAGTTCCAGTTGCACCACACTATTACCAATGCTTGGCACAATCAGCCTTTTTAGATTTAACGAATCTAATCGGTGTATAGTGATAACTCATTGTGATTTTCTTTTGCATTTGTGCAGTGACCAACCACATTAGGAGTCTTTTTGTGTGCTTATTTTATTTATATTTATATCAGAGAAGGATTCTTGCTCTGTTGCTCAGGCTGGGACACAGTGGCATGATCATAGCTCAGTGCAGCCTGGAACCCCTAAACTTCAGCGATCCCCCACTTCAACCTTCCAAGTAGCTATTATTATAGACATAAGCCAGCTCATTATTGATTATTATAGTTTCTAGTTTCTTCACTTCCTTGTTCATTTTTGACTGGATTACCATCTGAAAGAGTTCCTTAAAAATATGGCCATTTGACCAGTCGTTAGCTTATTTCTTGGTTGTAGGACTCTGTCTCTGTTTCCTGCCCTCTAAGGCTCAAGCCTGGCATTGGCTAAACAGGTTTTTCAGCCTCCTTTTCAGAGCAGGTCTGTGCTCTTGTCCAGTTCACCACTGTGCTTTTGCTCTGGTTCTAATGTGAGGAGATATTCCTCTTGTTTTAGAGCCTAGATCCATCTAATTGGTTTTTCTCTTTTTATATTTTATCATTTCCATGTTTGTGGAGTACATAGTTGTATCAGATTGTAAACCAACTATATGATTTTGTCCAGAAATCTGGAAATTCCTTTTTAATTTTCTGTTTTTTATCTTTCTTAGGTTTTGAAAATCCACTTTATAAATATGGTGAATTTTTAGACATAGAGGCAGATTTACATAGCAGTTGATGAGGCAGTTACAGCAGCGATCAATAGATGTTTTAAAACAGTGTTTCCTACACTCTTGCCTAGTGTCTTGGTACAAACTTTCTTGTACTATATTCTTGCATACATTTGCTATATGGTGTACCATCTATACCATTATTTTTCTTTGCATGCTTATTTTTTTAAATGGACTTCAAAAAATTAGCAGAAAAGAAAAAAATGTCTATGTGTAAATGCTATAGAGGACCACATACCTAAAAGGAAAGAGTTGTAGCTAAATTAAAAACAATAGACTAACAATGCCAGAGAAGGGCAAGAGGGCTTTTGGGACAGATAATCCAGGAGCTTCAGGCAGATAATTGACAGATGAGACCAAGGAAAGTGGGCATGAATATGGCAAGAACAGCTATGAGGCGATTCAATCTCAAGTCTCTGTCCATTTCCAAGGAGAAGAAGGAAACTAATTTGGGAGGAAACAATGGGCCAAGGATAGGTGTGGGATGGTATGGATGTTGGAGGTTGGGGATTGAAGCTGAGATACAGGGGCAAGGGTGAGGGATTTCAAGGCATATGAGGTTACAGAGCACCAGGGGCTAGCAAAGATCACCTGGGGTTGGGAAGAGGGCTGGGGCTCAGCAAATGGGGAGGCTGGGAGAAGCATGGGTTAAGGTGAGATTAAGATGAAATCATGTTTTGTAAAAGGGTACCACAGGGAATGTTCAGGGTGTGGGGTGGATTCTCAAAGCAGGTGTTGGGCATATTAAGAGAAGGGAGCTGGAATTGAGACAGAGAAGTGAGACTTCAGGTGCAGATGGGGACTGACTAGAAGTATGAGGGGTATCAGTGGAAGGAGTGTCAAAGCAAGTGGAGTGGGGCTTGGGCAGAGCCTGGGAGCCTGGGGGTAGGAGGGGCACAGTAAGCATGAGAACAGATACTCTCACCCAAGTGAGTTGTGCCCTGGGACTGCAGGCCTGGGATGTATACATGAGGGACCTATCTGCATTCTGGGTGTGGCATGCATTTATGCTCTGATCTGACTCAAATTAATCTTGTGCCTCACCAGTAGTATCTGTATCACATATGCCAAGGCACTGTTTTAACCCATGGTTTGCTTCACAGGAAAATATCGTGTAACAGTCTTATGAGATTTTTTTTCCCCCAGTAAGGAAGGACCTCTGATATAAATGCAGCCTTATTAGACAGCCTTACCTAGAGTGTCATGCTGATGCTAGAGCAAAGTTAGGGAAAGACATATTTTGTGAGCTTAGTGCTACAGTAATATTTTATTATAGATACATTTAAAATTTTATGCGGATTAAGTCAAAATCAGAAAGCATGCAGGAAAAACTGGTTGATAGCTGAGCTATTACCTCTTTAGACTGGATGGATTCCTCAGCCTTGTCAGTGAGGTCTGACTTGATGCTATTCACAGAGCACAGAGGAAGTGAGTTGGTCTTTCTTTCAGTAGGATATGTCATTGACTCCATTTGTTCATCAGCTTTTTTAATATCCTTACAGGAAGAATATACAGTTTATCATTATGAGAATGCCTTAAAAATTCAAAGACACTTTATTAAGCATCCCTTTAAAGCTGTTATTGTCTTTGCTATTGAAAGTGGCATATTCTGCCGGCGCGGTGGCTCAAGCCTGTAATCCCAGCACTTTGGGAGGCCGAGGCGGGTGGATCATGAGGTCAACAGATTCGAGACCATCCTGGTCAACATGGTGAAACCCCGTCTCTACTAAAAATACAAAAAATTAGTTGGGCATGGTGGTGCGTGCCTGTAATCCCAGCTACTCAGGAGGCTGAGGCAGGAGAATTGCCTGACGCCAGGAGGCAGAGGTTGCCGTGAGCCACGATCGCGCCATTGCACTGCAGGCTGGGTACCAAGAGCGAAACTCCGTCTCAAAAAAAAAAAAAAAAAAAAAAAGAAAGTGGCATATTCTAATGTAGTTCTTGCTGAACAGCTTTCAGGCTTGATAGAGAGCTATTAAGTCTATCTCGTACTAAAATGTTAGTGACTGGCAATAGCTCACTGTCCCTTCTTTTTTAAGGACCTATATAATAACCTGCAGAAAACAGTACCTTAATCCAAAACAGTTATATCACTAGCAAGGAGAGATCTTAGTAAAAGGAGCTTCTTGAGACAGAAGATACTGTTGCTGGTGCCTTCTTCCTAGCCATTTCTGGATCTTATAAATTTGTGGTATTTAGTTGGGTACTTATATGTGAGGCTGGGCCTCAGAGAGACCTTGGGAGACAATCATGCTTTCCAAAGTGTAAATGAAAAACAAAACTCAGAGGGCCTGATCCCAAACAATAAGAAGTTCCAAAGCAATCAAATTAACCTTAAAGGCCAGGCACAATTGTCACCCCTGTAATCCCAGCACTTTAAGGGGCTGAGGCAGGAGGATCACTTCAGGCCAGGAGTTCTGGACCAGCCTGGCCAACATGGTGAAACCCTGTCTCTACTAAAAATACAAAAAATTAGTTTGTTGTAGTCGCGCGTGCCTGTGATCCCAGCTACTCAGGAGGTGGAGGCTGCAGTGAGCCAAGATGGCACCACTACATTCCAGCCTGGGTGACAGAGCAAGACTCTGCCTCAAAATAAAAATGTTTAACCTTCAAGAAACTGTTTATTGATACATTATAGGATAGAACAAAGTTCAAAACCAAATTGCTCTAGGTCTAGTTTTTCTTTCTCTTGCTACTCATGAGAACACTTTAGTGAAATAACAGAGCTACAGATTCTCTGTTCATTTGAATATGGTGTGAGTAAATCTGTGACTTTCCCAGGAAGCGATGGGAGGAGGAGGACGAGAGAAATGAGAAGCCCAGCTAGGATGCTAGTAGGTCCAGTCAGTGTGGGGAAGAGATGAAACATGTAGGTTGATTTAGGTCCACCAGGAGAATGTGCACATGGAATACTTTCCAGGGACACTGCGACTCTTTGACAAGCTTAACAGTTGGTCATTTAAAGAGACAATGAACTTTGAATAGCCCTGGACTGTCCAAACATCTTTAATCAGGCATTCCTTTTGCTATCATTTTCCTTTTTTCCCTGTAAATATCTCTACTGTGAAAGAAATATTTTATGTGGCTTTGAAATTTTTTATTTTTTGTTTTTATTATTTATTTGTTTTTTAGAGAGTAGGTCTCACTGTGTTGCCCAAGCTGGTGTTAAACTCCTTGGCTGAAATGGTCCTCCTGTTTCAGCCTGCCAAGTAGCTGGGATTACAGGAACCAGCCATCATGTCCTGCAAGGCTTTCCTCCCCCACCCCCAGGAGTTACTTACTTTGTGGCAAGTTTACAATAAAACTTTGACCTTTCCTCATAATAAATTTCCTGAGAAGGTGCTTTAATTGGTCAAAGAAAATTTCTTTTCCTGATTAAGTTGCTGGACAAAATAATGATGACAGAAGTTTTGACATGTATATACACCTACTTGTTTTTATTTCTCTTTCACATAGAAACTCACTAAAGCACTATACATGTATATAATCATGTACAGTCTGGGTAAATAATGATAGTATGAATCTCCACAGTTTGAACTTTTCTAAAAAGTTTGATCAAATATGTTAATCCCAATAATAGCAAAATAAAATTTATTATACTAACAATAATTCTAAGTACTTTACATGTTTTAGCCCATTTAATACTCACCATAATTTATTAATAGATTATTACTATTTTCCTCTTGTTAGAGATTAGGAAATTGAGGCACTGAGAATTTTAATAGCTTGCTCAAGGACCTAAAACTACTAAGTGGTAGAGTAACCTTGCAGTGACCACAGAGTTCATCATCTTAACCACTTTGCTATACTACTTCTCAGGATTATTTTAGCAGCATTAACTTTGTGATATTTGTGATAATCATGAATTATCAAAATTGGTTAATTTTGATACCACAGTCAACACTGGAAAGTAAGTATGTCCTGATCTTCAAAAATGAGTTACTTGTTTGTGTAGATATTATGTATGTTACATTTGCTATACAATGCTTCGAATAGTATACTTATTATTAATATTTAAAATGATGTTATTATATCTGAATGGACATTATTTTAGGTAATCAGAGAATAATCCATTTTAAATAAGGTGTTTAAAATTTTTACACATTCCTATCACAAACACACCACTTTTGCTTTTTTTTTTTTTTTTTTGAGACGGAGTTTCGCTCTTGTTACCCAGGCTGGAGTGCAATGGCGTGATCTCGGCTCACTGCAACCTCCGCCTCCTGGGTTCAGGCAATTCTCCTGCCTCAGCCTCCTGAGCAGCTGGGATTACAGGCATGCGCCACCATGCCCAGCTAATTTTTTTGTGTTTTTAGTAGTGACGGGGTTTCACCATGTTGACCAGGATGGTCTTGATCTCTTGCCCTCGTGATCCACCTGCTTCGGCCTCCCAAAGTGCTGGGATTACAGGCGTGAACCACCGAGCCTGGCCCCACTTTTGCTTTTTTTATATCGTGAAAGCCTTTAACTTAAGACCTAATAATGGATTTTTTAGTTTAATTTCAATAAAAAATAAGGATGTACTACTTCAAAGAAAGATCAGATTATAATAGTATTAATAGTTTTAAAGAAAATATCAAAATAGACCAGCACAGTGGCTCATGCCTGTAATCCCAGCACTTTGGGAGGCCGAGGCAGGCAGATCACCTGAGGTTGGGAGTTCAAGATGAGCCTGACCAACATGGAGAAACCCCGTTTCTATTAAAAATACAAAATTAGCCACGCATGGTGGTGCAAGTTTGTAATTCTAGCTACTCGGGAGGCTGAGGCAGGAGAATCACTTGAACCCGGGAGGCAGAGGTTGCAATGAGCTGAGATCGTGCCATTGCACTCCAGCTTGGGCAACAAGAGCAAAACTTGGTCTCAAAAAAAAATAAAATAAAATCTCAAAATAGGGTTAACTCAACCAGTTATTTCCCTTTATTGCAACTAATATTAGTTTCAAAATATTAAACATAATAACCTAAAAAATTATTAAGTCTTCTGTGGAATGAAAATTCAATTGTCAAATAACACCTGACTTTTATTTTTGAAACGTAAAATATGAACTAATATGAAATAAAACAGAATCAGACAGTTTTTCAATTAATATAAAACTATATTTTCAAACCTATTTTGCTATCATTGCTTCTTAGGGCATGAAGTTATAAACTTGATGAGGAGATGGAGGCTCATAACTTTCTAAATTTCTGAATTTATAAAATAACATTATTGATATCAAAGATACTATCAGAAAGTTGAAGAAGATCAAAATGGGTTGAAATTAGTTATCTGTAGAAGAGCCCTTCAAAAAAAGGCTGCCTTCCAGATCAAGAGGAAGAAAGCTGGGCTAGAAAAAAGTAGAGAGCTAGAGCTTAATTCCTATGACTTATATTAATGTGCCCTAATGAGAGAGTTATGTGAAATCCAGAAGGGGGGATCCATGACACACCCAAGTATAGATCCTAAGGAAGGGGAATTTGCTGTGTGCCTTCAGTATCATGGTGCCCCCGCCTGATTGCCCAGTATGAGCTTTCTGGTCCACTTGTGGGGATGTGGTGACATCTCGTTCACTAGTGGGATGTAGTGACAGTAAGGTTTCATGTACGCATCCTTTCATTCAGCAAATGTTTATTGAGTGCCCACTGTGTACCAGGCATGGTCTCAGGTGCTTCCTACACATTAAGTCTCAACCCTTCTGCCTGGCTTTTAAGAACTTCCATGATCTGACACTCATTACCCAACTCTTTTCTATTATACCCCTAACTCTCATTATTACTTAAGGAAAGCTGCGTTTTTTTGTTTTAGTTGCACACCAAGTTCCTTTTTGCCTCTATGCTGTTGCTCTGCCTACCTAAATTTGTCCTTCGTGTTCACCTCCAACTCCCACCTTTTAAACTTAAAGACCTCTTTCATGGAACCTCTAGTAGGTAATAGAGCTCTGTCTCTCCCCATCAATCTTGTTTTTTTCTTTTTACAACTAGTAACATCTGTGTGCATAATCTTGCAATTTGCCTCTGTAGGTAAGTTTTGAGTCTTTCCGTAGGGATTATGTGTTATACTTCTTTGTGTTCAACCCAAAAATCACAGGATCTGCCACATACAAATTTGGAAGCCTATTTGGAGTGTGCCTGGCATATATCAGGTACCAGGTACACGTTAGTTCTTCAACTTCCATATTATTTAGCACAACACGGAGGATTTGAGACGGGTTCTTTACTGAGGAACTATAAACCTTGGTTGCTTTTTAAATTTAAGATTATAATTTGCAACTTTTGTTTTCTAGTGTGGTATGATCTCTGAAACATTAAAAAAAAACCCTGTTGACAGCATTATGTCACCTAAGCATTACCTGTGACATTGCAAGTGAATAATATAGACCTCGTTTTGCCATTAGTTCAGCATGTGTTCCTTTTTCCACCACCATTCCATCCTTTATGGCCACAATCAAATCTGCACTTCGAATAGTAGAAAGTCGGTGTGCTACCACAATTGTAGTCCGACCTTTGCTTGCCTACAGAATAAGAAGCATAGAAAATGAGTAAGACATTAGTAGAAATAACCTTTGCGCGGTTTAAGAAAGTTTTGTTGGCCGGGAACGGTGAGTCATGCCTGTAATCCCTGCAGTTTGGGAGGTAAAGGAGGGTGGATCACCTGAGGTCAGGAGTTCAAGATCAGTCTGGCCAACATGGTAAAACCCCGTCTCTACTAAAAATACAAAAAATTAGCAGAGTGTGGTGAAGCATATCTGTAATCCCAGCTACTCCAGAGGCTGAGGCAGGAGAATCACTTAAACCCAAGAGGCGGAGGTTGCAGTGAGCTCAGGTCACACCATTGCACTCCAGCCTGGGCAACAAGAGCCAAACTCTGTCAACAAGAAAAAAGAAAGAAAGAAAGAAATCTTTGTTGCAGTATTATTTTAAGTAATGAAGTGTCTTATCCTTGGATAAAGAAATTTGGAAACTTTCAAAGAGTAAGAAGGCCAATAGAAATTAGAATAAAAAGAAAGAAAGTTAATTAGATTTGAAATTAGTATTTCATAAAACCTAATGGAATCTTAGAAAGGACTCTAAAGACCATTTAGTGGCTATTGGTAACTAGAAGCAACTAACTTAAACTCACTATTTCTCTTGTTTTCATCTTTAAAATGGGGATATTACTTAACTGGTTGGGTACAAATTCAAAGTAATATATATTTTTAACTTTTTTTACAAGTGTCATTAATATATGGAAAAGTACACATAAAGGTACATACAGATCAGTGAATTTCAAACTGAATACGCCCCTATCGTAGTATACAGGTCAAGAATCCTGTCATTACCAGCACCCACAAGTTCATCTCATGCCCTTTACAAAGTCATTCTTAATACTCATACCAAGAGTCACCGCTGTCCCGATTTCTAACAACGTAATTTGTTTTGAGTCTTCGGCAATTTATATAAATGAGATTATGCATGGTATACTCTTCAGGGTCTGGATATTGTCACTCAACATTATGTTTTTGAGGAACCATTTGGTTGTATGGAGTTGTGGTTAATTCATTCTCACTGCCACACAGTATTCTATTATGCGACTATATCGTAATGTATTTATCAATTCTACTCCTGTTTGGCATTTGGATAGGTTTTTTTTTTCCTACTATGTATATATATATGGTGCCGTAAATATTTATATGATGAACATATGTACACAATTCTAGTTGTACGCCTAGAGAGGAATTGCTGAGTCATAAGGTCTGTATACGCTCTGCTTCATTAGATTCTGCCAAATAGTTTTTCAAAGTAGTTGCCCTATTTCATAAACCTCCCAATAGCACAAGAGGACCGTGGTTACTCTGTATTCTGACCAAGACTTGGTTCTTTCTGTCTGATGGGTGAGAACTATCATTTTGTGACTTTTATTTGCATTTTCCCGATGACTAATAAATTTGAACAACTTTTCAAATGATTAGCGACAATTTGGATATTCTCTCTTGTGAACTGTCCACGTTTTTTCTCATTTTCCTATTAGGACGTTTTCTTTCCATTTTCATGAATTTTTTTAATACTCTAGATGTGAGAACTTTGTTAAATACTGTATATTACAGTTAAAATTTCTCTTTATGTGATTGTCTTTTCACTCTCTCTTTTTTTTTTTTTTTTAGATGGAGTTTAGCTCTTGTTGCCCAGAAGCGAGTGCAATGGCACAATCTCAGCTCACTGCAACCTCTGCCTGCCTTGTTGAAGAGATACTCCTGCCTCTGCCTCCTGAGTAGCTGGAATTACCAGTGCCCACCACCACACCCAGCTAATTTCTTGTATTTTTAGTAGAGATGGGGTTTCACCCCAACCTCATGTTGGCCAAAACTCAAACTCCAGACCTCAGGTGATCCACCCGCCTCAGCTTCCCAAAGTGCTGGGATTATAGGTGTGAACCACTGCGCCCAGCGACGGTGTCTCACTCTTAATGGCATCATTTTATGAACAGAATTAAAAATTTTTAATGAAGTCCAGTTTATCAAATTTTTTCTTTTACAATTTATGCCTTTTGTGTACTTTTAAGAATCTTTACTCCAAGGTCACACAGATGTTTTTCTGTGTTTTACCTTGCAGTCTTTATCATTTGCCTTTCATATTTTGATGTGATGTAGAACACCTAAATTAGTGTTTGTGTGTGATGCCAAATAGGAATCAATGTTCTTTTTTCCTGTAGAGTTAACCAAGTGTCCCAGCAGCATATTTTGAACACCATCCTTTCCCTACTCTACTGTAGAACTGTCTACCATAAATCAGATGACAATGGTTTTGTGTCTCTTTTTGTATTCTATTTGCTATTCTGCTATTCAGCTTGTCTGTCACTGCACCAATGCTATGCTGTCTTAACTACTATAGATTTAAAACAGGTTGAAAACTATGAGTTTACCTCTTCCAGCTTATTCTTCCTCTGGAAGAGCACAACAACTGACGCTTCCGGCACTACAAATTTGCCCGGGAATCAACAACTGATGGCTAGTATTGTTACTATTCATACTCTTACTGTGTTGCTGCTGCTTACTTTTCTTATTCTTATCTACTATAGAGCAGGAAACTGGAAGTCTGAAAGTTAAGAAGCCTATTCAGGGCCTCAGCCAGTCACTGGAAGGACTGCTAGTAAAACCTGGTGTGGTTCTCCCTCCTCTCTCCACAAGGTCTCTTATTGCAGTAGATGAACTTGGTGAAGCAGGTGATTATTTCTTTCAAACTTTTTTCCAAATCTATAGGAGAAGGGAACCTCTCAAAACATTAATTATTAAGATTAAATGATAATGTGGAAAAGATGTATAATATAATGCTACCTGAAAAAATGCAGGAAAAATATGTATCCTATTATAACTATGTTTTAAAAAAAACTACCCATAGGAAAGGACACCTATATAGAAATATATCAATATACTAATAGTGCCTGTTCTTAATGATTGGACCTGTGGATTATATTTTTCTCATCTCAATTTTCCCAGTTTTATTTAATGTGCATGTATTGTACTTTTGTTTAGAAGTAAGAAAGTTTGAGAAGGGCATGATTCTTGGTTTAATACTCTGCTGTTGTCATCCTGGTGTTTTTAATAATTTTTGAATAAGAGGCTACACATTTTCATTTTGCGCTGGGCCCCACAAACTATGTAGCCAGCCTTGACCACTGACCGAGGCAAAAAGGATTCAATGTGAATCTACTTCAGCTGGTTTTCCACATGTGTAGATATCAAGAGAGCCATTTAAAGAGCAGGACTAGGTAGAAGGGGGGAGAAAAGGCACAGTTTTTTAAAAGTAAATTAAATTAATTAATTAATTAGTTTTTGAGACAGAATCTCACTCTGTGGCCCAGGCTGGAGTGTAGTGGTGTGATCTCAGCTCACTGCAACCTCTGCCTCCTGGGTTCAAGCGATTCTCCTGCCTCAGCCTCCCCGGTAGCTGGGATTACAAGCATGTACCACCACACCCAGCTAATTTTTGTATTTTTAGAAGAGATGGGGTTTTGCCATGTTGGGCAGGCTGGTCTTGAACTCCTGACCTCAGGTGATCCACCTGCCTCGGTCTCTCAAAGGGCGGGATTACAGGCAAAGGGCACTATTTTCTGATAGTTAAACATCTATCCAAGTCAGAACAGATGTCAGACTAAGATGTCTTAGACTAAAAAATCAGACTATAATTATTCAGTTTCTGAATCTCCATCCTTAATCCCCATCTCCTGTCACAAAAAGTAGAAAAGACAGTTATTCTCCCCTATAGCAACCCTACCTGTGCTTCAGAACTCTTTTCTAAAAGTATATACTGAGCTAATATGACTAGGATCAAAATTCCCTTCATATTTTTAGTTTAAAAGCAAGTTATCACACTGCATGAATAGCTAAGCAAGCTTTATGAACAACAGACTTAGAAGACTAATGATATAGAAATGAAGTCCACACTGTCTCAATAAAAACTCATAATACAGTTAATCTGACAGATATCATTATGGAGGTAACTGTTAACATATTACATGGTAATTAACTACAAAATGGCAAGCAGTATACATAGATTATAGTGTATGACTTTTATAATTACAAATCTCGTATTCAATAATTTCATCATTCATGTTTTCTGGAGTTGCAAATCCTGGGTTTGGATCTTGTTTCTACCAATTTCTGGCTTTGAGGTCTTAGACAAGTTTTTTTTTATACCCCTAAGTCTTGTATTCTTCATTTGATAATAGAGAAAATTATACTACCTTTATTTTACAGTTATCATGCAGACTAATTTTTTTGTGGTAAGAACACTTCACATGAGACCTATCTGAAAATTTTAAGTGCACAATACAATATTGCTAACTGTAGGCACAATGTTGTAGTGTTAATATCTAGAACTTATTCATCTTACATAAATGAAATTTTATACCCACTGAACAGCCTTTTAAATCCAAGGTATTTACTCAAGAGAAATGAAAGCACATGTCTATACAAAGACTTGCGTATGAATGTTTAGAACAGCTTTATCTGTAATATCCCAAAACTGAAAACAAACCCAATAATTCAAATGAGTATCCATATCAATTAGTTTAAATTGTGGCATAGTCACAAATAGAATACTGTTTATCAATAAAAAGAAACAAACTATTGATGCATTCTACAGCATGGATGAGTCTCAAAATAATTATGCTGAATGAAAGAAGCCAGACATAACAGAATACATATGGTATTGCTCCATTTATATAAAGTTCTAGAAAATACAAATAAATCTCTAGTGGCAGTAAGCAAATCTGAGGTTGCCAAGGGTTGGGGGCAGGGGCTGGAAAGGGTCAGGGTGAAGTGGTTACAAAAGTCATGTGAAAAATGTGGCTGACTATCTTGATTGTGGTGATTATTTCACAGTGTACATATCTGCCAAAATTTTTTCAATCATATGTTTTAATATGTATGGTTTCTTATATGTCAATGAAACCTCAAGAAGCTCTTAAAAACAAAAGTCAGAGTCAAGCCAAAAAAAAGTAAATATATTCACCAGCCCAGTTGGCCATTCTAAAGTTCTGCAGGAATTCTGAATGAGAAACATTTTAATGAATGCCCTGCAAAAATAATGACAAAGTAGACTGGGGACACCTGTGATATAGGGTTGTAGACAGGAAGATTTATTTTGCTTAACTTCATTAAGGTCTGATAATGGACACATAATAATATTTTTAACTGGAAATTACTTATTAGCATTTGTAAGTTTCTATGGGTCATTTTTATGTGTAACCTACTCTGCTGTAGAAGAGAGTTCTACTAAGGACTAACATGCTTAGTGCTTTCTTTATTTTCTGATATTGTCAAATTTATGAACATTTTATTACACTAATGAGTGATATTGGGGAACAAGTTTTTATTGCTTGCTTCTTGTTTTTCTCAGTCTCCCATTTACTTTGGTATGGTAAGTCTAAGCTTTGCTTATACAGTACACCCTTATGAATGGTATAACAAAAATGGTAAAAATGTAATTAGTTTTTTTTTTTTTAGTAAATATTTTATTTTAGAATAGTTTTAGACTTTGCAAGAAAAATTGCAAAGATAGTGTAGGAAGCTTCCATGTGCCCTTCACATAATATCCCTCAGTTCTAACATCTTACATTTCTATGATACATTTGCCACAACTACTGAACCACTATTGACACATCATTATCTAAACTCCACATTCTATTCAGATTTCTCCATTTTCACCTCATATTCTTTTTCTGTTCTAGGATCCTCACCTCTTGGCTGTTACAGTGTCTAAGATCATCCTTGTTTTTGATGAACTTGATAGTTTTAAGGAACACTGGTTGGATGCTTTGTAGGATATCTCAATTTGGGTTTATCTGATCTGTCATTTTCAGAGGTAAGATATTCAGCCTGTGCTGATACCACTTCTCTCTTTCACACTTCAAATTTGATTTTGAGTCTTTTTTTTTTTTTTTTTTTTTGAGACGGAGTTTCGCTCTTGTTACCCAGGCTGGAGTGCAATGGCGCAATCTCTGCTCACCGCAACCTCCGCCTCCTGGGTTCAGGCAATTCTCCTGCCTAAGCCTCCCGAGTAGCTGGGATTACAGTCACGCGCCACCATGCCCAGCTAATTTTTGTATTTTTAGTAGAGACAGGGTTTCACCATGTTGACCAGGATGGTCTCGATCTCTTGACCTTGTGATCCACCCACCTCGGCCTCCCAAAGTGCTGGGATTACAGGCGTGAGCCACTGCGCCCGGCCCACACTTCAAATTTGAACTCTATTCTGGGTCTTGGAGAGTTGAGACCTGCCTACAGCTCTTAAAAAGAGAGTGCGAGAATGCTGTTGTTGGGTTGGTATGCGTTAGAAACCTGGCAACAACAACCGTGAAGGCAAAAACACTCAGGCAGCCAGCCTATGCTCTGTCTTTATTTAATAAATCTCCTATTTCTTCTCTTTCCTCAAAGTTACAAATGTTATTTTCCAAAAGCAAGCAGATCTCAAATCTTATTGATGAAGCCACGTGATGTGACTCATTAGCTCAATGACTTCACAATACTATCAACATTTCTCAAACAAATTAATGTGTATGGAATTTAATTAGAAAATACAAAAGAGAGCATTAACATGTCACGGTCTGAGGAGAATTTGAGGAGACAGAATATAAAGTCAAACAATTAAAAGGTTATAACTAGAAAACGTCTGAGAATTCCGTGTATCCTTTTGTTCACAAAATCAGTATCACAGGATTTCTGGATACAGGTTTATATTATTATAGACTTTCTTTTCTTCATAGGGGGTTCACTTCACAGTTGTTTTAATATATATCTCTTCTTGTATTTATTTACTTATCAAGCATTACATCTCTGTCATCTTTACTTTGCTAGGCTCCTGGTCTAAACTGTAAACATTTAATTAAGGTAGATATTATGTTACAATTTAATTTATTATAGCATGAATTTGTATGTGAGTACATCAAATAAACCACAGAAATATCTAATACAAGGGAAAAAAACTGTGTCTGAAAGGTCCATAAAATGGGCCTATATGTACCGTATATACTCAAGGTACTATCAAATGACCTAGAAAAATACATCTCTAGTAGATCCTTGATGTGACCTAAAACCGATATACTCCCCATAGTGAACAACAGTGCAAAATTCAACAGTAATTGCTTCAGACTGAAAACACAGAAGAGATTTTGACAGCCAAAGCCTGCTAAAAAACTGATCAGGAAAATTTGAGCTGATGTCATCTTTTAGCCAGAATTAGTGTAAAGATTAGGGAGATAGTGGAAGATAGTGGAATTCATTCCACTGTGGTTCCAGATACCTCAAAGTAGATAGTGTGGTAGATTTTCAATACATCTTTGTTGTATTGTTTCTTCTAGAAAGTATAATATTGAAAGAATTTCCTAGTATCTCCTCTCCTACTTCATAGATTATACAAAGCTAAAAGCCAAACAATTAGGTATTTGACCAAACAAAGGTCACCAGGAAGACTGGTCTCTCTACTTGAAACTTTGCTGACTTTTTTCAGATTACTTTACAATTCCATGCGCAGCCGTACATCACCCGGTCATTACCTTGGACTTTGAAATAGAGGGTGCTTTAAAACATCCCTCCCAGAATTGCTGGGCAGAGATACCTGCCAGAGGAGATCAGCTAGTTTCTCACCAGTGATCTTTATAGGACTTGACATAACCCTTTTGGGCAGCCGGAAAAGAAAGAATACAAAGCCTCGAGCATTTGAGTGAGAGGGTCCATTACCAGGTATAATACACTCTCTGCAGAAGCCTGTCAGCATAGAGAGTTCTAGTGCCCTGGGGGCAAGTGTGGTGTAGAAAACCTAGGAGAACACAAATTCCTATTCACTGCTTTCCAGAAGGTTGCCTCAGTTGGATTTTGGGTTCATTGGTGACGTCCTCCATGATGTAGTCCTGCTATCTTCAACCTTTTTTTTAACTGCAAAATCCTTTCAGCAAATAAAATCTCATCTGGAATTATATATCTATATCTATATATCTATATATCTATATCTCTATATATCTATATCTATATCTCTCATCCAGATAAATGGATCGCTGCATTGCTTGAATTGGCAGGGGAGTTGGGGGTACAGCCCTACCTGCTTGTCCACCTCACTTCCCCACCTCTCACTACTTGAGATGCTCCTTGGAGACCCTAGTGCCCTAGTACCTCCAAGTGTAGTACTTCCCTACTCTTCAGTGCCTTCTCTTTTATGTTATCGAATTTTAATTGGTCATCTTTTATAGTAAGGTTACCATGATAGTTGAAAGGGAAACACAGGCCTTTTGTTTCTTAACTACCTGACTTCACAGTTGAAAGCCAGTTGGCTTAGTGTTCTTCTGGGTCGACATGGGTTCCAAGGCTCAACAATGTGGGGTTACTGTCAGATCACCTCAATGAATGCTTTCTTTTTTTGTCAAGTGGGATGACAAATAGCAAAATATCAGGAACTTAGAAGTCACTTTTAATAAGTAACTCACCTGCTCCTTGACCCTTCTTTCCAACTTGCAGAAATCTACTCATGTGAATGCATCAATGCTTGGGTTAAGACTGATCAGTTAAAACTGATCTAGAATCAGTTTTAGCTCTACCTCCTGGCAGTGTAATCTTGAAGCAATATAGCCTGGTGGTTACATGAATGAGGCAGAAGGCTGACTGGTTCAGGTTCTGGCTTCACTGCACCTAGCTGTACCTAGCTGTACCTAGCTGTACCTAGCTGTACCTAGCTGCACCTAGCTGTACCTAGCTGTACCTAGCTGCACCTAGCTGTACCTAGCTGTACCTAGCTGCACCTAGCTGTACCTAGCTGTACCTAGCTGCACCTAGCTGTACCTAGCTGTACCTAGCTGTACCTAGCTGTACCTCTCTGTGCTTCAGTGTTTTACAGCTCAACTGTAAAACAGGAGAATAAACATCTTAATCTTATAGGGGTGTTGTGAGGATTAGCTGTTATCATCCGTTTGTTCCTTTGTTAACATCTACTCACAAGTAGCTTCAGGGTATATGAACCCTTCAATAGTACATGTAAGTTGTTTTATATAGTGAATTTGTATAATTTTCTAAAGAGTTTTGGTGGTTTATTTTTCCCTTTCTTAATCAGATTCTCAAAGGAGCCCTGATCTATCAAAGGAAAAGAACCATGCCCTAAAAGAAGTTAGTGGCTTAGAATTTAACACCAAGCCCTACAAATATGAGCTTGATTAAGCAGAATTTATAAAATGTCCAGTGGTGTTTTTTGCATGGGGTAGTCTGTGTGTTACCTTTGATTTTCTTCTAAATTTCAGCCAAGGAAATTCTCCTGGAGAAATCCCCTTTCTGTTCCCAACTGTTAGAGTGTTGCTATAAATGCTTTTTAAAAATCCAAATACAGAGTGAGATATTTCGTTAATACAGACATACAAAATGTGTGTGCATTTGTGTGTGTGTGTAAAATTTACTCTGACCTAACTTCAACTTTGGATAATCACTTCTTAGAACTTAATTTAATCAAGTGGCCCATAGCTTAATGTAATATGCCAATTTCCTTCTTGTCCAGTCCTTTAAGTAGAATAAATATAGTGAAACAGGTCTTGGAGGAAGACCAACAGGGTCCATCATAGGGAGAAAGTACAGTGATGGTTAAGACATGCCCATGAGAGCTGCAACAAAGCAACCCTGTATCTTCAAAGAATAGTACTGTGATGATAACTCTTCCTGCATAATTAGCAAAGGGCCTTTTTAGAGGTTCTCCATTGATGTGGTGTGGCTGAAACTTCCTTAATAATAATTATGCCTTAGATTTGCATACCACTTTTAACATTTCAAAGCGCTTTCACAGGCTTTATCACAGAATCAGTGTGGGTTTCCTTGGCTTCCCCAGGGGCCTGCAGGTGCTCACTGCTGTGTCTCCAACTAGTGGGGCAGCTTGGAAACCTGCTGCATTTTCACACCAGGCCAAAACCAGTAGCAGAGTGAAACTCACACCCTGTGGTATAAACCTTTATTCACTGACACTAGAACTTGTTGAACATTAGTGAAATAAAACTAGTTTGTAGTTGTCCTAAATCGAGAAGTCCAGAAAAGAACATTTCAGGTTTTGTTTTTTTTTTTGAGACTGAGTCTCATTCTGGCCCAGGCTGGAGTGCAATGCTGCGATCTCAGTTGCAACCTTCACCTGCTGGGTTCAAGCAATTCTCCTGCCTTAGCCTCCTGAGTAGCTGGGACTACAGGTGTGTGCCACCATACCTGGCTAATTTTTTGTATTTTTAGTAGAGACAGGGTTTCGCTAGGCTGGCCAGGCTGGTCTCAAACTCCTGACCTGGTGATCCGCCCACCTCAGCCTTCCAAAGTGGTGGAATTACAGGCGTGAGCCGCCACGTTGGGCCCATTTTAGGTCTTAGAACTATCCTGGATCACACTCTTCCAAGTCCAGCCAACAATATCTCTTGGCTGTCTATTAAGGGCCAGCATTGGTCTAGAGGAGGGGATGCTGCAGTAAAGCAATCAAAGCCTTTACCACTATAGAGTTTACATTCAAGTGGGGGAAGAGAGACAATAGCAAAAAAACAAACATATGCATTGTGTGTTAGCTGATGAAAAATGCAAGGGTATGTTTAAGAAGCACTCAGCAGAAACATGCATTGTTGCACTGTCACATTGTTGGGGAGAATGGCAGGAAGGGAGGTTCCAGAAGGAACTTGGAGCCCAGTTCCTTAGAGCCTTGTGCTTATTGTAAGGAATTTGGCTTTTACTTAGAGTGAGACAGGGAGTCATTGGATGATTTGAAGTAGAAGTATGAGGACACCAAATTTACGCTTGAATAGCAACGCTTGGCTACTGTGTTGAGAACAGATTAAAGAGGGCATGAGCTGATGCAGAGAGTTAGCTACTGCAATAGCCCAAGTGAGGATAAGGGTGTTAGTGCCTTCATGTTGCTGTTTAGTCAAAATTCACCCCTGCCTTAAGAAACTGCTGATTTGATTTTTTTAATACCATTTATTAGTTTCACAGGTTCTAGAACTTCATATAAATGGAAGATAAATGAGTAATGGAGAGGAGGGTATGGAAGAAATCAGTGAGGGCAGGTTGTGGAGCGAAGTGGGTAAGATTCTGTCAGCAGGGAGAAGGGATACATTTCATTATGCCTTCTTTTGTTGGTTAGTGGCTTGTGGGATATTTTGAGCAGCAGAAAACTGCTAACTGTGAGGATTAGGCTGTATCATGTAACAGAGTCTGGGGCCTCTTAGACCTGCTGGATGTCCTGCCTTCCTTGCCTAGGGCCCCCTCCAAGGGCTTGGTTCCATAATTGCCGTCTATGCTAGGGAGTGGAGAGGGCTCTCATGGTACTACAGCTGCCATCGCCCTGCCTATATTTGAACTTTCCCCTTCTCCATAAGCCATTTTCCAATAAACTGAAGAGTATCCAATTAATCTAGTTTACTATCCTACTTTTCATCCTATTGGTTACCCTTTACCGTTACCCAGCACACCATACATAAAGCAGTTACACGCCCATTTCCACATTGATTTAATCTCTTTCTTCTTTAAACAACTGAAAAACAGTAACAGTAAATGAATTTTTAAAATAAGTTAAATTCCCCCATAATTCTGCCACACAGCTGTTACTATTTTCATATCTTGCCTTCATTTTTGTTCACAGATACATCTGTTTTGTGTAATTAGAATCAGTTTACAAATATTCTGCATTCTTCTTTTTCCACTTTTGATAGAAGTTTCATATTAACCAATAAGAACACTTATTAGTTTATCACATCACCAAGCATCTATTCATTTTAAATGTCTGAACTAGATTTGATTACCTAAAGTAATTACCATAGTGGATGAAAAGACAATGCGCACAACATCGAACCTTCCAAACAATCGGAGAGCCCATTACAATACGTTTTTAAAAACCTTATATGACTGGCCAGGTATGGTGGCTCATGCCTGTAATCCCAGTACTTTGGGAGGCTGAGGTGGGTGGATCACCTAAGGTCAGAAGTTTGAGACCAGCCTGGTCAACCTGGTGAAACCTTGTCTCTATGAAAAATACAAAAATTAGCTGGGCGTGGTGGTGCACACCTCTAATCCCAGCTACTCAAGAGGCTGAGGTAGGAGAATCACTTTTATCCAGGAGGTGGAGGTTGCAGTGAGCTGACATCATGCCGCTATACTCCAGCCTGGATGACAGAGTGAGACTGTCTCAAATAAAAAAAAGAAAGATCGTATATAACTTAAGAAATGGGTTAGTTAAATATAATCATTTTTAGTACACTGAAGCCCTAAATAACCAAACATCACTATTATTAAAAATAATTTATTGAATATATTCTAAATATAGATCCCTGTCGTAGTTATTAAGTATAATAAATGAATAAAACATTAGCCCTGTCTTTGAATTTTCTGTACCAAGATGAACCAGATTGCCAAAGTTTCCACAGTAAACCAAGATTATGTATTTACCACATCAGCAACATGTGGCACTGTTATTATGGGAGGGAAACAAGCACTGAAGCTTGTACAATCCGATTTGCGAATAAATAACAGTAACTAAGAGATTTTTCAATAAGCAGTGGACATTTAGGCTGCCAGTATCCATTTCTGGTCCCTTAAAGTCAGCATTTTTTTTTTTTTTTTAAAGAAGGCTTTTATTTTTTTTAATAGAAAAACACTTAACTCATTTCCAAGCAAATGCAAAGTAAATTGTGCCATTAAGCCTTGTAAGGGGTCTGAAGGCCATGGTTTGTTTATAAGGGAGTCGGGCCATTGACAACAGTGTTCAATGGATTTTCATATCTCCACTGCCTACTCCCCTGCTAGATGCAGTGTAATTTTGTGCAGGGCCACAACTGCATGTGACCTTGAGGTGTGTGCAGTAGCTCATTGTCAGCAGGAGGTCAGTGTGAAGTTTGAGGGGCCAGGGCTGTTGAAGAGCACTAGTTCAAGGTCAGCGATGTTCCATTTGAAATGAAATTAGGTCAAAATGAATACCTGGGGCTATTCTAAAGAAGAAAAGTGGTCAGACAAGAGAATCCCACAGGTGTGGGTAGAAGCAAAGGATGGGCATGGTTATAATAGTGATAATGGTCGTGGGCCACTCTAGTGAGGAGGAAAGTGCAGACCTCTTGGAATGGAGGTGTAGACTGGATGATTGTATATCAGCCTCATATATATATTTTTAGCACTAACCAACCACAGCATCTCCTTCTCTCCTCTAAACCACTTTCTATAGGCATCACATAAGTTCTCCTGTGAATGAACATACTGCCTTCATACCTTAAGGAGAGCTCTGAACTTGAGTAATCTACTACAGATCCATATTTTCTTACACTTAAAAACAATAATGAACCAGGAATATTGAAATAAGAAATGTTTGTGCTCACTTACCTTCTCCAGTGCAGCTTGAACAGCTGACTCACTTTCTGAATCCAGGGCAGACGTTGCCTCATCTAAAATCAGAATCTTGGGGTTTCGAACCAAGGCACGAGCAATCGCGATCCTCTGTTTCTGGCCTCCACTCATTTGAGCTCCTTTTTCCCCGACCAATGTATTAAATTTCTAATGAAAAATAGAAAAGAAGCACAGAAACAGAAGACAGTGTGATCAAATGGTTAGAACAGGAACCAACAATCCCAGTTGTGTTTTAACACTGGCTTGATTAGTACTTCAGTTTCCGGTTGCTTATGACTTTTGATTTGTTCTTTGTAAAAGCAAACCGCTGTGAAAAGAAGAGCCCAGAGAAGGGAGGACATAAGAAAAATTTGACTAGGACTAAAAGAAATTAGACCATATTATAATCAAATGTATTTAGAAAAATTAATAATGATTTAAACTAATTTCCAAATCTCTTTTAGATATTTTTAGAATGCTTTGAAGTCTTTAAAAGAACCACTAATACAAATACTTATTTTCTGCAGTGTTTATTAGCAATTTGATATGTTACCCACAATTTCCTTCCTGGATACTCTGAAAAGCAATATGAAAAAAAATTACTTTCAAAACAAAGTTTCCCCTAAAACTTTTTTCCATCTTGAGAGACTTTTTGGATGTTCTTTTGATTTTTTAAAAACATAAATTTATCTTTAACAAAGTAAGTATTTTTTCTTTCACATTTGTGGTAGGGGTAACTTCTAGCACTCAGGAAACATGGCTGGTAATATTCTACTGAGTTTTGTCCCTGATTCAAAGTTCATTTCTTCAAGGAGATAAATTTAAGTATTCTTTCTAAACCCTTAATTTCTAGAGATTGATCTTTACTTTTAAAAAAACAAATCAGCCTTATTGAAGAAATTTATACACAATAAAATGCATCCATTTTAAGGATACAGCCCTCAGTATTGACAAATGAGTACACCCATGCAACCACCACACCGATAAAGATACAGAACATTTCTGTAGCCCTAGTAGGTTTCTTCATGTCATTTTTCCAGTCAAAACCCACATCCTCCCTCCAGATACTCCTGATGTGATTTTTATCACTATATATGAAGTTTGCTGGATCTAGAACTTCAAGTAAATGAGATCATACAGTGTGTACTTCTCTGGCTTGTTTCTTTTACCTAGCATAATATTTTTGAAATTCATCCATGTTGTGTCAGTTGTTGACTCATGTGTATTGCTAAGCAGTGTTCCACACAATGCAAGTTTACCTTGGGTTGCCAGATTTAGCAAAAACAAGCAACACAAAGAAAACACAAAGCCGTTACATTTGAATTCAGAAAATGGATTTTTTTTAAGAATAAGTATGTTTTATGCAATACTGCTACAAAATTATTCATTATCTGAAATTCAAGTTTAACTGGGAATCCAGTATTTCATCTGGCAACACTGGATCTATCACAGTTTGTCTGGGTGTGGTGGCTCACACCTGTAATCCCAGCACTTTAGGAGGTTGTGGTGGATAGATTGCTTGAAGCCGGGAGTTTGAGACCAGCCTGGGCAACATGGTGAAACCCTGTCTCTACAAAAAACAAACAAACAAAAAAATTAGCCAGGTGTAGTAGCATGTGCTACTCAGGAGGCCGAGGTGGGAGGACTGCATAAGCCTGGGAGCTTGGGAGGTTGAGGCTGCAGTGAGCTGATATTGTATACTGCACTCCACCCTACGTGACAGAGTGAGACTCTATCTCCAAAAAAAAAAAAGAAAAAGATCTATCACAATTTGTTTATTTAGTGTCAACTGTTGATGAATACTTCAAATTGTTTCCCATTTTTGACTATTATAAATAAAGCTGCTATGGATATTCACATACAAGATATTTTTGTGGTGATGTTTTCATTTCTTTTGAATAAACACCTAAGAATAGAATGCTGAGTCATAAGTGTATGTTTAACATTATAATAAACCGCCAACTTGCTTTCTAAAATGGTTGTACTGATTTCACTTTTGTTTGAATGAACAAGAGATCTAGTTGCTTACATCATCACCAAAAGTTTCATTTGTTAGTCTTTTTAATTTTGGCCATTCTAATGAGTGTAAAATGGTATCTCATTATGGTTTTATTTTAGAGTTCCCTGGTGACTAATAATGTTGCATATTTTCAATGTATGTCTTGTTCATTTGATTCTTCTTTTGTAAAATGTCTGTTCAGTTTTTTGTCCATTTTTCATTTCTATTTTTTATCTTATCACCAAGGCATAGCATTTCTTTATATATTCGGGATTCATGTCCTTGTTGGACATGTATATTATTATAAACATTTTCTTGTATTCTGTGTCTTGCCGTTTTGTTTTCTAAATTGTGTCTTTTTAAAAAAAGGTTTTAATTTTAATCAACAACTGTTTATCTTTTTTTCCAGTAAAGCCTTTTCAGTTTAAGAAACTTTTGCCTATCTCAGAGTCACAAAGATTTTCTTGTAAGTTTTAATTTTTGAAGTGTAGGCCAATTTTGGTATAAGGTCAATAACAAATTAATTTTTGTATGGGATGTAAAGTAAAGGTCACAATTTAGTTTTTCCACAAGGATAACCAATTGTTCCAGCACCATTTGTTGAAAAGATATTTCTTTCCCTCACTGAATTCCATTGGCCTTGTCAAAAAGTAACTGAGTAGATATTTATGAATCTGTATCTGGTTCTCTGTTCTATTGTACTGATCTCTACCACCATCATTATGTCACTACCACAATCTTAATTGGTGTATTAAAATTAGACATTTAGGTCCTCCAGTTTGGTTCTTTTTTACAAAATCGTTTTGGCTATTGTTGGTCTTTTGATTTCCAAATAAATTTTGGAATCAACATGTTAATTTCTATACATACAGATAAAAACTGGTGAGATTTTGATTGATAAAGCATATATATATATCAACTTGGAGAGAATACAAATCTTTAAAAATATGGAATTTCTAAATCAATGAATAAGGTATTTTCTATTTATATCTTTCATGTCTATCAGCATTTTATAGTTTCTATCTAGAAGACTTGCATATCTTTCATTAAGTTTATTCTCAAGCATTTTGTTTTTTGATGTTATTGTCAATACTACTTTTATTTTAATTTCATTTGTAACTGTTGCTGTTATTTGGCATCCAGGTTATTCATTTTTTGGGGGGTGTGAGGGGAAAGAATCTTGCTCTGTCGCCCAGGCTGGAATGCAGTGGAGTGATCTCAGTTCACTGCAATCTTTGTATCCTGAATTCAAGCGATTCTACTGCCTCGGCCTTTCAAGTAGCTGGGATTACAGGTGTGCACCACCACGCCCAGCTAATTTTTGTATTTTTAGTAGAGACAGGGTGTCACCATGTTGTCCAGGCTGGTAACAAACTCCTGTCCTCAAGTGATCCATCTGCCTCAGCCTCCCAAAGTGCTGGGATTACAGATGTGAGACACTGTACCCAGCTGCTCTTTGAAATAATTATAGATACACTAAAGTTATCTTTTTTTTTTTTGAGTGAGTTTTGGTAATTTGTATCTTTCAAGTAATTGACTCTCATCTAAGTTGTCAAACTTACAGACATAATATTATTGATAATATTTTCTTATTAACCTTTTAATGTCCTTGGAATCAGTAGTCATGTACCATCTTTCATTCCTGATGTTGGCTATTTCTCCTCTCTCTCTCTCTCTCTGTCTTTCTGTCTCTTGTCAGCTTTGCTACAGTTTGACTTTTTTTGTTTTTTTAATCTTTTCAGTGAACCAGCTTTTGGTTTCAATATTGATGTATTTCAGTTTTTTATTTTACCAATTTCTACTGTAATTTCTGTTTACTTAGTCTTGCTTGTTTTGGGTTAATTTTCTCCTCTTTTTCTAGTTTCTCTAGGTGAAAATTAAGTTTGCAGGCTCTAGATGTGTTTTTCTTTCTAAAAATAAGCAATAAATACTGTAAGTTTCTCTCAAAGCAGTACTTTATCTCACAAATACGAATATATTGCAATTTCATTTTTATTTAGTTCAGAATAGTTTTTAATTTTCTTGAAATTTCTCTTTTGAGCTGTGGATTCTTTAGAAGTGGTTTTTTTGTGTGTGTGTGTGATTTTTTAAAAATATTTATGTATTTTCCAGATATATTTTTGTTATTGATTTTTAGTTTAATTCTATTATGGTCTGAGAACGTATTTTCTGTTTTCTATTGTTTGAAAGGGCGAAGGTTTTGTTTTGTTTGTTTTAATGGCCCAGAATATTGTTTATCTTAGAGAATGTTCCATGTGCACTTGAGAAGAATGTTTTCTGCTGTTGTTGGCTGGAATGTCCTATAAATGCCATTTAAATCGAGCTGGTTGATTGTATTGTTCATCTATATTCTCACTGATATTCTACCTACTTGTTCTATCAAGTACTGATGCCTTCACTAAAGTTGTGGATTTGTCTTTCTCCTTTCAGATGTATCAGTTTTTACTTCATCTATTTTGAAGCCCTTTTCTGAATGGATAAATATTTGGGGATATGTTTCTTGCATACAGGCCATATTTTTCTGTTTCTTTGAATGTCTGGTTTTTAAATTATGTACAGAGTACTGTGATTGTTGTGTTGGAGAGGCTCTGAGTTCTGTTTTCTTCTGAAAAAAGAAAAAAAAAAGCACTGACTAATCTTGAACTTGTGCAATCTTCATTTTAGGTTTCATTGGGGTGAATTTGTAGAAAGCCACATAACTTGGCAGAATCCAACCTCCAAAACATCTCTACTCTGGGCATCTTGTTATAGCTTGGTCTCAGGGTTTGTTAGGGCAGGTCTGGAGTACATCTTACTCCAAGGTGTGGTCCTGACTCCTAAGGTGTGGCTTTTTCCATGTTTTAGCTACTTGCCTGGGGTGTTAAAATGGTGTTAATGTGAACTCTCCATTCTGGCTGGGCTGCACCTTCAACAACCCCACAGCACTACTGACTTCTATCCAGTGTTCGGCTTGCAGCTTTGTGGCTGCTGCTCTCTGGTAAGCCTTGGGTAGATAGCCTTATCTTCAGATAAGGATTCCTGAGGAATGCCCACATGGACATGGACTTCTGCCCGAGCCTTATCCCCACAGCTGATCTCTTGTCACCTTTCCAGCTGCTCAAGCTGCCCTAGAATTTAATTTTCAGCTTTCAGCTCAGTGGGGCTACCAAGTTCTGTCTGGATTCCAGTTCACAAAGATGAGGTCAGAAATGTATTCCCAGACCAAATTCATGGAGTTACTTTATGAGATTCCTCGCTGTTAGGAATCAGTCTTCATTACCTCTCTTCCAATGTATGGAAATGACTGCCCTTGGCCTCATGTGTTTTATCTAATTTCGTGGTTGTTTATGAGTGAAAGGCTAACCAGTATCAGCTAATTATCACACATTAATTTTAAAATCTGTGTATATTATAAAGAAAATAATGCTCTATATTTTTTAGCATAGCTTTCCCCAATTTTTCACCTACCTAAATTAGCCACTTTTGGAACTTTTATTTATTATTGTGCTTTCCCATTTTTCTGGTTAACTATGGCTGTAGAATTTAGTTTTCATCATGATAAGCTACTGTTTTAAATTTGTTAGGGTTCTATCTTCTCAATGTACTATTAGATTTATAGCAAGGGGCATCTTTGTGTAGTATTGGGCTTTTGGTAAAAGCAAGTAGTAAATTACAGGATATGATGTAAGAGGCACCAGAAAGCTCCCTAATTCCAAGTGGGAAATGAGAGGACTGCTGTTTTAAGGAAAGGAGGTCATTGGAAGGGGCAAAACATTAACAAAAGAAAATGTGTGTTCCCAAACCACAGGCAAAGAATCACCTTTAATCTTTAATGATTTTGCAGGCCTAAATATGTCCTAATTATGATTCTAAATAATGGGGATAAGAGATAATTACTGGCATAACAAATTTTTTGATTAAAAAATAATAAAATCATTACAATCTATAAAATGTGGTTTGTGAAATATGCCCATTAAAATAAATGTTTTTGTTATTGTGACCCTCTGGGATGGTGGAATTTTATATGTACTTTAATTACAGACTTCATTCTTTCGTATGTCATAAGGTACTCCCCGCAATAATTTCAGGTGATGCTGAGGAACTAATACCTTAGGAAATATTTTTTAAAATGGCCTTGTAGCACCCTATTAATTCTAAATACCCATTAAGATCTCATAAGTCCTGTTAGCAAGAATTTTAACTTACTATATTGCTTTCCAAATATGACTTCACTTTTTTTTTTTTTTTAACAGAGTCTCATTCTGTTGCCCAGTCTGGAGTGCAGTGGTGCAATCTCAGCTCACTGCAACCTCCATCTCCCAGGTTCAAGCCATTCTCCTGCCTCAGCCTCCTGAGTAATCAGGACTACAGGTGCATGCCACCATGCCCAGCTATTTTTTTGTATTTTTAGTAGAGATTCGGTTTTACCGTGTTGGCCAGGCTGGTCTCAAACTCCTGACCTCAGGTGATCTGCCTGCCTCGGCCTCCCAAAGTGCTGGGATTACATGCGTGAGCCACCACACCCGGTCTGATTTCACATTTCTTATGCAATGTTCACTTCCTGTGCTTTAAAAAATGATCATAATTTTTATTGTGGTTGGTCACAGAATTGATCTGAACATCATGTGTATGACATTCCTATTCTCAGCCACAAGATGGCCTCGCAAATAAACATTTTAGACATCATTTCTCAGCCTGATGATTTGGTTTCATATTTCTTTGTTATGCTTTAATATATCTTTCATTTTTTCTTCTTTATTTGCAGAACAAAATACGACTTTTTCCAATTTGGCCTTTAAATGATGTATTTCTTCTTTTGGTTGTTACTATGCATTCTTCTCTACAGATGTTTCACACAGGGGTGTCCAATCTTTTGGCTTCCCTGGGCCACATTGAAAGAAGAAGAATTGTCTTGGGCCACACATAAAACACTAAAATTAACAATAGCTGATGAGCTAAAAAAAAAAAAAATCACAAAAAATCTCATTATGTTTTAAGAAAGTTTACAGATTTGTGTTGGACCACATTCAAAGCCCTCTCTGGCCATGGGTTGCACAAGCTTGTTCTAGGACAATCCAGAAATTAATCACACCCCTACTGTTCTGCATCGGTTGTTGTTTCATTACCTTATATTGGAATATTGCAGTGCTGCCACCATAAGCTAAGAACATAGGCTGCACAGTGTACTCACATTAGGAAACTCCATGATAAAATCATAAGCGTTCGCTTCCCTTGCTGCTCTCTCCACCTCTTCATCAGTCACATCATCTCGTCCATGCTTGATATTGTTGATGATGGTGGTCCCGAACAAAACAGGCTCTTGGCTGACCACTCCAATATGTTCCCGGTAATGCCGCACATTTAAAGCTCTGATGTCATTCTCATCCACTGTGATCTGCCAATCCAAAGAATGAACCATGTTGTGATGCCTTTTACTGTGTTGATTTTCAGTATCTTGTACTTAACCAAAACATAAGCTGAGAAGTAGCATATTTTAAGAATCAAAGAGTATATTTTGATAAAATATTTATAACTTGTTTATTGTCCATAGACTTTTTCTGGTAGACAGGAACAAACAAAACCGCAAAAGAGTAATTGGTCTAAAATCTGGCCAGATCATCTAATTATCTTAATTCTAAGATCCACAAGTTAGATATTATAAAGATACATATTCTAGGTTCCCCACATGTTTTTATGTAGACACATAAAAAAACTTCAGCTTTGTTATTTTAAGACTGATGTGACCCTTAAATTTCTTCTAGGAAATAGCCTTCATAATTGGAACACCTCAGACTCCTGCAAAAGACAAAAGTGTCTTCTATTCATTGCTATACATAATAGGTAATCTCTGTCTTCTCCACAGGTGGTGCCATTGCCAATTACCCCAGCATACTCCAGGGACAGAAGCCAGGGTGAGGTAATTCTAACTTACACAGTCTCTATTTCTTACCAATGCTTGTTTTCTGTCGGGGCATGGGTATTCTATGCAACTATTTTATACATGTAACACTCATCTAATAATTTATGTAGTCACATGGGTCTGGGATACTTTAAATGAAAACTAAGAAGCAAAATTTAAATAAAGCCAGGCTCTAGGGGAGTAGGTTTTCTTTTAAAATAACTGTTGAAAGTTTGAACAGAAGCATTAAGAATCATACACTTTTGAGTATCAAATCTCATCCTCTATGCCACTTACAAGGCTGAGAAAGTAAGTGAAACACTGTAAGCTCCAAGAAAAAAAAAAGAAATGGAGATGTTTTCTACATCATTCTTCTGAGATAAACTGTGAAATTCTTGGTAGATGCTGGATACTGATATTAATATGCTATTTTTCTCCACAACATTCACACCCTTCTAACATACTATATAATTTACTTATTTTATTTATTGTTTGTCTCTGATTATTAGAATGTGAACTTCATGAGGGCAGATTTTTAATCTGTGTTATTCACATAGGTATTCTCAGAACCTAAAACTGCCTGGCACTAAATAAATATTTGTTGAATGAATAGATACAAAGGGAAGAAAACAATATGGCTTCTCTCCCAGCTCTACTGTTGGAAATGAAAATGTAACTTTCTGTGGTGTTTCCATGTTCCATTAGGTAGACTGCATGGTTTTGCTAGCTGCACTTACAAAGCCGTCATCTGGATCATATAACCTCTGCAGAAGCTGGACTACCGTACTCTTCCCACTGCCATTGGGACCGACCAAGGCGACTGTCTCTCCAGACTTAATTCTGAGATTCAGACCCTTCAGAATCTATTGGAATGTATGGAGGGAAAATCATAAAACTGCAGTAGGAATATGACGAACACATTTTCAGAAAATGAATATATAATTATAAACCAAAACAAATTCTTCTGTGGAACTTAAAAAAAAATGAGATCTTGTTATGTTTGTTTCATGTACATGTATAATAATAGCTTAAATAACTTATAAAAATAATAGTAAAATAATCTCTCATTATCTCTCTCTCTAAATAAGAGATCTAAATTAAGAGTACTCTCAGAATATTAACTAGTAAACTGTCCACATTTTCAACTAAAATGTTTTATATGAATTTTGACTATCAAGTTAATGAAAGTCTTGTCCTAATTTGTAACAAGTGAATGAAATCTTGCCAGATATTGTCACAAGCTATTTAAGGAAGCTCCTTCTTGGAATATACTAACATAATTGCAAAGCATATTTTAAAGTGAAACAACTGGCAGAGTTTCTCAGGGACTCCCAATAGATGATAGTTTATCATTAGAAACCCTGGTAGGTCTCATGGTGACCTATGAGGAAACATTTTAAACATTTGCTCAATGACTGGAGTTGCTACAGCATTTAGCGTCTCAGGTACCTGCAGTGTGAGGTCTCACAGTAATGACCCTCTCAAATGACAACAGTGATCCTGCTGAGAAATTCTCACCTATCCTTGCTTGCATCTGTGTGTAGTTAGCCCTGAACAGGGGAATCTCCCCTTGAATTCTCTTACTTTGATCTCACCATTTGTAAAGCAATGGACCCTTTGCATAAGCCAAACACAAAACCTTCAAAGGGCCAAGCAGAGAAAAGTTCTCTGAAGGAAGTGAGAAATCGGGGACCACGAGGAGTACCTCTTCTCGCACCTGCACTTTTACTCTAGATTTGGTTTCTGATCGTTCCTTGAAAGAATTTGTTTTATTTATTTCAAATGGGTGGACCAAAAAAAATTTCATTCTTTAGTTTAACAAAAAGGGTTATGTTTCAAAAGTTATTTTAAAAATAGTTGTTTAAAACCCAAAGAACACTTTCCCATGCAATAAAATGGCACAATTAGTGCTTAAGTCCTCAGGAAGCCAATCCAAATGTAGTTGCAAAATGTAGTTTGAAATTCTCTACAATTAAGAAAAATGGTGGAACTCAATACTTTTCCAATAATGGTAATTAAGTAACAATGTTTTTTAAAAAATAAAGAGCTTTGAAAAGAGAATTTCAATCAAAATTTTAATCAGAAGAAAAAGAAGTAGAAGTAGGTAGGTCTATACAAATTCTATAAAAGACATTAGCAATTGATTACATTAGTAATTTTATCTATTTCACTTAAAATCATGCCTTTTCTACGAAGCAAGTGTTTTATTATTAATAATTACCTTTTTCTGTCTTTAACAGAAACTACTTTTTGGGTACATACACTAATGAAGTCAAAGGGGGAAGGCAATAAAGACACATTTTCACAAGAACTTGTCAAAGGCTAAATGATAGAGTAGGATAAACTCTGTGTGTGTGTGTGTGTGTGTGTGTGTGTGTGTGTAAAGGTGATAAAGTACTAACCACAATTGCTGGTGCAGTAAAAGCCCTAGGAAAGGAAGAAGGAAAAGGCACAAGTGCATAATTCTCCCAGGTTATAGATGAGGGGGTTAAAATGTTATCTGTGTTGAGTGGAGTAGCATTTAGGAGCCACCAATAGGTGGCACCATCAACCAAAGACACTTCGGTGTGTTCCCAAATCCAGAGTAGAAGAATTTCACAGAGCTGAAAATGCTTTAGTCAGTTGAATATAGAAAAAATGCTGCAAAATATAACTCGTTGATCCAAACTTATTTGTTCATTATTTATCTATCTCCTCAAGTCTGTAAGCAGAGTAGCCAAAATCTTGGTCAAAGTGATCCTAAGTAATCGTGTCAGAGAAGATCTTGGCCAGTAGAAGACAATTTCAGAAAACTGTACAATCATATAATTTGTTTTAACCTACCTTGATAGAGGGTCTTGATGGATAATTGAAAGAAACATTTTTAAATTCCACAGTTCCTTCTATGGATTCTGGTTTATATCCAGCTGTTGAAAAGTTATCTATACTGGGTTTCTTAGAAAAACAAAGGAAATGTTATAAATCTTCAAAGGAGTAAGCTGACACTCTCTACGTCCTAAAAATAGTTTAAGGGTGGTTTTCTTCCACAACGGTTTCCTTTCTGCTTTAGAAGTGCATTGAGTTAGACATGAAGGCTTCAGTAAAACACAATCTCCTTGTAGAAAAGAGTTAAAAGCAATCTTTCTTTCCCATAAACAACTGAGCCACATTAATTTTCCCATTTTATTGTTTTAGTGAAGCAAGTGTGCATGTTTTTTGTCTCCATTTTGCAGTAATGATAGTTATTCTTCAAAGCAATAAGAGGTCTTACCTTATCAATAACCTGGAAAATATTAAAGGCAGCTCCTCGGGCTATCGTGAAGGTTTCAAAATGAGGGGCTGCTGCTCCAATGCAATAACTACTATGGATTACACTAAAGAAAACCTGCAGGAACAAACAAAATGATATTTAGCTGTCTGCAGTTATACAAGAAAGACAATAGAATGTAATATATAATTATTGGTTTGGGCTCACAGAGAGATATTAGAAAAATTAGGTAAGAAAGAATGAAAGTATGACCAAGTAAAAAGGAAACACAAAATAATCCAAATATCCTTGGCCTTTTCCTAATAGGGAAACAACTTTTGACTATCTCATAGTCTTCCAGTTATCACCTGCTGGGATGTGTGACTGGGAAAATCTGCTGACTGAAGTGTGCCTGCCATGTATAAACCCAACGGTGAATTACACTCCCCTCCTTGCTAGGTGACCCCTTAAACTTTAAAAAGAAAAATGCAGTAGATTTCATTGGCTCAGAGACATTGTACTGTTTTCACTCAAACTGTTTTGGAATTTGTGTACTGGGGACAGTTACCCATTTTAAGAGAGGCTCATCTCTGCAAAAAGTCAAAGAAGAAAAGAATCCCTCAAGCTAGGAGCTCTTATTTCTATCTTTTAGATGAGGATGCTCAGGCTTAGTAAGCCATTTACCTAGCCACACATAAATTGAGGAGCACGAATGAGTAAAAAAAATCCTTCATGTTCATATTTCACTTTATGTGAGATAAATGAATAGCTAAAATATTAATTATGAATGCCTCAAGTTCAAAAGATGAATTTAATGGAAAGAAGAGAAATCTATAGAATGGAAAGGCCAAATCAGGATCAAAGTATGTAGAGCACATCATTTTGATTCATCAAGACAAATGTTTCTTAATCCTGTACTGATCTGTTTATTGTTATAACTTGGGAGGATAACTGAATAAATTATTATTTAACATATAACCTCTAGAAATTTAAAAGTCTTCAAACTGTGATATTGGACAGAGCTATATGTAGTCTTTACTACATACTGAAATAACAGAGGAAGAGGAGGTGAGTGCAAACTCTACAGACTATTTATGGAGAGAAGACATTTAGTAAGGTGAATGTAGAATGCCGTCTGATCTCAGCCAAGATGAAAGGAAAAATCTCACTAAAGAATGGCCTTTTTCACGGTTAGATTAAGAAAACTGAATGTATCTCCCAATGGGGAATTCAATTATGATTCTGCTAAAAGCAGAATTGTTGTGTCCTTGACACAACGAGGACCCTAAAACATGCTGGATGAATAAATCCTGTCAATTCATAACCATAAAGGTGCATACAAATAATTTGAGGTAAACAAATGTTTGTTTATTAAAAACATTCGTCTTGGATATTCATCTTCGAAGAGGAATTTTGGCTAAACTAGATAAGGAAAGATTTTCCAGGCCAGATACCTTGTTCTCAAACAAGACTTACAGCAAGAACAGTTCCGATGGTATATCCAGGTTCTCCATTAAGAATCAAGGAAGTTCCATACCAAACAGCAAGTCCATAGGTTCCATTCATAAAGAAGTACACAGCACCAAGGGACAGTTTTGAAGCTATAGCCTTTTTTATGCCAAAATCCTTTGCATCTTTGAGATTCTGTGTATACCTTACAAAAACAGAACCCAACTTATTAGTAGCCACTGGGGAAAATAAAACCAAGCAGATTTTGTTATATTAAAAGGGACAGACCTTTGAAGTTCTTTCTTCTGGCCCCCAAAGGCTACGACTGTTCGGATTGATGACAAAACTTCTTCCGCCACAGCCCCAGCTTTGGAATAGGCATTTAATTCCTTACTGGTCAATGAGATGACCATCTGTAATAAACCACCACCACAGTTAAAGAATGACTCTGCATAGTAATGTACCGAGCACTGAAGTCAGGTAGAATTTGAATTCTAAGTAGCCTAATGGTGTGTTTTAAAACTCTATCTCTGTATTTTTAAAAACTCTTTTTGGAAAAGGATGTCTACATTGGCACAGTTGAGAAAGACTTGATTTGGAGAAGGATATTAAGGACACCATTTTTGTGTGTGTACACTCTGGAAATTAGTGGGCCTGATTTGACTGGATTTGATTTGTTGCTATGTACAAAGCAAAGCTTCCAGAAGTTGTGGGTCTCAGGGCTGTGTCAGAAAGAGGAACACAATCCTGACGATGTGTGGGATGTAACGATAAAATCATTACTGCATGTTGCAGTCTCTCTAGTAAATGCGTTGTCTTCAAATACTAAGAGGTAAGACTTCAGAGAGAAAGGGGAAAATACCACTATTGGTGACTAGACAGGTTTACCTGATTTCACATGGCCTTCTCTGTTTTATGTCCCATTTACTAATCCTTTTACAGTTTTGTAATTAGCACAACAGTTCCACCAAAGGGAATAGCAAGAACACTGCCTTCAGAGCTGTGAATTTATAACTATTGCCTATTTGCATAGCAAGTCTATCCACCTTAAAAATATATTCCACATAATAGGAGCTGATTTTATATAAGACATGCTTGGATAACTGTTGAAGTCAGAGGGTAGAAGAAGCTGAGTAATACTCATTATTTTCTGACTTCACTTACTAAAGACAATTATTCCTGTAGTATATCACTAGAGGGGAAACACCACCTGGCACAAATCCTTCTACTTAGCAAGTGTTTAACAGATAATTGCCAGGTTGAATTGAAGGAAGGTAGAAACAATCCATTCTAGTACTGCATCATTTGGATAACTCTGACCTTCACCTTCTTCTGCTTCTTGATCAATACAGTAATAGAATTTAGACTACCCACTGCTATTCCTTTAAACTTCCTTATTTACCTCTCTTCTGTGGGCAGTTAAGGTTCTGATCTTAGTAACTTACGGCAGCCAATCTTTCTACTGAGATTTCCTTCCTCATTTCAAATAAGCTGAGGATGAAGGTTTTGATAAAGGCTACAAAGTCAACACTTGGAGTCACACTAAGTAAAGGTGCGCTGTCCAAATATCCAAGCCTGTTGTTAAGGGATTAGCCCACTATTGAATATTTTTATTGCTGAAAATTCTTGTTTGGTTGAATTTGTATATGGTTAGCAAATAAACTCTGGGAATGTTATGAACTGGGTTTCCATAAAGAACAATTAGTATTGCAAAGTTTAAAGCATGGTGCCTCGGATTTAGATGAGTATATACACTGATAGAATTGCCAAAGATATGATTTAGAGAGTAATATTAGAGATATATTTGTTGTTTTTAGACTTCATAAGATACTGGTTTCAAAACCAGGCTGTAAATAAGATTACAATTTTGTGGTATACCTACACCAAAACAGTGCTAAAAATGTAATTTAGAATGCAAATACATAATTTGTTTAAAAAACTGAAACATATTCATGTGGTACATAAAAATAGATATTAGCAGACATTTGAAATGTAATTGAAAGCCTTATCAAAATATAAACTTGGCTAGTGAGGTGGCTTACTAGCCTGCAATCCCAGCACTTTAGGATGCCAAGGTGGGTGGATTGATTGCTTGAGCCCAGGAATTTGAGATTAGCCTGGGCAACATGGCAAAAACCTGTCTAAACAAAAAGTACAAAAGTTAGGTGGGCATGGTCACATGCACCTGTATAGTCCCAGGTACTTGGGGGCTGAGGTGGGCGGATGACTTGAGCCTGGGAAGTAGAGGCTGCAGTGAACTGTGTTTGTACCACTGTTCTCCAGCTTGGGTGACAAAGTGAGACTTTGCCTCAAAAAGCATTTACATATAGATGTATATATATATATATATATATATATATATATATATATATATACACTTTAAGAGGGTGCTATAAAGAAGTATTTTAAGTGTTTACTGTTTTAGGATTTTCTTATTTCATTCTACCCAGTGAAATGAATCGTAACACATTTATCTGGGAATTTAGAACCAACAAGCCTGTTCCAATAGCAATAACTAAACATCACGTGTATAATGGCATCATACTTTGTCCATGCTACGACTTAAAGTTATGTTAGACTACTAAATGAAGAGAAATGTTTTCAATGTTGTAAGATATTAAAAACAAATTTTATTTTAGCCAAATAACTTGAAGATAGAAAGGTGACTAATTATGAACAAAATCAAAAGTATTTGTGGTGTATAATATGCCTTTGTAGTTTGGGACATGGCAAATGAATAGAAAAGCCATTTTTTGCCAAACTCCATGAGTCCTTTAGTCCACACTGCTGCTTCCATTCAATATTGTATCAGCCGGCTCGCTTACCTTAGAACATGCTGCTGCTGAAGCCATTATAAGAGGAGATATGGATAGAGTCACTAGGGTGAGTTTCCAACCTTTCATCAAACCAACTGCTAGGCCAATCAAAAAAGTAGACATGTTTTGAAAAAACAGAGCAATCTTGTCTCCAATACCATCGCTGATTTTGTCAATGTCACTGAAACAAGCAAATAAATGTAGTTAAGTCATTTACATGTCACATATGAGAACAAAGCTAACATACTACAATATCATCCTCTTACTCAGTCATGCGAGTGTTAAGTTCACCGATGTCACAGCTATCAAACCAGCCAATGTCCTGTGCCAAAACTGAATGAAAAAACTCTTTTCGAATCCTCTTGGTCTGTCGTGCTGCAGTTACAATCCAAAAGGAAATCTGTATGTAGCCAAAAATCAAGGCAGCAACACCTATTCCAACATAATACAGGGTCAACCTGAAGAAAGAGTGTTAGAATGTGAGACAGCAGCACATTTTCCTCTTGTTACACACAAAAAGTCAATCACAGTATTTGATTGAGGAAATTTATGCTAGAACCTATAAAGAGAACTAAAAATAACATGCGATGAGGTGAAGTACATTGAATGTAATGATCTAGGTTTCCCTGGTAAGACATAGAGTATATCTTTTACATTATTGGCAGAAATTAGTATTTTTAAACACTCTTGCTACTTGTATTTCCTTTCAGTATTTTTAATACTTTCATATAAAAAATTTCCATTGAGGTAATTAGGTAACTGTAGGCAGAACTGGAGGGTAAAAACAAAAAATGATAGCAGTCAAAAGCATTTGATAAAAAGCTTAAAAACTATACATAGCCCAAAATTCAACTTAAGGAATTCACCCTAAGGTGATATATACAAAGATTCATCTATATAAATAGTTTTTGTAGCATTTGTAACAATATGGAAAAGCTGCAAACCATCCAAATATGGAACAGTAGGAGACCAGATAAGAAATGTAACTATTTAATAAATATATACTGAGTGCCCACTATGTGTGAGGTCCTAGAGACACAGTCATGAGCAAGATAATAAGTCCTCCAATTCTGGGAGGAGGTAGACAATATACAAAGAGAAAAAAAATAGGTTTTTCTATGAAGGAAGTAAACAGGGGATAGGCCACAGAATAACTGGTGGGTAAATATGGGTTGGGAGAGCTAGTGCAGATAAATAGAGTGGTTAAGAAAAGTTTCTGTGAGGAAGTGATATTATAGTTGGGATCCAAAACATGAAATTAAGCTACCCATAAAAAGAGCAGGAAGTGCATTCCAGGGAGAGGAAAAACATCTCTCCCAGGAGAGACTGAGTCAAGAAAAGTTGTTTAGCATGTTCCAGAAACAAAAGAAGTCCAAAGTGGTAAGAAATGATGAGGCTGGAGAATCTGGCATATTCTTGGGTTTTTATAGTGCATATTTCACCTTTTATTCCAAGAGAAGCAGAAGATCATTGGAAGGTCTAAGCATGGGATGGCATTATCAACTTTTTAAAAGACCACTCCAGCTTCTCTGTGGAGGATGGATGAAAGCAGAAATAATGGAAGCAGGAAGTTCTGTTAAGAAGCTACTGCCATGGCCAAGGTGAGAAGAATTGGGGCCTGGATGAGAATCATGGCAGTCTACATAAAAAGAAGCAGACAGATTTTACGTGTATTTTAGAAACAAAAATTGCCAGACTAATGGACACCCTGAACAAGAACAACCAACTTTCGCTGCCAGACACATGACTGGGAAGACTGTCCAAGCAAAAATCTCCATTCCTGCCTCCAAATGACACCCATCCTGAAAAAGAAAAATCCTTTTCATTCAGTCGTCTAGATTATAAGAATATAATCTGCCTGAAGAGCACCAGATTGTATGCCTCACCTTGAAGGAAGTACCTTTCATGATCCTTGAAGAGAAGAGAGAACTTGAAAAGTTGTCACAGGTAGGCCTGCCCTTTGCCTATGCGGATTCTCTCTCTCCCATGGGGATCTAATCAGTTACAGTTTCCTTCAAGCATACAATCGACCCAGGATGTTCAATTGCCAACTGTTTGCTCTAGCATGGATATTTAGATTTCTTAGTGCTTTATAATTTTTTTGCTTTTTTTTGAGACGGAGTTTCGCTCTTGTTACCCAGGCTGGAGTGCCATGGCGCGATCTCAGCTCACCGCAACCTCCGCCTCCTGGGTTCAGGCAATTCTCCTGCCTCAGCCTCCTGAGTAGCTGGGATTACAGGCACGCGCCACCATGCCCAGCTAATTTTTTGTATTTTTTTTGTAGAGACAGGGTTTCACCATGTTGACCAGGATGGTCTCGATCTCTTGACCTCGTGATCCACCTGCCTCGGCCTTCCAAAGTGCTGGGATTACAGGTGTGAGCCACCGAAATTTTTTGCCTTTTTTAAAAAAGATGGGATCTTGCTGTATTGCCCAGGCTGTCCTCAAATTCTGAGGCTTAAGGGATTCTCCTACCTCAGCCTCCTGAGTAGCTGGCACTGATGGTCCATAACACTGGGGCTACAGGTACACACTAGTGTCTTATACTGTGTGTGTGTGTGTGTGTTTGTGTGTAATAATAAAGTAATCTTTGTCTTCCTGAAAAAATGTTGCCAATGTATTGGATTGGAAAGGGAGAAATCAAGAATAACTTCTTAGGTTTTGAATTGAGCAGCTGGCAATGAGGATATCACTTTCACTTGTGAGGGACGGGGACAAAGACAAGATTTGCAGGACATAGAGAGAGCTCGGATTTAGATTTGCAAAGACCGAAGTGCCTGTTAAACCTCAAAGTGGAGATCAAGTAAGAAGCTGAAAATGAGAAATGGAAGCACAAGAGAGGGGGTCTAGGCAAGGGATGTGGATTTGAAAGCGGTAACTGTTAGGCAGGTGGTAATTAAGACAAAGGGACTGGCTGAGAACACCCAGGTAGAGGAAGAATTAAGTGAATCTGCCAAGAGGCTAGTGAGGTAGTTGCTAGAAGGCTGTGATGTGCCCTATGTAGAAAACAGGTGTGTCAGATAAGCTTCATTCAGGCATGAGATATAGTGCTGTTGATGATGAATTCAATGTTAAAGAATCACTGACACATATTGAATAAGATGACTTTAAACAAAAGCACACATAAAGTGAGGTTGCATGTTATTTGGTTGATGAAAAGTTTGTTACCAGAGGCTCACAGGATCCTAACACTGTATTTCTCCTAAGGGTAATTAATAGTTTAGAATTTGATAATTCAATTTTCACAGAAACTTTAACAGAACATAACCATCACAAATAATTTACTGTGTTTTCTTGTAAGAGGTACTATTCAAGGATAGGATGGAACGCTACAGCCTTAATACAAATCATCTAGCTGAATTTTTTTAACGTTGTGGGGAAAATGTTTGCAACACTCAAGTAAAATAAATGTAAGATGAATACTCTGAAAACCACAAGACATTATTAGGAGAAGTTAAAGAAGATCTAAATAAATGAAGAGACACTCCTTGTTGATGGACTGGGAGACTCAGTGTTGTTAAGATGACAATTTTCCCCAAATTTATTGATAGATTCAATGCAATCCCTGTCAAAATTCTCGCGTGTGCTCTCCTAAATAGACAAGGTGATCATAAAATATATATATAGAAATGTAGAGAACTCAGAATAGTCAAAGTAATTTTTAAAAGAAGAACAAATTTGGAGAACTTACATTTCCTGAGTTTATTTATGAAAACTATAAAACTACAGTAATCTAACCAATACAGCACTGGCATAAAGACAGATATCTCAATAACTGCAACAGAGCTGAGAGAGCAGAAACTGACCCTTACATTTACTGGCACTTGATTTTTAGCAAAGGTGCCAAGGCAATGCATTTGAGAAATGCATTTGGATTTTCAACAAATGATTCTGGGACAACTGGATAGCCACATGCAAAAAAGATAAATTTAAACCATCACCTCACATCATTCACAGAGATTAACTCAAAATGGATCACAGATCTAAGGGTTTAAGAATTAAAACATTGTGATTTCAAGAAGAAAATGTAAAGAAAAATCTTCATCACCTCAGGTTAGGCAAAAAATTCCCACACTCAAAAGTGTAATCCATAAAACAAAAACTTAATGAATTGAACTTTACCAAAGTTAAAAATTTTGTCCCTCAAAAGAAACCTCTAAGAAAGTGAAAACTCCCAAAGATGGAGAGGAAATATTTGCCAATCATATATCTGACAAAGAACTTGTAATCAGAATTTATAAAGAATTATTTCCACTTAATAATAAGAGGACAAATGGCACAATTTAAAAATAGGTAAAATATTTGAATGGACATTTCATCAAAGAAAATACATTAATAGATTAAAAAGTACATTAAATGCTCATCATTAGTCACTAGGGAAATGCAAATTAAAGTCATAATACCCCTTCATACCTACTACAATGGCTGTAATTAAAAAGGCAGACAGTAACAGGTGTTGATAAGAATGTGGAGAAACTGGAACCCTCAGACCCTGCTAGTGAGACAGTAAAATGGTGTAGCCACTTTGAAAAAACAGTTTGGCAGTGTTTTAAAGTGACAAACCTAAATTTACCATATGACCCAGCAATTCCACTCCTAGGTCTACTCAAGAGTAATAAAAACATATGTCCACACAAAGAAGTGTAGATCAGTGTTCACAGAAGCATTATTTGTAAATAGCCAAAAAGTAGAAATAATCCAAATGTCCATAAGCTGGTGAAGAAATAAACATAATGTGATACAGCTTTGCAATGGATTACTAGTAAGCAATAACACGCAATAAACTACTCCTACCTGTTATGACATCGATGAACCTCAAAAACGGTATGCCAAAAAAAAGAAGCAGGTGTAAGAACTTTACATATTATATATTCCAAGCATATGCAATGTCAATAATATGCAAATCTTTCAAGATAAAAGCAGATAAGGAGTTGCCCCAAGCTGGGCATGGGAATAGGGATTGGTTGCAAATGAGAATCTTTGTAGAAGGATAAAAGTGTTCCTTTGTAGAAGGATAACAAGTGTTTTTAAAACATTGTGGTGATGGTTGTACAACCCTTTACATTTACAAAAATCATTAAGTTGCACAATTGAAACTGGTAAATTATATGCTAAGTAAATTATACATCAACAAAGGTATTAAAATCATATAAACAGTAAAATTGTACTAAAATTACATATGTACCACTATACATGTAAAAATACTATAATAATATAAACAGAAATTAATCTTTATATCTATTAGTTGTGGGATTATGTATAAGTGATTTAATTGTCTTCTTTGACCATTTGTATCTTTTTACATTTTCTACAATGAAAATATGATTCAATCAGAAAAAATAATTTAAAATAATTTTATAGAAGCACTGACTTACTTTAAAAAAAATTCTTTATAAACAAACAAACAAAACAACAGATTCAATTTTTCCACATGGAAGAACTCTACTTATTCATCTAGTAATCAGACTTCCAAACTACCTGGGATCCAGAAGAAGAATTTTAGTAGTCCCAGAGCCAAGGCAATTAATTTTGTGTCATGAAATGAAGCCACCCTTGAGGGCTTAGCTTTCTGATTCCAAAAGTCACCCAAATTAGGATTGATTTAATGGCTTCATTTATTGAATATTTACTATATATCTGTTAATCTAACACAAACTTGGCTGTCTAGTTTGCCCCTTCTGTTTCAGGTAGGTTATGCTAGATACATTAGAAGTGGCAAAAGAAAAGGATCAAGTTGCTTAGAAGTTCATCCAGAAGTAAGTAATCAACTTTTGACAGCAAAAGAGAAGGAAACATATTGAACAGCAGTAATCCTGGCACTATTTGGTCATTCTAACCTGGAGTCAGCAAGAAAAGATTCAACTATTTTTAGAATAATTTTCTGATAAATAAGACAGAGACATAGACTTAACATTGAAATTATAAAGCTGAGTCATTTTCTTTGGAAAATAACAGGTGGAATAGAATTCTTCAGTTTCTGATTATTACAAATGGAAGAAATATTATTACTTTACACTCAGAAAAATTATGCAAATCAATGCTTCCCAAAAATATGTTCATTAAAATATTAGTTCCACAGATGCTAATAAGTTTTAATGGAAAGAAATTAGGTTCCACAATCAAATATTAACAGGGTTGGAAAACTTGGATTAAACCAAGCTAACTAATTGGAGCCTTTACTAGCCATATTATCATATATATATCCCATAGGAGGCTGTCATAGAGGCTGGGCGCAGTGGCTCACGCCTGTAATCCCAGCACTTTGGGAGGCCGAGGCGGGTGGATCACGAGGTCAAGAGATCGAGACCATCCTGGTCAATATGGTGAAACCCCGTCTCTACTAAAAATACAAAAAATAGCTGGGCATGGTGGCGCGTGCCTGTAATCCCAGCTACTCAGGAGGCTGAGGCAGGAGAATTGCCTGAACACAGGAAGCCGAGGTAGAGGTGAGCCGAGATTGCGCCATTGCACTCCAGCCTGGGTAACAAGAGCGAAACACCGTCACACACACACACAAAAAACCAAAAAACAAAAAAGGAGGCTGTTATAGATAACTTTTTCCAAACCAATTTGACTGAAGGATCTTCTTTAACATGTATCACAAATATTTCCAAAGTATTAATGTACTTTGGAATATATTAATAATTAAAATAAATACTAATTAATATTGAATATTATAGGTGTTCTTTTCTCTTTTCTTTTCTTTTTTTTTTTTTCTTTTCTTGTTTTTAATGGAGTCTCTCTCTTTCACCCAGGCTGGAGTGCAATGGTATGATCTTGGCTCACTGCAACCTCTGACTCCCAGGTTCAAGTGATTCTCCTGCCTCAGCTTCCTGAGTAGATGGGACTACAGGTGCCCACTGCCACACCCAGCTAATTTTTGTATTCTTAGTAAAGATGGGGTATCACCATGTTGACCAGGCTGGTCTTGAACTCCTGACCTTAAGTGATCTGCTGGACTCCACCTTCTAAAATGTTGGGATTACATGCGTAAGCCACTGCGGCTGGCCTTGGTAATAAATCTCTTATTATTTAAACCAATCTTAAAAAAAAAAAAAAAAAAAACCAGGCCAGGTGCAGTGGCTCATGCCTATAATCCCTGCACTTTGGGAGGCCGAGGTGGGTGGGTTGCCTGAGCTCAGGAGTTCAGGACCAGTCTGGGCAACACGGCAAAACCCTGTCTCTACTAAAATACAAAAAAGTAGCTGGGCATGGCAGCGTGCCTCTGTAATCCCAGTTATTCAGTCGGCTGAGGCAGGAGAATTGCTAGAACCCAGGAGGCAGAGGTTGCAGTGAGCCAAGATCATGCCACTGCACTGGCCTGTTTTGTTTTGTTTTTTTTTTCTCCAAAATTTATCTCCAAAAAATAAAATAAAATAAAATAATAGTATAACAAGTACTATAAATGGTAAGTATGTTTCCTTATCAATTTAGTAGCCCTTAAATAACTGTACATGAGCATATCTTTTCATCTTATTTTCCCTTTCATTGTGTACTTTTGAATGGATCCCCATTTTAAAAATTGTTAAACTTTTTGTAAAAGAAAAGTATACTTCATGATTGTACATCAGAGCCCTGCTTTAATACTGTAAGACCAAAAATTCAGTAGAAAACATTACTCTAGATCCTAATCAAGAATTTTCAAAAGATCCAATATAAAGAAATTTTGTGTAAAATTAGCTAAGAAAAGAAATTTACTCAAAGAAAGTTGAGGCTGCAGCAATATGGAATTCAAGTGGGCATCATTCACATTGTGGCCCAGAACAGCACTATCCAATAGAACTGTCCATGATGAAAAAAATATTCAATATCTATGCTGTACTGTGTGGCAGCCAGCCAGATATGACTGTTAACACTTGACATGTGACTGAGAATGAGAAACTGAATTTTAAGTTTTATTTAATTTTAATTAATTCAAATTTATAGTCAGAACAATCAAACAACATAAAGAAATAAAAGGCAGATTAGGAATTAAAACTAAAGAAGAACAGAGAATACTAGAGGCTGGGAAGGGTAGAGAGAAGGAAGAGATAAGGAGATATTTATTAATGTTAAAATTATAGCTAGATAGGAGAAATAAGTTCTAGTGTCCTATAGTACTATAGTTAACTATGACTATAGTTAACAATAATATGTGATTTCAAATACCTAGAAGAAAGATACTGAATGTTCCCAACACAAAGAAATGATAAATGTTTGAGATAATGAATATGCTAATTAATCTGATCTGATCACTATGTGTCATATGTATTACAGCACCACTATATTCCTCATAAATATGTACAATTATTATGGGTCCACTATGATTTTTTTAATTAAAATAAAAAAAGAATTAAGGCCCAGAAGTTGTCACTGCAATGTGATGGGTGTCCCTTGAAAACATGGTGTCTTCACTTTGCGGGGAAAAGAATAGGAATCATTTAGGTTTAGAGTGAAGACTAAGAGAGTTTTAGTGAAACAGTATGGAAATCCAGTGAATATACTCAGTAAGGTAATGTCTACCTAACAAACTCAGAACATGTTGAGTAAATAAACCATACTGTTTAAAATTACAGAAACAGAACATCCTTATAAATTGTTTGTTATTCAGACTTTATAATTTTGTGTTTGGATACAACTCTACCATAGTAGTCTGAATAATTAATCTCCAAATTTACTGTGAGTAAAACCTTACTATTTTTAGTTTTAAAAGTATTTTATTATTTTTACTATTTATTTGTTGCATATATTTTGTGATTTTTAATGTTTATAGAAGTAGAATTGTCAATGAGGCTCGTAAGGAATATGATTTTTTAAAGGGAAATTCAAGTCCTTTTTCTCCCAGGATATGTCTAGGAGGCAAAATTGCTATAAAAATGCAAATCTTTACAATCTTTTAATTGATGACAGCTTTGTCAAATACAACTCAAAGAATATGACCTATATATCATTCAAGTAGAAGAAAAAATATGTACTCATTGTACTTTATATACCTAATGAAAGAAGAGGAAATGTTTGTTTTAATCATTTTTATGTAATATTAACGGTCATACAAAATTTCAGTTGCTTTTTTCTTAAAAGCTTTAAATAAAGCATCATGCATCAAATGTGATATTAACATTTCATTTGGACTTACACAGTTATATCTTCATTCAGCTTCTCTTGAGACTGAGTACAGTTCTGATAATTTGCTGTAAAAAAAAGGTTTTTTAAATTATAGAGGAAATTAATTTATAATTTGTCATACTGATACATAGATAGCCCTCCAAACCAAATATAGTGCACTGTTAAGGTAACAGATTTACTGCCTACACACAGGTTTGTTATCATCTCATTTTCTTTCTTTTTTTTTTTAAGATGGGAGTTTTGCTCTTGCTACCCAGGCTGGAGTGCAATGGTGCGATCTCGGCTCACGGCATCCTCTGCCTCCTGGGTTCAGGCAATTCTCCTGCCTCAGCCTCCTGAGTAGCTGGGATTACAGGCACACGCCACCATACCCAGCTAATTTTTTGTATTTTTAGTAGAGACGGGGTTTCATCATGTTGACCAGGATGGTCTCGATCTCTTGACCTCGTGATCCACCCACCTCGGCCTCCCAAAGTGCTGGGATTACAGGTGTGAGCCACCGCACCCGGCCTATCATCTCATTTTCTATTCTTTAACCTAGAACTGGAAATAATTGTCTCTGATCTCAAGAAGTACTCATGCAACTTGGAAATATATAAGAAAGCATTAAATATGTAGCTCATAAATGGAAAGAATTCTTTGGGACATCTCTGATCAGGCAACAGTCAGGAAAGTAATAGTAATGGAATTCCTTGCTCCTGCCTGAGATTATAGACTTTGAATTAAGTTTGAAACACGCCAGGGAATGATTTCAAAAGTCCAAGAAAAGCAAGAACATGTGTGAAAGTTCTAAAAGAATTAGTCATGGGAAAAACGGAAAGCTCATTGAAACCTGTTGAGTATAACCAGGATAGCAACATACTAAAACAGTGTTTAAAGTAATCTTTGGATTGTAAGTTTTCTATGTAAATTTTTTATATATCTTCTAGTAGAAAAAAATACTGTACAATGATTAGTCTACTAAAGTCCTGATTTCACCAACACCACAAACCTTGGTTGATATCCATGATTATAATTTTCTTCTTTAAACCTCCATTATAAACATTTGAAATGACCTGCAGACACCATGACTTTTCATCTGTTATATAACCATAACATCATCACATATTGCAGTGTTGATATTTATTTTTATGCAAATGATCATTTCTATTTCTATTTCTGGAATCGTGGTAGAAAAAAATACCAAAATTCATATGGTAGAAATCAAGATTTTAATGAGATTTAACTGAGCAAATAAAGGAAATAAACATTGTTCCTAAAAATATTGCCTCCTAGCAATATCCTGGGAGGGAAAGGACTAGAATTTCCCTTTAAAAAATTATACTCCTTATGAGCCTCATTGACAATTCTACTTCTATAAACATTAAAAATCACAAAATGCATGAAACAAATAAATAGTAAAAATAATAAAATACTTTTAAAACTAAAAATAGTAAGGTTTTACTCACAGTAAATTTGGAGATTAATTATTCAGACTACTATGGTAGAGTTGTATCCAAATACAAAATTATAAAGTCTGAATAACAAACAATTTATAAGGATGTTCTGTTTCTGTAATTTTAAACAGTATGGTTTATTTACTTAACATGTTCTGAGTTTGTTAGGTAGACACTACCTTACTGAGTATATTCACTGGATTTCCATACTGTTTCACAAAAACTCTCCTAGTCTTCACTCTAAACCTAAATGATTCCTATTCTTTTCCCCGCAAAGTGAAGACACCATGTTTTCAAGGGACACCCATCACATTGCAGTGACATCTTCTGGGCCTTAATTCTTTTTTTATTTTAATTAAAAAAATCATAGTGGACTCATAATAATTGTACATATTTATGAGGAATATAGTGGTGCTGTAATACATATGACACATAGTGATCAGATCAGATTAATTAGCATGTTCATTATCTCAAACATTTATCATTTCTTTGTGTTGGGAACATTCAGTATCTTTCTTCTAGGTATTTGAAATCACATATTATTGTTAACTATAGTCATAGTTAACTATAGTACTATAGGACACTAGAACTTATTTCTCCTATCTAGCTATAATTTTAACATTAATAAATATCTCCTTATCTCTTCCTTCTCTCTACCCTTCCCAGCCTCTAGTATTCTCTGTTCTTCTTTAGTTTTAATTCCTAATCTGCACTATCCAATAGGTTAGCTGTGGCCGTTTGTGGCTATATAATTTTGTTTATAGATTTAGGGGGTACAAGTGCAGTTGTGTTACATGGATATATTGCATAGTGGTGAAGTCTGGGCTTTTTGTGTAACCATCACCTGAATTGTGAACTTTGTAGCCAGTAAGTAATTTTTCGTCTCTTACATCCCCTCTTACCCTCTCACCCTGCTGAGTCTCGTCTCTATTATTCCACTCTCTATGCTCATGCGTACACATTATTTGGCTCCCACTTATAAGTGAAAACATGTGTATTTGACTTTCTGTTTCTGAGTTATTTCATTTAAAATAATGGCCTCTAGTTCCATCCATGTTGCTGCAAAAAAACATGATCCTATTCTTTTTCATGGCTGAGTAGTATTCCATGGTATGTATGTATGTATGTATGTATGTAAACATTTTCTTTATTTATTCATTCATTTTGAACACTTAGGTTGATTCCATATCTTTGCTATTGTGAATAGGGCTGCAATAAACATACAAGTGCAGACATCTTTCTGACACAGTGATTTATTTTCCTTTAGGTACACTGCAAAATTGAATGGTGGTTCAATCTTTGAGAAATCTCTATACTGCTTTATACTGTTTTCCATAAAGGTTGTACTAATTTACAAATTTACATTATCCAATACTGTATAAGTGTTCCCCTCTCTCTGCATTCTCACCAACATCTGTTATTATTTGACTCTTTAATAGTAGATATTCTGATTGGTGTAAGACAGTGTTTCACTGTGGTTTTATTTGCATTTCTCTTATGATTACTGATGTTGAGCATTTTTTCATATGCTTTTTGGCCATTTGCCTGGCTCCTTTTGAAAAGTTTATGTCCTGGCCGGGTGCGGTGGCTCAAGCCTGTAATCCCAGCACTTTGGGAGGCCAAGGTGGGTGGATCATGAGGTCAAGAGATCAAGACCATCCTGGTCAACATGGTGAAACCTCATCTCTACGAAAAATATAAAAAATTAGCTGGGCATGGTGGTGCGTGCTTGTAATCCCAGCTACTTAGGAGGCTGAGGCAGGAGAATTGCCTGAACCCAGGAGGTGGAGGTTGCGGTGAGCCGAGATCGCGCCATGGCACTCCAGCCTGGGTAACAAGAGTGAAACTCTGTCTTAAAAAAAAAAAAAAAAAAAAAAAATGTCCTTAGCCCACTTTTTAATGAGGTTATTAAGGTTTATTTTATTGTTGGTGAGATGTTTGAGTTCTTTGAAAATTCTAGATGTTAGTTTTTTGATGGTTGCGTAATTTACAAATATTTTCTTCCATTCTACAAGTTGTCTATTCACTCTGTTGATTACTTATTTCTCTGTTCAGAAGCTTTTTAATTTAATTCAGTGAGTCAGAAAAATAATCCTATACTCACTTGTGTTGGTTTGGACTAGACATCCACTAATAAGGTTATCACTCATTTCTCCTAAAACCAGTGACATTAAAGGAAGGCAGGCTCCATTCACCAGTGATGCCAGTATACCCAGGATCATGAGTGTGATGTCCAGTCCATCAGCAAAGCGAAACTAAGGAAAACAAAGCATGGTGGTACCATAGCCATTAAACAAACACACTGAACACTCAGGCAAAACAGCAGCCTACAGCCTTTGCCACCTAGTAAACATGACTTAACAGATTGATTAAGATGGTAAATGAATGCATAAAATCATAGATATGTATTTATATCTTAAGTGAAAACAAATATCAAAATTAAGAATTTACCATCTCCTTTAAAGAAAGGCATTAAAAAAAACCAAACAGCTCAATCAGTACAAACTGTATATACCTGACACAAGTCAGGTCAGATGCAGGTACAAATCAAAAACTTTATTCCATTTGGTTGATTTGGGAATCAGTTACGATATTTTGAACAGTGCAACAACATCTTAGTTTATGGAAAGTTGATCTGCACACTTTTAGTTCCCTAGGCTCACTGGCGTCATAGCAATGTCATAGCTAAGTGCAGTCACCAGAACTAACTAGTAAAAACGTAATGAATTGTATTTGTGATCCTTTAAAATTTCTTAGATTCTTTTTTCTACCCAGAACAAGATCTATCCTGTAAATAAGAATATTTAAGGGAGTCAATAATAATTTTAAGGGCTGTTTGGGATAAGAAAGAAATGCCTGAAAGCCATCTATTAAATGCTTTATATTCTATTCTGTAGTAGGTCCCCATAGCATTTGTCCAAAGCCGAATCATGAGCAAAATTGAAAACATGGATTATTTATCTTACTGAGAGAGACCAACATAAAATTTAAATGGTATTAAAATGTAATTAGATTTGAATAACAGCAGGAGGAACTTACTGCATATTTTATGAATGGAGACCAAAAAATATTTATTCCATTTATCAGTGCAATGGCTAATGAATATTTATCGTGTTATTCCACAGCACTGCATTCAGCATTAGAGACATTAAGAGAGTGTCTGCTCCTCCAGTTTCCTCCAGAATAATGCTAGCTTCTTGATAAAGTTTGTCCTGTTCCACTACTATTCAGTTTTTTTTAATTGACTTTTGATAAAATAGGGACTGTTTCATGTATATTTCTAGGGACAGACATAACATTGACAGCCAGGCTGACACAGAGATTAGAGTTGGTGAAGGGCAAGTCTGTGAACAGATGCATGAAATGCTCCTTAAACATGATTTCAAAGAAGTGTATTGATACATAGGCTTTAAAAAATACTTGGATAATTATTTTTGATTTAAAAGGATTTGTAAATAATAACACATAACAATGCAGAATCATCGGAATATACTGAAATGTAAACATAGATAGTAAAAGTCACTCACAATTTCCCACGACTCAGAAATATCCTTTGGTAACATTTATGTGTGATACATACACACACACACACACACACACACACACACTTTGAAAACAGAGTCATTATGTGGATGTTATGCTATTCTTCCCTATTCTTTATTGTGGAATTTTGAGGTTGTTTATATTTTTCCCTATCAGAAATGATACTTTAATGAATTCTTTCAGTTCCCTCTTAAATAATGGATGCAATCTAATAAACACAATCATTCTATGTACTACTGACAAGTCTCTAAAATTTTCTGATATGCATATTTTCTAACTGATTTCACTTACTATCTCAATAGATCCAACAGCTTCCTTTCTCAGTTTAGGCTGTTCTCGTACAGGTCTGGAAAATAGCAGTTCAAAATGGAACAGTTATAATGTGAATATAATTTGCAAAATTTTTCCATTTATATTTTGCTGAAATGTCAGGTATCACCTTGGTAGCAAACTTATACCAACACTGAACTTTCTAAAATAAACTTAATGATAGACAATTGTCACTGGTTGTCTGTAAACTTGTTAGGTTAGCAACGGAAGATGTGTGTCTGGAGTAGAATTTTTAAAAATTGGGGTAAATAGACATAACATAGACTTTAACTTCTTGAATGATTTTAGTTGTATAACTAAGGCCCTAAGTACATTCACATTGTTGTGCCACCATTTATTTTGGTTTACTCACAGAACTCTTTTTACTTTGCAAAAGTAAACCTCTGTGTACATTAAACACTTTTCCATTGTCCCCTCCTCCCAGCCCCTGGCAATCACGGTTCTGTTTTGTCTCTATGAATCTGACTGCCCTCGGTACATTAGATAAACAGAATCACACAGCATTTCTCCTCTTGTGACTGGCTGTCTTCAAAGTTCATCCTGGAATTATTCACTGAGCGTAATGTCTTCATGTTTCATCCACATTGTAGTATGTGTGAAATTCTACTTTTTAAGGCTCAACAGTATTCCATTATATGTTTTTGCCACATTTTGTCAATCACTTCAACTGCTTCCACAGTTTGGCTATTCCTAGTAATGCCATTAGGAATATGAGTGTACAGGAGTCTAGGCTGAAGTTGGAACCGTGGAGATGCGAAGGGAAACCCCGCCTCCCCTTGTGCCCCCGGAGGCCCGGGAGTGGAACCTTCCCCCTAATGCTCCCGCCCGCATGAAACGGCAGTTGGAGGCTGCGCGGTACCGGTCCGATGGGGTGCTTCTCCTCCGGGCCTCCAGCCTGAGTGGCCGCTGCTGGGCCGGCTCCCTCTGGCTTTTTAAGGACCCTTGTGCTGCCCCCAACGAAGGCTTCTGCTCCGCCGAAGCACAAATGGAGGCTGGAGTGGCTGACCTCACTTGGGTTGGGGAGTGAGGTATTCTAGTGGCCTCCGATTCAGGTGCTGTTGAATTGTGGGAGCTAGATGAGAATGAGACACTTATTGTCAGCAAGTTCTGCAAGTATGAGCATGATGACATTGTGTCTACAGTCAGTGTCCTGAGCTCTGGCACCCAAGCTGTCAGTGGTAGCAAAGACTTCTGCCTCAAGGTTTGGGACCTTGCTCAACAGATGGTACTGAATTCATACCGAGCTCATGCTGCTCAGGTCACCTGTGTTACTGCTTCTCCCCACAAGGATTCTGTGTTTCTTTCATGCAGTGGGGACAATAGAATTTTACTTTGGGATACCCGCTGTCCCAAGCCAGCATCACACATTGGCTGCAGTGCCTCTGGCTCCCTTCCTACCTCACTGGCTTGGCATCCTTAGCAAAGTGAAGTCTTTGTCTTTGGGGACGAAAATGGGATGGTCTCCCTTGTCGACACCAAGAATACAAGCTGTGTCCTGAGCTCAGCTGTACATTCCCAGTGTGTCACTGGGCTGGTGTTCTCACCACACAGTGTTCCTTTCCTGGCCTCTCTCGGTGAAGACTGCTCACTTGCTGTGCTGGACTCAAGCCTTTCTGAGGTGTTTAGAAGCCGAGCCCACAGAGACTTTGTGAGAGATGCTACTTGGTCCCCGCTCAATCCCTCGCTGCTTACCACAGTGGGCTGGGACCACCAGGTCGTCCACCACATTGTGCCCACAGAATCTCTCCCAGCCCCTGGACCTGCGAGTGTTGCTGAATAGACTGGATTTAAGATAAAAAGCAAGTCCCCCATGAGTGTCCACTTCTTTGCCCTGCCCCCTCAACTTGTGAGACAACACAGGAGCATTCTATAGTATGCTGATACTAGATCTGTGCCATTAATAGGCATTGTCTCTCAGCATGAGGGCGGCTGGATTCTGGCATCCTGTACTCACAGGGAGGAAATGCCCTCTTAAAAATGGACATGTACGTGCATCTGAGCGTGTGTGTAGAACTATAGTTTTTAGTGGGGGCAGGAAGAAAAAAAATCTGTGCTACACCTTTGCTAAGCACTGCTTCTCCCTCACCCCCAAAAACAGTTGACAAAAGGATTTTATGCTTCCCACGTAGCTGTCTATGAAGAATTGGCCATGTCTGGGTGGGTTAGGGATGTGGGCATCCCTGGGTTCTTGGAAGCAGCTCTTATGCTACTCATAGAGATGGGATTGATTTTATTTTTTTATAGTGCCTAATTCACTATTATGAGAAATGCTTCCAGTCACAAAAATCCAGCCCAGTTCACTTTGAGGAAGAAGCAGGACTTGGTATGGTTTTACACAACTCCTTGCCATTACACTGAATCAGAAATCCATTTTCTGGCTGAATAAAAAGTTTGGCTTGCCTGTGTAATGTTCACTCCCCTCCTCCCAGCTTTATAGTGATGGGGTATATATTAGAGAGGAGTGTTTTTCTGTCACAGATGCCATGAGGGAAAGTTTGGGGATGAAGGAAAGCTTAAAGGCATTTCAATTAAGTTAGAAAACTGACACAGACTATTGAGAAATCTTTGCCACTTTTCCCACCCCAAAATAGCCTGGGGCCTGACGTCTTCTGCCCTGTGCGCCTTTCTCTTGATGTGAAAAGTCTGAATGCGATATTTATAGACTTTTAAGGTTTTAAAATCCAGCATCAGAAAGAAAATCAGAAATAGTTGTTGGTGATATAAAGAGTTTAGGCATTGTTAAAAAAAAAAAAGGAATATGAGTGTACAAATAAATCTTCAACCCACTCCTTTTAATTCCTTTGAGTATATACCCAGAAGTAGAATTGCTGGATTACATGTTAATCCTATTATTAAGTTTTTGAGGAACATTAACACTGGCTCCCATAGCAACTGCACCATTTTACATTCCTACTAGCAAAAAGATTCCAGTTTCTCTATATCCTCACCAACACTTGTTCTTTCTTTTTTCTTTTCTCTTTCTTAGTATTAGCCATGGTAATAAGTATGAAGTAGTGGATTGTAATTTTTAACTTTTAGAAAAAAAATTAGAGCTATAAATGAAATGAGTTCTATTAGGTACACATTAAACAGGTGTACTCTGAATTTTGTCTCCCTTTTGAAAATTTCATTTATTAGCTTTTATGCTCACATTTCAAGGAGGTCCAAATGAAAGTTGTACATTGTATCCACTGATTTCACAGCAATCTGTCAGTTACACACACACACACACACACACACACACACACACACACAATTCTGAAACATTAAGAAAAGACTAGAGGGAAGAGTTTAAGTTTTCTGTAAAGACATCACAGGAAGACAAATATCTGGCTCCTCTCCAGCTTAGAATGCCTTGTTCTGCCAGTTTTGATAAATGACAATTCACTTAATTTTATTCTACCAGAGGTTAATAATTTACTTGTGTTCCGGTCAATTTGCTCTGGGGTGAGGCATGAGATGACAAAAAATGCTTTAGCATTGCAAAACCCTACAATACCTTTCCCCACCTCTAGATGTGGATTTTGAAGCTTAAGACCCAGTAAACTGTCTTCTCTTGATAAATGTTGTTTCAGGGAAATCATTTCTAATTCCGATTGACCTTCATGGAAAGGTTTCGAGGGAGGGCTTGGGTCGTTTTGTGAAAGTCTCATTATCAGCATTGCTATAAGAAAGCAATACGTGGGCAGGTGGGCAAGTTTGGGAGTCTCGTCCCTCGACACAGTTCTCGGGCCCAAGTGTTCTTTGGTGGAGCCTGAGGCTCCCGGAGGAAACTGGTTCCATTGCGTGCGTCACCGCCCCACTAGCTCCTAGTCCTAGCATGCTCCTGGCTGGTTTGCAAACTGGAGGGTCACTTAGACATGCTGGTGGCCCAGTACTTGCAGTAGTGCAAATCAGCATGGCCCAAAGCAGCGACGATTCTGCTCTCAGCTCCAAATGAGTCACCTCCACCCTAAATAGGAATCCTGCCTGTATTTCATGGCCAGACCCCACACCTGTATCCCACTAATTTCACTTATCAGGACCCATCCAACCCCTACCTTCAATTCTTGTTGCTATTTTCTTTCATATGGTTTTCTCCCATCCTCTTGAGTCTTCTTTAGTAAACCGAATGAAATAGGTGTGTAGTTTCTCAATTCTACATGGAAACTAGCAAAATCAACCACCTCCCCATTCTAATTTTCTGTGCTATAGCATACAGATGTTCCAGTTTGCTGTTGGTGTCGCTACTGACCAATTAGCTTTTGTGGTCCACCAATGAGGTCTGTAGTATATTATTATCAGACCACTTGAAAGATGAGAAACAGTCACAGAGTAAACAACCCAAATTTATGCTAGTGATTGAATTTAAGTCTGATACCAGAGCCCAAACCCTTTACTGTCCACTTATAATGCCTCCTGTGAAATATATGCTGAAGACATTATTTATTCAGTCCACAGGTAATTCTTAAGAGCACAGATGCATTCTAAAATAAACCTGTCCCCAAATCATCCCCTCACACCAGTATTATGCTAGGGCATCTTTACGTAATATTTTGAATTTATGAAGAAAAGGTGCTTAGAAAGGGGAACATTTACTCTGAGATAATAACAAAAAGATTAAAGGAGAAGTTTGGAATGCAGTTCTTTTGATTTGCAAAATATTCACAAATGGAATTTGCTTTCGCCCAAGGAAGTTTCTGATTCTGACTCATAAGAAAATGGTATCCCGGGGCGCTCTCTCTGGCTATTTTCTGAATTAATAAACTGCATGACCGAGAGGGGTCTTCTCCAGTTTTATAGATTGTATGTCTAAATGTAACACAGTTATTATGATATAAAAGCGGAAATAAAATAGATGTAAAACTATTTCCATTTAAAAACTTTCAATTAATGAATTCCAGGTGTAGAAACTCATATACATATTCACAGAGACATTTATTCAGTGAAAAAAAAATCAGAATCCAATGTTTTCTTTTATTAAATGTACCACGTGGAATAAAGCGTCCATAGAGAATTGAAATTAAAATTTGCAGGCGTCTTTCCTCTATATAATGGTGGACAAGAAATTAAAGACAAGAAATTCAGAGGAGATATCTGAAGCAGCACTAAATCAATAAATCCTGGATAAATAAATCCTATTGCAGTAAATTCTATTGCACTTCCTAAAATCACTATTAAATTAGTTATAAGACTGCTTATGTTGAAGTTTAGCAAAATGCAAATAGTTTTGCTATTTTTGGGAAAAAATTATAAACATTTTTGCTATAGGTGTGGAAAGGATGAATAATGTAAAGTTGTAGAAGAATACTTAGAGAATTTAGTGAAAGCTTACCCATTTCTCTGAGAATTTTCTTGCATATCTTCAGCTCTTTCAGAATTTTCCATCTTATTTACAGTTTAATTCTTCTGAAATACAATTTTAACAAATGTATCATGGCTGTGTGACTTTTATCACTTAGTTGATATACAGCATTCTTTACATTCCACATCCCTCACAGTTTGAAAAAGGAAGCATCTCAGAATTTCACCCTGCCCAGCCCCCAACTTCAACTGAAGTTTCTGGCTAGGCAGTTCATGGATTCACATTTTGTAATTGAATTGATAACTTCTTTGCTTCATTTTAGGCTTAGATTTGGAGCTAATGAAAGTGTTAAAATTGGAATAAAAGAAAGAAAGTCAGATTCCATGGAAAATGCATTGTTTGTCAGGATATTAGATATTCCTACTTTGCCACTGATTTGATTGTAATCGGTGAAAACCTTAAATCTACCTCATGCTTTTTTTTTTTCTCTTTAGAAAACGGATGCTATAGTTTTTGTTAGCCAGCAGTTTGAGGAAATAGGGTTTTCTAGTTTACCAAACATAAACAAGTTGCAGCTTTCACCGACTGGATTAACAGTTACAAAAAATAGCATATTTTGAAAAGCTACTCATCATTAAAATTGTATTAAGCAAAATGTACTCATCCTTGGGAGGATACATGAGGATCTTACTTTGTCTTAAGATCACAATTATGTTCATAAATTACGAACTATCATTTGATTATGGATCTATAGAGATGGTTGTGACACATTCTGTTTTGTTAGGCCATATAACAAAAAGGGGTAATATTTAAATCTCTAACTGTTATTACAGAAATTTTTGTTTTTCTCTGATTTTGTCATTATTTAGGAGCGGTGGTATTTTGTGGCGTATGTTATAGTTGTTGTATCTCCTTGGTGATTTGACTGTTTTATCACTATATAATGTTCTTGTCTCTTATAAAAGGTTTTGACTTGAGGTATAACTTGTCTGGATTTACATAACCATTTCAGCTCTCTTTTGGTTAATATTTGCATGGGATATCGCTTTTTATCCTTTAGGTTTTAACCTGTTTGTCCTCAGATCTGAAATGAGTCTCTTATTGACAGCATACAGTTAAATTACATATTTTGAATCCATTTTAAAAATGCTGATTTTTGTATCTTACTCTAAAGCTTCTGAATAGAAGCTGCTTTTTAACAAGATTCTCAAAGTGGTTTGTAATGCATATCAAATTTTGAAAGCCCATGACTATACAGTATCTAGCACAAAGCCTTGACAAACAGAAGGCACTACTTATCTAGAGGAGATTTTATCTTCCTAAATCCAAGATTTTAAAAATCAAGTTCAAAATATGCCTTAATGATGACAACATATTGTTTTTATCTTGCTGTTAATAGCAGAGTTTTAAAGTATTTTTAAAGGATCTCTGGCATCAGAATCGCCTGGAGTGCAAGTTAAAATATCAGATACCTAGGCCTTACCCCACATGTACTGAATGAGAATCTAGAGACATGTACTAGAAAAAGGTCTACATTTTTAACAAGCTCATTAGATGATTTTTTAAAAATTTACTCATTCTGTAGATATATACTTTGCCAGGTGCTGTTCTAAGCACTGAATAGCCTAGATATCTCTGTGTCATAAAGCTTATACTCCACTGCAGGGAGAGTCACAACTATAAAAAAAGACCCACACAAATATGTGGTCAGTTTTTGCTATATAATTAAAACAGGGTAATTTTATGAAGAGTAATATGGTATTTACATATACCTGGTCAGAGAAAGCCCCTTGTAGAAGATAATGCTTAAGGTGAAATCTCTATTATAAAAGGCTGTTGCTATATAAAGATCAGGAAGACTATCCCAGGCAGAAGGGTAAAGAAAAGTGCACTTAGACAAAGCAACACAAGGTCAAAGCAATTGGTGAGCCAGCGAGCAGGTCCTCACTATATGGAAAGCTTTAGGGTGACCATGATGGTTGCCCCCATGTTCTTCTATGTTACCAGCATTTCAAAAGGAAGATAAATTTGGCTTGCAACATGTCAAGTCTGAGATACTTATGAGATAATCGGGTAGTAATATCCAGCACTAAGTAGGTAACATGAAAATAGAACTCTGAACATCTTAATTGCTCTGTGCAAAATCTACCAGTCAGCCAATTCTTACTTATTGACAGCTATGTGAATGCTATCATGACACGTACTATGGAACATACAAGGAAATATAAAAATAGAAAGAATGTTTTATGTATAAGGACTTTTGCCTTAAAAATATTGCTAGGTACATATGCCAAGATGGAAGTCACAGAACAAGATCCCTATATGAGAAGAAATCTTCTGAGATGCACTTAATCTTTAAGCCTTCTTGGTAAGAATAAACTAATGAATAGCTTGGTTGGATAGAAAGCACAGGATCTTTGGTTAGATAAAAGAAGATATGGCCGGTCGCAGTAGCTTACGCCTGTAATTCCAGCACTTTGGGAAGCTGAGGCAGATAGATCATCTGAAGTCGGGAGTTCGAGACCAGCCTTGCCAACAAGGCAAAACCCCATATCTATTAAAAATACAAAAATTAGCCAGCCATGGTGGTGGGCACCTGAAATTCCAGCTACTAGGGAGGTGAAGCAGGAGAATCTCTTGAACCCGGGAGGTAGAGGTTGCAGTGAGCCAACATTGCACCACTGCACTCCAGCCTGGGCAACAGAGTGAGACCCCATCTCAGAGAAAAAAAAAACAAGATATGAATTGTATAAATGCTTTAAAATGACCAGACTAGTAGTAGGATGATCATTTTTGACTATGAAAAAATTTCACACACACATTTTTGAGTCCACCTTTACCACAAACTATTCCAAGATAGACAAGTGTTTCATATTCTTCACAAGGTTCAATTGTTTTCATAATCTCTAATACTTTTGCCTTGACTTACTGTAATTCCACAGGTGCTGTTTTGAGTGGGCCCCATTCAGTCGGTTGAAGTTCTTAAGAGAGAAGATGAGCGCTTCTGAAGATGATAGATATAGGCTTCAGATTCAAGATATCAATTTCTTGCCAGAATTTCCAGCCTTCTAGTCTGGCTTGTGGATTTTGGAAGTGCCAGCCACCACAATTATGTGAGCTTTTTCATACACGCGCACACACACACACACACACACACACACACACACACACACACACAGAAACGGCCTATTGATTCTATTTCTCTCTAGGGGAACCTAATATACCTGGTAAGACAGAAGTTACATGATGAATAGTACAAAGAGTGACTATTCTATTATCTAAGAAGACTGAGCAAGAACATTATGATCTAAAATGGTTTCACACACAGATAAGGATGGCCCTGAGGTTAGTTTCGGGAGGAAGGTTAAGGTTTCAGTAAGTAGAAAAGTGTGGAGGAGGAACAAGCGCATGGTTTTAGGAATGCAAGGTGAATTATCTCACGGTAGATAAACAAGATCAGTCTGGATAGAATGGACTGTTCATGCAGAAATGGAGAGAGAGATAAGGTACATAAGATTGTGAAACTTCACTGAACCAATTTTTAGGCCAACTTTTAAAATTTTCTGAGAATGAAAGAGACAAAGCCATTGGTATTTGGTACAGTTAACCTGATTATTTGACATTATAGCCATGGGTATACTGAAAGTACTTGGGGAAAAACAAGATTTAAGTAGACTCACTAAAATCTAGTTTGATAGCAGTAAGTAAGACATATTTGAGAGGTATTTTTAAGGAGGTAGGTAGATTCAGAGGACAAGGAAGAAGAAATAAAGAATACAAGTTCAGTGATCAAACTTTTAGAAGTTGGAACAAAAGAGTAGTAAAGATAGAAATAGGGAAGTTATGAGACAGAAATGGTTTTGCGGAAAAGGTAACATTCAATTTAAACATGCAAATTTGGATTGATATTAGTGTCCAAATGAAAATATTTAGCAAACAGATGGAAATGTAACATTAATAATTAGGAAAAATCGCCAACCTAGAGATATGCTTGCAATTGTCATATGCACAGAAGGAAAAATTAATTTTGCTTTAAAAATCTCATGATGTCATATAAATGCACAGGAGAAGTAGTATAATGTAGCTAAAAGTGTTACTTCTAGAGCAGAACTGTCCAATGGAACTTTCTGCAATAGTGGAGATATTCTCCACACATCCAATATCCTAGCCACTACACATACATGGCTGTTGAGCACTTGCAATGTGCCTACTGAGAGAGCTGAATTTCAAGTTTTATGTAATTTTAATGAATTTATTTCATTTCTTCAGCTTTAATATATATAATTGACAAATACGATTGTATATATTTAAGGTTTACAACATAATGATATGATATACATATACATTGTGAAATGATTACTATAATTAGCGTGTCCATCACTTCACATATTTACTTTTGTGTGTTTGTGTATGTGTGTGTCTAGTGAGAATGCTTAAGATATACTCTCTTAGCAAATTTCAAATATACAATACAGAATTATTAACTATAGTCACCATCCTGTACTTTAGACCCCAAGAAAGTACCCATATTATAAATGGAAGTTTGTACCCTTTGACCAACATCTCCCCATTTCCTTCACTTTCTAGTCTCTGCTAACCCCCATGCTACTCTCCTTTCTATGAATTTGACATTTTTATATTTCACATATATAAGTGAAATTATACAGTGAACGCCTCAACAGTATAATTTCACTCTCTGGCTTATTTCATGTAACATAATGTCTTCCAGGTGCATCCATGTTGTCACAAATGACAAGGTTCCCTTCTTTTTCATGACTGAATAATATTGCTTAATATTACATTTGTAATATTGCATACACACATACCATATTTTCTTTATTGATTCATGTGTTAATGGACATTCTGGTTGTTTCCATATCTTGGCTGGTGACGATAATGTTGCAATAAACATCAATAAACATAGGAGTGTGGGTACCTCTTCGAAATACTGATTTCATTTCTGTGGAGTATGTTCCTGCAAGTGACATTGCTGTATCACATGGCAATTCTGTTTTTAATTTTTTTTGGAAACTTGATGCTGTTTTCCATAATGGCAGTACCAGCTTACATTCACACCAGAAGTGCACAAAGTTCCCTTTTTCCACACCCGTGTTACCTCTTGTCTTTTTAATAATAGCCCATTCTAAAGTTGGAAGGTGATATCCCATTGCATTTTTTTATTTGTATTTTTCTGATGAGTACTGATGTTGAGCTGTTTGTATGTCTTCCTTAGGAAAAATACATATTTGTGTTTTTTGCCTACTTTTAAATGGGGTTATTTGTCTTTTTGTTATTGAGTTATGTAAATTTCTTACATATTTTGGGCTTTAACCCATTATTTGAAATGTAGTTTGCAAATATTTTCTTCCACTGTGTAGATTGCCTTTTCAATTTTTTTTTTTTTTGTGAGGGGGAGTCTCGCTCTGTTGCCCAGGCAGTGTCTCACACAGTAGAGATGGAGTTTCACTATGTTGGCCAGGATGGTCTCAAATTCCTGACCTCATGTAACCCGCCTGCCTCAGCCTCCCAAGTGTTGGGATTACAGGTGTGAGCTACTGCTCCCAGCCCCTTTTTGTTTCGTTGCTTGATTTCTTTGCTGTGCAGAGCTTTTAAGTTTGACGTAGTCCCACTTGTTTACCTTTGCCTTCGCTGACTGTGCTTTTGGTGTTATATTCAAAATATCATTGCCAAGATCTATGTCAAGGAGCTTTTTCTCTATGTTTTCTTCTAGGAGATTTACAGTTTTAGGTTTTATATTTAAGTCTTAGCTCATTTTGATTTAGTTTCTGTGAGTGGTGTAAAATTAGGGTCTGATTCCATTCTTTTGCATATGGATATCTGTTTTCTCATGACCATGTATTGAACAGATTATCTTTCCTCTACTGTGTGTTCTTTGAATCTTGTTAAAGATCAGTTGACCATTTATATGTGGATATATGTGTAGTTATAGTTTGTTTATTGTAATTGTTGAATAATATTTCATCTTGTGAATATACCACCATTTAATTTTTCATTCTACTACTGTTGGACATTTGTATCATTTCTGGGCTTGGAATATTAGGAAGAGTGCTGTTATGAATACTGTCATGCATGTTTTTTGGTAAACATATTATCTTTGTTAAATATATACAAAGGTGAAATTGCTAGGTCATAGGGTATGTACGTGTTTCGCTTTAGCTGATGGAGCCAAATAGTTTGTCAAATTGCTTGCACACTCAGTGCTCACCAGCAGTGCATGAGGGATCTATTTGCTCCACATTCTCAACAATTTTTGGCATAATGACTGTTTTCAATAGTCATTATGGTGGGTGCAGTGGCGATTGGTTTTGTTGTGTCCCACCAAAATCTCATCTTGAATTGTAATCCCCATGTGTCAAGGGAGGGACTTGTAATCCTGACATATTGAGGGAGGGATTGGATCATGGGGGTGGTTTCCCCGTGCTGTTCTCATGATAGTGAGTCCTCGTGAGAACTGATGGTTTTATAAGTGTTTGGAAGTTCTCACTTCATTCTTCTCTCTCTCATGCCATCCTGTGAAGGTATCTGCTTCCCCTTCTACCATGATTGTAAATTTCCTGAGGCCTCCTTAGCCAGGCAGAACTGTGAGTCAATTAAACTTCTTTTCTTTATAAATTACCCAGTCTCAGGTAGTTCTTTAGAGCAGTGTGAAAATAGACTAATGCGAGTGGTGTTACTTTGAGGTTTTGTTGCTATTCCTTCGTGATTATAAAGTTAAGCACTCTTTCGTATATTTATTATTGGCTACTTGGATATCTTTTTGTGCAGGGCCTGTTCAAGTCAAGTCTGCTCATTACTGTATTGTGCTATTTGAGATTTTCTTATTGATTTTGTGGGAGTATTTTAAGTAGACCCTATATTATTTCATTTTCGGGAATATTAATTGCAAATGTTTTTCCAATTCTGTGGCCTACGTTATTTTTCTCTTGATTTTTTTCTTGATATTCTCCAACAATACACTGCTATATGTTATTTTTTTCTCTTACAGTTAGCCCTTTTCTTTCTTGTTAAATAAATCTTGGTTTATTCCAAGGTCACAAAGATGTTATCTTACATTTTCTTATATAAGTTCAATGTTTGAGCATTCACATTGTGATCTAAATCCACCTGAAATTAATTTTTGTGTGAGATAAACTTTTTTCCCCAATAAGAATATTTAACTGACTCACATCTTTTATGACAGAGATTCTTCCTAACTACTGCAACATGTCATCTTTGTCACAAGTGATGCATATGTGTGGGTCAGCTTTGTTCTATTGCTCTATTTCTCCATCCTTTTCCTGTCTTCATTACCAGTTTTGTAATAGGTCTTTCCTTCTGCTGTTTAAGTTCTATGATTTTGTTCTTCTTTAGATTGCCTTGATTATGTTTGGTTTCTTTGTTTTCAATATAAATTTTAAGATGAAATACTCCTTTTCCACAAATAAATTATTTCTGGCATTTTAACTGATTTAAGTTTGATATGTTTTTAAAAATTGATATCTGTATAGTATAGAATCTTCTAATCCATAAACATAATGTATTTTTTTCAATTTATTTAGGTCTTTTGTAGTTTTTCTAAGTAATGCTTTATTTGACTGTTGCTGTCTTATACATAGATTGTTAGATTTCCCCATAGGTATTTAATATTCTTTGATATTAGTGTATACAGTTTTTTTTTAAAAAAATTGTTTTCTGTTTGTGTTGGGCACATAGAACTAATTGATTTCCATAATACAGAAAATTTTAAAATTGATTTTTATGTTAACCTTGTATCTAGCAATTCAGTTATTGAATCTAATGATTTGTTGTTTTTTTTCTGATTTCCTATGATGCCAATTTTATTAATTAATTATAAAATCTTATGTTTTGATTTTTCTGCATTATTACATTTTATAGGTCACTTGTTTAATTCTTAATAGAACTGATGATAGCAAGTATCTTGTCTCAATCTATTTTCTCAGAGAGATAGCTTATACTATTTTATAATTAAATGAAACTTTTACTATAACTTTTGGGAGCTTCTTCCAGATTAACAAAGTTTCCTTTCATTTCTGATTTGCTAAGAGTTTTAAATTATAATTGTATGGTAAAATTCATCCACTTTTTTTTCTGCCTGTACAGATATAACCACATAATTTTTTTCTCCTTTCCTCTTTTGATGTGGTAAATTACAACAATTGATTTTTTAACTATCCTTTTTATTTTATAATGTGTTGAGATTTACAAGATTGTGGAGATCGGCTAGGGAGTTCCTATAGGATAGAGAGTTCCTATATTCCCCTTTCCCCACATGCACACAATTTTCTATTATTATTTCTGGCATTGTTTTCCAGTCTCATCCTTACTTTTTAAAAATTTTATCTTTTGAAAAATTTTAATTTTTTTGGACAAGTTATAATTGTGTATAATTATGGAGTATACAGTGATGTTATGATATATGTGTATGGTGTGGAGTGATTGAATTAAGCTAATTAACATAGGCACCACCTTAAATACTTGTCATTTATTCCTCCTGTCTAACTACAACTTTGCATCCTTTGATCAATAGCTCCCCATGTCTCCTTATCCCCATACCCTCTGATAACCACCATTCGACTCTCTGGTTCTATGAGTTTGATTATTTTAGAAGTCACATGAGATTTTTCATGTAAGGTTTTTATCTTTCTGTGCCTGGCCTATTTTATTTTACATAATGTCCTCCGGGTTTCTCCATGTTGTTTTATTGTTTTAAATGACAAAATTTGCTCTTTAAAAAGACTAAATAGTATTCCCTTGTATATATACCACATATTCTTTAACCATTCATCTGATGATGGATATTTAGATTGATTTCATCACTAGGCCATTGTGAATAATGCTAGAATGAACATAGGAGTGCAAACATCTGTTTGACATACTGATTTCAAGTCCTTGAAATATATATCCAACAGTGAAATTGCTGAATCATGTGGTAATTCTCTCATTAGTTTTGTTTTTATCATACCGTTTTCAAGAATGGTTATGCTAATTTGCATTACTACCAACAATGTACAAGCATTCCTTTCTCTCCACCTCACTATTATTAACATCTTACATTAGGGCAATTGATTTTTGATTGTTAAATGTCTCTGCATTTCTAGAATAAACCATGCTTGGTCAAGATATTTATCCTTTATATATATATACATATATTTTTATATTTTCTTTATGTATGGTTGTGTTTCATATGCTATTATTTTGTTTATGATTTTTGCATCTATGCTTAAAAGAGATTTGTTTGTAAATTTTTTTGGTGATGTTTTCATTAAATTATGATTGTTTCATAAAAAGAGTTGGGAAATACTCCCTCTTTATCTACTCCCTGAAAGAGTTTATAGGAAAAGCAGTGTTATTTCTTTCTTAAATATTTGGAAGAGTGTAATAATGAGGCCCTGGGGATCTGGAGTTGTTTTGTGAAAGTTTTTAACACTAGATTTCACTTTTTTAGTAAGAATTTGGCTATTCAGATTTTCTGTTTCTTCTTCTGTTAGTTTCTGATGAGATGCATTTCAAAAGAAATTTCTTCGTTTCTCCAAATTTTCAATTTCATCTTTTAAAATTATCTATAATAGCCTGTCTTTATCCTTTAAATATATAAAGGACACTTTTTATTTCTAACATTGGTGACTTGTATATAAAATATACCAATTTTAAGTGTATCATTTGCAGAATTCTGACAAATGTGTACATCTCCATAATCACCACTGCAATTAAGATATGGAACATTTTCCTTAACTCTAGATGTCCTTTTGTGTCCTTTCTAGTCCATCTCTCCTCCATCCCTTAGGCCCTGGCAACTGCTGATTTGCTTTCCATAAGTATATAGTAAGTATATATGGGACGTGTATTTTAAGTATTTTCATAGAAATGGAATAACACAGTATGTGCTCCTTTTCGTCTTGCTTCCTTTGATCATTATGGTGTTTTGAGAGTCACTCATGTTGCTACATGTATAGTAGTTCATTCCTTTTAGTTTTTTTTTTTTTGAGACTGTAGCGCAGTGGCATGATCTCTGCTCATTGCAACCTCTGCCTCCTGGGTTCAACTGATTCCCCTGCCTTGGCCTCCCAAGTAGCTGGGACTACAGGAGTGTGCCACCACACCGAGCTAATTTTTGTATTTTTAAAAGAGACAGGGTTTCACCATGTTGGCCAGGATGGTCTCAATCACTTGACCTTATTATCCATCTGCCTTGGCCTCCCAGAGTGCTGGGATTGTAGGTATTAGCCACTGCACCCAGCCAGTTCATTCCTTTCTAATGGTAAATAATATTCCATTGTATAAATGTACTGAAATTTGTTTAATTAGCCACCTATTATTGGATATTTGGGTTATTTCCATGTTTTGTCTACTGTAAATAAAGCTGTTCTCAATGTTTTTATATAGGTTGATGTGTATATATATTATTGCAAGATAAATGGCTGAAATAACGATATTTGTGAAAATCAGTAATTCTCAATACAAATCAATTATTATTTTTATTTTTGAGACGGAGTTTCACTCTTGTTACCCAAGCTGGAGTGCAATGGCGAGATCTTGGCTCACCACGACCTCTGCCTCCTGGATTCAAGCAATTCTCCTGCCTCAGCCTCCCGAGTAGCTGGGATTACAGGTGCACAATGCCATGCCCAGTAATTTTTGTATTTTTAGTAGAGACAGGGTTTCACCTTGTTGATTAGGATGGTCTCTATCTCTTGACCTTGTGATCCACCCGCCTCAGCCTCCCAAAGTGCTGGGATTACAAGCATGAGCCACTGTGCCTGGCCCTACAAATCAATTATTAAACAATTCAAAATAATTAAAATAAATTTGAGTAAGTAGTCATAGAAGACAAGATAATTTGGCTAGATGGATTTAGGAAGATTATTAAAAATAATTGTTACATGATTGAAAGATGCAGTAAAATACAAACAAAATGGTTTTATTATTTTAAATTTTATAGTTATTGAATGTAAAAATCATTAATGTTAACCTCATTATTATAAAACATACTGAACTTTTAAGTTTTAAACTATATTTGGGCCATGACTTCATTCAAGAAAATGTCCCACTTGGAATTCTGCACAATGCATGAAAAAGAATTCAGAGCAGGATATGTTTGCTACCTAAAATATTCCTGAGGATTAGAAACCCCCAAATCATATATATTTTTACATGTCATAAAAATATAAATGCTATGAAGAAAATAAGAAAGTATTAGAGAAACAAATTTTTGTCTTGTACTTATCTCAGATAAATATTTAATAAAGTAGATTAGTTATATAACAAAGTAGATAAGTAGATAAGGGAGTGCAGGAGCTATTAGCAACTAGCAGTGTTTGAAAATCCTGGTTGTTCACTTTATATTACACTTTCAAATTTTTACTACCCTTTCAGTAACAATATGCAGATATTCTTTGATACTGAAAGCTCATTTTATGATTTGATATTCAGCAAAACATCAATTTTATCACAGAATATTTTGGCATTGATAAAAGTATGTATATATACATATACAAACACAAAGTATACATAGACACACAAAGTATGTATATATATTTGTATAAAGTATACACTATATGTACTTTGAAAGTGAATATATACACACACTTACTTTATATATACTATATCACTTTGTATAGTATATATATATACTTATATATACTATTTTGTGTATATATAGTATATACATACACTATATATTTGAAGTATATATAAACTATGTATTTGAAGCATATAGTATGCCATATATACTTTGAAAACATATGTAGTATATACTTTATACAAAGCATATATGTATAAATATACACTCAAAGTATACACACACACACGCACATACACAAACACACAGACACACACAAACTTTCAAAGCATTTGAAATGGAGATGGAGGTTACAGGATATGGAGGTTACAGTGAGCCAAGACGGTGCCACTGCACTCCACACTGGGTGAAGAGTGAGGCTCCTCAAAATAAATAAATAATAAAATAACCCAGGGCTTGTTTTATGTTTGTGTGTGTGTGTGTGTGTGTGTGTGTGTGTACATTCTGAATGTGTGAGTGTGTGTATATGTGTATACAAAAATATAAAATATCCACATTTTAATATACTCAAAGCAACTCTAATATTATGGGAACATGAAGGAGTAAAAAGTTTTAAAAATGTCTTTGTGAGAAACTTTCTTTTAATGTGATCATAGTCTTGCTACCACTTTATGGCCCATGATATCAACCAAATTCTCAGTAGACTCTGCCTACCACATTTCCCCTGAATTCTCACCCTTGTCTTGCTAAAAATCTATGGGAATAGGATGGTCAGTTTACTTTGGTTTGAGCCTAAATAAACTCTTTAAAGAATCCCTTTAAAGAAACCCATTAAACATCCTCCCACCCACCCTGAAGTGTTCTGCCAAGACTAACTGAAAGCCACAACGGATTTAGGGTTGTTTCCAAACTGGAAGCTGTAAGGACTGTGTGGGCCTTTAACTCAGCAAAAATCCATCTTTAACAAAGATGGAGAATATTAAACATAAGAACCCAAAGTAATTTTCCAGACTCGAGAGAATATGGGGCAAAACCATGAAACTCTGCCAGGGAATTCCCCAAATGAAAGTTTTTTATTTTAAGTGAAATGAAAGAATCGTAGTGAGCTCTGGAGAAGGGTTGGTCTTGGACAGGACCAACTCTGCCACAGAGTCATCTTGTGATCGGAGCCCAGCTACATAGTCTCTTCATGTTTACTCTGTTTCTTAATAAAGTAAGCAAGTATGATGACTAATCATTTATCCATTAGTTATCTGTTTACATTAGGAAAACATTTATTGCTTTACTGTTAACAATAATAATAATGGTTCCCACTAGAAGCACTTACTCTGAGTTATGTACTGTGAAAAACTTTATAGATGCTTCAATAAATATTAAATCTTATTACTATTATTCCTAAGCTCTCATTAATCATTGATTTATTAGCTCCATTTTCATAAGAGGCAATTGAGGCTTAGATGACTTAAGTAGTGTTGTCTAGTTAATACAACTTTTAAAGTAGCAGAACCAAATTTGTCTACTTTAAAATTCAAAGCTCTTGACCAGGCATGGTGGCTCGCGCCTGTAAGCCTAGCACTTTGAAAGGCCAAGGTGGGCAGATCACCTGAGGTCAGGAGTTCAAGACCTGCCTGGCCACCATGGCGAAACCCTGTCTCTACTAAAAATATAAAATTAGCCAGGTGTGGTAGTGGATGCCTGTAATCCAAGCTACTCAAGAGGCTGAAGCAGGAGAATTGCTTGAACCCAGGACATGGAGGTTACAGTGAGCCAAGACAGTACCACTGCACTCCAGCCTAGGCGACAGAGCGTGACTCCTCAAAATAAATAAATAATAAAATAAAATAACCCAGGACTTGTTTTAATCATATATGGTAAGACACACAGAGCTAAAAATGGCCACTATGAAGGAAGAAATTTATTTTCAGAGATCCCTGGAAACAGAAGGCATGGCCACTATGTAAGGTCACATGGGCAAGTACTGGGGTCTGTCAGGAGGCAGAAGAAATGGGGAAAACTTCAGCAAGAACATTTATTGCGCTTCCCTCTGGAAAGGCAGGGCAAAGTAAATAGGTTTAGGATTGGCTAGTTTGGATAGTGTCTCCTGTTGCCTGGTACCTGGACCTGCAGTAATTAGGGTAGAGGGATAGTATGACAGCCTGATAAAGCACATGGCTGGGGACATAGGCTCTGGATTGGTTGACTTGCATATAAAAGGTATATTCCTGGGGAATGAGTTGTTTTCTATCTCTAGGAATTAACTGATCCTAGGAGGGACAGACTTTTTAAGGTCAGCAAGGTCCTAAGATAGCGAAGCATCAGAAAATACAGAAAATAAAAAACCTAATTAGTACAAGGGTAAGCACCTGTGCTGTCACTATAAAACAGGCCAAATGCTTAAATTCATACATTAGATGTAATTGTTGCATGTGTGTGTGTGCTGGGGGTGGGTGTTGGTGGTTTCTTATGTACTAGCTTTATTCTGATAAATACTTAACCAGAGTGCTTCTCAGTCCTGGAGCATTTAAATAATATTCTACCACTTGTTTAGGAATTAAAAGGCACTCTTTAGCAGCTTTAAATTCTTAATGGATTAAGTATTACAAAGGCCTTTTTAATTTGGAGCAAGAAAAAGTTGAACTCTATGGCAACATCTGGCGTCCAAGTCCATGTGTTCTGCAATTCTTTGTGGCCAAAGAGAAGTAATATTGGTTCTTCCTTGGAACACCAAGCACTCAAATACTGTGAGTGGGGACTTGAGAAAATTTGTAACTGAAGAACTGTATCTCAGCTGTTGCCACTACAGGCGTGAAAGCAGGAGGTGAGCTAAGATCTCACTGGTTCCTGGTGAAAAGGGTAATTTTCCCCACAGAACTATTGCTGTCTAGTGAGCCTCTGAGAAAAGTGGATCTGAGTAGAGACCCCAGCTATAGGGTGAAAGTGGTCAGGATACAGACAAAAAAGGAGGGGAGGGGTCAGAGAATGGAATGCCGAGAAGGAAGGCTCTTCGAGCACAGCATGATCCCATTTTTCAAATGGCCTCGTCTGGTTAGAATGGTAGTTTTCCTTTTACCTCCCCCAACCCCTCTGACAGATTTCGTGCTTCTTGGAAGTCTGGCTTTTGGAACTACAGAAACGTGTAGGTGACTGAAAGGCTTCAACATGAAGCTGTGGCAGAGGTACTGCATGACTTGTTTTAGCATCTGTATAAAGTTAACCTGTGTGTTTTAGAAAGACTCTCTTGACAGATGGGATGGCTAATTGGTGTGGCCACAGGACAAGATGTGCCCATCGTGGTTGGGTATCAGTAATATGACTTTTGCCAAGAATCTTAGGAATGCTTGCTTGAAATCATTTTAAAAATATTTTTAGCCATAGAATTGTGATAGTCACCTCATGTCTCTAAACCTTGGTTTGCTCATCAGCAAAATAAGGAAGTTGCTGGATGTTACTGGGACCTTAAAAATTCTATGGTCCTAAAATTCTGTGACATAAAATTCTAAAGTTCAATGTTCCATTGTAGTCTCAGGGGTGCAATGGATCACACACTGTTTTGTAGTCATACGATCTGGGTCAGACATGTTTCTACTTGTTTGCTGCATCACTGTATGTCCACAGTTCTTAGCTAGAGGTTACTCTGGACCCCAGCAGAGGATATCTGGCAAAGTCTGGAGGCATTTTTGGTGGTTACAATTGGCAGGGACTGAGGAGAAGGTGCACTAGTGGGTAGAATACACAGATGCTGCTAAACTCGCCACAATGCACGGACAGAGCCCACAACAAAGAATTATCCAGAACAATAACGCCTAAGTTAGGAAACCCTAATTTAGATAAATCACCTCAATCTTGACGATCCTTGGCTTCTGAATTAAATACTTGTGTTTCTGAGGATAGTAAATGAGATAGCTATGAAAGCACACAGTAATGAGAAAGCATGGTGACATTCATGGTCATTGATCTAGGGTGTTGCCCCGCAGGGATAATAGCAGAGAGGGTGGTCCGTCGGTGGGCAGAGCTGGGGGGGACACAGCAATGAGGGGTGACCACTGACATTCTGCAGCTCGGGAGGTGTTACAAAGTGAAATTTGTTGCCTCCTTGACACTTTTGTTATCATTGGCTTTTCCTCTTTCTTTTCCTATGGTCTTTTTGAGGGAATTTCCTGGAAGGCTAAGGGGACACTGACGTCTGGACAGTGTAGTGGCTGAGATCCCGAGCTTTGAGGTTAAGCAGACGTAAGCATGAATCCTGCTTTATCATTTCTGGGCTGTGTAATTTAACTTTTCTGTCACCTTGTTCCTTCATCATTAAGGTGGATGCAACATTTCCTACTTAGGCTGTCCTGAAGATTCAAAGAGTTATTTTGTGTTAAGCCAAGTAATTGTTCACGGAATAAATGGGAGCCTTTATCATCATGACCATCATCATTATTGTCTGCAGTTAGTGCTATACAGTCACTTGAAGCATCTTTGCCCTTTACTTTTCTGTCACCTAACCTTCCAGTGGAGAAATTTTCCTTGGCTTCCTCGTGAGCAAGTCAGTACCTACTCTTTTTCCTTGGTAAAATCAGCTATCTAAAGCTGTATTAAATTGGATACAAATAATAAAGTTTCAAATACAAAGTTGCACAAGTAATGCAACAAAAATTTCTCTGTGGAGGCTAAAGTGACTCCATCTTGGATGCTAATCCACCAAGTTGACTCATGGGAATGACTTAAGATTTCTGTTTTCCCGTACTTACTATAAATCTAGCCTTTAGGTCAAAACAACCTGATGTTATGACCTAAAGTAAACAGGTCATATGGTAAGTATGTGTAATAACACATACTTACCATAAATTCTGTCCTTAACTAAATTCTTGCCGTTCTGATTCTTTCCAATTGATTGGCTTTTGTTTGTCATTCATAAGTCCGCATTAAATGTTTTTGCCTGAGAAAACAGATATGTCAGCCTCTTTCTTTGGCTCTCTCAGCTTCTGTGGACTTTGTGGTTAAGTTTGCAAAGACCTGCTCACCAAAGAACACCCTTTCTCCCTCCTTGCAAAGAAACAAAAAACAAAAAAAGAAAAAATGGGGGAAGAGGGGAAGCTACCGACTATAAGTTACAGAACTTTGTTGCTAAAAAGAATCCTATAGCACAGAGATTCCCTACCTAGTTTTACATCAGAATCTCCTGGGGATCTTTTTCATAATACAGAATCTGGAACTCTAACCAAGCCCTTCTGAATCAGAATCTTTGGAATAAGGCCAAGATGTGTGTGTTTTCTGAGAGCTTTCTGGGTTTCTGAGTGGCCAGGTTGGAAACCATTAATCAGAACTTAACCAGAGTGCCTCTCAGTTCTGGAGCATTTAAACAAGAGAGACACCAGGGATCCACATGGTACCTATTGGATAGAATCTCTGGAAGTGGTCGTCTTTGCCATAATCATAGTCTTCACTTTACTGCAAACCTGAGATTAGGCTGGAAAGGATTATTACATCTGGTTTTTGGTTGAGTTTGAGAAACCTTAAGCGATCTGCTTATGTTCAATAAATGTGGCATATTTCATTATGTGACCAAAGTATTTGCTGCCTTTCCTTACTGTACCCTCTCTGGAGCCCCTTTCATTGTGAGGAGTGTACTTACTCGCCCCTTGACATCTGGCTGAGCTTTGTCACTTTCTTTGACTGATGAATGTAAATGGAAGAGGCCTGTGCCATTTCTAAGCAGAAACGTCAAGAGTCATCTCATCTGTTAACTAATTGTTTCCCCCGCCATGAGAATAGCATGTCCTTGTTAGTAGTACAGCCTGAATCCCAGAAGGAGGAAGTATTAGAATAGAGATACAGCCAAACTGCAATGGTCATTAATGTGAGCATGAAATAGAGCTGGGCTGTTTTCATCCCTGAGATTTACACTCTCACGCCCTCCCCCTAACGCTGCTGCCACCAATGAATTAGAGCCATGTTTTCTGTCCATCTCCTTGCCCTCCTGTGATTTCTGTTATAGTACTGAGAAGGAGAGGAAGACGGTTGAATTAGTCTTAAGTCAGGAGAGGATCATTTGCTCCCACATCAGAGCTGAAACTGGGAGATGTGTTTTTCATTTACTCACTTAGAATTTAAAATGGAGATCTCAGATTTCTTCTAGCTCAGGAATTCTATTATTCTGATATTCCCAAAGGAACCTCACTGTTCATTTTTTGCTCTCTATGCCATTCCTATTTGTGGAGTTATGTAATTGAATATCTTTGGCAGTAATCTGTGGAATTGGCTGTGAAATAAACTATTGTATATAATAATGTGTAATAAAGGAAAAATGTTTGCTATATTCTAAATAATAAGCAAAAAGGTAAACTTTTGAAACAAGCTCTTGCTTTACCTTAGGTTCAGGTAAAGCTTAGAAGACCAAGATGATGTTTTCCACATTTTATAAGGGTGATAGTGATTCCCATGCTGTCCACACGGGGGCGACACAAATCGGAATTTAGTATTTTCTTGTGATCAGTTTGTTTACATATTTATTCCTAGGCCTGTTTTTTCCCTCCACAAAGTCAGGTTTCTTGAGTTAAAAGGGTCACTTTTTCAACTGCTATATATAACAATAATTATAGTCTGCCCCAGTACTTCTAAACGCTTATTATTCAGATTTTGAGGTCTATGGCAGATTAGAATTCCTACATCATTTTCAGAGATTTGAGATATTTTCCCTGACCTTATTATTTTGCACCATAAGCATCTGAAATCAGAAGCAACGAGGTAATTTAAGTGAAGATCAGAATGAGTGATTGACAATTTCAGATTTAAAAAACCTAGGTATTTTGTTTAAAAAAATATCAAATTGTGACTGGATGCAACAACTCACGCCTGTAATCCCAGCACTTTGGGAAGCCACGGTGGGTAGATTACCTGAGGTCAGAAGTTCGAGACCAGCCTGACCAACATGGAGAAACCCCATCTCAACTAAAAATACATAATTAGCTGGACGTTATGGCGCATGCCTGTAATCCCAGCTACTCAGGAGACTGAAGCAGGAGAATCGCTTGAACCCTGCAGGCAGAGTTTGCCGTGAGCCAAGATCGTGCCATTGCACTCTAGCCTGGGCAACATGAGAGAAACTGCCATCTAAAAAAGAAAGAAAGAAAGAAAGAAAAAAGTAAAAAAATGGCTGGGCGCGGTGGCTCAAGCCTGTAATCCCAGCACTTTGGGAGGCCGAGACGGGTGGATCACGAGGTTAAGAGATCGAGACCATCCTGGTCAACATGATGAAACCCCGTCTCTACTAAAAATTACAAAAAATTAGCTGGGCACGGTAGCGCGTGCCTGTAATCCCAGCTACTCGGGAGGCTGAGGCAGGAGAATTGCCTGAACCCAGGAGGCGGAGGTTGCGGTGAGCCGAGATCGAGCCATTGCACTCCAGCCTGGGTAACAAGAGCGAAAATCCGTCTCAAAAAAAAAAAAAAAAAAGTAAAAAAATAGCAAATTGGAAAGACGAGGACAATTATTTCCAGTAAAATGTAAAATAATAGGAATAGCTATTATTTATGGGCTACCTACTCCAGGCCGAAATCTAACTACACAGGATTTTGTTGAATCCTCCCCAAAGCAGCCTGGTAGGCTGTATGCATGCCGCCTTCATTGTTTGGGATGGGAAGATGGCGTCCCAGAGACGTCAGTCTGTCATAACGACCACGTGACTTTATGGGAAGAGCTGGCATCTGATTCCAAGTCCCTCAGAAGCCAACGCCCACAAACTTCCTCTACGCCACACTGACTTTCTCTCATTTGGCTTTGAAGCGCGTTTCTACTCTGGTTATCATATTTATCATCTCAAGTTTCCAACTCAATTATATACTTTATTTCCAAAATAAATATTTATCCACATAAACCTCTATCTTCACAGGAAGCAGCAAGTTAAAAATCGCATAATCTCCATGAAAACTTCTGGTGATCTTCCTACGGGAAAGGGAAGTTGTGGTTTGCAAGGAGCACACACGGGGGGACCTCTTACCAGCAGTTGTGGGTCGTTGGACCACAGGAGGGTGGAGGAAACCTTTGGGCAGTCAGAACACATAAATCCATATTTGACATACCTTCATAAGCAGTGTAGTTGGTGGGAATAACTTGGGTTCATTAAATATTCTGTGACATTATCTTTATAAACGCCTGGTCCAATTATTAAAGTCAGAAAAAGCAATGCAACCTGACAACCACTAGATGTCATTGTTGCTCACGAAATAGAATGGCTCATGCTATAGTGTTTATGTGTAAGATGGTTGAATGACTCCTGTCCTCTTCACTGAAGTTTACGCTTCAACTAAGAGCTATGAGCAATATAGGACATGTGGCTTCTGATAACAAAAACCTGTGTTTTCCCTGATGGAAGCACAATAAACCTATCTGAATACAGAATATCACAAGAGTGCATTCATTTATGACCAGTTGCAAATATGAAGACAGAGGTAACAAGAGCTCTCAGATCCCAGAAAGAGACATAAATGTAAATTGCTCTGGCCATGGAAGCTTCCACAGATGTGGGACTTTGGTGCTGTTGTAATGGATGAGTAAGAGTAGGGTAGGAAGAGAGCAAGACCATTTCAAGAAGGAGGAATGCCATGAGCATTTGTGTAATGGTGTGAAAAAAAATACTGCATTTGGATTAAGTAGAAGATTCATTCTGGGGACCATGTATGGTGGCTCACGCCTGTAATCTGAGCACTTTGGGAGGCCGAGGCGGGGCGATCACAAGGTCAGGAGTTCAAGACCAGCCTGGCCAATATGGTGAAAACTCCTCTCTACTAAAAATACAAAAAATTAGCTGGGTGTGGTGGTGTGAACCTGTAGTCCCAACTACTCAGGAGGCTGAGGCAGGAGAATCACTTGAACCTGAGTGAGTCAGAGGTTGCAGTGAGCCAAGATCATGTCACTGCACTCTTGCCGGGGCGGCACAGCAAGATGCCGTCTCAAAAAAAAAAAGATTCATTCTGGTAAAACTAGAGCTGGTGGTGAGGGTGAGAAGAGATTATATAGAAACAGAACAAACAGAGGAGTGTTTGAATTTACCTTCCATCCTGCATTTGCCTCTAAAAGTTTGCAAGGAGAGTTGATGTGATGAAAATTGCACTTTAGGAAGATGCACTGTCAGTGGTGTATAGATCAGGAGAAAGAGTCATGATAAGCAAGGGAACACACAAAAAAAGACTGTATACTCTGACGAGGCTTTCTCTAGTTGAAGATTACGTGCTCCTGAATAGAATGAATTTAAATATTTAGAGGCTTAAACATTGTGAATGGCCCTTTATTGTTCTCAGAACAAGGGGCCCCTACCCCAGGTCATCTAGGGCCACAGGTCCAAGCATCCTGGTTCCATGCCCTTTTTCTCTTTCAGTTCTTTGAGCTCACCAGGTGCCTCCTGCTTCAGGCTCTTGCTTGAGTTGTTCTGTCTCCATCTCCTCTCCCCACATCCTTCTTCCCTCTACTTGAAGACTTCTCTACACATACATCAGTTTCTTTACACTACACTCTCATAGAACCAGGAGCTTTCACAGCACAGAGTTCACTCCTTTTCCTTTATATTTCATACTTATGTAACTGTGTGATTCATGTCTGACACTCCTTGTAGAATGTAAATTCCATGGTAAAAGGGCTATGTCCACCTTTGGTGTCCATTATGTCTATTCTCGTCACTGTGGGAGACAGAGAATCATTGCTTCTCTACTGGGTCTCTGATAAGCCCATAGAGGGGAGAGGCAGTGACTAAGAAGCTGAGGATTTTGAGTTAAATGACTCTAGGAGAAATGGCTCTAATCATTTTAGTGTCACTGCAAGTTGCCTGAGCTAGCAACTTTACAGTTCATTTACATGGCCTGCAGTTACGGAGCCACTTGCATTCCGGGCCTTGTAGGATGCAGCATTTTACAGTCTGTTACAATTAAATGGCGTGGAGCTGTGATTGTTGTAGCCAGTGAGATGAAGGTGAAAGATTCAAGTCCTTCTGAGGATGTTTCTACAAATCATAAGGACCTTTCTTGAAATGGCTCTGCAAAATCATTACAGATTTTTGGTCAAGATTTATTAATACTGCCTTTAGTAAAACAGGTCCCTGTGGTGGCTGGGACAAACAGCTTGAAATGGTCTTTCAATTGCAAGAATACATTTAAGACCTTCTGACACAATTACTAGATCAGTCTTTGTTACAGAAAGTTTATAAACGGTTGTTTGCCAGGTGGCCAAGAAAACACAACAAGCATTTTGTGCGGTAATGACAGGATGTCCTGTGCTCAGCCCACTGTATGGACAATGCATGTCGATGCCTGGCAAATGACTTAAATTCTTCCCTTGGCGTGTTGCTAGTAATCCCCTATGAGTAAGAAACGAGTTAATCAGTGATCTCTTGCAGCTAATAGTGGGATTAGATCAGGAAAGATACAGCATAGTTATGGAAAGTGGCTCGATTTGCATTTTATATTTTCTTTTCTGTTTAGGGTTATACCGTATTGTATTTCTGAAAAATGACCACAGCCATATTTCCAGGTCTACATGCTTTTCCAAAATGCTGCTATACCCTCTCAGGTTGAAGTCGTTCCTCTTATCCTTGAAATTGAGTGCATTTTGTGGCTGTCTCAACAAATTGAATATGGTGGAAGTGACACTGCATGACTTAGAAGGCTAAGTAAAAACTGTGTTATGAATGTATTGTACATTTCAAAACAGTTAGAAATGATAAGTGCTTGTGGGATATTTTAAATACCCTGACTTAATCATTACACGTTGTATTTGTGTAACAAAATACTGCATGTACCCCATCAGTATGTACAAATATTATGTATCAATAAAAATAAAATAAATTTTAAAATGCGTTATGGCTTTCACGTGGTTAATTGTCTCTCAGGATGCTCTCTTTTGCAGCCCAGCCAACGTGCTGTGAGGAAGCCCAGCCACATGAGCTGTCCAGGAGCATGGTTATCAGCCCGCAGACCTAGCTAGGGTCTCAGCCTACTGCCGATGCCAACTTAGATGCCAACTTCAGTTGAGTCATTCCCAGCCTTTGAGCTGTCTTAGATGATGCCAGACAGGGCATAGATGAATAATTATTCCCACCGGGTCCTGTCTAAATTACAGGCTTATAAGCATGATAAACATTTTTATAAGGTATGAAATTTTGGGTCACTTGTAGGTAACTGGAGAAAAAGCCTAAAACAGGGAGCAAACTGTTCTATTTCAGTTTGCCCTTGCGCTTTTGTTCATGCGATTCCTTTCTTTTCTTTCCTTTTCTTTTTTCACGCGTGTAACTTTTCTGCTTATCCTTCATAAATCAACTCCTACTTTCTGTAGGAAGTCTTCCATAACCCTTAGTTAAATGGCCCACCTATGTGTGTTAACCTCAATAATAGTCCCAGCCAAATGTGCTTCCAAGATTCATTTCAGTGTTTGATACCTATACCAGTCAATGCATTCATCTTTGTGTCATTAATCTACGTACACCCACAGACTAACACGGTGCCTGGTTCCACCACCTACTACCTTTGTGAACTTCCTCAAGTTAATGAATGTCTCTAACACTCCCTTTTCTTATCAGTGAAAGGAGATAAAAGCTTCGACTCATAATGTTGCTGTGAGGACTGAAGGATAAAGCCATGGAAGCTGCTGGTATATAGTAAATGAAACATAAATTAGCATAATCTCAAAATAGGCGAAAACACTCAGCATTCCAGAAAGCAGATCTAACAAGCTATATGTTGAGATCCGTTAGAGTTCTCGACACCTCCTTCCTGCTCCTCTGCTGGGCAGCTTTGAACCCATTACATTTCCCCACCATGTAATTGTCTTTGCACATTGCTCTTAGGGGAAGAGCAGGTACTGCTTAGAAAGGGGACATCATTTGGATTGATGGATTTAAAAACTCATAGTAAAGGCAAAAGTTCAAAGCCAAGTGCTTGAGACAGATAACGTCTTTTAAAGTTCAAATGCTTGGCTTGAATATCAGAATACAAAATCTTGAAGGTAATAAAGGCATGGAGATTATGCCCAAATCAACACAACATGTGGTGGTGTAAGAGTTCGCAGGAGAAACCCAAATCCTGCCCAGTCCTCCCTATCCTCCCCACCTCCCAAACAGAAAGGAATAGATGTGTTGTAGGCTACAGTATCCTATGTGTTGCGTAGCCTGGGGAGACTAGAAGCCTGTTAGAATCCCATAAGGTTGAAATAGCAAATCAGCCACGGACTGAGGAAGAGCCTGAATTCATAGCTCCGAGGGCCTCCTCACAGAGCCCTGTGTACCCCAAGGATGAAAGAAAGCCTTGAAGGGGGGTGTACAGTATTGAAAGAGATCCAATTGATTTGAAAAAAAACCTAGGGCAAGATAAGGAAGACATGGGATGTGCGTGCGTGTGTGTGTGTGTGTGTGTGTGTGTGTGTTGGAGGGGGATAATGGCTCAAGGACATGATCATCAGTGTCTCCCAGCCCATAACAACAAGCACCTGTTGAAGAGATTTACAGCTCATCAGACACCAACGCTCTACTAGCTATATTTTATTTTGGTATGATTGGTGTAAATTTCCAGGTGTAGATGAATTATTTGAATACAACTTATTTAGGTAGAGATTCTTTTTTCTTCAATTATTCTTGCCTTAGAATGGATGGGGTCTTATAGTCTTCAAGTGAGTAGATAGCATGGCTTTGTCCAGACAGAATGGCAGCAGTGCCCCTCTGCAAGCTCCCTGGGTTTAGGGAAATCAATTGACCATTTCCTGTTGACGGCCTTTCCAACAACATGAATCCCATGGATGTGGCTTTCCAGTAGTCTCAGCCAGTTCCTCCCGAAGAAGCCAAAGCACAGGATTCAGCAGAGGCCGGCGGAAATGTCCCTCTCCTACAGAAGTGCTGCTTCATCAGGACTTGCGGCTCCCAGCGACATCAAGCTTCTTATCACTGTAATCTGGAAAAGCACATGCTGTTCTCAATGATCTTGGCAACGGGCTTTATGAGAAAATTTTGTGGAAGTTGTCCTTTCCAGTTATAGCTAAACCACCAGGGTCAAAGTCTATTTTGCACTCAAGATCCACAGATGAATACTGTTGCAAAGCCTGCAATATCCAGAGATAAAGTGCTGTATGCTCTGAATCGAGTGCAATCAGAAGGGAAGCACAATGAGGGCATAGTTCTAAGAGTGGAGATTGATTGGACTGCTTAGTTTCTTGTCTCAGCCTCAACATTTACGGGCTCTAAGACCTGCGGAAGTGTTTTACTCTTCGTTCTTCAGTTTTCCTTTCTGTAACATAGGCAATAAAGTGCTTGCCTTGTAGGACTTGGGAATTAAATGAGAAAACACATAAGAAGCACAGTGCCTGACATTTTCTGAGCTCTTAATGAATGCTGGCTTTGTCATTGCATTTATTATCGCCAGCATTTATGGTGGCAGAAAATGCTGGTTGGCTGCCCTGCAGGCATTTCCTGCTGCTCTGTCTTCCTTGTAATCAGGGTGCTAATTTTGTATATTTATCTGGGAACCACATGCTGATGAATTTTGATTGAACTAACTGCTTGCTAATAAGTGGCTCCCCTATTTTTGAGTATTCAGACCATGGAACACCCTGCCTAAAGGGAGACCTGGGCATGTGACTTGCTGTGGCCAATGAAATATGAGATGCTTGATACCTCAAACAATGACATTCATGCTACATGTCTGTCACATGTCGATGGGGATTCTGTATATGTTGAGACTTTCAATAAATATCAATAAGCTTTTCACTTCAAATCACCAAAAGACTAAAATGTGGTTGCTGTTACCATTTCATTACTGAGTCTATCTTGGCTGGTATATAAAAGGAAACTCCATGAAACCTGTTTCACTCTTTAATAACTACTTTGTATGGCATCTTTTTGTCTCTTAAGAAAAATTTTAATTTTAGTTTTCAGAAGTTGTTTTCACTGCCATCAACTTTTTGATGGAAATTACTTAGAATTCTGGAAATGATTAAATCATAGTTCCTATCAAACCGTGCTGATTGAGCTTTTGTCATTGTGTGTTTTCTTTTGTGGCCATGATGTCTCCTTTTTAAACTTTTGAGTTCAGGGGTATATGTGCAGGTTTGTTACATAGGTAAACTTGCGTCACAAGGGTTTGTCATGTGGATTATTTCATCACGCAGGCATTAAGACTAGCACCCAGTATTTTTCCTGATTCTCTCTCTCCTTCCACCCTCCATACTCCCACAGGCACCAGTGTGTGTTCTCCTTCATGTGTCCATGTGTTCTCATCATTCAGCTCCCACCTAAAAGTGAGAACATGTGGTGTTTGGTTTTGTTCCTGCATGAGTTTGCTAAGGATAATGGCCTCCAGCTCCATCCACATCCCTGCAAAAAAACATGACCTTGTTTTAACAAGTTTAACTTGGTTGTGCTAAATTCTGCAGATATAAATTCTGCTAAGAAGATTAATAATAAAGGATTATTAGAAAGAAGGCAGAGCATCAAACAGACTCTAGAACAAGACTTATGAGTTCCAGCTCTGGCTCCATCACTGCTTACTGTGACACTTGGGGCAAGTTACTTAACTTCTCTGTTTCCTTTTCATCTATGAAGAAGGATCATATTAGCATCTAACTCATAAGATATTTTAGGAGAGTAAATCAGTTACTTTTTTAAAAAAAGCTCTTAAAACAGTGCCTGAAACTACAAAAGCTATGTAAATATTTTTTTTTTTTTTTTTTTTTTTTTTTGAGACGGAGTTTCGCTCTTGTTACCCAGGCTGGAGTGCAATGGCGCGATCTCGGCTCACCACAACCTCCGCCTCCTGGGTTCAGGCAATTCTCCTGCCTCAGCCTCCTGAGTAGCTGGGATTACAGGCATGCGCCACCATGCCCAGCTAATTTTTTGTATCTTTAGTAGAGACGGGGTTTCACCATGTTGACCAGGATGGTCTCGATATCTTGACCTCGTGATCCACCCGCCTCGGCCTCCCAAAGTGCTGGGATTACAGGCTTGAGCCACCGCGCCCGGCCTGCTATGTAAATATTTTTAAGTGACTAAAATGTACAGGTTTAACTATTTTTTATTTTTATTGCTTATTTGTATAAAATATAATTATTACTTGCTCTATTCTTCTGGGTATCAATTATACATATTTATTATTTAATTTAAATATATATATTTTAAAAAGAAGTTTATTGGTCTTTAAGTGGCTCTAATTACAAATAAACAAATCTGGTAGTGGCATCAGCCTAAGACACATGATGTATTTTTGACAGGTGGCTTCATAGCACCTCAGTACCCAGGAAAGGAACGGTCTCAAAGCAAAGTCACAGTGTTAGTGGTTAGGACCTCTGGTTAAATAAGACTGTAATGAGTATGCACGGAGATTCCTGGGCCCGCTGGTCAGTGTTACACTGATAACTTGAATTCTGCACACGGCATGGCCTATAAGAAATACAAAATGAAAGATGCACATCTCAAACCCTTTAAGGACAAATAGTTGACATGAGAAGCTGGATGTAATATTTAAAGAGTGAGTTTCTAGAAAGTGTATTTTTAACTTTACATACACACCTGTTGCCTGGAATGCCCGAATACATCTTTGACCTGTTGCAATTAGGACTGAGCAAAAGGAAAAAAAGACACTTTGTTGTATCAACTGTCGTAGTCCACGGCAAAGTTGAGAAAACCATCTGACAGTGGCATGTTTCCCACTGAAATTATGTCCACAAGCAGCGTGCTGGAATTCTTCCAGCAGTAATACCACACAAATGGGACACAGCCCGATGTTTGGTCAGTGTGTGCCAAACACATTTTCTACACTATACCCAGGTTTGACTGCTTGATGTTAACTTCTGAAAATGTAGTTACAGTGTTCTTCATTATGAAAATGTACTGTTTTTCATTATGAAAACTTCTGAAAATGTAGTTACAGTGTTCTTTATTATGAAAATGCAGTGTTTTTATTATGAAAACTTCTGAAAATGTAGCTACAGTATTCTTCATTCAACAGTAAAATATGCATTAGCACTATTGACATTTTCTTCCTGTGCCCTGCTCCCAGGAGTTAAAAACCTTAACACTTATATGCTCACCACTGGCAGAAAGTACTTTCCAGGGACGAGCATCTTAGAGGAAAAGAGAGTTCATTCAAACACAGCCAGTGTTGAATCCTTGCAATCGAAAATTATCTTACAAGTATATGCTGGTCCTTCATTTTAGATGACCTTTAAGTTTATTAAAAGCAATCAAAGAGTTCTGAAACCTTATTTTCAAGAACCAGAGTATGGCGCACATTTTAAATTTGGACAGACTCCTAGCAGGCAGTTATTTCTCAAGAATCTTCCATACAAAATCTGTACTCCATACTGGGAATATATTTTCTCACCAAGACACATGGGACAGTGGACCCCTGCTATAAGAACACACCCAGAATTATATAACTGGGTACTTTTCAGTTTCTAAATTGAGGCATATTCAAAAATTTCCACGTACAAGTTTACACTACTTTTCTAAGTTAATCACCAGGTAATTAAAGCAGATTCACAGATGAATTACTCTCAGTTTAACTATATGTAACAACCATGCCAATAACTTTTTCTTCTAAATTTTGCAAAACACTGGTTTAAAAAAGTGGTACAGTTTAACTATCATGTTCACAATTGTCATTTTTCAAGGCAGTAGACCAAGACATTTAATATGATACAAAATGTGACCTTTGTAGTATACACCAGAGGAAGACCTCTTTCTTACCTTTCCTCACCCCATCTCACCTCTTTAATATTTCACGAAAGACTGCCCGAGAAACACAAGCTCACATGCTAGATTCAGGACCATGATAACCGTAGGCAATTAGGAAATAAGTTGACCTTTGCTCCTTTGTGAAGTCACATGAATTTCTTTTTTAAGTAAATTTGAATTTCATTGCAGTTCTAATTCATGCTTCAGTGACATACAACAATTTCCAAAATGTTAAAGTAATTTCAGTCAATGGAGCCTTCAACGGCAATGCTAATTATATTTATTAGTATGGTCAAGATAAGAAAGGAGTTTGGGCTTTGATGATAAGAAACCTGCCCTTTATCTTCTAGATCTGATTTGTTACCAACCAGTAGAAATGGAATATTCTCATCTTCTTTTCCTCTTAAATCAGCTCCGCAAAGTCGGCTGTAGGTGCAAAGGATTCCATTTAATAGAGAAGACACAGACGAAGTAGTTTCTCTAATTGCAGCAAAGTCGTCGTGCCCAGCTGTATCTATGATATTCATCTGGACTTTCTCCCCATCGCGCGCTCCCTTCTTATGATAACTGTCTGCTTTGGCAGGCTCATAATTCTCCATAAACTTATTACTTGCTCTATTCTTGCGGGTATCAATTATACATATTTATTATTTAATTTAAATATATATATATTTAAAAGAAGTTTATTGGCCTTTAAGTGGCTCTAATTACAAATAAACAAATCTGGTGGTGGCATCAGCCTAAGACACATGATGTATCTTTGACAGGTGGCTGTCATGAACTGTAGAGTCAGAGCTGACTTGCCCACCATGATGACTTTGTGTAAGGTGACAGAATTCTGCCCCTTGGGTTTATTTGCAGCCATTTTGTGCCTCAGTTTTCACCAGAGGATTAGGAAGAATCTGCGCTGGGAGCCAGTCAGCTGCCCGGAGGGCTCCGGAAGCCACGGCTGCGTGGTTCCGGCTGGAGGGTACTGGGCCCTCCGAAGGCGGAGTCTGACACTGGCGGCTGAGCTGGCTGGAGGAGGGAAAAGAAGGAGGAAGAGGGCAACGAGGATGAAGACGACAAATCAGGTGCTCTGCCCTGGGGATATCCTCTCTCCTCCTCAGTATCAATTATATTGATAAGATAGAGGTTTTAGTCAGGGTGCGTGTGTGTGTGTGTGTGTGTTTGTGTGTGTGTGTGCGTTTGAGATGTAGTCTTGCTCTGTCGCCCAGTCTGGACTGGAATACAATGGCGTGATCTTGGCTCACTGCAACCTCCACCTCCTGGGTTCAAGCAATTCTCCTGCCTCAGCCTCCCAAGCAGCTTGGATTACAGGCGTCCACCACCACGCTGGCTAATTTTGTTTTGTTCGTTTTTATTTTTAATAGAGAGGGGTTTTTACCATGTTCACCAGGCTAGTCTTGAACTCCTGACCTCAAGTGATTCACCCGCCTTGGCCTCCCAAGGTACTGGGATTACAGGCGTGAGCCAACGACCCTGTCTGTAGTTATTTTTAAAATATAAAAAGTTTTCCCATGAGTAGAATATTTGTATTGATTATTTTCTCTAATCATATTAATTATATATGATTTGTTTATTTAAATAGATTTTACAGCATACAAGTGCTGTTTGGTTACATGGACATATTGTGTAGTGGTGAAGTCTGACTTTTCACTGTAACCATCACCCAAATAGTGTACATTGTACCTATTAGGCAATTTCTCATCCCTAAACCCCATGCCATCCTCCTACCTGTTTGAATCTCCAGTGTCTATAATTTCACTGTCTATGTCCATGTTTAGCTATGTCCCATTTATAGGTGAGAACATGTGGTATTTGACTTTCTGTTTCTGAGTTATTTCACTTAGAATAATGGCCTCCAGTTCCTTCCACGTTGTTGCAAAAGACATATTTTATGGCTGAGTGGTATTTCACGGTGTGTGTGTGTGTGTGTGTGTGTGTGTGTATGTGTTTATCACATTTTTGAAATCCAATTGTTCTTTGATGGACATTTAGGTTGATTCCATATCTTTGCTATTATGAATAGTGCTGTGATAAACATATCAGTGCAGGTATCTTTTAGGGAAAATTTTCTTTTTCTTTTGGGTAGATATGCAGTGGTGGGATTGCTGGATTGAATAGCACTTCTATTTTTAGTTCTTTTAAATCTTCAAACTGTTTTCTATAGGAGCTGTACTATAACTATACATAATTTAAAGCCTTACATTTAAATTTTATTAAAACCATAAGAAAGCTGAATAATCTTCCAAAAATACTTTAGGATTATTTTATATTCAGGATTGGCTTATGGAATTACAAATCTAATAATCTATATATGTTGAATCTCTTTATTGTGGGTCCTGTTGAAGCAAAAAGCAAACAGCAGGGTTAAAATGTCAGGCTAAATAGTACTGGGGTCAAGTGGCAGGGCAGAAAGAGTAAAAATCTAAATTGCCTATTTCCTCTTCCACAAATGTGTTTGGCTTCTACACACTCATCTTCCCGATTCATTCAATAATTCTTCAGTTGCCCAACAGATGGTAATTGAGGCCCTCCTACGTTCTAGGCACTGGAGATTCAGCAGGGAACAAAGTTTTTGCCCCATAGAGCTTACATCTTCAAAGGGAGGAGGTAGAGAAAAGCAAACAAATGCATGTATTTAGGCAGTAATAAGTGCTCCCGAGAAAAATAAAGCTGAGTAAAGAAGTTAGGCAAGGCATAAGTGTGAATTTGGGAAGTTCTCACTGTTATTTGCTCAGGAATCTGAAGGAAGAGAGAGGGCGAGACAAATGCATACATGGAAGATGAATGTTCTTGGCAGAAGGACGTATCAAAGACCCTGAGATAGGAGATTGCATGGTGTGTCTAAGGTGGACCAGTGATACGCAGACTCTAGTAAGCTTTTGGGGACTTGGGCTTTCACTCTGTGAGATGTGAAGATGATGGGTGTTCTCCGGCAGGGCAAGGCCATGCTTTGAGCGAATGCGGTCTGGAGCTAAGGATGCCTGGGTTGAGTCCTGGCTTTCTGACCTGTTAGCTGGGTGACTTTGGGCAAATTATTATTTTCTCTGTGCTTCTGTTTTCTTTCCTGTAAAGTGTGAGAATCATGGCCCCTGCTACATAGGATTAGAATAAATATTAAAATAGTTAATATTTGTAAAGTGTTTTGAGCAGTTCCTAGCACAAACTAATGCTATGGAAGTATGTGCTACATCAATAAGCAAAGGTATTTTATAGTATTGTTTTGACTGTGGTGTAAATAATTTGGTGTGCATGTGTTGGGAGTGATGGAAGGGTATTCAAGGTGGAAGCATGAAGACCTATTAGGAAACTAATCTAACATGGCAGTGATGCTGACTTAGACCCAGATGGGAATAGTGAAGGTAGTGAACAGTGATTAGATTTGAACCATATTTGAAAATAAAACTAATGGACTAGAAGTGGAGTGTGAGTGAAGGAGAAGAGCGGAGGGTGTCTCTAAGGTTTTCAGTCTGAGCTACTGGAAGAACAACACTGCCATTTTCTGAGGTAAGGAACACTATAAGAAGAGCTGTGTGGAGAGTTGCTGACCCAGGAAAGGTTGGACCAGTGATCAAAAAGAGTTGGTGTAGATGCTGACTGCAGCCATCTGAATGTTTAATGGACTTAAAAATATAAAACTCCTATTAATATGTTTTCAAGACAATAAGGATGCAAGTTGATACAACAGGTATGGAACTCAGTGGCGTATAGAAAATCCCAGGGAATCCAAAATCTCAGGGAATTTAAGACCTTTAGGAATTCAGTGATGAGCCATGAAATACTGAGCCAGTGGATTCCTGAGCGTATCTTGAAAACAGATGTTGAAATAAAGTTTCAGAAGGCCATTGGAAGGTAGGGCTCACAGAAAATGAAAAATTGGCAAACCCGTGATCTGTGGACACAGCCAAATAAGACAGAGGTTAAAAAAAACAAAAAACAAACTGGCCACCATAACCAACGACACAACAGATAAGCTTAGTTTCACTTTCAGTTCCTAACTTCATGGAAAATACATTATGTCCAAGGATAAAGCAGAAGTTACACTGATCTTTTATGGGACATGATTCAGATTCACTAATCATAGCATTTTGTATAGCTGAAATTGTTTAGCTCTGAAGGCCTGAAACTGGATATTAAGATTGAAGAAAATAAATTTTGCTCGTTTGAAAAGACATACAAAGACAATACATTGAAGTTGAATTCCTTTGTCAGATTTTGTGTTATTTCCAAAGTTTTCCAAGATAATTTAGGTAGCCGATGATAGCCCACTTCAGATTCAAATAAAATTAATTCAACAATATATATTTATTTGTAGTTTACATGGCTATGTACCTACAAAAAAAGACTTCAAATACAAAGGATACATGGTGATTTCTTCTATTTAGAACTTACATCTAATTTGTTCTCAGCTTAAGTACAAAATAAAAGTATTTGTCTAGTAACCATTTTTATTTCAGAGTGCAGAGACATCATTATTCCTTTGCAGTGAATAAGCATCTATTTTCATTCATGGTGCTTCTCACTGCTGATTTAATATCTTATCCCTATCTCTAATTTCAGGGTTACTGAACTTAGATCAGTGTGTCTATGACATAGAAAACACCTGCGAATGTCATTCAGCTCCATTGTTAATTAAATATAGATGGAAGTATGATTAAAAATTAGTAAAGAAAAGGCCAGGCGCGGTGGCTCAAGCCTATAATCCCAGCACTTTGGGAGGCTGAGGCGGGTGGATCACGAGGTCAAGAGATCGAGACCATCCTGGTCAACAAGGTGAAACCCCGTCTCTACTAAAAATACAAAAATTAGCTGGGCATGGTAGTGCGTGCCTATAGTTCCAGCTACTCAGGAGGCTGAGGCAGGAGAATTGCCTGAACCCAGGAGGCAGAGGTTGCGGTGAGCCAAGATCATGCCATTGCACTCTAGCCCGGTTACAAGAGTGAAACTCCATCTCAAAAAAAAAAAAAATGTTAGTAAAGACATGCTTAAGAAGGTACTATAGATAGAAGGATGAACTTGGGACTGGAAGACTTAAAATTATGCAGTTACCTTTTCACTCAGGTTCTGACTTATCCAAAATGATGTACCTGGGCCAAGGATTGGGGGCAATGTTTGGTTTCTGCAAATTTCCATATTTAGAGTCAAAGTTACATAATACAATGTGTACTTTTAAATAATTGATTTGAAGTGGAGAGAAGGGTAGTGTCTTTGCTTGTGGCTTTCTTGGGCTGAATATTGTGGTGGTGGAGCTGGGCAGGGGGCTGCCATAGCAAATCCAGATGCATATTGGGAAAACTGAGGGTGTCGGGGCTGGTGGCCTGCTTTCCCTGGCAGATCCTCCAGACAAACCTACACATTTACTTGAGTAAGACATCATGACTTAGAGCTATAATGCAATATTAGCAGAAGGAGCTTTTGAAGCAAGAGCTTGAGGTTCCTGGTGCCTCATGGCCAATTCAGAGTGCAAGGCCATTCAGAGATTCCGTCTGCTATCTGAACTGCCGTGTGTGTGACAGCAAAAATGACCCATCAGTGGGAGCAACTAGGTTGGCTGTTCAGGTGATTATCCTTCACCATCCAGGCCAAATCAATGCTGGCTATGCTGCTATTCTGGATTGTCACCCAGCTCACATTGCTTGCAATTTTGCTGAGTTGAGGGAAAAGATTGACCATCATTCTGGTAAGAAGCTGGAAAATGGCCCTACATTCTTGAAATCGGGTGATCCTGTTGTCATTGAAATTGTTTCAGGCAAGCTCAGGGGAATTGAGAGCTTCTCTGACTGTCCTTCTTTGGGTCATGTTGCTGTTTGTCATAAGAGACAGACAATTGCTGTGGGTGTCATCAAAGCAGTGGACAAGAGGGCGGCTGGAGGAAGCAAGGCCTCCAAGTCTGCCCAGAAAGCTCAGAAGGCTAAATGGATATTATCCCTACTACGTGACACCCCCGTCTTAATCGGTGGTGGAAGAATGGTTTCAGAACTGTGTTTTTAAAGTTTACTAGTAAAAGACTGGTTAATGATAACACCTCGTCAAATCTTTGGGAGGAAAGGAGAAACTTTTGTGTACCATTTTGATTTTTTTTTTCATGTCGAAGTTTTAAGTTATTAGTTTTCAGAATCAGTAAATTTTAATGAAAACAACTTAACCAAAAATCTGTCACAGAATTTTGAGACCCATTAAGATAAAGTTTAATGAGGAAAAAAAAAAAAGAGAAAACGGAAGATAGGTGATGTGTTCATGGCAATATCTCGATTCTAGAATCAAAGTATATGGCAGTTCAGTACACTACTTTCTTTAATGTTTTAATGTTTGAAACCTTTAGTAATTTTATTTTAAAAGAGTATGAATAGAAAAGAATTTATTTAAAGTAAATGCTCATTCTTTCACAGTTCTTTCCTCTTCTGGAGTCTGGGCATTTGATGGGGTTTACGGGAAATTTTTGTGCTAAGGGATAGGGAGCTTTCATCCCATACTCTCAGGCCTGTGTGCTGTCTTCTGGGATTTGGGGATTTTGCTTATATCCATGGCTAGGTGTCCTACCAGGCTCACATCTCAGATGACTTGTTCTGCTGCTGCTAAGTTGTTGCTGGTTTGTCTGACTCATTGGGCTCTCATGGTGGCACCTGTTGTTGTCCTCAGCCATTTGGCACCAGAAGGAAAATCTCTCCACTTTTCATCCCAATCTTAGGTCTGAACAACTTCATGTGTCTTACCATCATCTTCTACACCATCATGCCACACACACACACACACACACACACACACACAGAGGATTTCGCCATGGACACATTACCTATCTTTCTTTTTTTCAGTATACTTTAAGTTCTTGCAAGATTGTTGCATAGATACACACATGCCATGGTGGTTTGCTGCCTTCATCCCCCTGTCACCTACATCAGGTATTTTTCCCAATGTTATCCCTCCCCAACCTCCCCACCCCCCACTATCACTCCCCTAGTCCCCCACCCACCAACAGACCCCAGTGTGTGATGTTCCCCTCCCTGTGTGTCCATGCGTTCTAATTGTCCAACGCCCACCTATGAGTGAGAACACATAACACATCACCTATCTTTCTTTCCTTTTCTCTTTCTTTTCTTTTTTTCTCATTAAACTTTATCTTAATGGGTCTCAAAATTCTGTGACAGATTTTTGGTTAAGTTGTTTTCTGGATTCTGAAATTATGGATTCTGAAAACTAATAGCTTAAAACTGCCACATGAAAAAAAAAAACCGGAGAACGATCCAAGATGGCCGATTGATAACAGCTTGGGATTGCAGCTCTCAGTCAAAGCACAGAGAACTAGAGGACGCCACACTTTCAGACAAATTCTGGTCGCTCACGGAGCAGAAGATCCCCAGTGGAGGAACCACACGGGTCGCCAGCGTGACTCTTGTGGCCGGCGCAGCGGTTTCGCCGGCACCTTGGCCCTGCAGCTCTCGCAGGAGAGTAAACAGGGCTTGCTCCCCTTCTGACTGAGGCTTGGAGGACCCACAGGGGCCGCCAGTGTGACTCTTGTTGCCTGTGCAGCAGCTTCCCTGGCACCTTGGCGCGGCAGCTCTCGGAGCAGAGTAAACAGGGCCGGCTCCCCTTCTGACCGAGGTTTGGAGGACCCACACGGGTCCCCAGCATGACTCCTGAGACCGGCGCAGTGGCTGTGATGGCACCTCAGCGCGGCAGCTCTCGGCACAGAGTAAACAGGGCCGGCTCCCCTTCTGACCGAGGTTTGGAGCCCGGGGAAGGCAGAGTCGCCCATTATGGACAAAAGAAGGAAGCCAGACAGAAGAATCCTGGGCAGAAAAGCACCATCAGTCTTAACACCGCTGTTCTGGCCCTGGGAACTAACAACTTAGACATCCAATCAAGAGACCTAATCTGAAGGCTGGTAATTTCAAAGACGAAAGGAGGATAAATTTACAATGATGGGAAGAAACCAGTGTAAAAAGGCTGAGAATACTCAAAATCAGAACGCCTCTCCCTCTAAAGATGATCACAGTTCCACATCAACAATAGAACAAGGCTTGATGGAGAACGAGTGCATCCCAATGACAGAATCACTCTTGGATAATGAGAAATGGATAATAAGAAACTTCTGTGAGTTAAAAGAACATGTTGTAGCCCAACGTAAAGAAACTAGGAACTTTGAAAAAAGGTTTGACGAAATCCTATTGAGAATAGACAACTTAGAGAGGAATATAAGTGAATTAATGGAACTGAAGAATACAATACAGGAATTCCGAGAAGTATGCACAGGTTTAAACACTCGAATTGTTCAAGCAGAAGAAAGGATAACAGAGGTCAAAATCCAACTTAATGAAAGAAAACAAGAAGACAAGATTAGAGATAAAAGGATAAAAAGGAATGAGCAAAGTCTCCAAGAAATGTGGGATTATGTGAAAAGACCAAATTTACGTTTGATAGGTGTACCTGAATGCAAGGAGAGAATGAATCCAAGCTGGAAAATACCCTTCAGGATATTATTCAGGAAAATTTTCCTGAACTAGCAAAGCAGGTCAATATTCAACCCCAGGTAATACAGAGAACACCACAAAGATATTGCTCAAGAAGAGCAACCCCAAGGCACATAATCGTTAGATTCACCAGGGTTGAAACGAAGGAGAAAATACTAAGAGCAGCCAGAGAGAAAGGTCAGGTTACCCACAAAGGCAAGCCTATCAGACTTACAGCAGATCTCTCAGCAGAAACTCTACAGGCCAGAAGAGAGTGGGGGCCAATATTCAACATCCTCAAAGAACAGAACCTTCAGCCCAGAATTTCATATCCAGCCAAACTAAGCTTCACAACTGAAGGAAAAATAAAATCTTTTATGAACAAGCAAGTACTCAGAGATTTTATTACCACCAGGCCTGCTTTACAAGAGCTTCTGAAAGAGGCATTACACACAGAAAGAATCAACCAGTATTAGCCTTACTAAAAATATACCAAAAGGTAAAGAGCACCAACATAAAGAAGAATTTTCATCAATGAATGGATCAAAGAGCCAGTTAACATCAAATGGCAGTAACCCTAAATTTAAATTGACTAAATCCCCCAATCAAAAGGCACAGCCAAAACCCAATGGCATGTTACATCCAGACCTGTTTCACATGCAAGGATACACAAAGACTCAAAACAAAGGAATGGAGAAAGATTTACCAACCAAATGGAGAGCAAAAATAAATAAATAAATAAAAAGCAGGAGTTGCAATTCTCGTAGCGGATAAAATAGATTTTAAAGCAACAAAGATATAGTGGTAAAAGGATCAATACAACAACAAGAGCTAACGATCCTAACAGCCAGATACATAGAGACTTAGATTCAATGAGACAGAAAATTAATAAGGATATCAAGGACTCAAACTCAGATCCGGAACAAGTAACCTAATAAATATTCATAGAGCTCTCCACTTCAAATACATAAAATATACATTCTTGTCAATACCACATCACACCTACTCATAGGTTTAAATGAAACATTGATTGGCCATTATTAATACCCATTTTTTTTCAGAATAAAGCAATATTTCCATTCACCCTCCCTCTCTCTCTTCCTCTTTCTTTCTCTCCTTTACTCATTTTTTTTCTTTCCTTCTCTCAAAAAAAGAAATCAACTTGTAAACCTCTAGATCCAGGTCGGCAATGTCTCTCTCATTGCTTAAATTCCTTCCTTCCCTTCCCTTCCTTCCCTCCCTCCCTCCCTCCCTCCCTCTCTCCCTCCCTCCCTCTCTCCCTCCTTCCTCCCTTCCTTCCTTCATCCCTTCCTTCCTCCCTCCCTTCCTTCTTCCCTCCCTCCCTGCCTTCCTCCCTTCCTCCTTCCCTCCCTAAAACAGAAAAATAATAATAATAAAAAAAAACAAATTAGTTCACAAAACATTCTCCTTTCCTTCTGAAGATTTTACAAGGCATTGCTATCATTAACTGGTCTTTGGCTATTAAACTTAAATGGCTAGTTGAAAGAAACAGTTCCGAGACTGTTCTTCTACCACTGATTAAGACTGGGGTGTTAGGTAATAGGGATAATATCCATTTAGCCTTCTGAGCTTTCTGGGCAGACTTGGAGGCCTTGCTTCCTCCAGCCACCCTCTTGTCCACTGCTTTGATGACATCCACAGCAATTGTCTGTCTCTTAAGACAAACAGCAACATGACCCAAAGAAGGACAGTCAGAGAAGCTCTCAATCCACAATCCACCTGGGCTTGCCTGAAACAATTTCAATGAGAACAAGATCACCTGATTTCAACAATGTAGGGCCATTTTCCAGCTTCTTACCAGAATGGTGATCAATCTTTTTCTTCAACTCAGCAAAATTGCAAGCAATGTGAGCTGTTTGACAATCCAGAATAGCAGCATAGCCAGCATTGATTTGGCCTGGATGGTGAAGGATAATCACCTGAGCAGTGAGTGAAGCTAGTTGCTCCCACTGATGGGTCATTTTTGCTGTCACCAGCAATGTTGCTGTGAAAGACATCTTTGGCAGATAACGTTCTTGGAATTGAGGCCCATGTAGTCCCCAGGAAGAGCTTCATTTGAAGCTTCATGGTGCATTTCAACAGACTTGACTTCAGTTGTAACGCTGACTGGCGCAAAGGTGAGCACTGTGCTGGGGTTGGGAGCCCCAGTCTCCACTTAGCCCACAGTACCAATACCACCAATTCTGTAGACATCCTGGAGAGGTAGACTCATGGTCTTGTCTGTTGGATGAGTTGTTGGTAGGGTGCATTGCAGAGTTTCAAGCAACATGGTTCCGCTGGCATTGCCATCTTTACAGGTGACTTTTTGTCCTTTCAACCAAGGCATATAAGCACTTGGCTCCAGCATATTATCACCATTCTAACCAGAAATTGGCATACATGCTGCTGTGTCAGGGTTGCAGCCAATATTTGTAATGTATGTGCTGGTTTTCTTAATGATTCCCTCATGTCTCTTCTGGCTGTAGGGTGGCTCAATGGAATCCATTTTGTTAACACCAATAATTTGTTGTTTCACTAATCTAAAATCTAAGCATACTTGAAGGAGCCCTCTCCCATCTCAGCAGCCTCCTTCTCAAACTTTTCAATGGTTCTGTTGTTGATCACCCTACACCTGTAGGTCAGATGGCCAGTAGTGGTGGCCTTGCCCTGATCTACATGTCTAGTAATGATGATGTTGATATGAGTCTTTTCGTTCCCATTTTGGCTTTGATTTAGTGGTAATTTTCACAACACTCATGTTCTGGCTGCAAACTTGTCATGAAAATGCTTTTTTTTCCTGTTTCTTTTCCTCCTATGCTTTCCCCCTGCTCTGTTTTGCCCTGCACTCCCTTCCCCCATCCTCTCCCCCTCCCATTCATGCAAAAATATTTAAAAGAATCTGGGTATCACGTTAGTTTCTATATATTTGACTCTTCTCTCTAAAAAATACAAACCTTGTACAACTACTCTCTTAGACCAGAAGAAATTTAACACTTTTACTTGGAAAATGTAATATTTTCTTCTCTTGGTACCCAGCAGTATATGGCTTGAGAACAACATCAAATCAGTAATAGGAAAAAAGACACTAATTTTTCTTTCCACGTTTCTTTTTTTTTTTTTATTGCATTTTAGGTTTTGGGGTACATGTGCAGAACATGCAAGATAGTTGCATAGGTACACACGTGGCAGTGTGATTTGCTGTTTTCCTCCCCTTCACCCACATCTAGCATTTCTCCCCATGCTATTTCTCCCCAGCTCACCCCCACTGCTGTCCCTCCCCTATTCCCTCCAATAGACCCCAGCGTGTAGTGCTCCCCTCCCTGTGTCCATGTGTTCTCATTGTTCATCACTCACCTATGAGTAAGAATAGGCAGTATTTCATTTTCTGTTCTTGTGTCAGTTTGCTGAGAATGATGTTCTCCAGGTTCATCCATGTCCCTACAAATGACACGAACTCATTTTTGATTGCTGCATAATATTCCATGGTGTATATGTGCCACATTTTCCCAGTCCAGTCTATCATCGATGGGCACTTGGGTTGGTTCCAGGTCATTGCTATTGTAAACAGTGCTGCAATGAACATTTCTGTGCATGTGTCCTTATAGTAGAACGATTTATAGTCCTTTGGATATATACCCAGTAATGGGATTGCTGGGTCAAATGGAATTTCTATTTCTAGGTCCTTAAGAATCGCCACACTGTCTTCCACAATGGTTGAACTAATTTACACTCCCACCAGCAGTGTAAAAGTGTTCCTATTTCTCCACATCCTCTCCAGCATCTGTTGTCTCCAGATTTTTAAATGATCTCCATTCTAACTGGCGTGAGATGGTATCTCAAGGTAGTTTTGATTTGCATTTCTCTGATGACCAGTGATGATGAGCATTTTTTCATGTTTGTTGGCCTTATGTATGTCTTCTTTTGTAAAGTGTTTGTTCATATCCTTTGCCCACTTTTGAATGGGCTTGTTTGTTTTTTTTCTTGTAAATCTGTTTGAGTTCTTTTTAAACTCTGGATATCAGCCCTCTGTCAGATGGGTAAACTGCAAAAATTTTTTCCCATTCTGTTGGTTGCCGATTCACTCTAGTGACCATTTCTTTTGCCATGCAGAAGCTGTGGAGTTTGATTAGGTCCCATTTGTCTATTTTGGCTTTTGCTGCTGATGCTTTTGGTGTTTTGGTCATGAAGTCCTTGCCTACGCCTATGTCCTGAATCGTTTTGCCTAGATATTCTTCCAGGGTTTTTATGGTGCCAGGTCTTAGGTTTAAGTCTTTAATTTATCTGAAGTTAATTTTAGTGTAAGGTGTCAGGAAGGGGTCCAGTTTCTGCTTTGTGCACATGGCTAGCCAGTTTTCCCAACACCGTTAATTAAACAGGGAGTCTATTCCTCATTGCTTGTTTTTGTCAGGTTTATCAAAGATTGTATGGTTGTAGATATGTTGTGTTGCCTCTGATGCCTCTCTTCGGTTCCATTGGTCTATATCTCTGTTTTGGTACCAGTACCATGCTGTTTTGCTTACTGTAGTCTTGTAGTATAGTTTGAAGTCTGGTAGTATGATGCTTCCTGCTGTGTTCTTTTTGATTAGAATGGACTTGGCTATGCGGGCTCTCTTTTGGTTCCATATGAAGTTCAAGGTGTTTTTTTCCAGTTCTGTGAAGAAAGTCAATGGTAGCTTGATGGGGATAGCATTGAGTCTGTAAATTACTTTGGGCAGTATGGCCATTTTCACGATATTGATTCTTCCTAACCATGAACATGGAATGTTTCTCCATCTGTTTGTGTCCTCTCTTATTTCATTGAGCAGTGGTTTGAGTTCTCCTTGAAGAGGTCCCTTACGTTCCTTGTCAGTTGTATTCCTAGGTATTTTATTCTCTTTGTAGCAACTGTGAATGGCAGTTTGTTCTTGATTTGTCTCTCTTTCAGTCTGTTATTGGTGTATAGGAATGCTTGTGATTTTTGCACATTGATTTTGTATCCTGAGACTTTGCTGAAGTTGCTTACCAGTTTCAGGAGATTTTGGGCTGAGACGATGGGTCTTCTAGATATACTATCATGTCATCTGCAAATAGAGACAATTTGGCTTCCTCCTTTCGTATTTGAATACCCTTTATTTCTTTTTCTTGCCTGATTGCTCTGGCTAGAACTTCCAGTACTATATTGAATAGCAGTGGTGAAAGAGGGCATCCTTGCCTAGTGCCAGATTTCAAAGGGACTGCTTCCAGTTTTTGCCCATTTAGTATGATATTGGCTGTTGGTTTGTCGTAAATAGCTTTTATTACTTTGAGATAGGTTCCATCGATACCAAGTTTATTGAGGGTTTTTAGCATAAAGGGCTGTTTAATTTTGTCAAAGGCCCTCTCTGCGTCAATTGAGATAATCATGTGGTTTTTGTTTTGGGTTCTGTTTATGTGGTGAATTACGTTTATAGGCTTGCATATGTTGAACCAGCCTTGCATCCCCGGGATGAATTCTACTTGATCATGGTGGATAAGCTTTTTGATGTGCTGTTGGAATTGGCTTACCAGTATTTTATTGAAGATTTTTGCGTCTGTGTTCATCATGGATATTGGCCTGAAGTTTTCTCTTCTTGTTGAGTCTTTGCCGGGTTTTGGTATCAGGATGATGTTGGTCTCATAAATGATTTGGTAAGGATTCTCTCTTTTTGAATAATTTGGAATAGTTTCAGAAGGAATGGTACCAGCTCCTCTTTGTGTGTCTGGTAGAATTCGTCTATGAACCCACCTGGACCTGGGCTTTTTTTGTGTGGTAGGCTCTTAATTGCAGACCTTGTTATTGGTCTATTCATAGTTTTGGCTTCCTCCTGGTTTAGTCTTGGGAGCACACAGGTGTCCAGGAATTTATCTATTTCTTCTGGGTTTACTAGTTTATGTGTAGTAGAGTTGTTTGTAATATTCTCTGATGATGGTTTGAATTTCTGTGGGATGTGTGGTGATTTCCCGTTTACCGTTTTTTATTGCATCTATTTGGTTATTCTCTCTTCTCTTTTTTATCAATCTGGCTAGTGGTCTGTCTATTTTGTTGATCTTTTCAAAAAACCAGCTCTTGGATTAATTGATTTTTTGACGGGTTTTTCGTGTCTCTATCTCCTTCAGTTCTGCTCTGATCTTATTTATTTCTTGTCTTCTGCTAGATTTTGAGTTTTTTTTAATCTTGCTCCAACAACTCTTTCAATTTTGACATTAGGGTGTCAATTTTGGATCTCTCCATTCTTCTTATGTGGGCACTTATTGCTATATATTTTTCTCTAGGGACTGCTTTAAATGTATCCCAGAGATTCTGGTATGTTGTGTCTTCGTTCTCGTTGGTTTTGATGAACTTCTTTATTTCTGCCTTCATTTCATTGTTTATCCAGTCAACTCTCAAGAGCTAGTTGTTCGGTTTCCATGAAGCTGTGTGGTTCTGAGTTCATTTCTGAATTCTGAGTTCTGACTTGATTGCACTATGGTCTGAGAGACTATTTGTTATGATTTCTATTGTTTTGCATTTGCTGAGGAGTGATTTACTTCCAATTATGTGGTCAATTTTAGAGTAGGTTTTATGTGGTGCTGAGAAGAATCTATATTCTGTGGATTTGGGGTGGAGAGTTCTGTAAATGTCTATGAGGTTTGCTTGTTCCAAGTCTGAGTTCAAGTCCTGGATATCCTTGTTAATATTCTGTCTGGTTGATCTGTCTAGTATTGACAGTGGAGTGTTAAAGTCTCCCACTATTATTGTGTGGGAGTCTAAGTCTCTTTGTGAGTCATTAAGAACTTGCTTTATGTATCTGGGTGCTCCTGTATTGGGTCCATATATATTTAGGATCATTAACTCTTCTTGTATCAATCCTTTGACCATTATGTAATGTCCTTCTTTGTCTCTTTTGATCTTTGTTGCTTTAAAGTCTATTTTATCAGAGACAAGAATTGCAACTCCTGCTTTTGTTTGCTCTCCATTTGCTTGGTAAATCTTCCTCCATCCCTTTATTTTGAGTCTTTGTGTATCCTTGCATGTGAGATGAGTTTCCTGGATACAGCACACTGATGGGTTTTGGCTTTTTATCCAATTTGCCGGTCTGTGTCTTTTGATTGGTGCATTTAGTCCATTTACCTTTAGGGTTACTATTGTTACGTTTGAATTCAATACTGCCATTTTGATGCTAGCTGACTCTTTTGCCCATTAGTTGATGCAGATTCTTCATTTTGTTGATGCTCTTTAGCATTTGGTATGTTTTTGAATGGCTGGTACTGGTTGTTCCTTTCTATGTGTAGTGCCTCTTTCAGGAGCTCTTGTAAAGAAGGTCTGGTGGTGACAAAATCTCTGAGTACTTGCTTGTTGGCAAAGGATTTTATTTTTTCTTCATTTATGAAGCTCAGTTTGGCTGGATATAAAATTCTGGGTTGAAAGTTCTTTTCTTTAAGGATGTTGAATATTGGCCTCCACTCTCTTCTGGCTTGTAGTATTTCTGCTGAGAGATCTGCTGTGAGTCTGATGGGCTTCCCTTTGTGGGTGACCCGCCCTTTCTCTCTGGCTGGCCTTAGCATTTTCGCCTTCATTTCAACCCTGGTGAATCTGACAATTATGTGCCTTGGGGTTGCTCTTCTTGTGGAATATCTTTGTGGTGTTCTGTGTATTTCCTGGACTTGAATATTGGCCTGCCTTGCTAGGTTGGGGAAGTTTTCCTGGATAATATCCTAAAGAGTATTTTCCAGCTTGGATTCATTCTCTTCGTCACATTCAGGTACACCTATCAAATGTAGATTAGGTTTCTTTACATAATCCCACATTTCTTGGAGACTTTGTTCATTCCTTTTTGTGCTTTTTTTCTCCAATCTTGGCTTCTCGTTTTATTTCATTGAGTTGATCTTCGACTTCTGATATCCTTTCTTCTGCTTGGTCAATTTGGCTGTTGAAAGTTGTGCATGCTTTGCGAAGTTCTCGTGTTGTGTTTTTCAGCTCCATCAATTCACTCATATTCCTCTCTAAGTTGTTCATTCTTGTTATCATTGCGTCAAATCTTTTTTCAAGGTTTTTAGTTTCTTTGCATTGAGTTAGAACGTATTCTTTTAGCTCACGGAAGTTTCTCATTACCCACCTTCTGAATTCTGATTCTGTCATTTCATCACACTCATTCTCCATCCAAATTTGTTCCCTTGCTGGTGAGGAGTTGTGGTCCCTTGTAGGAGGCAAGGTATTCTGGTTTTGGGTGTTTTTCTCCTTATTGCGCTGGTTTCTTCCCATCTTTGTGGATTTATCCACCTGGCATCTGAGTAGTTGTTGATTTTCCAATTGGGTCTCTGAGTGGACGTCCAGATTGTTAATGAGGATGTATTTCTGTTTCTTAGTTTTCCTTCTAACTGTCTGGCCCCTCTGCTGTAGGAATACTGAGGCCTACTCCAGGCCCTGCTTGCCTGGGGATCACCTGTTGTAGCTGCGGAACCATGAGAATTGCTACCCGTTTCTTATTCTGCTATCTTTGTCCCTGAATGATGCCCGCCAAATGTTAGTCTGATCAGTCCTTTGTGAGGTGACTCTTTGGATATACGGGGGTCAGTGAGCTGCTTGAGGAGACAGTCTGTACTTTATAGGAGCTCAAGTGCTGAGCTGTGAGCTCCATTCATTCAGGGTTGCAAGGCAGGTACGTTTAAGTCTGCTGCAGCAGAACTCATAAAGCCTCTTTTTTTCCCTCAGGTGCTCTATCCTGGGGAGTTAGGGCTTTATGTATGAGTATCCGTTGTACTGTCCTGCCAAGCAAGGAGGCAGTCTAATAACTTCTTGCCTGTAGTGGCTATGCTGAGCTGCTGTGGGTTCTGCCCTGTTTCTGTGGGCTCTGCCCTGTTTCCAGGGGCTCTGCCCTGTTGCCATGGGCTCCGCCCTGTTGCCATGGGCTCCGCCCTGCTGCCATATGTAATTCCCTGTAGTCCTGTTTATATGGGTGTGGTTAGAGCTGCTGTGGTGATGATGGGCCGCCTCTGTAGTGGTGGATTCTCTCTGTTATGGTGGGTTGCCTCGGCAATGGCAGACTGCATCAGTAATGGCAGTGTACCTCTGTTGGGGTCAAGTGCCTTGGTAATGGTGGACGCCCCTCCCCCTCCGAGCTGCACCATCCTGGTTCAGCTATGCTTGCTGTGAAACTCTCAACCCCGAGCATTTCCAATTCCTGTTTTGTTTGTTTTTGTGGGTGTGGGGCCCGCCGAGCCTGATTCCTTGCCTCAGAGCCCTTTTTTTTTTTAAGTTGAACGGTTGACTCTCTCCCAGGTGTTCCAGTCGCCTGCTGAAAGGGCGCCGGGATCTGTGTGATTTCTCGTGCAGCAACCCACTGCGCTGGCTAGAATCACGTTGCTGCCTGGGAATCTCCTGGCCTGGCTTTCTGTTTAAGTTTCATTTAATCAGATGAATGTGCTAATCTGCCTTCCGAAATCTCCAATTGCCGGTTTAACAGGGCAACCAAACCAGTGTACTTTGTATGGAGTGCTGCTGCGCTGCGGCCCTGGCCCAAACAGCCGCACTGGCCAAACAGCCGGGCTGGCATCCCGTGTCTCTCCTACACCTGGGAATCTCCTGGTCTGTGGGCAATAAAGATCCGTCTGGAAATGTGGTGTCCACTCACCATCTGCGGATTCACTGGGAGCTGCAATCCTGAGTTGGTCCTACAGTGCCATCTTCTCTGAAAAATATCCATGTTTCTTTTTAAGATAAAAAGTTGTTGGGCATCTTCAATATAGCCACCATATAATATATTCATTTAAGTAAGTAATTTATAAGATTTCACATCTCTTCTTCATTGAGATAGTGATTATACAAGCCATGTTTTCTGTGCATGTTTTGAAAGGGAGCTACATATTAGTTTACTTGAAAATCTTAAGAAATACTTTCAGCAACTCCATAGAGCACAGACGTTTACCATATTCAAAGTCTTATAATAGTAAGTATAGAAACATCAGAAATTTTTGGAGCAGGTGAATTGGTGGCAGAAGATGATATGTACATATATTTACACATGCACACATACACATGCACACACATACACATACATACATACACATATATACATATACACATGCACACACACACATATACACACACTTTCACCCAAGCATTTCACTTATAACTCCCTGAAAGTATATTTAACTTAGAAAGCATTGATTCCTAGCATTTTTGAATTATTCAATTAAAAAAATAATCTTATAAAAATTAAGGACTCTATCTCCAAAACTGAACACACATAGTCACACAATTTTGAATACATTTTGATTTATTCAAATGCAGCCATGTATCTATAGGATACCCTTTTATCAGGCATAATCAAACCATTTTCATCTACTTTTTGGCCTTGCATACATTTTGACTTAACGGTAATGGACTTATCTTTGTTTTGCTACAAGCTTCAGTGCCAGGGATATCTTTTATCAGTAATGCTGAGAAATGTTCATTTTCCAGGAAGGTCACTGGGGTCTCCCCCTACTTGGTTGGCACTTACTGCTCTGTATTCTCCTTGCCAATTCAAATGCCTATCTCTCCTTCTAAACCCTGAAAGTCTCAAGGGCAGAGACAAGGTCTAGTTTAGAGGGGCACAGCCTCCAAGACCATGTTTGGTTTTAACAGGCCCTAAATAATTTCTTATTGGATGAGAAAATATGCAAAGTGTTATTTTTATTAAAGACTTATGAAAGCTGAAAATAAGTGAAGTTCACTCATTTGCCCAAAATCAAACAGTGAATAAAGTAGTTTAGTGGTTATGACTCTCAAGACAGCTGACTTTCACTCTGAAGACATTTGCAATACATTACCTGTGAAGGATTAAAAAAAGTAGCTGCAGTGGAAGTCACTACCAATATGTGAACCCTGGTCAGAGATAAGGTCTCACCACCTTGGGGCTGACCCTGAGAATGGAGCATAACTATGCAGAGCCTCATGATATGGGTCGCAAAGAAGAAAAGAAAGGAAATCTTGAGTCAGAGAGAGGCTTCCAGAGAGCAAGACTATATATCTTTTAGGGAAACTGTTACAGTCTTCAAAATAATGGCACATTTTAGGACTTGGAGAATATTGATTCAAAAAATGTTTTAATCTCCTTAAAAATGAAAATATTTAAGGATGTGTGTTTTTTGGGGGTACTTTAAGAAACACTCTTGCAAACTAGGGTATCAGATTGTAAGCCCAGTTAACTAGTTAACCACTTACCCACTGTTCAATATTCTTATTAACTCATGCCTTCCTACCACTCCTCTCTCCCAGCTGCCAATTTCCGCAAAAAAAATCTCATTAATGTCTTTTGTTTATGACATGTCTGTGTCGTTTCTGTAACTTTTTTTGTAGAAAAATAATCTGTTATTCCATGTTTTGCAAATGAAAATATTGGATGGTTTTGAAAATAAAAGATGGATTTTACTGATGGCTTAGTCATTGCCAACTTCTTAATCAACTAATTAACTTAATGAGCTTAGATGATGACTTTATGGTGAATGGCACAGAAAACCTAAGGTGTCTGGTTTAATAGCTGAAACAATCCTTTGAGTCTCTGATTTGTTTTCTCATTTTATTCCACTAAAATTTTTATAAGATAGTCTACCTGAAATTTGCCACATCTCTGAAAGTAGAAAACAAATCAGTAGAAGATGTTTCTAAGAAAAGCCAGCCACCAAAGTGAGCAGAATCAATTTGAACATGTTAACTCTAAGTTTGTACTCAAAGAGTAAACTCATATTCAGCGTGGACAACTTCTAAATGGGAAAGGTTGAGGAGATATGTTTAGAGAATAGTCTAACTATTAGAGAAATTGCAGTCATTTTCTGTTTTGGGAATACGGGGATACATGAAACATTCAGGAGAGTTGTGCTTTTGTTGACTTTGATTGAAAAATCTATTATAGGGTCTTTTTAGTGTTCTTGGATGACTTATTTTGAAATCTGGCATTAAGAGAGCATTCAGAAAATGCTGTGGAAAGAGAATCTCCCAATATCTAGCCCTAAGGCATTTGAAAATCTTCTCTTTACGTTTTTATGTTAATTTCTTAATTTTAAAAAAAATCAAGTACTGATAGTAAATATTCATCCTCCAAAAGCAGCATTTATGAACTATCTTTTATGTGTAAGTATGCTTATAGCGTGGGATCATGAATAAGTTTGTATTTAGGATTGGACTAAGCCATAGATAATGCAAGTATTTTGGGAGAAGATACCCTTATTAAGATATGTCACAAGATTTTTTATTGAGAGGCCCATCTCATGCCATCCTCTTCCAATTACCTGAGATTGACACTGTTGCCTTCCTAAGGAAGATACTACTTCTTGTTAGTGGGTGCAGGAGGTTGTAGTGTTCTGTGTGTACACACGCATGTGCATGCACACACATACACACACAGTTGTTAAGATACCTACAGCAAAGAAAAAGAAAAGAAAAAAGAAATCAAGTATTATTCAAGACTTTAAGCCATTTCAAGGATGTTTCAAAGTTCTAAGGTTAGCCTACAATTAACTTTTTTTGTTTGTGTCTTGGAAGGGTGAAAAATTGAGCCATGAATTTATATTACCTGAACAGCACAATTGGTTTGCAAGATTAGATGACCAATACCAGGTCAAACGAGGGCTCTAATGAAAAATAACACAGAGCAGGTAAATTTATTTATTTATTTATTTATTATTGGCGAGGCCTGGAAGAAGCTGAATGAGAAAGGGTATACATGGCAGCCTAGATTTTACAGCTCTGAATGGAGACCAAAGGTTAGAATGAAGGAACAGGAGATTTCAAGAGAGAATTAGGCAATGCCAGTTACCAACGTGGTTTTCTTTGACATGAAAATCATGTTAAAGAAAGGTAGACCCCAACAGGGAGACAAGTAGGGCTTGAGTGTGTTTAGCAGGACTCATTAGAATTCTGTGGGGATCTGGCAGTATCACTGTCACTTCCAGTTATTTGCCATGGAGGTGGAAAGGCATTGTGAGAGAGCAATTTGAATAATAAAAATGGAGGCATACAGATGAACTGAGAGAAAGAGGACTTCCTATATAAGTCACTAAGAGAACATACTTGAGGAAAAAAGATGTTTAAGATAGTCACAGGGGTACTGACAATACGTTAAGCACTTTTACAAGTTCTTTTCTCATAAAATACTTAAGATAACCCTGTGAGCTGGATCTTATTATTATTTCCATGTTATAGAGGGAAACACTGAGGATAAAAAGATGTTGAATAATTTTCCCAGAATCTCACAGCCAGCAAGTAGCAGAGTTAGGAGTGAAATCTAAGGAAAGGCAAGGCAGTTTAAATTAGATATTCAAAGAGGAAAGTAATGTGAAAGGGGGATTTCTTTTTATCAAGTACAGCTCTGGAGGGCAGAACTAATGGGAAGTTAAAGAAAAAGGTAAATTTCAGTATGCTGTAAGCTTTCTGAATTTTAGAACTAACCCTGGGGGAAGAACTCCTTTGTGAAATCATGAGCTGTATATACTAGAAACATTCAAGTGCAGCTAAAATGGCCACGTGTCAGAGAAGCTGTAGAGGGATTTCAGATTTGAGTGGGAATGTTAGACCAAGTGACCTTTAAATCCCTGTGGTTTAGAATTACCATAATATGAGTTAGTTCCTCAACATCTGGATTATGTGTATTTTCAAGGCTGAAAAATAGGAGCTCAATCTCAGTTAACTCTGATTTCCCTGGAAGCCAAAACAGAAAGGGAAACTATATTCTGAATTTGATAACAAGGTAGAAAATTAGTTTATAAAGAATAGCAAACTTTTTCTTTGCTTTCATTTCACAGGGCAATTGAATACAAAGGTCAGTGTTTATTTGTTAATCTCCCTCATTAGAGGAAGTATGACATGGCAGGGGCTTCAGGTGATTTTAAAATACAAATATTGCTAATTTCATTTGCATTTATGTCTTTGTGTCATTGATCATCACTATCTTTAATGGCTCTCTATGGTCTAGTTTTTGACACAGGTCTAGGAAACCATGAACCCCCAAAAACATCGGTAATCTTTAAAAGCCATGCATTGATCACATATTCATCACTTAATCCAAATCTAATAAAAATAATAATTTTTATTACCACTAAATATAGTTTTAACAGCAAAGTGATAAAAAATTAAAAATTCTTAACTCAGTTGAGATTTTAATCTCTTTAAAACTTAGAGTGGTGTGGTAGTCTCAGCAAGTGGAATATCAAAAATCCTTCTTTTCATATTATTATTTGTGAGCTGCTCTCAAAAAAGCAGTTTTAAAAAAATCAGAAACCACTCTCACGCTCCTTGCAAGAATTTTCTTATCATGCAGTAAAGACGTTGGGAAATGAAGACCTATAAAATCAAGGATAGACTAACTTTGCAAAACAAAGAAAAGGAAAAATCAGATTCAATCCTGCTTGGTTAAACAAAATACATTAGCGAATATATATCTTATGGGTTGTAAGATACATATATCTAAGAGCAGGAAGGTTACCTAGTTATTGAAGAAGTAAAACAAATGGAATACAATGCAGATACAAAGACCAAAAAATAATTATACATAATTAGAATTCTATTTTTTGGCAATTGAATAGAAAATAAAAAAATTCTTTTTGATAAGATTCCCAAGAAATAGGAATGCTTATAATCAATCATATTATTGGGAGTGAGACCTACTGATTTAGTGCAACTAGGTAAATTAAAAAGCTATTCTGCATACAATCTTAAACTTGGTGCTGAAGAAATCATAAAATGAGACACAGTCTTTATCTTAAAGACTTTACCTTCTGGTACCTATGAATCAAATAAGCCAGGAACTATAATAAAAGGCAATATATTATGGCTATTATAACTGAGGTATAAACAAAGCACAGTAGATTCAAAGGTGAAATTGCTCGCTTCCTATTTGCAGTGGAGAAGAGATAAGGCTTCCTAGAAGAAATGACATTTGAAAAATGGGTGAAGTATTTACAGGTTAAAAAAAAAAAGGAGGAAGGATGTACCAGGCAGACAGATGATTAATGTTGTGGTGACAGGGAAATGTAAGTCAGTCCTCAGAAAGTATGCCAGAGGAGTGGAGCAGATGCATGTGAGGAGGTGAGGCATAGGAGCTACTCGTGGAAATGCAGGCTGAAGCCACATGTGGTGCGTCTCCTCACAAGGCTAACAGGTCTGCCCTTACTTTCACAGGTGATGAGGTGTCATTACATGTATGGAGTTGAGGGATGACAGGATCATAGGGCTGCCTGATGTTGTGTGCAGATTGTGCACGGCAAAATCTTAGAGAGTGTCATTTACCTGGTGACCCTGTTGATTTTTGTATTTCATAGGGTCATATTTTAGTCATTGTAAGTGTATTATATAATAAAAAGTTTCTTGACAGATGGAAGTCAAGTGTCTTGAAGATGGGATGCCTTTCCTGATTTGTACAAATGCACCGTGTGGGGCAATGGTAGCTTGTGATAGCTGTGCTCTGGGTAGACACATCTTAAAGCAGAAGATAGAACTGATTGCTACAAGGAGAACCTGGAGACTTTGACAATAACACACACAAAAACTGGAGCTTGACTTAAGGGAGGCTCGTAGAGAATCTAGTGGAAGGCAGTGGAAGAAGAACCCATACATGACTTCAGTGATGGGTGACAGATAATAGTGGCCAACAGGAAATAGAAAGTAAGAAGGGAGATTTATTAAGGCAGGGGAAAGGGAGGCAAGGAGAGGGCAGAGATGCACACATTTTGGAGGCAGAATTGTTGGCTGAACATCCAGTAGAAGGGTCAAGTGTGAGGCTGAAGTGTTGGTCTGGAGGGCAGGGCAGGAGCTGGCTCAGAACCAGCCACATAAATGTGATTGCTGAGTCTTCAGGGAATTCGTGAGATAATGACAGAGCTCTAGAGAGAGGGGAGCAGAGTGTATCTGGTATCAGAAGCAATCCTCATTCTTATCACATTTTGCTCTCTAATCCCAAAAGAATTAGGAACAAATCTTGTAAAAGGAGCCTGCTTTCTTAATAAGGTGGTTGTTGGATAGCTTGTTTTATTTCCAGTTCCTGCCAACCATCCAATGCAGTCAGAAAGCCAGCTTTTATCCATAAACATGCCATTTTTTTTTCATTATAAGATTAGATAGGAGTGACAGCAGGGGGAGCTTTCTGATCTAAGGCAGAATTGTTGATGACTTGGTAATGTTTCAACGGTGAAATAGAAACACATAAATCAATTATGAACGCATTCAACTCCTCACTCTAGAGAGAAAGCAATGGCAAAAGCCACCTAAGTTTCCTCTTTGATCCTATTATGCACTATATGTGACTCCCTATTTTCATTTTGTTTTTTCCTAACCTGATACTAAAATTAATTTACATTTCATAAGGCTATACAATTAATGATAAGAAAAGATAGTCAAGAAGTGCATCAGGTGGCAGAGAAGGAATTCTGAGATAAGAATATCTGCCTTATGTAAGCCTTACACAGAGAATGAGTGCTTATTCTAGCTGTCCTGAGCTCCTTGTCTCATAGTTTCAGACGGCTGGAATGCTTCCTGGTATCAGTGTGCTCATACTTGCCTAGTTATGAAGACCCCAGGAGCCAACAAGGTATCAATGTTCCAAATGTTAGCTGGAAGTTGACTATTAAATAAAACCTATCTCCAACTTGCCTACCCCTTCACTTGCCATTTTAAGCTATTTTTTTTCTCTAACACAGTTAACAGGAGAAAATTTAGGCTATTTTAATAGACGTGGGGTTCCAATCTAAGTTGGGAGTCATAAAATATTGATTCTTGTGTGTCTTTAAGAAAGTTAAAAAAGAGCAACTTTGGGGTCAACATCAATATTTCCTTAATGTATAATTCTAAATTCCTACCATTATTATGCTTTGTCTGTTTTCTGGACTTTTCAGAGAAGAAAAGTTTGATAGTATAGTAATCCATTTCAAATTTTACATTCTGATTCCCTTATCGTAATTTAACTATTATTGATATTCATTTTGGTAGCTGATATTCTCATTGAACCAGAATGGTTTTTAATGTAGTAAGCTATATTTAAGGATGCCATTGGTGTATTAGAGAGATAATTATCAAACACTTTGATAATCAACACTTTGATCTACAAATAAAAATATGTAATATGTAACTTTTAAAACAATATTCAGTGTAGATGAATATTTGTAAGATAAATGCAGAAAATCTTGGGCCTTTATGAACAGTATTTGGGGTGTAAACTTTATGAATTTGATTATACTTTAAAAAGTATAGTTAGAAACATTAAATCTATCTGAACAAAGATGTTCTTAGTGTGACAGATGGTTCTCTCAAATATTATGTAAATTTGAACAATCTTGTTTTCTCCTCCATTTAGATATTGTTCTAAATTATTATCCCATATTTGTCCATTTTACTGATTAAAAGATGTGCCCAATCTCATATTACTAAAAAGCACATATATTAAGTATATAGCACTTAATAAATTAGAGAAAGCTATGTTTTTTCTCAATACTGTAAATTTTCATTAAAAGAAATGAAACCAGCAAATAAACACGCATACTAAAATACACTTAAACATACCAGTTAGGCTCTTGAATTAAAGACAGCTCCTGATCTGTAATTTGTCAGTAATAAAATGTATGTGAATTCAGTTAATGCTGCTTATTTAGCTAGTTTGTTATAAATATTTACTTGATGTCAGATGACAGCTGTGAAATTTAATCAGTGCATGCAAGAACATAGTTTTCTTATGAAAATAAATCAGGTAAAAATTCAGAAGGGAAAATGTATGGCTGTTGAAGATCTTACAGAAATGACTTTAAAATGAACCTGGGAAAATACCATATCTGGTCCCCAGGGAACAAATTTAATTTCATTTTTATCTAGAATATTTTTAGAAATGTTATGAAATATTTGTAACGTTCTTTAATTTTATTTTAAAATACTTAGAGACTTCCTAGTCTAGAGTAAATCCGGAGTGCAGAATATTAAAACCTTTTGAGGAAAAGTTTTGCTTTCAGATTTGCCCCATGATGTTATAAAATCTCTTAGGACTAAACTTGCAGAATTATAAAGATGTTCTTCCAAGGTTTTACTTGGCTTTGAGGGCCTGCTTTTTGATGTTTTTTTTCCTGCTACTGAGTAAAATGTAAAACAGCCTGCCTATCAACCAGCCAACCAAACAAAAAAGACTGGATATCTAGAAATGTATAATATGTGAAACTGTGAAAAGTTATAGTAAATGCCTCAAAAATGTGGTTGGAAGGATAAGTGGATGGTGATGCAAAAACATAAAAGGATTATAGCCTCTTATTTCCTCTGGTTCATAGCAAGCGTAAGTAACTAGGAAAGTCAACTCAGTTCAATGTGTGATTGCTGTGGATTGAATTGTTTCCCTCCCAAATTTATATATTGATGGTCCTATCCACTTGTATGCTTCACGATATAACTATTTGGAGACAAGGACTTTGAGGTAAAGATAGTTAGACTGGACTTTTATGGTGGGATCCTAATTCAATTTGACTAGCAGTCTTATAAAAAGAGGGAATTAGGATATACAGAGACCTAAGAGATGCATGTGTGTAAAGAGGTGGTCATGTGAGGACACAGAGGGATGGTGTCCATCTGCAAGCCATGGAGTGAGGTCGTAGGAGAAAGCAGACTGGTTGGCACCTTGATCCTGGACTTCTAGCCCCCAGGACTGTGAGAAAATACCAGTCTGGGGTATTTTGCTATGGTAGCCTTGGAAAAATAACACAGTGATAACGAAGTAAGTACTATCTTTGAAGAAAAAGCATTTTTGAGTCATTAAAATTTCTTATAAGTGTACATATTCTGGCATTTGAACTACAGGTCCCTGTATATGTTGCTACTTACTCAACATCTCTCACTTTCTATCACTGTTGACTGTCATTTAACACATTTGCCTGTCAAGCTCTCCTCCATCTGCCCACTTCTTTTATTCTACCTGGACTGCTTGTTGTTCCTTTCATTCACCTTTCACTGTATGTTGCAGGAAAACATCCATCAGCATTGTATTTGAATTCTCTCTCCATGTAAAAAATTAGAAGATATAATGTAAAATGTAGTATCTTTGCTGTGTACTGTTCAGTAGTGTTAAGCAATTGCATATTATTGGGCTATGGATCTCCAGAACTTTTCCATCTTGCAAAACTGAAACTCTAACCTCATTAAAAAACAGCTCTACTTTTATGATACTTAATTTCTGGGATACATGTGCAGAATGTGCAGGTTTTTTACATAGGTATACATGTGCCATGGTGGTTAAAATTTTGCCTTGATAATACACCTAATTAGAAAGGTCAAGTGCCTTAATGAGTTGCCTTTTGGTTTGTCATCTAGAAAATAAACTGAAAGAAAAAAAAGCGACTCAGCTCCTCTTTTCTCCCCCCTTCTCTCCACACTCTTGGCAAACACCATTCTAGTTTCTGTTTCTATAAATTTGACTAACTTAGATTCTTCGTCTAAGTGAATTCATGTAGTATTTGTCTTTTTGGGAGTGGCTTATTTCACTTAGAATAATGTCCTCAAGGTTCATGCATGTTGCAGCATTGTGACAGAATTTTCCTCCTTTTTAAGGTTGAATAATATCCCATTATCCATATATACCACATTTTCTGTATCTGACCTTTCACCCATTGGTGGACATTTGAGTTGCTTTCACCTCTTGGCTATTGCGAATAATTCTGCTGTGAGCACCAGTATGTGAATATTTACATGAAATCCTGCTTTTAATTCTTTTGGATATATACCAGAAGGTTATATATATATATATATATATATATACATATATATATATATATATATATATGTACCAGAATTGCTAGGTCATATAGTAATTCAATTTTTCATTTTTTGAGGAACTGCCATGGTTTCAATAGTGACTACACCATTTTATATTCCCATACACAGTACATATGGGTTCCAGTTTCTCTACATCCTAGCCAACACTTTTAATTTTGTCATTTATTCTATGGTGACCATTCTAATGAGTGTGAGGTAATATCTCATAGTGGTTTTGATGTACATTCCTCTAATGATTAGTGATGTCCAACAGCTTTTCATATGCTAATTGCCCATCTGTATATCATCTTTGGAGAAATGCATATTTAAGTTCTTTGTTCGTTTTAAAATCGGGTTATTTTATTGTTGTTTTTGTGGTTGCTGAGTTATTTTGTTATCCTTGTCCTTTCTGAATAATAATATCCCTTACTGGATGCATGATTTGCAGAAATGTTCTTCCATTCCTATGTTGCCTTTTCACTATGGTGACTGTGTCCTTTGGTGCACAGAAATTGTACTCCCATTTGTCTATTTTTACTTTTGCTGCCTGTGCTTTTGGTATCATATCCAAGAAATTCTTGCCAAATTCAATCTCATGAAGTTTTCTACTGTGTTCTTTTCTAGTAGTTTTATAGTTTTAGGTCTTACTTTTGGGTATTTAATTCATTTTGAGTTAATTTTTGTATATGGCACAATGTAAGGGTCTAACTGTATTCTTTTGCATGTGTATATCTACTTTTTCCATCACCATTTGTTGAATAGATTATTCTTACCCTATTGAGTGGTCTTGTCACCTTTGTCAAAAATCATCTGACTATATGTATGCAATGGTTCATTTTGGGGCTTTCTGTTCTGTTGTTCTATATTTCTGTCTTTACACCAGTACCACACTACTTTGTGTATATGGTAGCTTTTAAATATGTTTGAAATTTAGAAGTGGGAGACTTCAAACTTTGTTCTTTCTCAAGATGCATTTGGACATTCAAAGACACTCCAAATGTTTCCGTTTCTATTTATCTTCTTTAATTTTTTTAAAATCAATGTTTTGTAATTTCCAGAGTATAAGTTTTTCACCTCTTTATTTTATTCTTAAGTGGAATTTTTTTTTTTGTAAGTGGAATTGTTTTCCTAGTTTCCTTTTTGAACTGCTTGTTGTTAGCATGTAGTTTATCTGTTGATTTGATATCCTGTAATTTTGCTGAATTCCTTTATTAGTTCCAACAGTTTTTATTAATATTATCTTTAGATTTTTCTATATATAAGATCATCGAGTCTGAGAACAGAGATAATGTTACTACTTCCTTTCTAATTTGGATGTCTTTTATTTCATTTTCTTGCCTAATTGCTCTGGATAGGAACTCCAATGCTATGTTGCTTAGAAGTGATGAGAGCGGGCATTCTTGTCTTGTTCTGGATCTTGGAGGAAAAAATTTGGGTTTTTCTTCACTAATTAGGATGTTAGCTGTGTGCTTTTTATTTAGGGTCTTTGTTATGTTGAGGTAGTTTCCTTTTGTTTTTAGTTTATTGAGTTTTGTTTGTTTTAAATCATGAATTGGTGCTGAATTTTGTCACATGCTTTCTCTGCATCAGTTGAGATGATAATGTGCTTTGTATCGTTGATTAATGTGGTATCTTACATTGATTGATTTTTGTATGTTGAAATCTGGGAATACCTTCCACTTAGTTGTAGCGTATAATCCTTTTAATGTTCTGTTGAATTTAATTTGCTAGCATGGTAGTCCCTTGGCATACATGAGAGACTGGTTCCAGGAATTCTGCAGACACCAAAAATTTGCAGATACTCAAATGCCTTAAATAAAATGCTGTATAGTGTTTGCATATGATGTAGGCATATCCTCCCATATACTTTAAATCATCTCTATATTATTTATAATACCTAGTAAAATTCCTAAACATTATTTCAGTTATGTGGATTCAAATGTAGTACCCAGCATGTAGCAAATACAAGTTTAGTTCTTTGGGAAATTGGGGAAATTTTTTTCTTTTCGGAATATTTTCAACCTATGGCTTGTTGAATCCATAGGTGTGCAATCCATGGATAAAGAGGGCTGACTGTATTTTGTTGAGCATTTTTGCATTAATATGCATCAGAATTATTGGTTTATGGTTTTCTGTTCTTGTAGTGTGTTTCTCTGGCTTCTGTATCAATGTAATAGCAGTCTCATAGAATGACTTTGGGCATATTCTTTCTTTGCTTTTTTGTTTTTTGGAAGAGTTTGAAATGGATTATAAATAATTATTGTTTATTATTATTTATCTATTTTTTATTTTTTTGAGACAGAGTTTCGTTCTTGTTACCCAGGCTGGAGTACAATGGCGTCATCTCGGCTCACCTCAACCTCCGCCTCCTGGGTTCAGGCAATTCTCCTGCCTCAGCCCCCTGAGTAGCTGGGATTACAGGTGCGTGCCACCATGCCCAGCTAATTTTTCATATTTTTAGTAGAGACGGGGTTTCACCATATTGACCAGGATGATCTCGATCTCTTGACCTCATGATCCACCCGCCTCGGCCTCCCAAAGTGCTGGGATTACAGGTGTGAGCCACTGCGCCCGGCTTTAATTATTCTTTAAATGTTTGCTAGAAGTCTCCAGTGAAGCCATGGAGACTTGAGATTTTCTTTATTGGGAAGTTTTTGATTATTCATTCAGTCTCCTTACTACTTATATCTCTGTTCAGGTTTTCTATTTCTTCATGCTTCAGTCATGATAGGATGTGTATTTCTAGGAATTTATCTATGTCTTCTAAGTTATTCAATTTGTTGGTATTAATTTGTTGATCTGATTCTCTTATAATCCTTTCTGTTATAGTATAGTATACCTTATACTATCCCTTCGTTCATTTCTGATTTTAGTAGAGCCTTCTCTCTCTCTCTGTCTCTCTCTCTCTCTTTTAATTTGGCTAAGGACTTGTCAATTTTGTTGATTTTTAAAAATCCACTTTTTAATAGTTGTGAGAACACGTGACTTAAACTCTTAGAGTTTTTTTTTCTTCATCTATGCAATGGGCATGCCATGTACTGTGCCAGGTAGCTGTGCCCTACTTGCATTATTACATTCAACCATTTGCTGTGTTTAATGAATAGTAGTTTGTGCTATTTTTAATTATGTAAGTAAGAAAAAGTTCTCCCATGTAGATCACAAATTTCTTTTTCATCATTTTTTCAAAGGAATTACAAACTCTAAGCCTAACACTTATTATTAGTATTTGGATTTTAGAAAATTTTAATCTTTTGCTATTTTGTCTCTTGGTGTTTTTATGTAATTTTGCTCCTGGTTTAATGGCTCTTCTGTGCACATGATTAACTCAGTAAGAATAGATTACTTTCATAAACCTTTTGTTATTGATTTCCTAATAGGTTGATACCTTACTAGTAGACTTTCCTCTTAAGTGTTTTTCTGACTGTACTTTCTACTAAGTGGAATAATTCCATGGTCATTCCATATATTATGGGACACTGTTTCTGTATAACTGTCCTGTAAATTTAAAGAACTTGAGTAAAGTAAAAGTTTACTTATTTCTTGTGTACCTGCTTTTAGCAGATGTGGTTTGAATTTAATTTTTAGGATGAAAGAAATATAGGTTTTGTTTTACTGGACTTCTTTTTATGTATATTGGTAGAGAAGGTTCTTGTTTAATTTACAACTTGATTAACCATAGCTGAGTTTTAATTTTGACCTTATTAAGTGGTTTGAAAACAATCATAGGTATAGATAATACACATTAAAATTTTTCTTATTCAATCTTAACCCCAAAGTAGTGTTGATTTTATGAACAAAGGGAAAATCCTTTGATTTTCTTGGTAGAAAACTATGTATAGTGAGTTTTGTTGGCATTGTCGTTAACCTCTAGTTGTTCTGTAAATCAGATAAGAGTAAAACATCCTTGAAGGGAGAAAAATGGTATCTGGACATAGAGAAAAGATAGTATTATCCATGTTTAAAAAAGTTATATGTAAGTTAATCACAAAACTCTTTAAAAATACAGCATCGTCTTTCTTGGATCTTATTTTCTAGTTTAAAGTTATTCAAGGATAATATTGCATACACTTGATTTAGAATTGTAGCCATCAGCTTATGCTGTCAGCAGACAACTCCTAAATTTCAGAGGCTTACAATAAATATTACATTTTTATTACTTTTCAATGTTTATTACAATAAACAATAAACATTAATTTCTTGCTCATGTTACCAGAAGGCTGTGGGTTGACTGTAGTTTTGTTGGTCTCACTGGGCTTCACATGTCTTCTAATTCCTGAGCCTTGGCTGATGAGTAACCACTAGCTGGGGCACGCTTGTCTCATTGTGAAGAGAGGTCAACGGGGACATGAGTCAACAACAGAAGCACATAAGACACTGACATTCCACTGTCCAAAGTGGGTTACAATGCCAAGCCCCAATCAATGGGGCAAGGAAGTAAATTCTGCCTCCAGGAAAGCACCCCAAGGTTTGGGCAGAAATGAATAATCATGAACAATAATTCAACCTACTACAATAGCCTAATGTGCCTTTTCATTTATATAATATCTTATTAGTTCTCCCTCCAGAGAACTCTGACTAATACACCCTATCTTGGAAACACTGTGGACCTTTTCTGTGAAGTGTCATAAAAATCGCAACATGACAATCCATACTAGAAATAAATCATTTCTAAGTCAGAGAATTTTAGAGTATTTTGAGGTCTCAAAGTCAATAGATTAAAGATTTTACTAAAGTTATTAAAAATCTGTTAAAGATTAAAGGATCTGTTATATTTAAAGAACATTATATTTTGAGGCCCCAGAGTAAAAAGGTTGAATTGGGGCTTGGGGTCCCAAGGTCCTGCCTGCTGACTGCTTCCTCTCCACCTTCCTGCTCTCCACTTCTTACTACGTTTTGGTAACCCCTAAGAGGATTCCACAGAGCATAGTTTGAAAATCACCAGTATAGCACTCTCTGTGCAGGCTCCACTGAGGGTAAGGGGTGTTAAGTTACAAAAACATGTAAAACATGTTTGAACAAAGGGGTTCAACAAAGTTAAGCAGAACTGCAGGAATTCTCAGAAACTTTACTGTATTAATAATGTTCCTTGTGAACCTCCAATAAGGGAATATAGATCTCAGATTGCTCAAACTTTTAATAAAACAATTTAGTACTTTGGAATACATGTAAGAAAAATCTGCTTTAGACAATGTGTCTTTATTTATAAAATTATATCTAGGGCAGAGGCTCAAGATTGGACAGTTGGCTGAGTTTTTCTCATTTAGTTAGTTAGACCAGATCAAAATTCAGGTCTTCCGTCCCTCCTCCAGGAGTCTTGGGCCATGGATGTTGAGTTTGTTTCTGTGACTTGGACATACTTTAGCAATTATGTAGTCATTTATGGGGTATTTTAACCTTTGAGAACAATAGTCCTGGTCAATGCCTCTGTTAGGATTCAATATGAAAGAAATTGAGTGACTATGAGTAACTAGTTTCACAAAGTGAATGAAGGAGTAATTGTATGATCTGATCTGAAGTGACTATTGGGACAAACAGCAATGTTAGGAAATACTCAGGGATGTTTTTTCTTTCCAATGACTTTAAGGCTCCATTCATGAAAAAGATAACAGATGGCGAAATCTGTAATTTTCCACAGTACACACACTCTGCCTTTTACTTTCCCTTTCCTTTCTATTCACAAGTAAATGATTACTGTAAGTTTGTTTAATTTATGTCCTAGGTTACTACTTTAAAAATTTTCTAAGCTTGATGATATACCACTTAGGAGGAAATTTGGACCCAATTCTTGCCTAGAACTTCATAGCTGCTACACATTCAGAGGGGAAGTAACTACTAATTAAAATATTTGTAATCAATTTTATGTATCTAAGGAAAAATCCATGACATCAGTTGGTGGTGGGGGATAAAATGGAGAAGAGTCTTGCTCTTAAATAATTATCCGTGACATGAAAATCCAAACTTTTAAGTGGATTAAGATCTTTAAAATGTATTAGTAAATAGAAAATATTCAAAAGAATATGAATAGAAGATGTTGAAATCATTTGAAAGAAGTTGTTTCATGTCTCAAAATATCTGTGAAATATATTAAAAACAGAAAAGAACAACAAAATGGGTTACAAGAAAGATAAATTCTTTTAAATTTAATTTAGTTTGTTTCATAAATATTGAGTAAGTGCAACTGCAGATTTTTCTCCATTGTTCCTGAGGAGTAAGTGATGGCAGCTGCGGCCCATCTGAAATGGCCACTGCAAAGATGCTACCTGCAGTTGGGGAGGTGGGGCCAGGGCTACACCCTCCATGGGCCAGCAGGAGCCAGGAACAGGCAGAAGCCCTGCCCCTCCCTCCTGGGTGCAGCTGCAGGCACCCAGCTGTGGCTGTGAACCCAGCATTTCTGTGCTCTTGGGGGCCTGGGAAGGTTCCCTTGTCCCTACAAGCTTGGAAATACCTACTCCTAGTGCCTGGCTTTTACCCACTCCCAGCACCCTCTCCAATTTCAGAGCAAACTTGAGGCTGAGTCCTGGCGCTGTCACGACTTGGCCAGGTGTGTGCATGCTGGGGCAGCACTGACATGCCAGCCCCATGCTCCCTCGGCCCCCTCTGGACTTTGAGCACAAATGAGCATAAGAGGGAGGCCAAAGGAGGACTGAGGGTGGCTCAGAGTGGGCCTGCAGGCACCTCATCACAAGCAGCCTGGGTGCTGGAGGCCATAGGTTGAGGGTGGGAGGTAGACAGATTCCTGGGCAGAAAGGGACAGGTTCCTGGTGAAGCTCCACCTTTGGGCCTGGGATGGCCTGAGGGCTGGGCTGCCAGTTCTGATCACCAAAGTGGGAACTTATGGTGCTTTTTCTGGGCCTGCTTGTAACCACCCATAGACCAATCAGAACATACTTCCTCCCACCTGGAGCCCATAGAATCTCCCAGACTCAGCCAGACTTGAGTAGAGCAGATGTTCAGGATGACCTGCATGTAGAGAAGAGCTACCCATTGTGGGTTTCCTCTCAGTTGAGGGCTGAGCAGATATAAGGACAATCTGCCTGCAGAGAGAAGCTACCCACTGCAGGTCTCCTCTCAGCTGGGGGTTGAGCAGATGTTGGGACTGCCGGCCTGCGGATAATGAGAGCTGTGCTGTTGCTCAGTAAACTACCTCTTCACCTTATTCACCCTCCAATTGTCTGCACACCTCATTCTTCCTGGACATGGAACAAGAACTTAGGATCCGTGGGATGGTGGGACTAAAAGACCTGTGAACACAGACAGGGCTGAAACACGCCCCTTGCTCACCACCTTGCAGGTAACAGGAAGGAGAGAAGAGAGAAGGAAAGGAGCTGTGGCCCTTTAGGGAGCCCAGACCTAGGAGCTCCCTGAGCCAGGGTTATTCTGGGGCTCTGTGGTTCCTGGCATCTCCAGGCTTCCAAGTGCCACCATGTTTCCCAGTGCCAGCAACTTGCAGTTTGCTTGTACCTGGCTGTGCACAGTGGCCAGCCTCACCTCACCTCCACACACCCCTTGCCACTCTGCATGTGGCTTGCCCTTGGCAGGCATGGGATCCAGGCTGGTAGCGTGTGCTGAGCATAGCCTGCTGGGCAGAGTGGGCAGAATGAGCCCAGCAGGCCCAAGCAAACTCGGGCAAAGGCATCACTAGTCACAGAGCTTTTCCAGCTAGAAAAGCAAAATCCCAAGGATCCTGTGACTTAAGCATCCAATTACTTTTATTCTTTCTTTATAGCTGAAAGAGGCAAGTGCACTGTCTACAGTTTTATGAGTAGCTGCCTTAGGCATCAGTGAATGAAATTGCAAAAGCACATATATAAAACTTTCCAGATGTTACAAATGAAGACCATATCTCACATATGGTCTTCATTTGTAACATCTGGAAAGTTACATATGGTCTCACATATGGTCTTCATTCTATAATATGATTAGAATATGCTAATATATTAGCATTCTATAATATGATTAGAATACAGATTAAAGGATGATACTGATTTTTAAAGGCCACAGTTACAGTGACATTTTCTATTAGGCAAATACAATGTTTTCTGATTTTATTTGCTTCTGTGCACCTCTTGTGTACATCCCCCCTTGTATATTTATTTAAAATAAGTAATATGTTTAGAACTGTCTTACCAACTAGTTTCTAATTTTATAAAAGTTACTCTAAGCTTTCCTTTTAGTGTTTTTTTCTGGTGTCCCTCATAAAGTTTCCCTGAATTTGATTCCCCCCGCCAAACTGAAAACAAAAACAAAAAATGAGCCAGTTTTAATTGACATGTAATATACAAACAGAAAAGTTTGTGCAAATCATTTGTGTACACAGAGTGAATTTTCACAAATTGTGCACAATACATAACTGGCAGCTTAGATGGTCCCTTTATATTTCCTTCGTGATGCTCACAAACTGTTGTATATAAAAACAAAATTAGCCCACTAACCTCCTGTTACATCATTTCAAAGTTTAGAATTTTTACCCTCTTTTAGGAATGGACTACATTTTAAATTGGACTGTATATTATACCAGAATGAATTTCTCTGCTTATTCTGTAAATATTTGCAATTACATTTGTATTCTTCTCAGGGCTAGGTGCATCCACTAATGCTCAGAATGTTTTTATAAGCTTAAAAACTCTGTCCTTGAACATGAAACCTATTTAAGTTTATTTGCCCAAATTTCAGCTGTTATATATTAAGACTACATAAAGATTAACCAAGATTATATATTTCTTTTGTAGAAACACATATGTATAAAAGTATATACATTTAGAAGTTCAATCTGGCAACTTCTTTTCCCTCTTTTTCTTCTGAGTCTTTAATATTTTTATGAAATATTAACTGCTTTTCTATATGAGAAGAAAAGTCATTAAGAGTCCAGTAATTTCATAGTATAAGAAGTTTTTTTAAAGTAGGCTTTGGTTGTCTGCCATTAGCCATTGTACAGTAATCCTGCATCTGTATATATTACTATGTATTACTACACACAAAATAAAAAATATACAATATTATATGTATATATATATAATATATATAATAATAAACTTTAGGTTTAAAATGCTTTTTAAAAATTATTAATGTTTTCTTACTGTGTCTTCTTAGAATACCTTAATATAACTTTCTCAAAAAGGTCATTTTACAATTTCTTAATCTAGACTACTTAGTTTCTTGATTTTATTGTTCTCTTTCGGAGCAAGTTTCCAGTCCTTTTCCCATATAGTACTTACTATAATGTGTGAGAAAAGATTTCAATTTATTACTTAATGTCAAGTTTCCTCATTAGACTCAAGCTCATAGGTTAGAGACCAGACAGTGTTTGTTTTGCACATGAGTATATCTGTAGTGCTGAAACTATATTAATCATGTGGCATAGATTCAATGATATTTGTTACATGAATGAGTGCTTGAACAATATGATTATGTTTTCTTTTTAAAGGGAACACTCCAACTGTTGAGCCAAGGTAAAATTATGCAAGCTTAATTTTCTGACTTCCCAAGCTGTTTGCTCCCTCTCGTTTCCCCCACTCTGCTCATTTCAGTGTCCTCTTCAAGTCTTTTCTTTGCATAATCAAAGCCATCTGCCTTCTAAATAGAGCTCAGTTACACTAGATTCATCACTAACCCTGAGTCTGAGCTTTAGAATCCTCTTCCTTCCTTCCCTCTGACTCTGTCTTTAGGCCACATTTAGAAAACCAAGCTTCAGCCTCTTCTGCAGGCTGGAGCTTCCTATCTGTCACATGAAGGTGGAGGGTTACAGATGTGCTGAATGGCAAGAGCCTTTGCTGTGAGTAGCTTCATCCATTTCTTCTCAGGATGAAAATACCATGATTTTCTTTTTATAGCAAGATGTAAGGAAGTTGAGATGCACTGTTACAGGTCTGTTCTCTCATCAGAATAAACTTGCAGAACTCTCTTAAGAATAAATATTTGTGCTATTCTTCATAGCGCCTGGGACTCAAAGGCTGCAGCCTACTCTTAAGCCCTAGCTAGGTGGCTGGGGTGCTACTCTCTGCAGACAGTCCTCTCTGGTGTTAGCTGTTAGCCTTTCCACCTAAAAGTTGATCATTGCCATTGATGGTTTTCTAGCAATGTTCTACTTGTTGTATGGGGTGCCCAATGGATTGCGATCAGTTTCCTGCATGTGAGCTGCTTACAAAGCATGGTTACCATACTTCCTTGGCTGCCATATTAGTCATTCCCTTAGTGAATTTTCTGAATTCACAGCTTGGTCTCACCTTCCCTAGGTAGTTCCAGCCCCAAATTGTGGTCCTCTTATATATACTTTTTGGGCAGCAGGGCTGTAATGGGTGATGGTCAGAGATGTGACATTCATGTCACTCATGTATTGAATTGTTCACCTCTGCACCCCATTCATCGTAATAGGAAAGTGTTCCAAACTCCTTTATGCTAAACTAGCATTGACTGAATTAGTTTCAAATATTACTATCTCCAGTGATACCTGTATTTTGTTATGGGTCAAAGCCTTATATCATAAAGTCTTTCATAATGTGGAACTTAAATAGTGAAAATACAAGCCTCTGCTTGTGAATAGGGAGCTGTTTTTCTGGACATTTGGCTTTCCTGTTACTTCTGAGATGCTCTCTGAGGTGCACTGCCTCCATAGCCCAGGTTAAGGTGCTGTGTGGTTATGACATTTGATCTATTGTCTTCCGTGCTGAGAGACACTGAAAGGGCCTGTGACTCCAGATCCCTTTTATTGGCCTGGTATTACCAATTTGCATATAAAAATAAATCTTCCAGAAGATGGCAATAAAGATTAAGTAAGCATGTGTGACCTAGCCGAAGCAACACGCGAGGCAGGGAATCAGGTTTTGCAGACTCAGGCAGGATGTCTCGCCACATTCAACTAATTATAGAATAGTTATTTAAAGGAAATACCATATGTACATTATTTATTAACAAAATTATCATCAAATTAAAATGTTAAGAAATTGCTTTTAATACATTGTGTATGTTTGTTTTTACCTTTCTTAGGGTAATTGTGGGATGTGCTTCCTGTATTTTTCTGATGCCTGTGCCAGATTTCATGGAAGGCAGACTAATCAGCTTTGTGAAAAAAGAAAACCACATGCTATCTCTTGCTGCTGAGACCAGGGTTAGAGACGCTTATGGATGTCGATAAAGTCAGCAGCCTCAGGAGAGGCATAAGTGTATACTATGTAGAGTAAAAACAAATATTTTGTTATAAGAGAATTTAATAACATTACTGAACACACTGTTCAAAGCGTTTCAAAGGAAATATGGCAGATGTTGTTGGTTATTTTTTTCCAACACCCATTCCCACCATCCTTGGGCACATTCACTATAGAAGCTACAAAAGTACAATAAATATGAATTTTTCTAGCTTCTCTTAAAGCTAAGTATGTGATGCGGTTCCAGCTAATGAGATCTAGGAGGAGACTAGCTAGAGAAACTGATGGGATGATTGAAAATAGGGCAGCCATCTTGTGACCGCAAGTTTACAGACATGAGAAAAAGGTCAAGAAACTAACAGAGATGTGACCTTGATAGTGCTGAGTCACTGAGCTTATGTGTGCCACCACCTACCTTCAGGCTCCTTGTTATATAAGTTCAAGATGTTGTCAGTTAGGAATTTGGTACCTGTGGCCAAAAGTGTGGTCGAGTACTCTTATGTACAGCAAAAGTAATACATTATCTTAAATTTCATCTTCACAACAGTGTGAGCCAAGTATTATGTATGAATGAGGTCAAAGAGACTGGAAAAGATTAAGATCTCTCTTTTGAGATCTTTTCCATATTAGAGTTGGAATTCTGAAGCAAGTTGTCAGATTCTGGTGTGTAATGTTGATGAACACTTTGATGGAATTAATACAAACTTAAACCTGTTTCAGAGTCCAAAAGGAGTAGAACAGCCTCATTATTTTTTCCCCCTCTCTAAATGGTGACCTGGCAAAGTTGTCCACATTTATTATATTTATGCTTTTGAAAACAAAATATAAGGCTCTTCAGTCTGCAGAAAAATGCACAGCAGAGGCATGATGATCTAGAGTAGAAATTATTTTGTGAGTCAGAAAACAAACAAATAGTTGACATGGGTTTGCTCAAAATAGCAGGTACTTTGGGGAAAAGAACTGGTCAGGGGAGCTTAAGTAGTTTAGAAAGCAGAGAACTCACCTTGTTTTATTTATAATGTTTGCTTGTAAACTACTCTAGTTTGTAGTAGAGTCAGCTCCTACCCCCGATGCTTTAAAGTGATACAGATTTGAATAGCAGAAGGAAAACATGGGAATTTAAAATCTGTGGAGGTAAAACCAGAGAATGTAGCCCTTACGGTTCATCTTAGTGCCATCAATTCTGCTCCATGCAAATAGACATCAAATTAGTGTTAAAGTAGCTGTTCCCTTCATTAGAGATGAAGTAAAGCTTTTAAATAACAGAAAATAAAGGATGTCTCTGACTCTTATTGGATCTGTAATGGTTTTCTATTGTGTATAAAAACCAAAAAACTTTGTTTGTATTGAGTAGCTGTTGGCATGTTTTCAAAGACTCTATCCCAAAGAGTTTTAGATTTTTTTTCTAGTTGACGATTCTTTTTATAACTTTGACTTGGGGATCAAATATCACAAAGGTATGAGTAGTTGAATGAGTTGGTCAGGAAGGGCATAGATTGGGCTGTTGGGAGATGCTTTATCCAGTACAGTATATTTTATTTTGACACTAAAGAGAATTGCTGGTAACAACATCAGTGGGTAATGCATTTCAAGATAGATTTCTTTTAAAAATTAAAACTAATTTTTAAAAGAAGGCCTAATTATACTAAAAGATAAAGCTAAGAATGAGCCATGCATTAAGATTTATGTACTGTATTACATTTCTTCTCTTTCCCACATTGTTTAGGGGAATATGATGCACAAATGAGGCATCACCATTTGGTTTGGTTTTGACATTTTGTTATTTTGCTTTATTTAAAAATTCTTTTCTACAGAATGAACATTATATTGCATTTTGCCAAGCCCATTTAAATTGTTATCTTTATCCGTAACTTAGCTAAATGTACTTTTCTTAAAAACAAAATGATTTTAATAAAGCTGTATATGATGTAATAGTACAAAATTAATAGAAAACTCTAGCCACACAGGTGTAGTTAAAGGTTATAAATATTGTTTGCATAATTTCCAACTATTAGTTCTTTTAAGTGATCTTTAAATGAAAGAAAAAAATCTAATTATTTAAATTAAGAAATATATAAGAAAAAATTTCTTATTAAATTTTTAAAAACTGCCTAAATTACACACAAAACTTTTTTAAGGAGAGGGCCTAGATATCTATCTTTAAAAATTACTTTTTAAATTTTGAATTGGTAGAAAAAAAGCTTTTAAATATATATGCAATTTTAAGTGCAACAGTAATTGCAATGGTAAATTTCTTAGATATAAATACTTACAGGGCATATATGCTGCTTTATAAAGTTTTGTAACTTACATATTACATAATATAGTTGAGATATATTCAGTAGATATACTTTTTTTTATTTCATTGTACATATGAATAAGTTTGATATTTTAGTGACTGAAATTCTGAAAGTTTAATTAGAAATAAAAAATTTTATCCAAGCAAATAAATGAGAAACTGAGATTTTAAATATTTGGCACTTATAGAGCTATTTTCATCCCAGCACCATTGTAATTAGGTTACAATTTAGAATTATATTGGTTTGACTAGAATGTTCTAACTTAAGAGAATTAATTAAACACAGTATTTATGCATTTACAAAGTCAAATATTGTCCATTTTTTTTTTTTCCGAAAGTTGGTAGAATGTCCTGTTCCACAAGTCTTCTGTTCAAGGAAGTGGCCATGATGTCTGCATTTTGTACAGTTGTCTGGGATCAGCCTTAACAGTAGACTTTTGACCAAGAGGTCTGAATGATCTGTACTGCCATATAAAGAGTATTGTGGGTTTTCAAATCGAGTGCTCATAGCAGCATCCTTATTGACTGAATTGTTAATCCTGTCCTCCCTTGTTGGTGATCTCATTATGAATTGTCATGGCATGAAGGCTAGCTTTCAGGTTAAGTCCTAAGAAAGCTTCAGGAGAAGGAAGTCTTTTCCCCAAGTATTTTACTGAAATTTTAAGAAAAATCCACATTAAACCAAACCAATCTGCTCTTTGCTTGTGGTTCTTTGGCCTTTGTTGTGCTACTGGCAGATCTTCAGACTGTTAAACTTTGAAACATCACATTAGATTAGTTAAATTTATGAGTTACTGAATTAGAATTCTACAGACTCTAAATATATTTGAATTTGTTCAAAGAGGCTTCAAGAGAAAAAGGGCCTTTCCACTTTTCTATGATTATCATATAGTAAAAAAAATTAATTAAATATTAGTTCTGTCTTTTATTTGTATATTTTCCTAGTTAACCCATTTGTAGTAGGTAGCTAAGATACTTACTTTAGTTCAGGATTTTTTTTTTCTATGTGGACAACAAAGGATATTCTATCATGTTTGCCCAATAAGTTAGTAACATCTCTATGTTGGTATCTAGTGGATTCTGGAAAATAAAATGGATATTTGCAATTTCCAATTGTCCACTGTTTCTTAAAGAAAATGGAATGTCCAGATGATTTGTTGACTGCTGATTAAAAGTTGATGTGGCTGAATAATTGGTGAAATTTGAATATGAATTGTGGATTAGCTAATAACATCAAGGTCAAATTTTCTAAAATTGTTCGTTATACTGGAGCCACATAAGAAAGTATTATTTTCTCAAGAGGCACACACTGGCATATTAAAGGAGTAAAGAGATGCAATGTCTAAAACTTATTCTCAAATGGTTCAGAATTTTTTATATGTGCACATATGTCCAAATAAGTATATATATAGAGATGAAACACATGTGGCAATGTTAACAATTAGTGAATATGGATGAAAGTTACAAAAGTATTTTGTATAATTCTTACATTTCTCTAGCTTTGAAATTATTTCAGAATAAAAAAATGAATTGTGCCTTTGAATTAAGACTTAAAAACAAGTGTGTGTTTCCAGCCACCTGAGAGACATGCTGCTTTTCCTCTAATCCATGTCTTTTATTTTTGTCTTTTAAAATAATGAGAAAGCATATCTATGACATTTTAAAATATCTAATAGCAAGAGGGGTAGAAACTTCCATAATGGCCATGGAGACTGCCCATAGAAGCTACAGGAAATGGATTCCGTCAGCGTTTCCTTCCTGTCAGGACTGAAAACAGCAGCCCTTGGAAGCTGCCCCTTCAATTATGTGCTTGGGGGAAGATAGAGGTTTTATTTCTAGTTTTTTCTTCTAGTTAGAAATCAATTACGTGAATATGCTAATTGAATTTCTTCACACTCATACAATTATAATTATAAGGAACAAGTAAGTGGAAGACCTTACACATGTTATAACCTTTTGAGTACTCAAAAATCTTGACTTTGCCCAATAGAAAAGCCTGCATTTAATTTAAGTTCTTACACCTAATGATATCAAACAGTTTCAGTTAGTTATGGATCAATTTTTTGACTTTACAGACTAGAGTAGCTGTAATTAACTCTTCTGGTTTTTCTAAGCATCTACATTATATAATGTTATACTTTTTCATAAAGATAATTCCTTACATGCTTTGATAAATACATTTTATTTGTGTGCCTTTGCAAGACTTTTCAAAAATTAGAGGAAAAAGTCCCCATTACATTGTTGGTCAGAAAAAAGAACCATTGTGCCATGAGCTCCGATGAATTATGCCAGGCAAAGTGGGGATTAGTAATCAGCATTAAACAAAAGGGAAAATTGAGGCTCAGAGGACTGAAATAACTTCTTCAAAGACAAATACTCTCTATTTTAGTTTACAGTGTAATTGATGCTTCAAAAAGTAGAATTCTTTACAAAGCTCTGAGTTTTCTTAATTATAGTGAATTCACACTTAGGCATGTGTAGTCATCCTTGGTCATTCTTTTTATTTGTTTATACTAATTTGCAATTTGAAAAACACTTTTTTTTTGCACTTGAAAGCTTCAGAATCCAAACTGCTTTGTGATTACCAATGGCAAAATATTTTCAAGTCAGATTGCTGGGGCTTTAATAATGTTGTGATATCCTGGTTTCTGTGATATCTTAAAGGTTATATTTTTAGCAATATAGTTGTGAGTGTTTTTCTCCTTAAAATGCTTTAAAATTATTACTTTGAGTATTATTTCACTTCTAAAATTAAAATATGATACAAGCACTCACTTCATATCGCAAAAATTTTTGAAAGAGTTGCTTTGTATACTAAGGAAAGAGCCCAGATTCCTCATCAATCCGAATGATGGTCTTTAGGGTTCAATCTTGCCCAAATCTCCATAACTGTTTTCTTACCCCTTTGTACCCCAAAACCTTTTTTAAGGTATTGAAACCTAAAGTTTCTATTCTATGTCTCATATCCTCTGAGGAATTGCCATTCTATTCTATGGAATTCTATTTCTCCTCCCTTTATTTGTCCTTGAATTTAAATTGAATTTCCATCTTTACATCCATAAGCAAAACCCATTTACCCATATGGTATGTCATGCAGAATTAGGAAATCCATGAACAGATTACATAATGAAAAAGGATTAAGAGAGAGAATGTTCCATGGTACCTCAGGCCAATCTTAATGAAGCCATAAATATTTTCCACTTTTACCTGCTTTTTTCAACATCTTCCTGGCTAAAAGTCTTCCTAGCATCACCATATTTAATATATGAGCAACGCTGTAGTCAGACTGAGGACCCAGCTGGGACCCTACAGAGTGTACATTTAGTTTCTTATTGTAAGCTTTGAGTATTGTAGCACATCTGGAACATAGCTTGGGAGGGAGGAGGAAGATGAAAAGGAAGAGAACAGAGGCTTGGTGAGGTAGTGGGCACCCAAACACAAATGGCTTCACATTCCATGATATGGGGCCAAAAAAAAAGTATAAGTGCTAAAAGGAGAAAATTCCTAGTCTCTGATGAAGTTAGAGAGAAAGTCAATCTTGCTGAGTAGATCAAATGATATAACAACTGAACTAAACCTAACTATTAGATGATCAAAACTAGTTCTTTCCAAACTTGAAGCATATATAAATCATTTGGGATTCCTGTTACAACACAGATTGTGATTTAAGGGTCTAGGATAGAGTCTGAGATTCTGCATTTTTAACAGGCTCCAAGATGAGGCTGCTGTTGCTGGATCATAGGCTACACTTGGTGTAGTGAGCCTTTAGAATACCCTCTTTTTTTTTTTTGCATAAGATACATTTTACATGAAGATCTTATATGAAAAATCAAAATATTTAATATATCTTCTAATATATACACTAGTGTTTAATATAACTTCTAATATACACACTAGTGTAAGTACACTAGTGTGTATATACCCTAGTGTGTAGATTAAAAAATAAAAAGCAATACAATGAACAATCACCCAATTAAGCATGCATTTTTTAGGATTTAATTTAGATGACAAGAATCCAAAACAAAGCAATTAGATCTGAAATTCTGAGATTATTACCTTACATTTGTATCAAGGAAAACAGCCACAGCACACATTCTATTAATACATAGTTTTGACCCCTGAAGAAGAGGATCTGACTCATCTGTTCTCTTATGCTGTGCTGCCAAGGCTCATAAAAGCTCTCCAGCAGGTGAGCCTCTGTGTCCTGTTAAAACATGGCCTTCCATTAACACAAGTGTTTGTACCCTAGAAACTTTTAAGTTGAGCCTTGAAAAGTTTGCACTTTTGTCTTTCTAGGTTTGCAATATTGATATTCCTGATTCCTATGTTTCTTTCACATTTTATTTGACAAAACTAAACGATAATATGTATTTGCATGTATATTTACATAGTTCCATGCACATATTTATTTACATTTGTATAATACTTTAAGTTGATTTTTGTATACTCTCCTTTAATCTTCTCGATTTTGTGAGTTTAGCTATTTTCTCCAATTCACCAGTAAGAAAACCAAGGCTTGGAGATGTTAGAAAAAATGTCTAGGATTTAATAGGTGGCAAAACCAACACTCAAATCTAGGTCTTTGGGTGAAAATAATCCCAGTTTCTTTCACAAGGTCTTATTTTTATTGTATAGAACATATATAGAGGTGATGTTATTCTCAAACCAAGAGGATAATTTCTAAGATAGCTTAAATAAAGACTGCAGAGAGAACAAGAGACATCTTTCCAAAAACTGTGACCAAGTCACATCTAGAATTCAGTCGCATGGCTAAAAGGGATATGTTAGCGCTGATTAAATAATAAGTTTTGACATGTAGCAGATGACAGACAAGAGGAAGAGGCCCAGAGCATCTAAGTGCACAGACTGGAAATTAATGACTGTGCCAGGGGATCATCAGTAACCCAGGATTTCCTTTAAAGTTCACTCTCTTAAAAAATAGGAACATTTTTCTGAAAATTTAATTATATTTTATTTTAAGTTCTGGGATAAATGTGCAGGACATGCAGGTTCGTTACGTAGGTAAACGTGCCATGGTGGTTTGTTGCACCTAGGTATTAAGCCCCGCACACATTATCCATTTATTTTGATGCTCTACTTCCCCCTACGCCCTGGACAGGCCCCAGTGTGTTGTTCCCCTCCCTGTGTCCTTGTGTTTTCACTGTTCAGCTCCCACTTATAAGTGAGAGCATGCAGTATGTGTTTGTTTGTTACTGTGTATGTTTGCTGAGGATGATGGCTTCCAGCTCCATCCGTGTTCCTGCGAAGGACATGGTCTTATTCCTTTTCATGGCTGCATAGTATTCCATGGTATATATGTACCACATCATATACTACATTTTCTTTCTTTCTTTTTAAATTGCATTTTAGTTTTTGGGCTACATGTGAAGAACATGCAAGATAGTTGCATAGGTACACGTGACAGTGTGATTTGCTGCCTTCCTCCCCTTCACCTATATCTGGCATTTCTCCCCATGCTATCTCTCCCCAACTCCCCACCCCCTGCTGTCCCTCCCCTATTCCCCGCAACAGACCCCAGCGTGTAGTGCTCCCCTCCCTGTGTTCATGTGTTCCCATTGTTCAACACACACGTATAAGTGAGAACATGCAGTATTTCATTTTCTGTTCTTGTGTCAGTTTGCTGAGAATGATGTTCTCCAGGTTCATCCATGTCCCTACAAAGGACACAAACTCATTGTTTTTGATTGCTGCATAATATTCCATGGTGTATTATGTGCCACATTTTCCCAGTCAAGTCTATCATCAATGGGCATTTGGGTTGATTCCAGGTCTTTGCTATTGTAAATTGTGCTGCAATGAACATTCGTGTGCATGTGTCCTTATAGTAGAATGATTTATAGTCCCTTGGATATATACCCACTAATGGAATTGGTGGGTCAAATGGAATTTCTACTTCTAGGTCCTTGAGGAATCGCCATACAGTCTTCCCCAATGGTTGAACTAATTTACACTCCCACCAGCAGTGTAAAAGTGTTCCTATTTCTCCATATCCTCTTTGGCATCTGTTGTATCCAGATTTTTTAATGATCGCCATTCTAACTGGCATGAGATGGTATCTCGATGTAGTTTTGATTTGCATTTCTCTAATGACCAGTGATGATGAGCATTTTTTCATAAGTTTGTTGGCCTCATGTATGTCTTCTTTTGTAAAGTGTATGTTCATATCCTTTGCCCACTTTTGAATGGGCTTGTTTGTTTTGTCCTTGTAAATCTGTTTGAATTTTTTAAACTCTGGATATCAGCCCTCTGTCAGATGGGTAATCTGCAAAAATTTTTTCCCATTCTGTTGGTTGCCGATTCACTCTAATGACTGTTTCTTTTGCCGTGCAGAAGCCGTGGAGTTTGATTAGGTCCCATTTGTCTATTTTGACTTTTGTTGCCAATGCTTTTGGTGTTTTGGTCATGAAGTCCTTGCCTACTCCTATGTCCTGGATGGTTTTGCCTAGATTTTCTTCTAGGGTATTTATGGTGTTAGGTCTTATGTTTAAGTCTTTAATCCATCTGGAGTTAATTTTAGTGTAAGGTGTCAGGAAGGGGTCCAGTTTCTGCTTTCTGCACATGGCTAGCCAGTTTTCCCAACACCATTTATTAAACGGAATCCTTTCCCCATTGCTTGTTTTTGTCAGGTTTATCAAAGATTGTATAGTTGTAGATATGTTGTGTTGCTCTGATGCCTCTGTTCTGTTCCATTGGTCTATATCTCTGTTTTGGAACCAGTACCATGCTGTTCTGCTTACTGTAGTCTTGTAGTATAGTTTGAAGTCTGGTAGTGTTATGCCTCCCACTGTGTTCTTTTTACTTAGAATTGACTTGGCTATGTGGGCTCTCTTTTGGTTCCATATGAAGTTCATGGTGGTTTTTTCCAGTTCTGTGAAGAAGGTCATTGGTAGCTTGATGGGGATAGCATTGAATCTGTAATTACTTTGGGCAGTATGGCCATTTTCACGATATTGATTCTTCCTAACCATGAACATGGAATGTTCCTCCATCTGTTTGTGTCCTCTCTTATTTCGTTGAGCAGTGGTTTGTAGTTCTCCTTGAAGAGGTCTTTTACGTTCCTTGTGAGTTGTATTCCTAGGTATTTTATTCTCTTTGTAGCAATTGTGAATGGCAGTTTGTTCTTGATTTGTCTCTCTTTCAGTCCGTCATTGGTGTAGACGAATGCTTGTGATTTTTGCACATTGATTTTGTATCCTGAGACTGCTGAAGTTGCTTTATCAGTTTCAGGAGTTTTTGGGCTGAGATGATGGGGTCTTCTAGATAAACTATCATGTCATCTGCAAATAGAGACAATTTGGCTTCCTCCTTTCATATCTGAATACCCTTTATTTCTTTTTCTTGCCTGATTACTCTGGCTAGAACTTCCAGTACTATATTGAATAGGAGTGGTGAGAGAGGGCATCCTTGTCTAGTGCCAGACTTCAAAGGGAATGCTTCCAGTTTTTGCTCATTCAGTATGATATTGGCTGTTGGTTTGTCATAAATAGCTTTTATTATTTTGAGATACGTTCCATCAATACCGAGTTTATTGAGGGTTTTTAGCATAAAGGGCTGTTGAATTTTGTCAAAGGCCTTCTCTGTGTCAATTGAGATAATCATGTGGTTTTTGTTTTTGGTTCTGTTTATGTGGTGAATTACGTTGATAGACTTGCGTATGTTGAACCAGCCTTGCATCCCCGGGATGAATTCTACTTGATCATGGTGGATAAGCTTTTTGATGTGCTGTTGCAATCGGCTTGCCAGTATTTTATTGAAGATTTTTGTGTCTATGTTCAACATGGATATTGTCCTGAAGTTTTCTCTTCTTGTTGGGTCTCTGCTGGGTTTTGGTATCAGGATGATGTTGGTCTCATAAAATGATTTGGGAAGGATGCCCTCTTTTTGTATTATTTGGAATAGTTTCAGAAGGAATGGTAACAGTTCCTCTTTGTGTTTCTGGTATTGGCTGTGAACCCATCTGGACCTGGGCTTTTTTGTGTGGTAGGCTCTTTTTTTTTTTTTTTTCATTTTTTATTGGATTATAGGTTTTGGGGTACATGAGCAGAGCATGCAAGACAGTTGCGTAGGTACACACATGGCAGTGTGCTTTGCTTTTCTTCTCCCCTTCACCCACATTTGGCATTTCTCCCCAGGCTATCCCTCCCCACCTCCCCCTCCCACTGGCCCTCCCCTTTTCCCCCCAGTAGACCCCACTGTTTAGTACTCCCCTTTCTGTGTCCATGTGTTCTCATTTTTCATCACCCACCTATGAGTGAGAATATGCGGTGTTTCATTTTCTGTTCTTGTGTCAGTTTGCTGAGGATGATGTTTTCCAGATTCATCCATGTCCCTACAAACGACACAAACTCATCATTTCTGATTGCTGCATAATATTCCATGGTGTATATGTGCCACATTTTTCCAATCCAGTCTATTATCAATGGGCATTTGGGTTGATTCCAGGTCTTTGCTATTGTAAACAGTGCTGCAATGAACATTCGTGTACATGTGTCCTTATAGTAGAACGATTTATAGTCTTTTGGATATATACCCAGTAATGGGATTGCTGGGTCAAATGGAATTTCTATTTCTAAGGCCTTGAGGAATCGCCACACTGTCTTCCACAATGGTTGAACTAATTTACACTCCCACCAACAGTGTAAAAGTGTTCCTTTTTCTCCACATCCTCTCCAGCATCTTTTGTCTCCAGATTTTTTAATGATCGCCATTCTAACTGGCGTGAGATGGTATCTCAATGTGGTTTTGATTTGCATCTCTCTGATGACCAGTGACGATGAGCATTTTTTCATATGATTGTTGGCCTCATATATGTCTTCTTTCGTAAAGTATCTGTTCATATCCTTTGCCCACTTTTGAATGGGCTTGTTTGTTTTTTTCCTGTAAATCTGTTTGAGTTCTTTGTAAATTCTGGATATCAGCCCTTTGTCAGATGGGTAGACTGCAAAAATTTTTTCCCATTCGGTTGGTTGCTGATCCACTCTAGTGACTGTTTCTTTTGCCGTGCAGAAGCTGTGGAGTTTCATTAGGTCCCATTTGTCTATTTTGGCTTTTGTTGCCAATGCTTTTGGTGTTTTGTTCATGAAGTCCTTGCCTACTCCTATGTCCTGGATGGTTTTGCCTAGATTTCCTTCTAGGGTTTTTATGGTGCCAGGTCTTATGTTTAAGTCTTTAATCCATCTGGAGTTAATTTTAGTGTAAGGTGTCAGGAAGGGGTCCAGTTTCTGCTTTCTGCACATGGCTAGCCAGTTTTCCCAACACCATTTGTTAAACATGGAATCCTTTCCCCATTGCTTGTTTTTGTCGGGTTTATCAAAGATTGTATAGTTGTATGTATGTTGTGTTGCCTCCGGTGCCTCTGTTTTGTTCCATTGGTCTATATCTCTGTTTTGGTACCAGTACCATGCTGTTTTGATTACTGTAGCCTTGTAGTATAGTTTGAAATCCGGTAGTGTGATGCCCCCCGCTGTGTTCTTTTTGCTTAGAATTGACTTGGCTATGCAGGCTCTCTTTTGGTTCCATATGAAGTTCATGGTGGTTTTTTCCAGTTCTGTGAAGAAAGTCAATGGTAGCTTGATGGGGATAGCGTTGATTCTGTAAATTACTTTGGGCAGTATAGCCATTTTCACGATGTTAATTCTTCCTAACCATGAACATGGAATGTTTCTCCATCTATTTGTGTCCTCTCTGATTTCGTTGAGCAGTGGTTTGTAGTTCTCCTTGAAGAGGTCCCTTACGTTCCTTGTGAGTTGTATTCCAAGGTATTTTATTCTTTTTGTAGCAATTGCGAATGGCAGTTCGCTCTTGATTTGGCTTTCTTTAAGTCTGTTATTGGTGTAGACGAATGCTTGTGATTTTTGCACATTGATTTTATATCCTGAGACTTTGCTGAAGTTGCTTATCAGTTTCAGGAGTTTTTGGGCTGAGGCAATGGGGTCTTCTAGGTATACTATCATGTCATCTGCAAATAGAGACAATTTGGCTTCCACCTTTCCTATTTAAATACCCTTTATTTCTTTTTCTTGCCTGATTGCTCTGGCTAGAACTTCCAGTACTATATTGAATGGGAGTGGTGAGAGAGGGCATCCTTGTCTAGTGCCAGATTTTAAAGGGAATGCTTCCAGTTTTTGCCCATTCAGTATGATATTGGCTGTTGATTTGTCATAAATAGCTTTTATTACTTTGAGATACGTTCCATCGATACCGAGTTTATTGAGGGTTTTTAGCATAAAGGGCTGTTGAATTTTGTCAAAGGCCTTCTCTGCGTCAATTGAGATAATCATGTGGTTTTTGTTTTTGGTTCTGTTTATGTGGTGAATTATGTTTATAGACTTGCGTATGTTGAACCAGCCTTGCATCCCCGGGATGAATCCTACTTGATCATGGTGGATAAGCTTTTTGATGTGCTGTTGCAATCGGCTTGCCAGTATTTTATTGAAGATTTTTGTGTCTATGTTCATCATGGATATTGTCCTGAAGTTTTCTCTTCTTGTTGAGTCTCTGCTGGGTTTTGGTATCAGGATGATGTTGGTCTCATAAAATGATTTGGGAAGGATGCCCTCTTTTTGTATTATTTGGAATAGTTTCAGAAGGAATGGTAACAGTTCCTCTTTGTGTGTCTGGTATTGGCTGTGAACCCATCTGGACCTGGGCTTTTTTTGTGTGGTAGGCTCTTAATTGCTGCCTCAACTTCAGATCTTGTTATTGGTCTGTTCAGGGTTTCAGCTTCTTCCTGGTTTAGGCTTGGGAGGACACAAATGTCCAGGAATTTATCCATTTCTTCCAGGTTTAGTAGTTTATGTGCATAGAGTTGTTTGTAATATTCTCTGATGATGGCTTGAATTTCTGTGGGATCTGTGGTGATTTCCTTTTTATTGTTTTTTATTGCATCTGTTTGGTTGTTCTCTCTTTTCTTTTTTATTAATCTGGCTAGTGGTCTATTTTATTGATCTTTTTGAAAAACCGGCTCCTGGATTTATTAATTTTTTGAAGTGTTTTCTGGGTCTCTATCTCCTTCAGTTCTGCCCTGATCTTAATTATTTCTTGTCTTCTGCTAGGTTTTGAGTTTTTTTGATCTTGTTCCTCTAGCTCTTTCAATTTTGATGATAGGATGTCAATTTTGGATCTATCCTTTCTTCTCATGTGGGCACTTATTGCTATATATTTTCCTCTAGAGACTACTTTAAATGTGTCCCAGAGATTCTGGTATGTTGTGTCTTTGTTCTCGTTGGTTTCGAAGAACTTCTTTATTTCTGCCTTCATTTCATTGTTTATCCAGTCCACATTCAAGAGCCAGTTTTTCAGTTTCCATTAAGCTGTGTGGTTCTGAGTTAGTTTCTGAATTCTGAGTTCTGACTTGATTGCACTTTGGTCTGAGAGAGTGTTTGTTATGATTTCTATTGTTTTGCATTTTCTGAGGAGTGATTTACTTCCAATTATGTGGTCAGTTTTAGAGTAGTTGTGATGTGGTGCTGAGAGGAATGTATATTCCATGGATTAGGGATAGAGAGTTCTGTAAATGTCCATCAGGTTTGCTTGTTCCAGACCTGAGTTCAAGTCCTGGATATCCTTGTTAATTTTCTGTCTGGTTGATCTGTCTAGTATTGACAGTGGAGCGTTAAAGTCTCCCACTATTATTGTGTGGGAGTCTACGTCTCTTTGTAAGTCATTAAGAACTTGACTTATGTATCTGGGTGCTCCTGTATTGAGTTTGTATATAGTTAGGATCGTTAGCTCTTCTTCTTGCATTGATCCTTTTACCATTATGTAATGTCCTTCTTTGTCTCTTTTGATCTTTATTGCTTTAAAGTCTATTTTATCAGAGACAAGAATTGCAACTTTTGTTTTTTTTGCTCTCCATTTCCTTGGTAAATCTTTCTCCATCCCTTTATTTTGAGCCTTTGTGTACCCTTGCATGTGAGTTGGGTTTCCTGGATACAGCACACTGATGAGTTTTGGCTTTTTTCCAATTTGCCAGTCTGTGTCTTTTGTTAGGGCATTTGGTCCATTTACATTTAGGGTTAATATTGTTATGGGTAAATTTGGTACTGCCATTTTGATGCTAGCTGGCAGTTTTTCCCGTTAGTTGATGCAAATTCTTCATTTTGTTGATGCTCTTTACCAATTGGTATGTTTTTGGATCGGCTGGTACTGGTTTTTCTTTCTATGTGAGGTGCCTCTTTCAGGAGCTCTTGTAAAGCAGGCCTGGTGGTGACAAAATCTCTGAGTACTTGCTTGTTTTCTAAGGATTTTATTTTTCCTTCACTTATGAAGCTCTGTTTGGCTGGATATGAAATTCTGGGTTGAAAGTTCTTTTCTTTAAGGTTGTTGAATATCGGCCCCCAACTCTCTTCTGGCTTGTAGGGTTTCTGCTGAGAAATCTGCTGTGACTCTGATGGGCTTCCCTTTGTGGGTGACCCGACCTTTCTCTCTGGCAGCCCTTAGCATTTTCTCCTTCATTTCAACCCTGGTGAATCTGATGATTATGTGCCTTGGTGTTGATCTTTTTGCAGAATATCTTGTGTTGTTCTCTGTATTTCCTGGACTTGAATGTTGGCCTGCCTTGCTAGGTTGGGGAAGTTTTCCTGGATAATATCCTGAAGAGTGTTTTCCATCTGGGATTCATTCTCTTCGTCACATTCAGGTACACCTATCAAACGTAGGTTAGGCCTCTCTTCACATAGTCCCACATTTCTTGGAGACTTTGTTCATTCTTTTTTGTGCTTTTTTTCTCTAATCTTGCCTTCTTGTTTTATTTCACTGAGTTGTTCTTTGATCTCTGATATCCTTTCTTCTGCTTGGTCAATTCGGCTATCGAAACTTGTGCATGCTTTGCGAAGTTCTCGTGTTGTGTTTTTTAGCTCCATCAATTCACCTATATTCCTCTCTAAGTTGTCCATTCTTGTTATCATTTTCTCAAATCTTTTTTCAAGGTTCTTAGTTTCTTTGCATTGAGTTAGAACATGTTCTTTTAGCTCACGGAAGTTTCTCATTACCTACCTTCTGAATTCTGATTCTGTCATTTCATCACACTCATTCTCCATCCAGCTTTGTTCTCTTGCTGGTGAGAAGTTGTGATCCCTTGTAGGAGGAGAGGCGTTCTGATTTCAGGTGTTTTCCTCCTTTATGCACTGGTTTCTTCCCATCTTTGTGGATTTATCCACCTGTCGTCTGTGTAGTTGCTGATTTTCAGATTGGGTCTCTGAGTGGACGTCCAGATTGTTGATGATGAAGTTATTTCTGTTTCTTAGTTTTACGTCTAACAGTCTGGCCCCTCTGCTATAAGACTACTAAGGTCCACTCCAGGCCCTGCTTGCCTGGGGATCACCTGCAGCAGCTGCAGAACAGTAATGGTTGCTATCAGTTTCTTCTTCTGCTATCTTTGTTTCAGAATGATGCCTGCCAAATGTCAGTCTGATCGGCCCTTATTGAGGTGACTCTCTGGATATATGGGGGTCAGGGAGCTGCTTGAGGAGATAGTCTGTTCTTTATAGGAGCTCAAGTGCTGAGCTGTGATCTCCATTGTTCATTCAGAGCTGCTAGGCAGGTACGTTTAAGTCTGCTGTAGCAGAACTCAAAAATCCCCTTTTTTTCCCACAGGTGCTCTGTCCTGGGAAATAAGGGCTTTATTTATGAGTATCTATTGTGCTGCTGCCTTTTTTTTCAGGTCTTCCCTGCCCAGCAAGGAGGCAGCCTAGTCACTGTCTGCCTGCAGAGGTTTTGCTGAGCTGCTGTGGGCTCCGCCCTGCTGCCGTGTGAACTTCCCTGCAGTCCCGTTCATATGGGTCTGGTTAGAACTGCCTCGGCAATGGTGACCAGCCTCTGTAATGGTGGACTCTCTCTGTTATGGTGGGTTGCTTCGGCAACGGCAGGCTGCCTCAGCAATGGCGGATTACCTCTGTAGGGGTGGAGTGTCTTGGTAATGGCGGACGCCCCTCCCCCACAGAGCTGGACTGTCCCAGATTCAGCTGTACTTGCCGTGAAACTCTCAACCCCGAGCGTTTCCAATTGCTGTATTTTTTTTTTGTTTCTGTGGTGGTGGGGCCCTCCGAGTCTGATCACCAGGCTTCCTGCCTCAGAGCCTTTTTTTTTTTAAGTTGAATGGTTTACTCTCTCCCAGGTGTTCTAGTCGTCTGCTGAAAGGGTGCCAGGATCTGTGTGATTTCCTGTGTGGCAACCCACTGCACTGGCTGAAACAATGGCACTGCCCGGGAATCTCCTGGCCTGTCTCCCTGTTTCAGACCCCTGTTTAATCAGATGAATGGGTGAATCTGCCTTCTCACAGCTCCAATTGCCAGCTTAAAAGGGCTACCAGGCCAGTGTATTTTGTATGGAGAGCCATTGCACCGGGGCGCTGGTGAAATAGCCACACTGGCCAAAACAGCCACAGTGGCCAAAACAACCGTGCTGGTGACCCATGGGGCTCCTCCACCTGGGAATCTCCTGGTCTGTGGGCAATAAAGATCCATCTGGAAATGCGGCATCCACTCACCCTCTGCACTTTCACTGGGAGCTGCAATCCTGAGCTGCTCCTAAAGGGCCATCTTGGATCTTCCTCCCCACATTTTCTTTATTTAGTCTATCATTGATGAGTATTTGGGTTGATTCCATCTCTTTGCTATTGTCTATACTGCTGCAATGAACATATGTGTGTGTGTGTGTCTTTATAATCTTTATAATAGAATGATTTGTATTCCTTTGGGTATATAACCAGTAATGGGATTGCTGGGTCAAATGGTATTTCTGGTTCTAGGTCTTTGAGGAATTTCCACACTGTCTTCCACAGTGGTTGAACTAATTTACATTCCCACCAACAGTGTAAAAGCATTCCTGTTTCTCCACAGTCTCACTAGCATCTGTTGTTTCTTGACGTTTTAATAATTGCCATTCTAACTGGTGTGAGATGGTACCTCATTATGGTTTTGATTTGTACTTCTCTAATGATCAATGATGTTGAGCTTTTTTTCATATGTTTGTTGGCCACATAAGTGTCTTCTTTTAAGAAGTGTCTGTTCATATCCTTTGCCCACTTTTTAATGGGTTGTTTGTTTTTTCTTGTAAATTTGTTTAAGTTTCTTGTAGATTCTAGATATTAGACCTTTGTCAGATGGATAGATTGGAAACATTTTCTCCCATTCTGTAGGTTCTCTGTTCACTCTGATGATAGTGTCTTTTGCTGTGCATAAGCTCTTTAGTTTATTAGATCCCATTTGTCAATTTTTGCTTTTGTTGCAATTGCTTTTGATGTTTTCATAATGAAATCTTTGTCCATGCTGATGTCCTGAATAGTATTGCCTAGATTTTTTTCTAGCGTTTTTATAGTTTTGGGTTTTACATTTAAGTCTTTATTCCATTTTGGGTTAGTTTTTATATAAGGTATTAAAAAAAGGTCCAGTTTCAGTTTTCTGAATATGGCTAACCAGTTTTCCTGGAACCATTTATTAAATAGGAAATCCTTTCCCCATTGCTTGTTTTTGTCAGATTGGTTGAAGATTAGATGGCTGTAGATGTGTGTTCTTGTTTCTGAGGTCTCTATTATGTTCCATTGGTCTATGTGTCTGTTTTTCTACCAGTACCATACTGTTTTGGTTACTGTAGTCTTGTAGTATAGTTTGAAGTTGGGTAGCATGATGCTTCTGGCTTTGTTCTTTTTGCTTAGGATTGCCTTGGTTATATGGGCTCTTTTTTGCTTCCACATGAATTCTAAAGGTTTTTTTCCTAATTTTGTGAAGAATGTCAATGATAGTTTAGTGGGAATAGCACTGAATCTATAAATTACTTTAAGCATATGGGTAGTTTCATGATATTGATTCTTTCAATCCATGAGCATAGAATGTTTTTCCATTTGTTTGTGTCCTCTCTGATTTCTTTGAGCAGTGGTTTGCAGTTCTTGAAGAGGTGTTTCACTTCCCTTGTTAGCTTTATTCCTAGGTGATTTATTCTTTTTGTAGCAATTCTGAATGTGTATTCTTTCATCATTTGGCCCTTTGCTTGTCTGTTGTTGGTGTATAGAAATGCTTGTGATTTTTTGCACACTGATTTTGTATTCTGAGACTTTGCTGAAGTTGCTTATCAGCTTAAGAAGTTTTTGGGCTCACACGATAGGGTTTCCTAGATAGGGGATTATGTCATCTGCAAATAGAGACTGTTTGACTTACTCTCTCACTATTTGAATACCCTTTATTTCTTTCTCTCACCTTATTGCCCTGGCAAGAACTTCCAATACTATGTTGAGTAGGAGTGGTGAGACAGGACATCCTTGTCTTGTGCCAGTTTTCAAGGTGAATGCTTCCAGCTTTTGCCTATTCAGTGTGACATTGGCTGTGAGTTTGTCATAAATGGCTATTATTTTGAGGTATGTTCCATCAACACCTAGTTTATTAATGTGAAGGGATGTTTAATTTTATTGCAACCTTTTCTGTGTCTATTGAGATGCGTCTATTGAGATCATGTGGTTTTTGCCTTTAATTCTGTTTATGTGATGAATTATGTTTATTAATAATTTAAAATTGCTTAAAATAGCAGTGCTGGCTGAGCCAGGTAGCTGTTGCTATATTTTGGTAGTTTTTCATACCTTGTTTAAAATTGGAACTCCTGTAGTGTGGTGTGTGTGGGGGCTGGTGGGGGAGATTCACAGTTTAATATGTATTTGTTATGTAACTCAGAAATACTATATATTCCCCAATTAGGTACTCTTTTATTTCCTGGGTTGATAAACTGTTGAAGGTGACATGGGCATTGATGAGGAACATCACTTCCTCATAAATACCTCTGTCACCTAGTGGACTACTTGAAATCACTCAGATTGGCTTTTTCTGGTCGTGTTTACACACCAGTATGTAAAGTGTTGAAATGTCATGGGGAGCGAGCTAGGAAGTATAACTGAAGTGAAACCTGGATTTACGTGTCAATCCCTAAGATGAATTGAGTGGTTAGCCTGTACTTAGGTAAAATGTATTTTGTCCCCTGAGGTCTCCACACTCACAGGGGCAGGCTCATGCACTGTAAGTAGCTGTTTTGGTTAGCGCTATTAAGATGAGCTGCAAGGAGTGTCCCATAAGAGGTGCAAGAAAAGACCCATAGGACCAGGGATAAGGTGCTGGAAGATCTGGTCCTTGGGTGTTGCCAGTAGGAAATAATAGGACTCTCTGGGAAGCCAGCTGGAAATCTGCTTGAAGAGCCAGCCTTCAGGCCAAATATTTATGACAGGTGTGATGAATTAAAACAATGTCCTTACTATTACCACTTAATAAACAACAATTGCAATTACTAGTTGAATTTATCTGATTTGCATGTTCTATTTTATCTTTGTAACCATAGGGTAGGCTGCCCTACAAGTTGCTGCCTTTTCATAATCTGAGATTAATTATCTTAAACATACTGGGAGTGAAATCCTCCCAGCATTAGTATGAATTAGTATACTGACTATATTACTGCAAAGTTTAATTTCAGGCATCTTATTTTCAGAAAAATTGAGGAAATTCACAGGTGAGCAAAATACAGCCTATGGTGAAAATTAAATTGAATTGAGATTATTTTGATCGGTAGATAAAGATTGTAAATGGATGAAGTATTCATTTTTCCAGCATGACTATATTGTCTTTATAGTTTTATAAGACATTAGCTGAGGCATTCTTCAGTGGGTTATGACCCAATCTTCTCCTTACAATATGTGCAACAAAAGCACCCTGAAGATAGGGCCAAAATTTTGGTCTCAAGTTGAGAATTTAAATTTAGTCCGTTGGTTTTGTCTGGAATTTAAGATATTTATTTTAAAATTACTTTCCTGATATAATTTCTGGAAAATTAGAACTCACCTAGAGCTCTCCTAAATCCAACTTCACTTAAGTCTCACAAAGAGTCTCTGAGCAGTTCTGAACATACTGCAGAGAATAATAGGACTTAAAAATTGTTACAGATATATAACCAGTGTAAAAGCAAGATGAGTAAGTAGTAATATATATTTGTATGTGTGTGTGGCTTGACTTAATTATTCAAACATTGGGTTCGTTAAAAATTATCACATCAGAATATGGATTCTTAAGGTAAGAGTTGCTTGATTTAAAGGTTTATTGCCTTTGGGACACAACACCTCACACAGTTTGGGGGTTCTTTTGAGAGAGAGAGAAAAAAAAACACAGAAAGAAAGGGAGAGAGAGGGGGGCTTTTTATCATGTAATATATTGCTGGGCAAGCAACAGTTGTCTTTCATCTCTTGGGTTTTGGCTCCAGACCCTTTGGTTGCTGAGATTTGGTGTTCTCCATGTTCCTGGATTCTGAATCTGCTGTGGTTGTGCAATTCCTAACTTCCTTGTGGCCTGCTGTGCTCGTTTCTTCCTTGGTCCATGATTTGGCTCTTCTGGTGGCTTGTCTTGGCTGGGCACACTTGAACACTCTGCCATCAATTTGGGAGTGTAATGTCAATATCGAAGCAGACTATTTACTTATGAAGAGATGGTAGCCACTCCTTATACCCAGTTTTTCATATTTTATTATTATGGTAATTTCTTTCTTTTCTCAATAAGTATTACTATATCCATTGCTAGAAATTTTGGAATATATATTTAACTTCAAAGCAAATAAACTACTATAAGTCTATACCACATGTAAACTTCTGGTGAATAGAATTACAAACTAGTTTTCCAGTGAATAAGCACCATTTTTTAAACATTTCACTTTAAGATATAATGTTCATTTACACATGCCATTATATTTTCTTACAATGACATTTTTAATGTCTGCAGAGTAATCCATTGTAAATATATCTCATTAGTCCGTTCCTTACTTTGGACAAATTTAGATGTTTATATATTAGATCGTTTGTGAGAAAGACCACTCCATTTTGATAAACTTCATTTGTAATCAAAATGGACAGAAAACTTACTATATGGTTTCTTTTTAGATTTAGCATGTAAGTCATGGTTTTGATTTTTATTGTTTTATGCTTTTTTCCTTGGTTTGGTCTTTGTTTATTTTTGGACTTTCATTTGTTGGTGGTCCAAAAAGTAAAAATTCTTGAGGCAAGATGTTTTTATTTGCCAGAACCTGGTACAAAACTGATGGTATATAAAACAACAGACCAGGTAAAATTTCATGTCACTCTTATGTGGAGAATGTTGGAATTTTGTTTTATTTGATCCTTTTCATGTGAAAGTTTATTAAAATCTTTTTAAGCATATCTGAAATTGAAAACTAAAACAACAACCTCAGCATGTAGAGTGAATGTATAGACTTGTTCAGCTCTCCCCAAAAGGCACCAGATAAAATTCAGTTTGTAAAACAAGGTAACAGTTAAAATTATTCCATAGCAAATATACTGAGCCAGCTTTCCATGCCAACTCATAAATATTTCCATCCACATGCACTTTCCAAAGGGTAGTCTCCCAGTTGCAATTAAATTTCAAGCCGTTGCATATTTTGTGGCTTTGGTAATTTTGCCTATACACAATTAACATTCTGAAAATGGCATCCTTAAATTATTGTAACTGTAATACATTTTTCTTATAGAAATGTACTTTCAAATCTTAGGTATTACAGTATAATAAGATAGATTCCAAATCTAAAGACCTCTACATGAATAAAGTGGTAAGTATGCAGTGCTCTTTCATAGATGAACCCATAAAGGAGAGCTTTAGACCCAATGGTTATACTAAGAAAAACTAATAAATTCATCAAAACCAAATACTAGCATGATGATCTCAACCTTGAAACAGGGAAAACTCAAATGTTCGAGTCCAAAGAAATGCAAACACTGACTTTCTCAGTTTCTTGTGGCAGTGAACTTTGTTTGATTCTATTCTTCAGACAACTAGACATCCCATGAAGATGCCTTGCCTGTCTTCCTTTGTAATTCTACTTGGCCTTTCTTGTTCTTTACTTTAAAATATTTATATCGTAGTGTGGTAAAAATTATTATTTGTTGAGTGCCCACTATCTTTTACCATTGGTCTTTGATGCTTAATAATTTAATCTGCACAGTAACTCTATGAGGGAATTATTGCTAGTCCTGTATTACACACAAGAAAATGGAGGGTTAGAGATGTTGAATATCACCAAGGAGCCAAAGTTCAGATTTTGGTTTGGAGGAAGTAAGTGCCACAAATTAGATTCCTGAAAGCAAACTATTGCTGGAAAGAAATAAACTACAAAATAATGTACTAGTAAGTATTTTTAGTCTAATTTTTGTTTCTGTTTTTTTTTGATATTCTAGAGAACTGTAAATTAAAGATGGCAAAATAAGTCCTAAATAGAAATTAAACCTGCACTGAGGCTACTGTTCTTATATTTTCTGTTAATGCTGATGAAATCTAACTTTGGAAATAAGAGTCAGAACTGTAAAATTACTGAAAGGTTAAAAATCCTTTCTGGTGATGCCAGTAGTCATTTAAAATAAGTATTTCATATTACTTCAATAATGTTTTAATGACTCTACCATTCTATCATTTTGTAAAGTTTACTACCATTTGCTTTCCATTAGAAAATCACTTTAAATTAAGGGCCCTGTTAAGATGGAAAGTCCATAGGCTGTAAGAAGTTAATAAATGAGAGAATATTCTTTTGAATTTCACCAAGGATCTGTATGTGTTGATTAAAGTATAAACTCTCAACTTAAAAATTGTTTTTCTATCCTCTTCCATAGCACAGCTATTACCAGAGTAGAGAACATACTCTTTTAGCATCTTCCAAGGCACTTATGTCTCCTGAAGTGTGTCCAGTAATAGAAGGTATTTTACTTCTACTTGAAGTTAGAGCAAAAGCTGCTCAAGCCAAGATGAATTAAGCTACCTGCCAGCCATATTCAAAGGAAACAGAGAGGCAACAAGCCTCTGTGGTAAAGTTCAGGTGAACTCCCGCTGCCTGGAACATGGTAGCTTATAAACTGTTGTGTTAAGTGTTAAATTTCTACCCTATTACTCCAAACAAATGGCATTATTGCCAAAAGAAGGCCCAGAATGCCAAAATAAAGTGGTGCAGTGGAAAATTCAACAAGTAATGAGTGTTAAGATTAATCATCAAGGAAATGAATAGCCTTGGCTTTACGCTTGGGAGTTTAAGAAGACAGACAGCATTTTTGAGGCACAGCATTTTGAGCAGACAGCACATTGCCCTTTCTTTGTAGGAGTATTGTGAAATAGAAAGAAAACTAGATTGTAGTGCAAAGATCTGAGCTTTAAAAGGGAAGAGTGAGTCTCTCACGTTTGATCTCATTAAATCCTCACAACACGGGCTCAAAGATGTTAAAAGATTTGTCCTAGGTCAGAGCTAGAAAGCAACAGAAATAGAACTTAGCTATAGGTTCATCTAACCCTGGAGCTGGTCTTCTGGTCACCCTTACTATTTAAAGAAGATTATAATCATGTTCAATACAATCACTTTTCTTGAGGTGTCATCTTAGTATCACCTGCTTCAGAATCATTTGGAAATCCCCATCCTGTTCCAGGCCTGGCAATCTAGCCAGTCCATAGATGTGCATTATTACACACATTAAAATTTGACAGCTGCTGCTCAAAAAGAGGTTATGGAAGACTGTGGAAAAGCACACATCAAAAACAGTACTCTCACAATTTCATATTTTAAAGTTATTCAAAATTAAGTTTAACACAGGTATTCTCTGAGAACAAGAAGCTATTTGAAAATAAAGAATACAACTCTGTAAGGGAGGCCTGACAAAATATTTGATCTTCACTGGAAAATAAAGCAGGCTGGCCAAAAGTAGGACAAATAATTTCTTGCTCCAGGTCAACACAATTCTTGTATTTTATTCTAGAGCCTGAAAGACTGTCAAAAGCAATCACATTTTTCACACTTTGGGGTGTATATACCTATTTGGATTTTGTTTCATAGCTGGCTGATAACAAGGAAAAGCAAATGAAATCATGGAATGAAGGAAATCATCCAGGCTTTTGAGAACTACATTCCTCGGATTATTTACTGAGTACATGGCCCTGGACTGATTAAACGTTTGTGGTCCAAAGTTTTATATCTTTAAAATTAAATGGTAATGATAATAATCTTAAGACTACTTTGTTTTGTTGCCATGAGGGTATATATAAGACATGTGAAGCATATAACACATCCTGATACAAAGAAAATAGTGAATTGATGGTAACCTATATTATTATTATTATAAGTGTCATTCATTAGAGATAGAACATAGAATAGAAATGTGTTCATTGCATGTGTGATATTTAAGGGAATCTGCTTTGTAAGCCATTAAGTAGAGATATATATCTCTTCTTGAGCATTCTTCAGAGGAAGCGAATACATTCTATAAATAATTCTATTCTTCATATGTCTTGAAACATTACTAAGCGTTTTGAAATAGTAACTTAATATTATTGACTTTTTTCTTAGATTTTAGTTAAGAACTACTTCATCTTTCTGATACCTATCAAGGACAAAAAGCTGACCATGCTCCATTGCTACAGTTTTAGCAGGTAGCATTTAAGTTTTGTTCTAAATGTGAAAAGGCAATTTAAACTCCAGAAATTTTAGTTTGGTAATTAAAGAAGTTGTATCTATTAGATATATGAGTGTCATATTTTAACCAATTACCAATGTTTTAAAAATATTATTTGAAGTGTGTCTACACATTCTAAACAAGAGAGTATTTTAATTTGGTGATATTCCTAATTACATGTACTTTAGGTAGTTCTGTACAACTCTTCCTGTATGTAACATAACATTTTTACCAGGGAAAATCTATTTTAAGTTAGGTTAGTAAAATATCTATAGTGTTTACACAATTATCATATCAACTAGTACCCCATGAAATAAAAACATGGATATGTTTTTGCTTGTGAAAGTTTGTTGTTGTTTCTAGGAGGCCTATAGGCGTACTTAAACTTTGATTAATTTGGGCAGGGAAAGGAAAATCTTAGGAAAAATCTCACCAAGCCTTGTTTTTTCAGGCTCTTCATATCTGAATATCCTTTTGGATGGAATAATTATTGCTGGGAGTATAATCACAAAAATCAGGACCTCTCCAACATGCTTCCCCTGTCAGTGGATACTGGGAATCAAGTACTTACAGGAGGAGAGTTAAAAAAATGTTTGGCTTCGTGAGCTTGTTACCCATAGCTCCATTCATAGACAAGTATCCCAGCAATACCTAAATATTTGTGAGTATCCCAGCAATACTTACATGTTTGTAGATAGCTGAGTAATTTCTTCTGCTTATCAGCTAAAAATTTCTTCATAGCCTGTGGTTATACTGACTTATAACAGTCTTTGATAAACTTCAGGACTTCAGTGTATGTACTTGTGAAATTTTTGATTATATGTAGCTTTAATACATTGATCACATTTCAGATTTCTGAAAAATGGGTAAAATATATTAAAAGTTTTGAAAATTTTTATTACAATTTCTTTTTTACCTATGGGTTAGTTTCTAAATATATGAGATAAAGTTGTTATTTCTTTTTTTATTAGTTTCTAACTTAATTGCACTATAGTCATAGAATGGGGTTTTGTATGACTTTTTGAAACTCTGGGAACTTACTCTATGGCTTTCTATATGATTGAGTTAGTAACTTTTCCATGTGTTCTTTAGAAGGACATGTACTCTGATTTTGGGGTCCATTCATTCAGTGTTATTTAATTATGTTGAAATTTTCTGTAGTTAGCTGATGTTTTTATCCACTTGATCTATCAATAATTGGAAGAGATACTGAGACCAGGTTCCAGGTCCTGGGGGAGGCTCAGCTCCCCCGCTAGGATGTGTTCTTCCAGGTTCTTGGTTCCTCACTCACCCAAGAATGGGAGGTAGGACCCCGCCGGGTGTGGTGAGCAATTAAGTAAATATCAGACCACAAAGAGTTTTACAGAAAGTGATTTATTTATGCAGAGAGACAGAGAAAAAGTAGAAATAAGTAAATAGAGTGAGAGCAGCTCCCACGAGGTCATGGAAGGGGATCCAGAAATGGAGTCTTTCTGGATGAGAAAGAGACTTTTAACCTGGGAGTAATTCCTGCCCCATTCAGGTTTTCTGCCCTATGAAAGGAGTTCCTTTAAACTTCTGCTGGAGTGATTGATCTTTGAGTTTTTCCTGCACACACAAAAATTAAACAAAAACCTCTAGTATCCCGGATGGAGAGGTGGGTGGAGGCATGGCGCTGGGAAGTTCTTGCCTTTGAAACTATGCCTTCTTGAGGACCTGGGAAGAGAATACATTCTCTCAACATGTTAAAACCTTCCATTATGAGGGTGAAATTTTCTAATTCTTCCACTAGTTCTATCAAGTTGTTTGCCTATATTAATTGTCAATTAAATATAGCTTTATGGAGAGAGGATTTACATACTATACAATTCACCCTGTTAGAGTGTCCAATTCAATGATTTTGGAATATTCAAAGATAATGTGAAACCATCACAACAGTCAATTTTAAAACATTTTTATCATCCCAAGAGTACCCCTCCATACCCTTTAGCTTTTACTGCCTGTCTTCCAGTATCCCACCTCTAATCCCAAACAACCATTAATCTACTTTATGTGTCTACTAGTTTCTATATTCTGGATTTTCACATGAATGAAATAATATAATATGTAGACTTTTGTGACTGGCTTTTGTTCACTTAGTGTAGTATTTTCAAGATTTATTAAAATCCAACTGTGTCAGTACTTCACTTCTTTATGGATAAAGTATTTCATTGTATGCATATACCACATTTTGCTTATTCATTTGTCCATTGATGGACATCTTGGTTCTTTCCACCTTTTAACTCTTATAAATAATGCTACTATAATTATTCATGTACAGTTTTTGTGTGGATACATGTTTTTATTTTTGTTGGAAATATACCTAGAAATGGAATTGCTAGGTCATATGGTGATTCTTTATTTAACCACTTGAGGAACTGCTAGATTGTGTTCCAGAACAGCGGCACTATTTCACATTCCCACCATTGATATTTGAGGGTTCTGATGTCTTCATATCCTTGCTGACACTTGTTATTATATTGTTACAGGATTCCTTCAGGGCCACTTCACCAGCTGAAAATTGTGGCCATTGTTGCCTCTGCCCAGGGTTCGTTTGGGGACTGCTGGGCTCCTCTGCCTGCTTGGCCCAGCGGGCTGCATTTGGCTCACAGCCCAGCCCAAACCCCATGCCTGCCATAACTCCATGCTCAGCCCACAGCCGGACCAAGCATGCCATAAGCAACTTCCTTGTTGGGCACTGGCGTCTAGATGAAGGGAATGTGGCAGCACCCAAAAACTCAGAGATGCCAGCGATCGTGGAGCCCGAAGTAATGTTAACAGCTCTTGCTTGGGGAATCTCGAGGTCTGAGTCCCCAAGAAATGTCACAGCTCTTCACTCCCAAAGCTCAGCGAGCAGAAGTGTTACAGTTTTTTTTTGCTCCCACTGTTTGGCAGGTTCTGGGTTCTTGTCCTGAGATCAAGAGGAATGAAGTGGGTGGACACGAGAGAGTGAGTAAGGCCAAGAAGAATTTGTTAAGCCACCAAAGGAGAGCTCTCAGCTGTGAGAGAGGATGTAAGAGCAGGTAACCATCTGTCAGGCTGAGTTCAGCGTTTTTATGGGCTTACAAGGGGGAAATGCATGCTGACTGATTCATGGGTGGGCTTTGGAAAAATCACCATTCAGTTGGTTAAAAGGCATCATCCCGAAGGAACTGATAGAGAGATGGTAAGATGGGGATAGAAGTTCTCACTTCAGTTGTGGACTCTATCCAGAACCGGCAGCTCAGGTTTCAGGCTTTAAACTGGCTTCGGGTTGAAGATTGGGTTTTGCCAGGGGCCTATCCCTGTTTGCCTAGGAATTTATCTGTCTTCTGTCACTATCAATATGACCTTTTGATTCTAGCCACTTAGTAGGTGTGAAGTAGTATCACGTTGTAGTTTTGAATTGTATATTTCTGATGAGTAATGTTCTCAAGCATCTTTACATACACTTATTGGCCATTTGTATATCTTCCTTGGAGATGTGTCTATTCAGACTATTTGCCCATGTTTTACATTGGGTTGTCTTTTTATTATTGAGTTGCGAAAGTTTTTATAGATTATAGATACAAGTTAGTCCCTTATCAGATATATGATTTACACATACCTTTCTAGATGGTGTTCTTGAAGCACAAAAGTTTTTTTGTGGCTCTCAACAATATTCTCTTAAAAAAAATACACTCCAGTCTGGGGCCTGGTCACAGAGCAAGACTCAGTCTCAAAAAAACAAAACAAAATAAAACAAACAAACAAAATAACAAGGCTGGGCATGGTGGCTCATACCTGTAATCCCAGCACTTTGGGAGGCTGAGGTGGATGAATCACCTGAGGTCGGGAGTTTGAGACTAGTCTGACCAACATGGAAAACCGGTCTCTACTAAAAATATTAGAAAAAAGTTAGCCAGGCAGGGTGGTGCATGCCTGTAATCCCAGCCACTCAGGAGGCTAAGGCAGAAGAATCACTTGAACCTGAGGTCAGAGGTTGCAGCAAGCTAAGGCCCCATCATTGCACTCCAACCTGGGCAACAAGAATGAAACTGTCTCAAAAGAAAGAAAGAAAGAAAGAATCACCCTTATAAGGAGGATGAAGCACAAAAGTTTCGCATTAAGAATCCATTGTCATATCCAGGGTTATAAAAGTGTGCCCATTTGTTTTCTTCTTAAGCTACTGTTGTGATAACTTTTACATTTTGATGTTAAATCCATTTTGAGTTAATTTTTATGGATGTGTGAGGTAAGGATCCAATTTAATTCTTTTCGCTGTAGCTATCCAGTACCCTTTGTTGAAAACACTATTCTTTTCCTGTTGGATAATCTTGGTAGCCTTGTCAAAAATCAGTTGGTCATAGATGTATGGGTTTATTTTAGTACTGGCAGTTCTCTATATCTACCCTTGTGCCAGTACTATGTTGTCTTAATTACTGCTGCTTTGTAGTTAATTTTTAAAATCAAGAAGTGAGTCCTGCTTTGTTCTTCTCTTGCAAGTTTATTTTGGCTATTCTAAGTCCCCTTAAATTTCATACTAGTTTTAGAATCAGTTCGTCATCTTGCACAAAGAACTCAGGTAATAATTGTGTTGAACCACAAAGATATTCCGCAAGAAGAGCAACCCCAAGGCACATAATCGTCAGATTCAACAAGGTTGAAATAAAGGAGAAAATACTAAGGGCAGCCAGAGAGAAACATGGGGTCACCCACAAAGGGAAGCCCATCAGACTCACAGCAGATCTCTCAGAAGAAATACTACAAGCCAGAAGAGAGTGGGGGCCAATATTCAACATCCTTAAAGAAAAGAACTTTCAACCCAGAATTTCATTTCCAGCCAAACTGAGCTTCATAAGTGAAGGAAAAATAAAATCCTTTGCCAACAAGCAAGTACACAGAGAGTTTGTCACCACGAGGCCTGCTTTACAAGAGCTCCTGAAGCAGGCACTACACATAGAAAGGAACAACCAGTACCAGCTATCCCAAAATCACACTAAATGCTAAAGAGCATCAACATAATGAAGAATCTATAACAACTAACGGGCAAAACAGCCAGCTAGCATCAAAATGGCAGTATCAAATTCACACATAACAATATTAACCCTAAATGTAAATGGACTAAATGCACCAATCAAAAGACACAGACTGGCAAATTGGATAAAAATCCAAAACCCATCAGTGTGCTGTATCCAGGAAACCCAACTCACATGCAAGGATGCACAAAGGCTCAAAATAAAGGGATGGAGGAAGATTTACCAAGCAAATGGAGAGCAAAAAAAAGCAGGAGTTGCAATTCTCATCTCTGATAAAATAGACTTTAAAGCAACAAAGATCAAAAGAGACAAAGAAGGCCATTATATAATGGTAAAAGGATTGATACAACAACAAGAGCTAACAATCCTAAACATATATGGACCCAATACAGGAGCACCCAGATACATAAGGCAAGTTCTTAATGACTAACAAAGAGACTTAGACTCCCACACAATAATACTGGGAGACTTTAACACTCTACTGTCAATATTAGACAGATCAACCAGACAGAAAATTAACAAGGATATCCAGAGCGTGAACTCAGACCTGGAGCAAGCAAACCTGATAGACATTTACAGAACTCTCCACCCCAAATCCACAGAATATACATTCTTCTCAGCACCACATCACACCTACTCTAAAATTGACCACATAATTGGAAGTAAAGCACTCCTCAGCAAATGCAAAACAACTGAAATTATAACAAACAGTCTCTCAGACCATAGTGCAATCAAGTTAGAACTCAGAATTCAGAAACCAACCCAGAACTGCACAGCTTCATGGAAACTGAACAACTGGCTCTTGAATGTTGACTGGATAAACAATGAAATGAAGGCAGAAATAAAGAAGTTATTTAAAACCAATGAGAATGAAGACACAACATGCCAGAATCTCTGGGACACATTTAAAGCAGTCTCTAGAGGAAAATATATAGCAATAAGTGCCCATATGAGGAGAATGGAGAGATCCAAAATTGACACCCTATTGTCAAAATTGAAAGAGCTAGAGGAGCAAGATCAAAAAAACTCAAAACTCAACAGAATACAAGAAATAACTAAGATCAGAGCTAAACTGAAGGAGATAGAGACACGAAAAACTCTTCAAAAAATCAATAAATCCAAGAGTTAGTTTTTTGAAAAGATCAACAAAACAGACAGACCACTAGCCAGATTGATAAAAAAGAAAAGAGAGAACAACCAAATAGATGCAATAAACAATGATAAGGGGAAATCACCACAGACTCCACAGAAATTCAAACCATCATAAGAGAATATTACAAACAACTCTATGCACATAAACTACTAAACCTGGAAGAAATGGATAAATTCCTGGACTCTTGTGTCCTCCCAAGCCTAAACCAGGAGGAAGCTGAAACTATGAATAGACCAATACAAGGTCAGAAGTCGAGGCAGCAATTAAGAGCCTATCATACAAAAAAGCCCAGGTCCAGATGGGTTTACAGCCGAATTCTGCCAGACACACAAACAGGAGCTGGTACCATTCCTTCTGAAACTATTCCAAATAATCCAAAAAAAGGGAATCCTTCCCAAATCATTTTATGAGACCAATATCATCCTGATACCAAAACCCAGCAGAGACCCAACAAGAAAAGAAAACTTCAGGCCAATATCCATGATGAACATAAATGCAAAAATCTTCAATAAAATATTGGCAAGCCAATTGCAACAGCAAATCAAAAAACTTATCCATCATGATCAAGTAGGATTTATCCCAGGGATGCAAGTCTGGTTCAACAGACGCAAGTCTATACACATAATTCACCACATAAACAGAACCCAAAACAAAAACCACATGATTATCTCAGTTGACACAGAAAAGGCATTTGACAAAATTCAACAGCCCTTTATGCTAAAAACCCTCAATAAACTCGGTATCGATGGAACGTATCTCAAAGTAATAAAAGCTATTTACGACAAACCAACAGCCAATATCATACTGAATGGGCAAAAACTGGAAGCATTCCCTTTGAAATTCGGCACTAGACAAGGATGCCCTCTCTCACCACTCCTATTCAATATAGTACTGGAAGTTCTAGCCAGAGCAATCAGGCAAGGAAAAGAAATAAAGGGTATTCAAATAGGAAAGGAGGAAGCCAAATTGTCTCTATTTGCAGACGACGTGATAGTATACCTAGAAGACCCCATCATCTCAGCCCAAAAACTCCTGAAACTGATAAGCAACTTCAGCAAAGTCTCAGGATATAAAATCAATGTGCAAAAATCACAAACATTCCTCTACACCAATAACAGACTTAAAGGAAGCCAAATCAAGAACGAACTGCCATTCACAATTGCTACAAAAAGAATAAAATACCTAGGAATACAACTCACAAGGAACGTAAGGGACCTCTTCAAGGAAAACTACAAAGCACTGCTCAACAAAATAAGAGAGGACACAAACAAATGGAGAAACATTTCATGTTCATGGTTAGGAAGAATTAATATCATGAAAATGGCTATACTGCCCAAAGTTATTTACAGAATCAATGCTATCCCCATCAAGCTACCATTGACTTTCTTCACAGAACTGGAAAAAACCACCATGAACTTCATATGGAACCAAAAGAGAGCCTGCATAGCCAAGTCAATTCTAAGCAAAAAGAACACAGCAGGGGGCATCACACTACTGGATTTCAAACTATACTACAAGGCTACAGTAATCAAAACAGCATGGTACTGGTACCAAAGCAGAGATATAGACCAATGGAACAAAACAGAGGCATTGGAGGCAACACAACATATCTACAACCATACAATCTTGGATAAACCTGACAAAAACAAGCAATGGAGAAAGGATTCCCTGTTTAATAAATGGTGTTGGGAAAACATGCTAGCCATGTGCAGAAAGCAGAAACTGGACCCCTTCCTGACACCTTACACTAAAATTAACTCCAGATGGATTAAAGACTTAAACATAAGACCTGGCACCATAAAAACCCTAGAAGGAAATTTAGGCAAAACCATCCAGGACATAGGAGTAGGCAAGGACTTCATGAATAAAACACCAAAAGCATTGGCAACAAAAGCCAAAATAGACAAATGGGACCTAGTGAAACTCCACAGCTTCTGCACGGCAAAAGAAACAGTCACTAGAGTGAATCGGCAACCAACAGAATGGGAAAAAATTTTTGCAGTTTACCCATCTGTGAAAGGGCTGATATCCAGAATTTACAAAGAACTCAAACAGATTTACAAGAAAAAAACAAACAAGCTCATTCAAAAATGGGCAAAGGATATGAACAGACACTTTACAAAAGAAGACATATATGAGGCCAACAGTCATATGAAAAAATGCTCATCGTCACTGGTCATCAGAGAGATGCAAATCAAAACCACGTTGAGATACCATCTCACGCCAGTTAGAATGGCGATCATTAAAAAATCTGGAGACAACAGATGCTGGAGAGGATGTGGAGAAAAAGGAACACTTTTACACTGTTGGTGGGAGTGTAAATTAGTTCAACCATTGTGGAAGACAGTGTGGCGATTCCTCAAGGCCTTAGAAATAGAAATTCCATTTGACCCAGCAATCCCATTACTGGGTATATATCCAAAAGACTATAAATCGTTCTACTATAAGGACACATGTACACGAATGTTCATTGCAGCACTGTTTACAATAGCAAAGACCTGGAGTCAACCCAAATGCCCATCAATGATAGACTGGATTGGGAAAATGTGGCACATATACACCATGAAATATTATGCAGCAATCAGAAATGATGAGTTTGTGTCATTTGTAGGAACATGGATGAATCTGGAGAACATCATTCTCAGGAAACTGACACAAGGACAGAAATTGAAACACCGCATATTCTCACTCATAGGCAGGTGATGAAAAATAAGAACACATGGACACAGGGAGGGGAGTACTAAACACTGAGGTCTACTGGGGGGTAAAGGGGAGGGCCAGTGGGGTGGGGAGCTGGGGAGGGATAGCCTGGGGAGAAATGCCAAATGTGGGTGAAGGGGAGAAAGGAAGCAAAATACACTGCCATGTGTGTACCTATTCAACTGTCTTGCATGTTCTGCACATGTACCCCAAAACCTAAAATGCCATAAAAAATTAAAAAAAAAACAAAGTAGAAAAAGAAAAGAATTGTGTTGAATATGTAGTTCAGTTTTGGGAGTATTACCATTTCAACAATGTTACATCTTACAATTCACGAACTTGGCACATTTTTTCTTTTATATCAATCTTCTTTAATTTCTTTCAATGTTTGTAGTTTTCAGAATATTCTTGAGTCAATTTTGGTATTTTGCGTCTTTCTAGGAATTTGTTTATTTCATCCAAGTTATCTAATTTATTACGTACAGTTGTTTATAGTATTACTTTTAAATCCTTTTTATTTCTGTAAAGTCAGTGGCAATGTGCCCATTTTTGTACTAATTGTAGTAATTGAAGTATTCTGTTTTCTTCTTGTTCTATCTATCCAAACATTTGTCAGTTTTGTAAATCTTTTTGAAGAACCAGCTTTTAGTTTCATTGATTTTCTTTATTGATTTGTATTCTCTATTTCATTAGTTTCTGTTGTAGTCTTTATTATCTCCTTCCTTCTGCTTGCTTCAAGTTCATTTTGGTATTTTCCAGTGCTGTAATCAGAAAGTTAGGTTATTGAATTGTAATATTTTTAATTTTTTTACATTTCTTCTAAGCACTGCTTCAGCTGCTTACCAAAAGTTTTGTTGTGCTGTGTTTTTATTGTCTTTCACCTCAATGTAGTTTGTGATTTTTTCCTTTTGATTTCTTTTTTGGCCCATTGATTATTTATGAGTGTGTTATTTAATTTCCACATTTTTGTAGTGATTTTCCCCAGTACTTTTCTGCTTTTGAGTTCTACTTTTGTTCCATTGTGGTCAGAGAACATATTTTGTGTTGTTTCCACCTTTTAGATCTTATTATTTTTTTTTATTCTTATTTTTTTATTGCATTTTAGGTTTTGGGGTACATGTGCAGAGCATGCAATACAGTTGCATAGGTACACACATGGCAGTGTGTTTTGTTTGCTTTCACCCCTTCACCCACATTTGGCGTTTCTCCCCAGGCTATCCCTCCCCATCTCCCCCTCCCACTGGCTGTCCCCTTTTCCTCCCAATAGACCCCAGTGTTTAGTACTCCCCTCTCTGTGTCCATGTGTTCTCATTCTTTTAGATCTTATTGAGGTTTGTGTCATCAATAAGTTCTAAAGGATATAGTCTCTCCTGGGGAATGTTCTGTGTACACTTGAGAATAATGTATATTCTGTTGTTATGCTGAATGTTCTATAGATGTCTACATCTATGTAATAGATGTTTTACAGTTTTGGTCAAATTTTCTGTTTCTTTCTTTATTTTTTTGTCTAGCTGTTCGATCCAGCATCAATAGTGGAGTATTGATGTGTTCAATTATTATGGCTGAATTGCCATGAACTTCCTTCATTGCTATTAGTTTTGCTTTGTGTATTTTGATCTTCTGTTATTAGATGCATAGAAACACACACACTCTAATGAGGACTCTGTATCATGAACCAGCATATAACATGAATCCAATTCTGTTCGAAAGATTTCTTTTAAAAAAGTAGCAATTAAACACCTTTTCTTTAATTTTAAGATGTCACCAATTATAACAGTTATTGGTGAAAAAGGGAACACGTAATATTAAAAGTTTATGTTGATTTTATAAGTGGTACAATTTCTTAAAATAAGTCAAAATCATGGCAATATATTTAACAAATAGAATTAATTAGACTTTTAATTAACAAGATTATGGATTCCTAAGCAGTAACAGATGTTGGAGAATTTCCTTTGACTGAATTGTATTTGGTGGGGTGGGATTGGGACATGTTTATCGAGAAATGGGCAAAACCCAGCTTGTCTCTCAACCCTCTTAAAATCTCATGTAAACAACAGTGGCAGGTGGTTCATTTGCTTGTTAATTTTTGGAGTTACTTGGGGATAATGAAGCCATTTCTTCTATGCCAGTCAGAAATTGTTACCATCTACCTACCCCATTGTGGTGAATCACCCTGGGTATATTTCCCAGCTTTGACACCATCTATATTTTCAGACAAATGTGAATAAAATCTGAAGGCCAGGTTCTTAAGAATATGCAAGTTAGATATTTTAAAATTAAACAAAATTGACCTACTAGTAATTTCACATCTCAAGTATAGCTTATCTGTTCTATTGCCTTTTAGAATAAAAGCTGGTAGGAAAATATTCCACACAACTATAAAACAAATAAAAAATCAAACTATTTGAAACAGTAACTTCTCAGCTGACTTTCTACCATTTCGGATGATGTTTTATTTCTCTCTGAAATGCATATGGTTTGGGCTGATTGTTTTTGGCATAAACAATCACAAAACTAATATAGTTGCCAGTGGGTAAGTGCCAAACCTCTAGAAGCCAGTCATCTTTTTGACAGAGATTACACAGAACTGCTCAGCCCTCTCAGGAGTAATTGGAGTTAAGTCACCCTTACAGAAGTTTCCCTTTTTGTTCTTCGTGCTGCCTTTTAACCCAGTTCAGAAGGGACATTTCTGCAGTACAAATAAATGCCAAACATTTTTGAAAATAAGCAAAAGGCTGAACTGTGAGCTTGTACATGTGCTTAAGCACTTAACATGGTGCATGAAGTTAAGGAAATATATAATCAAATAAGTATTCTTAGAAGTGAGAGATTGTATATTTGAGTGACCAAATGCATTACTTTGCTCAAAACAAACAAATGCTATTATTATTGAAGGAAGGGAAATTCTATTCCTTTCACATTCTAACACTAGTATTATTAGCCAGGCATGGTGGTGCACACCTGTAGTCACCTGTATAGACAGTTTCACCACTATCATTGTTTCATTATGATTTGTCCTAAATTATATTCCCGAACTGTGGTACCACTGGGTGCTTGCTAATAATTCTGATAATGCTTTCATGGTCAGATAGGGTTGAGAAATTCTAGATTTGTTAGAATTAAAGTTTTTAAAAGTTTTGTTTACAACTGCAAGATTTCTTGAGGCCTTTTATGTATCTATGGAAATTTTGAGTCTTGGAGTGATAGAGAGTGCAGTATTTTCCTAATCCATTTGATCATGAAACCCTTCTAGTGTTCCAAGAGGACCACTTTGGGAAACACTGCTGTGGTTTATAAGTACAAGTAAAAATGTCTCACTTAAAAAAATTTATTTAAATTTCAGGGCTACATGTGTAGGTTTGTTACATAGGTAAACTTGTGTCATGAGGGTTTGTTGCACAGATTATTTCACCACCAAGGTATTAAGCCTAATACCCATTCATTATTTTTCCTTATCCTCTCCCTCTTCCCACCCTCCACTATCCAGCAGGCCCTAGTGTGTGTTGTTCCCCTCTGTGTCTATGTGTTGTTCTCATCATTTAGCTTCCACTTTTAAGTGACAACATCCAGTATTTGTTTTTTTTCTTCCTGCATTAGTTTGCTAAGGATAATGCCACCAGCTCCATCCATGTCCCTGCAAACAACAATGATATCATTCTTTTTTATGGCTGCATAATATTCCATGATGTATTCTTATGTATACTTTCTTTATCCAGTCTACAATTGATAGACATTTAGGTTGATTATATGTCTTTGCTATTGTGAATAGTACAGCAATGAACATACATGCTGTGTCTTTATGGTAGAACAAATCATATTCTTTTGGGTATAACACAATAATTGGATTTCTGGGTGAAATTGTACTTCTATTTTAAGTTCTTTGCAAAATCACCATATTGCTTTCACAATGGTTTACATTTCCACAAGTATTGCATAGGTGTTCCCTTTTTTCTGCAACCTTGCCAGCGTCTCTTGTCTTTTGAAATTTTTTGTAACAGCTATTCTGACTGGTGCAAGATAGTGTCTCATTGTGGTTTTGATTTGCATTTCTCTACTGATCGTGATATTGAGCTTTTAATTATATACTTATTGGCCCCTTGTATATGTTCTTTGTGTTCTTTTGAGAAGTGTCTGCTCATGTCTTTTGCCCAGTTTTTATTGGGGTTGCTTGTATTTTTCTTGTAAATTTAAGCTCCTCATAGATGCTGGATATTAGACGTTTGTCAGTTGTGTAGTTTGCAAGTATTTTCTCCCATTCTGTAGGTTGTCTGCTTACCCTTTTGATAGCCTTTTTTTTTTTTTTTTTTTTTTTTTGCTGTGCAGAAGCAAAATAAATTAGTTTTACCTTAAATTAGTTTAATTATATCTGATTTGGCAATTTTCGCTTTTGTTGCAATTGCTTTTGATGTCTTTGTCATGAAATCTTTGCCTGTGTCTATGTCCTGAATGATATTGCCTAGGTTGTCTTCCAAGGTTTTTATAGTTTTAAGTTTTACATTTAAGTCTATATTCCATCTTGAGTTAATTTTCGTATATGACATAAGGAAGGGGTCCAATTTCAATCTTCTGCAAATGGCTAGTCAGTTATTCCAGCACCACTTGTTGAACCGGGAATCCTTTCCCTATTGCTTGTTTTTGTCAGCATTGTCGAAGATCAGATAGCTGTAGATGTGTAGTCTTATTTCTAAGACTACAGAATAGTTCTCTATTCTGTTCCATTGGTTTATGTGTCTGTTCCTGTACCAGTATCACGCTGTTTTGGTTACTGTAGCCCTTTGGTATACTTTGAAGTTAGGTAGCATGATGCATCTAGCTTTGTTCTTTTTGCTTAGGATTGCTTTTGCTATTTGGCTCTTTTTTGGTTTCATATTAATTTTAAATGTTTTTTTCTAGTTACATGAAGAATGTCATTGGTAGTTTAATGGGAATAGCATTGAACTTATAAATTGCTTTGGACAGTATGGCTAATTTTACAGTATTGATTCTTCCTACCCATGTGTATGGAATGTTTTTCCGTTTGTATGTATCATCTCTGATTTATTTGGGCAGTGGTTTGTTGTTCTCCGTGTAGGGCTCTTTCACCTTCACAGTTAGCTGAACTACCAATTATTTTATAATTTGTGGCAATTGTGAATGGGAGTTTGCTAGTGATTTAGCTCTTGGCTTGACTGTTGTTGGCTTCACACACTGATTTTGTATCTTGAGACTTTGCTGAAGTTGCTTGTCAGCTTAAGCTTTTAGGCTGAGATGATGGGGTTTTCTAGAAATAGAATCATATCATCTGCAACCAGGGATAGTTTGACTTCCTCTCTTCCTATTTGAATGTGCTTTATTTCTCTCTGTTGCCTGAGTGGCCTGACCAGAACTTCCAATAGTATGTTGAATAGGAGTGGTGAAAGAGGGCATCCTTCTCTTGTGCCAGTGTTTGAGGGAAATGCTTCCAGCTTTTGTCCATTCAGTTTGATGTGTCTCACTTTTAAGAATTACTCCTTCTTTATGTTTTTTGGATAGAAATAAGATTAAATTATCTCTTATAAGCGACACATATTCAAACTTTCCCAGCCTCCCTCTCCTCCTCTTTTTCTGTTTGGGATATTCATAGTGAACAATGGTTTTCTAAATTGTGCTTTAGAGACTTTTTCTCTAAAAATATTGTCTCTCTGAGGATCAGCCTCTAAACTTAGGAGAGTTCTGCAAATTGGCTGAATCCCTAGCATATGACCATGTAGACCTAAGTATTACTTTGGAATCAAGTCTCTCAGAGGGAGTCCTCTCAAGACAAAAGGATATTGGTACAAAGGATTTCAAGTGAGAATTTTAAAAATCTATTTTAAAGCCTACCCTAAACACCCAATTCTGTATTGACGCTTGCAAGAATGCTATATTTGCTGGGAAACTATGGGCTCCACTTCAGTAATCGATAGCCTTGACTAATCTATGAACCATTAAAAAGAAAAAAAGTTCCTTGGATAAGATGGCTGTCTTTAGTTCACAATAATCTTTTAATCTATTCTAGAGAAAACGGAAGTTATGTCAGGATTTGGAAGACCATGTATTCTAAAACACCGAGGTGTATAATTTAGTAAACACAAGTGTATTAATTTGCTAAGGTTTCCATAAAAAAGAGCCACAGACTTGGTTGCTTAAACAACAGATACTCATTTTCTTAGAGTTCTGGAGGCTAGAAGTCAATCTGAGATCAAGGTGTCAGTAGGGTTGATTTCTGCTGAGGTCTCCCTCTTTGTTTATAGATGGCCATCTTCTCCCTATGTATTCCTATGTACTGATCTCTTGAAAGAACACCAGTAGTCATCTCAAGCTAAAGCCCACCTTAGTGACCTCGTTTAACTTTACCTCTTTAAAGACTTTGTCTCCAAATTCAGTCTTATTCTGAGGTACTGGGGATTAGGGATTCAATATGTAAATTTTGGGAGACATAATTAGCCTGTTACAATGGATGACCCTAAGCCAGCAGTCTCCTGAGTTTATTCTGTTAGGCCAAGCAGAAACCTTTGAGAGACAAGCAACTGTCAAAAATTTCATGACCCATAGATATGCATAATGCCTTACTTTGCTTTTTTTGTGGATTTCTCTAGTTTTTAGCGAACCTGATATTCCATTAAAAAAGGAAATTGTTATCTCTGCTATAAGTTGCTTTAAAATCAGTCAGGTCTAGGGGTTGTTTATGCACATATCTTAGGGTTTCTTAACAACTTGCAGGTCACAGATATTTGGGAAATGGAAATGTTGATCCTTCAGACTGTGGTCAGTGTACCATGGGCTTATAGTTCCCCTTGCTCTATTGAGCCTTGAGGATATCGTTAGCATAACATACCCATAACTTTTGCTCAGGAAAATCGTGGGCCAACGAACATAGACTTAACTAGAAATGACTTACCTGAAACTGAGGAATGCGGGGGAAATCCGACCCAGGTCAAAGAGTAATAGAATTTTGACCTGGACACACTGGGATCTGTTGGGGGGAATAGGGGAGGGACACCGGGGTGTGGGGAGTTGGGGAGAGATAGCATGGGGAGAAATGCCAGATATAGATGAAGGGGAGGAAGGCAGCAAATCACACTGCCAAGTGTGTACCTATGCAGCTATCTTTTTTTTTTTTTAGACGGAGTTTCACTTTTGTTACCCAGGCTGGAGTGCACTGGTGCGATCTTGGCTCACCGCAACCTCCGCCTCCTGGGTTCAGGCGATTCTCCTGCCTCAGCCTCCTGAATAGCTGGGATTACAGGCAAGCACCACCATGCTCAGCTAATTTTTTGTATTTTTAGTAGAGATGGGGTTTCACGATGTTGACCAGGATGGTCTCGATCTCTTGACCTCGTGATCCACCCACCTCAGTCTCCCAAAGTGCTGGGATTACAGGCGTGAGCCACCGCACCTGGCTGCAGCTATCTTACATGTTCTTCACATGTACCCCGAAATCTAAAATGCAATAATAAATAAATAAATATTAAAATTAATATTTAAACAATAAGAACATGTTCGTACGTATTGAAAATAATGTCATTACACCTAACAGAATTGCTATCAATTCCTCAATATTATCTAATATCTAATTTTTATTAAAATCTTCCATATCACAAAAAAAAAAAAAGAATTTTGACCTGGAAGGGACCTTAGATGCTAGACTTCAGTCATTCACAAACCATGTTAAATTTTTTTTTGCCTGATCAATGAAATTCAATATTAACAATAGATAATTGTTGAATATCTAATGGTTCTATTTATATTAACTTACTTTTTAAAAGCCTTTAAATCTAGCCCCATTAAATAAAAAATTATTTTGAATTAGAATTCAAGTATGTTGGACACATTTTCTGACCCCATAGATGTATAGATTCTTCCAGACTTGCTGTTTTTCATCATACAGCAGTAGATGCTGAGGATGCAGGCAAAGACTTTGAGGCCATAGAAGATGGTGGAGCCACTAACTGGAAAAAAAACTATCCCTGAATGACTGCAAAGGAACGTGATATGAGCAAGAAATAAATCTTGCATTTAGCCTCTGAGACATTGGTGCTGTTTATTGCAACAGATAGCCTGCCTTGACTAATAGAGTTAACCTTGTAAGACTTTAGATATTTCAACCTCCTTGAAGGCTTTCCTTGCATATAAATTGTAGAAATGTCTTTTTGCGATTTATCCCCAAATGGTTTTTGCTTATGTCAGTGCTTCTTATAAAGCCACTAAAATTATATTTTCAGTGTGACACCTAGATTAAAAGTAATATGAGCCGGGTGCAGTGGCTCATGCCTGTAATTCCAGGACTTTGGGAGGCTGAGGCAGGTGGATCACCTGAGGTCAGGAGTTTGAGACCAGCCTGACCAACATGGTGAAACCCCATGTCTACTAAAAATACAAAAACTTAGCCGGGAATGGTGGCTGGCACCTGTAATCCCAGCTACTTTGGAGACTGGGGCAGGAGAATCACTTGAACCTGGGAATCGGTGGTTGCAGTGAGCCGAGATTGCACCATTGCACTCCAGCTTGGGCAACAAGAGCAAGACTGTCTCAAAATAAAAGTAATATGAAAATTAGTATATTAATCTCATCAATTCTTTGCATATCATTTTAAAATATCCTATCTACTATTTTAATTTATTTCTGTTTTTGAGAAATTCAACACTCACATGGGAAAAAGGCAAGTGTAGTTGTATAGAGTGCAAGCTGCAATTGCTCTTGACCTTGCTCTGATTAGAAATCCTAGAATACTACCTTTGGATGAATTATCAACACTTCTAGGCACTCAGAGTAAATCCATAGTATACAGAAAATAGATAAGAATTGTTTATCACCAAGTATTTAGGCCAATTTGAATTGCCATCACAGGCAAAAAGTAAAATTTAAATATATTCATACAAGCTATGCAACACAGAGGATTGATTAATGTGAAAAACAAGGTCTCATTTTTTTTAGCAGTTTTAAAAAACAGTTATTAAATTTTATTTGCTTTATTTGGCTTGCAGTTTCACAGGGCTGTTTTTGTGGATGAGGGCATAAGGAGGTGGTTGTATTTGTTTCCAGGCTCCATTAGCAGATGAATGCTAGATACAGTCATTCTGGGAATAGGGATGGCAATAGTAAGTATGAACCAGTGTAAACAATCTAGGTTTTAAAGCCAATAAAGTGATGGAATATTAAAGATGAAATGGAATCAATTTGTTCAATAATATTATTGAATGACAGTGGGGTAGCATCCTCCTTGATAGGTTATATACTGTGACTCAAGGGTGTGGACCAGAAAGTACCATGGCCCCTCCTTTCATGGGCTCACAGATGCTGTGTAGAAACACAAACACAGAGACAATGGACAATTCACTCAATGCCTGTGTGTATTCTAGCATGTCCCTCCAAGCCTGCACAAAAGCATCCTCTTCAGACCCATAGAAAAACTTCCCTCCTGCTGTTATCCATGCCTTTCCTTATTCTTTGCCACTTCAAGATGACCTTACCCTGAGGGCTTGACTTTGTTCCCAGAGCTGTATTTCACTCCTCCACTGGGCTTCAGGAACTCAGTGACTTACTTAAGAGCTGAAAATTATCTTACCAGTCTGATTATAACTGGCCAATTCTGAATACTATTAGATTTGCATTAAATAAATCCCAAATGTCAGTTATAAATGCAAAATATTTTGAAGTGCATTTTAGCAGAGGAACCTATATAATACCTTAAGAAGTTTAATCAAATAAAAAAGTAAACATTTCATTGACCAAATAATAAAATCATACTTTTTTATAAAAAGAAAAATTTAATATTAAAATAATATCCCAGAACCCTCATAAAAAGTCTAACCAGGATATCAGGAAGTTATAAAGATAGAAACAAATATTGTAATAGAGGAACAAATATTGTAATAGGGGAACAAATATCAGAGTTGCTTGGGATTGGTTATTACTTGAAGAGCAAAATAAACACTCGTTTAGAGATATCCCATCCTGACTCTACTCTGTGTGTTTAGGGTTGGATTTTATCATTTGAAAAAATGCTTCAGTTCTACCAAGGTTTCAGTATTATTCAGTGTAACGCATGAAATAAAAAGCAAAATTAGTCACTTGCTGTCTCTACTAACCTACTGGACATGTCTAAGTGTTTGTTTTATTAGTCTTTCTTTTCAATTATTAATCAGTGTCATGAGGTAGATCAATATACCAAGAGCTTCTAAATACAATACATAAGGCTTAAGAATCAATAGTGATATCATCCATATAAGGGAAAGAAATTGAATTTATGGCTACCCTGAAACTTAGATCACATGATTCTACTTCTCTTATTTATTTTTGTTTTCAGTTTTTCTGAATCCAAGGTTATATGTTTGTTATACAAAATACAAAAAAAAGAAATAACAAAACAAAAATTATTCATAGCCCTACTGCAACCCAAATGTAATTACTGCAATGATTTTAAAACATTTATTTCTATATATTTTTAAATAAAATTGTAATTGTGTATGTGTGTAAATTGGGATGGTGCAGTTTAACTTTATGTTTTTTAGCATTTTCTATATTTTACAGATTTCATTCATATATATGTAACTGGTGTATACCATTTACTGTTGTTTGTTTCTTATTTTTTTATTAAAATAGTTCTGCAATGATTATCTTTATAAAATTTCTCATTTTCATGTTTCAGCGATAAAGATAGATCAAATCACATGAATATTTTTGTGACTATTGGAAACTATTCTCAATTTTATTTTACAAGAAGATTGGAACAAATTAAATGCTCACCCAAATGGATGAGAGAATCTAGTTCCTCAGGTTATCACTAATATTAGAAACTACCTGATTTTGTGGCTAATTTGAGAGGTTAAAAATATCTCATTTTAAGCTGCCTATATCTGATAATTGATGATAGTATCTTTAAATGATTTTAAAAAACATTTAGAACTGCTCAATGTACATAATGTGTTTCTATTGCCAAAATATACTAAAATTTTAACCTTTTATTTTTAATTCTCAAACTCTAATCTATATTTTCACCATTGGGCTTACTCACACAAGGACATACATAGTTAAAAATTTGAGAATGGCTCAGTTTGGAAGGATAGGACAAATATGAAATGTATGGCATAATAGTTGCTAATTCCTTTGTATAATAGAAGGTAATAAATAGAAAGTTTTGTCCCTTTCACAACACTTTGTGTTTCCATTCTACCAACATTTTTAATAAATTTTGCCTATTATTAATTTCATTACAAAGATGACAATATTCAAAAACTACATATAAGAACACATTTGGAACTTTTGGTTAATCATAATTCAAAAACACAACAAAATTAAATGTTCTCCCTCCTGAAATAAATGTTTAATTTCCTTGCTGGCACAGATGCTGTTTCTGGCAGTTCTTGACTGTCGATAGTAAATACATTTGATAGTATTTATATGAAGCCTTTTGGCCACTATAGAAATGGAATTTTCATTTGAAAATGTAATTTAACATAGAATTTCTCTTAAGGTTAGAAGAAGCCATAGCCTACAGAGATCCCATTTATAACTTGAATGGAGCACAGGGTTGTACAGAAAGGCTTTTGCATGATGTAGCTCAATTCAGTGAGTTGTTTTATAAGAGCAAGAGTATTAAAACTACTCGATATTCAATCTGAACATTTTGAGGACTATTGTAATTTCCAATATTAAAATGCTTCATCTGTTATGTGCTTTTCTTCAATCTCTTTTGAGACAGTATGGAAATACTAGAAAGCCTTCTATAAACTATTGTCTTTTTACTCTAAACGTTCCTTGAGGATTTTAGTATTTGGAGTTTTTATCATTTGTCAACATATGATACTGTCATTAGTTGATGCAAATATTCTTTGTTCTTTACTTTAGTCAAGGCTTGTCAAAATGGTAAGGAGAACTGAAATGGCTAACCAGCCAGAGTGCCACTCCCCCCAGCCAGTCAGAAGGGCTTCTCTTATCTGGCCATATTTCCTCCATTAGTGTCACTGCTTTGGGTAGAACAACAAAGTAAGGATGCTAACACTCTGGGAGGATACATTTATTGGGTTCCTGGGAACAGAAGAGGGTGCTGAGAAAGTCCTCTCCCTTCTTCCATTCAACATTGCCAGATCTTCTCTTACGCGAACTCTCTTTTAAACAATTTAGAGTGTGTCTGGTAGCATATGAACATTTTTTACTATTTGATTTTTTAAAATCTAAAACATTTTTGTGGAATTTTTTGCTTGCTATTTTTTATGTGGGAGAGGGGATTGAGACTGCTTTTTAAATGATACAGAGCCCAAAGTGGAAATTTGTTTTTGCTATTTACCAGCTATGGTATCTTTGAACACAATATTTATTCCCATGGAGCTTTTGTAATCTCCTTTGTAAAATGGAAAAAATAACATTCACTCTACCTAGTTAGTAGAATTTATTTGTGTGGTCATTAAATAATACGCTGTAAATAAAAATACTCCATAGGCTGCAATATTTGCGTTTGAAGGGCAACACTGTTGAATCTACATGGAAATAGGTTGATCACAGTTCAAAGTAGAAAAAAAAAATTTCTGTTGTAACTGATATTTTAAAACTTGCTTTTCTGAAGAGGGTTGCAAAATACCTTTTTGATATTTTATAGGCTTTTCTTTACAAAAATATTTTTATTTTGAAAAATAGATATGAGCAAAAATTTTATTAAAAATTATTCAAAAAATTGTTCATGGCCCTACCATTTAGAAATAACAATAATCTGTGATTATATACAAGATGGTACTTGAGGAAGGGGCATATGAAGTCAGTACTCTGTGGTGCTTCCCTGGAAGCATGGCAGAAGGTTTTCTGAATTTTATTAAGTGACTTCTAGGATCCTATTTTTTTTGGAGACCTCAAAAAGTATCTACAAAATTTTATTCTAGACATTAGACATTGCCAATCCTGTCTTTAGTCCTTGTATTTGGTGTTATTACTCTGTCTTGTGGGAATAAGCCTTAGCTGCCTATGTTTTATAAAAGAAAACTCCAATTAATTACTATAACTGCATCCAGCTCTCCAGCTGGCTGATTGCCAATTCTCTGCCACTTAACTGAGGCTGAATTAGACTAATAGTTTAGTGCACCACACAGTGAGACTTTCAGCCCCTTATGTTGATTCATGTGTTACAGCTGCAGTCCACACCCGTTAACAATATCTGACTTTTCACTGAACCACAGAGCTTCCTTTCCTCACAGTTTATCTTTTGATAAGTCTTTAAAATTTCCGTTTTCTGGATGGGCATTTGAAATTTAATAAAATTCATAGACTTCAAGAAGTCATTATTCAGAATGGATTCGATTGCCAGCAAATAAATTATTTTAAATTATTACTAAGATGCACATTTATAAAATATATACTTTCTCTTAGAAAATACTTTTTCATGTTTTCAGAGAAATTATTTGTACCTGAATTTTTTTTATTTGAAATTAAAACTTGCCAAACGTGTCCTATTCTGAAATTTTTGTTGTAAATAAGCCAAAGTTGACTTTTATGATCTTAGGAGTATTTATGAGTATTGCTTCATCTTGCATTTCCCCAGTTGGTTCTATGTTATGTGAGCACATTATGAGAGGAAGTAACAGTTCATTCAAATTAAGAGGTTAGGAAACTAAATATATATTCTTCTCAATATCCCTGACATATTTTATTTTAAAATGCTCAAAACTAAAAAGAATAACCTTATATTATCAAAACATAATATGTTAATTAAAATTATGGAATATCAAATATATCATCAAATAAAAATTTTTAATATTTCTCTGTTATAAATATATTAAAACAGACATAAATTTGTAACAAAAAGAAATATGGTAAAACACAGAAGAAATAACAAATGCATTGTATTAGCTTTAAAGAAATAAAATGTGTTCATATAAATATTTTCAAAAACCCTGTCCATAATTTTTTAACAAACAATTTTGACTTAAAAGTGTACTTTTCTCGGTCCTAGTGGTTTTGGATGTGGTTCTTGAATATAGTCTTCTCTAATACAGTAGATAAATCAATCTGACCTACTTTACAAAATTCACAGTTGAATGAGGAAGAGTATAATTTTGCCAGTCTGTAGTTGACTTCTTTATTCATTTGTTAAAATTAGGGTTAGTCTTCGTGGTGGATCCTGTGGCTTGGTTCCCTTAAGCATGTATTCCAGACTTTTTTTTTCTGTGACATCTAGTACTGTAATGTTGGCTATTATAAAACGAAGTAAAACATTTCCCAGATGTGCTTGTGGCTAAGGTTTCAGGTTTGATCTGGGTTCCTCCAATCTGATACAGTGATGGTTGACTTGAATTTTGAACTAAGTTAAGTGGGATAGAAACCATAATTCTGTTCTTCAGGTGTTGACACAGGCAACATAGATCTGAGTCACCAATTTTCTGATTTTTAGCAACTTTCTTCATTGGTAGGCACAACATCCCTGCAGGTGGGAGCAGTGAGACAATTCCTGGGGCTGGAAACTTCTTGGATATTCTGCCTGGAGCTTAATGTGCCTTGCTTTTCAGATCATTCAACAGTTTTTAAGCCATAGGAATAGCGAGGGCTATGTTCTATTCTATATAACAGGTTTCTGTGGTCTTAAATGAAACTCTAATCAATAAAGAACCTACCTCAATTATAAACTATTCAAGGGCATTTTGATTGCCCATTCCTGATGAAGGAATCCATAGATTTTCCATAATAGTTTGATTTTTCATTTAATTCATGATTTAGGTGAACATTAATAGCAAATAAAACAGCTTTTTGAATATATTTTTAGAGAGAGAAATATTGAGAATACAAATGGAAATGTGTTTTATCTTCTAATATTCTTTTTATTGAGAATGATAACTTTAGTGATATAATCAAGGTAAATGTACACATTAATATAATCATACATCTGTATGTATTATTTGAGTAGTTAGTGATGCAAAAATTCAAAAGTAATACATTTGAGAAAGGGATAATAGTGAATTTACATTACTCTTCCATTGCCTTCTTCTGACTGGTATGTAATTTATGATAATGTTCAGGCACCACTTCCTTCATAATACCTTCTCTTCCTCTCCCATGTGTGATTCTATAACCATTAAAAATACACACATGCACAGACACACATAAACACACACACTCCTTCTATTTACCTCTTCTGTACATTGTTACATTAGTACTTTGGTCAAAATGTGTGACAATTCTTTAGTCTATTTCCTATTCTTGATTATGAGGTTGATGAGAGTGATAAGAAGTGTTTTTATTAACCTTTGAATTGGCAGCTTCTGGAATATTTTAAATGCTTTAAAAAGCATTGGTTAACTGAACAAATGAGAAGTAGGAGAAAGGAGAATGAGCAGAAGACAGCATAGTAAAATACAGAGACTACTAGGGGAGAGATCTGGACATCCATCACTGCGGTTATCTGTTATACAAAGCAAACTTCCCTCTATCTCAGTGACTTAAAACAACAGTTTATTATTTTTCAGAATTCTGTGGGTTGACAGGCAATTCTGTTTCTTGTGTTGTTGGTTAGATCTCTGGGAGAGCTGGAAGATCCACAATGGCTTCACTCGCATGGTTGAGAGTTGGCGCTGGCTTTTATCTAGGTAAGAGAATGGCAGACATTGAAGTTCTCTTAATCTCTGCCTTGGAGTTACACAACCTCAATTCCATTGTACATTATCGGTCAAACATTGCCTTCTGGTCAGCCCAGATTCGAGGGGAAGGCAAATAAGTATCACCTCTTGAAGGTCTAACAGTAAAGTCACATTGCAAAAGACAGATAGAAGATACTGTTCTGACCGTCTTTGAAAACATTCTCTTCTCTACATAACCCTACTTTTTTTCTGTCTCTCTTTAGATGTGAAACAGTCTTCCTAGGTCTGTTGGTCTGTTTCCTCATCTTTGTAATAGTAATTGACTTAGTATATTCCATTTTAGCTGTAGGGACATTGCTGATAGAGCAATGTTTCTGTTCAAAAGGTTCATGTTGAAATTTGAGCCAGTTTTGATCATATCTTAATTTCAACTAGAAATTTATCAGATTTTTTTTTCTCTGGGCTTCTGTGAGCTTCAAGTTGCATTGTAGACCACTCAGAGTATCGTTGTCAGACCACCAGTATCACCATGGGAGCTTTTTTCCTTTTTTTTTTTTTTTAACAATACAAATGAACAGGCTTCACTCTAAAACTACTGAATCGAAATTTGTGGCTACAATGTCCAGGAATCTGGGTTTTAACCACCTCTCTAAAAAATTCTGACATCTGTTAAATCTGAGAATCCCATGTTAAAAAACAACCCCATAAGGAGAGGAAAGACAATTGGCCATTAAAATTACAGCAGAGATGAGTTTACTTTATTGTCTTTCTTCAAACCACATAGCAAAACCTGAAGAAACTGAATACTTACACAGTAAAATCTTGTTTTGAATAAAAATCCTGCTATGAAGAAAAGATTGATCCATGTTATTCCCAGTCTCCCTGAGAAAGAAGAAAGACCCATTATGGGGGTCTTTGGGAATCAGGATAAAAAGGTACTAGGTCATCATGGAAGCTTGAGAGGGGCTGAATGGGGTAAAATATCAAATAGGTAAAGAGATGAACAAACCAAAATGGAGACACACTGAAGATAGAACCTGCTCTGTGCTGCATAGCTCTGGGCCAGACATAATGCTTGTTACCATGACTATAGATTACAAAGTTGCACATGAGCAATAGAAAGGATGAAGAGAGGAAGAGATGACAGAGGAAAAGAGAGAGTATGAAGGAGGGAATATGAAAAGGATGTTTAGAGCTGATTGGAATGGGTAAGAGATGAGAAGACAAAAGCAAATTGTCCTTCAAAAAAACAAGACCTCTGTTTCTAGCACAGCACTCTCTCTCAATGGTCTTAAAATAATGTGGAGGCAGGAAAATGAGAGATTGAAAACTGAGAAAAATCACATTCTTCTTTCTTGAGGTGTCAGTTACTGGTCCACCTCACTCCTAGCTGCAAGGAAGGCTGGGAGACATCCCTTGGGAACTGTGTGCCCACAAGGAAAATAAAAGGTGATTGAATTAATACACAGCTGTCGCTACCAGACAGATGCAAATAGTATATGGTTAAATATGATGTATTTCAAGTCTACTCTCTGGGAGCAAAGATGAACAAATTTATTAAAATTGAAAGAATGGTTGTAACTGTAGTTTATAAAAGATTGTGATGTTATCTTTAGTCATTTTGATATAAAATAAATGCATTGGCTTTCTTGGAAACTTGATCAATTTCAGCTTTAGTAGCTTGCTTTTTAAAGTGTAATGTTAACTGTTATTGACATGGCTTATAACGTTATTTTTCTTATCATAGCAATCTAGGTAATCTTAAAATGAGAATGCTAATGGAAGCAAAAATTATTTAACAAAATGTAATTTAATTTAATTTTGGATACAATTAAAGTTTTGAAACATAATTCTAGAAAACTGGGAAAGATTACACAGCACTTCTATGCAGATATCTGACATATTACGGAATCTTTAAGAGAATTGTGAGATGCCAAATTCAAGTGCCACCTCAGACAATTACTAGTTATTTTAACCTGGTACTCAGTATTCTGGGACTTGGTTTTTCTTATCTGTGAGATACAGAAGGAGTTGAGAATTCAGAATAACTAATCCCTAAAGTGCTTTCTAATTCCAAAGGTGTAAAAGGCATAGCAAGAATAAAAGAAGGCTTTAAATGTCTTATGCTCCTCAGTGTAGTAGAAACTTCCCTTCTCTTAGGTAGGACTAAATCAAAACCATTTGAGATACATTGGTATCTGTAGACTTTCCCTTGTGAGAAAGGAAATAGAATTGTTGGAAGCATTATGAGATAATTAACCATTATTGGAACGCTAAGCTTGTGGGAGTTATTTATATCTTACTGCTCGAGGTCATTGCCAAAGTCTCTCTCTCTCTCTCTCACACACACACACATACACACCCACCCACACACACACACCCACCCACACACACACACACACACACACAGAGTTTGCAATCTCCAGCATAAATGGGTTAATATTCATAGCTATAAAGCTCTTAGCATAGTGCCCAATACAAAAAGAGCTCAGTAAGTTAGCTTATTTTAGCTATTCCAAAATCACTTCAGAACACTTCACAGCCCTCAAAATTCAAAACACTGTTTCTTATTACGCTATTTCCTAAAAATCGCTCCAGATCATTTATCATTTGAACTACAACTTTACATATAAATATGTGCCAGAGAGATAGGTTTCCAGAAAAGGAAGAGGGGACATTGTATGTTTAGGAAGGAAGAAAAGGATAAGCAAGATTATCCCATCACCCTCCCTGTTGCTTACTCTTTTCTCCCTTCCTTCCTTCTCTTCTTTTCTGTAAAGCTGTGGCTATTAATTAAACCAAGGTAGTCTGCTTTCAGAACCCAGGTTCTCAACCATTCTTCTTTGATGACTCCTTTTATTATCTTCTAGAGTGCCTTGTATAAAGCTATTCTGCAAATATTGCCTGATGCTAAATTGTTATTTTTAAGTTTTTTGGGGGCCTAGTTTTAAAACTTGCAGGATTCAAGATATAAAAAGTTTGCAGATATGGACTAGAAGAAAGGCCTAAGATGTTTCCAGTCATCCTTATCAGTATTGTAAGCAATTTTGGTACATGTTCATTGTCTGATTCCTTTAAACCAGTCTTTGTTTCTTTTGATTACTGAGCAGAGCTATTGTTGAATCTTCCCTTTTATTCACCTCTGTATCTCATCAACAACCAAATCTTGCCTTTTCCTTCCCAAATAGATGGTCCAGTTTTCTCCATCTCCTGGCATCACTCTCACTCTCTCTGATCCAATCCATTTTCGTCACAACAGCCAGAGTGATCAACTGAAAACTACAAATAGATTTTGGCTGTACTGTGAAGGGTCAGTCATAATCCCAGCAGAAAACTTCAGCTCAAAAAGTTCAAATATAGAGATTATAATAAAAGAATCACTTTGCAGTGTGGTTGCAGTTAGGACTAATAGGAGATGCTGAGGAACATAAAGATGGAAGTGAAAGTTATTTGCTCCTACCCCTCAGAGTGAAGGGAGAAGGGGAGAAAGTTTTATTACTAGAGATCATTGAGCACTAGCCCAAAGGGGAGGGAGCACGCAACAGGAGTGGTAACTGTAGAGAGACAAACCACCACCAATGATAATGCCGTGAGAGAGGGAGGAAGTAGAGCAGAAGTACCTTGAGCTTCATCTCTCCTCCAGTCTCAGATCTGTCAGTGCCTCCTATTGGAACCTAACTGGAAACAGGAGAACAGGAGCTTGGGTAGTTGACTGTGCAGGGATCAGCATGAAGAACAGAGCTGAGCAGACAACATGAAGAATAACCAGTACATCTTCAAGACCAAATCCTCAATCTGACCTGCAGCATTTGACACTTTCCTCCCCAATCCAGCTTATCCGTGGTCACTCTGTTACATTCACTGAACTTCAGCCACATTTGGATTTTTCATTTTCTGGAAAATATTGTGCTTGCTCCCTGCCCAGTGCTTTTACAGAAGCTATTCTCTCTAATAAGTTCTTACCCAGTTTTTGCCTCAATAAATTGTAACCATTCCTTAGAATTCAGCTCAAAAGGCATTTCCTCAAGGAAGTCTTACTTGACTCCTAGGCTAGGTCAGATCCCCAGGTAAGATATTTAAGTACATCTTGTTCCTCTACTTTGTAGCACCTATTGTAATTAAATATCTACTTAATTAATTATGGTGGGACTCCGTATTCTTGGCTATAAACAGAGATTTGATCTATCTTATCACTGATTTCCATATTTTGCATATAAGCATTGAAATTCAATAAATGTTGTTTGAATAAACCGATGCATGAATACATACTTTTCCATGGTTTATCAAAAATGCAAAAAATGTTATATATGCCTTTTTAACTTAATATCAAAACTATGTATAAAATAGCATGGGAGAAAAATAATCGAACTCTTTTTCTAGTGTGGTATATATTTCTGTAGTGTTCTATTTTTGCAGGAGATTAGAAAAAAAGGTGACATGTATTTAACATCTTACTAATTTCTTTGCTATTACAAGGATAGATTGAATGACTACTTCTTGTAAAGTAAAAGTATAGCCTTATGCTTGCCAGGTGGGTATTTTTAAGGGCAGGGCTGTGATTAAATGCACTTTAGTTGTCCTTACTGTGACTTTCTGAATTCTTCATCATTGTGTTGTGTTCCTCCAGATCTAGTAGCTAGCAGAGGACCTTTGGGAAAAAAGCCATTCTGATTCATCCCTTACCACCAAATATCTCTGTGCCTCACCTACTTCTGGAGAATATTTGTACCTACAAATCAGGGCCTCATGGGGTACAGGTAGTCTGAAAACATGTTTTTTAACACAGTGCATATCATGCAAGAATTATAATATCTTACATGGTGTGCAAACTTTAGACATGATTATATTATTGGTTACTCAGCTAGGTCTATTGTATGTAATAATTTTCTCTGTATGATAGCCATTTAAAATATGATAGTGAATTAACTATTTTAATGGCATCTCAAAGTGAGTGCCTTAATACATTGCACACACAATAGCCAAAAGATAAACTGTCTTCCATATCCCTTGGATTTTGGGGCTCCTCAGACTTCTTCTCTTGATTTCTTCCTTTCTTATTTAACATGATGACTGGGATTAGTCTCATCCACTCCATGGCTTCCACTTCCAACACACACACACACACACACACACACACACACACACACACACACACACATGCACGCACGCACCACACGCTAATGACTTTTAAGTTTTTATCCCAGCCCCAAGTCTTCTCTTTGGCTCCAGATCCACATTCCAAGTTTCTTCTATCCTCTCCTAAAATCACACCTGTTAAACTTTTCATATTTTTAACAGATCACCACTTATCTAGTTTCCCAAACCAGAAGTCTTCGGTTCAACCTCAAATTCTCTCTCAATTATTTAACCAGCTATCATATCTTTTCAACTGAAACTCCAAAATATTTCATTAACCTTGCTTCAACATTTTCTTCTCATTTTTATTCCACTGGGTCAGTTTCTCAAAACCCCAGTAACGTAATTTTCTGTAGTCTTTTTCTCCCTTTTTTCTCTTGAAAACTGTCTGTTTTCTGGGCAGGAATGGCCACCTGCAAAGATAAGATTTATATCACTTTATTGCTCAATAATGTTGATTATACCTTAAGCTTCTCTTTGTTCACTCTTTAGTTTTGTATAATAAGCTCTTTAAAGTATGAACTATGTGAACTCTCTCTACCACTCTATTTATCCAAGCATACCATCTGCTATCTCATCTTACCTTAAAACCCTATATTCTAGGTTTTAGATGTTATCAGTCATCCTTTGCTTCCTGTGACCTTGTTTCATGATGGAAGATCTAAGGAGTCCTTTGAAAACTTGCATTCCTGTCCTTATCTGCAAGGCCATTTAATGACTCATGCTTCACATAGGCCAGACCCCATCTTACCCCATTCACCATTTTGTCTTTCAAGAAATAGTGTTAGTGAGAATTGTACTGAAAATACTTATACTCTGATCTGCTTCATTTCTAAGGGGATTTGTTTTATCATTTATTCACTATCCTCTTGGACTTCACTGAATACCTACTATGTGCCAGACACTGCATATAGAGATACAGTCCTCTTCATAAAGGTACATAGTCTGGTAGAAGGGATGGATACATTAAAAAACATAGGAATTGATGATAGCCTACCTTCAGTCTAAGTGTATATGTAGTGGTGAATGTCTAGTGAGTGAGTAGGGCTGGCTTCTCATAAGAAAGTGAAAATGTAGACCACTTCTCATTTTTCAGCCACTTTAAAATTGTTAATTAAGGGAAGTACTATTTTGGGAGTTTCTTTTTGGTTAAAGCCCTTACATTTTTCAAAACACTTAAAAAATATCATATATCATGTTCATAAATAGTTTGTGCAGTTCTCAAAACAAGTCTAAAATTATAAGTGAGATCTAATGAGTATGAGTTTTAAAGCTTTTATTTTTCCCCTAGGTGTTTCCTGGCATAAGTGATACTGAACAATTAAAATATTGACTAAAACAAAAGGATAAGAAGCAACAAATTTTTTCACTGGGCCACAACTTGGGGACTCTCCTTTATTGCTGAGACAGATTTATAAATAGTGTATATAATTAACTAATTTGCACATTCAAGTGTGTTTGCATCAAATGTTCTAGTATGTTTGTATAAATACCTAGTTCAGTTACGTTTTTAAAAGCTTAATTATTTCTCGGGGACTATGTCTAAAACTACTGACCAATTGTGTCTACTACAACCATTTGCTTGTTATACCAAAAACCAATTTTTATACTATTATTACAACTTGGGCAGGCATCTTGGGGCTAAATGTGCCCCTACCTATTTTTATCTACTAATATTTTTTAAAATTATTTTTTGAGATACTTATATTAGCCAGAGCCATGACTTCAATATGGCTCAATTAAAAGCTAAATGTGCTTTCTAGTTAAAAGTTGCTTATCATTTTTAAGTGTATAGTTTGTGATTTCAAATTTGCTCTTAATGGATAATCAATCCAAGGGCTGGAAGAGGCTTGATGAGGTCATTTGGTTCCCCTTAGACATGTACAAGCCTGACTTATCTAAGCTGACATTCTCGTTTGAATTTCCCTGCAGGTAAAACAGGCCACAGCCTGTTTTTAGGTGAAGTAATTAATGACTGTCACAGTGGATATGGCATTCTTTCTTAGGTGTGTTCAACCTACAGTAGCCCCATTGTTGCAAATTTCATCAACCTGCAGGCATTTATATAGTGGTCTTCTCTTTGCAAGATTGAAAACAAAAGAAGAAAACAAACAAAACCTAAACTTGTGTCACCTTTTCTTACAGAGCCCATCTTTATATTTATTTTATAAACTTCTATTTAAGTTCAGGGGGACACATGCAGGTTTGTTACATAGGTAAACTTGTGTCATGGGGTTTATTGTACAGATTATTCCATCACCCAGGTATTAAACTTGATTCCCATTACTTATTTTTGCTGATCCTCTTCCTCCTCCTATCCTCCACCATTCAATAGGCCCCAGTATGTTGTTCCCCTCAATGTGTCAACATGTTCTCAGCATTTAGCTCCCACTTACAAGTGGCCCAAGATGCCTGCCAAAGTTGTAATAATAGTATAAAAATTGGTTTTTGGTATAACAAAAACATGTGGTATTTGGTTTTCTGTTCCTGCATTCGTTTGCTAAGGATAATGGCTTCCAGCTGCATCCATGCCCCTGCAAAAGACATAATGTGATTCTTTTTTATGGCTGCATAGTATTTCGTAGTGTAAATGTACCACATTTTTCTTTATCCATTCTTACATTGATAGCATTTAGGTTGATTCCATGTCTCTGCTATTGTAAATAGTGCTGCAATGAGCATACATGTGCATGTGTCTTTATTACAGAATGATTTCTATTCCTTTGGGTACATAGCCAGTAATGGGATTGCTGAGTGGAATGTTATTTCTGTCTTTAGGTTATGAAGAATCACCACACTGCCTTCCATCATGGCTGAACTAACTTACATACCCACTGAGAATATAGCATTTCTATTTCTCTACAACCTTGCTAGCATCTATTACTGTTTGCCACTTTAATAATAGTCCAGAATGACAGTAATGACTATACATGTGTGTGTCTTTATGATAGAATCATTTATATTCCCCTGGGTGTATTCCTTTGGGTAGATCCAAAGGAATATAAATCATGGGAAAATGCATTTATCTCCTTTCATTTATTTGTTATTGTTATTATTATTGTTTTTCAAGACAGATTCTTGCTCTGTTGCCCAGGCTGGAGTGCAGTGGCACTGTCTCAGCTCACTGCAACCTCTGCCTCCTGGATTCAAGGGATTCTGCTGCCTCACCCTCCCAAGTAGCTGGCATTACAGGCACCATGCCAGGCTAATTTTTTTTGTATTTTTAGTAGAGACAGGGTTTCACCATAGTGGTCAGGCTGATCTCGAACTCCTGATCTTATGATCTGTCCACCTCGATGTCCCAAAGTGCTGGGATTACAGGTGTGAGCCACCCACCCAGCTGCATTTATCTCCTTTGATGAAAGTGAATATTAGAAAAATATATTGTGTCTCCAAAGTTAGGCTTGTACTTTTTCAATAATAGCCCAGAATGGCTGTTATTGAAACTTCTAAGTGGAAGATAAATGATGAGAACACATGGACATGGAGAGGGGAACAACAGACCCTGGCGCCTACTTGAGGGTGGAGGGTGAGATGAGGAAGAGAACAGAAAAAGTATTGGGTGCTAGGCTTATTACCTAAGTGACAAAATAATGTATACATTAAACCCCCCATGACATGAATGTACCTATGTAACAAACCTCCACATATACCTCTGAACCTAAAATAAAAGGATTTTTAAAAGAAAATAAAATGCATATGGAAATGTATAAAGAAATATAATAAATAACTACCATAAGAGGAAAAATTTTCATAAATAATAATAATTTATTTTTTGTCATTCTATATTATTCTGTTTTAAAGATGAAGCCAGAATGAGATGGTCTGTTTATAGATTTTTTTATATGGCTTATTTATAGGAGCCCAGATCACCTCACCTGAATCACTGAAATATAATGAGGCATAAGTCCCAAGCCAGGGTAAAAATCAGACCTATTCAGGAAAAAGGAATAGATGGGTGATTTTCACTAACTTTCAAAGATTTTTTTTTTTTTTTTGAGACAGAGTCTCACTCTGTTGCCCAGGCTAGAGTGCAGTGGTGCCATCTCAGCTCACTGCAACTTCCACCTCCTGGGTTTAAGTGATTCTCCTGCCTCAGCCTCTGGACTAACTGGGATTACAGGCACCTACCACCACACCTGGCTAATTTTTGTATTTTTAGTAGAGACAACGTTTCACCATGTTGGCCAGGCTGTTCTGAAACTCCTGGCCTCAAGTGATCTGCCAGACTTGGCCCCCTAAAGTGCTGGGATTACAGGTGTGAATCACAATACTCAACCTCAAAGATAGCTTTAAATGCTCTCATATTAATACTTCATGCCAACTAGTTTCTTATCCTGTCACTAGAGTAGTTGGCCTAACATTTACCATATGTTGACCATCTATGCAATTTATCAACCAATCTGGAATACTTTTGAGCATGAAATGAGTAGCTATTAATAATTATGCTAGAATGACAGATAAAAGTTGGATTTATGCTAGGAAAATTGAGACATATCACTCTTCTGTAACTAATGGGCATATAGTGCAATAACAATTTGTATATTAGCAATGGCTAGAAATTTGGTTTTCAGCTCAGTAAAAAAAGAGATTTTTTAAAAATAATTAAAAAAATTATATTACAAAGTGAAAAATTGAACACATGGTGATTATTTGGCAGTCAGCCATCAACACTAACAATAATACATATGACTGCTGTGTGTATATATAAATATCTACAGTCAAAAGAATCTTGGGGAAAAATGCTTCATCTCCTTTTGATGAGAGTAAATATTGGAAGAATATATTATTTATCCAAAGCGATGCTTATACTTTCTAAAAAAATTATGTTATTATATTTGCATTTGTACTGGCATAAGAACTGGTATATATTTTTGTCTCCCCAAGGTTGAGGAGGAGTTGGGCAAGGAATCATAAAATGGAAAAATATTTCTCTAGATCAGCAGGCTGTTTATGGATGATGTTAACAGCATGAATCCAAGTTTTGTTTGTTTCAAGTACATGTTTAACTAACACTTTATTCTCATCTGTTTTGAGCCATTTTTATACTGCACAAGGAACCCACAAAACTCTTCAAATATGCCACACAGTCCCCATTGGTGGTGCTTCACTGATTTTGGCCTAAGGCTAACATCGGCTCCTCCTTTCTGCATGCTCCCACTAACGACTTAGCATTCTTGACCCTCTGTATTGCCTGCATCCTTCCCTGCTGCCTTGTCAGGATGATTAGCTCCTAGAAGTAAGAGGCTGTCTCCTGTTCAGCATTGTTTCTTTACCATCCAACATACATACTTTAAATTAAGTGAGTGCTCCATAAATAAAGTCAATAGTACCACATGTCTTATGTTGAATAAGTAGCCTTATTGGAGGTCTTCTTTTGAAAAACCCTGTGTTGTAGTTGCTACGGCTGCCATAACAAAGGACCATAGAAAATAAATAAAGAATTTATTTTCTCACAGTTTCAGAGGCTGGAAGTCCAAGATCAAATTGTTGGCAGTGTTGTTTCTTCTGAGACCTCTTTCATTTGCTGGCAGATGGCCATCTTCACTGTGTCCTCATATGGTCTTTCTTCTGTGTGTGTGCACTCCAGGCTGTCTGTGTGTTCAGTTTTCTCTTCTTATAAGGACACTAGTCAGCAGGGCTGGATTTCAGACTTGCACAGGGCCTGTAGATACATATATCTATCTTCAGTCTAAGGTACATAAGGTATATTTGTATAAAAAGTATATTTTTTACATATATAATTATATATATGTATATACTTTATTATATACCTTTTTCATCTCTTTACTGTCTGTGTGCCTTTATGTATAATTTTCCTGTAGCAATATCTAATTATATATATCATACTATATATAGTTTTCCTGTAGTAATATATATATACACACATATATATGTATAAATAATAGTTTGATGTATAATAAAACTCAAATACTTGTAGATAATAGGATTCACAGAGTTTGCAATAAGGATGTCATTTCTAAAGAAACTGATTTTTAGGTTTAACAAACCTCCATTTCAATTTAAGGGATATTTTGACTTAAACATGTAGTTCTAAAATATCTTCTTAGAGAATTTGTAAAATAAAAGTAAATTTAACATCACTTACTTATTACCTCAATAAATACTAAGTGTCAACATTGTAGTAAGCATTTTTTTAGATTCTGGGGCTATAGCAGTAAACAAAACATGAAAATGGCTGTTATTGGTTTATAGTTTTATTTCATTGTTGTGTGAAAATAATCTTGATATCATTTTGGTTTTTAAAATTTTGTTGGGGCTTGTTTTGTGGTCTATATATGGTCTATCCTGGATGATAATGCTCTATGTGCTGTTTATTCTGCGGCTGTTGGATAAAATGTTCTGTAAATGTGTTAGGTCCATAAGGTTTAAAGTGCAGTTTAAATTCAACATTTCTTTGTATGTTTCTGTCTAGATAATCTTCCTAGTGCTCTGAGTAGGGTGTTGAAGTCCCCAACTAGTATTGTATTGGAGTCTATTTCTTCCTTCAGATCTAATATTTGCTTTATATATCTGGGTGCTTCAATGTTGGGTGCATATATATTTTGAATCGTTATATCCTCTTGCTGAACTAATTGCTTTATCATTATATGTGTCCCTATATTATTTATATAATGATAAGGGGATTAATTCAGCAAGAGGATGTAACAATTCTTTGTCTCTATTTATTGTTTTGACTTAAAGTTTCTTTTATCTGATGTAAATATAGCTACTCCTGCTCACTTTTTGCTTGTATTTGCATGGAATATCCTTTTCTATCTCTTTACTTTCAGTCTATACGTGTCTTTACAGATAAGTTTCCTATAGGCAGCATATAGTTGGATCATGTTTTTTAATTCACTCAACCAGTCTATATTTTTTAAGTAGAAAGTTTAATCCATTCATGTTGAAGACTATTATTGATATGTGAGGGCTTATTCCTGTCTTTTTATTAATTCCTAGTTGTTTTGTATATTTTTTGTTCCTTTTTTCTCTCTTACTGTTTGCCATTGTTGTTTGATAGTTTCTGTTGTCTTAACATTTGAGTCCTATCTCTTTCTTACTTGTGTGTTTTCTCTACCACTGGGTTTCATAGTTTTATGGGTTTTGATCATGGTAGGTAGCATCCTTTTGCATCTAGGTGTAGCACTCCCTTACGCTTTTAATGTAGGACTGGTCTAGTGGTGATAGATTCCTTCTGCTTTTGCTTGTCTGGGAAAGACTATTTTTCCTTCATTTAAAGATAATAACTTTGTGGGGTATATTATTCTTGGCTGACTCCTTTTTTTTCTTTGTCTTTCAGTACTTTGAATATATCATCCTGTTCTCTCCTGGCCTGAAAGTTTTCTGCTGAAAAATTTGGTTAGTATGATGAGAGTTCCCTTACAAGTGACTAGATGCTTTTCTCTTACTGTTTTTAGAATTATCTCTTTGTCTTTGACTTTTGACAATTTGGCTATAATGTGCCTTGAAGAAGACCTTTGGGTTATATTTATTTCAGGATCTCTGAGCTTCCTGTATCTGGATGTTTAAATTTCTTGCTAAACTTGGGATTTTTTTTTCAACAATTATTTTGTTAAATAGGTTTTCTATGTTTTTTATATTCTCTTCCCCTTCTTAAATATCCAACATTTAAATATTTGGTTGCTTTGTGGTGTTCCACATGTCACAAAGACTTTCTTCATTGTTTTAAATTCTTTTTGTTGTTGTTGTTGTTTCTGACTGGGTTATTTCAAAAGATCTATCTTAAAATTTAGAAATTCTTTCTTCTGATCTGTTGTTGGAGCTCTCAGTTGTATTTTTCTTTTATTTATTGAATTCCTTAGTTTCATGATTTCTATTTGGTTATTTGATGATATCTGTTCCTTGTTAAACTTCTCATATAGATATGATGTGTTTTCCTTATTTATTTGCATTTTCTGTATTATCCAGTTTTCAATCAAGTTTCTTTAATATAATTATTTTAAATTATTTATAAGGCCATTCATAGATTTTCTTTTTGTTGAGACCTGTTACTGGAGAATTGTGTTTCTTTGGAGGTGTCACCTTTCCTTGCTTTATCATGTTTCTTGTTCCTTACATTGATATCTGCATATCTGGTGTAACTGTTGCTTCTTCTAATATTATGGGTTGACTTTCATAGGAAAAGACATTTTTCTATATATCTATCTCTAGTGGTTGGGTGGGTGCTTTGGTTTTGATTCTGAATGAGTGCAGCAGCATAGTCTTTGTATGATTTCTTTAGCTGTAATCAGTGTCAGTGGTGTCTGTGACTTAGTGGCTTAGAATTTAGTTGTTAGTGGAGGTTGTGGCAAGGCTTTGCTGGGGACAAGGACATCAGGCATATTTTCCTCAGGGCCCTGGGAAATGTTCGAAGGCATAGTGATTAAGGGTCTAGGCAGGCATGTCCTTTTAGCCTCCAGGTGACTTGCTTGGGTGGCAGTGGTGGCTTGACTGAGTAGGTGAGTGGGTGGGTTCTGTGGTGACAATAGAATAGCAGTTCAATCCTCAGGCTCCTGAGTGGCATGTAGGGAGTGCTAGCAGTGGCAGTGGTTGGCTTGGTGGTTCAATTCTCAGGCCCCCTGATAGTGCATATAGGCACCTGTGGCAGTGGAAATGGATGGGGCTGGTCTTTCCTCAGATCCCTGGATGGCACACATGTTCAACAGTGGCAATGGTGGGTAGGGTGGAACTGTCTCAGGCCCCCTAGTGGCATGCACAGGCCAGCCAGAACAGGTTGAGTAGATAGATCCCTGGGCCCCCAGCAATGCAGTTAGGCACAGAGGCACTGGGTAATATAGGCCTGTTCTTAGGCCCAGTGCCTGGGAAGGCCAGTCCCAGGCCCCCTCATGGTACATACAGGAATGCAGCAGCAGCCTTACTGCTGGAGGGAGTCAGGTTGTTGCCAATAGTCTCCTTAGGCAGTTAGTTCTCAGGCTGTAAGGAGAGTAAGCTTTGGCTTCTTTTGTCCTGGGGGCAGCTTTTCTAGTGTGGTGCACTGTCTGTTCCCCAGGGTATACGACACTGCCTGGGTTAGACTCCTTGAGACTAAGCCTCATTTATGGGTGCATCTGGTGGTCCAGTTCCATGGCACTCTGAATGGATGTTGGGTGACGGAAGTGGAACTTCCGTAATGTGGAGATTCAGGGGCTTTTGGACTCCAGAGGAGGATATAGATGTTGGGGACTGGGCTCTCACAATGGCCCTGTGCTGCAGCTGCTTGGGTTTCAGGGGGTGTGTGAGACTCAGCACTTACTCCTTCTGTGCAACAATGTCACTACGTGGACTCCAGTCATCTCTTATTCTAGTATCAGGGTCCGTAAGGGCAAAGAAACTCTCTTGTGGCTAGGATTACAAGGTTCCATGGTGAGACTATGAACAACTGCGGATATCTTAGTTACCTTTTCCTTACAATAGAGAGTTTCTCCAAGCTTTGAACCAATCCCAGCCAGGCAGGCAGTTTTGCTTTCCTCTCTTTCTATGCCTCAGTTGTTCTCTGTTACTTTCCTGCTGAATTCCAGTGTTCTCTCTTAGAAGCTCTATTTGATGTATGATTATCTATTCACCATTTTGGTCCTTCTTTGTGGAGGAGGCAAGTGCCAGGCACCTTTAATCAGTCATTTGGAATTCCACCCCCTCAACCCTTCATTTTAAAGTTATGGTACTATGTATATAAACATTAAGAATTGCAACATTTCTTTTTCAAATTGGTTTTGTTGTGACCATCTTTATCTTCAATAATTTTTTTGCCCTTAAGTTTATTTTGTCTGTTTTTAATATAGGCATTCCATCTTTATTCTGTTTAGTATTTATTGGTACATGTTTTTCACTCTTTTCACATTGTCTTTCGTTTCTTTATGATAATAGGACTCTTACAAACAAAACTTAACAGGGTTTTAAAAATAGTAAATTTAATATTATAAAATTTACTTTTAATGGAGAATTATTTTAAATGTATAATAATCACTAATATATTTTTATTAGTTTATTTTATTATGTGTTTCCTATTTGCCTAAACTTTTCTTTTTCTCCTTAACTCCTTCTTACCAGTTTATTGTTGTTTTTTTCATTTTAATTATGGGTTTTTTTACACATACAGAAATATTTCATTTGTTTGGTTAAATTTATTGATTTTTGGAATTGCATTTGGATTTTGAATTTATAGTTGCCATTTTTCATTCTCATGATGAGTGTGTTTCAACATTTCTGAGAAATTCTTAGCCTTTATCTCTTCTAATTTTGCTTTATCTCAATTTCCTTTATTATTTATTTTGGAGCTCCCACTAGATGTGTCATCTTAACCTATTTTTAATTTCATAGTTTTTTTCCTAGGCTACATTCTGGATAATTTGTTTGAATGTATCCTTCAGGTTACTAATTTCTATCCTAGATTTTTATTTGCATCTGCCAGTTCCCTTGGCATTTAAATTCAATTCTTTAAATTTTATCCTCTACAAGAGATTTGATAGACAACAGAGGTGCTGTAAATTCAGACTGTAAATCTCTATGAGGGCAGTCTTGTTATAAATTCTCCCTTTTCTCTCCATTCCTACCCCATCCTACTCAATGACAAAGATTGAGACAGGCAAATTTCCTTGCTGTCTCCTCCTGGGCATGAGGTTTTGTTTCTTCTTCATCTTTATGCTGCTGGCAGAAGATTCTATTAGAGTTCCCTCTTTGAGTAAGTGCTAAGCATTATCACCTGTTCCCTGGATATTGTGCAGTCATTGGAAGAAATTTAAGTGTCCAGGGTTGGGCAGGACCTCTCAGAGAAAACTTTAGCACTGGCTTACCTCCTAAATTTTCTGTTCAGCAATGGGGAAATTCCACAAATCCCTTTGTTTGTCTGTAATGCAGTAATATACCTAAAACTTGAACTGTTCATATATATTTGTTCAGCATTGTAGTTGATTTTATATGGAGAGTCATTTAAGATTTCAGGTGGTGTTAGAAAAGCGAGCTTTGACCTAATTTCTTCTATCTATAAATTTCACTTCCTCTGCAAAGTCATTATTCCTTAGTAAGTTGGATATTTTTAGTAGGTGGCTCTGTTGTCAACTGACATTGCCATATTCTTTTGACTATGAGTCAGCTAGCCAAGGGTTAAAGAATTATTTTCCCATCTGCTTGTCATCTAAGGTTTCAAGTAGATAATTTCATCTCCTGACCAAAAAAAAATCTGTTTCTGTATTTTACAAGCAGTTTGTCAGCCATGGTGACATTCTGTTTTCTTTTTCTTGTTTATATTTGTAACATTATATTATATTATTTCTATTTCTATTTATAGTTTGTTTTACGCATTATCAATAATTTGACTGGGAAGGTTGTCAGATCTCCTTTAATATCATATCTGGCTTCCTGTTTACTATTGTTTTTCTTACTTGTCATTGTGTGAGTACCAAGAATTGCTTTGGGGTCTTTGATACAACAAAAAATTTAGCAAATATGTAGTTACCAGGCTATAGTGCCTCACCAAATCTGAATGTTTCTCCAACAGAAAATTGTTTCTTGTTTAGGTTTTTATGACCCTCTTTGCTGGAGCTGAATGTTGTCAACCTGGGGCAATCCAGAAGTTGATTCAACCTTGCTTCTTCATGCAAATTCTCCTTTGCCTGAGTTGCTTTGCCTAATTAAGTTACAATTTTTGCCTTGATATCCTATATTCTGAATAATTTTTTCCAAATTTAAGGGGCCATATTTCAGAGATGAGGGAGCACTGGATCTGGCCACTATGTGAAAGAGAGAGATTTGGTCTGAAACCATTCCTATCCACACGGAGACACAGATCAGATTCACTCTGATCAATTTCCAAGATTCTGCTACTCAGCTTTTATAGCCATCTTGGTTGTCATCACTGATATGTGGTAAATTCATGAAGGACAACAATCATGGTTTTTTTTTTCATTCCATTCTTTTCTCTTTTCTTTTGTTTAGTTATCTTAAAACTCAAAGGCCTAGAGCTTAGAAGGTCTTCAATTAAGTTTGGAATCAAGCCCCATCTCCATGTTGCTTCCTCTGGTTATAGTGTGGGTGGGGTAATTGATCCTGAATACTATTGCCCAGGATAAGTACAAGTTACCAATAGTCAGCAGTTTAGGGAGAGTTTTTAGTAAATTAATTCCTTATTCAAAACAAACATTGTAGGCTTAGTTAACTAATAATGTATCACTATTGGTGAAATTGAAACGAGTAATATTTATGTTAAGATTGCTTGGAGTGGTGAGACAGGATCCAACACTTTCGCATGAATGAATATACAGGAGAAGATACCCACTAACCAGGCTGTTCGTGTCAATGGAGTGGAACTCCAGGTCTGCACTCTAGTAGACCTGCAGATCCCCTTGCCTCAGAGGATCAGGATCAAACTATAGGAGCTGAATCTGAGTCCCCTCTGAAGTAGGTGTTGTATACCTACGGCTGCTGGCTATGTCTAGGTTAGATAGAGGGACTCTGAAGGTCCAGAAAGGTTGGACCTACTTGTTAATAATAAATGTCTTTGCATCTGACAGAAGGTGGTCTGAGATTTGTTTTACTGCAGTTGACTTCTTGGAAGTGAGGTACAGGGCTGGGGACTATAGACCCTCTCCCACCTCTGACTATTAGAGTTTCCAATATAGAACTTTACATTTTTTTAAACAGCCAGACTGGTTTCCAGTGCTTTAGTTTTATAGTTATGTGCATTCCTGTCTGCTTTTCTAGGTATCAGAAATTCTCTAGGAGCCAGATTCTAGAGTACACTGTGCAGCTGGGATATCATGATCTTGCTTTGACATAGAATATTGTAAAAAATTCAAGAGTGTCTTTTGAATTCTGTAGGTGATAATGATAATTCTTTTTAGCAAGAAAGAATTGAAAAACAAAACAAAAGAAAGCAGACATTACACTTTTTCATTTTTCTAGGTTATATTTATTTTGGGTATATCTTTCCTGGGTATTTAGTCCTTTATTTTTGACCTACTAGTACAATTTTTAGACCAAGAGATTATTAATATACATTCTTATTCACAGGCAAAAGGGTAACACATTTGTTTGGGGTATTATAAAACAAAAAGCCCAGTATTTACAACTATCATGCGATTCATTGTTCTTTGGGAATTAGATAAACATGGATTATATTATAGCCAGTACAACAACTGTGTGTGCTTCCTCCTTAAATCACCATATAGTTAATTTTTCTGCATAGGCACCCTCTTCAATTGTCACATATCCTTTTCCTGAAACCTTGCTGTGCTTTGTAGCATATATGTTTAAAAAAAACTCTTTGTTCTGGAAAAAGCCACCCACTGAGTAGGAGTGTGAATTCAAATGTTAAGGTCACCATGGACTCCCACAGTTACTCAGTTCAGTAAGATGTGTGTGACATCACACTTTTGTTTAGTATTTTAGAAAAAAAAAAAGAGGCCAACACTTGGTACCTCCAAGTGCTAAATGAACCTTTGTTTTCTTCTGTCTAAATTATCTGCCCCCCACACCACCAACCAAAGCAAAGGAGCATTTCCCAGCATATTAAACTTATGCTATACAAAAACAGATCTGTTTAGTTCATCTCTGGCTTATAAACCGCTGACCTTTCACCATGGATTGCCCTCTTTTTCACACATTTTTCTCTCCTTCAATGCGCTTTTTCTAGAACATATTCACTCATTAACATTCTGCCCAGCAACCCCCAATTTTTGTCCTTACATGCAAAATATACTCATTCCACCTCAATGGCACCAAAAGTCCTAACTTATTTCAGCATGACCTCTAAAGTGTAAAGTCCAAAGGCTCATCTAAATATCATCCAAATTTGATATGGGTGAGACTTGAAGTACAATTCAACCTGAGGCAAAATTATTTATCACTTCTGAAACTATGAAACCAGAGAAGTTATGCGCTTCCAAAATACTTTAGTGGGACAGGCATAGGATAGACATTCCCATTCCAAAGAGGAAAGATAGGAAAGAAGGAAGGGGTGATAGGTTCCAAGCAGTCTAAAACTTGGCAAGGCAAATTCCAGTAAATCTTATGGTTGAAGAATACTCTTATTTGGTTATATTTTCTACCTCCTGGACCCACCGGGGCCATAAACCTGCCCTTTGGACCCATGCGTTAGGTATTGTGCCCCTGAGGCTTTGCTGAACAAAGGCAGGGCTCTGGCAGAGTGATATTCCCCTCAATGCTCTGGAAAAAGCCTGACTTGTTGAAATGAAGATAGTGGCCCTGATGATCTCTGAATTGCTTTCAGGGTCATTTTTCCCTTTTCTTGATGAATAGGGCACATTTCTAGTAAATAATTTTATTGTTCCATCTTGTCAAATTTAAGTAGTCCAACAGCCTTCCTTCCTTTCACTCTGTCTTTTTCTCTTTAGTTTAAACTGGCAGTTTTGGCTGGTATAATCTCATCTCTATTTTTGGTTTCTGTTGAGATGGCTGGTAAAGTCCTTGTTCTCACCCATGATTTCTTTGTCAAATGGTTGTTCAGCCATATCTTTAATGTTCTCTTCAGAACAAGCTTTCTGACTTTTTGCAACTTGCAAAGGTTAAGAAATATTCAAACCTCCAAGTTCTGGTTTTTTCTGCTTAGCAATTCCTTCTTCAATTCATCTCTCTCTTCTTGTATTGTTCTATAAGGAGTCAGGAGGCACTAAACTGCCTCTTCAATACTTTGCTTAGAAATCACGTCAGCTAAATACCCAATTCTATTGCTCACAAAGTCCACCTTCCACAAAGCGTTAGAACACAGATCAGCCATGGTCTTTGCTAGTTTATAATAAGGATAGTTTCTAATATGCTCTAATATTAGTTTCCAATATGTTCCTCATTTATTTTTGAGACTTCACTAGACTCAATTAATGTTCATATTTCTAGCATATACCTCAAAAATCTTCTATCATGTATTACCCATTTCCAAAACCACTTCCAGATGTTTAAGTATTTTTTATAGCAGCATCCCACTCCTAGTACCAAAATCTGTTTTAGTCAGGATTCTCCAGAGAAACAGAACCAATAGAATTTATATCTATATCTATCTATATCAGATATAAAGAGATTTATTATAAGTAATTGGTTCACATGAATTTTGGAGGCAGAGAAGCCCCAAGATCTGTAGTCAGCAAATTTTAAGTCCTGGAATTCCAATATGCAGTTTCAGTCCAAGTCTGAAGGCCTGATAACCAGGAGAGCCAATGGTGTAAATTCCAGTCCAATAACAAGCAGCTTCAAGACACAAGTAGAGTGAATGTTTCCATTGAAGTCTAAAGGCACCATCAGGAGGGCAATCTGCAGTATTCAGAGCAGATTCAAATGTTAATCTTGTGAAGCAACACCTTCACCAACTCATCCATAATAGTGAATGATCAAGTGTCTAGGCACCTGTGCTCAGTCAAGTTTACACATAAGACTAACCATCCCAGCACCCTTATAAAAAAATCACTTAGGTGGGTGGATCATGAGGTTAAGAGATCGAGTCCATCCTGGTCAATATGGTGAAACCCCGTCTCTACTAAAAATACAAAAAATTAGCTGGGCATGGTGGCATGTGCCTGTAATCCCAGCTACTCAGGAGGCTGAGGCAGGAGAATTGCCTGAACCCAGGAGGCAGAGGTTGCGGTGAGCCGAGATTGCGCCATTGCACTCCAGCCTGGGTAACAAGAGCGAAACTCCGTCTCAAAAAAAAAAAAAAAAGAATCACTTGACCATATGTGTGTGGCTTGTTTATGAGCTCTCTATTCTACTTCATTGGTTCATATGCCCAATATCTTGTATTTTTGTTTTGCTACCATTACTATAAATTTCAGTGACTAACTATTCTTTATCTCTGAAAAAAGGGTGAAAGTTTGCTTAAAAATTTTAAAATATCAGGTAAATAAATATTATGAAAAATTCCAGTAGCTTGCTTAATTTCAAAGTAGATTTTCCTGGTAACACTGCAATATGTTTATTTTGAGTTCTTAAAAGTGCCTATTACTGCACAATAAGTGATGCCTTATTTTACCAAATACGTTCTTAGATTAATTTATTCAGATTTCACAGCTCTATAACTCTGTTCTAGCACAGTGTCCAATTTGAGTTCATAACTTTTGTGCTAGTTTTGTCCTGCTTATTAAACACAGCTTTTACAGGCCTTTAAGATTAGATCTACCTAAAGTTTTAGGGATTTCCTTAGATAGTATTTTCAGATTTTTCAATGTTTAAATTCTTGTTTACCTGTAACTTGTAAGCAATTATTGTTTTCCTCCTCCAATCATCTAGAACAGAACTATTTATACTTAAAATACATAAAAACCAAGCTGTACAATAGCTGTGTGTGTAATAGCATGAATCCCTTTGTCTTCTAACTATCTGATAACTGACAATTCATGGTTACAGAAATACTAAAGTAGAAAAGGTGGAATGATAATGGGATTGAAGAAAAGGTAAAAAGCACTCCTCTGAAATAAACTTTTGATTCTCACTAAGAAATAGGGTATAAATTTGTAGTATATATATTCAAATGTTTTTGTTTTCTGCAATTCCTTATCGTATAAAATATTTCCATGTCATACATTGCACTAGTAAACCAGAAACTAAAAACATTATGTGGAACCAGTGAAATGCTGGTTTCACTATAAAAGCAAAATATCTTTAAAAAATATATATTTTATAATTATAGCTATTTTTAAATTTATAAAATGTACTCACAACTAAACCTGTGTGTTAAGTGGACCCCAAAATCACAACACTGATTATTTAAACCTCTGTGTCTTTGTTCATGTTCTCTGTTGAAAGCTTTGAAGACAAAATTAGAGACTTAACTGAGCATGGCAGAAACAGCACAAGTTTGGGAAGTTGCCGAGACCAGAGTTCAAATCGTTGCCCTGCTATTTACTGGATTTGGTGCCATTGACAAGCTACCTAATCTTTCTAAGCCTTCGTTTCCCTACCTGCTTAAAACCTTGTAACAAATAACTGATTTTCTATAAATAAATAAATAAAAGCCTCAAGAAAATGATAAGAATGAAAAATGGATAGCTGTTATAGTTTCTACAAAGCCTAAACTATATTTATGCCAAAGGTGTATCACTGGGCAGGTGCTATGATTACCCTTGTAACTATAGAGTTTGTATGGTTGTGAAACTCCTTTAAAGTTCATTTTCTTGGTTTTAAGCTCATAGTAAATTAGACTTCTTTAAAAACCTGCTTTAATGATGTGGAGGCAAATGCAATTTCCTGGAATTTTAGTCTCTTACTAAATGTCCCTTCTTCAATATGAAGTGGGGTATATCTTCATTATATCCTAGTCTTTCAATTGCTTAATACAGATGGGAAAATTTGAAGATCATTTGGACCGGGGCATATTGTAGAGCTGATAAGTTTGGAGCCAGCTCTGAAGATTACTGTTCACTATGGGGGTAAGGTCTTATGACTGTCTCTTTGTGGCCCAAACGGATTTTGAGCTCAAGAGACTTTCAGGGCATTTGCTTGATGAAATGATTTAATGACTTTTTTTTTTTAAGTGGGGAGTGGGGTTTTAGAAAGAGACAATCATACCTCAAGAAAGTCTCTATTGTGATCCAAATAAATCATGGTTTCTAAGTTTTGAATGTAAGTCCAAAGCACAAAAATATAAAATAATTTCAAATAAAACTTTGGGTTGATAATCTATCAGTTGTTTTCTGCTCATGGCAGAACCTAGCTAGGAGAATTTCATTAGGTTATGTTTTATAAGTGGTGCTTCTATTTTTATTTAATATAGTTTAATGAACAAGTATATGGGAACAACAGAGGTTAATTTACATATTCAGTTGATTTCAAAAAGAAAATCATTCTTTTTAAATTTTCTTTATTAACTAAAGTTGCATGAAAATATCAGTGATTCCAAATGATAGCAATTTAAGATTCTTGAAAATAAGCTATTGCATACACATAAACTTCTTGTATATATATATATATATATCGATCATATAGCAAATAATTTTCAAAATAGAGTTGGATTCTTGAAATGTTTTCATTTTACTCTGAAAAAAAGATATGATAAAAAATCATTTATTCATTTAGAGAAGGGCACATACTCTGGGTTGTTTTTCTGGTGATACTCATAGATTTTTGCTGGTCCTTGCACATCCTTTTAGGTAGAAAATAAAGTATGTGTATCCATATCTGAAAATATAATCAAATCCTCATTCATCCTTTATCTCCCCAGAGCACAGTGTTTCAATATCTTCCAAGGAAATTACAAGAAGAATAGGAGTAAAGTAAATGGTTGGCTATTCAATGCTTTTGAGATATCCGTAATTTCATTATACTAGCTTAAGTACTTAAAAAAAATAAAAATAAAGTATTGTTTTCCACTCACTGCTTTTTGGGGGACAATTGTCATTTCTTAAGCATTTTTGCATTTTACGCTGAAAAGAAGCTCTGATAAGAAATCAGTTATTCACTTAGGGAAGGGCATGTCCTCTGGGTGGTTTTCCCATTCATGCCCATAGATTTCTGCTGATCCATGCACACCCTTTTGCCCTGTTCCCATTATGAAACAATGGCTTTTATTTGTGATGTGATTGACCAGGGATGGGGTACATTTTGCAACTACAGAACAAAATGAAGTCACTGGCCTAAACATGGACTAAACCTTTGACCCTGACCTCATTAGTAGCTTAACTAATGTGGGAAACTACCAGAAGCTTACGTTTAGAATTCTTCCGAATCACATGATATGGCAGATAACATGATTTAAGCATCATCGTGATTAAAATGCCTCTGTCTGTGAAATAAAACATAGAGAAATAGTCGATTATTAATTGAGTATTGATGGCTTTCTACCTTTTGAAGTTCATAAATTATTTAATTAACTATTCTAATAACAACAGCAGCAGTAACAACTATAGCTAACATTTATTGAGGGTTTTTAGAGTCAAGTTATATGGTCTAAATTATGTCTCTTCTGCTAATTAGTATGTTGAAATCTAAACCCCAGTAACTCAGAATGTGGCTGTAATTGGAGATAGGGTCCTTAAGATGTAAAGTTAAATGAAATCATTAGGGTGGGCTCTAATTAAATATTACTGGTGTCCTTATCAGAAGAGAAGTTTAAGACACAGATACACATGCACACAGGGAAGGCGATGTGCGGACCGGGAGAAGATGGCCATCTGTAAGCCAAGGAGAGAAACCTCAGAAGGAACCAGAACTGTTAACACCCTGATCTCAGATTCTAGCTTCCAGAACTGAAAACAAAAATTTCTATTCTTTAAGCCACCCAGTCTGTGATATTTTATTATGGCAGCTTTAGCAAACTAATCCAGCCAAGCATGTGCTAAGTGTTTTATATTCATTATCTTCCTTGCTTTTCATTATTGTGATCTCACCTTTGTAAATGAGGAATTATAGGTGTAGACAATTTTAAAGGGCTGGTAAATGAGAAATCCAGAGTGATAACCACTGAGACAGAAGCCAGCATCTACAGACTTAGCCATGCTTACATATTGCCCTGCTGCTGCCTTCTCTCATATGCTACAGGAATGACCCTACACCTTTGGGGGGACAGTTACTGTTCTAATTCTGTTCTCATTTTGCAGATGAGGAATTTGAGACTCAGAAGTACCTGGTTTAAAAGTACTCTGCTTTGAAGTAGCTGAACCAGAATCCCAAGTTTAATATGTTTGACCCCAGAGTCATGAATCTTAACCATCCAACTGTCCTACTTTTGGCTCTTTTTATATGGAGGAAAGGAATTATCTCCTAATTTAGTTCTGGAGTTTTTGATTCTGGAATCATGCTTGAATAAAATTGAAATTTTGTTCTGCATTTTTAATGCAGAATTTGAAATTTTGAAAAATATATTCATTATTATTTAGAACTACAGGGAAGAAAAAAAAACTTAAAGGAAATCACAAACAGCAAAGTCACTTCCTTATGATAAAAGAAAGAGTTTATGGCATTGACCAGTAATTTTATATTTTACTAATATAAAAGGATCAAGCAACTTTGTGGTAGAACATAATGATTTTCCTTGAGCTATTTGGTTAATTTGTCTACTGCTTATTATGTCCACAAAAAGGCAATAACATTTTCTTTTAACTTACTTAATAGAGGTTTTTTGAAAATGACTGAATAAAGTAGGATCAGGAAAGCAATCAAAAAGTAATTTTAACTTAGCTGAAGAAACATGAAATGGGGAATAATACTCAAATAACGTAAAAGCAATTCTATTAGATCATTAGGTGGCCCATTTAAACTCAGCACATTTATGCAGCATATCCTTAAAAGCATCATTTTAAAAAACCATTTGGTCATAATGTAAAGCCCATTATCATAAACAACAATTCATGAAAATT